>NC_138889.1:16575578-19023875 GCF_965194825.1 Balaenoptera physalus | reverse complement strand
TTTTTTTTGCATTTTCTCGAAGAAAAAAAGAACCAGCAAAGAAGTGGCTATCTGGTGGGTTTTGCCTTTTTCCTTTAATAAAACGACAGTGACTTTCACAATGTGATTGGATGTCCTTACAGGTTCATCTGTGCATTCTCCCATCTTGTGTTCATAACTGATGTTCAGAAAGGTGGCTCTAAAGCTCCGAATCCTCATAGAAAAGTAGTTCGATTTTCAGTGTGCTAAAGCAGAAAGAACGAGGCAATATACATTAAGAAGATTTTCAGGAGGGTTTAATTCCACAGGAGCTTTCTTCTCAGGTCCTTAATAAACCTCAGTTATTTTCAGTAGTCTCTGAGGATCCAAGGCTGGTCTGTGGGATTTGAAGGTAGCGTTTTGGCTGCCTGGCTAAAGTGAGAACATGTCAAAATGAGCCTAGATAACTAGGAGATGATGTTTCCTGCCCACACCCGGGCAAAACAGGAAGATTAAGGAGGAATCTATAGCTTTTTGAAAGGGTTTTCCCAGAAATTGGCTATCTGTGCTGGTTGAAAGCCTCATATGGGAGAGAGAGAGAAAGCAAAAATGCTGTTCCTCCGTAACCATAGTTCAGTTCCCTTATAGGGCCTTTTAGGATCTGGAGAGAATATTTTGGATTTATTTTTGTTTCCCTTGGGATGACATCATCAAGCATGCATCATGGTGCCCTGTTTGGGGTTTGGAAAAAGCTCTGAGAAGCTATAAATCTTAAGGCATTTTGCTCCTTTTCCTCTTCCCTTTTCTAAAAGCACAACTTTTCTGGTTTCTTTAAAAAAAAAAAAAGAAGAAGAAGAAGAAAGAAACTACAAAAGTGTGTATTGATCCCTTTCCCTCAGATCTTAACTGCCCAGGCTGTAATACCTTGCTTACATCTGCCAGGTTTTTGTGCAGTTTTGCAACATCTCCTTAATCCAGTGAGCATAAATAGAACATTTCAATCATATTTGGCTACCAGGAACTTCGCAGATAAGCACGCTAAGACCTTGTTGAAAGAGACAGTATGAGATTGTGTGTGATAAGATCATCCTATAGCCTGGTGCACAAATGAAAGAAAAACTTTTGTTCTTGGTGAAATTTGTTGATAGAGATATTTCAAATAAATGACTTAGGAGAACTGGGTATTTTAAAACAAAGGGCCGGTGACATAAGAGCCCGAAGCCCAGGCCTCCTGGTACGGGGCAGCCACGGAGATCCTTCTCTGAGCAGTTGCTGCGGGGAGATTAGCATGGCCCTTTGTCGTTTCTGACGTTGTATTTTAACACTCTCGGGCAGCCTTATCTGAAAGCACTGTACTTGGTGTGGTTATGGCCGCGGGGAACGCCATTGTCCTTCCTCATATTTTCAAGGCTCAGGACGGCTCCTACCACCCTTCAGTCAGCTCCAGGTTGGCCTCCATCCCAGGCCAAGGCAGAATGCACCGCTTTCTTTCTAAGAACCCCAAGGAGGTCTTCTCTTTTGGACAATAGGGACAACTGTTCTTTTTTTGTTTTCCTTAATTTATTTTATCGAAGTATAGTTGATTTACAATGTTGTGTTAATTTCTCCCGTACAGCAAAGTGACTCAGTTATACATATATATACATCCTTTTTCATATTCTTTTCCATTATGATGTATCACAGGCTATTGAATATAGTTCTCTGTGCTATACAGTAGGACCTTGTTGTTTATCCATGCTATATATAATAGTTTGCATCCGCTAATCCCGAACTCCCAATCCTTACCCCCAACCCCCCTCGCCCTTGGCAACCACAAGTCTGTTTTCTATGTCTGTGAATCTGTTTCTGTTTTGTAGATAAGTTCATTTGTGTCATATTTTAGATTCCACATATAAGTGATATCATGTGGTATTTGTTTTTCTCTTTCTGACTTACTTCACTTAGTATGATGATCTCTAAGTCTGTCCATGTTACTGCAAATGGCATTATTTCATTCTTTTTTATGTCTGAGTAATATACCATTGTGTGTGTGTGTGTGTGTGTGTATGTATATATATATACACACACACACACACACATCTTCTTTATCCATTCATCTGTTGATGGACATTTAGGTTGTTTTCATATCTTGGCTATTGTGAATAGTGCTGCTATAAACATTGGGGTGCATGTATCTTTTCAAATTATGGTTTTCTCTGGATATATGCCCAGGAGTGGGATTGCTGGATCATATGGTAATTCTATTTTTAGTTTTCTGAGGAACCTGCATATTGTTCCATAATGGCTTCACCAATTTACATTCCCACTAACAGTGTAGGAGGGTTCCCTTTTCTCCACACCCTCTCCAGCATCTGTTATTTGTAGACTTTTTAATGATGGTCATTCTAACCAGTGTGAGGTAGTACCTCACTGTAGGTTTGATTTGCATTTCTCTAATAATTAGCGATGCTGAGCATCTTTCCATGTGCCTGTTGGCCATCTGTAGGGACAGCTGTTCTCGTACTGGGGTGTGTGTGTGGGGGGGAGGGGGTGTGGTGTGTGTGGGGTGTGTGTGTGTGTGGGGGTGTGTGTGTGTGGTGTGTGTGGGGGTGGGTGGGTGTGTAGAGGCAGTGGGGGAGTTTTCAGCCTCTACATTTTCTCTCCTTGAATTGCCTTTCATGTTTGTTTGTTCATTCATTCAACAAAGAGGCACTGAGTCCCTCCTGTGTTCTGGGCTCAATAACAGAGGCTGAGGGAGGATCTGGCATGGATTCTTCACGAAGGAGGGTATAGTCTGGCTAGCACAGGCCCCTGTCAACCCCACAGCCTTTCGGTGTCATAAACGTGATTGGAAAGGACCTAGGAAGTCATCTAACTCAATTCTTGCATTGTTGCAAAGCTGCAGGGTGAAATCTAGAGAGGGTAAGTGGTTTGACCAAGGTCACCTGGATGGTTCCTGGCAGAGCTGGGGTGAACACTGAGCCCCCCACCACTAGTCTAGTGTTTCAGTCAGTCAGTATACCACACTTCTCATCTACATTTTTGAGAAAACATGCCTCCTTTGGTATTCTCTCTCCTCCCTTTGAAAGGCTCTGAAACAACCAAATGGCCACCATCTTTCATGGCCCACAGGCCTGGATTCCCAGCAAAGGGACACTCGGTGCAGGCCTGCCCCCCATTCAGCAGCACGGAAGGTGTTAACTAGCACTCTGTTAGTTCTTGGTTGCCTTTTTTAATCTGTTGTTTGAAATCCGTGCCTTTTATTGGTATATTTACTTTATGACATACATGAAGAGCTGTATTAAAAAATAAATAGTGTTGTAAAAGCATTCGGTAATGTTTATTAATATTGACTAGTCAGAGAGCAATGAACTCTATTGCTAGAAGGATAATTTGCGGTAATATCAGCTAAGCATTCGCAGCTTGTCAAATGACTGTCTAATCTCAACATTTAAAAAAAGTGGGTAAAAGGATAATTTCCCTTATTTATGCCTTGAGAAATGAACGTGACCCATTTCCTAGCCAATATTAGAACTATTATTTTCTTTTTCTCCCTGGGGGCACCAGACCTTCTCTCTGAATCCAGGCAGTCTCAGGGCTGGATTTCAGTGTCAAGTATCCCTTTATCTTGGGGTGTTTGGTGGCTGCTTCGCTAGCGGTAGCCTCTCGTGGGTCTGCTCTGGCTGCCTGTATCTGTGCTGAGGGATTGGGAGGTGGAAATGGAGACTTGGTTCCTGTCCTCTGGGAACTTATAGTTTTGAAGAACTTATAAAGGGCTTAGTCCAGAATCAGGAACTTGATACTCCAAGGAAGTACATAAGGAGAATGGTACTGGGTGTGATTGTTGACCCACGGGGACTGATATATGTCACTCACCGTTGGTGGCATTAAGAGATGCTCCTTGAGAAGATACCGTGTCACCCTTAGAAGGGAGGGGACATTCCCTGAGCATCCCAGATGTCCTGTGGATGACCTGCTCTGGCTTAGGGTGGAGGCCTCTAGTGGAACAGCTCGGTTCAGAGGATTCCTTCGCCACAAAAAGGCACGTGGAGAAAGTACAGGAGGCTGGCTCATGTACGGAAACACCCTGCAGTCTCCCTGGAAGTTGCTTTTGGCGATAAATCCCTGGTAACCTAATGGCTTTTCATTCATCTCTTCCTCTTAAAATTCAAGCCCAGAATGGCATTGACTATTTGGCCTTCCTCTTGTTATTCGAATTGAAGGTAAGTGGACATTGAAGGTACATTGTGAACTTAATGGTCTGGGGAAGAAGAGTGAGCCCGTTGCTGAAGTACATAAGCTTTTTCCTCTGTCAGTTCCGTTTCGACTCGGAGAGGTGAGCGAGGCCAGGTGAGGTCCTCTTACCACTGGGTTTAAGGGTTATTTACTGCTTTGAAGACAGAGCATTGTCAGAGCCTGTGAAGGGACCCGCCTCATACAGTGCCCACATGGGGAGACACGGTAGCACGTCAGGGCCAGCGGACAGGTCCTGATCAAGAGTGGGGCAAGAGGTTTGCAGGGGGCTGGGTTCCCATGGTAAGTAGAGGGCCTTGGAGAGTATTGATTCCCATGGGGCAGCAGGCTTTTGAGAAGTAGGATCATTTAGACCATCGTTGGGAGCTGACTCACAGACTCTCCTGTCTTGCCCTTGTCTGTTCTGAGTACCCCTAGAAGCGCTGTATAGGTCAAGTTGACTGTCACGGGATCAGAAAGCAAGCAAAAGATCAAGCATTGGGGTGACTTCTGCATGTGGGGCAGCTCAGACCAAGTAGAGGGGGTGAGTTGGAAAGACCTTCAGAGCTGCTGGAGCTGGAGTGTTGGTGGGAGCAGGGGATAGAGTCACTTAGGGTGAGAACAAAGAACACGTTATCTTATAAAGGCCCTTCCTTATAGGATGGCTTCCCCACTGCATCTTTCCTCACGCAAAAGTGGGTAGTTCCCTCCACTCACTTTCCCTCATAACAGATCCTAGTTTTCAGTGCTGGGGTGGTGTGCTCAGCAAAACTCATAGGGCAGGCACTTCCGTCTCCCCAGGGGCACCGCGAAGAAGGGCAGCCCTTGGGTTATTGGAACAGAATTCCCTCTCTAGACTTTCTTACCTGTTGGTCTGTTCTCACTGCCATTTGTCTCCAGGCAGAGAACTTGGGAAGAAATGGAACACTGGTGGTGCTGGGTCTTGAACCCCTCTGTCTCAGACAAACAGCGCTGCGGGCCCTTCTAGAATTCTCCCCTTAGTCCTTGGCTCTGTGGGATACAGGAAGGCCTAGCTTCTCCTGCAAGGTGTAGTACAGAGGGCACTCCTTAGGGAACAGCTGTTGCAGTCAGCTGTCCCTGGAGGCTGAGGGTGGGGAGGATGGAGTCTGGCCTGAGTCTCTCCCTGCTGCCACTTTTTCTGCTGTTGTCTTCTAGCGGGCTGGGGAGACGAAGACTCATCCCGAGGGTGAGGCTGGTCTGAAGCTCAGGCTTTATGCGGCTATGAGGTTGCCATTGGCCTTCCTTGTGTGGACTTCAGGGGCACAGGATGGGGTTGGAGGCTGCCCATGAAGCTCTTGTGCTTGGACTAGTGTTCAGATGAGAGGAGGGTGCCTGGACCCCACCTCAGATCGAGGAATTTCTTTAGCAGCATTGAGTAGTCACTTCTAAACTAGGCCCTATAAATAAAAGGAAAGGTAAACACGGCTTCTGCTATTATATAGTTACAATCTGAAGCAGATGAGTTTTTATGAACTTTCAGACTCATAGCAGTGGTTTGAATGAGTGTGTAGCTTGCTAGCTTGGTCTTACTAGTGAGAGTTGTGTGGTTGAGAATCAGTGAGAAGGAATGTGTCCTTCCCTCCAGTTACTTGTTAAAAGGTTCGTATTTGCTTACCTCTGATTTCCCACAATGATTCAGTTCTCTTGAGAAGATAGCTAGAAAAACCCATTAGAACTTAATTTTTTCTTTGTCTTTTTGGACAAAATTGAAAACCTGTTACCTTCAGGATGAGTTTACCCAGTGGGCCAGGTGTGGTCGTAGTTGGGGAGCACCTGAGCCTGCTCCCCAAGAGCGGGTGGTGGGGCCCTGAAGCCTATGGGGAATGGACGTTCCTCTGAGTCCAGCATGGAGTTGCTTGGGCCATCTAGAACTGGGTTACTTTCAAAACAGTGTTCAACACTATTGCCTCTCAGAGAAGAGAGTGTGAAAACCAAGGCAGCATATGTAGAAAGGTGCAAAGATGTCCCCAGCTGTCCTCCTTTCCTGTGTTATCGTGGAGGCTGATGACCTCAGATGACCATGAGTAGTTTGACCTTGTGAAAAGGCGGGGCCGGCCTGGGAGAATATGAGTGTGTGTGGTAAGGAAGAAGGAGGCGGACGGAATTTCCATTTTCATCAGAACGCGTTGCAGCAGCATAGTGTGGCGGCAGAGGTGGTAAGGGTTGGGGTCTAGGGTGACAGACCCTGAGTTCCTGCAGTTTGTACTTTCACTCTGGAAACCAGTTGCGATTCTGTTTCCACATTGGCCATTCCTCAGCCTGTGCCATAGAAAGTCTGTTGGGGGTCCTCGAAGGCACTCGGATTCTTCTCTGCCATTTCCCTTTGCTTTGAATTAGAAGTCTCTACCTCTTCACATCCATCCCTTGGTGTCTGAACAATAATGACAGGGATGGGCGAACCGGCACTGGTCTCAGATGAGCTCCAGGCCTGTGAGGTGTTCCCTTTTTCTCTTCTGAACTTTGTGTGCTTTGCCCTGGTCCCTCCGCCAGTGAGGCAGGACCTTTGTCCTCGAACTACATGTGGGATCACTTGGATGCCATGCTCGCCTCTGGGAACCCGTGCAGGGCACTGAGTTAGTGGGTCAGGTGCAAGGCAGTCTCCTTACCCCAAGGATTGGGCAGGAGAGGACCACCCATGTCTCTGAAGGCTGGAAGATGCACGGCAGCAGAATGGTTCCAAAGAAAGGCTGGTCATGAGTTCTGGAAGTTTCTTTCACTGAAAGATCACAGGTGAGTAAAGGAGGGAACTCAGGTCATCTGGATTAGAAGGTTTTAAAATGAGTAGATATCTGAGAATGGGTGTCAGTGTTTTGCTTGGGCTGTCCTAGCCTGACTGCCCTGGTGTCATGAGACATCACACAGTGGAACGTGACTCAGAGAGATAATAGTGCCCCTCAGAGGAATTCCTTGGAGGCTGGGCAAAAGGACATGGGTAAGACTTTGGAATAATAAAGTTTTGACACCATGAGAAACCAGAACCTTAGATATCACCCATCACTTTACAGGTGAAAAAATGCAGACAGATCGTGATAGCGTGATTTATCTAAGGTCACAGAGCAAGTTAATGGCCAAGTTAGGACAAAAATCCAGGTCTTCTGGCTGCTCAGCTGGCATCCTTCCCCGAATCCTGCTCTCTCTGTAGTAGAGGGCAAGAGTGCATCACCTTACACACCACGCCAATCCAGTTGGTCAAGAAAGCCACTGACACCAGTTGCCAGGCAAATCCATTTGCACCAAACAAAACAAAACAAAACAGTAGGGTTACCAGAGAGTGTTCATCACGGTGAGAGACTTGATCTGAAACCGGCAGGGGGAAGAGATGGGAGTCCAAGAGCCGGGGTGAGGATGCTTACCCTGGTGCTGACTGCTGAAACCTGAAGCCCGGCCACTCCAGTGTCCTTTGGGAAAACAAATCTGAGGGGGTGTTTGTCCTCCTCTTCCTCCTGACAGCCACCCCAGAGGTGGGCACCCCTGGAAGCTAAGAAAGCATTAGTGAAGGGACTTCCCTGGTGGTCCAGTGGTTAAGACTCCACGCTCCCAATGCAGGGGGCCCAGGTTTGATCCCTGGTCAGGGAACTAGATCCTGCGTGCTGCAACTAAAAGATCCTGCGTGCTGCAACAAAGATCCCACGTGCTGCAGCTAAGACCCAGTGCAGCCAAATAAATAAATAAATATTTAAAAAAAAAAAAAAAGCATTAGTGAAGAAAAAGATGGAGATAAATAAGACTGGAACCCACACGCTGCCATCCACCTGACCTGACCATGAACTTGTGTACGAGGGTCAGCTGTGGAACCACTTGTGAATAGAGCTTTTGCTGCTCCATGGAACAGCTCTTAGGAAAGCAAACCTTTGTCACGCCCAGGCAAGTGACAGGCATACTCAGCTACAGTTGTGTGCACATGCATGCGTGCACGCACACACGAACATGCCTGGGTACATATTTTAAACCATGCTTTGCCCAGAATGCTATTAGGACATGTCCCATTGCCCAGCATTGTGAAATATGTTTAGAGTTGAGAATGTTCAGTGAAAATGTTCTGTACCGATACTATTTCTCAATTGGGATGGATCAGCCTCGGCCGGGGTTCAGATAACATGGGGGTGGGGCGCACGGCAGTGTCATGGATGAGGGTGTGTGTGCTCTTGTGATTGAGAAATCATTTGTTGTCTTTGGCAGAGGGGTAAAGGGAAAGCAAGCAAACACGACCGTGATTGAGAAAGAGTTCTGTGCAGGGGGCTGGGCCTGATCATCGTCAGAAGCTGCACACAGTGGACCCCGTATGTTGTCTTCAAGCCACTAGACTGGCGCCCCTACTCATCCCGGGGCCCACAGGGTATTGACGCACCTCTGGGTTCTTGTGGGATTTGGAAGGTGCTGGCAGTGGGTGGCTTGGTTTAGTTCTGTGATCTGGACAGCAGATCCGGGCACCACTGGCTTGAGTGTATAATACTCCCCTTCCCCACCTGCATTCATCTAATATCAGTACCGGCAGCCCTCCAGCCTTTGACTGTGGTCCTAACACATCAACGTCCTGACTGCAATGGGCTGTTGGCTCTAAGGGTGCCCACCTGCCGGCCCTATCGCCCTCAGCTCCTTCCTCAGGGCTGAGGCCCCTGGGGAGGCGGCAGGCAAGGCGCAGAGACAGGGTGGGGTGGATCCTGTATCTGGCAGAGGCATGTAAAGGCCTGAGAACAGGAGTGTGGGTGGGAGGAAAGGCAGAGTTCTGGGCCAGATGGCCCCCTGGCCAGCCCGCGGCCCAGACTCTCCCAGAACTCGCCCACTAGCCGCCTGCTTCCCTGCCTCTGACCAGCTCTGTTGCTGGCTCCTGACCGAGTGGCAGGGTCTGGTGGGAAAGGCCCCAGGTTGGGAGTTGTGGTCGGAAGAGGGTTGCAGGCTGGGCCTGTGACCAGGGGTGACCAGGGCCTGTGTCTTCCTGGGGTGGTCATGGGTGCCAGGTTCACCTCACAGAATAAATGAGATAACGTACATGGAAGTTCTTTGGAAAGCCGAAACCGACGACTACCACCTTCTGTTTATAGAGTGATGTTATCTGGTTTCTTCAAACCTTTCTTTCTGCCAGGGCTCATCCTCTGGCCAGACGTAGAGGGAAAACACTTTAATAGCTGGGCCTTTGGGGAAGGTTTTGTGGGTTGGAGAGTGACTGCAGTTTTGAGAACCTCTGGATGCCCCGAGAGGGGAGCAGCTTTTGTCCATGAAGGCATCAGTTCACTAATAAGCTGCACCGTGTGGGTGCTGGGGTATGAGAGAGAGCAGGTACGGGGCAGCCCTCCCGGGTCAGTGGTCTCTTGGGGGAGCCAGGTATATGCACAACGCAGCACAGTGAGGGCCGTGTTGTGAGTGAAGTAAGCAGAGGCACCTCTGCCTCCACGTGTGGTGTGTGCTAGTTTGTGAGGTTTATGTCTGTCTAACTGGCCTGGTGCCTCCTCTTTCCTCTCTCCACAATTGAATCTGATTTTTCTTCTTGGTCTGTGTGCCAGTGGATGAAGAAGTAGGAAGTGCCCTATTCTTCTAGCCCCCTTGGACAAGACCGGGAATAGGTGCTTCCTTGGCAGCCTTCCATGGGAAAGGGGGCTTCCGGCTGTCATGGATCCAGGGATATGTCTCCGTCAGTGCCCGCCTCCAGCTCCCCTGCCCTCCATCTCCCTTCCTCCTGCTCACCTGCCACAGGGATGGCTGCAAAGCCCCCAGGTAGGGGTGGGCCTGCTTTCTGTCCAGCCAGAGCAGCAGCAACCTGTCTTTTCCTTTCCCCTACAGGAAGCTGCACAGTGGGATGAAGACGTACGGGTGTGAGCTCTGCGGAAAGCGGTTCCTGGATAGTTTGCGACTGAGAATGCACTTACTGGCTCATTCAGGTAGGCGAGGATGCCCTGACTGGCCCGTTGGAGCACGGGCACCCACCTCCTGCCCACTTTCACCCCCACTCAGAGCATGGATATATCCCCACTGCCAGCCGGGCCTCGGTCCACCTCGTCCCGTGGTTGCTCCCTCCAGGCTCCTGGAGCAAAAAGTCCATCCTGACCATGTGACCGTCTGGATGAACCCATCCTTCCGCTCTCCTGGGCTTCCTGGGGCTTCGTTGGTACCCAGTGCCCTGTGTGATCCACCTTCCAAAGTAGATGCAGTTTCATTAGCAGAACAGTTGCGGAATTAGGTTCTCGCTGTCTAATGAATCTGACTCTTGGGTTCACTAATTATACAGGAGCCTTTAATTAAATAGATATAGAAAGGTTGGAACACAAAGCTAGTTACAGCGTGCTGTCTTTTGCAAGTTAATTTTATCCAACTCTAGTGGGGTCGATTCGGCGGCTGCTGGTATTTTTGCTCGTGTGTGAGCAAAGCTTCTCTGCCCCATGAGGCGTGGAGAGGGGAAAAGCACTGACATGCAGCGTGCCCAGGCGTTCTCGGTGGAGGGGAGGATACAGCAGGTCCAGTGCTGCTGTTTCGAGGCCAAGCCGTCGCCTGGGTTCAGTTGGAGAGGCCACCGCACTTCCTTGCCGGGGCCAGCGCTCTTTTCCAATTCCCTTGCCTTTCCACCTTGGAGTCACGTTTTGGGGGAGAAGAGAGGGCTGTCTTCTTATTCGGTCTTGCTGTCTCCTGTCTAGTCCATGGTCAGTGTCTGCTTCTTCTTTCCCATTTTGCCTCCAGCAAGTGGCCCTCCAGGAGGTTGGTGGTTCAGGTGTTTGTGAAATGAGCCTGCTTTGGGGTTGGGCAGATCTCCATCTGTGTGACCTCGGGCAGGTTTGTCTTCTGAACCCCCAGTGTCTGTATCTGCAAAGGGCAGGTGTTGCGGACTCACGTCCGTTAGGTAACAGAATATATGGCGAAGGCGTCTACAGTACCTGACCGTACAGTGGTTGCTTCTGCTGCCACCGCCCTCCCTCCCCCCAGTTCTGAAGTTGTCGTTCGGGAGCGTTCCCACCACCGTGCTCCCGTTGAGGACAGTCTGGCTGCGTATAGTCTGTCCTCGCTGCCTCCAGCGCCTCGGTCACGGAAATGCCATTCGGTAGCTCTGTACGCTTCCGCTTGCCACCGCCTCACTGCAGAGCCCCTGTGCCTCTGCGCTGCATGGGGTGCCGTCGCTCTCCCTGGCCTTCATGGCCCTTCGTCAAGTGTCCTAACTCCTTCTCACTTCCCAGTCTTCCCTCTTCCAGATCCAAAGATTGGGCCGCACCGGGCCACTGTCTGTCTCGCTGTACCCCGTGTCTTCGTGTTCCATTTCTCCTCCCCGTGGGACCTCCCCTCCCCGACACCTGGCCCCTCAGAGCCATCCTCATCCCCCACCTGCCCCACGTTGGCCCGGAGTCCTGGGTCCAGGAGTTCCTGCGCTTGGCATCTGCTTGGTACCGGTGCACTCTTTCTATTTTTATGACTTGCACCTCCAATCTTCTTGCTCCCCCTTCATCTTTGCAGGTTGTTCAGGGTTTAGTGGGGGGAGTTTCGTGAGCTGTCTGCCCACAGCTCAGTCACCCTCCCCCAGAGCGGAATGTGGGTCTTGCATTTCATTTGCTCCCTGCTCCAGCCCCCCGTGTGGTCTCTCACTGCGTGTGCCGTTGGACACTTCCACGCGGGTAGTACAGCCCGCGGTTAACGCTTCCTCGCCTCTCAGTACCTCCGCCTGGTAAGCACCCTTTCTCCTTACTGTCTCCTTGAGTCTCGTGCACTAGCCAGACTCGTGTGCTGGTCGGTGTGCTCTGTGCGTGGACCAGCACGGCTCGCTTTCCAGGCTCTGCGGCTTTGTTCACCCCCTTCCCTCTGCGTGGAATAACCCATCCCCAGTCTTCCCAGATCTTCCAAGGTCCCTTCCATGATGCCATCCTCACCTGTTCCTCACCTCCGGCCAGAAGCAATTGAGCCTTCTCCTGGGGTCCATATTTCTTTATCCGAGGCTGTCTTTGGACCCAATCTTTCTTCTCTGTATTATCGTTATTAATGGAATTGCCTGATCTCCTCTTGCTTGGGAATCAGGGTTAGGAATTTGGGCATCTACCTCCTGACCCTGTGACCTTGGGCAAGAAATGTAAACCCTCTGAGCCTCCAAACGGAAGGCTCCCGTTAGACACTTCGCACTCTGCCCGACACACGATGGGCTCTCAGTAAATGTAACTTCCCTTTCCCTCTGTTCCCCTAATAGACTGGAATAAGCTACTTGGGGACAGGGTCTGTCCCCATTATGTGCAGCACATCACCTGGCACATTATTGGAGTCTATAGATATTGGTTGAATGGATGACTGCAACCTGGGAGGCCGGGCAACTCAAGGAAACTCCAGTCTCCCACCGGGTCTCTCCTGCAATAGGAAGTATTTAGACTGTGTCCCAGGGGTTCACTGGAGGGCAGCCAGGAGCCCGCTGGCTAAGCGTGAGTTAGCCGAGGTCTCCGTCGTGAAGCCCAACACTTCAGCAGTGTTGGTAGGGCCGGTGGGGTGGCAGAGAGAGGAAGAGCTGCTTACGCACATTCAGGGGGTGCAGGGCCCCCGCTTCCGACAAGATGAGTGACTTTGCGCCACCCCGTGACCGAGATGCTAGTTCAAGGTCCCACAGTCTTGTATGGATACCCTGGCAGCTTTGGGAGCTGGGGCCTATTTTCTTAACTTTTCCTGTCTGTCCCTGAAGTCCGTGCAAATGATTTGTCCCTCTGAAATTCACTTGCCACTGCCCTTGTAAAAGAGGATTCGGTGATGGGGGAGGTATGATGGGTCACAGCAGGGCCTTAATTCACCCTTGCAGATAGCTCATAGCCTGCTTCAACTCTGATATTTCTGTGCTCTGTTTTTTCTTTCTCTGGTCCCATATATCTCTCACCCCTGTGCCAGGATGGCTTGAAAATAAAGCAGCAGCAAGGGCTTCGTGAGGCTAGATCCCAAATTGTTTGCCCCCCTGTTAAACAGTGAAGGCCCTAACGCCTCTAGAGAGACCTGACCATGTCAGGGAGGTGGGTTCAGAGGGCTGGGCCGGCGGTGCCAGGTCTTCTCCAGGATTCCAGTAGCAGCAGTTGGGTTTTACCTGTTCCAGTTCCTCCCCCAGTTGCACGATAACAGACCTATGTGAGGTCTTAGAGGAGACGTTTGATTAGATGACATGAGATTTTCTTGCTGCTCTGTTTTGAAGGCTCCATGCAGGGAGCCGACAGCCAGGATGGCCCCTGAGGGTCTGTAGCTCAGACCCACCTTACACAAGATCACCAGGGGTTGGAGCAGCGGTGCAGAGCATCACGGAACAAGAGTCGCTCCACAGCCCTGGGGACTGTTTTAAGAAGGGGTCAGGCCGTGGTGAAGGGAGTCTGGGCTCTGGGTCGGGGTCAGGGAGCTCCTGGCTTCCCCTAAATGTTGTCACATTTGTCAATGTTGTCAATGAGCCCAGGAGAGGCTCATTCCTGCCGTGTCTCCTTCTTCGCAGAGCTGCACGGGCTCTGCGTGCTTGCTGCCCTACCCCCTCTTGGCGAGCGTGGCCTGTGTTTGTTATTGTAGTTCTGGCTCTGGGCCAGGCCTGGCTGGGTGCCAGCCTTGTGGGTACAGTGTGTACAGTGAGTGCTGAGCCAAGTTTGTCATCATACACGATTAATTTTTTTTTCTCATCTGGTAGGGGTGGGGTGAAGGAGGAGGCAAGAAGGAGTTTCTCTGATGCTTGAGTACAGGCCTCATTGGATTCTGCGGAGATATTATTTCTCAAAGGAGAAAACGCTCTGGCTCACTCTCCCCCCCCCCAGCTTTCCTCTTTCTTGAACTCTCTTCCTCCTCTCCTCCATGTTTCCCTATCCAAGGAAATCAGCCTGTATAAGATCGACACTGTGAGGCCTTATTTTCAGTGACTGGAATACCAAATTTATACTCTTAAATCAGTTTTCATTGTGTTGAAATTGACAATTTGTTTAATTAGAAGTTTGCCCCGTAGGAGGCCCTTCTTAGAGACAATTCTTTCTCTTTCTCTCTCTCTCTCTCTTTCTTTTTTCTTTTTTGAGACCCTAAATGGTAGTAGCGAATGTTCAGCTTAATTGAAGTTTTGATTTCGATTTGAATGCGTTAACTAACCAAATGTTTATGAGATATACCTGATGATAACAATAAGTTTAAATTAACTTAACTAACTATAACAATAACCTAACTCACTCGCTAATGAGATTGATCTGGCCAGACCCTGCATTCTCAGAGGTGGTTTGGGGATCAGGAGGGTCTGAGCGTTGAGAAAGAGATTTGGGGTGAGAAAAGTGACCCCTGGAACACTTTGCAAAGCTGCCCCTTCTTCTGGAGCATGAGTCTTGGGTGGAGGACAGTGCAGGGAGCCGGGGAAGAATCACAGCCCCTCTGCATCCCCAGATCACTCTGAAGTCTCCTGCCCATCCTTTGCTGCCCCATCCCTTGTGGGAGCATCTGTGACCCTCTGTCTCTTTGCCACTCCTTGTTCTTACTTAAGAGAACATCCTAGCTCTGGATGTCCACGCAGAAACCACAGACTCGGGCGATGACTCGAGTTGGTCCTGCGATTTGCTCGGGTAAGGTTTCCCATTAGGTAGTGTTTCCCGCAGCTTGGCCTGATGTGCTGTTGGATTATGACTGAGCACACCCAGAACCGCTTGCCCCTATTTTTGCCTTGGCCGCATAGTGTTCAGAGGCTTGCATATTTCTGTGGCCTGCTTCTGTTCTGGGAGTGTCATTCATTTTTCGAGCCAGCAGATGCATCAGGCTCTGTGTACTTAACACTGCAGAACAGGCAGCACCCCTACCCTCTGGGCGCTTATGTCTAGTAGGAGAGATGTTTGACTGTAAAGTTATGATAAAAGAAGGTGGTGTGTGCTGAGCGCCAAGAAAGAGTTCTAGGAGGAATTCAAGGAGGAAGGGGGGCTCCTGGGAGAAGGTGGTAGAATGGATTTCTGAGAGCACCTGGTCGGGGCAGCCCATGCCGCCTGGGGTGATGTGCAATGTAGCTGGGCCTGTAGGCTGGGTGTGGGGGGAGGGGGCAGGGTTTAGAAGGGAGGAGCCTGGCAAGATTGCAAGGTCCTCCAGTAGCAAAATGATTTGCATTTTACCTAGGGCACTCAAAAGCCGCTGAAAGACTGGATGAGGAAGGGACACTTTTATTCCTCTGGAATAGAAAGGACTGTTGGGCTTTTTGATGCACACTAGGCTGGAGTATAGGGTGCATAAGACTCTTGGGGAAATGGCGTGACTGGCAGTCAGTCCCGGGGCGTGGCTGGAGGGGGGCGTGGCCTGTGCCTCTTGCAGTGGTTAGGGGCACACAGCCTTTCTTTGGGGGGGTCCCATCCTGCATGCTCACTGCTCCTCACCCTTCTCCAGGCACTGTGAGCCATGGCTATTGAGAAACACCCCGATACCAGACTCCTCCCCACAGTCAGAGCCACCAGGAAGGAACATGATCTTTGGCTGACAGATCTTCTGATTCCAGCAGCAGCATGGTGTGGCCAGGGCATATCATCGGGGGCCAGGTCACCGTGTGGCGGGGAAAAGGGCAGGAGAGGTTGGGGTCAGAAACCAGATTGGTTCTCTCATGCTTTCCCCTGATCAGAGGGAAGAAACAAAATTTCACGAGATGTCAAAGATCTGTGGGTTGTACTTGTCCCCCTGTTTTTTTCTTTTGGGAACACTAAGCTTTGGGGTTCAGGGTCCTTCTTCCCAAAGACAGAGAACGTGTGGGGGAACGAGGTAACTGGATTATGCCCTGTGACTGCGAGGCGGGGATATGAGCTGGTCCCCGTGACGATGATGGAGAGGAATCTCAGGATGCAAAGATGGCTTCTCCTGACCTTGCAGCTTCTTCCTCTCACTCCCCTCTCTCTTCCCAGATCAGGCATCTGCTAAAAGCAAGAGACTGGGGTTATCCAGGCAGCTTGGAACCCAGGGTCCATTTGCTCCCTCTCTGCTCACTCCCTCCTTCTGGTTGGCTTTCTGCCATCAGGGTAAAACCAGGAGATAACCAAGAAGAAACTTCTCAGGACCTCAACCTCACTCAGCATGCCTGCAGAGCTGGGCACGATGGAGGGTTTGGGTTAAGATAGGATGTGAGTGGCTCAGAGCCTGCCTTCCCCTTGGTCCCCTTGGGTGATGGGGGCACAGGAAGAGGGAAGAGAAGCCACGTTCCCTGGCTCTCTCTGCAGCACGCTCCCCTCTCTCCCTCCCTGCTCTGAACCTGGCCTGCTTCCCGAACTTTTTCCCAGAGTGGTGTCGTCACCGGCCTGCCGGCAGGTCTGGATGTTCTGCCAGCATTCCAGAGAGTTTATGATCGCTTGCAGATGTGCCTCCAAGAACACACTGTACCCAAAGCAGAAATTAACGCAGCCTTGACTGCTGTCCAAGCCCGTACACGGGAGAGATGAGAAAGAAAACAAAAACTGTTTAGTGCTGTTTATAAATTATATACTGGCTGATGAAAAATACATTTCTTCCCCCTCTCCTCCCTGTTCCTCGCCGTCCCCCACCCCCGCCCCTTCTCCCTTTCTGCCTCAAGAGCCTAAACGGAGACCAGAAGAATATGGCTTTGCCTTTTAGCTCCCGTTTTGGCGGAGAACCGAAACCCCGCTGCTGATTCACAGCCAGGGTATTTTTCCCCTTTACCTGATGAAATATACTGGTGTTTCCAGCCCAGATGGGGGTGTTTTTGGTTTTGTTTTCTGGGTTGGTTTTTTTTTTTTGTCCAGGGATGTTGTTTACAGCAAGTTACAGGTCCTGTGATGGCATTGGGTGCAATGCTGGCCCCGGGGGCAGATAAAGCCCACCCATCTCCCCACCGCAATGCTGCTGGAGGCGTGTGCCTGGGTCCCCCGGCCCTGAAGATGTCACGTTGTGCCAGCTGTACAGAGAAAGTTTGGAAAGTTCATCACAGGTCATTGTATTAAACAGTGTTTTCACCACTTCTCTCCCACCCCTTCACCTACAGCCCCTGTGTGAAAAGGGGGTTCACATAGCCCTCGCCCCAAATACACATGTCTCTCCCTCCATATGGTGCCTTAGCAGGGGTTTGGGAAGCTCGTGCATCTACCCCTCTGGAGCCCAGCCTCTCCCCCTAGGCTTGAGTCCCCCCTCCCAGTTTATTCTATAAATTCGTTTCCACATTATGTCTATCCATTTACATGGCTTTTGTGTTTTTTAATACTGCTAATGTTTATCATTTGCCCAACAGGCTCGACAGATTTTGCTTCCTGTAGAGCATCGAGGCTTTAGAGCCCCCTCGTTGCTAAGTAGCAGTCTCCCTGTACTGTAATGGGCTGATTTTGTATTCCGTTCAGCGCTGTATCTTATTTTTGTATGCAAGACAAAGTGTTTTGATGGAGGACGATTGCGGCAGTGTCTGGAGGCTGTTTGGAGTTTTATGGGCTGTACAGTACACTGTGTGCTCTCCGAACAGAACACAGGCTGTTGAATTTTGGATTGGATTTGTCATTTTTCCCCCCTAAGAGAGGGGCCTGTCAGAACATTAAGGGTGGAGGGAAGAAAGTGGAAATTATGTAATAACCTTTCTCCCTCTGTTTCTCTCTCTCTCTGATTTTTCTATCCCAAAATAGGGTGGTTTCTCCCCCCCACACTCCCTTTCGTACCATATGATTCTGTCAAGTAAGATAATGACGTTCCTGTCAGGAAATGAATGGCCCTCGAGAGATGGACGCTGGGACATCCCGTCTGTCTATCTGTTCTCCAGTTCTCTCTTTCCCTCTCCCTCGCTCCCACTGTCCTTCTACATTCTGGGCTGCTTTGCTGGCCCTTATTTTTGTCTGAGGATGGACGGCTAACGAGGTTGCAGGGTAGGATGTTGGTGTGGGATCCACCCGAAGGTGATGGCATTTTCTTATTTCCGGGATCTTTTCACCTTCCCGGATGTGCACACTGCCAGCATTCCTAGGTGGTCCTCCCTTGCCCTCTTCTCTCCTCAGCCCTCGTGCCCTTGCTCTCTACCCAGGCTGTGCCTGGGTCCCAGTGTCCAGGGCTGTGCCCGAGAGACCAGCTGCCTCCAGACCATGTAGTGACGGCTCTCTCTGCTGGCTGTTCTTCTCGGCGCTGTCTTCTGAGCTCTCTCTGGTGGCAGGTGTTTATTTTTCAGCTCTGCTTTTTTCCTCGCTTCCATTTTTTCCCCAGTCTCCTTTCATCTCACTCCATCTCTTCATCCTTGTTTTTGCATCTGTGTTAGCCTGGGCCTTTTCTCAATGCTCCTGTGCATTTTGTGTCTTCCTTCTTGTGTCTTCATTAGACTTTGTCTCCCTCCATCTTGGTTGACCTTCTCTGTCACAGCTCAGAGTTTCTTAGCTTGGAAGTTGGGCGGTGGTTGAGGTAGGGAACAAATTGTTACTCTGTCCCAGAAGGCCTGGGGAAGACTCCAGAGTGCTCCCTGCACTCCTGTCCCTTTCCTCTCAGGGACCAGAGTGGGGCTTCTCTGGCTCGGTTCCTGCTTTTCCTAGGTCCCTGGATGTTTTCTTAAGTTGAGCTGTGCATGGGCAAGTGGATGAGCAGGGTTAGGTTTTGCAAGATTCTTACTGGACTTTGCCACTAAAAAGTACACCTTGCTGGCATGGTGCTTTCAGAGGTCTGTACCATGCACCTGAGTACAGAGCCCACCAGGCACCTGGGAGAGTGTTCACCCCCACACCCCAATGGCCTGGCATGGTGCCCAGCACATAGAAGGCTTTTGATGAGTACTTGTTGAATAAGGGAATACCCTGTTGCTAAATTCTTTGTACTTCTGGGGAACATCTGGGTTTGGTGGGGCCTGAGGCTTCCACAATTTGTGGTGCCCACTCTCAGAAAAAGATTATGGGAGACTGGTTCAAGATGGTGCGGTAGAAGGACATGCGTTCACTCCCTCGTGCGAGAGCACCAGAATTACAACTAACTGCTGAACAATCATCGACAGGAAGACACTGGAACTCACCAAAAAAGATACCCCACATCCAAAGACAAAGGAGAAGCCACAATGAGATGGTAGGAGGGCCGCAATCACAATAAAATCAAATCCCATAACTGCTGGATGGGTGACTCACAAACTGGAGAACACTTATACCACAGAAGTCCACCCACTGGAGTGAAGGTTCTGAGCCTTACGTCAGGCTTCCCAACCTGGGGGTCCGGCAACGGGAGGGGGAATTCCCAGAGAATCAGACTTTGAAGGCGAGCGGGATTTGATTGCAGGACTTTGACAGGACTGGGGGAAACAGAGATTCCACTCTTGGAGGCCACACACAAAGTAGTGTGCACATCATGACCCAGGGGGAAGGAGCAGTGACCCCATAGGAGACTGAGCCAGACCTACCTGCTAGTGTTGGAGGGTCTCCTGCAGAGGTGGGGGGTGGCTGTGGCTCACCACAGGGACAAGGACACGGGAAGCAGAAGTTCTGGGAAGTACTCCTTGGCCTGAGCCCTCCCAGAGTCTACCATTAGCCCCACCAAAGAGCCTCTAGGTTCCAGTGCTGGGTTGCCTCAGGCCAAACAGCCAACAGGGAGGGAACTCAGCCCCACCCATCAGCAGACAAGTGGATTAAAGTTTTACTGAGCTCTGCCCACCAGAGCAACACCCAGCTCTACCCACCACCAGTCCCTACCATCAGGAAGCTTGCACAAGCTTCTTAGATAGCCTCATCCACCAGAGGCAGACAACAGAAGCAAGAAGAACTACAATCCTGGAGCCTGTGGAATGAAAACCACATTCACAGAAAGATAGACAAAATGAAAAGTCAGACGACTATGTACCAGATAAGGAACAAGATAAAACCCCATGAAAACAACTAAATGAATTGGAAATAGGCAACCTTCCAGAAAAAGAATTCAGAATAATGATAGTGAAGATGGTCCAGGACCTTGGAAAAAGAATGGAGGCAAAGATCGAGAAAATGCAAGAAATGTTTAACAAAGACCCAGAAGAGTTAAAGAACAAACAAACAGTGCTTCCCTGGTGGAGCAGTGGTTGGGAATCCACCTGCCAATGCAGGGGACATGGGTTCGATCCCTGGCCTGGGAAGATCCCACATGCCGCAGAGCAGCTAAGCCCTCACAACTAAGTTATGAGCCACAACTACTAAGCCTGTGTTCTAGAGCCCGTGTGCCACAACACCTGAAGCCTGCACTCCTAGAGCCCGTGCTCTGCAACAAGAGAAGCCACGACAATGAGAAGCCCGCGCACCACTCGCTGCAACTAGAGAAAGCCCTTGCACAGAATGAAGACCCAGCACAGCCAAAAATAAAAACAAATAAATAAATAAATTTAAAAAAAAAGAACAAATGAACAGAGATGAACAATACAATAACTGAAATGAAAAATACACTAGAAGGAATCAATAGCAGAATAACTGAGGCAGAAGAACGGATAAGAGACCTGGAAGACAGAATGGTGGAATTCACTGCCGCCAAACAGAATAAAGAAAAAAGAATGAAAAGAAATGAAGACAGCCCAAGAGACCTCTGGGACAACATTAAACGCACCAACATTTGCATTATAGGGGTCCCAGAAGGAGGAGAGAGAGAAAGGACCTGAGAAAATATTTGAAGAGATTATAGTTGAAAACATCCCTAACATGGCAAAGGAAATAGCCAACCAAGTCCAGGAATCACAGAGAGTCCCAGGCAGGATAAACCAAGGAGAAACATACCAAGACACATAGTAATCAAACTGACAAAAATTAAAGACAAAGAAAAATTATTAAAAGCAGCAAGGGAAAAATGATGAATAACATACCAGGGAACTCCCATAAGGTTAACAGCTGATTTCTCAGCAGAAACTCTACAAGCCAGAAGGGAGTGGCACGATATATTTAAAGTGATGAAAGGGAAGAACCTACAACCAAGATTACTCTAGCTGGCAAAGATCTCATTCAGACTTGATGGAGAAATCAAACCTTTACAGACAAGCAAAAGCTAAGAGAATTCAGCACCATCAAACCAGCTCTACAACAAATGCTAAAGGAACTTCTCTAGGCAGGAAGCACAAGAGAAGGAAAAGACCTACAAAAACAAAGGCCAAACAATTAAGAAAATGGTAATAGGAACATACATATCGATAATTACCTTAAATGTGAATGGATTAAATGCTCCAACCAAAAGACATAGGCTTGCAGAATGGATACAAAAACAAGATCCATGTATATGCTGTCCACAAGAGACCCACTTCAGACCGAGAGACACATACAGACTGAAAGTGAGGGTATGGAAAAGGATATTCCATGTAAATGGAAATCAAAAGAAAGCTGGAGTAGCAATACTCATATCACATAAAATAGACTTTAAAATAAAGAATGTTACAAGAGACAAGGAAGGACACTACATAATGATCAAGGGATCAATCCAAGAAGAAGATATAACAATTATAAATATATATGCACCCAACATAGGAGCACCTCAATACATAAGGCAAATACTAACAGCTATGAAAGAGGAAATCGACATTAACACAATAATAGTGGGCGACTTTAACACCTCACTTACACCAAAACACAGATCATCCAAACAGAAAATTAATAAGGAAACACAAGCTTTAAATGACACAATATATCAGATAGATTTAATTGATATTTGTTTATTTAGTTATTTAGTTTAAATGTAATTTTATTCATTTTTTTATACAGATTCTTATTAGTTATCCATTTTATACATATTAGTGTATATATGTCAATCCCAATCTCCCAATTCATCACACCACCACCCCACCACCACCACTTTCCCCACTTGGTGTCCACACGTTTGTTCTCTACATCTGTGTCTCTATTTCTTCTTGCAAACTCGTTTGTCTGTACCATTTTTCGAGGTTCCATATATATGCATTAATATACAATATTTGTTTTTCTCTTTCTGACTTACTTCACTCTGTATGACAGTCTCTAGATCCATCCACGTCTCAACGAATGACCCAATTTCGTTCCGTTTTATGGCTGAGTAATATTCCATTGTATATATGTACCACATCTTCTTTATCCATTCGTCTGTCGATGGGCGTTTAGGTGGCTTCCATGACCTGGCTATTGTAAATAGCACTGCAGTGAACATTGGGGTGCATGTGTCTTTTTGAATCATGGTTTTCTCTGGGTATATGCCCAGTAGTGGGATTGCTGGGTATTACGGTAATTCTATTTTTAGTTTTTTAAGGAACCTCCATACTGTTCTCCATAGTGGCTGCATCAATTTACATTCCCACCAACAGTTTAAGAGGGTTCCCTTTCTCCACACGCTCTCCAGCATTTATTGTTTGTAGATTTTTTGATGATGGCCATTCTGACAGGTGTGCGGTGACACCTCATTGTTGTTTTCATTTGCATTTCTGTAATGATTAAGGATGTTGAGCATTCTTTCACGTGTTCGTTGGTGACCTGTATGTCTTCTTTGGAGAAATGTCTATTTAGGTCTTCTGCCCATTTTTGGTTTGGGTTGTTATAGGGCATTCCATCCAAAAACAGCATATTACACTTTCTTCTCAAGTGCACACAAAACATTCTCCAGGATAGATCACATCTTGGGTCACAAATCAAGCCTCGGTAAATTTAAGAAAATTGAAATCATATCAAGCATCTTTTCCGACCACAATACTATGAGATTAGAAATAAATTACAGGGAAAAAAACTGGAAAAAACACAAACACATGCAGGATAAACAATACGTTACTAAATAACCAAAAGATTACTGAAGAAATCAAGGAGGAAAACACCTAGAGACAAATGACAATGAAGACACGACAATCCAAAACCTATGGGATGCAGCAAAAGCAGTTCCAAGAGGGAAGTTTATAGCAATACAATCCTACCTCAATAAACAAGAAAAATCTCAAATAAACAATCTAACCTTACACATAAAGGAACAGAGAAAGAAGAACAAACAAAACCCAGAATTAGTAGAAGGAAAGAAATCATAAAGATCAGAGCAAAAATAAATGAAATAGAAACAAAACGATAGCAAAGATCAATAAAACTAAAAGCTGGTTCTTTGAGAAGATAAACACAATTGTTAAACCTTTAGCCAAACTCATCAAGAAAAAGAGGGAGAGGACTCAAATCAATAAAATTAGAAATGAAAAAGGAGAAGTTACAGTGGACACTGCAGAAATACAAAGCATCATAAGAGACTACTACAAGCAACTCTATAGCAATAAAATGGACAACCTGGAAGAAATGAACAAATTCTTGGAAAGGTATAACCTTCCAAGCCTGAACCAGGAAGAAATAGAAAATATGAACAGACCAATCACAAGTAATGAAATTGAAACTGTGACTAAAAGTCTTCCAACAAACCAAAGCCCAGAACCAGATGGCTTCACAGGTGAATTCTGTCAAACATTTAGAGAAGAGCTAACACCCATCCTTCTCAAACTCTTCCAAAAAATTGCAGAGGAAGGAACACTCCCGAACTCATTCTACGAGGCCACCATCACCCTGATACCAAAACCAGACAGAGATACTTCAAAAAAAGAAAATTACGGACCAATATCACTGATGAACATAGATGCAAAAGTCCTCAACAAAATACTAGCAACAGAATCCAACAACACATTAAAAGGATCATACACCATGATCAAGTGGGATTTATCCCAGGGATGCAAGGCTTCTTCAATATACGCAAATCAGTCAATGTGATACACCATATTAACAGACTGAACAATATAAATCATGTGGTCATCTCAATAGATGCAGAAAAAGCTTTTGACAAAATTCCGCACCCATTTATGATAAAAACTCTCCAGAAAGTGGGCATAGACGGAACCAACCTCAACATAATAAAGCCCATATACGACAAACCCACAGCAAACATCATTGTCAATGGTGAAAAACTGAAAGCATTTCCTCTAAGACAAGGATGTCCACTATCACCACTATTATTCAACATAGTTTTGGAAGTCCTAGCCATGGCAGTCAGAGAAGAACAAGAAATAAAAGGAATCCAAATTGGAAAAGAAGAAGTAAAACTGTTACTGTTTGCAGATGATATGTTACTATACACAGATAATCCTAAAGATGCCACCAGAAAACTACTAGAGCTAATCAATGAATTTGGTAAAGTTGCAGAATACAAAATTAATGTACAGAAGTCTCTTGCATTCCTATACACTAACAAAAAAAGATTAGAAAGAGGAATTAAGGAAACAATCCCATTCACCACTGCAACAAAAAGAATAAAATACCTAGGAATACACCTACCTAAGGAGGTAAAAGACCTGTACTCAGAAAACTATAAGACACTGATGAAAGAAATCAAAGATGACACAAACAGATGGAGAGATATACCGTGGTCTTGGATTGGAAGACTCAATATTGTGAAAATGCCTATACTACCCAAAGCAATTTACAGATTCAGTGCAATCCCTGTCAAATTACCAATGGCAGTTTTTACAGAACTAGAACAAAAAAATCTTAAAATTTGTATGGAGACACAAAAGACCCTGAATAGCCAAAGCAAACTTGAGGGAAAAAAACAGAGCTGGAGGAATCAGACTCCCTGACTTCAGACTATGCTACAAAGCTACAGTAATCAAGACAATATGGTACTGGCACAAAAACAGAAATATAGACCAATGAAACAGGATAGAAAGCCCAGAGATAAACCCATGCACCTATGGTCAACTAATCTATGACAAAGGAGGCAAGGATATACAATGGAGAAAAGACAGTCTCTTCAATAAGTGGCGCTGGAAAAACTGGACAGCTACATGTAAAAGAATGAAATTAGAACACTCCCTAACACTATACACAAAAATAAACTCCAAATGGATTAAAAACCTAAATGTAAGGCCAGACACTATAAAACTCTTAGGGGAAAACACAGGCAGAACACTCTTTGACATAAATCACAGCAAGATCTTTTTTGACTCACCTCCTAGAGTAATGGAAATAAAAACAAAAATAAACAAATGGGACCTAATGAAACTTAAAAGCTTTTTCACAGCAAAGGAAACTATAAACAAGATGAAAAGACAACCCTCAGAATGGGAGAAAATATTTGCAAATGATTCAACAGACAAAGGATTAATCTCCAAAATATATAAACAGCTCGTGTAGCTCAATATTAAAAAAACAAACAACCTAATCAAAAAATGGGCAGAAGACCTAAATAGACATCTCTCCAAAGAAGACATACAGATGGCCAAGAGGCACATGAAAAGCTGCTCAACATCACTAATTATTAAAGAAATGCAAATCAAAACTGCAATGAGGTATCACCTTACACTGGTTAGAATGGGCATCATCAGAAAATCTACAAACAACAAATGCTGGAGAGGGTGTGGAGAAAAGGGAACCCTCTTAACACTGTTGGTGGGAATGTAAATTGATGCAGCCACTATAGAGAACAGTATGGAGGTTCCTTAAAAAAACTAAAAATAGAATTACCGTAATACCTAGCAATCCCACTACGGGGCATATACCCAGAGAAAACCATGATTCAAAAAGACACATGCACCCCAATGTTCATTGCAGCACTATTTACAATAGCCAGGCCATGGAAGCAATCTAAATGCCCATCGACAGATGAATGGATAAAGAAGATGTGGTACTTTTATACAATGGAATATTACTCAGCCATAGAAAGGAACAAAATTGGGTCATTTGTAGAGAAGTGGATGGAGCTAGAGACTGTCATACAGAGTGAAGTAAGTCAGAAAGAGAAAAACAAATATCGTATATTAACGCATATATGTGGAACCTAGAAAAATGGTACAGATGAACTGGTTTGCAGGGCAGAAATAGAGACACAGATGTAGAGAACAAACACATGGACACCAAGGAGGGAAAGCTGGGGGAGTGGGGGGTGGTGGTGGATGAACTGGGAGATTGGGATTGACATATATACACTAATATACATAAAATAGATAAGTAATAAGAACCTGCTGTATAAAAAAATAAATAAAATTCAAAAACAAAAAAGAAAAAAATAAAAAGATTATGAATATCAAATGTGAGAGCCCTTCCCAGGGAATAGGCCCATGCAGTATCGGGGTGGGGTGGGTGCTAAAGCTTCTGTTTTATGAGCTTCAGGGAGAAGGGTTCTCCATAAACACCATGAAGAGCTGCCAGTTGAGGCCCCCAGAGTTGGAGCCACTGAGTGGGGAAATTCAAGGCTAAGGATAGGATGGTGACATCGGCCCTGCTCTGGGGACCCTCAGAACACGGGGCAGCTGTGTTTGCAGGCCTCAGGTTTGCATTGTACAAGGGTCAGGACAAATCCTCCCGCCTTTGGTAAATTGCCGTTGGTCCCATCGGACCTGGTGGACGCCTCTGTATTTCATTCCCTCTTCTCAATGAGGCTGGCTGGGAGCCACAGACCAACCCTAAGTCCCATCTCACCCAGAGACTCCAGGTAGATCAGTACACACGGCGGCATCCTGCCTGCACCCTGGCCTTCAGGGACTCTCCGTGAGACAACATGGTAGCCACTCCTTTCCTAGGTGCTCCGTCTGCCTGGGCCGTAGAGTTGTGTCTGACTGGGGCAAAGCACTGGTCCTCTCACGGTCTGTACGCGTGCGTGTGCGCGCGCGTGTGTCTTGGAGAGGAACCAGGAAGGTGAGGGGTCCTGGAGGTGATGGGAAGTGTACCTAGAGGTCTAGGGGTCTGTTCTGCTGAGCTTCCAGACTCATCCATTAATTAGGGTCGGGGGGGGAGGAAGTAGGATTGGACAGTTTTTTGGCAAGGACACTACTTACTCCTTGGAAGATGTGGGAAAGCTACAGTTATGGTCCCAGTAATGAGGGGCAGCTGTGTGTGTGTGTGTGTGCGTGCACGTGTTTGTGGGTGCACACGTGAAAAAAAGAGATTGAGAAGAAACGTTTACATGAAATACTCGAAATTGTTCCTTTGCTGTAATGGCTCCGCACAGACCATTACCTTGCAGATTTAAAAACTAAATGAGCTCATCATATCTAGTGACTTCCCCCGACATTCATGCCTGATTGCAAAGCCTGCGTTACCTTTGAATTTCAACTTCATTGTTTGTTATTAATTCTCAGATATGGGTGGTATGTTTCCCTCTCTTGGATTCAACCATGAACATGTTGATTTGGTGTGATGGATGGAAATGTTTCTCAACAGGACCCCACTCAAGAACCTTTTTATTTTAAAAAATAGCCCCATGAGCTCTAGGATCGAGTCTAGAGTTTCCGAGGGATCCAGTGGGCTGAGGTGGGACATGGGGTTGACTTTGGAGGGGGTAGAAGTCTTGCACTTTTTAATGTAATAATTTGGGTTTCCTATGAATGGTTCTGCGTTCCGTGCAATACTCTGCATTTTCATAACTGTCTCTTCCACTTTGGGCAGAGGAAGGGAGGGAAGAAATAACAGCAGCAGTATTCTGTGGGCAAAGGAAGAAAACAAGAGAATGGGGCAGAGAACAGGCTAAATTTAAAATTGTAATTGGCTGACTTCCACTGGCTTGCGGGTGTTTTAATGACTCATAATAACTTCATTTAAAACCAGCTGAGCAGAAAATAGATTGGAGAGGAGCCTCGGGCCATTATGGATTTGTTTTTTTTGACAAGCTCGGTGTTCGGCAGCCAGGAAGGCTCTCAGAGAGGGCTTGGCTGTGTTCTCTCCATCTCTCTCTCTCTCAGGGTTGGTGGTCTGCCCGGAAGAGATTGTATAGAAACCCAGGGCGGCTTTATTTTCCACCCCCCCCCCATTTTTTTAACTGATTAAAAATAGACGCCTTGAGGTATTATTTTAGCATCAGTACAATTTTTTTTTTAACTTTTGATGTGGTAAATGGAACATAAATAAAATTGTTTTTGAAATTACCGAATTAATTAGGTAGTAAAGCCACTACGATGCATAAATTTCCCTTGCCGGTTGCCCTGACCCATATTTGGGGGGCGTTTCCCTTTTTTCTCAATCCTCTCCCCCACCAGCTCCACCTTCCCCCCCCCATGCGGACCCTCCCTTTGAATGGCAGGGTTCTTTTATCATCCCGGCAACAGCTAAATGATTTTTTTCAAAGATCTGTAGGATTTTGACAGGATTGGGTCTGTCCCGCTATCCAGTCAGCTCGAGGAAGCACGAGTTTTGGGAATTGCCAGAAAAGGCTCTAACCTGCCTCTAGCCATTTTAAATAGATCTTGCCTGTTTCCCGTGCTAGGAACGGTGCCAGCCGGGCGAGTGATCCTTTCTCTCTTCTCTTTCTGAAGTCAGCCGGCTCAGCCATGGGCTGCATCTGTCTGGGCAGGACAAGAGGCCACCCCCCTCCCATCTGATTGCCCATAGCCATTTATCTATCCCCCCTTATGGCACCTGTCACCTTCTTTGTGTCATCGCTACTTATTTGCTTGTCCTTTTTTGCCTACCAGACTCTAAGCTTCTTCAGAACATGTGATTTATTTATGTCTCCCATACTACCTAGCAGAGTGACCTGCAAGGTGGTTATAACTCAGTTTTTTGCATAAACTAATGGGTGAGTGGACGAGTGTGTGGTGAGGCGCCTGGTGGGGAACAGCCCCAAAGCGCTGCCCTGCATCCTTCCAGCCCTGGGGGGTCAGCCGTCTGGACGAGGAGACAGGAGAGGGGGCAGGACCTCATCGGTGGCGTTCTCGGTGGCACCCCCACAGCCTGACACACAGCAGGCTCTCAGTAAATACTGGTGAAGAAATGAGTGGCTCTGGAGGCATGGCTGGGCCAGGGGGGAGGAAAGAAAAGTCAGTACAGGCATGGTGCTTGGCCTTCTCCATGTCTGAACTCACTTATCGTGCGCTGACCTTGGAAGGTAGTTGTGCTGATCCCATTTTACTGGTGAGGACACTAAGGCTTAAAGAATTGAAGTAACTTGGGGAAGGTCGCACAGCCAGGAGTGCCGAAGCTGGATTCCTAGCCAGGGCTCGCTGCCCCTTACTTTTCCAGGATACCACACTGTGGTGCTGGCCCAAAGGCTTGCTTTCCTGTTTGTAAAGATAACCAGTGTCTCAGTGACTGGGGGGCTGAGACAGGGAGAGCCAGTAAGTTTCTGTTCCCCAAGGGTCCTGCGGGTGGGATGGGGTCATTGGGTACTGCTCAGGGCCTTGCATCTGGGCCACCAGGAGCAGGTGTGAGGCTTATGAGCCTCTTCCTGCTCTGCCCGAGTCACGTGTGTTCAGTTGTAGCCGCCGTGGTGGCTGTTAGCCCTTCCCATCACCTTGCAGGGCAGTGGGTAGGGTGGTTCTGGGAGCACTGCTGGAGGGTCTGTGGGTATTTGGCCCCCCTACCCAGGTGAGAGCTTGGCTCTGTCATTTGCCCGTTCCTACACCCCACTGCCGCGCCGCACAGGAGGGGCAGGACCAGGGAGCCGGCACCGGTGGTCTCATCTGCGTGGAGACCCAGCTGGGTGCCCTGCTCCTGGGGGGAGGCTCTCTGCTCAGTGATGCCGAATCAGGAGTGAAAGGGGCAGCTGACCAATGCTGCCTCCCCGCAATGTGGGACCTGTGATGACTCGGGGTGTCACTCGCTCCTCAGACTTCAGTTTTGGAGCGAGACGCGGCAGGAAGATCACGGCCTCCCTGATCTTTCGGATTCTGTCCAGTGGAGCTGGACCACTTGGCATGAGACTCCTTCTGTCTGTTCTGCAGCAACCCCATCTTCACAGCCGGACCATAAACATCAACCAAATGGGAACCAGATGGTGAAGCTTGGGGCAGCAGAGAAACCTCAGTGACTATCCTGGGTCACTAGATGGGACTATCTTTGGGGGTAAAATTGTTCATGAATGAGTTCAGCAGTTAGCTGATGGCCAGTGAGGGCCAGTTGATGCAAAGCCTGGCAGGACAGACAGAGGGGCTGCAGCCAGGGTCCTTACCTTCCAGGGGCTGTCGGTCTGGCTGAGAGGATGATGTGAGCCCCCAGCAAGGCTGGGTGTGCCCCCATCACCACAAGGGGAAAGAGTGAGTGCAGCAGTTTACAGGAGGGAGAAACTCCCAAGGACTAGGGTGATGAGGAATGGCTTCAGGAAGGAGGTTCCTGGGATTTTCATGGGCTGTTTGCTGTAATGTCCACATGGAGCTTTGGTGGTGGGCAGTGGATCTGCTTCTCTGGGCAAGAGGAAGCAAGAACTTCTGTGAGCAAGAGCCGGTCGGGCAGGTGTCTCTTCCCTCCCCTTCCTCCTCCTCCTCTGCCCGTAGCTGTCTTGAAGAGGCTTAAAGCCCAGTTTCTCATACTGGAGAATCCTCAGAGTTCTAAGGATGTTATGACCCTCCTTGGGCTGCAGGTTGAGAAACACTGCATTAAAAATGAAAAGCTGGGGGCTTCCCTGGTGGCGCAGTGGTTGAGAATCTGCCTGCCAATGCAGGGGACACGGGTTCGAGCCCTGGTCTGGGAAGATCCCACATGCCGCGGAGCAACTGGGCCCGTGAGCCACAACTACTGAGCCTGCGCGTCTGGAGCCTGTGCTCCGCAACGGGAGAGGCCGCGACGGTGAGAGGCCCGCGCACCGTGATGAAGAGTGGCACCTGCTCGCCGCAACTAGAGAAAGCCCTGGCACAGAAACGAAGACCCAACACAGCCATAAATAAATAAATAAATAAATAAATAAAATTTAAAAAAAAATGAAAAGCTGGCACTTCAGATGGTCCCTCCATTTTGAGGTGTCCACAAAACAAACACAAATGTGAAAGTGGGGTTTCAAGCCGGATGCAGATCCAGAATATACTATGTTTCTCATGCAAGACTAGGTGAACTCCAGAATATGTCGCGAGTGCCCAGGCTCCGCGAAGCCCGGGTTGAGAACACACAGCTTAGAGGGCTGCGCCTCTGAGGTTGAGGACAGAGACTTGGCCGCCCTGGAGGGTATGGAGGAAGGGGGAGGAATTTCTTAGGCTGAGGCCGCCAGGGCCCCGCCCACCTTCTCAGACCACGTGGTGAAGCCCCTGTGTGTGCGGCGTGAAGGCGGAGGTTGGCGCTGCTTCCCTTGGGTCCTCTCCAGGATTCAACCTCACGAAGGCATCTCTTCTAGACTTTTCCCCGGTAGTTAACACGCTCCCTCCTCCTCCCGACCAACCATCTTATTTTGATTGGAATTCTTTTGCTTGCCTGAGAAAAGGAAAAAAAAAAAAGGAAGTTCTAAACTTTTCATTAGGTCGTTGGGATAAGAAGTCTTCTGGGGTAGTCGGATTAAAGCTCGGTGGCTCTCGCTGACTATTACAAGCTAATGGAGTACCGGGAGCTCATTGGCGGCTGCAATGAGCATTTTGCTGGAGTAATTATACAAGGCCATGGTGGTTTTCAGTAACAAGGTAACTCCAGGTAAGGAGAGAACTCCCTGAAACTTTTGATTTGCTGGAATCCTCTTCGTTTTATTTCTTCATTAAGAGGAGCCCAGGAGAGACAAAGGCCTCGAGAGCAGCTCTTCTGGGAGGCTGCTCTCAGTCGGGGATTTCTGCCTGAACAGCCCCGATTGCCTGGTCCCTTTGTTGGGGCCTGATGAGAACAACCCGGCACGCCTGGGAGAGCCCTGATGGGCCAGGTTTACATGGATTGAGATTTGGGGTCCAGAGTCAGACGCTCTGGACTATAGGATGGAGAGAGATGGGTACAGGCATCGGAAGCCTGGGGACAGCTGACCAGGAGGCAGGGAGACTCACAGGCCAGCATCTTCATGGCTGACGTGTGCGCTGAGAGCAGGCCTGACCGCAGGTAACGAGGCTGGAATCGCACTCTCTGTCTCAACTGGGGTCTGTCCATCCTGGGTGGGTGAGGTGTGGGCCTGCGTAAATACAGTCTTTTCTGTCCCAGAGGATTCTTTATGGTGAAACTTTCTTAGACATGCTACCCTCCCTGGTACCACACCCCCAGCCAGAGTCGTAATCAGGAGGTCAGGGCCTGAGCCTGCCACCCGCAGGTCTGGGCTAAGCGGGCCTGGGAAGGACTTTTCAGCGCCCTTGGCAAGGCCCTGGGGCCTTGCCAAGCCGACCTTGTCCTCTGGGTGGCCCTGCCGGGCCTCTGGCCGGCCGCCCACCTGCATTGAATCATGCCCCTCAGAGGACAGCATGTAACTGTGCTTCCAGATATAGCCCCCGGCCCCCCGGGGGGGCAGGGAGGGTCATTGTCACAGAGCTCTATGTCTTTCTGACACCGCATGCCCTGCGTGGCTTTCTTCCCTAACTTCTCAGCCTGGCACAGCCTAGGATTCTGCTCTGTGAGCAAATGTAGAGCTATTTTGTTTAAAAAGTATGTGGCCCGTTTTTTCTCTTCTCCATCTCCTGCTTCAGTTTTCAGGACTCTGCCTTCAGTCTCTGGCCTGGCCCTTCTTCTTTCTCCATCGCACAGTTATAAATTTGTCCCAGTCAGAGGCTGGCTGCATCGAGGCAGGAATGTGTTGTTTGGTTAAATTGTAAAATTAGCTGGGAAACTTAATGAGGCATTCCGCCTCTGCCTTCTGAAGAACAGGAAGTTTATGAAGGTGCCTCGAGCCCCTTGCCTAGGAAGGAAGGAAAGAAAGGGAGGGAGCGGCCCAGGAATGTGGAAGAGCCTTGGCCAGGTGAGTTTGCAGGCCTAGGACCCGACTGTGGCCTGTTTAGCTGGGAGGGGCCTGAGAAGTCATCCCTCAAAGCCTCAGCTTTGGGGCAGCCTCTGTCAGCCACCGTGAACCCACAGGGGCTCCCTCCCTCGTGTCCAGGGACCTTGAGGCTGCACAGCTGGCTATGGTTAGCTGTTTTAGTGCCAGATTCCTTTTTTGTGGTTGTGCAAGGCTGAAGAGACAAAGACCAAACGCTTCGTCTTAGAGGGCGCCCACGGCAGAAGGGAGAAGGCCAAAGGCAACAGTTATAAGGGTGGCCGACATTTACTGAGGGCTGACAGTTGCCCGGGACTGTGCCAGACACTTTATTCCATGATCTCACGTGATCCCCACGAGACCCCTATGACGACCCCTATTGTTATGTCCACTTTATGGATGAGGAAACTGAGTTTACTTGCTCAGGATTGCCCAGCAAGGAGGAGGCAGAGTGGGGCTGTAAACGCAGGTCTGCCTGCCTCCAAAGCCCCTGGTCTTAACCTCAGAGGTAAAATTCCAGCTTCCAGTTCTCTCCTGTTTCCAGTCCTTTCCTGGCTGCCCACTTCTCTCAGCCCCTAGCTCATGCGGCACAGACTGCATGCTTGCAAAAGCTCACCCTGAAGTTTTGGAAGAGCTGCCAACAGCCTATATTCTGCACTCACCAAATTCTCAGGTCCTCCAATGACACCAAACAAACTTTGCAGTTTTCAAGCAGCAATTCGATGCCATTTTAGTTGTCAGATGCACTTTAATAAGGCTAAACATGGGAAATATTTACCCTGCCTGGACTTTTTGCATGAGGTCAGCCAGAAAAGGCAAGGGTTTTTTTTCCTGGGGGGTGGGGGGCGGGGTTGATGGCTCATGTTAAGAATGGGCATGAAGTGCGACAGGCAATGTTGCTGTTTGGAAAAGTGTGGAGTCTTAAGGCTCCTGAATTTTGAGCCTGGAACTGTCAATGCCGTGGCTGTAATGTAACACCTCAATTATGGTGCAGGGGGTAAGGAAGAAAGACTCTGAAACCTGCAAGCTTCTTTAGATCCACAGCCTGAGCCACAATTAAGGTTTCAGAAACACCAAAGGCAAACCAGTGAGTGTCATTTTTAACCAGTTTGAACATTTTACTACTTCCTAACATCAGAAGCACCCGGGCTGGAGAGCCTGCTTCTTGCCCTCAATAAAGTGATTAAGCTGAATGGGTGTTGGGGAGTATTATTAGGCTGAGAAGTGCTAAAAATAGAAATGCTCTGTTTTCTGAAAGCCACAGCAGGCCTGAAGAGACTGGCAGCCTCGAGGTGCCACTGAGGGGCCTGAGGAAGGGGAGGGAGGGTGGCAGTCCCCGGGGCCCCCGGTGGTCTGAGATGGGGTGTGGTGGGTGTTATGACGGGCAAGCCAGGTGATGGGCCTCTTTCCCAGCTGTTCATCAAGAATAGAGTGACAGTGGAAGCTGTGGATTGGTTGCTTCTGCCTTGGTTTTGAAGAACACCCCTCCCCCCCCCAAGGTGTGTGTGTGTGTGTGTGTGTGTGTGTGTGTGTGTGTGTGTGTGTGTGTGTGTATTAATGAATTTAAAGTAACTGACAATGCTGGAGTCCAGCATGGACACCTTACCCTAAAATTTACACATTCAGCCCTAAACTAATTGGATTTACCTGCTGCTCTTGGTGGGGGGGGATCTAATTCGGGCAGTGAGTAAAGGGCAGGTTATAGGGGCACATGCAGACAGAGCTGGGGATGGGGAGAGACCTCAGAGCCAAGGTTGAGCATCTGCTCTGTCGGGCCTGGATTAGCTAGGATGCTCAGGGAAGATGGAAGAAAGGGACTTTTTGGTTAACTGAAGGTCAACCTAGAAAACCTTGTCTACTTCATTCTTTGTAGTTTGCTGTCATTCATCAATGTGAGAGACCATTTTTCTACTTTAAGTGAATACGGTTGATTGTTTTTTATGATAAAATATCTTGCTGGCTTACAAGCCAAAAGGAGAATGCCCAGGAAGGGAGCCAATCATGGAAGGATATTCCCAACTGTGGCTTTATTGGAAGTCAGTCTTGAAGATCGGTGGTACCTTTTTCTTCTGTCAAGCCCTGCACATTTTCATATCTTGAACTCATTCCTCCCCGTGACAGCTTTAGGTGGCGGTGGGTGGGGGGGCAGGAACAAGATGTCCATTTTACAGGTGGAGAAACAGAGGCCGAGTAGTACATGCGTCCACAGCACAGCCAGATCAGTCCAGGCCCTGTCTGATGGACAGCGGTGGCGCATTCCTGGACCAAGAGGGGAGGGTTGTTCTTTAAAGAAGAGGGATGAACTGAGGAGGTGGCCTCAGAGATTGTGGGAAAGATCTCCTACCTCCAGGGATGAGCCAGAGTATGGAGAACAGCAGAGGCCTCGAGCACATTGCCTCTGGGACCTTTTTCTACTCGCCTTAATGTGAACTTCTTACTCTTTAACCTTTTATATAATCAGAGGCCCTGATGGTTAGGTGGGCTTCCCATGCTGTGACCCTGATTGAGTTTGTTTCTCTTTCTTTACACTTACTGGCTATGAGACCTTGGACCAGTGAACTAAGCTTTTCAAACCTCAATTTTCACCTCTATAAAATGGGGATAATCTTAGAATTGATGGCAGAGTTAAGTGGTATGTGGCACATAAAGTAGTTAGTATGGCGCTTATTTATTTTGTAATAAATGTTCACTAAGTGTTAGTTATCAGTGTTCTTGTTATTACCGTCAGTGCTGCAGCAGCAGTAGCGTCGTTGTTCCTCATCGCAGGGCAGCCCTTGCGGGACCCCTAGCATCCTGGGAAGGGAAGAGTTAGGGTGCAGTTGCCAAACGCCAGTTCCCATTGCTGGGCACCTTCACGTGCATCATCTCATGTGAACTTCCTAACAAGCTTGTGGCCTCATTTCTGGCTGAGTGGTGCCCCCTGGAGTTGTGCAATTTCACAGTCCCCCTTGTAGGATACAAGGGATGTACCATTACCTCTTTAGCAGGTGAGGAAACCGAGGCCCAGAGAGGTTAGACTGCTTCTCCTCTTGATGCAGCTGGTGGGCACCTGAGCTGGAATCTGTCGACATCAAAGCCAGGGATAGACTTGACAATGACTGAATCCTGCCTCTTCCCGGCAGCCTGGCTGGATGTCTGTGAGGGCTGTGGCATGGCTTCCTGGTGGGGCTCTCAGGAGAAGAGAAGTTCCTGTCTGCAGGGCTCTTACAGGTCACAGCCAAGGGAATAGTCAACAGACACTTGTATGCAGATCCCTGCCCGCTGGTTGTCACACTGTGACAGCATTTGAAGCCCTCTGAAATGCTTTGTTCCTTGTCACCTGTTGAAATATGATTGCCTAGGGGTATTTTAACTTAAAAACAAAGTACACACACACACACACCACACACACACACACGGTTGCAAGTGGAATTGGAGAAAGGTGCCAGGCGTTGGGAGAGAGCAGGGGATTCTGAAAGGAGTGGGGATAAAGGAATTCCCTCTATACAGATCCCAAAGAGATCCCAGGGCTGTGAGAGGCCTTGGCATGCTTTTCAGTCAGTGAGAAATGAGGGAGGAAGGATCCTGCGAGGAGAAAGGGAGGGAGGGCCAGAATGCAGTTAGGGCTGAGCAAGGCTGCCCTCCCTTTTCTCTGAAAGCACCTCAAGGGAAAATTTAATTGGAGGGAGTATCAGGGCATGTTAGGGGACTGGAGTGGTGGTAGACATCAGCTTGTGATTTGTGGGTAGGCAGGGTTTTGATTCTGGCCATCACCCCTGCAGTGGCCTGGTTTTACTTTTCCCCATCATCCAGGCAGTACTCATGACCCTTAACCCTGGGAGGCGGGGGTGCGTCCCCTCCATGCCAGATTTCGGGTGAAGGCCCGTGACAGGGAGCTCTGGAGGTGCTTCAGTAGAAGGAGCAAGGTAATTGAGGCTGAGAGCAGGAGGCCAAAGGCTTAGGTCCCAAAAAGTGCTTTGAGGCTGCTAGATGCCAGCAGCAAGCCCTCTTTCCATTATGATCCTCTCACCTGAGAATCCCCAAGTGGGGACCAGGGAGGAAGACGATTGTTGGTGACCAAGGGTTGAGGGGATATCCAGTAAAATCATGGCGGAAATCCCCACTGGGGTTTTTCTGGCCTTTTTACTTAGTTTCTTAACAAAAGCCAAGACTGCAGTGCTACAGGACGAAGCCATGAACACCTGAAAGCTTGGGTTTTCCCTGGAACTCAGGGGTCAGCCTCTGCCTCGCTGGCTCAGGCCAGCTCTCTCTGGCTAATGATTCTCTCAGTGTCTGGACTGTCCGTCCCACTTTGCCCGCCTGATAGAGAAAGGTCTTCCCCTGGGGAGGGAACCCCCTGACTGGATCCAGCCCCAGCTTGATCCAGCCACCATCGTCCCATAACCAAGGGTTGTAAGCATTTGAGCCCCTTTTTCAGCCGTGCTTAGCCTTCTTTGCCATGTGCTTCCAGCTGCTTCTCCAACAACACCCTGTCATCTTTTCTTCTCCCTTAGGTCTCAACTAAAAACTTGTCATTTATAGATGGGGAAATGAAGTGACTCACCCAAGGCCACACAGCTCAGGCACGGACAGTCAGGGCTCTGGGTCCATTTCTCTCTGTGCTGCTGCAGGAAAGCTGGGTACCCCTGGGTGCCCCTGGCCAGCAGACCCCTCCTCGAGCCAGCTGTCCACCTGCCTCATCTGGGTGGGGGGGGCTCTTCTCTCGTCCCAAACAGCTGAAGCCCATGCATTCAAGAGCCCCAGAGAATGCAGTGTCTCACCTTTCTGGGCCATATACTCATTGCAGGTGGGCCTTCTCCCAGGAGCTGTGGGGCTGGAGTATTACGGGAGTTACTAAAGGCTCAGGCCAAAGGCTGGTCTCTTGGAGTTCATCAACTTGATGAAGTGAAATTATTCCATAATCATAATAACTATCTAGGCACTTACTGGGTGCCAGGTACTTCATACCGGTTCTTGTTCACACTATCTTAGGAGGACAGATAACCCCATTTTAAGGAGGGAAGTTAAGGCCACAAAGTTGATGCCAGGCCCATACCACCAGTGAATGGCAGAACCCCAAAGCCATGTCTAGCCACTAGCCACTGTAGGGCTTTACCCCGGGGAGATCTCTGAGTTGGCACGGTGTGTCTGGAAGAAAGTCTACTGCATCACGGCAAGGGCTGACATTCCCACGGTAAGAGAGGTTTTTGTGCCATGGCACTGATTCCCACCATACTTTGATTAGCCAATCATGAAAGTTGCCTGGGCAAGAAAGGGATTAAAGGCAGTGGTAAGGTGAACCCCTAAATCAGCACTCTTAGATTTCAGGAAGATTTGTATGTTGTTTTCATTGCAACAGATTTACCATCCAACTTGTATTTTATTTAAAATAATTCACCTTAAATAGGTTTGCACTCATCTCAGTAGGAGGATGGTAATGCCTGTCAAAACTTGGCCGTGAGTGTTGGGAGCTGAGGGGAGATGGGCCATTTCTTTACTTGTACATTGTTGGTTTGTATGGGGGGTGTCTTGGGGGTGCACAACCATCATTGTCATTTGCCTTTCTTTATCTTCCACTCCCCAGAGAAAGTCTGCTGAAGACTTACCCAGAGTGGGAGTCTCTCCTCCTTCCTTTTTTCTCTTTGTGTTTGGTCTGGGGTGGTAAGAATATTTTAAATGTTATGATATGTTTATTGCATGCATTTGACGTCTCTGTGGGTTCCAGACATTGACACTGGGGGAGGAAGCAATGGTAATAAAGATGATGGTAGGGACAAGTAGCTTTTACTGAGCAGTTGCTGGATGCTGGACGTGGTGGGAAAGACTTTACATACACTATTTAAATGAATCACCACTCAACCCTGTGAAGTAGATATTCTGTGCCCAGTTTTTACAGGTGAAGAAACAGGTCCAGAGAAGATAATTAGTTTACCCAGGGTGGTAGCTAGAAATGGTAGAACCCAGGACTTGAACCTGTGTTTGTTTGATCCCAGAACGAGGGTTCTTCTCTACTAGGCAGCTGTATATTGAGTGTGTGTGTTTCTGCTGGCCATGGACTGTGTTTCTAAGCCTATCGGGTTACCTGCTGGTGCTAAGAGTGACAACAAAGGAGTTTTCTAAGCCTCTCTGGTCTGCGAACTGAGTGGCAGGGATAAGGGACAAGGTGGACCTCTGTTTTCTCTGTGAGATATGAGAGCAGGAACAGTGAAAGCCAAGGGTGCCAGGGTACCCTAGAACCTCCTGGTAGTATGATGTTTATTAGGTAGGCTAAGAAATGGTCTCCCAGACTAGAGATGCCTCAGCCCTTCCTTTTGACCCATTCCGAGATCTCATCTTCTACAGAATGGACTTTTAGCCAGATGTGAGGTGTCTGGCACTTACCAGGTCATTGATGGGAGATTGACTTCCAGAGATCGGAAAGCCTGCTGCCTGAAATCCCCAGTCATTCAATGATCTCTGTCGCCCGGCCAGGGAGACTGTCCTGGTGGCTTTCTCAGTCCTACCTTTGATTGAGGTCCTGTGTCATTAGTTCATCCCCCCCACCCCCATCCTGTAGTGAGGCCAGGCCCTGAGGACCTTTCTCCTCCTTCGTGGTCACGGAGAACTACCCTTGAACCATATTCTGAGCCGATCAGTAGGGCTGGTGGTTTTCCAGGCAACCCACATCTGCCCACCTGCTTTCCCTCTTCCCTCTCCCCTGAATCTGTGTATCTTACGGAGGTGCTGGTTTTGTATCAGTTTCTGTTTTGTTGATAAAGGTGAAAGAGAGAGAGAAAGAGCGTGTTAGAGAGAGAGCAGGCCTTCCAGCTCCTCTGAGGGAGTACACATCTCCTTGAGTGAAAGAACACGCAGTGCTGGCCTTTGGAATTGGCAGCCAGTGTACTGTTCTCTGTCAGATAAGAGGTACTGTAAATAAAACTGTACACCATGGCCCGTTGTAAAATGCCCGGCGTCTGTACTCATTGTTCTGACAGCTTATGCTTTTTTTGGGTCTGCTGTTTTGGTACACTCTGTACTTCCTTATGTAAGCAGGCATGCATATCTCATCAGAACAGTCAAGATGTTTATTTTAAAATCTCAAGGAATTAAAAGAAAAAGGACACAGTACTCAACATCAGATGCTGGCAAACGTTAGGTGTTTTTTCAGTGGTTCCTCCCCCCCCCCACTTCTTGTTAGCACGGGGGTGGGAGAAGTTTTGGAGGGGGAGGGATTTTGCAATTGTTTTCTTCTCTCATTGGCTTCTGCCTTATTTACTTCAGAGAGACTCCGGCCCACATCTGATTGTGTTCAGTATCTTCTCGTCCCCTTCCTAGATGCTCGGGACCCCCCCACCCCATTTCTGGGCAGTAAGGCCAGTAGGGAGGAAGGTTCTATACTCTGCCAAGGGGGAGAAGCCAGAGGTAGTGGCTGAGGAGGAACACAGCTACGGGGAGACTGCCTGACATGCTTCCACTGGATTTCAGCTGTGTTGCTGCTGGAATGCTGGGCATTTGATAGAAAGCTTTATGGTTTTGAAAGTGCTTTTCTGGCATGTCTCTCCTTTGATTCCTGCGAGTCAGGGGTATCCTTAGCCCAGAGTGAAGTGGCTCCCACACACGGAGGCCTTACACCGGCTCCAGCCTCCATGTGGGCTGTGGCGACTGCCTCCTTTCTTTTCACCCAGCCTTAACCTGCTGTGAACCCTCCTCCTTCCTCTGGCCCCCGTTTAACTTTCTGGAGGCATCAGGAAGTCAGGGGGAAAGGGGTGAATTCAGAATGGTCAGGCAGCTCCTGCTTCCCCTGGTGCAGCAGCCCTGGGAGACTGGCAGGGGCGAGAATGTCTGTCTGTCTGTCTTTCCCTTCACACTGACTCTCAGATGAACCCAGCGCCTGGGCCGGGAGTGTGATCACCAGCAGACCTCTGCCAGCCGGTGAAGGGTCCACTCGGGCTGACCGGAGCCCCCTGAATGTCCTGGAGGAGGCCTTGCTTGTTTGCTGCGGGGCTGTGAGTCCTGGGCGGCTGGGCGAGGAGCGGAGGGCCAACGAAAGGGACATCCTCCTCCGCAGGAAGCAGACAGCTCCACTTTCTAAGCTTTCCTTTCCTTCTCCCCCAAACTGCCTGAGTTCCAGCCAGAGACCATTTCCTTGAGTTTTGAAAAAGGGACAGCAGAGAACCCAGGGTGTGTAGAAGGACTCTGCCACCCCCTAGGGGACAGCCTGTCAGTACCCCCTTCCCAGGCCAGTTCTGTGCCCGGGAACCTACCCGAGGGTTTCTTTGTTTATCGGGCAATCAGTGACCACCAACTGTGTGTCAGGCACAGAGTGGAGAACTGGGAATGGAGAAGAGGACAAGACTGATGCCAGCCCTGCTCTCACGGAGCTTACAGTCCGCTGGGGAGACAGAAAAGAGGAAAGGAGCTCAGAAGGCAGCACAGGACCTGTGAATGGGGCTCCTGGGGCTTGTCAGGTTCGGATGTAAAAGCTGGGGGAGGGGGTGCCGTGGGAGGGAGGAAGAGCTGCCAATATTGACATGCTGGTCGTATGACCCATCTTCCTGCTCCTTCAACAAGACAATCACTCACGTTTAAATTAGCAGGACAAGGGGTGGGTGTGTGTGTGCACGTGCGTGCGATTATAGTGAAATATGTCTTTACAAATGTGAGACTCACTTTACACAAGATAAATGGCCTCCAAATAGCTGTACACTGAATTTCAGTAAAAATCAATCATACTTTGCACAAAGGAGTTCTTGAAAGGAGTCCTGGCTCCGAGCCTGGCTGGGTTGATGGTCAGCGCCACTGACCGGTTCTGTGGCTCTGCCCCCATGCATGGCCCCAGCGCTTTCCCCACCTTGTCACGACCCCTTTGGGACTGTCTCTCGCTATTCCCATTTTACAGATGGAGCGACAGCCTCACTGAGGTGAGGCAACTCGCTGAGGGGCACAGCTGGTGATTAGCTTGGCTGGGATTTGAACTGGGATCTGTCTTACCCGAATCCTGAGCTCTTAACCACATTCCTCTGCTCGCCCCCGCCGCCCCCGGAAGTATCAAGAACATTAGTAATCTCATAGCCACAGAGTGCCTGGCAATTAACAAGTTTTGTGTTTGTTAACATCCACCGTCTCCTTCAATCCTGACAGCCTCCAGTGAGGCACACGGATCTGATCATTCCCATTTCACAGACGGGGACACAGGCGCGTTGAGGTGTGGTGAAGTGTGTGAGGTCCACAGCAGGGAGCGGCTGAGCCAGGCCCGGGACCCAGTTCTCCCCACGCTGGATCTTACCATGACCTCCTCTAGTTCACTCAGATCTGTAATTGCTGGGGAGGATGCGTGGGTCTAGCCCACTTTATCGTGGTATGGTTCTGCCTCTTTGCTATTTAATTTCTCTCCCTGCAATCCATACCCCATCTCTCCCTCTCCCCTCTCTTATGCTATACCAACCGGCCAGCCTCCTCGCTCTTCCTTTGCCTGGAACGGGCTTTCTTAGAGAGTGGGCTTACCTTCTCATTCTCCCTTCAGATGTCAGATCATCCCATATAAAATAGCAGCCCCCGCCCTCTCTGTCTCTCTTCACTTATTTCTCTCTTTATTGCTTATTGCCACCTATTTTATATTTACCTGACTTTTATTTTTTAAATTAAACAATTTTTTTTGGCCGCACTGTGCAGCATGCGGGATCTTACTCGGACCAGGGATCGAACACCGTGCCCCCTGCAGTGGGAGTGCAGAGTCTTAACCACTGGACCACCAGGGAAGTCCCTTACTTGACTTTTAAAAATGTGCCTTCCCCTCTAGAATATAAGCTCTTTGAGGGCAGGGATTTGTCTCTTTCGTCCATTTGCTGTAAGCCCCGCCTTGGTATCTACTTAACAGACATTCCAAAAACATCGTCTTTGTGTAGGAACGAGATGGGGAGGAATGTCTGTCCCTGAGCCGTGCCCTGGACTTCTCCCCACTCCAGGATGAGCCCCAGGAAATATTGGGGGTGGGGTGGTAAATGCAGCTGATATGTCCGTACGTGCCCATTGTGTTCAACTGGCATGACCTCCTTCCTTCCCCCCCGACCCCCTTGCACTGATGCTTTATAAATATATTAGTGGCTGAATGATGTCACCGTAATGCATTTTGGGAACGGCGGTGTGGTTTATGCACACTTGAGTGACTCTGAATGCAAACCTGACATCATACTGAAGGCAGCAGCGAACAACATATGCACAGTAAACAGGCCAAGACTGTCTTATTGATTAACAGATGAGGCCTCTATTATTGATCAAAGCTCGGTGAGGAAATTTATCACTTTTAATTTCAGGGCTGCCAAATATTTCTGCCTCTGAGCCAGCCATTACAGAGACAATTTAAAGGCACATGCCTCCTTGCGAGAGAGGGGGTCTCTGCCTCTCTCTGCTTGGCTCTTGTGTCCTGGAACTGCCCGTCCTTGCTGTTGGGCTGGGGGTTTGGGGGGAGTCTGGGTGGCGGTGGGGAGTGCGGAGGCTTCATGAATGGGGGCTGGCGTGGGAGGGGGGTTGTCACCCACAGTCCCTGAAGACAGGGGACTTTCACACACTCAGCTCAGTTTTGTGACTTCAGCAAGGCAGGGGTGGAGCGGGGAGGACTTTGAGGGCATCCAGATGTGGTCAGGCCAGGGCCAAGCCGGCAGCCTTGCCGAGATCCTGTGTGCTAATTTGCTTTATCTTCATCTGAGCTTGTATGATGGCATACATCCGGCCCTTGACTGCCTACCTGCACTCCTTCCTTTCTCCCTGCTTCTCAGTCATTAAAGCAGATGCTCCTGCAGCCACATGGATGGCTGTTTTCTAAGAAACCTACCCCCCCCCAGCCCTTTGAAGCTGTGGCACGAGTAGGTTCCTCACCCAGAGGCAGGGCTCCAGCACCATGGCGATGGCGATGGTGATGGCGAGTCCACGGGGCACCCTCCCCTTTGCAGTTCCTGCTTCCCTCCTCAGGCCCCTCCTCCCCCTTTCTTCTTTAGGGAGCCATGAGAACCGGTGGGATATAGAAATAAAGAAATAAATACAATTAAAATCCGATCCCTTACAGATCGGCAGAAAATCATTGCTGGCTAATGATTTGGAACTGGGGAAAGTTTCTCACTATGACGGGGCTTCGAGTTCATCCACCCCCAGTCTTCCCACCTCTGCCCTTTGAGGTACTTGCTGCATTTCCATTATAAATGGATGGGAAGTGGCTTGGCTGTCTCTAGTGTGAACACAAGTTGTGACTGCTTTGCCTTCGAGTTCCCTGGCTCTTTCTTTGAAGCTCTAGAAGCTGCTGACAGGTCCTTAGCCCTAGGAAGCCCTGCAGCTTGTAGGGACACCTGGAGGGGATCATGGTATTCTCCCTGCCTTGAGGCGAAATTCAACTCCAGCCGCCTAAGACAAATGACAATATTTATTTTTAAAGCGCTTAAGGAAAAGTGATTTCATATCTTTACTGGGGTACTTTATCACTCATTTATTTAGTTCGTCAACTGATATTTATTGAGCGTCTAATAGAGGGTATATCCTGCTCCTCATTAGGAATGTAGACAAGATCAATGCCCTAAATGTTTATTAGTGTTTAAGTCTAGACTAGTACAACTTGTATTCTGAGTTCTCGCCCTTAATGTGCTAAATACTCCAAGGCCAAGATTTTAAAACTATTTAAAAAGTAGTGGAACCCTTTTTTCCAAATAGAATTTTACAAAACCTTGATGTATAAAAGCATAAATTAGATTTTAATTTTTTTATTTGGGGAAAGGGAGTTCAGAGCCCAACTTCATATTCATGAAGCATCTTTGCAGATGGACCCCTAGGGAGGCTGAAGGGTATAGGGATTAAGAGCAAAGGCTCTGAAGTCAGGCTCCCTGGGTTTGAATCCACCTCTGTGGTTACCTACTGTGTGACATTGGGAAAGCTACTTAACCTCTCTGATCTTGAGTTGTCTCATCTGCTAAATGGGTATGTTCATACTATGTCCTTTAAAAGGTAGTTAGGATTAAATGAAATGATACATCCTGAATACTTAGCCTCCTGCCTGGTATACGCCACAGCCTCAGGAAATCTGAGATGGTTTGAAAACAGCACTAGACTGCTTTCTACTACAAATATGTGGAAGAAGTAGTTCTGTCTCTTACAAGACTCCGATATGAAACTAAAACACAGGTACGCTTAAAGAAATGCTCAGACGTGTTGAAAGGTACGCAGTGCAGCTGCAGATTGGAAAGGGTAGAGCAGTGAGGGGCCGGCGTGCTTGGCGCATGCGTACTCCGGTCTTGGAAATCGACTAGGACCGGAGCGGACAGGAATGAGGCGGGGCGTTGCTCGGGCACAGAGACCCACCGAGGGTCGAGCGGCGCCCACAGGGGGCCAGTGAGGACAGCTCCCGGTGGAGCTGGACAGACAACTGGGTCAGGTTATGGAAGTCCTTGAAGCCAAGAAGAGGAATTTAGAATCAGTGCAAATTGTAAGCCGCTGTATTTTATGTTAACTTTTAATTTTATATTGGCATATAGCCGATTAACAATATTGTAATAGTTTCAGGTGCACAGCAAAGTGGCTCAGCCATGCATATACATGTATCCATTCTCCTGCAAACTCCCCTCCCATCCAGGCTGCCACGTAACATTGAGCAGAGTTCCCTGTGCTATACAGTAGGTCCTCATTGGTTATCCTTTTTAAATATAGCAGTGTGTACATGTCAATCCCAAACTCCCTAACTCTCCCTTCCTTCCCCCCTCCCCGCCGTAACCATAAGTTCATTCTCTAAGTCTGTTTCTGTTTTGTAAATACATTTATTTGTATCATTTCTTTTTAGATTCTGCATATAAGCGGTATCATACGATATTTCTCTTTCTCTGTCCAACTTACTTCACTCGATATGATAATCTCTAGGTCCATCCATGTTGCTGCAAATGGTGTTATTTCATTCTTTTTTATGGCTGAGTAATATTCCATTGTGTATATGTACCACATCTTCTTTACCCATTCCTCTGTTGATGGACGTTTAGGTTGCTTCCATGTCTTGAGCCATGGTATCTTTTTGAGCAAGGAAACGTGAGGAATCAAGTGGCCCTCAAGGAACCTGCCTCTGTTGGGTGGATCAGAGGGTGGCTGATGGTGTGGCAGGCCTCCTGAGTCATTGGGTCATTCTGTACATGACCCAAAAGGGGCCTCGGTAGGGGCAGTGGTTATCGACATGCAGTGGAAGAGATGCATCTAGAAGACATTTTGAGGGAAAACTGCCAAGGCTTGTGACAGGCGCCCCCTGGACAAGATAACAGAGCCTTGAAGGCTGTTAGCAAGTGGTAGAAAGTCATCTTCACATCGTGACACTGTTGCTTTGAGGCTTGTAAATATGGTTCCAGAAAAGTCGATCAAATTGAATTGCATTGAATTGACTTTGTTTATTCCACAGATATGTACAGTAATATGTTCCCACTGGGTGTCAGGCAGATGCAGGTGTGCATGAGATGACATATTCCCTCCCTCGGGGAGCTGGAAATGGAGCCACAGGCATTTAGTAGACACCCTGGTGAGGCCGTGACCCAGAATGTACAGGGTGCTGTGGGAGCACAGAGAAGGGCTACCTCACCCAGACACGGGGCAAGGGTTTGGGAGCTGAGGCATGAATGATGAAGCGGGGCTAGCCGTACTGTGGGGCTGGGGAGAGGGGCAGGAGTGTCAGAGCCAGAGGAGGTACAGCAGGATGCTTGGAGACCTTGCAGTGAGGAAGCAAAGGGCTGGAGACCAGAGAACAAGGATGAGGAGAGAGAAGAAGCAGGAAAGAGAAGTGCAAGAAGGGCTTTGTGAGTCACCGTGTAGAGTTTGGACTTTATCCTGAAGGCACTGGGAAGTCATTCAGAGGTTTTAAATGGTCAGGTACAGGAGGTGGCCGGGTAGACAGTTTAGTTTTAGACGCACTGAGTTAGGGGTTTATCCAGGTAGTGATACGCCAGCAATTCCTATCTTCCCGTAAAGTATAATCTGGGCAACAGGGCACGTTACTCCTCATTGGATCTATACTCCTTTCCATCTCTCACCTGGAGCCAGCCCCCCAGAATCCCCCTTCTTCTTGGGCATCTCTCCTGGACCCCATCTCTGTTTGCCTTGGTTTTGCTGGTTCTGTTCCCTCTTCTGTCTGGGAGAGCCCTCGGTGGGGGCATTCGGAGCTCAGTTGGGTGGGTGATCACATCTGGGTGGAGGGTCTGGGCTGGCTGCTGGGACCATGAGTTATTCCTGACTTGGGATCTTCATAGGTGTTAAGCCCCCTCCCGCAGGGTCCACCTGCAAGATTTTGGCCCACGACCCCCTTTCCTAATGCAATATCACTCTTGATAATAAGGTAACTGCCTCCCCTTTCTTTCAGCGGGTGCCAAAGCCTTTGTCTGTGATCAGTGTGGTGCCCAGTTTTCGAAGGAGGACGCCCTGGAGACACACAGGCAGACCCATACTGGTGAGTGACTGATCCCCACCCCCCAGGTCCTCCGCAGGGCGACGGCGCATGGACGTGAGTATCTTGTTTCCCCAGGGGAGCTGTGAGTGGGGATGGCTTGTGCCATGCTCAGCTACCCTTGCTTGTGGGGCTGGCTGGGCAGGAATTTATGTGTGTGACTTTGCCCCAGAAGAACAGCTGCCCTGGATTAGGCCAAGACCTCTGTCTCTAATAGGCCACTTAGATCCTGTCTTCATGGAGACTCTAGTACGTTCTTGTGGAGGCCTTAGGAAGTCCGTGATGTTATCTAAGCATCCCCTTCCCTTGGTGAAGGGTCAGGAAACCTCCTGCACCCCATCTGACTAACTTTGAAACCGTCATGTAGTGGACTGGTCCTCCCTCTGCAAAAGTCTAGTCATTGTCTGAAAGAAAGCAGTCTGTCCACAGGGATGCGTTTGAACAATATTAACGAACAATGATATTGCTGTGATTTCACGGCATCAGTGTCATCTCATCGTGGTAACTGGCGCCATCATCATCATCATCATCAATGTAGCTCACACTTACTGAACGTTCACAGTGTGCCAGGCACTGTTCTCGGTGCTTTACCTGATCTCATTTGTCCAGTCTTTCCATAACTTTGTAAGGTAGGAGGCTACTCTCATGTCATAGATGAGGAAACCGAGGTTCAAAGGAAGGAAAGTGACTTGCTGAAGTGAACACTGGGGACAGGAGTGGTATGGCTTAGACTGCCTGGTTTAATCCTGACTCTGCCACTTACTATTTGTGGGACCATGGATCAGTTACTTAAGCTCTCTTAATTTGGGTTTCCTCGTCTGTTAGAAAAGTGGAGTAATAATGGCACCTACCTCATAGCATAGATTTTTGGGGGAGCTTAAATAAGATATTTAATTAAATAAGATTAAATAAGATACTTTATTTGAAGTGCTTTGGAGAATGCCTGGCTCATAATAAACATTCAATAAATAGTAGTAGATGCATTTAATTTAATAAATATTCATTCAGTTCCTATAATGTGCTCTGCACTGTTGGGGTCTTTAGATAGCATTCTTCATGGAACTGAGATTCTACAAGGGAGACAGGATACGCAAATAATTGTGCAATATAATGCCAGGTCATAATAAGTGCTAGTGAGAAAAAATATAGCAGGATAGAGAGAAAAATGGTGTTTTAGATCATATGGTCAGGCTTCTCTGAGAAGGAGACATCTGAGTAGAGTCCTAAAGTTGGGAAGTGAGTCATTCAAAGGTTTCAGGGAGGAAGGTCTGAGCAAAGGGAACAAGCACTTGCAAAAGCCCTGAGGCTGTGTTGAACTTCACAAGTTCAAGGAAGAACATGAAGAGCAGTGTGGTGGGGGGTGGGGGTGGGGAGTGAGGTGCAGAGAGTGGTGGGAGGTGAGATTGGAAATCAGGTGGGTCTCTCAACCCTGGCAAGGAATTTGGATTTTATTCTGCATGTGCCAAGAGTCCTCGGGAGGGGGATAAAAATATTTGCAAATCATACATCTGATGAGAAACTTTTGGTTTGAAAATGTAAAGAACCCTTAGGACTCAATAATAAAAATACAGATAACCTAAATAAAAAATGTGCTAAGGATCTGAATAGACATTTCTCCAAAAATAGACATATGGTCACTGAGCACACGAAAAGATGTTTGACCTCATTAGCCATCAGGGAAATACAAATCAAAATCACAGTGAGATACTACTTGACACCCATCAAGATGTAGCTCTAATAAAATACTGGCAGTAGGAAGTGATGTTGAGAATGTGGGACAATCAGAACCCTCACACACGGCTGGTGGGAGCGTAAAATGCTGCCGCCACTTTGGAAAACAGTCGAGCAGTTCTTCAGAAAGTTAAACAGTTACCGTGTGACCCAGCAATTCCACTCCTACGTGTGTGAAAACATGTATCTACACAAAAACTTTCACATAAGTATTCATAACAGCATATTATTTATAATGGCCAAAAAGGTAGAGATAACTCCACGTCCACCTACTGATGAATGGATAAACAAAATGTAATTTATCCATACAATGGAGTATTAGTCATCTATAAAAAGGAATGAAGTATTGACACATTCTGTAACATGGATGAATCTTTAAAACATCATGCTCAGTGGAAGAAGCCAGTCACAAAAGGCCACATATTGTATGATTCTGCTTATATGAAACATCCAGAATAGACAAATTATAGAGATAGAAAGTAAATTAGTAAATGCCAGGGGCTGGGAGATTTGGGAGGAAATAGGGAGTGACTGCAAGGTATGGGGTTTCTTTTTGGGGTGATGAAATTGTTCTAAAATCGACTGTGGTAATGATTATGCATCTCTGAATATATTAAAAACTATTAACTTTATATTTTTAAAAGCATGAACTGTGTATTATATGGTATATGAATTATGTCTCAGTAAAGCTGCATATACCTGCACACACAAACATTTATAGAAAAGGGGGAATATAGTCCATTGGAGGGTGTTGAATGGGAGGATGGCATGACTTGATTTATGGGTTTAAAATATCACCCTGGTTCCTGTGTTGAGAACTGACCATAGGAATGTTTCAGTTATCAGTTGCTGTAGAAGAAACCACTCCAACAGTAGATTAAAGCCACGATGTGTTATTATCTCAGACTGTTCTGCAGTTGACTGTGCTCAGCTGGGCACTTTTCACTTGGGGGTCTCTCACGTGGTTGCAGTCGGATGGTGTCTGGGACGGGAGGCGTCTGCAGGCTCGATAGGGCTGGGTGTCCACGATGGCTTCCTCGTTCATATATCTGCCTTCCTGTCCACCCCATGGCCTCTCTCTACAACACAGCAGCCTGGACTTCTCACCTGCCTGCTCAGGACTCCCAGGAGTCAGGAAGCAGAAGCTTCCAGCCCTCTTAAAATCTAGGCTGGAAGCACATAGCATCACTTCCGCCGTATTTCATTGCTCTCAGCAGGCACAGGACAGCCCCAGATTCAAAGGATGGAAGAGTAGACCCCCCTTCTCGGGGGGGAATGACAGACACATAGGGGAAGAGGAACTGGGGCAGCCATCTGTGGAGACAAGCCACTAAGCGACCACAGGGACCGCAGGGGAAGAAGGAAGGTCAGTCAACTGCTGCTGCTGTTACAGTTATTGTCAATATCTTCATGTCCTTCTGCCTCACAAAATCAGCCTTTCTGAGTGGCAGACATACATCCTAGCCCTGGTATCAAGGGCTTCGGGCTGGTGCTGCCCTGGCCTGTGGCACTAGGAGGAGAACTTTCTAGGTGAGCTGTCATTCCAGCCAGTGACCCCCTGGCTTTGTTAGAGAAGGGAACTTTGCAAGATTTTGCCCAGAGTTCCAGAGCTGGTCATCTTCAAAGCCAGGGGAGGACGTAGGTCTCCCAGGCTCCCAGCCAGTTTCTTATTGCTGGACCACATACGTAACCAACAATCCTAGTCTGAGAATTCCAGCTGGGGGGCTGAGGAGACTGAAATCTGAGCCAGCTTCGCCAAGCAGCTTAATTCTGTCCCTCCAGATTAAATTTGCAGCAGAAGGGAGCAAGCTGCCCTCACAGCCAGGGCCAGGGCGAGAGGCTGAGTCCCCCGCTGGGTGAGCAGATAGGGATATTGTTCACAAGCAGACCCCACACACTTATTGAGCACCTTCTGTGTGCCTGGCACCCACTGGGGATATGGCGGTGAGCAACCCAGATGTGCTCCCTGTATGTTTTTATCAAACAACTTTATTGAGATGTAATTTACATCCTGTTCACCTGTTTAAAGTATCCAGTTCAATGGCTTTTGATATATTAGTGTATTTTTAAAACGGTTGTAAAAGATATATACATAAAATCTGCCATTTTAACTATTTTAAAGTGTACAATTCAGAGGAATTAATGATAGTCCAACCTGTTTTTAGAGTTTGGTATTGATTCAGCTTTGAAAGTCAGGAGGCATCTTAAGACCAGTGCCCTTCCAGGATTTATTAAGTCAGTGAGGACTTGAAAGTGATCAACACTTTGCAAAAAAGGATATTAGTTTCAGGTAGGATTGGAAAGAACCTGGAGTTTGAGTCAGAAGCTGAGGAGGGGGCATCTGACTCCACTGTCTAGCAGGTAAATAACCTTGTTCCTCATCCTTTCTGACCTTCAAGTCTCCTCCCCTGCCAAGGACTGTAGTGCCTATCCTTCCTGTAACAGAGGTGGGTCCCAGCCCATTCAGACTTACTTTTGCTTTATCTCCAAGTTGAATCCGGATTGTGGAGGCGAGACCAAGGTGGATGCTTTGAGAAAGGCCCCCTCCCCACCTGGCTGTGAGCTCAAGGCAAGCTCCCTCTCAGTGAGGGACTTCGGCCACTCCCTGGTGTGGGGCAGGGTGCCCTTGGCTGGGGAGACAGGCAGTAGCAGCCTTATCCTCAGCATTGGGTTGGCAACGAGGCAGCTCTTCTGACGCCTGTTTATCATCTATAGTGCTGTCTCCTGCAAAACCCAGGTAGATCCTTAGACTCTTTTAATAATCAATGAAAGCACACAACTTGAAATCTAGTTGCCATCTCTATTCTAAGACAGGGGGCCTCTGAGGAAGAGAGAGGCCTGGTTATGAGGAATGCTGAAAGTGATGCTAATGTTATTGGACTGGGAGAAGCCGGTGGGGTACCAGCTATCGTTGGAGAGCCAGCAGGAGGGCAGAGAGAGAACTCTGTAAAGGAAAAGCAATCAAGACCCTGGGAGAGTAAAGTCATGGTAATGCCACCTTTATATATATATATATTTTTTTTTTTGGCCACGCCACGTGGCATGTAGGATCTTAGTTCCCCGACCAGGGATCAAACCTGTGCCCCCTGCAGCGGAAGCGTGGAGTCTTAACCGCTGAACCGTCAGGGAAGTCCGCACCTTATATTTCTGATACCTTTGTTTATCAAACACTTTCCTCTGTTATACCCATTTAACAGATGAGGACATGGAGGCCTAGAAGCCCCCCCCAGGAAGTGAAGAGCTGGAACTTGATCCAACTCTAACTTCAGTGCCCTTTCCACCAGCCCCCAGCTGCCTGCACATTGACTTACTGTTGTCTGTGGGTTGTGTGACTGAACGGTTTAGGGAGAGATCGTGTAGGTCATGACCCTGTCCTGGGCAGGGCTCTTTTGGATCCCTGTGACCCATTTAACCAAGACTCCTCAACACCCTGATGCCCATGTCCCCCTTGGGAGATAGGATACAATTTCCCTGAAACAGACCAGGTCTGGGAGTTCCATGCCCAACGCCGCCCGCCATGTCGGAATTCACAGAGCTAGTGTGTGGCATGGCATCAGATGAGTGATCAGGGTGCCTCACAGGTATTCTTGACACTGAAAAACGAATTTAGTAGAAAGTATTTCCAATTCTGTTTTCGTCAGACAAACGTCATCTTCACGTCTCATCCTTTCGACCCCACTTACCCTGAATTTCTGTCCTGGTGTGTGTGACCCTTCCCTGTGCCCTCCCTCCAGGATCTTTTTTTTTTAATATATAAATTTATTTATTTATTTTTGGCTGCATTGGGTCTTTGCTGCTGAGCGTGGGCTTTTCTCTAGTTGTGGCGAGCGGGGCTACTCTTCGTTGTGGTGCACGGGCTTCTCATCGCGGTGGCTTCTCTTGTTGCGGAGCACGGGCTCTAGGCGCACGGGCTTCAGTAGTTGTGGCTCACGGGCTCTAGAGCGCAGGCTCAGTAGCTGTGGCGCAAGTGCTTAGTTGCTTCACGGCATGTGGGATCTTCCCGGACCAGGGCTCGAACCCATGTCCCCTGCATTGGCAGGCGGATTCTTAACCACTGCGCCACCAGGGAAGCCCTCCCTCCAGGATCTTGGTGGGCTCCGGCTGGTGCTCAGGGAGGACACACTTATGGTTGGGTTGGGCTTAGGCTTCGTTGTCACACTTCAGTTTTCTGTTTTGCTACAGCGAAGACTTTGAGGAGATAAACAGAGTCGCTTTACACCTTTTATATTATGACAAATACATATTGCAAAACACTGCTGCTTCCAAAATGTTTGGGTTGCAGAGCAGTGAGGAATTAACAGCTCTGCAGCTCCCCAAGATGCTTGTACTTCATTTACACATCAGAATTTTTTTACACTGTTCAGTAAAATAAAAAGTGAGAAAACACACATCCACGCACGTGTACACACACACTTCCACTGCACCACTTGGGTTCTATATCAGGAATGTCTTAAATTAGTAAGTAGTTCTTTAAAGTCCAGATAAACTGATAAATACCATTAATGGCTTAATTTATACTCCGGGTTTGAAATCTGACACATGGACACTATCTTGGCTCAGGAAACACAAGTGGTTTTGTGCCAGAGGTTTTAATGACCGATCAGTAATATAAATTGCTGCATCACTGAACAGAAATAGCTTCTCTGTGTCATTTGATCTGGAAACTTCTCCGGCCAGGCAGCAGTTAATAAATTTAAAAATAATTACCCTCTTCATTCAAAGTCAAACTAATTAGGAGTGGGTTTTACAAATCATAATGTTGTCCAAGCCACTGTACGTCCCCGTTTGGGATTTGAACAGGCCTGGGGGGGCAACGGCTGGGATCAGGTGGCATTAATTAGAAGGCAGGGGAGATACCACAGCTGCTGAGCTGAAGGTGAGGGGGTTGGGACAGTCTGCAGTGTGCCCTGTGGGGGAGGGAGTGAGGAGAGCTCAATGGTGCAGCCTTGGGGTTGAGCTGTAGGAACCTACAGCTCTTTTAATCCATATGTAAGGACCTCAGAGCGCCTGCCTCTGTGTGATCTGAGCATGGGGGAGATGAGGCCAATGCTAGTGTTTGGGGGCCAGGCCTGAGACACTATGAGAACCCCAAAAGCAGGAAAGGCAGATGTGCGGTTGGCTACTTGGCGAGGATGGACCTGCCTAAAGGCAGGGGAGTGGGGAGGAGGACCTCCCGAGGGCTTTATTCACTAGGCAAGTTGGGGCCCTGATAGCATGGGTCAGGTTTGTCTTACAGGCTTCAGGGAAGAGGGACCATTGGAGCCTGATGTCTGAGTGCGACATTCAGGGTATTCGGAGCATAGTGACACCCAGAACTTGGGATCTGGTGTCAGACTGTCTAGATTCAAATCCTAGTCCCATCACTTCCACGTTTTATGAGCTTGGGCAGGTTGCTTCACTTCCCCAAGCCTCCACTTTCTCCTTGGTAACATGATGGCCATGATGCTATCGTACACGGGACATTGTGAGGATTTAATTTCATGACCCATGGAAAGCACCGAGCACAGGCCTTACGTGGAGTAAACTCTCAGTAAATGGCGGTGGTGGTTACTAGCACGGAACCGTCATGGTCTTCACCAGAGGTCTTGGAGGGTACCCGTTCCCCTGACTAGGTAGGGGAGAGGGGAAGGGCCAGGTTGATGGTAATGGTGGTGGAGGAATGGGAATGGTGTACAGCTGCTTTTCCAAGGTGATGGGATCTTTGAGGATCCCTGACTTGTCCTCCGGCCAAGAGGACGTTTCCAGCATGCCCAGAGAGCTAACAGCCCCTGGAGCCCTCTAAGTGCAGTAGGGAGAGGTGAGGGCAGAATGAAGTTCTGCATGTTGAATAATCTCACAGAGCAGATTTGGTAGATCTTATTTAAGGCCCTAGCTAGAATGCTCAAAGCTGCCCAGGGGGACCACCCTCTACCAATATCTAAGCAAATGATGTATACAGCTAGGCCAGACAAGCTACAGAGCTGGAAAAAGCATGAAGCAGGTGTTCCCCCTTCCAGGAGCAGCAGGGACATGCCCTGCCACATCTTAGAGGATACCTCGTTGGTTGGTGCCCTTGAAGGCTGAGGAATCTTGAGTCCCCTTCTGGTGTCCTGGCCCATGTCTGTTACCATTAGGAACCTGGGTATTCTGGAAATATAAATAAGACCTTCTCTGTGATGCCTCCTTATCCCCTCTTAGTGCCCTGGTAAGGAAAAGAGGCTAAAGTCATTCCTAGGTTTAGGAGTTCTGGGGCTAGGAAGCTTCAGGGAAGCCTTAGAGGCCAGGACACTAGGTTGAACTAGATCACCAGACTTGCCCCAAAGCAATTCCGTTCTCTCCTCCAGCCCCCACCCTGCCCCACCAGATCAGCCAGGTTAGTGACTTGGGTTTGCTACAGATCAGAATAGCCTATGCAGCTGGTTTGTCCCATCATTCCTTCATTCATTTATTCCCTAAGTTTTAAAGTACCTTCTATGTGCAACGGGCTTTGTGGACCCAGTGCCTAATGGTGAAGAAAACTTGGTGCCTGCCTTCCTAAAGGCTACAGTGTTATGGAAGAACTGAACACGTAGGGCAAATTTGCCTTGGGTACAGATAATATAATAGCTCTACTCAATTAGATACTTTGGAGATATAATTTTAAGTCCTCATTACAGTCCTAAAACATAGACATTTTTCCTCCCTATTCTTTGCTAGAGAAAACGGAGGCAGGTTAAGGACGGCCTGTCCAGGGTGGGTAGAATGTGTGCCTCGGGCTCCTGCACCCCAGAGCCCGTGTTTTACTGCTGCCTTCCCTCCCCATGTGGGCCTGGGCATTGTACCTAACGTGCAGCCCGGGGGCTCAACTCTGCCCGTTCAACAGCCTAGGAAACTAGGGCTCAGAAGCCCATATTTGAAAAAGGGGGTCAGTTAAGAACAAACAAGCCAAACTAGAATTAGGACCCACGAGTTCTTACTTCCAGTCCAAAGTTCTCTCCACTCTGACTGCAAAATAAGGACTTTCTTTCACTGGCCTAGAAAAAATTGCTTCATTTCCACCTTCCTGCGTCACAGAGGAAGCCACTCAAGCAGATGCAAATGCTGGTTCTCAGCCTCTCCGTGTCCGCTGCAGGAGGGTCCTGCGGTCCAGGAACAGCTAACATGCCTGGTGGTCAAGGGCAGCTGTGCTGCGGGACCTGCCCTCCCCTGATAGCAGGGAGCAGGTGCTGGAGGGCACCCTGCCCCAGGGCCCTCTCCTTTTCAGTGTGAAGGAGGCTAGGAGGCACACTGTTGTGGCTTTGGAAGGAGAAGGCAATGAGAAAACACTCAGACACACACACACACACACACGCACTGCAGCTCAGTAACCACCCCCCCTTTGAACGCACAGCGCTATACCCCCGCCTTGATGGCGTCGGCTGGCTACCTGCTTGCACTGGCCCCTCTCTCCCTCCTGGTACATTAACGATGCTTGGAAAAAGCTTTGGGGACAGTCTCCGGCCCTGAACTTCAGAGGAGAAAATGAAGTCCTTGTCTGCAGGACTTTCGGTGGTAGATGGGCAGGCAGTTCAGAGACTTGAAAGGGTGAGCAGCATTCCTTCCCTCGGGGTGGTGCCGGCCTTGCCCCCCTCCTGTCCCGGGCCTGGCACGAGGGGCGGCACTGGGCACGGAGGAGCCGCGTCAGGGTGGCTGGCCCCTGTCCTCCAGCAGTAGGAAAACCAGCAACTGTTCTGGCTCCTCCTCCCAAGGGCAGCCTCTGGGTGCCCAGCCGCAGAGGACGGGGGAGGGAAAGGGAGAAGGGCCAGCGGACAAGAAAGAACTTCATCTACCCAAAACTTGACGTGGAAAAAAGGCAGAGCGAGCCTCACACCCCTGCCCACGCTGGAGGGCATGAGCAGGGCAGGGCAGGGGGTCATCGGATGGACACGTGGACTCCACTTAGGTTGGCGTGACCTCCCCATTGAAAACGTAATAGCTTTCGACTTTTATAAATATCAGGGGTGATTTGTATAGCATTTCACGTGGCGTGCCAGGGAATTGAACCTGAGAAAGCCCGAGCTCGGAACGGCTGCCGAACGTCATGGGCACTTTGGGAGGGAGAGTCATGTGCTGCTGTTTGTACAGTCAATTCACCAGCATAGACTTACTCTTGACCTCATTTCATGCTGTTACTATAATGGCATGTTTGATGCCTAATATAGAGTTTTATTTTCCAAGCCCAGGGCTCTCGGCTCTGTTGGAGCTGCTTGCTGTGGCGTAGGGAAGGACAACCCAGCTGTCACCTGCTGGCCCAGACAAGCCATCCTTCTGCACCGTTCACCCTAGTGGCACCCAGGGTTCCTCTGGGCTCCTTCTGGATGGACCCCCAGTGCTTCTTTTTAATTAATAAATTTTGTTGGGTTGTTTTTTTTTTTTTTTTGAGTGATTTTAGATTTACAGCAAAATTGAGTGGAAAGTAGAGAGACTCCCATGTACCCTCTGCTCCCCACCCCACCCCAACTCCCCCACTGTGAACATCCCCCATCAGAGTGGCGTATTTGTTACAACTGATGAAACTACATTGACACATCATTATCACGCAAAGTTTATGTTAACGGGTCATTCTTGTTGTAAATTCTCTGGGCTTTGATAAATGTATAGTGATGTGCACCCACCATCGTATCATACAGAAGAGTTTCAGTGCGCTACAGATCCTCTGTGCTCTGCCCATCCGTCACCCCAGTGCTTTTTATGGGAAGCATTGCTGCTTTGAGAGGTTTGGCTCTCTTGGGATTGGAGAGGAAAGTTGACCCGAGGTTGATTTGGGGTTAGAAAAGGTTGAAGCTCATTCACTCAATAGACATCTTGAGCATCTGCTTTGTGCTGGACATTGATGCTGGGTCCTGGAATAGGGATACAGCAGCGAACAGGACTGGTCCCCGCCTTCACCAACCTCCCATCGTAGTGGAAATGATGAACGTTATTGTGTGACAGCCGCGTGGTATTTGGAAAAACAATAATGAATTAGGAGAAAGGAGAACTGAGTTCTTATCCTGGCTCTGTCACAGGCTTGCTTTATGACATGGGACAAATTGCTTTGTTTCTCTGCCTCTCTCAAATGTGGGGAGTGGGAATTAGGTAAGAAAAATTGCTGTTTGAGGGGTTCCACGGTTGCAAGCACAGCCTGAGATTCCAATCTTGTCTGGATGGTCTACATTTTTCTCAACTTTAACATATTTGTAAACTATGATTAATATGATCTTTGGACGTTTACAGTTTCTGTCTCTCACCAGTTAGCAAGCATTTCTTTCATTTTATTTAGATGCTTATTCAATAAAAAATTAAATGCAAACTGTGTGTGAAGAAGAGATTAAAGGTGAAGATCTTTTGCCTTTTAAAAACTATTCCAGAAGTTTGAGGGGAATGATAGTGTTTTGATCTTTTTTTAAATCATGATGATATTTTTAATTGAAAATTTCAAATATACAGAAAAATTACAGATTACTAAAAGAAATTCCCATATATATCCTTCACCTAGATTTGCCAATTAACATTTTTCCATATCTGTTTTATTTTTCTCTTTTTCACACACACACACACACACACACACACACACACCCTAAAGAGAAAAATAAAGCAATATCTCTATCATCTTTCTGTCTGTTTATCTTTCTATCATGTACATCTAATTTTTTGAACAATGGTGATAAATTATTTAAAATTTTCAGACCAAATGTGATAGTGTTTTGATCTTTGAGGACTGTTGTTCAGAACTTGGACTGTGCCGGCACTGGTGCTTTTATACATTATCTGATAGAGCCAGCATCACCCCGCTAAGAGGCAGGTTCACTGCCTGTATCACTGCTGAGGAGTCGCCGGCTCAGAGAGGTTTAAGTAACATGACTCGTTCAGTGGAAGGACTGGGATTCAAGTTCAGGGCCCCGGTGGTGAGTCTGATGGGACTTTGGGATCACCTGTCGTCCTCCTGTTCAGAGTTACCCCTTCCCTTTCACGTGGTCCTCATGCCAGATCCCCCATGATCAGCTTCAGCCCCCAACCCTGGGTTCCCACTCACCTCTCCTCCCTCCCATCCCCACCCCCCGTCTGTGTCTCCTTTATCTTTTCAACTCCTACCCCTTCCTCTCTGGCTGTGCTCCCTTCTCCCTCATGACACCATGGCTGCCCAATGACAGAAAGGAGTTAATAAAAACCAATGTGTAACTGAAACTTGAAAAGCCATAAATCGCCTTGTTTTTTCTAGGATGTTGGTAGCATTTTGATTTAATAGTTGGACAAACACAAGGGCCTATTTTATTCAGAGTTTACAGGCCTCAAGGCTGTTATTCCTCCAAATTTAATAGCATTGAAATTGCAGGGTTTGCTATAATTTGCCTATCGCTTTCTGCTCCACCATTGATGTTTATTGTCAGCGGGATGGAATCTCAATCCGACTCACTTAGATAACATGTCTGTTAAACATTTAGATAATTGTACCATCATTAACTTGTCACATTATTTTAGAGATTCAAAACAGAAGCAGGGTAAGTAGAGGTACTAAGGGGGGTAGGAGGGAAGGAGGAGGAGGAAGAGAAAATCTCTCCTGAGTTAAACAACCAAGAGATGAGAGAGTTGATTTCACACCCTTGACATTTCATCGGAGGTGTCTGAGTAAGGAGGGGTGTGCTGTAGAGCTGGGCCGGCAACCCCAGGGCAGGCCACCCCTGTGACAGCGCCACAGATGCTCAGAGACCCTCGGTGTTTCACGCCCAGCTTTGGCCTTCATGCACCAAAGATCAATTTTTTTAGCTTCCCTTAGAGATGCTGATTGCAACATTATATGTAATTACAAAGCATTGAGAACAACCTACATGTCCAAAGGTAAGGACTCTGTTAATTATGGTACCTGCATGGAAAGATGTCCACGATGTTTTGTGTGATAAAAGGTAGTTAGGGAAAAAGGCTGTATAGTGTGATCTTCTTTAATATAAAATACAGAAGCCATCCTGTAAGATTCTATAAGGCTCTATACCTATTAACAGTGATTGTCTTTAGAGAATGGGATTACAGAGCAAGGCAGGTTTTACTTTCTGCTTTATCTATTTCTGAATAATAATAATTAGTATTTATTTTCTTTATTGTTATATAATAATAATTATTTATTGGCATGTATTACTTATATAATTTTTAAAATTAAGGTCACATTATAAATAATAAAAATATTACCTTTGAGCCTCATTCTTTCCATGGAGGAGGATTTCTAAAAATAAAAGGCTACAAGTGCAAGTAAATGGGTTTTGAGGAAGATATAGGACGTTAATATCTCAGCTATGCTGGTAGGCGCCTCAGTCTCCCACTGTTAAGACAGGTAACTGCCAGATGGAGAGCTCGGTACCCTGGGAGGCTTGTGCCAGCGCTCACGGGTCACAACCACTGTCTCTGTTTACAAGGGCCTGGCACAGGAAGTGGGTAGCAGGAGAGATTTTCATCACACCTAAGTGAGGACTGAGGTCACACCTGGAGGGGTGACCCAGGCCAGGGATCAGTAGGAATGAACTCCCGTTCCTCAGAGGGGAGATTCCGGGAGCAGCTAAATGTCAACACTAGTGGGCCACTGAGCTTGGCATCCAGAACTGCCCCCCGGAAATTCTATGGTATATGCCCTCTGGTCCCATGGGGGTGACAGGTGTGACCAGTTCTATCCATCTGGCTTTGGACACCATGTTAGCTCCTGCATCCACAGGGCGTGCTCTGTGACTTGGGCAAGAGAACCCACTATTGCCTCTTCTCATGGCTGTGCACACCCAGTGACTCTGGAAATAGGGGAAAATGCACAAGTCAAAAAACAAGGGTTAGGGGCTTCCCTGGTGGCGCAGTGGTTGAGAGTCTGCCTGCCAATGCAGGGGACACGGGTTCGAGCCCTGGTCTGGGAGGATCCCACATGCCGCGGAGCAACAGGGCCCGTGAGCCACAACTACTGAGCCTGCGCGTCTGGAGCCTGTGCTCCGCAACAAGAGAGGCCGCGATAGTGAGAGGCCCGCGCACCGCAATGAAGAGTGGCCCCCGCTCGCCGCAACTAGAGAAAGCCCTCGCACAGAAACGAAGACCCAGCACAGCTAAAAATAAATAAATTAATTAAAAACAAAAAAAAAACAAGGGTTACGCGCACTGCAACAAAGAGTAGCCCCTGCTTGCCGCAACTAGAGAAAGCCCACGTGTGGCAACGAAGACCCAACACAGCAATCAATCAGTCAATCAATAAACAAGGGTTAATGTTTCCCTGATTGTACTGTAAATAATGCAGATATTTGGGGGTGGGAGGGACAAACAATGTAAATATTTTATTGACTGTAGGCTAAATAATGTACATATTTAGAAAAACAGCTTAAATATTTCATATGCTACAGCACAGATTTTTGCTTAGAGGATGAGCAGGGCTGGTGGAGCCCATGGGGTAAAGATGGCAGCGCCATGGCCCCTGGGGTGCAGGGGCAGAGGAGTTGCAATAAAAGTACGTGTGTGGGATTGGGGATCAACACGGACCCACAGCTGTCAGTTTCTTGGAACCCAAGTAGTTGAAAGTCTCAGATTTTTCAAACCATCTTTTAAATATCCTGTACTTTTTTTTTTTTGTTTTTTGATATGTGAGGGAGACAAATGACAAGCTAATAATGAGAATTTATCAATACTTTTAAAAAGCAGCTTCCAGCCCAGGAGAACTGAAAACACCCATCCACACAAAAACTTGTACAATGTTCATAGCAGCATTATTTAAAACAGCCATAAAATAGAAACTGGAACCCAACTGTCCATCAGCTGATGAATGGGTAGGCAAAATGTGGTATATTTGCATGACAGAATATTACCCACCCATAAAAAGGAATGAAGTGCACTTACATGCTACACCATGGATGAATGTTGAAACCGACATGAAAGAAGCCAGGCACGAAAGGCTACATATTGTATGATTCCATTTATGCAAAATGTTCAGAATAGGCAAATCTACAGAAACAGCTGATTAGTAGTTGCTAGAGGCTGAGCGGAGGGGAAAATGGAGAGTGACAGCTAATGGGTATGGAGTTTCTTTTTTGGGGTGATGAAAATGTTCTGCAGTTAGTGTTCATGATGGTTGTACAACTTTCTGAGTACATTAAAAACCATTGGATTGTGTATTTTATAAGGGTGTGTTTCATGCTTTATGAATTATATCTCCACTAAAATGAAAAGCAACTTCCAGGTCTGTTGTTGTGTTTTACAGACTCAGCCCAATCCCCTTTACCTGCTGCATCCCAGGATTTTCTAGATAAGTAGCAGTTTGCAGAATAGTGACCGTTCAGACAATGCAAGAGGCTGTGGTGCCTTTGGAATCATTCTGTTCACAGAAGGCAGCTCAGAGATCCCCTCCCCTCGTGCCTCCATTTTCAGAACCGGGAAGGAAGGAAGAAAGAAAGAATCAGGTCAGGACCCTCGACAGGTGAAGGATGTGAATCTGACATCCGTAGTCAGGAGGAGACTGGGAGTTGCAGACCTCCAGAACAACAGCCAGACCTTCTCATGCCTGGGAGGAGTCACTCTGACCAAAGACAGGACATGGATAGCATGGACCCAGGCAGCCTGTTTTAAGAAAAGAATCACACAAGTAATATATGTGCTCCGTATGGGGAAATTAGAAGATACATGTACACAAAAGAAATGTGTCTCCTGTAGTCCCACCGTCTTTTTCTGTTTTGTTTTAAACAACATTGGGGCAATAATATGCAATGCATGCCATTTTGTAATCCATTGCTTGCATGCCAACAAACCTGCATCTTGATGATTATTGTAATACTTCTCTAGTATTCTCCCCTACCCCCATGTTTTTCTGTAAGCCCTGATGTGCCTTACTTTGTGCACTGGGATGCCCCCTTTGCCCTCCATGCTTTGGCAGTGGGGGTGGGGAGCCAGCCCCCATACATGAAGGAGCTTCCGGGGGCTGCTGGCGGGAGAAGTGTCTAACAAAGATGCAGCACGTTATCACCTCTTACCTATCGCGTCTTCTGTCAACAAGATGAACTGGGCTGGCCAGGCACTTCTGCAGCAGCTGTTTACTTGGCCATTCCAGGCAAGCTTGAGATGCTGGGAACATAGCCAGTCCTCACATTTGATCTTCTTAGAAGCTGTTTGCCTTTGGTTTTCTCCAGCCTTGCAAATGGCCAGTCGCCCTGGGCAGGATCTGGGCAGGTAATTTACCTTCTCTACTAACTTAACGGATGGCACTGCCTGGGGGCTGGGCAGACCAAAGAAAATCTAGGCATCGATTTATTTGCCAAGTTAAAGCCCAGAGTGAAGTAGCAAGGTAATTAAGCACCTCCATACGTTAAGTGTCCCAGGCCTAACTAGAGAAGATTTCCTACCAAAGAAGAGCCCCAAACAGGTGTTAGGAAAAAGGCTTTTCTTTTGGCATTTCCTTCTCTGAGCATTAGGAAAAGTTACCTAACGGAGGGATTGCAGGTTTGGGTCAGATGAAATGTTCCCTGCCCCCACTAGGAGAAAGATCCATTACAGATTGGAAATGACTTTGTCTCTAAGTGCCCATTGTCAGATGGGATGCACATTCCCCTCAACCAAACAAATATAAAATGCTTCCAGCCTCAGCCTCGGATTTTCTATTACTGTTTCACAGGACTCCAGAGAGTTTTAAGATAGCAATTTGATTAAGCTTATGGGGAAGATCCCATCAGATAACATTCTTTTTCTGCAGGTGGAGATAATGTGTTCAAGTATTAAGTATGTTTTAAAGGTAATTATCTTTTCCATATTCATTTTAGTTACAGGAATTGAAAAGGGGGAGACTTTGCATCTGAAAGCTGCCCCTTGGGCCCTGGAGTCGCTCTGACTTCTCTCCTCTGGGAAACACACTTGAGGTTTATGACAAATGAAGGAGCACCAAGTGTTTCTCTGTTCTGAAATGACTTGGGATCCCCTGTCTCCAGAGAGGTTGTCTGGAAGGCGGGGTCTTGGCCACTGCCCTCACCAGGCTCCCTGTCCTGGGGTGCTGTCTGGGCTCCCCATCTTGAGCTCCCGGATGTTGGAAGGGGGCCTGGCTGCTGCTCAGAAAGAGGACTTGGCCTCATCCAACCGTGAGTCATAGTGTTACAGCCCCACCTTCCAAAATAGAACCTTGGAATCACCATTGACATATATTAGGCCCAGTTTGGGGGTATTCAAATTGGAAGAGGCTAATTCAAGGTCTCGATTCTAACATTTGTAGTCTTCAGAACTGGGGCAAGAGGCATTAAGGAGGGAGATCCTGAGCCTCAGAGAGGTTCAGTGATTTGCTCAGGATCACACAGCAAGTTAGAGAGACATATTGTGGGCTAGAACCCCAGGAATCCTGGTCTTGGACCACTCCTCCTGTGCCCCAGGATATCTACAACTCTGCCATCTCCAGAAAATAATCCTCTTCCCTTTTCCTGGAAGTCTCCAGAGTAGGAGATTCTGTCCACGTGGCCTTCGTTGGTTATCCATTTGTCAGGATCTGCACTGAGAGCTGCCAGGGTGTCTGAAGGTCTGAGAAGAGCAAGCACGGGGCAGATGCCCTGGACTTCCTCAGACCTCACTCGCCTGCCAGCGCTAGTGTTCTAAGAGCTTTTTGCAAAATAGAAAAATCAGACCTGAATCCTACCTTCAGAAAGCTAACCATTGCTAGAGAGGAAAACATAGGTGTATCTTAAAAGGTAATGAATGATTACAAGGCACTTGAATAAGATACCTACCGTGGGGATCCAGGGGTGGCGATGGGAGTATCTCTCATCCCAACGTCTACCTGAAATCCTGTCTGCTGCAGCCAGAAACCCGTAGTTCCTGCACACAATATCCTCCATGTTACATCCCTTCTCTGCCTGATCGCCCAGGAGCACGTGATTAGACTGCAGCTCGCTGGTCTGAAGACAGCTGACTCTGGGAAAGGACACCAGGTGATAGGTTTATCATTTAAGACCCGGATGGTGACATGCAGAGCCCCATTGTCTCCAGATCCCTGACCCAGTTCTGTCAGATAGAGGTGGCAGTGGAGGATAGGTGAGAAGTTGGTGGATCCAGCCTGGGTTTAGGGCTTGGCCTCATGCACTATATCTCAGGGAAGGATGGCTCTGGCATCTGAAATGCACACCCAGTGTTGCCTCTCCCATGCTTATCCTTCAGAAGATCCTCATTGTCTTACACCAGCTACACATGAAAATCATTTGGAGGAGCTTTTTAAAAAAATAGCAAGAAAGGGCTCCCATCCCAAACCAGCTGAATCAGAATCTCCGGCATGGGGCCCAGGCATGGATGTTTTCTAAAGCTCCCCAGGATATTCACATGTAAAACCAAGGTTGAGAACTTCTGGATGTGATAAGATCAGACTCCACTGCTTGGCCCAGAAAGTGCCTCCAATCAGTATCAGGCCATCTCATGCCACCACCTGCAGTGTGTTCATCCTGAGTCACTTATAATTTCCTATTCTCTCCTTGCTGGTTTTCTTCTCCATGTATCTTCCCCTAAATCCCAGACTTTGTGTCTTGTCTGCCTAGACCATTTCTTCTCAGCTCCATTGTTTATGTTATGTAAATGTTTCTGTCTGCCCCCCACTTCCCGCTCCCCACCCCGATTCTTATGTTGAAGGCCTAACCTCCAATGTGATGGTATTTGGAGGAGGAGCCTTGGGCAGGTTTAAATGAGGTCATGAGGATGGAGCCCCCGTAATGGGATTGGTATCCTTATAAGAGGAGGAAGAGACTAGAGCTCTCTCCCTCCTGCTCTGTGAGGACACAGATAGAAGGCGACCACCTGCAAGCCAGGGAGAGCGCTCACCAGAAATCCAGCCATGCCAGCATGCTGATCTCGGACTTCCAGCTTCCAGAACTGTGAGAAATAAATGTCTGTTGGTTAAGCCGCTCAGTCATAGCATTTTGCTATAGCAGCCCAAGCAGACTGAGACAGTGTCCTTCCCTGTCACACCTTTCCCCCAGACAAGCAGTGGAAAGTGTCTCCTTCTTTTCATCTCCTGCACCACGGACCTACCCCACTTGTAGCATTTGGCCATCTTGTGCCTCCACGTGTTAGGGGCAGGGCGTCTGAACCATCTTTGGGTCCCTGGACGCTTTGACTCAATAAATATTCGTTGTATGGTTAACCAAAAGCAGTGAAGGGAGCTTCCTGGTTAGAAGCAGGAAAGGGGAATCTGTTCTTGTCTGAATTCATGTTTCTGCTCTTTGCTTGCCAACTGTATGGCCTTGGACAAGTCACTCAACCTCTGCAGGTCTCAGATTCCTTACCTGAAGAATGAGAACTCCATACTTGCCCCATTTACCTCAAAGAGGGGTGTGAGGCCCAGAATGATCTTAGGAAGAAGTGACGTCCTTGTAAGGTGAAAGGCACAGTTCACATTTAAGGTACTGTTATAATTGTGACATCTCTTGAGACCCTTGGGGGCTATGGTTTCTGCCCTTCGGATACCCAGTCTGTGCCCGCTGCACCAAATCCTACCCCCCGCCAGCTCTTCCTGACCTTTTCCTTCCCTGGCTTCCTCTTTTGCACCTGCCGTGCTCTGCCTTGCACGTGCGTGAATACTGTATGAAAGCACGTCAAATACTATTATCATATATTTTGAATTACAGAGAAAATAATGAGGGAAGAAGGCTGGTCCATCCAGTGATTTAAGTATTCAGTGTAACACGATGGGCAGAAGTTAGAGGGAGAGGTATCCTAGGATTTTTGACTAAATATGATCTGAATGGGTCAATGAGACAGATTCCACGTGCAAGCCATCCCAGATCCATAATCTCTAGTGTGGAGAAAGTTCCAGAAGGAACCTTAACTCTGTCATTTCTTCCTCATTCATCCCATGTGATTGGAGCACCAAACACGGGCATGGGTGCCAGCATCCGAGGATAGGCCGCCTCACCTACCCCCCAGGAGCTTGCAGGCAAGAGGAGGGCTGTGACAGGCATTCCTAGGAGCGCAGGAGGGCAGGTGTCCAGCTCTGATGAGGGCAGAGGGCAGGGAAGGCTTGGAGGCAGGAGGAGATGCTCAGACAGTTTCCTTCTCATCCTGCTTTAGGGTAAATTTACCTTGTGGGGTTGGCACCTGTGTTGCTCGCCGCGTCTCATAGCATAAACCTTCGTGTGTAGGCTTGCAGACGCAGGCTTTACTAATCCCCTTCCTTTCTTGGTCTCCTGTCTCTGAGGTTGGTGGTGTCTGGCATTTGTGGAGGAAAGAAGGATATAAAAGGGCAAGGCAGGAGACCCCGGTGGCTGGATTCAGAGCCGCCGCCTTCCGGGACCCCGCAGAGGCCCCTCTCCCTGGACCCTTCAGCTCGAGAAAGCCATTGTGCTCCGTCCTGGCCTCTGACCCCGAGGCTCTGGGAAGCAGCAGGTTGTTGACACTTGCACGGTCATTTCTTGCAGGGCCATTGCTTCCCTTGGGAGCTCCCCTCTCTGCCTTAGGGTGGTGACTGCTCCCCCAGCCGGGAAGGGGACAGTGAAGGAGGAGGGAAATGAGCTCCCGGTCAGAGTGGGAGGAACAGAGGGGACACCTCCACGGCAGCCGCCACTTCCAGGCAGCCCCCCAGGTTGCGTCCACGTACGTTCCTCTCTCACCTGCCAGTTCAGTGGTACCCCCTCCCTGGGGGGGGGGCAGCTTCGAGTAAATGCATCCAGGAGACATGTTTCTGGCCCGAATTCCTTCTGGCCTTTTGTTGTGGGTCTCTGGTTTGTTGGGGAGCCCCGTATTTCTTCATGGAAGGGTGCCTGTCTGTATGTCTCCTTGCGGTCACAGCAACAAAGACTATTTCTAGCCCTGGTGTTGCTGCTTATTAGAAGCAAGACTCTGGGCAAGTCACTTGCCCTTTTAGACGTTCAGCTTCTGCATTGGTAGGAAGGGGTCCAAAAAACCCACTTACCAACGGGGCTGCTGTGAACCTCAGTGAAATAATATGAATGGAGTGCTCGGTTCCCTGTGAAGCAAATGTCTGGTGTCTTGTTACGGTTTCTCTCAGAACCAGAGTTTGCTGGCAGTTTGCATGTGTGATTCTCACCGTTTTTCTCCCCCTCTTCTTTCTTGGGTATCTCAGGAAGCATTATTCAGAAGAGGGTGGAGCTGGACAGAGGGACAGTTACATTTTTTAAGTGCCACTTTGCATTCCTTTCACCTCGGTCTTAATAATAAATAACTCTGACCGAGCGACCAGAACCTGGGATGTTCTGTCCAAGTAAATGCAAGAATGTCTCCAACAGCCAGGCGTCCCCATTTGGTGGGCTTGCTCAGGAGCATTTCTCCAACCATGAGAAAAGCCCTCTTGCTAAGCTACAGAAAAATCTCCCCTGTGCTTTAATTCTGGAAGAAGCGGATTAGTGTGGCCATATTTAACCTTTGACCCTGACACAAAAGCATTATCAAAATTAGTCACCAAGAGGCTCTGTCTTCCTTTCCCTGCCCCCCACCTCCCTGTTTGCCGGGGCTGGTTTAGGACCTTGGTAAACCCCTCTGTGCAAAAGCAAAGGTTCAGAAGACCGTTGTTGCCTTAGAGACATCCGGGCCTGGCGCTGGCTGTCCAAGCTCGTGGGGTCCAAGGTGAGCTAAAGGGCAGAGCTGAGAATCTTGCGCTACAGTGGGGGTCAGAATTTATGAGCTGGATTGAAAAACTCTTTCTCCTCTGGAACCAGTTCTCGGCTATCTTGGAAATTGAACACCATTCAGATGATCTATTGATTTTTAGACCCACATTCGTCAGAACTTTTTTAATGCCTCTTTCCATCCAGCTGCTGTATGATCTCGAAGTACTGGTTGATCTAAAGGCTTGATTTCCAACATTTCCCCCTTCCAGGCAGAAATCCATGGACTTGGAGGTTGGAGCAGAACGGGTATCTGAACCTGAGTCATTTCTCTGGGTGTAAATCCCTCCCTGTCATTTAGTCACTAAATGGGCAACTTATTTGAACTCTGAGCTCCACTTCCTCATCTATAAAATGGGCACATTCATGACAGTGCCTACCTCCTAGAGTTATTTTTGAGGATAGATAATAAGATACACGTGAAGAGCCTAGAATGGTGTATGGCACCTCAGTGCACCCACCAAGTGTTTACAGACATTAGCTACTGCTATTCCTGTTGTCATCAGTATTAGTACTGATTCTTCATCACTTCCCCAGGCCCTGCATGGCTCCTGCCACACACACCCATCCCTCCCAGTCCCCAGCACACTGGGGTTTGATGGGTGACCTGCCCCATCTGTGGCTCCTCTAACCTAGCTTCCTTTGCGGTTATTTTCAGAGTCCCCTCTCAGATGGGGGGTGGGGGTGGGTGAGGACCGGCTTCATTTCATACCAGAAGTCCAACTTTCAGTGGGGGATTGGGAGGGAAAAGCGCTTTATAAGCTTGCGATGAAAGCTGTAAAACGAGATGGTCAAGGATCTGGCCGGGCCCGGTTCAGGATTATGGCCGGCCCCTGGAATGCCGAGGGGGCCTCTCTAAGAAGCCAGTGTCTATTTACAGTGTATCTCTCATAAACCCCGGCGCTGGGGCGAGGGCAGGGGGACTCGCCCTCCTGGCATGTGATTGATTATCTGGTATTTATGCCATTGAGGACTTGTCAGCGGTTTGGGGTCAAAGGGTCATCTCATGTGTCTTGCCGCCAATCCACCTCCTTTTGTACAGTGCGGACTGGGGGAGCCGTGCACAAAACAGCTTTTTCTTTGCCTTGGGAAAAGGGGGAGGGGGTGGGGGGGGGAGTGTCAATGAAATTTTTTTTCAACCTTTTCTGAATAGTGTCTTTTTAATTCTAAAGAACTTTTAATTAAAAGTAGCAGGAAAATTCATCTTGAGAAGGTTTAACTTACCTTAACAGACACTTTTGTGTCCCGAGAAGCTGGGAGTGACTTTGAAAAAAAAAAAAAAAAAAGAAAGAAAGAAAGAAAGAAAGAAAGGAAAGGGTTTTGTTGTGTCTCTCCCCGTCCCCAGACACGTTCAAGGGTCACTGGAGTTTCCTTGCACTCCCTGCCTAAGTGTGGCCCCAGCTTGGGCAAGCAGGAAGGAAAGAGGTGGTCCTTCAACTGTAGCATAGCTGTAAAAACCTAGAAAGGGACTTCAGTCCCTCTGCTGCCATGTTCCCCTGTTTCAGGTGAGGAAACGGAGCCTCAGCAGGTGGAAAGACTTACTCAGAGTCACGTAGCTGGTTGGTTGTAGGGTCTGGTATTGGGCTCCGTTCTTCTGGCCCTCCTTCTGCTACTCCTTGTAGCACGTGGAGTTGCTTCTCGAAGTTTCGGATGCCAAGTAAAGATAACGTGATGTTACTCTTGTTGCTTTTATTATTTATCTGTTTGTTTGGCCAAACCACGCGGCTTGCGGGATCTTAGTTCCCCGACCAGGGATCGAACCCGGGCCCCCGGAAGTGTTAAGCATGGAGTCCTAACCACTGGACCGCCAGGGAATTCTCTGTTGTTGCTTTTAAATCCTAGATATTTGAGACTTGGGGGCCACTCCTAGGTTCCTTGGGCTGGAGGGACGCCCCGGCCTCTGAATAGACAGTGTGTGCTCACATGGCACAAAAGAGTGACTCCGTGGCCCGCTTCCTGCAAATCTACAGAGAGAGGGGCTCTGTGTCCTCTGCTTGGTAGAAAATAGCAGCATCCCTCCCCCGAGTCCTTGTCTCTCTGATGGTCTGGAGGTCCTTCTGAACAGTTAGTTTTCCCCCGAGCTGAGCTCAGGAGTGGCCTGAGTGGAGTGTCTCTCTCCGTCCACCTGTGGTGAGAGGGGCCACCCAGAGCTGGGACAGGCCAGGACACCTCGTTGTATGTACCATGCTGCTCTGCTGTGGCCTCCCTGCCGCAGGGGAGTGTTTAACCCTCGAAGTCTTACCTAGGTGACTTACCTGGTGATGCCCCAGGACAGCGAAGAGAGACGTTACTGGGACACCCTGCGTGTGCCTCTCAGCTCATCGAACAACGCTGGAAAGCCAGGCAGAGAAATTATTTGCCTAGAGTAGTTATTTGTGGGAGTCACATGAAACTCCTGTCGCCATATTCCTGATTTTGTCCTTCTCACGCCCACTTTAAAAAATACAATGCAAAGAATTGTCTTCTCAGGAGTTGCTTTAGAAATCCCAATTCCTTTCTATTCCCTTCTTTCCTATTCCAGTTAAATTAGTGAATGCTAATTTGCGCTGGTGGGGCACCACTGTGAGAAAGACGCTAAAATGGTGTGAGACCCGGTTCTTGTTCGTGAGAGGAGAAACCAGCATTTACCGAATTCTTATAGAATTTGCTGAGTGCCAGGCACTGTGCTAATGCTTAACTTCCATCACTTTGTTTAGTCCTTGTATCAACTTTTCAAGGTGAACATTCTTGTTTCCAGATGAGGAAGACATGAACAACTTTCCCTGGGGTATATATCTGATAACCATTATAGCTAAAACTGATTGAACATTTGCTTTATGCCGGGTAGTTCTAAATACTTTAAACACATGATCTTCTTCGATCTATGTAAAACCGCTGTGAAGTAGGCACTGTTACCATCCTGGTTTTACAGAGTCTGAAACAGGAACCGAGGAGTTAGGTAACTTGCCCAAGGTTACACAGCAGTAGTTAAGTGGCCAAGCTGGATTTGAGCCCCAGCGATTGGCTACAGAGTTCATCCTTAAACCGCGTTAACCACTCTGATTCTTTAGGTCTCAGAGCTGGGCTGGAACGCAGGGTTTCAGATGCCAGCGCTCATGTTGTTGTTTTTTTCCCACTATCCTAACATAAATTTGCTGGGTGACACTATATATAGACATATATAAATCAACCAGAGACCAGCAGAAGGTCACTGTGTAATCAGATGCCAGCCTGGGTGGTGCATGGAGAGGAATTTAGAGGAAGATTATGTTAACGAGGATACACCGAGTCTCCTCTCTGGGCTCCCATAGTAAGGGCGCTGTGCCTTATTCATCGCTCCATTGCCAGACCTAACCCAGGGCTGGTACACGTTAGCTCTTCTGTAAATGCCGATTGAATTACTAGGAAAGACTGAGTAGGGGAGGTGGGGTTGAAATGAATTTGTTTTAGGAAATTATGCTGATAACTATCTCCCTTTCATTGTGTGCTGACCAGGTACCAGTGACTCTGCTAGGTATATTATTTATTTATTTATTTTAATATTTATTTATTTATTTATTTTTTATTTTTGCCTGTGTTGGGTCTTCGTTTCTGTGCAAGGGCTTTCTCCAGTTGCGGCGAGCGGGGGCCAGTCTTCATTGCGGTGCGCGGGCCTCTCACTTTCGTGGCCTCTCTTGTTGCGGAGCACAGGCTCCAGACGTGCAGGCTCAGTAGTTGTGGCTCACGGGCCCAGTCGCTCCGCGGCATGTGGGATCTTCCCGGACCAGGGCTCGAACCCATGTCCCCTGCGTTGGCAGGCAGATTCCCAACCACTGTGCCACCAGGGAAGCCCCCTAGGTATATTATTTATGCTGCGCTTTAACCCTTACAACAGCTCTCTGGCTATTATTATCCCCAGAGTGAACTGAGGCTGAAAAGAGAGGCTCTGTATCTTGACCGAGAATTCAAAGCCTTTTCTCCCCAGGATTTCAAAATCCATTTCCTTTCCCAAGGCCAAGAAAAAGTTACGAGCAAAGGGGAAGAAAGCAGAAGTGAGCGAGGAAGACTGCAGAGAGACTGCTCAATTGGCACTGGGGACCTGGAACACCAGCGGGGGAGAGCATGTCCTCTTTTTTTTCTGCCCGTGGTTGGGAGTTGCCTCTTTGATACAAGCACATCTAGATCTATGAAGTTTTAACTGTGTCCGGTTAATTGAATTTATAATTCAGCACCCAAATGCTGAAAAGAATTGTCTTTTATGTTCCTTAATGAGTGCTATAAAAACAAGTGGTGCGTCTAATTTTATGAATGATCCTTTATGACTTACCTGATAACTAGTAGTTGTTCAACACAAAGGACTCATAACTCAGTCCGGGCCTAAGATGGCTGCCTGCAGTAAAAGAACTTGTTTTAAAGTTGCCATCTTGTTCCTCTTGAGTGGCCTTGGAATTCAGCTGTTCCCTCGTCCACTATCTCCTCCGGTAGAGGATGGGGCTCAGGTTCCTCATTCTGGGGGATTGTGGAGAAGGGTTACCTGGCCTGCCAGCCCGAGATGACCGAGAACTCTCACCTCTCCGAGTTGGTTCCTACCAAGAAGGGAAAGGGAACAACATGACGGCCCATCCCAATCTCTCTCTACTGGCAGATATTGAGTCCACTTAGTTGTTGCCAGCCGTGCTAAGGAAGAGAATAGAAACATAGAGAAAGAGGTACACGGGCTGTAAAAAAGAATTTCTTTGATCTTCACCCTACAACAAAGACAATGAGCCTCGAAAAAAAATAAGGAAACTTCGGTTAGACGCTGGTGAGAACTTCCTGAACTGAAAAGACGTTCTCAAAAGCGACTGCGGCATCTCCATCTCTAGAGTGTGCACACATACATGTGCTGTTCGTTTTTTATAGTTTTTCAACATTTTTTATTTTTTAGAAGTTGCATTTAAATGATTTTGTGATTACACACCTTAAGAGTAATAGATGTTGGCCACAAAATTCAAGCATCATCCATGAATAGAATTGAAGAAAGGTTGGCTACTCTCATCTGGTAAGTCAGAGGCAGGGGGCTGGACTCAGTGGCCAGTACCCTGCCCATGGTGCTAACCCAGAACAGGAAGGGCTTTGGGAGTGAAGTCCTTGAACAGAGCAGCCAGGGCGGGGGTGTGGGTACGTCATGAAGGAAGGCCAAGATAAGGGTGTGGTTTCCATTGCTTATCACCTTTCCCACTTTATCTCAAGTAAGAACAAGGTAAGAACAGGCCCTGCAGCCCTGAGTGAACCTTTTCATGCGGCTGCTGAGCTGGGAAGAGGGCACTCCTCCCTCTCTCCCCACACCCCTCTCCCTTGTACACACTGCACCTGTAAAGGCTGCAGCTTTAGTATGTTGGGTGTGGGGACAAATGCAAAAGAAGTCCCTGATCTGGGCGCTGATGACTTCCTAGCAGAGCGAGGGATGGAGTGGGGACATTTGTTGCCATGATTTGAGTCTTACCTCAGCTGGCCTTGTGCCCGGGCTGTCTGGTGGGCCTTCCTTCCTCTTGTCCCCGCCTTCCCTCCCTTGCCCCACCCTCACCAGGCTGATGAATCGCTCTTGGAGTCAGTAGTGGCTCTGACTTGGCTGTTACCTTTGGTCTGAAGGAGTCTGGGCGAAAGGATAGGGAGAACTATTGCTCCAGCCCCACATTTGGAGACTGATGAACTTTGGCAGGGGAATGCCCACCCAGCTGGTCTGGAAGAACCTGTTTGGGCCCCAGAGAAACCTGAGAAAACTGGGTGCTATCAGCCTAAAAACATGTACACTGAAGGCAGCCTAGAGCACACATGTTCCCTCCGCTTAAGAGCCGGAGATGAAGGATGTGTGAAGCATCACTGCCCCTTCCCTGTACCAGATCCAGATTCTCACTGAGCTGGCATGTCACTAAAGGACCGCCCACCCCCGACCCCGAGCCCGCCCCGCTCCTAGAATTTTCAGAAGCAAAACAGCTGGCCATTCATTCATTCAGCATTCATTGAGTGCCTACTATGTGCTAAATGCTGGGGATACAAGGATCTGTAACTCCTGGTGTCTTGATTCAGGGAACTCAGAGGTGGGAAGACAGACACGTAAGCAGGTAATTATAACAGACAGTGCTGGGTGCAGTGATGGAGACGTTTGTACAGGGGGTACTGTGGGCACCCGGAGGAAGGGTGCACCATAGATACCGAGGGGACAGATAAGACTTCCTGGAGAAGAAGACATCATAAGGTTTAAAGAAGAAGTAGAAATTAGCCAAGATGAAGGGAGAGCTGGACAGAAGAAACAGAGCCACGTGTGCTCGGAAACGGTGGTGGTACGGCCTAAGCATCACATCTGAGACAGATGGGGCAGGTGAGGTTGGAGGAGAAGGCAGGCCCAGACCACGGAGGTCTTGCTAGGCTGTCTTAAGGAGCCTCGATTTTATCTGTAGGTGATAGAGGGTCCTGGGAAGCCTTTAAAAGGAAGTTACAAGATCAGATCAGTTTGCAGTAGGCCACTTTGGCAGTTGTGTGGGGGAAGGTCTCGGGGAGACGGGCTGTGTTCAGGAGGCTCTCGCGGGGATCCTGGTGGGGATGGTGGTGTCTGGGACGAGGCAGTGCCTTTCTGGGAGGACAAGGAGGGGACATGTATGGGAAGGTCTTAGGTACTCAACATTCTCCAGATTGGGATGCAGGAGTGGCAGACAAGAAGCCTCTGGGATGACACCCAGGCATCTAGGCTGGGTGACGGAGTGGGTGATGGTGCTGACAACTGAGACAGAGATCCAGGAAGGGGGGCGGGATTGGGAGCAGAGGGTATGGGTTTTGGGCTTAGACACCGTTGAGTAGAAGTGCCTGTGGAATATCCTGGGGGCACTTGGATTTATGGATTTTGCGCTCAGAACAGAAGTGTGGCTGGAGGCGTGGTTAGTAGCTTCTGAGGGTCACTGAGACTAGGAGAGGAGAGTTCCCAGGGACAGACTGGGGGGAGGGGGCATCATGAGCTGAACACCGTGAGGGCAAAAGGCCCCGTTTAGCTGAGGAGGGCCTCAGCCCTCGACAGCCTCAGGCTTCGCAGGAAGAAGCACGGGCCCGGGGCTGCAGAGGGCTGTGTCTGGAGGGCCCTCCAGGCGTGGCCTCTGCAGGGATTCCCACAGACGAGAGGTGAGGAGGAGCTCCAGGGGCCCCGCACCTGGCATTCTCCAACCCCAGGGAGCTCCCTTGACCAGTGCCTTGGCCTGGGGCGGGAGAGAAGAGGCCGTCAGGCTGAAGGAATAATCTCGGAACTGCTGGGGCCTTAAGGGGTGACAGGTCTCCCCTCCTGCTCCCGGGGGTGGGACGTTCAGTCCTCCGTGCAGTTCTGGAAAGTTCTCAGACCAGGCCTTGCCCTGCTGCACAGCCCTTCCTGGAAGTCTCGTCCGGGTGAACCCTTAGAGCTGGTTCTGCTGCCCCACGCCCCATCCCTTTGCATGTGTGTCTCTTTTCTGAGGTTTAGGATGCTTGGTTGTGTCTCATTTTCTAGAGGGAATATAAGCACCCTGACTTCCTTCCAGAGGAAGCCAAGAACATGGCCCCATTTGGGTTTGACCTTCCCTAAAACCCCGACCTCCACTTTCCCTCTCCCACACCGATCCCTGAATGAACATTTCACTGGGGATGTGGGTCCCACTTTCCCTCGACGCCCTCCTCTGGTGGCTTGGCATTTTGGGACCAGCTGCCAGAGTGATTGACATAAAGCCAATCTATAAATAAAGTCTTTTTCTTTTCTCATAAAGACTTTGAGGTTGAGTTTGCCTTCAAGGTCAAGATCAGACCTTTCTAAATAAACACATATCAAAGGATCATTAGCAAAGCAGCACTGTTAAATTGAGATATTAACTTCTGTCAACTGCTTGCTTCTTTTTTGTTCTGTAACTCATGACTGCACTAGGTTTTTATTATTTTGTCCTTAGGCAGTAGCATCTGGCTTCTGTAGAGACTGTAAAAATTAAAAAGCAACACAAATCATTGCGAGAGAAAAGCAGTAAATCCAATGATAAGAATTTAAAATTAAAATGTTTCAGTGCTTTTATATTCTGCAAAACATGAAATGAATGAGTTTGCTGCCTGTTGCCATAAACCTAACCCAGCTAATTGTCTGCTTGAGTTTTTTCCTGTCTCCTTTGCTCATCACCATCAATTCTGCCTTGGCACGAGGCGAGACATAAACTGAAAGCCGTGTGTGTGTGTGTGTGTGTGTGTGTGTGTGTGTGTGTATGGAGTGGTAACGTTGGGGCAAAGTGACAGAATGCACTGAGACCCGCCTCATCTGAATGGCAGAGACAAGAATGGGGGTTGTCTGTAGTGGGAACTGGGGTAGGGAATGAGAATTGGAGATTTGCATGTCCCCATGGACCAGAATTCTCTTTTTAATTCACTCTCTCTAGTTAAGCACTAAAAACAAAACAACAAAACCACCATGACAGAACCCACAGGTCACAAACATCAACAGCATCTTGTAGCATCCAAGTGAAATTCTATTGATAAAAAGGAAGTTATTTCCTGAGCAGGTATATGATGTTGGATTAGGGGTCTGAACAGGTGCTGGCTCCTTCCCATCCCAGAGAAACCCAGGCCCTCCCTTGGGTAGAGTGCTGGGAGGTGGGATGAGGCTGCATTTGAAACTCTTCAAAATTCAGCCCGAAGATTCAGGGTTTCTGTGTTGGGGGTCATTCATTCTTACTGCAAAATCGAGCTGTGACACTGGACCTCGCTATTGCTAGGCCATAAGGGAGATCAAAATAGAAGATTGTTTTTCTTCCCTGCTCTGGAGTAAATGTAGCTTAACACCATAATGGAAAAAAATACATGTATAACTGAGTCACTTTGCTGTACAGCAGAAATTAACACGTTGTGAATCAACTGTACTTCAATAAAATTTAAAAAAGAAAAAGAAAAGAAAAAATAGATACGATGCTTCCTATGTTAAACAGCTAGAGGACAATTTAAGGCAGATGTGGGTAAGGATGTGACGGTATTGGACAAGCCACACGTCCAAGCGCTGGGGAGCATGTGGGTTCTCAGAACAGAGTGGGGCCAGTTCCAGGAGAGCTTTTAGGACATGAGTTGCTAATGGACATGAGAGCTAATTCTCAAGTCCATCTGGCTTGGGGCCTGGGAGCCCTGGGCAGCCTGGGGTGAGCATTGTTGGGGGAGTTTATCCCCATGTCCAAACAGGGCACTGGGGGCCAGGAGAGTTGGGGGGGGAGCTTTTCATCCAGCCTGTCCCAGTTTGACTGCTGGACCCACAGGCACGAGGGCGGAGCTCTTTGTCCTGGACGAACTTCTCCAGCCTAGGGAGAGGTGAGAAAAGGGAGCCAGTCCTTGGCCTCCGTCAAAGGGAATGAAGGAAAGTGTGAAGATTAGGGGATGGAGGGGTCGAGTTAAGAGGGTATGACTAATACGGCTGGTCATTCAGATAGGAGAGCACATTGTTCTCCGAGCCCAGATGGTCCTTGGAATAAATCAGCTCAAGCAGAAGCAGACTTCCAGGACAAGACGTTGGAGCAACTGCTTGCCTGCAGTTCTACAACGACATAACCCAGGCCCCGGCCTGGAATAGCAGACATTCATATCTCTGCTGTGGGTGTGGGAATAGGGGGCGTGTGTGTGTAAATGAAAATGTGTCATTTTGTAGGGTCTTAAAGAAGAGTGTATGAGTCCGTGTTGTGAGGGGAGACGTTGGGAGACTTCACGTGGAGCCTGATTCCTTCTCGACCTTACATTCCAATCTTGAGAGTTTTATCAGTCGTAACGCTAGTTTGTCTCCTTCTGTAGACAGGAGGCTCTCCGAGGGCAGGGACCGTATCTGTCTGATTCTTCAGCATCTCCCCAAGACCCATATAGCACAGCAGCTGGTTCCTACAAGGTGCCTAATAAATATAAACATGAGGAAAGTTCTAGCAGCATTCTTATTTTTCTCTATTGCCTCGTGGTAGCCACCCATTAATTAATTAAACGAATAATTAGTACATGAGTCAATCAGCCCATCAGTAATCACATGGTTCCCATCTGGGGACAGTTATGAGGACTGAATGCGATGGTGTCTCAGGGACGCCCACCAGAGAGAGCTGTCACTTAGAAGGTTTGGGGTGGCGCAGGACTTTCTGTCATAAACATTTTCCAGGTAGATGTCTCCCGAGTTTCCCACATTGACAATTCGCAGGCATACGTGGACATAGAATATACGTAAGCATCACGATCGTTGGTGGCAGCTTTTCCAGCCTGGAGGCCCACATGCAACAGAAGAATCAACCCGCTCTCCTTCTTGCCCTAGAATCTCCATCCAAAGGCTGCACTGCTTCCTCTCCCTTCACAGAATCCATTTAGGCTCCTTAGGATTTAGGGGAGAGAACAAACACGCAGCAAAATCACTCAGTAAATAGGAATAATCCAACAGATACTCCCTGGAGAGTTTTCTTTCTCTATGAAGATGTTAATTAATATGAACACTCTGTTCTCGCATTCAGAGGCAGCCCTTCTGTGCAGATGGTACATGACTGCCCATCTAGCCCCGAGTACATTGTCTCGTTGGGGTCTTCATCTTTTGGAGAATGAACTTTTTTGGGGGGAATCATGCCAAATTCTGCCCGTTCAGAAATGAAAGAAGTTGCTTTGTCTGAAGTTAAGCCCATCATAAAAAATCACAGTAGAAATAGAAAAAGACACGTTGGCCCCGGATGCAGTTGAGTTAGAAAATGTTGCAAGGAGTCCACATGTGTCCCCCACCCTCCTCTCAGGCCGTCCTGGTTGTCCACCACCCTCACTGCGTTTCAGAAGACCCAAAGCTCATAAGCTGCCCAGGTGTCAGAGTTGGAAGACTTGGGGGCTGTTTCTGTCCCGTCCATATCTGAGGTTTGTACAGTCCTCATGGCCATCTCCTGAGTGCATCGTTCTCCAGGCCCCTCAGATCAAGAGGTGGCCATTAGCTTTCTCTGTGCTAGTATTACTAACAAACTACGGTCTTATCTCAATAGGGCATTGTTTCCAAAAAACAACTGACATGAGGAGGAGGAGGAAGGAAGGAGGAGGGAGAGGGGGTGGGATGTATGGCCCAGGGAGCGTTTGGAGAATGGAGGGGCCAGGGAGGAATAAGAAATTGGTAAGTGCCCAGAGGAGACTCATGCTATGCGAAGGAGTGGATGTGACCATAAGGAAGATGTCCATCCGGGGTTGTAGTTGACGTTCCCTGCGTGGAGAACGCTCATGGAACCAGACCGTCCTACGTGAGCAATGGTAGGGAACCCTTCTTGATGTCAGCATCTTTGGAAAGATAAGGGCTTTCTTGCTGGTCCTTGCCACTGATCCCAGAGGCTTCAAAAACTCCACGGTGCTTCCATCTGGGCTCAAATGGGAACATTTTGACAATTCCTCACTCCTTTCAATGACCTTTGCCAGAATCCTGCACACCCACAATTACTCTAACCTGAACGAACAGAAAGCAGAAATACTTTTGCTAATTCTCAAAGGCCCCTAGCACTAGCCTAAAAAGTCATAGCTTCCCACCACCCCCCTAAAAAAAGTGCGGAAAGGCGCATAATGATGATGGAGTAAACACTGCTTTCTCACTGCCAAAGGTGCTGAGGGGTGCGGTGGGAAGGCAGGTGTGGGCAAGGTGTCCGGAAAAACGAAGGGATCTGAATGGATGTGGCTGTGGCCAGGGCCTCTTTGCCTGGGACCTGGTATATCCCGGGGGCTACCTGTGTTGTCACATTTGCTTACAAGGACACCTGGTACTACGTACTTGCTACTGGTAGGTCATCCCTAGAGCCACAAGAGCCTGGGTCTTTGGTCAGGTCAGAGAGCAAAGCCGGACTCAAATCTGACAAAAGCCTGTTGAACTCTTTAAGAAAAATCCATCGTGATTTTCCTAGCAGGATGGTACTGAAGGTCACAATTTACGTGTGCGGTAGTGACACGACTTTTGGCATTTCCATTAGCAGCTCTGCTTTAAGGGTTTTCCATCTGCTGTAGAGATCAGATCTCAGAATAGTATAATATACATCATCACCATCTGAAGAGGGATGAAAGCCCACCAAGAGTGTGATTTGGGACAGCTCATTGCCCGGGTGTAGAGGGCTCTATCCTGTGGGCAGCTCAGAGCAGGTCCTGCAGGGAGAGCTGAGGGCCTGCTGTGGTCTCAGAGGAGATAGAGGTAGGAAGCGGATACCAGGGGCATCTGTAGCCTTGGGTCCATGTTCTGCCGGCGACCAGGAGGAGTTTCCAGTTTTAACTTCAGGTTCCAAACGGTGGGTGCTTGTTGGCTGCCAGCTCACAGTTTTAGCCAGGGGGTAATATCTGGGAACTCCATTCTGCAGCCCTTTTATTCAAAGATCTAGATCCTCCATTGATGTGAGTGACTCTCTATCTTGAAGAGATGTCTGCACTGGGTACCACATGAATGAGTACTTCCAGGTTGGGAGGAGAAACCAAGCCCAGGAGAGCCCATGCCCGGTTCTAAAGCACATGGATACAAATGCACACCTAACAGACAAGTTAAAGGTATAGGAACATACAGGCCCAGAAGCCTGCAACTCACAGGGAATCTGGGCTGGTGGCGGGGTGGCTGGAGAGGGTAAGGAGGCATGTTTACTTGAAGTTGATGAGTCAAATATTAATGGTTTGGGCTTTAGAAATCATAACTTGCCAAAGACTGTGGTCCAAACTCACAGAGAGATTAATAGGTTAAATTTTTATGTACTCATTTGTTTATCTATTCAGTAAATATTTATTGAACACCCATTGTGTACCTAGTAGTATATTAGGCTCTGGGAATACAGTGGTAAGCAAAACAGAATTCCTGTCCTCATGGGGCTCATGTCTTAAAGGGAGAGAGATAAGTAAGCAAGTCATATACAGGATAAATATTGTTATAGTGGAGGCATAAGATGTTATAAGAGCACACATGTAGGCCTCCAACTTGGATGGGGAACTGGGGAGGCTTCTTGGAGGTGGTGTCATCTGAAATATGAGAAGTTATTAAGTAAAGAAAATGGGGTACTGGGGGAGGAAGGGAAGAATGCCAGGCTGAGGTCAACGTGGGTCAGTGCCCATGCTGGGAGAGAATAAGGCAGATTCATGGAACTGAAAATGGGAGAGGGAAAGAGGGCTGAGACCTGAGACTGGAGAGATGGATGGGCATTACATGTGAAAGACCCCTAAAAACCACTTTAAGTAGCTCTGCCTTTTTCCTGAGAGTGACGGGGAGCCATTAAAAGGTCTCAGTCAGGAGAGTGACGTCAAATTATGTTTTAGAAAAATGACCTGGACTACACAGTTGTGAATAGATTGGAGGGGTTTAAATTGAAGGCAGGGAGATTAGTTAGGACAGTATTGCCATAATCTAGGCAAGAAATTATGGTAGCTTGAACCAGTGTAGTTGCAGTGGGGCTGGCTAAGAAATGGAAAAAATTTAAGATATTTAGGAGGCTGGAGAACTTTTTATTTTTAATTTTATTTTTGGCTGTGTTGGGTCTTGCGGCGAGCGGGGGCCACTCTTCATCGCGGTGTGCGGGCCTCTCACTGTCGTGGCCTCTCTTGTTGCTCAGCACGGGCTGCAGACGCGCAGGGTCAGTAGTTGTGGCTCACGGGCTTAGTTGCTCCGCGGCATGTGGGATCCTCCCAGACCAGGGCTCGAACCCGTGTCCCCTGCATAGGCAGGCAGACTCTCAACCACTGCGCCACCAGGGAAGCCCTGGAGAACTTTGATAATTGATCTGTTGTGGGAGGTGAGAGAGAAAGGAAATCAAGGATGATGGCCCCTTTTCTTGTTTGGGGCCCAGTGGGTGACAGTGGAGCTCTTACTGAAACGGGGATCACAGGAGGAGAAGCAGAGCTTTATTGTTGCTGTTGTTAAGAGGATGAACAGTTTTGGTATCACAGTAGTGAGGCCTGTGTGACGGCCAGTGGGGACCTATCCAAGAGGCATTTGGAGACACAGCTATGTCTGGAATTCGGGAAAGAGAGAGACTTGCTGGCCATGTGAATGTTGGAGTCATCAGCATCTAAATGATCCTTGAAGCCCTGAAAGTGGGTGAGTTTACCAAACAGGAGTGGAGAGCAAGAGAGGAGAGCTTGGAACAGAATCCAGAGGAACTCCAACACACTGTGCCCTCCAGGACAATCCCAATGCATCACGGAGATTCAAAAGGAGTTGCTGGAAGAAATAGGATGGAGACCAGGAGAAGTGTGGTGTCATGGAGCTAAAGGAAGAGGTTTCAAAAAGGAAAAAGTAGTCATCAATCTTAATGCTGCTGTTAAGTCCCCTAAGAGGAAGACTAGAAACGTCTGTTGGATTTAGTGACCTGGGGGTCATCAGTTACCAGAGGCGAACAGTTTTAGTGCTCATGGAATGATGGAAGCAGGGATAAGACATGGTGGGTTGAGGAGTGAATGAGCACGTGGGAAGTAGAGGCAGTGTGTGTAGGCAGCTCTAGGGGTGGAGGAGGCCAGGAGTCAGACTGACCCAAGTTTAGCACTTGGCAGGGGTGGTACAATGGAAGGATAATGGGCAAGGGAGCTCAGGAATTGGCCAGGAGGCAGCTGGGAGTTGAACCATGGGCCTTGAAGTATGGGCTGATGGAGAAAGAAGCAAGGAAAGGAAGGACATGCTGGGAGCGGTTAGGGATCAGAGAATGGTTCTGGTGAGAGTAACTGGATGGGAGAACTGGGAGGGTGGGAAGGAGGTTTCAATCGAATACTTTAGAGGAATAGCTCTTACTGGTGATGAAGGGCCTGGAGTGTTCTCTATCAGCATCTCCTGGAGTGGACCTGCTCATTTCAGGGTATCTAAGTTCAAACATCACGGCCCATTATTTACATACCTGTCTCTCTATGGCCCTCAACCATCCCTGTTCTAATCAGCTACCATTTCTCCACTCCCTACCATCTGGCACTGTGGTAGATAGACACTTTCATATATTATCTCAGATCCTCCCAGCGACCTTGCGTGGTGGGTGTTATGACTCTAATAAAGATAAAGAAGCCAAGGCCCAGAGATATTAGGAAATTTGCATATGATTCTCTAACTAGGAAGTAAATGGCAGAGCCAGGTTCTGTCTGACTTCAGAGTCCAGGCTTCTTGCTCTCCACTTCTTAGTCTGTAAGCTTCATAGGGGCAAGAAGTGTCTTCTTAACAGTGAAGTCTTGGTATTTGATGCCTATGCCTATTGCGTTCCAAACACCCAGTGTTTGGAACGCAAACACTGGGTGCGTGAGTGCACGAGAAAACGAGTGACTGGTGCTAAAAGTGACACTCCAGTGCTGTCTCCCAAGGGGAATAGAAGTGCCGCCACCCAAAGAGAGAAATGAAGATAATTGGAAAGAGAACGGATGGGAAGATTTGGCAATCAAGTGGCACTAGTGTTGGATAAATAGAACAGAGGTGTCTTCTCGGGCTCTTTGTGACCAAGGTGCTGGGCACCTGACTGTGGCCTGAGAGAGTCAGCCATCGGCTTTCCCGTCTGCTCTGGGGCCAAGCTCACGCTCCAGTCCTGGCCCAGAAACTCCAGAGGAGGAACTGAAAGGGGAGGCACCTAGGAAACAACCCACACAGGAGAAAGGAGAACCCCCAACCACTCCGTGACATTTCACTTTGTGAAAATTTCACTTTTTAGAATGTGAGGCTGCGGTTTCTCTCCAGACCTTCCTTCAGGGTGTCAAGGGACACGTGTGTGTGTGTGCACGCGCACGTGCGTGTACGGGGATGGGCGGGGGAGGACCAGATTGCCCATCAGTTGTCTGAAGAGCATGCACGCTACCTAAGCCGGGCTTGAGGCCCGGCTTGTGTTTGCTGGATGGCTACCCCATCTCCTTTCCCGGGGAAAGATTTAGTGAGTCAGGTACACAGCCTGCTTGGAAGGAGGGGAGTTCCAGGTTTGGGGGAAGTGGGAAAGGCTAGTGGACAATGTGTTTTGGTTTTTGTGCTTGACCGCTAATTTCTCTCCCACCCTCCCTGAATAGCAAAAAGGACAATCTCCTCCTTCTGGGCTTTGAAAGCCATTCCATGCTGCCTGATACTCCATGAAAGACTCTTCCCCGGGCGTCCGTGCCTCCCTCTTGTTGCCTGTCTGTTCAGCAAGTCTATACATTCACCATCCTCCCTCTCCCAGTGTCATCACCAGCCCGTTTCTTCTCCGTGTGGCAGTGCCTGAGGTCCAGAGGAAAGTCGTGGGGCCCGAGGGCAGTGGCCCATCACCCTCAGTATCCACATCAGGCGTGCCCCTGCCGCAGCCCGTCCCCCACCTGTGCACACGCACCACCTGCTATCTACTTCCGAGGGCTGCGCTCTGGAGGGCAAAGTGTGGGCAATAGGTAGGGGAGGTGGTAAGCAGATGGAGCCCCATGGGGCCTGCAGGAGCTTTAAAGGATCACAGAGCCTATCCTCTTTATGTCACAGATGAGATTGAGGGCCAGAGAGAGAAAATTCATTTGTTTAATCCTTCATCTGCCCATGCATCCTTCCCTTCATCCAGTAAAGATTCATCACACACCTGTCAGGTCCAAGAGACACAGCAGTGTATAAGAGAAATGAGGTCCCTGCTCTCGAGCAGCTTTTGTTCTGATGGGGAGAGGGAGATGGTAAACCTTGAACTTGAAGCAACTCCGCCAAGGCTAGTTGGTGGCCACAGAGCTGAGCAGTGAGCCTGGACCTCCTGCGGTGCCCTTTCCAGGACCCGTGCAGGGTGACTCCCTGCTTCCTCGGAGCCTGCGCTTCAGTTCTCCTTCAGACAGCAGAGAGAAACATTTAGAAGGAATGAAACTGGATTTTAGCCTCTGTACTTCTGGGCAGCAGAGGGATTGTAGAAGTACGAGTAACTTACGACCAGCTGAGACTAAGGATTCTTTTTGTTATTTGGGTAAAATATATATAACATAGAATTTGCCATTTTAACCATTTTTAAGAGTGCAGTTCAGTGGCATTAAGTACGATCACATTGTTGTGCAACTGTCACCACCATCCTCCCACAGAACTTTTTCATCTTCCCAAACTGAAACTCTGTCCGCATTGAACAATAACTCCGCCTCCCTCCCCTGAGCCCCTAGACCAGGAATTCTTAACATTCTGTGCCATGGGCCCCTTGGGAAATCTGGTGAAACCTATGAACCCCTCCTCAGAATAATGTCTTTAGAGGCATAAGGTGAAGTATATAAGATTACAAATGGAAATTTTAAATACAGATAGCAAAATATTTTTAAACCATTTGTAATACAGTATATGTGTGATTCTTTGTTACCCTGTTGACAGGCTCAAGCAGTGGTCAGCTACCTACAGTTTGCATAAATATTTCGAGGTGACTGCAGCATTTCTTCCAACGTGGTATGAAAACGTCTAGCTGCCCGTGGATGACCAAGTCACAGGTGCAGCTCATGTGACTGCTTTGTTGCTTTCATTCCCCATTGAAGGAACTGCTAAATTTCAGTTAGAGGCTGGTAGAAATAAAGATGTAATATTTTTACCCTCCAAGTTTACCAACCTCCTGAATTCTATCCCTGGATTGCTTGGGGGTTTCATGGCCTCAGGGTTAAGACGCCCTGCCAAGACTGTTTGCCCTACCTTTTCTGCCTAGAAGGGCGGTGCCCGGGACCAGAAGCGTGCTCATGAGTAGGACATGGTGACAGAAACCCTCCCTGTGCACGGGGCTTTGCGGGAGGGAAGGCAGGAGCGTCACGGGAACCCAGCCAATGTGGGGGGGTGGGGTGGGGAAGGTGCCCCCACTCTCCCCAAGCTGGCAGCCTACTGTCTGAGGTGGGCGGGGCTGGTGCCCCCTGGAAGTGTGCCTTCTGGCAGCTTCCCCACCCCCCTTCCACCCCTTGTCCGAAGGTTCAATGCAGAAGGGAGCCATATGGTCCTTTGTGGACACATTTTCCCTAGTACAGTATCTTCCCGGTGTGAATGCAGCGCCTGGCTCCCCAGTGTCAGCTGTCTGTCCCCTCCCCCGCTGCCCCATTCCCCCGAAGCCAGCCCACAGCAGAGCAGGCTGTCAGGGGCAAGCTCACCGAGTTGGGGAGCCCTGCAGAGTCGGGGGCGAGTGAGGAGTCTTTTAGTAACACCCACCCACACACACTCACACAGAAACTGTTGAAGTGAAGTCAAATGTCTCAAAGTCAGATCCCTTTTTAGTATGAATTTGCTGTGTCTCATTCTGAGCACTAATTCCAATTTAATTGCAAGTGGCCTGAAGCCTCTTCAATAGGAGTAACAAATGGTTTGATTTTGTAAACTTCATCAGACTGCATTTTAAATGCGACACAGTAGCCCAACTCGAATGCCAATGAAGCACTGGAGTAGCTCTCTGTTTACTAATTATCCGTTTTTACTCCAAGCCACGCTGGCTGGCTTGTCTGATTAAATCGGATTTGTGGGATAGAGAACAGCTAGCAGAGTTTTCTCTATAGTAAACGAGATTGAAACTATGGGCCGCCTGGCTGCACACTGTAAATTATATTTCCTTTTAAAGGGGACGTGTCTCTTTTATTTCTGTGTCGCCCCTCCTGCATATTAAACTTAGGGCACAGAAATGTACCCGGCTCCTTCTAAATCCAGCCTCCTCTCGCCCTCCACCTGGTTGCCAGCTCGCTTCTGTTGCTTTCCATCTTCCTCTCCGAAGGACTGAAAAGGAAATTGGTGGCTACAGCCCGTATTCCCCACGCCACACTCCTTTTCTTTTTTAATCCTTGCTTTTCTCCCCTTTATCCTGGGGGTGAGTTTTCATTATTCTAAAAGGTCCCTGTGATGATATGGGTTCTTAGAATCCATTTTGAGTTGGCTAACACAGAGTTCTAGCAATAAAATTTGCTGAGACCCAACATGGAGTGGGGTTTAGCCTTTCAGAAAGACATGAATATTGGCGGTATTGGCTGGGTGGGTTAGGGTGGGCAATGAAAGAGTCAGTTTCTGGAGACTTAAAATTTGTTCTTTGGTCCACCCTGGAATGAAATCCTTTCCTCTCACCAGAGTGAAATTCAGATCACCTGGTTTCTACCTGTGGTCAAGCAGAGAAGGCCATGGCTCAGGCACTGGAGGGGTGGACCAGCGCCCACTGTGAAGTCCAGGTTGGGGCATCTGGTGTGTCCTCTACCCATTCCCTGGGGTCTGGAGTCTGGGGTCTTGCCTAGAACTCCTGGGCTCTCTTAATTGTTTATTCCTCTGTCCCCAGAAAAGCCACCTCTACCCTTCATCCTTCCTGTACTAAACGCACATACACACACACACACACACACACACACACAGAGTACATAAACCAAATGCAAGGCAGCCCTGAATAAGGTGTAATCAGGCTGTGCTTACACTCTGCCGTTGCTAAGACTTTAACTCCACGAGCTTGACCTGCCTGCCCAGCCCTCACTCTTGGTGTCTATCTTTGTGCCAGGAGCTTTTTATATTTTAATTTGCTTCTGAACGTCCTGCAGAATTCATGGTGTGCGGACTTTTCCCTCTTTGGCCATTGTGTGCGGTACAGTACGGGTAGGCCTGGAGGTGCCTCACATAGCCTGGTTACCGTGGGAATGAATGGGCACCACACTCTCAGGCTCACAGCCTTCCTTTTAATTGTTGACAGTAAAAAGCATTTAAATGCTGCTTAATTTGTAATCATCTTCTGGGGTGGGGTGGGGGGGCGGGGGGGGGAAGGAGAGGAACCGTTAAAATGTCAGTAAAATGAATATATCCTTCTCTCTCTTTTTTTGGTTTGTTTTTGTTTATTTATATGGGGTAGTTTTTCTTTTCAGTGCCCAGTGTTTGTCTGATATTTAAATGGCTCTGAAACAATCGGTATTTCATTTTATTTTGAATTTCTGTCTCCCCCAGCCCCTGCTCCCCTCCCCACCCCATCCTGTCTCTGGGTCTTTGTCTTGCAAAGGTCTGCCTGTCTCCTTGTCTGTCCCTTCTTTTCTAGGTGGGCCTCCTCCTGCCTCCTCCTCCTCATCTCTGAAATACATTGGGGTTTACAGGACATTTTAGATAGGACCCCAGCTGAGTTGCTATCTTTTATCCAGTGATCCCTCTCCTGGGCTCCAGTTCCTGCCCAGGCACCTCAGGATGCCTTTGGGGATGCCTGGATCTAGGGAGATGAACTCTCTATTGACAATGTCTTGTACACTTAAAGAAGACGAGAGAGGGAGAGGCCTGGTAATAAGTTATTGTACAATAAGGAAATTGGGTCTCATCTTCAGGCGGAACCTCAGTGCCCTCTCGTGATGCTTTGGACACACTGCTTAAAATTGAAGTGCCTACTGTGTGTTGGGCAACGTGCTAAGGAAATGAGGCCGCTGGATTCAGGGGGTCTGGTTCTCTGACCCATCATCTTGGTTGTTTTTTTTCTGTCATCCTGGTGCTGGGGGCAGGGGAGAGAGAACCCCTGCTCCCCTCTCCCCACCCCATCACCTGGCCCTTGCCCAGCACAGAGAGGCAGGCAGGTACCCTCAGACCCAGTGACTCAAGAATTGCCCTTCAGGGACTTCTCTGGTGGTGCAGTGGTTAAGAATCCGCCTGCCAATGCCGGGGACACGGGTTCGAGCCCTGGTCCGGGAAGATCCCCACACGCCGCAGAGCAACTAAGCCCACGCTCAACAACTACTGAGCCTGTGCTCTAGAGTCCGTGAGCCACAACTACTGAGCCCGCGGGCCACAACTACTGAAGCCCGCGAGCCTGGAGCCTGTGATCCGCAACAAGAGAAGCCACCACAATGAGAAGCCCGCGCACCACAACGAAGAGTAGCCCCCGCTCGCCACAACTAGAGAAAGCCCACGTGCAGCAACGAAGACCCAACGCAGCCAAAAATAAGTAAATAAAATAAAATTTAAAAAAAAAAGAATTGCCCTTCTGGGTATATGGCCAGTTCTAGGAGGTACTAGCCGGTAACTGGTGGCCCCTTGAGAGAAAGGACCTAGCAGGTTCTCTCGAGTCTTGCTTTCTGTATCTTTCTAAACACCCCGTCTCTCAGGGCTGCTTGAGGGTTCAGAGGAAGAGACCTGGATAGCCCAAAGCAAATGATCAGTCAAGCTTAGATCTCTTCTGTGTCTCTCCTGGGACTGTCCCTCTGTGAGCCAAAGACAGTGGTTCCCAGTGGAGCCCTGAGATTCTCTTTAACTAAAAGAAGGCTATCAAGTGAGATTTTGAAGGAGAAATGCCTGAAGTGCATATCAGTGGGAGAAAGACCTTGCAGTCTTCCAGCATCCTCTTCAAGTAGGCCTAGAATTATTGACTGTTAGAATGGGGGGAACCTTTTAAGATCATTTACTTCCACCTTCATTTTTCTGATGAGGATACTGAGGCCCAGAGAAGTCCAGTAACCTACCTGAGAGTGCACAGCAAGTTAGCCACTGAGCCAGGACTTGAGGACAGGCCTTCCGGCTGAAGACTCCAGTGCTTTCTACTCTTCCAGTCCTCTTCAACTGGGAGCCAATAGTGAGAAGTCACAGGAAAGGGTAGGGCAAGAGGACAATGGCGGGACGATTACCCTGGCCTGTCCTTTCACACACCATACTGACTTCCCATCACACATTTCAGGGCTTCTTTCCCGGAAGTCTCAGGACCAGCTTCTTACAGGCCAGCTCTCATGCAGCCTTGCAGAGAGCTGCAGGCTTCCCGCAGTGGTTATAGGCCAAGGGCACAGAGCTGAACACATGCCAGGGAGGCTGGATTGAGGAAGGAACCCATTGTAGTTCTGTGTTGATTTGCACCCACCTACCCCCAAAGGAGGAAAACTGGGAGCCCTTTGGTTTCAGGAACCCTCGGGGTAGACAGGTGCCTGCCTCTCTCTTTTGAGCTTTAGTCCTACAGAACAAGCAGTGTAGAGAAACTGAGGAACTCAGTCCTTCTCTGCGTCTTGGGAGGAGAAACTGGGTACCGGTCCCTCAAGGCAGCAAGAGGCCCACCGGCCCACCACCACCCGCTCCTCTCCCAGGCGGCCCCATCTCAAAGGTCCCATCTCCCACTGCCAGAGTGGGCAGTACCTGAGAGCCCTTCCCATTTCAGACCCCCAGGGCTGGGCCGGGCAGGCTCTACAGAGCCGGGCTAGGTTAAGGGACTGCGGGCCGCCCCTCTCCACTCAGGGCTGTTGAAGTTGGTCCAATTTTTCAATCGTGGGCCAATTAGTTTCACAAATGGGGGCCCCCGTGGTGCCAGGGCACATTTGTTCCGGGCCTGCGCACTGGCCGGACCCCATTGTCCTGCCTCCCACCCCCGTGTGGGCCCATTGTCCTCGCCCCCAGCGGGTGCTGCTTACGGCTGATTTATACGGGCAGGCGTCCTGCGGGCTCTGGGCCGCACTGCCACAGCTGGCGGAGGTGCTTAAGGCCTTGGACCCCGTGACCTTTGCCCCAGTCCTGCTGTCATTTTGAAAGTTACAGACCAGAGGGCTGCATACCTCTCCGGATTTACTCTCCACCCCAAACCCCCCACTACACGCACACACCGTCTCCCTTCCCTTTTTCCTCCCTCTGCTCTTGTGGTGGACGTTTGGATTCATTCTGGAATGGCTGGAAGGGTCCGGGAGCTGGGCTGGAAAGGGGCTGTGGTGTGGGTGGGAGACTCCAGGGGAGGCAACGAGTCTCTTCTGACGTGGAAGCTACTGCTACTTCCTCCAGGGGGGCTCTGCATCCTCGATTCCTTAGTTCCCTCTCTGATGCCAGGGATCCGGGACTTGGTTGGACATCTTGCTATTGAGTTTGCCCTTGACACCGTCCCACCAGGGGACCCGTGCACCCCAGACAGGGTGGCCCAGCGTGAGGTAGATGGAACGGGGAGGCCGTCATGTAACCAGGCAGCAAAGCACAGATCCGGCCCCATCTTAACCCGTTAACCCTCTCTTGCAAACCAAACTCAACTTTCTTCTTCCTTTTTACCTCTTTTCCTTTCTTCCACCCCTGCTCTTGTCCCCTTCCCCCAGTTTCTCCCCCTCTTTGGCTCGCTTGTTGGAGTGATTGACAAAATTAGTACATCCATTCAGGTTACTTTTATTGTGCAGGTCTCAATAAATCCCCCCGTGTCCGGGGTGCACCTTAATGAGCTAGTGAGCTGACAAATTTGTTTACTGTAGCTGGAGGTGCCGAGTAATGAAATGCACTTGTGTCTGCAGCTCACTGCTAAACAAATACACAGTTTCTGGGAGCCAGCATTGCTAGCTGCTGCCGCCTGAGGCTGTGGCCACATTCCCCAGGAGACTGAGAGGGGTGGGTGAGCAAGTGTGTGTGTGTGTGTGTGTGTGTGTGTGCGCGCGCGCGCGCGCACGCGCGCGTATACATGCACAGGTGTGTGCTCTGAGACATGTAATCACTCACCCATCCATGGCTTAGTTTTAAAACAAATTTGAATCAGCTGTTCCAGCTCCTCCCCATTTGGTTATTCATTGAGAACTCTCTGCTCCCTGGACTACTGATATAAAACCCTAACATTCCCCCTTTCCCTGTGGAAATGGAAGGTTATATTGATATATGGGTGCCTTCCGAGATTCTAAGCAGATAAGAAAGAAAGGAAAAAGGTGTAGGGAGGCCTGGATAAGGAGACTGGAATTGACAAGACTGAAATTGACAAGAAGGCTAGATGCTAAGGTTTTTAGCTCCTGGCTTGGTTTGGGAAGACATAACTGAGCAGATGATTAAAAGTGCTCCAGCAGTAGGTGACTATATGTTGGAGACAAGCACTGGAGCACAGACTTGTGGCTAATTTGGTTTGAGGCAAGCCTTGCAAAGATGTTTTCTCAGCCTTCTCTACCCTTCCTGGGAGAGAGGCTGTAGGCAGTAAACAGTGGGACTTGTCTACCACTCTCCAGCAGCTGTCATTCCCGGGGTGGGGTGCGGAGTCAGTGGGCTGACATTTTCCTGGGCTGGGTAGACTGGGCCCTCTTTGTGCATGTAGCTAGCCTTCTGAGGAAGGCTGGGAGTTCAGGACTCAGCCCGAGTGATGCTGCAACTTATGCCCAGGAGGAGAGCTAGAGAGGGATCGTTTGACGCTTTCTTCAGTAGATCCCGTGAAAAGGAGCCAAGCCCTAAGTGATGGCACAGGAGGCGTCAAAAGGGAGGCACCCCTGCCAGTGTCATGAGCTGAGCTTTTGCTTCCTTTCGTCTGCTCCCTGTCCTGTCCCCCCTTCCCCACCACCTCCAGCCTCTTGAGATGCAGACAGAGCCTTCCTGCCTTCAGTGTGAGTCAGCCCTGGGCTGCTTGTCTCTGTCTGTCTTTTCCTCCTGCACAGTGGATGATGCAGCTCTGCCACTTTTTTAGCAATGACCTGGGGGGAAGGAAGAGAAAGACGGGGAAGAGGAAGAGGTGGCAGTTTCTGTGACAGTTTTGGTGTGTGGTTACAAGGCTTCACAGGACTGGAAATGGTGTCTTAGGAAAGAGGAATCCTGAGGGTCGGAGGAAGTAGAAAGGCATGTCTGAGGATTTGGAGGGGGGAGGTGGTTCCAGTGTAAGTCAAGGTTTTCACACCTCCTAAATTTGCTATTTTCTTCCTCTGGAGAGAAGAAGTTGCAGGGGGGCGGGGAAGCAGCTCTTCCTTTCTTGGGTGAGGTTGGGTGGAATTGGACATGAGAAGCCCATCCTTGGTCCATGTGCAAGGACACACGCACACACATGTAACAGTCACGGCTGGCTTACCAAAAAAAAAAAAAAAAGCCCCAGTATATTTAGAGCCCTCTGCCCTTTTGATTAAGAAACTTCTTATATCTAGGGATAATAAGAACCTTGCTCCAAGAAGGTGTAGCACCTGAACATCTTCTCCGGCTGTGTACCCCTCTGATCCTGTTCCTTCCTTTCTATTAAAGAGCTCATTGGTATGGAAATGGCACAGGTGTAAACATGAGGGGTTTTGTGTCTTGTAATTTCAGACCCAGTCATCACCTGGGTGAAATAAATACCCTGGGTTTGTGTCACCCCTCCTGCCTCCTGTTCCACCCTAGCCTTGGCTTTCTCCCATTTTTGGGCTAAAATTAAACTTGTTTTAAATCGGGAATCTGTGAGTCGTACGTGCCCTGCAGCCAAGATTGGCTGTGCTGCCCTTGGGGGTGGAAGGTGGGTGTGGTGGGGTCACCATCTCCAGACAGAATTGATGGAAGTGAGGGTACAGATATTTGCATGGCCCTTCCGCACATTACCTAGGACCTCTCTCCATCAACCCTGCCACACCCACTCCCTCTTTCTAGTGCAAATTCCCTTCAGGCAGACACCCTTGGGGTCCATGACACTGATGTATCTGATTTACATTGAAATTTACAGATTGATTGAAAACAATACACTTGTAGGGTTTACATACTCAATAACGTTTGCCAATTGCCTCCTAACAGCACTATGAAGTTGATATTGGAAAGGGCAGCTTAGTCATGAATACCATTTCCTAGATGAAGAAATGAGGCCAAAGGCAGCAGCTATCTGGCTCAGAGTCACAGAGCCAGGAAGGGCTGCACCTGTGGGCTAGAACCAGGGTCTTCTGTTTCACTGCATGGTGTGGTAAAACTGGTCCTTCTTCTATGGGCTGGGTCTCCGCTTCTGAGCAACAGAGCTCAGACATGGAGCCAGAACTGGGGAGTCCTGTTCAGCCCACCAGACAGACAAGAGAGGCCCCAAAGAGATCAGCTGTCTGGGGGTGACTGGCCATTACTAATTTCCAAGGAGAGCCTTGTTGGAAGCTCCCGGTAATGGCTGCATTTGGTCTGGGCTTCCCCCAGCTCTAGCCATCCATCGCTCTGTACCATGACTTTCCCTGCCCTGTTTCCCCCCTTTGTCCTTTGTGATTGTCCCTCAGCTCCTTATTTATTCTTGAATGCAACATGCAGTTATTGAGCACCTACTATATGCCAGGCCCTGTGCTTGATCTTGGGGGGATATAACAATGAAGAAGATAGTCCCTGTTTGGGAGGGCTTACCATCTACTAGACAGAGCTGAATGTCAAAATTGAGTACAACAAAGGGTTTAATAATTGTGCTGGAAACATGAGCGCTCAGAGGAAGAAGGTGTTCTTGGCACTGAGTCCTAAATGGTGTCACTCATCCAAGAAGCCTTCTCTAGGGTCAGTTCCCTGGAAGAAGCAGCCCAGAGTTGAGGAAACAACTTAGGCTTGTGTATTGTGCAGGGCAGCCATGATCTGTATCCAGGTTGTTCACTGCAGGAGGATGCCCAGCCGAGGGAGAAATGGAGGCTGGAGTCCAGCCGTCTTTGCTTGCAGAGCTGTGTGCCCAGGCGAGGATCTGTGTCTGCCCAGAGGAAGAGGCATGATTTTCTAATTCAGACAAAGGCATCGTCTGGGCTGGTATTGGCTTTGCTACCGCTTCATGGCTAAAAAGCTTTTTCACTTGGGTATCTCATTGGATGCGCTCAACAACCACAAGCAATGTGGCAAACGACGGGCAAACTCTGGTCCAGAGAAGTTCAGCAACTTGCTCCGGGTCACAAGGCAAGTAAGTGGCAGAGCCAGGACCCATGTGCTTCTTTGGTCTCCCTTGTGGCATGCTGACCATCTGATTTCTGAATGTCTTTTGCAGCCAGTGGAGGCGCCTTCCCTCTCCCCAGTGGTGTCAGGCATGAGGTCTCCCCACAGCAGAGGAAGGAGCAGTGAGCATCTCAGGGGCTCAGGCGTCGCAGGGAGCAGAGTGCTGGCGCTGCCGGACCCCCTTGCCTCGCCGAACGTCTCACTGCAGCTAATGAATTGCTAATACAATTTTCTAGATAATTTTATTTCCATAGTCCCACATTTTAATGTGTTTCCAAAAGCTAGCATTTATTTGCTTAATCTCCCAGTGTAATAGAATCTGCCCTGACTCATCATACATGCGAACAATCAGCTAGGCAGAAACTGCGGCAAATTGTTTAATAACTCAGATCTCGTCTCTAGATTTTTAACTTGCATGCACCAATAGCTTTTCTTGTGTCCCCCCGCCCCCCGCTCTTGCCTTTTTCCTTTAAAAATATTTTTCCATCTTCTCAGCTGCTGGTCTCCAAACAGAAGAATGGAGAGTGGATGTGGGGTCTCAGAGACCCCGTCTCTTCATCTCTGAGCCTGGGGCAGTGTCTCGATGGCCAGGGAGAGCCCCCGTGCCCTTTGGGATGTCCCAGGAAGGGGAGAGAGACCACTGTAGAGACACTGTAGCATTTCCTTTCCAGGTGGTCACTGCATAACTTTAAACTTGTCACCAAGGTACAGAGCTGGCGTCCAGGACTACAAATGCATCACGCTTCCTGACTCGAGCCCAGGCTGAGGGTCCTGTCCTGCCACTGCCCTGGATTCCACTTCTCCAGTCCTCCTCCGGTCCTCCCAGCCCCTACCCTAGACTGGTCCCCACTCTCCTCCAGTGGTAGCACAGAAGCCATCATCTCTCTCCCTGCTTTCAGCCACTTGCCACTGCTGTTGGTGCCCTTGCAGCCCCCAGGGGCATTGCCCTCACATACTGGTTGGATCATGCTAGTACCCGCCCCCCTCTTTTCTTGGCACCGCATTGCCTGTGGAATGAAATCTAATCTGTCCCACCAGGTGATACGGCCCTCTGCCATCCAAACCCCCATAACCTTCCCTGCTCATCTTCATCCTCAGGGTCTGTCCTCTGCCCCTGCCTGCTCTGAAATTTGCTTGCGGTGTTTCTAGCCTGGCGCCCGTGCCCCCCTCTGGTCCTCGGCTTCTCAGTCCACTTCATTTCTTAAAACCTAACTCAGAATCTCCGAAGCACTCTTGGCATCAGCCTGTCTTATCCTCTGGCTGGTCGTTGGCTTGTCTGTGTCCCCGATTAATCTGGGACCCTATTTCTCTGGTTGATCTCAGCATTCCCTCTTGTCACCTAGCACAGTGCCTACACTAGGTGATATTCACCGAGTCAGCTGAATGGACATGAAATGGGTTCAGGCATTTCTGAGAAGAAGGGACCACATAGTGGGGCAGCTTTGGGGCCCTGGGAAGATGGGGAGGGGTGAGGTTGCAGGGTTCTCAGTCCGCCCTGCAGTAGTACTGACCCTCAGAGCTCCTCCGGGCCTGGCTTTTTTAAAAGAACGTATATGCAATTTCCTTCCTTCCTTTCTTTCTTTTCTTTCTTTCTTTCTTTCTTTCTTTCTTTCTTTCTTTCTTTCTTTCTTTCTTTCTTTCTTTCTTTCTTTCTTTCTTTCTTTCTTTCTTTCTTTCTTTCTTTCTTTCTTTCTTTCTTTCTTTCTTTCTCTCTTTCTCTCTTTCTCTCTTTCTCTCTTTCTCTCTTTCCTTCTTTCCTTCCTTCCTTCCTTCCTTCCTTCCTCCTTCCTTCCTTCCTTCCTTCCTTCCTCCCTCCCTCCCTCCCTCCTTCCTTTCTTTCTTCCCTTCCTTCCTTCCATCCTTCCTTCCTTCTTTCTTTCTTTCCTTCCTTCCCTCCTTCCCTCCTTTCCTTCCTTCTTTCCTCCTTTCCTTCTTTCTTTCTTTCTTCCTTCCCTTCCCTTTCCTCCTTTCCTCCTTCCTTCCTTCCTTCTTTTCTTTCTTTCTTTCTTCTTCCCTTCCTTCCTTCATTCCTTCCTTCCTTCATTCCTTCCTTCCTTCTTCCTTTCTTTCTTCCTTCCTTCTTCTTTCCTTCCTTTCTTTCTTTCTTCTTCCCTTCCTTCCTTCCTTCCTTCCTTCTTCCTTTCTTTCTTCCTTCCTTCCTTCTTCCTTCCTTTCTTTCTTTCTTTCTCTCTCTCTCTTTCTTTCTCCCCTTCCCTTCCCTCCTTCTTTCTTTCCTCCTTCCCTCCTTTCCTTCCTTCTTTCCTCCTTTCTTCCTTCCCTCCTTTCCTTCCTTCTTTCCTTCTTTCTTCCTTCCTTCCTTCTTCCTTCCTTCCTCCTTCTTTCCTTCTTTCTTCCTTCCTTCCTTCTTCCTTCCTTCCTTCCTTCCTTCTTCCTTCCTTCCTTCCTTTCTTTCTTTCTTTCTTTCTTTCTTTCTTTCTTTCTTTCTTTCTTTCTTTCTTTCTTTCTTTCTTCTTCATTTCCTTCCTTCCTTCTTTCTTTCTCTCCTCCCTCCCTCCTTCCCTCCCTCCCTCCCTCCCTTCCATCCTTCCCACAAGGTATGTGGGAATCTTAGTTCCCCAACCAGGGATTGAACCCACGTCCCCTGCATTGGAAGCATGGAGTCCTAACCACCGGACCACCAGGGAAGTCCCTGGGCCTGGCTTTTTAGGCTCGGGTGTCCTACTGGGAATGTCATTCATGTTCCCTCTGACGCAGACTCCTTCCACACTGAGGATTTCGGGGGATGCATAAGGGGAAACGTGGGCTCTTAAAGGGCATGGTTTGCCCAGGAAACCTGCTCCGTCTTACTGATAAACGGCAGATGTTTGATGTCTGGCTTCATCGGGCTCTCTGTGGGGTGAGGTCAGGGCCAGAGAGGGGGCTGGTGCTGGGGGCCCTCAGGATGAAGCAGCCACGACATGCCGTGTCGCAGGACATGTTGCAGACGGACTCCATTCTGGGGCATGCTGGCCAGGCCAGACTGGGCTTGAGGACTCACTGTCGGCCGTCGTCTGCTTCTGCTGGGCAGACCGCTCCCATCAGTGTGCCCCCTCAATCAAGTGGAGCCAGCACCCCGGTACCTTGCAGAGGTCTTGCTGGCTCCCAGTGGAGTAGGAAGGCTTCAGAGAGCTTTACCTTGTGACTCGGCTTCCACTACACGCCTCCTGGCCCAGGTTCTCCAGCTGTTGCTAGCGTGGGCCCTGGATGCACTGGGGCTCCTGAACCAGCTGGGCTGGCGCTGCCTCGCTGATGTCATTATTGTGCCTCTTCCCAGAGAAGCCCATGCAGACAGGTGGCAGATCCAGAGGTAGACGTGAGCCCAGCTCTGTGGTTTCTGAAATCAGACATACTGAAGCATTTAACAATCCCAGCTCTGCTTCTAACTGTGTGACCTTAGGCAACTTACTTAATCACTCTGTTTTCCCATTTGCAAAAAGGGGCACGAGAATCCTGCCTTGCACGTCTTAAATGAGATGACAGCATAGATAAAGCACCTAGCACACGGCCTGTAGTAGTTCCCCTTCCCCTCTGCTCTTTGAGTCCAGGAGCAAATCTGTGCCCTTGCTGGTATTCCACCTCCCCTGCTCAGCCTTCCCTGGACCTGGATGCAGGCGACGTCTGTCTGCAGTGGGATGAGCGTGGCTGAAGGTGTTGTGAGGGGTGGGGGGCTGGGGGGAATGAGAGGCCATCTTTGCCTTCCCGTCAGTCCATTGCAAACCCAGCCATGAATGGGACTGAGTTGTCCAGAACGGGCCTTCCATTTGGTATCTCTGTTGATGGACCCCGGAGGCCACAGGCTCTCCTGCTGTCCTTCTTGTCACCCTCTTTCTACCGGGAGCTCCCTGATGCCACACCGAGCAGCCCCATGACTTGCCACAGCCAAAGCTCTGCTGCACCTTCCACTCTGGGCTGCCAGGCGCTGGGCCTGACCCCCTTTCCTGCTTGTGCCCTTGACACGGGGGAGGCAGCGCTGGGCTGACCACAGGTGATGATGCCCAGTTGCCGGCAGAGAGAGGCGAGCAGATGGGGAGCTTCCCGGGGCAGGGAGCTGACATTCTTAGGAAAATGGAATCCAAAACGGTGGGCAAGGAGCTACTGGAGAGGACTTGGAAGGTTTAGATGCTTCCTCCTGTGGTGCTGAACCCCGCAAGGCCATGGTCCCAGAGCAGCATCAGGAAGGGGGTTGATAACAGACAGAAAATGGCAGCCTATCTTTGTAGGGTACCATGGGGTACCCACCCGTGCTTCTGATCGGCACAGGGAACGACCAGACAGAGTTAAATGAGAATCTCATGTCCCTCATTAGTTTAAAATCCCTTGACAGTTGCCCGTTGGTCTTGGGATGAAGCCTAAATATCTTAACATGGTTTCCAAGACCTCGTACGAGCTGGCCCTGCCTACTTCTTTGACCTCCGCTCTACTTTCTTTCTGCCTCCTCAGGTGACCTGTTCTGTCTTATCCTCTGACCCGTCACGTTTCTCTCCAGTTCACAGATACTATTCCATCTTCTTGGAATGCTCTCCTCATGGCCCAGTGTGCTGGGTAACATCTATGATGAGGTCAGGCACTTTGTACGGTTTTCCGTGGCTACATCCCCAGGGCCAAAAAAGAGAGTCCTCCTTATAGAAGATACTAAAATAATATTTGCTGAATGAATGGACCCTTAAGATGTACGCATTAATGAATGGAGACGTGGTTAAGAGAATCAGGTCTGTAGCTCGCATTAGGAGCGGATCAAATCCAGGTTGCCTGGGTTTGAATCCCAGCCCTGTTTGCTTGTGAACTAAGTCTGTGCTACTTCGGACAAGTGACTCAGTCTCTCTGTGCCTCCTTCTCCTTATCTGAAGGGTGAGGATGCAGAGCCCGCCTTTTGGAGATGGGATTTTTAAGTTAGTTACACTTGGATGACGGCTGGCACGTATCATCTCCCTTACTGTGATTCCTCACAGAGGCTGGCCTGATGCCCCACCTCCTGTGCCAGGCTCTGAAAGTCCCTTTGATAGATGCCTTCTCGGTACTCTGCCTTTGACACAGACCTCCATACGATTGCAGACTCATTTGCTGCTCTGATGTGTTTGATTAATGTCTTTCTCCCACTAGACTTTAGGTTCCACGAGGGCAGGAAGTAAGTGGATTCTGTCCACCGTTGGAGCCACACACCGGGGGCTCCAGCAGCATCGCGTGGCCTGCACCACCTCTGGGTTTGCCACCGAGGGTGGGGCCCGGGGGTGCTGGCCTGACGCTGGCTCTGGCTCCAGCCTAGCTGGGTGAAGAAGGCCTGTGTCCAGCCCTGAGGCTTTCCCCCGCTGTGTCCTGCAGGCACGGACATGGCTGTCTTCTGTCTGCTGTGCGGGAAGCGTTTCCAGGCCCAGAGTGCGCTCCAGCAGCACATGGAGGTCCATGCGGGCGTGCGCAGCTACATCTGCAGCGAGTGCAACCGTACCTTCCCCAGCCACACAGCCCTCAAACGCCACCTGCGCTCACACACAGGTAGGCCAGGCCGGGGACGGGCAGGGCAGGGCAGGGTCTCTGGGAACCGCTGTCTGCATTTCCCTCCAAACACATCAGGCGGAGGTGCCCTCAGCCCTCCTCTGCTCAAGCGTCGGGCATGCAGGGGCCTCCTCGAGGTGCAGGTCAACGTGGACGGTTCTTATCCTGTCCCACCCTGGGCACCTTTGGTTCTCAATCTCTCTGTGCCCAACAGAGAGGGTACTCATTAGAAATGCAGGCTCCTGGGTCCCATCTTCAGAAACTTCCTTCCATTCAGTGGGTACAGGTGGGATCCGAGACTCAACATTGTTAGTAAATATTCCCCAGGGATTCTGATGCAGGTGGACCCAAGACGAATTTTGAGAAAACCCTGCCTTCTTGGTCTCTGTCTCTGCCTTTCCCCCTCCCACTGCTGGCCCACTCCACACACAGACACACTGTGCACACACACAGTGGGAACGTGGCAGAAGTGGCCCTGCTTATTCCACAATAACAGATGCACGTGTTCTATACTTGGGCCTTAGCCCTGTTTAGGGGAGACAGTGAGGTCGTATAAACAGTGAGCCATGAAACATCCCTGCTTAGCCAGTTGCAGATGCTGGGGGAGGAGAGTAGTTGTGAGTCAAGGGGTCTGGGATGGGATACTTGGTCCTGAGAGCCAAGAGGCATTTGCTTCCTTGCAGCAGCCCCTGACCCTCTAGCAAGGTCATGGGTGACTTGAAAGCCTTCCTTTCTCTGGCTGTACATGGATAAAAGGATCGCCTGTTTCTGAGTCTGCATGCGTCTTTGCTTGTGTGTGTTCTGTCCTGCTTTTGGGGTGAGAGGTGGGTGATGGAGCCAGGGAGACAGAGAGGCAGACTCTCGTTCTGAGTACGTAGCAGGGTATGTTCTCATGTCTGCTGGAGAGGGTATAAAAAACTCTGTGTGCCTCATGACAGAATTGGCAGGACCCTTTCCTCACTGTTGGGTCTTATCGTGCTCTGGGATTAAGTGGCAGGCTCTGCTGGATACGGGAGGGGCTTTGTTTATCACGGACCGAGCTGGCCTGGCCTGCCAGCGGTGGGCATCCTCGCCAAGGACCCTGCCTGGACTCTTGCTTCTGGATGCTGTTCCGTTCAGGGGAGCATATTGACTTAGCATCACCAGATTTGCTTAGAACTTTTTAGATTTACTGGCTTCGGACAAGGGGAGGTCTCAGAGGGGAAGGCCCGACAAGAAGGGCAGAGGAGGAAGGGATGCTGACAAGGGCTTTCTCTGTAGTGACCGCATAAGCATCCCCTGCAGGCATTGGGGTGGCCAAAAAGTTCACTCGGGTTTTTGGTAAGGTGTTACAGACAAACCCGAACGAACTTTTTGGCCAACCCAATACATGCACCTTCCTGTCAACACCTCCCCCACTGGGCCCCCAAGTTCAGCCTTATCAAAGGTGGCCAGTTACCTTTCAGCCATTTCTGAGCATTCTGCTGCTGGGTCCCATCAGTTGGATTCATGGGACTGGAACCATCCCGGTCCTGCTAAGTCCACCCAGGGTATCCCCTGCCCTGCCCACACTAGCTCCTGAGAGCTCAGATATCAAAATGCCCCCGGCCCCTGTGTCAATCATGGCTCAGACCCATGGGGAGGGACTATCTCCAGACATCGTTTAGGAGAAGTACTTGCTTTTAACCTAGGCAACATGGAGCATGTGTGCCGCCTACACCAACGCCCATCGATCTCACACCAGCGAGGCCCTGTGCGCACAGCCGTGCACAGGCTGAGCACAGCCCGCACAGTGCCTCATTAATATTCCCTTGTCCTCGGCCCATTTGCTGCTGCGGCCGGGTGTTCAGCGACAGCAGCTGTGTTGGGTAGGTTAGTCCAGCCGCGCTCTTGGCATTGATGGATCCCTGATTCACACGGCTCATCGTATAATAAACTCTCTGCTGTGTTGAGTGGGGGAGCTGAGGAGCCCACAGGATGGGGCTGGGGTGGGGACGATGGCACTGGGCTTGGCCAGTGCCAGGGAAGCCACCAGGTGAGGACAGACCGCTGGGGTCACAGGTGCGCTGGGCAAGCCGGAGGGGGGGCTCTCATTAGTCTCGTTTGTCCTGTACTTAATGTCAAGCTCATTAAAGAGGCTACAGAGTTAATCAACATACCACAAATTGGATTTTGAGTTCTGCAGCCAGTTTTGTGTACATTATAGCAACACTGACACGATTAACTCTCAGGGTGAGGATTTTAGGCCAGGTGCTTGCCATGTTTCAAAATCCGTGTGTGTGTGTGTGTGTGTGTGTGTGTGTTGGTGTCTTTTTTTTCCCCCCCCTAACTTTTTATTCCTTTCCCTGGGCTGACTCGAGAGATTTCATATTTAAAGTCATGTAACATGTGACCCACTGCCATAATTAAATTCATAAAAATCGGATCAAACCAACCTCTCTGCCTTAACCTTTTGTTTTTTAAACTCTTAGGGCCCCCCTCTGGAGGGGAAAGGCACAGACAGACAGCGGTGCCCACCCCCCAACCCACCGTGTGGCTGCCGATATACGTTTTCATTACCGGCTCCGCTGAAGTCTCACGTGGCCCTTGCTTTATTTATTTATTTATATCTTAACGAGGATACTGAATTCTCGATTAAAGTTGTAATCGTTGCCGATCCAGTAAGGAGGGGGAGTCGGATGTCAGACGGGGCTGTGTGTGCAGACGTCTACACGCAGAGAGGGTGGCACGCGGGCCCAGGCGTGCACAGACCAACCCTCACTCTGTTAGACACACAGCTAATTAGGAGCAGGGTCTGCATGGGCCTCTCCTTCCCTGGGGTTGGATGGGGCTGGCGGCTGGGGACCGGCCGGTCTGCACAGCCCCCGGCAGCGAGGGCACGGGCAGGTGCCAGGAACTCAGGAATCTGCTCATCCCCAGATCTGCACGTGGAGGCTCTCCTCTGAGCCCAGGGCAGGGCCCCCTAGAGTGGCTCTGCTCTTGGAGCTTCTTGCATCCTACCCCTCCGATGGAAGCGCTCCCACCCACCCGTCTACACCCTCGGAGCATCTTGCAAACCTTCCACCCGTGAGCGAGCCCGCCAGGGAGCAGACCGCAACATTCTTTCCCCACAGAGCCTTAAAAACCCTTCAGAGCTGTAAGAAGAGATGAGAATGCATGTGGGTGCAGGGGCTTGCGTTCGAGAAGGGGGAGGTTTGGTTAGCGGCCTGAGGAGGGGAGAGAGAGAAGAGAGTAAAATATCATTTTAAAGAGGAAGTGAAGGCGCAGGCATGCAAGTCTATAACGAGAAGGACAATTTATGCCCAGGCACGAGCGCAGTTTGACATGGGGATAATGAAAAAACGTAGGTCATTGTGGATGACTTAAACCTTCAGCAGCTGAAGAAAATGTATGAAATGCAGAGGACATTACACGGTTGGCAGCCCCAGACATCTGCAGAGGGACAAGTGAAATACAGTGGGCCATTCTTTACCATAAACTATGGCTGTTGGAGATGCAGCCCAGAGAAATTGTAATTACAGTGACAAGACGAATCAGCGATATTTAAATATTCATGAACGAAGTCTGGGGTAATCAATCTATCTTTATTGTCTGCGCCTTCACTCCTGTAATAAATAAGTAGCTGAAGTCCTCACCTTTCATCCCCACAAAGCCCCCACTTTGGCTACAAAGGGAAAGATGGTTAATCCCCGCACCCCAGCCTCAGAAAGGAAGCTGCTGGGCCTGGATTCCAGGCCGGGGAAAGGCAGTTCTCCCCACGTTTCATATACTGACATTTCCCGAGCATCTGCTTAGGGTTTACTCTGTGTTACGTGCTGAGGCTGCAGGGATGAACAAGGTTCCCTTCTTGCCCTCACGGTGCTTCTAGTCTGTGGGCACGGTGGGTGCCACAGCCGATGCAACACAGCATGTCAGTTAGAAGTCTGGTAAGTATCCAGTGTCCAGATTCTGGCACCAGATCTGCATCCCAACTCAGCTCCTTATTAGCTCTTTGACCTTAGGGACCATGTTTAAGCATCTCTAAACATCTCATTTTTGTCTTCTGTAAAATGGGAACGATACTGTCTTTCTCGTGAGGTGGTTGTGATGATTACGTGATATGATTGATCCGTGTGAAGTGCTTAACACAGCAGTGACCACTCAACAGATGTGGGCCAGTTTAATGAAAAAGTGCCGTGAAACGTGTACTATTGCTACTACTAAAAGGACAAAATGCTGGACATTGCTTCTCTCTGGGGACAGAGGAGAAGCGACTCAATTTGCCTGAGCAGGCGGCGGGGTGGGGGGAGAGCGCTAAAGGGAAACTTCCAAACCGTGGTGACACGTGAGCTGGACTTTGATGGGTGACTAGGAGTTCGCCAAGGAGAGAAGAGGAAATCACGCAGAAAAAACGGTTGCATAAGCCTGTGGAGGAGGGGAAGAGCAGAAGGGAATTTGGGGGACACTGAGAACATTGGAGGGATTTTTTGAGGGTAGGGGAGTGAGGCTGGAATGGCTTTTGCCCCTGACCTAGAGGAAAGGAAGCTGGGGGAAGGGTCTCGAAGCCCCTGGCTCTGCTCTGCCCTCAGGGGGACCTGCTTTCTGGTGGCTCTGTTCATCCCTGAACCAAACGGGCTCTCTTTTCCCGAGACTGGCCCTTGAGGCGTGGATGGCCGCTGGGCCACGGTAAAGTATGGACACGTGTGGACAGGCGTGCTCCCTGTCGATGCTAAGGGGCTGGCAGGGGTGGAGGGTCCCTCAGTCATCTCTGGAGGTGGTGACAATAGGCAGCCTCTTCCTCCCGGTGCACTGAACCTGCCCTACCGTCCCCTGGAGAGGGGGCCGGGGGAGGCGGGGGCCTGATCCAGCCCCTTGTCCCCACAGGTGACCACCCGTACGAGTGTGAGTTCTGTGGCAGCTGCTTCCGGGATGAGAGCACGCTCAAGAGCCACAAGCGCATCCACACGGGCGAGAAGCCCTATGAGTGCAATGGCTGTGGCAAGAAGTTCAGCCTCAAGCACCAGCTGGAGACACACTATCGGGTGCATACAGGTACTGAGGACACACAGCTGGCTCCGGGGCGGGGGGGTGGGCAGGGGCAGGTGGGTCCGCAGAGAAGCCCGGGTGCCCATGGTCCCAGGCTGAACCGAAGAGTGGAACCGCTTCTGTTAAGGGTTAGTACGGGGACCTGAGTGCCACTTCCTCCCTGCAAGGGCGAGGCGGACTTTGCTAGTCAATCACAGCACTCTTTCCGGGAACCCAGACTAGCCTTCCAGGCGGCCATACCAAGAGCTCACAGAGGATATCCGTTCCTGAATCCTGAATTGGGGGTCAGTTGGCCTGATTAGCTGAAAGTGAAGGCTAAGGTGATTTCACGTGACTTGAGGGTTACAGTAAGAACTAGGTGACATTAAGTTAGGTTATGATGAGGGTTGGGAAAAATTGTACGTTAGATTGAGTTCGGTTCAACGATTAGAGAAGCAGTTGGATTTACTAACCCCTCTACATGTATAATATTTTACCATTTCAAAGGGCCTTCATGTTCCTTTTTACATAAAAGTAATGTGAGCAACTGTTTTCTTGGGGCCTGAGGACAGAACAGGTGGAAGTGGTCCCGATATCCAGAGTTGCCAGAGTTGGGGGCAGTGGATGCTGGAGCCGGCCCGAGCCTGCCTGGGAAAGCCATTGTGCACATCTCTTTGCAGCCCCATGTTCTGTGTCATCACCTTGGTTGCTTAAAATTGGCTACAGTGGGAGGGTTCACAACATGGCCATCAGCAAATGCTACAAAATCAGAGCTTTTTGGAGAGCCAGTTGTCAGACATTTACAGCACACTACCAGTTGGGGGGTAGATATTCAGAAGGACTTCCTGTGAGGATGAGACATGGTGGAAGGTAGTGGAATGTGGCAAAGTAGGAAGGCTCCCCTGATCAGGGGAAACAGCTGCCTGAGCAGAGGAATGGGGAGAGGTGATCAGACAGGTCCTGCTGGCCCAGGGGAGAGAGTGTGTTTTCCCGGGAGGGGAGGTGGGCAGAGGGAGCAGTAAGTAGAGGATACATGTTGTCATGGCTCTGCTTTGGGCCACAAGGAGAGGACGGGGTGCTTGTTGCTGACAACTAGAGTGACCCCCAGGATTTCCCAGAGCCCCTTGTCGGAGATGTGACCTGCCGGGTGTATCATTAAGTGCGCTGGCGCTGACTAGCGTAAATAGCTGGTCGATAGTTAGATCACTTTGGCTGTTCATTACTTCATTATTTGCAGGGGCCTCTGCACGGAGGAGTATCGATAGCGAGATGGCTGGCCAGTTAATTACTGTATCAGAGCAAGGTTCCCTCACATCCTCTGCTCAGCTCCAGGGGGCTGTAACAGAGGGTGGGCGGGTCGCAGCTTGGGCGTGGCCGTGCCCTCCCAGGTTCTCTGTCCCTCCCCCATTCTGGCCCCAGAGGGGAAGGCAGGGTCCAGGGCAGGCTCCAGAGCCTTAGGGGAGTAGCCATTCCCAGGTGTAGCATGTTTGCAGGATGGGGGTCCCCTCAGTTTTACCCCACCTCTGTTCCCCACCATCTGTAGCCCTGTAAGGACTCCATCCCCTTGCTCCCCTGGAAGGCACTGTGTGCTGAAAAGCCATCCCTAAGCATTTGAGAGGCCTCGCGGGCCCTCTTCTAGACCTCCCTTTCCTTCCTTAGGAAGGGGAGAGTCCGTGCCCCTGAGAGAGTTAAGAATAAGTCCAGGGGCTGGAGCTGGCCCACATCACGGCCACTAGCTACGTGTGGCTATTTACGTTAGTTACAGTGAACAAGATTAAGAGTGTAATCCGTTGGAAACTAACACACCATTGTAAATCAACTATACTTCAATTAAAAAAAAAAAAAAAAAAAGAACGTAGTTCCCAGTCGCGCTCAGGAGCCAGATGTGACTCGCGGCTGCCACACTGGATGGTGCATCCATTGCCGTGGAGACTGCTGACCTAGAGGGATGGGAGCCTCCAGCAAGCCCGAGGGGGTGCTGAGGGTGCAGAACATCGCTGGGGCGGCTCTCACAGCGCCCTCCCTCTGTCCTGGCCTTCTCCCGCCCTCCCCCCACAGGTGAGAAGCCCTTTGAGTGTAAGCTGTGCCACCAGCGTTCCCGGGACTACTCGGCCATGATCAAGCACCTGCGAACGCACAACGGCGCCTCGCCTTACCAGTGCACGATCTGCACGGAGTACTGCCCCAGCCTGTCCTCCATGCAGAAGCACATGAAGGGCCACAAGCCCGAGGAGATCCCGCCCGACTGGAGGATAGAGAAGACTTACCTCTACCTGTGCTACGTGTGAGGCGGCTGCGGCGGGGGAGCGGGGAGCAAGAGGAGAAGAGAGGGAGCGGGATGAAGTCCAGGAGGACTGTGCAAAAAAAACCACAACAAAAAACAAACAAACAAAAACAAAGAAAAAAGAGAGAGAGAAGGGAAAAGGAAACCTGGGGGCTGTCGGGCTCTGGGTTGTCTCTGGGGCTCCAGGTGACCTGGACGCCTGGCTGAGCCCCTCCCCTCGGGCCCTCCATCCCTCCTTTCCTGGCTGGAGCTGGGCCTGCTCTTCTTGGATGGGGTGGAGGGGCCTTTTGTTCAGCTCGGATGGTGGGATGTTCTTCTCTTCCCTCCGCCCAGATCCTCCTTTTGTGTCCGGAAATGGAGACGAGGAAGGGGGGAGGGCTCCTCCAGTCAGAGCCAAACCACCTCTGCCTGCCGTGCTCTCACTGACCCCTCGGGAGGTGGGGGCTGAGGGATGGGTGGGCTGGGGGTGCAGAAGGGGGGCCTGCAGATGCTGGGGCTGGGCGGGGTCACTGGCTGACACAGACGACGGCAGCTCTAGCTTGCTGGGGGCAGACTGGGGGCAGGGAGGGGTTCTCCTGCCCTTCCCATCGCTCAGTTCATCTGTTGCTTTCTTCCGCTCCGCCATACCTGGGTGCCCCCTCATGGTCTTCAGGAGCCTCAGGGCTCTTAGCCCCTCCCCCCGCTCCCGGCTGCCCGGCTCCCCTTGCCTTCTGTCCTCTCAGTCCCCCATGGATCCGGGTGTCTCCCTCCTCCTCCAGCTCCCTGGTGGGGAAGCTGCGTCTGACTCCAGAGCCCCTACTTGCACCCTTAGCTTTCTGAGAACGCAGACGAAGTAAATGGAATGGCCCATCCCAGTCTAGCCCTGTCCTAAGCCAGATTCCTGCTCAGCTGCTTTTGCTTCCAAAATGGAAAAAGGAAACAACTAAATACACACTATCCCACCAAACAAACACACACAAACACAAACCCCCTACGGCCCTCCTTCAGCCCCTACGAGGAGGAATCCATCAAAGGGCTCATTGCCCATGGAGGGACGTGCCCTACACCTGGAGGGGGGACCCCTGCCCCGGGAGGGTGTCGGTGAGTCGTGCTGGGGACCCTTTGAACATACTGGACCCCAGACCTGGTGAGCTCTGTGGGAGAACCCAGGTCCAAAGGGCGGTACAGAACTCCTGGCTCCCAGGGCCCCCCAGTCCACAGGGAGGAGGTGGAGGAGGAAGAGTTGAGAGCGCTTTGCCTTGTGTTACGTTTTGCTTCTTTTCTGTGTCCTCTGTTATTAGCACGTTGTACTTGAATTACCTCAGTTTTTTGTGACCTCATGAGCTTTTTTGACCCCTGCCTGTATCTCTTTTTCGGTTGGGGGTTGGAAGGATGGGGAGAGCGTTCTTTTCTGTTTCTTGTGTAAGTTAATGGCTAGTTTAATAGGCTTCGGCTGGCCAAGGCCCTCCCCGTGTCCCCTAGCGACGAGCCTCGCAGCTGGAGGGAGCTGTGCGGAAGGAGCTGAGTACTCAGGATCCGAGTGGGAGGCCCCGGGCAGAAGGTGGGTGCCTGCCGGGGACCAGGGTGCCGGGGGCACGGCAGAATCACAGCCGGCTCGGCCCAGGCGTGATGTCATCCTGCCTGAAACCCTCTGGAGAGAATCCCACCTTTCTTACGGTTTGCTGGGTCATCCGGGTCTGGGCGCCTGTGTTCTTCAGATCCCTGCAAAGGCGCGACCCCACCTCTGTGTGCATTATCATTGCCAAAACTGGTCTCTTTTCAGGGCTGGCTGGGGACAAGCCAGCCTGTGTGTTGTTGTGATGGGGCGGGGGTGTTGTTTTTCTAAAAGCTACCTCTTATGTTTGTCCAGTTCTTTCGTTCCCTTCATGCCTCCCATCCTGCTGCTCTGCTTCCCCCCCACTTCTCCCAGCCTCCCCTCCCTGAATTTTTGGAAAGCACATTTGCAATATTTGTGTTCGCTTTGGGACGGGTCTTCCCGTTTCACCTCATGCTTTATTTGTAAGAGTTGTGGGTTGTTTTTTTTTTTTTTTTTTTTTCCTCTTTCCTTTCTCTCTCTGAGAAAGTTGTGGCTGCGTTTTTATCTTAGGTTTTAAAAAGTGGTTTAGGGAAGCGGTTTTGGGGAGAAGGGTTGTGAGGCATACAGGGAAGTCGGAGGGATGGGTGCTGCTGTGACCACCCCCCTGTCCCTCGGCCCCATCCCTCCTGCCCTCCCCTGTAATCTCGCCCACCAAATCTGAAGGCCTTAAAAGTTGTGTGTTGGGGGGATATAGACTGGGGGGGGGGCTGTGTCACTAGACCGTTGATTGGGGATGGTAATGTAGGAAGGATGCTACTTTGCAACTATAATAATGACTTAGTGCTTTGGAAAGGAAAAAAAAAAAGTTAAACTTGAAATATGTAACTAGAGCAGTTGTCATGTTTATAATGTGAAAAGAGTGGAATCGTTGGGGGAGGGGCCGTCTGGAAGAAATCTTTGTGCACTATTGCCGCCTCCCCCAATCTGGGAAGAAGAGGGGGCAGGCTGGCCCTCAGGGGATCTGTAAATCCCAGAAAACAGTATTGGAACAGCAAGATGTCATTCAACTTTGGTGGGGAAGGAAAAAAAAAAAATCAAACTATTCCATAGACCTAGCTGACCCCTCTCCGTCTCCCCTACCCTTCCCACACAGCCGGGTCTCCTCCGCTGTTCGTAAAAGCTGAGAGGGTTGAGCTAATATTTACAAATTGTAATATTTTTGTAATATTTGTTAGTTCCTTCATCAGTTCTACCGGACCTTGCCCTTTCCTTTCGTAATGTGAATAGGAAAAAAAAAAAAAGACAAAAAAAAATTCACCACCACCACCAACAGAATATCCCTTTGTACGTGCGTGTGTGTGCGTGTGCTTGCTGTGTGCGGTTGTGTGTTAAATCATGCAGTATTGTTGTAATCTGGTGTTGCAGCGTTGGATGGTACCTAATCAGCCCCTGCCTGCCCCCACCATCCCGGAGGGATGGATCCTGGTCGAGAGGTAGGGAGAGAGGGTCGGGGCATGGGGTCTCTGAAGGATGCTGAGTAGGGAGACCTCTGTACCGGGCTCTCCCCTCCTCTCCCATGAAGCCCCGGACACCCTGAAGAGACTCCCAACATGTCTCTTTCCCAACTTCCTGCTCACAAAGACAAAAGAATTCTGACCTTGCCAAGGTGGCCAGGCCTAATGGCCAAGGTGAGGGTCAGAAATTATCTGGAGGCTTTAGATGTGTCTGCACAAAGAGGGCTAAGGAGACGAGGAGGGTGGAGACTGCCCTCTCCCCAGGTGAGATCCCTCTTCTTTGCCATCTGGTCCCTTGGTCACCCTGCTGCCTTTGGCTGTGGTACTGCTGACAACCGTACTTGCTACTGCCTTATCCAGCACAGTGAGCTTTCTCCAGCCTGGAAAGTCCAAGTGGATTAATAGTTCCTTTCCTATGTTCAGCTCCCATGAGCGTGTCCCTTAATGCTTTTGGTGACATTTCCCCCTCACTCATGTGCTCTTTCCCTATTCACTCCTTCACTCATTCAAAGCATTAAAATCCTATGTGTATATAGGATAGACAAATATATAGAGAGATATATATATAGCAAGAGAGAGATATAAAATAGTACATATCATTGCTGCTTTGGGCTGCTTTGGAGGAGGCCACGAATACGGGGAAGGGAGATCTGGGGTATAGGGGTGGGAAGGGAGGCTGGGGGACCCAGTGATTCCGTACAATCCAGGGATGCAACGCGGGCTTGTTTAATCTTTGTGCCTGAACAGTTTTTCCATGTTTAGAAAAGAAAAAAAGAAAAAAAAAGAAAACCTGCTGCAATTTTTCACAAGTGTCTGGTACCCTTCCGGATGCTATTGGTACAACTGGCTGCTGGGGTGTTGAGGCCTTGGAGGGATGGGGCCCTTTGGCTCATCTCCTTACAGGGGAGTGACCAGTGGCGGGGGCAGCCTTCTGACCCTGGGGGGACTGGGGGAGATTTGTGGCCAATTCCCTGCAAGCCCAACGAGGGTGAAAGCTGGGGGCACGGGACATCGGACAGAAAAGGGGGGAAAGATCGGACTGTGTTCGTTCTTCCTAGGGCTACGTTAAATCTTTTTTCCCCTCCCATCTTGTTTCCTCCTTCCTGGAGCTTCGTGGCGGCACTTACCTGGATATTTCAGTAGGAGGGAAGAAGGCCAGACTATCCCTACGCAGTGGGACTGATGGGTGGAGGAGAAAGGCACAGCCGACCAGGAGGAGTGCAAGACAGACCAGGGGAGTTGGGTCAGGGGAAGAGGGCTGGGGAGAGGGGGTTCAGGCCTGTTAGCCTGAAGCCCCGCCTCCCTGAGTCCTTGGCATCCCACTTTGCAGACAGGGTACCAGCCTCCTGGTGTGTGTTATAGGAGTTGTTCACATAGTGTTATGCATGATCTTTGTAAGGTTAAGAGGCCGTGGTGGTGCACCATGACATCCGACCCATATATATAAAGATAAATATATATATATATGTATGTAAATTATAGCACTGAGGGCCCTGCCGCCCTGCTGGACCAAGCAAAACTAAGCCTTTTGGTTTGGGTATTATGTTTTGTTTTGTTATCTGTTTGTTTTCATGGCTTGTCTTCTGTCGTGACAGCACAAGTGCCAGTCCAATTGCTCTGTATTACAGAATAGTGTTTTTAATTAATTAATGTTCTAGTTCATGTCTACCTCAGCACCTCCTCTTAGCCTAATTTTAGGAGGTTGCCCAATTTTGTTTCTTCAATTTTACTGGTTACTTTTTGTACAAATCTCTCTCTCTCTCTCTCTCTCTTCTCTTTCTCTCCCCTCTTCTCTCTCCCTCCCTCCCTCCCTCCTCCCTTCCCTCCCCTCTCACTTCTGTTTGTTTCATTCTCTCTCTCACTCTCCCCTTCTTCTTGCCCCCTCTGGCCCCAGCCCAGCCCTGCGACCCTGCGTTGTGCTTGCCAGCCCTATCTGTCCTAGCCCCGAAGCAGTTCACCCGAACTTGTGCGGTCCTGGTTGCAGCTTTCCCCATCTGCCTTCGTTTCATGTAGATTGACGCGTTTCTTTGTAATTTCAGTGTTTCTGACAAGGTTTAAAAAGAAAAAGAAAAAAAAAATACGAATTTACTGCTGCAGGTTTTTTTCTCTCTCCATGTGTCACTAAGTGAAGTTTGTGCCTTCTATAGCAAAGAGAATATTTTTTACATCCTACTAACAGTAGATTTTTTTGTAGTGAACATTTTTTGTATTTTTATTTATAAGTCTCATAAGAAAAATAGCAATGTTCAGTTGTATACCTTGAATCTGCAGTTAGAAGAGAATAAAGTTAATTCAGTTGTCTCTGGCTTGAAGTGTCCCCCCTTTTTAAAAAGTGCTTTGCCCCTTCTGCCTTTTCTTGGGTGGGGAGGATCCGAGATTTCTGTCTGGGGATGGGAAAGAGAATACATTACACCGCAGCCTCACTTATGTGGCACTTTTATGCCACATTTTATGAGGTGCATACCCACCTTCATGACATATTTATCAAATAAGTTTTAGTTTAAAAAATAGCATTAAGTACACAAATAGCATTTGATCCTTGGTACAATGAATGTATGAAGCAGGCACTTGTCTATTTATCCCTTCAACATGGGCATTCATCCATTAACTTGCACAGTTACCGTTGTCTTAAGCCTTGGGAATGCAGTGCGAATAGAGCAGACAACTCCCTGCCCTCAGGAGCTGACATTCTAAGCCACTGGGTTGGAATGTTTGCTTAGGTTATAACGCGTTCTGATGCCACAGCTGGTGAGTGGCAGAGTCAGAACCTGCATCTAGATCTCTTGATTCCAAATCAGGTTCATTCTTTCCTGACTCCAGAGGCAGGGGGCTCCTGTCTGGTCTTTATTATACAGATATTTTCTTCTTCTTCCTCGCAGCCAAGTGAGTTTCATCAATTTCTCACCAAGAAGCTGCCACCCAGTTAAAGGTCCTCGGGTCTGGCAGCTGGCCCGAGTGGAGAAAGGAGAGGGAGCTGGGGGTGCAAGCCCAGCATCACCACTCGCAGAATAAAGCATTTGCACAAAATGTGATGGGCTCGACTCCTCCCGCCCCGCTGTCTCAGGGCCCAGCCTGCTTATCTGGGTGTGTCTCCTTTCCTCTCCCTGGGGATGGGAGCATTGCCCTGCTGGTAAATGTAGCCGGAAAGCCAATTCCACCCAGTCTCAGACACGCTGGCTCAACACCTCTGCCCGAGGCCATCCGACCTGCCCAGCGCTGACCAGAATAATCAAAATAATCCGTCTTATCACCAAGACTTAGGAACACAGCAGGGAGTGCGGCCCCTCCAGGGTGTGAAACCAGTGCCAGGCCTCAGGGGCCAGCCTGGCCTCCAGCATCATCCAGGAGTCACTGGGAACCATCCTCCACGTGATACCCTCCGGGCACCAGCCTGCAGGGAGGCCCAATTCCCTGCCTAACCTGCCCGCTCTGGGTGCTGACTGGAAGAGGGGCCTTTCAGCCCCTGTGCTCTGGGACCCTGGGCTGGGGTCTGTGTGACCCTAGGGTTGTGAGCTGCAAACCACCTGGAGCTACACTTGCCTCCCTGGATGGACGACAGTCCCTCTGCCGGGTGGCTGCTCTGTCCCGCTGTCCTTTCTTCTCTCCCCTCCTCTCCTGGTCTCTGTGCTCTGCTCTGTCATTTTTCCTTCGCCTCACCTCTCTCTGTTCCTCTCACCCAATCTTTCTCCCTTCTCTCCACTCCTCTCCCCTTCTCTCTCTCTCTCATTTCTCTTGGGGTTTTCTTTTGGCCTTTGCGTCTCTCCAGTATTCTTTTCCTCTCCCCACATTTCTCATCTTGGAAAACAATCCTTTGCCCAAAATATATTTGGTTTGGTTTTGAGCCTCTGCCCCATTCCTCCAAGCCGTCCACCCAGCCCTTTCTTCTCCAGGTCCCCGCTCGTTCCCCACGCCTCTTCCCGGTTCCCTACATCCCCTCCTCCCCCTCAGGCCTCAGCTTTCTCCTGACAGATGGGAGGGCAGTGAGCACTCCCTCTTTAAAACAACATTTAATCGCCGTTTTCTGTTCTGAGACATCAAAGCTGGAGCTTAGGCGCTGCGCTGGGGTCGCAGTGCGCGGTCTCTGAGGGAGAGGAGGTGAGTGAATAGGGGCCGGGCTGAATGGGCTTTGTGTGGCCGCTGGGGTCCGCCTGCTTTACATGCTCTTTGACCCAGATATGATCTCATGGAGAGAAAGGGGCCCTGGCCAGGCCAGCCTGAGAACGCTCCCTGGCCTGACTCAATCCCCCAGCCCGCCCCCTGCCCACCCCCCGCCAGCCCAGGCGCAGCTGCCCTCTGCCCCAGTCCTCCGAGATGGGCAGCCTCCTCCAGGACGGGACTTGCCAAGAGGGCGCTCTGCTGGGGTCCAAGGAGGGGCCGGGCCGCCGAGGGAGGGGCTGCATCCCTCTTGGATGCGTCTCCAGGGACTTAGGTGGAATCCCACTCAGCCCCACACCGAGGCACGACGTCCCTGCCTGGCCGAGGCTCCTGGGGTTCTGGCGGGCACTGGGGTCACACGTATCAGCCTTAACAGCTCTCCTTCCAGCCGCTCTGAGGGGCCCCCCCCTCCCACCAGAGGTGGGAGAGCCCAGGGGCAGAGCCAGCGGAGACTTGCTAAAGACTCCAGCAAGTTGCGGCAGGTGGGCAGACAGATGTCCAGCTGAGTCCAAGGCCACAGCCTTCTCCATCCAGCTCAACACTGCCAGGGCTCCCCACCTGGCTGGCCCGGAGCCCCTCACACCCCACCCCCACCAGGAAGGGGACAGGACAGAGAGGTACTGACCCCAGGTCCTCTCCCTCCCTGTGTCCACCCTCTGCTTTGCGGCAGCCAGAGGGATTTCCCAGAAATGCAAATAGCATCATGTCACTCCTTTGATTAAAGTCCCTCATTACTCTTCAGATGGAATTCAGACTCCTGAACAAGGCTTACAAGACCCTCCATGATAAAAACCCCTGCCCACCACCCCAGCCTCATCTCAGGATCACCGCCCCCTGCAAGTGTCCCCAGCCACCCCCCACCCTGTGCTCCTGACTGCAGATGGTTTCCGGAAGACACCGAGCTCGTCCCCTGTGGGCCTTTGCGTGTGCTGTTTCCTCTTCTAGGAACTGCATCACCGCTACACACTCACCTCCCTTTGGTCTCAGCTTCTCATTGTTCAGGTCTCAGCGCAAACCCTAGTCTCTCAGGAAAGCGTCCCCTGGTCGCCCTGAGGCTGAATTCGGTGCCCCTCTGGTCCCATTGTCCTAGTGCGCTGTGATCACCCACTTTCTTAACTGTCACCATTAACCCAACGTTAAGTTCCCTGAGAGCAGGAATTGTGTGTTGTGTATCTTCATATTCCCAGAGCCTAGCGCTGTCTGGCACACAGTCGGCACCCAATAAATCTTTGTTGAATAAACAGATGGGAGAAAGAGGTGGAGAAGGAGGGAAGGAGAGGCAGTTAGTATCAGGGGCTGAGGTCGGAGTTGCCAGGGACGGTGGAACTGGGTAAGTAAATGCACATCACCTGCCATCCAGGCACCTCCACACGTGCGTGTCACTGGCTGCGTACAGACCTCAGCAGAGGCGGCCCTGCCTCCCCTCACACGTGCCCATGTCAGTTCATAGAGACGCCTGAAGTGTGATTGTCATGTGCAAAGGGAGGAGCCAGCCCAGGATCGCAGGCAGGGAGCCGCCTGGGCATCGCTCTGTGTGCATGGGTGTGTGTGTGTGTGTGTGCACGTGTACACGCGTGTGTAGACACCTGGTCCCGGGCCATGATGGGGGGGCCAGCCCCCAACTCTCTCTGTGGCTCTGGACCCCGCCATCCCCACCCACAGCCCTCGCCCCTCGTGGGCTGGCAGGAGGGTGGGCTCCTCTCTGGGCTATGTTTTCTGCTCCCCCGGGGGCGTCTCAGTGCAAGTGAACTCACTCATTTAAACCTGACTCTGCAGCCCCGCAGCCCCCTGCAGCGCTAATTACCCTGTAGTTCTAAACTGATTGCTGTACACTAAGCTTGAGCCCTCCTTTACTTATTTACTGACTACATTAATAGCAAAGCTGCTGCTTTCTGCTGCTCACGACTGTACCGGCTGGCTGCACCCGACGTTCTTCTGCCTCTCCCCAGGGGGCGGGTGCAGAGATGCAGCCTGGCACCCAGCCCCCAAGTCTGTCCCCTCATGGAGCCCCCGGGGCTGGACAACAATGAGAAAGTCATGGCCTTCGCCCTACGTACTCCCTGACCCAAGGGAGAGGCTCCTTCTTTGGTTCTGATTCTTCAGTAGGGCAGGAGCACTCGACACCCCTCCACGCACCCCCAGAGGGATCTGCTATCTGGGGGACTCTTGGAAGCCTCCCTTCTGTCTTCATAGCTCCTGTGAGGTGCTGAGCACTGGCCACATTTTACAGATGGGTAAACTGAGCCTGTGACTCTAAGCGGTCGGTGGTGAACATGGGGCTTGAAGCCAAGACTTCTCATTCCATCAGCTCTGTGCTTTCCTCTCCGCCAGGCCGCCTGTCCAGGACATGTCCTCCCCTGGGTGTCCCAACCCACCCAGGTTTGACAATTTCCTTTCAGGTGTATGTTCTCACAGCTTCCACTCCTTGTAATGAGGCGGGAAGTCTTGTGTTGAATCAAAGCCTCCATCTCCCGGCTTTTTCTGCCTCGTTCACATTCCTGCCCAGAATTTGCTGGAAACTTGGGCACGAGAGCCTTTCCTTCACTCTCAGTAGCCTTTCCCAGGGCAGACCTAAGTCCACCCTCGGCCACAGGCCCACGCCCTCCACCACTCACACCTGGGCAGGTCTGGAGAGCGGGGCCAGCTGCAGGCTTCTGCAGGGTAGTGTCACCATGCTGCCTGGCACTGTCTGCTTCTCTGAGTGCCCTCAAGTCCCATGAGGCAGAGCTGGGCCCTGGCCTTGGGGCCTGGCAGCATTTTGAAGCCCAGATGGGCCCCATCAGGGTGCAGCATATGGACCCGTGGAATCAAGGATCCAGCTCTGCTCTGATTGACAGCGTGATGACTGCTGTGCTGGGCACCCCCTAAGGAACAGGGGCAGCTGAGTTCTGGCTGAAAGAACCTGATGTCGAGAGTCAAGAGAACCTGAGTCTGAGGCCAGTCTGCCATTCACTGTGTGACCTTGACTGTCACTCAAAACTGCTCTGAGGTCCTTTTTCCTCAACTGTAAAATGGGGTACAGTAATGCCTGCCCTGTCTACCTTCAGGACATTGTCAGCTGAAGCAGGCATGTGAATCAGCTTTCTAAACGCCACAGTGCTATAAAAATGAAAGCAATAAATTGGCGGGGTAGGCGGACAGGCTCAGGGCTGGCCTGAAATGGGGGGCCGGTGGCCTAGACATTCATTTCCGGGGCTGGAGGGAGCCCTCATAACCAGGACCCAGGAGCCTCTGCTGGCATCACTGGGACTCTGTCACCACCTAGTGGACACTAGCTGCAGGTGCTTCTACTGCTCTGGCAGGTCTGGAAAGGCGCTGGGAAAGCACATCCCCTTGTAAGGGACTTTGGTTCCTTTGGGGTCCCTGCTATACCAGGTCAGGCTGCGTAAGGGGAAAATGTGGTCCAGATTTACGCCAGAAAAGAACCACCTTAAACTATTCGGGAGAAAGTTCACTTGCACTTTCCAGAAGTTCTCCTGAGTCAATGTTTCTATCCTGACCCTTTTTCTCCCAGCTGTGCCCCTACTGACCAACTGGCCTTGTCAAATCCTGCTCCTCCCATCCCAAAAGGCTGAATGGGAAGATGCTGTCAGCCAGCCCAAACCCCAGGGATCCACGGGGCCTCATCTTACACTGAGGGAAGATCAGCTTCGGGGAAATCCAGCTCCTCAAAAGCTTTGCTACTGGGAGAGAGGCAGGCAGGCCAAGGGAAGGGTACACAGGAGCTCAGGGGGCCCCAGCTCCATCACTGAGGGCCTGAGAGGTGACAGCAGGAGGTGGGGGCAATGGGACCAACTCTTACTTCCTGAGAACCTTCAGAGAGCCTAGGAAAGCCATAATGGAAGGTTGCTAAAGTCAGCTCCTGTCTCTAACTAGAACTTCCCTTTTAATACAGCAGGTGAGCCCATGCCTGTCCCCAAACCCTCCACAGAATTCTCCAGGAGGCAGTGGACTCTCCCATGCCTTGGACATTTGGGTCTACAAATGATTTGATTGGAAGTGGTCTTAGGCCAGGTCATTACGTCTCTCTCCACGCCTCTTGGCACCTCTGGCCATCTCAGATGGATTCAACTGAATGGTTTGGAAGACCCTTCCCAACGCTAAACTTCTAAGATTCTATGTCTCTTGCCAACTGGAAAGATCCTCAGAGCAAAGGATACCTCTGGCTCCACGTCACCTGTTAGCACTTGTTTAAGAAGCAGCATTTCACTTGAGTTTCTCCCTCCACCTGGATCAGTGTGAGGGCCAGCTTAGAGTGAGATTCTAGTGACACTAGGTGGTGAGAAGGGGGAAATGCATGCATGATGGTTGGTCTGATGGGCAGAGAAAGGAAAAGGCTTTTCCTGATAAATCCCCATCTGGGAAGGGAGGGAGCCACAAAGTGGTGGGAGTAGGGGTAGGGGTGGGGATTGGAACATGCAAGTTTAATTTGATTGATATCCACCTTATTCTGAGAAATCTCTTGCCATTTAGCCTTCTTCCTTAACACTGGTTATCCCAAGCCCTGGCACTTGACCTTTCCCTTAATTCCCCGGAGCACAGCTGAGACCAGCCTGGAACATTTAAATTAGATTTCTCGGAAGTCTCAAGGACAACGAAAGAAAATAAGCACCAAGAACAACACAACATTAGCCCAGATCTCTGCCTGCCTGCCTGCCTGCCTTCATGAGACCAGGCCATCTTTAATCCCTACGACCAAGAAGCCCAATAAAGTGAGACCCAGAGTGACGCGTCTAATGGATTCTCTGTCCATCCTCCTATCAAAGGTCAACTGCTCCTCCTGGCCTCTGGGTCTCATCCTCCCTATCTTTCCAAACTCTTTGCTTCCATACTTTTCTCTCTTCGGCATCCATTTCTCCCTTTCAACCAAATTATTCCCATCAGCTTTACAAATACCTGCCATTTTAACAAACTTTCCCTGACCCAACATCCCTCTTTAGTTAACACCCAAATCCTCCTTCTTTGAACAGCAAAATTCTAGAGAGAGCTGTCTATACACACTGTCTTCTTTCATTTTTCTTACAACATTTTCTGATCTGGGTTTTATCTCTTTTACTCCATTGAAATTGTCTTATCAAGGTCATCAGCAGCTCCATCTTTCAAAAGATTGATACCATGGCTACTTTGCTGTCTTCACTTTGCTTGATCTCTCTCAGCAGCTTTCTAGATCCCTGGCTCCTTTTGCAAACACTTACTCTCCTGGTTTTACCCCCTACCCTAAGGGCTGCTACTTCTCAGTCTCATTGGCTGGCTCCTTCATCTTCCTCTACTGAACTTTGGATATTATATTAGACTATCTCCGAATGCTTCCCTGATCCTCTGACCTTAACTATATACTTCTCCCTGTGGTGTCTACTTCTGTCATTTTTATACGTGCTAATGACTCCCAAATTTTTCTCTCTCGTCTTGAGTTTTCCACTGAGTTCCAGACGCAGCTGCTTAGCTGACACATACATTTTAATGTCGATCAGGCGTCTCAAACGTACCATGCCTTTTTCAGAAGCCCTGTCCACACATAGCCATGCCTGTCTCTTCCACTGGGGATGTAGGATAATGCTAGCTGCTATAACAAACAGATCCAAAGTACACAATGCCTCGAATATAATAGAAGTTTATTTCTCACTCCTTCAGCTATCCAAGGTAGATGTTTTTGGTTGGCAGGTGGCTCTTCTCTACATCCTGTGGTTCTGCCATCCCTGGAGGTCCTGTCATCCTCTTCATCTTCCAGAAGAAGGGGAGACAGAGTTTGAAGGGGACGTGCCGGCTTTTTAAAAACCTTGGCCCACTAGTGATATGTCTCTTTCCCGCTTTCGTTCCCTTGCCTTGTACTCCATCACATGGCCACATCTAACTGCAAGGGGGACAGGAAAATGTCTTCCAGCTACGTTCAGAGGAAGGAGAGATTGAGTGTTGGTGAAGAACTAGCGATTTCTGCCACAGTCCGTCCTTCTGGTCAACAAATATCTGTTTACACTCTTCTTCCCACACTTGGAACATTCTCACTCCCAAAGAGAAATAACCTCAAACTCCATCCTGTCATTGTATCTGTTTCAAAATTTGTGGGTCTCTGGGTGACACGCAGTCCTCACCATCAGTTCTTTGAACGAAAAGCAAGTTACCTGTATCCCACCCCCATCCACGGGTATACAGCTAAAATAAATGACAGCAGTCCATGCTGGGCAGCGTGGAAACATTTAGTAAAACCACTTTCTGCAGTAATCAGTTTTCTGCCCTTTCTTGGTATAAATTAAGGTTATATTTCTCTTGCAGTTAGGTGTGGCCAAGTGACTCATTTCTAACAATCATGTGAGCAGGGGTCATTTGTATTATTGTTGGGAAGAGGTTTGTAAAAGGAAGTATCCCCTGCATCACTTTCCTAAGGCTATCATGACAAGTCGCCACAACTTGAGGGCTTCAACCAACAGAAACTTGTTTTCTCACAGGTGTAGAAGCCAGAAATCCAAAACCAAGGTGTCAGTAGGGCCACATTCCCTCTGAAGACTCTATGGGAGGATTTTTTTCTTGTCTCTTTTAGCCCCTGGGGCTCCTGGCATTCCCTGGCTTGTGGCAGCATCCCTGCCTCTGTCTTTACCTGGCCTTCTTCCCTGTGTGTCTCTGTGTGTTGTTTCTGTCTCTTTTAAGGACATTCTCATTGGATTTCGGGTCCTCCCTAATCCACTATGAGCTCATCTCAATCCTTACCTTAACCACATCTGCAAAGACCCCATTTCCAAGTAAGGTCATATGCTGAGGTTACAGTAGACATGAATTTGGGGAAGACACCATCCAATCCACTATAGCCTCCTTTACAATAAAAATCGCCTTTTACCATGGGAAGAATGGGACACATCCAAGTCCGTAGTCCACAGGGACGGTGGAGCCCTTGTACACAGATTCTCATGAAGACCCCCTGCCCTGGCAATGGGGAAAGTTCTGAATCTCCGGTCTGGGAGGAATCCCCTTGTCCATCTCTGAAACCCCTGGCTCCAGCCTCTTGGAAATCATTTCTTGACTGTTATGTGTCCTGGTCTGAAGTGGGTTCTGGGAGGTGGGCCTCCCTCAGGACAGCACAGCTTTCACCACCAGCCTGATTCCTACTTGTACAAGTTCAGGGGCTGAGTGTAATTTTAAGCTCCAACCTTCCAAGGCCTTTACTGGAACAGGTTCATAGGTTTTTTTTGGCAATTCAATTTCTTAAAAAACAACCTTTAGATCTATTTGCTTCCAATCCATTCCTCATGCTGGTTACCACACTCAAAATTCTTTCCTACACATAGTTGTCAAAACTGCTTTTATCATTGGTATTATTATTAGTAATTTTTCTTCTTCCTCAAATCCAAGCCTCCTTGTCAACTTCCTAGTGGCTCCCTTGGGGTCATCTGAAAGAGCTGGCTTGGGTGGAATCATAACGCTCTTAATTTGATGTTTGTCACGGAAATGAATCCCTTTGTAAGAGAATTTTTAATAATGAGGCTTTATTTCTTGAAGCCTTTTCCAGTCTTATTTCCTGTAATTATTCAATACATAGGGCATAGCAACAGTCAACTTACCTACATCCAAAAAAAAAAAAAAAAAGCAAACACACAAATGTCTGGATACACCCTATTTTCTTTTTTTTTTTTTTTTTTTTTTTTTTTTTTTTCATTTTTTTTTTACAGCTAGGAAAAGGGATGTATTTATTGTGCTCCCATTAGAAATTTCCAAGATGAACATATACGTATATGTGCATGTAAATATATATAGACTATTTCTGGAAGCATACAAGATAAATTATTAATAGCATTTCTCATTCTGGGTAAAGATATGCCATGAGTACGCAATGAATGGTATTTTTAAACTACATGCGTATATTGCTGTTCAATTCAATACCAGGTTTTGAAAGGATTAGAGGAAAAAAAGCAAAGGAAATACAAAATAGTTTTTTTTTTTTTTTTTTTTTTTTAACATCTTTATTGAAGTATAATTGCCTTACAATGGTGTGTTAGCTTCTGCTTTATAACAAAGTGAATCAGTTATACATATACAATATGTTCCCATTTCTCTTCCCTCTTGCATCTCCCTCCCTCCCACCCTCCCCATCCCATCCCTCTAGATGGTCACAAAACACCGAGCTGATCTCCCTGTGCTATGCGGCTGCTTCCCACTAGTTATCTATTTTACATTTGGTAGTGTATATATGTCCATGACACTCTCTTACCCTGTCACATCTCACCCCACCCCCTCCCCATATCCTCAAGTCCATTCTCTAGTAGGTCTGTGTCTTTATTCCCGTCTTGCCACTAGGTTCTTCATGGCCTTTTTTTTTTTTTTTTTCCCCTTAGATTCCGTATATATGTGTTAGCATACTGTATTTGTTTTTCTCTTTCTGACTTACTTCACTCTGTATGACAGACTCTAACTCCATCCACCTCATTACAAATACCTCCATTTCATTTCTTTTTATGGCTGAGTAATATTCCATTGTATATATGTGCCACATCTTCTTTATCCATTCATCTGTCGATGGACATTTAGATTGCTTCCATGTCCTGGCTATTGTAAATAGAGCTGCAATGAACATTTTGGTACATGACTCTTTTTGACCTATGGTTTTCTCAGGGTATATGCCCAGTAGTGGGATTGCTGGGTCGTATGGTAGTTCTATTTGTAGTTTTTTCAGGAACCTCCATACTGTTCTCCATAGTGGCTGTATCAATTTACATTCCCACCAACAGTGCAAGAGTGTTCCCTTTCCTCCACACCCTCTCCAGCATTTATTGTTTCTAGATTTTTTGATGATGGCCATTCTGACCGGTGTGAGATGATATCTCATTGTAGTTTTGATTTGCATTTCTCTAATGATTAATGATGTTGAGCATTCTTTCATGTGTCTGTAGGCCATCTGTATATCTTCTTTGGAGAAATGTCTATTTAGGTCTTCGGCCCATTTTTGGATTGGGTTGTTCGTTTTTTTGTTATTGAGCTGCATGAGCTGCTTGTAAATCTTGGAGATTAATCCTTTGTCAGTTGCTTCATTTGCAAATATTTTCTCCCATTCTGATGGTTGTCTTTTGGTCTTGTTTATGGTTTCCTTTGCTGTGCAAAAGCTTTTAAGTTTCATTAGGTCCCATTTGTTTATTTGTGTTCTTATTTCCATTTCTCTGGGAGCTGGGTCAAAAAGAATCTTGCTGTGATGTATGTCATAGAGTGTTCTGCCTATGTTTTCCTCTAAGAGTTTGATAGTGTCTGCCCTTACACTTAGGTCTTTAATCCATTTTGAGTTTATTTTTGTGCATGGTGTCAGGGAGTGTTCTATTTTCATACTTTTACATGTACCTGTCCAATTTTCCCAGCACCACTTATTGAAGAGGCTGTCTTTTCTCCACTGTATATGCTTGCCTCCTTTATCAAAAATAAGGTGCCCATATGTGTGTGGGTTTATCTCTGGGCTTTCTATCCTGTTCCATTGATCTATATTTCTGTTTTTGTGCCAGTACCAAACTGTCTTGATTACTGAAGCTTTGTAATATAGTCTGAAGTCAGGGAGCCTGATTCCCCCAGCTCCATTTTTCGTTCTCAAGATTGCTTTGGCTATTCGGGGTCTTTTGTGTTTCCATACAAATTGTGAAATTTTTTGTTCTAGTTCTGTGAAAAATGCCAGTGGTAGTTTGATAGGGATTGCATTGAATCTGTAGATTGCTTTGGGTAGTAGAGTCATTTTCACAATGTTGATTCTTCCAATCCAGGAACATGGTATATCTCTCCATCTATTTGTATCATCTTTAATTTCTTTCATCAGTGTCTTATAATTTTCTGCATACAGGTCTTTTGTCTCCTTAGGTAGGTTTATTCCTAGATATTTTATTCTTTTTGTTGCAATGGTAAATGGGAGTGTTTTCTTAATTTCACTTTCAGATTTTGCGTCATTAGTGTATAGAAATGCAAGAGATTTCTGTGCATTAATTTTGTATCCTGCTACTTTACCAAATTCATTGATTAGCTCTAGGAGTTTTCTGGTAGCCTATTTTCTTTTATTTCCTCTTGGAAACTTGCCATTTTTTCCCTGAACTCATCTCAATAATATCTTGCTACAAATGCTGGAGTATAACCTACATACACTACCATTCTGGTCCTTTCCCCAAAGTTTCTCTTAGAGCTATAGGCTCAGTATATATTTGGTCTGTCTTTCAAGTTATCACAAGCAAGACTTTTCCTAATTGTATTATTCCTGCCTACCATGGGACTACATCTTTCTAGCCAGCCATACCTCTCTCCTTGCTGGCCACTGTCTACTTCCCTGACCCATCTTCTCCCACTTGCCTTTACCAGTGTATCCAGCCTCACTGCCTTTTATCTCTTCCCAGACAGAACAGGTTTTTGCCTATGCTGTTCCCTCTGCCTAAATCTTTGCTTGGCTGTCTCCTTCACCTATAATTCAGGTCCTGGCTCAAATACTGCCTCTTAGTGGGGTCTTCCCAGACTGTCCCATTTAAGTTTGTTTCTTCATAGCATTTACCACCGTCTGATATTATCTTCTTTACCTGTTTACTTATCATGGTCCAGGCCCCACTCTCCTTGCACGTGGGCTATGTGAGAACCAGGATCCTGTTGGCCGTGTTTGCCACTGCATCGTTAGTGTTAAGAACTGTGCTTGCCACACAACTGTTATGACAACAAATGCCAATATTAATATACTACTCTGTGCCAGATACCATTTTATCCCTTTGTTGAAAACTTCTTAATGAAAAGTTTCAAAGATACACAAAAGTAGAATAATATGATGAACCTCATAAAACTCATCACCCAGATTCAACATTATCAAGATTTGGCCACACTCGCTTCTTCTTTCTTTCCTTCTTTCTCCTTCTTTCACTTCTCTTTCCTTTTCTTTGTTTCTGTTGAAGTATTCTACAGAAAATCTCAGGCATCATGTCATTTCCCTTCTCTGCCCCACTACATCCTTCAGTGTCTACTTTTTTAAAAAATGAATTTTCTTGATAAATAACAAGGTCTTACTGTATGGCACAGAGAACTATATTCAATATCCTGTAATAAACCATAATGGAAGACAATATGAAAAAGAATATGTATATATATATGTATGACTGAATCACTTTGCTGTATACCAGACAGCAAACATTGTGAATCAACTATACTTCAGTTTTTAAAAAAGGAATTTTTCTTATGTAACTTCAATGCCATTTGTATGCTTTAAAAAATTAGAAATGATTTCTTGGTATCATCACTCAGTCCATATTCATATTTCCCTGATTGCCTCAAAAATAACTTTTAAATGTTGATCTGTTTGAATTAAGAGCCAAACTAGGTCCAAACATTGCATCAGTTTGTTATTTCTCTTAAATCTCCTTCCCACCTGCCCTGCTGCTGACCTGTTGAAGAAAGGGGTGATTATTATTAACTTTTCAGTTATGAGATGATGAGGGCCCAAAATGGGGCTGGATGATAGGGATGAAATGGAGGAAATGTTCTGAAGAGACTTTGTGGAGTAGGGTCATCTGGTCGACCCTACTTTAGGTCCATAGAGTGGTGATACCACTGCCCGCTCAGAAGCACTCAGGAGCTATGAGAGTAACAATCGCCTTGCTCCCTCTTACAGGGTCCCTGGTGTGACGGCTGAAAGGAACCCTCAGATCAGCTAACTGTATCTCGTGTTTTAGTCCCTTGCCCAGCCTCTCCCACCTGAACAGAACATCTGTACAATTCTCCCACTTCTTCACAAAATTCCTTCTTTATCTTGCAGCCTCTGAAGCTTGTCAGTCACTGTACTTGCTGTGGTTCCCACACCAGCTGTGCACCAAAACTCATGGAGTTTTTTCTGCTTATTTAAAAATACACTCAAATATCTGATTACCTATCCCAGACCTTCCGAATGAGAAGCTGTAGGTGTGGTACCTGGGAATATGTATTTTCAAACCACTTTCTGGATAATCATGATGCTAATTTCAACAGCCAGATCATCTTAGAGTCTGTATCCATTGACAGCTTTTATTTTCATGGGTAATATTTTCCTGCTTTTTGGCCTATGTAGTGATTTTTTTGTTGTAGGCTAGATATTACGGGTGATCTATCTGAAGGAGTCTGGATTATGCTGTTCTCCTTTAAAGAGTGTTGTGTTTTGTTTTGGTGGGTAATTAACTTATCAGAGACTTTCCTTGCCCCGTCAAGGCTTGGTTTTAGGCTTTGTTAGGGTGAGTCTAAAGTAGTCTTTATTTTAGGGCATAATCCTTCTTCCCAAAGCAGAACTTTCTAGTGTCTCAGCTGAATACTGAGAGTACATCCTGTAACAAGAAGATCTCTCCACTCTGGTTTGAACACTGACTTGCAGCATCATGTGATCTCTAATATTTCCATTCTGCTCTCAACTCTATAGCAGCCAGTTTCTTACAAAGTCTCACCCTGTGCATGTGCAGCCTGTTTGTTGACCAAAAACTGACAGGGAACCCTTGTTATGGGTTAAATTGTGTTCCCCCAAAAGATACGTTGACGTCTGAACCCCTAACACTTCATAATGTGACCTTTATTTGGAAATAGGGTCTTCATAAAGGTAATTAAGTTAAAATGAGGTCATCAGAGTGAGATCATCTATCAAATCCAATAGAAGTGGTGTCCTTTATAAAAAAAAGACATTGAACACAGAGACATATGCACAAAGAGAAAGCCATGTGAAGATGAAGGGAGAGATCAAGGTGATACATCTTCAAGCCAATGAATGTCAAAGATTGACGGTAAACCACCGGACACCAGTGGGGAGGCATGGAACACATTCTCCCTCACAGCTCTCAGAAGACACCAACCCCACTGACACCTTGATTTCAGACTTCCAGCCTCCAGGATTATGAGAGAATAAATTTCTGTTGTTTAAGCCACCCAGTTAGTGGTACTTTGTTATGACAGCCCTGGCAAATGAATACATGCCCACATAGACTTCTGGAGCCCCCTCTATATAACTTCCTCCTCCCTGACAGCCAGCCCCACGAGTTCCATTTGCTCTAATAGCAGCTCTAAACTCCGATCTTCGCTTTCTCAGCTCAGCAGGACTGTTGGACTCTTCCTGGTTTCCAGCTTCTTGTGCTCACTTTATGTGTTTTCCTTCTCTGAGGGCTTGCAGCTGTGTACTATCTATTGTCCAAAGCCTTAAAACAGTTGTGTCATTTTGTCTAGTTTTGTAGCTGTTTATGGTGAAAGGCAACTCCAGTATTTGTTACTGGCCAGAAGTGAAATTTCTTTTCTTTTCTTTTAATATTTATTTATTTATTTGGTTGCACCAGGTCTTAGTTGTGGCAGGCGGGCTCCTTATTTGCGGTTCCAGGGCTCCTTTAGTTGCGGCTTGCTGGCTCCTTAGTTGCGGCACAGGGGCTCCTTAGTTGTGGCATGAGAACTCTTGGTTGAGGCATGCATGTGGGATCTAATTCCCTGACCAGGGATTGAACCTGGGCACCCTGCATTGGGAGCATGGAGTCTTATCCACTGCAGCACCAGGGAAGTCCCCAGAAGTGAAATTTCTGTTCTAAGTTCTTCGAATCAACTCATTTAATCTTCTCAACAACTCCATGAGGTAAGTTACTGTCTTCATGAGTTCCATATTAAAAAAACAGAGGCAAAAAAGAAAAAAAAGATGAAATAACGTGTCCAAGGATACATCTTATAAATGGTGGAGCTAGATTTTGAATCTAGACAGTTTAGCTGCAGAGTCTATGCTCTTAAACATTAACCTATTATCTGACATAATAGGTGTTCAATGAATGCATTTTCAATAAGTGAATATATGACTGTTTCTTCTAACTTTTACCATTTAGCCTTCTGTTCCACCTGCTTAGGAAAATTCCAACATTAAATCAACCCACTATCTTCACTTTTCCTGCACCCAGACTTTTAAGCACTCTGGAGAAAACCACCTTCTGGGAAGAATGAACTCCTACCCGGTTTTCCAGGTTTTTGAAAATACCTAATGATTCTGTATGTCTCTAGTCTTTGCCCTCCATTTGCTGTTGGTTCTCACCTCAAATTTCAAATATCTGTACCTCCATACTTGTTATTTTCAGAAAAAAATACAATTTCCAGCCGTGAACTCTTAGTTTCTTGCTCATTCCTATCAGTCTGACTTGTATTGGCACCCATCCTTGCCTTTCCTCTACTGTCAAAATATTTAACATTTCTATTTCTATCTAAGGCTCATCCACTTTTAGCTGCTGCCCACTGTCTTTCTTCCCTTTCACAGCCAAGCTTTTGAAGTGTTGTTTAAATCCTGTCTGCATTTCTTCATCTCCCTTTCACCGAGCTCAATCTGGCTTCTGTACTTATTACTTCGTTCATTTATTAATGTTAGCTTTTATTTTTATCAATTTCATCCTTTTGCTTTCTTTAAATGTATTGATTCTTTTTTTTAATTAATTTATTTTATTTTTATTTATTTACTTTTGGCTGTGTTGGGTCTTCGTTGTGGTTCGCGGGCTTCTCATTGCAGTGGCTTCTCTTGTTGCGGAGCACGGGCTCTAGGCACACGCGGGCTTCAGTAGTTGTGGCTGGTGGCCTGTAGAGCGCAGACTCAGTAGTTGTGGCGCACGGGTTTATTCGCTCTGCGGCATGTGGGATCTTCCCGGACCAGGGCTTGAACCCGTATCCCCTGCATTGGCAGGCGGATTCTTAACCACTGTGCCACCAGGGAAGCCCCATATTGATTCTTTTTTAATTCCTTAGTTTAAATGCTTAATTCTTTATTTGTTCTATCTATCAATATAAATATTTAAGATCCCCTTTTGCACACTTCCCCTGCTTTATCTGTGTCTTATAGATTCTTATCTGCAGAATTCCTTTCTATATAGTTTCTTTTTTCTTTTTTCTTTTTTTCTATAGAGTTTAAATTTTTTGTTTTGGTTTTCTCATTATTCCAAAAGTGTTTATCAGAAAATTTAAAAAAATTCTGTATGGTAGAGTCTCTTGTTTTCTAGTTTTGTAATTAGTATCTATTTTATGGCATTTTAAACAGAGTATATTATTTTATATTATTTCTACTTTGGGGAAATTTCTCTGTGGTTTTATATACAGTCAATTTTTGAATATTCCATGGAAAACTTAAAAAAAAAAGATTTACCTTCTGTTTCAGATTACAGAGTTCAACATATTAAAAAAAAAACAAATTTGTATTATTAATTATATTTTTATTTCTCCTCTATCCTTATTTATTTAGGAAACCGTGAACATAGGAAACTGTGCCAGTTCTGTGAGTATGGGCTAGAAAGTGTTGAGACTTCTCCCTATTCTCAACACGGTGCAGGAGAAGGAGAGATGTGATGGTTTCACAGCCCAGAACATCCCAAGGAACAGAAGAGTGATTTCCCTTGCTCCTGAGTGGGGAATGGAAATGGGGCAGAGAGAGAGATACAGGCATGGAGGTTGAGAAAAGAGGATGTTGCAACCTTTGTTAATCAGTGATCTGGGACCAGATTACACAGCGTAATCTCAGTGGGTGCCAGGAGCATGGACAAAAATAAGTGCCAGCCCCTGTGCCTGGCACCAAGTAAGTTCCCCACTCCCACCCCTGGTGAAGGAAGGCTCTATGTGATTGAGATATAATGTCTACCACCCATTTCCATGGGACTTGAAGAAGAAATTCAGTTCAGTCATAGAACAATTTTGCACACTCATCCCACAACATCTGTAGCTCCAGCTGAGATCTCTCTATGAGTTCCAGACTTCTATCCAGGTTATATTAGATTTTTCTGTTTCAAGTTGAGCATGCTCAAAATGAAACCCATCTCCTAGCGTCTTCTCACCCTCCTCACTCCTCAACTAAAACCCATTCTTCTTCTTGTCTTCCCTGTTTTACTAAATATTATCAACATTCGTTCAGTTGTCTAGGACAGAAACCAGGGTGTTGTGTTGGGGGGTGTAGTTCAGAAAATGCTAAAACTTAAAAGCCAACTAAGGCATCTCCATCCTATTATCACTCATCTATACTGGGGCTTCACTGGCGATTTAGTTTAAAAAATGCTTTTTAAATGGTTTGAAAAATCACTGTAGAAGAGGATGCAGTAAATGGAGCAAAAGAGACTAGAAACCCTTCCGTACAAGCCAAAGCCACTGAAAAGCCTGGAGGCTGGGGTAGGGACTTGGAGAGATGAGTGTGACAGAGGTGAGTGGCCAAAGGGAGGCAGGTTCAGGAAACGACCTTCATTGGCTGTTTTGGTCTTCATCCCAGTGTGTGTTCTGGGGGGATGGGGAAGGACGAAGCCTGAGCCCCATCAAGAAGGGCCCAAGGGGACTTCCCTGGTGGCGCAGTAGATAAGAATCCGCCTGCCAATGCAGGGGACACAGGTTCGAGCCCTGGTCCGGGAAGACCCCACATGCCGTGGAGCAACTAAGCCCGTGCACCACAACTACTGAGCTTGCGCTCTAGAGCCCACGAGCCACAACTACTGAGCCCGCAAGCCACAACTACTGAAGCCCGTGCGCCTAGAGCCCGTGCTCTGCAACAAGAGAAGCCACCGCAATGAGAAGCCTGCGCACTGCAACGAAGAGTAGCCCTCCGCTCACCACAACTAGAGAAAGCCTGCGCGCAACAACGAAGACCCAAGGCAGACGTAAATAAATAAATAAATAAATAAATAAATAAATAAATTTATGGGGAAAAAACAAAAAAAAAGAAGGGCCCAGGGAATCAGATTGCCTGCTGCTCCTTCCTGGACAAAGCTTACTGCTCTCCATGGCCCTTCAGGAATCCAAGGAGCCTGATGTCCATCAGGAGAAATTTGAACCCACGTCCTACCAGGACTACTTCAAGATGAACCAGGATCCCTTGGGTGATGAAGTCCTCCACTTCCTGCTAAAACACTACAATGTCACTTTTAAACCAGGTGCAGGTCTCCTTCACCTCTGAGGGGAGAGATGGGGGAGTGTGGGAGGAGGGGTGGCCATGCAAATTTTAAATCAGATGCTGGTCTTCTTTAATCGTAGGGCAGGCTTAGGGTGGGTCTGGGGAGGGGTGGCCAGACCATGAGCAGCAACTTTGGATCTTCAGAGTATGTGGAACTCCCCTACGGGAAGACTTTGGATACACTTGATGTATGTATGGTACATGGTGGGATGCCCTCAAAGTTTGTGAGGTCAGACTTTCTCCTCCCATAAAGTCTAAGAGCTGTGGTCTCTGGTGATCCTGAGTGGGCCTGTCTTCTCCCTCTCACTGGCTAAAGAAACTACAAGGGCATCAGAAAGCGTAGAAAGCCTTGCTCCAAGTTCAGCATTACCACTCTTCTGCCTGCTTACCACGGTAGCCCATGAAAACAGGTGCTAGGCCAGCTGGACCACTAAAATCAAATAATGGGTATCTTTTCATCATTCACATGAGAATAAAACATAACCTGATAGCCAGAATTTTCCCAATTAAAATTTTCTGCCGTCAAATTTTCTTAAGCCTTTGATGCCTGCTTCAATTTATTTGCTACTGTACCCTACGAATACAACAACAAACAGACAAACAAAATGTAGCAGCAGAACCCAGGAGCAAGTGAGCAGGCTAAGTTTAGCAGTCAGCTAGGACCCCTGGGTCCAGCTCGTTTTCTCTCCTCTCAGCCTTGTTGTTTATCTTGGAAGCCCCTTGCCAGGGTCCAAATGCTACTGATATTTTGTGTCAACACAATCTCTCGTGGCTGAAGAGAAGTAAGACAGGAAGGGGAGACCAAGGGCTCTGTCAGCCGGCCCTGAATTCTCCTTTTAGTCCCCATACTGCCAAGCGAGTTTCTGGAATACAGTTGGTACTCAATAAATGTTTGCTGATTGATCTTTGGAATGTTACAGATGGTCTCAGTGGGGCCATAGGGCACGTCAACAAAGAGTGCTTGGAATAGGGAAACCAGTATACTCAGGAATGTGATTAGATTTCTTCTCTGGACACTTCTTTTTTTTTTTTTAAAGTATTGTCCCCACCCCAGATCTACAGAGTCAGAGACTCTGAGGGTGAAGCCCAATAATCTTGGGGTTTTTTTTGTTTTTTTTTTAAATTAATAGCTACTTTATTTATTTATTTATTTATTTATTTTTACCTGTGTTGGGTCTTCGTTTCGTGCGAGGGCCTTCTCTAGTTGCGGCAAGCGGGGCCACTCTTCATCGCGGTGCGCGGGCCTCTCACTATCGCGGCCCCTCCCGTTGCGGGGCACAGGCTCCAGACGCGCAGGCTCAGCAGTTGTGGCTCACGGACCCAGTTGCTCCACGGCATGTGGGATCTTCCCAGACCAGGGCTCGAACCTGTGTCCCCTGCATTAGCAGGCCGACTCTCAACCACTGCACCACCAGGGAAGCCCTCTGGACACTTCTTTACAGTGGTAAATTGGCAGGTGAAATGTCAAAGCTGGTTTTCTAACACCCAGCCACCAAACAAACTCCCCTGCTCCTAACACTTCCCTCCTTCCAAAACTCTCCATGCTCAGTGAGCGGGGGCGGTTAGTGCAGGCAAAGTTCCCAGTCCTGGAGTTTACATTCCCAGATGGTCGACTCCCTGTAGCCTCTCCCACTGGGACAAGGAAAGTGGAGCCTTTTGGGAAATGTGGACCTCAGAGCCCTGCCTTGGTACTGATGATTCAGAACATTCCTGTTCTAAAACAGGTGGGTTGGAAGGAAAACTCCTGATTGACCTCAGCTCTGGGCCCACCATCTACCAGCTCCTCTCTGCCTGTGAGTCTTTCAAAGAGATCATTGCCATCAACTACCCAGACAAAAACTGCCAGGAGCTGGAGAAGTGGCTAAAGAAGATGCCAGGGGCATTTGACTGGTCTCGGTGGTGAAATATGTGTGTGAGCTTGAGGGGAACAGGTAAGGGGGTTATTGTTTGTTTTTGAGTCTCCGTGATACCAGGAGCTTCACTTAGCTCCCGAATCAAGAATTTTCCATGGGGCTCATCTAGAAATGACAAGGCAGATGGAGACAAAGAAGGAAGGAAGTCAGTGGGGCCCCAAGAAGAAAGGAGGAAGAGTGAGATATGAATCCTATAAAGACCAAAAGAGGGAACAGAAAGAGCTGGCTAGAGACAAACCTGGAGCTGGAAGAAACATCACCAAGGTCCACGTGGAATGCCAAGTTCTGAGCCCAAGCAAATGCAGAACCTGCTGGACTGCTTCCATGCTGCTTGGCTGGTGCCTCTGTTGTTCCAGTTACAAGCTCCAGGGGGCTCTAAACTTGTGGAATTTTTTTCTTGGATCCCAGGAGATAGAATTAGACCCAGGGGTTGGAATTAAGACAATCTTGCACTGCAAGTGGAACAGAATTTACTTACCTTGTGTATTTTCATTCAATTTCAGGGCATCAGGAAGGTCCACCATAGCCCTTCCACTCCCCAAATAGCACCCTCCCTAGTTAGGTAAGATAGTTGAGGTTGTACGTTAGAGTCTTATTCCTTTTGCTTAAGACTATAGCTTTTTTTTTTTTTTTTTTTTTGCTTTTTTAAAATTGAGGTATAGTTAATTTACAATGTTGTGTTAGTTTCAAGTGTAGAGCAAAGTGATTCAGTTATACATATATATATTCTCTTTCAGATCTTTTCCATTACAGGTTATTACAAGATATTGAGTATAGTTCCCTGTGCTGTAAGTAGGTCCTTGTTGTTTATCTATTTTATATATAGTAGTGTGTGTATGTTAAGACTATGACTTTTTATAAAATACAGAGCAGGAAAGAGTAAGCCTTTAAGTACTGGTCCTTATTCATACAATAATACGAATGCAGCCCGCATCCTGAGAACAGGTATAGGTAAGAAGGAAATGCATGAGGTGATGAGGAGGTTGAGTGGAGTGGCCAGGGGACAAAGGGAGGGAAAGGTAATGGAGAGACTGGGGGCCCCAACAAAGTGCCCCAAGCTCACTTAATAGTTTTGCTCAGCTGATTCCAGGCCGACTTTCTGTTTCTGGAGGCACTTGTCTGGGTCGTGTTACACACAGACCAGCAGAAAAAGAATGGACTAACTGCCAGGGGTGCATTGCCGACAGAGGGCCTGCAGGTAGACAGAGCGCTGATCTCAGGGTCAGCAGGTCCTGGGCTTGACTTTGTCCACAGCTGGTTCAGGACCAGGTCTCTCTCTGGGACTCAGTTTCTTCATCTGTAAAACCGGCGACCTGCTGTTCTGGGAGCCTGTGCGCCAAGCAGAGAATGGCCGGGAGTGATATGCGTGGTCTACGCGATGAGTATGACCCAGCTGGCCCCTCTTTCCTTTTCCCTCCGCTCCAGAGACAGGGGGGCCGAGAAGGAGGAGCGCTTAAGGCGAGCCATCCGCCAGGTGCTCAAGTGTGACATCCTGAAAGAACGGCCCCTGGGACCTGCGGTCCTGCCCCGGCCCAGGGGCCATCTGGTGCTGAGCGGGGACTTTGAGGCCAGCTTCTTCATGGTGGGGGTCAAGAGGTTCTCTGCACTGCCCCTGGACGAGAAATTCCTGCGGGAGGCCTTGCAGGAGACCTGCTTCATCACTGAGAAGCTGGAGGAGTTTCCGCAGGCCACTGAGACCCGCTTGGATATCTGCTCCGACTACACAAGGTTCTTCTTCCTGGTGGCCCGGAGAAGGGACCGAGGCAGCGACCTGGAGGAATGGGCAGCAAGCAGGGCAGAGCTCCATCCATCACTCTGCCACCTCATTCGTGTTCCTCTCCATTTAGTCAGCTTTACTTAGAACCCTTACCAGCAAATGATTGCCAGGTAAATAGGGATGCTTATCTCAAACAGAGAGATTTATAATATGCTTCACTAATGGCCCAGGGTTGGGAAAAAGAATTGGACCAGAGAAATAAAGCTGTGCCTCCTTCGTGTCGAGGGCTCTCCAGGGTCGCGTGGAATGAAGGGGAAGAGTCCTTCCCGCTCCCCTGTTTTAGGCAATTCAGACGACACAACTTCAGAGCTCCCTCCCCACCTCCATCCTCATCCCTGCTAATACTGCATCCCGACCCCATGAAATGGAAAGCACACGCATGGATTTTGACACTTGGCTCTCTGGCTTGCTTGCTCTTGTGACTTTAGGTGGACACCTGGTAACTCAGAGCCTCAGTTTTCCTATCTCTGAAATGGAAATCATCACACCCTTCCCCAGGGTTATTAAGACACCCCAAAGATATAACATGAATACACTTGGTAAATAACCACGTGAGCAACTTCGTGTGTTTTTTAAGTTTGGCTGACCTTATAGATGCATATCATAAGCAGTTCTAAAAAGAGCAAGAGAAGTTGTTTTCCTTCTTTGTCCAGTGAAACCCCCCTAACCCAGTTGGGGGCAGGGATGGGACACTTGGAAGAGACTTTTTGAAAGAAGTAGCAAGCAAATCAGTGAGATCTAAAGGGTGACCAAGAGTAAGCCAGGTGAAGGAATCAGGGGTGGAGGGCAGGAACTTCTAGTACAGGTACTGAGACCCAGAGGGGAGATAACATACTGTGTTTGGTGAACTTCAAGAAAAACTGAAGACATTTGGGTACCAAGATTGCGGCCCTATCCCTCTAGGTCACTGCTAATACATCAGGCACCTGGCATGGTAGAACAGGCCAGCGCTTCAAGGGGGCAGAGGAGTGTCAAATCAGCGACCATGGGTGGCGTTGGAGGTGGGCACGCAAGCAATTTAGTCATTCAACAAATATTTGTTGAATGCCTGCGTCAAGCTGGACACTGAGGAGTGTCAGAACCTTTGCCCAGGGTTGGTCTTCACACTAAACATGATTGCAACATCTAAGCCCTTGAGCACGTTCTACACCATGTGTGTATCTGGGTATATTCTCGTGTGTGTGTATGTGGGCATGTGCACACGTGTGTGTGTATGTGTGTGTGTGTGTGTTTATGCTGAGGATGGTAGTAGAGATGGGTCAGTTCTATCCCTGGTGCCACCACATGAGTTATAGGTGAGGCTGACTCCCAAAGGCTGAGGTCAGATCAAGATTAGCTACCAGGACTTGCTTGCAGTAGATGGATCCTGAGGCTGAGTGCTAACACTCCATCCCAAGAGAGCTCCAAGGATACACTGGCATGTGCGGCCAGAAAGCTGGGCTGGGCTGGGAAAGCATAAGGCAAAGAGCAAGGTGGGAGGACATATATGGAGGGTGCCCAGGGCGGGAGCTCTTGGCGGGATTGAGGTGCCCAGTCTCTGCCTTCCTGCAGGAAGTGTGGACGTGCACCTGGGGAAGTTTCTTCCGGGGTCCTAGTGTTAGTTACACGAGTTTTCACATTGGGAGCTATTGGCTTCTTGACATGACATTCAAGTTACCGTGTATGCTTTATGGGCTGCCTGTGAATGGGCATTTGAGTGTTTAGCTTCATGGCAGATGAGAGATACCAATGTGTGTGAGCCGTGGCTGGTGACCGGAGAAGGTTTACAATTTGCTGAGATAACGGGCAGCACACTTCTGTTAAGTTCTACAATGAGGCACAATTAGCTCGGGAGGGGGACGACGGTGGGAAGCACAGAAGAGAGAGGGATTAGTTCCTGCTCAGGAACTGAGGAAGGTTTCATGGAGGAAGTGGCAGCCAAGATGCGTTTTAAAGGAGGATGATGGTTGGAAAAGCATTCCCCCTGGAGGAAACAGTACTGTTACAAAACATGGCCTCGGGAAGATGCTGAGTGAATGATGTGATGTTTCCATTGCCTAGAGTGTGGGCTCCCTATGCGAGAGCAGAGGGAGGTGAGGCCAGGAGGGCAGCTCGGGGCATTGGGCTCTGTGAGCCTCTGCAGTGGTCATCAGAGTTCATCAATAAATATTTGTTTAGCATCTGCCATCTGCCAGGCACTGAGAATGCAAGAACAAATATGATACAATTCTTGCCGGGCTCACAGACAGTTATGACAGCCGTTATAGGAAGTGAGGGAACACAGAAGGAAATGGCCTAATTTGGGAGAGGTCAGGGAGGCATCACAAAGAGGTAATGTTTAAAGTGAGCCTTGAACTAACTGTAAATATCAGGTTGCCGGGCAGAGAGTGAGGTGGAGGTGGGGGTGGGATGGGGTGATGAAGGCTTTTCAGGAGGAGGAAGCAGCTTGGCCCAGATGGGAACCGTGGGTGGACATCGGGCATATGTGGGGAACTTCGATCGGGAAACACGTGCTAAGTGGCTGCTCCCTGAGGGGCCTGTTCTGTATTCTGGGGATGCAGTGAGTGGGTCCAATAAGGCCCTGCCCTCATTCTACTTGGGAGGGGCAGGGAAGGTAGGCAATAGTAGAGTAGACCAAAACAAGAGTGTGAGAAGCCCCAAGAAGGAAACAACCAGGGCGATGCTGTAATGGGCAGAGGGGGTGGGAGGAGATGCCTGGGATGAGCAGACTTACCTGGGGCCCCGCACAGCTGGTGGTGTGAGAGCAGGAGCTCCTGGGGGAAGGGTGCCAAGCCCAGCAGCCCCCCTTCTTTATGACGGAGCTCCCCAAAACTAGTGCGGAGAAGATCTCTGGAAGCAAAACCAACAGGCAGACAGAAACTGCCAGCCTGCCTGTTGGGTATCTTGTCTGCAGCCCTCCCACAGAGAAGCCCCCTTTATTTATGTATGTATGTATGTATGTATTTATTTTTAAAAGATAAATCAAACATCTTTATTTAGTGTTTTAGGCATTCAGTTGTTTTTATTTTATTTATTTATTTATTTATTTTTTAAAAGGTCTTTTTTTTGTTTAATTTATTTTTGGTTGTGTTGGGTCTTCGTCTCTGTGCGAGGGCTTTCTCTAGTTGCCGCGAGCGGGGGCCACTCTTCATCGCGGTGCGCGGGCCTCTCACTGTCGCGGCCTCTCTTGTTGCGGAGCACAGGCTCCAGACGCGCAGGCTCAGTAGTTGTGGCTCACGGGCCCAGTTGCTCCACAGCATGTGGGATCTTCCCAGACTAGGGCTCGAACCCGTGTCCACTGCATTGGCAGGCAGATTTTCAACCACTGTGCCGCCAGGGAAGCCCGGTTTTATTTTTTTTCCCCTGGTACAAACAATGTTTCAAGGAATTATTTTCCATTCTATTTCCCCACATATAAATGCTTTAATATTACAAGGTAGATTTCTAAAAAATGGCTTTTGAGTCAAGAGACAATTTAAAAATTAATCTATGTTTCCATACTACCCATATATATATATATTTTTTGGCCACGTGTTATGCAAGATCTTAGCTCCCCCGACCAGGGATCGAACCCATGCCCCCTGCAGTGGAAGCACAGAGTCCTAACCACTGGACCACCAGGGAATTCCCACTACCCATAAAATTGAAAGCAATTTGTTGCTCCACCACTAACTTCATTGTATAGAAATAAAACTTTGTACAATCTGTTCCTTGCATAGTATTGCCCAAGGCAATGATTTGTTACGTTTAAGGACATCGATTTCCGTGCCATTGGTATCAAGCAGAGGGATGCCATTACAAAGGATGTTGTAGGACAGTCTTTGTTTTATTTCCAGGGATTGAGGACCTATAGGAGCTCTTTGGCACATTTTCAGAGAGTTTCTAAACATCATGAAATGATGTTTATGATAGTGAAATAAAGTTCATATTTTATGGCAAGACAAGAAAAGTTTAAATGCAAAAAATTCTCCTCTGCACTTTGGCCTCCCCTCTCCCCCCACTGTGCATGGTGTATCTGCATTACCCATTGACCAACCCTCCCCCATCAGCAGGAATACCTTCCCCAGCTATAAAGAGCAACGTTCTCCTAGCACCAACAAGACAACTCAGATGATAACATTCCTTCTGGATCTCGTAAGGGGTCACATGACCTACCACGGTGACCCTTAGATCTGGATTATGTAAACTCAATAATATTTCATTTGTTGGACAGCCCTCTGTCTCAAAAATTTATATAACTGTGCCTTGAGTTCTAACGGGCCGGACAGTTCTCAGAGCGTCCTGAGATGCTCTTCCGGGGTTATAATCCTCAAATTTGGCTCAAATAAAATTTTCCATTTCTTTTTAAAAAAAATTTATTTATTTAATTTATTTATTTTTGGCTGCGTTGGGACTTCGTTGCTATACGCGGGCTTCCTCTAGTTGCAGCGAGCAGGGGCTACTCTTCGTTGCAGTGCGTGGGCTTATTGCGGTGGAGAAGCCCGCTTTATTAATTAATTGATTTATTTATTTATGGCTGCGTTGGGTCCTAGCTGCGGCACACGGCCTCTTCGTTGCGGTGTGCAGGCTCCTGTCTAGTTGTGGCGTGCGGGTTACAGAGCATGTGGGCTTGGTAGGTGTGGTGCACGGGCTGAGTTGCCCTGCGGCACGTGGGATCTTAGTTCCCAGACCAGGGATCGAACCCGCGTCCCCTGCATTGGAAGTTGGATTTTAAACCACTGGCCCACCAGCGAAGTCCCGAAAAGTCCCCTTTAAAATGTTCAAGGCCTTCCCTTCCAGAGGAAGATCCCAGGCCCTCAGACCTCCAGGGCAAAAACCAGCAGTGAGTGGGGTGGGCAGTGCACTGCTGGGGGACAGCGTAGGTGGCCCTGCTGAATGTGAGTCCCCGTGTGTGGGTGCCCTTGGGGAGAAGGAGGCAAGACTGCTGGGTGGCTCCTAGGGGACCAGTCCTAGCCCAGTTTAGGATTAAGTTTCCCTTGTCCTTCACTCTGTGGACACAAGGGGGCAGCCGAGCCTTGAGCTTGGCAGGCTGCAGGGCCAGTGGGGCGGGAGGACTCTCTTCCCTCAATTTTTTTTCTTTTTCAATCTTTATTTTTGGCCGCGCTGCATGGCTTCTGGGATCTTAGTTCCCCGACCAGGGATCAAACCCACGCCCTCGGCAGTGAAAGTGTGGAGTCCTAACCACTGGACCACCAGGGAATCCCCTCTTCCCTCCATCTTGCTTGTCCACGGACTGCTCATCGTCTGAGGCCCGCTCTCCCGTCCAACCTGACCTGTGAATGCGGGAATCAGGAAGAGGAGGGCCACTGCCAGGACAGAGTCCTGATCTCCACTGACCTTCACTTAACCACATATAATTGCACAGGCCCTGCCCCATCCACAATAGAGGCTAAGGTCCAGGAAAGCTAACTCAGATCTGCCCTCTCCAGGGCCCGGCTAGAGACTGGCCCATAAGCAGCCTGGACACGCAGACCAAGGGAGAGACACCCCAGCTGACCTCTGGAAGGGCGTCCTTCTGGGGCCTCTCTGCTGTAATGAAAACCTCCCCAAAGCCCATGAAGCTGGGGCAGGAAGGCCAAGTACCGTGGACAGGGCATAGTAAGCCCATCAGATCCATCCAACAGCTGTTATGCATGTGTTAAGGTCCCGAGCTAGTGCTAGGAGTACAAAGGGGAATTGGATTCAGATTCTTCCCAAAAGTTCACGATCAGGTAGGCAAATGGCCATTGCAATGTCGTGTGGTAAGTTCAGTGAGAGTTGTGCAAGGCTCAGAAGTGCATTCACCTAGATGTGGGCGTGGGGTGGAGCGAGGTCAGAGAAGGCTTCCTGGAAGTAATGCCCAGGTTAAGGCTTAAGGATAAGAAGGTTTAACCGAGCAAAGGTAGAGAGGGCTTTTCAGGCAAGGGAAAAGTGTAAGCAAGAGATTGAAGAAACAACATGGGAGAGAGGTTCAAAGAAACTCTAATGTGTCTGAGAAAGTTCCACCCTAATACCCTTTAATGCTGCAACCATCTTATCAGGCTCAGGCTCTGTGATCTGGCTCTTGCCCACCTCTCCTGCCAGTTGAAACGGTTTCCTGAGCAGTTCTGTACATTTGCGTAGGAGCTTTGGAGGACTGAGTTTTTCTAGGCCAGAGCCTACAGGATTAGGGGGAAATGGATGCTGGAAGGGAGACTTGGGGGCTGGGTAATTAGCCTCTGGCTGAGCCTTTCCCTCTGGGGACCTTCCACATCCCTGTCCTTAACAAGTGACCTCCTTGCAAATTGGGGACTGATGGGGAAACTGACAAAGGAAGTAGTGACAGAGTGCTTTCAAGAGGAATCCAGAGGTTAAGACTGTAAACAAACAACAAACACAATCTTAAAAATAAAAAATGTAAGACTAAAAATTGATTGACTAGTTCACATAAAAATTAGTTTCCTGATTGGTGAAAGACCCCCATAGCCAAAGTGATCAGGCAGACAGATTGGTAGAATTACTTGCAATGATAAAACCAATGCGGGGGGGGGGCTTCCCTGGTGGCACAGTGGTTAAGAATCCTCCTGCCAATGCAGGAGACATGGGTTCGAGCCCTGGTCCGGGAAGATCCCACATGTCACAGAGCAACTAAGCCTGTGAGCCACAACTACTGAGCCCACGTGCCACAACCACTGAAACCCATGCACCTAGAGCCCATGCTCTGCAGCAAGAGAAGCCACTGCAGTGAGAAACCCGAGCACTGCAACCAAGAGTAGCCCCCTCTCACCACAACTAGAGAAAGCCCACACAAAGCAACGAAGACCCAATGCAGCCAAAAATAAATAAATAAATAAATTTATTTTAAAAATAAAAAACTCCTTTAAAACAAACAAACAAACAAACAAACATCAATGGGGAAGGACTTCCCTGGTGGTCCAGTGGTAAAGAATCCACCTTCCAACGCAGAGGTCCTCGGTTCGATCCCTGGTCAGGGAACTAAGATCCCACATGCCGTGAGGCAACTAAGCCTGCACGCCACAACTACTGAGCTTGTGCGCCTCAACGAGAGAGCCCGTGTACCACAAACCATGCACCCTGGAGCCCTCGCTCCACAACTAGAGAGAGAAAACCTGCACGCCATAACTAGAGAGAAGCCCGCGTGTTGCAACTAGAGAGAAATCCGTGTGCTGCAATGAAGACCCAACGCAGCCAAAAAAAGAAAGAAAGAAAATTAATAAATATTTTTTTAAAAATCCCAACAGGGAATCGATACCTTCTAGAATACACAATGAATACACAAATGAATAACAATGACAGGAGGAAGTCTGAAAAAAAAAAAAAGGACCAAGGATATGATGAGGAAATTTATAGAAAGGGAAACTGCAGAAGTCACAAACATCTTGGGGCAGAGATTGTCTAATTCTTCACCAATTTCCATATCCTCTTTTCTTTGGCACACAGGGGCACCAGGCATTTCTCTGGCCCAAGGAATGTGACTGCATCTGTGCGTGGCACTACAAACCTCCCGTGCCATTCTCTGAGGGCTCTCTCTTCCCTCCCCTGCTGGCTGGGTGCAGAGAATCCAGCGGAGGACCCTGAGGCCCTAAGAAATGACGGAGCTACACAGTAGAAGCCTGCCCATCTGGAGTAGTACTCCGCCCTTGACCCCCACTACACTGAAATGTGATGTGAACCAAAAATAAACATTTGTTTTGTTAAGCCACTGAGATTTGGGGTTTGTTATATCACTTAGCTTACTCACTGATACACATATTTAGATGTGCTCAAGCTCACCAGAGAAAGGTAAAAGTAAAAAAGGTGTATGTACCACTTCACTTGTTCTCATGAGACTGGCAAAAATTGGTAAAGTAGATCATTCCAAGAAGTGTGCTAGGGCTTGAAGGTGTGCATGTGCATATGGTAACCCAGGAACTCCCATGCACTGCTGGTAGGGAGGTAGACTGGTGAAGCCTTGCTGGGGGCAATCGGGTGGTTCTTAGTAAAATTAAATATGCGGCTATCTTCTGGCTCAGCATTCCTACTCCTGGGGATATATCCTGTGAAAAGGCTCACACGGGTCTATATAGAGGAGACATAGATATCTACAGAATGTTGTGCTCGGGAGTTGGGGGCAATTTGGGTGTCCATCACTGGGGGAATAGATAATAAGCGAAGGGGATGCAAGTCATGGAAAGTGCAGTGGTCAGAAGTAATGGACCCCACGGGCACATAGCAATGAGAATGGGCCTTCAAAGCATAGTGGAAATGGTGTAAATAAAAATAGATGCATATGGCACTGTTTACAATAGCTAAGACATGGAAACAACCTAAATGTCCATCGACAGATGAATGGATAAAGAAGATGTGGTACATATAAACAACAGAATATTACTCAGCCATTAAAAAGAATGAAATAATGCCATTTGCAGCAACATGGATGGACCTAGAGATTATCATGCTAAGTGAAGTAAGTCAGGCAGAGAAGGACAAATATCATATGATAAAACTTGCACGTGGAATCTAAAAAAAAAAGATACGAATGAACTTATTTACAAAACAAACAGACTCACAGACTTAGAGAACGAACTGATGGTTACCAGTGGGGCAGGGGAAGGGGGAGGGATAGATTGGGATTTGGGATTGACATGTACACAATGCTACATTTAAAATAGATAACCAACAAAGACATGTGTATACATGTGTATGTATAACTGAATCACTTTGCTGTACACCTGAAACTAACACAACATTGTTAATCAGCTATGCTCCAATATAAAATAAAAATCAAAAAAATGCATATGGAACAACAGTACATATTTTACAAAAATACACATAAAGAATATACATTAAACACCTGGGAATGGTTGCCTATGGGGAGAATGAGAGTGGAAAATGGGAGGGAAAAAAGAAAATAGAATTGAATGTGTGAATTCATTTGCACTACACAGATTCTTCCTTTCAAAAGCTTTCTGACAAGAGATTGAAGACTGACAGTCACGGCTTTTGACTTCTGAGGCTTGGTTTCCTTTACGAAATCTGATTTCCATGAGGTTATTACACGTCTCTTCAAGTTTTTAAAAAGCCCACGTTCAGCTTTCACTGTGCTTTTTTCCAATTTCACAAGCATTCTCTTTTAATCTCCCGACCTCTTGCTTTTTAAAAAACTAAACAATAAAGAGGAACAGAATTATAAGATCCAATCTTAGTCCAAAGAGCTCTTACTCAGAACATGAAACGATTTGCTTTTTACATATGTAATAAACAGAGGGAGAAAAGAATGAAATACATTGTGCTCATATTTGAAAAGCATTATTAGTGACAGGACGGGTGTCCTAAATATATATATATATTATAACATTACAGTAATTAGTAGGAAACAAGAAAAAGATCAGTGGAACAGAGAAGATAGCCCTAATCAGGTCTTAGTAAGTATCGTAAGGAAGCATGTGCCAAAGGAGCATCACGCCGAGGAGGAAAGGAAACAAAGCAAAAGAATCCAAAGAGCGCAGAAGCCACTAAAGTTGTCAGCTTTTGCCAGGTGGGTGTCGTGGGAGCTCCACCCTGATTTCCAGCCTCACTGCACTTCGATCGGCATGACATCTGCTGGGCGCACGCTGATCTCCAGCAAGCTGGCCCCCTGATACAGCAAAGCCACTGGTCCTGGGCTCTGCCAGAAGCCCCGAATGCCATCTCCCCGCAGTTCACAAGCCGTGTAATGGGGATGGGTAGGGGCTGGACGCCTCTTGGCTGGATGATGAAGTTGGCTGAGGCTGAGGCTCAGGAATCTTGTTCTTTTCTGAGCAGCCCTCCCTGCCCCGTCTCCAATATCTTTTGTCTCCCCTCACTCTCCTTCCTGTAGCCAAGCAGCTCGCCACTCACATCTTCCTCTCCTTCCCCTCCTTGACATCCTTCGCAAAGCCTTCTGCAAGCTGGGCAATGGATTCAGTGGCCAGTTTAAAATTTGGACACTCATGAGTATAGATAACCAGAGAGAGAACCGGGTAACCAGAGTTTCTAACCGAATCAGTGTCTGTGGCTGTGGGTTTTCAACTCAAAGCTCTGTGGGAGGATGCGCTGTTAGAGCCACAGGAAACGAAATGCAGCTCTCTACACTCACACTGTCCCTCTCGTGGTCTGAGGGAACAGCCTCCTTTCTTCCCCACAGGTAGGAGGACTCTCAACAAAAGAGGGAAGTCGAGAGGTGGTGGGCTTTAAGAAAAACCTCCCGGGGGCTTCCCTGGTGGCGCAATTGTTGAGAATCTGCCTGCCAATGCAGGGGACACGGGTTCGAGCCCTGGTCTGGGAAGATCCCACATGCCGCGGAGCAACTAAGCCCGTGTGCCACAGCTACTGAGCCTGTGCTCTAGAGCCTACGAGCCACAACTACTGAGCCCACGTGCCACAACTACTGAAGCCTGCATGCCTAGAGCCCGTGCTCCACAACAAGAGAGGCCACCGCAGTGAGAAGCTCGCACACCGCAACGAAGAGCAGCCCCCGCTCACTGCAACTAGAGAAAGCTTGCACACAGCAGTAAAGACCCAACGCAGCCAAAACTAAATAAATTAATAAATTAATTATTTTAAAAAAGAAAAACCTCCCGGGGCTTCCCTGGTGGTCCAGTGGGTAAGACTCCACGCTCCCAATGCAGGGGGCCCAGGTTCGATCCCTGGTCCGGGAACTAAGATCCCGCATGCATGCCGCAACTAAAGAGTTTGCATGCCACAACTGAAGATCCCGCATGCCTCAGCTAAAGATCCCACATGCCACAGCTAAAGATCCTGCACACCGCAACGAAGATCCCGTATGCCACAACTAAGACCTGGTGCAGCCAAAATAAGTAAATAAATAAGTAAATAAATAGAAAAAGAATAACCTCCCCGTGTCCCTGTAATTGAGGCTTCCATTAACCATCCCTGGCCTCACCGTATGTATTCATCAGAATCTCAAGCAGGCCCTGTGGGACCAAATTAAATTAGATGAATTATCATTCTGCTTGTAATTTTGTTTATTTCTTATTAATGACCAAGCGCATGAAAGGCTCCCAAGTTGCCGGTTCCTCTGACGGCAGGAGTTGCTTCATTCGGCTCTGCCTGGGATTCTGACCTGGGAGCTCACACCAGGCCTCAGGTCTGGTTTAGCAAAGAACCAGGAAGAGGCTCAGTAGACGTGCTTCTCTGCCACATAAGCGAGACCTGTCCCCCACGGCAGCAGGCGGAGGTGATGGGAGCAGGCTCCTAATTGCTGCGGCATACCTGGGCTTCCACCGCTTTCTTGGATATAAGCAGAAGCCAGGAAGTGTAAAAGGAGAGATCACTGCTGACTGGGGTCTGAATCGTCTCTGCAGCATCCTGGGCCTCTGATCTAAAGTAAGCCTTGATGTCTGAAGCACAGAAGGACTTCTTCCAGAATCGGAAAGACAAGCTTGGGGGGAAACTTGAGTGGCAGTTTCTGCAATGTTCCCCGCCATTCTTGCCCTATTTTGTTGCGATAGTCGTTTATCCTTTAGTGCCCTTGAGTGATTTAACCCCATTGGATTAAATTGAGTAAAAAGAGATTCGCTGAGGCCTGCCTCACAGAGGAAACTTGGGAAAACCTATATGATCAAGTACTCTTGATCTCTAAATCTGTGCTTGTTTTGAAAGTGACTCTGCATCTAGATGTGCAGGATGTGTTTTAAAATCGTGAGATACAGCATACATAGAAAAATGTTCATAAAATATTTACATTCGGTGTAACGATTAGTATGAAATGAACACCAGGTGACCACCCCCAAGTCAAGAAACAGAACACTACAGAATCTTCTTCCACCTGAGCACAGCCCCTTTCTTTCCCTCCAGAGACAACCATTATCTTGGCATCTAAAGTAATCATTTCACTGTTTTCCTTTACAGCTCACCACACGTTTAGGCATCACTAAATGATATTGTTTACTGTTGCATGTTTTGAACTTTACATAATGGAGTAAAAACATAGGTCTTCTTTATGACTTGCTTCTTTCACTCTGTATCATTTGGAAACACATCCTTATTGACGCTTATAGCTGTAATAGGTCCATTTTCATTGCTGTACACTTCAATTTATTTATTTATTCTATGATGCTGGACATTTAGGTTGTTTCTAGTTGGGGGCTATTTCAGACAATGCTGCTAAGAACATTCTGTGTCTGTGCAGATTTTTCTCTACGTAAGTCCCTGGGCATGCAATTGCTGGGCGTGGAGTATGCACAAACTCAACTTTACTTGTTAATACTATTCTACTGTTTTCCAGAATGGTATGCCAATTTATATGCTCACTAGAGAATATCTGTTGGTCAGGGTCTTTGGTGCTGGTCAGATGTTATTTTTGCCATTTGATGGCTGTGTAATAGTATCTTACTGTGGTTTAATTTGCATTTTACTGATGAGATTAAACATCTTTTCATAGGTTTATTGGCCATTTGGATTTCCTTTCTTATAAAAGATCTGTTCAAATCCTCTGTGTTGTTCTTTATTTTATATTTTGATTCACAGAAGTTCTTTATAAATTCCGGATCCTAGTCCTTTGTCACTTTTATATATTGTAGTTAGTATCATTTCCCTCTCTGACTTGTCCCTTTACTCTCTTAATGTGCCTTGGTTGGACAGACATTCTTAATTGTAACATACTCAAATTTACAAATCTTTCACTTACTGTGAATGGTTTTTTACCCAGTTTAAGAAATCCTTCTCTACTCCCAAGGTCATGAAGATATTCTTCTATATTATCTTCTAATATATAATATATACATATTCTTCATATATAGTTTTTGAATCCACCTGAATTAATTTCTCTGTACTATATTGCCAAGAGAGGCAATTTTCTAATTCCATTTTCTCCCCTATGGATACTCAATTATGCCAGCACTATTTATTGAAAAGACTATCTTTTTTGCCATTGACCTGGGATGTCACCTCTGTTGTATAGCAAATGTTCATAGAGGTGTAGGTCTCTTTATGGGTTCTCTACTCTGTTTCATTGGTCTATTTGTCAATCCTTGTCCCAATACCACACGGTCTTAATTACTATAGCTTTATAGTAAGTATTATATCTGATAGAGCAAGTCCTCCTACTTTATTTTTCTTCTTCAGGAGTAGCTACTCTTGGCCCTTGGCGCTGTCATATAAATTTTAGAGCTGGCTTGTCAAGTTCGAACAAAAACCTATTGGGATTTTAATTGGGATTTACTGAGTCTGTAAATCAATTTGGAGAGAAATGACACCTTTACAATGTTGAGTCCTCCAATACATGAACTGGTATATTTCTCCATTTATTTAGGTCTTCTTTAATGTCTCTTAATAAAATTTTATAATTTTTTCCATTAATGTCTTGTACATACTTTGTTGGATTTATTCCCAGGTAGTTTGTATTTTTTAATGCTTTTGTGAATGAAGACTGTTTTAAATTTCATTTTATAACTGCTGCTGGTGAGAAACAAACCTAACTTTTTTTATATTGATTTTGTATCCAGAAACTTTGCTAAGCTCTTGTATTAATTCTAGTAATTCATTTGTAGAGTATTTTTCATTTTCTATATATATCATCATTATATGTTCATAATAATAGTTTTATCTTTTTCCTTTCCAATCCTTGTACATTTTATTTATTTTTCTTATCTACTGTGCTGTCCAAGATCCCCTAGTAGAATGCTGAATAAAATTAGTAATTGGTAGCATTCTTTTCTCGGTTCTCAAGTCAAAGGGAAAGATTTTAAATGTGTCATTATTAAGTATGTTGTTTGTTGAAGTTTTTGTAGATAATCCTTATCACATTAAGGAAGTTGCGTTTTATTCCCAGTTTGCCAAGAGCTGTTTTTATTGTGAATGGATGTTGAATTTGAGCTTTTTTTCCTCTCTATGTCTATTGACCAGATCTATTTTTCCTTTAATGTGTAAATGTAATGATTTACACTAATTAATATTTGAATGTTAAATCGCCTTGTGTTTGGGTGATAAGCCCACCTCAGTCACAGTGTAACTACTAAAAGAATGGATGTACGAGTTAGACTGCTTAGGTCTGAAACCCAGCCATACCACAATGTGGGAGTGACCTGGGCAAGTTACTTAACCTCTCTGTGTCTCCATTTTCTCATATGCTGAAATGAGAATAATAATAGTACTTAGGAACTTCCCTGGTGGTGCAGTGGTTAAGAATCTGCCTGCCAATGCAGGGGACACGGGTTCGAGCCCTGGTCTGGGAAGATCCCACATGCCGCGGAGCAACTGGGCCCGTGAGCCACAATTACTGAGCCTGCGCGTCTGGAGCCTGTGCTCCGCAACAAGAGAGGCCGCGATGGTGAGAGGCCCGCGCACCGCGATGAAGAGTGGTCCCCACTTGCCGCAACTAGAGAAAGCCCTCGCACAGAAACGAAGACTCAACACAGTCATAAATAAATAAATAAAAGAACGTGAATTTCTTTAAAAAAAAAAAGAATCTGCCTTCCAATGCAGAGGACGCAGGTCTGATCCCTGGTCAGGGAACTAAGATTCCACATGCCACGGGGCAACTAAGCCCTCACGTCGCAACTAGAGAGTCCGCACAGCCAAAAATAAAAACAAATAAATATTTTTTTTAAAAAAGTACCTAAATCACAGAACTATTGTAAAGTTTAGTAATATGTCCAGAATGCTTAAACCAATGCCTAGAACATAGTAAGCATCCTAAAAGTGTTTGCTATTTTATTGACTAGACAATAATTTGTTTAGGATTTTTGTACTTGTGTTCATGAGTGAGTTTAGCTTGTAATCTTTCTTTCTCATAAATAACCTTGGTATTATGGTTTGGCTAAACTTATCAAATGAGTTGAGGAGTGTTTTTCTCTTTTTCTTTCCTCTGAGTTTGTGTAATATTACAATGATTGATTCCTTGAATATATGGTAGAACTCACCTGTGAAGCCATCTACCCTGAAGGTTTTGTGTGGGAAAATTTTTCAATTTAAGTCTATGTTGGTTATAGGTCCGTTCAGGTTTTGTATGTGCTTTGCATTTACTTAGGAATTTGTAAATCTAAATTTTTAAAATATTGGCATAAAGTTATTCATAGTATCTTGTTGTTATCTTTTAAAGGTCTGTAGCATCTGCCATGAGGTTCTCTTTTTCATTGCTTATTTATAACCACATATGACATTATTTTTAATATGTTTGTTAGATTTACCCACCAATTACCCACCAGTTCATTCTTACTTGCGTCTCAGACCTTCCATCTGGGTTCACATTCCTTCTGTCTGAAAGATATTATTAGGATTTCCATTAGAGAGGACCTACTTGTGGCAAACTTTTTTTTTTTTTGAGATTTCTTTTTTTTAACATCTTTATTGGAGTATAATAGCTTTACAATGGTGTGTTAGTTTCTGCTTTATAACAAAATGAATCAGTTATACATATACATATGTCCCCATATCTCTTCCCTCTTGCATCTCCCTCCCTTCCCCCCTCCCTATCTCACCGCTCTAGGTGGTCACAGAGCACCGAGCTGATCTCCCTGTGCTATGCGGCTGCTTCCCACTAGCTATCTATTTTACATTTTGTAGTGTATATATGTCCATGCCACTCTCTCACTTTGTCCCAGCTTACCCTTCCTCCTCCCCATATCCTCAAGTCCATTCTCTAGTAGGTCTGCATCTTTATTCCCGTCTTGCCCCTAGGTTCTTCTCACCATTTTTTTCTTTTTTTTTTTAGATTCCATATATATGTGTATATGGAATCAAACTTTCTTTTTTGTCTCAAAATGTCTTTATTTTTTTCAAATTCTTGAAAGATTTTTTTCTTGTTATAGAATTCTAATCTGACAGGGACTCTTTTCAGCCTATCGACAAGATTGTTCTCCTGTCTTCTGGCTTCCCTTTTTTGCCCTGCAACATCAGTTCTTAGTGTAACTGTCACTCTTTGAAGATAATCTGTGTTTTTTTCTCTGGATGTTTTCAACATCTTCTTATAGTCTTTGGTGTTCTGCAGTTACAGCAATAAAATGTCTAGCAGCAGGTTACTTTTACATATCTTGCTTGGGAGTTACTGGACTTCTAAATGCAGTTTTTCATAGAACTGTTACAAGGATTAAATGAGTTAATATTTGTAAAGTACATAGAACAGTAGCTGCACAAAATAAGTTGCTCCATAAATGTTACCTATGATTGTTTCTGTGTATTGATAGCTGTGCCTGTTATAAATTCATTGCTTCACAGCTCCATCCCACCCTTCTGTATTTTGTGATGTGAGAGCTAGATTCTGCAAACACAGTTGTCCTTTGCCAACTGCCTCTTTGTTATGTTCTGCCAGCGGGGGATGCTGGAGAGACACACAAGGCTTGAGAAGGAGGAAGAGACTTGCTATTTCCTGGGGTTTATTTCCTGAGGTCTGGTTGTGGGCTTGTGATCCAGAGAACAGTCTCTAGCAATGACTGTCTTCACTGAGCTAGAGGCCCAGTGCATGTCGGGGCCGTATAGAGGCATTTCTTGGATTCCTGAGCTGGACACCATCCGTGCAGCAGCTGTGCTTTCTCATCAGAGCTGTGACTCTCAGTTCTATGGCCTGTACTCTAAATTTCCAACTTTGTCCCTGGTTCCCTTCATCCCCAGCGGCTTTTTACATTTGCCACCTCTGTAACTCTAAGGTATACATTAGAGTTCTTTTTTACCCTCTTAGTAGTTAACCATTTTTAAACTTAGTTAATAATTCTTTATATTAAACTTATATTAAATTTTTCCAGTTCAAATTTCTGTCTCTTGACTAGACTCTGATATAGTGCTTTCATCAGTTCTGGAAAATTCTTTGTCTTTACCTCTTCAAATGTTACTCTGATTCATTGTATATCTCTTTTCCATCAGGGACTCTAATTTAACGTGTTAGACCTTTTCACTTCATACTCTTTCTTTTTCATATTTTCCATTTCTCTTTCTCTCTCTTGTATACATTTTGGATAATATCTTTTAGCCTATCTTTCAATTTACAAATTCTCTCTTCAGTTATATCTTGGGGGTTTCCCTGGTGGCACTGTGATTAAGAATCCGCCTGCCAATGCAGGGGACACGGGTTCGAGCCCTGGTCCGGGAAGATCCCACATGCTGCAGAGCAACTAAGCCCGTGCACCACAACTACTAAGCCTGCACTCTAGAGCCCGTGAGCCACAACTACTGAAGCCCGTGTGCCTAGAGCCCATGCTCTGCAACAAGAGAAGCCACCACAATGAGAAGACTGCACACTGCAACGAAGAGTAGCCGCCCACTTGCTGAAACTAAAGAAAGCCCTCACATAGCAACAAAGACCCAACACAGCCAAAAATTAATTAATTAATTAATTAATTAATTAAAAAAATTATATCTTGTAGTTGGTTAAACTTCTCTACTGTTTTATATATATATACACACACACACACACACACACACATATATAATAAAATGTATAAAAATATGATATATCTGTATCTACAATAATACTTTTAGTGGTTTTCAGAAAGAGGGTATGTCTTGAGAGATAGTCAGACCTATTACTGGAAACTGATATGTCAATATGTAGAATCTTTTTTCTAAAAAAAAATGTAAGCAATGTTTATGTTTTGGGTTTGTATAGTATATTCTAGGAAGAGAGTTGATCTAGCCTCTGGAGTCTAGGGTATGGTATTTTGGGAAAGAGTGCCCCACTACTTTGATTTTTTTGTGCACTAAATATTATAGAACTATTTTCTCATGAGGTCATGACCTGAGGTAATGAACCAAATACTTTATCAGCTGACCACATGCGAAGAGAAGCTACCAGTGGACCAAGCTCCCAGATTAGACAGGAATGGCGTATTTTCTTTCTTTCTGTCATTTCTCCTTCCTTCCCACCCTTTCACTCTCCCTTCTTTCTTCTCTTCCTCTTTCCTTCTTGATCGTTGTTTCTTCCTGTATACGTGCATTCAGACATTCATAATTATAACAAACATTCATCTAAGAGTGGGTAGAGAGCCATTATGAGGAAACAGATTTCAGTCTATAGAGAAATCTGATTCTGACTATCAACCTTGGTGGCTTCTGAAAAGGATGGGAAAAATGAATTATGAGGTGAAGAGGAAAGGGGTACAACAGTATCAAGGCCACATATAAGCTATAGAACCATTATTATTTTTTTTTTTTTAACTTTGGGTTTATTTATTTATTTATTTATTTATTTATGGTTGTGTTGGATCTTTGTTTCTGTGCGAGGGCTTCCTCTAGCTGCGGCTAGCGGGGGCCACTCTTCATCGCGGCACGCGGGCCTCTCCTGTTGCGGAGCACAAGCTCCAGACGCGCAGGCTCAGTAATTGTGGCTCACGGGCCTAGTTGCTCCACGGCATGTGGGATCTTCCCAGACCAGGGCTCGAACCCATGTCCCCTGCATTGGCAGGCAGATTCTCAACCACTGCGCCACCAGGGAAGCCCCTATAGAACCATTATTTTTAAAGCTCCCTGGTAAATTGATCCATCAGTGGTCATAGGGTACATTTCCCAATGTAAGGATTCAATGTAAGGGAAGCTATGATTTAAATTTCTCAATACCTTGAACAGGGAACTGTGAATAGGACAGATACTATTGAAGGAAACCAAAATATATCACCCTAAAATATACCACTTTGGCATATTCATTATTTTGAATTAAAGGCACTTAAGAAACAGCAGGTACAGGACTTCCCTGGTGGCGCAGTGGTTAAGAATCTGCCTGCCAATGCAGGGGACACAGGTTTAAGCCCTGGTCTGGGAAGATCCCACATGCCACGAAGCAACTAAGCCGTGCTCCACAAATACTGAGCCTGCGCTCGAGAGCCGCTAGCCACAACTACTGAGCCCTTGTGCCACAACTACTGAAGCCCGCACGCCTAGAGCCCATGCTCCGCAACAAGAGAAGCCACCGCAATGAGAAGCCCACGCACCGCAACGAAGAGTAGCCCCAGCTCGCCACAACTAGAGAAAGCCCGCACACAGCAACAAAAACCCAACACAGCCATAAATAAAATAAATAAATTTATTTTTTAAAAAAAGAAACAGCAGGTACAAGGATACTCTGACCCTTCTTTTTCTTCCTGAAAGCAGGAGATAAAACTTCCATATGAAAGATACCCTCCCTATACCAGGAGGAAAGAAGACATTTCAATCACCAGAGACAGGGAATTTTGGGCTGAGAAATCTGTACAAACAAAGTTTGTTGAACCAACATTTACCTTCTTAGTTACTTCTTTACCATTTAGTATCCCACCCCAAACGGCTTTGTCTTGTCAATTTTTCACAAATTTATTATTTCTTTGTCTAAAAGTTCTAAAAGCTCCCTGCTCTGGTCACATCTTCAGGTCTTCATTCTCTTGTGAAGACACCCTTGTACATGTAAAAAAATTAATTAAATGTATATTCTTTTCTCCTGTTAACCTGTCTTATGTCCATTTAATTCTTAGGTCCAGAAAGAGACCCTAAGGGGGTAGAGGAGAATTTTTTCCTCCCTTATTATCCCCATTTTACACACCCAAACTGAGGTTTAGGAATCTCAAAAGTTAGTTTTTCTAACTGCCCTTTTCATACAAGTTGTTGGTAGCAAATCAGGATGGCAATTTCTGTCTTTTGGCTGAGTTCTGGATGCTTCCTGCTGTATTCCATCCCCAGGGCAGTCAGGAGAAGCAGGAAGTACCAGTGGTGCAACAGCCCCTCAGAACCATTCCCAAAGACACCTTGTTTTGATTCTACATCCTTCAAGTCTGTGATTTGACTTTTGAAGATCCAGCAGTTGCAATAACCTGAGACAATTTGTCTGTCCCATCTCAATTGCTGCAATGGGTGGCGAAAAGATCCTTTACTCCCCCCACCACCATGCAGACTTCGTCAGCCAGCTGTGAGGAGATGAGTCAGAAGGTTCTCTAAGCTCAGGGGCAGGGCCACCATATGGAATGGCCAGAATGGAGCCATGTGTATAGTGGATGCTCAAAAGAAGAAGCCAGTTTCCACAGAAGGGAGTGGGGGAGAGAGAGAGAAGAGGAGGAAGAAGAAGAAGAAGAAGAAGAAGAAGAAGAAGAAGAAGAAGAAGAAGAAGAAGAAGAAGAAGAAGGAGAAGGAGAAGGAGAAGGAGAAGGAGAAGGAGAGGAAGAAGAAGGAGGAGAAGAAGGAGAAGAAGGAGAAGAAGAAGAAGAAGAAGAAGAGGAGGAAGAAGAAGAAGAAGAAGAAGAAGAAGAAGAAGAAGAAGAAGAAGAAGAAGGGGAAGAAGAAGAAGAAGGAGAAGAATAAGGAGAAGAAGGGGAAGAAGCAGAAGAAGAAGGAAAGAAGAGGAGGAGGAAGAAGAAGAAGATGATGAAGAAAATGAAGGGGAAGAAAGAGAGAGAGATTAGCTGCCTAATGATTTTTTTGGTCCTTGAGACCCAGTTAGATACCCTGCAATTTATTTCCATTATAGTCTCCTATTAATAATTCCCTTTTAATTCCCTGAGCTTCTTTGTGTGAGTCTCTTTGCCTTGTAACCAAATGGGCTCTTACTAAGTCATCACCCATGGAATACCGTGCATTCGCTGCAATTGCATTTGGTACAATATGACAACAGTCAACTAATCGCTCAGTGTTTTGAACACCTATTAGGTAGACCCCCCCCCCACCAGTGATTTGCAGTAGGGGTTATAAAGAGAACTGAGCCATGGTCCTTGATCTAAAGGAGGTGTTTTTTTTAGTGCATCATACATGTAAAATTTAGTTTGGTAAGTAAAATTGACACAGACAAAACCAGGAACAAATACATGACACCACAAAATCAAGTGCTTGGCTAGTTGAACTAATTCTAAGGGCAGTATGAGTTCAGAATCGGGAATTTAAGGAATTCTTAAAGGAAGTACGGGGCTTAAAGTTCACTTTGAAAGGACTGTCAGGATATGGATTGACATGAAAGAGTGGGGGGTTGGGGAGGAGGTGCTTGCCAGTTGCTGAGAAATGGCACTGGGGGGGATGGTGAAGCTGCAGACAACAGAGAGGGGATGAAGGGGTGTGTGGAGTACAAGGAGAGAGTTAATTGATCTAGTTTTAAAAAATTGCTCTTTTACTCTCTTTCCAGACTTCATCTGAGATTCCTTCTTTAGCCAACATACTTTAACCCGGAGCACATTTCCTCTCCTCATCTTTCCCTTTTTTCTTTTTCTTTTCTTTTTTCTTCTTAAGTTGTTTAAATTTAAACCATTATTTGTGACTCTCTTTCCTGGGAGAATCACTGCAAGAAGAATGATGGTGCCACGGGAAGGTGACCCGTCTGTCTGAAGCTAGAGGTTCTTCTATGAGTTAAATAACTTCCCTGGTGAGCCCAGGCGAGTCATCTTGTCTCTAATCCCTTGCAGCTGAACTTCACCCCTTGGCCCAGCGTTGCATACAGCTCACAGCCCTCCCCCTTCCCCTTCCCTCTTCTTTTAGGCTCCCTTCCCCAGGAATTTCATCACTTCCTAGAACTGCCAAAACATTTTTGGTATATTTCTCTCAGTTAGTGTTTAACTAAACATCTACCTCTAAGGGATGGGCTGAACCGATGGAAGAAATATTGATAGCCAGAGACCCAGGAAGACAGTTTCTGCAGGGTGCCTCCCTGGCTTCTGGAGGGGAGAGAAGGAGGGCAGTGGACCGTTGGCACAGGAGTGAGACACAATGGAATCTGGCTTCACCTCCAAGGACACTTATCTGAGCCATTTTAACCCTCAGGCTTATCTAGAAAAATATTATAACTTTGGATCCAGACACTCCGCAGAAAAACAGATTCTTAGGCATCTTCTGAAAAATCTTTTCAAGATATTTTGCCTAGGTAAGTTTACCTGTTGTCTGTGTGTCTCCCCTCCAAATGTGAGTCATATAGAGAGAGTCTCAGGGCATGACTCTTTTGTGTCTAATGATAGTTATTTGACAGCTCTTTTGGCATCACCCATTCATTTAACTAGGATAAAAACTAACATTGGGGTGGATATTTTACAGTTTACAGAGTGCTTTTATATCCATTATCTCCTTTGGCCCTGCAAGAGGGTAATCCAAAAACTGGAATTCTGTCCTTGATTCTACATTGATTTGCTAGGTCACTAGCCAGACATTTCACTTAAGAAATGGAGATTCTAGAGACTTCCCTGGTGGTCCAGTGGTTTAAGACTTTGCCTTCCAAAGCAGGGGGTGCGGGTTCGATCCCTGATTGGGGAGCTAAGATCCCACATGCCTCATGGCTAAAAAACCAAAACATAAAACAGAAGCAATATTGTAACTAATTCAATAAAGACTTTAAAAATGGTCCACATCAAAAAAAAAAAAAAATCTTAAGAAAAAAAAAAAAACAAATGGAGATTCTAGTAATTATTCTATTCTTAACTCAAAGGAATGTTGTGAATGTGCATGAGATAAAGACCTCCCATGAAGGGAGGATGCTTTTTGAAGAACTGGATGCTTTTTGGAGAAAGACATTATAAAAAATCAATTTTTAAAAAATTTTAACTTTCTCTCAAAGCATTCCTTAATAGTTTTTACATTATCTGTGTAGCAGTCTTTCTGGATCAGGGGTCTGTACACCAGATGCAGATCTTTTTTTCCCTCCTCCTAGACCTAAAAATATACCAGCCACATGCTCCACCCTTGAATGGGGAATGGAAAGTAAAAAATGTTTTAAAAAGAGACATTGAGGGAAGAGGGGTGACTAGAGAGATGGTCTGTCTTTGGGGCTCTCCTTGGGGCTCCCCAGCATAGTCCTGGCAAACAGAGTGCAAATCAGCTCTATCTGCCACCCTATGATGCCTGACCCCCTTCCTCATTCCCTCCTCTAAACCAGATGGTGTGAAGGGAGACCTCCTGATCGACATTGGCTCTGGCCCCACCATCTATCAACTCCTCTCTGCTTGTGAATCCTTCAAGGAGATCATCGCCACTGACTATACTGATCGGAACCTGCAGGAGCTGGAGAAGTGGCTGAAGAAGGAGCCCGGGGCCTTCAACTGGTCCCCAGTGGTGACCTATGTGTGTGAGCTTGAAGGGAACAGGTAGAGAAACTCGGGTCTGCTTCCTGGCTTTCTTAGGGTACCTGGGTGCCAGTTCATTTTTCAGAACCAAAAATTATCCTTAGAGTTCAAGTTGAAAAGCAAAGGAAACAGAGAGAGAGGGACCAAAGAGAAATCCAAATGGAGAAAGAGAGAGCTAGAGAGAGAGAACGAGAGTGAAGCACACGCGTGTTGTGCGCGCGCGTGCGCCTGTGTGTGTGTATGTGCACCAGAACAGCAGAAGACATAGCTGAAAAAACTGAATAGTTGGTTACTGAGCCAAGATGAGTGGTCACAAAACCTTTCCAGGCCTGTGTATGGATGCATTGTGCAGGCCAGATACTGTAGGACCTTGTTTTAGGAAAACTTCAAGTAAGAGGCCAAACCAGCTCCTCGCTAGAAGGTTTCAGGTCGGGGCTTGCCGCCCTAGTGACTTGCTAGCCATCCAAATGCATAGATCTCTGCTGTGAAAGTGGCTAATCCTGACACCACCAGATACAACAAAAAGCTGACTAGGTTTTTTTTTTTTTTTTTTTTTTTTAATTCTTGATGTGGACCATTTTCAAAGTCTTCACCCAATCCGTTACAACATTGCCTCTGTTTTTTATGTTTTGGTTTCTTGGCCGCGAGGCATGCGGGATCCTAGCTCCCCAACCAGGGATCTAACCCGCACCCCCTGCATTGGAAGGCAAAGTCCCAACCACTGGACCACCAGGGAAGTCCCGCTGACTAGGTTTTTAAACTGAGATTAGCAGCATAAAGGAATTATTCGAAAAGAATTTGTTACTCACCATTCATAAAATTAGGGCTTTACATATCGACAACTAATGATCAAAATCTTATAGTACCCTATCTATAAGTAAATTTATGCAAACAAAGTTTGTTTAAATTACTAATTTCTCCCCACGCAAGAAATTGGCAATAGACTACCAGCCAGAGGTGAAGAGTCGAGCACTTCACTTTGTTATTCCCTTGTCCTGATGTGCCTCCCATTCTACAGCCCAGCCAACCATCAGTGCCTGGAGCAACATGGCTTTGCTGCTATGAATATTGCCAAGACCCCAGAGACTCCTTTGTAAATGGCACAAAAAGACCACTTTGGTGTTCTAGCGTTTATCAGAGGAGGTCCCTTGTCTCCTAGAGCTCACATCAGGGAAGGCAGGCACATGCCAAATCATTTAGGGCCTTCAAGGCCAAGTTAATGCTTGTGGACTTCAAGTGTAACAAGAAAACATCAGAGGTATAACTAGGAGAGTGATGTGACCCAATTTACATTTACAAAGATCTCTCTGGCTATTGTGTAGAGAATGGATTGGAGGTTTAGAGAACAAGAGATGCAGAAGGAAGAGATGTTGGTGGCTTGGACTAGGTGATGGAGAGAGATAGAAGATTTTAAGATGAATTTTTGAGAGAGAATGATTAAGAGTTGGTAGCGATTGGTTAGTGGGAATGAGGAAAGGGAGGTATCAAGGATGACTCCCATGTTTCTGAACTCAAAACAGGGGGATTGAGGTAACATTCCTGAATCCCAAGTATAAATATAAAATCATGTGGTCTCAACACATCCCTCAGGAGTATGCCTACCTCCATGTTCTTCTGGAGTGATTGATGGTCAATTCATTTTTCTATACTTGCACTTATATTTGATTCCCATCTATTTACCAACTTTTGTTTATTCCTGAGTCAAGTTCTCTTATGAAAATTTCTCTAAAGTCTGCTTCTATTTCTTTAACCCTCCCATTTTCTTTTAAAGGTCTGCTGACTTTAGCTTATTAGGAGTATTCTAAACTGTATATTCATTTTCTTACATACTGTTGCTACATTGTCTTAATGGTAATAAACGTGGATTGTCAAATGTAAGTTATCAATATGACTCATTGGTGGTACAATTCCTTATGGTACAGAAGTATGAATAAACTAGAAGTTTTATCTTGTGTTCCCAATTAAACTTTTTGGTATCATGTGGAGTCACTAAACTTCCACTGGGTTTTGTTGGTCTTTTATTCCCTTTACCAGGGATAGTAAGTATTGAAATCAGATAGTTTGAGTCCTTCAACTTTGTTCTTTGCAAGATTATTTTGGTAAATTTAGTGCCATTACTTTTAGAATAAACTTGTAAATTTCTTCAAAAAAAGTTTACTGAGATTTTATTGTAATTTCTTTGAATTTACAAATCAATTTAGGAGAATGGATATATTGCATCTCCAGTCCATGAACATGGTTTATCTCTACATTTAGTTAGGACTTCAGTTTCTCTCAGTTCTCATATTTTGCATATATTTTGTTAAAATGTCCCTGTGTTTCATGTTTTTTAATGCTACTGTTGATTGTATCTTTTAAATTTCATTTCTATTTCATTTTATTAGTTTCATTTGCTAGTATATAGATGTACAATTGATTTTTTGTATATTAGATCTTGCTGACTTCACTAATTTCATTTTTTATTTTATTTTTTATATTGAAATATAGTTGATTTACAATACTTCTGTTGGTTTCAGGTGTACAGCAAAGTGATTCATTTAACATATATATGTATATATCTATATTCTTTTTTCTATTCTTTTCCATTATAGTTTATTACAAAATATTGCACTAATTAATTTTAATCATTTTTGGTAGATTCCATAGTATTTTCTATGTACATTCTTATATCATCTACAAATAAAAATACTTTTACTTCTTCTATTTCAACTTTATGCCTTTATTTATTTTTTATGCCCTATTACATTGACTAGGACCACCAAAACAATGTTGAACAAAAATGATAAGAACAGACATTTGTACCTTTTTCCATATCTTAGGAAAAAATGTTCAATGATTCATCATTAAGAATGACATTATTTATAGGTTTTTCATAGAAATTCTTTATCAGACTAAGTTCCCTTGTATTTCTAGTTTCTTGGGGGGTTTTAATCAAATGTTAAAATTCGTCAAAAAATTTTTTTGCATTTACTGAGATGGTCATGTGATGTTTCTGCATATTCTGAGAACATGAATTATGTTGGATGATTTTTGGTATTTAAACCAAACTGGCATAAACCCCTTGGTCATGAAGTAGTAATCTTTTTATGTATCCCTGGATGTGATTTGCCAAAATTTTGCTAAGGATTTTTGCATCTATATTTATGAGGGATATTGAGCTATAAGTTTATTTTCTTGTTATATGCTTGGCAGATTTTGATATCAGCATGATGCTAATTCATATAATAATTTGGAAGTGTTTCTTCCTCCCCTATTTTTTGAAGGCGTTTGTATTATTTCTTCCTTACATGATTGATAGAATTCACCCGTGAAGCTATCTGAACCTGAAGGTTTCTTCCTGGGTGAGGAGGTTTTTTATTAAGAAGAATTATTCCTTTAATGACTGTTTGGATTGTCTATTTCTTCTTTTGTCTGTTTTGATAAGTACTATTTTTCAAGGAATTTGTCCTTTACATCTTGGTTGTCAACTTTATTGTCATAAAGTTTTTTTTACAATATCCCTTTATTACTCTTTTAATGTCTGTAGGATCTTTGGTGATTGTCCCTCTTTCATTCTTAAAATTGGCAATTTGTCTTTTTCTTTTAATCTTGATTGATCTTGTTAGAGATTGATACATTTTATTAATCTTTTCAAAGAACCAGCTTTTGGCTTTGTTGATTTTCTCAGTTGTCCATTGTGTATTCCATTGATTTCTGCTCTTATTTTTCTTATTTTCTGTCTTCCACTTACTTTAGTTTTAATATGCTCTTCTTTTTCTAGCTTCTTGAGATGGAAGCTTAGGTCATTTATTCTCACACTTTCCTTCAGCACTCTTTTAGCTGCATCCCATGACTTTTGATGTGTCATATTTTTGTTATTATCCAATTCAGCATATATTCTAATTTTCTTTGTGATTTCTTCTTTGACCATAAATTATTTGTAATTGTGTTGCTTAGTTTCCAAAATTGTTGGGATTTTTTTTCTAGATATTGTTACTGGTTTCTAATTAAATTTCATTGTAGTCAGAGGTTTATTTTGTGACCCAGCATATGATCTATTTGGTGAACATTCTATGTGTTCTACATTGAAAAGAATGTATATTGTCCAGTTGTTGGTGTCGTTTCTATAAATATTAATTCAGTCAGGTAGATTGATAATATTGTTCAAATTCTCTACATGATTTTTTGTTTACTTATTCTATCAATTACTGGGAGAGAGAGATGTTAAAAATCTCAAATTATGATTGTGGATTCATCCCTTACTCCTCATAGTTCTGCCAACATTTTCTTCATGCATTTTGAAGCTTTGTTATTAGCAGCATATACTTTTAGGATTGTTATGTCTTCTTGACGAATTGACGATTTTATCATTATATCTCCCTTTACATCCAGTAATACACTTTGTTTTGAGGTCGACTTTGATATTAATATAGCCACACCAGCCTTCTTATTCTTGGTGATGGCATAAGGTGGTAGGGACCTCTAAGACGGTCCCCACTAATCTTCATTTCAGGTATTCACGCTCTTGCTTAATTCTCTCCCCATGAGTGTCCATTGGATTTAATGACTGGATTCTAACAAATATGGTGCTGTAGAGTGATGGGACATCAATTCTGAGATTAGGATACAAAGAGACTACAGCTTCCCTATTGGGTGCTCTCTCTTACAGTCACTCACTTGTCCTAAGGAGTGAGTTTGGAAGCAAATTTACCCCCATGTGGGCCTTCAGATGACACTGGACAACTCTGAGAGTGACCAACACTACAGTCTCATGAGGCACCTTGCACCAGAGACACTCAGCTAATCTGTACCCAAGTATCTGACCTGCAGAAACTGTGAGATGAATGTTTGTCATTTTAAATTGCTAAGTTTGGGGGTAATTTATTATGTAACAATAGATAAATAACATACATGGTATAGCTTTTTCTACCCTTTTGTTTTCAACCTGTCCGTGTTTTTATATTTAAAATGATTTTTTTTCAAATAACATGTAGTAGGTCTTGCTTTTCAATCCAACCTGACAATTTCTACATTTTAACTGGATTGTTTACTCAATTTACATTTAATGTAATTAGTGATATTGTATGGCTGAGTCTAAATCTACCATCTTGGTATATATTTTCTATTTGTCCCATCTGTCTGGTGTTCATTTGTACCTTTGTCCCGCTTCTTGTTGGTGAATGAAATAATTTTTGTTTTTCCATTTATATAGTATAATTATACACATTTTTAGTATGCCTTTATCTCCTCTATTGACTTTTTTCTCCTCTATTGACCTCTTTTGTGTTTTGTGTGTGTGTATGTGCACGCGTGCGCATGACTTTTCTAGAAATTACATAATATATTTGCAACGTCTCATGAACAATGTAAGATATTACAACAGTGTAATTCCTTTAACCCACTCTCCTGCCCCTTATACACTTGTTGTCATATATTTATTCTGTATAAACTATAACACTATAATACACTGTTATAATTTTTGCTTTAAGCAGTCAGTAGTACTTTTATTTTCTTTATTGTTTTATTTTTAATTTTGGTTAAGAAAACACACATCATAAAATTTATCACCTTAATTCTTTAAGTGTACAGTTTTGTAGTTTTAAGTATATTCACATCAGTCAGTAGTATTTTCAATAAATATATATAAAGTCTCCTGTGTTTATCCACAAATCTGTCCTGTCTAGTATTCTTCACTCCTTTCTGCAGATCTAGGCTTCTATCTGACATCATTTCCCTTCACCTGGAGGACTTCTTTTAGTGTTTTTGTATAATGCATTTCTGCTGGAGACAAATTCTCTCAGCTTATCAATATCAGGTAAGAATCAATAATTCTTTTCTTCCTCGTAATATGAGGAATTTAACAATTTTTGACACCCGAAGTCCTTCTGGCATCTTCCTTCCCAGTGTTTATTGTTAAACTTTGAGATTTTAAATCCAAATATTGTAATTTAAAGTATTATTTTTATATTTTCTTTCAACATCATATGCTCTCAGTTTGTAATCATATTTGCAATTATGTGGATGTATTTTATGCTCATTTTATATTATTTTTTTAGTTGTTGAGTTTTTAATTCCGATTCATGTCATAGTCAACTGAATAGGTCTTTGGACCTTTTTCAAGAAGAACACAAAGATGACATATTTTCTACGCCCATGAATATTGGGAAGGTATTTTTGGTGCCCTTACTCATGAGCAACATTGTAAAATTGTTTAATATTGCTTAAACATTGCTCCATGTTTTTCCCCCGCATTAAGTAAGAAATCAAGAGAGGCTATTTTCACATGCCATTTTAACCTGTAAACCCCTTACTTAGAATTTTATGCTGGCTAGAGCCTTCAAACTTCAGATATGTTCTTCAAGATAACAGTAATTTCAAACTTTTTAAATGGACTATGTGATTTCACAGAATGAAATTGACATTAACTAGAAGAAAACTGCAGTGATGAGGATTTAGACAATATTCAAAATTATTAAATAAGGAATTTCCCAGGACTTATAGAATATCAGGGAAAGTTTATCAAAAAGTTCTTAGTCGTTGTCAGACAGCACATCTTTCCAAGGTCCAAATCATGCTTCAAGAGGCTTTTAGAACTTTGTTCTCAATTTCTCTAGCTATCACAAGCCTTTGCATCTTATTCAGAAATGAACCCTTAACATCTAGCAGGATACTGAAAGCATTACTTATCTCAAGCCAGAATCATCAGCTCGTAGCAATTGTTCCTGAGACACTGTCCCTTCCCAATCACTCTGTCGGACTAAGGAACTGTATTTTTGGCAGTAAAATTCTGCATTCTCACCCTTATCCTTCTGCTAGATCTTGTGGCTTCAACTGTTTTGAGAATGATTGTGATCCCATTCAACTAACGTCTTTCTTGCATCTTCAAGTTCCTCTATCAACCCACAACCTATTTCCCCTGAGATTATTTCTTCTTTATCTGAAGCTATTTCTTATGTTGACTGCTGCAAGAGACAATTGGAGCTGTCTCCTTTTCCTCCTGTTCCTCCGGAGTGTGACTCAGACATTTAGATACCATCCATGTTTACAATTATCTGAAACGTTGTAAGACACTGGTACCACATTCTTGTCTCACACTATACGTATTCATCAAGTCAGCCAGTCAAATACTAAGATATAACTAACTACTCAAGCACGAACCAAGGGAAATGAGCGTTACCTTAAGAAATCCTAGAAGCAGCATTAATTTACCTCTGGCACCTGGAACCTGGGACACATTGCCTTGTGGTCCACAGACGAGCAGCTTCCATATCATCTGGGAACTTGTTAGGAATGCAGATTCTCAGGCCTACCTTCAGAATCTGCATTTTAGCAAGATCTGCAGGGGACTGTATGCATTTTACAGGCTGAGAAGCACTGGCGTCTGGAACGGAGCTCCCCAACAGGACACGCTAGTGGGGATGAGCTAGAGGTGTGCTCTGCAGGTTCTCCTCAGCCCTCGGCCCCTGGGCCAGCAGGGGGCGGTCTGGGGAGGTGGCAGCCCCTCCTGGTTGCCTCTACGGACGGCAGCTCCTCCACTTACCTCCGTGGACCTGACAGGAGAAAGCTTGAGCACCTGTAGAGGTGGCGGTTCTCTGAAATAAATGCTTTCCATACAAAGACGTTCGTATCTATTGAAAAAGATGTTTGTCTAGGGCCCCAAATAGACATACCTGTGCCAGATTTGTTCTGTGAACTAGTGAACTGCTTCTATCCCAAAGCATCTCTGTATTCCCAGGTCTTGTGAAAGATTGATATTCTTTCTCAAACTCGCGATCTTGGTGGTCATGATGATTGCCTCAGGGATGCCTAGGAAAAACTTCTGCCTTTTACAAGGATGTCTTTCTCTTGAACACGGGCTCTCACTGCATTATCTCTTGGGGGAAATTAACAGGACAGGTTGCAAAACCTTCAGCCGTCCATTTCTTCAAATGGTAAACATTTCTATTCCTGTGTGTCAAAGCATCTCAAACTTAACGTGCCCAAAATAGAGCTATGATCTTCCCCAAATCTGCTTTATTTCCGGTATTCTTATCTCCTTGAATGGCACCATCATATAATTAATTGGAGAAGCCAGAAACCTGGAAGTCAGTCCTGTCATCTCCCTGTCAGTCATGTTTCATGACCAGCAGCAAGTTCTGTCCACTTCACTTCCTGAGTTCCTCTTAAACCAGTATATTTCTTCCACTATTTTCCATGCAAGCTGTTTTCTTGGTCCAAGCTACCATCCTCTCCTTCCTAACTGGCCTCCCACCTCCATTCTTGTCCCAAATTGATTGCCTCAAAGTATAAATCTGATCATATCACTCCTTTCCTTAGCACCCCCTTAATATCTCCCCACGGCTTTTAGGATAAAAAGCAAAATTCTTAACATGGTCCACGAAGCCCTGTCTAGTCTGGCACCTGCCTTGTGGTCCCCAGACTAGCAGCTTCCATGTCAACTGGTGGGCGCTTACCTTTTTGCCTCCCGTTCAGCCATGCGCTGCTTCGTTTCCTGAGGTTCAGCCACACTGGCTTTCTCCTCTCCATGTTTCTTCCCACCAAAGGGCCTTTGCTCTTGCTATTTCCTCTTACTGGAGTATGCTCCTCCCTCCCTCCTCTCTTTGGTCCAGTTCACTCCTACTTATTTATCCTCTGTTTCTCTGCTCACCTGACTCCTTTCCGGAGGAGCTTTCCCTCATGCTTCTACACTGAGTCAAGCTCCCAGTATTCTTCTCTTAGTGCCGTGTGCCCCTCCTGCCTGGCATTCATCACAGCTTTAATGTTTCAGTTTTGTGGATGATCATTGGATTATGTCTTCCTCCCCCACCAGACTGTAATCTCCATGAGGATAGGATTTGTTTCTCATTCGTCCCACCTTAGGTCTCCACTGCCCAGTGCTCTTCCTGGCACACAATAGAAGGTCAAAAAATATTTATAAAAGAAGTGACTGCATGCATTTTGCTTTCCAGACCGCTGCCTCCTAGTGTCACTCAGCTGTGGCCTGTATCGAAGGTTCACCAGTGATGAGTCCTTTCGCTCTTACAATTCTCACGTTGACATCCAAGCTTATTCAGCTTTTCATTTCCTTTACACGTCTTGATGGTTTTCCCTCAGGAGGGCCTGCTGGAACCTCTGGGGATGGGGCTTGGGGAGGTAAGTGTAATGGAAAAAAGCTTGTCCAGAGGATTCTGATTCACCACCCGCCTTGCAGCGTCAGGGCAGGAAGATCCTGCTTTAAATCTCAGGATAACTACCTGGGGTCTGGAAAGACAATCTTACAAAGTGTTCTTCCCAGGAGTCTCACTCTATCCTTTCCTCCCCCTCTCCCTCCCCAGTTCCTTCAGGCTTTTATAGACAGCATATTTACAGGGGATGTGGCTCTTTTTTTTTTTTTTTTTTTTTTTTTTGCATATTGATTCCTTTGAAAGGCTAGATCTTTAGAGCTAGAGAAACGGCCACACGGTGGTTAGCTTTCTGTAAAACTGCCTAACGTTTTTCTGGTGTGTATTTATTCCCTACCCCTTGAGCTAAACATGAGGCTGAGTGGTAATTGCCTGTGTCTCCAGGCGAGGCCATTTCATTGCAGGTGTATCACAGGCCCCGAGGAGCCCTGAGGTGTAATCTTTACACGGCTGCCTTGGCAACTGAGTTCACCAATGTTTGTAGTGCACCCGAGGACAAGCAGGTATCCACGACAGTGGGTGTTTCTAACAAATTTCCCTCTCAAATTGGCACCTTCTCTGCCAGCTTTCCAGACTTCACAGTGTGTCTCACAGTTTGGGAACAATTTCCATCATCATCTGACTGGCAAGTACTAGTTCTGTGGCAACTTGTGTTTTTAAAATAGCTTCATACACAGTAGGGTCCAGAGGTCCAACCTGCCTCTGATGTAATCACTTAAATACACATTACCGTAATGTTCCCAAGAGACAGCATCGTCTTTGGACACGTTCAAAAGAACACTACGTTGTCACTTGTTTAGCTTTTTGTATACACTTAAGTTATCCATAGGTGAAGATAGGTTATTTGAATTTTTTCTATTCTAGATTAATTTACCTCTTCAAAGCCATGTTTCACACAGACTTTCATAATGTTGAATTATTATTTTTTATTCTTAAAATGATCTGTCAAATTATGCACGTTCTGTCAGGCGGGGTGGAAGCTTTGTAACTGATTTCCCTATTTTTAGAACGACTAACCCTCCCGGTTTGTCCAGGACTGAGACGGGTTCCCAGGACATGGGATTTTCAGTGCAAAAACCAGAAAAGTCCAGACCACTGGGGCAAATTTGTCACCCTGCTACCATTTCTACCCCAATAAGAGGAACAGGTAGACCCAGTCAAAGGCAATTATCATTCCCTGTATCTCCCAGTTTACTGGTTGTTAGGAATTCCCTGAAAGTAATATCTTGCAAAGCTTTTTTCTCTCTCTCTCTTTTTTTAATATTTTGGTTGGCATTTTAAAAAAATTTTATTTATTTATTTATTTATTGGTTGCACTGGGTCTTTGTTGCTGTGTGTGGGCTTTCTCCAATTGCGGCGAGCAGGGGCCACTCTTTGTTGTGGTGCATGGGCTTCTCATTGCAGTGGCTTCTCTTGTTGCAGAGCACAGGCTCTAGGCGTGCGGACTTCAGTAGTTGTGGCTCACGGACTCTAGAGCGCAGGCTCAGTAGTTGTGGCGCATGGGCTTAGTTTCTTCGCGGCATGTGGGATCTTCCCGGACCAGGGCTCACACCCGTGTCCCCTGCATTGGCAGGCGGATCTTAACCACTGTGCCACCAGGGAAGTCCTCTCTCTCTCTCTCTCTCTCTCCCTCTCTCTCTCTCTTTTTTAATAGAACAGCTTTATTAAGATAAAATTCACATAACATATGATTCACCCATGTAAAGTGTGCCATTCAGTAGCTCTTAGTATGTTCACAGAATTGCGTGATCCTCAGCACGATTTTAGAACATTTCATAACTCCCCAAAGAAACCCTATACCCACCAGTGGTCATTCTCCTTTCCCCCAGTCCTCTCAGCCCCTAGCAACCACTGGTCTGCTTTCAGTCTCTACAGATTTGTCTTTTCTAGATATTTCATATAAATGGAATCATACAATATGTGGCCTTTTGTGTCTGGCTTCTGTCACTGAACATCATGTTTTCAAGGTTCTTCCATGTTGTAGCCTGTGTCAGTTGTTCGTTCCTTTTTATTACTGAATAATATTCCATTGTATGGATAGACCACATTTTATTTATCTATTCATAATTTGATGGACATTTGGGTTGTTCCCATCTTTTGGCTATTATGAATAATGCTGCTATAAATACTCATGGACAAGTTTTTGTGTGGACACATGTTTTCATTTCTCTTGGGTATAATCCTATGATTAGAATTCCTGAGTCATAGAGTCTGCCATACAGAGTGAAGTAAGTCAGAAAGAGAAAAACAAATACCGTATGCTAACACATATATATGGAATCTAAGAAAAAAAATGGTTATAAAGAACCTAGGGGTAAGACAGGAATAAAGACACAGACGTAGAGAATAGTCTTGAGGACACAGGGAGGGGGAAGGGTAAGCTGGGACAAAGTGAGAGAGTGGCATGGACATATATACACTACCAAATGTAAAATAGATAGCTAGTGGGAAGCAACCGCACAGCACAGGGAGATCAGCTCGGTGCTTTGTGACCACCTAGAGGGGTGGGATAGGGAGGGTGGGAGGGAGACGCAAGAGGGAGGAGATATGGGGATATATGTGTATGTATAGCTGATTCACTTTGTTATAAAGCAGAAACTAACACACCAGTGTAAAGCAATTATACACCAATAAAGACGTTAAAAAAAAAACAAAACAGAATTCCTGGGTCATGTTAAATCTCTATGTTAAACCTTTTTTTTTTTTTTTTGGGAACTTCCAGACTGTTTTCCAAAGTAGCTGGACCATTTTACCATCTCACCAGCAGTGTACGTAGGTTCCAGTTTCTCCACGTCCTTGCCAACACTTAGTTATTATCTGTCTTTTTTATTATAATCATCCTAGTTGGTGCGAAGTGGTATCTCATGGTTTGATTTTCATTTCTCTGATGTCAGCGATATTGAGCATGTTTTCATATGCTTATTAAGCTTCTTAAATGGAAAATTATAACACAATTAAAAGATGTTTGTAAATAACTGATTATACACACTAGGCTTAAGATTTTAACTAAATATTTAAATAGGATGTCCACAGCTAATTGCTATTATCTCAAATCATTCTACCTGGAGGTAAATCTCCAAGTTTTCTTTAAACCATCAACTTTTCCTCATGAACAGAAATGGTTCCAGTATAAATCTCTCTCACTTGCTCTGATGTTGGGCCATCCTCTGTTCTCTCTATCAAGCACTGTTGCCTGAGTGGCTGTTTTCTTCTGGAGCCAGCGACTGTGTGTTCTTTGCACATAAGCTTGGATTTGCACCCCTGGTGCTTTGTTGATTAACTTCCTCAAAGTGTTGGATACTCAATCATCACTCATACAATTTGGGCTCAGTGGCCTTCTGGGCACTTTATACACTCAGCAATTCCTCTCTTTGTCTTACCTCTCTGATTTTCTGCTACTTCTTTTCCTTTGTCTGTTCCCTTTCTCCAGTTTCTCTTGTTCACTCTATGTGTTTATTTAATTTCGTTCATTGGTTAGTTTGTTCCTTTATTCCTCCACTAATAAATTCCGAAAGGATCTGAGGCACTGGATTCCATCTCCTGCCCTTGCCTTTTCTCCTTCTGTCATTAACGAATTTTCTCTCAAGAAACCCCATTGATTTGGCAGAAAAGGATAGGATTCCTAACAAGGCTACCAAGAAAACTATCTCCATCAGGAAACATACTCCCTACCTGCAATATCTTTTGGAGCCTGAGAATGGAAACAAGGAGTTTTCATCTTTCTAGAAAGGCCCTGGCCACAATTGTGTGACATGATCAACAGTTTCTACGAATGTCTATGGATGACCTCCTATTGATCAGCAGCTACTACAAAGATACCATTTCTGCATTTAAACCCATTATTGCTTGATATATGTGGCCAAACAGTCACTACCTTACAGTTTGGCAGAGGGAACAAGGGTAATAATAATAATAATAACAATAATAAATGATCTGGGCACTATTCTAAGCAGTAGAAGAAGAAGAATTTCATGGGGGCAGTCCACTGTAGAAACAGGCAACTAGGTATTTTTATTATCATTTCCATATTATTAATTACTTTGTAAAAAAGATTTAACCCAGCGCAAGGTAATATGGTCACATTCAGATACCAAAATGGTCCCTCATTTCTTCTTTCTCTGTTTTTACAACAGGGATGGCCCTAAGGTTATAACGTTTGGGACAACACTGCCGTTTTCATTCCTGACCTAAGAGATCTGGGGTTCCCATGAGTGGGGTAGCCAGCGATCTTTGTCGGTTTGTGTGTTTCAGAGTCAAGGGGCCAGAGAAGGAGGAGAAGTTGAGGCGGGCGGTCAAGCAGGTCCTGAAGTGTGACGTGACTCAGAGCTGGCCGCTGGGGGCTGTCCCACTGCCCCCGGCTGACTGCCTGCTCAGCACGCTGTGCCTGGACGCCGCCTGCCCGGACCTCCCTGCCTACCGCACGGCCCTCAGGAACCTCGGCAACCTGCTGAAGCCGGGGGGCTTCCTGGTGCTCGTGGACGCTCTGAAGAGCAGCTACTACATGATCGGCGAGCAGAGGTTCTCCAGCCTCTGCCTGGGCCGGGAGGCAGTGGAGGCTGCCGTGAGGGAGGCCGGCTACACCATTGAACAGTTTGAAGTGATCTCCCAAAGTTATTCTTCCAACATGGCCAACAACGAAGGGCTTTTCTCCCTGGTGGGGAGGAAGCTGAGCACATCTGTATGATACCTTGGGGTCGCCAATTAAAGCAATTCCTCTGGCTTGCCCAGTTGACTTCAATCCTTGGTTCCAACTGCCATGGTCATTGTTCTGAGTAGAGGCTAATGGCTGGGGCCCAATGGTTCATCTAGGGCAGGGTTGGAGTGGTCAGTCTGCCTAGGAACCATTAGTTGACCACCTACTCTGTGCTCCCCATGTGTGCTGGTGTTATAAGGACTCCAACATGACAAATGGGCATGTCTAGTCTTCACTGCCTATGATTACAAAAGAATACCTCATTTTCCTTGAATATCCCAGTTATGATGGCTTAAGCCCACACGTGCCTACAGAGAAGTGTCTGCAGTTATTCACTCCTCATTTCCTGGGGGGCCCTGATGCCTTCTTCTCTCCCAGGAACAGGCTTCTCCTATTCTTCACTTCTTGCCTTCTCTGGGGACCATGTCCTCCTCTGGGGTCTACTGGTGCTACCACCACCCAGGGTCAGAGAACAGCTGTCACTTTTGCCTCCTGGTCTCAAGAATGGGGTAGGCCTTTCTTTTACTTCCCTCAACACACCTGAGCCAAGGCTGTGACTTTTATACCTGAATAGAAGTTTAGGAGTTAGCAAGAGAGAAAAGAGACCCTGTCTTACAGGTGCTATTAGAAACGAGTATCTTTGGGAATTCCCTGGTGGTCCAGGGGTGAGGACGCCACGCTTTCACTGCTGAGGGCCTGGATTCAATCCCTGGTCAGGGAACTAAGGTCCCGCAAGGCACGCTGAGTGGCCAAAAAAGAAAAAAAAAGAAAGAAAGAAACAAGTATCTCAGAGCCCACATCCGTAGAGGGTCCTGGAAGGTAGCCTGTTGGCATAGCTTTTGGCCAAGCATCTACTTATCTACTTGGAGTTAGCATACCTCCATATGGCACGGCCACCCTTTCTGGGTCCTATGCCCATCACCCCGAGGCTCTAAAACAGAAGTTGACAAACTACGACCCAGGAGCCAAATCCAGCCTGCTGCCCATTTTGTAAAGTTTTATTGGAACATAGTCATGGACATTCATTTGCGTACTGTCTATGGTTGTTTTCCTGCTGTGATGGCAGAACTGAGTAATTACGAGAGCAACTGTATGTATAGCCTGAAAAGCCTAAAATGTCTATTATTGGATCTTTGTAAAAAAAAAGTTTGCCTCCCCCTACCCGAGAGAGAGAAGGAGTTTCCTCCTCACCCAGGTCTGAGGCCCCTTTCTCTAGTCTTCATTTCTCATCCCAAGATTTCTCTCTTCCTAGGATTACTGACAGTGGACATTTCTGCTTCTCACAAGGGAGAGTCCTTCCTCCCCACTCCCCCGACATGCAATGACAGTCACATTAGGGCACGAGATTCCAACACCAGTACATTTTTGTTTACTTGGTTGTAAATAACCCAGTATTGGTCCATTTCCGAGACATTTCCAATTGTTCAATTATCATAGGACATTCACATCACAACATTCTAACCTGCTTACGAGTTCTAGAGATTCTGTCCTGAAGGCCACTAACAGGCCAGTCCAGGCTGCATCAAGAAGGCCAAGTCCAGCTCTGTTCCTGTAAGCAGGTGGGGAGGGTCAGACCTGTGCATCCTTTCTCCAAATAACTGTTCCCAGAAGGCAGCACACTTAGCTCCCCAGGAGCCAGCACCAGTCACCCAGGCCCAAAGGAAGCTACAAAGTCTGTGGAGAATGGGCTCTCCCAAAACTGTGCCATCTACCTCCACCCAGAATGAAGGTCACAGTGTCTGAAAACGTCTGCATTTGGTTACCCCCCTAGCCCACCCAAGGCAATGGCCCTTGCTTACATTTGCATAACAGCAAAGAAAAACATAAGCCTACTTTTAAAACAGGATTTCCTGGTTTCAACCTCTTTTAAAAACAGCAATTTCTTTTTAAAACAAGCTTTCAACTGATGATAGGTTTTCTACTTTGACCTATGCAATTTTGGCTGGGTGGGGGAGAGGAGCGGGGTGGATGCCAGGGGAAGAAGCTGAGACCAGATTGCCCACAACAGCTTTGTAAGGCACAGTCCCTGAGCAGATTAGTCTTCTGTGATTTCACCTCTAAGATGACATTTATGGTAACACTTTTTGTTTCCCCACTGAACTGTGAGCCTCTTGGGTTTATATTTGGATTCCCCAACCCTTTGGCCAGACATGGTCTAGGCTCTGGGCACAGAGCAGTGAATAGCGGAGGTTAGAACCCTGTTCTGGGAGTTTATGTTCTAGAAGAGGAAGTGGGGGGACAGGAAGATAAGGAAACTAATCAATCAATGAATGAGATACTTTCTGATAGTGATCAGAGCTATGAAGGCACTATAACAGGATAATGGGCTGGAGACTGTCTGATTGACAGAACATCTGACTAAAAAATGGTTTAAAAAATAGGGGTTTATTAATCTCACAAGGAAGAAACTCAGAGGTAGGCACTTGCAGGAGAAAGTGGGGGGTCTACAGCATGATCAGACATCCCGGTCATATCCATCTTTCTACTCCGCCTGTGCCTGCGAGTGGAGTTTTCATGGGAGGAAATCTGTTTCAGAAGCCCCAGCAGGCTTCCTACCTCTTACTGACCAGACTAACATGCCCACCTCTAGACCAATTGCAGACAAAACAGAAAAGACACAGGGCACACTTCTAAAGATTTGTTAAATGAATGAATAAATTCTTAGGTGACAGCAAAAAGAAAAAAGAAAACTCACTGGATTCAGTGAACAAGCCAGCAGCTCTGATCATCTCAGCATCCAATTTTTTTCCTACAAAGATCATCCCATTTTCAACATCTGGCTCTGCTGCTTACTAGCTGTTTCTCCTTGGGCAAGTTACATAACCTCTCTGTGTCTGCCTCCTTATTTGTAAAATGAGATTAAAATAGAATTTCCTATCAAAAGAATACAAATGAATCGCTACATATAAAGGACCTAGAATAAATGCTTGGCACTTAATAAGCCCGCAATATTTATTTATTGTTAGCTATAATATTATTATCTTTGATATTAGTTGCCAAAGCAGCTGAGAAAAGATATCTTGAGCTCTAAGTAAGAGAGAGGATTGCAGTTCTGGGCTGCAGGCGTCCAGGCTCTTTACTACTGGCATTGCCTTCCAGAGGGGCTGTGATAAAACTCAGTTTCTACACTGCATGCCACCAATTCCTTTCTCATTTAAGAAATATTCAGCAAACATTTGTTTAGCACCCTCCAAGTACCTTTCCTACTCCAGGCACTGAGAATGCAAATGAAGCCCTGTGTCAGCTGGCTCGCAGGTCCTCATCTCCGCAGTCACAGTGATACACCTAGTGCTTCCCGGTGCTTCCAAAGGCAGTACTGCAGCCCGCAGCAGTGGTCCCCACCCAGAATCCACGCTGTTCAGCTTCTCCTGCTCGGGCTGTGCTGCTGGTGGTCCACGTCCACAGCCGGCAAATGCTGGGGGAAGAATGACGTGGCCTGTCTTGAGAAAGGTACTCCAGGGTATGCCCAGGGTTCGAAGCCTTGGATGCCTCAGAGCCATGCCAGTTTCCTCCAGGAGAAGTAGAAAACACTTTCCATCTACACCCGGGGTTAGCAAACGTTTCCTGCAAAAGGACCAGATGGTAAATATTTTTGACGTTGTAGGTCATAGGATCTTTTTAAAAAATATATTTATTTATTTTTAAAATTTATTGTCTTTATTTTTGTGGCTGCGTCGGGTCTTAGATGTGGCATGCAGGATCTTTTGTGGCGGCGCACGGGCTTCTCTCTAGTTGTGGCATGCGGGTTGCCTCTTTTCTAGTTGTGGCGCGAGGGCTCCAGAGCGTGTGGGCTCTGTAGTTTGCGACACGTGGGCTCTCTCATTGAGGCGCGGAGCTCAATAGTTGTGGTGCACGGGCTTAGTTGCCACGCGGCATGTGGGATCTGAGTTCCTTGACCAGGGATCGAACCCAAGTCCCCTGCATTGGAAGGCAGATTCTTTACCACTGGACCACCAGGGAAGTCCTGGTCATAGGATCTTGATCTATTCAAGTCTGCAGTTATAGGGAAAGCAGCCCTAGACAATATGCAAATTAATGTGTGTGGCTCTGTTCCAATAAAACTTTATTTACAAAAACAGGTGAACAGGTTGATTTGGCCCAAAGTTTGTAGTGTACAGATTCCTGATCTAGACCCTGAAGCAGCCTTACTTGTGCCTGAAGTTTTATAAGGTTTCTCTAGTTAATTTCAAATACTCCGTTTTACTTATAGGAGCTCAAACCCAAATCCGAGGGGCTGAAAGGGGAATACAGAGAACACTGTTTCCTCCATGCTCCATCTGTGCTCCATCTCTCTCTTTCCTGCTGCATCCCGCAGTCAGAACTCCTTATTCCTCCCCCAGGGTGAAGCATTCAATAAATAATGACAGAAGATGGAGGTGGGGGCAGGGATGGGGGTCAGGTGAAATCAACTACATTAATAGTTCTCAAACTGCAAGTTGACATTCATTCATTAAAATCAAATTAGTGCATCACAATAAACATTTGGAAAAATTATACAGAATGAACTAGAAAAAAAATTCCAGATATTAGCACTCCGTATAGTCTTATTTTGTGAAGTTTTGTTTTAGTTTTATTAAAAACTACATGTAGGGGCTTCCCCGGTGGCACAGTGGTTACGAATCCACCTGCCATTGCTGGGGACACGGGTTCGAGCCCTGGTCCGGGAAGATCCCAGATGTCGCGGAGCAACTAAGCCTGTGCGCCACAACTACTGAGCCTACGTTCTAGAGCCCGCGAGCCACAATTACTGAGCCCGCGTGCCACAACTACTGAAGCCCACGCACCTAGAGCCCGTGCTCTGCAACAAGAGAAGCCACCACAATGAGAAGCCTGCGCACCGCAACAAAGAGTAGCCCCCGCTCGCCTCAACTAAAGGAAGCCTGCGTGCAGCAACAAAGACCCAATGCAGTCGAAAACAAACAAACAAACAAAAATACTACATGTATATGCATAGGTATATAAATACACTTTTATATATATAAACACATATATTTACTCCTGGATCAAGATATAAAATGTATTTATTACTGTAGATTGTGTCAAAAACTTTAAAAGCCACTGGACTGTACTCTGGGCTTCTGGGACTCAATGTAATAGCCAACGTTTTTCTTTCATACAGAGATGAAGGTCATGGTCCCTGTTCTTAAAGAACTGAGTCACTGGGGGGAATTGACATGTAAACAGTTAAAATTCAGGGTGATAAGGGCTCTGAGATGAGTAAGCCCGGGGTGCTTTGGAAGGCGGATGTCAGGAAAGCTGGCATTGGCTCTAGGTCTTGCTGGCTGCATAGAGGTGTTGTTTGGCAGTTGAGGAATAAAAGGGCAACATGAGGAACGTCCCGTACAAAGGCACGAAGCAACTCCTCTTACCGTCACCCTCCTCACGGGTTTGTTCTCTCAGTGAAGCCAGGACCTAAGCAAACATTTGGCTGCTGGGCTTTTGTTTGCTTTCCCCGAAATCAAACAGACCAACCAAGTCACTAGCAAACACTGACTAGGGGTCACTCCGGTCCTAACGTATAAATCTCTTTGACCGCTGACCCAGCGCAGGTGTTTTCAGTCTGCTTTCTGGGGAAGTGTTCCACAGTCTCGCCCTGAGCAAACTTGCATGACGACGCAAGTCGGTGTGTAATGTCCTGGACAACCACCAGGGAAGAGAAAGCCATTTACAGGGTTGTTCACCCAGTTGGTGCAGGCGGCCCGGCCAGCCCAGCCTTTGTAATTCCCATCACCTGGCTGTCACCAGTAATAAGAGAAGATGTCCGTGATATGACTTACTAGGCTGGTCTTTAAAAGCTGTGACTGCCCCCTCTAATTTTAGCCTCAGCCCACTCGGAGAATGGGAGGGGACCATTAAATCTCACGGAGACTAGGAGGAGGGGGGGGAAAAGCTCTGGATTGGGGGACAGAAGCCATGTGTGGATTTTTGTCTTATGACTTGGTTGCCATGAAAGCAGCAGTCCACCTTTGTCAGGCTGAGGGCTACCTCTGTAAAAGAGGAGGAAGGATCATTTCGAAGGACTATTGAGATCAACTGAGATTCCTGTGAAGGCACAGTGTAACCTGTGAAGTGATTCATAGCTCTTAGATGACTTGGATATTATTAACCCCTTCTAGGGCAGCCGCTGAGACACGTGGTGCTACATTCATGAAGGTTCCCTTCACAAACAGAGTAAGGATGGCCTTCATAAGCTCTTTAAAGAGCTCTCAGCCTTGCCGTGGAGAGGTTCCGGCCATGACTAGGGAAACCTGTCTTGCCTGTGCTCGATATCTAAGTCAGCAGCACAGGCGCCTTGAATCCAGAGTCTTCCTCACAGCTAGTCATTCATTCGGCAGATATTTATTACACCCCTGTTACGGGGGCTGAAGATGCTATACTGAGGGTGATACAGCCTCTGGCCTCATGGGACTTATTTCCCGGAGAAGGAGACCAGAAAGTAATGCATTTGTACAGAACCTTAGAATAAATACGAGATTGTTTGATTCTCAGGTCAAGCCTGTCAGGAACCTTTGCCCTTTCTGACAGAGCTCACCAAAATGAGACAAACCAAGCCTTTCTTAAAGCCGTACCTGTCCATTTATAGATCAGCTTTGCTCAAAAAAAACTTTTTGAGCTACAGATAAGGTGTTTAAGGAAGATTATCACAAAGAAAAACCCCACTGTGCTGTGTTCCTATTTTCCAGCGGAAGCAGTGATTTAACCTTTTGGAGTCTCCCTTTCTCTCTTCCTTGCTGGCAGCACTTCTGCCCAGAATCACTGAATTGGAAATGCTTTCCTTAGCCCTCTGATCGCCAGCAGAGGGCGCACACAGCTCTTGTTGGAGACCTTCATTCCTGAAATTACCCATTTATACAGCAAGGAATTTAAATTGAGTTAAATTCTCCAAAACAAGAAGCTTCTCCCCAGCATTGCCTTTTGTACACTCCACTTCTCAGGTTGCTAGAGAAAAAGGAAGGGGAATTCAGCCTACTTTTCTTTAACAAAAAGTATGTATAATTATTTTTATAGATACATACATTAAAATTTTTCCCTCTTAGGTCTATACACAAAATGCAAATTTTAATAAACCACACAGAGGCTCTTGGCCAGATTAGCATAAGAAATGTTAAATATTAGATTATGTGGTTAACTCACCATTACCTTCTATTTCCTGTTTATTCAAAGTAGGAAAAAGAAGTTTTTGTGCTTTTTCAAAACCCAGCTTTTTAAAAAATGGAGAAGTCTTCCTATGGTTGCTGGCCAAATCATGATACTTAAAACTTTAATGTTTATTTAATAGTGTCTGATGAATTCAGAGGAAGAATTGGGGTTGAGTTTCAAACCCTCCACAAATAGTTATGAGTTAATATTGCCTTTGTTCCAACTTCAATGTTGAGGACCAGGAAGTATTTTCTTCCCTGGTAGATTATTGTCTCTCTCATCTCAGAGAAAAGCTCTTGAACATTTAAACAGAAGAGGACTTAAAGAGTTGTTGTTTTTTTTTTTTTTTTTAATTATTTTTTATTGTTGAGTTTCAAGTAAGTTTTTTTTTTAAATAAATTTATTTATTTATTTATTTACTTATTTTTGGCTGCGTTGGGTTTTTGCTGCTGCGCGCGAGCTTTCTCTCTAGTTGTGGTAAGCGAGGGCTACTCTTCATTGCGGTGCACAGGCTTCTCATGGCGGTGGTCTCTCCCGTTGCAGAGCACGGGCTCTAGGAGCACGGGCTTCAGTAGTTGCAGCACATGGGCTCAGTAGTTGTGTCTCACAGGCTCTAGAGCACAGGCTTGGTAGTTGTGGCCCACAGGCTTAGTTGCTCCGTGGCATGTGGGATCCTCCCAGACCAGGGCTCAAACCCGTGTCCCTTGCATTGACAGGCGGACTCCCAACCACTGCACCACCAGGGAAACCCCGGAGTTAAAGAATCGTAAACACTAGTTAGGTTGCTCTTCAGAAACATCAGTAATAGTAGGAACAACTCACTTATCTTCAGCTTACCACCCTATTGACTGGTAGTCTCCTTAAGAGCGGAGAGTTAAGCACTCCATGTGCAGCAAGAGGAGGAAGATATTTCTAGAAGGAGGAGGGTAAGCTGTTAGTTTATCCCTCCCTTTCTTCTCAAGGGTCAATTTCTGTCACCTTTCCACCACCTTCCACTATTCATTAAATGTTACGGAAATCCCAGTTATTTGATGTGACCCTTGCCCTAGTGGAATTTATGATCTTACTTGTGAGTTAAGATTTACAAAATCTGAAGTCCAAACCTCCTATTTTATAGGTGAAGAAACTGAGACGGTGATCCGGGATAAGGAACTTCACCTTTCCACGCCTCGGTCTCTGCTGTGACGTGAGGGGTTGAATCAGGTGGCTACGAGGGCCAACAGTTTATGATTTCTGAATTAGAGAACAAGAGTTGTTAAAATAGAATTTTAATATAGGTGCCATCTGAGGTAATCAAGTGATTACCTCTAATGTGGTAATCACTTTAAGATTCAAGTGAACCCGTGCTTCCTCTAATGTGTCAGGGAATTTGGAGGGGCAGTGACTTATATTCCCCCTGGATCTGAGCTCCTGCTGGCACTGAGTTTCAGTTTGTGAATCATCTCACTTCAAGCATATGCTGATTCTTTTCTTATCACATGACCCCTGACCAGACTCTTCCTGATCCTTTCATTCTCTGAAATTCCACTGACCCTAAAATGTATGAGTAGCTGAAGGTTCAAGACAATGGAAGTGGTTCACGCCCTAGGACTACAGCAACCTAAGATATTCGAAACCCTTGCTTTTAACCTTATGCGGGATTTCTCAGCGACTCACTTTCTCTAATTGTCCCTCACCATGCTGTTCTGCTGTCTCCCCTCCCATCTCTGGTCTCCAGCCCCCTCCTCATTGGCTTCTTGCCTCCCTTCCCAAACACCTGTACCCATCTCTTCATTTCACTTGCTTCAAGTGCAGATCCCACCCTGGGGCTTCACTTCCCTCAAGCCTTCAAGGTTCCTTAAAAGGAACTTTGCTGCTTGTATTTAGAATTAGAAAATTCACTCTTTTTACTTAACTGGGGACTTGGGCTCTGAGCTTCCTAGAACCCAAAGCAAAGAGGGGAAATATCCATTACAAGGTTCACTGTGCTTATGAATTCAAAATAGACCAGCAGTTGTTCAACATAAGCACAACTTTTTCTGGCTCTGAAAACTCTCCTGCAGTTCATGATAATGGGGGGGATAGTGTAGCTATCACTACCCCTTACCTGCCTCTACTGTGGTATACCTAGCTCAATTAGTGACTTTTTTTCAAGTTTAAATCCTCTAGAAGAGCATTATTAATTCCCTACACTGAAAGCCTTTATTGAGTGCCAGGAATAATGGTTCAAAATGCTGGATAGAGAAGAACACAAGACAGAGATGGTCCCTGGCCTCCTAAGCTTACAGTCGAGGTGGGCAAGGGCAAGCAGGAGGTCAGCTTTGATGCATAACGTGGTGTAAATGGGAAAACACAGGAGAGCCTTGACTAGCCTTGAAGGGTTGGCAAAGGCTTCCTGGAGGAAGTGATACTTAAGATGAGGCTTAAAGGGGAAGTAAGATTTATCTGAGCAAAAAGAGGGGAAATGAGTTCCAGGCAGAGAGAAGAGCCTGGGCAAGATGCCTTGAGGCAAAAGGGACGATACCTAGGATTAGGGACTGTAGCAGATGCCGTCCTGAGGCACTCAGATCCCCTTCTCCAGGACAGCACATCCAGCCCCGCTGCTGCTGCTGTGGTGTTGGCTGCTAAGGGCCCAGCTGCCCCCCTCCCAGGGGAGTTGCTCTTAGCTGACAGGAGGCACCTCATCTGGGAAGTTACAGGCCACTGCCCCCTTCCGCACCCCAGGTCAGCCCACAGCCAATGAATGACTAATACAGGGATTCCAAAGGCTGGTCCTCCTGCCTGGGGGTCGGGGGTGGGGAGGGGTGGGGATTGTGGCTGTGTGCTTGAGCTAAGACAGAGGCAAAGGGAAATGGTTGAGACTGAAATCTCCAGATGCATTTGGTCCAAATGTGAGCCCCATCCCATTAGCAAGTTAGGGCTCTCCTGACTTAAGTTACTGCTGTTTTCAATAAAAATTCTCATGAGTTCTATCCATTTGGATTTCTGATGACTAGGGTCACAGTTCATAAAACTCGACCCTGACTTCATCCAACTTTCTTAACTTGTAATTAAGAACACCAAAGAGGGCTTCCCTGGTGGTGCAGTGGTTGAGAATCTGCCTGCTAATGCAGGCGACACGGGTTCGAGCCCTGGTCTGGGAAGATCCCACATGCCGCGGAGCAACTAGGCCCGTGAGCCACAACTACTGAGCCTGCGCGTCTGGAGCCTGTGCTCTGCAACAAGAGAGGCCGCGATAGTGAGAGGCCCGTGCTCCGCGATGAAGAGTGGTCCCCGCTTGCCGCAACTAGAGAAAGCCCTCGCACAGAAATGAAGACCCAACACAGCCAAAAATAAATAAATAAATTTTAAAAATAAAATAAATAAAATAACAAATGTTCAAGTACAATTGGTGTCTAAAAAAAAAAAAAAAGTTAAAAATAATTAAAAACAAAAAAAGAACACCAAAGACTCAGCAAATCATGACATTTGGGTAAAATCCCTCTGAGCCTCAGTCTCTTTGAAAAGTGGGAATAATAATCCACGCTCTCTCTGCTTGATCGGGGTATAGCTGGAATAACACACACCTCAAGAATATCTCACGTCCTTTGACCTTCTGGGATATGAGGACAGGAATGCCTAGATCACAGCCACCAATATCCCCAATTCTGACAATGCACCCTCCTCCCACCAAGTGAGAAGAGTCTGCTTTCTGGTTATGGCTCAGTCTCTTATGAGTCTGATCAGTGTGAATCAGTGAAGAGACCAGCCATGGATGCAGTGACAAGTGAAGTTTCTGAACCTACAAAACCAGACACTAAATCAAGACACTGACACTCTCAGAGACTAACCTGGAATAGTCTCCTGTTTTCCTCTCTCCCTTCATCCCCTAGAGATCAGGGCAAATGACCTACCATAGTAGAACAGGATGGGAGCTGGATCTTGAAGGGTGAGTGGAAAGAACTCCAACAAGACCCACTTCAAAGCAAAGAAGCAGAATATCTCCCCACCAATACAATATACTTTTTAGTTTCTTGCTCCCAGGCAATAAGCATAAACCATGAATTAAAGTTAATTAGTGTCCTTCTAGAAAATGCGACTGTAATTATAGACATTTAAGTGCATGTAATGCATTGGAGGAGAATCAATTGTTTCACAGTTCACAGAGGGTCCTGCTGGCTGGAGGGTAAACTCAGCGCCTCCAGTAACTTGATAATCATTAGAAGTGCATGGGGCTTCAGGAAATCTGGATCTCGGGAGACCATGCGTTCCCCACAGTGGAGAATGGAGCATTCAACCTTCAACGTAGTGGAAAACCCCAGTGATTCATAGTGAGCTGGATGCCAAAGTCCCCTGGAGTAAACCTGTTCTTTCCTTGCCTTTGGTCTCACAGGCCCCGTCTAAGTGCCAGGCACTAGGTAGGAGGGCTACAGACAGTAAATCAGACATACACGGTTCCTGCCTTCTCAGAGCTTATGGTCTATTGACAGACCCTGGATGGTGTTACCTAAGCAGATAACAAAACCTGGCTTTGAGAAACGTAGAGACTTCTACTGTCCTCTAGTATTTCCAGGGAAGGAAATGTAGCTTCCTTGGGTTGTTTAGTCTACTGTGTAACTAAAAGGAAGCATTTAGCTTTACCCAGGACTTTTGCTCTTGGCCACCTTGGGTCAATACACACTCCTGCCTTAAAGGCCTGGGATTAATTCCAGCCCTTAGTGTGGCACCCAGGGCTTTTCTCTACCTCTGCCTCCCACACCTCTACCCACTCCCACCCCGCAAGTCTCAGCCCTCAGCCCTGCATGCCTGACACTCAGGAGGTGCTCGATAAATATTTTCAAATGAAAGGAGGATGGATTGCCTCTGGGCTTCTATCTCAGCCGCTCGCAAACGTGCCTCCAGGCCTCTGAGCTTTGCGTGTGTCGAGCCCCCTCTCTCTTCACACCAGCCCTTGGACCCACAGAAGCTCTCACTGTTCTTTTGCCAAGTGGGCTCTCCTCTAAGAAGCCTTTTCCTCTGGCAGAGCTGATAGATCCTCCTCTGGGTTCTCTGGGCTCTTTCTACACATGGTTGATTCTTGTTGCTCGCAGTAGGTAGATTGTATCAAGTCTTCGCGAACACTGGATTAGTGATCACCCAACCATGGCTCCCAGGAGAAATACGGGGTTAGTTTTCTGTGAGCCTCTGGTCACAACATCTTCATCAACCGATCAATGCATAACTTTGTTTTACGTGTTGCTACTTAAAGATAACTTATTTAATCCATATTGTTGATTCATTAACACTGAACTCACAGCCAACAGCACTACAACTCATGCTTGAATGAAGCTTGTGTAACATACGTATTTTCCACTTAAGGCATATCATAGCCTTCTTGCGCTTAAAGAACAGTAGTACTTCAATGCCACGTTTGGGGACCATTTTAAACAGCGAAATTGATCTCAGAGAGGCAGCAGTGAGTGGTGGTGTGAAGCGAGATCTTAATTCCCTGCCCAGGAATTGAACCTGGGTAGCCTGGATGAAAACCAGGAATCCTAGCCACCACACCCCCTGGCTCTTGCCCCCAGTGAAAAATGCCTTTCTCACGCAGGCAGAACTGTAAAAACAGGTACAAAGTTTATTATTAGAGCCACAGCACACAACAAGTGGGAGAGCACACAGAGAAACAGTTTGTTTACTGAAGACAGAAGCAAGGCAGAGATGCACACCCGGAGAGGAAGGGTGTGGGCGTCCCCCCTAATGAGGAGGAGCGCAGTAAAGAGGGGGTTAAGTCATTTATACAGGGCGGTTCTTCCGGGTCTTTGTTTACTTTTGGCCAATTATCTGGTTTCTTTTTCCACACCTGCCCTGCCCTAGGACCCTCCTCAACATGCGTGCGCAACTTTTCTCCAAGATGGATTCCAGCCCAGAGGCCTTTGCTTCACACGGCCTTAGCATCACATATTATGGGGTGGTGCCCCCTCCTTTTTGATCCCCAAGCTGCAATGTTTCCCTTGCCCCAAGGGTGGGAAATGTATGACCTCTTGATCTTTTAACAGGGTTTAGTCCCACTCTGTCCCTGCCATAAAAATGTCCAATGTCTGGTTATTTACCCTATTTCTGTCGCTGGTATTATATCTAGGTGCAGATCTTGAAATATAGACAGGAGTCCGGTCATAAATATGTAGTCCTGAAGCCCGTTTCTCTCTTGCTTCAGGAAATGTAAACAGGAGGCTGGTAATGAATGTCCGGCCTGGAGCCCATCTTCTTCTCACCCCAGGAAGTGTGAACAGGAGGTCAGTTGTAAATGTCTAGCCTGGAGCCCATCTAGCTCCTGCCTCAAAATCACCAACAAAAAGCACAAAAATGTGAAAAATGTAACACTTAATAGATCATGAAAAGCACACTGCATACAGTAGGATTGTTTGAAGCAAGAAGGTAGAGAGAGTTTGTCTTGTTCAACCCCAGCTAAGAATGTGTGTGTTGACAACTCACATTTTTCACTACTCTGTGCATGTCTAGGAGTGATCATAAAAGCACTGCAAGTCCTGATTTTAGGGTCACAAATAAATTTTAGGGAATAGGCGAATCCACAAATGTGGAATCTGTGAATATTGAGAATTGACTGTATCTTTATTATTCTGAATTGAAGTTAGTAACTGATATTCACTTCTTTTCTTCCAAAAGTGTGTAGTGACTACACCGTGAGTTTTTTGAGGAGTTAGCACACAATAGGAAATAATGACAACAACTAACATGGAGAATTTAATATGAGGTGTGCATTTTCTCATTCAGTTCTCAAAGAATTCCCTGAATTATGTACTATTATTATTCTCACTTTACACATGGGTAAACTAAGGCTTAGTGGTGATAGTAACATTTGCCTATGGTAACATAGTAAGCAGTAAAGGCTGGATTTGCGCACAGGCTATCTGACTTGGGAGCCCACGTGCTTAATTGCTGGGCTATCCTGCCTGTGAATTTAAGTCCTCGTGGAGAACTGCCTGAAAAGGAAACACGAAACCTTCAGCATAATCTTCTGGTCAGCCCCTGAGAGTGGCAGTCAACCCATCAGGAGAGGAAGGAGTGGCTTTTAGGAGGAAGCAGAGACGATGGCAGGAGCACTCATGGGTGGTCCCCAGATGATTGAATTCACTCATTGATTTTGATGTGGAATCCGACCTCTGTACGCTGACACCGAATTAAATCTCAGAGACAGAGTTTTGGGTGAAGTAGAAAAGAATAGCTTTATTGTTTTGCCAGGCAAAGGAGGCCACAGGGGGCTAATGCCCTCAAAACTGTGTGTCCCAACCTGGAGCGGGTGGTGAGGAGTTTTACAGTAATGGTTCAAAGAGGAGGGCGTGATCAGCTCGTGGACATTCTTCTGATTGGTTGGTGGGGAGGTAAGTGGGAGTCGTCGTCAGCCTTCTGTTTCCAACTGGTCTGGGGTCCACCTGCTTGTGGGCAGCATGTTGTTAATTTCTCCCACCTGGTGGGGGAATATCTGCAAAATAGCTCAAAGATATTGTTATGTATATTCCTTGAGGGGGAACCAGGACCCTGCCCCAAGGCTGCACTATTGTTTCTTGACTGTTCCTCCCATGTCTCCGTGTCCCCTCCCTTCCCTAACTAACAACTGTTTGAACCTGCCTGTTGGAACTCAGGGAAGGTCATGGAGGCTGAATGAAGCCTATTTCCTGTAATCAAGAAATGGGGGACACAGAAAGGCTTCTGTGCCCAGGAGCCCTACAGGGTCCTGCTCGGTTTCAGTTTGAGGAGACAAGTGGCCAAGGCTGTTGTCTGGAAAGAACGGTTTCTGCTTATGGGTGAAAAATCTGTACTTACCTGTGACAGTGAATTGTCCAGATTGGACCTATTTGCCTGAAGGCAGTGGCATAGGCAGTGCACGGGCCTTGCTGGGGACAAGGCAGCACTAGCATGATAAAGCTGGTACCCAGACAGCAAAGTTTGGGGCCCAGAGGGAGCATGACTTTGGAGTATGAGGGTCTTTCAGGTAGCAGCCTGGTACCTGGTTATGTCAGAAGTGGTAAGATGGTGCTTCCACTACGCAAGGTCTAGAAGGCCATGTTTAGCCTGAGAGAAGCCTCTGTAGGGCAGACACCTCAGCGATCATCTCCCATGCTCTCTAGGATCAGAGTGGGGTACTCGGACCAGGCCAGAGCCCTAGCTGTTGGGTCATTGGCCATTATCTGGCTGACAGTGTGACCAGGCGGCTGGGTCTTGAGGAAATGGCTCAGGGAATAAATGAGTATAAAAAGAAATATCATGTTGGGCACAGGGCCATCCATAACTCCTTCCCTCTCGGAGGGAACTAACGCCCAAAGCCCTGTTTGTGGCCTGGATGTTCTGATTCTGGTATAACTGTGCTCTGCTCTCAACACACATTTGTACCACTCACACGCTGAGCTGCTCACGGTCTTCCTGTGAGTCCTTCCAATGGTCACGGGAGCCAGGGAGCCGGCTTAGACTGTCTGTGGCTGGAAGAAGACTCTGGAATGTCTCCAGTGAGAGCAATTTACATACCTCAGAGCAAGTTGTCAGCTGTTTCCAGGAACAGAAAGGCCAAGATCTATAGAGAAGGGACGAAGGGACGGCCACTGCCTGTGCAGATTCTCCTTCTGCCCAAGGGAGCCCTGGCCTTTGTCTCAATCCCCCCCACAAGATGCATAAAGCGCCAACTCTGCCCAGCCTTTCCCTCATGGCCCCCTGCCACCTGCCATCGTTCTGATGACTTCATCTTGGCGAAAAACCAACCTCCTCCCCACCCCCAGCATTTCTCAAGGAACTGACCCTCTCAAGGACCATCACTCCTCTCTCTCCCTCCTTCAAGGGGGGCATGTGAGGATAGGGTCAGGGTGGGTACTGCCCCCAGCAGGGGACGTTTCCACCTTTAATGAATTTTCCCTTGATCATAATTTATATTAGCTAGGTCTAATCTAATTTCTCCAGGGTCTTAGCCTATGGACTTGTGATCATTTGTACAACGAGAGTGGATCTGGTCCAAATGAAGAAGTGGGTGAAATCTGTCTCCATTAACCTGGACCATACAGTTCTCTTCCTTCTCCAGACACTTCCCACTCCTGATCTGCTGTTCCCTGTGCCTTCATTTTTCTCCCACGCAGGTTCCTTTGACTGTTTTGGGTGCTGGACCCTCGGGGCTTTCACGATTAGGAAACAGTGTGTGAATACATAACCCAAATACATAACCCAAATAAAATGAGTGACCAACCTCCACCAATATTACCTTAACATGAAAAAAACCAATCTGACTCCAAAAGCATTGAAAAGTAACACAGGCGTGTTCAGAGGTGTCCTGAAGCAGCTGTGTGTTATATTGTACCACATAGAGAAAGACTGCCAAAAAATTCTTCTTTTGAATCTCTTTCTTTAGTCCCATTCCTCACAAGAGCAGATTTTCTCTCCTCTCCCCAAAACGTCTCTGCCCCAAGCACCTGGCTGTCACTTATGCCTCATGGTCCAGCCACCCCACTGTGGGGATACCTCTTCCTGCCTCCTGGAGATTCTCCCCTCTGTAGCCCCGTAATCTGCTGCATCTTCTGGGCTTCTTCAGTTTTGCATTTTCATCCTTTTTCCCACTTGTCACAATAAAAGCCTGGGAATAGAGCAACAGAAAGAGAGGTTTTGAGGTAGTAAGGAAGGCGATAAGAGGAATGGGTCACAGCCATGGCGTTATCTGGCTAGGATGCTTCTTCTCTAATGCATGTGTTGGGGGGAGGTATGCAAAGTGTTTTGTCCCACTCAAAATCCTTGGCTCCTTTGAGCCGTGCTAGTATTTCAGATCGGTGAACAGAGCAGGGACTTCATTTTAGGAAAATCTTCTACCATTCTTAAAACCATCCAGCGAGCATGCAGCTTCTAAGGTTTCAAGCTATCTTGCAAATGGATCAGTTCAGAATCTGGCTCCTGACTTCTGTTCTAGTATTACCTCTATCTACTTGCCCACGTTTCCTTCACTCTAACCTTGCTTGATTACTAGCAACTGTCTTAATGCATCATGTCATTTTATGTCAGAATGCCCTCAATCCCTCCCTTCTCTTTCCTATGCTCTCTACAGTAATTGTCAGTCACTTCTCTGATTTCCCACTAGACTGTTAACTCCCAGTTCCTAAGGAAACTGACAGATAATGGGTTCTTAAAGATATTTCTTGTATGGATGAATGAAAGAATTAATGAATGAAGAGTTATAAAAAGACTACAGTGTATTTCTTTTTTTAATATTTTAATTTTATTGGCATACATTTGATTTATAATGTGTTAGTTTCAGGTGTACAACAAAGTGATTCAGTTATACATACATTCATTCTTTTTTCGATTCTTTTCTCATATAAGTTATCAAAGAATACTGAGTAGAGTTCCCTGTGCTATACATAACAGTGTATTTCTAAGCTTTGGTCAAAATTTTAAAAAAATCATTATAGTGAAAATTATGACTGCAAGTAAACCAGTACAATGAATGACTATTTCAAGTCTAAGGATTAATGTCATTCTTTAATTTTGGAAAATTGTCAGTTTATAATCTTATAGTATTTTCTCTCCCCCATTTTAACTATTCTCACCAGTTGGGGCACCAATTACACATATGTTGGACCTTCTCAGTCTATCCTCTATAACTTCATTTTCATTTTTCTATGTATTTATCTTGTTTTATTGCATTCAGGGTGATTTATTGTCTTTTCGGGATAGGCTGCGCTATGCTGCACACCAAATAGACTCAGAAGGCAGAACAAAAGTTTATTTCTTGCATATGTCACAATCTGAAGCAGGTTGGTGGTCTCTTTTGACAGGTATCCTCCAAGATATGACTTTCTTCTTGTGATGCTGCCATCAACATGTGGTCTTCATGATCTCTAAGGGAGGAGATGGTCATCCAGGTTGTTTTATGGCCAGGCCAAAAAATGACACACTTTACTTTCATTCACATTCCAACCACATGGCCCTGATCCTACTGAAGGGCATCCAGGAAATGTAGTTTTTCTATGTGCTCAGGAAGAGGAAATGGAATGGGTGAGCATGTAGCCAGTCTCTGCCACATTCATTTAGTTCTCTTTCCAATATACTGATTCTCTTTTGCCTTATCTAGTCTATAATTATCACACTACTACTTTTTTGACTCAATTTTTAAATTTTCAATAGTTTTTGGTTCATTTTTATATATAACTTTTCCAATTTAATAACCTGTTGTCATTTTAAGTATGCTATTTCTTCACTTATTTCTTTGAGGATTCTAAACAAACTTGTTATAAATACCTGGGCTAGTCACTCCATTTTTTTTTTTTTTTTAATTTCCTTAGGTGTGATTTGTCCTACTTGTTGGATCTGCCAACCAGCTCTTATTACGATTGATGTCATTATGTGCTTTGTAATTTTTGTATGAAAGCTGATCGTGCATGGGAATTTTTTCCCACGCTTGCTCTTCCCTATTGAATGATTCCATTGTAGCCTCAGCCTGATCCTCTGAGATGCACAGCTCTGACCTGAGTTTTTGTATAAAGATTTAAGCATTTTGACCCGTTATGTATAGTATATCAGCTTGGTCCAATATTTGATCCATTATATATAGCACCATTTTTGGATGCCATACATAGGCCCCATTCCTGTCACTCCAAACAGAAAGGTTCTAAAAATTTAGTTGTACCATCTTAGTCCCATTTCACTGGTGGATACCTTTGGCTTGGTCCCGGGATTCAGGCAGGAGCTGGATTCTGACTCCCTTCCACTCCCAGGATGCTCTTGGCATCTTTCTCACTGAACGACTGAAGCCCTGGCCTCCACACCTTCTAGCTGGCCCAGTTTTGCTTGTACTGCATGGCTTCAGCTCCTGCCTACTTTTTAATAAAGGCTTTCTCTATCTTCTCAAACAGAATTAAATGTGCCCTCTTCTGTGTTACCCAGCACACATTATATTATGATTATTTATGTATAGCCCTGTCATCTTAACTAGACTGTAGGCACATTGAAGGTAGAAATTATGCCCTATTTGTCTTGCTGCCCCAGTGCCTAGCACAACAGCTGTAGATTAGTGAAACTGAATTTGAGGGGTTTTAGGGCCTCTTAAGCAACCCAATTTTTTACTGTAACCCAGAAATGAGTCTCCATTGATATAACGCGATGTTTGTGGAAGACAATTTACAGACATAACCAAAAGGCATGCATTTGGACTCTGAAAATGATGTTCTGATCTGCCTGTTGGTGTGCTAACTTGGGCAAGGCTTTTTATTTGCTCTCATTTTGCTCCTTTGAAGATATAATTGCTTCTTGGTTCCATATTTCTATTGCTCATTACACTGTTCCATACCATTTCATTCTGAAAAATAAAACAAAATAGGATATTTAAAATTAATGATGTGGAGCACAGCTTTTTTTTTTCTCTCTCTCTACCTCTAGGCAGAATTAGCAAATGGCTTCAACACCAGCCATTCTCTTTATTGGAATCATCTGGGTTTCATTAGAGTAAGAAAAATCACTGATTACAAGGGGAGAGGCCCCAGACCTATGTTTCAAAGGATCACCGGGATGTTTATCTATTCCTATCACCTCCTTCCCTTGTCCAGCAGGCTTGGGGTGGCTACTTCTGTTTCCAAGCAAGCTGAAGAGACATCCTCATTGGTTTTGGAATTTGGAGGTTCCTAGTATAAGGCTTTCCACATTGGCTTCATTTTCAAAGATTCAGAAAACGAACAGTTTCTTGGATGACACAAGATCCTAGGTGGCAAAGCTCTGTATCTTTTGTGACTGTCCCTGTTCATGAAGAAACTAAAGTATCAGTGGGGGTCTACTGATCATGTTTTCTAACTTATGAAGGTAGTTGAAGGTTTGTCCTTTCCCCCCAGGCACCATAACTAGTTTAAAATGGAATTTGCAAAGACACACAATGGAGCCACCATATTAGGGGATGGAACACTCAGTGAGGGGTGTTACAAGCGTACTACGACTAACAATAATAATAGTATTTAGCTTTGATCATGAGTTTATATACCAGGCCCTTTACTTATCCTATTTCATTTGGACATGTGTGTGTTGGAAGAATGTTATTAAAGATCTTTCTGTTTTCTTAAGCTTGGTTCTCTCTTCCCTCCCACCTGACTGATGTAGGAAAATCTGACTTTCTACTCTGGCGATCACCTTGCCCTTGGAAAACTTTAGCAGGATTAGGAGAAACAGTGGATCCCTTTATAGACTTGTGTGTCGCGGTTCATATTAATTATAAATCTGCAATTGCTGAAAATGCAACTCAAATTGGCTTAAACATGAAAGGGAAGGTACTGGTTCACATGCTGAAAGGACTGGAAACACCAGGCTTCAGTCAAGGCTTTACCCAGCAACTCAGGTTAACACGGAGGACCCAGTTGCTTTTTTTTCCTCCTCTTTGCCTTCCTCAACTTGTACTTCCCTAAATGGCCACAAGATGGCTGTGAGTAGCTTTGAGCACTAAGGACTTGTTCAAATCCAAAAGAAAAAGAAGGATCTTCGGGACGTTTCAAAGGAAGAGTGAAGCCATTTTCCCCCGGAATCCTTCAGAAAAATGTGTCTTTGTTTTGATTGACCCTAATTAGGTCAGATGTTCATCCCTGAACCAGTCACGGTGGTGGGGGAGGGGTGGAACCTACGGATTGCTTTAGGTCAGTCAGGGTACATCCCTTGAATCAGTGTGTGGTCAGCTTCCCCTCAAGCACATGAGCTGCGTGAGGGAGGGATGGACATCCAAATGGAAATCAAGGCACTGAGTCAGAGGGACCGGATGGCAGGTGCTCCCAAACAGCATATTTCTTCAGGAGAGAAGTGCCTTCACGTTCCCTTCTCTGGGCTCGGAGGGTAAAGAACTGGGGGCTCAGTCAGAACAGGAATGAGGCCCCAGGAAAGGAAGCCCGGAGTAGGCCAGCCTCTAGTCTAGCCCCGGGGTTGGAGAGACAAACAGGCTCACCTGTGTCCTCCCAGCTCACCTGGTTAAGACCCTCCCTAGTAACAGTGTGCATCGGCCAGGATTCCTCGTCCATGGGGCGTCACGTGGATTAGCCCAGTAGGCAGCTGGTAGGCAGGGGGTGTGGAGATTCAGGATGTCGGCCACCTTCTCGCATTTATCACCACTAACCGTGAAAGAAGCATCAGCAGATCAATACGAATATTCACCAGTTTTATGATAATAACTCAATCAGTGAACTTCCCTGTTCCTTCATTTCTTCATCTGTAAAATGAGGATAATGGGATCCTGGTAACCGCCTTGTTTATTGTATGTTGAGGATTTCAAGAGGGAACGTTTCTGCTCTTTTTTTCCCATGTTTTAGTCTTGGCCCATAACGGTGGGAACTTCCACCCCACACCCACCTCCGCTGGCTTCTCTTTCTTCCTCCGTGCTAGCCCTTCCCAAAGGAAGGCGGAGTCACACGTTTGATTGGTCAGCCATCTATCACTCATAAGTTACACTGGAGGGCGGGGTTATGTATGAAGGTGGTGAAGGTCCGCTCGCATACTTGGTGCAGCCCCTTGCTGTGGGTGAGTGGACCAGTCAGGACCTGTCCTGGCACACCCAGACATCCTTCCCCATCACTTCTTGTAGTGAAATTGGTAAGCAGAGCCCTTGGGGGAATCCAGTCAGCTCTCTAGCCTCAGGTGCCCTGAGGGTGCAGCTCTTGCATTTGGATATGAGTTTGGAGAGAGGAGACCCCACTTTGACGTGAGCTCATGGCCCCCCATTCAGCATTTACCAGACCTTTGCATTAGAATATTAGCTTCTTGTCCTGCCAACTGTAAAAACTAGTGCTCTTTCCCAGTTGGCTATTGAGCTTTGCGCATGGGTTCCTTTGGCAGGAACCCAGGTGAAGGCTTGAGGATAATGGGCAAAGGAGGAGAGAAGATAGAAGTAGGTATCAAGGCCTAGCCTATTCCTCTAATGCCCTACTAGGGGAGTCGTACCAATGACATGAAATTCTATATTTGAAAGTATCTGAGAAGTTAAACCAAGCACAAATGTAAGGTAACACTAGGCCCCAGTTGATAATGTCAGGAGTGATGCTGTCTCCTGGGAACTGGCCTTATACAGATGTCAGTTCTGTAAGAAACATTTCTACTCGAAGCACCGGAACCTTGATCGTTAGCTGGGAGATTTTTCTCCTCCAGATGTGCTTGAATAAAAATGTATTATAGTACTCCCCTTATCTGCAGGGGATATGTTCCAAGACCCCCAGTGGCTGCCTGAAACTGTGGATAGTACCAAATCCTAGATATACTATGTTTTTCCTCTACATACATACTTATGATCAAGTTTATGTATAAATTAGGCACAGAGAGAATATTGGAATTACCAGCGTCACTACTCTTATACTTTGGTGCCATTATTAAGTAAAATAAGGGTACCTAAACACAAGCACTGCCATACCATGACAGTGGATCTGACAACTAGACAGCTACTAAGTGACTCATGGATGGAATACACTGGACAAAGGGGGGATTCACCTCCTGGGTGGAACAGAGCTGGACAGTGAGAGATATTATCATGCAACTCAAAACAGCGCTCAATTTAAAACTTATGAATCGTTTATTTCTGGAACTGTCCATGTAATATTTTCGGGCCACGGTTGACCACGGGTAATTGAAACCACGGAAATACAAAGTGGGCATATACCGTTGTGGCATAAGATATAGGCACTGCTCGGAAGTTGACTGATGTCCCCCACTTGGATGAACAATGCATAGTAGATCTTTTCTTCTTCCTCCTCTATGAGAAAACACATCTTCTTGCTAAGTCTATTTCCTTACAATGTGCTTTGAATTTTAGAGTCTCCTGGGACTTTGGTTTCTCTACAAAGAACTCTTCCATCTTGAAAGATATCTTGTCTTCACTCTGCCTTTCCCTTGAGTTACTGCTCACCCTTTTTCTTTTCACTTCCCTTTACTGCCTTTACATCCCAGGATGATTTTCATGCCCATGGCTATGCTCAGTTGCTCTGTCTAAAGTCACCAATGATGTCACAATCACCACATTCAAATTCAAAAGTCTATACTGCGTAGCACAAGGAACACTGCTCAAGATTCTGTAATAACCTAAATGGGAAAAGAATTTGAAAAAGAATAGATACGTGTATATGTATAACTGAATCACTTTTCTGTACACCTGAAACTAACATGACATTGTTAATCAACTATGCTCCAATGTAAAATAAAAATTTTTTAAAATTCATAAGTTTTTTCTTAGCTCTCACCCTCCTTGACATCCCTTCATTGTTGTTCACCATTTCTTTCAAAATTATTTAATATTCCAATAACTTATTCTTAAAAGCATATCCCCAATTTTACCATAATGCAACTACTTATATATTTTTTATCTCTTCTAGTCTTTAACTGAAAAAAATGTAATTTCCAGGACCCTACCACATTTTTTTTTTTTTTTTTTTTTTTTTTGGCTGCGCAGCCTGCAGGATTTTAGTTCCCCGAGCAGGGATCTAACTCGTGCCCCCTGCAGTGAAAGCACGGAGTCTTAACCACTGGACCACCGGGGAAGTCCCCCTACCACATCCCTGAATCAGACTCTCCATCAGTGGGACACAGCATTTGCAACTGTAGCAAATACCTAGGTGATTCTTAAGTATATTAAAATTTGAGAACCACTGTTTTGGAAAGCTTAAGTCATAGAAGACTCATAGACAAATTTCAGCACTCCCAACTGGAGCTTCTGAGCTGGGCTAGACAAGCACAGATCTTGCCCCAACTTGAGGCTGAATGAGCAGCCAGGTCCTTGTCTGATCAGTACCCGTCAGGCCGGTCCAACTGCAACCAACCCAGCAGAAACAGATGCATTTGTTCCATGTGACTTTGTATAAGTATGTCATATGGTTCCTGGGTTTTGAGCTATAGAAGGGAGAAGAGGGAAGGAAGAAATGGCCTAAGAGCGGTTCAAGATAGCTGTTAACACCATCTGAGAAGCAATTTACCCAGTACCGTTGCATTAAAAATCACTCTGCTTCCTGACATGCATGTCCAATACCTAATGGGGTATAAGAGTTGCACGCCTACTACAATTACTGCCATGCATGGTTGCATTCTGGCCATAACCTTTACTGGAGCTTCCTTTGGGTATATTGTGTGTGTGTGTGCTTGGGGGAGACTGGGGATGTTGGAGGGAAGGGTGGGAGAAAGGGAGGCGGTAACCTTTGAGTACACCTATAAATCAGCCTGGTGTTTTATGATCTGCTGGTTGTGATAGATTAGTAGGTTTTCAAACAATTCGGTGACCAGCATTGTAAAATGGGGTGGAAAGGAATGAAGTGTAGAATAGCATGGAATAGAATAGACCACCGTGTTTTAATCACAGTGGGGGGGTGGGGAGGGGCGTACAGTAGATCAGAATGTAAAATTTCTTAATTTTGATAGTGGTCAAAACGTTTGAAAACTGCGCTGATAAAAAACTAACAAAGTTTAGAAAGTCTGAATCCTTAGTGGAAGGTCACTTAGTTTCAGGCCTCCTGACTCCAAATCCAGTACTTTTTCCCCCTTACATTTCAATGCAGCATACAGCTCCCTTGGTCTACAGAATCTTCATGCATTTTCATTTCTAATGACTGAATATTAGATTAATATAACTTTGTTTTACTACTTCCCTACTATTGAGTATTTTGGTAATTTCATTTGTTAGCTATCATAAATAATTCTGCTATAAATATTTTTATAATTATAGGTTTGTTCTTCTTATGAATTACTTATATGGGATACATTTTCTGGTATGATCATTTTTATGGCTCTTACTGAAAAAAAAAACAACCAATTTACACTTCTGCCAACAACCGTCTCCCAATAGTCTCCCAGGTACTAAATGTTATCATTCATCCTTATACTGTTATCTAATATGTGTTAAACTGTCCCTTATAATTGTTTTCATTTGGATTTCCTTAATTACTTTTGAGGTTTAGTGTTTCAGTGCTGGTTTATGTTGGTGTTCCTGATGTCTGTACTTCCTGTGTGTGTCCCAGACTTTGTCTCCGCTGGGAACCTCGTTTGAATGACTCGATACATTTTAAACTTTACATATGCTGCCATATTTATGGGAAACATTGACAGCAAACATTTTTCTTATTCTGTTACACCTCTTTTTGCTTTAATTTTGAAAAATTCCCTTACTTCGCAGTTCTACATTTTTAGATACATAATTCTATCCATCATTATTTTTTACTTCGAATTTCTTCCATGTTTGAAATCATAAAAAGAAATAATCTAATAGTTAGAAAAAGCATTCTGTTTTCATTTTCTTGTAATATGATTTTTAATTCTGTTGTACATGCGCAAAATGAAAAATCCCTCACTTTTGTGGAATGTGAGGGTGTAAGTCAAGAACAGAGTTGCTATAATAAGTCTTTTTGCTGTTCTTCTAAATCAGTCATTCTCAACGAGTGGTCCCAGACCAGCAGCATCACATCACCTAGGAACTTGTTAGAAATGTAAATTCTCAGGCCCCAACCCGACCTACTGAATAGAAACTCTGGGGGTAATCTGTGTTGTATTTTTTTTTTTTTTTTAAGAATTTCACTTATTTATTTATTTATTTATTTATTTATTTATTTATTTATTTATTTATTTATTTATTGGCTGTGTTGGGTCTTCGTTTCTCTGCGAGGGCTTTCTCTAGTTGCGGCAAGCGGGGGCCACTCTTCATCGCGGTGCACGGGCCTCTCACTATCGTGGCCTCTCTTGTTGCGGGGCACAGGCTCCAGACGTGCAGGCTCAGTAATTGTGGCTCATGGGCCCAGTTGCTACGCGGCATGTGGGATCCTCCCAGACCAGGGCTCGAACCCGTGTCTCCTGCATTGGCAGGCAGATTCTCAACCACTGCGCCACCAGGGAAGCCCCTAATCTGTGTTTTCATAAGTCCTCCACGTTTTGCTTATTCTCTATTCTAATTCAATCCTAACGCATTTTTACATTAGGTACAAAAGTCGGGTACAAACTCAGCGCAGCCAGTTACACTCACTTCTAACTTTTAATTAATTGATAGTGGAAACCATCTGCCTTTGCTAGTCAATTCTCTTGAAGCCCGCAGAGCATCATGTCTCCAGGTTATCAAAATGTCTAACTACAATGTCCCCTCCACCTTCCCCCCTTTATTAGTACAGCCAATTATATGCCCAAGCCTTCACTTTGTGGTTTTGCTTGTAACTCTCCTCCACTCAACACCCCCATCACTACTTTATACTCTTTAAGGTTGCATGAAACTGTTCTCTCAGCTACCCTCCTGGGTTATTAGCTTTGAGATACTATGTGCATTTTTATCTTTGCTCATGGAGAATTTCTCAGCTGTGCTTTCTGATTATTTCCTGCTCTGCTGGGTCCATGCCTAGTGGCTTTACTGCTGATCTTCTTCATTCTCCCAAGGTCAGTTTTCAAGCACCCTTCAATAATAAATGTAAGATTGGCAAAAGATAACATTCTTAAAATATTGTTCTGAGATGTCAAAGGAAATTTCAGAATTTTTCAGGAAGAAAATAGGAAATATCAACGTTGCTAACCAGGAATGCCATTAGGTGCACAGGAGGATTTTCAAAGGACAGGAAGTTGATGGTGTCATAAGAAGTAATTCAGGTATGGTCCTAGTTCTAGATATTCACAAAATACATTTAATCAATTTATCTGGAGTTGATCAGGCTCCCAAGAAGCTGGCCAATAAGAGTGAGTGTCCAACCACCAACACTATTTGAGACGTTCTCTAGGACCCTCCTTTTCCTGATGTATTTCATTGCTAATTATCCCCATCTATGAAGACTTGCCTTAATTAGTCAACCATTCCTGCTATACTTGGCCTAAGCAGATGCCACTCTTCATAACTCAACTGACCTCCAGTCTGAGATGGATTCAGTGGAATAGGAACTGTATTCCTACCAGAGCCAGCACCAGCCCCATCACCTCATGCAGTGGAGAGGGCTTTACCCAAAGAGTGATCCTGGGAACCAGCAACTGCCTTCAGGATACCTCACAGTGCATCACAAGCATTGACTGGGAGAGCCTGGGGATGTTTCAAAACCTTGCCAGGCAGAGGGTGTTTGAGAATGTTTAACCAGACTTGGATCCATAAGTGGGACAAGCACATCCATATTCCATGCCTCAGGCAACTGATGAAGTTAAGTTGTGAACATCTCAGTGCTTTTCAAAGCAATGGTCCAGGCTTCTCATCACTTTTCCCAACTTGCTACTATTGTAACCCCCTCAAAGACAATGGCTCAGACTCTACCCCAGACTTTCCCCATTGATAGTAGAAACCATCTGCCTTTGCTAGTCAATTCTATTTCCCCATTCTACACCTTCGCAGGCAGAATTTCACGCTCATATGGTCCCTCGGGATGCAGTGAACACAGGAAGAAGCCTTGGGTGTCTTCCCAGGAGAGTTCTGGGAGGTTGCGGATATTTATCACACATATCCATTCCAGAGCCACTCCTACATGGAAGCAGTAAAAGATTTAGGTGTGCTGCAGTCCCAGTACCTGACAAACAGGGTGCAGCAGAGAAAGCCAGCTCTGTGGGCAGGTGCCACCATAACTAGATAATTAGTGGAAGTGAGGACCTGGCCTCTGCACTCACAGGTTCTGCTCCTCACATCATTTGTGGAAACTTCAGGGTAATCATTACTCCCAAACCACTTTAAGATAGTTTAGAACAATTTCCTATCTTCCTCATACAGCTACAGATCATAATATTTGTAGCCAGGGTCTATGATTTTGGAGGGAAGTGAAGAAATGGGTTATTTCATGCTTGAGATATAGCAATGCCCTGTCTATGGGTTACTTAGGACTTCTGGACTTCATCTGGCCTGAGGGCCCCACATAGGAGAACTGTCACCCAGAAGCTCACTCAGGGATGGGACCAGGTAACAGGAGCCACCAATTTGAGGATGCTGCCTTAGAAGCTGTCCTGGAAATCTCACCTGCACAGTATAGTTCTGAGACAGACACAAGAGGATTCTGAGAGGTGAACGAGTTCAGAACCTTGAGCATGAGTTCAGCTCCCTTCCCCTTCTTAACTGGCACCTCAGGAAGGACTTTTCTGGCCCTCCCCTGAAAATGAGAGATTTAGGCATTCATACAATCTTTCTTATCTACCACAGAATACTGATTTATTAGCTTACAGTGGTGGCTATACTTTTCCAGTGACTGAAAGTGACTAAATTCCAAGGAACCCATTCTCAGTACTGAGTACTAGGACACCCATATCAATGGTCAAAAGACTGCTCCGTGGGCAAATTAATCAGAGTTTACAGCTTGCATGGTCTTGGGGGATTTCATTCAGGCCACGAAGGCCTACTGAAGCCATTCCCACTCTGCAGGAAGAAGAGTGGTAGGCAAATTTGTGCCCACCAGGTACGGTCATTCTCCTTTGAAATGTACTAGATGAACACTAACACATTCTTACTATTCAGCTGCCTTTCTTATAAAAACTAACTACATTATTCTAATAATGATAGAACAATTCCAATAATGATGAAATATTAATTGATTGGATTAATCGTGCTTATATTATTAACAATTGCATTCCATTTATATTCATGCATCCATTCATTTAGCAAGTATTTATTGAGCCGCTTCTTTGTATCAGATACTATTCTAGGCACTGCTGATATGGTTTTGGAAAAGATAAGAAAGATTCCTGTACTCAAGGAACTTATATTTTGTGTTCTATATTATTCAGGAAACATACTGTTGGCTCTCCTTGGATCTGGGTTTTTGTCAGGACATCTCAGAATGATGTTAGAGATCACTTTTTGAGGGTGACTTTCCCCAGTTTGAGGTCACCTATACATGGACCACATTTGTTGAAAAGAAATGCAGTTTCCTTTGGTAATATCTGACAAGAGCATTTTCTAGTTAAACATTTTTTTCTTTGGCAGCAAACAGCAATCAATAAATGAGATTATCAACAACACATAAACAAATATGGCAGAATTCATGAGTAGGCTAGGGTTTTGTTTTGTTTTTTTTGGTGACATGTAGGAAGCATAGTACTTAATTTCAAGAGAATATTTTGAGTTTTTAAATGCAATTTGACAGGGTTTGGAGAGTCTTCCTTGAAAATGCTTATTCTTGAAATAGCCATACATCTCACATGGTATATGTATTTTATGAACACACAGAAAGAAAAGAAGGAAGGAAGGAAGGAAGGAAGGAAGGAAGGAAGGAAGGAAGGAAGGAAGGAAAGAAAAAATAAAGAAAAGAATGATTCCATGATTTCATGGAAGATACAGCAAGAGTCTCCCTTCAATACCTGAGTGCTATTCACCTTTGTTAACACGTGCATTCCCTTTGTAATAATATCATATTTGCATCATTGTGGCAGTCACTGTTGGTTCCCTACTCAACAGCATCCCTTTCTTTCTTGATACCAGAATCGTTATTTCCTTTGGGTGGTTTCTTCTGAACCCAGAAGGTGAATCGTGATTAGTCTATGATCTCATCCTCCTTGCCGGAGATTGGTTTAGGCGTGAATATTTGATGTAATCTGGCCAATGAGAGATGAGGAGAATTCTGGGTAGGGTTTTCTCATTCATAAATGAGGTAGACAAGGAGAAACCCGTTTTCTTCCTGCCTTTGAATATTATGGGATGAGGATGGGATGCTTCGAGTTTCTATACTGCAGACGTGAGAAGACAGATTAAGGACAAAAAATAAAACCATACAGAGAATGGCAGAGCCTTAAAATGAAAAGAACTTGAGTCTTTGTGATATCCTTTGGCCATTGAATTAACCGTCTTGGAATCTCTCTAACCTTACTGGAGTTAATAAATCCCCTATAATTTGAGCTAGTCATCTCCAAAATGGAAGGAAGAAAATAATAGGACATCTATTTCTATTTACATTTTGGCACACACATTTTAAAAAACTTATTTAAAATAGACAGTTTGAAATCAGTCGCTTTATTCAGTCCATCATTTGTCAGATGCTGTGTCTGCAGACTGACCCTGGAGACAGGAGTGGGAGTTAGACAAAACAGAACGGTGATTTCCCCATTTTTTCTTTGTTTGCTTTTTTACTTCCAGCATATTGTGACATACTATAATTTATACATACCCTGTTAAGTGGATTCAAGGATTGTATTACCCTAAATAATAGAACTTTTACAAAACCTTGGGAGAGAATTTTCTAAAATTGATGTTTGGAAGTGTTTAAATTATTATGTATTTTGTTGATAAAAATTATGTCAGTGTGTTATCACCAATAAGAACATAGTTAACCATCTTAAAAAAAAAAAACTTCTTTAATGGAGCATTTCAATAGGTTTTGAACCCATTTGTTAAAAATTAAAACTAAAATTCCAGTTCGTTTAGAAGAACAATAGCTTTCATTAGGGAAGTTGGTAATGTATTGCGCAGTTCCACAGTTTGGGTCTCGGACTGGCATAGGGTATCATGCTTTAGAAAGCACAGCCAGTTATGAACGTCTATGATCATCTGTGAGGGATCTTTTTCTATACTGATAGCCACCAAAATCTAGTATAAAAACAAACAACTTGGGCTTCCCTGGTGGCTCAGTGGTTAAGAATCCACCTGCCAATGCAGGGGACACGGGTTTGAGCCCTGGTCTGGGAAGATCCCACATGCCGCAGAGCAACTAAGCTCATGTGCCACAACTACTGAACCTGTGCTCTAGAGCCCACGAGCCACAACTACTGAAGTCCACGTGCCTAGAGCCCATGGTCCGCAACAAGAGAATCCACCGCAATGAGAAACCCGCACGCCACAAAGAAGAGTAGCCCCCACTCACTGCAACTAGAGAAAGCCTGCACGAAGCAACGAAGACCCAACGCAGCCAAAAATAAATAAATTAAATAAATAAATTTTTAAAAAATTATAAAAAAAACAACTTAAAATGAGACATCCAAATTGAGTTTTCACAAATTTCAAAATAATATTTTCAAGTTTCAAAAATAATAAAGCACAGTGTTCCTGCTAAAAATACTAGTAATAAAATATAATTATTTTAAAAAATTATTTATTATATCTTTTACTTATATTGTTAAAATTTCCACCTTTGCATACATTTATAAAATGTGCAGAATACATTGGTATGGGTAATGTATATACTTCATATACAAATAAATACATATTCATTGTATAAATTGAGTACATTCTCATACTTTTTTTACCGTTAGGAATGGACAATCAAAAGATATATAAACCACCACTGATTTAAGCTACTTTTAATTACGTCTTCTGTTACTTGCAGCCAAAATATCCTCATATAGTGCTTTACTTCGAAATGGCTTTCACATACACTTTTTAAAAATTAATAGACTTTACTTTTGAGAGCAGTTCTACAATTACAAAAGATTGAGCAGAAAGTACAGAGAGTTCCCATACAGCACCCTATGTCCCCCACCCCACACAGTTTTCCTTATTATTACATCTTGCATTATTGTGATATATTTGTTACAAGTGATGAGCCAATATTGATACACTATTGTTAACTAAAGTCCAAAGTTTACATTAAGCATCACTTTTTGTGTTGTACAGTCTATGGATTTTGACCAATGTATGGCATGTGTTCATTATAGTACCATACAGAATAGTTTCACTGCCCTAAAATTCTCCTGTGTTCTACCTACTCATCCCTCCCTCCTAATCACTGGCAACCACTGATCTTTGTACTGTCTCCATAGTTTTGCCTGAACCAGGATATCATGCAGTTGGAATCTCAAAGTATGTAGCCTTTTCAGATTGTCTTCTTTCACTTAGCAATACGCATTTAAGTCTCTCCCTGTCTTTTTGTGGCTTGATATCTCATTTCTTTTCATCACTCAATAATATTCTATTGTCTATATATCATAATATTCTATTGTCTAATAATATTAATAATAATATTCTATTATCTAATATTCTATTGTCTATTGATGTACAAATTTGTTTATCTATACACCTGTTGGAAGACATCTTGGTTGCCTCTAAGTTTTGGCAATTACGAATAAAGTTGCTATAAACATTTGTGTGCAGGTTTTTATGTGGACGTAAGTTTTCAACGCCTTTCGGTAAATACCAAGGAGCATGACTGTGGGATAGTATGGTAAGAGTATGTTTAGCTTTGTAGAAAACTGCCAAACTGTCTTCCAAAGTGACTGTACCATTTTGTACTCCCACCAGCAATGAATGAAAGTTCCTGTTGGTCCACTTCTGCTCCAGCATTTGTTGTCAGTGTTTTGGATTTCTGCCATTTTAATAAGTGTGTAGTGATATCTCATTGTTCTTTTTAATTTGCCATTTCCTAATAACATATGATGTTGAGCATCTTTTCATATGCCATTTGCCACTTGTATGTATTCTTTGGTGACATGTCTATTCAGATCTTTTGCACATTTTTAATTGAGTTGTTTTCTTATTGTTGTATTTTAAGAATTATTTGTATAATTTGGATAACAGTCTTTGATCAGATCTGCATTTTGCAAATACTTTATCCTAGTTTGAGGCTTTCATTTTCTTAACAGTGTCTTTCACAGAGCAGAAGTTTTAGTTTTAATGAAATCCAAATTATCCATTTTTTTTGTTTCATGGATCCTGCTTTTGTTGTTGTACCTAAAAAGTTGTTGCCAAACTCAAGGTCACTAAAGTTTTCTCCTATGTTGTTTTCTTTTTTTTTTTCCTTTTTGGCTAGGCCACACAGCATATGGGATCTTAGTTCCCTGACCAGGGATCGAACCCATGCCCCCTGCAGTGGAAGCGTGGAGCCTTAACCACTGGACCACCAGGGAAATCCATCTCCTATGTTGTTTTCTAGTAGTTTCATAACTTTTCATTTTACATTTAGGTCTATGATCCATTTTGAGTTAATTTTTGTGTTGGGTGTGAGGTCTGTGTTAGGATTCTTTTTTTTTTTTTTTTTTTTTTTGCGTGCGGACACCCATTTTGTCCCAGGGCCATTTGTTGAAAAGATATCCATTCTCCATGGCATTTACTTTGTTCCTTTGTCAAAGATCAGTTGCCTTTATTTGTGCAGGTCTATTTCTGGGCTGTCTATTCTGTTTCATTGACCTACTTGTCTATTCTTTCTCCAATACACGCTGTGTTAATTACTGACGTTTATAGTAAGTTGTGAAATTACATAGTGTCAGTCCTCTGACTGTGCTCTTCTTCAGTGTTGTGTTGGCTATTCTGGGTGTTTTGCTTTTCCATATAAAATTTAGACTCTGTTTGTCAATATCACACAGAGACTTGAAATTCACAACAATTCTGCCACTGAGGTATGGAAAAGATCATTTAATTTACTCACTCCTAGATGAGCTGGGTGAGGCCCTGGGCAGTTAGGAATTTGCCCATTGTCATGCAGATGCTCACATCCAGGTCTTCCACTGCCAAGCCCCCAGTGTTTTTCTCACCCCTGTATAGATACTGTTTATAGATACTGTCTAGATAGCAGGATCAAACATGTGTATGTACTGGCTTCAAAATGAGCTGATTGTCTAGAGTACACCTGGCCTGTGTGCAAAACAGTATCCAGTATTTATCAGGGGCACAGGTCTCATGCACAGCTTCCTGCTTACAAAGCTACCAACAGTGCAGAGCTACTGGGGAACGTGTAGTGTTCAGAGGCCTGGGAGTGGGGAAGTTCGCAGCCCTACATGCCAGCAATGAGAGTGGTCAAGCTGTTAGGATGTGGCTACTTGAACCTTCCTTCAAAAACCAAACTTAGTTCATGGGAACTATCACCGAAATACTAAGAGACCAAGTAAGTTGTCTGTACTGAAACACAGCTATCCCTTGATCTTACATCCCTGGCTGTTTCACAAGTATATCTCGAAAGCTGAGTGGAAAATTATTCTCTTGTAGTATATATGACATGTGACACATGTCTCAAACCAAGTCTAAAAAAATCTATTTTAAAATATTTTCTCTTATTAGAAAAATAATATAGGTTTTAAAAAGGAATTTAAAAGTACAGAAAACTCTAAGAAGAAAAACAAATCACATATATTCTTCTTACTACACGGAGATAACCTCCATAACCAGTTTAGTAATTCCCTTCCAGCATTTATTCTATGCATATATCTGGTATCTGAGGGTTGTTCATTCGACTACTTTTAATTAATTATTTTTCATTGAGCCACCATATTTGAATGTATGTGTATCTGGATTATTTGGTTACATTTTCTTATGTGCGCTTCCTATACCATTGCATATACTTCATGAATATGACTTTCAGTGGTTGCATTATATCCTATCATATGGCTCTACAATTATTTATTTAACAATTCTGCTACTGTTAGAAAATTTGCTATCATAACTGTATTCTCAAAGCCCAGCCTTGTACATATGTCTCTGTCCATATTTCTGATTTCAAAATTGTTCCTCTTAAGTAAGGACGAGGTCGCTTTTTGTCTTAGGAGGCAGACCTCTTCAAAGATTTTGTGTCAGTTTTGTCAAAATATATGTGTTTTTAACACATTAGCGCCATATTCTGCCCACTGTCTTCACATCTGAAAACAATGTGAGACACTTATCTTGTCTCTTTTCCATCAATTTGTTTTTATCCTTCTGATAGTTCTTAGCCAGATGTAAGTATCTTTTTTCCTCCCAGTTAAGACAGTGATGTGGGATAGTGGCCTTTAAAAGGAGGTCCTCAAATGAAAACTAAACCAAGAACTGTCAAAAAAACCCATTGAGAATTGTCACTAATAAGGACCTGCCAGCCAGAATTTGCCAATGGTTTAGATACTTCTCTGCATAAGGATTACTGAGATGACCCAAAAACTTTCTCTTCCCATCCCAATAAGTTGAATTTCCTCATTTTGACATTTAGAAATCTAAATGCAAGAAAATGATAATAAAATGGGGGGGGGGGGATCATTTATCTATCTATCTATTTATCTATCTATCCATCCATCTATCCATCTGGCTGAATCTTCTGTTTTGCCAATTTAGTGACACTTGTATGTCTGATTTATCAAACTGCTGTGCAGTCAGTTGGGTTGAGTCATTGAAATCACCTAAGACACTTCACCAGCTATATATATATATATATTTTTTTTTTTTTTACTTTTTAAAAATTTCCCTAAGAGTTTTTTGTTTAAATTAATTAATTAATTAATTATATTTATGGCTGTGTTGGGTCTTCATTTCTGTGCGAGGGCTTTCTCTAGTTGCGGCAAGTGGGGGCCACTCTTCATCGCGGTGCGCGGGCCTCTCACTATCGCGGCCTCTCTTGTTGCGGAGCACAGGCTCCAGACACGCAGGCTCAGTAGTTGTGGCTCACGGGTCTAGCTGCTCCGCGGCATGTGGGATCTTCCCAGACCAGGGCTCGAACCCGTGTCCCCTGCATTGGCAGGCAGATTCTCAACCACTGCGCCATCAGGGAAGCCCTGCAGATGTGTTCTAAAACTAAATTAGAGAGGATTACAGCCAGGGTGCTCTGAGGGGCTGGGAGGGCAAGACTTGGCTCCCAAAGAGGGTGGTGATCAGAGGGCTCCCAGACAAGGGGGCCCCTCCCCACTCAGTCCCGCTTCCTGCACATAGTTTCTCCTCTGGATCAAACACGTAATAAAGAGAATGTCTGGAATCTGAAAAAATAAATAAATACAAAAAATAAGAGAGGATTCATGGTTACTCTTTTAAACTCATCAGAATTATGTATATTTATATTACAGTGCACAGATTTTTCTCTCTTTTCTTTTCCCTGATGGGTATTATTGTTGGAAAATTTACTATTAAAAATCATTGTAAAAGGCATTCTTGATACTTAATTGTATATTTTTCCTGAGGCAGAATTTTCCTGCCCTGATTTCAGTCTGTCTTCCATTGGTTTATTTATTAGATTCCTCCACTAGATAGTATCTCTTCCAGCTTTGGATAAAACACTCCCCGCGAGTATCACTGCCTCTGTCCTCACCAGCTAGGAAGCCTACATTGAACTTCACTTTCTGTTGTTTATATTACGAAAAAAAATTAATATCTTTTTTACATGTATCCTGCCCACCAACTTACCACTCATTGGTGTGGGGGAATGATGGGAAAGGCAGTCATGTATAATTCGCTACACCCTCGCATGGCTGCATAAGAGTGTGCCTTGGGCCTGGAACATTTCCTTATGTGGAGATAAGGAGCCCTCATGGCCTCGCTTGGGAGAATCTTTCCCTGTTCTGGGCTTGATGTGTACTCCTTTGTTCTGCCTACGCACGTGTGTTATATGGCACCGGGCTAATCCCACTGCTATATCTTTTGCTAGTGGGAGGCAACGGGGTCTTTTGCCTGCAGACAAGAGGGGTGCATGCAGACCATCTCCCTGCTATGGGGTGAGACCTGCCAGCCATGGGAGACTGACCCACACTCTTGAACCTGATCTTGCTCTGTCTGTTCTCTAGGTGAATAAAGCATCATTCCCTCCAGTGCCTGTGTGAGTCGTGTCTTTCTTGGCGACCCTGACACCTGCAAACCATGCAGTGGGTTGACATCCGGGACTTAACGCTCCTAGTGGCAGAGATCGCTATGCTCTTTACTAGCCTCCACTCAGTGGGACACCTCCCCTGGAGGCACTAACAGGTGTCACTTGCTTAACAGGGGAGAATATTGAGTGACACTTGAGAAACACTATCTTAAAAACATGTTTATTGTTCTAATCTCTCCCCATTCCTAGCCCATAACAGATGCTCAATACGTGTGTTGAACTGAGTTGGCTGGTAACAAACATCACCCCAAAGATCCCGCTGTACAACCCTGGAGAGCAGCAGCTGCACCCCTAGAGCGGTTCCTGTGGCACCTTGTCTAGGGACAGAGGAGGTTGCTCCCTCACCAGGGCCCTGTGTCCCCAGGGACAAAGGGGGCTCGCCCGAGGCAGCCAGCCCACACTGACCACTGCCGCTATTCCTGGAAATGGAGCCATTGACCTAAAGAGGACAAGAGTGAGGTGTTTAAGCCCCTCACCACCACTGCATTTTCTGTGACAAACAGGACTGGATTTTTGTTTGATTCTAGCCAAGTTCTGATCCAGTAGCACATCCAGAAACTTGGCCCAGGCGAAGCATCTGTACTGAGGATGATAATGAAATCAATCAGTGACCCGCTTTTCAGCGCAATCCTTACTTGCTTGTCCAGTAGATTAGAATGAAGAGGGCTGAAACACCAACACTTGACAATTCTAGATCATCTTGCACGTGGAGTGCAAACCACATACAAGGAGGTGCATGCCTCCCCCTTCTTAACTCGTTAGATTTTGTTACGTGGATACGGCTCTGTTTATGCCTGTATAGCCCTCATTTTCTAACTCAAAACTATCTTTCTTCTTCCTACCACAGATGCATGACTTACTTGCTAGAACAAATCATGGAGCTCATATACAAATGCCTTGCTAGAAGTTTGCACAGGAAGACAAAAAAGGCTCTTTCCCTGCTCAGCGCAGATGTCAGCCAGCACAGCACCCGAGCATTCAGAGAATGGGATGGAAATTGCATATACAGAAAAGTACGCTCTTAGTGTATTAGCTAGGGTGACCTATCCTTTTAGGTTATTCAGAGAAATAACGGTCATTTGCAGTGGTTTTTGTCAACTGCTCTCTCATCATTTTGTGTAATTAGGGACAGCCTTTTTTCTGAGAGTGGCAAAACATGCAGAGATTCAGGTTTTCCTTTTTTTTCTCCCTAACCCCCAGACCCTGGCCACATAGAACAGCTCCATTTCTGGAGCCCGCAGAACTGTAATGGTCTTTGGGCAGAATAAGTCACTGAGGCAGCAGTATCAACATGGAACATACGGTTAGCTAAGCAGAGAGACAGGCACAGGTGACATAGGCAGTCAGCTCCACGGAAGGAGGAAAGATGAACGACAGAGCTGTTTCCTGAATGTCCTACCTCTCCATCACTTGGTACCAAAATGCCCTCTTGGCTATCCAGCTTCTTAGTTTTTTCCACCGGAGAACAGAGGCCCTAAGGACGCAAAAGCTTACGTATTTTGACATGTCAGAGGAGAAAGCGATAAAATAAAATTTTCCTGCCACACAGGGTGAAGGGAATTTAAATATGTAATTGTTTTCAGCTGCTTTGTTCTAGCCCTGCCCTCTTATCTACTGCTCTTAGAAATGACTTCATTTAGCCAAACTCTCCCTCTTTCCCCTCCACCACAGGCATTTTCAAAGCACGAGCCACATGCCTCCACTTCATTAGCACCTTTGTGTCCCAGCATCCTTGATGATATCAGTTATAGCTCTGGGAGTTTGGTTTGTTCATACATTTACCATCATTAGGAACAAACAGCAAACAGTTTCTCTCAGGAGCAAAGCCCATTCCCTGCGCTGACAGTTAGACCCTAGGAAACAGTGCCCTTCTAGAATACTGTTTATGCCTGATATGTAAGTTTTCTCTTACACTAGCTCTGGTGTATTCTCCTGAGTTTACACAACGAGTCCCCTAGACCAGTGCAAAAAGAGTTGTTGATTTTTTGTAAGATTCACAAACAGTATCCTTGTCATGGCCAGTACCCAGGAAGTCCCAGAGTTTTTACTTTTCATGCTTTTTAGCTGAATTGGGTTGTCATTATGTCATGGACAATCTTTTCTGTGGCATCCTGAGACTAAGTGAAGTCTTGGTTCTCAATATTTCAATTTATACAGCTAAATTTAAAATAAAGAACATATACATTAAAAAAACTGATCTCTTGTTGTAGATCTGTGATCTAATAAATGATGGATTTGTTACCATAAAAATGAAACCACTCTATTACTAACGTTTGAGAGATGTGATTAAGAACAATTCCAATGGTGGTTACTTTTCAAGTGAATTTCCTGTGGTTTTATTTACCTGAGTGCTGAAGGACCAACTTCTCAGGAGTCCCAGACTATGGATATGGCACCACTGAATTAAGTCCTTCAGCTGGTTCACTTTCCCAATCACCCAAGGGTCACACAGCCTGGCAATCCATCAGTTACTGAATCATCAATCCTTTTTGGCAATGAACTCATATTTGCTTTCTGTTTGATTGATTTCTTAGGCCAAGGCCATTGAGAAAAAAAAAAAAGACTCTAAAACAGTAGATTCCCTGAAACACGCACAGGTGTGGCCAAAAGCCTCACTTCCTCTCTTTCCAGTTTATCTTTGATCATCTGTAAACAGTGGTGGAACACTTTATCTGTGATCTGAAGTGTCCTATTAATAAATGACCCAGAGAAAGGCTGAGGCATGTTTTTTCTAGTCTGATACCTCAGGTACCATAATAATGACAGGAGCAAACCTTCCTTCTGCCAAAAGTCCATTTCTGCTCCAACTCTTCCTTACATGTGGTCCAAGCAGAAGATCACTGTCCTGTGACTGATAGCCTGCAGACTGAATATGAAAGAGGTCCTTAGGGAGAACCTTCCCAGACTCAGGGAAAAACCTGGGTTGGTGCAGAACTCTCTCTGCAATTTACCAGTTGCTGGAGTAGCTCTCCTCCCAAGGAGAAGCCAGTGGCTGGAGACAACCGATGTTTGTGTTCCCTGCCACAGTGTCACAGCCTTAACCTTTGGTGGTGTGCTGTCTGCCTCAAGTTTGCAGGTTTGTCCTCGCAAGGCTTGATTTTCTGAGGTTACCTGATTCATCCTAGATTTGATGTCTACAATTCAGCCAAGTTATTGGCAGGCAAGGAGTGGTCTAGACCAGGAATTAGCAAAGTTTTTCTGTAAAGGACCAAATAGTAAATATTTTCAGCTTTGTGGAACATATAGCTTCTGTCACAACTATTCAGTTCTGCCGTTGTAGTGTGTAAGTAGATACACACATCGAATGAGTGTAGCTGTGTTGCAATTAATTTTATTTGCAAAAATAGGCAGTGGGCTGGATTGAGCCCATGGGAAATGGTTTGCCAACCCCTGCTCTATAGGAGTTGTCTCTAATGTTCTTGATTATGTACGCTATCAGTTCAAACAAAGCAAAACACACATTAAAACCCGAAACACTTTAAAATATATACCCACAGTAAATGTTTATTTATGTATAAATTATATACAAGGACAAATGTGCTAATATATTTTGTATATTATAAAACATATACAGGGGGTTTCCCTGGCGGTACAGTGGTTAAGAATCCGCCTGCCAATGCAGGGGACATGGGTTCGAGCCCTGGTCTGGGAAGAGCCCACATGCCACGGAGCAACTAAGCCCGTGTGCCACAACTACTGAGCCTGTACTCTAGAGCTCACGAGCTACAACTACTGAAGCCCGTGTGCCTAGAGCCCGGGCTCCACAACAAGAGAAGCCACCACAATGAGAAGCCCTCGCGCCGCAACAAAGAGTAGACTCCTCTCGCCACAACTAGAGAAAGCCTGCACGCAGCAACAAAGACCCAACACAGCCAAAAACAAATAAATAAAATAAATAAATTTATAAAACAAAACAAACAAACAAAAACATACACAGGGACTTCCCTAGTGGTCTAGTGGGTAAGACTCTGTGCTCCCAATGTAGGGGGCCCGGGTTCAATCCCTGGTTGGGGAACTAGATCCTGCATGTACGCCGCAACTGAGAGTCCGCATGCTGCAGCTAAAGAGCCTGCATGATGCCGGCACGATGATCCCATGTACCGCAACTAAGATCTGGCACGGCCAAAATAAATAAATAAATAAATAATAAGTAAATAAATAAATATTTTTTAAAAATAAATAAAAATAAAATAAAACATATACAAAAATAGAACTTTAAAAAATGAGATATAGATACAATAGTGATTTCAAGTATAATTTTAATTGTGATGACTTCATACTACCATTAGCTAAGATCTAAAAGTACACTATATACTGAGGGCTAGGTTCACAGTTATGACAGTGGATTTAAATCCATAATTTAAATGGTCTTCCTGGTAATTTCAAGATTGTTTGGCTAACTTTTTATTAGACCCAAATAGATCTTTATTTATGTCTTGTAACGTTACTGGCAAAGAATTCAAACTATTTTTCATTTTAACAAGCTCATATTGTTTGTACTCTGCTAAGCACTCTCCTCAGTGTTCCAAAAATGTTATTTAATTCTCATAAAAGCCCTATGGGGTGAGTACTATCATTACGCATTTTCACACAGAGAGTTTAGGTAAAGTGCCTAAAGTCACACCTTTGCTAAGTGGCTGGCTCCAGAATTCTTGTTCTTATCCACTGAACTAGGCTGCCTCTCCCACTTTTTTGCTATTCCCTTAACCTTTCACTATTATAATTAAACTTCAGTCCACACTTTCTTTTTAAGAATATTTGAAAGATACTTGTCTATTTAGGGTATGGTGACCTTAGGTAAAACTAAGTAATATGGTCCAAAAATCCACTTAACCAGACACATGCAATATACTAGAGTATATTGCCGTCTAATGAATGGGACAGAGTGAAATGAGGGCTCCACTGTTAAACCCCTCACCTTATGGAATTCCCACTTTCCTTCTAGGAAACCAGAGAAACGTGTCCATTGACAGATGGACTAACCAAAGATGCCAGGGTCCATTTGCATATTGAGGATTAATTCTTTTTTTTTTTTTAGATATGTAAGTCCTAACATATTCTTTCAGTCCCCGAATGGAAGATCTTGCACACCTCCAGGAATATGCCACCTCTGCTTGTCTAAAAGAATGACTTTATGTCCTAATTACATTATACTATGTCCCTAATAAAATATTGACCTTGTTTATACTAATAAACATGATAAAGGCTAATCTATAATAACTATGATTGCCATTATATTACAATAATTCGATATACAAAGATACAGTTAGATGCCATTGCACTAATCTTCAGCTGTTATTAATCATTCTGTTAACTTAAAACTCTGCTTCTTTGTTCTGACTTAAAGAGAAAATAATCTTCAAAGCTCTGAACTTCACTTCTGGTCAAATTTTGTTGTGAAATGCCCCACTCAGCAATATTCCTCTTACCTTTAATTTCTCAGTTTGTGAACTAATGCTTAGCACTCTCTACATCAGTGGTTCCCAAATTTTCATGCACATCAGGATCACCTGGAGGGCTTATTATAGCACAGATTGCTGGGCTTTGGCCTCAAATTTCTCATTCAGTTGGTCTGGGGTGGGGCCCGAGAATTTGCATTTCTAATACCTGGGACCAGCTGTTGCTGGTCCAGGAAATGACTGCTCTGGATAACTATTGGTCTTGCTCTTTCCAGGAAGCAGATATTGGCTTTCTGTTGTGCATGTGGTTTCCTATGCCATGTGACTTTGCTATTACCCAGAAATCTTGATGCTGCAATCCAACCCCATATCCCTAGCTAGACCACTTAGGGCTTATCCTTGCTGTCAGCTTTTATCCCACGCCAGTTCTGCCTCAGTCCTTACTCAACAACTACGTACCACCAAACCCACCCTCAATAATTCTTGGCCTGTCCTGGAACAGAGGCTGGCATTAATTATGAGAAGAATTATACAAGGTTGTATCCTTTTCTTTCTTTTTACTCTATGTTCTTTCTCTGACCAATTTCACATGGTTACTCCCATGTTTCAACTGTCACCTTAAGATGATGATTTTTCAACCATACGTCTATAGCTCTGACCTCTTCCTGAGCTGCAGACCAGCACACCTCGACTGCCCATTGGACTTCTCTACCTTGATGGGACATAGGTATCTGAAACTCACTGTTATAAGTTGAACTAAGTTCCCTAAAAAGATATGTTGAAGTCCTAACCTCCAGTATGTGTAAACGTGCCCTTATTTGGAAATAGGGTTATTATAGATATAATTAGTTCAGATGAGGTCATACTGGAGTAGGTTGGGCCCTCAATGCAATTGTCTGGTGTCCTTATAAGAGGAGAAGAGACATAGACACACAGGCAGAAGACAACTTTGTGATAATGGAAGTGAATATTGGCGTGATGAGGTTACAAGACCAGGTATGCCAAGGATTGCCAGCAAATGCCAAAAGCTAGAAGAATCAAGGAAGGGTTATCCCCAACAGGTGTCAGAGGGAGCACAGATCTGCTGACATTTGATTTCAGACTTCTAGTCTCCAGAACTATGAGATAATAAATTTCTGTTGTTTTTAAGCCATCTAATTTGTGGTACTTTGTTTCAGCAGCCCTAGGAAACAGATACACTCATCATGTCCAAAACTGAACTGAATGCCCCCTTTCCTCCCCAGTAACCCAAACTTGCTTCTTCTCCTAACTTCTTTTTTCAAATAATAGCATTACAGTCTACAGTCTTGCTCATCCAAATGAGAAAGTTGGATTCATTTTATATTCTTCTTCACCCTTAACATCCTATAAGCCACCATGTTTTGTTAACTCTATCCCTTATCTGACCTTTCCTTTAACATCTTGGCCATTGCAACAACTTCCAAAAAAATTCTTTTTGTTTCCTTTACCTTTCTTGTATTTCCAATTAATATCTGCTATAATGATCTATCATATTTAAGTACTTATATTAATAATAGCTACCCTTTATTGAGAGCTTATATTACGTCTAGAAATGTACTAAGTTCTTTCACATGCATTGATCTTCACAACTTTAGCTGGTAATTACTGTTATTATCTTCATTTTATGGATCAAAAAACTGTTGCTCAAGTGCACGAAGCTATCAAGTATCAGAGTTGGGGTTTGAAGTCTTACCCACTCTGCTAGTCTCCTTGTAGCCCATCATGGCACCTCCTTAAAATAGAAAGTACTGGAATGGCACTCAGGCCCCAAAGCTATGTCTCCAGCCTTGTTTCCCTATGCATTCCTCTACAACCCTCTGCTCCAGGCTACTCATCATTCCCTGGCTTTACTTTCCTGCCCTTATGGCTTTGGTCATGCAGTTCCCCCAATCTAAAAATCCAACAAATTTTCACCACCAAAAACCTTTCACATCAGACTTCCCTGGTGGTGCAGTGGTTAAGAATCTGCCTTCCAATGAAGGGAACATGGGTTCGAGCCCCAGTCTGGGAAGATCCCACATGCCACGGAGCAACTAAGCCCATGAGCCACAACTACTGAGCCTGCACTCTAGAGGTCGGGAGCCACAACTACTGAGCCCGTGCGCCACAACTACTAAAGTCTGTGCGCCTAGAGCCTGTGCTCCGCAGCAAGAGAAGCCACCTCAATGAGAAGCCCGTGCACTGCAATGAAGAGTAGCCCCCGCTCGCCCCAACTAGAGAAAGCCTGCACGTAGCAATGAAGACCCAACACAGCCAAAAATAAAAATAAATTAAATATAAATTAAAAAAAAAACCTTTCACATACCTCAGTGCCAAGCTTAAGTATGGCCTCTTTCACCAGTACCCCAAGTCAGGATGACCTGTTCCTTCCTCTATGTGGCCTACTTAGAACTTAGGCCATTCCACCCTGCTTTCTTGCTAGCCATTTATATGTTTATTTCCACATGGTCATGCTGGCCTCCTAATTCAAGGGCCGGCCATGCCATTTAATTTTTCCTTTATTTTCCTCCCATCTTTTCTAACAGTGCTTCAATGATTTGAATTGCTAATAGTAGCAATAGTAATCATGGTAGGAATGTTAGCAAACCTTTGCTATCATTAACACTCAACAGTTTCAGTACTATCTGAAAACTAAAGTCATATTTTAAAACATCGTATCAATTTTTCTTTTCCACAACTGAAATTTCTTAATCTATTGACCTATTTTGATATAATATGAGAACTTCCTTTGAAATACCTATTTCTATTCAATTTGATGTTTCATGTGATAGACTCGTTTATTGTGTGGTAACATCAAAATCTGTCCATTATCCTTTAGAAATAAAATGTTTCCAAAGGAGGCCAGGGGTGGGGTCGGAGGGCGACCACTTTGTTTTCTACTCTCCAGAAGATATTCTCTTTGCTCCTTGATCTTGAAGCAGGTCTGCTTTGTTAGTGATTTTAGGTTGTGTCCTGGCCAGTTCAGAGCTAACCTAGGACTCAATTACATTTCATGATAGTGAATCAGTATGTGCGTCTCACTGCCCTCACCATTTATGAAGCTTAAACCCAGCCCTCATTTATTTTGGAGTCTCAGAGAACTGGCATAAGATCAAACTCCACACTTCTGGGCAAGCAGAAGGAACCCCAAAGAAGAAAACAAAGAAACTAACTGAGCTCCATGGGAAATCAAGCCAGGGTGGACATTCAGTCCAAGTGGCAGAATAACTTTCTGCTTAAATGAAAAACTATTTAGAAGTCAGTCACGTGCGAATGATGAACCAAAGTGGTTATAAATAGAGGTGCTTTGATAAGGAACTGAAGAAAATTTAATAAGGACTTAAGAACACTTAATGAGCATGGAAGAAAATGATTAGGAAATAATTAAAAGGAAAACAATATATTCTACAAAGCAGAGAGATGTGATGAAAAATAAAGTGATCACTCTTCCCCCTTAGGCTTTTTAATTTTTTTCCAAGCTGGAAAAATATTCCTGTTTCTGCCCATATTTTGAAATATCTAGAACATTGAATTTATTGATGGAAAGTGTACTTACCATCTAATCAGAGAAATCCTGAAGGGAAAAGAGTGGGCTACACATCAGAGGTACCCTAGAGACTCAGCTGTTCATAACTCTGCATGAACAGGGGGGAAAGTGCTATATTCCCATTAAACAGCCACACAGTTGGTTAAAGAATGAACAAAAAGCAACATTTCTTCATTAGTGTCATTGCAGGAAGCTGATGCCCTGAAAGCTGGAGGCCATCAAATGGGATATTGCAACAATAAAACAGAATGAAAAAATGAAATGCTCCATTCTCTTGTCAACCTCATATGTTTGTCTCTTTCTTTTTAATATACTTGGCACTACCCTGGTAAGCTAATGCATATTTGCAGTTTCGTTTTGTGCTTGGTAATTGTGCTATGGGCACTTATTCGTTTGACAGACTTTGCTTTAAATGAAGGAAACTGGCAGGTTGGAAGAAAAAAACCCAATGTTGCCAAATCACCAATTAAGGAAACTGCCGGAGGGAAAACTGGTCCTGAGACTGGTATCCGTAAAAATGATACAGTGATGCTGCACTTCAAAAGACATTTTGAAGAGACACTTAATGAAGGACATAACAGAGGGGATTATAGGCTGGCTAACGTATATGACTGCCAAATTTAGACCATGAAGATAGATACAGTGGGGTACAATCATTTTTTACAAACATCTGGACATCGAAACAACAAATATATCAAATTGTGATGCAGTTGACAGGTAGGCTGATTCTCCCTCCGTAACTGGAGGAAGTCAGCCTCATGATCAATTCTGTTCAAAACCCCCTGTGAAGAGATGTCACCTTGGGAGGCAGTAGACATGAGAATGAAGAGGCCATAGTCCTGGCCCTCCTTCTTGGATCTCATAATCTAGCAAAGGAATAGGCAGACGCACGGGCTAGCTGGGTGTAGCTCCAAAGGCTGAAGCAGAACATTCCTCTGCTTTTCCCACTGAGTCACCTGCCAGGATCAGGATGACCGTTCTTCCTCCAGTCTCCCTCACTGTTCTTCCCTACAGCAGCCTCGATTTTGTTCGATTTCTCCAGTTTCCCCCAATACCCAGCTCCACCTGGAGAGGCAGCATCAAATCCCACATGTCTTGGAATTGCTGAAGAGGCTTTTATTCATTCCTTCCTTCACATTCTTAAATAAATACACCTTTCCTCTCTTGCTAATATGATTGCTTCTTATGGATTAATTTCAATGAACTATTATGACCCACATCCTTGTCTCTTCACTCTATTTTACCAAAGACCCTCTCCCAAGAAAGTGTGAAGGAGAAAAAGATGTGGGAAGAAAGCCCCATCTTGCCCCAGATAACAGGCACCAAAATCATGGTATGAACACAGTCCTGTGAAATGACTGAGAACCTGGAGGTGGCATCATGGGAGACTTCATGGAAGAGGTGATGCTTGTTGAGTGGGATACTTGTGCTCAACACTGTGCTATATACAGTCAAGTTACCTAATGTAAGCTATGGTTGCTGTCCTGAAAACGTTCTGAATCTCGCCAAGGAGATAAGATAAACATGCATGAAATAAAAAAGACAAGACAACCTATAGTTACATGTGTGATACAAATGCACTGACATTTTTGGAACTGAAATTTATTTTCTTGTTTCTGTGCTACATAGGCCTGGGACTAGACAAAAGAAACTTAGCTACTTGTTCCAGGAGAGACTTGTTTCTGAAAGTTAGTACTGAACAACTAAAATAGCTCACTTGGTGGATGGACTTTGAGACTGTCATACAGAGTGAAGGAAGTCAGAAAGAGAAAAACAAATACCATATGCTAACACATATATATGGAATCTAAAACAAAACAAAAAATGGCTCTGAAGAACCTAGGGGCAGGACAGGAATAAAGACACAGACATAGAGAATGGACTTGAGGACACGGGGAGGGGGAAGGGTAAGCTGGGACAAAGTGAGAGAGTGGCATGGGCATATATACACTACCAAATGTAAAATAGATAGCTAGTGGGAAGCAGCCACATAGCACAGGGAGATCAGCTGGGTGCTTTGTGACCACCTAGAGGGGTGGGATAGGGAGGGTGGGAGGGAGACGCAAGAGGGAGGAGATATGGGGATATATGTATAGGTATAGCTGATTCACTTTGTTATACAGCAGAACTAACATACCACTGTAAAGCAATTATACTCCAATAAAGATGTTTAAAAATAAATTAACTAACTAACTAAATAAATAAAATAGCTCACTTGTCAAGATTAACAGCTTGCCTGTTGATACTCTAAGACCCTTGACTTGTGGGGTCATCAGCCCAAAGCTCTCATGTCATTAACTCTGCTCAATCCAAACTAATTCTCTGCCTTGCAAGACCTGCCTTAAATCATCCAGCCCTGGCCCTGAAACACTAAAAATATCCTTCCCCAATTTCCCCCCTCTGAGATACGACTAAGACACTCAAGGTGGTACTCTCCTTTATTGCAGTGAGTTCAATAAACTTAGCTTTGCTTGATCGGAAGTTTTTTCCAGTCATTTTTTGGGGGATTGACAAAAAATTTAATAATTTTCCATAAAGACAAGTGTCTGGGCTACCTGGTAATTTCTGTAGCCACACAAATTTGTGTATAAATGCTTCCTTTATCTCAGTGTGTCTGAGGATGAAGCCTAGAAATAAAGCAATAGCCATGACTAAAATGCCATGCCTCGATGAGACCTAGAAATAAAGCAATAGCCTTGACTAAAACACTAATAAAGCATTGGATTGCAGGAAAGCATTCATCTCAGCGGTGGCCAGAGACTGGTGGGCGTGGTACTTTTGCTTCCTGGTGGCACTGAAGATGTGATGACCTGGAGCTGAGATTTGGATTACAGTTTTGGGTGAGGTTTAATGTGCTTATTTATTTATATTTTTAAATTTATGGTTGCGGTTTCCTCATTCCCTAGGCTCTAGTAGCCAAGGTTCCTCCTGGAAAAAAAAAAGCTTAAGTCATGTCGATGTCTGGGAATCAGATACACACTGAATTGTCTGACAAACTAGGGATGGAAGGACTCTCTAAGGGATCCAACTTCTAGATAAATGTAGGGCACAGAATTCATTGTGAAGGCATGCGCACATACATAGCCCTTGGTTCTTGGACTTACCCAGGCCCTGTCATCGTAGGAGTGCTTGTACACTCTTGGAAGTGCTTGTAACTACAAGCCATCTTACTGGACTCAGCAACACCTTGGGGCCCAAGCAACTCTGCTGTGGTGAAACAGATGGAGGCGATGTTTATCCAGCCCAGCTCTTGGCAGATCAGGGGGCTTGAGGCTCAGAGGACTGGGAGCAATGGGGGCTGAGCATCTTTACCTAAGCAGGGCAGAGGCCCACAGAGAGGGCGCATGTCAGAGCAAGAGAGGCTAGAGGGGCTGGCCCTAAAACATGAACACATGTAATACACCCCCCTGCCAACCCCAAGTCTTTCAGGAGGGCTTTGGGGCTGGGATCTGACAAAGAACCAGAATTTCAGGGCTTCCCTGGTGGCGCAGTGGTTAAGAATCTGCCTGCCAGTGCAGGGGACACAGGTTCGAGCCCTGGTCCGGGAAGATCCCACATGCCACGGAGCAACTAAGCCCGTGCGCTACAACTACTGAGCCTGTGCTCTAGAGCCCACGAGCTACAACTACTGAGCCCGTGTGCCACTACTGACACCCGCGCTCCTAGAGCCCGTGCTCCACAACAAGAGAAGCCACCACAATGAGAAGCCCGCGCATCGCGATGAAGAGTAGCCCCCGCTCGCCACAACTAGAGAAACCCTGCACGCAGCAACAAAGACCCAACACAGCCAAAAACAAATAAATAAATAAATTTATAAAAAAAACCCACCAGAATTACTTTTATGAGTCATCAAAGCCAAGAATTACGAGATTTATGTAGCTTTTTGGGGCAGCGCTAATTTCAATTGATCTGTCCCACTGTCCTGGGAGGACTGTAGGGATAAAGAAAAGAACTGAGGAGCCCAAAACTACCAATGCTATTGCTCCAGTGCTGCCCTTAACCAGTTGTGTGCCTTTGAGGAAGTTCATCTCTCTCAATCTGTTTCCTCATCTGTAGAAAAAGGAACTAATACCGATCTTATGGAAGGATGACACAGCCTTCTATCTTTCATTTCTCTCTTTTTTCCAGAGTAATGGAAGTGTAGCAAGGCACAAGGTTGAGCGGATAGTTGACCTTTCACCACCTTCTGTGCAGATGTGACTACGTTCTCTCCAGTAACGTGTGACAGGAGCGATGTGTCCCATTCCCAGCCACCATGGTACCTTGAGACCAGACCAGGAGAGGTCGTATGCTTTCCCCTTTCCATTGGCTGCATCCCAAATAAGGTGCCCACTCAAAACTGGACAAAGAAACAAGATGGAGGGGACCCAGGGCCCAGAATAATTGCAGGAAGGCAAGCAACCTGCTGAGCTAGTCTGTTTATGTGAGGAAGAAACAGGTGTCTTGCTTGAGCTATTGCATTTTGGGGATCCCTAAAGTTTAACCTTATCCAAGTGGTGTAGATCTCACAGAACTGTCAAAAGCCAAAGAAAATAGAGGATGTGACATCCCCTTGTGAACTCAAGTGATTAACAAACAGATTACGGTGGCCACATAATTGAATGAGCCATCAACGGAAGCAAGAATTCTGAAAAACTGAAAGTACTCCAAACTCAGAAAAAGTGCCAAACTGGATTATCCAGTCTAATCTTCCTACACGGAGCAAATTAAACAAGGGTAACAGACACAATGTTGCTGCCGGGGTGCTGCATACCGATCCTGTCTTCCTGTTAACACCAAATCTCCCTTTGGGGAGTCTTGGAGGCCGTGGCCACAAAGCCTGAGGGGCCACATCCCCTCTTTCTGCTTCTGCACATACCCAGCCTCGTATGAGGATGGCCGGAGTTCACGTCCATCACTCTGCAAAGTGGCCGCAGCAAACCAGACCTCACCTGGGCCTGCCCTTTACTGCCAAGAACCTGGGCTGATGCCCCGGGCAGTTGTCAGCTCTCCACACCTGAGCTTAGTCACAGACACAATTTAAGCAATTAAACAATATCTATCTTGAGACTCTACCAGTTCCCTTCGTTACAGCCCTTCACGAACCCTCCCAGCATCCCTGAGAAAGTGGAAAGCAGGTGCAGCTTTCCTAACATGACAGCAAGCAGATGTTTGAGGACGGAATGAGCCAACCCACAGGGGGACCTACGGGAACAAAACAGAACTTGCACAGCTGCCCCGGGCAACTGCATCTGACCAAGGCTGCTGGGCTCACTGTCTACCTAAAAAGAGTGACTTTTCTGCCCCGTCTTGGGCCAAGGTACTTGGCATTTCAACTGTCAGAGGTTAAAGACTCATTTCTTTGTATTTCCTAGGAATTCTCTTTTTGGAATATGCAACAAGCCCTGGGGGAGGGGCCCCAAGTGTTTCATTATCACCTGAGCTGATGAATCACAATGGAGGCTTTGAGCCCTTGGGGGAGGGGCACACAGAACTCCCAGCTACAAATGACGGAAATGGGAGTGGAACCCACTTCTCTCCCACCCTAAAGCCCAGGCAGGCTCTTGCCATCTGACCACACTTGGTCTCCAGAGCTGAGGAGGACACAAGTCAAGAACATTAATTGGGTCCAATTTCTGAAACCCCCTTTGTTAACTGCAACTTAACCTCCCGAGAAACAAGAGTTTTGCTTCAGGGGCTTCTCTGTCTTATTTTCCCTGTTTCATTGTCTCTTCGTCAGGTCTTCCTGTTTGTCACTGAGCTGTACAAATGACAGACTCTTTTCCAGTAGCCCCAGCAATGTGAAAGAGCTAAAGAGAAAAAAGAATGCAGACCTCTGAATGCAGTAAAAGACCAGCATGTTTCTGATCTGGGCACTGCACCTTTGTTGCTCCCTCTAAAAAACTTCACCTTTGATTCACATGCCATCTACCTACTGACGAATTTATACCAAACAAGGCACAGTCTGAACGCTTTAGACTGGTTTTGGAAGCAGAAATCTTTTTCTTTCCCTCCAACTTTCAATTTGACACACTCATGTTGGCTTCTGATCTTTCTTTAAATTCTCCCCCTGCTGTAGGCCTGATTCTCCTAAAGACCAGTTTCTCCTCCTAGCCTATGATCACTCGACCTTTCTTTGAGGCAAATGTTATTTACTTCTTTAGAGGGGAAAGGAAGATCTAAAAGCCTATTTCTAACTCATACTTTCACCTTATTCTGTATCAAGATAGAAACTTCCTTATCAAAAGACCACATTAGTCAGACAGGCTCCTGCCTTGACTTTAGGCAGGTGCCTTGAAGGAGAAATTCTGGGAAAGAAGAACCTGAAACAAGATCCACAGTAGATAGACCTGGATCCGGAGCCCAGCTTGGCTACTCACTAGCTGTGACAGCATGGGCTAATTACTTCATGATTCAGTTTCCTGCTCTGTAAAATGGAGATAAAAACCCCTTTCTCAGGGGCTTGGTGTCATAATTAAAAGATATAACACATGTTAAGTGTCCAGCACTCAATAATTATTAATTTCCCTCATTTTCCAACATCCTGTAGGTAAAGAATTTGGAGGGAGTAGTACCATTCAGACAAACAACACTGTGGTTTCTTGAATTATGATCCAGGACTGCTTCCATTATAAAATATAAAGCGGCATTACAGGTAATTCCCTGGTGGTCCAGTGGTTAGGACTCCACGCTTTCACTGCTGAGGGCCTGTGTTCGATCCCTGTTGGGGAACTAAGATCCCACAAGCAGTGTGGCGTGGGAAAAAAAAAAAAAGGTGGCATTACAGAAGAGATCACACTCTCTCGCACTTTCCCCTTCAGCACTTGGCTTCATGCAGTGAGATGTTGTAGTCTCAGTGGGATCTGATCACATGAAAACAACATAGTGATAACAGGAGAATAGATTCAAAGCATAGATGAGGTAGACATGGTATTGACCGAAGGTGGTAGAGAGAGAAGGTGTCAAAGATGACTCTCAGGTTTCTGATATGAGCAGTGGATTAGACTGTGGTGGTAACCTGCCTCGAAGATGACCCTATTGATCCTTGTCTCCTGGTATTCACACCCTTGTGTAGTACCCTTCCACACAATCTTGGCTAGCATGGGTGACCAATAGAATACTGAGAACCTGATGGTGTTTGCCTTATGAGGCTAAGTCATGATGGATATAACAGCTTTCTCCTTGCTTTCTTTTGGATCACCTTGCTCTGGAGGAAGCCAGCCTCTCTATGGAGCCCAGAGAAAGGCCTGTGTGGTGAGGAACTGATGTCTCCCACCAACAGACAGCATCAACTTGCCAGTCATACGAGTGAGCCATCTTGGAAGGGGATCTTCCATCCCCATTCAAGCCCTCAGATGACTGCTTCCCTGGCCAACATCTTGACTGCAAATTCATGAGAGACTTTGAGCCAGAATCACCCAGCTAAGCTAACCCCAAATCCTTGACCCATTGCAACTGTGAGATCATCAGTGTTTATTGTTGTTTTAAGCCATTAGATTTTGCGGTAATCTTTTTCACAGCAGTAGATAACTAATTCAACATTAGTGCCCAGTTGGGGTTTTTTGAAGGAAGGGTGGTAAGTTTGGTTTGGGCATGTTCTGTTTAAGATGCCATCTAAGTGGAGATATTGCGTAAACAATTATACGTAAATGTCTGAAACTCAGAAGAGAGCTGGGCTGGAGGTTTAAATTTGGGAGTCCTTAGCATAGGGATGGTATTTGAAACCAAGAAAGAGTGTGAAGAAGACAAGAGAACAAGAAAGGCTTCTGGGAGGAAGTGATAGCTGAACTAAATGTTGGTATGGGACTAGGAGTTAGTCTGGAAAAGGAGCTGAGGATGTGAACTGAACTGGGCAGGGGGAGGAGGGAGGAATTCCAGGGACTTCCGGAATTTAGGGTGTAAATAAACTACTTGTGGAAACTGGTATCTGTTTGAATTGAGGCCATGTGTATTTCTAAGTATCTCCTGAGTGAATGATAAAGTTCTCAGTCCGTACAGGCACCCCCTCCAAAGGCCATTCCTGGTATAGTATTAAAGGATAAATGAAATTGAAACATAAATATAAATAAAATATATGCGGTTAATAAAAGACACACATGCAACAAAGGAGTCTGCTTTGCAGAGGGAAAAATTAGAATTATCAATAACAAAGGAATTGGTAATGTATTCTGTACCTCCTCAAGCCCTTTTTCACAAGCCGAGTGGTTTGAGAAATAGGTAGTCGACTCAGCCAACTCGTTCATTTCTATGTGTCCTGGTTGCTACACTGAGTCTATATTAAAATAAAGTTTTGACATTTATATATGGAATGATATATAAAAAGTGGCATAGAAAATATCTAGAAAGATTTTAGATATGGGTTAGATTATAAGACTCAAGTAAGAAGTACAGAAGTAATAATCAGAAAAAAATGTATAGATATTTACAGGTACTCTATACTATTAGATTAGCCCCAATGACAAGGGTCTATGTACACAATCCCTGTGTTCAGTAGAAAAGAGGGACATGTTTTCTTCTCTGGCCATAAACATGTGAGAAAGGATTAACTCAGCTACCTGACTTTTGAAATTTAATGGATGTATTTATGGAAGAATATTAGAGGTGACTGGTCTTGCTTCAAAAACGCTAAATTTCCTGAACCTGGACTATGTTTTCTAAAATTCAAGATGCATTTAGCAAAGCAAGGAAAAATAAATTCAGGCTGCTAGCTTGGCAGCTGGTCTGGATACAGTATTTTGCTCTGTTTACTCTGTCAGGAAGCCAGTTACATTTGATTAAATTCTGAAATTAGAATGCATGCATTCTGGAAGATACCAAGCAGTTTCATGCTTTTACCCGTATGGAAAATGTGATTAAGGAAATGAACTCAACGGCTGTAGAATCCGAAGAGATCAATGCAACAGCTGTATTCAACTAGGCTCAATGGGCTAGACCTTTACTTTATTAAAATGGATGGCGTTAGCATAGAAACTGTGTCCACATCACATAACTGCTGTATGCTCTGAACTCAGGCCGAGAAAGGAGCCAAGTGGAACTGCCATCCAATATTATGGCAGCAGTGCAAAATGCAGAGCCACTCTCACACCACGAAGCTAAAATTAAGCCAAAAGGAGAGATAATTAAAGAATTTATATGCACAGTCTTCCCACATCAACATATTGGATTATTTTCAAAATTGCTGGTATGCCCTAATTTGGCAAGTTTTACAGAATTCCCCCACAACAATCTGAAAATTCTTTGTGCTATGGCAAGATCTTTTGCTTTGCCCGAAAGGAAGTAGGCTATGAATAATAATTTATGTGTGAAATACTGTCAGAGGTCAGATATAACCAGATAATCCAGGCAAAAAAATACCTCGTTGTGTTCATTTACTCAGTTAATAAGAGGTAAATGGTAGGATTTTATTGGAATATACTTAAATTGGCACCTGTGATTGCCAAGTCTTCACTTTGACCATATAGCCTTGTTAATAGTTTGAAAAATGGAGATAGAATTGAGTATTATCATCAAATTGAACCTGTGAAGCCCAGAAGGGAGTGTGAAGGGACTGTGGTCTAAGAGACGCTGACCCAGAGGACTGTCTAGATAAGACTTCCTAGAAACAGCAGTACGTTGACATGGACCTCACGTTCTAGGATCTAATCTTCAGGTTCATAATCAAGGAAATCTGTGTAAGGGCTCTCCAAATGTAATCAGATTCTTTGGGCTGTTTCAGGCTAACCAAACCCGCAAAAAGAAAACGCGTAAAGCAGAGTGCCAATAATCACAGGACCTTGTAAAACTCAGGTGAGCTGATGAATACATTCTCTTCCTAAAGACATGCTACATAGATGTTTGCTTGGTCAGCTTGGAGCCAGAGCAAGAAGAGCTAATGGATCTCACTTGTCAGTTTTATCTGGCTCCATATTCTTCTCTACAGATCAGATATTCATGTTCTTACATTGGGGGACACTCTTCCTTTCACAGGAGAAAGCGAGGCAAGTTCTTGCCTATTGAACTGCTTTTTTAGAAATACCATGTAGGCTATCCTTTCTGTTAATGCAATCTTTGTTTGATATGGTTTAAGACAAATGATTCAGCAGAGCTAATACAGTTGTTCATTACCCTAGACTATCCCTTGTACCTGGTTACCATCCATGATTATTTTGAAATGATCTACCAGGAGAACAATGCAGGAATTGATTGATTGATGTCTTGTAGTTAAAAATATGAACATAACCTAATTGAAGTTAACATGATTAAAGAATAAAGAGACTAATAATGTCTTTATTAAATTACTTTACAGATTATTTAAATTTAAACAATTTTTTGATAAAAATTAACAATTATTTTGTAAATTCAGAAAAACATAATCAGCATATATTATACAAAATGCCATCACCCAAAAATCACATTTTGGCAAAATTATTCCTAGTCTTTTCTCTATATATTTTGTTTATATAGGTTAGAGCATATCATATATACAATTTTATATCCAGCTTTTGTCATATATAACATAAATGTCATTACACAAATAAATTCCTATGTTATCTAAAACTTCATATTTGAACGGCTAAATGGAATGCCATCTTAAATCAGAGGTTGCAAGCTCAAACGGCATAAGGGGCCAGGTAGGTAACTAAAATACGTGAAATGTAAGGGTATAAGACATAGGGGGGGCCTCCCTGGTGGCGCAGTGGTTGAGAATCTGCCTGCCAATGCAGGGGACACGGGTTCGAGCCCTGGTCCGGGAAGATCCCACATGCCGCGGAGCAACTAGGCCCGTGAGCCACAATTACTGAGCCTGCGCGTTTGGAGCCTGTGCTCCGCAACAAGAGAGGCCGCGACAGTGAGAGGCCCGCGCACCGCGATGAAGAGTGGCCCCACTTGCCGCAACTAGAGAAAGCCCTCGCACAGAAACGAAGACCCAACACAGCCATAAATAAATTAAAAAAAAAAAAAAAAAAAGACATAGGGGGTAACTGAAAACATATATCCCACCAAAGGCATTCAAATTTAGTTTTATTTTTAAATATATGATGGCAAAATCAAGTGGAGAAAATAAGCAAGCCACAGAAGAATATGTACAGTATAATACCATTTATATTGTTTTAAAACAGGTAAAACAATTCTGTGTTACACTTAGAGATACACTAGGCATGCACATGTAATGAAAGTAGTTTTAAAAAGTAAAGCAGCGAATGCAAAATGCCAAATTCAGGACAGTGATTATGTCAGGTGGGAGGAAGTGATGTGAGCACAAGATTATCAAAGTGAGATAAACAGAAGAGATTTTTAAGAGCGGGGAAATATTTAAAGTTGGGTAGTAAGCACCCAGGTGTTGACTGAAAAAAATGCACATCCTAAAAGTTGAGAATTGTTTCATTTGGCAGACTTTCTGAGGACTTCAAGCCCCAGAGGCAGCCTCTCAGGTAGCTCTGAGGGACTGCTCTGAAGAGGTAAGGGAGGAGCGAGGATATATAGGCGTTTTGCAATAAAGACCAGGTAGTCAGAACATCAAAAGATTACTGTTAATTAAAGAAAACCAGATATCTCAAGTTAGTGAATTTAGCGCTTTTCTACGTATGGGAAGATGTAAGAGTCTGGGCTCACTGAAATCATTCCTTTGATATGCAGCTTGGCTATCTAGGGCCAGTATCCCGTGCTTTCCCATCCTGAGGCTCCTCTGGGTGCACCGCTAGGGGGCTGCAATGGTTAAAGTCTTGGCAGTAGGCAGCTGGGTTGTCCCCATCCTGAGTTCCCTCAGGGCTCACTGTTCAGTGCGGCTGCAGTGACCTGACGGCCGCAGCATCCTTTGTTTACTGATATGATAGGCAACATTTTTCATTCACATGGGTATTGGTTGCATTTTACTTACACTGTCTTGTACATATTATTGTATATTTTAAAGGGGAAAAAACGCCCAAACTGCTAGCTAAAGAAAACTTCCCTCTGGATTTCGCCACCAGCTAGCTGCTAGCTGGCTACCTTAGCACAAGTAGTATAGCACAGTCACCAAGAGTATGGTGACTTTGCCAATTTTTATAGAACCTTCCAGCTAAGAATGGTTTGTACATTTTTAAGTGGTTAGAAGAACTGCCCTAGACCACTGTTATCGAACTGTAAATGGCTTTGGAAATTAGCTTTTGCTGCAGGCTTGATAATGTTTCTCAATGAATTAAACCTAAAGCTGTAAAGCAAAACAGCACTTCTACACCATACCTATACTGTGGTAGAGTCATTTCAACAACTAACCTTGTTTGAATCACAAGCAACCTCAAGCTGGTTTATATACTTTACTATGCTGTTCATAAGTTAAGAAGTAAGATCTCCATATCCAAACAAATTTGCAGCAGATATATTTTGAGTTCAAACTACTGTTCAACAGTCTTTTGGACCTAGATCTAAGTGCAAAGAAAATTCCCATATTTCAAAATCCATTTAACTGTGCAATTGAGGAGCTTCCACCTAAACTTCAATTGAAAGCAATTAATCTACAATGTAATGACATGCTAAAAGGCAAATATCAGAAGAAGAATTTAATAGAATTGTATAAATGCCTTCCAAGCAATGAATGTGCTCAATTAAAACCGTATGTTCATGGACTGATATCAGTATTTGGCAGTACCCATGAAAAGAAAATTTCAAAGATATTTTCAAAGATAAAATACATAAAATTCATTAAAAATCAGCATTTTCAGATGAGCATTTGCTATTGATTTTGATGATAGGGAATACCAACTTTGAATTTCAGTTAAGCAAAAAGAATTCCATCTTCTCCTTAATAGTACTAGTGTTACTGAACCAAACTTGGGTCCACTCGCCTGCACGCAGTAAAGCCAATCTACTGACACTGGATTGTGGTGAAGGAAAGTGCAGCGTTTATCCTAAATACGCTAATACAAGGAGGACAGTGGCTTGTGCTCTAAAAACCCCAAACTCCCCAAAGGGTTTCAGCAAAGCATTTTTAAAGGCCAGGTGAGGGAGGTGGGGGTCACAGGATATGTGGTCAGCTCATGCACAATGCTCTGATTGGTTTATGATGAGGTAACAGGGCTGTGTCACAGGGGTTAATGTTATCAATCCTTAGGTGCCAGTAGGTCTGGGTGGGGCTCATGATCATCAAGTAGTTAATTTCTTCCATTTGTTGGTGGTTTTAGCATCTGTAAAACAACTCAGGAAGTGTGCATCAGATACTATTATCTAGGTACTTCAGAGAGGATCTAAAGCAGAGGATATGGGGGAGGGGTCTGTCCAGGGAAGGCCCCATAGGGTCCTGCCCGGTTACATTAGCATTACAAAAAATTGTATCACTTATTATATTTTGAAATTCATCAATACAAATTTTGCAGAAATTTTTCTTGTTACATAAATACCTACATAATAGCCTCAATTTTGCCTCTTGGATTACAAAGTCTAAAATATTTACTACCTGGCTTTTTATAGAAAGTTTGCCAATCTCTGTCATAGAATGATTGTGAGGATTAAATAAAATAATCCTTGTGGAAATAATTAGTAGCAACCTGGCATGTAGTAAGCACTCTTTTTTTTTTTTTTTTTTCCTTTACCTGTCATCTATTTTGGACACATAGTTTCCCTCTTTTTAAAATTATAGGTAGGGGGGCTTCCCTGGTGGTGCAGTGGTTAAGAATCTGCCTGTCAATGCAGGGGGACATGGGTTCGAGCCCTGGTCCAGGAAGATCCCACATGCCATGGAGCAACTAAGCCCGTGCGCCACAACTACTGAGCCTGTGCTCTAGAGCCCGCGAGCCACAACTACTGAAGCCCGTGCGCTTAGAGCCTGTGCTCCACAACAATAGAAGCCACTGCAATGAGAAGCCCGCATGGCAACGAAGAGTAGTCCCCCGCTGGTAGCAACTAGAGAAAGCCCACACGCAGCAACGAAGACCCAACGCAGCCAAAAATAAATAAATTTAAAAATTAATTAATTGATTTAAAAAATTATAGGTAGGGAAAATTTTTAATACATTAAATATTTATGTGCATAAATATTTGTCCACATCTTGGATTAGATTATGTTCCTAGAGGCACGTTGATTTGAAATCCTAAATACTCAGCTCTTGGAGAATGGTTAAATAAATGGTATAGTTATAGTTCAGAATAATATTCACATTTGGCCTCCAATTAAAATACAGAAAGTGAAAAGAGTGTAGTTCTCACCCTAACAAGAACAAACCAAGTAAGCTACAAAGGCATGGCTTTTTTTTTTTTTTTTTAATTGAAGAAAACTTATTTTGCCTTACCATAATTACTCTTATTCCTGCACTTGCCTTCCTGGAATGTTCCATTTTGCGATTTTGATTCCAAGGAGAAATAGCCTATCTGTGAAGTTCATTCATTCATTTAACAGGCATTTATGAAATATCTACTCTTTGGGCACTTAATAGGTACAAATAAATACAAAGATAAATTTAGACAAGTTGTCTGCCCTCAGACAATGTAGTAGGGGAGATAAGAAATAGATTATACCTCTATCCCTGGAGCTAGGTGTGAAGCCTCACCCCAAATACATGAACAGAGGATGAGGGAGAAGGTTCCAAGGAAAGGAAAAACCAAGGTGCTCCTATAGTTGAAGGATAACTAGTTGTTAGGTAGACAGAGTATCAGAAGTCACCACACTTTTCCAGTTCTGTGAGTCAATACATTCCATTTTTTGCTTAACCTGGTTAAAAAGGGTGTGTCCTTTGCAACAGTAAAAACTTTAACCAATCTGGATGGATAAAAATTTAACTGGCAGAAAATAAGGACAAGCAATTTAGTTAAAAGGTCTAGGATAGGCAGAGACACAGAGGCAGAAAAGAGCAGCAACCCCCCGGGGGAATTAAGAACATGAAAGAAGGCTGGCAATATAGCTTGGTCAGATTATGGAAAGTCTTAAAAGTCTGTTTATAGAGTGTACAGTTTTTAAAGCCGCACTGCTTCAGTTACTTTCAGGTCTCTGGGAAGATGAAGACAATTATTTTTCTCCTCTGATTCAGAAGAAGTGTAGTTTGAAGGAGGGCTGCCTTCAGATATTCCAGTGAAATAAAAGCCAAGTAAACAATTATTTTTTTAACATTACACTATTGGCATACTTGATAACTGCACCTACCCGTATTCATCAGGGGACGTTCCTAACGCCTTTCCTTAGTAACAAAGCCAGTCTTGATCCTCAGTGGCTGGGAATCTAGCCACTAGGCACATGCTTGCCTCCATCCTCCCACCCACTCACCAAAGACGTAGACAGGTACCAGAAACCATGTGGAATAAAGATGGCGTTGAACTTTGTCAAATCATGAGTGAGGAAACCGACCCACCTGCGTAACTCATAACATTCTGGAAACTTATTAAATTCCGCCACACCATATAAAGATCCATTTCTAATACCTGACGTGGGGAGCCAATGGAGCCTCTTAGGTAGGCAGCATTTCTAATTGTTTCTGTAGAACTGAGGCTCCTCAGGAAGATAGGTAGTACGTAAAAAATTTTAATTTATGGACAAATACATTTGTGAAACATTGGTTAAAATGAAGTTACACAGGTTTCCTTTTCTAAAGGAATTATCAGACCCTTTAACATGTTATTACACATTATGACACCCTAAGAAGGTGATAAAACATGCATTTGTCAATTTTATTGACCTCTTGTCTTTTTTCCAAAGAGTATCTTGTATTTCTAGTAGAGGTTCTATGGAATATACTATGGGAAACACTGGAAAAATTTATGGTACTGTAAAGTTAAAGTTTAACTATGCGATCAGAGAGATATGCTTTGGGCTTATTGATCTGGAGCTATATATATTTAGGATGCAGAGAGACAGAAGCAAACAAAACGGGATAGACGTCCAGGTAAATACAGTCCAGGTGATGAAAGTATATATGGAAACAGAACATAAATACATTGTGAAGATAAAACGAGCAGGACTTTGCAATTGAATGGACATAGGCGATAAAGATAGGAAATAGGTGGTATGAGGTCGTAGATACTCAAACTTACGCATTTGGTTGGCTAGGAAAATGGGGAAAATTGGGAAGACAGAAGCTGCACCTAAGTGGGATCTAGATAGGTTCATCAAAGGAATAAAAGACACAATTTTGTTCGAAATACAGTTGAGCCTCACCATTAAGTCTACCTACTCTTCCCTCCCATAGGACTTTCCTCCTTTTCTTTCTTTTCTTCCTGCTGAGTTACCCCTCTTAGAATTAGGCTTAGCACCAAATCTGGGTATTAAGGGAAAATCACCTTGGCCTCCTTTTTTTCTATACCCCAAATGGGCATTCTTTTTAAGAGTTTTAGAACCGATGAATAGAGGAAGTAAATATACTAACAGGACTTCCCTTCGACACATACTAGTCAGTTGCTTAGTATGATATAAAAAACAATGGCCAGTAAGAACAAAAAGGAAGTTACCATGGCTTTTTAAAAACTTATGGAAGTATTAATTTGGGGGACTACTTTTTTGTCTTAGAAAATTCATCTATTTTAGAATGACAACATGCTATACTTAAGCAGTGATATTAAATTAAAAGTAATTTTGTACATTAACATATGGATTTTTAATAACACGGACTACTCTTGGGAAAACTTCGTTGTTTCATTTAAAGAGGTTTATGTTGGTCCTTGCTTCCACAATACAGTCTTTGTGACTCTAGGCAGATGCTGTAACTTGGACACCGGTGCAGATGTTAAGAAGAAGGAGAGTTTAGACCTCCTTTGGCTCAGATTTAAAATTATGGAACATCGGGACTTCCCTGGCGGCCCAGTAGTTAAGATTCTGTACTCTCACCGTAGGGGGCGAGGGCTCGATCCCAGTCCGAGGCACTAAGATCCCACATGCCGCGTGGTGCAGCCAAAAAAAAAAAAAAATGATGGAGCATTAATGTGAACAAGGTTCTCCTCTTATCAATTTTTTTTTTCATATCATTTTCTTTCTGGCACATATACACTACTTATTATGCAATCAAAGCCCTACTCCTGATGACCCTATGTGAGTACAAACAGAAATCAAGTCACTCCCACTGGGTCCTCTTCCTCTTGTGTGCTTTTGTGCACGTTTATGCCAAACTTTTCCTCCTTTGTTTACAAATCTCAGCCTTCTTTCCCTGAAGCTAAGGAATATGCCTCAAAGGTATATTTAATGTTGTACCATCTCCTAGGGCGATATGATCCAACGTGGCTGCCTAGGGTAGCCCCTATTTATGCCTATTGCCTAAGCATAATTAATTGATAGCCCCCTTCCCCTCTGAAGTGCCCTGGTTTGCACAGTAAATATGGTCATCCTACGTATTGGATGTATACATCCTATACAAAAATGTATACCTCATTTTTCACTTCTCACCCCCCCAATTCTCCATTTTCAATTTTAATCAAGTTTATGATTTAAAGAATAGAATTAAAGGTTAAATGGAAAAGAACTGAAGAAGTCATCTATGACTTTTCATCTTATAAAATAAGAAGTCTTATTTCATACTTGACAGAATTTAGCCTCTATGTGAACTTTGGGGAGTTAATTTATTACCCTGTGACGTGGTATTTTCCACCTTCAGGCATCTCTAAGTTTTATGAAAATCCTTCTTACCTTCAGCCTTAATTTTATTATTCTTTCCCAATCTAAAACTCTTAGCATGTAGGTTTGGGATTCTTTCTCAACCACACCCAGCCTAAGGAATCCATATATTATGAATTAACTTCTTTTCAGATATCTATTGATAGAATAGCATTAGTTAGCTACTATCTTTGCGAGAATTGAGAAAACAGTCACTCAAGTCATTTTTGGTGTTACGTGATTCAAATGAGGAACCTGGGTTGAATGGCTACAAGGCTCTATCTAGCTGTATGACCTTGAAAAGTTTACTTCATCCCTTTGTGCCTTGGTTTCTTGGCAAAAAAACGAAAGTATAATACTTTTGTTATGGGCCGTTGTGAGAATTAAATGACATACATAAAGCTCCATAAGAGCAAAGACCTTATCTATCTTATTCACCACTTTATTCTAAGTGCCTAACATAGTTACTAGCAGGCACAGTTACTAGCAGGCACAGAATAAGTGCTCAATAAATATCTGAATAAACAATGAATAATCGCCTCTAGCACATTGCCTTGCACATATTACACATAGCTACTATCCTTTCAAACGATTTTCTATGACCTGGTTTCCAGACCTCTCACTGTATTGGTCACTCTTACAGAAGCTCTCTGGTTTGTCAATATTCTTCTTAAAATGTAGTTCTCACAATTCAATTGTTTGGTGTGTGGAAATTTTGCTTTATCTGAACATAATTACAGACCAGAGTCCGCTGGGAAAAAGCTACACTGCCTGCTTACATAGAGTTGCCACTTACAAAACCCACTAATTTTCTCCCAATACCACCCTTTAAACCTTGAGGTATGTATGGTTAAGACAAAATTATTAGCAGATAAGGAGCGATCAGCCAGATCAGGGAAGAACCAGGATAGTGCAGTATTACGGAAAGCCATGGCGACCAAGGTTTATTTTCATCACTGCACCTAATGAACAGTCCAGTGTGGTGATTTATTAGCCTCTCCATCTTGAGTACACTCCTTGATCTCCTTGATAGCAGGGCTATGTAAAGTTCACCCACAGTGCTTAGCACTGGGAAAATCTTCAAATACTGTTTAATAGTGGAATGGGAAAAGACAAACGAGAAAGCTTAAGGAAGATGCTAGAGTGAACAGATGAGCAGCTGCCTAAGAGGAGACTGTAAGATGAAGGTTTCCAATTTTTGTGTAGTTTGGGACAAGATTCAGATTAAGGAAGCTGGGACTGAATGTGAGCAGTAAGGTGACAAATGTAAGTGTAAAAGTTCATTTGGAACTTTTGGCAAACAAAGAAATGTAAATTGGTTTAATAATTTGAAAGAGTAGCAAGGTTTAGGTTTTGCTTTTGCTGTTTTAGTATAATTGAGACTGAAGTTTGTAGATATCCCTTAAGAAAAAGTGCAGGAGGGGAATGGAAGAAATCTTAAGGACAAGATGATAGAACTGTTGGGCCACAGGGGGGAGGATACGCCACAGTAATAAACCAACAGAAGTAAAGGTAAAGGGAATAGTCTGAGGTAGAAAGGTAGGCATGTAAGGAAACTCGGAATTGTAAGTCTCAAAGTAGGAGGATCTGCCAGGGAGGAGGTGTAAGACTTGGTGAAAAGCAAGACAAATTTGGATCCATTGTTGGGAGGATAAAAGGATTATTGACCTCTGGGAAGGATGATCCCATCCTTTGTGACTACCTCAAAAAAATCTCTGCAGCTCCTCCCTTCCGATCTAATCATCATGGCTGTTTAAAACCATCTGAATCAAGTAACTGTAAACATTTTACTTTGCGCTAGGCTAGAGTTAACAGGACTCCCACGCATTTTTATATTAAACTGAAAAGACGTCCCTCGAAAAATAAGACTTCGGTTGCACCAAGAAAGTATTTTAGAGAAGCCTTGTTCACAAGCTAACTGAGGGGCGGAGCGAGGTATTCATTTTAAGCTGAAAGACGGGCTGCGCTAACACCTCCAAATGCCACCAGACGCTGTTGCAGGACACTTCTTAGGAGGTCGAGTTTAACCGCAGGGCCCGGGTAAGGTGAGAATCTGGCTCGGCGGCTTTGGCTCCGCGCCTCCTGTTCCCTTCCCTCTATAAAGCGGGTCGGGCTCCGGCCGCCACCAGGCGCCCGACGGCTCTCGGTCCGGAAGTTCAGCCGCACAGTGGACCGAAGAATAGGTTCTGGAAGAATCTCCTCGGGACTGGTAACGAGGACGCTGTCTCCAGAGACCATCGCCAACGCTAAGGCCGACGAGCTGAGGTCGCCGTGGGAAGAGCGGTAGGCCACCAGGCCTCTTCGATCGCCGGCAGACAGGGACACATAGTTCAGGGCCATCTTCAAACACTGCCCGCAGCATCTGTGTTACGTCCCACGGTCAAGACAGGCTCTTCGCGGCTCCACTGATCAGTCCAGCCGGTCTCGAACACTGAGACCGACTTCATCGGAAGCCATCACCTGAGCGGCTGCGGATCAACAAGCCACCTTAACCCAGCGCTCTCCTCAAGCGCATGCGCAGTCCGTCAGCGCACGACGACGCCGCTGAGAAACGACGTGTTTGACGTTTACGTCTGTGACGCCTGGGAGCGCGAGGACGTGGGGTTTCTGAGAGTGCGCAGTGGATGCGTCGGCGGCGACCCTTCGGTCTTTTTCGGGGGGGGGCGATGCTGAGATGGGGGCGGCGGCAGCCGAAGCGGATCGTACTCTCTTTGTGGGCAACCTTGAAACGAAAGTGACAGAGGAGCTCCTTTTCGAGCTTTTCCACCAGGTAAGCGGCTGGGATCAGCCTTTCCCTTTCGTTTTCCGGCCCGGCTAGGGCCCGGCCCAATGGCCATCCCCGCTTTCCTGGCTCAAGCGGGACGGTTCGTCCCGGCACCCGACAGGTGGGCGGGCTGGAGGTGGGAGTCGCGCTTAGAAAGGGAGGCGCTCGCTACTTGTCGCTTTATTAGAAGGATCCTGGTTAGTTCAGGCCGAAGTAACGACTAAAGGTGGTGGAGGGTCCTCTATCGGGCACTCACGTGGTAAAGAGTCAGTGCTCTTAAGCGACCTCGTACGCGTGGGTCCTTCGTTGAGCTGTGCTTTTCCTCTTCCTGCTTTTCTCATCTTCCGCTTGTAAATTTTATTTCAATTTCTTTCTTAGTATCCGTTTTCCACTTAAGCTTCTTACGAAGTTGCAACAAAGGCAGACTCAAATACTCTGTAGGAGAGCGGCACTGTAGTGTTTATGTATTAAAATCTGTATCAAGACGCGTTAAACCTGTTCCCTCCAGTTCTGTCTTTCAGCAACTGGTAATGTTTGATTAGTCGATACAAAAGTGAATTTTTAGTCCAAGAAAACTACTTTCTCTTACTCTTGATAAAGGTTAATTTCCACGCAGTGGGATAATGATGGATGTTGGTCGCCTTGTTAAAGTCATAAAGTGCTGTGAAATGTAAATTCAGTCGGTGATTGGGTTTCCGGTTCCTTATGGGCTCCCTCCCTCCAAGTAAGTTAATCTAATTTTCAGTCATATCTATAGGATCTTTAACCCAGATGGAAATCCGAGTGTATCCATTTTTAAAATTAGAGTCCCTGGTTACATTTTTGAATTTTTTAAACTTTGTAAAAGTTGAGTATTTTCCTGAAACTGCCTTACTGAAATTCTGAAAACTTTTTTTGTCTGTAGGCTGGGCCAGTAATAAAAGTGAAAATTCCAAAAGATAAGGATGGTAAACCAAAGCAGTTTGCGTTTGTGAATTTCAAACATGAAGTATCTGTTCCTTATGCCATGAATCTGCTTAACGGAATCAAACTTTTTGGAAGGCCCATCAAAATTCAGTTTAGATCAGGTAACTATTCACTGATGATGTTTAGGAGAGAGGTTGCCGCTTTGTTTGTTGTTTTTAATTTTGTTATTTAAAGAACCTATTTTTGGATGAAAATGCTTTAAGCTTTATGAATAGTAAACTTTATATATCCCTGAAAATGGGTAACATTGACAGTATGGATTTTGAAAGCTGTAATTTTAAAATGAGAGTTAAAATTTTAGTTTGGGTTTGTGAAAAGGACATAAACTTTATTATTAAAATGACTGAGTTTGGGTTCACGCTCTAAAAGCACAAGGATTATTTCCTGAAAATACTTTTCCTGACTGCTTTGTAATTTACTTTTACAAATTTTGATGCGTGATCATGTGAGGAAACTTTCCTTGTAGTGAGTCTTACAATTTAGTGTGGGGATCAAAATATTATGGCCAGATTGGGTATTTATACATTGGAAAGTACCTTATTTGGAACCCTTTGTTTTGGGTATATTTGGTATTAAACACTTAACAATTTTCACTCTGATGAACTATAAAGCAATCTACTGAAATTTGAGGTTTTCACTTTTAGCCTATGTCTACCTTTTTTGGAGTGATTGGGCTGAGGGATACAAAATTTCAAATTAAGTTTTTTATCAATAAGAATTTCTCAAATTGTTTCATTTTAGGAAGTAGCCATGCCTCACAGGAGGTCAGTTTGTCATATCCCCAGCATCATGTTGGAAGTTCAAGCCCTACTTCCACATCTCCTAGCAGGTAATATTTCTCACCTATTTTTAAAATCATTTATCAGGAATTTTTTTAGGCAGTGACCTCAAAATGCATAATGAGTGATTGGTTTCTTTCTTTATGCTCCTACCTCTTAATTCTTCTGCTATATTTGCTATGTTGGATTATAGTTATATATGTATCTATTTTAAGGGGACTATAAGCCCATTATATATAGTTCCCTTAAAATAGATACGTACATAACTATATTTATGTTCATTTGTAAAGACATACCCACACCCACATACATGTATATAACCGAGACAAAATTTCTCAAAACATTACTTAACCTTACTACTTGTAGTACCCTCTATTTTCTATTTTATTTTATTTTTTAAAAAGTCATATTAGTTTTATGACCACTAAATGGTTGTTGCTTGCAGTTTAAAAATACCTGTTAGTAAACAGACTGCTGGACTAAGAGTTCATAGAATTGGATTCTAGATCTGTCTCTACCAATTGTGTAATCTTGAGCTAGTCTGTGTCCCTGTCTTTCCATTTGTAAGGAAAAGAAGTTGATTTGAATGATCTCTAAAATCCCTCTTAGCTACTGAGGATTAGAAGAGGTACCATATTTATATTTACTAATAATTTTCTTTGGGGAGGCTGATATTTTACCAGGGACAGTTTCTTCCCGGTATGTCCATAGAGCTATTTATCAATTTATGGCTTCATTCAAGAAAGAGTTAACAAATACCTGTCACCTGTCAGGTTCTTCACCAAGTCCTTTGCACCTATGATCTCATTTATTCCTCACAGTAGTTTTATGAGGCAAGGATTATTATTATCTCTACCTTATGTATGAAGAAAATGAAGGTTGGAGGTTAACTTGCTCAAGCGTGAACTGCTCATAAGCAGTGGGCTTGTTTTCAAACCCAGGCAGTGTGATTGAGCACACCCACCATGATATGAGTAGAAAGTGTCTAGAAAGTTTTAACAAGGAGAGATAAGTGAATGAGGACCTGAAAGAGGGCAGTGTACCTAGATCATAATGAATAAAAAATGGAGAGTAGTAGATGATACTGTTGAAGTAGATAGAGGCAGATGATACAGGGTCTTTCTTATAGGCCCTAATTAGGATCTTGGAATTTCACCCTAAGAACAGTAGGAAGACATTGAAACGTTTTCAGTAGGGTAGTAAGAGGAACGGGGGTTTGTATTTTAATGAGTTAGTTGGTTGTACTGGTAGAGAATGGATTAAAGGGGACAAGGGTCACTAGGAAGCTGTTGGTAGCAAGGTATTGGTGTTAGTAGCAAGGAAGCTATGGGAGTGAGGTTGCTGCTTTGGATTAAGGTGGTGCCAAGAGCTGGAGAGAAGTGGGTGGATATGAAAAGAGTTTGGAAGGTGAAATTGTAAGAGAGCAGTAATATGAAAAGGGTACCCTCTTAGAGTCTTTTCTTGCCAGCTGAAGTTAATTGTGTTTAAATGCTTTTCAGTATGGTTGGAATTCGAAGCATCTCTAACCACTTTTATGGACTCTTGAAAGGTTATCTTAGGTGGAGGGGGAAAAAAGAGTTTTTAACCCTTCTTAGAAATTCTTGGGGGAAAAAATATACAAGTAAATACTGTAGTTTTAATCAAACACTAGAGTGTACCTGATTTTTATACTCTCTGTAAGTAAAATTACACTTTTTACCCCCTTAGCATACAGGTACGTAATCCGATTTCAGAAAACCCAAAATATGGCACTTCCCTGGCGGTCCAGTGGTTAAGACTCCGCACTTCTACTGCAGGGGGCACGGGTTTATTTTTATATATATATTTATATATATATATATATATATATAAAGAAATAAAAGGTCTTTTTTAAAAAAAGTAGCTTTCTTTACAGCATACAAATAAAATCAGTTCTGCTTAAAAAAAAGAAGAAAAAAAGAAAACCCAAAATAAAAAGATGTAAACTGTAAGATAAATCAGTTGGTGATTTGATTCCAAAGGCATATTTTAAAATAAAATTAAAACCTTTCTGAGTTTTTCTGTAGAGCACGTTACCTCTATAGGAAGTGAGGAATAAGGTTTAAGTCCTTAAGATTAATATTCTGTTTATGTTACAGAACTCCTTACTCCCCAAAACCTATTATTATTTTTTCTTATCTCAGTAAAGTTCTACCTAATTGCTCAAGCCAAAAATCTAGACTTTTATCCTTTATTTCTTCTGTTTCCCTCACCTGTTATGTCTAATTGATCAAATCCTTTTCATTTTAGTTCTCAGTCTAGGCCTTTGCATTACTGGCACAGGTATTGACGATTTTTTTTCTATAAATTGACAAAAGTTGTTTTTTCTATAAAGAACTGGTTTCTTCTGCCATTGTAGCACCGCACAGATAATACCAAAACAAAAGAGCCTGGCTAAGTTCTTGTAAAACTTTGTTTACACAAACTGAGTTTGGCGCACAGGCTGTAGTTTGCTTACCCCTGCACTAGTCCTTCCCTCAGCTGGAGTGCGTTGCCTCCAGGTAATCTTGTTCAGCTCAAACTTCAAATGTCTCCTTTTTCGAAAGGCCATTCCTGACCAGTCAAGCTGAAGTAGAACCCCCTATCTCTGTCACCTCAAGTTGCTCTTTAGTCATTTATTACTATATCTTTGTAACCATGTGAAATTGTCTTGTGTGAATCCTTACCCCAGCTCCATGAGAGCAGACACCTTGTTGGTCTTGTTCATTCCTATCTTTGAAGACTGTGTCTTGCCCAGGATGGGTATGTAGTAAACATTTACTGAATGAATGATTCTATGTTGGTTTTCTTAACTTTTCACAGGTACGAAAGGACAGTGGATAACGTGACTCCATCAACACCGATAATTCAAAGATCTTTCTCTTCTTCAGAAAATCTTCAGAGACAAGCAGTGGTAAACTGATTTTTCAACTCGAGTTGCTAAAAAACTCGTACTTAGTTCAAACATTCATTCTTAATTCTTAAGTTCATTTCTTAAATTTTAGTTAGACTAGCATGATCTTTGTAGATCACTCATTTTAGTTTTCACTGGGCTGAAATATATATTTAAAAGATTGAAGATAAAAAGAACTGCTTGTCACATTTGTATTTTTCTTTAACCATTGTTGGTGTGATGTGTGTGTGTGTTGCAAATATTGGATACTCATTCTCTGATGTTCTTGCAACCTGTGCCGAGTAACTTCTTATCATGTACTGTCTTTAATACTTAATACGTTAATATACTACAGTCTTCTAGACCACCTCCCTTGTGAACATGCCATTTTTTTCTGTAATAATATCACCAGTGATAAAATCTTAGGTATCTTTTGCTGTCGCATCTTTGTCTTTGATCAGTCTCCAGATCCTTTATTTTTTTCTTTTTCTTACATTTGTTTCTTCCTTTTTATTTTCTTTGCCCAAATCACAATCTTGAATTGTGGTCCCTAGGCTTTTGTATTGCACAGGTCTGCAGAATAAAAATATAAGTGAAATAAAATAAAATTGAGAGACCAATATAAAGAGATATCAACTCTTATAAACATGTTATATATTTTCCTTATTTTGCTGTAGACCATTAAAAAAAAACCATCATTGGCTAATGTCTGTCCACAGGCAGAATTTGGGAACCACTTGTCTAGTCACTTAGTACTTATGTCTATTTTCTTCTCACTAGTCCATCTCACACACCATTTCAAAATTACTATTATAACTCTGTTTTGCTTATCTTCCTGGTGATTTTTTTAATATAAATTTATTATTTTATTTATTTATTTTTGGCCGCATTGGGTCTTTGTTGCTGCGTGCGGGCTTTCTCTAGTTGCGGCTAGTGGGCTTCTCATTGCGGTGGCTTCTCTTGTTGCGGAGCACGGGCTCTAGAGTGAAGGCTCAGTAGTTATGGCAGCGCATGAGCTCAGTTGCTCTGTGGCATGTGGGATCTTCCCGGACCAGGGCTCGAACCCGTGTCCCCTGCATTGGCAGGCGGATTCTTAACCACTGCGCCACCAGGGAAGCCCTAGCCTTGTGTTTTTTTTTTTAATTATTAGCACCTTTAATTATTATTTATTTATTTATTTATTTATTTTGGCTGTGTTGGGCCTTCGTTTCTGTGCGAGGGCTTCCTCTAGTTGCGGCAAGTGGGGGCCACTCTTCATCGTGGTGCGCGGGCCTCTCACTATCGTGGCCTCTCTTGTTGCGGAGCACAGGCTCCAGACGCGCAGGCTCAGTAGCTGTGGCTCACGGGCCCAGTTGCTCTGCGGCATGTGGGATCTTCCCAGACCAGGGCTCGAACCCGTGTCCCCTGCATTAGCAGGCAGACTCTCAACCACTGCACCACCAGGGAAGCCCCTAGCCTTGTGTTTTTGCTCCCACTATCTGATTCCAAGAAACCTTTCTAGCCTACCGTCCATTAGTCATGGATCATGAGATCTATAACCTGTCTTAGCCAGAATTACTTGCTATTCTATGAACCTATTCTGTGTTTCCCTGTTATTTTTGTTTGTGCAATTTTCTTTCCTTGACATACCTCCCCCTTAAAATATTTTCTTTAAAAAACTCCATCCAGGGAATTCCCTGGTGATCCAGTAGTTAGGACTCCACGCTTTCATTGCCGAGGTTGTGAGTTCGATCCCTGGTTGGGGAACGAAGATCCTGCAAGCCGTGCGGCATGGCCAAAAAAAAAAATTCCATCTATACTTCTAATACTCAGATCATATGTTGCCTTCATTAAATCCTTCCTAAAGATACTGAGTTTTTGCTTTTAATGTGTTCATCATACAGTGATTTACATTATAGTCATTTTGTATTACTTCTTCCCTTCTAAATTGTATTCTGGAGGACGAAGAGTAGTAGTTATGTACAGATATCTTGTAGGTATACATTGGAATTAACGAAGCTATTGTACTACTTTAGTTGTGTTTACCTTAAGATTCAGCTGGCAAGAATGATTTTGCTTTTCCATTATTGTGTTCGTTTAACCATGGCTTGATATCTGTTGCCTTTGCTATCTAGAAATATTTGTGGTTAACACATTTCCTTCTTTTTCTCTTCACTCAGATGAACAATGTTTTGAGACAGATGTCATATGGAGGGAAATTTGGTTCTCCACATCTGGATCAGTCAGGATTTTCCCCATCAGTTCAGTCACATAATCACACTTTTAACCAGTCTTCAACCTCCCAGTGGCGCCAAGATACACCATCATCACAGCGAAAAGTCAGACAGAATTGTCATCCCTATGTAGTGGATAGACATTATAGCCGTGAACAGCGTTACACTGATCATGGGTCCGACCATCATTACAGAGGAAGCAGAGATGATTTCTTCTATGAAGAGAGAAATCACGATGGCTGGAGCCATGACTATGATAACAGAAGAGACAGTGGTAGAGATGGAAAATGGCGCTCATCTCGACACTAACAAGTGTTAAAGGGATGTTTTCATAGGGTCATTCTAGGCCCTTTTTGTTAAGTTGTTTCTGGGAATGTTTTCTTAAACTCTATAGAGCAGCTTTACAAGTTGCCACATTTCTTTATAAAATTTTTAAAACCTAATTGCAGTCCAACACAGAAATGAGAATTGTGGTTCTAGTTTTATTACATTAATAACCTTTCACCTCAGGGTTTTAAGAAGAGGAAAGGGTTTTATGCTAAAGAAAGTGCCACAATTCCTAATCATTTTAGACAGTTGAGGAAGGGATGTATTATATGGATTAGTTGTATTATGAAGCAAATATTTTAATTATCTGTTATCTTTTTGTATTGCAAGAAATTTCTTGTTAGGGAATCAGATTTTGGTGTATATAATGGAAAACATTCAAGTTGATAGTCTGAAATGACTCAGTATTTTGTTACTAAATGAGAAAATGTAAATTCAGTGATTCATTTTACTAACATTTGAGAAAACCTTTTGGTCAAGTTTGGGGATAAATCATATTATTTAACTTAGAGAACTTAAGTGTAAGTTCTGTGACATGATCTTGAGTTTTACTGTAAGTGAGCGTACAAGTATACATCTACACATGCTGGTTCATTATAAAATTTTAGAATTTGCTCATTAAATCATGTTTGATGTATGACTGAAGTCACTCAGGAAGTTAAATATCTCTAAATGTATTTTTTTTACAGTAAAAATACAGTGTTAATGTAAATCTTTTTCTGGAAGAACAAAAATGTAAATGCATAGTCAGATAAAATAGTAAAATGTTTTACTGAAAGTATTCTTTTTTGGGAAAAAAAGGTTCACGAAACCTTTTAAGTGCTGCCTCTATCACTCAAATTTCTAAAATTTTAACATGTTCAAAGTGCAAGGGCACATTTTATTATGGAGATTGTACAGGGTTTTTTTGTTTTTGTTTGAACATTTGAAAGAATTTAGTCAAACACTTTGATTTAAAATTTTTAAAATCTTGTTTAACAAAACTTTTATGTATCAATATGCCGTTTCCCTTTCATTGTAGAACTTGTTTATAAAAATTCATTCCTTGAAAAATTTGGATCCTTTTTAATATTAACCACAACATTTGTACTATGTTGCTTTTTAATATATTGAAAACAAAAAGGAGGGGTGTGTCTTTTTTTTTTGACATCACTAACATTGTACACAAAAAGCTAGCAGCATACTTTTATTCAGTGATTGCATGGTGTTAATTTAGAGTATCCTGAAATACACCTTTTGAACATATCAAACTTATATTTTAGAATCAGATTTTCAGTAACACATGGTTTATGTTTCTGAGCACTGTAAACTAATTTAGTTACTCTCCCTAGTCTCTAGGAGTTTGTACATTTGGTTTTCTCTGTTTCTAAATGCATGTTGTAGCTTTTCTGAGTCCACCTAAATGGAGCTAGCTATCCAATTACTCAGCACAGAACCTTAAAATCAAGTTTCTCTTTGCTTAAGCAGTTTCATAGTAGAAGGATTTGTTTCCAATGAGCCTGTTACTTTCAGGTGTCTTACCTATATGAAAATTTACTCAGTAGCATTTGTAGATATTAACAAAGATTAATACTGCTTTATTGCAACTTATCTGTGGCTCAGATCTGTTCGTATTGATTCACAGGTGACCCTGGTCCAGAATAATTTTTTTCTTTTTTAATGGTTTTTGGGACACCCCTTGTGAGGTTCCAGTGAATCTTTTTCACTTCATTCTCATCCAGTTGAAAGTAACCAAACTAAATGTATGTACTGTGTAAAGAGATAGAACAAGACAGCCACGAAGAATTGAGTATAGCTGGTGAGACAATTCACCGAGGTATTGAGAGCTGCAGGAGTAGAAAGGAAGAGTGTTTTTATGGAAAGCAGCTTCTCCCAGAGTGTGTTCCATGAAACAGTACTCTCACAAGTGTTCTGCAAAAATAACAGGGTTCTGTAGTCAAATGTATGGTAAACATGTACTATCTAACACTGTGACTTTCTCTTAATGAGAAAGTGCCATAAAGCTGACAAGTGCTGCAGTAATGTTTATACCTAACAGTACTTTTTGAACTTACTTGACCCTTATTTTACCCTTTTATACATAATACATTAAGATCTCCCCAAAGAATCTCTGACTCCACCCTTCTCCATCCAATCAGTCATCAGAAAATTTTATACCCCTTTCTGATTATGTTGTGTAGGCCCATCTTATCTGTATCCACTGCCACCATCCTAGAATGGGCAATCATCATCGCAACAGGGTTATTCCAACAGCACCCTAATGTTTACGTACCAATTTATGTATTCCCTGTATTTCTCTTACAGCCTTTTTATTGTATTAAAATTTTATTTTTACTTGAATCTCTCTAGATGTCTCCATGAAGTCCAGGACCTCATCTTTTTCACCACTGAATTCCTAGTATTCAGTGCCTGGCATATATATAATGCATGGTAAATTTTTGATGAATAAATGAAGGAACATTTGTCAAATAATTGAATGAAGAAAGGCTTCAACACTGAAAACTTCTTTGGTATGGATTTCCGAACCCTGAACCATCATTGCATCCTATTGTAAAAATTGTATCACAACATACTGTGCCTTTAATACACTCTAGAATTTTATTTGTTTTTCAAATTTTTAAGAAGTTTTTGGATCTGTATGCATGAGGTTTTCTTAAAATAATTGTTTACCTTAGTTGAGTTTTGGAATTGTGGTTCTGTTAGTTTTGTAGAATGAATTTATATCTTTTTTTGTTTGTTTGTTTTTGTTACAATGGCGTTTAGTATATTCTCCTCATCAGTATCACTGATATTCTCATGGTTCACATTTCCCAGTGCGGCTCCTCTTACAGTAGTTAATGTGCAATCTCACTTATGGGCCCGGGGAGGAGGGGCTCGGCCCAGGGCAGGGAGGGTGTTGGCACTCCAGGCAGACAGGGCGGGTGGTCTGTGCTTCGTGAAAGATGTGGGTGAATGGGCGGCGGGGGGAGGTGGAGGGGGGCCCCCAGAGTCTTTTTTGCGTTGGTCGGTGATTCTCCCTTCATGTTCCTTCCTGGCTGCCCCGGGTGGGGGTGGGGGGGTGGGGGGGGGGCGGTCCATGCAGCTCAGGGCAGGGCAGGGCTGGGGGAAGAGAAAGCAGGAAAAGCAGCAGGCCGCCCAAGAGCGGGGAGGGCAGGGCGGGAGGGCGCAGGGGTGGCTTCTGGGGTAAGGCACAACCCTGTCTTTGGCTCTCCTGGTGAGGAGTTTCCTCCCCTGCGCCCCTGCCCAGCCCCTCTCCCCCGCCCCCTCCCCAGACCTCTACACACAGTCCAGGGAGCCAGGGGCACCTCCTGGAGTCCCTGAAACAAGAGGGCTCTGCCACTCAACCCCGTGCTGCAGGGGCTCAGAGGAGGGATGGGGCAAGCCCCACCCGAGGGCAAGGCGAGGAGGGGCTGGACAGGGGCCTGCCCAGGACAATGGGGTGGGGAGGGAGAAGACCCCAGTCCCAGAGAGCTGGCCCCCGCTAAGGCCTGGAAGGAGGGGAGCGCCTGGGGACTCCTGCTTCCTTTGGGGGTCTGGCTGGAGCCCCAGCCCACCCCTTGGCCTTAGTTGGCCCGGCAGCTTGCCAAGTGACCAGGGTATTGTGCTTTGGGATCTACGCTGGGGTGGGGTGTCAAGGCCAGGATGAGGGGGCAGGGGAGGTGCGACTAAGGTGCTCGTGCTTTAGCTGGGGCTGTCGACCCCCCCACGCACTCGGGCCGGCTGAGGGCTAAGGTACTGGGGCTGGGCCAGGAAAGCAGAGCGCCAGGGCCCCGCTGGACTGACCCACCCCCTCGCAGCAAGCAGATATCAGGAAGGACCCGCTCCCCGCAGGCTGGCAGGGGCTCCTGGGGCGGGGGCAGGACTCCAGGTCAGATCCCAGTGGTCCAGCTGGCGCCCACCCCACCTCCTGTAATCCCCTTGCCTTTGGAGAGAGAGGCTGCTGGGAGCAATGGGCTAGTCAGACTGCGCGGAGACAGAGGCCGTGAGAACCAGGGCTAGAGACAAAAATGTGAAATTGCAAAGAAATGAACACCCAGCGTGTGTGGGGAGGGGTGCGGGGGGGGGGGGAGTTAAAAAAACAAAAAGAACCCTCCAAGTTTACACGTAGAACTCAAAAAATCCACAAAACCACTCGCGGAGCTAGGCAAGGATAGAAAGCGACGAATGGTAAAAGAAGATTCGACAATCTTTAATCATGAATCGGACCCGGCCCTGCCAGGAGCTGGACTCAGCCAACTGGACAAACCAGGGACATGCTTGCAATGTAGCCCTTGGGGGGAGGCCCTGGGGTTGAGTGGGAGCCGGCCTCACCCACGGGAGCCCAGGCAGAGCGGGGCCTGGGGCCCCCCCCACCTCGGCAACGCGCGCTCCCACTCCACACACACACACGCGCACATTCAGCCTGTCCCCCGCTCCCCACTCCGTCCTGCCTTCCACAGCCCCGAGGACCGAAGAGGGCATCAGACACAGTCCCACTGGTTTGAAAAACAAAAGGAATCTTATACTTCAATATTTCATTAGCTAAAGACATGTTTTTAAAAGTATGTACAGGGGCTGGGGGCTGGAAGCCCTGCCTTGGGGGTGGGGAAGGGAGGGAAAGGCAGCAGCACCCCCCAGCCTGCTCCCCTGGGCTCCAGGCCTGGTCCTACTGCCTCTCACGTCTTCATCTGTTTCAAAGCAAAACTTCTACACACGCGCGCGCGCACACACACACATGCACACCTACATGCTTCTGCGAGCCCCGGAAACCTCTCCTTCTATCCTCAGAGACCCTCGGTCTGTCCCCAAGGACCCCCCTCTCAGGACCTGACCCTCTCAGGCCCCAGGGGGCTGGTGGCGGCAAGAGAGGCTGAGCACAGGTGGGGGAAGAGAAGGGCGCTGGGCCTGCCACCGCCCGCCACCTTAGGTCGGTCATGGAGTTTCCCTGAGCCTCAGTTTCCTCAGCTGTAAAACGGGCAGTCCTCACGGCCTCGCCTACCCCAGCCCCCAGGCGCAGGGACAGACGTGGGAGACAGGAAGGTGCTTTTGGAAACGTGGAAGCACTGGGAGGTGGTGGCCGGAGGGGTCCTGAGAACCCGGGGCCCCTGTGAGTCCCAAGGGGCTGCAGTCGGGGGCGGAGGCTGAGAAATGCTCCGGCTAGGTGGCCCAGGGCCTGGGAAGGGGGGTCTTCCAAGCCCCCCAGGCCAGCCCCTCCCTGTGCCTGGCCTGGTGAGTGGGGAGACAGTTGCTAGGGGTTAGGAGAGGGGGAGCAAGAGCCCCCCGACTGTGCACGAGTGTGTGCTAGAGAAGGCAACGCAGACCTCGCACCACCTGCCGTCCTCTCCCAGCCCGGACCCCCGATCGGATTGGGGTCAGGGGGTGGGACGGGGAGGCAGAGGGGCCGGGAGCATGCAGTGCCCCTGGCGGGTCCTGGGGAAGGACAGACAGTAGCTCGTGCTCAAGATGGCGGGCGGGTGTGACAAGAGGGGGAGTGTGACGGCCCCGCGGGAGGGTCCGGTGGCGGGTACTGGAGGGCCTCCTCGGCCGAGGGGCCGGCCTCGCCGCCATGGCTGGCCGTCTCGAAGCCGAAGCCGTGCTCCACACCCATCATGTCCGGCTCTATCTTGCTCGTGTAGCTGACGAAGGTGATGTAGGCGTCACCCTCGGCCATAAGCGGCTTGACCTTGGGGGTCCAGCTTGCCGCACTCGGATGGGATTCCGGGACTCGGGGGCCACCTGCTCAGGGAAGGCCTCCACCTTCTCGGCGGTCTGGACGACGTTCATCATGCGGTACATGGCGGACATATTGCACATCTGCCGGTACTGCTCGTCTGTGCCCTCCTCGCCTGCGTCCTCCTCCTCCTCCTCGTGGTAAGAGCCGCGGCTGTCGCTGGTGTAAGAGCTTGAGATGCCCGGGCTGGTCCGCTCCGACGTGCTGGGCCCACTCACCGCTCCGCCTGCCGCTGCCGCCACGCCGCCCGCCGGCTGCCCGGCCCCCGCCCCCCCGGCCCCCCCCCCCCGCCGCCACTCCGGCGCGCTGTGCCGCCGCCACCACCTGGGCCTGCTGGGGCGGCCGGTTGGCGGCCAGGTCTGGCGCGGAGAACTTGGCCATCTTGCCGCTGCCGTTGCCACTGCTGCCACGGCCGGCCTCCTTGTGGCTGCTGTCGCACAGCCGCTTGGCCACGGGCGTGCACTGCACAGAGTCCGACTCCTGCTGCTCCGTCTTGACGCGAGACGCCAGGGCCAGTGGGGTGCAGTGGGGTCCCGCAGGCCGGCCAGCTCGGCGTCTGCACCACAGGGCTCTGGGGCTCGGACGAGGGGGCCTCCTCGTCGTGCAGGCCCTGGGAGTCATAGCTGGGGGAGCTCACCTTGAGGAAGAACTCTGTGCCCTGCTCCATGATCCCCTGGATCTGCAGGAAGCCCGCTGTGTACATGAGCAGGAACTGGTCGCCCATGTTCATGCTCAGCCGGCCCGTGTAGCGGAAGCTGAGGCTCTGCTGGAAGGACGGGCTGCGCAGCCGCCGGCAGCTCCACCGCCGCGCTCCGGCTGCTGTTGGACAGGCCCCGGAAGTAGGAGCTGCTGGCGGCCAGCACGGCCCGGTGGGCCTTGAAGGCAGGGCCCTTGACCACCTCCGAGACAACACAGTACGGGCCCTGCAGCCGCTGCTCCTTGAGGCACTCCAGAATGCTGTGGCCGAAGTTCGGGATCTGCATCTGCAGGGTCTGGTCCCGGGGCGCGCCCCCCCTGCGCTGGAGCTACGGCCCCCGCGGCCTCCGCTTCAGCAGCAGCGGCAGCCTTGGCGGCCATTCATTGTGGGCCAGCTGAATTTATATCTTTATTAAAAATCAACATTTCCTCTGTCTTTCCAAATTAATGGATATAGAGTTGTACCTAGTATTTCTCATAATTTTTGTAAACCTCTCTCTCGAGTTATATATAGTCCAGTTTTAGTTCCTTATATATTTTATCTTCCCTCCCACACCCTGTTGCTAGAGACTGTGCTGTTATACACTTTACATTTATGTGTGTGTGTGTGTGTGTGTATGCACATACCCCACACAGAATTGTTGTTGTTTGTTCTTTGGGTTTTTTTTTGTTGTTACTGTTGGTATTAAAACATAGATTTTCTTAGAAGATTTAAATAAGAAAAAAATCTTAACATATTTTTCCAGAGTTACCATTTCTGGAGCTCTTTATTCTTTTGTGTAGCTCCATTTATCCATTTGGTATTCGCCTGCTTGAAGAACCTGTTTTGATAGTTCTTATAGCGCAGTCTTGCTGGTGATGAACTCTTTTAGTTTGTCTATGTCTGAAAAAGCCTCTTTCACATTTGTTTCTGAAATACAATTTGTCTGGGTATAGAGTTCTAAGTTGACAGTTTTTTCTTTTCTCCTTTCTATACAGGCATACCTTGGAGATATTGTGGGTTCAGTTCCAGGCCACCACTAGAAACTGAATATCACAGTAAGTGAGTGACAAATTTTTTGGTTTCCCAGTGCATACAAAAGTTATGTTTATATTATACTGTATTCCATTGTGTACAATAACATTATGTCTAAAAAACCCCAGTGTGCATACCTTAATTTAAAAATCCTTTATTGCTAAAAAATGCTAATCATCTGAGCCTTCAGCGATTTATAATCTTTTTGCAGGTGGAGGGTCTTGCTTCGATGCTGATGGCTGCTGACTGATCAGGGTGGTGGTTGCTGAAGGTTGAAATGGCGGTGACAGTTTCTAAAAATAAGACAACAATGAAGTTTTGCTGCACTGATTGACTCTTCCTTTCACGAATGATTTTTCTGCAGCGTGCAATGCTGTTTGATAGCATTTTTACCCATAGTGGAATTTCTTTCAGAATTGGAGCCAATCCTTTGAAATCCTGCTCCTGCTTTATCAAATAATTTTATGTAATATTCTAAATCCTTTGTTGTCATTTCAGCAATCTTCGCAGCATCTTCACCTGGAGTAAATTCCATCTCAAGAAACCACTTTCTTTGCTCATCCGTAAGAAGCAACTCCTGATCTGTGGAAGTTTTATCATGAGATGACAGCAATTTCGTCACATCTTCAGGCTCCACTTCTAATTCTAGTTCTCTTCCTATTTCCACCACATCTGCAGTTACTTCCTCCACTGAAGTCTTGAACCCCTCATTCATTCAAGTTGGAATCAGCTTCTTCCAAACTCCTGTTAATGTTGATATTTTGACCTCTTCCTCTGAATCATGAATGTTCTTAATGGCATCTAGAATGATGAAGCTTTTCCAGGTTTTCAGTTTACTTTGCCCAGATCCATCTGAGGAATCACGGTGTCTATGGCAGCTATAACCTTATGAAATGTATTTCTTTTTTGTTTGTTTGTTTTTGTTTTTGTTTTTTTGGCCGCGCCCCACGGCATGCGGGATCTTAGTTCCCCCACCAGGGATCGAACTGGTGCCCCCTGCAGTGGAAGCGTGGAGTCTTAACCACTGGACCGCCAGGGAAGTCCTGAAATGTATTTCTTAAATAATAAGATTTGAAAGTCATAATTACTCCTTGATCCATGGGCTGCAGAATGGATATTGTGTTAAATGGATGTTGTATTAGCAGGCATGAAAACAACATTAATCTTGTCCATCTCCATCAGAGCTCTTGGGTGACCAGTTGCGTTGTCAATGAGCAGTAACATTTTGAAAGAAATCTTTTTTTCCTGAACAGTAGGTCTCAACAGTGGGCTTAAAATATTCAGTAAGCCGTGTTGTAAATAGGTGAGCTGTCATCCAGGCTTTGTTGTTCCACTTATAGAGCACAGGCAGAGTAGATTTAGCATAGTTCTTAAGGCGCTTAGGATTTTCAGAATGGTGAATAAGCATTGGCTTCAATTTCAGGTCACCAACTGCATTATTCCCTAACAAGAGAGTCAGCCTGTGTTTTGAAGTTTCAAAGCCAAGCATTGACATCTCTCTAGTTATGAAAGTCCTAGATGGCATCTTCTTCCAATATAAGGCTGTTTCATCTACATTGAAAATCTGTTGTTTCATGTAGACACCTTTATTAATTAACTTAGCTAGATCCTCTGGATAACTTGCTGTAGCTTCCACATCAGCACTTGCTGCTTCACCTTGTAAATTTATATTATGGAGACGGCTTCTTTCCTTAAACCTCATGAACCAACCTCTACTGGCTTCAGACTTTTCTTCTGTAGCTTCCTCACCTCTCTCAGCCTTCATAGACTTGAAGAGAGTTAGGACCTTGCTCTGGATTAGGCTTTGACTTAAGGGAATGTTGTGGCTGGTTTGAATCTTCTATCCAGACCACTAAAACTTTCTCCATATCAGCAATAAGGCTGTTTTGCTTTCTTGTCATTCATGTTTTCAGTGGAGGAGCACTTTTAATTTCCTTCAAGAACTTTTCCTTTGTATTCACAACTTGTTTAACTGTTTGGTGCAAGAGGCCTTGCTTTCAGCCTGTCTCAGCTTTAGACATGCCTTCCTCACTAAGCTTAATCATTTCTAGCTTTTGATTTAAAGTGAGAGATGTTTGACTCTTCCTTTCACTTGAACACTTAGAGGCCATCGTAGGGTTATAAATGGACCTAATTTCAATATTGTTATGTCTTGGGGAATAGGGAAGCCTGACGGGGGAGAGAGAGAGAGGTTAGGGGACATTTGGAATACACACACTTACCGGTTAAGTTTGCCATTTTATATAGGCACAATTTGTGGCACCCCAAAACAATGACAATAGTAACATCAAAGATCACTAATTACAGATCATGATAACAAATATAACAATAATTTAAAAGTTTGAAATATTGCAAGAATTACCAAAAATTGACACAGAGTCATATGAAGTGAGCAACTGTTGGAAAAATGGTGCCAATAGACTTGCTTGACACAGGGTTGCCAGAAACCTTCTGTTTGTAAAAAAACAAAAAAAAAAACCAATATCTGTAAAGGGCAATAAAGTGAAGTGCAATAAAATGAAGTATGCCTATATTTTAAAAATGTCCTCTTGCATTTTTTCCTATAAGAAATCTGCTATCATATATGAAAGAGGGACTCTTTCATAAGGGACTACTATGAACAACTGCATACCAACAAATTAGATAACTTAGATGATGGGACAAGTTTTTAGAAAGTTGCAAACTACTGAAACTGACTCAAGAGGAAATAGAAAATCTGAATAGACATAACAAAGAAATTGAATTAGTACTCAAAAACTAACCAAAAAAGAAAACCCAGACCCAGCTGGCTTCACTGATAAATTCTACCAAATATTTAATAAAGAATACCAATTTTTCTCAAACTGTTCCAAAAAATAGAAGAGTAGGAAACACTTCACAACTCATTCTATGAGGCCAGTATTACTCTCATCACAAGAACCAGAAAAACATGTAATAAGAAAATCAAACCACAGAGCAATATATCTTATAGACACAAAAATCCTTAATAAAATAGCAAAACAACCAGAGGTATATAAATGGATTATATAACATGGCCTAGAAGGATTTATCTTAGCAATGTAAGATTGGATTAGCATCCTAAAATCAATTAATATACCACACCCTATCAACAGAATAAAAGATAAATAAAAACCTCAGAATCATCTCAATAGACAAAGCATTTAACGAAATTCAGCACACTTCCATGATAAAACAGTTAAGGTAATAATGAAAAAGAACTTTCTCAAACTGATAAATGTCATCTATAAAACACTCAAAAAAGGATTTGCCTATTCTGGACATCTAAGCAGATTCATATTTGTCCTTTTGTGTCTGGCTTCTCACATTTATCATGTTTTCAAGATTCATCCATGTAACATGTGACAGCATTTCAATCCTTTTTATGGCCAAATGATATTCCATTGTATTGATATACACTAGATCTTCATTACTTGCGGCTTTCTTATTTGTGAATTCCCCTACTCACTGAATTTTATTTGTAACCCCAAAATCAAAAGGCTGGTGGTGCTTTTGGAGTCATTTGTGAACATGCACACATTATATATACATAATGGATATATAATGTGAGAAATTTTCTCTAGCTGGCTTTGAGCCATTTGATTATAATGTGCCTTAACATAGTTTTTTTTTCATGTTTCTTTTGCTTTGGGGTTCATTGAGCTGCATAGATCTGTGGGTTTACAGTTTTCATTACATTTGGAAAAATTTTGGCCATTATTTAAAAAATTTTTTGTCCCCATTTTTTTCTTCTTTGGAAACTCTAATTAGACTGCTTGATATAGTCCCATAGCTCACTGATATGCTGCTTCTTTTTTAGATTATTTTTTCTCTGTGTGTTTCATTTTGGCTAGTTTCTATTGCTATGTCTTCAAGTCCACTAATCTTTTTTTCTGCAGTGTCTAATCAGCAATTAGTTCCAATATAATCTTCATCTTAGACACTGTAGTTTTTCTCTCTAGAAGTTTGATTTGGATCTCTATTTTTCTCATTTTTTTTTGTAAGCTTTATTGAGGTACAATTGATAAAACTATAAGATATTTAAAATGTACAACATGATTATACACACACACACACACACACACATTGTGAAAGGATTCCCCCCATGGAGTTAGTTAACACATGATTTGGATCTTTATTTTTTATATCTTCACTGCCTTTACTTAAAATTTTCAACATATGGAATAAAGTTATAGCAATTTTTAATATTCTTGTCTGCTAATTCTAATATCTTTTGATTCACTCTCTCCTTATTGGATGTATTTTCCTGCTTCTTTGCTTGCCTTGTAACTTTGATTGAATGCTAGGCGTTGGTGAAATTTACCGTATTACATGCTTGATATGTCGTATTTCTATAAATATTCTTGAGTTTTATTCTGGGACACAGTTACTTGTTAACAGTTGCATCACTTCAGGACTTGTTTTTAAGATTTGTTAGGCAGGATTTGAGAAATATCATGTCTAGGGTTAATTCACCCCATTACTGAGGCAAGACGCTTTTTAATTCTCTACTAGGTATCTCATGAATTATGAAGTTTTTCGGTCTGGCCAGTGATAGCAGATACCGTTCCTGGTCTTATGTGAGTGTTGGGTAGTATTACTTATAATTCTGTGGGAATTCTTTCCCCAGGCTTGGGTACTTTCTTCAAACCTGTATGCTGATCAGTACTCTCATGAATACTGGAGGAAACTTTCTGCAGATCTCTAGTTTTCTCTCAGTACAACTTAATCCTCTTCAGTACTGTGTAATGGACAGTCTAGTGACCTTAGTTTCCCTGAACACTCAGCTTTACCTCCTCAACTCGGAGTTTGCCAAGCTCTGCCTGTCTGCCCCCCTACCACACTGCAGCCTGAAAATTTTCTCAAGGCAGCAAGCTGCAGCCATCACAGAGCTCACCCCACTCATCTCCTGTTTCTCAGGGATCACTGTCCTTTGTACCTGATGTCCATTGTCTTTGTGTATTGATTGTTTCAGGCAGAAAGGTAATTCTAATCTTTGTTACTCCCTCTTGACTGGAAGTGTAGGTTAATCCATGGGATTTGATATATAGTGCACTGACCATTCTTCATTTTAAATGGTCTGTATTTTTAGGTTTGATTTTTTTTTCCCCTCTAACTTGAATTACTTAGATTCTATTTAGTTATTTCTAAATGACTTTTTTCTCCATGCTTCTATTGTGACCTCTAATTTTATAGCCTTGTGAACAGAAAATGTGGCCTGTGTGGTAAAAACTTGTAGAGAGACAAACCAGTTCACTAGCTGGATGATCACAGGATTTTTCTAGGTTGCCTGGCAGTGAGCTAGCAGGACTGAACCCACAGCCCAGGCACAGCTCTCCAGGGGCTGCTGAGGGAATCTGAAACCACATCCATCATTCTTGGCTGACCCTCCTGCCTGCGAGTTTCATCCTGCTCAAAGTGATGCCTGCGTGATGTTTCTTTTCCCAACTCTCATAATGGTTCCATAGATGTTTGAAAAACACTTGTGAAGTATTCAAGTTTTCTAGAATTCACATCCTTTTTTTTTTTTTTTTTTTTTACAGTTGTCTTGCACACACTTAATCTGACAGCAAATTTTTATAATGATATATCCTTACTGGATCTTTTCAAAGTATTCAACTTAGTTTTCTAGAAACAACTACTATTTTTCACATTCATATTTTATTGGTTTATATAATATTTAAATTAAGAACATATATTAATAAGAACTAGCATAGGACTTCCCTGGTGGCGCAGTGGTTAAGAATCCGCCTGCCAATGCAGGGGACGTGGGTTCGAGCCCTGGCCCGGGAAGATCCCACATGCCACAGAGCAACTAAGCCCGTGTGCCACAACTACTGAGCCTGAGCTCTAGAGCCCGTGAGCCACAACTACTGAGCCCGTGAACCACAACTACTGAAGCCTGTGCACCTAGAGCCCATGCTCTGCAACAAGAGAAGCTACTGCAATGAGGAGCCCGCCACTGCAACGAAGAATAGCCCGTGCTCGCCGCAACCAGAGAAACCCCACGTGCAGCAACGAAGACCCAACACAGCCAAAAAAAAACTAGCATAACCAGGATTGGAACAACTCAACAGATTGGAACAACTCAATGCTGGAAAGGGTGTGGAGAAAAGGGAAGCCTCTTGCACTGTTGGTGGGAATGTAAATTGATACAGCCACTATGGAGAACAGTATGGAGGTCCCTTAAAAAACTAAAAATAGAACTACCATATGATGCAGCAATCCCACTACTGGGCATATACCCAGAGAAAACCATAATTCAAAAAGACACATGCACCCCAATGTTCATTGCAGCACTGTTTACAATAGCCAGGTTATGGAAGCAACCTAAATGCCCATTGACAGGCAAATGGATAAAGAAGATGTGGTACATATACACAATGGAATATTACTCAGCCATAAAAAGGAACAAAATTGGGTCATTTGTTGAGACGTGGATGGATCTAGAGACTGTCTATACAGAGTGAAGTAAGTCAGAAAGAGAAAAACAAATACTGTATATTAACACATACATGTGGAATCTAGAAAAATGCTACAGATGAACCAGTTTGCAGGGCAGAAATTGAGACACAGATGTAGAGAACAAACGTATGGACACCAAGGGGGGAAAGCAGCGGGGGTGTGGGGATGGTGGTGTGATGAATTGGGCAATTGAGATTGACATGTATACACTGATGTGTATAAAATTGATGACTAATAAGAACCTGCTGTATAAAAAAATAAATAAAATAAAATTCAAAATTTCAAAAAAAAAAAAAAGAATACCAGACGGTGATGAAGTACCAGAGAGCAGGGAGGTAACACGATCTGATAAAAAAAAAGAACAAGCATGGGTGGACATACAGGAGTAGCTTACTAGCCTCCAGCCTTCAGCATGTCAGGGACTTTGATGTTTATTACAGGAAGAATAGAGACCATCAGTTGTGTGGAGTTAAAGTTAAACATGCTTCTAATATGGTAGGTAAGTCCTGTTAATTATGTTTTTCAAACCTTGTATTTTTTTTCTTCTTGATCTTTAAATTCTAAAAGAGATAATTTTAATTTGTTATTTTCTCTGAGTATGTCTCCCAGTTTTTGTTTTATGTATCCTGAAGCTATGCCAGATAGAAAGAGAAACATGACATTTCTTTACACGTACTATAACTTTTATCAATGTAAATATCCTTGATCCATTTTCATGCTATTAACTATGAATTCTATTTTTTATATTACTATATCACATCTTTATTTTTATTAATATTTGCCTGCTATGTCTGTCTATTAGTTAATTTTTAATACTTCTTGATTTTAGGAGTGACTCTCGTATTAAGATATGTTTTGATTTATTTCTGTTATACTTCCTTGTGTGTGTGTAAGATTGATTACCTTTTCTTTGCTTTTTTTCTTCCTTCTAGTGCAGCATTTCATAACCCTGGATGCATACTAGGATCACCTGGGAACCTTTCAAAAAACAATTTAACATCTAAACTTTACCCCAGAATCTCCGGGGAGGAGAGTGGTATCAGCATTGTTTTTAAAGCTTGTAGCATGAAGTCAGGATTGACAACCCTAGTGTTTCTATTCCTGTAGTGCTTCTTCTTAAGTTCTCAACAATCACATTTAAATTTATAATTTTCTATCAGTGGATAGACTGAAACAGCTGTGGCAGTCAAGGTAAAATCAGAGAGGCAGAAGTAAGAGCATTAATGAATAAGGAACTTATTATAGGGATTCAAGTTGACGCAATTGTGATTGCTGGTGGAACAATTTGTTGCCTGCCTCCGGTATTGGCCTGAAGTCATCATAAGTTAGCCAGCCCAGCAGTTGGGAAGGAAAGCTGAACAAGTACAGGAGCAGGGACAAACTGGAAACTGCTGGGGGGAAAAATAATGGAGCCTGTATCTGTCTGTCATTCTCTACCTTAGATGACGTGTATGACCTGAAGCCTGCAGGCTGGGCGCTGCCCCACACCAACAAGGTGAGCCAGGAGATCAGCAACAGCATGCATGAGGTACCACAGTGCCTGGCACCCTCCACCAAGCTTCCACAGTGTGGAATATACGGCTGCTGCTTCCCTTATGACTTCTGGATCTCAAGCAAATTTCTCTTGTTGTGAACTGCATTGTAATTCTGAGACTAACTTCTTGGAGTTAGGCTAACCTTCACAGGTTAAGGGCTTAGTCCTCTGTGAGACTGCCCTCACTTCAGACACAAACTGCAGCTCCCGGATTCCCAGGCCACCCGCACTTCTGAACAACTGGCTACAAATTTGAGGGTTCCCACTACCCCCTCAGGTTTGATAATTCACTAGAATGACTCACAGAACTCAAGAAAGAACTATACTTATGGTCACAGTCTTATTATAGCAAAAGGATACAAATCAAAACCAGACAAAAAACGGAGAGACACATAGGGTGGGCCTTGGGAGGGTCTCAAATGGGAAGTTTCTGTGTCCTCTCCCCAGGCAGTCAGGAAGAATCAGACTCCTGGCATATCAATGTGTATTACCAGCCAGGAGGCTTATCTAAGCTTTGAGTACAGAGTTTTATTGGGATTATATTACCCGAGCATGATTGCTTGAATTCTTGGCCATGTGATTGAAGTCAATCTCCAGCCCCCAATCTTCGCCCCCCACCCCGTGGAGGTTGAATTGGTATTACTTGGCTCAGAGCCCTAACCCTCTAACCACATGGTTGATCTTTCCAGTATGGCCAGCCCCATCCGGGAACTATCTAGGGGCTCGACAGCCATGAATAACAAAGACACCCCTATCACTTGGGAAATTCCGAGAATCTAGAGATTCCCTCCCAGAAACCAGGACCAAAGGCCAGTCAAATTCTTGACTATACAGTTTGAAAGCTAAATGAAAACTAGACATGGACCGGAATTCTGGGGACCACAGTTCCAGCTTAGATGACACAGTGCAACACCACCACAACATATTATCTCTGACTCCCCTGCACCCCACCAAGAAAACACCTTTAATATACTGTCACTTTCCTTGGTGCTTCTCTCTCACCACCAGCATACAGACCAACTCCAATGCTTTATCACAATCACTTGGATTTTAGTTTCACATTGCCATTAATATTTTAAAGTATTATTCCTTCTCTTTCTAAGGAGTTACTTCTTTTTTTTTAAAATAAATTTATTTATTTTATTTATTTATTTTTGGCTGTGTTGGGTCTTCGTTGCTGCACGTGGGCTTTCTCTAATTGCAGTGAGAGGGGGCTATTCTTCATTGTGGTGCGTGGGCTTCTCATTGTGGTGGCTTGTCGTTGTGCAGCATGGGCTCTAGGTACGCGGGCTTCAGTAGTTGTGGCACGCGGGCTCGGTAGTTGCGGCTCGCGGGCTCTAGAGCACAGGCTCAGTAGTTGTGGCGCACGGGCTTAGTTGCTCCGCAGCATGTGGGGTCTTCCCAGACCAGGGCTCGAACCTGTGTCCCCTGCATTGGTGGGCGGATTCTCAATGAAAAGCAAAGTTTAAAGTCAAAGAAACAGATCAAACATGGAGTCCGATTTAGCTCTTCCCTGTTACAGAAACAACAGTTTAGATGTGGCCAATACAAGTGAAAATAATATATTAATTTTTTAGTCTATTTCTTTTCCCTTTAGAATGGAATGCAAAGGCTAGTTTAAGGTCAGTGCAAAATTAGATGCTAGGAAATGGAAGATGTCTTTCTGTTTAGGATATTTGGGATTAGTAAAGTGTTCTCTAATGTGAAGTACATACAGTACATGTGTCTTATTGTTTTTATAGGAAGCAAAATAGATACAATAAATGCCAAGAACAAGATAGTACTGAGGAATTTGTAGAGTTTGCAGTTAAAGTGTTTGCAGTTAAAGTGTTTCACCTGGGCTTCCCTGGTGGCGCAGTGGTTGAGAATCTGCCTGCCAATGCAGGGGACACGGGTTCGAGCCCTGGTCTGGGAAGATCCCACATGCCGCGGAGCAACTAGGCCCATGAGCCACAATTACTGAGCCTGCGCATCTGGAGCCTGTGCTCCGCAACAAGAGAGGCCGCGATGGTGAAGAGGCCCGCGCACCGCGATGAAGAGTGGCCCCCGCTTGCCGCCACTAGAGAAAGCCCTCGCACAGAAACGAAGACCCAACACAGCCAAAAATAAATAAATAAATAAATAAACCCAAAGTTAAAAAAAAAACAAACAAAGAGGGATCCCTTCCACAGCCCAACAGTGGGCTTTTGTCTAACACTCAGAAATGAATTGTCCAAGGAGACACATGTGCTGACAAAGCAAGAGGCTTTATTGGAAAGGGGCGCCCGGGCTGAGAGCAGCAGGGTAAGGGAACCCAGGAGAACTGCTCTGCCACATTGCTCACAGTCTCGGGTTTTATGGTAATGGGATTAGTTTCCAGGTTGTCTCTGGCCAATGATTCCGCCTCAGGGTCCTTCCTGGTGGTGTGCACATGGCTCAACCAAGATGGATTCCAGTGAGAAGGATTCTGGGAAGTTGGTAGGACATACGGACTGGTGTCTCCTCTCTCCTCTTGACCTTTCCTGAATTCTTCTGGTTGGTGGTAGCTTGTTAGTTCCTCATTCCTTACCAGGACCTCCTGTTGTAAGATAACTCATGCAAGTGGTTACTATGGTGCCTGGCCAGGGTGGGCGGTTGCGGTCAGTGGTTCCCCTAACAAAAGCAATGCTTAAAGTTAGCAGTATCACTTTGATTATTTTTGTAAAAGAAAATCAAATGTGTGCAATTAGATGAAACAAATAGGTCATTAAAATTTTTAGTTGTGGCACAAGATGACTAAAATTCAAAGGTAAATGATAAGCTCTGAAGAGGGTCTGATTTCATGAACATACTTCTGATATATTATTTGTTGTTAATGACAATTTTTAAAAATGGAAGGGCCATTTGATTTAAGCTAATGATACAGTATTCCCAACAATTATGTTTCCACATCAAGTTTTGTTGTTGTTGCTATTGTTGTTGCAAGATTTCTCCCCTTTCAAAATTAAATACTGTGTTGTTATGGGTATTTAAAATTCAATGCAAGGGTTTGAAGATGGTACTTAATTTACCATGTAGAAATAAAATTACTGTTGTCAGAACTTATGTTTGAAAAATCTCGTCAGGACAATTGAATTATTTTGAAAAACAGTGTTCTTTCAAAGGAGAGGATTTCATTTGTTAAAATGATCATTCTAAGGCTCATCTCAGCAGCTGTGCTTTTATATTTTGTTCTCCCAGAATCTTTTGCCTGTATCCTTTTCTCAGCTTCACGCCTTTCTCCACCTCTTTCCCTTTAACTTCTTGAGCTTTTTCCTATCAGCTTGTACTCTTTAAACAAACCCATTTACTACTTCTCTTCCATTCTCTACAAGATATCAAGAAAGGGCCTTTATTACCTACTTTCTCAACTTGCAGATTCTCTTATTTGTTTCTCAAGTTTGCAGCAGAATTTTGTGCTCTAATGACCAAATACAATGACATCTTGCAGACCTCATCCCGAGATTGATACCAACGACTTCACACCTTCATTCAAACGTTTTCTTCCTTTATTTTCTGTGTCAATGAAAAAAAATTAATCAATAGTCATTCTAAGAAAGAAATAGTTTCATTTGAGCCAACCTGAGGATTATAACCCAGGAGACAGTCTTTCAGAAAGCTCTGAGGACTGTTCCACCTGTTAGAGGTCAAAGCACAGTCATATAAGTTTTTGAGACAAACGGATATACATCAAAGGGCTATACATCAAAGTAATATATTGACAGTTTACATAGTCCAAAAAGATGAGTAGTGATCATTGTGATCCCTTACAGGATTAAGGAAGGAATGTTATCACCTAAGGAATTACTGTAACAGGGAAGAACAAAATCTGACTCCATGTTGGATCTGTTTCTTTTACTCTGACCTTTGCTTTCCATTGCTTTTATTCTGCCTATATCTATAGGCATACATAATGGCCTTCCTCAGGGAACCCTGCCCCTCTGCCTGAATGTTAAACTAAAGTGCCTTTGTTCAGCTCACAGAGAAACACCCTGACCCTGCTCACCTGTAAATTGCTGCAGAAAAGAAGAAATAACACATCCTCTCCCTGAGGCTGGCTAAAACCAGGAGATATTTTGCAAGACTTATGGCCTTTTTACTTTACTTCCTCACCTTCTCCCCATCTCTGTTCTATAAAAGAAGCTAACATCCAGACCCTGATAGGATGGTACTCTAGGACACTAGTCCACCATCTTCTTGGATGCCCAACTTTCTGAATAAAGTCACTATTCCTTGCCTCAACACCTCATCTCCTGATTACTGGCCTGTCATGCAGTGAGCAGACCAAGCTTCGATTCGGTAACATTACCTTGCTGGCACTAATGAAACAGGAGGGAAGGGGCCAGGGCACAACCTTTGAAAGAATGACATAGTCTGAGGACATGACATAAACTGCTTAGAACCAAATGGGTCCAAGATGGCAGACAAGTCAACTTCCACTAGACCTTGAGCCTCAGTACTTGCTCATTGTAACACATCAGCAAGCTAAATGACACACCCACAGGTCCCATGACAGTTCTAAGGCTGACCATAAGGATCAAAAAGTGGGCGGTGGCTCAATTCCTGGAATTCCCCGCCCCTTCCCGAAATAGCTGGAATACTCCTCTCACTCATTAGCCTATGAAATTACCCACCCCTATGAAAACTGACAACCCCATACCCTGGTGCCACTCTTGCCTTCTGAGATGGCCTACACTCTGTCTGTGGAGTGTTTCTCTCTAAATAAATCCACTTCTTACCTATCACTTTGTCTCTCACTGAATTCCTTCTGCGATGAGACATCAAGAACCTGAGCTTCATTAAGTCCTGAAACCAAGTGTATGATCTCAGTTGGAAGACCATGGGGTTTTGGCCAGGTTCAAGTCCTGGCCGCATCGGTTCAAGTCCCAGTCTGAGGTGCATGGTTTCACTAGGAGAAAATTGCTTCTTTCTTTCTTTTTTTTTTGGCTAGTAGGCATTCCTGTGTCTTCTAAGGAGATCTGGTTAATGTAAAATGCAGATGCATAATGCACACTAAAGGGGCAGGAGTAATGGCTCAAATGGCAGAGAAAATTTTACATTAATTTTTTTTTGGGTCCTGCCTTAAAATAATTTTATTTCATCATCTGTAATGCTGCATTTTCTTGAACCTCTTCCTATCATTTTGACCAACAGTTATCTGTCTTTCTAAATTCCTTTCTTTACCCACCACTTCTTCTGTAAGGGTTGGGGATTACATTAGGTTATAAAAAAACAAAGGTTCAAAAATAGTGGCTTAACATAATAGGGGTTTTTCTTTCACCTATACCAAGTTTCTAGTTAGTATGGAAGTTCCCTTAAGTCACCATGCATGGAGAGACCAAGGTGGCTCCCATCTTTCTATTTCACCATCCTCACCACTAGTTCCATGCTCAAGATCACATCATGTTCCAAGAGAGAACCTGGGGCTTCACCACCACCTCAAAATTCCAGGTAACCAGGAAGGGTAAAATAACACCTCCAACTTATATCAATTCCCTTAAGAAATCTTTTGGAAATTCCATAATATCATTTGCCAGAACTTAGTCACATGTCTATACCCAGCCACAAGGATGGCAAAGTGCCCTGTTAAAACCCAGAAACATGTTATTAATGAAGATGCTTCTAAAGATAGATGCATATTTGCTAGATAACGATCAGCCTCTGCCACAATCTGTTTTCTCCAACACTGCCTACATGATCAGAAATGATCCGTGTTTATAAATGGTGAGTGGAGTGGGCTTATTAAGTAATAATAACAATGATTTATTTATACTATTTATTAAGCACCCACGATGGGCAAGGCATTGTGCTGCCTTTATGCATATTACCTCAAACTTTTGTAGTAATTCTTCAAATGAAGTCCTGCTATTACTATTTTAAGGAGGAAAATGAATCTCAGAGAGATTAGAGTCAACTTGTTTAAGGATGTATGGATAGAAATGAGCTGAGGTTGGGTTTGAATTCAGCTAGTATGGTTCCAAAGCCTATTGTCTTTTTCATTATACATGGCCCACACTGAATATTCATATTCATAGTCTTTTGTCCAATAATGTGGCATTGACATTGGACTATTCAAAATTATAGAATTGTTTGTTTGGCTGCAATGACAATTACTACTTGATTTAAGCTTTTTATCAAGACAGAGATCACCAGGTAAACTGGTACCACAGGGAGGTGGTTAAATCTCAACAGTTGTATGGGTGCAAATGAGGTCACACTGACGGAAGGAAACAACTTTCTGTTGCTCTCTGCCTGAAAAACACAGGACCTCAGCTCTCTGCAGAATCTCCTACCCAGGTATTTCAAGGCTTCCTAAACAGGTCCACCCACTCCCAAAATACTGCCTTTGTTGTGCTGGGTTGTGCATGTCTAATATCTGTCCTAAATCTTGAAATTTTACCCCACTTTTTATGGAGAAATAAGAGAGGCCGGGTACAAGAGGCCAGGACTGTTATGCCAGTGGTACTTCCTCCACGTGGAAGGAAATATCAGGAGTGAGAAGAAACATTCCTCTCTGCTCCCCATCTCTATAACTGTCTTGCTTCAGTTTTGCTTTTTGTGTGTGTGTGTGCTAGCAGAGAACTCAAGTAGGGTTGTGTGATACCATTATTAAATGTGCTTTTCATTGAAAAAGCTATTTTAGAATACCTCTCTGTTCTTTAGACATGAGTCAAGTAGGGAATAAGCCAGGAGACAAATCTACTACTGATAGTTGCTGTTCTGTCAGAATTCTCCTTTTTCTTCCTCTTACTTTGTCAGCTTTTGTGCTGCACTGTGCTCTTTGTTTCTGGTTGCTTTTTCTGTTAGCTGATTTCTCTCCCAGGATACTCCTTACCCTTCCAAGAAACAAATTTCTGGTAGGTTCTTCACCAGTTTATTCAATAGGTGCCAACATATACAAATCAGGCTGAGGATCCTCTTTACATGCTAATTAGATTTTTAAATTTGCAAAAACTTAAAATCCTCAAGGTTGGCATGGGCCTAAGGTATTTTGCAGACAACTTGCAATCTCCTCTCCCCTAGCCTTCAGCTACGCCCTCTATGTAGATGACCTCCAAGTGCATGTCTCTATCCCTGCCCTTGTCCCAGCAGCCTGCCAGATATCTCTACTCAGTTGTCCCCCTTGAATCGCAACTTGAACCTGTCCAAAGCGAAACTTCAACCTTTCCAAAACGGAACTCATCAACTCTTACTTGTTCTTTGTGTAATTTGTTCTCTTCAACTGGTTTCTCTCTCACTATAAAGGCTAACTATTCTAGTTGCTTAGATCCAAGGTGTTTTATCTCTCTGGGATTTTCTTACTCATAATATGTGTTGTCAAAGTTCTCTTCTTTTAGGATCTAATCCAATTTCCATCCTGCACCTCTTTGGTCAAAATGAATCCTTTTCCCCTATATTCCAGTAAGACTCTCTAATTCTTTAAAGCATTTTCATGATCTCCCTTGTATTAAATTTTGTATCTCCTGATTTTTGTACAAAAATACATTAAATGAGCACCTACTATATAATGTATTAGATATTCTCTATGTGTTTATTCAGTCTTCATACCATCCATTTTACGAATGGAAAAATTAAAGCTGTTTCCTTATCTGCAAAAACAGCAACAACAAAAACTAAAAAACAGGGACTTCCCTGGTGGTGCAGTGGTTAAGAATCCACCTGCCAATACAGGGGACACGGGTTCGATCCCTGGTCCAGGAAGATCCCACATGCCGCGGAGCAACTAAGCCCGTGAACCACAACTACTGAGCCTGTGCTCTAGAGCCCGCAAGCCACAACTACTGAGCCTGCGTGCCACAACTACTGAAGCCCGCTCACCTAGAGCCCATGCTCCGCAACAAGAGAAGCCACTGCAATGAGAAGCCCGCACACCACAACGAAGAGTAGCCCCTGGTCGCTGCAACTAGAGAAAGCCCGTGCACAGGAACGAAGACCCAATGCAGCCAAAAATAAATAAATAAATAAATTTATTAAAACAACAAGAACAGGGCTTCCCTGGTGGCGCAGCGGTTGAGAATCTGCCTGCCAATGCAGGGAACACAGGTTCGAGCCCTGGTCTGGGAAGATCCCACATGCCACGGAGCAACTAGGCCCGTGAGCCACAATTACTGAGCCTGCGCGTCTGGAGCCTGTGCTCCGCAACAAGAGAGGCCGCGATAGTGAGAGGCCCGCGCACCGCGATGAAGAATGGCCCCCGCTTGCCGCAACTGGAGAAAGCCCTCGCACAGAAACGAAGACCCAACACAGCCATAAGTAAATAAATAAATTAATTTTAAAAAAAAAACAAAAAAACAACAAGAACAACAAAAATACGACTCTAAACCTAAAATGAACCATTAATATTTTAAATACTTCTAGTGTCTGGTATAATATCAGCTTAATAAATGTATTTTTCCTTTGGCATTCTAGCACAGTGTTGGATACATACTAAGTATTCAGTATTAAATATCAAGTATCACACAAAATGTTTATTGGACTACACTGAGATAAGATGAACATCAAATTTCATGAAAACCTATATAGTGTTCATTGTGTACAAGGCGTACTTTTTTTTATTAATTAATTTATTTTTGGCTGCGTTGGGTCTTTGTTGCTGTGCGCGGGCTTTCTCTAGTTGCCGCGAGCAGGGACTACTCTTTGTTGCGGTGCGCGGGCTTCTCATTGCGGTGGCTTCTCTTGTTGCGGAGCGTGGGCTCTAGGCACGCGGGCTTCAGTAGTTGTGGCTCGCGGGCTCTAGAGCACAGGCTCAGTAGTTGTGACGCGCGGGCTTAGTTGCTCCGCGGCATGTGGGATCTTCCCGGACCAGGGCTCAAACCCGTGTCCTTTGCATTGGCAGGCGGATTCTTAACCACTGTGCCACCAGGGAAGACCTACAAGGCATATTTTGAAGATTATATTTGGCTTGAATTTTTTACAGTGATAGAGTGTAAAAGGCAAAAGATTTATCATCCTTTATTCCTCCCCAAGATCACTAGAAGGAAGTAAACAACAGTTATCAGTTACCAGCAGTAAACCTGATGTCAACATTTCTCAAGACAAAGTATCACAAAGCAGGAAAAGAAGAGATACTATCACCAAACAGGTATTCATGAGGTATTTACTGCCTATTTAAAAATGCTTTATAGGACATTTAAAAACTGTAGGACAGTTTACAGGTTTGTTCTTTTTTTTTTCTTAGAGTTCAAGATATCTAAGAAAAATCTATTAACTTTTATGGCCTTGGGAGGATGAGGCCAAAACACCTCAGAAGGTACTTTTCAGGGAGTGTGAGGAAACCCTAGATAACCAGCAAGGATCAGATTACTCATGCTAATCAGGAAGGGCTGGCTCAGGAGCAAGGTAAGGAGACTGGCCTTGGTGGGGGGACCACAGAGCCCCCTCTTCAGTCCCCAGTTGCACTGCTGCTGGGCAACCAGCCAGGGCTGCCCCTAAGGATACCAGACCTTCCCTCACCAAAGAGTCTCTGTTGTCCAATAGCCTCCAGGACCCACTGCCTACAAAGCTCATGGAGAAAACCAACCCCAAACCCGGAGAAACTGATAACATGAAATAGGAAGGGAGAAAGGCAAAAAGAAAGAATGGCGGTGATGGTGGGTTTTGTTTAACCTTTGCTCGGATGCAAAGAGAAACAGGCAGAATGACTACTAACTAGTATTGCTACCATTACTATATGGCTCTGTGCTAGTCCTATACAAGTATAAAAATTATTGTATTCTGGAAATTAAAGTCAAGTTTAATAGGATGGTGATAAAGCATATCAGATAAAGCTCACTGGGGACATAGTTGTGACAACGTTAGGTTTATGAACTTGCTGTAACAATTAACATGAGGAACCAGGGGTCTCTCCTAAGAGGGAGTAGGGAAGGACTTTTAAAAATAGGGCTTGGGGGCTTCCCTGGTGGCGCAGTGGTTAAGAATCCGCCTGCCAATGCAGGGGACACAGGTTCGAGCCCTGGTCTGGGAAGATCCCACATGCTGCGGAGCAACTAAGCCCGTGTGCCACAACTACTGAGACTGTGTTCTAGAGCCCATGCGCCACAACTACTGAGCCCACCGCCACAACTACCGAAGCCCATGCGCCTAGAGCCCGTGCTCCACAACAAGAGAAGTCCCCGCAATGAGAAGCCCGCGCACCGCAACGAAGAGTAGCCCCCGCTCGCCGCAACTAGAAGAAAGCCCGCGCACAGCAATGAAGACCCAATGCAGCCAAAAATAAATAAAATAAAATAAAATAAATAAAACATTAATAAATCAATCAATAAATAAATGAAAATAGGGCTTGGATGATTCTAAAGAAGAACCAGGAGAAGTAGGGGTTACCTCTGGTTTGATTATCACAGTAATCTCTGCTCAGGAGGTGAGAGAATCAAAGCAGGGCTGGGGAAGTCCTGGTAAGAAAGCAGCAATAAAAAAATAAAATTAAAATCCATGTAAATATTCACAGTAGTCAAAGGGTGGAAGCAACCCAAGTGTCCATTGAGTGATGAGTGGATAAACAAGATGTGGTGAATATATACAGTGGAATATTATTTGACCTTAAAAAGGAAGGACATTCTGACACATGCTACAACTTGGATGAATTTTCAGGACATTATGATAAGTGAAATAAGCCAGACACAAAAGGACAAATATTGTATGATTCCACTTATATGAGGTACCTAGAATAGTCAAATTAACAGAGGCAGAAAGTGAAATGGTGGTGGCCTGTGGCTGAGAGGGGCACGGGTGGAAACAGGGAGTTAGTATTTAATGGTATGGAATTTTCAGTTTGGGAAGATGAAAAAGTTCTGCAGAAGGATGGTGGTGATGGTGGCACAACAATATGAATGCATTTAATGCCACTGAACTGCAGACTTAAAAATGGTTAAAATGGGAAATTTTATGTATGTATATTTTACCACACACACACAAAAAGTAAAAAAAAAAAACGCTTAAAAAAGTAGTGATCTTTAAATAAGGGGAGGGTTTGTGTAGCCTCGGCCATGTCTTGTTAGAAACAGATCAGAACTGAGTTGTAGCCCCAACTCAGATCCTTACTAACAGCATGACCTTGAATGAGCTGAATCCTCTCTCTCCCTGGGCCTCAGTTTTCTCCTTTATAGGATGTGGGGTAGGGCTGAATCATCCCCAGAATCCTGTCTAGCTCTAACAACCTGGGGCCCTTGAGGGGGGGCAAGTGGGGGTCTAGCGGAGCTGCTGTGCTCACCTCCACCCTTGTGACCTTAAGCCCAGAGGGACCAGAAACATCACAGCCTGACTACCAGCAGTGTTGAGAAGCTGACTCAGGTCCTGTTTCCTTAGAAACTATAAATTTAAGATAAATGTGGAATGCTGTGTCTGGAAACCTCTTATCTGAATCTCTGCCCCTGGGCTGGAAATTGAGGCAGCTTCTCTGTGTCAAAGTGACACACATGGCCCAGATTCTTTAAGAGAAGCTGTTCTCTCTGAAACGACTTCAAACAGCAAAGTTTCTCATAGTCTATGATTTTAGAGAACAAGATTTATCGGCATTTTACCCTTGTTAATTAACAAGAGCAGTTCTTACAGGTTCATGACAGAATTGAAAAAGCAAAGTCTCTGAGCAGAGTGGTGTGGCTTTAAGATAAACTCTGTTGTGAAAGGAAAAGGGAACGAAATGAGTCCACCGTGGGACAATGCTGCTTTCAGATTCTAGAGCCCCATGTTCTTCTGTCTGCCCTCCCTCTTTTCCTTTTGGCCACGCGGCTTGCAGGATCTCAGTTCCCTGACCAGAGATTGAAACAGGGCCACGGCAGTGAGAACCCAGGATCCTAACCAGGGAACTCCCTGCCCTCCCTCTTATTTACATGGTTTCGATTTGTGAATTTGATGCGTACATTGTTCTGATAACCTTTAAGATTACCAATCGAATGTTATTATACACAAAATCCAATAAACTATAAATCTCCTTACATTATAATACCATTCATCTAAAATGTGTCTTTATGTTAAAATGAAAGTACATTACTATGAAAACTGGTTTCAAAGAAGTCCACACATAATTTTAACTACCCAATATTTTAAAATTACGATCATAAGTTTTCAGGATACAAGTTCTTTAATGTAAATAGCATTTCCTAAGTTGTAATTTGTAATAAAACTGATCAATGTTCCAGTAGTAACTTTGAAAACAAGAGGTGTTCTTTGAAAATTTAAAGAAATAATATCAGTGCCTCCGGAGGATAAAAAGCACAATTGATAAAAGTTTATATACTTCAACTGATTCTACTTTCTATGAATCAAGTTTAAAACAAAGAAAAAACTACAGAAGAAATGTAGACTTCTTTTTTTATTTTATTTTTTATTAAAAAATTTTTTTACTTTTTGTAGACTATTTCTTATCAAGTAGGCTACAAGTGAATAAAAAGCTAAAAGCAAAACAATGTGACTCATCAGGCAGTGCAGTTAGAATATATACCATTGTGTGTGTGTGTATACATAAAACTGCACACGATTTGATGACACTTAGAAGAGATTTTCTCTGTGACCTGGCAGGTGGTGGGTTGGATATACCAGAGAAGTTGAAGGTGAAATCCAGGACACTGCATTATTCTTACAGCTCTTACTAGGCAACAAAGTTTCCCTCTCACAAAACCAGCTCACCAGGTATGAATTACTATAAGATGGGCCACCAGCTCTGTAATTAGTGGCAATACGGCTTTCAGAAAAATACAGAGGATAATAATAATAATAATAATAATAATAATTCCAGGCTGAAACCAAATGTTTGTAACAATGTCTCACTCAGCACCCTGACTTGCCACTGAATAGCCAAAGGTTTAAGAGACTCAATGCAATTTGATACTCCAGGGTCGAAAGATCTTGTTGGTGGCCATCTCTACTCTTGGAAATACTGGAAACTATAGTTGTTAGTGGAGGAGATTAAAAATACTTTGATCAAAACCAAAGCAGATTGCAGAGCGGGCAAAGCTGTTTTTAGTTCATTTAATTTGCTGCATAGATTCGTTATACAAGGACGAGATTTAACCTTGAGAACTTGTAAGGGTGGGCTAGGAAGTAATTACCACTGACACCTAACAGCTGAACTGAAACACAGACCTAGGCAAGCCCCTCAGTAAGGAATAAGAAGTAACCCTTGGCCTATGAAGGAAAGGGACTTTTAGTCAGCACCTAAAGCGTGCTAAGTGATCTCTCGGATAAGATCTCATTTAAGGATTTCTAAAGGACTTGTTGATAGCGGAAATGGTCTTCTGGCCTGAAAAAAAGCACACCGCCCTGCTGTTTCATGTAAATGAGAAAAATACCCAGTGTGTGAAGTGGAGTTGCAAGTAAGTAAAAAGAAGGGGGGAAAAAAAGCAAAAAAGATACATTAAAAAACAAACAAACCGGTAACCAGGTCTTTTTCGACTTAACAAAGTACGAGAGTTCCTCCTCAAATAGGCGATTTACAACTAATCCAAATTCAGGAAATAACTCCTGGAAACGAATAAACTTAGTTCTGAAAAACATGCGCGTCCAGTAACATCCGAAAACACGTGGCGGGGGCGGGGATATCGGGCGCAACACCAGACAAGACTCTAAGGCCCATCATCCCATTCGGCAGCTAAGCCGGACTGTTCAGGGCCAGCCGGCGCACTGGATGCTGGGACTTGCGGTTTTTGCTCCTGCAACTCCCCGCGGGTTTGCGACGTTTAGCGACCATCGCGCCTGCGCCAGCGCCGGCTGAAAGGCTGGGGCCGTGGTGGCTTGTGCCGGGTGATGCTAGGCGGCTCCCTGGGTTCCAGGCTGTTGCGAGGTGTGGGTGGGACTCGAGGGTCGTTCGGGGCGTGGGGTGTCCGTGAAGCTGGCGCAGCCATGGCGGCTGGGGAGAGCATGGCTCAGCGGATGGTCTGGGTAGACCTGGAGGTGAGTCAGGGCGGTGGGGCGTGAGGGGAGACGAGTGAGGTTTCGCGCGTGGGACAGAGTAGCCGAGCCTGTCCGGGGAGAGTGGCAGTGTCTGGGTCTCAGGTGTGGCAGGTGAGCGCCTCCCGGCTGTGGCCGGCGCGGGGCAGGTCGCGGGGTGGGGGGGGCAGGAGTCCTGCGGGTGTTGGGGACTGTGCCGGACTGTGGGGTTTCTTTTCCGGAGGGTGGAGTCATCCATATGGCTTGCCCTAGCCCCCAATTCCGCCCAGATGTGGACCTCCCTAACCCTCTGATGGGCTCAGGGTCACGGGGGTAGGGGTGCGCACAGCGGCTGTGCTAGACCCCAGTTCCCCAGTCTCCCAGGACCTTAGGTGGTTAGAGCTAGACGGGACCCCGGGGATGACTCAGCCTTACCCCACGTTCCCTAAAGGAGAAAACTGAGGCCCAGAGAGAGGACTCGGCTCATTCAAGGTCGCGCCTTTAGTGAAGGTCGGGGTTAGCACTACAACCCGGTTCTGATCCCTTTAGGTTTTCCATACTCAGCCAAGCACTCCCCTCTCCCTTGAGCCTCAGTTTTCTCTTATATGAAATGGGGATCATAACACTAGATTGTGATGAAGATCAAGTGGTGTAATTAACATAAAAACTTTGTACACTCTGCAGAGATGTAGTAATGTTAAGTTATCTAACTCTTCCAAAATTGAACGCTGTCAGCACTCAATTTTGCTTACTTTGCATCGGCCCCAGAGTAGGACTGTGATGCCTGGCATGTAGCAGGCCCTTGGTAAATGTTTATTGAGTAAATAACTCATAATGAGTGCCTTGAGGCACTTGCTCAAGGAGCATTCTTGTCTCTTTTATCCTGGCTGTGGGATATAAATTGAATATGCTTGAGGGATGTCCTGTTAAATAAACTTGGATACAGTAGGCCAGAAAGACGGTTTCGTGTGTGTGATGTATTTTTTATTGCAGATGACAGGATTGGACATTGAGAAGGACCAGATTATTGAGATGGCCTGTCTGATAACTGACTCTGATCTCAACATTTTGGCTGAAGTAGGTTATGCCTTGTAATACAACCATACTGTTTAGAGGGTTTTGGAAATCTAAAGATTGGTGCCCCCCCCCCCCACCATCTCTTTATTTAAAAGATAAGAAAACTGAGGTCCCTGTAAATTAAGGTCCAAAATAATGTTCTAGGTCATGGTGGGCTTGGTACGAGAGCCAAAGTAATCCATCTCAGAGCCTAGGATTTTTCTATAGTACTGCCAAAAATTAGGAACTATAAATGCTATCATTTGCTAAGAGCTTACTGTGTGCCAGGCACAGTTCTACGTGCTTTACATGTAATCACTGTTAATCCTCACAGCAACTATAAGGTAGGTACTGTTACACTCACTATATAGAGAGAGACGCTTTGGCAGACAGTTGTTGGGTAATTTGCCTAAGGCCACCTGGCTAGTTATTGGGAGTGCCAGGAGTTTAACCCAAGCAGTCTGAGTAAAGTGCTCCCAACCAATAAGACACTTGACTGTGGTCCCACCAGGATTGGTGACTCATGCCAAAGTTGACTTCTTTATATTATAATCTTAGCTTATATATAGCTTAGCTTATAACTCCATATATCCAGTTTCTACCATTTCAGCTAGGACATGTGATTCGTCTAGATCTATATTAAGATTTTAGAATTCCTGTTGATACAGAATCATAAAATATCCTCCTGTTGACATATTGGGCATGATTAAGGTTTTAACATGCTGCTTTTAACTGAAACATTAAGCAAAACAAATAAAACACACCTGTTGCCTTTTGGCCACTCACAAAGCATTTAATAAGCGTATGAGAACGTGTGATTGGTAGAGGGTGAAATCCTGGGCCCTGAATAATTCTGTGTCATATTGTCAGCAGTATTCGGAGGTGGTGAGAAACTCTAGAATAGGAACACAGTAGGGATGTTTTGGGGAATGGCAGTTTTGTTAAAATAAGTTTCCAGAGGGTCGGATTGATGTGCTACTGGCACTGGATACATTTCACAAGTCTACAGTTAAGAGTTGTACTTATTTTCCTGGGTCGGTAAGAGAGGGGAGGAACCTTTTTAGATGCATTGCTACTTTCATGGAGTACCAGGCATATATCTTGGAGTACCTCCTGATACATCAGCTGGAGGGGAATCATGAGACTTTGTATCTCACTGTAGCAACTACCTCTTTTTTTCCCAAAACAAAAGAAACAAAAAATCTTTTATATGAACCTTGAGTTTTAGGTTTGGTGGTTTTTTCCTGTCACTTGGAATTTCCTAGATATGAATAGTGAAGAGAAGTGTGTTTATTTACCAGCCCTACTTACCCTTGTCTGAAGAAGAGTTTTTCCCTTAGACTGTTGATATAATGTGAAATACTGACAGTTTAATGGACCAGTTAGTTGATATGTACCCTGGAGGAAATTTGGGTCTGTAGTCACACAGCTGCACATGAGGGTGGCATTTGTAAATAGACCCAGTCTGATGAGGATAAGGATTTTTTTTTTAACATCTTTATTGGAGTATAATTGCTTTACAATGGTGTGTTAGTTTCTGCTTTAAAACAAAGTGAATCAGCTATACATATACATATATCCCCATATCTCCTTCCTCTTGCGTCTCCCTCCCACCCTCCCTATCCCACCCCTCTAGGTGGTCACAAAGCACCGAGCTGATCTCCCTGTGCTGTGCGGCTGCTTCCCACTAGCTATCTATTTTACGTTTGGTAGTGTATATATGTCCATGCCCCTCTCTCACTTCGTCCCAGCTTCCCCTTCCCCTTCCCCATGTCGTCAAGTCCATTCTCTACGTCTGCATCTTTATTCCTGTGAGGATAAGGATGTAAAAAAAAAAAAATTGTTTAGGGGCTGTTAACACTGAAATGTCAGTTTTGTGGAATATATGTTTTATCTTGTATATGAGTCTGAGGAAAATGTTTTACGCTAGAAGAACAGACATCCCACCTGGAAATTTTTCCGTAAGTAGCTTAGTGTGCCACACTGGGATCTAGAGTAAGTTAAATAGCCTTAAGTTGATAGTCGTTGGCTTTTTCCATCATGGTTTGTTAGAATTGTGTTTTGCAATATGAGGTTTTTGGTTTCTTAAAAAATATGTTATCAAAACAGCAAGGTCCTACTGTATTGCACAGGGAACTATATTCAATATCCTGAGATCAACCAGAATGGGAAAGAATATAAAAAAGAATGTATATGTATGTAAAACTGAATCACTCTGCTGTATAGCAGAAATTAACACAACATTGGAAATCAACTATACTTCAGTTAAAAAAAAAAAAAAAGGTTATCAGAGCAAATTTTTTGCTTCTTCATGGAGATTGCTGTCACCAGTTTTCTTGTTTGGCTAAAACTCCTTGTTAGTTGTAGCTGTCAGGCATATTTTAGTCAAATTCTTGCCATTCCTCTCACTAATTGCAAAGTACTTTTACCGCTTTAGTAGTAATCATACCTTGGATTTAGAGAATCTTTCTTTCCCAGAGAGTTCAAAGAACTTTCATATCTATAATTTCTTTTATCCTGTTAACATCCCTGTGAGGGAAGGGGTTGGGGGGGTGCTGTTATCTCCATGGTACAGAAGGTAAAACTAAGCCGAAGGTGACTTGCTTTACTGCCACAAGTTGAGCTTCTGCTACTGCTGGGATTCTATTCGACTCACAGTTGAATGTTCTATTAAGTGGAGCTGAGAATTCCAGCATCACTTTTTTTTTTTTTTTCAATCTTTCACATGTCACCAATTACTTTTTGAAGTTTTTAATGTGAAAATACTGTTAAAAGTAAACAGTATAGCTTTATGCAAAATATTATGTATAGTAAGTTGTTTTTTTGTGCTGTTCTTCTCCTGTCTCATCCCACTCCCCAACTTTTATGTATTTTCTTAGTATTTTCCATGCATATACAAATGTGTGTTTTTTTAAATCAAGTATAAGTGAACTCATAAGCATGCGTACACTGTTCTGCAATTTGCTTTTTTCACTTGGCAATATAGACACTTTTCATAGTCAGGGGCTGGCAAACCTTTTCTAAAAAACATCAAATATTAAGTATTTTAGGCTTAGAGTGCCACATACCTCTCTGTCCCATATTTGTTTGTTTTACAACCACTTACAAATGTAAAAGTCATTCGTAGCTTGCTGGCAATTAAAAGAAAAAAAAGCCACAGGCTGGGGCTATAGTTTGCTGACCTTTGGTGGATACCTGTGTCCTCTGTTGATAGGCATTTCAGTTTTCGGTTGTGTTATGTGTGTGTTCGTTCATTATTTTTTGTCGTCATAAATAGTGCTGGAATGAATGAGGACCACTTTTAGAGTTAACAAAGTCCCTCATCTCTCTTCCCTTCTCTAGTATATATATGTAATTCCTAAAGCAGTTAAACTCAGAAACCAAGCTTATCCCCATTGATTCTGGATGAATAACAACTTTTCCTATCCACAGGGTCCTAACCTGATTATAAAACAGCCAGATGAGTTACTGGACAGCATGTCAGATTGGTGTAAGGAGCATCATGGGAAGGTAACATTACCATAAAAGGGGTAGAGGAAGATTGCTTGGCGAGCCTGGGAAACTGCTTGCTTGTTCACTTTTCATCTTTGGGACCTCTCGAGACCATCTGCTCCTGAATGTCCTCTTTTTTCCTCTCCTGCATTCAGTCTGTCGCGAGCACATTGCGGATTATCAAGTATTGCTCAAGTCAGTCTTTTGGATAAGGTTAGACGATCAACTTTCAGAGAAGGGAGAATGCCGCTCTCCTGTTAAGTTGGTTCTTCCCAGAGGTTATATCCTTGGACTTTGAGCGCCATCTTTTCTGACTGTGTGGAAATGCTATTAACAATCAGGAACCTAGCTTATCTGACTTGGATTCTTTAAGAAAAAAATCGGTGCCAAGATGGCAGTTTCAGTGTGAACTTGAGCTCTGTAAATGGTCCATCTGTGGTTATATTTGCCCATTTTAGAAGTGAAGTTTCATATCTGGATGCCTTTGAACACTGACTTCATGTGTCTTGGTGGGGCTGGGGATTCTCTCTTGCAGTCTGGTCTAACCAAAGCAGTGAAGGAGAGTACAATGACACTGCAGCAGGCAGAGTATGAATTTCTGTCCTTTGTACGACAGCTGACTCCTCCGGGGCTCTGTCCACTTGCAGGTAAAATCCAGTCCTATGTCTGCCTTGTAGATAGTCTTCCATCGTAGCGGTTCAAGAGACTGCGGTTCCAGAACGATCAGCCAGGATCATCGTGCCTTCCACTTAACCCTGATTGGGATTATCCATCTTACTTTTGTTGCTCAAATTTCCTTGTGTAATTTATACATGAATATCGGGGAAAATGCCCCGAAACCTGACATGAGATCTGGGATACCCAGATTAACTCAATAAAAATTTTCCACCTATTTTTATTATGGAAAAATTTCAAATATACAGAAAAGTGGGATCTAGTAGTTGTTCACCTTGTGCCATATTTATCTGTCTATTTTTTTGGACATTTGAAAGTAAATTGCAGGCATCATGACACTTCATCCCTAAATAGTTCACCCAGAATTTCCTAAGCATAAGGACATTTTCTTAAGTAACCACAATATCATTGTCACATTTAAGACGATTAAAAACAATTCAGTTACATCATCTGATCACTAGTCCACATCCAAAATGTCTATTTGTTTTTTAACCAGGATTCAGTCAAGACTCACGCATTTCATTTGGTTATTATGTCGCTTTAGTCTCTTAATCCAAAGTGTGCACCTGTCTTTTTTTTCTCCCATTGTGACATTGACTTTTTAAAGAAACTAGGCCAGTTCTGCTAGGATTTTGAAGGGACTGCCATTGTCAAAGGGAGGGTAATGTCCTGTGGTGGTGTGTTTGTATTTGTATATGTAAGCTGGTATAGTAACTAACACTTCCCTTAAATACTCATAAAAAAGTTTTGACTTTAAGTACTATATAGCATGTATTGTATCAATTTTCCCCCTAGCCAGTGCAGCTGGTGTCTGTTTTAAAGTTCTTATTTAAAATTTAGTGTTTTTAATATAAATTACTGTGTGGAAACATGAATGTGGATATGATTGATTAAAATTGAAATGTAAATAAATGCTTATCTACTTATGAGTTTATCTACAGTTAAACTTTTAGTGTTAGTGGTGTAGGTTTTGTGATACTGGGAGAAAATTTGTGCATGTGGTATTATCTAAAGAAGTTACAGATTTGAGCGTTATTTTTAGTATGTGGAATGATAGATTCATCCTTTTGTCCATAAAGAAGCCATTTACAAATTTATTATGAGCTAAACTGTCTAAATACTCCGAAATCTGCACTTGTAATCTAATCAGATCCACTCAAACCTAATTTCGAAGTTTTGAGATGCTTTGAGGAATTGTTTGAATTCTTTAAAAAAATCACCTCCAATTAAATACAGTTTGTGAATTTGTATATCCTTTTGTATACTACTAGAAATACACAGATGCGGTATGCTTCGTGTCTTTCTAGGAAATTCAGTTCATGCAGATAAGAAGTTTCTTGACAAATACATGCCCCAGTTCATGAAACATCTTCATTATAGAATAATTGATGTGAGCACTGTTAAAGAGCTGTGCAGGTAAGGGCTATATTTAGGATCCATTCAACTGCCTCATTTAGCATGTTTTCCTTGAGAATTTGTACAGAGTAATTGAATAAAGGTGTAGAACTGAGGGGGCCAAGTGGGTGTATAACTTCCTCGTCCCATTCTCGCTTGAACTGGTGAGAATTGGGAGAAAGAACATCAAAAATCTTCCGTATAAATTTCATTAATCTGGAAAATTTATTGAGCACCCACCCATTTTCTGTGCCACGTGTTGGCCTATGTGCTGGGAACATACAGATGAGAAGCCCTTAAGGGCTTAGAGTCTAGTGCATTGACAGATGTGTAAAAAACACACCTGAGAAGTGTACTGTGTGATGACGTCTGTTAGGGGAAAGTGCGGGTAGAATATTGCGGGCACGAGAGAAGGCGCACCCGGCAGCTGGAGTGAGGGGAATGGGGAGGTAGCAAAAACTTCACGGAGAAAATAGCTTTCAAGTTGAGATTTAAGGAAGAGTGGCCGTGTTCCAGGTATTTAAGGTGAGGAGTGAGCTTTCCCGAGAATGGGCAGAGGTATGAAGATAGGCGGGAGCAGGAAGATAAAGGTGATGCGATTAGATCATTCTGATTAGAAGGTGGTAAGAAAAGAGGTAGGGAGATGAGAAAGACTCTCTCACCATCTTGGAGAGAGAAGGAGGAGCTAGGGAAATGGCAGTGGGCGGTAGAGAGCAGGAGGTAGAGCATTTGAGAAGGTCCGTAGCATGGCACTGAGTGCTTGAATGGGGGCGTGAGGAAAAGGAGGATGTATAAAGTGATTCCCCGCGTTTCTAGTTTGGGTGGTTAGGTGGATGATGGAACTGATCAAAGATAAAGGGGAAAATAAGAGGAAGAGTAGATTTGGCCGATGGGGGAAGGGAGATGTTGAGGATGATGAGTATGACCATATGTGTGTGTGGGGTTGGAAGTGTCCGGTGGATTTTAGGTGGAGATGTCCATTGGGCAGTTGGATATCCATGACAGAAGCGCAGGAGAGGGCTGGGCTGGAGTGCGCAGATTTAGCAATCTTATACATTGTTGATCTTGCCCAAAGAGAATCTATAGTATGAAGAGAGGAAAGGGACGAAGGTGGAGTCCCAGACAGGGAGGCAGCTCGATAGTCACAACCCAAATGCCTTTTACAAAGTTATTAAACTACTTGAAGGACGTAATTATTCAGTGTATTTGAGACGGTTTCCTTTGAGAGTTCCATTTTTGCTGTATGTAGACGCTGGTATCCAGAAGAATATGAATTTGCACCAAAGAAGGCTGCTTCTCACAGGTAAGTTTGGGTCCTTCCAAGTGCTTGGCCGTCTGACACGCACATAACTCCCGAATTCCTGACTGCTTGAAATAATGTCTCTATTCCCTTGGGGGAAAAGTAAAGGACAACTACATAAAAATAACCTTCTTTTGCTAAGATTATCAGGAATTCTGATCAGTGTTCTAACATTCCATTGTGAGATATGTATGGTCTTAATGTCTTTATTGCTGTTTTGAAACTTGCAGATAACTTAGTTTGTAGGTATGTGAAGCGGTCTAATTTTTTTTCTAGTAATGAGCAGTATAATTTTCTTCCCATCAAGCATATGGATTTGTAGTCATTTAAAATTGGAACACTTTGTGTACAGTTGTGCAACACAGTTAGCCTAACTTAGACACTTTGTAGTTTTTCAGATTGTTTCTTTTTATGTCTTCAACCTTAGGCTGAAGTACACAAGGAATTTAAAGAACTTGTGTATCTAGAGTCCTCTTTTACTTTTTGGTGTTGTAGACTCTGAGGAAGGACATAAAACTTGGTGGGAGATGTAGCAGCTGGCATTTGTTTCATCCATGTACCGAGCCCCTACTGTGTACTGTGTACCGTGTACACTTCTAGCCAAACAGGAAGACCAAGTCCCTGCTCTAAAGAGCCTGGCATTAATGTTTTTTTATTGGGCTTTCATGGACTACAGCACAATAACACAGGTCTGGGATACCTCATGTGAAACAGTTGGGGCTTGATGTGTTTTGGATTTCAGGAGTTTTCAGGTTTTAGAAAGGTAGTAATACCCCTAAGAAGGCCTGAGGAAGCACCTCATAATCAAGCACATTGCTGTTTCTACAGTGAAATGTACAGATATTCACACCAAATGGCATAACTAATGACTATAAATAGCCTCGCATCAAGATTGGTCAGGTTTTGCCACATAGTGGGCTGTAGAAGAACTTTGGGTTTTCAGATCTTGTTTTGGGTTTCAGTATTGTGGCTAAGCTGTGGTGTACCTTGATTTAGCCAGAGGCTGTATTTTTGACAGCTTCAGCTCTCCACTGGTTATCCGAGACCTGGGAAGAAAGCAAAATTGTTGCCTTAACCACAGAAATAACTGTCTGAAAGCTCTTGCATTAAAGTTTGTGCAGTTTGTTCTCTAGAAGAGGCCCTTGACAATCAGAGCAGATTGATTTACTTGCACACTGTTCTAGTAATCTTGGTTACCTGATTTCTCAGACTATGACAGATGAGAAACAGCATGTTGGAGGAGAAGAAAGGCTGTTAGATGGAGGCAGGCTGCCACTGATTATAGCACAAATCACCACGAGAGGGGAGGTAGATCCTCTTTTGTGGTTAGGTACTGTCTGATAATTGATGTTCATTATGATGATGGAGTCACGAGTTACGTTCGAGTACGTGATTGTATTTTGTGCAGGACGTCATTAAGTATTGTGCAGTGTTTCCCAGACTACATGCTATGAGCTGTTAATATGCATTCCACACAGGTGGTCGATTAAGTTTTAGAAATACTGTGTATATAGTACAACCTCCTCTGGGGAATTCACAACACATCAGTACATTAAATGCTTGGCAAAAAACTTCAAAAGAAGAAATGTTTAATCTAGGTTTTCCTAAATTTATTTGACCCCGGAATTCCTTTTTTTTTTCCCCTGTGGAACACCTCACTATCTTATGGAACAGTTTGGTAAACTTTAATCTGTTACAGTTTAGAAATCTTTTTTTTTTTTATTCAAACATTTTTTAAAAAACAAAGCACTTAAATTTGCTATGCTGAAATATTCCACTTCTTGATGATGTCAGATAGTTGCATTTACAGTAGTCCTTGTTGTTCTTAAGTTATTTATAAAAAGTTACGCTTTGCAAAATGGTGATCATCTCCTCTGGGTTTTGGACATTTCAACTCAGCGTGGTATGTTTGCTTGTAGGGCACTTGATGACATTAGTGAAAGCATCAAAGAACTTCAGTTTTACCGAAATAACATCTTCAAGAAAAAAACAGATGAGAAGAAGAGGAAAATTATAGAAAATGGGGAAAATGAGAAGACTGTGAGTTGATGCCAGTTCTCATGCTGCCACCACGTAGTTCTCTGGAAGGACCTCTGGTGGTTTTTCTTTTTCTCCCCCTGGGCTCACGCTGACTGCTTTGGCAGAGCACCTTCCTTCAGTGCACTTGCGTCTCCTGATTATTCAAGCACACAGCACCTGGAAATTATTTTTCTCCTAACATACTGTTTTCATTTATGACACAGCAGCTCCTTTGTAAGTACCAGGTCACATCCATCCCTTGGCACATATCTGTATTTGCTTTTAGACCATTTCTTTTGTTTAAAAAAATAATAATAAAGCTAGTTCTATTGAAATGCAACCCTTTTTGTACCATCTATTCTTTAGTAGTTTAATGACTGGAAAATGATGGGTTTTTTTTCTTTTTTAGGTGGTATGCCTAATGTTTAAATGCTCATAATGCCATTAGGAGTGGGTTAAGTTTCTTATGTTAAATAGGAAGTGAACTTATTCTGTTTTGCTTTGCAAGTCAAGAATAGAATAACTGGAGATAGGCTCAGAGAAGCAAATTGGGCTCATAGTTAGTTATAGTTACTGAACTGTCAGAGCTCTGGAATAGCTACTCTTTGCTACATTCAAGAAATTCAAGTAAGCCACCAGACAGTGATTCTGTAGGTAATAACTAAGGCTTATTGAATAGATATTATGCGCAAGGCAGCCACGGTGCTAGGTTTGTAGAATGTAAATAGTTGGCTGCCCTAGGTCTAATGGTCAGCAAGTATTTGAGAAGGGATTTTGGTTTGAATATCTTGACTCCTAAGTTTATGTACTTTAGAGCACAGTAGATAGTTTCGTCCTCAGCCGGAGGGTGCATTAGGATCATCTGTCTTTACAACAAATCTCTTTCAGAGATGCCCCCTAAAACAAGGAATCAGAATGAGGGAGGGCCCGCAGGTGACCCACGTCTCCTAGAGAACCACTGGACTAAAAGCCTTCTGTGCTGATCTCAGATTACATCCTAACTCGATTATATGGCCGTTATATCAACATAGCAGTGTGATCCTAATGTGAGAGTTACAGACAGAAGTCACTGGACTATAGATTAGAATTACCTCATAATTTCGTTGACTAAGTTGTTTAACCTTATACAACAACCTATGAGTGGAGGGAGGCTTTAGTGGTACTTCTCTAAATGAGTAAATGAAGGCTCAAATTCACGAGTGTAGGAAGCGTGAGCTGATGAAAAGGTTAAGTCTGTTGACTTTTCTGACCAGTGCTTTTTCCACTTCTCAGAATGGCATGGGTTTTAGCTCATGTACCAACTGCAGCGGGTTGGAAGGCTGGATTTTACAGTAGTTAAGAACAGGGCTCTTGAGTCAAACTCTGGGTCCGTATCTGAGCTCCGTGACATACTGAGTGACTTTGGCAAGTTCACTTTTCGAAGCCTCGCTTTCCTCATCTATAAAGTGAGAATGGCACTACCTAACTCAAAAGGATTGTCAGGATTAAATTACATACTACACATAGTTCTGAGCTCAGTGCTTGGTACACAGTGGGTACCTTGTCACGATGGCTGATGCGTGATGGTGATAGATTGACTCAGGCCAGGATCTCTGGGAAGGGCTGCTCTGGTCCATAGCTATGGTGCCTGGGCCTTTGTCTTCAATCAGTGTTCACTTAATGCCCATGACTGTGATGCTGAGGACTGTTACAAACCTCACAGTGTGACTTTGACCTGGCTTAGCGCTTCTAACTAGAATTTGACAAGATGGTCTCTGTCCTTACTTGGCTCTGAGGAATGTTATCAATTCTAATGCAAGAAGAGATATGAAAACTCTAGGCTTGAGAAAGCGGTTCAGAGGAAGCAGATACTACTATTAATGTCATGGGATTTCTCCCACCCAGCTGGCCTGTTTATTCACCAGGTTCACTGTTTGAGCCCTACCATTTAGTCTTCTCAAGAATCTTAACTCCTGGTGTTCATTTTAAATCTTGTGTCACAGGAATGGCCAGCTTGCTGTTTTAATCCTCTGTTCTGTAGCTTCATTATGTAGCAGAATTCTCTGTTATCCCCTAATGGGGCATGTGTTAATTTTTAGTAAAATAATTGGCAACCTGTGAGATAAGCCAGTCTGGTTTGATGTAGGTCTGTATGAAGACGTGATGGTTCAGTGATTAGTTCATTATTTATTGGTCTGCTCCAGAATAAGAAATTTAAATTTATAGTGCTGGTAACTATTTCACAAGGGAGTCCTGAGTCTAGGAAGTAATTTCTGTGAAATGAACTGTAATGCAAATAGGTTTAAATATAACTACAGCCTTAAAAATGATCAGTATGTTTGTTTAGCAGAGCTTGCCACTCCCGTGCTGCTGGGGCTCTTCATTTGGTGGTTCTGTGGTTCTGTGGTTCTGTCTGTGCTGTAATTATCCTGCAAGCTGTATTCTTAGTATTATCCAGATATACTTCCCCTGCATTAAACTCAGGAGGTGAATGAACCAGTACTGTGATGATAATCTCCAGTCAGTATTCCTTGAGTGTTCATGGTAATCTAGCCATTGTACTGAGCCTGTGGGCAAGAGAGACCCTCTTTTCTTCTGGCAGCTTAGCCATAGGAGATTAAGAATGGAACTTGAGGCACCTGTGTTTCCTCATTTACAAAACAATATATCCCTTTATTAATAAACCAGCTGACAAGTTCATGGGGAAATTGATAGTTTCCTTTGGCACAACTGGTGTTCTTAACATGTGTAGGCCTTAATGAAAAAATAAGGAATAGCTAGTTATAGTGGTCAAGTGCAGTTTTGTCATTAAATAAATTTTGACATATTGATTGCCTTGTGATAGTCTATGAAAAGTCCTAGGTACACTCGAATGCCTATCTTGAAAAATTAGTAAGTGGCAAGGATAGTGGAAAGTTGGTGGTTGCAAGGATAAGCCGTATGTAGCAGGTTGATGCAAAAGCTGTTATGTTCTGTATCTATTGATGAAGCAAAAACTATTATGCTATATATCTATTGATAGATGCTGTATATCTACTGTGAAAATTAATTGAGTTTTAGTTATTTGAGCGAAGTCTTTAATTTTATGTGGCTTCTTTTTTTTTTTTACCTTTTGACCCCCCCCCCTCCCCCCGCCTTATATGGCTCCTGATAGAACCATAGCGATGGTGGTGATATAAATGAAGAGTTCCTCCCTAGTTGAGTATTTTCTATTGAGTAGAGGAATACTTGAAATTTTCTAAGAGAATAGGTCTTAAATCAACATACATACACACAAGGGTAACTATGTAGAGGTATATAGCTATGATAAGTTACTTAGTTTGATGGTGATTTTTCCACTATATATATATGTATAATCATTAAGTTGTACACCTTAAATATATCATTTCTGTATGTCAGCAGTACCTCAATAAAGTTGTTAATATATACGTTAAAAAGTCTGCAGAAAAGAAGGGATTATAAGTCTTCATTCCACTAGAAGGCAGGCAAGATGCAATAGTTGCTTTCAGCTTGCCAAGTTGAATGCATAGGGCCTGAGACTTAACTTGGTCTTTAAGGATAATTTAATCGGTTAAGTTTTGCACCTGGGTTATAATGGAATTCACTGGTATTCTATTGTTTGGAAAATAAGAGTCTCTCATTAGGAATGAGCCCTAGAAAATGGGAAGGTTGTGGAGCGTGGAGCAAAAATATATTCTTCTGCAAATGAAGACATACAGCCTGCAGAATCCTTGGGGACCCTGGATAAGTTGCAGAATATGGGTTGCACAATGATGTGAATGTACTTAATGCCACAGAACTGTACACGTAAAAATGGCAAAAATGGTACGTTTTATGTAATGTATATTTTACCACAAAAAAGGACGCATAATTGACCATGACTCATTTTCAGAATGATCCTGTCTTAGGACGAAGGAGTAACGGGAGCCAGCTTGGAGGAGCTGAATCTGGGACCCTTGCTTGTGCCCGTGGGAAGAGTGAGTTCCCTTTGTTTCCCTGATTTGGAATAGCAGGAAGCGGGTAATTTAGGGTGGTGTTTTCTGTTATGTCGGGGTCAGAGTGGTATGAGGAATTGCTGGTTTTGTTTACAGACAAAGGAAATTTAACAAATTAATATCCCTGAGGAGCGTCTAGCCGCCTGCTGCTTCTCTCCAAATTTAGCCATGTGGATTGGGGGAGAGATGTTTCTGAATTCTGAGCTAAGTGTACTTCTTGGTTAATCTAGGTTAATGGCCAGCCTAGGCTGTCCTGGAACCCAGTCCTATTTTGTTTTTGTGGAGGAACTTTTTCCACTTTGCATTCCATCTCACCAGCTCACAATTCATACTGAGCAGTGGAATTCATTGCTAGAGACTGTGTATAGTTTTCTATTTTCACTCATCTTGGTTGTGTTCTCTGTGTTCAAATCATTCATTTATTTTTCGTATACACTCATCTCTACTATTCTAGGAGTTCTAAAGTACCTTGTTATATCCTTCTGCCTTCTTATTCTTTTACAGTCTTCTGTGAAATAGGTTGACACGATAGCCCGGTCATTTTTTGTTCACATTTAACAACTAGCAGAAAACTATTTCATTTCATTTTATTTTATTATTATTTTTTTCTGAAAGTAATTTCAGAAGAATTAAGAAATAGGACAGATGTTAGGAACGCTGTGAGGAAAATTCCTAGCCCTTCCTCGAGTGGAAGAGGAGCAAACATTGCTCCTGCTGGAACGAGTTACGATAAATACAAGCTTCCAGAAATGGTGGCGGTTGACTTCACACGCTCCAGGGCCAAACCTTGTTCCCTCCTCAGGCGGTCAGTGCTCGTTCTACACAGCTTTGGGTTTTATAAATAGTAAACATTTTACATTATCTGGATACTCTGTAGAGATTGTCAACTTTTATTTTGCCGATTAAGGATGTTGAAAATACCATCTCTTAGCACCATCATTTCATAAAAGACATTTTCAAACCTATAAAAAGACATAATTTTAGAATGAAGGACAGTTACTTTCTTTTTTATTTATTTTTTTCACATCTTTATTGGAGTATAATTGCTTTACAATGGTGTGTTAGTTTCTGCTGTATAACAAAGTGAATCAGCTATACATATACATACATCCCCATGTCCCCTCCCTCTTGCGTCTCCCTCCCACCCTCCCTATCCCACCCCTCTAGGTGGTCACAAAGCACCGAGCTGATCTCCCTGTGCTACGTGGAGGACAGTTACTTTAAATGGAATACATTTAGCTTTGTGTAAAATCCAATCATGTCCTTCTTCTTATTATTATTTATTGTGCTTTAGATTGATTAAAAAACATACTTCATCCTGGGCCCATATCAGTCCTCATGTTGGAGTTTGAGAATCACTGGCGTATGTATGCCTGGGACCTTTGGCCAAAACACTCTCCTGGAGGAGTAGAAGAGAGAGAAGTTACATTCTATACTACCCAAATTATTCTTTTTGCAAGTTATTAAACGAAAAGACTTCGAAGATATCCAAAAAGCCCATGGTGGTCTAGTTGAGATGAAATTGTGTGATGTGCTCATGATCGGCGCATCAAAGGAAAACGCTTTGTTCGTGTGTTTTACGCTACTCTTGGCCTTGCACAGCTTTTCCAAGTGATTCTAGGAATGCTGCAAATCCCTTGTTATTTGAAACTTTGTTTTTCCAGATTTGACATTTTGAAATTGTTTTTATGTGACCTTTAGCTATAAAGTCTTCAATATTCAAACATTGGCTTCCTGGAGATGGGTGGGGAGTGGGAGGGGGACAGATAATGAGTTTTTAAATTATTTTAGAGTTTCAGATACAGCCTGAAAAATTTTCAAGTAATTTCATTAGAATTAAATCCTAAATCTAGTTTAGGTTTGAAGAATATAGTTAAGTGTTTCCTTTGGTTAACACTGTTTCTTGAGAAAAACATGACAAATACTTTGAAACACTGAGTTTAAACACTAAAAGATCTTTGGGAATGGAGTGTTACAGCCCCTTGATAAAAACAGTTCTAAAATTATATGGGAGGATGGTCATTGCTTTGGGAATTTCTTCTCTGAAAACAAACTACTTAAATGTAATGGCACATGTCCAAATATCTGGAGAAATCAGATATTATTTAGTTGCTAATGAGACAATAACAATTTTATGAATAAGAATTCACTTTTTCACTTGTCATTTCAATACATATTTATTGGAGATTCTGGTTTGTGCTGTGTATTGTTTTAAAAAGTGAGGGTCCAGTCAGGACTTAGACATATCCCTGCCCTCATAGAGTTTATGTTCTAGTGAGCAAGACAGAAAATACATAAGTAAAAAGAAATTAATTGTGCTATTAAAAAGGTGCTGTGGTAAAGACAGATGGTGGTAGGGGCTGAGGAGGAGCAAGGGCTACTTTAATTAGAATGGCTGGTGCAGGTCGCCTTTATCAGGTAACATTTTAGTCTAGTCCAGAAAGACAAGAAGGAGGCCGTAGGAGGCATACAAGACTATGGCTTTGAGGTAGCAAAGAACTTGGTGTATTCTTGGAACTGTCTTTGAAAGTCAACTTCGATGGAGCTTAGTGAGCTAAGGGAGAAGGGACATTCTAGGCTCTTCTTAATAGGGCCCTAGTAAGTGCTGAGTGAATGAATGAGTGTAAGATTTTTACAGCAAACCCTTATTGCAGACTAAAGGAGGGTCATCATGAGTGAAAGGTGGATATCACTAGGGATGATGGTCAACTGATCAACTCAGAGACTCTGGAGCAGGATCTCAGTTGGGTGCCCAAGCTCTAGGTTCCGTGTTCCGGGTCCAGAAATTCGATTTCATCAGTACATCAGCATTATACCAGTCCCTTAAGGAAGAACTTATTCCCAACAAACACACTAGGAACTGATGTGTAATTCTGAATGCTGATCAGTTTTCATGGGGGTTTCCTTTTCTAATGACTAAAATACCATGTTAACGGGTGCTATATGGGGCAGCTCTTTCTCCAGCATCAGGGCACTGGGAAAATGAGTTTGTAATCAGAAGCCTACTCAGTAAATTTAGAATAGGCTCAAGAAAGTCTCGAGGAATATTCTGTAGGGGTTCAGTTGAGGCTTGATCATGAAATATCTTTGCTTCACAACGAAGAACACTTTTTAGATCTTTTTAGAATTGCACTGGATTTCTGTGTAATTTTTGGGTCACTGATTTGCTTCCTCTAGGCTTCCTTTCTTGTTTTGCACAATCTTTCTTTTTCGTTTTGTATGTATTTTTTTTGTTTGTTTTGTATGTCAGTTTTTTTTCTGATTATAAAATAACAAGTGAATATTGTAGAAAATAACCACACTGTAAAGAGAAGACCGCCACTGGTATATTGATGCCTGCCCTTTTTTCCTTTGTGTTTATATATGTAGCAGGCTGCTCAGTGAGGCAGACTTTGAAATGTACTTCTCCTGCCATAAATATTTAAAGTTGGTAGCAGATTGTGTCAAAGGTGACAGCAAATCATCTTTGAACAGACTTCGGCTTTAGTAAGATCATCAAAATGCCTCTTGGTTTTACGATTATAATATTCTTGTATTTTTTAATAATGTGAGAAAAGCAATCAGAATGCAAATAAGTCAAATGGAGATACAAAGTAATCTGTTTAATCATGTAAATGGTTCTCATTGAGGGAGGGTACATCTCAGCAGAAATTTATTAAAATTTTTTATAGAAAATTTAAGACATAGTACAAGTTAAAAGAGTAGTATAATGAACCCCCATAGACTTTCATCCAGCTTGAACAGTTTGCTCTACTCTTAATGTCATCTGTACCCCCATCTGTTCTCTTCCCTCACAGAGTATTCTGTAGTAGTCCCCAAACAGCATGTCATTTCTTTTGTAAATATTTCAGTATGTAGCTCTGTAAGGACTCTTAAAAAAATTAAAACAATAACTATGATATGATTAGTATATCTAAAAATTTCAACAGTGATCTCTTAATATCATATAGCAAGTGTATACTTCCCCATCTGTATTTCCCATTTAATTTGCATTTGTATCTATTAAAAAAATTAAAACAATAACCATGATATGATTACTATACCTAAAAATCTCAACAGTGATTTCTTAATATCATATAGCAAGTGTATGCTTCCCCATCTGTATTTCCCATTTAATTTTGCATTTGTATCTAGTGGGTGCATGAGACTTAGGTTTGATTTTTTACTCTTGCCCTTTCCATACTCAAAATTCTTTGAAGATAGTTGCTGAGTGCAGCCCACATTCCAGGAGGGAGAGGATGAAGCTGTACCTTCTGGAGAAAGGGGTGGAATTCAGAGAATTATTTTGAAGTCAAATAATTTTTTTTTTCCTGGTAGTCTCCTTGGGTCTGGTAAAGAGTAGAAGACAAAAGAAAGGACTCAGCTGAATAGATATTCCAGGAGAATGTAAGGGGAAAAAAAATGGCCAAAGGGAGCTCCCTTGGCTGATGAACTGAAGGAGCTCTGATAATGAATCTATAATTTTAGGTTTTCTTTTTGTGTGTTGTAATTTATACTTTCCGTGAAATTTGTTAAATGCCTACTGTCTGGCATGAACATTAGTTAGCAAAGGAAAATTGAGAGAAGTGAGCAGGTAAAGCTGTAGCAATAAGCTGGTCGGTGGTTCTCAGAGAGCAGCTGTAGAACAGCAGTCACCAGTGAAAGGTGACACGTGACAGTAACCAAAACATAGAAGTCCCTCACGGGAATCCTCAAACATACAGGAGGGACTTGAATTTCCTATCATAAAAGAAGGGGCTTGATTTCCTTTCATTAGATCTTAAGGAAAATATGACCACAGAAGGCTAGAAGGTTACTCATGATACATATATGTTTTCATAAAGTGAAATGGATATAACATGATGAATTGATTAGGGATTACAGTGTGAAAGTCTTATTACATGGACCTCTCTTGGTTACAAAGTGATAGCGTTTTGGATATAACATAGAGCCTAATAGGAAAATAACTGTTGAGTAACTCATAAGAACACATTACTGTTTATTTGAATGGCTGGCCACTTAGGTTTTTATAAATTAAATTTAATTTTTTATTCTTTTGCTTATTCTTAGTGGCAGTGAATTGCTACCAAAATTGCTAGTTCAAGGCCAATAGTAATAGAATTTTATTTTATTGATTTGTTTTCTTAAATTTAAATTAAATTAAATTTTTATTTGTCTATTTTTGGCTGCGTTGGGTCTTTGTTGCTGTGTGTGGGCTTCCTCTAGTTGCGGCGAGTGGGGGCTGCTCTTCGTTGCGGTGCGCGGGCTTCTCATTAAGGTGGCTTCTCTTGTGGAGCACAGGCTCTAGGTGCGCGGGCTTCAGTAGTTGTAGCACGTGGGCTCAGTAGTGGTGGCTCGCAGGCTCTAGAGCTCAGGCTCAGTAGTTGTGGCACATGGGCTTAGTTGCTCCGCGGCATGTGGGATCTTCCCGGACCAGGGCTCGAACCCGTGTCCCCTGCATTGGCAGGAGGATTCTTAACCACTGCGCCACCAGGGAAGCCTCCCAACCTTATTATTTTGTAGACCTTTGATAAAATGATTCTCAAATTTATGCTGAGGTTCAAAGGCCTAAGTACTGGCCCACTCTTTTTTTTTTTTTTAATTTAATTAATTAATTAATTAATTAATTTATGGCTGTGTTGGGTCTTCGTTTCTGTGCGAGGGCTTTCTCTATTTGCGGCAAGTGGAGGCCACTCTTCATCACGGTGCGCGGGCCTCTCACTATCGCGGCCTCTCTTGTTGCGGAGCACAGGCTCCAGACGCGCAGGCTCAGCAATTGTGGCTCACGGGCCTAGTCGCTCCGCGGCATGTGGGATCTTCCCAGACCAGGGCTCGAACCCGTGTCCCCTGCATTGGCAGGCAGATTCTCAACCACTGTGCCACCAGGGAAGCCCCGTGGCCCACTCTTGAAGAAGAATGATAAGGCGGGGGAGTTAGCCCTTTTAGATATAATGACTGATAAAGCTACTGAATTTAGTTGAGTGTGGTATTGTTGCAGGGATAGACAAATAGACCAAAAGAGCAGAATAGAGAATCCAGGAGCAGAACCACACTTTAAAAGACCCTTGATATATAACAAGATGGCTTTCAAATCAGTTTGAAAGGATAGTTTTTTTTCCTTCAATAAATACTAATGGGACAATTGGGTGCCCATATTCTAATAAATGGAACAGGACCCCTACTTTATACCATACACAAATGAATTCCAGAAAAAATATCTTTGTATTTTCCACATAAGGAAGAATTTCCTAAATAAGACTACCCTCACACGTGCATGCTAAAAGCAAAATAAAATAAAGTGCAGTCACATGTGTTTGTGTGCAGAAACACACATACACACAGCATAAAAGAAAAGATTGTTAAAATGAATTTATTTTCGTGAAAGCTACCATAAAGACAGTAAAGACACAAGTCGCAAACTGGGTGAAGATAATTACAAATCATATAATTGACAAAAACTGATATCCAGTATATATAGAGAATTCCTACCAAATAAACAAAAATGAAAGAATCTAATAGAAAAATGAGAAAAACATGAGAAAAGGTATTTCACAAAAGGGGAAATCTGAATGTCAGTAAACATGATAATATGTTCAACTTCCTTATTAATTAGGAAATTCAAATTTAAAGTACAATAAAAAACATTCCTATGAGATTGGTAGTATTATAAAGTCTGATAATACCTGGGATTAAGAATGTGGTACAGCTGTAAGGATGTATACATGAAACATATAATGTTATAAACCAATGTTACCCCAATAAAATGCATTTTATTATTTTTTAAAATTTAATTTTATTTTTTGGCTGCACCGCATGGCATTTGGAACTTCCTGGACCAGGGATTGAACCCGTGCCACCTGTAGTGGAAGCATGGAGTCTTAACCACTGGACCACCAGGGAAGTCCCAAAAATGCATTTTAAATAAATAAAACTGGGAAAAAAAGAATATGGTGCAATAGGAGCTCTCAAGCACTACTGGTGAGAATGTAAATTGGTTCAACTACTTTGGAGACTAATTTGGCATTACTTAGTAAATTTAAATATGTGCAAATCCTAAAATCCAGTGGTTCTACTTCTAGGTTTTTAACCTAGAGAAAATCTTGCACGTATGCACCAGAAGACAAGTATAAGTGGTGTTCATAAAAGCCCTAAAGTGGAAACGATCCAAATATTTATCATCAGTAGACTGTATAATTAATTGCGGTGTGTTTATATGATACTGCAGTGAATATAAGATCTATAGCTACATGCAGCAATATGGATGGGCTGAAAGACAGTGATGAACAAAATAATCAGGCTACAAAAGAATACATGCAATATGATTCCATTTAGGTAAAGTTAAAGGAACAGCCAAAATTAAGCAGTGAAATATATACATACGTGGAACAACTATGAAGTCAGAATCAAGACAGTGGGCTACTTTCACAGGGGAGGGAGAGGATGTGATCGGAAGAGGGGCACACAGGAAGCTTCTAAAGTTTTGGCAATATTTTCTTTCTATAAGATGTGTTTTTTGCCTAGGTGTTTGCTTTCTAAAAATGAATATTCTTTGAAAAATATGTATATTTTCACCAGTATATATTTTACAATAAAAATACAGTTAGAAAGTTAAATAGGAAAACTTTAACAAATGCATCACATATAGAAAGTACTCTACATTTTTTATTTATTATTGCTTTATTAGTTATTAATATCAAAATGTTTCCTTCTAAATATAGCTGTAGCTGCATCTCACAAATTTTTCATGTAGTGCTTTTATCTAGGTTGAAGTCTTTTTAAAATTTGCTCATAATGTTCTCTTTAAAACAAAGTAGACTATAGTAGACTATAGTAGACTATAGTTTTCGGGTACATTGGATTGTTCAATCTCTCTCTCAGTGCTGCATTATAGAAAACAGTCTATGAAGGTAGTTTTTATTTTAGTTTTTGACATTTATTGAATAAATTTATTTGTAGCTTGAAATAACAAATTGTACTTGGGTGAATAAATATATCTTTTGAAGTTTCATGCAGTGAAAATAATTTTGGTATTGCAGTTCTGAAACTCTCTAGTCCATTCTCCTCTTTCCCCATTATAGCCTTGATTTTAATATCTCTATTTTTATTAAGCTGAGGTTTCTTAGTACCGTAACCATAATGATATTACAGAATAGACTATGATATTTTGTGTTTTAACGTATTGTTTAGTGTCAATTTAGACTACCTTCAGCAATGTATGGGAGTGCCCATTTCCTTGTCCCTTGGTGAGTGGTATTGAATAATATCTTTCAAAAATAATTTTTGGCAATTTGAATTATATATATCTTTCACTTATATTTTATTCTTTATATATCTTTCACTTATATTTTATTCTTTATAATTAAGGTTTAATTTTTTTATCCATACATTGTCCAATTGTCATTCTGTGTGAATTGTTCACGTAATTTTGTATTGTAGAAGCAATGTTTTTCTTTTAATTAATTTTAAAAACCTATTTATGTATTTAGGATGATATCATCCCTTGTTGCAATCCCCCCCACCCCATTTGCTATTTGCTTTTTAATTTCAACTTATTCTTTTTACCTTTCTTTTCTTCCTCTTCTTCAGGAAAAAATATCCCCACATTTTTCATCTTATTTCATGTAGAGCAGTTTAGTCTTTTATTGCAGGGAGAAGATGATCATTTGGCAGAGATAATGTAGCCCAGATTGCAGAATTGAGTTGAAGGTTAAAGAATGTGAGCACTGATCCTCTCCAATTCTGTAAGTCAATGAATATCACATCTATTCAGACAGCTTCCAGATAATAGATAACTGAAATATAATCTTCCTTATGATACAGTAGTGACCTCAAATTTAAGCATGTCAAGAAAAATATGACCTTCTGACTCCTTGACAAAATTTTATCTCAGGTGACTTCATAAATACACTGTGCACACTTTATCAAACAATCCCAGGGAAAACATCTCTGCTATCTATAGTGAAAGAATAACATTGACATTTGGCAAAGGTCAGAGCTTCAGAAATTTAACTTATTAATAAATCTGTGAACTGCTAGTATTTTTATATTGTTGTAAAAGAAAACTGCAGGATTTTTTTTAAACATGTTTAATTCCTACCAAGAGTTTCTAAGCACATTGTTTTTCTACTAAAATCCAATCTGTTCCACATTTTTGACTGAGAAAAGCTAAATCTTTTCTCTTTGGAAAATAAAAAAGAGGCTTTTTTTTTTTTTTTTTTGGGGAGATCTATGTAGGATAGAGGTCTAGGAAATATGTAAACTCTGCCACAGGCTTCCCCACATTCCCAAAACTGACTTAAGATGACCCCAAAAGAGGAGAAATCCGAGAGAGCCCTGGAAGTAAAGAAGAAAGCCACATGCCCCGATACTAGAGACCATCTACTGTAATACAGGAGGAACTATGTTGAAAGAAAACATTAGAACTGGCCTGCAATATTGCTTTTTAAAAAATCATCAGTATCACGTGAAATGAAGGGAGATTATGGGAGAACCCTACTGAGAGCCCTCATTTAGAAGGGTGAGAGCTAGAGGTGAGGGCTGTGGGACAAAAAGTAAACACTGTGATGTGAATCAACAGCATGTAAAGCAGTTAAACCAAGGGGCCTCAGGATAAACGTGGCAACATCAACATAGTAGTATGTGGGCAATGGGCTGCTTATTGATACAGCTGGACTTTTCCATAGTGTAGTGGCCCGTGGCCTTAGAAAGGAGGAAGGCCACAGCCAAAGCCACAGAACAATTATGTAACAAATACTTACATAGCCTTTATTATATTCCAGGCATTGTTTTAAATTAGTGGTTCTCAGCTGGGGGTGATTTTGTCCCCCAGGGGACATTTGGAAATCTCCTGAGATATTTTTGGTTGTCACAGCTGGGAAGAGGCTGCTACTAGCATCTAGTGGTAGACACCAAGGATTCTGCCCAACATGCTAAAATGCACAGGACAAGCCCTCACAGCAGAAAATTATCAGGACCAAAATGTCGATAGTGCCAAGATTGAAAAATCCTGGAAAATTTTAAATAATTTAACAAATATTAACTCATTTAACCCTCATGGCAACCGTTAAGGCAGATAAGTAACTTGCCCAATGTCATCTATCTAATGGAGAGACCAGGCCAAAGGGAGATAAATGCAAGCATTAAAGAGAGGAGCAATTATATTAGTACTAGCCTAAATATAATTTAAAGTAAGATGATTTATAGAGAGGATAATTTTTTTTTAAAGGAAAGGTATTCCCAATGAAAATATTTTAGTCATGAAACTTTGAACACTAAATAATATGACACTGAAATATATAAAGCAAAAACTGCTGGACATGTAGGAAGTAATTGAAATATAGTAGTAGGTTTATTTTTTTTGTAAACAGCCTTATTGAAGTATAATTGACATACAGTAAACTGCACAAATTTAAAGCATATAATTTCATAAATTTTGATATATGTCTATACCTGTGAAATCTTTATCACAATCAAGATAATGAACATGTCTATCACTCCAAGTTTTCTCCTTCCTTTATAATGTGTAATCCTTCCTTCCACTCACTTTCTGGTCCTTCCTCCAATCCTTGTCTCCCTTTGATCTGCTTTCTGTCACTATAGTTTGCATATTCTGGAGTTTTATGTAAATGAACTCATACAATATATACTTTTTTGGGGGTTTTCTTTCACTCAGGATGTTTATTTCGTGACTTATCCATGTCATTGCATGTATCAACAGTTCATTCTTTTTACGATAGATGGTATTCCATTGTGTGGATATAATACAATTTGTTTATCCCATTCACTTTTTGATGGACATTTGGTTGTTTCCAGTTTTTGGCTATTACAAATAAAGTTGCTATAAACATTCATGAACAAGTCTTTGTATGGACAGATGCTTTTGTTTCTCTTGGGTAAATATCTGGGAGTGAAATGGCTGGATCATATGGTAAGGATATGTTTAATATTTCAAGAAACTGCCAAGCTGTTTTTCGAAGTTATTGTTCCATATCACATTCCTACCAGCTGTGTAAGAGAGTTCCAGTTGCTCCACATCCTCTCCAATATTTGTTATGGTGAGTCTTTATAATTTTAGACATTCTATAATAGGTGTGTTTGGGCTGCTATACAAAATACCATAGACGGGGTAGCCTATAAACAAAAGAAACTTACTTCTCACAGTTCTGGAGGCTGGAAAGTCTAAGATCAAGTCTCCAGCAAGGTTGGGTTCCAGTGAGGACTTGCTTCCTGGTTCATAGATGACGGTATTTTCACTGTAATTTCACCTGGTGGAAGGGGCGAGGGAGTTCTCTGGGGTCTCAGAGCCCTATTCCCATTCATGAAAACTTTACCCTCATGACCTGAGCATCTCCCAAAGGCCCTACCTTCTAATACCATCACCTGGGGGTTAGGATTTCAATATATGAATATTGAGGAGACACAAACATTCAGAGCATAGCAGTAGTGGTATCTTGTATTCTCTAATGTAAGTAATTAATGATATTGAATATCTTTCCCTGTGCTTATTTATCATCCATATATCTTCTTTTATGAAATGTCTGTTCAAATCTTTTATTGATGATATATATGAGAGATTGAGATTGATACAAGGAACTGGCTCAAGCAATTATGGAGAATGAGAAATCCTGTGAGTGAAAGCTGGAGACCCAGGAAAGCCTATGGTGTAGATCCAGTCCAGACCCACAGGCTTGAGAACCAGGGAGCCAGTGTTGTTAAGTCCCAGTCAGTTTGTAGGCCCAAGAACCAGGGAAGTGATGGTGTAAGTCCCAGTAAGTTCTGAGTGCAGAGAAGACCAATGTCCCAGCTCAACAGTCAGGCAGAGAGCCAATTGTATCTTCCTATGACTTTTCATTTTATTCAGGTCCTCAATGGATTGGATGATGCCTGCCCACATTGGAGAGGGCAACTTGCTTTACTCAGGCTGCCAATTCCAATGCTAATCTCATCTAGGGACACCCAGAAATAATGGGACAGTGATTAAATCAGATTAGATTAGATCAAGTGTTTCTAGTTTTCTTGCCTCCTTACTGAGCAATCTTAGCTTTTCATTTTCTCAATATTTCCTTTTCCAGAATAGGGTCTTTGCCCCATCTTTGCAAAACCAAAGAGTGTTTTTGTCAAAACAGTCAGTGTGTTAAAAGAGAAGTAATCCTCTATTTCTGGAGAAATGGAAAAAGTTCTTACAGTTTTAAAATGGCAGATTTTCTTATTCCTAGTCCTTAGGGTTCCTTAAAAAATTGAAGTTTAATTTTATTGAGGGCACTCTATTACAGTGGGTAAAACATTATGATACATTTGAATTAAAAAAAAATTCAAAAAACAAAAAGATATTCCAATTTAAAAAAATTGTATATACAAACACAAAGGTTAGAAAACTGAAAGGGAAATTTCATTACAGACTGTTAGAGCTATGTTTTGGTTTACAAAGCTTTGTTTTGTGTTAGGTGTACATTTCCTTTCTGAGTTGTCTAGTTGGATGAAACTGTTAGAAAATGATTATTTTCGTCTTTATCGAAAGCACTCTTGAAATTAGACCTCAGTTTTTTTGGAAACCTTGATGTCTAGAATTGAGGAAATTTCCCATTTAAAAACTCTTAAAGCTGGTCTACCTGGGTACAAATCCCATTTCTGCAACTAATTAATTGCATGACTTTGGACAAGTGCATAATTTTCTGTGGCTCAGTTTCGTCATCTATAAAATAGGGATAATTCTAATAACTAGAAGGTACCAGGTTGACAGAATATGCTGATGACTTTGTTAAGGAGTGTGTGTGTGTGTGTGTGTGTGTGTGTGTGTGTGAGAGAGAGAGAGAGAGAGAGAGAGAGAGAGAGGGAGAGAAAACATTAGCAAAGGAAATTGAAAAGGGTCAGCCTACATGGTAGGAGGAAACCAGGAAAGTGTCTTTAGAAACGAAACTAGTTTGTGATTAACTGAATTAAATTCTGCTGTCTAGTATATTAAGTAAGATTTACAGCTACTGTTGGAATTAGCCCTTCAGCAGTGATTGGTGACTTTGAGGAGAGCAGTTTTGGTGGAGGAGTGTGGACAAAAGCTTGATTGGAATGGTTTCAAGAGAGAATGGAAGGAGAGAAATAGCAAGAAGTATAGACATTAAAAAAATTAAGTTTTACATTAAAAGTGATAAACAGTATGTAACGTCTTTGAAATAATAGGTGACGTTTATTGAGCACTTACTGTGTGACAGACACTGTTTTAGGCATTTGTATTAACTTGTTTAATGAGGAATAAGAAATACAGCTGGTCCTTGGTTTGCATGATAGTGTAAGACCTCATGCACTAAAACCATGCAAAACAATCTTGAAAATCAGAAAGATTAAGATGTGACCTTTAACATTTTCGTCAAAACATTCTGTATTTTAACTAGCTCTAACTGTTGTTTATTAATGTATTGGGAAATGAAAAAAATTAGTAAAACTAATATTTATAGTACATTGTAATTTGAAACATTAAAAACATTAAAGACGAAAGTGTTTGTTTCACTGTCACATACCGAGATTAGTTTGAGCAGTGCTTGCCTTCTCATCTGTGTTTGTAAATCAGCCTCCAACATTTTAGCTTTTCCTCTTTCGGTGTCGTGAAATATTTCCGAGAGTCGATTTAATGTGAAGTTTTTGCGGTTATTACTCCCTCTGGGATGTCTCATCCTTTTCATCATAACCACTTCCTCATTTATGTTTATAAATCCTCCTTCGCTAAGTCCCTCAGGCTGCATATCTGCCCCTCTGTGGGTTTGGTCTGAGTGTGCCCTGCCCGAGCTTTCTATTGCTAATATGCCAAAGTTAAAAAAAAAAAAAAAAAAGTATACTGAGACCAGGAGGGAGAAGTCAGTGGAGACAGGAGTACAGTGGGCAAGTATCGTACAAATGGAAAAGACTGTTTTTTTAAAAAAAATTTTATTTATTTATTTATGGTTGTGTTGGGTCTTCGTTGCTGCGCGCAGGCTTTCTCTAGCTGCGGCGAGCGGGGGCTGCTCTTCGTTGCGGTGCGCGGGCTTCTCATTGCGGTGGCTTCTCTTGTTGCGGAGCATGGGCTCTAGGCACGCGGGCTTCAGTAGTTGTGGCATGTGGGCTCAGTCGCTGTGGCTTGTAGGCTCTAGAGCGTAGGCTCAGTAGTTGTGGTGCACGGGCTTAGTTGCTCCGTGGCATGTGGGATCTTCCTGGCCCAGGGCTCGAACCCGTGTCTCCTGCATTGGCAGGCGGATTCTCACCCACTGCGCCACCAGGGAAGCCCGAAAAGATTGGTTTTTAAGGGCAGGATATCTCACCCACACTCAGCTGTGCAGGGCCCTCCAGGTGCATAGGATCTGATGAAATGTTCATGCAGCTTTAGCTTGCTTTCTCTGCTGGTAAACAACTTTTTGGACGCAAATTCCCCACCTTTCATTTGGTCCGTCTTGCTGGTGATCGGTGCTGTTGGGGAAATAGAATTGAAAACAGCATCTTTTGCCACCGCAGGAAACTGCTCCATAAAGGTTGAAGACGAAACAGTTTTATTATTGAATGAGGGTTTGAGCAGAATGGGATGCACGTCACAGGCAGTCAGCTAAAGAGAATGTAGAGGCAGAAGGAAATCTCACCCTCTCATATAGCCAGGCAGATAAAACGTACCTCTACACCATGTTCTCAAGATAAATGGTAACCAGTCCTCAGGTAAGAGGACGTGACAGCACCATTTATCACGAATAGTCCCTCATAGATTCACTTGGTAATTGGGGTGACCATCTATGTTTGTTAACTGTCTTCATCTGGAAGAATAATGAAGCTTCTCTTCTCTCTATGACAGTAGGTAGTTAGAATTTGGAGCCAGAGGACTAAGTTAAACTCTCATGGAGACTGGGTGACTGGGCTGTTCTTTCCCTTGATGTTTACATTTCAAAGAGGTGGCTCCTGGGTCCTTGAGAAAGACCTTCCGGAGTTGTAAAACTGGCAAGAAGCTTATTTAGCTTTTAAAAAGATTGACATACCTCTCAAAAGGACAGAGAAAGAATTTATAATTACAAGTTTTCTAAAGGGAAATGGAGGGGGGAGGTGTCTTTCCCTATGTGCCATTACAGTACTTAGGATCAGAAAGTCTTTGAACATAGTCCAAAGCTTATTTCTGTTCGTTTGATCTCATTGGAGACAGGAGAAGAGTTTGTTGTCAGCCTCCAAATAATTACTTTGATTTTGAAGATTATACTCTCTCCTTTAGGCCACTAATTAATTACTCCAGTCATTGTTATCTGAGCCCTTTCTTTTCTTGGCCTGTGAACTATATCAACAAATGAAGATGTTTTCAGGCATGTTCAACTAACCATGCTAAAGAGAAAGTCCTTTACATTAAATTCTCTTTGATTTTGAGTGGCAATGAATATTAAACAGCAGGTGTGTGCCCCGCTGTCCTGCGCACTAGGGATAAACGGTAAACACGGCGGCTGCAGTGCTTTCCCTCCTGGATCTTACTCTCTGGCAGGGAGTCAGTTTAACACGTAGGAATCAATGCCCTGAGTGAGTACAACTCCAGGGGAAGTACAGGGTAGATAGTGAATGAAGTGCCTGCCTTAGCCCGGGATCTCAAGAAGTCAGATTATGGAGGTCCTGTAAACTTTAGTGAGGATTTGGGATTAAGAATTCAGTGTCTTGGGCCTATCCCTAGAGATTTTGATTCTTTGGGTTTGGTGCAACTCAAGAGCCAATGGTTTTAAGGAGCTCTTCTGTAGGACTCTGGGGCAGTTAGTCCCAACATATCCCTTTGAGAGTCTCTGGACTTCATTGCCTTTGAAAATTTTAAAAGGCAGAGATTGATATAATTGGATTTGAATGGATTGGTGGAGGGAGGGGACAAGAATGGTAGGATAGTTAGGTGGCTACTGCAGTAGTCAAGGAAAGAATGATGGTGGCTTGGATTAGTGGGCATTTAGAGAAGTGGACAGTTTTGAGACATTTAGGAGGTAGAATAGGATTTTGTGATTGTTTAAATGTGAAAGGAGATTCTGAAGGAGAGGGAGGTATCAAGGAGGACTCCCAGATTTCATAGTCGAGAAATGGGCAGGATGGTGATATCATTTCCTGAGATAATGAACATTGGAGGAAGAGCATTGGGACTGAGGGGTAGGGATGAGAAGTTCATTTTTTTTTTTTAATTTATTTATTTTTGGCTGTGTTGAGTCTTCGTTGCTGTGTGCGGGCTTTCTCTAGTTGCGGCAAGTGGGGACTACTCTTCGTTGTGGTGCACGGGCTTCTCATTGCGGTGGCCTCTCTTGTTGCGGAGCACGGGCTCTAGGCACCCGGGCTTCAGTAGTTGCAGCATACGGGCTCAGTAGTTGTGGCTCGCGGGCTCTAGAACGCAGGCTCAATAGTTGTGGCACATGGGCTTAGTTGCTCCGTGACACATGGGATCTTCCCAGACCAGGGCTCGAAACCGTGTCCCCTGCATTGGCAGGCGGATTCTTAACCACTGTGCCACCAGGAAGCCCTCAATGGCTTTTTGACCCTGTGAATGAAAACACTGATAGGAAATGATCTGAAGTTCCGGCCAAGGGGGATGAGGATGACTGCATTGTTTGCTGCCCTCAGGTCAGTTTCTGGGTGATGTGTTTATCTTTCACTGAGAAAAAATTCAGGGTGATAAAGTCCTTATCTTTTCCACTGAATGTGAATGTTTTTTCTGCATCTAGAAGTACATGTTTCTCTTCTTTTTTTTAAAAAATATTTTTTATAAGTCTGCCTGACCCAAAGCTCTCAACCAGGCCCACCACTTGCTCTGGTACAGCCCACCAGCCAGGAATGTTTTTTATATTTTTGAATTGTTTTGTTTTAGGGGATTACATAAATACCTACATAACCTTGATTTTGCCTCTTGGCCCACAAAACCTAAAATGTTAACTATTTAGCCTTTTATGGAAACATTTTGCAATCCCTGATCTTAACTACCAAAGACTGAAAAAAAATCTTTTCACTCAAATGGGAAAGGCAACTAGGCCAGTGGTTCTCAAACTTTAGCATAGGTCAGAATCACCTGGAAGGCTTGTTCCAGTACAGATTGCTGGGCTCCATCCGCAGTGTCTGGAGTGGGACCAGAGAAATGGCATTTCTTTCTTTCTTTTTTAAATTGATTTTTTAATTGTGTTATATTTGACATATAACATTATATTAGTTTTAGGTGTGCAGTATAATGATTTGATATTTGTATATATGGCAAAATGATCACTGCAATAAGTCTAGTTAACATCTGTGCCGATACACAGTTAACAAAATTTTTTTTCTTATGATGAGAAATTTTAAGATCTATTCTCTTAGCAACTTTCAAATATGCAATATATCAATAATATTACTATTAACTATAGTCACTGTGGTATGCATGATACCCCCATGACTTATTTACTGTATAACTGGAAGTTTGTACCTTTTGACCCCCTTCACCCATTTTTCCCAACCCCTCCCCCCTCCCCCCACTTCTGGCAACTACCAATCTGCTCTCTGTATCTATAAATGAACTCAGGTTTTTTTTTTTTTTTTCTTGTTTTGCTTTTGGATTATACATATAAGTGAGATCATACAGTATTTGTCTTTCTCTGTCTCACTTATTTCACTTAGCATAATACCCTCAAGGTCCATCTATATTGTCACAAATGGCAAGATTTCATTCTTTTTTATGGCTGAAAAATATTCCTAAATATATATATACCACATCTTCTTTATCCATTCATTTGTTGGTGGACACTTAGGTTGTTTCCATGTCTTGGCTATTGTAAATAATGCTGCAGTGAACATAGAGGTGCATACATCTCCTCGAATTAGTGTTTTTGTTTTCTTTGGATAAATACCCAGAAGTGGAATTGCTGGATGATATGGTAGTTCTACTGGTTTTTTTTTTTTGGCCGCACCATGCGGCATGTGGGATCTTAGTTTCCTAACCAGGGATCGAACAGGGATCGAACCCAGGCCCCCTGCAGTGGAAGTGCAGAGTCTTAACAGCTGGACCACCAGGGAAGTCCCTGTAGTTCTATTTTTAATTTTTTTTTTTTTGGCCATGTTGCACAGCTTGTGGGATCTTAGTTCCCCTACCAGGGATCGAACCCATGCCCTTGACAGTGAAAGAGCAGAGTCCTAACCACTGGACTGCCAGGGAATTCCCCATTTTTAATTTTTTGAGGAACCTCCAGTTACATTCCCACCAACAGTGCACAGGTGTTCCCGTTTCTCCACATCCTTGCCAATGCTTGTTATTTCTTGTCTTCTTGATAATAGCTATTCTAATAGGTGTGAGGTGGTATCTTATGGTGGTTTTGATTTGCATTTTCCTGATCATTAGTGCTGTTCAGCACCTGTAGGCCATCTCTGAGTTGTCTTTGGGAAAATGTCTATTCAGATTCTCTGCCCATTTTCTAACCAGGTTGTTTCTTTTTTTCTTTTTCTTTTCTTTTTTCTTTTTTTTCTTTTTGCTGTTGAGTTGTATGAGTTCTTTATGTATTTTGGTATTAGCCCCTGATCAGAAGTACACGCTTCTTTTATTTTTTAAATAAATTTATTTATTTATTTTTGGCTGCGTTGGGTCTTCGTTGCTGCTCACGGGCTTTCTCTAGTTGCGGTGAGTGGGGGCTACTCTTCATTGCGGTGTGTGGGCTTCTCATTGCAGTGGCTTCTCTTGTTGCGGAGCATGGGCTCTAGGCGCATGGGCTTCAGTAGTTGTGGCACACGGGCTTCAGTAGTTGTGGCTTGCGGGCTCCAGAGCGCAGGCTCAGTAGTTGTGGCGCACAGGTTTAGTTGCTCTGTGGCATGTGAGATCTTCCCGGACCAGGGCTCAAACCCATGTCCCCTGCATTGGCAGGAGGATTCTTAACCACTGCACCACCAGGGAAGTCCCTACACGTTTCTTAAGTAATCCACTTCCATGACGGTAGAAACACACACACACACCTGTTACTGATGGTAAATAAACCATAGTTGTTTTTTTTTGATTTTAAAGAAAAGAATAGAATTTGTCACTTTAAAACGTTTGACTGTAGTAGCCATATATCTGCCAAGTCTAACTTTCTCAAGCAACTAGTCCCCCCCTCATCCCACCAGGTGAGCTATCATTCTGTCAACCTGTCAGGCCTGGTGCCCTGTCTTTCCACCACATGGGTTGTGGACACATGGCTAGGGGTCCCCTGGGCCAAGTGATTGGTTTAGGGATAGGCACATGGCCCATACAGATTTCTGCCCGGAATAGGTACCTGGATGTTAGGGGAGGAAAATCCTTTGTTCCTGTTGCAGTTGCTGAGCTAGAAGGATGTGCCTCTGCGTCTTTGGGCAGCCGCCTTTCTTTCTGCATGGTGAAGGGCTTCTCTGCAGAAGGAAACCAGCCCATAACCAGAAGCAAAGTTGAGAGATGAGCTCTGGTGACACAGTGTGATTGGTGGATCCAGCTCTCACTTTGCATCCTTGTATCCCACTTAAGGTGATAATACCCTTTCTTACTTAGACTGATTGGCGGTAGACTGTTGTCATTAACAACTGAGAGAGTCGTAATTAATCCAGTGACCCAGTGGTTAAAGTATTCACTCTAATGTTTTCGGAGATATTTATTAAACATCCTTTATGGGCCTGAAGCCCACTACCCTCTTCCTCTATACTTACCATAACAACAACAAAAAAGGGGTCATCAAATTGTGACTTGTTAATTTTAAGTCAGTTAAGAACAGTATTCTCCCTTTCAGGGAAATAAATGATATTTATTACAACAAGAGAAGAGAATATACAGTAGTTGCTAATTTTTTTGAGAAATCTCTCTCTAGAAATGATGCTTGCTTGCTGTTTTAATGTTTAAGTAGAGGATCAGAGAAGGACTGTGCCCACTGAACTTGCCTCAAACGAGGTTCTGGAGTTATGATTGGGTTCACCAAGGACCATTTATTTCTACCCCAGGGCCTAAGCAAAAATAGTCAGAAACTTCGCCCTATTGTGTGCACAGAACTTGGATGTCTAACCCTTGGTACTAAGTGAGTTCCCAGCTTACAGTGGGGGTGGGATGATGGGGTCACACTGTGGCAGATGGCTGAAAACTGCAAAGTAATATTTAATGTTGCTTAGTCCTGCCTTGGAAATGAGTGAACAGAGACCTTTGATTGGTGTCCTGAAATTTCCATCTCATTGCTTAACAAATTTCAAAGTTAGCCCAGCACAGAAAAGGAACTCATCCCAGATTTTGGTAAGGTTTTAAAACACATGATAAGATAATCAAATTTTGAGCATGTTGCCTAAAAAGGGCAGAACTCTAGCTCGGATGAATTAAAACTGCAATGACAGAATTTTTGTGAAGAGGAAGAATATTTTTAATATTCCTTGTGACAGGAGAAGTGAAATTTTAAAAGTAACTCACAAGTCGAAAAGGCGGATGAGCCCAAATAAGACCATTAGCATAGGAAGATCACATTTAAAGAGATTCAAAAAATGATGCTTGAATTTTAAAATTAAGATAGAAGAAACGTACTTTCAGAAACTGTTGGAAAGTAGTCAATCGTGTGGTGTAGAGGTATAAGTCAGTTTTCCTTTCACAGAGTCGTTGATGACATTTAATTTTCTGTTTGCAAATTTCTGAAATCCGTCCTCCTTCCAAAGGGCAACCACTGGGAGGTGAGAACTTATCTCAATCTTTTGTTTCCCCCCATCTTTTCACTCTCTGGTAAAACAAATACCCCTCATAAGCAGTATTCAGCCCTGCTGTTTTTGTTACAGACCTTCCTGTACACTTGCAAAGATCAGAAACGTCAGCCGTATATTTCTCCTACCTCGGCACGTGGAGGAACGTAGCGCAGCTACTATGTTAAGGATGGCTATGCGCAGGTTTCAGCTGACAGACATTAAAGAATCTCTCAGTTTGTGCTCATTGGCAAGTGGTGGTTGCATGCCTGCTCGTTCCTCACCCATTTATCAAGCGCCTGCACCATAGCTCTGCAAGGCTCAGGAGATACAGAGATGAAAAAAATATCTCCTGCGCTTAAGTAGCCTACAGCCTAGTGTGAATCCAAATATGAAAGGCAACACTATACAGACTCTTCACCATTGACTCTGAGGTTAGGGGAGCAGCCTTTAGCTCTGAAACAAGGCAGTTAACTGACCTGGACACTCAAGACACTTGCCTTGTCAATATTGTGATTTAATGAACTGAGTTAAGCAACTAGAGTTGTCTCTGAAGTGTAGACATTACCTAAGTTCTCATGAAAAGATTTCAGACAGTAACTCCCAGGAAATCTCCTCATTACAAACAAAGGAATCAACACATGCTGATTATTTGGGATGTTGGAGCATTTTCCATTAGGTTTAACTGTACTTGGAACATTTACAAATCTTCTTTCTCCCTTCCATCCTCCCTACATAACAGCAAATTACATTTCTTTAGTTATTCGTCCCTGTTGAAAGCAGGTGCAAGGTGCCTTAGCTAATAGTCTACAACTACAAAGGTCTTGCGCAACTATCTTCCCCCCATAACGCACACCAAATACTCTCACGTTGTCCAGTCTGTCATTCCCATACCTTCCACCCTTGTACTTTGAATCCCTGTACACTTAGACATGGGCTGTCCAGCACTCCTCTGCATGTGTGTCATTTTTTAAGGAGCTTCTTTCAGAGGTGGTACATATATACAATGGAATGCTACTCAGCCATAAAAATGAATGAAATAATGCCATTTGCGGCAACATGGATGGAACTAGAGATTATTATACTAAGTAAAGTAAGTCAGAAAGAGAAGACAAATACCATATGATATCACTTATATGTGGAATCTGAAATATGACACAAATGAACTTTTATGAAATAGAAGCAGACTCACAGACATAGATAATAGACTTGTTGTTGCCGAGGGGAAGGGTTGGGGAAGGGATGGAGTGGGAGTTTGGGATTAGCAGACGCAAACTATTATATATAGAATGGATAAACAACAAGGTCCTACCGTATTGCCCAGGGAACTATTAATATATTCAATATCCTGTGATAAACCATAATGGAAAAGAATATAAAAAATGTATATATATGTATAACCAAATCACTTTGCTGTACAGCAGAAGTTAACACAACATTGTAAATCAACTATATTTCAATAAAAAAAATAAATAAGAAGCTTCTTTCCAGTAGGAAGTGTGGTTGTCTTACGAGAACTGAGCATGTACAATCCGCAAGGATTTTTCAGCGTTCTTTCTTGGGCTCCTACCCATTCACTGAGCCAGTTGTTAGTGGTAATCTCGCATTGCTAGATTATAACAGTTAGGTTCCTCTCACTGTTCCCAATGTCCAGCTACCAGTAATTTTACTCCTTCCTATAGTTTGTCTTTCTTTCACCAAGTTTCTATTCATAAAACCTTGCTGAACTTACTTTATATTCTGTTACCTTTTTATTTCATTTCCCACTACCCTAATCTATGTATTCCCTAATTGGTATATTCCCTGTTTTCCATAGTAATACAAGCAAGAGTAAGGTTTACATTTTCAATAAGTAGATTTGTTAAAATGGTTTGAAAATTATTCAGGAAATAGAAACTGGCGTATCTTGAGGCAGACTGCCTTGGTTCAAACCCCAGTTCTGCCTCTTGCTGGTTGGGTTAGTCATTTATTCTGTTTCTTTAAACATCCAAAGAGTGAGTGTAATAGTGGTACCCAGGTTGTATTGAGAGGGTTCTGGCACTGGGTTCAAATCTTCACTGTCACTTACTTGCTGTCTAATGTTGGTCAAATTTACTTAACCTTTCTAAGTCACAATGTGCTCTTCTGCAGTTCAAGGAGAATGATAGCAACCTGCCTCTTGGGATTATTGTATGGAATATGATATGCATGTAAAGCATTTAGCACAGTGCCTGGCACACTTTAAGTGCAGAAAAACATGTTAGCTATTCTTAGGAAAAACACCCAGCAGGGCCAAAGCTGATAAACTAAAACTCAAGATATGTAAAATAGTATAGCTTTCTAACTTTTCTGTGACTGGCTGAATATTGTTTCTGCTGTTGAGGGGCCAAAAGTCAAATTTCCCATCACAGGTCAATGTCTCTTCTAGTATCTTTCAGATAAATGGTATCTTTCAGATTATTTCCCCATTTTGTTGGTAAATGGACAGTCTCGGAGAATTCCTCTCCCTGCCATATTCCTCTTGATTGCCCTGTCTTCCTCATCCTTCACCTCTGTCTGGGCACAGAGACACTTACATGACCTCCTGGTAGAAGGAAAGATTTCTATCCTAAGAAAGGGCTTTCTCTGCTGGTTCCCACTGAACTCTGATCCATGTGTAATTTGTGCCACTTCCTCTCTGAGAGTCTGCTTCTGTCTTTTCTGCAGCTGTTGTTGATGCCTTTGTGGCCGATGTAGCTTGTGTTTTAGTCTAGTCAAGGGAAATGCAAGATGACGCACTGATTCCTAAGCTCCCACTTGACTCCTACTGACGCTGATGCCCTTATGTGACCCAGCAACATTGCTCCCCTCTCCCCTCCCCTTTCAGTTTCACTCTATCATATGTTGGCACAAGGTACCTGCAAGCCATTCTTTTATCAAAGTTCCAAATGGAAAAGGAAATTCAAGTCTCCCCTTTGCTTTTGGCATGACCTCAAACCATCTGGAGTATTTTTATTGCAAACCTTACCCAGAGTTTGACAGTGGGAGATATGGGAGGCAGGGGGACAGAATTGAGGACTCTCCTTGATAACTTGTCTCTCTCTCCTCTCCCAGCTTCTTTTCCCAGTGGCCAAACGGCTTTCTACTTTTCCTCTCTACGTGATGGGAATGCCGTACATATCTTCTTTCTTGCCTGTTCTATGGATTTTGTAAAACTCTGATCAAGTTGGCCAGATTTGACTCTCTTGATATATGAAAGGTATTAAATACACTTTTGAGGTATTGTCCCCTCAAAAAACAAACAACCAGACCTAGCTTTCAGATCTTTTCTTGTTCCTATGTGCTAGAATTCTGGTTTGAAGATCAAACCTGAGCAATACTTCTCTGTCTCCCCAAAATGGTGAATGAATGCTGTTGATTAGGCAGGATAACGCAACATACGGGGAATGAAACTTACATCAGTTTAATATTTCAAAAATATCATCCTTATTATTTCTGTTTGTTATAGAAAGGGATCATTACAAAGTAGAAAAAATTCATTTGTAATCCCATCTACAGGAAATAATCACAGTTAATAATGTTTTCTAGCTGGATGCTAACTGAGTGACTTAGAGCAAGTTACTTTACTACCTGATGCTCAGCTTCCTTCTTGGCTAAATGGGAATAACTCCTTCTCTTCCTCCCACAGAGGGTTGTTTTGATTCAAGATGGCATTTTTCTCACAGAGGGAAATTATTATATACAATTGGTTCTGATTCTTTCTTTCTGTTCCTGTTGTAATACTCTCTTATTGTAATTTATGTATCTTTATAGTACATTTTAATACTTGGCAAAACAAATATTATACATCTTTTATTATTATCTTATGACACATCTTTTAAAATAATTTCTGCCAATTATAACTTGTTTATTCTTTTAAATGAACATTGGAATTATTGTGTTAACTTCTTAAACACTTTATTGGTATTTTCATTAAGATTACCTTAATGTTTATGATATTAAACATTCAAATAAACAGATTTTCTTTTCTGGACCTTGGTAAAGTTTGGTAGTTTTCTTCATATAAGGTGTTTCACATTTCTTATTAAGAAGTTTCCTAGGCCTTTTACATTTCTGATTGTTGTTTAAAATGGGACTTTTTTCCTGTTAAATTTCTTAACTGATTACTGGTGGTATATAGAAAAAAATATTGTTGACTTTTGAATATATGTATATATTTTTAACATCTTTATTGGAGTACAATTGCTTTACAATAGTGTGTTAGTTTCTGCTGTATAAGGAAAGTGAATCAGCTATACGTATACATATATCCCCATTTCTCCTCACTCTTGCGTCTCCCTCCTACCCTCCCTATCCCACCCCTCTAGGTGGCCACAAAGCACCGAGCTGAACTCCCTGTGCTATGTGGCTGCTTCCCACTAGCTATCTATTTTACATTTGGTAGTGTATATATGTCCATGCCACTCTCTCACGTCATCTCAGCTTACCCTTCCCCCTCCCCATGTCCTCAAGTCCATTCTCTACATTTGTGTCTTTATTCCTGTCCTGCACCTAGGTTCACCAGAACCATTTTTTTTTTTTTAAGATTCCATATATATGTGTTAGCATACGGTATTTGTTTTTCTCTTTCTGACTTACTTCACTCTGTATGACTGTCTCTAGGTCCATCCACCTCACTACAAATAACTCAATTTCGTTTCTTTCTTTGGCTGAGTAATATTCCATGTATATATGTGCCACATCTTCTTTATCCATTCATCTGTCGATGGACACTTTGGTTGCTTCCTTGTCCTGGCTATTGTAAATAGTGCTGCAATGAACATTGTGGTACATGACGCTTTGAATTATGATTTTCTCAGAGTACATGCCCAGTAGTGGGATTGCTGGGTCATATGGTAGTTCTATTTTTACTTTTTTAAGGAACCTCCATACTATTCTCCATAGTGGCTGTATCAATTTACATTCCCACCAACAGTGCAAGAGGGTTCCCTTTTCTCCACACCTTCTCCAGCATTTATTGTTTGTAGATTTTTTTGATGATGGCCATTCTGACTGGTGTGAGGTGATATCTCATTGTAGTTTTGATTTGCATTTCTCTAATGATTAGTGATGTTGAGCATCCTTTCATGTGTTTGTTGGCAATCTGTATATCTTCTTTGGAGAAATGTCTATTTAGGTCTTCTGCCCATTTTTGGATTGGGTTGTTTTTTTGATATTGAGCTGCATGAGCTGCTTGTATATTTTGGAGATTAATCCTTTGTCAGTTGCTTCATTTGCAAATATTTTCTCCCATTCTGAGGGTTGTCTTCTTGTCTTGTTTATGCTTTCCTTTGCTGTGCAAAAGCTTTTAAGTTTCATTAGGTCCCATTTGTTTACTCTTGATTTTATTTCCATTACTCTAGGAGGTGGGTCAAAAAGGATCTTGCTGTGATTTATGTCATAGAGTGTTCTGCCTATGTTTTTCTGTAAGAGTTTTATAGCGTCTGGCCTTACATTTAGGTCTTTAATCCATTTTGAGTTTATTTTTGTGTATGGTGTTAGGGAGTGTTCTAATTTCATTCTTTTACATGTAGCTCTCCAGTTCTCCCAGCACCACTTATTGAAGAGTCTGTCTTTTCTCCATTGTATACTCTTGCCTCCTTTATCAAAGATAAGGTGACCATATGTGTGTGGGTTTATCTCTGGGCTTTCTATCCTGTTCCATTGATCTATATTTCTGTTTGTGTGCCAGTATCATACTGTCTTGATTACTGTAGCTTTGTATTATAGTCTGAAGTCAGGGAGCCTGATTCCTCCAGTTCCGTTTTTCTTTCTCAAGATTGCTTTGGCTATTCGGGGTCTTTTGTGTTTACATACAAATTGTGAAATTTTTTGTTCTAGTTCTGTGAAAAATGCCACTGGTAGTTTGACAGGGATTGCATTGAATCTGTAGATTGCTTTGGGTAGTATAGTCGTTTTCAGAATGTTGATTCTTCCAATCCAAGAACATGGTATACCTCTCCATCTATTTGTATCATCTTTAATTTCTTTCATCAGTGTGTTATAGTTTTCTGCATACAGATCTTTTGTCTCCTTAGGTAGGTTTATTCCTAGGTATTTTATTCTTTTTGTTGCAGTGATAAATGGGAGTGTTTCCTTAATTTCTCTTTCAGATTTTTCATCATTAGTGTATAGGAATGCAAGAGATTTCTGTGCATTAATTTTGTATCCTGCTACTTTACCAAATTCATTGATTAGCTGTAGTAGTTTTCTGGTAGCATCTTTGGATTCTCTATGTATAGTATCATGTCATCTGCAAACAGTGACAGTTTTACTTCTTCTTTTCTGATTTGGACTCCTTTTATTTCTTTTTCTTCTCTGATTGCTGTGGCTAAAACTTCCAAAACTATGTTGAGTAATAGTGGTGAGAGTGGGCAACCTTGCCTTGTTCCTGATCTTAGTGGAAATGGTTTCATTTTTTCACCATTGAGAACGATGTTGGCTGTGGGTTTGTCATATGTGGCCTTTATTATGTTGAGGTAAGTTCCCTCTATGCCTACTTTCTGGAGGGTGTTGAATTTTGTCGAAAGCTTTTTCTGCATCTATTGAGATGATCATATGGTTTTTATCCTTCAGTTTGTTAATATGGCGTACCACATTAATGGATTTGCATGTATTGAATAATCCTTGCATTCCTGGGATAAACCCCACTTGATCATGGTGTATGATCCCTTTAATGTGCTGTTGGATTCTGTTTGCTAGTATTTTGTTGAGGATTTTTGCATCTATATTCATCAGTGATATTGGCCTGTAGCTTTCTTTTTCTGTGACATCTTTGTCTGGTTTTGGTATCAGGGTGATGGTGCCTCGTAGAATGAGTTGGGGAGTGTTCCTCCCTCTGCAATATTTTGGAAGAGTTTGAGAAGGATAGTTGTTAGCTCTTCTCTAAATGTTTGGTAGAATTCACCTGTGAATCCATCTGGTCCTGGGCTTTTGTTTGCTGGAAGATTTTTAATCATGGTTTCAATTTCAGTGCTTGTGATAGGTCTGTTTATATTTTCTGTTTCTTCCTGGTTAGGTCTTGGGAGGTTGTGCTTTTCTAAGAATTTGTCCATTTCTTCCAGGTTTTTCATTTTATTGGCATATAGTTGCTTTTAGTAACCTCTTATGATCCTTTGTATTTCTGCCATGTCAATTCTTACGTCTCCTTTTTCATTTCTAATTCTATTGATTTGAGTCCTCTCCCTTTTTTTCTTGATGAGTCTGGCTAATGGTTTATCAATTTTGTTTATCTTCTCAAAAACCAGGTTTTAGTTTTACTGATCTTTGCTATCGTTCCCTTCATTTCTTTTTCATTTATTTCTGATCTGATCTTTATGATTTCTTTCCTTCTGCTAAATTTGGGGTTTTTTTGTTCTTCTTTCTCTGACTGCTTTAGGTGTAAGGTTAGGTTGTTTATTTGAGATGTTTCTTTTTTCTTGAGGTAGGATTGTATTGCTATAAACTTCCCTCTTAGAGCTGCTTTTGCTGCATCCTAAAGGTTTTGGGTTGTTGTGTTTTCATTGTTATTTGTTTGTAGGTATTTTTTGATTTCCTCTTTGATTTCTTCAGTGATCTCTTGGTTATTTAGTAGTGTGTTGTTTAGCCTCCATGTGTTTGTATTTTTTACAGATTTTTTCCTGTAATCGATATCTAGTCTCATAGCGTTGTGGTCGGAAAAGATACTTGATATGATTTCAATTTTCTTAAATTTACCGAGGCTTGATTTGTGACCCAAGATATGATCTATCCTGGAGAATGTTCCATGAGCACTTGAGAAGAAAGTGTATTCTGTTGTTTTTGGATGGAATGTCCTATAAGTATCAATTAAGTCCATCTTGTTTAATGTATCATTTAAAGCTTGTGTTTCCTTATTTATTTTCATTTTGGATGATCTGTCCATTGGTGAAAGTGGGGTGTTAAAGTCCCCTAGTATGATTGGGTTACTGTCGATTTCCCCTTTTATGGCTGTTAGCATTTGCCTTATGTATTGAGGTGCTCCTATGTTGGTGCATAAATATTTACAATTGTTATATCTTCTTCTTGGACTGATACCTTGATCAGTATGTAGTGTCCTTCCTTGTCTCTTATAATATCTTTATTTTAAAGTCTGTTTTGTCTGATATGAGAATTGCTACTCCAGCTTTCTTTTGATTTCCATTTGCATGGAATATCTTTTTCCATTCCCTCACTTTCAGTCTGTATGTGTCTCTAGGTCTGAAGTGGGTCTCTTGTAGACAGCATATATATGGGTCTTGTTTTTGTATACATTCAGCCAGTCTATGTGTCGTTTGGTGGGAGCATTTAATCCATTTACATTTAAGGTAATTATCGATATGTATGTTCCTATTACCATTTTCTTAATTGTTTTGGCTTTGTTATTGCAGGTCTTTTCCTTGTCTTGTGTTTCCTGCCTAGAGAAGTTCCTTTAGCATTTGTTGTAAAGCTGGTTTGGTGGTGCTGAATTCTCTTAGCTTTTGCTTGTCTGTAAACGTTTTAATTTCTCCATCTAATCTGAATGAGATCCTTGCTGGGTAGAGTAATCTTGGTTGTAGGTTTTTCCCTTTCATCACTTTAAATATGTCCTGCCACTCCCTTCTGGCTTGCAGAGTTTCTGCTGAAAGATCAGCTGATAACCTTATGGGGATTCCCTTGTATGTTATTTGTTGCTTTTCCCTTCCTGCTTTTAATATTTTTTCTTTGAATTTAATTTTTGGTAGTTTGATTAATATGTGTCTTGGCGTGTTTCTTCTTGGATTTATCCTGTATGGGACTCTTTGTGCTTCCTGGGCTTGAGTGAATACTTCCTTTCCCATATTAGGGATGTTTTCAACTATAATCTCATCAAATATTTTCTCAGTCTCTTTCTTTTTCTCTTCTTCTTCTGGGACCCCTATAATTCAAATGTTGTTGCATTTAATGTTGTCCCAGAGGTCTCTGAGACTGTCCTCAATTCTTTTCATTCTTTTTTCTTTATTCTGCTCTGTGGTAATTATTTCCACTATTTTATCTTCCAGGTCACTTATCCGTTCTTCTGCCTCAGTTATTCTGCTATTGATTCCCCCTGGAGAATTTTTAATTTCATTTATCGTGCTGTTCATCATTGTTTGTTTGCTCTTTAGTTCTTCTAGGTCCTTGTTAAACCTTTCTTTTATTTTCTCCATTCTATTTCCAAGATTTTGGATCATCTTTACTATCATTACTCTGAATTCTTTTTCAGGTAGACTGCCTATTGCCTCTTCATTTGTTTGGTCTGATGGGTTTTTACCTTGCTCCTTCATCTGCTGTGTGTTTCTCTGTCTTCTCATTTTGCTTAACTTACTGTGTTTGGGGTCTCCTTTTGGCAGGCTGCAGGTTCTTAGTTCCCGTTGTTTTTGGTGTCCGCCCCTAGTGGCTAAGGTTGATTCAGTGGGGTGTGTCAGCTCCCTGATGGAGAGGAGTAGTGCCTGTGTTCTGGTGGATGAGGCTGGATCTTGTCTTTCTGGTGGGCAGGACCCTGTCCAGTGATGTGTTTTGGGGTGTTTGTGACCTTATTATGATTTTTGATAGCCTCTATGCTAATGGGTGGGGTTGTGTTCCTGTCTTGCTAGTTGTTTGGCATAGGGTGTCCAGCACTGTAGTTTGCCGGTTGTTGAGTAGAGCTGGGTCTTAGCGTTGAGATGGAGATCTCTGGGAGAGCTTTTGCTGTTTGATATTACATGGTGCTGGGAGGTCTCTTGTGGACCAGTGTCCTGTACTCGGCTCTCCCACCTTGGAGGCTCAGGCCTGACACCTGGCCGGAGCACCAAGACCCTATCAGCCACTCGGCCAGGTACGTGGAGAGTTTCTTGCCTTTTGGGAAGTCTGGTTTTCTGCCAGCATTCAGTAGGTGTTCTGTAGGAGTTGTTCCACATGTAGATGTATTTCTGATGTATTTGTGAGGAGGAAGGTGATCTCCACATCTTACTCCTCCGCTATCTTGAAGGTCTCTCGACTTTTTTATATTTTAAAACTAATTACCTTAATGACTTCTACTAGTGAATTTGCATTTGATTTACTTAGGTTTACCATTTAAAGAAGCATGATCTGAAAATAGAGATTAATTTGTCCCCATGTTTCTAAAATTTACCAGTTAAAAGATTCTTCTGTCCTTTATTGCATTGGCTAGAACTTCCAGGAAAGTGCTAAATAATAACCAGCACACTGCTCTTGTTGCTAAATTTAATGGGAATGGGCTCTAGTATTTCATCATTAACTCTAATATTGGCTATCTCTATACAATAACTATTCTCTAATTGATTAAGGAGGTTTTCTTCTATTGTCAGGAAGCTTTTGTATTTATTTTAATATTTCATTAATTTTTTAATCTTTGCATTTATTAAAAGAACTATTTTTTAATCTTCTGAGGTACTGAAGTGACTAATTAACTGACTGCTATATTTTACATGCTACTGGATTAACATGTTATATAGGGAGATTAGTTTGTGATTTACTTTTTTGTGCTCTATTTGTTGGACTTGGGGATTAGAGTATTGCTGGTTTGGGAAAATGAATTGGGCAGTGTGCCATCTTTTTCTGTACTCTGGAACACTTTAAGTGATATGTGAATTATCTTTCCTTGAAGCTCTGCTAGAACTCACTAGTAAAATTGTCTAGAAATGGTACAGCATTTGGAGTTATTCCCTAGGCAAAAATTTCCATTTCTTCCATGGTTGTTGGTATCCAGATGGACTACTTTCTCAAATCATTTCTGGAAGGTTATGTGTTTTTTAGAAAATCGTGTGTTTCATCCTTATTTTTGGAATTTTTAGCTTAGAGTGGCGCATTTAAATTTCTTATAGCATTACAGGGTACTTGTATATCTGTGAATAAAGCCTGGTTCTCATTTATAATGATTTGAATGTATTTTCTGTTGTCTAAATCTGTAAGCTTTGTCTATTTTATTGATATTTTCAAAGAAATTATTTCTAGGATTTATTTTTCATATTTTTGTTTTCTGATAATTTCTACTTTTACATCATTATTAATTCATTTCTCCTTATCTCTCAGGTTTCTCTTCATTTTTGACATTTTTTCAAATTTATTTCCATTTTTTGTTTTTAAAAATAAATATATTTAATGCTGTGAGATTTCTTCTGAATGTAGTTGTCCTCATCATATCAATTTTGATTTGTAGATTTTGTTGCTTTTATAGGTGTAATGTTTTATAGCTGCACTTTTTTAAAACTTTTGTAAAAATTGAGTATAATTTACAAACATTAAAATGCACATATTTGAATAGTACAGTTTGATGTTTTTTATTGAAGTAAAATTTATGTACAGTGAAATACATTTCTTAATTGTACAGTTTGTTGAGTTTTGACAAGTCTGTGTAACCAACACACCAAGCAATATGCAGAACCCCTCCCTTGAGCTTTCCTTCTGCCCCCTTCCAATCAGTCACCCACCGGGCAACCACTGTTTGGATTTCTATCACCAGAGTCATTTTGTTGATTCTTGAACTTCATATGAATGAAATCATACAGTAGTGCTCTCTGTGTCTGAGTTCTTTCCCTCAGCATAATGATTTTTAGGTTAATCCATATTGTTGCTTGTATCAGCGGCACATTTTTTTTTAAACTGCTGAGTTTTAAAATTACTGAGTTTTAAAAATTGTATCGTATGACTGTACCACAGTTTATCCTATGTCCTCTGGATGGACTTTTGGGGTGTTTCCAGTGTCGGGCTATTATGAATAAAGCTGCCTGGACATTCCTGTAAAAGTCTTCTTGTGGATATGTTTTCATTTCTTTTGGGTAAATACCTAATGGCATTGCTGGGCCAAGGGGTAGATGTATGCTTAATTTTAAAGAAAGTGCCAGTCTTTTTCCAGTAGTTGTACCATTACAGACTCCATCCGGAAATGCATGAGACTCTAGTTGTTCACATCCTTACTAACAATTGGTATTGTCAGTCTTTCATTTTAGTCATTTTTGGGGGTATAAAATAGAATCTCATTGTGGTTTTAATTTGTATTTCTCTGTTGTCTAATGATATTAGGCATCTTTTTGTGTGCTTCTTCTTGGCCATTTATATAGCTTTTTTTGTTAAGTGTTCAAGCCTTTTGCCTATTTTTAAATTGGATTGTCTTTTTGTTATTTGAGTTGTAGGAATTCTTTATATTAATATGTTCTGGATATGAGTTCTTTGTCAGATTTATGATTCTAAATATTTTCTTCTAGTCTGTGGTTTATCTTTTCTTTGCAGTGTCTTCTGAAGAATAGGAGGTTTTAATTTTAATGAATTCCATTCTTGTAATTTTTTTCTTTTATGGTTATTGTTTTTTGTGTTTCATTTAAGAAAATTTTACCTACCTGAATACTGCAAATATATTCTATATTTTCATGTAGAAGCTTTACAGTTTTAGCTTCTTTTGATCCTATCATTCATTCCCAATTAACTTTTGGGATGAATTGTAGAGGTCAGGATTCATTATTTTTTACCCAGTAGCTCTTTGGTTGTTCCAACACTATTTGTAGAAAAAACTGTCCACTTCCTATTGAATTATCTTGGTGCCTTTGTTGTAAATCAGTTGAGGGCTTCCCTGGTGGCACAGTGGTTAAGAATCCGCCTGCCAATGCAGGGGACATGGGTTCGAGCCCTGGTCCGGGAAGATCCCACATGCTGTGGAGCAACTAAGCCTGTGTGCCACAACTACTGAGCCTGCGCTCTAGAGCCCGTGAGCCATAACTACTGAGCCCGTGAGCCACAAATAATGAAGCCCGCACACCTAGAGCCTGAGCTCCACAACAAGTGAAGCCACCTCAGTGAGAAGCCCGCGCACCACAACAAAGAGAAGCCCCCACTCGCTGCAACTAGAGAAAGCCTGCGAGCAGCAACGAAGACCCAATGCAGCCAAAAATAAATAAAATAAATTTAAAAAAAAAGAAAGAAAATCAGTTGAATGTATCTTGTAGGTCTATTTCTAGACTTTCTAGACTGTTTCTGTACTTGCAGGTTTGGTATTCTCTTTGACCCATGAATTGCTTAGGAATATGCTGCCATATTTAACAACAACTCTAACTTCTGACCCTGAAGACCATTATGTTGGAGCCAGATCAGGACTGAGGCTGAGTAAGAATGTCATCCTCTAAAGCAGTAGTTCTAAAATTTAGCAGCGTTACACAGGGAGTTAACAAACAAGAATAGATTTTGGGACCCTATTCCAGACCTAATTTTCAGTGTAAAAACTGGGGAATTTCTGTTTTTAAAAAGCCCTCCTGGTGATTCTAAGATGTCCAGTCAATTTGAGAACCATTTCCCTAAGCATCACCTCTTACAGCAAAGAGCAGACTTATAGTTACACGCTGAGACCTCAGTGGGTTCAATCTGTTCCATTATTTCAGTGTATAGACTAGACCTTCAAAAAAGGGAAACAGAAAATTAGCCTGTTACTTCTTCGGGCATTGAAATGAACATGAACCTCACATCATCTTTGAATGACCTTCTTTTTAATTTGGGAGGACGTAATAGCTATTATTGTTGTGGTGTAGCTAAGAGATTTTTTATGTAGAAAACTATTGGATTCTGGATGACTGTTTTGCTGTTCAAGTATGGTAACTTAAAGTTTTAGGGAGAACTCTTTGGAGCATGGAGGCAGGTGCCTTATCTGTTCCAGGGCTAATGGATCAGGGAAACTCCAAGAAAACCAAGAGAGCTGTCAAATAAAGTGCATTACACTTCAGGACCAGAGGGAAGGCTTTTGGAGAGACTTACGATCTCATGATATTGGTGAGAATATTAAAAAAGGAGCCCGGCTTGCGTGCTCCTTAGCTGTGGCATGTGAACTCTTAGTTGCAGCATGCGTGTGGGATCTAGTTCCCTGACCAGGGATCGAACCTGGGCCCCCTGCATCGGGAGTGCAGAGTCTTAACCAGTGTGCCACCAGGGATGTCCCCTAGATGGTTTTCTCGTGTTGTTGTAAATCTGGATTGTGAATCATATTATGGTTGGTGGGATTTACCATGGGAATTCTATGTGGTTTGGTTTGAGTGTGTGAATTCAGAAAGAGTTTGTATTTGTTTCTGTCAAGTTCCCCTAGGGAATTAGCCCCAGCTTACTTGCTAATTTATTTACTTAGTTATTGGATTGAGGTTTCCTGAATTGAACAGGTAGTATGGATTAGAATTTCAGGCCTTTATCAAGGCAGGTATGTGCTTACTAACTCATAAAGGGAGACTTCCCCTTTTCTATCAGAGTCTAGGACAAGACAGACAAACTTCTTTGTCATCTTTCATGGGTATATTTTTTTCCAGTTCTCCCTTTCTCTGAGAGTAGCCCTTTGAAGGTTTAGGCTTATGCAGGGATTTCAGGCCCCTTGCCTCCTGTCTGAGTGAAAATAAGAAAGCCAGTGAGGCTGGAGGGTAATGAATGAGGGGCAATGATGGCAGGATATGAAGCCAGAGAGGTAATGAGAGGCAAGAACATATAAGGCCTTGTGAGTCAGGACAAGATTTTTTGCTTATACTCTCAGTGAGATGAAAAATCATTGGAGGGTTTTGAGCAAAGATATGACATGCAAGAATGTGATCTGGTTTGTATTTTAAATGGATTTGTCTGGTTACAGTTAGAAAATAGACTATGGGGCCCAAGGATGGAAGTAGGGAGACAAAGTTGAAGGCTCGTGCAGTATTGTGGGTGAGAGGTGATGATGGTGTACACTTGGGTGGTTATGGTAGAGGTGGTGAGAAGTGGTAAAATTCTGGGTATGGTTTGAAGGTGGAGAAAATAGGATTTGATAATAAACTGAATATTGAATATATGGGAGAGACTTCAAGGTTTTTAGGCTTAGACAACTGGCAAGAAATGTATTGCTATTTGCTGAGATGAGGAAGACTGGATAGAACAGTTTGGTGGAGGAAAATCAAGAATTTGGTTTTGGACACTTAGATCATAAGCTTGAGATGTCTGTTAAGCCATACAAATGGAGATGTAGATTGACAGTTGAATATATGATGCTGGGAGACATGAGAGGAAATGTCCACATTATATATATAAATTTGGTAATTGCCAGGTTATATATGATATGAAATTCTATGGGATTTTATAAGATTATTCATTTAAAAAATATCTTATAAATCACCTAGAATTTATAGGTATTTTGTAGCAGATGTATTTTTAATTAATTAATTAATCAATCAATTAATTAATTTGGCTGACTTGGGTCTTCATTGCTGCACGCAGGCTTTCTCTAGTTGTGGCGAGCAGGGGCTACTCTTTGTTGCGGTGCGCGGGCTTCTCATTGAAGTGGCTTCTCTTGTGGCAGAGCACCGGCTCTAGCTGCGCTGGCTTCAGTAGTTGTGGCTCGCGGGCTCTAGAGCGCAGGCTCAGTAGTTGTGGCACACATGTGCTCCGCGGCATGTGGGAATCTTCCTGAACCAAGGCTCGAACCTATGTCCCTTGCATTGGCAGGCGGATTCTTAACCACTGCGCCACCAGGGAAGTCCTAGCAGATGTATTTTTAGATTACATTGTCTCTACTGTGTTAGAAGAAATAAAAGTATATATATATTTTAAAATGCAGTAAAGTACATATAAACATAAAATTTATCATCTTAACTGTTTTTAAGTGTACAGTTTAATAACATTAAGTATATTCACATTGTTGTGCAACCGACCTTCAGAACTTTTTCATCTTGCAAAACTGAAACTCTATGTGCATTAATAACTACTCCCCATTCGTCTGTTCCTCCCAGCCCCTGGCAACTACCATTCCACTTTCTGTTTATATGAGTTTGATTACTCTGGATACTTCGTATAAGTGAAATCATACAGCATTTGTCTTTTTGTGACTGGCTTATTTTACTTAGCGTAATGTCTTCAAGGTTCATCCATGTTATAACATGTGTCAGAATTTCCTTCCTTTTCAAGACTGAATAATATTCCTGTGTGTGTGTGTGTGTGTGTGTGTGTGTATCAATCACATTTTGTTTATCCATTCATCTGTTGATTGACATTTGGTTTGCTTTCAACTCTTGGCTGGTATGAGTAAAGCTATTATGACCATGGGTGTGCAAATTCTCTTCAACACTCTGCTTTCAATTCTTTTGGGGATATATACTTAGAAGTGGTATTGCTAGGTCATTTGGTGATTCTATTTTTAATTTTTTGAGGAACTGCCATACTGTTTACTATGGTGGCCACACCATTTTACATTCCCACCAATAGTTCACAAGGGTTCCAATTTTTCCACCTCCTCGTGAACATTTGTTATTTTCTGTTTTTAAAAATTTTCTATAGCTGCCACCCTAATGGGTGTGAGACGATATCTCATTGTGGTTTTGATTTACATTTCTTTAATGATTAGTGACATTGAGCATCTTTTCTATGCTTGTTGGCCATTTGTATATCTTTTTTGGAGAGATGTCTTTTCAAGTCCTTTGCCCATTTAAAAACTCAGATTATTTGGATTTGTGTTGTTGAGTTGTAGAAGTTCTTTAATACATTCTGGATATTAGCTCCTTATCAGGTATTTAATTTGCAATTATTTTCTTCCATTCCATAGGTTGCTTTTTCACTCTGTTGATTGTGTCTTTTGATGCACAGAAGTTTTAAATTCTGATGTAGTCAAATTTACCTATTTTTGCTCTTGTTGCCTGTGCTTTGGGTGTTATATCCAAGACATCATTGCCAAATCCAATGTCATAAAGCTTTCCTTGTTTTCTTCTAAGAGTTTTATAGTTTTAGGTCTTATATTTAGGCCTTTGATCCATTTTGAGTTAATTTTTTTCCATGGTCTAAGGTAAGGATCAAACTTCATTCTTTTTGCATATGGAATCCAGTTTTTTCAATACTTTTTGTTGAAAAGACTGTCTTTTTATCCATTAAATTGTCTTGGCACCCTTGTCAAAAATCATTTGACCATATATGTGAGGGTTAGAAATATATTCTTGTCCTCTCCTCTCTGTGGATGAAAAATGTTGCCTGCCATATCAGTAAACAAAGGATGTTGCAGCCAACAAGCCCTAGGCCACTGCAGCCACCCCCTACTGTGCGTCCTGAGGGAAGTCAGGATGGAAAGCAGGACACTGGCCCTACCTAGATGGTTAAGGTGCATGTAAAAGGAATGATTTCAATAGCCCAGACTCTTGCATCTTCCCATACACAAAAAAGCTCACTAAATTCATTAACTTGAGATATCTGGTTTTCTTTAATTAACAGTAATCTTTTGATGTTCCAACTACCTGGTTTTTGTTGCAAAACCCCCTATATATTCTCGCTCCTCCCTTACCTCTTTGGAGCTGCCCCTCAGAACTATCTGAGAGACTGTCTTCCAAGCTTCAGTCCTCAGTTTTGTCCATCAACTAAAACATAATTCTCAACTTTTAGGTTGTGCATTTTTTTTCAGTCAGCATCTCCATTAAAGAAGTCCATTTTTATTTTGCCTACTAAATATCTTCTGAATCTCCCTACTTCTCTTATTTCTGCCAATGTCACCCTGGCTTGTATTATCATCCTATCATCCAGGTTACAGGAATAGCCTGAAAACTTGTTTCCTCACATTTACTTAAAAAAAAAATACCCCAACAAACCAGCTTTATTGTGATATAATTCACATAGCATAAATTTACCCATTTAAAGTGTACAATTCAGTAGTTTTTAGTATATGCAGCCATCTCTAAAACGTAATTGTAGGACATTTTTCTTTGATCCCAAATCACAAATACTCCTGACCCACTCTAACCTGTTATCCAATTTGCAGCTAGATTGATCTTTTTTTTTTTTAAAAAGCTAATCTGATTATGTTCCCCTCCCCTATTTCCCTACACAAAAACCCTTCAATGGTCTACTATCTCCTTAAAATAGACCAAAATCTTTGGTGTGGCTTTCATTCCACACTGCCACCCTCCCTCCCCCTCCCCCTGCCCCAATCTCTCCAGCTCCATTTCACATCACTCTCTCCCATAATACGGCACTATGATATGGCCACACCATGCTTTTCCCTTCCTCATGGATTTTCACATGCTTTTCTTTGTCTCTGCCCCAGCACCATCTCTCTCACCTTCCCAACTGTTATATCTCAGCTCAAATACTGCTTTATCAAGGAAGGCTTCCATGACTGCCCTTCCGCCTGCCACATACCCAGGTGAGCTTAGGGTCCCTCTGTTAGCTTCAGATTCCTCCTCTGGAATATAGGCTCCATGAGGCCAGGTGCTGGCACAATCACTGTATCCCCAGTGCCTAGCACGGTGCCTGCCACTTTGCAGACACTTCATTTGTTCAGCTAATATTATTGGGTGCTCGCTATTTGTCAGGCACCTTTCTGAGTGAAGATATGCAAAAGAGCATGGCTGGAAGTCTGAGTCCTTGACTGTAACTAGCTCCAGAAACTGCCAAACACTGGCTGTGCACTAGGTCTGGTGTGGGAAGTGGGACAGCTTTCCCCATGAGACCTGTCAGATAAAGCCTTTGCAGTTACCTATGGTCAGGCCTGAAAGATCATACATAGGATTTTTGGACCAGAGCTGGACTCCTCAGAGATTAGGGGATGTTTTTCTCTTGAGAAATTGGATGGGCCAAGAGAAAAGCTTCCAGGTACTGGTGTTTGTGTGTGTGTGTGTGTGTGTGTGTGTGTGTGTGTAGTCCACTGAATAGGCCTTTTGCCACCTTATCACTGCGCAGTGAGATGTTCCTCTTGACCAGCCCCATCCAGGTACATAGAGCATCCATGTTGATTTTCAAGTGCCCAATGAAAAGATATGAGCAGACACCTCAGGATTTCAGGTATTTGATGAATACCTCCTACTTGAAAGAGAGACTAAATAATCACACAGATAAAAGAAACCCAGAAGCAACAGGGACAATGTAAAGAGTAACATAAAATTTCAAAAAATTTATCACACCATAATAATAATCTGAGTGTTTTCATCGTGAAAGAGAAAATATTGTATCCAGGAAATAATGGGATGCTGTGAAAAAGAATAACCAGAGAACAATTAGGAGCTCTAAAATGAAAAAAAATATAGTGACTGAAAAAAAAATCAACAACAGAAGTGCCAAAAGATAAGATCAAGAAAATGTGGCAGAACATATAGCAAAAGATACAGTGGTATACAGTAGAAAACTTAAGTTTACAGGGTAAATCCAGGAGATATAATAGACTATTAGGAATTCCAGAAGGAGAAAATAGAGAAAGTACCAGGAAAATACACTATTTCTGAAATTAAGAGCACTAGCCTCCAGTTTGAAAAGATCCAGGGTGTGTCTGGCACAATAAATGAAAAAAATCCCTACTCCTACCCAACTAAAATTGAATAATCACAACACCAGGGTATAGAGATGATTTGAAGAAAAGAGATGAGGAGAGAAACAGATGACATAGCAAGTATTAGGAATCATAATGGCACCAAACTCTGTAGTTAGAGAAAACTGAAAAATAACGGACTTTTAAAAATTCTGAAGGAGAATCATTAATCAACTCAGAATTCTAAACCCAACCAAACTTTCCCAAAAGTGCCAAGGTAGAGTAAAGATATTTTTAGATAAGCAAGAAGTAAAAATTAAAAGTTTCTTTTCTAAGAAAGTTTTTGAAAGATATGCTTAGACCAAATGAGCAGTAAACTCAGGAGACCGGAGGTGCTGTACAGGGAAGTGGTGAGGAGTTCCTAGGTCATTTTCTTCCCTGTATAGCAGGTGGAAAGCAGTCATTCCCAACCAGAATAGTTGGCAAAGGGCTCTGGGCAAGAATTCTGCAGGGATAAAGATAGACTTGAAACCTTATCTGATGCCGTCAATGTTTTGGAAAATAAGAATGGAAGAATTTTGACGGTTATGATGGAGGATGTGGACAAATTAAAGATAAATACATAGAAAATTAAGCAAATGACATTCCAGGAAAACCAAAAATTTGTATGTTTTTGGAGGGGGGAAGGAAGGTGTACTACTTGGCTCAACAGATAGCAAAATTTAATTAGCAATGCAAAACGCTACCAAGTTAACTTAGTAAAGCCCTTGTGTATAGTTAGAGAAAGTAGTAAAGGAAAATGTGGTGCAAGTGTGATGTAAGAGAACGAAATCTTTTACAACCACCCTAGGGAATTGATATAAAATGCCAAAATGGAAAAAGGAAGACACAGCAGTGTTGGCAAACACTGCTAGAGACCTACCTGGGGTCCATTCTTCTCTTTTCCTTCCTAACAGAACATACGGTAGCAACACGCTTAGCAAAAAAATTTTATTTCCTTGCCTTTCTTGTCAGTAAGAGTGGTCATTTTATATCAATCTGGCCAGTGATACGTGTGACACATGATCAGAAGTCATTGGGTGGCAGATGCAGCTGAAATGTACCCTTTGCCCTTCCTCTTCTTGCCTGGAATACAGTTGAGTTGCTGGAGGTGCAGCATCCATCTTGAGACACTGAGGTGACAAGGATGAGAGAGAAAGTCATGGGCTAATGAGGGGAGTTAGAGCAGAAAGGTCTCAGATGGGGCTTGATGGCGTATTGGGTCGTGTGCCATCCCTGCTTTGCCTCTGGGCTTCTTTTACCTGAGAAAAATAAATCCTTTATTTGTTCAGAAAATTGAGATTTATTCAGAAAATTGAGTCGTTTGTTCATAAAATTGAGATTTGTTTAGAAAATTGAGTTGATCAAGCACAATAGTTAAAAAATATGGTGGTAAATAGTGTTTAAAACAGTTAAAATAATTCAAAGTGATGGTATGGGGGGATGGGGAGAGTGTGGTAGAAATTGCTGGGTTTTGATACAATTGATGCTGCAGTGAGCTCAATTTGACGTTTTGGACAATGCATATGTATTAGTTTAATACAATACAGATTAATAAGAAAGAAGACTATCTTCCTGCATGGAACATTTTGATATCTTCCTATTTTACTTGAAATAAAATCCAAACTCCTTTAACAGATTCTTCATGATATGGCTGGCCCTGGCCGCCTCCCTCCTCATCTTTCATCATCTTCCTCCTTGTCTAACCCCCAGCCGCATTACCTTCTTTCAATTTTGTAAACGCCCTTTTGGTAAATTTGCACATGAAGTTTCCTCTGGCTCAGTCAGGAGCCCAGGAGGAAACATGACAGGCGCAAACTTGGTGACCCAGGAGAGTTTAATAAAGGGCGAGATTTAAGGAAACCAACAAGGGAGGATGCAGTACTTTGGGGCCTACAAGGGCAGGGAACCATCCATCCCCAGGCCTGAACCACCTGTATGGAGAAAATCACCTGCTAGAACTGTGGCCTTTAGGAGAATAAAGCTGATAACCCACAGGTATTTGGACATTGAGAGCGCAGTGCTCACTGTTAATTAAAATGACTGCAGTGGTTGCTGTAGGAAAATGTCTCAGTGCACATTAGTTGGAAAGCTTGCTTGCGCTATGTAAAAGTCTCTACCCTTCTTCACTGAGTCTCTGGTGGTCACATGATCAGGGCCTCACAGAGCATGTGTTGAGGCCTCACATAGTAAAAGACTTCTTTTTTAACAAAATTTTGTTGAAGTATAGTTGATTTACAATGTTGTGTTAATTGCTGCTATACAGCAAGGTGATTCAGTTATACATATACATATATATTCTTTTTCATATTCTTTTCCATTATGGTTTATCACGGGATATTTGGTATAGTTCCCTGTGCTATACAGTAGGACCTTGTTGTTTATCCATCCTATATATAATAGTTTGCATCTGCTAATCCCAGACTCCCACTCCATCCCTTCCCCACCCACTCCCCTTGACAACCACAAGTCTATTGTCTATGTCTGTGAGTCTGTTTCTGTTTCATAAAAGTTCATTTGTGTCATATTTTAGATTCCACATATAAGTGATGTCATATGGTGTTTGTCTTTCTCTTTCTGACTTACTTCACTGAGTATGATAATCTCTAGTTCCATCCATGTTGCTGCAAATGGAATTATTTTGTTCTTTTTTGTGGCTAATATTCTATTGCGTGTGTGTGTGTGTGTGTGTGTGTGTGTGTGTGTGTGTGTGTGTATACCACATCTTCTTTATCCATTCATCTGTGGATGGACATTTAGATTGTTCCCATGTCTTGGCGATTGTGAATAGTGCTGCTATGAACATTGGGGTGCATGTATCTTTTTTTTTTATTTTTTTTATTTTTAAGAGAATAGTTTTATTTTTTCTAAATCTCAACTATATTCTTCTAAAGGGATGGGTTGTAGATAATTCTGAAAAAATAATATAGAAGAATAATTTGGGGAAAGTCTGGAGCTCTTTTCTCGTTTCTCATAGAGAAGATGTTCACAAAATAGATTTACTGACCATCTAACTTTCTGCTGTAAGAATTCATAGTCATAAAAAATTCCTAACCCTGGGGAAAATGGTTTCTACACACAACTTATCCTTTAACTGTATATTCATTTTTAGGCACAATTAGTTGTCCCAATGCCCAGTGTTTTCCAGAATGCAAAAAAGAATATTCGTAGAAGAGAAATACATAGGAGACTGTATATTCAAGGGCAGAGAATTAGTGAAGTTAATTGTCTCTCAGATTAAGGTTTTTAGACCACCTGCATCAGTATCATCAATCAAGTGGGTTAAAATGCAGATTCGTGAGCCCAATCCACAAATTAATCAGAATTTCTGGGGAAAGGGTTAGGAATCTGCAGTTTTAACACATATCTCACATGATTGTAGCGTACATGAAATTTGGATCACTACTACATTTCTGTAGCCTTTAGGAGCCAAAGCATGCCTCTCACTGTATTTGAAGAAGACTGAGCTATGAATCCAATGTTTGTTAAGGTCTCTTTCTCCTATTAGTCTGGAGCAAGGAGAGGGAGGTTGCAGAGGCAAAGCTGAAAGCAGAGGCAAAATAATATTTTAAAGAGAGAAAAGAATTTACTTCGCATAAAGACTCCAAACCCATATGTAAGAATGTATGGGTTTCATTGTACTAAAAGGGAATATGCAAATCCTACTAAAAAGAATGCTATAGATATTAGGAAACAGAAGTACTATAATTTTAAAGTTTTCAAATGGGCATATTAATTTATATTCATGATTGACATTTTAGATTTCAATTCAAACTAAAGTGGGTAAGAAACAAAACATGTACCTTTTTGAATGATAGTTTTGTCTGGGTGTGTGCCCAGGAGGGGGATTGCTGGATCATATGGCAACTCTGAGGAACCTGCATGCTGTTCTCCGTAGTGGCTGCACCAATTTACATTCCCACCAACAGTGCAGGAGGGTTCCCTTTTCTCCACACCCTCTCCAACATTTATTATTTGTAGACTTTAGTAAAAGGCTTCTTGGTCACGAGTATCCAGGTACATAGTTCAGCACTTGAATTTAAAATGAGGGCACAATCGGTATTGACATGGGAGGTGCCCCTGGCAAACTGGCCTGTGAAGATCACCCTGTCATAGCCTTGGTTCCTTGCCCTCCAGAGAGCCGACACGCCTTCACTGGGGTGGATGAGCAGGAGAGACAGAGACACCCGGCCCCCCCAGAACAGGGTGAAGCTGACAAGGTAGGTGCCATTGTTGAAGTCTGTCACCTTTCCCGAAGCGCCTGCCTTCAGGGCTGGGGAGGACATCCTGGCCCTCAGGAAATGCCCGCCGTATTCCTTCCTGCGTCCCAAGTGGTCCCTCACCTCCAGCAGGACGTCTAGCTGATCCCCCCTGCAGTATGTGTCTTGAGGGCTGAGGAGGGTGGCTTTGCTGTGTGTGGAGCTCAGCTGGTCTAGTTTCTCCATGATCCCCTTTATTCTCAGCTCAGTCTCTGTTGGTGAAACCGCTGGATCCAGTGGTACTTCATGGTGTAAGACCATTCTGAAGGTATTTCTGTGATGCATAAAGGGAGGCATCTCTTATTCACACCACACTTGAAATGACAAAGACTGAGACATATTCTATGTACACAGCTGAACCTGTCTCTGTTAACCTTAAGGTTGGATTTATATCTTTATTAATATATTACCACCAAAGAGTCCAGTCCAGGAATTTCCATAATTAAAGTGCAGAAAGCTTTTGGTAAAACCTATGTGTCAATTGTTCCATTACTATTCCACTACTATTCCATAGGCTATTAAAGCCCATTAAAAAATATTAAAAAATATTAAAAGAATTCTTTTGATTAAGAAGTGGTTACAACAGTACATTGAAAGAAGTAAATATTAAGAAATATTTCACTATGTCTGCGTCCTAATAAAATGAAAGGAAAAATCATAATAAAAAAATAAACATTTTTAACAGTGAAATGTCAAGTTTTTTTGGTAGGTACCGCATAAAGAAGGTACAAAATTAAAAAGATACAAAATGGAAAGAAGTATGAAAGGAGCCTCCCTCTTTCATTCCTGCCTCCTGCCACACAGTTTTCCTCCCAGGATTAATCACTCTTATCTCTTTTATAAATACCTTTCCAGAGCCTATGTATATATACACATGTGCACGCACATACACACACACACTACATACATTCTCTTTTCTTTTTACATAAATGGTAACATTATATGCATTGTTCTGTGCCTTGCTTTTTAATGTAAGGATGTATTCTGAGTATCTCTTCGTTTTAGCACATACTGAGCTGCTTCAGTCATCCATTAAGATGGACGCAAAGTATTTCATTGAATGGATGTATCATTCTTTAACAGTCGCCTGTTGGTGGACGTATAGATTTTCCCCATTTTCTGCTAATACAGAAATTAATAATCTTGTACATTTATTCTGGAAATGGAATTACTGGGTTGAAATTTAAGGGCATTTTTTATGTGTATGTTCTAAAATATGGAAAGGTTTGTGGGTTTTTTCTTTTGACCACACCACGTGGCATGTGGGATCTTAGTTCCCCGACCAGGGATGGAACCCATGCCCCCTGAAGTGGAAGCGCAGAGTATTAACCACTGGACCGCCAGGAAGTCCAGGTTTGTGTTTTCATTCTCATAATTTTCTTTATATAATATAACAGATATATGCAATAGATTTACATAACACATTTAATATTCTTTTTTCAGCAATATCTGTTGACTCCCTACCTAAGCAGTGACCAAAATTATTTACACTGTCTTGCCCCAATTTTCTCCTCTCCACTACTGTATTTTTGTTCTTTAAATTATTTATCTTTGTGTTCACCCTATTTCCTTAAAAGTGTGTGTTTTTTCTTAAATTTTTTTTTTAAATTTTTTTTAAGTGAGTTTATTTATTTATTTTTTAATTAATTTATTTATTTTATTTATGACTGTGTTGGGTCTTCGTTTCTCTGCGAGGGCTTTCTCTAGTTGCAGCAAGCGGGGGCCATTCTTCATCGTGGTGCGTGGGCCTCTCACTATCGCGGCCTCTCTTGTTGCGGAGCACAGGCTCCAGACGCGCAGGGTCAGTAATTGTGGCTCACGGGCCCAGTTGCTCCGTGGCATGTGGGATCTTCCCAGACCAGGGCTTGAACCCGTGTCCCCTGAATTGGCAGGCAGATTCTCAACCACTGCGCCACCAGGGAAGCCCAAAAATGTGTGTTTTAATAAAGTTATATGTATTATATGTATAACTATATACAGAATATTCTATATATACTATGATATATATAGTACTATATACTATATATAATATTATATATTATATATTATCTATAATGTATAGCATATTATACTATAGTATAATATAGTATATATAAGTACTATATGTAATAAATATATAATTGTATTATGTATAACGTTTATTAAAACATATATTTTTAATATTTATGTATATATATGTGTGTGTACTTATTAGCTTTAAAAAGTATCTTTAAATACCAGAGTAAAAATGATAAGGAAATCTCTCTACCTGCCCTCCTTCATCTTTTGTTATTTATAACATTTCTGGGTTATCAGAGTTTATAATATTTGTGTGTCAGAACACACACAACATTTATGGTTTTCCAACCATAATCTCCCTAGTTTTGTTTTGGTTTTGGCTAGTACTATAGTTTAGTGGATTCAGTAATTGTTGTCATTCTATTTGTAAGAGTTTTTCATCATTTATCCCTTGTTTAACTGAAGCTGGTCTTCTACATTTTAAAAAGAAGAGTTCATAAGGACTATATCCCCTGTGTTTGTTGTAATAGTTGGATTTTTTTAAAAAGTTTGAATCTATAAATAACCTGAGATTCATTTGATATGTGGTATAAGGTGAGAATACAAATTAACTTGTAATCTCCAGCAGTGTATGATATCTAGAGAAGCAATTTTGCTTATTATTTCTTTAACCTTCAGAAAAATGCAACTGTTCAAGGGACAAATTAAGAATTAAAATATGCTTTCCTTCTAGGAAACTGAGACTTCAAACAGAAAAACATATGTTCAATGAATTTGAGGATTTAGGGGAGAAAACAGTTCAAGTAATTAGCTACAGAACCTATGTTGCGAAGAAAAGGAAATTGGGGCCAGGCGGGGTCTTATGAGTTGAAAGAAAATGAAAGAATCAAGGAAACAGTGCCTGGAACATAAAAGGCTTCAAAACATTTTTGTTTACTGGATTAGTGAGTGAATTCAAGGTTTCTGGGAGGTGTAATGAGAGTGAGAGTACAGGCATACCTTGGAGATATTACGGATTTAATTCCAGATTGCAACAAAGCGAATATCCGCCTTAAAGTGAGTCACGTGGAGTTTTTGTTTTTCCACTCCATATGAAAGTTATGTTTACACTATACTGTAATCTCTTAAGTGTGCCATAGCATTATGTCTAAAAAAACAATGTCCATACCTTAATTAAAAGATACTTTATTGCTAAAAAATGCTAACCATCATCTTGCCTTCAGCGAGTTGCCATCTTTTGGCTGCTGACTGATCAGGGTGGCGTTATTAATTGGCCTAATTTCAATATTGTTGTATCTCAGAATGGAGAGGCCTGAGGAGAGGAAGAGAGGGGAATAGCTGGTGGGTGGACCAGTTGGAACACACACAACACTTATCAATTAAGTTCATTGTCTTATATGGGTGCAGCTTGTGGTGCCCCCAAACAATTATAAGAGTAACATAAAGATCACTGGTCATATATTGCCATAACCAATAAAATGATAATGAAAAAGTTTTAAATATTGCAAGAATGACCAAGATGTGACACAGAGATACAAAGTGAGCAAATGCTGTGGGAAAAATGGCACCAATAGACTTGCTCAACTCAGAGTTGCCACAAACCTTCAATTTGTAAACAATGCAATATCTGGACTTCCCTGGTGTCCCAGTGGTTGAGACTTCGCCTTCAAATGCAGGGGGTGCAGGTTCAATCCCTGGTCAGCGAATTAAGATCCCACATGGCTTGGGGCCAAAAAACCAAAACATAAAACAGAAACAATACTGTAGCAAATTCAATAAAGACTTTAAAATTGGTCCACATTAAAAAACAAAACTTAAAAAAAATGCAATCTCTGCAAAGTGCAATAAAGCAAAGTTCAATAAAACAAGATATGCCTGTATAAGAAATGTAGAAGATTAAGTGTCTGTGGTTAAAAAGTGTGAGATATCAGTTGGGTGATAACAAGGTTCAAGGTGTGGCCTGTAAAGTGTGTTGTCAAGATACATCAGATGTGAAGGTCCCTGGTACGTAGAAAGAAAAAACCACCAGAAGGCTTGAGGTTTCAATTGATTTGGATGTGGGATCTAAATTCTTTCTGGGCAATGGAAGAATTTTTGGGGAGGCGATGAAGAATTAACCAGCTACATAATTATTTTGTGAATATGAGGAAACATTCAACTCTATGAGGTAGGTCCTAGCTTATATTTATTTCATAGATTAGGAAATGAAGCAGGAAGATGTTAAGTAATTTGCCTATGGCCATAAGAGGAATAACTGCCAGAGTCAAGATACAAGTCCAGGCAATCTGACTCTCAAGCTTGTGATCTGACCATTCTGCAGCCCCACCTCCAAGTGTGTGTGTGTGTGTGTGTGTGTGTGTAGTGGTGGTGGTGGTGATGGTGGTGGGGCAGGTGTTGTTCGTTTATGTGACTGCGACCCTAGGGGATGGTGCAGAGGCTGAGCAGCATGGTACTCCTAGATGTGGTCACATCGACCAGAGCCTGTCCTCTAGGGCAGCTCAGGGAGCTCTGGAGTCTTGTTTTGCGTGTATAGTTTAGAAGGAGACTGTTCCATTCCATAGTTACCCTCATCCCCTAAGACTGAGCTGGGTCACAAGGGGAGGAGACTCAAAAATTTTTAAAACTCTTAGGCATTTCAGAAACTGTGATATTTTTTTAAAAATGTACTGGACAATTGATCCATTTGTTCAACAGACATTTTAGAATCTGTCTTTACTAGGCATAGTAAGGGGCATTCAAAGCAAGATCTCTACTCAAGAGTAATATAAAATTTAGTTGGGGACACAAGTTAAGGCAAAGTAAGTTTAACTCTATCCATCTCATTTACTTTAGTCTCTCAAGTTACAAAATTATGCGTTAACTGAGGGAATATTAAATCTTTCCCAATTAAAAAAACTTTCCCACCCTCAATATATCACCAGGCAATTTAATGCCATGTTCTTGGTCTGACCTGGGATAGGCTGAATTCTGAGAGAGGTTTTATTAAGTGGAGAAACTGAACCTTTAAAAAAAAAATCTTTGTGGAATCCTTCAGTTGTAAAATGAGCCATACATTTAGCCCTAATATAGGTGCTAGCGGTGTTTTATGAATCATCTTATTTGAAAACAAAGCAGACGAGGGAGGGCCTGCATACTAAGGCACAAGGAAGATGAACCCTTTTGTACATGCTGTTCCTTCCAGAACGCTTTCCCTCTAGGTTGCTCCCTTTGTACCCCTTCTTTTGCGTCCCTGAATTCTACTCATTTTTCTGGTATTATTTCAGATATTACTTCCTCCGGAAGCACTCTCTGGACTCAATGCTGGGGCGTGACTCTGTTTCCCCTAGCATCCTTTCGTAGCAGGTATCACACAGTATTGCAATAGTTTGATGCTGACCGGTATTCTCTCTTGTTTAACATTGTGTCCACACCCCGAGGCCGCCATATAATAGTTGTTGAGTAAACAAGTGTTCATTTAATGAATGATTCTCGGAGCAGAACCTCGTTCTTCCTACAGTTGCTTCAATATCGTCTTTTTTAAAATATTTTTTAATTAATTAATTTATTTGTGGCTGCATTGGGTCTTTGTTGCTGTGCACGGGCTTTCTCTATTTGCATCGAGTGGGGGCTACTCTTCATTGCGGTGCGCGGGCTTCTCATTGTGGTGGCTTCTCTTGTTGCGGAGCACAGGCTCTAGGCGTGCGGGCTTCAGTAGTTGTGGCTCATGGGCTCCAGCGTGCAGGCTGTTGTGGCTCATGGGCTTAGTTGCTCCGTGGCATGTGGGATCTTCCTGGACCAGGGCTCAAACCTGTGTCCCCTGCATTCGCAGGCGGATTCTTAACCACTGCACCACCAGGGAAGTCCAAAAACATGGCTCTTTACTACAGAGAGTGTGAGATGTATTCTTCGAGAAGCTTTATTGCTTTGCTTTTTGCATTTATGTCTATGATCTCCCAAGGACTGTAGGGGTCCAATTTTATTTTTCCCATATGGGTACCCTGTTTCCCCAGAACTATTTATTGAAAAGGGTCACTCACTGCTTCCCTCACTGCTCTGCAATGGTCTATTTGTCAGGAGCCAAGAGTTCTGTTCTCTGTATTCTGTTTCATTTGTCTTGTTTCTCTTTGCACCAGTACCACACTGTCATAATTCTATAAATAGCTTTAAAATAAGTATTGATATCTGGAAAAGTAAGTTCTGTAACCTTCTTTTTTTAGAAGTATCTTGATATTTTTGGCCCTTTGAACTTCCTTAGAAATTTTAGAATCGTATTGTCAAATTATGCATGTGCACACAGATGCACACACACACACACACACACACACACACACAACCTGTTCAGATTTTGATTGGAATTGTGTTGCATCTATAGGTCTGTTTAGTCCTTCAATTTTGGCTGGAGAGTGGGGTGTGTGTGTGTGTGTGTGTGTGTGTGTGTGTGTGTGTGTGTGTGTATCTCACACATTGTTGTATTTATTCCTATCTTTTGGGTTACTCAGTGTTTTTGATAGTTCACTGAGTTGTACTTTTAAGTTTTGTGTACACTCCTAAATATATTGTCATGTTTTACAATAGTGACGATTTTAAAACATGCATTTACAATAGGTCAAAAGTCCCAAATTTCTAAAATTAAATATAATACAACATAAGATACCATGGGATTTTAATTATATTGTCTAATCATCTGTTGCTACTATGAGGGAAATTATTAATTTTTGTATGTTGAGCTTGTATTAGGTCACCTTCTAAATTTTTATATTTAGCTCTTTTTTTAAAAGAGAATGTTTCTTAAAGTGAGTGATCAAATAACCAGAACAGTTACTTTTGTTCTTTCTGACACATACAGCCAGGACACTGTTGAATAGAAATAGTGGCAGGCATTCATGTTTTCTTCCTGACGTTAGTAAGAAACGTTTGTTATGTTTCATTCACTAAGTGATGTTTATTGTAGTTTTCTGGTAGATAAATTTTAAGTTCTGGGAGCTTTCTTCTCTTCCTAGTTTGTTACTAGTTTTCCCCTCAACCTCCAAAGAATTTGTGTTCAAGTCTATCAAGATTTTTGTTTTAAACTAGGTGCTGGCAAACTATGGCCTAGAGGTCAAATACGTTTTACCACTTTTTTTGGGGGGGACCCATCATCTAAAAATGGTTTTTGCATTTTTAAAAAGTTGGGCAAAAATCCAAAGAAGAATAAAACTATATGAAATTCAAAATTCAATATCCATAAATGACGTTTTATTGGAACACAGCCATACTCATTCGTTTACATGTTGTCTTGGCTACATTCATGCTTTCACGCTACGATGGCAGAGTTGAGCAATTGTGACAGAGGTAATGGCCTGCAAAGCCTAAAACATTTACTGTCTAGCCCTTTACAGAAAAAGTTAGATGACCCCTGTTTTAGACCATCATGATGACCACTTTTATTCTCTTTTACCCTACTAAAGTATCAAATAGGATGCTTTCAGCCACAAGTAATAGAAATCATGACCCAAATTTACTTAAAGAATAAAAACATTCACATGTAGACAAGCTCTGGGCATGGCATAATCGTTCTTCGTGTCTATTTTTTTGGCTTTGCAGCCTATATTGGTTGTCTTTCTTCTTAAGTGTCCTCCCTCCCCAGATGGAATCTTTTAAATTTGATTTTCTTTGTCCCTAAAAGAAGTAAAACTTCTCTGACAGTACAAATAGGATTATTTGCCGACTGGTCCCTAGGGATTTTGTATATTGTTTTAACAAATGTAGTTAAGTACATGTTAATCTGATTTCCAATCATATGATCAGGTGTGTGGATACTATTGGTGCCATATGCAATGGTGATATCCTAGGTATCAATGACACCTACATGGAAATTTTTGAAAATGTCCTTCCTGGTAAGGTATTGAATGTTAACCATGGATGTCTCCAAACCTCTCTGTGTCTATGTGTATCTCCCTGATGTTTTCTGTTTTAAGGATCATTTTAGTGGCCGGGCTTCTTAGGAGGAGTCATTCAATAGCCTTTCCGACATGGATGGCCCTGAGAATGAAAATGTCAACGTGGAAGGGTCTGAAGTGCTAGCCAAGTGTGGTGATGGCTGTGTTTCTTTGATGATGATGGCTGACATCTGGTCAGTTTCCTGAGGGATATAATCCTCATCTATCACAGAATAGGAAAGTGATAAAAGGGTAGCTATGTTTTTCCCACTGACTCTGAATGTGTCTTTCTGTATCCAGAGGGAATTGTTTCTTAAAAATTCTAGTTCCATGAAGATAAAAAATTTTAGTGCTGATAAAAAAAATAAATAAACTTTTAACTAGAAGGACATGATTAATATATATTTTTTAAAATTTATTTATTTGTTTTTGGCTGCGTTGGGTCTTCGTTTCTGTGCGAGAGCTTTCTCCAGTTGCGGCGAGCGGGGGCCACTCTTCATCGCGGTGCACGGACCTCTCACTATCACGGCCTCTCTTGTTGCGGAGCACAGGCTCCAGATGCGCAGGCTCAGTAGTTGTGGCTCACGGGCCCAGTTGCTCCGCGGCATGTGGGATCCTCCCAGACCAGGGCTCGAACTCGTGTCCCCTGCATTGGCAGGCAGATTCTCAACCACTGCGCCACCAGGGAAGCCCATGATTAATATTTTTAAAAAGAATATCCTATCATTTAAAATGCTCACCCATCAAGATTATTTCTGACTGGATCTTCCCTACTCTCTAGGGTAGAGCACATGTTCATATGTGTGAAGTGTCAATCAAAATGTAAAGTTTTCATTGGAATTTATAAACCGGAATATTTCTTCTGAAAGAGGGAATACGATATATTCTAAATTAAAAGGCTCAAATTTAGAAAGCTAAGTGAAGTTGAAAATAAAACAGCCAAAATGAGAAAATAGAGACCTTATTAAAAGTATTTTTAAACCAGCCTGAATTTCTAAAAGAATATAAAATAGTTACATACTTTTTACAACTTTGAGTAGGTAGTGCATCCACTACCGCAGGGTAGAGTCTCCCAGGAGGTAAATGAGTTTTCCTTTTAAACATCCATTTACCTTAATTGTATTAACTGAATCTTGAAGTTCTGTCATTCCTTTGCCATCTTTGCTGACGCTGTGCTGACTTAGGCCTTGGGCCCTAACCTGAATCTCACTGGTCTGACAGTTGGTGTCCTTGTATAAAATCACTTACCTTTGTTCAATTAATGAAGCAATATTCTTATTTCTTCTATGAACATTTTTTTATAGGAATATTTTTAAAAATTTAAAAAATAGCTTAAAAATAACATATCCACATTTTAAAAACTTCAAAAAAGCTTTAAAATATCTAACTTGAATTCATATTTTTAAATAGGATTTTGCTAAAAGTGACATGCAACAGCCAACACAAACCAATATTCTGAGATTTTTCCAGCGAGTTCCATTAGAATTACAAGCTCTCTTGGCACATGGTCTGCCTTCCAATGCATCTCAGGTAGCAGCGCACCAAGAGTTTTGCTGTGGGGTAACAGAGATCATCAGATTCCTCACCTGTCATGCTTCCTCGTCACTTGCTGTGTCACTCTCCTGCCACTAGACCAATGCATTGTATTTTGGTTTGTTTACATCAGCACTTCTGTACTAATATCATATTCTGTATTAGATAGGAAGAAAATAATAATGAATTAAAAATACAAACGTATTTATCCCTCACATAACAGTCATAGAGTGAGCAAGCCAGGGCTAATATGATGTTGCATGGTGTCAGGGATTCCAATTCCTTCTGTCTGCTTGTTCTGCTGTTCTTTTTTCAGGGGGGCTGGTGTGATACTCTTAATTTTATTATTCCTTTTACAGCTTTACTGAGATTTAATTGGTGTACAAAAAAACGCATATACTTAATGTGTACAGTTTGATGAGTTTGAACAGATGCATAAACCCATGAGGCCATCACCACAATTAAGGTGCTATTCTTAACCCATGACTTCAATCCCACGGTCTAACATGGCTCTTTCATCGCTTACCATTATATCTACAGTTCAGCCAGTAGGAAGGGGAGGGCTAGTTGTTTTACTTTTAAAGGCATGACCTAGAAGTTTCCCTTATCACTTCCACTCACAATCATGGCAAAAATCTAGTCATGGCCTTAACTAGCTGAAAGAAGGCTGTGGCCTTTAGTTCGTGACAATGGACCCAGCTAAAATTATGGTGTTCAATGACTAAAGCGGGAGAGGGGAATGGATATTGGGAGACCACCTGCTTCACTCTCTGTGCTTAGCCCCATGTAGGCCTTGTGGTCTCTGGTTGTCATGTGCACATAATAGTCATCAACGTGGTTGTTCTGTGTGTGTAACCTTTGGACAAATGGCAAAATGGTGCTGATTGCAGAACTGGAAGAATTCTGGATTAGCTATTCCATGATGACCTGGAGGAGTTGTGAAGTCCTGGTGATTTTAGCCTGCTAAAGAGAGTTTTCATAATCCTATGAAATTCCCGTGTTGGAGTTTCCATGTGACATGTTTGACCTTCTATGATGTTTGACAGCATCACATCCTGGATGGCTGAATATCATAACCCTGGAAACTTAACATTGCTATACCCATCCTAATAATGCACTGGCATACTTTGGTGAGAAAGATAGCCTTTGAGTTTACTATTATAAACCATATCTTGTATAATATTACCCATCCTAATAATGCACTGGCATACTTTGGTGAGAAAGATAGCCTTTGAGTTTATTATTATAAACCGTATCTTGTATAATAATATTACCCATCCTAATAATGCACTGGCATACTTTGGTGAGAAAGATAGCCTTTGAGTTTATTATTATAAACCGTATCTTGTATAATATTACCCATCCTAATAATGCACTGGCATACTTTGGTGAGAAAGATAGCCTTTGAGTTTATTATTATAAACCGTATCTTGTATAATATTAATTTGTCAGGGTATTCATTTTTGCCAAGTGTCAAACTAAGCGCTCTGCAGGACTATTTCAAATATATAGCAAATTCTCTTATGATCAGTCTTACATGTTTATTTTACTTGATAATTTTAGAATAGGCTTGAATATTTTTAAGAGTATGTTAGTAATAGTTTTAAGATTCCATTGTATTTATGGATTAGTTTAGAGAGTGTGGCAGGCAGACTAATGGCCCTCCAAAAATATCTACATTATAATCCCTGAGACCTGTGAATATGTTACCTTCCATGGCAAGTGGGACTTTCCAGATACGATTAAGGGTATGGATTTTGAGATGGGAGATTATCCTGGATTATCTGGGTGGGACCAATCTGAATCGCCTTAGTTCTCAGAAGTGGAAGAGGGAGGCAGAAAAATGGGTCAGAAAGATGTGGTGGGAGGACTTGACCCACCATTGTAGCTTTGAAAAAAGGAGGAAGGGGGCTGCGAGGAATGTGGGCAGCCTCCAGAAGCCTGAAATGACAAGGAAACTGATTCTGCCCTAGAGCCTCCAGAAAGGAATGCGGTCCTGCTACACCTTAATTTTAGCCCAGTGAGACTGATGTTGAACTACTGAACTGCAGAACTGCAAGATGATACATTTTTGTTGTTCAAGATACTTTGTTACAGCAACAATAAGAAAATAATGCAGAGATGATTGACATTTTTTTCAGTATCAAGTCATCCCACCCAGAAACAAACAGTATTTTTTCATCTATTTATATAAATTTTATTTTATATCACTTAGTAGCAATTTAAATTGTCTTTCTGTGGGTCATGCACATTTCGTTAAATTGTGAATTAGCTCTTTAAAGCACAAAGCAGATTGCATCACTCTCTTTCTTAATTGTTTTTTTGTAGCTTTCAAAAACTTACTGAATAAACACTAAAATCCTCAGCTTTGTACTTCAGAGCCTTCCATGATTTAGTTTCTTCCTTTTTTTAGCCTCATGCTTCACTACGTTCCACCAAATGCTCTCACTCCTTTGGGCTGTTGAACAAAGTTCATGATAATTTTGCTCCTGAGTAGAGTTATCAGATTAAAAAAATACAGAATACTAAATTGAATTTGAATTATTTTTAACAAGCAATAATTTTTTGGTGTCAGTATTTCTCTTGCAATATTTTCCCTTTATCTCATGTCATATGCATAAGAAATTAGGAATTACTGAAATTGAACTGATACTTTGTATTATTATTTGCTAAACCTGGCAACCTTACTCATGATCTTTATGAGTTTTCTCTTTCACCTCATTCCCTGTCTACAGATATCCTTTGGGGCTAAGTCAAATACCACCTTATCATAAGCCCTTCTGCCTTTTTACTTCCTTCATAGAATTGGTAGGTTAAATGTCTTTCAGATTGCAGCCTTGCTGAACATTTATTTTTCTCCATTTGCCCATAATGCCTCATATCTGTTAGAATCTCAATAAACATTTGCTGAATAAATGAATAAATATTAGGCAATAAATCAGTTGAGGTACATCTCAAAATGATTGTTATTGGTAAACTCTTAGGCTTTAAAGAAAGTTATTTTAAAGCTAAGTATAAACATTGTTCTTTCATAAGTAATATGGCTTTGTGTTTAACACTAAAACACATTTAATGAAATGGAAAACTCCATATAAAACTGCTAAGTGCATCCACTAAAGGTTAGGAAGGTATGCCCACAGAGAATTCGGCTAACCAAACCAAAATGTTCCTACTCTGAAGCTGTGGGTATCCATCAGAGATTTGTACAGAATGTCCCCCAGACAGAATCACTGACTCTAGGAGATGCATTCCTGGGTTTAAATATGGATGTAGGATATGAATACTTTCCCCTTTGGGATAAATTGAGATGAAATCTGTTATAAAAAGAGTTTGAAATAATTTCCTTGAATTGATTTCTCTCTTTAAAATCCAAGGTGATTGACACCACAGACCCCTGCTAGGAATGGTGTTCCCGGAAAATCGTGATTGCTAGGGTTGATTCTGATAAAGTTTCCTCTGTGTCAGAATGTCTCTTAGAAGATCCATGCCAAGCACCACCTACCACAGGACAAAGCAAACTTACTGTTATATCAGGAGACATCGATGTGGTTAAGATGTTTCATCATTTCAACTCCTACACTGGACCTTCAAAAAACTAAGACAACAAATTACCCTGCTGTCTGTTGACACAATACAAGTAATAGAAGCTTGTGAGTGAAGGATAATTTAAAATTTGCTACAACTGCAAGCTATTATGGTTGTTGTAAATATTGTATCTATTGGGCATTGTATATGAATTAGGATTTTTTATTGTATATCCATTGTATATGCATTAGGAAAACTATTTACCTTTCTGGGAGCACCTTGAAGTCCAGGGCAGCTCTGCTCTTCTGTCACATGCAATCAGTGTGTCCTGGAATTTTAGTTTCAAAGTATTTATCTAATCTGAAAGTCCTCCTCTCTCTCTACTTACACATCACTTATTCAAGTTCATACAATATTTTTCTTAGATTACTGTCAGCCTCTAGCCAGGCTGTCTCAATTTTATCCCATCTAAATTCTTCAACACAACTGCCAGAGCATCCTTTCTAATTGCAAATGCAACTGCATTACTGCTTAAAATACTTTATTTTAAAGTTGTTTATTTAAAGTCCCCATCACTTACCTAAGGAGTTCAGGCTTCTTAGCCTGGCATGAAGACCTCTTCTCACAGGGTTCCTGCTTCCCTCTTTATATATGTTTTCTGCTATGTTTACCTTCCATTTTTCCTAGAAACTTGCTTTCTGAGCGTTGTAAGCTTTATGAAGGAAGGTAATGCATTTGCCTGGTCCACTGCTGTGTCCCTAATACCTCACAAGGTGGCTGGCAGAAAGTCATGTTCAGTCTGATGCATGAATAAATATGCACTGCGTTTCTTTCCTCCAATTGATGAAAGACTGACTATCTGACTCTCCTACTTCAAAGCTCTTACCCTCCCTTTGATCCACTCTTTGTTCCAATCCTGTGTACATGTGTAGGTAAGTGGTAGCAGGCAGAAAGGGGACACGGAAGAATGGGGACCCAGGTGCCAGGTAGTACAACAGATATAAGTGGTACCTGATTCGCTGCTATGGATGTCTCTTCAGGTTCAATCCAGAGAAAGGAAGAGATCGCCACATTTTCATCCTTACTGGGACTTAGGCATAAGGACACTTAGTGGGTAGGAGGAGATTTGGTGAGGGGTACCATCAGAGATCAAAGGGAAAGAACAGAAACCCAACTGTGCTTTTACTTGTTTCAGAAGGGAATCAAAGACTATTGATCAGGAGCCAACACTTGGATAACTACGTAAGATCTGAAATGCATGTTATTTTTCCATGTTTGCTATCCATACTTTACTTCCTCTTAGCATATTTTTTGGAAGCTTAAGGGGAAAAGACTGTAAGCTTGACTTAAAAAACTGCTAAGAAAGGGGTTGCTGAGAACCTAGCATTCCACTCTATGGCCAAGCTTAGGGAAAATGAATTCCCAGGAAAAAAAATGGATCCCTAGGGGGAAAAAAAAAAGAATGGAAAGGGAAAAGGAAATGGACTGAGCCCCTGAGACTTACAGAAAGTTAGCAAAGTAGCCAAAGAGTCTGGAACTGATAGGTTGTCTCAGGGATTGGCCCACAGGTTCTGGGATTTGTGGTGGCATATAAGTTATCCTTTGTAAATTCCCAAAGTGACTCATGAAGTGTTTTGCAGCTTATGGTAGAGCTGGCAGACCAGGAAGTGAGCATGTTTATGAGGAATGGGAGAAAATCTTGGCATTGACACTGCCATGATTGATATGAGAAATATGCTTACACCCCAGTTTATGGAGGCGTGTTCAACTGGAGGCTTCCGAGAATCACTAGATCACAACTCAGGGAGTATGAAGGACTCCTCCAACCTGATATCTGAGAATATCTGAGAATACCTGATCTTGAGATCAATTGGAGATGACCAGTAGGAAGGAGTTGGATATTTGGAAAGATGCCTCAGGCTGCAGTGTGGGCAATGGATTAGAGAGGGTAAGCTAGGCAGAAAGGAATCTGGGACAAGTAATCTGGATGAGATGATGATCTGAACTCAGGTAAGAGCCCTAGGCATGGAGAGAAATGGATAAATGCAGAAGATACTTAAGAGGTAGAATCCACAGAATATGGTATGGGGGATGAAAAAGCATGGATGTTATCATACACGTAGCAAGGAATCCTTTTCTGGTGTCACATCTATTAACTGACACAGCAGAATACTTTTCCATTGAACATATTTTGTAAAATCTAGGTCTACAGTAAAAGATATGACTGAATCTGAGAATACCGGTCATCATGGAGAAGGACAGGCATATATAATATAGTTCACCTTGGGCAGCCCTCTTTTTATTGAACATCTGAGTGAGAATGCCAACCTTGGTGGTGGGAGTCATGAACAGGGGGCTCAGGAAGATGCCGCATACCTGATCAGACCTTAAAGAGGCATCTGAGAGGGTCATGCTCAATATTAATTGAGGTAGGCAATGTAGCTCTGCCTGTGGGCACCTCTCAGGGTATCTAAAAGTATACTTAGCTGTGAAAAAAGGCTTCTTCCTTGACAGTAAGATAAGAAATTTCTCCATTCCTGGTTGTCATGTCAGTCAGGGCCTCACAGAGTATGTGTTGAGGTCAGAAAGTAGAATTCTTGGTCACGAGTATCCAGGTACACAGTTCAGCACTTGAATTTAAAACCAGGGCGCAATCAGTATTGACATGGGAGGTGCCCCTGGCAAACTGGCCTGTGAAGATCACCCTGTCATAGCCTTGGTTCCTTGCCCTCCAGAGAGCCGACACGCCTTCACTGGGGAGGATGAGCAGGAGAGACAGAGACACCCGGCCCCCCCAGAACAGGGTGAAGCTGACAAGGTAGGTGCCATTGTTGAAGTCTGTCACCTTACCCGAAGCGCCTGCCTTCAGGGCTGGGGAGGACATCCTGGCCCTCAGGAAATCCCTGCCGTATTCCTTCCTGCATCCCAAGTGGTCCCCCACCTCCAGCAGGACGTCTAGCTGATCCCCCCTGCAGTATGTGTCTTGAGGGCTGAGGAGGGTGGCTTTGCTGTGTGTGCTGCTGGTGGTGGAGCTCAGCTGGTCTAGTTTCTCCATGATCCCCTTTATTCTCAGCTCAGTCTCTGTTGGTGACTTTAACAGGCTCGGTGATGTTTTAGGGTATGGGGACTTTGTGGAGCTGTTCCAGTGGCAGAGGGAAATGGGTAAGTTAGAGTGAACCAAAACTGAAAGGGCAAGGAATGTTACATACTATGAAATGAACCTGTCCAAATAATTTTTACTTATTCTGTGTTTGAATATTTATTTACATATTGTCATCAATTTTATTTAAACTCTGACAATTTTGAATAAAATGTATATTACACACATCTTTAACCTCAGTGTTTTTGAGAATGCCTGAACAATTGTAGATAAATATATTAAATCCAAAATATAGAGCTCAGAGAATACTTATGAGTAATAAATTGATTCCAGTGCATTTACTCTTCCTTTTCCTATACATCTTATCACCAGTCATTGTTACCTTCTGTTAGTTCTACTTATGTATATCTTTTACCCTCGTCTAATAGTCTTTTCTTCCCCAACTGTATTATAGTTCAAGTCACCATTGTTTATTTCCTGAATTGTAGAAGTCATCCCAAGGGTCAAAGCTTCAGTCCCGCTTTCTCTCCAATTAATTTTCTCCATTGTTGCTAAATCAGTCCTTCTCAAGCAGAACTCTCTTCACGTCCCTCCCTGCTTAAACCCCTTCAATGGCTTCTCATTACCCTGAGGGTAAAGTCTAATTTTAATATGGCTTTATGCTATGGCCTCTTTTTTAACTCTCTCCTTCTTGCCACTCCTTTTTTGCATTCTATTGATACATTTTAATGAGTAACTGTTATTATTTTCTGGAGCTGACCTTCCTTTCCTTCAGCTCTCACTCTTTATTAATACAATTTCCTCTTCCAGGATGGCTGGCCACCTCCACATTTTCCCCCAAACCACCTAAACATCTGTTAACTTCTTACGGAAAAATTGTTAGAACCTTAGAGGTTCCTTTTTATCCTTTTAGCACTAGATCATGTTTTTATAGGTTCTCAAATTCAGTAATTTCCAAATCTTATTGATAGTCAGAGGTGCCTGCAAACTTTTCTAAAAATATGGATTCTCAAGCTGCAGCCCAGATCAGCTGAATCATAATCACTAAATGCCTTGCCCGAGGGTTTATGTTTTTCAAAAACCTCACATGTAATCAAGTTAGGTAATTGTGAGAACAATGGTTATAGACTGGTGGTTGTCAACCCTTTCCACTGCACCCCAGCAATAAAATCAGTAACACCCACATGGTTGGTACAAAGCAATAGAGTAAATCAAAAGGGACAAGAAACAAGAAAATGAGATATAATTAAAAATAAAGATTAACAGAACCCAAGTTCCTTTCAAGGTCAGGAATAAGACAAAAATGTTATCCACTTTAGAAGTCCTGAACAATAAAACAAAAGAAAAGAAAACACACAAACAAGTGTATGAGAATTGTAAGGGAAGAAGCAAACTGTCTTATTTTTCATTTTTCTTTAATTTTTTATTTTTATTTTTTGCAGATGTTTTTATTGTCCACCAAAAATCTCCCACCAGAGTTAGCAAATTGTTAGCATTAACAGAGTCAGCAAGGAGCTGGATACAAAATAAACTTGTAAAAATAGCATTTATCTATACCAGTAATAATCACCAGAAAATACAACAGAAGATAATCTCTGACCTCATTGGAGGCATTTTGAAAACTCTTTTGAAGAACATTTTTAAAAGACCTTGAACGAAAAGCTTTAACATTTTTAAAAGTAGTAGAGCCTAATATTATAAATTTGTTAATTTTCCCTCAAATAATTTAAAAATTCTATGTATTTATTTTTTTAATTGAAGTATAGTTGATTTACAATATTGTGTTAGTTTCAGGTATACAGCAAAGTGATTAGGTTATATCTATCTATCAACCTACATATTTCTGATTATTTTCCATTATAGGTTATTACAATGTATCAAATATTGTTTCCTGTGGTATACAGTAAGTCTTTGTTGCTTATCTGTTTGATGTACAGTAGTCTGTATCTGTTAATCCCATACTCCTAATTTATACCTCCCCCTGCCTCTTTTTCCCTTTTGGTAACCATAAGTTTGTTTTCTATGTCTGTGAGTCTGTTTCTGTTCTGTGTATAGATTCATTTGTATTATTTTTTAGATTCCACATACAAGTGAGATCGTATAAATTTGTCTTTTTCTGACTTCACTAAGTATAATATTCTCTAGGTCCATCCGTGTTGCTGCAAATGGCAATATTTCGTTCTTTTTTTATGGCTGAGTAATATTCCATTGTATATACATATACCACCTCTTCTTAATCCAGTCATCTGTTGATGGGTACTTGGGTTGTTTCCATGTCTTGGCTATTGTAAATAGTGCTGCTATGAACATTGAAGCTCATGTGTCTTTTCTAATTATAGTTTTCTCCAGATATATTCCCAGGAGTGGAGTTGCTGGATCATATGGTAGCTTTACTTTTAGTTTTTTAAGGAACCTCCATACTGTTCTCCATAGTGGCTGTACCAACTTACATTCCCACCAACAGTGTAGGAGGGTTCCGTTTTCTCTACACGCTCTCCAGCATTTGTTATTTGTAGATTTTTTTATGATAGCCATTCTGATAGGTGTGAGGTGATATCTAATTGTAGTTTTGATTTGCATTTCTCTAATGATTAATGATGTTGAGCATTCTTTCATGTGTCTGTTGGGAATCTGTATATCTTCTTTGGAGAAATGTCTATTTAGGTCTTCTGCGCATTTTTGGATTGGGTTGTTCGTTTTTTTGTTATTGAGCTGCATGAGCTGCTTGTAAATCTTGGAGATTAATCCTTTGTCAGTTGCTTCATTTGCAAATATTTTCTTCCATTCTGATGGTTGTCTTTTGCTCTTGTTTATGGTTTCCTTTGCTGTGCAAAAGCTTTTAAGTTTCATTAGGTCCCGTTTGTTTATTTTTGTTTTTATTTCCATTTCTCTAGGAAGTGGATCAAAAAAGATCTTGCTGTGATTTATGTCAAAGAGTGTTCTTCCTATGTTTTCCTCTAAGAGTTTTATGGTGTCTAGTGTTACATTTAGGTCTCTAATCAATTTTGAGTTTATTTTTGTGTATAGTGTTAGGGAGTGTTCTAATTTCATTCTTTTACATTTGCTGTCCAGTTTTCCCAGCACCACTTATTGAAGAGACTGTCTTTTCTCCATTGTATATCCTTGCCTCCTTTGTCATAGATTAGTTGACCATATGTGTGTGGGTTTATCTCTGGGTTTTCTATCCTGTTTTTGTGCCAGTACCATATTGTCTTGATTACTGTAGCTTTGTAGTATAGTCTGAAGTTGGGGAGCCTGATTTCTCCAGCTCCGTTTTTCTCCCTCAAGACTGCTTTGGCTATTCAGGGTCTTTTGTGTCTCCATGCAAATTTAAAAAATTTTTGTTCTAGTTCTTTAAAAAATGCCATTGGTAATTTGATAGGGATTGCATTGAATCTGTAGATTGCTTTGGGTAGTATAGTCATTTTCACAATATTGATTCTTCCAATCCAAGAACATGGTATATCTCTCCATCTGTTGGTATCATCTTTAAATTCTTTCAACAGTGTCTTATAGTTTTCTGCATAAAGGTCTTTTGTCTCCATAGGTAGGGTTTATTCCTAGGTATTTTATTCTTTTTGTTGCAATGGTAAATGGGAGTGTTTCCTTAATTTCTCTTTCAGATTTTTCATCATTAGTGTATAGGAATGCAAGAGATTTCTGTGCATTATTTTGTATCATGCAACTTTACCAAATTCATTGATTAGCTCTAGTAGTTTTCTGGTGGCATCTTTAGGATTCTCTATGTAGACCTTAGACCTGTATTGCTGTAAACTTCCCTCTTAGAAGTACTTTTGCTGCATCCATAGATTTTGGAAAGTTGTGTTTTTATTTTCATTTGTCTCGAGGTATTTTCTGATTCCCATTTTGATTCCTTCACTGACCCATGGGTTTTTTAGTAGCATTTTGTTTAGTCACCCCATGTTGTGTTTTCTCTATTTTTCTTCCTGTAGTTAGTTTCTAGTTTCATGCTACTGTGATTGCAAAAAATGCTTGATATAATTTCTGTCCTCCAGAGTTCGTTGAGACTTGTTTTGTGGCCTACCATGCGATCTGTCATGGAGAATGTTCCATGTGGTCTTGAAAAGAATGTGTATTCTGCTATTTTTAGATGGAAAGCCTTGTAGATGTGTGTTGACTCCAACGGTCTAATGTGTCATTTAAGACTGCTGTTACCTTACTGTTTTCTGTTTGGATGGTCTATCCATTGATGTAATTGGGGGTGTTAAAGTCCCCTGCTATTATGCTATTATTGTCAATTTCTCCATTATGTCTGTTAATATTTGCTTTATATATTTAGGTGGTCCTATGTTAGGTGCATATATGTTAATAAGTGTTACATCTTCTTCTTGTATTCATCCCTTTATCATTATATAATTCCCTTCTTTGTCTTTTTTTATAGTCTTTGTTTTTAAAGTATTTTTTGTGATATGAGTATTGCTATATCTGCTTTCTTTTCGTTTCCATTTGCATGAAATATGTTTCCCCATCCTCTTGCTTTTAGGCTGTGTGTGTCTTTAGCTCTGAAGTGAGTCTCTTGCAAGCAGCATATGGGTGGGTCTTGGTTTTTTTTTTTTTTTTTTTTTTTTAATCAGCCACCCTATGTCTGTTGATTGGAACATTTAGTCCATTGAGTTGTTTTTTTTTTAAGATTTACTTTTATTTATTTTTGGCTGCATTAGGTCTTCATTGCTGCACGTGGGCTTTCTCTAGTTGTGGCAAGTGGGGGATACTCTTCATTGTGGTGCACAGAGTTCTCATTGCGGTGGCTTCTCTTGTTGCAGAGCATGGGCTCTAGGCGTGCGGGCTTCAGTAGTTGTGGTGTGCAGGCTCAGTAGTTGTGGCTCTTGGGCTCTAGAGCACAGGCTCAGTAGTTGGGGTGCACGGGCTTAGTTGCTCCATGGCATGTGGGATCTTCCCGGACCGGGGCTCGAACCCGTGTCCCCTGCATTGGCAGGCAGATTCTTAACCACTGCACCATCAGGGAAGTCCCTCCATTGACATTTAAAGTGACTATTGTTAGGTATGTACTTAGTGCTATATTGTTACTTGTTTTCTGGTTGTTCTTGTAGTTCCTTTCTGTTCTTTTCTTTGTGTTTTAGTTTCTTCCCCTGTGGTTTGATGATTTTCTTTAGTGGTATCCTTGTGTTCCTTTCTGTCTAGCTTTTATGTATCTATTTTAGGTTTTTGGTTTGTGGTTACCATTGGGATTAATATATGTTAACCTATAACTATATCTTTTAAACTGGTAGTCATTTAAGTTCAAACATATTCTAAAAGATCTACAATTTTTACTCCCCCACCCATGTTTTGTGTTTTTGATGCCATATTTTATATCTTCATGTTTATCCCTTAACTCTTTATTTTAGTTATAGTTGATTTTACAAATTTTTATTTTTTAATCTTTGTACTAACTTAAGTAGTTGATCCACAGACTACTATATATCTGCCTTTCCTAGTGGGAATTTTCTTTTCCTATAGATTATTGTTTTGACTGTATTAGTGACATTTTACTTAAAGCATTTTGAAATTTTTTGTGAGGGAGCTTGAAGGTAGCAGAGATAATGTTTTACAAAAGAATTTTTCCCCCATTATTTTTCTCCTGGGGAGAAAATAGCATCTTTTCTGATGGGCTCTTCTTCTTCTACCCTTGACTTAAATGTCCTCGGTGCTATAGATTCTTACTTCTAGTTGTAGCCTTTTCTTTTCCACTTAGAGATGACCCTTTAACATTTCTCTTAAGGTAGATTTAGTATCGATGAACTCCTTTAGTTTTTGCTTGTCTGAGAAGTTCTTTATCTCTCCTTCAATTCTAAATAATAATATTCCTGGGTAAAGTATCCTAGATTGCAGATTTTTCCATTTCAGTACTTTGAATATATCATGGCACTCTCTTTTGGCATGCAATGTTTCTGCAGAAAAATCAGCTGATTTTGTATGTGACTTTGTTTCTCTCTTGCTACTTTTAGAATTCTCTATTTCTTACTTTTGCCATTTTAATTATATGTTGTGTTCTGGGTTTGTTTGGGTTCATCTTGTTTGAGACCCTCTGTGCTTCCTGTACCTGGATATCTGTTTCCTTCTTCATGTTTGGGAACTTTTCAGCCATAATTTCATCAAGTGCATTTTTGATCCTTTTCTCTCTCTCTTCTCCTTCTGGGCCCCTTACAGTACCAGTGTTGGTATTCTTGATGTGGCACAGGTCCCTTAAACTGTTCTCATTTTCTTAATTTGTTCTTCTCTTTGTTGTTCTGATTAGGTGATTTCCATAATTCTGTCTTCCAGATCACTTATGCATCTTCTGTATGAGCTAGTCAGCTGTTAATTCTTTCCAATGTGTTTTTCATTTCAGTTATTGTACTCTTCAGGTCTGACTGGTTCTTTTTTTATATTTTCCAATTCCTTGTTAAAATTCTCACTGTGTTCATCTATTCTTTTCCCTAATTCTGTTAGTGTTCTTATTACTAATTCTTTGAACTCCTTATCTGGTAAATTATTTCTGTTTCATTAGTGGGGTTTCTTTTTTTAAAGGGGTTTTCTCTTGTTCTTTCATTTGAAACAAATTCCTCTGTCTTATTTTGCTTAACTTCTCTTTGAAATTCGGTGAAATATTACCTATTTTGATCTTGAACCAGTATCCTTATGTGGAAGCATCCTTACACAGTCTGTGTGTCCCCAGTGGCTTTGTTTGGAGAGCTGGATCTGACATAAGCATGAATCATGTCTTCCCCCAGGGCATGCTGGCCGCTATCGCCTTGGTAGGAGGTGGGGCTGGAGATTGAAAGACTAGAGCTGGAGCTAGGTGTGAGCCTGGGTTTCTCCTCTTCTCAGTTGCCACCACCTCCCTATTGGGGGTGGGGTCTGTTCCCTAGTTACTAGAGCAGATGCCTTTAGGTGTGGGTCTGAGGTGGCTCCATTCCCTCTAAGTGTGTGCCTTCCCCACTCTCAGCAGCAGCATTCTTGCCCTAGAGGTGAGCTATGCTGGAGCAAGAGGGGCTACTGTGGGCACTTGGTGTGGGTAGAGGCATGAGCTGTGGTAGTCCTGGCCTCAGTCAGAGTTCCAGACCACTTCCTCTGTGCTGCCTCCACAAGTGTCAGCAATGGCCACTCTTGCCCCACTCAGATGCCATTCTGGGTCTGAGCCAGCTCTGTCCCTCACAACTGCACACTGCCCTCAGCCACTACAGCCGCTGCTCTAGTGTGGAGCTTTGCCATGGGGCAAGAGTGGCTAGAGCGGGCGCACGACTCAGGCTGGGGCTTGTGCTGGGGTGGTTGTGGGAAACTGGCCAGAGTCCTGGGCAGTTCAGTCAGCTTCCTGCACCTTGTTTTGGGAGTAAGCAAGTGTGTGTGTGCTCTTCACGAGCAGAGTCTAGGTTTCTTACAGCCCTCTTGTTTGTCCCACTGATTTTCACACCAGCTAAGGGGACTCATCTTCCTGGTGTCAGACCCCCAGGTTTGGGTTACCCAGTATGTGGCTCTACCTTAGATGCTTAGATCCTCAGGGAGGATCTCTGAGCTTGTGTCCCCCTCCTCATCTTTGTCCCCTACCAGGGGTGCCGGTCCTGACCTGATTGCTTCTCTTCCCTTCCTACCCAACTCTGTGTGGATCTCTCTTACAGCCTTGGTTGTACAAGAGTCTTTCTGCCAGTCTCCAGTTTGTTTTCAGTGAGAATTTTTCCACATGTAGATGTATTTTTGATGTGTTGGTGGGGGGAGGTGAGCTCCACATCCTCCTACTCTGCCATCTTGATCTCCCCCTGATTGGAATTCTTAACCCTTAGAGTCCTTGAGTCCAAGTGGAAACTAAGAAGTTAGCAATTGTGGACTGTTGGTTACGCTAGCATTCTGTTGATTGCCAAATTTATAGATACATTTAATAATTTCTGGATGTATATTCTTCCTTATAGTAAATTTTTCAATGCCTCAAAAAACATGTTTACTAATAAACCCAAATATCTTTAGTTCCTCTGTAAAAGGAAGCCAAAAGTGGTTAAACCTATGTTCAGTAATTAATGTTTCAGTATTTTATCTTAGTTGAAAATGATCTAGCTATTCAATGAATAGCCATCATTTAACTTATCTCAATATAACTTTAAGATTTCAAGTTTTTAAAAAGATTTAGAAACAATTTTTATGTAGACTTATCATAAAGCATAATTACTGTTGAAAAATTCATTAATAAACTTTTCTCTTATATCTATTTAATTTACTTATTCTTGGCAATCATGTTTAGATTACTTATGAAAGCCTCATGTGGCATTAAATGCTAACCTTCATCTTATCTTTCTTGCTGACAAATTATGTAACAGAGATAATGTGAGCTTATTTAACTTTTAGTAAACTGAGGTAGAATAAAAGTTGTATATCTATATTATATTTGAATACTGAAAACTAAAGACATTCCTGTTTTGATTAAACCAACAAACTTAAACTAGCTTTTATTTACTAAAGATTATCCTAGATCACATGAACCTGAAAAACATTTCAGTAATTTCTATATTCCTGAGAGTATATTTAATTTAAGTCAATCAAACAGAGCTCTTTACAAATTAATTTTGGCAATACCACCCAGAGGTAGAAAAATATCACATATCTATAACATGCATACATAGACATACATAAACATACAGACAGATGCAAACAGAGATCTTACAGCTTTCATTTAAAAATTTTAGCCATGACACATATATGATAATGCAAAACTCACTAGTTTATAAAAGAACAGTTGGATCCAAATTGTGTATCTGGCAGATAGAATAAGTTCAGGTTACTTGCTCAGGTGGCTTAAACTTTTCACTAATATTTGTAGTGAAGGTTTTTAAGATATTTTTATTCACCTAGTTTCCAAATAGCCTTTCTTTTTTTCCTCTCTTTTTTTTCCCCTTCTGATAAGAATGACCTCCCTGAAGTTTGCATTTTAAAGAGATGGCCCTCAGTTCCTAGAGAAGACAGGGTAGAACATTTAAATATATCTCAAAGGCACAGAGAAAGAATACAAGTTTCTCCTAGAAGGGCTTTTGTTTCCTAAAGCCTGAGTTTTTTCAATACCTACAAGCCTTTTGAGATGAAGACGGGATGTTTGGGGATTGGTAAAAAAGGATAGCTGAGATTTTTCGTTCTTGTAAAGACTCAATTTGTAAGACAAGTTGTACAAGTTGTCTTCAGTTTGTCAGACAGTCTTTAATTCCTCAAAAATTGGGTTGAGGGACTTCCCTGGCGGTCCAGTGGTTAAGACTTTGCCTTCCAATGCAGGGGGTGTGGGTTCGATCCCTGGTTGGGGAGCTAAGATCCCACATGCCTCGAGGCCAAAAACCAAAACATAAAACAGAAACAATATTGTAATTGCTTCAATAAAGACTTTAAAAATAGTCCACATCAAAAAATCTTAAAAAAAAAAAAAAGATTGTGTTGAAAACTTAGAGATATCAAGGAGCTAATCCACCATCTAAGTACATTATCTTCAATTTGCTTCTTTATATCTAGGAGAAGATCTTTACTAAGATAGAAGTGAAAAGTTTCCTAGGTTCTCTTTGGAATGTTTCAGTAAATCCTCCCACAAAGGGTTCAGAATGTTTTTCTTTCCCTCTGGGCATGTAGTTTCATTTTAGATTAGGGGCGTGGCCGAAAAGGAAAGTTCCTATTAGGCTCTGAAAATCAGCTTTTAATTTGGCCAACTTCTGGGCATTTCCCAGTGGTTAGGACTCCGTGCTTTCACTGCCATGGGCCTGGATTCAGTCCCTGGTCAGGGAACTAAGATCGTGCAAGCCACGTGGTGGCTTTATTTTAAAATAAAATAAAATAAAAATTGGCCAACTTCTCACCATAAAGCTACTTTAAAAAATCCTTTCAAATATCTTGTTAGGTTTTAGCCAGGACAAATAGTATGTACACCTGACAGTACTGAACAACTCCATGGACGTAAGAAGTGTTCCCAAAGAGGGTGCAAAAGATACTACTTTCCCAAAATTCAAAGATAACCAAGAGAAAGAAAGACTTAGACAATTGCCCTGAGACCTGGCAGCAGTTGGTTGTACCCTAGCTGTAAATGGAGTGCAAACCCACATTTCTGTCCAGCCATGTCTAGTCAGTGGGGTGTAAGCCACAATTCTATCTGGGCATTTTTTTAAAAAAGTTTTATTGAAGTATAGTTGATTTACAATGTGTGTTAATTACTGCTGTAAAGTGATTTAGTTATGCCTATGTATTATATACATTCTTTTTTTAATATTCTTTTCCATTATGGTTTATCATAGGATATTGAATATAGTTTTCTGTGCTATAGAGTAGGACCTTGTTGTTTATCCATTCTATGTAAAAAAGCTTACATCTGCTAACCCCACCTCCCATTCCATCCCTCTCCCTTGGTAACCACCAGTCTGTTCTCTATGTCTGTGATTCTGTTTCTGTTTCATAGATAGGTTCATCTGTGTCATATTTTAGATTCCACATATAAGTGATACCATATGTCATATGTCTTTCTCTTTCTGACTTACTTCACTTAGTGTAATAATCTCTAGTTGCATCCATGTTGCTGCAAATGGCATTATTTCATTATTTTTTATGGCTGAGTAGTATTCCATTGTATTGATATATATGTACCACTTCTTTATCCATTCATCTGTTGATGGAAGATTAGGTTCTTTCCATGTCTTGGCTATTATAAATAGTGCTGCTATGAACACAGGGTGCATGTATCTTTTTTGTTCTTTTTTTTTTTAAAACATCTTTATTGGAGTATAATTGCTTTACAATGGTTTGTTAGTTTCTGCTTTATAACAAAATGAATCAGCTATACATATACATATATCCCCATATCTCCTCCCTCTTGCGTCTCCCTCCCACCCACCCTATCTCATTCCTCTAGGTGGTCACAGAGCACTAAGCTGATCTCTCTGTGCTATGTGGCTGCTTCCCACTAGCTATCTACTTTACATTTGTTAGTATATATAAGTCCATGCCACTCTCCCACTTCATCGCAGCTTACCCTTCCCCCGCCCTGTGTCCTTGAGTCCATTCTCTATGTCTGCGTCTTTATTCCTCTCCTGCCCCTAGGTTATTCAGAACCATTTTTTCTAGATTCCATATATATGTGTTAGCATACAGTATTTGTTTTTCTCTTTCTGAGAGAAAAAATTTTTTTTTCTTTCTTCTCTGAGAGAGAAATTTTTTTTCTCCTTACTTCACTCTGTATGACAGATTCTAGGTCCATCCACCTCACTACAAATAACTCAATTTCGTTTCTTTTTATGGCTGAGTAATATTCCATTGTATATATGTGCCACATCTTCTTTATCCATTCATCCGATGATGGACACTTAAGTTGTTTCCTTGTCCTGGCTATTGTAAATAGAGCTGCAATGAACATTTTGGTACATGACTCTTTTTTTTTTTTTTTTTTTTTTTAGAAATTCACGTTCTTTTATTTAATTATTTATGACTGTGTTGAGTCTTCATTTCTGTGCGAGGGCTCTCTCTAGTTGGGGCAAGTGGGGACCACTCTTCATCGCGGTGCGCGGGCCTCTCACCATCGTGGCCTCTCTTGTTGCGGAGCACAGGCTCCAGACGCGCAGGCTCAGTAATTGTGGCTCACGGGCCCAGTTGCTCCGTGGCATGTGAGATCTTCCCAGACCAGGGCTCGAACCCGTCTCCCCTGCACTGGCAGGCAGATTCTCAACCACTGCGCCACCAGGGAAGCCCCACATGACTCTTTCTGAATTATGGTTTTCTCAGGGTATATGCCCAGTAGTGGGATTGCTGGGTCGTATGCTAGTTTTATTTTTAGTTTTTTAAGGAACCTCCATACTGTTCTCCATAGTGGCTGTATCAATTTACATTCCCACCAACAGTGCAAGAGGGTTCCCTTTTCTTCACACCCTCTCCAGCATTTATTGTTTCTAGATTTTTTGATGATGGCCGTTCTGACCAGTGTGAGATGATATCTCATTGTAGTTTTGATTTGCATTTCTCTAATAATTAATGATGTTGAGCATTCTTTCATGTGTTTGTTGGCAATCTGTATATCTTCTTTGGAGAAATGTCTGTTTAGTCTTCTGTCCATTTTTGGATTGTGTTGTTTGTTTTTTTGTTACTGAGCTGCTTGTAAATCTTGGAGATTAATCCTTTGTCAGTTGCTTCATTTGCAAATATTTTCTCCATTCTGAGGGTTGTCTTTTGGTCTTGTTTATGGTTTCCTTTGCTGTGCAAAAGCTTTTAAGTTTCATTAGGTCCCATTTGTTTATTTGTGTTTTTATTTCCATTTCTCTAGGAGCTGGGTCAAAAAGGATCTTGCTGTGATTTATGTCATAGAGTGTTCTGCCTATGTTTTCCTCTAAGAGTTTGATAGTGTCTGGCCTTACATTTAGGTCTTTAATCCATTTTGAGTTTATTTTTGTGTATGGTGTTAGGGAGTGTTCTAATTTCATACTTTTACATGTACCTGTCCAGTTTTCCCAGCACCACTCATTGAAGAGGCTGTCTTTTCTCCACTGTATATGCTTGCCTCCTTTATCAAAGATAAGGTGACCATATGTGTGTGGGTTTATCTCTGGGCTTTCTATCCTGTTCCATTGATCTATGTTTCTGTTTTTGTGCCAGTACCAAACTGTCTTGATTACTGTAGCTTTGTAATATAGTCTGAAGTCAGGGAGCCTGATTCCTCCAGCTCCATTTTTTGTTCTCAAGATTGCTTTGGCTATTCTGGGTCCTTTGTGTTTCCATACAAATTGTGAAAATTTTTGTTCTAGTTCTGTGAAAAATGCCACTGGTAGTTTGATAGGGATTGCATTGAATCTGTAGATTGCTTTGGGTAGTAGAGTCATTTTCACAATGTTGGTTCTTCCAATCCAAGAACGTGGTATATCTCTTCATCCATTTTTGTCATCAGTATCTTACAGTTTTCTGAGTACAGGTCTTTTGCCTCCTTAGGTAGGTTTATTCCTAGGTATTTTATTTTTTTTGATGCAGTGGTAATTGGGATTGTTTCCTTAATTTCTCTTTCTGATCTTTCATTGTTAGTGTATAGGAATGCAAGAGATTTCTGTGCATTAATTTTGTATCCTGCAACTTTACCAAATTCATTGATGTGCGCTAGTAGTTTTCTGGTAGTATCTTTAGGATTTTCTGTGTATAGTATCATGTCATCTGCAAACAGTGACAGTTTTACTTCTTCTTTGCCAATTTGGATTCCTTCTAATTCTTTTTCTTCTCTGATTGCTGTGGCTAGGACTTCTAAAACTATGTTGAATAATAGTTGTGAGAGTGGACATTTTTGTCTTGTTCTTGATATTAGAGGAAATGCTTTCAATTTTTCACCACTGAGAATGATGTTTGCTGTGGGTTTGTCATATATGGTCTTTATTATGCTGAGGTAGGTTCCCTCTGTGGTCAGTTTCTGGAGAGTTTTTATCATAAATGCGTGTTGAATACTGTCAAAAGCTTTTTTTGCATCTATTGAGATGATAATATGGTTTTTATTCCTCAATTTTTTAATGTGGTGTATCACATTGATTGATTTGCATATACTGAAGAATCCTTGCTTTCCTGGGAGAAATCCCACTTGATCATGGTGGATGATCCTTTTAATGTGTTGTTGGATTCAGTTTGCCAGTATTTTGTTAAAGATTTTTGTGTCTATGTTCATCAGTGATATTGGCCTGTAATTTTCTTTTTTTGTGTGATATCTTTGTCTGATTTTGGTATCAGGATGATTGTAGCCTTATAGAATGAACTTGGGAGTATTCCTTCCTCTGTAATTTTTTGGAATAGTTTGAGAAGGATAGGTGTTAACTCTTCTCTAAATATTTGATAGAATTCACCTGTGAAGCCATCTGGTCCTGGGCTTTTGTTTGTTGGAAGATTTTTAATCACTGTTTCAATTTCAGTACTTATGATTGTTCTGTTCATATTGTCTGTTTCTCCCTGGTTCAGTCTTGGAAGGTTGTACCTTTCTAAGAATTTGTCCATTTCTTCCATGTTGTCCATTTTATTGGCATATATTTGCTTGTGGTAGTATCTTATGATCCTTTGTATTTCTGCAGTGTCTGTTGTAACTTCTCCTTTTTCATTTCTGATTTTATTGAGTTGAGTCCTCTCCCTATTTTTCTTGATGAGTCTGGCTCAATGTTTATCAGTTTTGTTTTTGTTCTCAAAGATCCAGCTTTTAGTTTCATTGATCTTTGCTATTCTTTTCTTCATATCTATTTTATTAATAACTGCTCTGATCTTTATGATTTCTTTCCTTCTACCTACTTTGGGTTTTGTTTGTTCTCCTGTCTCTAGTTGCTTTAGTTGTAAGGTTTGGTTGTTTATTTGAGATTTTCTTGTTTCTTGAGGTAAGATTGTATTGCTATAAACTTCCCTCTTAGAACTGCTTTTGCTGCATCCCATAGGTTTTGGATCATCGTGTTTTTGTTGTCTTTGTCTCTAGGTATTTTTGATTTCCTCTCTGATTTTTTCAGTGTTCCATTGGTTATTTAGTAACATATTGTTTAGCCTCTGTTTACTTTTTTTTTAAAGATGCAAACTATCATAACTATTATTAGAACATGGTCTTGTTGTTTCCTAAGGAAATGGCCCAGTAAAAAGGAGTGGGTTGATGACTGGGACAGTTATCAATGCATTGCCTCTCAGCTCCAAATTCACCCGTCAATATATTCTCTGCAGTGACAGACAGAATTATTATTATTTTTTTTAAGTATTTGTTTATTTATTTATTTATGGCTGTGTTGGGTCTTCGTTTCTGTGCGAGGGCCCTCTCCAGTTGCGGCAAGTGGGGGCCACTCCTCATCGCGGTGCGCGGGCCTCTCACCATCGCGGCCTCTCTTGCTGCGGAGCACAGGCTCCAGACGCGCAGGCTCAGTAATTGTGGCTCACGGGCCCAGTTGCTCCACGGCATGTGGGATCTTCCCAGACCAGGGCTCGAACCCGGGTCCCCTGCATTGGTAGGCAGATTCTCAACCACTGCGCCACCAGGGAAGCCCGAGACAGAATTATTTTAAGTACCTCTCCTTAAGGTGAGCATGTTGTCGAGCTTTGTCATTAGAGGGCATTGGAGGGACAGTAAAGGAGGAAGGCGCTATCCCCTGTCACTGCCTACAACAGTGGGTGGGGATTGTGAGTATGGAGACTTCCAGTGGAGCTCTTCCTGTCTTGTTCCTAGAACCAGGCAATTTCTCAGTGACCTTGTAGGCTTGTCCTTTCCCAACAATAACTTTCCCTGGCTTTTGTACACAGAAAACAACAATCTGTGGCTTCCTGCCAGTGAAGGCCTCCTGCTTGCACAGGCCCTGATTCCCTCTGCAGGTCCCTGGGCAGGTCAGCTGTCCCGGCCCCCACCTGCTTTACATGCCCATGCCCCTGCTTGCTGATCACCCGTATTCCATCTGCACTACAGAGGGTCGCTTTCTGCTTGCCCAGCAATTGCAGACCATCTGTGACCTGGACAAACCAGTGATCTTCTCCGCTGCCCAGTGGGCTGAACTACATCTTCCTCAGCAGGGTCTGAATTCCAGCCTTGGGGAGGGCCCCTTCCAAGTTGCTCCTTCCTTGGATACCCTCTCTCTTCCCTAAGGGTACAATATAGAGTTTCCTTCTATCTTACAGTCACTCGTTTATCAGAGTGTAATAATTTTTTATATCAGACATCCTCTGTTTAGCCTACTGTGTGGTTTCTACCTCCTAATTGGATCTATACAATACAATGGCAAGAGGGATTATAACTGCAGGAATTCAGCACCAACTAGTTCTTTGAATATACCACTTTTTGAAGCCTCCTCCTTGGAAAGATCCTCATACATGTAATTTTTAATCTTCTCAGTATACTCTTTAACATCCTTACCTCTTGATAATAATCATTTCCCTTGGAAATATTTACCTCTTTGTTTCCTTTAGAAATATTTATCCATCTTGTCTAAGAATCCATTCTGTCCAAAAGGCTGTGTGCCAGTCATTTTTACTTGTTTCTTTCATTGGAAGACCAGTTTGCAGTTGCTACAGACATACTGTGCAAGCATCTCAGACAGGAAATGACCCACCAAACATCAAGCAGACATGGCAACAGTTACTCTGTGTTTATAATGATTCATTTTGAGAAAAACGGATTCATTTTTGGGAAGAACTGAAATCATTTTGGATTTCCCCTAGAAAGTGCTAACTTCTGAGGTCTATCATTCTGAATGCATTACCCTGATCTTGCACTTCCTCTTAGGGTTCACACATTACAAACAAATACTTCTCCTCTTTTCTTTTCTTTCAAAAAAAAAAAAATCTCTGGGTCACATTCTAATTTTAGTCGCTCTTATAAAATTATAGTCCTCTGTGTTCTTTAAAAAAAATCTGCCCCTTTAGCAAGACCTTCAGTGACCCTTGCCAACCTTACCCAAATGGAGAGTGTAATGGAAAGTCACTTTATTAATAAAAGAAAACAGATGCTGTTCCAAAGTTCCATGGTTTCACAACTCTTGTTCATTCTGACGTTAGCAACTATAGCAGTCTGTGATGATGCCTGAGTTATGTTACCAGTCCCTCTCTCCCTCCCTCCCTTCTTTCTTTCCTTCTTTTCTCTCTCTCTCCCTTTCTCTTTCTCTCTCTCCCTCCCTCTCCCCTTCCTCCCTCCCTATTCTTTCCCTCCCTCCCTTTCTTTATTGTCTTCCTTCTCTTTCTTTTTCTCCTTCTTTTCTTCCTTCTCTCCTTCTCTCTTTCCTACCCTCTCTCTTATTTTCCTTCCTTATCTCCCTCCCTCAGTTGCCTTCCCATTATAATTGGGATAGAATTCAAACTCCTTGCCATAGACTACAAAGGCCACATGTTATCTGGCCCCTATCTTCCTCTCTAACTTCTTCTTCCTCCATATTTCTGACACTGACAATACTCCAGGCATAATGGTCTCCTGTTCTTTAAATAAACCAAGCTCCATCATGTCTCAGGGGTTTGGCACTTGCCATTCTTTCTTAAGGATCGCTGTCTTCACTTTGTCTCATGGATGCCTCCTTTCCATTATTTTGATCTCCCTTGTAATGCCTTCTCCTCTGAGATGCCTTTTTGAACTGCTCTAACTAGTCACCTCCATCACCACCATGCTGTCACTCTGCATCACATTACCCTATTATATACTTTGTTCATACTACTTTAGTAGTGTGAGATTATTTTATATCTTTTTTGTTTATCTTTTTCCTTTATTACAATATAAATTCTTTGATGGCAAAGAATTCATGTGCCTTTTGGACCACTGTATCCCTAAAGACTCGAATAGTTCCTGACACATGATAAGGGACTTAATATTTTTGACCATCTGTTTACTGGGCACTGAACTGTGAATTGTGGTTCATGGGCAAATAAGTAGAAAAATTATTATCCCTTTCCTGGAGGAAACTGGATAAATGGATTTAAGATATTCCTATTACCATTGTCTTTTCCTAGATGGAGCAAGAGTAGGTCAGGGGCCCAGTGATACCTGGGGCATGGTTTAGAGGGAAAAATTAAGGAAGAATATTATACCAAAATACTTTATAATAATTATATCACCCTATTCAACTGAAATTCTCATATCATTCTTTTTCGGTCAAATTTTGGGAAGCCCTATTACAATGCAAGTGAGCGTGATTAAAATAGTAACCCATATGTGTAGATTATAGAAAGCAATGTTGTTGATTATCTACATTGTGGTTTTCAAACATTTTAAGCGGTAGAACCTTTTTTTCAAATCAAAAGCCTACCCAGAAGCCCAATAAACATGGGTAAAAATGGCTGATATTCTGGCTGAAGTGGTGTGGAAGAACTGGTACCCTGAGCACCAAGCACTTCTGCTAACTCCCGTCCCTCCAGCCAGTACCTGCAGCACCCCCCAGAGCTGCACAGAGCAAGGTTTAAAAATCACAAATCTCAGACTAACTCCTTCGTTTCAGAAACTGAGGCCCAGAGAGCTGAAGTGACTTATCCAAAGTTATGTAATTACTGTCAACCAAAGGACTGAAGCCCAGCTTTCTGAATCCTAGAGCACTGTGCTTTCAACTGTTTTAGCTGGTATTCCTGAAGGATAAGTTCTATAGAATAGATTAACTCCTAGCCATGGGAGTCCCTCTAGGGAGAGAAATGTCAGAGGCTTTCAGTATCCAGAGGGTCTTGCTTCAAATTCTGCTACTCCTTCAGGACCGTGTACATGGAGCATTGCCTCAAAAGACTTCTCTTCCCACTTGGAAATCATCTTGAACTTGTCTCATAAATAAGGAAATGGGACTACTTTCTCCAAATATTTATTTTATAATGACTTCATTGCTCTGAATTTCCATGCATCACAGAGAACTTTTAACCATTAGGTGTCTTGACTTCCTGCTTGTGAAAAGTGGCATGACTCTGATCAAGAAGGGTAGCTCCTTTTCATAAGTATTTTTGTGTTTATTTGTAAGTGGAAGCCCAAATTAGAAATAACTGATTTGGTTGAGTTACTGGTTAATAAATCAGCCATAGTGCAGATTTTCTCTTGCTAATTGAGAGTTCAGAGCCAACAGCATCTGGCATGATAGCAAACACTTAATAGATGTCTTTAATTAAGTGAATAAATTAAAGCGATATGTTTTATCTAGCAAATAAAGTTTAACAATATATTAATCTGATTTCTGACTACAGATTGGGGCGGGTGGATGTTATCTGTGCCATATGCAATTGTTATATCCCAGGCATCAATAATGCCCACATTGAGATCCTGAAAAATGTCCTTTATGGCAAGATATTGGATGTAACCGTGAAAGTCACTAAATCTCTCCACATCATTGTGCATCTCCCTGATGTTTTCTGCCTTGATGACGACCATAGTGTCTGGGCTTCTCAGAAGAAGGTGCTGAACTGCGTCATGGACACTGAGGGCCCTTCGGATAAACACATCAATGGGAAAGGGTCTGAAGTGCTGGCCCAGAGAAATAACAATGATCGTATTTTTTTCTCCTCCAGTTCTGTCAATAACCCGAGCAATGTACTCAATCTCTTTGACTGAATAGGTCAGTGATCCAGTCAAGGGGTAACCATGCTTTTGCCACTGGATGTTGATATTCTTGTTCAAGTCCACAGCAAATTGGTTTTGAAATTTTCCAAATTCATGCAGATCCACTGACTTCAGGGCTGATGACAAATAGGCAATCCCAAAATGAAAGGAAAAAAAGTTCCAAAGGTCATAAACATAGAAGAAAAGATTTGGTGTTTATGATTAAATAAGTTAATCCTGACTAATTTATTATAGGTTTAAATGAGAGAATAGTTTGAAAATTATTGAGCAACCAAAAGTGTTAATACAAATAAGAAATTATATCTGCCCCTCTGTAGAACCATGTAGAACCAAATCGACTGGCGATGGAGAGCAATGAGATCACTTCACTGGAGGATGATGGAGTCACGTTTGTGGGTATTAGTTTTGTACATTTTGCTAACTATAGACTAAGTTCATTTGAAGATAGAGAAAGATACCAATTGATGTCTTTATATTTCAAAAAACAAGTAACCCTATTTCCCCAAGTCTTCTGTAAGTTCCCTTAAGACTGGAATTATATTTTATACTTCTGTGTTTCTTTTACATATGCATGAAATGGTACTGAATACATCATCTATAATAATATGACTATTCACTTGTGAAGGACTTTACAGTTTACAAAGCATTTATTAGGACTGATATATTCATTTACTTCAAAGCTCAATATATATGCATATATATATTTGATTGCCATATTATAGAAAAGAAAACCAAGAGATGAAATGACCTGTTCAAGATTACACAACTAGTAAGTGACAGAATCTGTACCTAAACTTGAAGTTTCTCCCAATTCTTGTGAAAGTAGTCTACCCAATCTTAAAACTTTTGAAAAGTATAGTATGGACAGAAGAAAATGAAGTCCCTACATTTTTCATCGTATTAATTAGACCCTTGTCAAACTCTCAAGGCCAGCTGCTTTGTAGCTAGAACTTCTGAGGAAAATGTGTAGTAAAGGATTATTAATGCTTTGTAACATGTATCATCTTAGAAGTAAAGGGCTGCACTTAAAGTCTTAACCAGTATGGTTTGAAAATAGTGATGCTGGAGGGTTGGGTGGAGGAAAAGGGCAGAAGTTTTTCTTCATTCCGTTTCTAACATATTTCAATTTCCTTTTCCAAAGCACACTATAGCCATACAATTTAACTTTTAACAATATGTGCAACAGATGTTTTGCTACCACAACTTGAAAGGTCAGCCAAGAGGGTAGGTAACTCAATAATTTAGTACTTTCTATAAACTAAGAGACCCACAGTTATAGGATGTGATGCTAGAGGTTATCACCAGACCCTTAATTTTACAGATGAGGAAACTGAGGTCTGGCGGAGTTTAGTCATTTACCAGAGGTCACAATTTAAAACTCTCCCCTTCTGTTGGAGGGGATCCAAGGCCCTATTGATTTTCCCTTTTTACTGGGAGAATCAGCTTACACCGTAAGTTGGAGATCACAAGAGTGGCATCCTGTCAGGAAGGCCAGCAGGGAGCCACACCAGCTGCACTGTCCCTAGTGGTAAAAGCCAGGGTCCAGGACAGGCAGTGACAGTTTTCCAGGTAAGAGTGCTAAGATCTACTAGTGGATTCTGAATTATTATTGATGCATTCTTGGTTTAGTAAAAGGAGCAACTAGACTAGGATTCTAGCAAATGGATTCTAGCCCCAACTCTGATATGAACTAATGATAATAATTGCAATAGCTGTTGTTTACTGGGCACTTTCTGAGTGCTCATGTGTCTTGCAATGTGGTAAATATTTTATAACCATTACCTCATTTACTCTTTATAACCACCGCCAGATGCTGTTGTTATTTTTAGTTCATTGATGAGGAAAATAAGTACTATGCCCAAGGTCATGGCTTCTAAGTGGCACAATCTAGGGCTGTTAGGCTCCAAAGCCCCTACTTTTAAGCACTGTGCCTACCTGATGTGAAGCCATTACCTTACTCCTAGCATCTGTCCTTACATGAAATAATAATAGTGATGACAGCTTACACCAAAGAGAACTTAGTATGTAGCAAACAGTATTCTAAATGCATTGTGTATATTACCTCATTTTACCAGGTGGGTACTATTTTCATCTCTGTTTTACAGATGAGGAAACTAAGGACAAAATCACTATGTAGTTATGTAACTTGCCCAAGCCCATCCAGCTAGGACATGTAGAGGCCATATTTTGATCCTAAGACATCTGGATTTAGAATCCACACCCTTAATCATCATGCCATCTGTAGAAGGTGGACAATATAATATCTTATTATCGTCTGCTCTGTCCGTGATTTTCTGAGCATGCTGGGTAAATATTGAAGTGTGAATTTTGCAGGGATAGGCATGGAGTAAACCTTTTTCTACACTGGCTCCCTTCTAGTCAATAAATGTATTCTTTTAAAGAAAAGACAATGATGTCTTGTGAAAAGTGTTGGTGTGTTGTGATTAACAAATATGAAAAAGAAGAGGCATTGCCCATATTCATTTCTCCCCTTGAAATGAAAAAGATGTTTCTGAAAGGGATATGAGTAATAGCTTAGACAGGCATACTGTTGCTACTGCTTTTGAAGTATTCCATCCACTGGCGGATCGCGGAATCTGCCATTAGATGTATGAATTTTCCTCTCAGGCATTCTTTCATTTCGATTGGAGCCAAACTACAGGAGACAGGATTCCATGTGTCTTTCCAGACGTGTCCACTGGGGATTGTGGACGCCATTCCAAACTTGCATTTCTTTTTCATTGGAGCTGTCTTTTCTGCTAAAGAATCAACAAGATAGGATCTTCTAAAATATCACTTTACCCATCAGTATTTGTTAAGAACCAACTGTCTTTTCTAAGTATCGTTTTAATAGGGTGTGAGGATGGAGAAGAAGCGTCATTGAAGCATCATTATCTTAATGGAATACTTATTTTTCAGAAAAAATTTTCTCTGATACGAATTTTCTAAATGATACCCATTAATGTTCATTATAGAGAACACGTTTTCTCCCAGAAAAAAGGCCTTCTAGGTAAAATTTAAGTATTTGTTTGCCTTTTTATGAAAGGGAAGACATCAATTCTTGCTTAGTCATGAAAACTCAATTATCTTGTCATTTTATCCCACTTTACCCTCAAGTTTATCACACACTGTCCTAGTGTTATTTTTGTTATTTTTTTTTTTTTTAAAGAGCTCAGCTTTTTATTGAACGTGTTACTAAAGAGGTTTAGTCAAAAAGACCAGAGCCCATGTCATCATCAGACTCTTCGGATTCTTCTTTCTTTGCTTCCACTTTCTTCTCTTCAGCTGGGGCAGCAGTGGTGGGGCGGGCGGGACCTCCTGGTGGGGCAGCATCAGCTGCTGGGGCAGGTCCACCAGTCCCCACGTTGCAGATGAGGCTCCCGATGTTGACATTGACCAAAGCCTTTGCAAACAAGCCTGGCCAGAAAGGTTCAACATTTACACCGGCTGCTTTAATGAGGGCATTGATCTCATCCTCCGTGACCGTCACCTCAGCGTCGTGCAGGATGAGGGCCAAGTAGATGCAGGTGAGCTCCGAGACGGAGGCGATGGTGCGGGCGAGTGCTACATGGGGGCTGCTGGGTGCGGTGCTAGTCGCCAGATGAAGTGAGGGCCTCCCCCCAACGCGGCCTTAGCTTCCTCGGAAGGATTGAGCACCTTAGCGGCAGCAGAGGACTGTCATAGTGTCTTAATGCCACAATCAAACTGTAAATCCTTTGAGTTAAGTGCATGGAGATATCAAAAACATTAACAACTAATTTGGTTTGGGACCTGGACAGTCCACATGGATATGGCTGTAGGCTGGGGCAGAGTCCTGGAGGTCCAGAACAGGCCAGGTATTAACCCATTAGTCACTGGTTTGTGAAGAGTCTGGGAATCTGATGGACTGATGTATCTAGCCTTGGTGGTCTTGGGGCAGTGATTATTCACCAACCAAAGGAAGTGGTTTAATATTTTAATAACCGGTATGAGTATCCTTGTGTATCCTGGGTGAAAAATGCCATTTCTACCTGTAGGTACGTATATACACTTCAGTGTAAATGAGTTCAGTAGCAATTAGCAAGCTGTTAATGTCGAACTTAAAGGGACACAGAAGTTCTTGCCTTAAATCATTTTAGATAGTGATTTCCTAGGATGTTTTGAGCCAAAGGAATTGAAGAGCAATTAATAAATACAAGTGTGGAAGTGCTATTTTATATGTTAAAATGTTTGAAAGGTGGCAAAGACAAAGAGGGGAAAATTGTAATGAATTGACTTATAGAGGGCAGGTTAGAAACCTCTAGATGGTGATTCTTGTGCTTGTAGCAATGTGGGAAGTGCTGACGGTGGTGGTTTGGGAATAAGACCTAGGTGCAAACTGGGAGAGAGTTTTGACATTTGAAGGTTGTTGTGTCTGATGGGCAGGTAATCTGTTGCCTGATAGATAATGATAAGATTGATGATGAGAGTTATATTTATTTATTTATTTTTATTATTTTTATTATTTTTGGCTGTGTTGGGTCTTCGTTACTGCACACAGGCTTTCTCTAGCTGTGGCGAGCGGGTGCTACTCTTTGTTGCAGTGCACGGGCCTCTCATTGCGGTGGCTTCTCTTGTTGCAGAGCACGGGCTCTAGGCACACGGGCTTCGGTAGTTGTGGCATGTGGGCTCAGTAGTTGTGGCTCGTGGGCTCTAGAGCGCAGGCTCAGTAGTTGTGGCTCACGGGCTTAGTTGCTCCGCGGCATGTGGGATCTTCCTGGACCAGGGCTCAAACTCGTGTCTCCTGCATTGGCAGGTGGATTCTTAACCACTGCATAATGAGAGTTATAAAACAGATTTATGATTCCAGTCATTTATTCACTTAGGTAACTGGCATCTTGGCCTACCATAGACCAGCCTGATGAGCAGAGTAACAATAGGACTGGTAATAGTGAATAAGTCTGCAAAAAGAAGAAATGCTTTAAATGGGACTAGTACTAAGTACCACCCATCAGACACAGGGAGAACATACTGTTGCATTTGGAGACAGTAATGGCGTCAAACTTTTCCATCATCTCTATACCCACATTTGACCTTAACGAGACAAATATAGAAATTAATCTGCAGGTGGCCCCAAGATCAGGAAACACAAGAAGCCACATTACCCATTGCTTCAGTTATTTCTTGTGATAATGACTGACTACTTTGCCCACAGTTCCAAACCATTTATTAAATTTCCATTTCTTGGCCTATTAGTCCAGGGAGTACAGATCCCCAGAAAGTGTACACGGTAATTTTTTGAGCAGCAGAAAGAATATATTAGAGCCCATGCATATTCACACATGTATATTTCTCCTCCTCTTTTCATTTTTATTTTATTTATATTTTTTGTTTCAATGATAAGGGTTAAATATCCAAAACCTTTAGGGACTACTGGAGAGTGGGCACTGTCCCCAAATGAATTCACAGACCTTTTCTAAAATGGCTCTTCAGAGTCCCAAGGTTGATGTACTCATAGCAGTTTCCTTTAGATCAACAGATAGGCCAAATCATTACTATATTTGTCCAGGTAGTCTCCAGAAATAATTATTTACCTTTCAAAGAGGCTTCTTTCTTGTTTGCTAAGATAAGACACTTCCTTGTTTTTGGAATGCATGTGGGTGAGTGCAGCACAGGGTATATGTAGAGGCTTCACGCAGTAGAAGGCTTCTTGGTCTCGACTATCCAGGTTCTCACACAGCTCAGCACTTGAATTTAAAACCAGGGCGCAATCAGTATTGACATGGGAGGTGCCATTGGCAAACTGGCCTGTGAAGATCACCCTGTCATAGCCTTGGTTCCTTGCCCTCCAGAGAGCCGACACGCCTTCAATGGGGTAGATGAGCAGGAGAGACAGAGACACCCGGCCCTCCCAGAACAGGGTGAAGCTGACAAGGTAGGTGCCATTGTTGAAGTCTGTCACCTTTCCCTAAGCGCCTGCCTTCAGGGCTGGGGAGGACATCCTGGCCCTCAGGAAATCCCCGCCGTATTCCTTCCTGCATCCCAAGTGGTCCCTCACCTCCAGCAGGATGTCTAGCTGATCCCCCCTGCAGTATGTGTCCTGAGGGCTTGAAGGCAGAGGAGGGTGGCTTTGCTGTGTGTGGTGCTGGTGGTGGAGCTCAGCTGGTCTAGTTTCTCCATGATCCCCTTTATTCTCAGCTCAGTCTCTGTTGGTGAAACCGCTGGATGCAGTGGTGCTTCAGGACATGATTTCATGATGAAATTCCAGTGATGGAGGGAGATGGGCAACTTGAGTACAGTCCATAACTGAAATGACAAGGAATACAATAAAGAACAAAGAAAATGTGCCTTTTTAATGTAATAATTTTGGTAGCTTAGCCAACTTCTCTTTTATAAAATGATGGGAGGTACAAAAATTAAAAATACATTGAAATTTCACTATCTCTGTTTTTTTTTTTTGGCTGCGCCGCATGGCTTGCAGGATTTTAGTTCCCTGACCAGGGATTGAACTCCAGGGTCCTTGGGAGTGAAAGTGCAGAGTCCTAAGCACTGGACTGCCAGGGAATTCCCATCACTGGCTAATCTATTTTGAATGAGCCACTCCACCCTGGAATCTTCTTCCTTAAAGTGGTGATCATAAAATGTACTTTCACGGCAGTTGTGGAGACCAAATGAGAAAATGCTTTTTAACTGCATAGCAGAGAACAAATGTTTATTGTTCTATTATTTTTTATCTTAAAACTAGAATTCAGTCATTTAAATAAATCCTTAAGAAAATGTTTAAGAAGCATGGAAATTTTATGTAATATACAATTATCTATTTTTTTCTATTTCACTTTTTACACTTTGATTAAAGAGTCTGTGATATCTATTAGTAATTTTCAGATTGCTTTAGCTAACAGCACATAAGAAGCATAGGCTTATAAAATATTTATTTTCTAATCATAAAATAACGCTGATTTATTATTAAAAATGAGAGAATGCCACAACTCTATAGGAAATAAAAGTCAGTCACAATCACACCAACCATTGATAACTACTGTTACCATTTGGGTGATTTTATCTCATACGCTGTATAACAATTTCACATGATTGTGAACAAACTGAATATTTACCAATGAATTTTGATTTAAAAAAAAAGTGTAATTAAAAACTTTCCACCTTATGTCAAAGGCCCACATAATATTCCAGCCTATGGAATATTTCACCTATTCCTATCTTTTTAGATATTTATTGCATTCAGCTTTTCTCTATTACTTATGATTCTGTAAAGAACACTTTTTGGTATAAATCTTTCATAGTAATATCTCCAAATTTCCAATAAAGGCAGAGTAGCTTGTACTGGACTAAGTTACTATGATTAACATTGTTACTGTTTTATTATTTGACATGTAAAGATTTTAAAAAATAAAAACATTTTAATTTATCAAATAATATTCAGTAATAGCAAACATTTAGTATGTGCCAGGTACAATGCTCAATGTTTTTCATATGTTAGCCCATTAATCTTCACAATAATATATGGGGTATTTATTTTTATGACCCACTTTTCAGATGATTAAACTGGTTCACAGCGAAGTTAAGGGACTTAGCCAAGCTTGTATAGCTAGTCAGCAACAGAGTCAGGTTTTAATCCCAGGCAAGTATCTCTAAAAATGAGCTACCCAGTGTTGCAAACATGCAGTAAGACTAAAATTCTCTTTCACTGTTGGTTTAGGTGTGAATGGCACCAGATGTCTGGAAAACAGTTCTATAGCATGTACTAAGACCTTTAACAATGTTCACTGCATTTACCAATAACTCTATTTCTGAGAACTCAGTGAATCACAGTAATATCTCCAAATTGGACTAATTCTCCTGTAGAGAACAGTGATAAACTCTACGCCCCTACCCCCAAATCTTCTCTTTTTTTTTTTTTTTTTTTCAAATCTTCTCTTTTAAAAGCACTGGAGAGTGACCGCAAGCAGACAGACACTGGAGGAGAGTTGAAACTTGGAAGAAGGGACAACACTGGACTTGCATTTTAAAAAGTGCTGGGACTTCTCCAGCAGTCTAGTGGTTAAGACTCCACACTTCCACTGCAGGGGGCACAGGTTCGATCCCTGGTAGGGGAACTAAGATCCCACATGCCAGTGGCGGGATCAAAAAGAAAAAAAAAAACACACTGCTAACTAAAGTTCTTCAAGCTGAAGTGAAATTACACCAAAAAGACACATAGATCTTCAGGAAGGAATGAAAAGCACCAGAAATGATAAATATGTGTATTAATATAAAATACTGTGTGTTTATCTCCTAGTTTCTTTAAAGTGCATATAATTATTTAAGAACTACAATTTTGTAATAATATGACAACTATAGCATAAAGAATGGGGGGGAATAAATGGAAATAAATGGTTGAAAGGTTATTACAGATTACATGAAGTAGCACAATATTAACTCTAAAAGTTAAGAATGTGTATTGTAATCTCTAGAGAAACCACTTTAGAAAGACAACTTAGAGCTATAAAAATAATAGAGAAACTGAAAGGAAATACTAAAGAAAAATTAACCCAAAATAAGGCAGGAAATGGGGAACAGAGGAATAAAAACCAGAATGGGTGAACAGAAAACAAATAGCAAAATGGTGGACCTAAATCCACCCATATTAATAATTCCATTAAAAGTAAGTAGACTAAACACTTCATTAAAAGGCAGAGATAATGCTCTTCCTGGGATTAAAGTAGTGTAATCAAACTCAAAAGAAAAAAACTACTGTTTTGGAATAGTTAGGGTGTGAAGATTTTTAAAAGACAGTATGTATAAATAAAATAATGTTCTATAGTCAATGCATTCATTTATGTATATTTTAATATTTTGAAATATTTAAAATATTTTGATATTAAAAGTTATAGTTTGGCATTAAAATTTATGGTTTTACCAAATTTTGGAAGAATTTTTATTAAATGAATTTGTGATCAATGTTTCAATATTTGAGATAATTCATTTATAAAAAGGTGAAGCTGTTATATTTTCACCTATGTGATTAGTAATACATTCTAGAAAAAAAGTTTTACTAGAATGATATCTAATAAATGAAGTGTTAAATTTTTTTTAAAAGGCAGAGATAAAACAGCAAGACCCAACTATTTGCTATCTACAAGGAATGTAGTTTAAGTATAAAGATACCTATAGGCTGAAAGTGAATGGATGGAAAACAATATACCATGTAAGCATAAAAAAGCTAACATTAATGTTAAAGTAGATTTTAAGAGAAAGAGTATCACCAGACATAAAGATGGACATTTCTTAGTGATAACAGGGTCAGTTGGTCTGAAAACATAGCAACCTTAAATGTGTACGTGCCTACATATCCATGTATTTATATGTGAAACAAAAACGGACAGAACTAAAGGGAGAAATAGAAAAATCCACAATCAGAAATTAAAAAATCTCTCTCAGTAGTTGCTGCAGGAACTAAATTAAAAAATGAGTAAGTACCAAATGTAAAATAGTTAGCTAGTGGGAAGCAGCTGCATAGCACTGGGAGATCAGCGGGGTGAGATAGAGAGGGTGGGAGGGAGGCGAAAGAAGGAAGGGATATGGGGATATATGTATACATATAGCTGATTCACTGTGTTATACAGCAGAAACTAACACAACATCGTAAAGCAATTATACTCCAATAAAGATGTTAAAAAAAAAAAGAGTAAGTACCTAGAGGATCTGAACATTATCATAGTAACATCTTTTAACCATACAGTACATTATCAGATGTTTTTAAACTGCTACAACTTCACGTGAAAATTATAAGTGATTTTCAGTATGGTAGAATAATATTCTCTGCACAATTTTTTTTTTAGTAGAAAAATAACAGGAAAATTCTGATTCAAGGTGGAGGAGTAAGCACATGTTATAGCCTCGATTTCCCACCATAAAATTGTATAAACGGCAGAAAAGAACTTAAAAATTTCTAATTATTCTGGGAAATAGGAAGAGATACCTTATATGGACCAGAACTTATAAGCAGTCTCCTGAAGAATGAAATGCAGATGAGATTAGATCAAAGAAGGAAACCACGGCTCCAATGCATGTCGATGAGGCTTTGGCAAAAGAAGGAAGTCCCTGCAGGGACATTACCAACATGGAGGAGGGTGATAAATGGAGTAACAGGGGGTGAAGGGGAGGCTCACAGGAGGACAAACCAATCAGGTTGACGCCTTATTTCCCACCCGTGCTGGGGCCAGGCAGCTAGAAACAGGGACTTTTCTGTCCTCTGGTGAGAGTAAAAACTACAGATATTTAAGCTGGAGAGGTGGGTAGGACCTAGTGTGCCTGGCAACACTTTAGAAAAATGGGGAGCATTTATTGCCCTGCAGCACTTTTTGCATCTCTGCCACAAACATGCTGGAGCAAACAGGTAACAGCACTCCAGACTGGCCACAACAGAATCTCAGGTGTAAGAATGTACACAACCAAGAATTAGCAAAAAATGTTCATGAAAGGTAACTCATGAGAGGGACTTCCCTGGTGGTCCAGTGGCTAATACTCGATGCTTCCACTGCAGGGGGCACGGGTTGGATCCCTGGTTGGGGAACTAAGATCCTGCAAGCCACGTGGCGTGGCCAAAAAAAAAAAAAGTAACTCATGAGAGAGAGGTATGAAGTTCAACAAAGAGGAGACACCCAAGGGAACAGAATTAATAGAAAAATCAAATCAAAATTTTAGAACAAGTATACTTTCTGTCCTCAGAGAGATCTAGACAATATTGGATCTGTGAACTAATGAGTCTTTCAAGGTCTTGGAAAGTAAAATCCTACTGTTCCTTATGCAAAAGTCAGTTGGATTCCTTTACGCCAGCAGTGAGCAATTAGAAAATGTATTTAAAAGGACACTATTCACAATAGCAACAAAAAAATTATGAAGTACCATGGTATCAATCTAACAAAAGATGTATAAGACCTGAATGCAAAAATTATAAAATTTAGTGAAAGATCTTGAAGAAGACCTGTATAGATGGAGAGAGATTACATGTTGATAAACAGCAAAATAATATTATAAACGTTATCAGTTTTCTCAGTTTGATCTATATGGCTAATGTCATGCACTTATAATTTAAGTAGAATTTTTCACTAAATTTGACAGTCTGATTCTAAAATATATAAGAGAGAGTGAAGAGCCAAGACTGGCCGAAAACTAAAAAAGTTTTCAAAACTAATTATGAAACTCTGTTAATTATAGCCATGTGGTATTGATACAGGGAAGACAAATTGATCAATGGAGTAGAACAAAGAGCCCACAGAGGGACCTGTATTTATGAGAGGTTTTGATATACAACAAAAATGACGTGATAAATCAGCTTGGAAAGGAAGGATTACAAAATAAGAAGAGCTGAAAAAGTGGTTATCCATATGGAAATAAAAGAAAAATCAGCAAAAAAAAATCCAAGTACATTACAGGGCTAAATGTCTAAAGCAACCTTTAAAACTTTAAGTAGAATATTTAGGTAAATAATTTGATGTTGGCATAGGGAAGGGTTTATTAGTACTCAAGTATTAACAGTAAAAAGTATTAACAGTAAAAAGTATTAATAGTATTAACAGTAACAGTATTAACATAAATTTTACTACATAAACATGAAAATATTTTGTTGTTCAGAGGTTCCTTAGAGAAGGTGTAAAGACAAGCTAAACACTGGAGAAGACTGTTGCAATGCAGATATAAGTGACAAAAGAAGAATGTGTGTACACACACACACACACACACACACACACACACAATATTATCCTCTCCCATATCGCATGATTATTATCAAGTACCTTGGCTCTTAGAGGTGTGTAAGCTGTTGAAACTCCCCTACTACAATCTATAGGTCTGTTTGTTTGGACTTTCCTAGAACAGATGAAGTGTCAAGAAAAAATGTACTTCTGTAAAACATATAAAGAAAGCAGTTCCTACCTTTGTGGAGTTTTGGAAGACTGTAAAAGTGATCCAGGAGGCTAATATAAACAACAATACCAACCGTGACTTATGATTTGCTATTCTCATTGTCATGATTGGGATCCTAAAAGAGACAATACAAAAACAGGCACAAACACACAAAACCAGAAAAGAAATGCAGAAATACTTGAAAAGTTTATGCCTCCTGATTCTCCAGGAGAATCAGGAGAATCTCTATGAGTTACTCCCAGAATTGAAACTTGGTCTTCACGCTGCTCTTGCTGTCTCCCAGCTGCCTTTATTAGCTTGTACCTTCAAGAGAGAGTGCTATTCTGAGAATGGAGCCCACCATGGTCTCTAAGAAACTGAGCAACTAAGGGCCTGATGGATGCAGGGTTGCTCATGCTTAAGGGAAGTTTCCAGGCTATGTGTCATCTAACAGGTTTCCTATTCTTTTCCCTTAAACACAAAGAGCAGACACAAAACATCCCAATAAATACTGACTCTGATAATCATATTATTCTGGGGCCCTTTTAATGTAACTTGATTTTTCCAGCTTCCTTTTTACTAATCTGTTAATAGGTTCCCCTTTCTTGTCTTACCAGCCTTTCTAGCACCCCTCAAGCTTGAAAAGATTTGTTTTAAAATTCAGATTTCTCTCTTTCTTTAAAAAATGTTTTAGGCTTTATCAATGTTTTCTATGGTTACATCTTCATTGCTGTCTTTGCCCTGGAATTTCAAGTTGTCTTTTAAAATCAGATGGCTTAAACACTGCCCTTCTAAAATTTTCTCATCTCAAAATTTTCTCTCCGCTAGAAGCACCTCATACCCTAGATCCCCAGTTTATACATAGACATTAGAAGTTTCTGCACCCAAGAATAAATGTTACTCCTTTCCCTGACCTCCCCAATTTTGCAAATATTTTCATACCTTTAGTTTAAAGACTTTGCTTAATTCCATACACAGGAACTATGGTGAGCTGGGTGGTAAGGCTTTGTTCTGAAGCCACCGGTGTATAACGGGGGTACCTCTCCTCTGTGCCAAGACATATCACAGGTGTAAATTGCAGTCTGCATGCTTTGAGCTTAGATCCAGAACCCTCTGCTTGTTTCAGGTAAGGTGAGTATCAGGCTTGCCAGCTCCACCTTAAGGAGGCACCTGGATCACAGCTGCAATTCTCAGTTCATGCAGAGGTGGGGAGGAGAAATGAAATTCTCAGTATGGTTAGATGAGATAATTTTAATGCTCTTAGACTTTATTAGTTAATTTTAGTAAGTGTACAATAAATACCTGACAAGAAAAAGTGTGAATGAATCTGGAAGTTTGAATGAATAGTCATCCGTGGGAAGCTGAACCACTTAATCTCCGTCTGAGCCTCATCAAGGCCCAGTTGCCAGATTCAAGTGCGTATTATCTAGTACAGAGTAGGTACTCAGTAAAATTTGCTGAATTAAGAAAGAACCTGGCTTCCCTGGTGGCGCAGTGGTTGAGAATCTGCCTGCCAATGCAGGGGACACGGGTTCGAGCCCTGGTCTGGAAGGATCCCACGTGCTGCGGAGCAACTGGGCCCGTGAGCCACAATTGCTGAGCCTGCGCGTCTGGAGCCTGTGCTCCGCAACAAGAGAGGCCGCGATAGTGAGAGGCCCGCGCACCGCGATGAAGAGTGGCCCCCACTTGCCGCAACCGGAGGAGAAAGCCCTCGCACAGAAACGAAGACCCAACACAGCCATAAATAAATAAATAAAATTAAAAAAAAAAAGAAAAAAAAAAGAACCTCAAATACAATGTAGGCAAGACAATGATATTGATTCACTCTGAGACCAAGAGAGTGACCGCTTACAGTCATGGGTTTGAATCCATCTGGGATTTGTATTCTTGAACCGGTAGAAATGGTGCCAGAAAGAGCATGTGCCCAGGACAAATGCACCAGCGGCCAGAGGAAGCAGTAGCTGATTACACTGTGGATCCTTCCACAGTTTCATTAGTGCTGCCCCACACAGGAAGTTAAACATCTTTAAACATCTACACCAATCCTTTCAGTCATATGCATAAGCAAGAAATCAAGACCTATTTCACAAGGATCTTTAGGATTTTGATAATGGTCCCAACATCCTTGATCATGCTCTATGGAACTGGCCTTAACAATACTTTCTTATGTCTTTACATAATGACTGTTGGAAAAGCTGTTTTTTTTTTTTTTTTTTTTCTCACACACACACACTGTATTTTATTTTTACAAGAGATAAATAGACTGACACCAAGCATTGTACATGGATGACCACAACAAAAGCAACAATGATTGCAATTACCAAACATGAAACACACTCATACTATGTCATAATATTGACATTCAGTCCAGTAATCCTCCACTGTAACAGCTCCTTTACTTTGCAGTGAAAATTGATTTGTATATTCTTTGCCTCTGAGTCCTTGTGGGATTTTTTTTTTTTTTTAATTCAGACAGAAAGTCACAAAAATTATACTCATCCTCATCAGTTCACTCAGTCCCATGTAATTAATTGTTTTTTTTCATCTTGATCTTTTGTTAGCACTTTTATGAGTTCATCAGTTTTTCATCAGAGTTCTGAAAATGCTTATTCATTCAGTTCAGCAGTACAGTCAGTTACCAGAAACCTGTACTTGTCAGAGTCTTTTCCATGAATTTCTTGAAGATGAAACCCTTTTATAGGAACATATTTGCAAAATCATCAGAGTACACCCAGAACTGTCTGTAAATGACAAAAGACTTAAAAATGACCACGGTAAAAGATTTGATGAAAGTTCATAATAATGCAGTTGAAAAGAAAATTAGTTATTTCTGAGATATACATTTTAAAGTAATAACTAGGATTATTACTTATAACATTATACCAGAACATATAAGATTTTTAGAAATTTCATGTAATGTCTGAAACATTTATATTAACATATTTCCATACATATTTCCATACAAATACAAATATAAGATTTTTAGGAATTTCATGTAATGTCTGAAACATTTATATTAACATATTTCCATACAAATAACCCAATGAAAGTTTAGTATTAGTTGTTTTGTTTGTTTTTTTATACTGCAGGTTCTTATTAGGAAAAGCTGTTTTAACCTTATATGACTGGTCCAAGTTGCTCACTTCCTCTCTAGGGAGTCTCTAACAAGAGATAAATATTTGCAGTAGGTCTGGTTTGGCTGCTCCGTAGGAGACCGGTGCCAGCAACCACCCAAGTTCACAGCCTACTCTGAGACACACGGATTTATGGATTTTAATTTTGCTTTAGTCATATCAATCTTGATATTTAATGTTAACCTGAGGTTGGTTTAATAGAAATGCTTGACTTGAGGAGCTGGGAGCACAGAGGAGAGTTTAAATGATTTGTCCAGGTCATCCAGTGAGCTTTGAAACAGAGCTGAGACCAGGATTCCTGCCACTTTGACCTCTGATTCAGAGCACTTTTCACTACTCAGCGTGACTCCAATACATATGGTAGAACCAAGTTCAGGTAGATCCTGTGGTTCATATATTTATTGTTCAATATACTTAAAAGAAAAGGCTCTTTTTTTCTTTTTCTTTCTTTTTTTTTAACCACGTTTTCTTTCAGTTTGCTCAAAAGCCTGGTGTGAGCACGATATATGGGCTCTTTGCAGTTCGTATGTGGTTTCCTCATCATCTTTGAGCAGTTTCCTTTCCCTTACATTTATGGGTCTAAATGAGTAGTCTGAACATGAGAGCTCAGTCAGAAGTAGGAACATAGAGCCATGAGTTCACACAATAAAATATAACCCAGGAGAGCATCAATTCTTTGGGGGTGTGAATAGGGTAAGAGTAGTCTTACCTTGGCGGGGGTCTAAAGGAGCCCAAGCAAAACGGGCACAGCAAAGAGTAGATATCCAGGAAACACGCAGTGGGGACTCAACCACAAGTTAGGGAAGTGGCTGCCGTGGCCTCAGGAATCAAACAAGATGCACCCCATTGCCAAGGAGGCTGCACTGAATGGTGGGAAGTCTTGTGTCCATGGGATCTGAGTACAAGGAGAGGAAGGATGAAAGAAGATGCAATAGCAAGAAGTCTCAAGGTTCCAGCAGTGAGAACTTGGCATAGGACTCTATGTCACTAATGTAATGAAGAAGGGCGGGCACAGGCTGTGCAGCTCAGCCATGTTGATGGGGGGGTGGGGGTGGGGGGAAGGTCAATGCTGAGGCAGACACGTGAGTAGATAACTCACCATGGCCCCAGATTTACTAGTAACAGATCACCATGGCCTCTGTGCCATTTTCAGGTATTGTGCGAAAGTGTATGAAGTTCAGAGGGACTGCCATGCCCAGAGCTCTCTTTGAAAAAGGTGGTGAAACAGTGATTTAAATCTGCTTCATTATGCCTAAGTCATTGTTACCTGGCCACCTGTAACAGAGATGAGCACCTGTTTCAAACTTGGCATGAGATGCCTGCCAAATATGGATTCTCCCTTTCAATGGTGACTGCGTACATTCAGATCTCCTAGTTGCTGGAGTTTGAAAGAGACACATACATGTGGAGAAGGAAGAGGTCGGTGGGTGTAGACGGAAGAGACTCACGGATCAAATAGCAACAGCTAACATTTATTGGAGGACTTACCAGGCACTGTTCTAGTGCTTTTCATGCACTAACCCACTTAACCCTCAGAACTACACTATGAGGTCATCACCATTTTCAGATGAGGACAGTGCGGTACAGGATGTTTAAACATTAACTAAGTTCACAGAATCAGCACCTGGAAGAGGCAGGCCATGAAGCCAGATCTCCAGAGCTGCATTTTTATCCACTCCAAGGTACTGCCAGCAGGCATGAGATAGCAGAAGACACAAGGCAGCAGGACCCACAAAGCAGAGAAGACAGAGAGTAGAACTTAGTTAGATGTTCACAGCAGAAGTAGGAGAAGCAGAGGCAGAAAGGCACTACTGGTGGGGCACAACGAAAACCTGTGCCAGCTGCTGGGGTTGTTCCCAGCTCACTACCAGGGCTGAATCATGTCCTGAAGGCTCTTTCAGTTAGGTCCTCAGCAGTGCTTTCCATCTCTGTGAGGCACTGGAGCATGTTGGGGGGCTGGGAGGAAGACTTTTATCTCACCCTCCAAATTCTCAGACAGGATTCAATTCTAAAATGTGAGACACTGGCCAAATTACATGAAACCAGCTAGTACACATATTGCAAAAACAAGTTATTAGATTTTTATTCACTGGCAGCAGGAAACAACGTGTTTTCCAAGAAGATGAAAAAGTGACACACAAGAAAACTGTGAGCATCTTTTTCAAATGTCCTTGACTTTGATATTTTAGTGATCCTAGCAGCACGTGTCCAGGGATTTTTGTGGATAAGTAAATGAATGTGCTTGTTCAGACAGGGATGTGTCTGGTTTCCTGAACAACTTGGATGGATTTGCACAGCTTGAACAAGAGAATACGGACATCTGGCCACCTAGTCAGTTTTTGACCAAACATTGAGTAACAGGTTTGCCCGGCTGGGACTTTACCTCCAACGTAGAATGAAGAGGAACTTATTTTAAAATTCTGCAAGAAGTCTTGGCCTTCAGGGTTGACTGGAATGCTTATACTACTCAAGACGCTTTTAGTTATATGATCGTAAAGCAAGTGTATGCCCCTTTTTTATTATGAAAAAGATGAATGAAGTGGAGCAACTTAAATACAGACATTTCAGAATGAAAAGTATTCCATTTCCTAATATAAACAGATCCATTGTCAAGGTACATCATTTCTCTGCATTAGAACACTGCAGGAATAGTTGGAATAGTCAAGATCTGCTGATGAATCCTAAAACCACTGGGTGAAAGTTTGAGGAGAAACAAGAATATCTTTCCACCAATACATTTATTAATTTCAAAGTGAAAAATAGTAACTTTAGGGAGAAAATCAGCAGACACCGGCTTACGCAAGTGGTCAAGGTTAATATCAGCAGTAATAAGATGTATCTCCTTTCATGATGTTGTACCGAGAAGGGCACACCACTTCTGTGGTTTTCTTGAGAAAAATGCATGACCCCAATCTAATTATGAGAAAATATTAGATAGGACAAAATTGAGGGACATTTGACCAACTGACAATACTATTCAAAAGTGTAGTGATCATGAAAAATAATGCCAAATTAAGCAGCTTTCAGAGATTGGAAGACACTTAGGAGACACGATGACTGAATGCAATGTGGCTGCCTTAGATTGGGTTCTGGAACAGAGAAAGGACATTCGTGGAAACACTGGTGAAATTCATACAAAGTCTGTAGTTTAGCTACTAATCTACCGATGTTAATTTCTTGATTTTGAACATTGCACAATGGTTACACAAGATGTTATTATTGAGAGAAGCTGGCTGAAGGGTATATGAGAGCTCTCTGTACTATTTTTGCAACTTTTCTGTAATTGTAAAATTATTTCAAGAGAAAGAGTTTAAAAGCTTTCTCAAGTGGAGAAAATAATATATTTCTTCATGAAATGGTTCATTTCCCCCCAAATCATCTACTAAATAACTTACCAAATAGCCTATCATGTTCACACAGATTGGTGCTGCCACTTCTATCATTTCATGTTGCCATCTATACCTGGTATATTTCTGGGCTTTATAATCTTGTTTGGTCTATTTTTCTGTAAATGTTATTCTTTTGGGTTTCATTTTGCTTTTTTAAAAAACATGGCTTTATACAAATATAAAGATACAATATCTTATTATCTGCTGGGGTGAATCTCCTTTTGTTGCTCTCGTTTTTCAAAATTAGTTTTCCATGTACTTTTTTTTCATATATTGTTAATAATCAGTGTTCCTGTGAGGTAGCAGGATGGGATACTAATAGAGGGTGCTGATTCACTCACTTGATCCAGCCCTGGAGATGCCACAGAAGTGAGAGGAGGTGATGTATTTGAGATATTAATAAAAACTGTGAGATATCCCTAGGAAGTCCAAGATAACTGGGTTCTGTTGTGCCTGATGGAGGTGAGGGTTTGGGGAGAGGAAGCCAACCCAGGGCAGGAAACAGCTGGAAGCCATGGGCAGGGTAAAGATTGAGGTGAGCATTCTGAGTCCTTTTAATCTCCTTATAATACCCTGGTTAGACCATTGATTGCCACCTTGCTACTGTAGGGCAGAGAAATAGCATCTCTCCGAGCACCTGACTGGGGGCAGTGTAGTAGCATCAGGCACCACTAGGGGACCCTGAGAGTACAGAGGAGAAACCTACCTGTGCAAACGAATGAGCTAGTCCTAAACTTTAACTTCCACCCCGTCACTACTGGGGGCACTACTGTCATTCTGTTTGGGACAGTCCTTCATTGTGTGGGATTTTTCTATGCATTATAATAATGCATGCTTAGTACCCCAGCCCCTTGCCCTAAATGCCTGTAGTAACCCAGTGTCAATAGAGCAACCCCCAAATTTCCCTCACACATTTCCAAATACCTCCTTTGGTTGAGAACCTCTGGTTTAGATGACTAAGATCATAAGAGGACGACAGCTCTTGGGAAAACCGTACTTGGGTGGAGGTACAGAAAAGTCACTTAGGGTTGGGTGTGTGAGTAACAGAATGGAAAATTGTTGAGGACAGATCAAAACAGGCTCTTAGTACTAAAGAATCCTTTTAAGAACCCCTGCAAATTCACTACCAGTGGCACAAGCTAAGGCTTGGAATTTGGCCTGTTCTCCTAGGAAGACATTACCTTTAATAGCCAATAATTCCAGGGAAATGTGACCTCACAGGAAAAAATAATGAGACATCTGAAGAGCACAATCACTATATAAAAAAGGAGAAAAGTAATGGGCCACATAGAGCAAGAATTAGAATTAAGCATAATAAATATCATTCGAGAGAGAGAAGAGATACCAATTGCCTGACTGTAAAGCACAAATGAGCAGTCATAAAGAAGAACTGGGCTTCCCTGGTGGCGCAGTGGTTGAGAATCTGCCTGCCAATGAAGGAGACACGGGTTCGAGCCCTGGTCTGGGAAGATCCCACATGCTGCGGAGCAACTAGGCCCGTGAGCCACAATTACTGAGCCTGTGCGTCTGGAGCCTGTGTTCCGCAACAAGAGAGGCCGCGATAATGAGAGGCCCGCGCACCGTGATGAAGAGTGGCCCCCACTTGCCGCAACTAGAGAAAGCCCTCGCACAGAAACGAAGACCCAACACAGCCATAAATAAATAAATTAAAAAAAAAAAAAAAAGAACTAGTGGAAGAGTCTCGGTCTACAATATATAATAACCAAACTAAATAAGAGTAGAGTGCAAGAGTAGAATGTATACAAAAATCAAATTAGTAACCTGGAAGATCAGGTTGAAGAACTCTCCAGAAATCATCAAGAAGGAGTTGAAAGAATGTGAAAGACAAGTTAAAAGATATGGAGCAAAGAAATAAAAATGTCAATATCCATATTTAATAAGAATCCCAGAATGGTGGGTAAAAACCAAGGAAACAAACAGAGACACTACATTATTTTCAAGTACGTGTGAAAATCAAAAATACTGAGTCACAAGGGAAATCTCAACAACTTTTAAATTCATCATTTATATGTAAAGGACAATGAAATCATAAAATATTTGACAGTGGATAGCAATGAAAGTACTTTATGTCAAATGTTGTGGAAAGCCACCAAGTTGTACTGAGGGGGAAATATATAACTGTAAATGCAGCTATTAAATAGCAATAAGAATTAACACTAAATGAGCTAGATGTCCAAGTCAGGAATAGAAAAAGAACAGCATAGTAAACCTGAAGAAAGTAGAAGTAAGGAAATCACAAATGTAGGAGCAGATCCTAATAAGAGATAAAACAAAGAAACAATAGAAATGATCAACAGAATAAAAAGCCAATTCTTAGAACAAAACTAAAAATGAGCAACTTTCTAATAAATCTGATCAAGAGAAAAAGACAAAATATATAGGACTCCAGCTGCTGAACGCAGGAGGATAGAGGAACAATTTTTCCTCCCTGACAACTACATTAACAGTTAGATAAAAGGAATGTGATCATTTCAATTGATGCTGAAAAAAAAGACAATAAAATGCAACACTCATTCATAATTTGAAAACACAACAATGTAAAAACAACCTCTTAGCAAACTAGGAATTGAAGGAAACTTGATTAGTATAATACAGGATGTTTATTAAAGCCCTACATCAAATATTATATTACACTTACCTGTGAAATTTTAGAAGAATTCATACTCAAGTTAGGAACAAATTAAAGTTGCTTGTCATTACAACTTTTGTTCAATATTTTCCTGGAGTTGTAGCAAAAGTAAGAAGACCTAAGGGGGAACAAAAAAGGAATGACAGAAGAGACAGAAAATGAGAAAATTGTCTGTTTGAAGATGACATAAAAGATATGATAATCCACAAACTATTAGAAATAATAAGAAAATTTGGTCAAGTTGTTTGATATAAGATTGTAAGTGAGTTGAATAGTGTCCACCCAAAATTCATGTCCACCTGGAATCTCAGATTGTGACCTTATTTAGAAATAGGGTCTTTGCAGATGTAATTAGTTAAGGATCTCAAGATGGAATCATTCTCAATTTAGGTTAGGCCCAAAGTTCAATGACTGGTGTCCTTGTAAAAAGAAAAGAGGACACAGAGCGAAAGAGGCCATGTGGAGATGGAGGCAGAGATTGGAGTCTGTTGCCAGAAGCCAAGAAATGCCTGGGGCCACTAGAAGCTGAGGCAGGTGAGCAAGGATTCTTCCCTAGAGCCTTCAGAGGGAGTGTCATCTTACTGACACCTTGATTTCAGATTCTAGCCTCCCAAAGTGTGAAAGAATAAATTTATGTGGTTTCAGCCACACAGTTTATTGTACTTTGTTATGGCAGCCCTAGGAAACTAATCAACATATAAAATCAATTGTATTCTAAGCAGTAATAATGACCAATTAAAAATATAATAGTAAAAAATTCTATTTGCAGTAACATCTAAAATTAAAACAGGATATAAAACATTTTTATGGGCAACATTGTAAAACACTGAAGGACATAAAAGAAGACCTGAATAAATGAAATGGTATGTCATGTTTATGAATAAGAAAGTTTAATATCATGTGGATTGCAATTCTCCTCCAAATTCCATCAGACCTCTATACGATGACTAATTATTATATGGAAGAGCAAGAATCCAAAAGTAGGAAACCAAACCTGTAGAAGAAGCTTAAAATAAAGGGCCTATCCTACCAGATAACAATTTATTAAAAAACAATTGCAATTAAGATAGTCTGGTATTGGGGGGTGGAGTCAAGATGGCAGTGTGGGAAGACACGGAGTTTGAGTCTCCCTACAACTAGGGTGCCTGCTGGACACTGGTAGGGGACCTTGATGCCCAAGGAGATGGGAGGAACCCCCAAGCAACCAGGTAGGATGTTGGGGGGGGTGAGGGGGGAGGAGAAGTGGAGGCCGGACAGGACTGGTGCCCCTGAGGGGTGGCTGGGAGGGGGGAGGGGTTCCCACGCCTGGAGGGACCCTTAGGGGCTCAGAGGATCAGGGGAGGCAGGGCAGGTGTTTCTCCCACTCACTCGGCCCGGGAAACCTGTTGGGCTCCTGGGCTGGATCCCCTGCCCTCCATGGCCCCCTCTGGGCCATGTTGGTCCTAGGGGTGTAGGAGGGAGGTGGGGGGAGAAGAGGAGAGGTGGACCAGGTGGGCCCCTTCAGGATCAGAGGATCAGGGTAGGTGTGGCAGGTGTTTCCCCTGCCCACTCGGCCTGGGGGCCTACTGGGTCCCAGCCTGGTCCTTCATTCTCCAGGGCCCCCTCTGGCCTCGTGGGTCAGGGCATGGGAGGGAGGGAGGAGGGGGGAAGAGGAAGAGAGGCATATGGTGGGGGGTGACCCTCCAGGACCAGAAGATCAGGGAAGGTGCAGTGGGCATTTCCCCCACCCACTCGGGCCCTGGGAAGCCTGCTGGGCTCCTGAGCCTGGTTCTCTGTTCTCTGAGGCCCCCTCCAGCTCTGGGGGTCCTAGGGGCATAAGAGGGAGGGAGGGAGGAGGGGGGAAGAGGAGTAGAGGCAGACAGGGAGGGGCCCTCTGGGATTGGAAGATCAGGGGAGATGCAGAGGGTATTTCCCCCACCCACTCCTCCCAGGGAAGCCTGTTGGGCTTCCAGGTCTGGTCCCCTACCTTCTGGGGCCACCTCTGGCAGCATGGCTCCTAGAGGAATAGGAGGGAGGGAGGGCGGAAGAAGAAGAGAGGCCAATGGGGAGGGGCCCTCCAGGATTGGAGCAACAGGGGGAATGCACCTAGCATTTCCCCTGCCTACTCAGGCCCAGTGAACCTGCTGCGGTCCTGGACCTGGTTCTCCGACCTCTAAGTCCAGAGGCACTCCTGGGCCCCTCCTGCTGCATTAAGCCTAAGCACCCACCCTCCCCCAGGGCCTCTTCTGGCCCAGTGGGTCCTAAGCATAGGCCCCACCAACCACCTAAACCCCGCCCCTGCCTAAGCCACACCCCCCACAGCCAAGGCCTTTTCCGGCATTATTTTTTTTTTTTCTCCTCTTTTTTACTATTGTGGTTCTGTTTTACCTTCTGGTTGTTGTTTCATCTATATTTTAATTTTTTAATTCTTTCTAACGTATCTGTTAGTTTTCTACCCTTATTTTATATTTTACTCTTCGTTATTGTTCTGCTCCTTCTTTCTTTTTCTTTCTCTTCTTTTTTTTTTTTTTGCTGCACTGTGAGGCTTGTGGGGTCTTGGTTCACGAGCTGGGGGTCAGGCCAGAGCTCCTGTGGTGGGAGCTCGGAGTCCAAACCACTGGACTAACAGAGAACCTCAGACCCCAGGGAATATTCCATGGAGTGAGGTCTCCCAGAGATCCTCATCTTGGCACCAAGACCCAGCTCTACCAAACAGCCCACAAGCTCCAGTGTTGGAAGGCTCAGGCCAAATAACCAGTAAGACAAGAACACAATCCCACTCATCAAAAAAAATGAGATGACAAAAAAATATGTTACAGATGAAGGAGCAAGGTTAAAACCTACAAGACCAAATAAATGAAGAGGAAATAGGCAACCTACCTGAAAAAGAATTCAGAGTAATGATAGTAAAGATGATCCAGAATATCGGAAATACAATGGAGGCACGGATTGAGAAAATACAAGAAATGTTTAACAAAGATCTAGAAGAATTTAAGAACAAACAAACAGAGATGAACAACACAATAACTGAAATGGAAAATACACTAGAAGGAATCAATAACAGAATAACTGAGGCAGAAGAATGAATAAGTGAGCTGGAAGACAGAATGGTGGAAATAACTGCCGAGGAGCAGAATAAAGAAAAAAGAATGAAAAGAATTGAAGACAATCTCAGAGACTTCTGTGACAACACTAAATGCACCAACATTTGAATTATAGGGGTCCCAGAAGAAGAAGAGAAAAAGAAAGGGTCTAAGAAAATATTTGAAGAGATTATAGTGGAAAACTTCCTTAACATGGGAAAGGAAATAGTCAACCAAGTCCAGGAAGCTCACAGAGTCCCATACATGATAAACACACCAAGACACATATTAATCAAACTATCAAAAATTAAATTCAAAGAAAAAATATTAAAAGCAGCAAGGGAAAAGCAAAAAATAACATACAAAGGAATCTCCATAAGGTTATCAGCTGATTTTTCAGCAGAAACTCTGCAAGCCAGAAAGGAGTGGCAGGATATACTTAAAGTGATGAAAGAGAAAAACCTACAACCAAGATTACTCTACCCAGCAAAGATCTCATTCAGATTTGATGGAGAGAAATTAAAACCTTTACAGACAAGCAAAAGCTAAGAGAATTCAGCACCACCAAACCAGCTTTACAACAAATGCTAAAGGAACTTCTCTAGGCAGGAAACACAAGAGACGGAAAAGACCTACAATAACAAACCCAAAACAATCAAGAAAATGGTAATAGGGAGATACATATCGATAATTACCTTAAATGTAAATGGATTAAATGCTCCAAACAAAAGATACAGGCTAGCTGAATGGATACAAAAACAAGACCCATATATATGAAGTCTACAAGAGACCCACTTCAGACCTAGGGACACATACAGACTGAAAGTGAGGGGATGGAAAAAGATATTCCATGCAAATGGAAATCAAAAGAAAGCTGGAGTAGCAATACTCATATCAGATAAAATAGACTTTAAAATAAAGAATGTTACAAAAGACAAGAAAGGACACTACATAATGATCAAGGGATCAATCCAAGAAGAAGATATAACAATTATAAATATATATCCACTCAACATAGGAGTACCTCAATACATAAGGTAAATGCTAACAGGCTATAGAAGAGGAAATCGACAGTAACACAATATTCGTGGGGGACTTTAACACCTCACTTACACCAATGGACAGATCATTCAGACAGAAAATTAATAAGGAAACACAAGCTTTAGATGATACAATAGACCAGATAGATTTAATTGATATTTATAGGACATTCCATCCGAAAACAGCAGATTACACTTTCTTCTCAAGTGCACATGGAACATTCTCCAGGATAGATCACATCTTGGGTCAAAAATCAAGCCTCAGAAAATTTAAGAAAATTGAAATCGTATCAAGCATCTTTTCTGACCACAACACTATGAGAATGGAAATCAATTACAGGAAAAAAACTGTAAAAACCACAAATACATGGAGGCTAAACAGTGTGCTACTAAATAACCAAGAGACCACTGAAGAAATCAAAGAAGAAATAAAAAAATACATAGAAACAAATGAAAATGAAAACACAATGACCCAAAACCTATGCGATGTAACAAAAGCAATCCTAAGAGGGAAGTTTACAGCAATCCAATCTCACCTCAAGACACAAGAAAAACCTCAGATAAACAATCTAACCTTACACCTAAAACAACTAGAGAAAGAAGAACAAAGAAAAGCCAAAGTCAGTAGAAGGAAAGAAATCATAAAGATCAGAGCAGAAATAAATGAAATAGAAAAAAGAAAACAATAGCAAAGATCAATAAAACTAAAAGTTGGTTCTTTGAGAAGATAAACAAAATTGATAAACCTTTAGCCAGACTAATCAAGAAAAATAGGGAGAGGATGCAAATCAATAAAATTAGAAATGAAAAAGGAGAAATCACAGCTCACACTGCAGAAATACAAAGGATTATGAGAGACTACTACAAACAACTATGTGCCAATAAAATGGACAACCATGAAGAAATGGACAAATTCTTGGAAAGGTACAATTTTCCAAGACTGAACCAGGAAGAATTAGAAAATATAAACAGACCTATCACAAGTAATGAATATGAAACAGTAATTTAAAATCTTCCAACAAACAAAAGTCCAGGACCAGATGACTTCACAGGTGAATTCTATCAACCATTTAGAGAAGAGCTAACACCCATCCTTCTCAAACTCTTCCAAAAAATTACAGAGGGAGGAACACTCCCAAATTTGTTCTATGAAGCCACCATCACCCTGACTCCAAAACCAGACAAAGATACCACACAAAAAAGAAAATTACAGACCAATATCACTGATGAACATAGATGCAAAAATCTTGAATACAATACTAGCAAACAGAATCCAACAACACATTAAAAGGATCATACACCATGATCAAGTGGGATTTATCCCAGGAATGCAAGGATTCTTCAATATACGCAGTTCAGTCAATGTAATACACCATGTTAACAAATTAAGGAGTAAAAACCATATGATCATTTAATAGATGCAGAAAAAGATTTTGGGGGGGTATTTAAGGCTTCGTAGGCCAGAGTGTCTCTGTCACAAGTATTCAACTCTGCTGTTGTAGTGCAATGTGAAAATGACCACAGACCATATGTAAGCCTATGAAGGGCTGTGTTCCAATAAAATTTTATTTAGAAAAACAAGCTGTGGACCATTTTGGGACTATAGACCATAGCTTGCTAGAGTTGAGCACCACTGATGATAAAACAAAGAGGTATAGCTAAAAATTCAATGAACTACACAGAGATTTGCACATAAATATTCATAGCAGCATTATTCATAATGGCTTCCAAATTGGAGACAACGTATGTGTCTTTTAACTGGTGAATATGGTACAGACAAAATTAGGTATAGGTATACACTGAAATAGAATTCAGCAATAAAAAGGAATGAACTGCTAATACATGCCAGGATTTGGATGAACCTGAAAACTATCATGCTCAATGAAAGACTCGGTTACAAGAGACCACATATTTCATGATTCCATTTGCAATATGAAATTTGAAATGTCCAGAAAAGGCAAGGTTGTAGAGACAGAAACTAGATCCGTGGTTGCTTGGGGTTGGGATGAAGATGACACAAGAATAGGGATTAACAGTAAATCGGCATGAAGGATCATCTTGGGGTGATGAACACGTTCCAAAACTGATTTATGGTGATGGTTGCGCACAGGCATGAAACACAAAATAGGATGAAATGGAGGAGGTCTGGAGGCAGGGGAGCAGCTAGGAGGGAACAATTATAGGATCCCAAGGGAGGGACAAATCCAGGGGCACAAAACACCTGGAATATTCTTTTGCCTCTGGGCTAATGTTTACCAACCACTGTTCCTGTTCTAACACAGTCCTGAGGGTTATGACACTCCTCTCAGTCACAGCAGTTGAGGCGGGGTGGTGGGTGGGTGTGTGCATTTGGAAAGATGTTTCAACTGTACACTTGAAATGAGTGAATTATATGATATGTAATATTTTTATGCCTCAATAAAGTAATATTTGTAAAAGTCAACTAAGACTTCTGTGACTACAGAAAATGTAATAAGCTGCAAACAATACACTCTTACCCTCACAATGCGAAAAGGCCAGATATTCTACAAAAGTGTAACTTTCTTGAGTACCTCAGAGAACTCAAGTAGCAAGAAACCAAATGACCCAAATTCCAAGGAGGGACAATCTCCTTCAAGAAGAGATGAGATACACAAACCCTTTCATCTTTGGCAGAGTTAGGGAAAAAGAGAGCAACAGAAAAAGAAAAGAAGAAACCAGCAAAAATGTAAATGAATTGTTAAAGGCCAAGTGAGGGTTTATGTGCTGGTGGGGCGTTCCAGAAGAGAGTAGGAACAGTCACCCGTAAGCTCTTCCTCATGGCTCTTCACTGGTGCTCAGGAGGAAGACTGGGGGCAGGGCAGGAGATTGAGAGAGTACCCCTACTTGGTGCAGGCATGAAGGAAGGGATTGACAGCTGCTAAGGGATAGGCATAAAGCCCTGCAGACTTTCCAAGGCTCTTCAGCAAAAGCCTTCAATCACTTGAGGGGAAGCTGCAAACCGGTCTCAGGGCCCAGGCAAAACTCCATTGCTAAGGAAGGAAGATTGGAAATTCAACATGTCCTGCCTTGAGAGTAGGACATGTAACTTTCTCATTCCCAGGACACAAGCAAAGATCCAATCCTGCAAAGACAGGAGGTAGGAGAATAAGACCCCTCCTTCTAGGACAGGGTCAGGAAGCCATCATGGACCCAGGATTTATACTGACAGTAGGTAGAGGTCTGCTACCACCATGAACAGGGCAGGAAACTCCCACCGGGACCAACCTTGGATACAAGGCAGACTGTGGTTGCTATGGGAAGGAGGAGCGGGAGCTCTGAAAAAAGCTTTCTCAAAGATCCAGGCACAGAGGACCTGCCTAAGACAGGCTGGACCAGGAAAACACTCTCTCCTGCCCCCACCCCAGGCCTAGTACCCAGGAACAATGGCACAGCAGCAGTCTGCAACCTGTGGAGGGACAGCACCGTGACATTGGCCTCAGAGATGGCTGAGAGTGGAGGGGGAAGCAGGGACACTGAGGAAAGACCCTCCTGCATCTCAACCCCCAGCGTAAGCACAGGGCAACAAAGAATTTGAAGCCTGTGGTGCACTGAAGGTTAATTACAACAACAATAAGGAAAAGTTATTAGGGTGTTGTTAGGATAGCAACAACCTCCATCTTTCTGTAGGTTGGAATGGAACTGGAACTGGGTTGGACCTCAAAAGGTTTGTTATACAACTGAGAAAGCTATTGACTCTTCCCAACACCTACACCAATATTTCAAATTGTCCTTCTGTTTACTTCCTAGAGTGTTTCATACTCTGGGGCAAGGCACCCTGGTAAGATTGAAGATGGGTGCGGGATAGTCAGTGAGAGAAAGGTCACGGTGAAAGGGGACTTTGAGACCTCACTTGAGTTAGCAGGCAGGTGCATTTTATGAAAGAATATTTATAGGAGTTGAGGATCTGGAGTGGGAAATGATCCCCTTAAAGCATTCTGTTTCTTTCTACACCTTGGAAAGGCTTCTAGGTACCAGGGCTACTTGTACGCAAGCTTGAAGCTATCTTCATGATTTACAGTATTTGTAGGGTTAAAAGTATAGTCTTGAGAGTCAGACTCTAGCCCTTACAGGATGTGGAACCTTGGGCAGGGACATTAAGCTTTTAGTGTCTCACTTTTCTCTACTGTAAAATCAGGATTGTGATGGAATTCATCTTATAGGGCTGATGTGAGGATTAAATGAGACGGCCCATATACAATGCTTAACACAATGAGTGGTGCTCAATGTATGTTAGCTATTATTATTATAATTCTCATCAGGGGGTAATAAAGTCCTGGAAGTTAGAGTGAAAAGGAGGGGGTGGAAGCAAAGGATATTGCAGAGACTGAACTGACTTGTTGCCTGATTGAATATGAAGGACGAGAGAGAGGGCAGGGTCAAGAATGTCTCTCCATCTTGAGGCTCCCGAGGTTGGCAGTATGGTGGTGCTGATCGTACACTGCAAAGCATGTACCTGGTCTGTAAAAGATGGCTCGTTCAGCTCCAGCCTGTTTTATTTAGGATTGCAAGTCCAGTGGTGCCAGTTCGTCAATCTTTCAATCGAAGCCAGAAATCCAGATGATTATGTGAAAGCTCCTGAATTTTTATATTCTTAAAAATCTGGAGCAAATAAACCATGACTGTAAGGTACAAATTTTCAACCTCTGTGTAGGATCTTAGAGGTTCCTCTGCTGCAGAACTCATCATTACATGTCCCATGAGTGCCTTGCATATTTTTAGGTTCTCATTAAATACTGGTTGAATGAATGGATTTTTGATAAAAGGATTTTCTAGGAAGCACATATACTTGCTGGTTTTATAAGTTTTGAATTTATAAAAGAGTTGAGAGAGAGGGATGCTAAAACATAACATTGTTGTTCAAGATTTAACAGTTGGAGATTAGAGATGCAAAAGGAATCTTAAGCAAACATTATAAACTTACTATGTAGGGCTGACTCCAGGGTTGTTCAAGGAAAGGGTAGGCTTTTCGGTCAGCATATGCTACTTTTATTTTCTCTGTAAGCTCAACAATCTTATTATACAGACAATAAACCATCAAATTTTCCTCTTGATTCCTCTTTTGCTGTCACATTTTTTTCCTCACCAAGAAAGTAGCTTTAAACCTATTTTACCCTTTGCTGCTCTTATTCCATATTGCATTCTCTTTTCCTGCTAAGATGGCCCTTATCCTGGTTTCCTTTCCACCTGCCTCTAGAAAGCTTAGGATTCAGCTTTCCTAAACAAGGATGGTATCTACATTTGTGAACTACAGAGGAACTCCCCATGAAGTCTTGAAGGGTGAGTCCTAGTTAGCCAGGAGACAAAGGCATACCTGGAAGGAGGGCATACCAGGCAGAGGGGAAATCATGGGCAAAGCATTAAATGGGAAAATCAAGTTATGTTTGGGAATGGTGGTGGTACAAGGTGACTGAGGTGTATGTGAACAGGTAGGAGATGAAGCTGGGAAGAAGGGACCACCCCCCCCCACCCCGCCACTGGCTTTCAGGGTACAATCACTCTCCTTAGTATGGCATTCAAGACTCTTCATCCCTGAGAATTTCCAGACTGAAATGCTTCCCTCCTACACAGATGAAGACACACCCAAAGCCCCTCATGAGCTTTGAATGAAATAGATCTAGGTTTATATACATGCTTTGCAACATACAAGCTGCTTGATCTTAGGAAAGCTGTTTAAAATCTCTGGATCCCAATTTCCTCATCTCTAAAAGGGGAATTAAATATGTTTACCTCAAAGAGATATTGTGAGGACTTAACTACATGGAAAGTATGTATAACATACTTAATACAGCACTTGGCATATAAAAAGTCCTCAGTAAATGGTAACTAGTAGTAGTGATAGTGTTGTGTCCTAAAATGCTGAATTACTTTCAGTTCTCTGAATGTACTACACTCATCCTTATCTGCATATTTTTGCAGATGCTGTGATCTCCACCTGGAGTTTTCCTAAAGCCTTCTCTGACTTTCCTCTCTCTACCTCTGATTGCTTTTTTTTTTTTTTAATTAATTAATTAATTTTTTTGGGCTGTGTTGGGTCTTCGTTTCTGTGCGAGGGCTTTCTCTAGTTGTGGCAAGTGAGGGCCACTCCTCATCGCGGTGCGCGGACCTCTCACTATCGCGGCCTCTCCTGTTGCGGAGCACAGGCTCCAGACACGCAGGCTCAGTAGTTGTGGCTCACGGGCCCAGCTGCTCTGCAGCATGTGGGATCTTCCCAGACCAGGGCTCGAACCCGTGTTCCCTGCATTAGCAGGCAGACTCCCAACCACTGCGCCACCAGGGAAGCCCCCTCTGATTGCTTTTGATAGCTCTCTGTTTCTAGCACAGAGGTTTCTTAATCCAATGGTCCCCTTGGGAGATCCGTAGATGGAAATCAGAGGAGTCTGTGAATTTAGATGGGAAAAAGGTTGCATCTTTATTTTCACTAACATCTCACTGAGAGTCCGCATTTTAAAAATTTTGTATGTAGATAATAAAGTTCAATAGTATTAGTAATATCTAATATTTAAGCCATTAAAAATCACAAATATTTCATATCATGTCACAGTTGTTGCAGATTTTGCAAAATAGCATTTACTCTCACCACTACTTTGAAATTGTTGTAAACTGTTGTTATTTAATGTGGTAAATTGGAAGGGCACATATTTCTATATCATATTTTAAAATAGTTTGAAAACTATAATTCAGTATAATTAATTTCCTTTTAAATCCTACATATTTTAATTCATGCACTTAATATCGTTTTGAGAAAAGTTTCATAGATTGTGAAAGGGTTCTATGGCACCAAAAAAAAAAAAAAAAATTAAGAACCCCTGTCCTTATACTTACTCTAGTGTATTTTCCACTAATTTAGATAAATATGCTATTTTCAGTTAAAAATTAGCCTACAGTCGCAAATTTGCATTCTGAGCAAAACTTCTTAGTCTCATTTAATGCCATAATCTTCCTCAATCAAAACGGAATATAACAGACAATTACTTACCTTTAGTTGTAGACAATGTCCAATCAGCTCATTGAACATGTGCTTTCTTTAAATTAAGGTTTTTCTCTTCAGGACTTCCCTGGTGGTGCAATTGTTAAGAATCCGCCTGCCAATGCAGGGGACACGGGTTCAAGCCCTTGTCCGGCAAGATACCACATGCTGCGGAGCAACTAAGCTTGTGCGCCACAACTACTGAGTCTGCGCTCTATAGCTCCCGAGCCACAACTACTGAAGCCCGTGTGCCTACAGCCCGTGCTCCACAACAAGAGATGCCACCGCAATGAGAAGCCCGCACACCGCAACGAAGAGTAGCCCCCACTCGCCGCAACTAGAGAAAGCCTGCGTGCAGTAACGAAGACCCAACGCAGCCAAAAATAATAAAAATTAAAAAAAAAAAAAGTTTTCTCCTTTGGTCCGAGGATCTTTGTCTCCCTGAACTGTTTTTTTTCCCTTTGACATAAACGCTGGAGGACTTCCAACTTCAGCCCAGGATGGAGTTAGCCGTCAGGAATATCATCATTCCCACAGTCACAGGAAAAATCCAGATAATCTACAAAAAGATGACTTTTGTTTAACTACGAGAAACTGGGGTCACAGGCCAACCATCTAACTTAAAAATCTGACAAAAGCAAAGTACTTCCAAGAACAGAAGGGACACAAACACTGACTCACTTTTGCCGGGGGAGATGGGTAAGAAGAATTCAGTTAATTTAAAAAAAAAAAAAATAATTTGCTAAAAGCTGAGTGTGGGCTAGAGTAAGGGTAGAGAGCTTCTAGGAGTGAAGACTTGAAGAAACTTTGCACCTACCTGCCACCTCGTCTCCTTGGGCCTCCACCAAGCACTCACGAGGAAGACTTGGATCAGGGCGGGAGGCTGGATGAAGTCTCCCTCAGTGGCACAGGCCTGGAAGAGAAGGCAACTCCTTGATGGGAAAGGCACCAAGTCTCCCCTGCATCCTTCTTCCCTAAGAACAAAAGCTTGTGCCACTGCGGGAGAGACAGTGAACACTTCCCAGAGCACACGTGAAGACTGACTCTGGCTGGGGAAGTGGAGAAGAAAGAAAACTGTAGACTCCTGTGGGAGGGGGGGAAACTCCTGGACCCAGGCCATTAAAGATTTCCTAATGCTGTGGGGAGGGGGACAGGACCACTGAGAAAGCCGCCCGCCAACTCTTGCCCAATCCAGGGGCATAGGGCCTGCCTAAGATGGAGGCTGGGCCAGAGCCACAGAGAGTGCCATTTCTTCTCCCCACCAGGCTGGGCAGTGCCAAGCGAGAGACAACTGCAGTTGACCACAGGAGAAGGGTCAAGGCATGGAGAGAGACTCGGAGACATAGACAGGGAAGGGTGAAATAGGAGCACTGAGAAAAACCCTCTGTCTAAACAATACCCACCCTAAGCACAAAATAACTCCAGAGAAATTTGAAGCTGATGTTGAACCCAAGGTCAACATAGCAACAAAAAGCCCAAACCCAGCTCAACTACTGACTAGACTGAGTGAACCACCCCCATCCCCAACCCTGGCCTCCAACACACTCTGATGGCCTGGAAGAGGTGTATCATTTCTATGCACAAATACTGTTTGTTTCAGTCTATACTCTTCTAAACTTTGTTTATGACAATGAATAAAATATGAGATGAACACAGGAAGAGCGAGAAAAAATAATCCATGGTAAAGAGCAAAGCAATCAGTAGTATCAGACTAATATACAATAGTGTAACCCAGATACTGGAATTCAGACAGGGGCAGTTACAGAGATGAAGTATAACTTTGATGGCTATAATGGTTAATTTTATGTGTTAATTTAACTGGGCTAAAGGATGCCCAGATAGCTGGTAGAACATTATTTCTGGGTGTATCTGTGAGGGTCTTTCCAGAAGAGATTACTGACTCAAGGTAGATGGAGTGAAGAAGATTGCCCCCACCCCTAACCAATGTGAGTGGGCATCATCTAATCCACTGACAACTGGAAGAGAACAAGAAAATGGAGGGAGGGTGAACTTGGTCTCTGCTTAAGCCAGGACACCTATAGTTTCCTCCCCCTAGATATCAGTGCTTCTGGTTCTCTGGCCTTTGAACTTGGACCAGGACTTACATATATATGTCTCCCAAAACTCAATAATAAGATAATAAACAACCCAATTAAGAATGGGCAAGTGTTAAATATTTCACCAAAGAAGATATACAGATGACAAATGAACATATAAAAAGATGCTCAACATCTTCAGACATTAGGAAATGAAAGTTAAAATTATAATGAGATAATACTATACATCTATTAGAATTCCTAAAAAAAAAACAAACCCTGACAGTACCAAGTGCTAACAAGAATCTGGAGCAACTGAAACTTTCATACATTGCTGATGGAGTATGCGAAAATGGTGAAGACACTGTGAAAAACAGTTTGGAAATTTTTTATAATGTTAAAATAGACTTATTACCCAGCATGATCACCACCCAAGAGAAATGAAAACTGACGTTCACACAAAAACCTGTATGTGAATGTATATAGAAGGTTTATTCACAACTGCCAAAAAACTGGAAATAACTCAAATGTCCTTCAATTGTGTAAACAAGCTGGGATACATCCATATAATGGAATACTACTCAGCAGTAGAAAGGAAAAAACTTCTGAGTGATACACAATATATGAATCTAAAATGTATTGGGTGGGCCAAAATGTTCGTTCGGTATTTTCTGTAAGATGGCTCTAGTAGCACTTAGTTGTCTTTAACTTCATTCAAAGCAATTTTGTTAGATTGTATATGACAACTGTTATATCAGCGTGTATTTAAAAAAAGACTTATCAAAATTGGTGAATTTTGGGGTAGCCATTTTAATGTTGAAGATGGAAGAAAAAAGCAACATTTCGGCATATTACGTTTTATTATTTCAAGAAAGGTAAAAATGCAACTGAAATGCAAAAAAAGATTTGTGCAGTGTATGGAGAAGGTGCTGTGACTGATCGAACGTGTCAAAAGTGGTTTGCGAAGTTTCCTCCTGGAGATTTCTTGCTGGACGGTGCTCCGTGGTTGGGTAGACCAGGTGAAGTTGATAGAGATCAAATTGAAACAATAATTGAGAACAATCAACGTTATACCACGCGGGAGATAGCTGACATACTCAAAATATCCAGATCAAGTGTTGAAAGTCATTTGCACCAGCTTGGTTGTATTCATCACTTTGATGTTCGGATTCCATGTAAGTTAAGCGAAAAAAACCTTCCTGACCATACTTCCGCATGCGATTCTCTACTGAAACGTAATGAAAGGTTTCCATTTTTAAAACAAATTGTGACGGGCGATGAAAAGTGGATACTGTACAACAGTGTGGAATGGAAGAGATCGTGGGGCAAGCGAAATGAACCACCACCAACCACACCAAAGGCTGGTCTTCATCCAAAGAAGGTGATGTTGTATATACGGTGGGATTGGAAGGGAGTCCTCTATTATGAGCTCCTTCCAGAAAACCAAATGATTAATTCCAACAAGTACTGCTCCCAATTAGACCAACTGAAAGCAGCACTCGACGAAAAGCATCCAGAATTAGTCAACGGAAAACGCATAATCTTCCATCAGGATAACAACGCAGGACTACATGTTTCCTTGATGACCAGGCAAAAACTATTACAGCTTGGCTGGGAAGTTTTGATTCATCTGCCGTATTCACCAGACATTGCAGCACCTTCAGATTTCCATTTATTTCAATCTTTACAAAATTCTCTTATTGGAAAAAATTTCAGTTCCCCAGAAGACTGTAAAAGGCACCACCTGGAACAGTTCTTTGCTCAAAAAGATAAAAAGTTTTGGGAAGATGGAATTATGAAGTTGCCTAAAAATGGCAGAAGGTAGTGGAACAAAAGGGTGAATACGTTGTTCAATAAAGTTCTTGGTGAAAATGAAAAACGTGTCTTTTATTTCTACTTAAAAAACCAAAGGCACTTTTTGGGCCACCCAATATTATGCTAAGAAAAAGAACCTAGACTAAAAAGGCTTATAGGACATTCTGGAAAAGGCAAAACCTTAGGAACAGAAAACAGATTAAGAGTTGCTGGAGTTGGGGGTTGGGACAAGGATTGGCCACAAAGGGACATGAAATGGTGTTCTGGGTGATGGAATTGTTCCGTATCTTGATTGTGGTAATGGTCATATTACTGTCAAAACTCACCGAACTGCATACTAAATACGGTGAATTTTATTGTATATGAATTGTACTCAATAAATTGAATTTAAAAAATCTGGACAGTGTCATTTTCCACATTTGCTCCTGTCAGATTGTTCTGCACACCATAAAGAAAGGGGCTCCTTGAAGGTACAGAGTCCTTAAAGGGACATGCATATAATTTTGTATACACTTAAATACATGACATCATATATTATCTTATTTTATCTTATTTATTATATTTCATTTTCCAATGAAAACATAGTTTCATTATAGATATATAACATAGCTTTGCCATATCATTCCCACTTTCTTTATGATAATGCTATTATCTTGGTAAAACACAGAATATCTGTTTAAGATTAGCTCAAAAATGTTTTCTCATCTGTTATATGATAACTAATTTGAAATGCTGATTTTTTTTCCTCCAACAATCTCTCCAATTAGAATGTTGTAAGCTCATCACATCTTGATGATCTGTTAACAAAAAATGTATGACCTGAACTTGTTCAAAGTTTAAAAATTTTATGGGCATAGTACATGATTTTGGTCCCTTTGGTAGTCGTCCTTTACGGGGAGTTATATTAGTACTTAATATATCAATTCTAAAAATAAAAGGTTTTGTAAAGTCTGAAGATCTCAGAGTATGCAAAGAGACATGTACCTTTTAAAATATTTCAACAACTTCTCCGAAGCCCACGTAGTTAACACTGAGAATTAGTAGGACAGGACATGGACAGCCAGACCCACTGCTATGAGTCAGTGTAGGTGGGAAATTGTTTGGCGTGTTAGAAAGAATTTATAATTTGGAGTCAGAAAGGCTGAGTGTGTAGGTGGCAAAGTCAAGGTCGGGATCTAGGGATTCAGAGGAGGGCTGACCATCAAAGTCAGAAGCTCCTCCTTGGAACTATCCCCTCCTACACCGCCTCACTCTAACTAAAGCTACCATTTTTGCACGTGGACAATGCACTGGGACCTTTACTTGCACTGAAACATTAATCTTCATGACAAACCTGTGTGCGGTTATTATTATTCTCATTTTATAGGAAAAGAGACTGAGCTAGTGGCAAAGTCAGGAATTGAACTTACACCTTTCTGATTCCAGTGTCGCTACTCTGTTCCACACTATTTTGCATCTTAGGAGGAACTGCCCAGCATTCAGTCTTTTTGGCCCTACTGCACATTTTCCAGATTTCTGAAGACTCTTTCCACATCTTTGAACAATCATACCACTCTTTCCACTGACCCTATCTCCTTTCTTTATGATTTGTGGCATGTTCTAGACATCAGAGAGGACCAGCCCCCCCATCCCCCACCGCACCAAGGCCCTGCCTGACAGGTTCCTACTCTTTGCTTTTTTCTAAGGTACACACATTTTCTCTCCTGTAGCAGATTCATTTCTTTTTACAAGATCATCTTTCTGGTACGCATCACCATTTTCAGTTTTATAACATTTCTCGCTGGCCTAGAGCCAATGTCGGGGTCTTCTTTACAGTGAAAGCCCCATAGCACCATAATTATCCTTAATCAGGAGATGGGGAAAATTTTCCCCTAAAAATAACTCAATTAGATTATTATTATCAAGGTTTAAAAGGTTTATCCCCAGATCAGTTCTGATTTGTTTTAAAATGTTTTCTATGGACTCTCAAACAAAAGATAGGTTTTTTTTTTTTTTTTTCAGAAATGGTAACAGTATAACTGAAATCCAATGGACTGGTAATTAAGAGATGGGTTCTCTAGGAAGTCCATTGTTGAAACAGCTATATGGCCTTCAGTAAATCAGATAATTGCTTTGAACTTTGGCTTCTTCATCTGAAAAATCAGGCATAGTTTTGCCAAATAGTTTCCAAATAGGTCTTAAAGACCCAAGTCTCACTCTAGATTGTGCAAATATGCATGTGATAAACTTTTACTAGCTAGAATGCCAGCTCATCTTGGAATGCTCTCTTAATGTATTGGTGTTTTCTTTGTATTTACAGCCTTTGTTTGAACTGATTTCTTGTTCAGTCATGATGGACAAAATGACCAAAGGAAAAACAAACCCCAGCCCTCTTTTATAATATACACACCTCTATATAAAACACACATAAAACACGTGCCTACACGCATCCACACACATATCACACACACCCTGACAGTTTTTTGGGTTTTTTTTCCTGGTAATGTAAGTTTCTGACTTTAGTTTTGATTGCCAAGGTATCCTCTTCCAAAACGGCATCTTGAATAAACACATTGCCAGCACAAGGCTAGATAAAGAACCAGGCCATTTCCCCCACCTGAGGCACCTTTGTTTTAGAGATCTTTGGTTGATTCTGATAACTGACTGTTTGGGCCATTTGTGCTTTTTTGTCTTCCCATGTTTTAAATTCCTGCTTTTAAGTTTGAAATTTACCAACAGAGGGTGAGCCTGCAAAACACTAGGCCCCCACCCTTGACCTCAGAAAAAGCAGAACCCCAGCACCACTCCCTCGGTCTATGACCTCGTGGCCCAGGTGTGCTATGTAATTTCCAGGTCCTGTAAGTAATAAAGCTTTACTTTTTCAAAGTTTTCTGGTGGTTATTGCTGAAGGGTGTCTTGCATTCACAATAAGAACCACAGGGCTGGTGTACAACACTGGTTATTGATGGGCTGAGATGGGCACAGAACACACCCATACGTACATGCCTCAGACACACAAACACGGCATTGAACATGGCAACTAAAAATTGTCACTCACCATCTGCATCTACAAGGATGAAGTCACTAGCCACTGCAGTTGCTGACCTTTAACACATCCTAAAAGGAGTTCAGGGCGGAGATCAAGAATGAGGCACTCTGTGCTCTGGGAAAAACTGGCAGAACAGGCTTTCAGAGAGTTATTTTTCGGGAGAAGACTTTATGAGCCCAATTTTTTGCATCTTCTCATAACTAGAAGAGCACTAGAGTCATTAATGGAGACATCTGCTTCTCGTGACTAGAAGCAACATTCTACCGAGGTGTGTTCTTGACCGCACGTAGCCCTTCACCAAGATCATATATATACTGACACTCCCTCCCGCACCTCTTCGGAGCAGCTCCTCAGAGCTACCTGAGAGTCTGTCTCCCAAGTTGTAGTCCTCATTTTGCCCCAAATAAAATTTAACTCACAACTCTCATGTTGTGCATTTTTTTTCAATTGACAAACATTAAAGAACACCTAAGCTCCCCACCTCTAAAGTATGTACCTATTTCCTTAGTTCATTTGAGCTGCTATAACAAATTACCATAGATTGGGCAGCTTTTAAACAACATAAATTTATTTTTGCAGTTCTGGAGGCTGGAAGTCTGCTATCAGAGTGCCAGCATGGTTGGGTTCTAGTGAGAGCCCTCTGCTGGCCTGTAGACTGCTGGCTTCTTGCTAAGTCCTCATGTGGTAGAAAGAAGGCAAGGGAGTTCTCCGGGGTCCCTTTCATGAAGGCACTCATCCCATCATGAGGAGTCTACTTTCATGACCTAATCACCTCTCAAAGGCCCCATCTCCTAATACCTTCACATTGGGGGTTAGAATTTCAACGTGTGAATTTGGGGGGAAGGGACACACACATTCAGTCCGTAACACTATTTATTCTTTCATTCATTCAACAAGATTTTATTGAGCATCTACTATATGCTGGCTGCTGTTCTACTTGTGTAATGAGAGCCAGATGGGCCAGTGAGTTATCTAAGTATCCACAGGTATTTTCATGAAGATCCAGATTCTGATTGACAGAGAGTAATGGAGTTGGTTTTGCTCTTCTAGAATTAGAAGGAATCTTTGTGGATTTTTCTAATTCATTCTTTTCACTTTATAAGTCAGGAGACTGAGAAACAGAGTAGCAGAGTGAAGGTAAAAAGAGAAAGTGTTTCTTTATTAACCTAATTATAATTAACAACTAGACAAGTTTCTCTCTCTTTTTTTTTTTTTTTTTGGCCACGCCACGCGGCATGCAGAATCTTAGTTCCCCAACCAGGGATCGAAAACATGCACCCTGCAGTGGAAGCATGGAGTCCCAACCACTGGCCCGCCAGGCAAGTCCCTAGACACGTTTCTCTTAAAACTTTGATTTGAAGCATCACTCTGAAGTAATAGACTTCTAAGTGTTTATTCAGTGGGAGGTCATTCATTCGTCAATTAAAACAAACTATTAATATCTGTCAGTCCCTGTACTAGGCGGAAGTTGGACTTAAAGTATGTCTACAAATTCTTTGATACTCCTCGCTCCAAGAAGGGGAGCCTTTTTTTATACATGGTAGTGTATAAAATAGATAACTAATGAGAACCTACTGTATAGCACAGGGAACTCTACTTGGTGCTCTGTGGTGACCTAAATGGGAAGGAAATCCAGAAAAGAGGGGATATATGTATACGTATAGCTGACTCACTTTGCTGTACAGCAGAAACTGACACAGCAGTGTAAAGCAACTATACTCCAATGAAAAAAAATTGAAAAAAAAAAAAAGGAGAGCCTTCCTTATTCTGCACCTCTTGAATGGGGATGGAGTTGACTTGCTTGGTAAGAAATATAATTTGGTGGAAGTGATAGTGTGATTAGATCCTAAAAGGCATTGTGACTTCTGCCTTGCTTTCTTGCTTTGTGGGGAGCCAGCTGCCATGTCATGAGGACACTCACCCAGTCTCTGGAGACATTCACATGGTGAGGAACCGAGCCCTCTTGCTAACAGACAGTGAGGAACCAAGGCCTCCTGACAGCAGCCATGTGAGTAAGTCATCTTAAGTAGATCTTCTGCCCCCCAAAGTCTTCAGATGATGATTGCGTCTCCAGCTGCCATCTTGACAGCAACCTCATGAGAGACCCCGAGCTAGAACCCCTCCACTAAGTCACTCCTGAAATCTTGACCACACAAACCGAGATAATACATGTTTATCCTTTGAAGCCACTGAGTTACACAGCAGTGGATAACTAATATACAGAGGACATGGGAATGAAAGACACAGTTCTTGACTTTAGGTCATACACAAAAAGAGGCAAACACAAACATTGTGATAAGTGCTATGATAAAAGTGAAGTTGGTGTTCTATGGGTACACAAAGAACAGGCGCCAGCCTTGACTAGGGAGAAGGATGTCGAGGAAGTGTTCTTAGAAATGACATTTGAGCTAAGTTTAGGCAGATGGATAGTGTGCCTATTATTAAAATATTGCTCCTCAGCTTCAAACCACCTTTCTATATTCTGCCTTGTGATGCTGGGGCTGGGATTTTGCAAACCTCAGCTGGGTTCCTACTAGGGTGTGCCATTAAGGGGCACTAGAGAAAGGCTTCAAGACTGAAAGAAGACAAGGGACTGTTCTTTCCTGTCTGCTCTCTGTTCCTGCCAGTGAAGACCAATAAGTAGCCTTTCATCCTGGCAATGGCATCTAGTTTCTTTGGGCTCTTCAGGAACTACTCTTATTGCTCTCTCCTCTGACTTTCAACATCTATAAGGGAATGCCCCTTTCTTAGTTTCTTGAGCCCTACTTGACTGGGACCCTCTTTGTAGCTTATGGGTTTTGATAACCCCACCTCTTTCGTATGCTCCCCCAGCCCTGGAGTGGTGGCTCTTTCCTGCAGTTACTGTCTCATGTATCTCACTGTTCCTCCCCTCTGGCTTTGTGAATCCATCAATATCTGTTTAACTCATTCTCTAATAACTTCTCTCTATTGAAATATCTAGTGTACGGTTTCTGTTTTCTTGAATGGGCCCTGATTGATACAGGTAGGGATTAACCAGGTGAAAGAGAGTGAAGGGTACCCCAGACAGAAGGAAGAGAAAGAACAAAGCCATGAAGGCAAGAATGAGCACAAGGTAATTTAGAACCTGGTCAGACATGTAGGGCAAGTGAGGAAAGGAACAGGATAGGAAGATAATGGCAGTGGATAGGGACTGAGACTTGTCCTTATATTTTTCTTTACAAAATATCCATGTTTGTTAATCTTTTAATGGACACTATAAATATAAAATCAGACTAGCAGGACATGACTTTTGGATTAGTAGAATTAGAACCTTGGAAAATCCTTCCCCCCAAAACCAACTGGACAAAATTATCAAAAACAACTATTTCAGAACTCAGAAGTTAACCAAATGCATGCAACAAATAGAGAAGCATTTATTTGAGAAAAAAACTACTGAATCTTGATAAGAAGAGTGGAATCTCTGACATTTTAACTTAGGGATGCTCTCATCCCACTCCCAGCTCCACAGAGCAGTAGCCATGAGGAATGGCAGCTGGAGGGGGCTGAGCTGATTTAGAGATCCACAGAAAAGCCTTACCCTCAGGGATGATTTTGGAAACAGTAACAGTCCAGAGACAACTTCTGAAATAGTCATTTGAGGAGCAACATGGACCCTCTTCCCAGTGAAACAACCATAACTGGTGAAAATTATAAAACAAAGATTTAAAGTCTCTGAAAGTTATCCTAAGGGAATACAGAAAATGAATAAACAATTTAAAAAGAAAATCTACTAAATCTTGGTTAGAAAAGCAAGAGTTTATGGCATTTGAGAAATGAAATGCTCCCTTCCTCCACCCATTTCCCCCCCACCCAGTTCAGGATGACAGAAATTCCATTCTGGTGGGTTCAAGCAAGAACACAGGGCTTCCCCTTTCCCCAGCTTCCAGTAGAGGGTATATTCCCCAGAAGGGTCAAGCCACCAGCATTTCTCACCCCCTCCACCTCCATGTTGTAGAAGTTCTTTTCCAGGCAAGAATGACTGAGAAATTGAGGACTCTCTTCCTCCTCCTAGCTTCTACTTGTAGGGCACAAATTCTATTCCAGGTGTGGTAGAGTAATAATCCTGGGCCCAAGTCACCCCCATCCAGCTTACTTGCTGGGAGAGACAAGCTGAGAGGATCTGTGTGCAGAGCTAGCATGTCACTCTGAGAAAAGTGGGCCACTGTCCCTGCCTCAGTTCTGGAGCAATTGCAGAGGTTTTGGAAAGGCAGGACATAGAACAGAATGCTTCAATGGTGTCCCTGAGAGAACTGACTTTATTTGGGAAGTTCAAGCCTAAGGCCACTCTCAAAAACCAGTGGAGGTATTGGAGGTAGGCAATTAAGAGGAGGCTGGTAGTTACTTGAGAGCAACAAGCTAAACCACAGACTGACTAGTTTGCCAGAGAGAACCCACAGAAAGAGAAAGCTAAGAGCCCTCTGGAGTTGGAACAAACCTCAATGACTCATCTCAAAGATTGCCCATGCGAAGTGGCCCACATTTAATTGGATTGGTGAAAAATAATGGAGCAATCAATCAGCAATTACTGGGACCTAACAGCTGGATGTTATACCAATAGATGCAGAGAGCTTAACAGAGAGATCAGGATAAAAGATGGTCAAAGAGAACCTTGATAAAACCACTGTCAACTCAGGGTGATTGTGTGCACGCCCAGGGTTACAACTTCTAAGGAGTAACACTAAAGACTGCATACTCCAGGAGAAATAGACTTTACTAAAATAGTCAAGCAAAAAACTAAACGAATAAACAAGCAAACAACAACATCCAGCTCCAGACGGGGAGATCAGTGTATACAGTTACTACAATATACTATCTGAATTGTTCAGTTTTCAACAACACCAGCAAAAAAGAGACATGCAAAGAAACAGGAAATTATGACCCCAAAACAGGAAAAAAATAAATAAAAGCAAACAACAGAAATTGCCCTAGAGAGGACCAAGGTGTCAGACCTAGTAGGCAAAAACTTCAAAACAACAATTATAAATACAGGCATACCTTGGAGATATTGTGGGTTTAGTTCCAGACCACTGCAATAAAGTGCATATCACAATAAAGTGAGTCAAATGATTTTTTTTTGGTTTCCCAGGGCATATAAAGATTATGTTTACACAATGCCAAAATCTATTAGGGGTGCAATAGCATTATGTCTAAAAAATGTACATACCTTAGTTTAAAAGTACTTTATTGTTAAAAAATGCTAACCATCATCTAAGTCTTCAGCGAGTCATAAACTTTCTGCTGGTGAGGGGTCTTGCCTCGATATTGATATTGATATTGCCTAGATATTGACCGATCAGGGTTGCTGAAGCTTGAAATGGCTGTTGCAACTTAAAATAAGACAACAATAAAGTCTGTCACATTAATTGACTCTTCCTTTCATGTACGATTTCTCTGTACCATGCGATGCTGTTTGGTAGAATTTTACCAACAGCGGAACTTCTTTCAAAATTGGAGTCACTCCTCTCAAAGTTTGCTGTTGCTTTATCAACTAAGTTTATGTAATATTCTAAATCTTTTGCTGTTATTTCAACAATCTTCAAGCATCTTCACCAGAAGTGGATTCCATCTCAAGTAACCACTTTCTTTGCTCATCCATAGGAAGCAACTCTTCATCTGTGGAAGTATTATCATGAGATTATAACAATTTAGTCACATCTTCAGGCTCCACTTCTTAATCTAGTTCTCTTGCTATTTCCACCATATCTGCAGTTGCTTCCTCCACTGAAGTCTTGAACCCCTCAAAGTCATTCATTTGGGTTGGAATCAACTTCTTCCAAACTCCTGTTACTGTTGATATTTTGACCTTTTCCCATGAATCACCAATGTTCTTAATGGCATCTAGAATGGTGAACATTTTCCAGAGATTTTTAATTTACTTCGCATAGATCTGTCAGAGGAATCATTATCTATGGCAGCTATTGCCCTACAAAATGTATTTCTTAAATAATGAGACCTGAAAGTCAAAATTACTCCTTGATCCATGGGCTGCAGAATTGATGCTGTGTTAGCAGGCATGAAAACATTAATAATTTTGTTCAGCTGCATCAGAGCCCTTGGGTGACCAGGTGCATTGTCAGTGAGCAGTAATATTTTGAAAGGAAACTTTTCCTTTTCCTGGACAGTAGTTCTCAACAGTGTGCTTAAAATATTTAGTAAACCATGTTGTAACTAGATGAGCTATCATCCAGGCTTTGTTGTTTCATTTACAAAGCACAGGCAGAGTAGACTTAACATAATTCTTAAGGGCCTTAGGATTTTGGGAATGGTAAATGAGCATTGGCTTCAACTTAATGCCACCAGCTGCATTAGCCCCTAACAAGAGAGTCAGCCTGTTCTTTGAAGCTAGACACTGACTTCTCCTCTCCAGCTACAGAAATCCTAGATGGCATTTTCTTCCACTATAAAGCTGTTATGTCTACACTGAAAATCTTTTGTTCAGTATAGCAACCTTCATTGATTAAGCTAGATCTTCTGGATAACTTGCTGCAGCTTCTACATCAGCACTTACTGCTTCATATTGCACTTTTATGTTACGGAGATGGCTTCTTCCTTTAAACCTTATGAACCAAACTCTGCTAGCTTCAAACTTTTTTTTCTGTAGCTGTCTCACCTCTCTTAGCCTTCATAGAATTGAAGAGAGTTAGGGCCTTTCTCTGGATGAGGCTTTGGCTTAAGGGAATGTTGTGGATGGTTTGATCTTCTATCCAGACTACTAAAACTTATGCCATATCAGCAATAAGGCTGTTTCGTTTTCTTATCATCTGTGTGTTCACTGGAAGAGCACTTTTGATTTCCTTCAAGAACTTTTCCTTTGTATTCACAGCTTGGACAACTGTTTGGTGCAAGAGGCCTAGCTTTCGGCCTGTCTCAGCTTTTGACATGCCTTCCTCACTAAGCTTAATCATTTCCAGCTTTTGATTTAAAGTGAGAGACATGCAAATTTTCCTTTCACTTAGAAGCCACTGTAGGTTATTGACTGGCCTAATTTCAATATAGTTGTGTCTCAGGGAATAGGGAGGCTTGAGGAGAAATAGAGAGAGAGCAGTATGGTGGAGCAGTCAAAACACACGCATTTATCATGGAGTTCACTGTGTTAAATGAGTATGGTTCTTGGTGCCCCAAAATAATTAAAATAGTAACATCAAAGATCACTGATCACAAATCACCATAGCAAATATAACAATATTGAAAAAGTTTGTAATATTGCAGGAATTACCAAAATGTGACACAGAGACATGAAGTGAGTAAATGTTATTGGAAAAATGGTGCTGATAAACTTGCTTGATGCAGAGTTGCCACAAACCTTCAATTTGTAAAAAGCACAATATCTACAAAATGCAAAAAGTGAAGTGCAATAAATGGGGTATGCCTGTATATTCAAAGAACTGAAGGAAATTCTGCTTAAAGATGTTAAGAAAGGTATTATGACAATATCTCATCAAAGAGATCATCAATAAAGAGAAATTATTAAAAAAATAAAGAAACAAATAGCAAAATAGAAATTTCAGAGTTGAAAAATACAATAGTAGACTTGAAAAGAAAAGCTCAACAGTATATTTGAATTGGCAAATTACTATATTTAAAGATAAATTAATAGAGATTATAGAGGAATAGAGAGAAATATCATGAGAAAAATAGATCCTCATAGACGTGTGGCACAATTTAAGCACACTGACAAATACATCCTGGGAGAGCAACAGTAGAGGGGATAGAGAGAAAAGAGTAGAAAAAGTATTTGAAGAAATAATCATTGGAAATTTCTCAAATTTAATGAAAAACACTAATCTACACATCCAAGAAGCTCAACCAACTCCAACTAGGATAGTATAGAGAGCCACATCCAGACACATCAATGAAAGTGTTGAAAAACAAAGTGTAAATCTGTAAATCAGAAAGATAAAAATGAAAAGAAATAGGTGAAAGATTTTTAATCACAGTTTCAATTTCAGTGCTTGTGATTGGTCTGTTCATATTTTCTATTTCTTCCTGGTTCAGTCTCAGAAGTTTGTGTATTTCTAAGAATTTGTCCATTTCTTCCAGGTTGTCCATTTTATTGGCATATAGTTGCTTGTAGTAATCTCTCATGATCCTTTGTATTTCTGCAGTGTCAGTAGTTACTTCTCCTTTTTCATTTCTAATTCTACTGATTTGAGTCTTCTCTTTTTTTATCTTGATAAGTCTGGCTAATGGTTTATCAATTTTGTTTATCTTCTCAAAGAACCAGCTTTTAGTTTTATTGATCTTTGCTATCGTTTCCTTCATTTCTTTTTCATTTATTTCTGATCTGATCTTTATGATTTCTTTCCTTCTGCTAACTTTGGGTTTTTTTTGGTTCTTCTTTCTCTAATTGCTTTAGGTGTAAGGTTAGGTTGTTTATTTGAGAAGTTTCTTTTTTCTTGAGGTAGGATTGTATTGCTATAAACTTCCCTCTTATAACTGCTTTTGCTACATCCCATAGGTTTTGGGTCATTGTGTTTTCATTGTCATTTGTTTCTAGGTATTTTTTTATTTCCTCTTTGATTTCTTCAGTGATCTCTTGGTTATTAAGTAGTGTGTTGTTTAGCCTCCATGTGTTTGTATTTCTTACAGATTTTTTCCTGTAATTGATATCAAGTCTCATAGCATTGTGGTTGGAAAAGATACTTGATACAATTTCAATTTTCTTAAATTTACCAAGGCTTGATTTGTGACCCAAGATATGATCTATCCTGGAGAATGTTCCATGAGCACTTGAGAAGAATGTGTATTCTGTTGTTTTTGGATGGACTGTCCTATAAGTATCAATTAAGTCCATCTTGTTTAATGTATCATTTAAAGAATGAAATTAGAACACTCCCTAACACCATATGCAAAAATAAATTCAAAATGGATTAAAGACCTAAATGTAAGACCAGACACCATCAAACTCTTAGAGGAAAACATAGGCAGAACACTCTATGACATAAATCACAGCAAGATCCTTTTTGACCCACCTCCTAGAAAAATGGAAATAAAAGCAAAAATAAACAAATGGGACCTAATGAAACTTAAAAGCTTTTGCACACACACACACACAAAAAGCTTTTGCACAGCAAAGGAAACCATAAACAAGATGAAAAGACAACCCTCAGAATGGGAGAAAATATTTGCAAATGAAGCAACTGACAAAGGATTAATCTCCAAAACATACAAGTAACTCATGCAGCTCAATATCAAAAAAACAAACAACCCAATCCAAAAATGGGTAGAAGACCTAAATAGACATTTCTCCAAAGAAGATATACAGATTGCCAACAAACACATGAAAGAATGCTCAACATCATTAATCATTAGATAAATGCAAATCAAAACTACAACGAGATATCATCTCACACCAGTCAGAATGGCCATCATCAAAAAATCTACAAACAATAAATGCTGGAGAGGGTGTGGAGAAAAGGGAACCCTCTTGCACTGTTGATGGGAATGTAAATTGATACAGCCACTATGGAGAACAGTATGGAAGTTCCTTAAAATACTAAAAATAGAACTAGCATACGACCCAGCAATCCCACTACTGGGCATATACCCTGAGAAAACCATAATTCAAAAAGAGTCATGTACCAAAATGTTCATTGCAGCTCTATTTACAATAACCAGGACATGGAAGCAACCTAAGTGTCCATCAACAGATGAATGGATAAAGAAGATGTGGCACATATATACAATGGAATATTACTCAGCCATTAAAAGGAGCGAAACTGAGTTATTTGTAGTGAGGTGGATGGACCTAGAGACTGTCATACAGAGTGAAGTAAGTCAGAAAGAGAAGAACAAATACCATATGCTAACACATAATATGGAATCTAAAAAAAAAGAAAAAAAGAGAAAAAAGTGGTCAGAAGAACCTAGGGGCAAGACGGGAATAAAGATGCAGACCTACTAGAGAATGGACTTGAGGACACGGGAAGGGGGAAGGGTAAGCTGGGACAAAGTGAGAGAGTGTCATGGACATATATACAATACCAAACCTAAAATAGATAGCTAGTGGGAGGCAGCCACATAGCACAGGGGGATCAGCTCGGTGCTTTGTGACCACCTAGAGGGGTGGGATAGGGAGGGTGGGAGGGAGGGAGATGCAAGAGGGAAGAGATATGGGGACATATGTATATGTGTGACTGATTCACTTTGTTATAAAGCAGAGGCTGAGACACCATTGTAAAGCAGTTATACTCCAATAAAGATGTTAAAAAAAAAAAGAAATAGGTGAAGGAGATTAAGAGGTACAAACTTCCAGTTGCAAAATAAATGAGTCATGGGTATGAAATGTACAATGTGGGGAATATAGTCAATAGCTATGTAGTATATTTTTATGGTGACAAACTGTAACTAGACCTATCATGGTGAACATTTTGATATGTATAGAAATATAGAATCACTGTGTTGTGCAATAGTAACTAACATAGTGTTGTAGGTCAATTATACTTCAAAAAGTAACAAAGTCATAGCAGAAGAGATCAGATTTGTGCTTACCAGAGTCGGGGGTGGGGGGGTGGAGAGTGAATTGGATGAAGGTAGTCAAAAGGTACAAACTCGCAGTCAAAAAATAAATTAGTGCTAGGGATGTAATGTACAACATGCTAAATATAATTAACACTGCTCTTCATTATATATGAAAGTTGTTAAGAGAGTAAATCCTAAGAGTTCTCATCACAAGGAAAAATATTTTATTTTTTACATTTCTTTAATTTTGTATCTATACGAGATGATGGATGTTCACTAAACTTTTTGTGGTCATCATTTCATGATGTATGTAAGTCAAGTCATTATGCTGTTCACCTTAAACTTAAACAATGCTGTACGTCAATTATATCAATAAAACTGGAAGGAAAAAAAGAAAAAGAAAAATGACTAGTCATGTGCAAGGAAACCTCAGTAAGATTAATAGTCGACTTCTCATTAGAAACAATGGATCCTGAAGACAGTAGGATAAATATTTAAAGTGCTAAGAGGAAGAGAAAAAAAAAACCCCAAAACTCATCAACCAGACTTTTATCCAGCAAAACTATTTTTCACAAATGAAGGTTGAGAAAAAAAGACATTCCCAGATGAACAAAAATGGAGAGAATTCATTGCTAATAGACCTGCATTACAAGAAATAGTAAGGGGAATTCTTCAGGCTAAAAGTAGGTGACCCAGAGAATAATTTGAATTGACACACACACGTAAAAGGTGACTACAGAACTTAACTACCATGAATATTGAGAATCTACTGTATATGGTAATTGCTAGAACAACAATTAAAATTTTTTTAAATAGTCAAGATATCATTAAGAGAATTAAGAGTTACACTAGAAAATATTCATTTAATACAAACAAAGCAGTAAAGAAGGAACAGAGGAACAAAAAGACATGGGACACACTGAAAACAAAACAAAACAAAAAAGCAACTATCTCAATGATAACATTAAATGTGAGTGGATCAATCAGTCCAATCAAAAGACAGAGACTGCCAGATTGGTTAATAAGACAACATCCAAATATGTGCTGACAAAGTAGCTACACTACATTTAATGATACTAACAGAATGAAAGTAAAATGAAGGCAAAAGACATATCATTCATATAGCAGTCATAAGAAAACTAGAGTTGCTATACCAATACCAGACAAAATAGACTTTAAAATAAATAATGTTAATGGAGATAAATAGGAACATTTTCTAATGATAAAAGGGTCAATCCATCATGCATATATAGCAATTAGAAAAATATATGTATCTAATAATAGAGCTCCAAAATACATGGAGCAATAACTGACAGAATTAAAGGGAGAAACAGACAATTCAACAATAATGGAGACTTCAATATCCCACTTTACCAATGGTTAGAACAACTAGGCAAAAGATTGACAAGGAAATAGAAGACTTCAATGTTATAAACCAACTAGACCTCACAGATATCTATAGAATGTTTCATCCAACAAAAGCAGATTACACATACTTATCAAGTGCATGGGGAATATTTTCCAGGAAAGAACATGTACTATGCCATAAAACAAGCATATCTATCTATCTATCTATCTATCTATCTATCTATCTATCTATCTATCATCTATCTATCATCTATCGTCTATCTAACATCATACAGGTGGTCATGGATTTGCATTCACAGATATGGAAGGCTGACTGTACGAGACTTGAGCATCTGTGGATTTTGGTGTTCGCGGGAAGTGGGGGATGAGGGGGTGTTGAAACCAATACTGATACTGAGGGACAACTGTACTTAGTGGTTTAAGATTGAAAGCTTCCCCTAAGGTAAAGAAAAAGGAAAAGATGCATGCTTTCAACACTGTTATTCAGTATTGTACTGGAGGTTCTAGGCAGGGCAATTAGGCAAGAAAAAATAAGAGCCATTAAGATTGGAAACGAAGAAGTAAAACTATCTCTATTTGCAGGTGATATGACACTCCATATAGAAAATCCTAAGCAATTCACTAAAAACTATTAGAACTATTAGCTTCAGTTGCTGAAGCTGGAAGTGGGAAAAAGAAGGGACTGAATATGGAGACAAGGGATCTTTTGGGGATGATAAAAATGTTCTGAAATTGATTTTAGGTAGTGGTTTCATAATTAGGTAAATTTATTAAAAGTCAATGAATGGGTTTTATGGTATGGATATTATAGCTTAATAAAGCTGTTAAAACAAAAATAAATACAGTTATGTGGGATATATGTTCAAATACTGGAATGCATCACATACTAGAAACATACTGAGGGAAAATCAGTTCACTCTGTTTGGGGTTGAAGGGTACTAAACATGAAACAAACATGGAATGAAAACCATTCTTGGTTTTGTCTATACCTGAACAACCCCAAAATCCATTAAATACAATTACTTGTAGTCTTTCTAAAGTTAGAGTTGAAGCCAGTCCACCATGAGGTTGGTGCAGAGAAGGGGTTCACATAAATGCTGATGGTAGGAGCCAAGGGCGCAGAACCCACATTTTGGCACTGCTTTGTTATTTTCTCCTAGTGTTCTGTGAATATTTTATGTAGAAAGCTGTATGAGACAGTAGCATTTGGAAATGGGGAGATTCTCAAATGTCATCTCAAAGGTCTCCTTCCTATACATTCCCTTTAACAACAATTTTTTTTTTTTGGTTAGACACATGCTTTTTTATTTGCTTGCAGATTCTCATTGAAGTTTGTGCGGGTGGAACAGCAGATGCTGTGATGCTTGGTAAATGCCTTTTTGTTGTTATTGTTAAATTTTTAATTTTATGAGAGTATAATTGATTTACAATGTTGTGTTAGTTTCAGGTGTACAATAAAGTGATTCAGTTATAAATATACATTTATTCATGTTTTAAGATTCTTTTCTTTTATAGGTTATCCCAGAATATTGAGTAGAGTTCCCTGTGCTATACAGTATGTTCTTGTTAGTTATCTATCTTGTACACAGCAGTGTGTGCATGTTCATCCCTTGCTCCTGATTTATCTCTCCCCACCATGTTCCCCCTTTGGTAACCAGAAGTTTGTTTTTGATATCTGTAAGTCTGTTTCTGTTTTGTAAATAAGTTCATTTGTATCATTTAAAAAATTATATTCCACTTATGAGTAATATCATATGATATTTGTCTTTCTCTGTCTGACTGACTTCACTTAGTTTGATAATCTCTAAGTCCATCCATATTGTTGCCAATGGCATTATTTCATTCATTTTTATGGCTGAGTGATATTACACTGTATATCTGCACCACATCTTCTCTATCCATTCCTCTGTCAATGGACATTTAGGTTGTTTCCATGTCTTGGCTATTGTAAATAATGCTTCAATGTTCATTGTTCATTGCAGCACTGTTTAGAATAGCCAAGACATGGAAGCAGCTTTTAACAACAGTTTAAATAAAAAATGCCTAGAAATTTGTTAGTGATACAAAAGGACATGTCAGCTGGTAGGTCACTATGACCTCTGATGGCCTCACATGGGTACTGGGTATCAGGTATTTCAATATAAGTGGCAAGGAGCCAGTGGACAATTAGGGTTGCCATCAACAGAGCTGCTTTCAAATAATTAAATCTCCACCTTCTTCTGTGGAGTTCCTCCTCTTTTTGAGGATCATTCTCTTCTGCTAATACCCATCACCACTCTTTTTTATTTGCCATCTATCAATCTTTCCCTTACATTGTAAAAGACTTTAGTATTGAGTCCATGACCCTCTCTCCCACCCCAAATCCTGCTCTCACTCTGTATGTTTTTAATAGTCACATGCATGACACATCTGACATCTAAATCCTAATAGTTTCTTGTCTTTTCAATCCAGCGATCTTCCTCTTCACACCACTGTAATACCAGCTCGTCATTAGCCGTAATTCCCCTGCCACTTCACGACTCCCCTTAGTGAGTACATCCTCCTTTTCTTCCTGTAGCCTCCGCACTTTTTCACTTTTACTATTCTAATAAGTTATTAGATTGCTTAGACTGGGGGTCATAGGCACATTTTTCTGTCAAGGGTCAGATCGTAAACATTTCAGCCTTTTGGGTCATAGGAGCTCTGTCACAGTTACTCAGATCTGTTGTTTCAGGGAAAAAGCAGCCCTAGACAATATGTAAGCAAATGGGAATGGCTGTCTTCCAAGAAACACTTTATTTACAAAAACAGGCCACAGATCAGATTCGGTCCATGGCCATGGTTTATATTCCTCTCCTCTGAGTTTAGACTCAGGCCTAGACATGGGCTTCTACAAGAATAAGCAAAAAAAAAAAAAAAAAAGAAAGAATAAGCAAATTATTTTACTTTTCTGAGTCTCCCTTTCTCCATCTGTGTATTGGGGATGATGCTTTCTGACTCTCCAAGTTTATGAGAATTAAATGAGACGATGTACCACCAGCCTCGTGTAATCGGTAGCACTCAGTACTCAGGAAATCCGTGTTTTTTAAAAGGGGTACTAATATAATCTTTTTTGTAGGCTGAGTTCTGAATGAGTTGAGGAATTAGAAAAAAGCAAATGGAGAGCAATGCCTCACCCCAAAATTCACTGTTACGTATAAGAAAGCTGTAATTGGAGACAGTGTCTTATATCTGTAGGCAAGCGGCCTTTCTAATACTGAACCCCAGAATCAGAGAAGCTTACCTACACCATCCAGGCGACACTAGACCAAGTCAGGCTTTCTCAAACAGGAAGAGGAGACTGGCTACCTTCTTACAAAAAATCATTAAGGTCCGTCCAAATGGATGGAAATATCAGGAGTGGGTTCTTAATGTTCTGCCTAGAGCAAATGTTCGTTGCCTTCCCCCACTGTTCCCAGACTGGAGGTTTATGTTCATGAGGTCAAGGCAACCTCTCCCACAAGGGTGTTGGCGGCACACTCACACTTTCTCATAGTTTCCTGAGTGTGTGCCAGGGGAGGTTCTCTGAGTTTAGCTCAAACTTCTCTGTGACTGTATTCCAAAAGCAGACTAGAATGGATTTTAACCTCCCAGGGCCTATGGACGTGGCGAAAAAAAGACCCTGCTAAGGGATTAACATTGCTTGGCCATCTTTTCTTTTATCTTAAAAAAAACTTTATGCCAATGTTGCATTTCCCAAGGGGTATGCTGAAGTTTAAATTGACGAAACTGTCTAAGTTATTTACCAATTAAATGGCTTTAATCACCCCCTCCCGCACCAAATCATTGAGTAAAATTAACACTATGGGAAAATGTACTCTTGGAGTACCTAAGTACCCTCTTCCCTGCAAATGTGTCCTCATACTACCCACACCTTTGGGCAAAAATTTTTAATTTGAGAAGCAAAAGCCAAGACTGATATGTCAACCAAAAATCAGCTTTCCTTCACTACATTTATTTCTGCTCAGATGAGTCTCCAGGATGTGGAGCCATACCCTGAAACCACCATGCCCATTCCTGTGGGCTGCATGCCCGCACAAGTCAAGGAAGCTCTAGCCTCAGCTCAACTGCTGACACGATGACCTCAGGCCACTTTTGTAGCCCTTCCCCGTGTCCCAGGCTCTTTGTTACACTGGGGTGGTAGTATGTGTCCTGACTAGCTCAGCAAGTCTTATGCAAACAAAATGAGTTAATTATATATTTTAGGGGTACAAAGCATGTGTCTGTTTACTATGCTATTATCTATGGGGCTGTGGTAATTATGCTGTGGCTCAGAGAACACATTTATCATCAAAGATTTAGGGAGCCAAGTGTTTTCACTTAGTTCTACACAAGAGAGAAGGCTTTTAGGGTTTAGTTTAAGAATACTGGACCCACTGTTATCATTGTCACAATACAGTAGTACAAGGCAGTAGAGAGAAACATGCCTTATAAGGTGTGGGGAAGGACCGGAGGGATCTATATCTCTTTTCTTTCAATACATTCCTTTAGAAATTATCTACTGAATCTCTGTGCCAATCTTCTGCATGCTGTGATCACAGCCTTGATATCCATAGTTATATGGATATATGCCTGGACGGATTGGTACAGATGCAAACAAACAAATGTTATATGTACATACATATATCATATATGTGAAATATACATATGTATATCTATATACATATCTCTCCCTAGGTATCTCTGTCTCTATAGCTATCTCCATGCAGAGCAATGCAAATTGAGCATGGCTGGTATAATATGGTGGTAACAGGCCACCTGGTAGGTGGCTGCATTGTGACTACTTTACCACTGTTAGTGACAATGATTCCCCATGCCCATAGAATTTGCTCTTTTGGATTCTCTCCTATCCTGTTACAGATGCAGAGTGCAGTGAGATTTAGACCTATGGCTCCTCCTCTTATGGCCTGAGACTGATTTTATTCATTCATTCATTCATTCATTCATGCCACGGCTGCACCCCGCCCCGCCGTATGAGGGATCTTAGTCCCCCGACCAGGGATCGAACACGTGACCCCGGCAGTGGAAGCGCGGAGTAGTCGTAACCACTGGACCGTCAGGGAAGTCCCCTGAGATTTAATTTAAATCATCATTGTTGGAGTGCTTAATGGATGCAGTTGTTTAGACCAAGGGAAAGTGTTTCCAAAGAACACACTCCAAAGGTTGAGAAGAACCAGCCAAATCAAATCTCAGTCATTCAAGAACCGTGGATGAGGGCTTCTGTTTTCCTTCTTTCCAGTTTTTCCGATACTTCTGCTACTGTGGAAGTGACTAATTTCCACATGACAGCGAAACGAGGGCATAAGCAAAGGAAATCCACCACGTAAATAAGTAAATAAATAACTACGTAAGACCTCAACCAAAGGTGACCCTGCGCTGGGATTAGATATGTCCGTTCTCTAAAACGAACTCCCTCCTGGCTTCTTTCTCTGGCTCTGTGGAGTGAGCAAGGGCATTTCATCGCTGGGGAGGGCTGTGATTCTACCTGGCACATTCTGGCCACAAATGGCATTTCAGCTTTTGATCAGTGAAGCTTATAGGGAGACTCCAGTCCCGAAGTAAATGCAAAGACTGCTTTATCCAAAGAAACTCAGGACGGCTGTAATTCCTGTGAGAAAATATGTGAATATGATGGAGGAGATATTCATCCATAGGTACCGTACTGGCAGAGACAGGAGGGAGAACCATAGACCAGTCGGTGCTTTTCAAATGGTACATTGCAACCCTTTAGGGGATAGTAAAATTATCTTATTTGGGCATGAAAAATACTTTAAAAATGGAATAGAGTAGTATAGAGTAAAATAGAATAACTAGAAAATATCACAGTACATTGCATGCAGTAAGGATAAGGATTGTTTTATGAAACTTTGGGGTGTGTGTGTGTGTGTGTGTGTGTGTGTGTGTGTGCCCTGAAATGAGATTTGATATGATGTTCTTACTGTGGGTCCCAGGCAAAAGAAGTTTGGGAAACGCTGCTGTAATTTAACTCTTTGGCACATACTTTTGGTATTCCGGGTTTGCAAAACAAAAACTAAAATTCTGGCCACTCAACAATGACCTTCTCTAAAGAATACACTCTTGCCCTTTATGGCAATGTTTCTCAACTACTTTAGCATGAGGTGATTAAAAACCTGAGGTGGAAACAAGCTGCCTAAGAAAACAAAGGGGAGATTTAGAAGGAAGCCCCCAGAAGCATGTAAGACAAGGGAGAGTGGATACTAGATAATGCATGCGTGTGTGCATGTGTGTGTATCTGAGAGAGATTTAGAGACCAGAGTTCATCAGAGGGCATCAGAAAAAAAGTGTTTCTTGGGGTAAACAGTCATGAGAGAAAAGGCTCAGAGCCCTGATGTGATTCCAAACGAAAGAGTTCATCTGAGCGTCAGAAACCAGGAGTTCTTTCCTGCCTCACCCAGTTCAGCTCTCTGCTTTGGGGAGGACAATTGTTTCTGATTTCTAATAGAACATATGATGGAATTTCCTGGAAACTCAGAAGAGAGCAGTTGTACAGCACACAACCCTATTCTGGAAAAGTACTGAAGAGGAACCTAGGTATACACAGCAATGTTATATTTATTTGATTTAACGTGTGATTATTTCTCCTGTCCACTCTTACAGGATTCTTGCTTTGTTTCCAAATGCTGTAGCTCATAAATTACTGCTGACGTTGATGTTTATCTTAGTTTTCTGGGTCATTTACTTCTCTTCCAAAGACCTTGAAAAGGTAGGAATTGTTTCCTTTTTCAGAATTTCAGAAAGGGTGACTTTGAATGCTCAGTGTGATCAATGAAAGAATTAAAAGTTAAAAGCATGTTATCTTAGCAACAGATGTGGATGAGAGGGCCCTTTGTTCAGCAGTTATTCCTTTGACACCATGTATTCTATTATTATTATTTTTTTCAGTGGCAGGTGGATTTACTGCTGTCTCTGTAGTGTCTGGCCCTGCTAACCATCCCTTCTAAACATTCTCTCCGACCTTGACCTCTGAGCCTACAATCCAATTAAATCTCTGTGTCAGCCCCTGCTTTTTTCACAGGGTTTTTAAAAATTCTTTACATAGTTCAGTTCACATTTTTTGATTTTCCCTTTCTGCAGTCTTTTTTAAAAACTGATTTTGCTTTACTTTCTCCTCTTCTCAACCATTTAGTACAAATCCGATCTTTCGAAAATTCTGCTTTCATCATCTTCTTGACCTGATCAAAAACCTTCACCAATGGCTTTCACAGGTGGTAGCACTGAGGAGATCAACTCCTTAGTTAGCTATTCAACCTTCTTCTAAATTTGAACCCAACTTCTTTTCAAAGTATCTATTTCACCTTTGTCTAATACAAACCCTCAGCTCCAAACAAGAAGGACCACAAATGTAGGATGTTCAGACGATGATGTGAACTGGTAAATAGTAGAGCTCTCAAACCACAGCTCAGAAGCTTTCTCTCTGTGAGTCCTCTCTGTAAATATGTGTTTTCTAGATTTCTTCCATCAATCCTCTTCTCGTTCATGCTTGTACCCTTTAATTCATAGGCTCATGTCCCACCCACCACCAATATTAGTGTTTCTTAAAGTGAGGTCTGGGGCTTCCCTGGTGGTGCAGTGGTTGAGAATCTGCCTGCCAATGCAGGGGACACGGGTTCGAGCCCTGGTCTGGGAAGATCCCACATGCCATGGAGCAACTAGGCCCGTGAGCCACAGCTACTGAGCCTGCGTGTCTGGAGCCTGTGCTCCGCAACAAGAGAGGCCGCGATAGTGAGAGGCCCGCACACCGTGATGAAGAGTGGCCCCCGCTTGCCACAACTAGAGAAAGCCCTCGCACAGAAACGAAGACCCAACACAGCCAAAAATAAATAAATAAATAAATAAATAAATTTGAAAAGAAAAAGTGAGGTCTGGACACTCTCTGCACTGGAACACCTGTGTTTGTGCATGTGTGTGTAAAATGCAGATTCCTGAGCCCTACTCCAGAGCTACTAAAAAGAAATCTTTGGACTTGAGACTAAAATAATGAAGTTTTGAAAACTCTAATCAGAAAAGATACATGCACCCCGATGTTCATAGCAATGCTATTTACAATAGCCAAGACATGGAAGCAACCTAAGTGTCCATCCACAGATGAATGGATAAAGAAGATGTGGTACATTTATATAATGGAATATTACTCAGCCATAAAAAAGAATGAAATAATGCCATTTGCAGCAACCTGGACGGACCTAGAGTTTATCATACTAAGTTCATTTCAGCAAGTCAGACAGAGAAAGACAAATATTATATGATATCACTTATTTGTGGAATCTAAAAAAATGATACAAATGAAGTTATTTACAAAACAGAAATAGGCTCACAGGCATAGAAAACAATCTTATGGTTACCAAAGAGGAAAGTGGGGTCAGGGGTGGGGTAAATTAGGAGTTTGGGATCAACAGATACACACTACTATATATACAATAGAGGGTCCAGTGGTTAAGACTCTGCTCTTCCACTGCAGGGGGCACAGGTTTGATCCCTGGTCGGGGAACTAAAGATCCAGCATGCCGTGCGGCGCAGCCAAAAAAAAAAATAGATAAACAGCAGGACCTACTGTATAGCACAGGGAACTATATCGATATCTTGTAATAATCTATAATGGAAGAGAATCTGAAAAAGAATATATATGTAACTGAATCACTTTGCTGTACACCAGAAACACAACATTGTAAATCAACTATACTTCAATAAAAAAATAAAATGATAAAGTTTTAACAAGTCCCCCAGCTGATTCACATGTCCACTGAAGTTTGAGAATCGCTGCCTACGTACTTCCAGAGCTGAGATCTCTTCTGTGCCCCACTATTCAATACATTCATCGGTTATCTCCACCTCAGTTCCACTAGTGTTACCAACACAAAGAAAAGCACACTGAGTTTACGCTCCTCTTCACCACCCTCCTTGGCAAAACAGGATCACCCAGAAACAAATTCTCTGCTCTTTCTCCGCTCTCTCCTCTGTTGCCACAGCCCATTAGTCAACCAAGCCAAAACTCTCTCCACAAGCAATCAGCTGCTAATCTCACAAATTCTACCTCCTAAATCTCTCTCAAATCTATCCTTTTATCTCCATCCCCAGAGTCTTGCTTTAGTCCAGTCCTTTGTCATTTCTCATCTATGGTGTGGAAATAGTCCTCTAATTAATTTCCCTGGCTCCCAGTCTCGGCCTGCTCTAATCATTCATTCAGCAAACGTTTGTTGAGTATAGATTGTGTGCCGGGGCTGAACTAGGTATTAGGGATACAGAAATATAGGACATCATCTTTATGTTCAGGAGTCTGAGATTATATTTCTAAAATAAAAATGCCGGGCTTCCCTTCCCTGGTGGCGCAGTGGTTAAGAATCTGCCTGCCAATGCAGGGAACATGGGTTCGAGCCCTGGTCTGGGAAGATCCTACATGCCGCGGAGCAACTGGGCCCGTGAGCCACAACTACTGAGCCTGCGCGTCTGGAGCCTGTGCTCCGCAACAAGAGAGGCCGCGACAGTGAGAGGCCCGCGCACCGCGATGAAGAGTGGCCCCTGCTCGCCGGAACTGGAGAAAACCCTCGCACAGAAACGAAGACCCAACACACCGAAAAATAAATAAATAAATAAATTAAAAAAAAAAAAAAAAAAAAAAAATGCCATGCTCCCAACTTCAGTGGGAACATGGCAGGGCCCAGACTTCCTGGCACAGTGTCTCGGTCAGGCTTTTTTATTAAAGGGTACAGAAAGCCTGACCCAAGGCATTCTTGCACTGGCTGTTTCCTCTGCCTGTTCTTCCTCCAGGTTTTCACATGGCTAACACTCTTCCTTCAGGTTTTTGCTCAAATGTGATCCTCTCTGTTTAGCACTAGAAACAGCCCCCACCCTACCTCTTAGTGTTTCCCTTACTCTGTTTGACTTTTAACTTTCTGAAATACTATATAATTTACTTATTTATTATGTTCACTGATTATTGTCTATCTTGACCTGCTATAAGGTGATCTCCATAAGAGAAGGATTTTAATCTATATTTATTTGTTGGTATATCCCAAGTGCCTAGAACAATGGCTGGCACATAGTAGGTGCTTAATAAATAACTGTTAAATTACAAAATAAGGACTGTTCAGTGATCTAGGTGAGAGGTAATGGTGACCTGAAATAAGGTACTAACAATGAGGTTGGAGAAAAGTCAATGAATTTGAGACAGAATTGATGGAAATAGATTGACTGTGGTGAGGGGGTGAGGAGGTGGAATTAAGCAGTAATTATTCTAGATATGTACAAGTACATGGCTGGTGATGCCATTCACTGAAGTATAGAACGGAGTAGGGGAAGTAGTTTTGGAAAAAAAGGTAAGTTTAGATATGAACAGTTTATGTTTGAGGTGCTTTTATGTCATCTAAATGGAAATGTTTCTTCAGTAGACTTGAATATAGAAATTTGAAGCTAAGAAAGACGTGGTTTAGGAAAATGGATTTAGGAATCATCAGAATATAAATGGCAGCTTAACTCATTGGTGTCTGTGACAATTCCTTGAGTGAGCTACAGAGTGAAAAGAAAAGGACCTACTGTATAGCACAGGGAACTCTACTCAATACTCCGTAATGGCCTATATGGGAAAAGCATCTAAGAAAGAGTGGATATATGTATATGTATAACAGATTCACTTTGCTGTACACCTGAAACTAACACAACATTGTAAATCAACTATACCCCAATAAAAATTTTAAAAAAGAAAAAAAAGTTGCTAGTGCTATTGCCCCGAAGAACAAAAAAAGCACTGGTCTGAGAAGTGAGTGGTAGGAAAGAAAGTGACTAATGAGAACTCCTGAGAAGTTTAACTGGGTAGGGATAGGGAATAAGCAAAAGTTAGTATAGCAGTTCTTTTTTTAATATGAGAGATACATGAATGCATTTAAATTCTTATGGAAAGAAGTTAACAGAAAAAAATTGGAAGCAGAAAAAAATGGTATGGTACAATTAAATAGGGCAAGGTGACAGAAAGTTGAATTGCCATATGACTACTTTTTTAGATTTCTAAAGCTGAGGTTAAGGAACAAAAAAATTTAGGTATTGGAGGAGTTGCCTCCTGGACATTGAGGTCTACTTGGAGGATATCAGGATTTTTTTTTTTTAATAAATTTATTTATTTATTTATTTATTTTTGGCTGTGTTGGGTCTTAGTTTCTGTGCGAGGGGTTTCACCAGCTGTGGTGAGCGGGGGCCACTGTTCATCGCGGTGCGCGGGCCTCTCACTGTCGCTGCCTCTCCCGTTGCGGAGCACAGGCTTCAGACGCCCAGGCTCAGTAGTTGTGGCTCACGGGCTTAGTTGCTCCACGACATGTGGGATCTTCCCAGACCAGGGCTCGAACCCGTGTCCCCTGCATTGGCAGGCAGATTCTTAACCACTGCTCCACCAGGGAAGCCCGATATCAGGATTTTTAATGATGAAGACTATAAGTCAGTTTCTTCAAAATTTTCAGGCAATGAGTAGAAGGTACCAATGACTAGAAAATGATGGATAAGATTATGTAGTAATTAGTGGTATTTGGTCAGATGTATCATGGAGAACAAAAGATCTTAGAGTCTTCTGAAAAATACTGTATGTATCAGTGTCTATATATATGAAATATATACGTATTTGAATTATATATTAATATTTATATGTATTTACTATATATATCTTTAATATATATTTGAAATATATATATCCCTAATATTTATATTTGAAAAAAATATATTTGAAACAGGTTGTTAAAAGAATGAGGCAACTGGGCTAAGAGAAATTGAGCATTGAATCCTGATCTACTATTATTGAATTATTATTGAATCCTGCTACTACTATTTTAAAGAGACTTTCCCCTTTATATGACTCATTTTAAGGGTCAGGCACAAAATTATTTGTTTTTCCTCACTCATATTTATGGTTCATATATTGTGTAATTCCATTGCATAATATTCTTGAAATAATGGAAGAATGGCAAACAGATAAATGGTTTTCAGGGGTTAAGGGATTAAGGAGGGGTGGGCCTGGAAGGGAAGTAAGTGTGACTAAAAAGGGCTACATGAAGGAGTTACAGATACAAGGAATTCCTGGAAATCAATGACAGTTCTGGTGGTGATGGAAATGTTCTGTATCTTGACTATATTCAGTGTCAATATGCTGGCTGTGATATTTTACTACAGTTTTACAAGATGTTATCATTGTGGAAACTGGGTAAAGGGTATATGAGGTCTCTCTATTATTTCTGACAACTGCATGTGAATTTACAATTGTCTAAAAATAAAAAGTTTAAGTTTTCCCTCATTGCTATACTACTGTTCAAGTTAAAAATCTCATTACACACTGAATCTTACACAAACCGTATTTCCCTTAAGAGTTTAGAACCTCATGTGGTGGTCAGCTTGCCTTTATCAGACCTTGTCCAAATGTTCCTGCCTGATCTCAGGTGCTACAGGAATTCTAGGGAAACACATTAGGTTTCCCACTCAGGCTGAGAAACCTTCTTCTTGCCCCGTTTGTCTGGCTGAAGGACCAAAAGTAGGGATCTCATAGAATGGGAAAGGTTTGGGGAGATTGCAAAGACAAAGCTCAAAAGAGTTATCCCATAAAGAGGTGGATGAACTCCTGGGCTCAACTCTGAGTTTAGCATGTGTCACTCTTACCCTAAATAGCACACTAAAGGCTTAGGGAATTCAGTTACAGGCTGGACCATTGCCCAGGTCCCAGACTGACCACTGGATGTTACATGCATGGGACAGATTCAAACAGTACAGCCAAAGGTTTTGAGAACTGAACAGACCTTGAAACTAGAGCCCACAAAAGGTGGGTTGGAACTAATGGCTTTAACCTAACTAGATCAATTGCCTGATTTAAAAAAATCAACATTATCTTTAGGGTTTAAACAAGATCCAGAATCTCACAGCACAGTAGTTAAAATATCCAAATATAAGCCAAAACTATTCAGCATATGAGGAACCAGGAAAATTACAACTTGCAGGAGAATAAGCAAAGTCACCAACCCTGAGATAATGTAGATGTTGAAATTATCAAAAACTTTAAAACAGTAGTTATAATTGTATTAGTTTTCTACTGCTGCTGTGACAAATTATCACACACTTGGTGGCTTACATGATACAAATGTATTATCTTATGTTTCTTGAGGTCAAAATTCCAGAATAAACCTCACTGGGTTAAAATCAAGGTGCTGGCAGTGTGCGCACCCTTCTGGACACTCTATGGGAGAGTTCATCTCCTTGCCTTTTCTAGCTTCTAGAGCTCGTCTGTTTTCTCTGGCTCCTCCATCTTCAAAGCCAGCAACTTTGGGCCAAGTTCTTCTCACACCACCATCTCTTTGGTTCTCCCTCTTCTGCCTCTCTTTTTTACTTTTGAGTACTCTTGTGGTTACTTTTGACCCACCTGGATAATTCAGGATAATTCAGTATTCCCTATTTTAAGGTCAGCTGATTAGCAACCTTAACTGCACCTTTGATTTTAATTTCCTTTTGCCATGTAACCTAACATATGCATAAGTTTTGTGCAATAGAAACACAGATACCTTATTCTTTTTCCTCAATAGGTAGGATGTTTTTTCTCTCTCAGGCTTCTATCATGATTTTTCTCTTTGTCTTTGATTTTCTGTAGTTTGAGATGATATGCTTAGGTGTAGATTTTTAAAATTATTTATCTTCTGTGGTGTTTTCTGAGTTTCCTGGGTCTATGGTTTGGTGTTTGTTATTAATTTTGGATAATTCTCAGCCATTATTATTTCAAATATTTCTTCTGTTCTTTTCTCTTTCTTTTTCTTCTGATGTTTCCAGTATGTGTATGCTATACTTTTTATATTTGTCCCATAGTTCTTAGGTGTTCTGTTCCTTTTTGCCTTTGCTTTTCAGTTTGGGAAGTTTCTACTGACATACCTTCAAGCTCACTGGTTCTTTTCTTGGCTGTGTTTAGTCTACTAACAAGTTCATCAAAGTCATTCTTTGCTTCTCTTACAGTGTTTTTTATTTCTAGCATTTCTTTTTGATTCTTTCTTAGAGTTTCCATATCTCTGCTTACATTACCTATTTGTTCCTGTATGTTGCCCACTTTTCCCATTAGAACCTTAGCACATTAATTATAGTTATTTTTAATTCCTGGTCTGATCATTCCAAAGTCTCTACTATAGCTGAGTCTGGCTCTGATGCCCATATTGTTGCTTCAGACTGTGTATTTTTTTTGTTTTGTGCATCCCTTGTAATATTTTATTGAAAGCTGGACATGATCTATAGGGTAGCTGGATTTGGGTATTTTCCTTCCCTCAGGTTGGTTAGGCTTTGGTAAACCCAAGTAATTTAAGTTCTGGTGAAATAGTTTCCCTTGAGGGCAAAGCTTGTTAAGGAGAAGAGAGCACTCTGGGTGTATTTCAAGATCATTATAGAAGAATTAAAAAGAGAGAAAACAAGTAAAATGGCAGCCCTAAGTCAAAACATATCAATAAATACATTAAATATAAGCAGTCCAAACATACCAATTTAAAGACAATGACTCAGAATGGATTAAAAAAACAGTGAACCAACCATAAATTATTTATAATACACCCATTTTAAATATAAGTAGGCTAAAAGTAAAATGATGGAAATAGATATGACATGCAAATATCAACCAAAATAATGCTTGTATGGATTTACTAATAACAAAGTAGATTTCAGAAAAAGAAAAACTACCAGAAGTAAATAGGATCATTATATAATGATAAAAGAATAAATTCATCCTAAATTTATAATCACCATATATTTGTATACAACTGACAGCTTCAAAATATTTCAAGAAAAGCACATAAAAATGAAAGAAAAAAAGGACAAATCCAAAGTTAAATTGTTGGCTCCTACATTGCTCTCAGTAATTGATAGAACAAGTAGACAGAAAGTCAGTGTAGCGGGTTGAAGGGTGGCCCTCCCTTCCAAAAGATATGTCTGCCTGAAACCTCTGAATCTAACCTATTTAGAAAAATACTCTTTGCAGGTGTAATTAAGTTAAAGATCTTGAGATGAGATCATCCTGGATTAGGGTGGACCCTAAAGCTAATGACAAGTATCTTTTTAAAAGAGGAGAAGACACACAAGGGGAAGGTGATGTGAAGATGATGGCAGAGATGGCAGTGATGCATCTATAGGTCAAGAATAGCAAGGATTGCTAGCATCCACCAGAAGCCAGGAGAGAGGCATGGAATATACTCTCCCTCAGAGCCTCCAGAAGGAATCTTCTCTGTTGACATCTTGATTTTAGAATTCTGACCTCCATAACTGTGAGAGAATACATTTATGTTGTTTTAAGCCACCAGGTTTGTGACAATTTGTTATGGCTGCCCTAGGAATCTAATACAGTCAGCAAAAATATAGAAGAACTAAGGAATACAATAACTGGATCTGCTTGACATTTATATAACATTTCACCCAACAACAGCAGAATACATGATTTTTTTCAGTGCACATGAAACATTCATCAAGACAGAACATATCTAGAGTCATAAAACAAACCTTAACAGATTTTAAAATAATTGAAATTACACAAAGTGTGTTTTGTGACATAATGAAATTACCCTGGAAATCAGCAACAGAACAATAATTGGTAAATCTCTCAACATTTGGAAATTAAATGACACACGTCTATATAATTGATGAATCAAAGAATAAGTTTCAAGGGACACTAGAGAACATTTTGAACTAAACAAAAATGGCAATATAACATTAATATTTGTTGTACACAGCTAAAGCAGTACTTAGAGTGAAATTTATAGCATTAAGTGGTTGTTCTAAAAAAGAAGAAAGGTACCAAATCAATAATCTAATTTTCCACCTTGAAGAACTACAAAAAGCAAGCAGAAAGAAGGAAATAATAAATATTGATATTACAGTAGAAATCATTAAAATTGAAAACAGAATACAATAGAGAAAATCAATAGAACAAAAGTTGGTTCTTTAAAATGATTATTAGATTTGATAAAACTTTAGCCAAACTTATAAAGAAAAAAAAAAAAAAAAAGAGAAGGCATAAATAACCAATATGAGAATTGACAAATGGAAGTCACAGACATTAAATGATGATATGGGAAAACCACAAAAGACTTTATGAATATAAATTTGAAAACTTAGATAAAATGGATGAATACCTTAAAGACCACAAACTACCAAAAGTCACCCAAGAATAAATAGATGTTCTGAATAGTCCTAAATCAATTAAATAAATAGAATTCATAGTTAAAACTCTTCTGAAAAAGAAGTATCTAGGCTCAGATAGTTACATGGGAAAATTCTATCAAACACTTAAAAAATAAATAACACCAATTTTACACAATCTCTTTTTCCAAAGGATAGAAGAGAAAGGAAAGCTCCCAAATTATTTTATTAGGCCAGCATTACCCTGATGCCAAAACCAAACACAGTACAAGGAAATAAAATAACAGACCAATATACCTTATAAACATAGGTGCAAAAATTCTCAACAAAATATTAGCAAATCAAATATAGCAATATATAAAAAGAATAATATACCATGACCAACTTGGTTTTATCCCAGGAATACAATTGCTGGTTCAATGTTTTAAAAAGTCAATCAGTATAATCAACCATGTCAACAGGCTACAGAAAAAGAAATACCTGATCATATCAATTTATACAGAAAAAAATATTTGACAAAATTCACAGTCATTTATGACAAAACCTTTAGGAAGCTTGGAATGAAAAAGAGCTTCCTTAATTCATTAAAGGACATCCATAGCAAATATACAGCTAACATCATTCTTAATGGTGAAAGATTGAATACTTTATCCTTGAGATCGTAAAGAAGGCAAGGATGTCCCTTTTCAACACTTCTGTTTAACATCGTACTGGAAGGGCTAGCCATTGCAGTAAGAGAAGGAAAAGGAAGTAAAGCACATGTAGGTTGGAAATGAAGAGATAAAACTGTCCCTATTTGCAGATGACATGATAGTCTACATAGAAAATCCCAAAGAACCTACAAAAACATTTCTACAAGTACTATGCAAGTTTATCAAGGTCATAGGATATAAGGTCAACATAAAATTCAATTGTATTTCTATATATTGTATTTTTAGCAATGAAAAATTAGAAATAAACAGTATAAAGTACCCCACACAATGCCATTTACAAGAAATTAAAAAGTGAAATCCTGAGATAAAATTCTAACAAAATGGGGCAGAATCTGTAGTCTGAAAACTATAAAACGCTGATGAAAAAAAATTATAGACATATAAATGGAGAGATATATTGTGTTCACGGATTGGAAGACTCAATATTTAATATGTTAACTGTCTCCAAACTACAGATTTTACACAATTTGAAACAAAATCTTCACAGGAATTTTTGTTGATCTAGACAAGATGATTCTAAAATTTATATGGAAAAGCAAGGGAACTAGCATAGACAAAGCAAGTTTTAAAAAGAAGAATAAAGTTGGAGGCCACACTAAAAAATTTCAAGACTTACTATAAAGCTACAATAGTTGACACAGTACAGAATTAATGAAGGGATGGATACAAAGACAAGTAAAACAGAATAGAAATTCCAGGAATGTAGCCATACAAATATGGCTACTTGATTTTTGATGAATGTAGAAAGGCAATTCAATGCAAAAATGAAAATTTTACAATATGGTTAGAACAATCAGCCATCCGTATGGTAATAAATGAATATCAACCTAAACCTCACACCTTATACAAAAATTAACTCAAGTGGGTCAGAGATAAATATAAAGTTTAAACCCACAGAAGTTTTAAGGAAAACAGAATATCTTAACCACCTGTGGTTAGTCAGATTTCTTAAGTATAAAACTAAAAACGCAACCCATAAAATTAAAAAGTGATAAACGGGACTTCATCAAAATTAAAACATTTTCCTTTGTGAAAGACACTGTTGAGAGAATGAAAAGACAAGCTACAGACTGGGAGAAAATTTTTGCGAATCACACATTCAACAAAGCACTTGTATCCATAATATACAGCGAACCCTTGAATAACATGGGTTTGAACAGCACAGGTCCACTTACATGAGGATATTTTCAATAGTAAACATAACAGTACTACACGATCTGCAGTTGGTTGAATCCATGGATGTGGAACCAAGGATGTGGAGGAACTGCATATACCAAGGGCTGACTGTAAGTTATACTTGGATTTTGGATTGTGTGGAGGGTTGGTACCCCAGCCCCCGCATTGTTCAAGGGTCAACTGTATAAGAAACTCTCAAAATTCAACAGTAAGAAAGCAAAAAATTCAATTAACAATTGGACCCAAAAACTTGAATAGATCCTTTACCAAAGAGGATATATGGCTAGCAAATTAAAACATATATAATCAATATGGTTTTCCATTAAGGAAATCCAAATTAAAACTCTGATGAGCTGTCCCTATGTACCTAGTAGAATGGCAAAAAATACAACTAAAGAAAACCCTGCAATATCAACTGCTGGTAAGAATGTGGAACTCCTGGAACTCTCATTGCTGGTGAGAATGCCAAAAAATATACCCACTCTGGAAAACAGTTTGGCTGTTTCTTGTAAAGTTAAAGATACATTTACTTACCATATACCCTTGTAGTTCCCACTCAGGTATTTCCTGTAGAGCAGGTCTCTCAACTGTAGAACTATTGATATTTTGGTCCAATCAGTTTTTGTTTTTGGGGGCTGTCCTGTGCATTGTCAGATAATGCACCTTGACTTCTACCCACTAGATGATAGCAGCAACTCTTCAGCCTCCCCACCCTCCAACAAACCCCCACTCTGCTTTAGTTGTGACAATCAAAAACGTCCCTCAGAGATAGCCAAAAATCATATGAAAAGATGCTCAACATCATTAATTATCAGAGAAATGCAAATCAAAACTACAATGAGGTATTACCTCATACTGGTCAGAATGGCCATCATCAAAAGGTCTACAAACAATAAATGCTGGAGAGGCTGTAGAGAAAAGGGAACCCTCTTACACTGTTGGTGGGAATGTAAATTGGTAACAGCCATTATGGAGAACAGTATGGAGGTTCATTAAAAAACTAAACATAGAGCTACCATATGGTCCAGCAATCCCACTCCTAGGCATATATCCAGAGAAAACCATAATTCGAAAAGATACATGCACCCCAATGTTCATTGCAGCAGTATTTACCATAGCCAGGACAGATAACCAACTTAAATGTCCATCAACGGATGAATGGATAAAGAAGATGTGGTACATATATACAGTGGAATATTACTCAGCCATAAAAAAGAACAAAATAATGCCACTTGCAGCAACAAGGATGGACCTAGAAATTATCATACAAAGTGAAGTAAGTCAGACGGAAAAAGACAAATATTATATGATATCACTCATATGTGGAATCTAATTTTTTAAAAAAATGATATAAATGAACTTGTTTACAAGACAGAAATAGACTCACAGATTTCAAAAACAAACTTATGGTGACCAAAGGGGAAATGTGGCAGGGGGAGGGATAAATTAGGAGCTAGGGATTAACATACACACACTACCATATATAAAATAGATAACCAACAAGGACCTACTGTATAGCACAGGGATATTCTGTAATAACCTATACAGGAAAAGAATCTGAAAAAGAATGAACATATGTATATATGTATGACTGAATCACTATGCTGTATGCCTGAAACTAACACAACATTGTAAATCAACTATATGCCAATAAAATTTAAAAAAAATAAAATGAAGAAAAAAAAATAACTCCCCCAAGAAAACCCCCCAAACCCAAAAATGTCTGGCAGGCATTGCCAAAGCTTCCCTTCAGGGCAAAATCATAGAGCAATGAGAACTCATATTCACACAAAACCTGTACACGAATGTTCATACATACATGGATACAGCCCAAATGTTCTTTAGTAAGTCAGTGGATAAACAAACTCGTACATCCATACAATGGAATATGTTCAGCAATGCAAATGAACAAACTACTGACAACAATATGGACAAATCTCAAGGGCAATATGCTGATGGAAAGAAGCTGGTCTCAAAAGGTCACATAGGAACTTCCCTGGTGGCGCAGTGGTTAAGAATCCACCTGGGAATGCAGGGGACTTGGGTTCGATCCCTGGTCTGGGAAGATCCCACATGCTGTGGAGCAACTAAGCCCGTGAGCCACAACTGCTGAGCCTCTGCTCTAGAACCCGCAAGCCACAGCTACTGAGGCCATGCACCACAACTACTGAAGCCTGCACTCCCTAAAGCCCACATGCCGCAACTACTGAGCCTGTGTGCCGCAACTACTGAAGCCCTCGTGCCTAGAGCCCATGCTCCACAACAAGAGAAGCCACTGCAATGAGAAGCCCACGCACTACAATGAAGAGTAGCCCCCACTCACCGCAACTAGAGAAAACCCACGCACAGAGATGAAGACCCAACTGCAGCCGAAAAAAAAAGATCACATACATGATTCCATTTATGTGACATTTATGGAAAAAAGGTGAAACTATAGCTATGGAGAATAGATTAGTGGTTGCCAAAGGTTAGGGGAGGAGGGAGCATGTTATTACAAAGGGCCAGTGTTTGGGGATGATGAAACTGGTCTCTTTTCTGATTGTGATGGTGCTTATACAAATCTAGACACATGTCGAAACTCATAGAATTGTACATTAAACAAAGTCAATTTTACTGTATTTTAGTTAAATGGAACAAAACAAAAAACAGCATATATACCTGAGGTCTGCTCACACCAGTTCCTGTGTTACCTAAATTTGGTGAATCTAGTTAGAATCCAGATGTACTTGAAAATGAGGAGATTGGAAACAAGACAAAGATGTAGAATCTGCCTTGTCTCTCAACATCATGCCTTTCCATGACTCTTGCCTCTAACACTTCCTTTGTTACCCCAATGCCTTATGCAAAATACCAAGGTATGCTTGAACTAAAAAGAGAAATTGTATCCCAATTTCCAAAGAGATGATAGTTAGGGGTAGGTAAGGTTCTCATTCTGGAGTAAAAAAAATTTAAAGAGCCAGTGATTTGCTATTCTTAAAAGGCACACCTGAAACTAAATAAGTTTATTCTATTATTATCTCTCAACACAAATGTCCCATGTGTAAAGAACCCTACTTTAAGAGTGAGGAAGTGAGCCTTCATCGAATGCATTATCACAAAAGTAGTAAATGGTGATACCAGGAATCAAAACTTACTGCTCTTTTTACGGTAGTATGTAATCACCGTATCAGGGTTGAAGGAGACGTTTTTATTTTCTAGGAATATCTCATGTCTTATTAAGCTATCTATTTTGAGTCTTCAGCAACCTCACTCTCGGAGAAGATCCCCACCTCTTTAACTTCAGAGTTTGTCTCCTCAATCATTAAGCACCCAGTGTTGGGGAATGAATCCTGAAAACAAGAATCCTAATAAAACCAAGAATAAACACACCTTAGCCCTGAGTAATCAGATGAAAACTCCGCTCTGGAAGTCCCATGTCAAGAAGAAAAAGTTACAGTTCTTCAAAATCCTCCACAATGTCTTTATCATCTATTAGCCTAGACTCTTCTTGAATTTGGTTGTTATTGGGATCTTTATAACATAAGAACTTTAGGATATTTGTTTTTATAAGGAAATCAGGAAGCAGAATTGCGTAGCTATAATTAATGCAAACCATTGTCAGAAAGAAGGAAACCAGGATGGTTGATTCTGCTTATTTGTTTGTTCTTCAGAGCTTCTCCAAGCCCTTTAAATACTTAGGTTAGACTTTTTGCTCTTTTTTCTTTTCTTTTCGACATTAATTGCCTTCTTGACTCAAAGAATTGTTCCTGATGGAAGGTTAATGGTTCTGGACTTATGGCCACAGTTTACAGATATGTAGTAAAGATAAAGTTCTTTTTTCTGAAAGGAAAAAAATCTCAGTGCCAAGAATAGCTCTGCCTAAAAATCCTCTCTCCTCTTCTCTATCTGGTAATCTTCCTCTCATCTTTTGAGAATCAAATGTCATCAGCTCCGTGAAGAAATTCTTTAAGGAAAAAAAAAAAAGCTTTATTGAGATATAACTTACATAACATACTATTCACCTATTTAAAGTATATAATTCAATGATTTTGGGTACATTACATTATTAATTGTAAAAATTGTGGTTAAATATGACATAAAACTTTAACATTTTCACCATTTTAAAGTGTATAATACAATGGCATTAATAACATTTATAATCACCAGTATCTATTTCCGAAACATTTTCATTGCTCCAGATAGAAACTCTGTGTCCATTAAACAATAATTCCCATTTTCCCCTCACGAAGCCATTTTTAACAGTCTGAGGCCAAGTTTGCAGCAATCTCTTTTAGATGCCCATGGAGTTCTCCTTATATATCTTTCAAATTATTCACTTTTTGTAATAATAAGTTTACACATTTGTTCCTTTCACTAGATTGGTTTTTCTGGGTATATAATCATATCAGCTGCAAATAATAATTGTGTACTTCCTTTCATAATTAATCAGAAATAATTAGTTAAATTAAAATTATTATTAAGATCAGTAAAGAGGGCAAAGAGTATCTTTACCATAAGAACCAGTAGAGTAGATCTTTCTATCCACTTGATTGAATCTAGATAGACAAAAGAATGACAAAATCCAGTCATACAAAATATGAAAAATTGATTCTAAAGTTTATATGGAGAGGCAAAACCCCCAGGGTAGGCAAATCAATATTAAAGGACAGAGTCAGAGGACTGACGCTACCTGACTTCAAGAATTACTATAAAGCTACAGTAATCAAGGCAGTATGATATTATTGGTGAAAGAATGATGAACTAGTCAAGGGAACAGAAAAGAGACTCCAGAAACAGAACCACATAAATAAAGTCAACTGATGCTTGACAATGGAGCAAAGACAGTCTTTTCAATAACTGGTACTGGAACAACTGGTCATCCATCCATGCCAAAAAAAAAAAAAAAATCGAGACACAGAGCTTACACCCTTTCCAAAAATTAACTAAAAATGAATCATAGACCTAAATGTAAATGCAAAACTATAAAACTATAAAACTTCTAGGAGATAACAAAGGAGAAAACCTAACTGACCTTGGGTATGGAGATGACTTTTTAGATATCATACCAAAGGCACAATCCATGAAGGAAATAATTCATAATCTGGACATCCTTATAATTAAAAACTTGTGCTCTATGAAAGGCAAGAGAATGAGAAGAAAAGCTGCAGACAGAGAAAGTATTTGCAAAAGATACATCTGACAAAGAACTGTTATCCAAAATATACAAAGAACCCTTTTTTTCCCCCTCTAGGATTATTTGGCACATTTTCATGGGAAAAAAAATTAGAAACCACTTGATACATATATAATACACACACACACAGAAACTGAAGCATCTCTCTGTAGAATCTGAAATATGAGCTTTTAGATAAGGCTGTAGCTGTAGAGAGCACATCAGTTCCCAAACTGAAAGATTCCCTTATTTATCTCGAAATTGCTGTGGGAAATGCTAGCTGTGCAATTCTAACCATCTTCTCCTAAGGGAACAGTCTATCATTGCTTAAACATGAAATGTATCTTTACTACACACATATCCTTTGCCAAACCCATTTGAAAAGCCATTTATTTGGAAGGTTTATTTGATCAATCTACTTGGTAGCCAGAACACCTTTTAGTTCTGCAGTCAAAATTTGGAGCATATTTTCAAGCAGAACTGGATTCCATACATTAAAAGATAAATGTGAACTAAAACTTAGTAAAAGAACCCATAGTAACCACATCAAGAGGAAAGGTTCACTGCTAAGCTACGTCAAAATTATACTTACATAAAAGGCACGAAATACATATATATTAAAAATTTATGGTCAAAATAAACCAGCTAAGCTGTTTAATTTATTCCCTTCTTGTCAACCAAAGAACTTCTCTAGTGTGTGGTACAATTTAGTGGTTAAGACTACAGGTTCTGGAGCCCGCCTCCCTGCTGTTGAATCACACTTCCCACCACTTACTAGCTCTGCATCCCTGGCCAAGTTATTTAACTTTCTCCGGGCCTCAGTTTCACTTTCTGTAGAAGAGGGGAAGCAGTTCTACTAGTTTCATAGGGTTGTTGTGAGGATAAATTAGAAAATACAATTAAAATGGTTAGAACAGCATCGATGCAAAGAAAACATTTGCTAATCATTATTGTTAATGATACTGTAATTTTTCATTTTGTTTCCCAATTTCCATCTAAGTCTTCCAACTTAAAATATAAAATTGTTGTTAAGGGGAGATTGGGTGTGTCTTGCTTTTGTCTCCACATGTCTCCACAGCTAACACAATACAGGGTGCATAGCATGGATTCACTATGTATTTTATGGAAGAAGGAAGGGAGGGAAGGAAAAAAGAGAAATGAAGGAGGGAGGGAGCAAAGGAGGGAAAAAGAGGAGGGGAAGGGAGGGGAAAGGAGAAGAAAGGAGAGGAGAGAAAATAAAGGAGTAAAACTGAAAATGTATAGTCAGGAGTAGAAAACCAATAGTAATATGGCATGAGTTCATGTTTGGGAGTAGAACTCTCTTAATAATTTCACAGATAACTTGATTGTTCTTTATGTAAATCTACTTATTTAATACTTTTGATATATATGTACAATCACAACTGTTTGAATACATTACAGGTGTGCTTTCTGGTTAACTTTCCAAATATTTTAAAGCATTTAGTTCATTTGGTTTATACACACACATTGAAAGGTATAAGGAAAAACACAGAATGAAGCATAAATTCATGTACACAGGCTAATTCAAAGTTAAGCTTTTAGGCTTGTTTACCCTAAAACCCATTTCCGGCTTTCCGACCAATACAGAGGTGCCTGATGGTTGGAGTGGTGAGGCCTGAGGCAGCTTCTGGAATTTCTGAGCAGCTCTAGTCAGTACGAGATGGCTCCAGTAGTCCTGAGTTACTTGGACAGTCTGCTGCGGCAAACAGATGTCTCACTATTGGAGCCTCCAGCCTGGCTCAGTGACCATATTACTGGGTTTGCCTTTGAGTACTTTGCCAACAGTCAGTTTCATGACTGCTCTGACCACATCTGCTTCATCAGCCCTGAAGTCAACCAGTTCATCAAGTGCACGGGCAACCCAGTTATTTAAAAAAAAAATGTCCATGGGTAGATATTGACCAAACCATTAGGTGTTTCACTTGTTAATTTAAATGTGCTATGATCTTAACAAGAAGTAACAAAATTGTTATTCTGTTTAAGGGAAAAAAATTTTTTGGAAGCGATTATTTACCAGATAGTGAAATTATGATCATACATGATAATAAAAAGGGATGACAATAATGTAATAAAATGTAAAAATAAATTCAAAACATGTAATTATCCGGGTAATTTAACTAAATCTAATTAGAATGACTTTGGGTAGTCTAAGTGATCTAGTTTGGCTGACTAGATTTTTCCTTAATAAAATAGTCAATTTTTCTCTTCACTTTGTACCTGATAAACTTAGTACAAATGTACTTGTTTGTAATTTGAGGTGACGTATTTTCATGATTTTCCAGTAGTGCTAATTCCCATAGAACAAATATTTTCTCAAAATATTTCTCAAATATTTCCTCAAAATTTTGTGCTCTACTGATAGTGTATTTTTATCCACTAAATAAACATTTTCTTGTTTAAAAAAATAGGATTGAATACTTAGATAATGAAAGTATGGAGAACAGTCTAAGATTAGAAGCAATAGAATTATGTCACAAAGGAATTTTTCAGTGGTTTAACTATAAATTTAAATACTTCTAAAAATGTCAAGATATGAACTGATAAAATATTTTCTGCAAAATTGAGAGACTAAATGTTAAGATGTTTGTTATATAAAGAACTGATGTCAACCGAGAAATTAAAAAACATTGAAATCAAAATAAAAAATTCAACAAAGGAAATAGACCATATGGAAGAGAAGAAATATATTAGTAAAACCAGTGTTTGAGGGAAAATAAAGTTGAAACACACTAGTATTAAAATAAATGTAATTTAAAACAATAGTAAGTCTCCATTTTCACCTATCACATTTGCAAATAATTTATTTTATTTTTTAACATCTTTATTGGTGTGTAATTGCTTTACAATGGTTTGTTAGTTTCTGCTTTATAACAAAGTGAATCAGCTATACATATACATATATCCCCATATCTCCTCCCTCTTGTGTCTCCCTCCCACCCTCCCTATCCCACCCCTCTAGGTGGTCACAAAGCACCGAGCTGATCTCCCTCGGCTATGTGGCTGCTTCCCACTAGCTATCTATTTTACATTTCGTAGTGTATATATGTCAATGATACTCTCTCACTTCGTCCCAGCTTACCCTTCCCTGTCCCCGTGTCCTCAAGTCCATTCTCTACGACTGCGTCTTTATTCCTGTCCTGCCCTTGCAAATAGTTTTAATGACAATGTTTTATAATTTAACCAACAGTATTTAAAGTGATGAATTTTGTAAGGGAGACTTAATTGAGATATCCAACTCCTTTCTCTTGGTGAGCAGACAGCTATCCAAACTCCTCAGTCAGAAAATGGATTTTGTATGACTCTTTTATTCAGGCAATGATCCAATTATTAAAATATGATATATGTGATGTTATATAATTGTTTTGGCATAACTAAATATCTTGTTCCAGAAAAATCTTTGACTATAGTTATGACAGGGGAAATAAGACACCTGGGCTTCCAGCCTCTCTGTATAAATATTAAACAGCAGTCGACTTAAAAAGCAAAACAAAGCAAAACACAAACAAGCCAATTAAGAAACAAACAGGGGTGGTTTCCAACCCCAGCTTCACCTATGTCATTTTAGGCCATGGCTAAATGTACCCCCATGGGGCTTGAGAGATTCCTGGGACCTGAACAGACTTTAAATTGGTGGTAATATTTCCTCCAATTACCTCATTGTCCAGGTGAATTCATGGCATTCATTGTCAGCTAAACAAATTTTTGATATGACTAAATATGTCTCTCAGTACTCTTGTTAAAGAGCATTATACATAACTCTTACACTTTGCTGCAATGATAAAAGAGACACTGGTGTGGCATGACAGCTAGTCTTACATATTGCTGGTGGCAATATAAACTCTTGAGAATATATTTGACAGTCAAGAAGAATAAAAATGTTTATATTTATACTTTGGTTGATTGATAACTTAATTCAATAATATATGATCTGGTACTTCCATCCCTAGGAATCCATCATAAGGAAGTAATCCTGTATATGAAAAGTTGGAAAATATCCAAATGTGATGTAAAATGGAAATGAATAGCTAGAATCCAATTGTCCAATATCATTGGCCACACAACCCATTTTACATCCTCTTGATGGAGTATCATGTAACCATTAAAAATGATCGTGAAAATTATGTAACAATATTAAAACGTTTATAATCTATGGTATTATCTGCAAAAAAGTATTAGAACTATATTTTTAGTATGATTACAACTAGATAAAATATATGTATAGAAGGAAAAAGAAAGGACATAATAATTAAAAAATACTATAAAGATAGCAAAGCTTAGGTAGGATCATATTTTTTAAAATATGCTGTTTTCCATATTGCCTATAATATGGCTATATGATTTTCATAAAGAAAAATAGGCCAAATAAGGAGATGGTGAAGGGAAACACAAAAATCCAATCATTAAATAGTATATAATTATTCTATATATTTAATTTTTAATCCAATGGTTTCTAGAAGAAATCATCAGCTGGCAGCACAGGAAGTCACATTTCATGGAAATTAATCCTGTGATTCCAAAACTGAAAACTAGTTAGAACCCATTTTTGATACGTGAGTGCATCTACTGAAATGTATGTAAACTAAACCATAATAATTTATATTGAAAAACAAGCCATATTATTTGCTGATAATATATCCCTTTTCTCTCAATACTTCAGTTCCTTGTTCAGCTTGAGAAACCCTATCCCTCTGAATCATTGGAACAACTTCAGAAAGTCCTTCTACCCAGAAGTACAACCCGATCCAGAATTTTCACCAACAGAGACTGAGCTGAGAATAAAGGGGATCATGGAGAAACTAGACCAGCTGAGCTCCACCATCAGCAGCACACACAGCAAAGCCACCCTCCTCAGCCCTCAAGACACATACTGCAGGGGGGATCAGCTAGACGTCCTGCTGGAGGTGAGGGACCACTTGGGACGCAGGAAGGAATACGGCGGGGATTTCCTGAGGGCCAGGATGTCCTCCCCAGCCCTGAAGGCAGGCGCTTCGGGAAAGGTGACAGACTTCAACAATGGCACCTACCTTGTCAGCTTCACCCTGTTCTGGGAGGGCCGGGTGTCTCTGTCTCTCCTGCTCATCCACCCCAGTGAAGGCGTGTCGGCTCTCTGGAGGGCAAGGAACCAAGGCTATGACAGGGTGATCTTCACAGGCCAGTTTGTCAATGGCACCTCCCGGGTCCTCTCTAAATGTGTCCTGACCCTCCACTCGAGTGCTGAGCTGTGCGAGTGCCCGCACTATCGCGACCAGGAAGCATTCTACTGCGTGAAACCTGCACACGTTCCCTGTGAGGCGCTGACCCACGTGACCACCAGGAATGCAAACATCTCCTATCTTAGAGAGAAAGAATGGATCCTTTGCTGCAGGTAAACGGGCCTTCAAACACAATCATCGATACAAAGAGGGAGACTTAGGTTCAGACCAACACTGCCTAATAACTTTTCTTAATCAAGCTCCCTTACGTTGACTAGGTTATAATCAGAGATTCAGTGCAGATGGTAATATATTCACAGGGTCCCATACAGATCACCTCTACAACTGTGGTTTTATTCATCCTGAACTATTTGCTAGAAGGAGTACAACCAATGAAGCAATTCATGTAGATCTATAGTTCTCCAGAGTTTGTAAAACTTCCAGATTCAGGAATTTTCTGGAGACCTATATTTTCTATAATGTATTCCATGGAATACCAATCCTATAGAGTGTTAATGGATGTTATGCAAAAACAAAAATAAAGAACAACAACAACAAAAACCCCAAAACAAACAAAAAACCCAAGGGGAAGGAATGCTATCATTACTTAGTCTACCTCACCCTTTACATCAAATGAATCACCAAATCCTGTGAATTGTACCTCCCAAGTATCTCCTGAACCAAGCCACTTCACTCTATTGCTGTTGCCTCTATCCTTGTATAAACTATCCTACCTCAATTAGATTATTACAACAATCTCCAGAGATGTTTCCTTGCTCACAGCCTTGTTTCCTTCCTATTCACTCTGCACTCAGACCAATGTTTTACTTTTCCTTGCTCAAAACACTTAATATGATCCCATTGCTGTAAGGATGAAATCCAAACTCTTTAATATGTTTACAAGGACTTACCTAGCTCTGAAGCCCCTTACCTCACCTTTCTGCTGCCTTGCTCTCTGTCAGTCAAATTGAACTCCTTTAACTTCACAAATGGACTGTGGTGTCTCTCAGCTCTGGCATTTCACAACCCTTCATCTAAACGTCATTTCCTCTATGTTTGGGTAAAATGCTAGTCCCATACTCTTCCATTGCATTCTATTCTTCCCCAATCATAATACTCATTACACCATTAAATTTCAGATATATATTTTATACCTTCTGTTAAATTGTAAGCTCTGTGAGGCAATAACTGTAACTATTTTTTTCACCATTCATTCATTCGATTTATAAATAGCACACTCTATATTCCAGACACAGCTCTAGGTGTTGAGAATTTAACATTGTAGTGGGGTAGAAAGACAACAAACCAATAGACAAACAGATTTGTAACATAAAGTCATCAGAATAAGAGATCTGAATGTGATGGTGAATGCTATTTTAAAAGCGTGGTCAGGTACGACCTGTCTTGAGCACGAATCTGAGGATGGGTCACTCAGTAACCTGAATGAAGTGAGGAAGTGAGCCATGTGAATTATGGGGAGAACACTATTTCAGGAAGAGGAATAGAACCTAAAGCAATGGCATGCTGGAATGTTCCAGGAACCATGAGGGGGGACCAGGGAGGCTGGAATGCAATGAGAGAGGGAGAAAGGAGGTCAGGCGAGTAGGCAGAACCTTAGAGTATCTATTAACTTTAGTCTCTATTCCTTCAAGTGGGATGGAACACAAAACATTTCCCAAAATTACTTGACTGTGGACCACTTATTTATTTATTTATTTATTGGCTGCACCGCGCGGCATGCGGGATCTTAGTTCCCCAACCAGGGATCAAACCTGTGCTTCCTGCATTGGGAGCACAGAGTCCTAACCACTGGACTGCCATGGAAGTCCTGGACCACCTATTTAATGGATCATTTTCAGGGATTGTGGTTCCATAGTTTGGTAAATGCTGCTGTAGAAAGGCCTTGGTTTTCAGAAAAGCAAGTTGGATATCATAATATCCTGGAAATTCAAGTTCAAATCCAATTCAAACATTATGATGACACGAGGGGAGGGGGCAGGATACAACAGACCTTACCTGGCTACAGGATTTCCTTTCCACTCCTAGGTCACCTTTACTTCTTTTTGTTTTCCTGGTCAAGGTGTGAAAAAATCCATTTATCCTATGGCTCAGCCAAAAGAGGCTGGACTTTTTCAAATAAATATTTTACTGAAAACTAAAGGAGACATAATCATGGAGACATAAAGGCCTGAATAATTGCAAAGACACAGAGACCTTCGTGTCTTGAAGGTCTCAGAACCATGTCTTAACTCTATGGGCAGAGACTACCTGTGCTGATTCCATATTCCTTGTTGGCCACATCTGCTCCCTCTTGAGATGGTCCTCCTTGCAGCTTGGGTTGGAGGAGCTCTCCTTTCACACTCTCCTGGATGCTCTCAGGAAATGCTAAGTCCCTGGTCTGGCAGATCTGCAGATCTGTATTTTGGGTCTAATCATGCTTCTCAAGTGAGCTATGTTCATGACAATAATCTGCCTGACCCCATTTTACTTCCCAAAAGACACATTTACTTCCTGGATCCCCTGCTCTATTCAAACCATCTATTCTCCCCCGCCTACTTCCCCCCGCCCCGCCTCCAATGCATGGAAGTAGATATCTCAGTCTTCTCAAAGGTGATTTAGTGAACAGTTGGCTTCATTGGTGATTCTGGATCCAAGAACTCTCACGGATCATTCTATCACTAAGCTCTAGGGCCCCTTCTTAAGCCCACGCCAGGTTCTGTGGCATCTTTCTTTCCCACAAGTCCAGGGACTAAGCCTGTTTCTCTTTCATTTGTCACAAAGTAAATACATTTTCCTACCAGGGTTCTCTCTCCCAACCCTAGCTGCAGAATCAGATGCTACCTCCTCAGATATTCACTTCTTCAAAGTTAAAAAGTCTTTTTTCTTCTTAATTTAAGAGTTTTATTGAAAATCATGATGGGAAAATAAACAAAGGGTATCACATGAGAACACATCACACAGGCAACACGTTGTTGACAATTCTTTCCATTTCTGTTAGTTTCTAATACTATGGACCCCCTTCTGAAATGTGATACACAGGTACACTCAATATTAAGACGACACATTGAAATGAATGCCTCTATACCATGAGTACATATTTTTAATCCTAATTTTAAGGTCCCATTAAAGTTTGGCTTTGGTAACCAAATTTACGAGGTAGCCGGCTATTGGTCTCTTTTGTCAACTTCAACCTTACCTGGAATGGATGTAGAAGAATCAATGTTTCAAGTTCTAAAGTTCAAGTTTCCCACTGAGACAAATTTTAATTTGTGCCAAAGAGAGGTCTGATAGGTGCCTCAGTAAGATACTCTGGAGCGACTCTGCTCTCCAGCCCTCAGATGCCCTTGACAAAGAAAATATTTTTCACTTGACCTAAAAGTGAAAAATATTTTTCATCCTTTCCTGGGATTCCAGCAATCCCTCTCAATTTTGGAAAATGTGTCCTTTGTCCCTCCTGGAGATCTCTGTGGCTCTGGGCCTGGAAGTCCTTCCTTCCCCCAGATGGATTTCATTCTGATGAAATGAATTTGATTGATCAGTAAAGTGACCATCTTAATTGGTAAGACCTATACCTTGCGGTGAAACTCACTGTGTCAGGGCCTTGAAATATTATAGTGACTAAGATTTGACCTACTTATTCACTATAATATTTCAAGGCCCTGGCACAGTGAGCTCTCAAGAAGATGACAGAGAACAGAAAATAGACTCCTGGGGGGATTTGTGTTTAAGGAGGAGAGTGCAGGGAGGAGAGGCTGGAGAAGTAGATACTCGTAGGCAGTGTTATGCCAGTTGAGGACCTTGGTCCTTATCCTGCAGGTTGATGATGGAAAGTCATGGAAAGATTTGGTGTAGGGGAATAAAACAGGCAGCACAGAGGATGTATTTCAGTGGGATAACCCGAAGGGGCAGAAAGACAATATTATAACAATCTAGGACATAGTTCTCAAGGTAATGTCCTTGTATTAGCAGCCTCAGTATCACTTGAGAGTTTGTTGGAAACCCAATTTGTGGACCCCGCCCCAGAACTAATTTTTTCTAGCTTTATTGAGGTATGATTGGCAAATCAAAACTGTATATATTGAAGGTGTACAACACGCTGTTTTGATACACGCATACGTTGTAGAACAATGACTAAAATCAAGCTGATTAACATATCCATCACCTCACATAATTTGCATTTTTGTGTGTGTGGTGAGAACTCTTAATATCTACTTTCTTAGCAGATTTCAAGTATACAATACATTATTATTAACTGTACTCACCATGCTGTACGTTAGATCCCCAGAACTTAGTCATCTTCTAACTGAAAGTTTGTACCCTTTAACCAACATCTCCCCAGTTCCCCAACCCTCAACTCTTGGCAACCACCATTCTACTCTCTGTTTCTTCTCTCTGAGTTCAGACTTTTTTAGATTCCACATAAAAGTGAGATCATGCAGTATTTGTCTTTCTGTATCTGGCTTATTTCATTTAGCAAAATGTCCTCCAAGGTCATCCATATTGTTGCAAATGGCAGGACTTTCTTTCTTAAGGCTATTGTACATATAAACCATATTTTTCTCTACCCATTTATCCATTGAGAGACGCTTAGGTTGTTCCCATATCATGGCTATTGTGAATAATGTTGCTATGACCATGGAAGTACAGATATCTCTTCAAGTGCCCAGAGCTATCGAATCAGAAGCTCTGAAGATGAAACCCAGCAATCTGAGTTGTAACAAGCACTCTAGATGATTTTGATGCACGCTCGAGTTAGAGAAGTACCTGCCTAGGAAAATGTCCATGAAGGACTGAATTACTACGAGTGGTAAATGTGGAAAGGGTGGCTTGTGGTAGAAAATCATTTGGAAGGTAAAATCAAAGAGATATATATTTGATTAATTGCACAAAGAAGGTGAGTGACTTTCTGGATCTCTGCATTCTTGTCATCAGTAGGAGAACAGTTTTATAGAATCCTGGCCTGTCTATTCCCTGCAAAATATCTAAAATATACAAAATGAAGGAAAAAGTATTTGCAGAGGGTTGAGAGTGGTTTGATCCCTCTGAGTCCCCCATGATTCATTCTTACTTTAATGTCTGGACAGCTATCAGGCTATTTTACTTTCCCATTTCTTGAAGGTCCAACATGGGGCTTGAAATAATGAAGGACTTTACCTCCATCGAGGTCTTGCCATGTAACAAGTCTATTGTGTTCACAATTTATCCATTTAAAGGACATTCTTACTTTAAGAGATATTTCTTGAACATTAACCATTTCAATCTTTCATTTCCTGAGATAAATAGTATTAATCATCTTGGGTTTTGCAGAAGGGGTTTTATTCTTGGAAATTATTTTCATATCAATTTAAACCAATTTTCATCTTGAGTCAGATATAAAAGGCTAGGTAACCCTTCATTTCAGCTGCTTTCTCTCAAAATGTACAGGTTATTTGTATTTGTATTTCAACTTGGGATTTGTTCCTGAAAAGCCAATAATTGGATACTGGTGAAAATGTCTCAAATGAACTACAGAGCTAGGAAATCTCTCTTTCAGCCAAACCATCTCAGTTAAAGTTCTATGAACTAGCAATTCCTGTGGATCTTTTAAATTTTATCACATAAACTTCAGTGGTCAATACAAAGCCATCTCACTTATCAAAGTGATGTTTCTGCTATCCTGAAAGTAAAGTCTACTTCAGAAAAGCAAATTACTCCTGTTTTAACAGTCAGTGGGGTATGCATTTATCCATTGCCCTTTTCTCATATATTTAGCACATGTTTATTGAGGACTTACTGTAGGCAAAGAACTTTGCTAAATCCTGTGGAGATATAAATGAATCAGGAACCCAGACCTAAAGCTCACAGTCTATGGGAAAGACAGATCCCTTCTCTGCCACGGCAACCATTGTCCATACCCAACGTTTACACCAAAGAAAGTTCTTTGACCCTTGAAGCCACTTGAGTCCTCTTAACACCCCTGTGGTTTCTCTCTTGCCTGGACAGTAATTTCTAGTAAAGTCAGGCAGTTTCTTATAAGACAGTGCCACACTTATTTTAGGAGCCATTTATAAACCTGATATAATTCAGTATGGACAAACTTAAGTCCCTAAACATATACCCCAAATCTGAACAATGTAGGTAGATGACAAAAAGATGTGTTTTTAAAGTGACAAAATAAAAAATGGCCTGAGTCACACATGGATGGAAAGCTTGATGTGAGTCGGTGAATTCAGCTTAGGCCACTTCAAAGTGGAATATTCAGAATAAGCAGATAATGTTCCTCTCTTTTTCTGCACTAATCAGACCACACAGAATATTAAGTTCAGTTCTGGGCACAAGAAAGAAACATTGAAGGAGTTTTCCTATTAACTAGAAAACATGGTTCTGATACATACAAAATAAACAATGTGTAATAGTCATCTTGTAAAGGTGTTCAAGCTTTCTCCATGGATAAGGAGTTTGAGGGGGAGAAGATGTCCAGTCCCCCCGGCCAGTGTCATGGGTATGATATTCAGCTGGGCTACCGAGTCCTGCTCTTTTGCCACCACACATTTCCCCCTGATTTTGGCTAGCTGTCTCACAACTGAGTGGCCTTAGGGACAAGATGAAGCCCTGGGAAACATTGCAAATGCACAAAGAAAAAAATTTAACCCCAGTCTAGGAAATACCATTCATTATTGGGATTATTCAGAAGTGAGAACTTTTAACTCATCCCTTAACATGATCTTATTAAATAAATATTTGGGAAGAGAGGATGGCAGAGATAGAGAAGGGTGGAGGGAAAAGGGGAAAAAGAGGAAGAAAATGAGGAAAGTGTTTCTGAAGTAATTTGTGATAATAAAAGTTGCTGACTGTGGGAATTTTTATTGCCAGAGAGTGAGAACATAGAAACAAAATGTCAGCTTGGCAGGAAGACTCCTTTTCCCAGTGGTTATACTGTGAAAAGAAGGTGGATTGCAGCATTTTGCAAACAGATCGAGTTAAATGAAACATAAAATATAAATGACTGCTTGAAGAGAAAACTAATTTACCTCATGGGAGATTCAACACTGCGTCAGTGGATTCACTACTTACAAAAAGTGGTAAAAAGTATGTATTTTATTTTTATTTTGAAACTATAGTTGCCTTCAGAGGTTATTTTTATAGTAGAATTCTTTGCTTCCCTTTTCTGACATTTATTATTTTTTAAAATTTGCCAAATATTTGGATTTGGGCTTTTAATAAAATGTTAAATTTTATTTTTTTCATTCACAAATATTAATATTTTCTTCCTCTTTCTCTATGCTGATAATAAGTTCAAAATTTTGTTAAGATTTTAATGCATCTGTTAAAGTTCCCTTCCTCCCACAGGCAGCAATGCTCTTAGAGTTAGAAGTGGTCTTGGCTAGAATTTTACAAATACGTGCATTTAAAAATTATATCATTATTTTCCTTTTGTAAAAAGATTTATTGATTTTTTCCCTGTCAGCCTTAAAATGTTTTGATCATCATGGAGCTGGGATCTTTAAAACACATGTGCTTCTGGATGCTGAAAGACATATTTTGATTCAGTGGAAAAAACATGGTCATCCATTTATTACCAAAAATCTGTTCTCAGTGAAGGATGAAAATTATATCCCACGGGAAATTGACCAGGTAGCAGGAGACAATGACACAGCCATTGTCATCACTCTCGGTCAGCACTTCAGACCCTTCTCCATCAAAATCTTTATCCGTAGGGCCATCAATGTTCAAAAGGCCATTGAACGTCTATTCTTGCGAAGCCCAGAGACCAAGGTGATCCTGAAAACTGAAAACACCAGGGGGGTGTCTCAAAATGCAGAGATGTTTAGTGACTTTCATGGTTATATTCAGAATCTTACCATGAGGGATATTTTTGTGGATCTCAACGTGGGTATTATTGATGCCTGGGACATGACTATTGCATATAACACTGATAATGCTCATCCACCTGATTGTGTGATTGGAAATCAGATTAACATGTTCTTAAACTACATTTGCTAGAGGAAAAATACAAAAAAGCCAGTACCAGCCATCCTCTATAGATGACCTCACTTATACTGCAAGGATAGTTTAATGAAATCCAAGGTAGGAGGAAACAAAATAAAAATAATTACTGTTAAAATATACGTAACATAAAAATTACCATTTAAACCATTTTAAGTGTACAATTCAGTGGCATTAATGACATTCACAATATTGTGCAACCACCATCTCGATCTATCCCCAGAATTTTTCATCATCCCAAACAGAAACTTTGCATCCATTGAACAATAATTCCCCTCCCCCCAGGCAACCACCATTCTACTTTCCGTCTTTATGAATTAAACCATTCTAGGTAGCTCATATAAGTGGAATTGTATAGTATTTGTCCTTTGTACTGGCTTATTCCACTTAGTATAATGTCTTTAAGGTTCGTCCATGTTGTAGCATATGTCAGAATTCCCTTCCTTTTTTAAAGCTGAATAATATTCCATTGCATTATATATATATCACATTTTGTTTATCCATTCATCTGTTGATGGACACTTGGGTTGTTTCCATCTTTTGGATATTGTGAATAATGCTGCTATGAAGAGGAAACCAGATTTGAAGGATTGTTTCCAGTCCTGAGTATGATGACAGAACAGCAAAACATCATCATTCATAGTTTGATTTTAAGAAATGTAAGGCCTGGAAAGGAGCAGTCTAAATGATTCAAGTTTAGAGAAAATGTGAAATGTAGGAGAAAACTTAGTGAAATAATAGCAGTCTTTGTGCTTAAGATAATTATTTGAAATTTGGTAAACAGTTGTTCTCTAGATTTCAGTAAGAATCAAGGATCACAGTCTAAACCCACAAACTCACTGAGACAAACCAACTAGTATTATGTCAATGTACAGACCCTACAACCCTGGTTCTTGCTGACCTTACAAGTATGAGATGAGATCCCCTCCAGAGGACCTCAAATGACTTTATAAGCTTTGTCTCTAAACTGTCCTCTCAGAATAAAAGTATCCTCCGTTTCCATTAATATACTTGAGGTCACAAGAGTGGAAATATTGTTACTCCAGGGTGATTTCTTTGTTTGGACTGTGTTTCTTAGGGAGAGGAAGTGAAATTATAGTACTGTAACATCAGTATAAAGGTCAATCCATACAGCTTAGGACCAGGCTCCTCCAAATAAGGGAACACACATTAGAAATCTTTTCTTTTGGTTCTAATTCTTCGCATAGGAAACTTTCAAAATAAATCTAATCGTTCTTCCAATCATTGCACTCTTAAATGCTTATATCACTTATCATTGTCCCACCAGTTACCTTAAGTTCGTTTAACCTAGTTCTGAGTTGATAGAGTTTCCAGTTTTGTTACCATTACTCTTCTCTGATTGCACTGAAGTGTGTCTGTGTCATTCCACAGCATGCCTTCTACCCCATCTCTCTCCTCAACAAATTGAATGCTCTAATTTAAATGTGATCAATCAGCATCGAAAAATGAGGGTCTATTACTTCACTTGTTCTAAAGCTGAACGGTACAATATTATAGCCATTAGTCACATGTGGCTGTTTAAATTAAAATTAAATTAAAAATCATTTCCTTGGTTGCACTAATCACATTTCATGTTCAGTAGCCACATGTGGCTAGTGGCGCTGTACTGACAGCACAATATTTACTTTCATTTGTTTCTGGAGACTATTTTTTAATGTTTTGTTGTAGTATTTGAATGTGTTTTTAATAATAAGGCCGATGATATATTGTAGATTTTTACGGTGAGTAAAAAAATTATCAAATGTTGCTAAGTGTCAAACTCTTGACTTTTAAGCCATTTTCTTCTGGTTCAGTCTTTCAAAGAAATCCTGGTATCTATATAGTTCATAACGCTTTGGCCTTGAAGTGATAGCCTCAGATTATTGTAGATATTGACTATGTTGCTTGTGTATTTACAAGACTTGAGCAAGCCATTTGAAATGTAAAGATGTTCTTTACTGGTATCATCAAGCCTCTTTCAAAAGCCCTTGTATGTACAAGGAATGAAACTAGAAATCAATAACAAAAGGAAAACAGGAAAACTCACAAATACATGGAAATTAAACAATGGACCCTTTTTTTTTTTAAACACCTTTATTAGAGTATAATTGCTTTACAATGGTGTGTCAGTTTCTGCTTTATAACAAAGTGAATCAGTTATACATATACATATGTCCTCATATCTCTTCCCTCTTGCATCTCCCTCCCTCCCACCCTCCCTATCCCACCCCTCTAGGTGGTCACAAAGCACCGAGCTGATCTCCCTGTGCTATGCGGCTGCTTCCCACTAGCTATCTATTTTACGTTTGGTAGTGTATATATGTCCATGCCACTCTCTCACTTTCTCCCAGCTTACCCTTCCCCCTCCCCGTATCCTCAAGTCCATTCTCTACGTCTGCGTCTTTATTCCTATCCACTGCAGATGTATTTGATGAAGTCTCATAAAAAATAATAAAAGTAAAAAATAATACCCAAGGGGCAAATAGATTACTGATTCTGTAAAATTTAATTATCAGAGATTTGTGGTTGTATTTTTTTATACTTTCTTTTTTACTTAATTGCATAAAATCACCACATTCACAGATATTTGGAAAGAAGCTCTTCACTTTATGTCTAAAATTATTTTGAGTTGAAGTATTTGTCACTTATTTTTCCACTACATTTAATTTCAATAATCCACTCTTAAGCCTTTGAGTTATTTATTTGTGTAGTGAGAATCTAAAATTATATAATAGAAACCAATAAAATATAAATTTAACATAAACGAAAAATACTCTGAAATGATATAAAAATATGTTTACGAATCCCAAACTGCTCCATGTTAACTGAATACTAGTCAAAATTAAGTGACCAAACAGACCTTACGACTCAGGCACCACCTTTGAGTAAGCGATTTTTATTAAGAATATGGAGAAATTTGGGGAAAATCGTAATTTTGCCTGATAATTATATCAAGTCTTCCATGGCTTTACTCCTCTCTATTAGACAAGACTTTTTTTAACGGGTGATAGAAATCAACCTCAAACTAGCCCAAGGAGGGGTAGGATAAAATGCATTTCATTTCAAATCTATGAAATATAAGTAAACAAAATATTTAAGTGTTTTTCTTTGAGAGCTACTCAAACACCTCCCGACCCCTTGCTAAACTACCACAGGCCGCACTCTGAGAATTAGTGCTTCCTCCTACAAGGGTATTTTCAAAGTCAGCTCCTCCAAGAGCTTGGGTACCACAACTATCTGTGAAGCTTATAAAAGACATTGATTGACAGACTTCATTCTGACTAACCAAATAAGGCTTTTCCTGAGTGATGCTTAGAAGTCTCTATTTTTAAATAATAACTCTAACGTACCCATCTTGGCATCTGGCAATGGGATTAATTTAGGAATCTCACCCTAAAGTATTCTCTCTCCACTCTATTCCCTGAGGTCAAGCAACTTACACTTCTCCATTTGCCCTGTCTATATCCCTCCTCGGTTCTCATCTAAACCAATCACATGGCTGAGCCCTCACCACAGGATACTGTGGGAAGCAGCCCCCAAAAGAGGTAACTCATAATCCTTGTGGAAGTTTCATCAGCAGGTAGGACAAGGAAAAGCAGCCTTAGTGGGGCCTCATCACCAGGCAGTTTGTCTCCACCCTCACCTGCTCTGGATCCAATAAAACTAGTTGTCTATGCCTCCTCTTCTACTGCACTTCATGAAAAAAGGAATTCTGGTGCTCAACGAAGGTCACTCCATTTCCTACATATAAGTTACCCTAGGAATAGGGGAGGGGTGATGAGGGATGAAATAAAAATGTTCTGAAATATAGGTGGGTATATGTTTCTTGTCTCTTCTATTCATCTCTGTCTTCATTATCTGGGTCTCGGATATATTACACAATATGTCCTTCCTGCAAAGTACAACCTGGGCAGAGAAATAAGTGAGTGGCACTTTTCAAGGATTTGGCCAGCATATATTGAGATGCAAGCTGACGGCTTCCTGGTGGCCAAGCAGGGAATGGTCAGTGCTGCTTCTATAGTCTTGAGCAATTCAGCTCTGACCCCCAAGCTGCAAATCTCACTAAGCCAAATGAGAGCTCTGTGATTGAAAAGATCTGCCCTACTAAGAAAGCCATTTGGTATCAGGTCATTGCCACTAGGTTATACACTTAGGGAGGAGGTAGGTGGAGTTCCATACTTTAAGCAGTTGGTGAAAGTATTCCTTCCACCTGCAAAGAGCACTTTCTATAAGGAGAATGGAAATAAATAAATAGGTTCTGCCTTTTTGCATATCTGCTGCTAGTTTAGGAATCAGCAAATTGATGGTTGCCAGCCAAACCCAGCCTGCAGCCTGTATTTATACAGCCTGGGGGACAGGGGCTAAGTATGGTTTTTGCCTTTTTAGGTTTGTAAAAATAAAACAAAGAAGAATAGGTGACCCGCAAAACCTAAGATAGTTACCATCTGTCCCTTTACAGAAAAATTTGCTGACCTTTGGCTTAGAGTCCTTTTAGACTGATGTACTTGGTAACTTCCTGGCTGGCCCTCCTCTTAATCGGACTCTTCCTGGATCTACCATGAAAACCAATGGAGAGTCATTTCTGATCTAGTTCACATACCTATCCTCCATCTACCAAATCCCACTGGTGTGCAAGTAAATGTTCAACAACCAGCAATCGGAACAAGAAAGCCCTGATTTGTAGCATCTGCCGGTTTCTGTGGTGTAAATATTCCCCTCCACGGCTGGTTTCAAGCTACCAGCATGATGTTACTGAACACAGAATTGGGAAGAAAGGCACACATCAGATCTCACTAGATGGTAGGAGCTGACTCCAGCAACCACTGCCCAATCCTGAGAGGTGTGAGGCATCTGGCGTACTGGAAAGAGAATCATTCCCTGGTTAAATATTCTTAAATTCAAATCCAGTCATCACTACTTAACTAGTTGGATGACCTTCAAAAATTCACTTAACGTCAACGAGCTTGTTTTTTCACGTGCAAATTTGAAATAATGCTACATTATTATCTCAGAGAGAAGGATTTGGGAAGAGTGAGAATAGGTACAAGCAAACATACCACACAGTGTTTGGGACACACCTTCCCCACTTTTCCTCCACTGGCCCCATAGTAGGGTGGAGGCTTTCTCTTCCCTCCTCCATCTTCTCTACAGCTCACTCTGCTTAGGCCAGGACTGGATGCGAGTCCAGTGGATCCTCCTTCTGGGTCTGCTGTGGAAGTGTTTGGGCCCTGAGGTCTGAGAGAGTTGGCTGGGGCCTTATGATCAGGACAAGCACAAAACTTTGGGTGGGTTGTCCTGAGGATGTCCTTCAAAAGAGAAAATAGTCACTGGATTCCACTTTAAGGGCTGAGTTCCGGTCTTATTTTGCTCTGTATCTACCATGGCTGGCACAATTGCATGGAAATAGGAGCCATTCAATATATAATTGCTGGATGAGTGAATGAATGCTGATTGTATCTGCCAATAAATGAATGCAATCCTGATCAAATACTGATTAAGAGACTGGGCTGTGAACAGCCTGAATTTGAATCCCAGCTTTGTCCCTTACTAGCTCTGTATCTTTGGACAACTTACTTAACCTCTCTGGACTTCAGTTTCATCATCTATAAAACAGATAATAGTATCTACTTTCAAGAATTGATTTAAAGTATTTACTAAAATAAGTCTGGAACAATATAAGTACTCAACAATGTAAGCTATTATTATCTTTCTCATCAAAGTCAATGTTAACAACTAACACTCATTGACACCCACTATGCCTCATGCTCTTCTTTTAATCTATTTGTCGGTTCATCATTTCAAGGAAAGGAAGCCACAGTACAATAGTACCACTCTAATATGTCAAGATGCCTAATTTTAATAGAAGAGATTCATCATAGCCAAATATTTCTATTCTTTTGGTCTCTCATGCTCATCCGATTGAAGAAGCAAAGGCTGTGATGAAATCAAAACAAGTCTGAATAATAGCAGCTAAAGATGTTAAATCCTGATACCCACTCTTACCTCTGGAATGTTCTCTGCCTCACAGACATGTCTGCTCCTATCTCATCTATGTCACTGTTCTTAATTCTTAGACTTTATACCTTGGGTAAGATATAGGAGAGATAATGGTTAAGAAACAGAATGTTTTTCTGTAAATATTATGATATGGTCATTTTGATGCTTTGTGGAAGTGGTAGTATGGGGTAGCATTCGACTTTTAGCCTTTATTTCTCCCAGTAACTAATGTGAGAAACGAATCTTCTCCCAGGATGGCCAGCTTTCACCCCACCCCTGGACATAGTCTCATTCCTGTCCAAATATTTTACTAGTGCCAACTTTATTGTAGGCAACTTGCTGTTAAATCCTGCAATTAATCTTTGGCTTTATAATTAAGTGACTGGATTTAGATTTTGGCTTAAATTTGTGGCTTTCTTGCTTTTGAGTTGGGCTGTACCTTGTGTAACAACTGGCACTATAAAATACCCAATGTCTTGAACCACTTTGGCTTAGGACAATTGCCTTGCTCCCTTAGCAAAACAGTAGACAATATTCTGGGAAATGTGGCATAATTCTTCAAATTTTCATCCATAAAAATAGAAGAAATAATCCTTATTGATGTCACTAGTGGAAAAAATATAACAGAAATCAAAGGCCATTTCAAAACTAAGAAATGAATCAAGAGTCAGACATAGAATAAAGTAAGGGCAAGGTAATTCTCAGAGTTGGGACTTGCAGATGGGTTACAGGTGATGGATGAATTTGGTAGCAATTTTACTCATACATAAAAGCTTTTGAAAGAACCAAGCTAGTCTGCCTCTGTTTCTTTCTTTCTCTCTCCCTCTCCCTCACCCCTTTCCTCCCTCCCTCTCCCCTCTCTTTCTCCGTTTCTCTCTTTTCGTCTCTGTCTCTCTGACTCTCTCTCTCCTCCCTTTTGGTGGACAGGGATATGGAAATGTCAAAATGTAGCCTAAAAACAACTTTTAAAAATTTCATCTACATTCTAAAAACGGTCCTGAGGTTATTTGTGTTTGCTTTTTGATTTACTTATATCCAAAACTTTTCCATCCCTGCAATGTCTAACTGACATTTCTTAACAGTTTTTTCCCTAGTCCCCTACACTCAATATCACACACTATTCTTTTTACATTGGAAGGTAATTCTGAGTTCACCTCTCTCCTGATTTTTTTTTCAGGCTTCTAGCAGCCATGAATAAAGTTTCACATGTAATACTTAACTCTTTTTATAAACAGAAATTGTAGAATAAAAACTGAGGTCCCCTTCCATTTAGGGGTCCGAAAAGGAATTCAAGGGGTTCTCACTGGTCAAATATGGGGCAATGTGAACTCCGAAAAGAATGACTGCAATTGTTTGAAGCACATTGAATATATCAAAGTCTCCGAGTTTATGAGAGAGAGGGAGAGGGAGTGAGAGAGAGCAGAAATCTCATTTATCATCATTGGAGGTAGGAAGTACAGAAATACCTTACTCTAAATGTTGATAATTAAAGTTAAAGAATTCGCATTCATCTTGCTTTTCCTGTGTGAATTATATTCAGGGAAATCAAAGAGCTTGAACTGATGAAGGAAAGTTCTACTTAACAGAATTGTTCCAAGGAATAAATGTGGAAAGAATTAGAAAATCACCAGCTTTTAAGCTCTTAATGAATTTGTCTATTTAGATAATAATTATTAATAGATGCTAAAGTAATTACAGGTATTCACAAAGCACCCAAACATTGCCCTACAAATTACTTACTGGCTGTAAGAGGAAAGTGCATCTACACAATGGGGAAGTCAGCCTGCCACTACCCAAGCCCACTCAGCATCACTACAAGTGGGACAGTAGGCAACTACATGCCTTCTGAACACTTCATGCAACATAAAGTGTTTTTGTCCAAAATGTTGAACCAGAATCTAATTGAGCCTTCAGATCTATTTCTAGTTTATAGGAAACCTAGAAGGGTAATGGAACAAATTAACTAACACCTTGGGGAAGCAATAAGAAAATTCAGAAGATGGGTTATTCTGCAGAACAACTGCCTCATTTTTCAACAAGTCAATGTCAAAAAAACAAAGGAAGTTGTGAGATAACTGTTCTAGACTAAAAGAGATTTAAGAAGTAGAATGGTGGTTGCCAGGGGTGGGGGGTGGAGCAACGTGAAGTTGTCCAGTGGGTATAAAGTTTCAGTTGCACCAGATGGATAAATTCCAGAGAACTTCTGTACAATATCATGCCTATAGTTAATCCTACAACGTGCAGTTAAAAAATTAAGAGAGTAGATCTCATGTTAACACACACACACACACAAACACAAACTAAACAAAAATAACCAATTTGCTCAAGGAAACTTTTAGAGGTGATGGATATGTTTATTACATTGATTGTGGTGATGGCTTCATGAGTGTTACACATTTTGTTCCAGATAAATTTATAAAGTCTAGTTGAAACAACCCCCATCATACTCTGATCTAATTCACTCTGACTTGTTTTTTACAGATGACTTGTTTTTCTGCTTAGTTGCATATCCACACCTGGTATTTTTCTCTTTTAAGAACACTCCCCTTTACACTCCCTTCTTTGTAAGCATTCTTCATTCCAGAGAGAAGGTCACAGTTCGATAACCTTGAGAACCACAGAAGCCCATCACAAGACCAGTCCTGATGGTCTCCAGATGATCTCTGGATGGAAGGAATGCAGGCCCTGCACGTACCCTGATCCTAATCAACAACCCTGCTCCCTGAACGATTACTATAAGACTCCTCAAAACACCCCCCTTCCCCGGGCTGGGACACACAGTTTTGAGTGCATTATCTTGCTGTGGCCCCCCTTTGCCTGGCAAAGCAATAAAGCTATTCCTTTCTGCTTCACCCAAAACTTTGTCTCTGAGATTCAATTTGGTGCTGGTGTACAGAGGCCAGAATTCGGCCACAATATGCCCAAGCTAAAATTGTGCACATTAAATATGTACAGATTTTATATATCAATTATACATCAATAAAACTGTTTAAAGAAAGAAAGACTTAAGAGATGTAAGATCCAATTATTAAAATGTATGATTATTTATTGAACCCTGGTTTGAACTTGTAAAAGATGTTTTGGGGACAATTGGAGAATTTTGAATATGAACAGGATACTTGATAGAACTAAGATAATACTGTAAATCTTGTTGGGAATGATAATGGCATTGACCTTAAGTAAGAAACGCCATGTTTTAAAAAGGAGAGGCGTACATACACATTTGGAAATTAAATTTCATTTGTCTGACATTTACTTTAAAATACTTTTGCCAAAACAAAACAAGTGGAAAATAAATGGGACAAAACTAAATAAATGGAAAAAGATACAATGATAGTAAAATAGTAATGATAGTAAAATTCTAATCATTGTTAAAACCAGATGATAGGTATCTGAGGATTAATTATATTAGTCCATTCTACCTATTTATATAAATGTTTGAAAATGTTCAATAAAAAGTGAAAAAGAAGATGAGGGTCCATAATCCCTTTGTTACAAGGAAATGGATGAAGCCACATCCATCATTGCTTTTCTCATGGTGAGTTGAAATCCACAATAAGGGTAGTAAATCTGGCAGAATTTCCAATGAAACTGCTGTGATTATAGGTACGTATAGTCATTAGTGTAACTGAGATGTTCAGGCTTCATTTATCTGTGACAAAAATTACACGTCACAAATCCTATTTTTAAAAAATTTGAAATAAAGATATACATAAATATATAACACACATATACGTTAAAAGCAAGGCTAAGGACAATAGAATGGTATCACATGGAATACCGCTCTCTCCAAAGAGTTAATTATTTCTGTGTTAGGTTGGCAGATGTTATACCATAAATTTAAGTTCATACTTCTTATTGATTATACTGACATTAGATGGAATTCATTGAGTCGTCATTGGGAAAGATGAGGAATCTAGGTCACTTCCAGCTTCTTTCTTCCACTGTAAGATTTCTTCCTTATATTACTACTTTTAGTGCTTCTGTGGATTGTTTTTTTTTATTATGTTAGATAATACAGTCAAACCTCTATTTCATGTTAGATCACCTGTAGTCAGTATGTCTTCACTGCCAGCAGCTATGATAAATAATAATACGCCACTACTTCTCCTTCCTTTCACCTCTCTCCCAACCCAACCAAAGAAATGGCAGAAATAATATTTTTAATGAATAAATTAATCACAATTTTAGGAAACAAGGAAGAGAACCAATAGCAGATGGAAAAATTTTGAGCATTTTCTGAAAGTCAGGAAACAATGTCACTCCTCAGGGGTATGGGAAGCAACAGCGTAGTGCAGGAGAAGGTTGGGTGCCATGGACCCGGGGGCGCGTGGGAGCTGTCTGGTTGTGCCTTTGTTCTTCTCCACATTGCTTTGGGTGGACTTTTGCCCATTCTGTTGTCACTATCGGTCCCTGGTATGAGTCAGAGGTGGCAGCGCCCATCAGAACCATTGGATCCACTTGGTCAGGGAAAGTGTTCAGAAGAGTTACACACAGTTTCTTCCTCCCCAGGCCTGGTGGAGGGCCTGCAGAGTGACTGCATCCAGGCTCATGTGACCACCTGACCCAGGGCTCAGCCTGCTTCTGGTGGCTGTGGTTGCTGGGGGTCTTGGGCCACAGCGTGCGTGTCACGTGTCTCCTCTCAAGCAGTTTCCTGGCCTCGTTCCTTGGCTGAGAACCTCTCAAGACAAGTAGGCTGTGGCCCTGGCCCTCTCTGAGGCCATCCCCCACCCCAGGTCCTTCTGGAAGCCCCATACTTCTCATTGGTACCCGAGTGGCTCTCTCCTAATGAAGGTGACTCACTGGAGACAGCCTGGCTGTGACAGCTATGAGTGACCCTGTGACCCGTGCCTGACCCCTCTTGCCTTTGCACTGTTCCTGACAAAGGAGGAAGCCTGCAAGGTCAAGTGGCTGCCCAGGATGCCCAGGGTGAGTTCAGGCCATGGGGGGCCTGGGGAGTTGACTGCGTATCTACCACTTATGAAAGATTTTTAGTATTGATATTATTTCTCTTCCCATAATCACCCCTGAGGGAGGTAGTAAAATCATCCCATTTTACTGATGAGAAAACTGACACAGAAGGAGGTTAAATAATCTGCCCCAAATCACATCAATGATCAGTAGCTTGGACCAGATTTGAGAGGTCTGACTTTAGAGTGTTTTCCTTTAACGACTGTATTTCCTGCCCATGAATAGAATTAGGATAGAAGATTAAGTAGAAAAGAGAAAGGCATGCCAAAAGAAAAAGGAAATAAAGGGTACAAAATGATGGTATCCCAGAAATGTGAGCAGCATAGAGGAAGAGAGAAGAGGAAAAGTTTGGCTAGAAGGAGATAGTACTAAAAAGAGGAGGAGATAGGAAGGAAGTGGAAAGAAAGTCTGCAGTTTCAACCCTTGTTTATATATTGTACCTGGAAGATCCCTGTTCTTGCATTTATCAGCAAAACTATTTAAACTTAATTTTCCTATATAGTTTAAGGAGTTCTGTTTATGAGACAACACATCATTCCCTAACCTTTACAGAAAATTTGCAATTTATTTAAGAAATGCAAGGAGGAAAGGAAGGAAAGAAGGAAGTGAGGAAAGAAGAAAGGAAGGGAGGGAGAGAAAAAAAGGAAGGAAAGCATGGAAGGAAGGGGAGAGGGAGGGAAGGATTACTAATTTTTGAAATCCCAAAGTGTGGAAAGGATAGATTTGGAAAAGTGTTATCAAAAACACAGTAATAAATGATCCATTTGGGCAGGAAGAGGGAGAACAATTCAAGGTTACGTCATATGGTAAGATTTCCTGAGGGCTTCAGAAGGAAAGAATCTCACAATGGATTTCGTACGCAGTTATTAATTCCCCTGGGCATGTACCAGCTGTATCCCCAATTCTGAGTTATCTTCATAAGGAGATGATTTACTTTGGCCTGCCCAGAGAGATTGCCATGAAACTGGATTGAAACATCTAATGTAATGAGTGAGCAAACATTTCCTAGCTTTACGAAGTCTTTGGGGGGCAAGGAAGGGGTCACAAAAATGATCCAGGCAACTAGTACAAACATCAGTATGGAAAATAATGTACGTTTCCTTCCAGTGTACAATACATGGTATGAATCTTATTATAGGTAAATATGAAAGAAATTTCATGCACAATCACAAGCCACATGACACCCCTTGGTGCTGACACTGCCCCTTTCCACTAGATCTCTTGTGCTCAGAACCCTCTCCTGACTGGTTCCAAGTTCTTCCCCGTTCTTCCCAGCTGTCCTCTCTTTGTAGCTCAGAATTTATCAACAATGCTTTCTATAGAAGGGGAAAATCAGAAACGAAGACACTTCCTAAATTTCCTCTAGAAAAATAAACTGTCAAACTGGTTGGAGACAACATACACAATCCTAAGGAGGAGAGACCATTATTATTATCTCCATTGGACAGATGAGGAACCTAAAATTCAAGAGGATAAATAAAATAGTCAAGGTCACATGAAGGGCCAACCAGTAATCTGAGATTTAATCCCAGATCTGTACAATTCCTAACTCAGATCCTAACCACAACATGCCATTATGACAGCCCACCTCCCACTTTGACTCTCAACCTTGAGTCAACTGCAGAGCGGAAGTCTCTTTCACCTTATCCCACCAGAGTGCATGACACCATACAGCTTCAACATGTTGACACTGAAAATATTCCATTCACTTCTGCTTGTAATGTTATAGCCAACAGCTAGGGTTTATCTTTGCATTCTTTTTCCACCATCTTTTTCCTACCACTCGACCAGTCTTTTGCCATACAAAGGCCTTTGAAGTCCAAATGTTACCTGGCTACACCAAATGAAGAGACTTGCATACCCTGTTATCATATTTAAGTACCTCTGAACTTTCTACTAGCCCAAGCAGGAACTTCATAATCCTCCATTGCCATACCTCTGAACAAAAAGTCTTCCCATCTGTTTCTGAACATCCCCAGATGGGTGCCTCGTGTGTGCCTATGAACCATCTGCTGGTCTTTTCTGTTTGCCTCTTCCACTCCTCTCTGTTTTGGTTCATGCCTGCTGACAAGCAATGCTTGCAAAGCTACTTGAAGGAGCATCGTTGGGACTTCCATGGCTTTATTTTACACTCTGGGTAATGTTGCCTTCAGAAACTGTCTCCTCCTAATGCTAATAAAGCTAGTGATCCTTGGCTTGCCGCAGTTGTGCTAGATTTCAGGTTACAGGTCAGGAGAATACCCTAAAACTCTATGCTACACTTTTGCACTGGGGTCCTGTAACAGCATTGTTTGTGCCATAGCTCACAAAAGTATATTGTCCACACTAACAACATCTGAGGTCTAGCTCAGCCAGCCAAAATTCCTTACTGCATGTTATTAAATCATGCAATCATAGGACTCAGAGTTAAAGGGGATGGTGAAGAGCTTCTGTGTTAACCTCGTACATGGTGCCAAATTCCCATTTAAATCAGTGGTTTTCAAACTTTAATGTGTATCAGAATCACCTGGAAAGCTTGTTAAGTCACAAGTGTTTCTTGCAGTGTGTACCGACAACAAATTTTCTTAGCTTATTTTACCTGAATATGCTTTATTTCACCTTCATTCCTGAAGGATATCTTTTGCTTGGTATAGAATTCTGTGTTGACGGTTGTTATTCATAAGCATTTTAAAGATGTTGTTCCTCTGTTTACTGGCCTCTGTTATATCCAAAAAGAAGTCAGCTACCATTTGAGTCATTATTCACTTTTTATGTATTGTGTCAGTTTCCTCTGTCTACTTTCAAGATGTTCTCTTTATCTTTAGTTTTCAGCAGTTTATCTCTAATGTGCTTAGGAGTGGTTTTCTTCAAATCTATCCTGCCTGGGGCTCTATGAAGTACTTGAATCTGTAAGTTTATTTCTTTTTCTAAGCTTAGGACGTTTTGGGTTGTGATTTCTTTACCCCCCCCTCCCCCGCCCTTATTTTCTTTATTCACTCTCTCCTTTCCTTATGGGACTTGTTACAATAAAAAACAAATGGAGACCAGCCTTGAAAATTCCCTGAGCAGACAAAACTACTTTAGTCATACAAGCAAAGTTTAATTTAGCTTATTTTACAAGAATAACTTGACCTAGGTCATTTCTTGTTTATGACTCTGGAAATCATAAGCAAAACTTAAACTGTTGATATGAGGTAACCACTGACCAATTCCCTATCATTTAAGAAAATTCTAATGTTATAATTAATCACTGTGAAGAATAAACAGTCACTGTCTCCTTACCCTGGAGCCTCATTCCATGTTTGATTTGAGTGCTCCAGGTTCACAAACTGCCTTTTTGCTGTGTACATAATAAACTTTTCCTAATTACTACTTTGGTGATTCATTGGTTTTACCTTGGCTGTTTCTGAACTTTTGACAGATTCCAACTGCATCTATGTTAAACTTCATGATGTTGTCCCTGAGTCTTGGTTCATCTAAAAATTTTTTTAATGTACTGGATAACTATTGATTTATCTTTAAGTTCACTGACTTTCCTCTATAATCGTCATCCTGCTTTTGAGCACATCAGTGACTTTTTAAACAAATCTTAGTTCTAAAATTTACATTAAAAAAATTAGTGTCTATTTCTCTGCTAGTATTTCCTATGTTTTTATGTATTGCAAGAATATTTTTCTTCATGTCATTGAGAATAGTTTAAAATCTGCTAATTCCAACATCTGGGTCATCTGAGGGTTAGTCTCCACTGAATGTTTTTTTTCCTCCTGAAAATGGGTCACATTTTCCTGTTCTTTCATGAATAGAAATGTCTGGGATTGAATTCTAGATATTGTCAATATTATGTTGTAAAGACTATGGATTCTGTTATATTCCTCTGATAAGTATTGTTTATTTATTCTTATTGTTTTAGCACTCAGTTGACTTGGTTGGACTCACAGTGCAAACCTGTTCCTTGGGAAGCAGTTCAAATCTCAGTTCAGTTCTTTATCCTTTGCTAAGCAACTTGGAATCTGCCCTGCACATGCATGGTCTGGGGACAGCCAGAGATTTGTTTAAAGACTGCACACAGCATTTGGGGATATCTCCCTCTATCTCTCTCATTTCTAGGATTCTCCTCTCACTTTCCAGTTTCTTACTATTGGCTATCTTTTCTGGCTCTTCAAGTCAGAAAAGTGGAAGATTTGCTTTAGGAGTTTTAGATGCCCTGTATAGTACAGTCTAAAATTTTCCTTAGGCTCAAAGCTGTGAAGACAAGAAACACACCAGTACTGTTCTTGTTTTTCAAATATCAACCCCTTTCCAGAATCTGCCTACTTTTAGTTTCTCTTCCTTCCACGCTAGACTTTATAATAGTTATTTGTGTGAAAATCTGCTCATTATAAGCTTACTTAGCCATACTAGAACTAGAATCTCCTCTAGTGATTTGAAAGGTATGCATTTTATTTCTCATTTTAATATTAACACTAAAAATGTTAATATACCTTTAATTTTTATTTAGGCGTTAATATCTAGAGTTAATCAGTATCTATGACTTGCCAAAACCAGAACAAACAAACACCAAGAACCTTAGCAGGGCTTGTTCCTATCTTCTTTCCTTCACCATCATCTATATTGAGATCATCTGAGATTCTCAATACAGATTATTAACCTTTTACATTTAGGCTTCTTTAGTTTCTTTGCTTGCCCTTGCTTCTTATGACCTGTGTCTTCTCTGAATTCATTTATTTCTCCTTTTGGAGTATATCCTCTAATAATTCTTTCAGAGTATGATGTTGGTAACCTTTTTGATTTAGTTTTATTTTAATTTTTTAATTAAAATTATATAGGTACATAGATTAATGGCATTTGTCTGACAAAGCTTGTAATGCATAAGAGCAATCCCCTACATCCTTACTCCTTAAGTTCTGCTTTCTAGACTTATTATCTATTTTTGATATATTCATTAGCTTATTATATAGGGAGATAAGTGTTCATTTCACTTACCCTGCTGCCCTCCCATACACACACACACACACACACACACACACACACACATCTTTCCCCTTCTCTTCCTCCCAGAAGACTATGATTTTGATTAATTACTCAGGATTTCATATTACTGGGTGTATTAGTTTCCTATTACTGCTGTAACAGATTACCACAAACTAGTGGTGTAAATGAACACAAATTTATTACCTTACATCGTGTAGGTCAGAAGTAAAATATCAGTCTCACTGGAGTAAGGTGAAGATGTTATCAGGGCTGGTTCCTTCTGGAAGCTCCTTGTGTTTTCCAGCTTCTAGAGACCACCTGCATTCCTTAGCTCATGGTCCCTTCCTTCATTTTCCAGACCAGCAGTGTAACATCTTTAAATCTCTCTGACTCTTTGACCTTTGCTTTAGTTGCCCATCATTTTCTCTCATACCAACCCTCCTGCCTCCCTCTTATAAGGATCCTTTTGATTACTTTGGGCTCACTTGGAAAATCTCCCTTTTTAAGATCCTTAACTCAACCACATCTATAAGTCCCTTTACAGTGTAAGTTAATATATTCACAGGTTCCAGGGATTAAGGTGTGGCCATCTGGGGCAGGGGCTTGGCATAATTTTGCCTGCCATACTAGGATTATATAAATCTTTCTATAAATGAGTCACATGGTATACTATGATTAAATTTTCATTACTTATATAATTTATTTTGATGTTGATAATTATCTTTTGTTTTTTGCTTAATTTTCTGTGTATTTGTACATTTTCCCCTATACTCTATGTTAGAATAATAAAACTCTATTTAATATGTCAAACACTTTGGGTAAACTACTAGTTCCTGTGATGGTTAATTTTGTGTCAGCTTGGCTAGGCCACAGTACCCAGGTATTTGGTCAAACATTATTCTAGATGTTTTTGTAATATTTTTAACATGAAATTAACATTAAGTCAGTAGACTCTGATTAAAGCAGATTACCCTTCATAATATGGGTGGGCCTCATCCAATTATTTGAAGGCCTTAATAGAAAAAGACTGACCTTTCCTCAAGAAGTGGGAATTTTCCCAGCAGACTGCCTTTGGCCTCAAACTGCAACTCTTCCCTGGGTCTCCAGCCTGACAGCCTACCCTGCAGATTTTGGATGTTCCAAGCCTGCACAATCTTGTGAGCCAATAAATCTCTCTCTCTCTCTCTCTCTGGCTATATACACATCCTCTTGGTTCTGTTTCTATGGAGAATCCTGACTAATACAGATTTTTGGTATTGACAGTGGTTCTAGAGGAACAGAATCTTAAGGATGAGTTTTCTGAATTGGTTCTGGGGTATCTGGAATTGGTTCTCTGATCTGATTAGATTTAAAGACACTGATGACTCTATTTCCAGTAATAAAGAATGATGTCTTTGTAAGAGGAGACTAGGACTCAGGTTGGTACAGAGGTAAAACCATTTGAAGAGTCATAGAGAAGACGACCATCTACAAGCCAAGCAGAGAGGCCTTAGAGGAAACCAACTTTGCCAACATTTTGACCTTGGACATCTAGCCTCCAGAATTGTGAGAAATAAATTTCTACTGTTTAAGCCACCCATCAATTAGGTCTTTACAGCAATTCTGTAATATTATTTCTTAATTCCTCATTTTTTAGCCTGTTCTTATTTACTTGATATAATATTCTGTCCTGTTCCTCTGAGAATATTACCTTGATTTTAAAAAATGTCCTGTTCCTTTAATTATCTTCTTGAGTGTCCTGTTTGTTGAGTTTGGTGCTGTTCTATGTAGTGAATTTCCAGAATGTTAGGTGCTTCTTGCTGCATACTCATCTTGTATGAGAGCTTCCCTATTCTAATTTCAGTGAACAATGTTGCCTTAAGTGATTGTGGTACTGAAACAGTAGGCTATATTTCAAGGAGGTAGAAATATTTATTTGGGGGGCATGGGTTTCCTGCTTCTTCCTGGGTGCTGCAAGTAGCCTAATATGTTGTCCTTCCTCTCTTGCCCAGGTACCCATATTCATAGTTTTAGCCCAGAGGCTAATGTTCTGTTGGCTGTTCCTTGGTATAAATGGACATGGGATATCGTTGTCCTGTGGGGTCAACTCATCTGGATTTTCAAAATATATTTCTTTAATCACCTAGATGTTTCGCCAGGGATCCTTCCTGACCCCCGCATCTACACCTTCAACTTGAAGTATTGATACTTCCAAAGTCATTGCCACCTTTCCTAAGAGTCCTCTTATATGTTTTGGACAATGATTTCTTCTGTTGATCCAACCCCATGTGTATATTCTATTTTTCATGGATTCCTCATGACCACTGGTATACATTTTTGTTTTATAGTGTGTTTATGAATTTATTCCTTTAAACAATATCTTTTATGCCATTTTTAAGGATTTAGGTCAGGAAGTGGAGACAGGAGTTTGTGGTCAATTCATTCTCCAATTTTTTATCTTTTACTATGCTCTGGAATAGTTTAAGTAGCACCAGAATTATTTGTTATTTTAAGTCGTGATAGAACGTATCTTAAAGAAACCCCCTGGACCTGAATTAGTGGCAGAGTTTTGACTACCTATGATAATTCTTATCTTGGTCAATTTTGATCATTTGTATTTTTTTTAAAAACCCATCTTTTCACATAGATCTTTTACTCTGATACAAATTTGACATAGTAAATTCTTATTATAACTTTAAAACTCCCCTATGTATCTACAGATATGTCTTCCAAATACTGCTTACTTGTGTAATGAGCAACCTTTAGGGCAGAGCTGATTCATCTTGTTTCCTCCACAGTGTGCGAGCACAGGGCTTTATATATTTGTTTAGTTTTCTTTTTAATCCCTTTCAAAATGCTCATTGTACTGGCATTGGTCATGGTTCAGGGGACCAAGACTTTGGCCAACACCAGATGTGTGGCTAATAATTCACTTTCCTATACACTGCTCATCTTTAAAGCTATGGCTGTCTGTAGGAAGTAATGAAAGTTAGCATGATCTTCAATTTGCTTCATTTCACAATTACATCATCTCTCGAATATGTTATTTGTACACTCATAGGGTTGCTAAGACTCTTCAGCTTCTCTTGGATACACGCTCCAGGAAAAGTAAGCACATGTCCCTGTGTGATTGATTCAATGGTCGTTTCTCTGAAGTATAGCAGGGAGTTTTGCATGTCTCAACCTCCTGTGGTGTTTGGGAAGTTTTTTCTTTTCTTGGCATTTCTAAAAGCATGGTATAGTTTTTCTTTTTTTTAGCATATTCAGAATAATCTTCTACAAAAGAGCCTCAACTCTATATTTATAAGAATATAAAGTTTTCTCTTTTTTTACCTCTGCTGTTTGGGATCTTTCCAAATCCACTTCTTATGAGTCGTTTCCTTCTACCACTGTATTTTTACAAAAGGATTTGTTATATCTTATGTGAGAATTTTTCTTCCTCACTGATAAGCCAGGTTTGTAGCCCAAATCTATGAGTTTCTAGCTTTGTGAATGCAGGCAAACCCACTTAACTTCTCTGACCACAGTTTCCTCGTTAGAAACATGGAGGAGTTAAAATTATTTCCATCTCGTAGGATTGTTGTGAAGACAAAATGAGATAATGAACGCACATTGCTTAGCGTGGCACACAGGAATCAATAAACATTAGGTGGTACTGTCAGTCATAATCATCATCGTTGTTGCCATTTATATGTCAGTTGCTTTCCTCTGATATCAAGCAGAAACTCCAGCTTAAACTTGCAAGAGGTATCTGGAGTGATCACCTGCAACAGGAAGGTAACCATGGCACAGTCTTACAGGCCTTTGTTACAAGTATCTGTCTCTCTGAATTTGAGCTTTATCTAAGTGGTCCTATGTGGGCACCATCTGTGTCTGTTTGTGGTGTTCCTGGAAAGCATGCTTCTAAAACCTGTTTCTTCCCTTCTCTCTCTGGAAGTGATAAACTGCCAACCTCTGAGTGCTAGCAATTTGCAAGGTATTGATTTCCCTGACTCCTGCACTCCCTCCTAGAACACACATACACATGGTAAAACTTGTTTCTTCCTTTACACAATTGGATTTCTCTTATTTTCTGTGTTCTGACAATAGTCCGATTTCGATCTTTGCCCCAGAATTTTAGTGCTGTGTTTTCCTTTTAAACCAGTTCTTTCAGCACTGATATCGGCCAAGGCCCCAAACTTATCTCTGCTGGTATCAGTAATATCCCGATCCCATCTCCACCAACATCAGTTAATGCTCAAACCCATCTTCACCAATATCAGCTAATGCTTCAAATCCCTTTCCGCACGGATTGGGTGGAGGTTGGTTTGGGGCATTAGCTGATATCAATGCTGGAAGAATGTTTTTAAAAAGAAACAGAGCAATACATTTCTGCAGCAAAGATAAAAATTATAATAATAAAGTATGAAATGAATTAAAATATTAATTATAAATATAATAGTAACATTTCTTGTGTGCTTAAAATGTGCCAGTCACTCAGCTGAACCCTTTTCTTGGCTTATACCTTGTCAGCCTGCCAAACAATCCTTGAAGTAGTTTCTCTTATTTTCTCCATTTTACGGATGAAGAAACAGAGCTGTGGATGGATTAAATCACTAACTCATGATCACACACATCTGTTGAGCAGTGAATCCTGGACACAAGTCTAGGTTTTGAGGGGCTCTAATAAGTTGCTCCCCTATGCTTCCCTCTTGAATTCTAAACCGAGAGGAACAAAATAGAAAGATGGAGATCAAAGATTGGTTCTTTTACTGATATAAGTTGGACTGGAGGGCATGGCTTATGCAGCAAAAATTGGCTTCCCACTTCTCAGTGTCCCTCAAGTAAGATCATGGGAAAGTTTGATTCTGCAGGGCAGACACACCTGACCAGCCTGCTGCCTTATATCACTGTAGGTTGGAGATGGGAAAAATAGAGAGTAATTTCTTGTATACTATTTTTATTACTAAAGAAAATTTGATCTTGTCCGTAAATTATGTGTTATGATGCTTCCTAGCTATGTAATCTTAGCTCTGTGCCTCAGTTTTCTTAGCTGTAAAATGGTCATATTTTCTAATATTGTTTTTATAGTGTAACATGTAAGCATGATTGAAATAGTACCAATCAAACTGGAAAGGTGAGGGAGTAAGCAGAAGAGAATAAGATTTTTTGGTGAGGGGCTTACTTAGATGTTTAAAATCCATTTATTTTATGCAGAAATTTAGAATTGACCAAACTTTCATCTTTCTAATACTTTACCGATTTGGTAATGTAGATAGTGTTACCTACATTTTATAGATGGGAAACTCAGGCTCAGGTGGATTAGGTGGGCTAAAGTGGAACAGTCAATACATAGCAGAGGCGGAAAGATAGTCCAGACCTTTGCCTCATCATCTATTTCCTGTTCTTTTTTTTTTTTTTTTAACATCTTTATTGGAGTATAATTGCTTTACAATGTTCCTATTCTTTTTTATTTTTCTTTTTGGCTGGGCATATTAGATAAGCTTTCTATTTAGTTAAGTGTAAATATTTTTCTTTACCAAAGCTAGGAAAGAGTGTGTTTCTCCATCCTTTCCTTGTTTCTGTGGATTTTGCTTTCTTAGCTGCCCCTGGAGCCCTTTGCTAACGCAGCTCAATCCCATGTACATGAGCTGATTTGCTGAGAGAGCAGGAGTGCTTCCCCTATTAAGTTGTGCCTGGTGTGAATGTGGTCTTTGGCATTCACCTTCCTGTAAATTTTAGATAGAGACTTTGTCTTCAAAGTATCATTTGTACACACTAGATATACAGCAAAGTTTGACTTTACCCTAGGAATCTGGCCAAGAAACCTGGTATTCAGCCTTGGCTTCATCATTAGTCTTAGCCTTTGGATGTTAGAGTAGCCTAGATTTATGTTTAAACGTAACTTTTGCCACCTTTAAATTGTCCATGATCAATAACAGCTTTGTCCTGTGGTTTACTATTATGTCTAAATGGTTTAGCAGTGTGAGTAATACAAACATGACATGTTATTCAGATTTTTCGCTGATACCTTTAAATGTAAGTGAGCATTCTAGATGTTATGTAGAATGAAAATCTCTTTGTGTATTTTATATACAAACATTCTCAGTCCATTAAAGTTATGAAGCCATATTTATTATTGCAATTATAAAATGGAACAATTATGAAGCCTGTTTACTTTTTGTACAAGAATAATTAAGAATATTTAAATATAAGGATATAAGTTAGTAGTTAATACAAAAATTAAGGGAAGCTGGGTAACTTCAAGAAATTATCCTTGGTCAGCAAATAAATATTTATAAGAATTTAAATAATACAAAGCAGAATAATAAAAATATGATTATGCCATAGTTCTAATATTTATAACATGACTAGATAATAAAATAGGCTTTAAGAGCCATATTTAAATCTTAGTTTTGTAATTCCATTTAGGCCATGATTATCTCAAGGAAAGTCTCTTTTGGGAATTCTTTATGTCTTGTGACAATGAAGTATGAATGTCAACTTTGTGACCTTCAAATTTCATGAAAAGAGAAAACTCCAAAATCACCTAGAAAAACTAGTTATAATAAAGAATAATAGAGTAGAATGCAAGAAGAAAACACTAGGGAAAAATTAGGTGCCTCCCAATTTCTTGTTCTTTTACCAATTTTAATGAGTTACTTTATCTCACAAATGTGCTATATAGGAGCTGACCACGCTAAGCAAATACTGCTCCTGTGGTCACATGATAAGCTTAAAATGTCAAATTTCACTTCTAAGTTTAGCGATAAAATTGCAATAATAATAATTTTTCTATATTATAAAAATATAAGTAACAGATTTTGTATAAATATAAATTTTGTGTAGACATAAATAAAGTAGTATATTTTACATCCCATAACTGCCTTCTATAATGGCTATTTGGCTTGGCTTTAGCTGAATAGTGGTTTTCACACTTGACCTTTGAGCATTTGGCTAAAATCTATATTTGGTGAACTTCTACTACAAACTATCTTGTATAATTTTGGCAACCATGTGGTACCCTTAGCAGTGGGGTGCTGACCCTCATTAAGTGAGTATTCCTACTATGTGGGGTAACTAGTTATGATGATGGGTATTATTATAGTATCTTTATTTCTGTTAACTGAGCCAGGATTTTTTTGTCAAGAATATCAAATAAACTAAAAACAAAACAAAACAAAAAACAAACCTCCTAGTAGGAGTCAAGTATTGTAAGAAATTCAGTATGCCAAATCCAGAGATATAAACCATTTGAGGATTGTTACCAAGACCAGAGATGGGTGAGGGGACAGAAATCCTAAGACCAAGAACTAGTAGGAGATCCACTTCAGGTGCCAAGAATCCAAGCATTTAACAGGCCAGGAATCAAAAGAGTGCATTTTCCTCTTTTATCACCCTATGTCTAAAGATAAAAAATTTTTATGTCTTGTTCCTATGTTAGCGTTGTTATGTCCATCAGAAAAGCCAGATTCTCTATCTCTTTGGTTGATTCATGGTCGTATTCCACAAAGATATCACTCTTAACCCTCTTATCTTCAAAGTGATGCTCATGTCTTTTCCCTTCCCTCTACCCAGGTTCTTTCTAGGAGTGAAGTATCTGTGTAGGCTAGATTACACTATAGTAATGAACAACCTCTAAACTCAGTGGTTTAATCCCCCCCAAAAGTCTTCTACTTGCCTCACTTGCCTCCTTTATTTCTAGGTTCCATTACGTGTCTGACTCCATGGTGACACTCGGATTCAGGCTGGTAGAGAATCTGTCATCTTGTAGCTGCAGCATCTGAGCACATGCCTTCTTCAATCACTGTAGCAGGGAAAGAGAGATGGGGCATAGCATCTGGACCCTTCACCGCATCTGTATAGAAGTGGTACGTGTTATTTCTGCTCACCTTTCGTTGGCCTGAAATAGTCACAAGTCACATAGGCTAATAATTGCAATGTTTTGTACACACAGAAGGGGAGGAAAGTCAGATTTTGGTGGATACGAATAATGGCTACCACAGTCTCTCTTCTAGTCACCAAATATTCAGTTCACTCTTCTCCAACAACCCTCCCCAAGGGAGACAACCTGAAATGTCAGCCGGTTATGGTTTTGAGGTCAAAGACCAGGGCCTCTTCAGGGAGGATCATAGTCTCTACTTCAGATCCAGGCCTGTCTCCTCTTTATCTGGAAATAATGAATGAGAAAGGCAAGTTATCTGCCTGCCATGGACCCAAAATCCAAGAAGGGGAAGAAATCACGGGTCTACGGGAATTCTTCAGTCTCAGTAGCCGGCGCTGTGAGGGTTCTCTACCCTGGAAGCTTCCTAGTCCTTTGTTTTCTTGGCCCCAGTCTTTGGGAGATTTTCCTTTCACTGTTTTCTTCTTCAGCCACAACCGATGATGACTTTGGGAAATAGGCCCTCTATGAGGGCTATGCAGATGTCACAGCCCATGTTCTGGCTAGAAAAGGTCAGGAGCAAACAGTTTCTCACAATCTTTCAAAAACATATAGAGCTTCTTGCCATTTGATTCCATTCATCTTCATGTGTCAGAAACCACACCCATATTCACGATTCTTTTTTTGCTTATTATTATTTTATTTTAAAACAATCTCAAGCGCATAGAAAAGCTGCAAGTATGGCACAAAGAACTTTCTTTTCTCTGAGCCATTTGACATCAAGTTGCTGATCCGATGCCACCTCGTCCCCTTGTGTGTGCATTTCCTACTAACAAGGATGTTCTCCTACGTAACCAAAATATAGTCATCAAAATCAGGAAGTCAACGTTGATATGTCACTACAAGAGGGAGGGGATATATGTATACATATAGCTGATTCACTTCGTTACACAGCAGAAATGAACACATTGTAAAGAGACTATACTCCAATTAAAAAAAAACAAAACCTCAGACACATTCACATTTTGCCTGATATTTCAAAAATGTCCTTTATACCAAAAGAATTCAGTTCAGAATCATGAGTTGCTTTTCATTCTCGTATCTTCTGAGTGTCCCTCACTGTGGCCCAGCTCCTCAGTCTTCCCTTCATTTTCATTACGTTGACACTTTGGAAGATTATAGACCGATTACTTTGTTCTGTGTCCCCTGATTTGCATTTGTTTCATGTTTCCCCATTATCAGATTCAAGTTGTACGTTCTGTCAAGACTATCACAGAGATGATGATGTGTTCGTGCCACTGGGTGACAGAGTTTGATTTTTTCACTTCGATCACTTGAATGAGATGAGGTCTACCATGCTTCTTCACTGTAAAGTTATTCTTTTTCCATTTGTAACTAATAACTATTGTGGGAAGGTACTTTGGAACTATGTGTATATCCCATTTGTCATCAAACTTTCAGTTTATTCATTTATTAATTTGTATTTAGAATACGTATGTTTTCCATTTTATTTAATGAATTATAATCCCTTACCATCTTTAGTATTTTGATAATTAAATTGTCCTAGATTTGATCAGCAAGTGCCCCTTCAAGCAGGCGTCTGTGTTCTTTTGACATGTCTTTATCATTCTTTGAGCTACTCCTTGTTTTCTAGGACAAGAAGGTACCCAAGCTCATTTTATACTTTTCTTGCCCCAGCTCTGGAATCAGACGTTTCTCCAAGGAGCCCTGGTTCCTTTTGGTAGAGAATGGGTATATAGAAACCATGATCTAGGCACTGGTATGTTCATTGCAGTGTCACTCTTCCTAAGCTCTCTCAGAGGATAGAGTTAGGGAATCAGTGTATGTATGTATACACACACACACACACACACACACATAAACATACACATTTACTTCTATCTCTCTATCTATCTATCATCTATCTAATATTACATATAACATATATATAAAATCTCCACAAGCTCCTATGATGCATCACAGGGCTGATTCTAATTTTCTCCCTTTTCATATTTAAAGTGCCCATCTCTGACAATGAGAAACCCATCTCCCATTATCCTTATTTCATCAATCCCTTGGGAATCATCCATTTCTACTGCCCCTTTCCTGCACGAATGCCCTCCTCACTGCACTTGGGCTCTGACAGCCTGACTCGATCTGCACTTCCCTCAACCAACTCAAGATCTGATACCCATGCTAGGCTGTCACTCCACAAAGACCCCTTCTTAACCTTGCTGGGTCTCTAACTCCCATACTTGGAATGCTCTTTTCACCCTGGGCTCCAAAAGCCCATGACAAGCCATCCTCCACGTGGAGTCTTCTGCACCCAGCTCAGGGTTTGCCACCTTGGGTCTGATGTGCCATCTACCCCACAGCCATCACCACGGATGGTCTTCTCGGTTCCCATGGGTCTCTGACTCTCTTTGCTAGTGTGTGCTTCCCACAGGGATGTCCTCTGATATCCCACGCCAGCCCACTCCTCCAGCAAGACTCTTCAGCTTCCTCAGGCTCTGACACCACTTGCTGGGACACTTCCCTCCACAGGAATACCCTCCTCACCCTTCTGAGGCTCTGACGCCTACACTCCCTCCTCCAGGTGGGCAACCTCCTCGCCCCAGTCAGGCTCAGACCTGGGCAGCTGTCCTATGCGGATGCCCTCCTTATTCAGCTCAGACTCTAGTACCCTCCTCTGGGCCACTCTGGCTGCCCCCACCCCCGCACCAGGTATAGATGGTCCACCTTCCTTTGCCCAATTTGGCTTTAGGGCCAAATTCTTCAAGAAGGAAAGGGAAGAGAAGAGAAAGCTCCCATTGTTCCTTTCGGGACAAATTTCTCATATCTGGTATGTTTCTTTGCATTTTCCTTCCCAAAGCTCTCTTTCTCTATTCCACTTCTGGGGGCAAGTTTTACCCTTAATATTTGACATGAGTAATTTTATAAAGTTGAAAAAGATTTACTGAGCAATATATCTGTAATCTGATCCTTGCCCTTAGGTAATATAACCTGTTGAAAGATTTTTTTTATCATCTTCCTTAAAATTGCTTTCTGACTCTTATCTTTCACTATTAGGAACCTAGAAGCAGTTGGGTTTTTTTGACCTTGCAAAGCCCCAATTCCTAAATCTCTCAATTTCCTTTCATTTGTGCTTTCAAATTAAGCAATTTTCTCCTGGGCTTATGTCTTTCATATAATACCTAGCCAAACACGACAAATATCACTAAACAAACATTCTAACGTATTTTCCCCTAGAGCTGTAGGTTCACTCAAATCATGATCTATTTCTCAAGTTACATGAATGACAGTTCTACGAAATATTTGGTCACTATAAAACATGGTTCACAGCCTTTCTAGCCTCTGTTATCAGTGTCCTTGCCAATGACCATCTAACTGTGAAACCTGTGCCATCACATATTTTGAGTTATTATTATTATTTTTTTACAAAGGCACCCAATTTCTGGCAGGAAATTCTGCATTAATAGGAATGGATGAGGTTATGTTCTGATAACAAACAATCCAAAGTTTCAGTGTCTTAATACAACAGAAGTTGATTTCTTGATCACATCGTATGTCCTGTTCTGGTTGGTGGGGATAAAGGGAAGGCTCTGTTTGGCATAGCCACTCAGAAACCCAGTTTGTCAGATGTTCTGCCATCTGTATCTACACCATCTGAAACAACTAGCTCCCTAGTTGCCTCAGCAGGGTAATAGGGACTGGTGAAGAGTGCATGGACTTTCCATCGCCTAACACCAGATATGACATACATCACTATGGCCACATTTCAATGGCCAGAATTAGTCATAGGATCCCAATCAACCATGAAGAAGCCGAAAGTGGCCTTTCATGTGCCAACAGGGGCAGAACTAGATATTGGCAAACACTTATATCTTCTGCATGTACATTTCACTAGCAGATTTCAGTTGTGTCTCATTCCAGCATGGTTATTATTTATGAAGTGTCCTTCACACTCATTCAGCAGATATTTATTGAGTGCCTATTATTTTCTAGGTACTCTTCTAGGCACGGGTCATATAGCAGTGAACAGAAGAGATAAAGCCCACTTACCCTCATTCTAGACAGACAAATTTTAAATATACAGTGTGTCAGGTGGTGATAAATGCTGTGGAGAAAAATTAAGCAGAAAAGGAGGCTAGGGCTTTCTGGTGGGGGAATGAGATCTGTAAGCTTGAATATTTCAGTTGGAGAAGGTCTACTAAGAAAGTCACTGTAGTTGGCTGAATAATGGCACCCAAAGATGTCCACGACTTCATTCCCAGAACCTGTGAATATGTTACCTTTTATAGCAAAAGAGACTTTGCAGAGGTGATTAAGGATCATGAAAAGGAAAGACTATCCTGGATTAAGTTGGTTGGATCAAGTGACAAGGGTCTTTATAAGAGGGTGGTAGGAGGGTCAGAGTCAGAAAAGACAATGACAGTGGAAGCAGAAGTCAGAAGAAGGGAGATATGAAGATGCTACATGGCTGACTTTGAAGGGGGCAGGACCCAAGGGATGCAAGTGCCGTCTAAGGTTTGGAGATGTGGAAGGTGAGGTGATCAGCTTGGTAAAATAAATTAATGTAAAAGTGCATATATAACAACCAAAAAGGAAACCCCCTTTATCCTTAAAATAGCTAAGCTAAATATATTATAATTCCATCATGTGCCATAGTCATGGTGTAAATTGTTCATCAAATCATTACAATAAATTCCAAATCATTTGTTAATGTTTAGAAATTGTTGGTGTGATCTTTCATTTGAAGAGGTTGTCACTAGCTAAATGATGCCCTTGTCTGTGAGCTATGCTTTAATAAAAGAGACTACATCCAACACACAAAAACTTCCCCGCTAAATTAATAGTCATTGGTGACTTAGAGTGTCAAATTAACATCAATAATATAGATTATGATGCCAAATCCTCTCAGCTTCTATTGAAATGCAATTATATTAAAAATGTTCTACCCTCCTCAATGTTTTAGTCCTTATATTACTGAGATTTTGTGTATTAAAAATCTATATTATCAACTAAATCAAGAAAAGCATTTTGGAATGTCATATTTAATTGGGTGGAACACAGTCCTTCGGGCCAAACAAGAGGCAAAGCACTATAGCAGTTAAAAGCATTGGCTATGTGCCAGACTGACTAAGTTTGAATCTTAGTTCTGCCATTTAAGTTTTAAATAACCTCTCTGTGTCTCAGTTATCTTATCTGTAAAAATGGAGATGATAATGAGCATTAAGTACCTAAATGAGTTGATATTTACCAGACAAAGCAAATACTGTAAGTGATTGCTCTCATTTTTATGAATAAAATTATTGCTGCTAATTCTTGTGATGGGTGAGGGTTTGATGGATTTTAATGAGCTGATCCAATTAGATGGAGGTGAAATTCAACAGTGATCTATACTCTGGGTACCCTAGACCTCAAACTGTCGCCAAGTGTCCCATCCATTCCTTCCTGCTTACCTGTTCTCCCAGCATCTCCCAGATCCTTTCTTTCTTTTTTTAAAAGAGTTTCAGTTTTATTATTATTTTTTTCAGTTATACATATATATATTCTTTTTCATATTTTCCATTATGGTTTGTCACAGGATTTTGAATATAGTTTCCTGTGCTATACTGTAGGACCTTGTTTCTCCATCCTATATATAATAGTTTGCATTCCAGATCCTTTCTGAGGCAAAGTCCCATGGAGGCTACAGTCCTAGTAGCCATGTGAAAATGACACCAGGATGAACACCGGCAGCACTAAGCCAGAGCTTTGGGGGCCAGATGGAACTTAGGCATTTTCTTACGTGAATACCAGTGCCACCAGGGACACTTCCTACAAATCTCTGGGCCAACTAGAGCCGGAATCTAAGGTTGGCTCACGGGAGCCATGGTGGGTGGGCTGGCATTCCAGGAGCCTCCCAAACATTATCACTCAGAGATCCTCAGGCCTGTGCACAGTGTGAGCAGGATATGGTCTACTCTGCTTGGGGATGGAAGGATGGCAATGCCAGGGAGTCAGGACCCTTGGGGAATATAAGTGGCACTTACACTATCTATCAATGAGAAAAGAATCTGGCCTTAGTGCTGGAGCAGGGACCTAGAGCCCCCTCCAGTGCCTAGGATTAAGTCTTTAATTTCTGGATTTTGAGAAGGTAATGAATGGGTTCCAGGGAGTAGCAATGGTTGGCAGGAGCACTGAGAGAGCTCAGAAATGTGACTATTTATCAATGGTGTGGGAATATTTTAGTATTTTAACAACTAGTATGGCTATAGTTATGCATATGGTTGGATATTTGCTCTGCTCTTAGTTCAAGTAAGGTGAAAACTGACTTAGACTTTATAACGTGGAGGTCGTTGATGTTTTGGTGAGCCGATAAGGGTATGAGTTTGACTGAGTAGGTACAGAGGAAAATGCAAGGAAAATTGGTGACTCTTTCAAGGGATTTTGCTATAAAGAAGAGTAGAGAAATGGGGTTGGGGATGAGGGGATCAAAAGAGGGTTTTCTTAAAATAGGAGAATTAATAGTATGTTTGCTGTTGATGAGAAAGCTTTTGCAGAGAGATGATGTCTGTCTTTGTTTATTACCCAGGAGCTGTGTGTGGGATGTACTAAGGCTACACATATTTTTTTTCAGTATTTTGCTCAGCTTTTCTTCCCATTATTTCCATTATGAAGTACCAGGCATCCCTCTCACTATTATTTTTTCTTCTCTTGTTATAGATGCTGCCCTGATTCATTTCTGGGAATTTTTCTTTCTCTGCCTCTATTTTTAGTGTAAAGTCTGCTTGATAAATCAATAAGCGCCTAGGTAGCCTGCATATACTGGATGTGTGCTCTTTTCTCTGCCAAGAGACCAACATTTCAGCATCTTAAACCACAACCTAGAAAGCCAAAACCAAATGTCATCCCGTAATACTAGTTTTGCAGACAGCTACCTTCCTTATCTCTCTCTCTCTCTCTCTATGTATTATGTCTGTCTGTCTGTATGTATCTGTCTATCTCTCCTCTATCATCTAGTTCTAGAAAGAAATTAAACTACTTGGCTGTTTGTCGAACTAATTTCTTTCCTCAAATCCCAATCTTAGTTGAAATGAAAAATATTACCTACCTGAACCCCAAGTTTTATAGTTTTATGATAGGACATCCTTTCTCTAGAGTATTTCCCCATGCCCCACACCTCCATCCTTCCAGGAATGAGTTAAAGTGGTTGGGGATGAAAGAGTGATAAATTCTGTTTATTGTCCATCACATCGTGGATTCGTCTGCACCAGAGACAGCCGGCCCCCTCTTGACTTCTCACATCCACCATTTAGTGTTTCCTCCATGCTCTCCAGTTGATGGTTTCTTTTTTTCCTGGGCCCAGTGAGTGGATTTCTCAGACTCTGTAATACTTGTGAATTCTCTTTATTATTCCGTAGAGGATGAGATGCTGCTTCTTTTCCAAAGGTCACAGAAGGAGGCAATAACAGGGGAGTTAAGAGCCCAAACTACTGAATAAGACAAGCCTGCATATAAGTCTCAGCCCTGTACTGACTAGCTCTGGGCAGCATGTTACCTGTTAAATGGGGATGAAATCATAACGCTTTATTAGGGTTGTGGACCAAATGAGGAAAAAAAAGTAAAGTTCTTAGCATTAAAGCAAGTCCTTGTTTACATTCTGTAGTAAAAGATTTCTGCTTCGTTATGAGTCTCATACTTAGTTTTGAGTTTCTAAAATGTGATTTCTTCCCAGATTTCTAAATCCTTAACAGTAAGTATAATTCTCTCAACAGCCAATAATTTTTCTCCATCAAGAAAGCCATATGTATTGCTATAATGGATGTCAACAGAAAAACTTAACATTCTGAAATCTTTATTTTGTAGTGACCCTCTCAGAAATCTGTTTTATTTTATACAGTGAAATGACCCTACTTGCAGAAAGGTACATTAGAAAAAACCTGGAACCTAAAGATATAATAAGTAAACCACTTCTCCTACTTCTAGTTTCCTTATTCATAAAGTGAGGAGTGAAATGCAGAGGATTTCTAAGATCCCTTTTAAATATACGCAACCAACAATACCAGTTTCGAGTTTCTGTGAGGAAGGAGATATAAGCATTGAATGAACTATAAGGTGAGGCCTTGGTGAGTGTCTACTACTTGCGCTTCTCTTCTCCTCAAGGCAGCATGGGGTTTAACTGGTATGTCAATACAGGGTTAGCAGGTACTTGGAAGTCATGACATTCTTTCTTCTCTCCACAATAGGCCTTGTTAATGCATCACAGCTTTTTCCAGCTCTGCTTGATGAGGTCTCAGAATCCTTCTCAACACAGTTCTGCAACAAGCCATTGTCAATCACTTGGCATTGACCTGCACATGGGAACCAATGTTTCATCCCTGGAACAAAAATATTTGTTCCAGAGAGTTTGTCTTCACAACATATAGGAAACACTTAGTAGAGTGTAGTTTCCTTTTTCTCTCCAAGATAATATCGACTATGAAAAAATACATACATATTGACTGTGGTGAAACCATCCTTCTCCTCCATAGCAGATCCTTCCTGTACCAACTGTGTAACTCGTTGTCTTTCCACATTTCTACCTTCCTCCCGAGGGTGGGCAGGACATGTCTTATGCCAGTCATGGGACAACATTTTGGTTTTAGTCAATGGAACGAAAGCTCTATTTTGGCAACATTTCTATTGGTGACAGAAGTTTTTTCTCCATTTTTCACTTTTTCTCTCAGTAACCACTCATTCCTGAAGTTTCCAGAACTTTCATGCCCCTTTTTCTTCTCAGACCAGAGAATACTAGTTAAAAATGGGAATTTCTCTCCTCAGATCAAAGAATACTAATTAAAAATGAAAAAAAATATTGTTACCCCTATAAGGGAAGGATTTGGAGAAGGCTGTGCTTAATCTGTAGCAAGAATTTTCTATGATAGATTTCAGACAATAAGACCAAATGGGAGATATGTCAGAAAGAGCTGTTTTTCTAATGTACCTCAGATTGTACTATTTGGTCTTAACAGCAAAAAGTGACAAATGGGGTGCACGGTGGGCAACTCATGTTCTTTTGGAAAAGAGTTGGGGTTCTTAGATTAGGGCTCTATGGAAGATGTCAGAGATAACACAAAAACAAATATTCACACTCAGGAGCAGTGGCATTTAATAAAGTGATTAAGCATTGACATTAAATAAGTTCTCAGGACATTTTGAAGTGATTAATGTGGGTGGACGGAGGCCAGGATTCATTGGGGAAGGAATATAGGGATGTTTTCCTTGACTAAAAATTGCAAGCAACGGTGGTAAAAATTTCATGGGAAGTTTTGTTTGATTGTCCTTGGCATTAAATGACATTGATTATTAAAAAGCCTTCTCCCCCTCCCTGCTACAGGGTGGAGAGGATAAAGCCTCTGGAGGAATGGAAATATTTGTGAGCAGATTCTGGGTTGGTGTTGGAATTGTTCGCAGACACTTTTGGTTCATCTCCATCCATTAACCTCTCCCATTTCTTAGGTGAATTTCACTGATCCAAGAATATTATTGCCATTTGCTTAGAAGGGCATTGCTTCCATGACTGCATAGTGGTTAAGTACCTACATCTAGGGTTACTGAGGAGATTTGATGAGTTACATTGTGTAACGTGCTTGGCAGAGAACAAGGTATATGGCCACTGCTCAAGAAAGATACTATTGCTGTTATCATTATTATGTTCTATCTTTAACACCAGCTCTGATGGAAGCAGTCCTGTAGAATCTTTAACCAACAGCTTATACCTATGGGGCTCTGTCTCTATGTTCTAACCCAGTGGTAAAGTATAAGAAGCACAATCGAGTTTACCATCAACCATACTTGTCTTATTCACTATTGTATCAAGTATATAATAGATACTTGTTGAATGAAACTGATGTGTGCAGACTTCACAGGTGAATGAAAATTAGATGGACAAATTCCACTCAGGCAGAATTCTTGCTGCTGGGGAAGGTAGAGGAAAGTGGAATTACTCTGTTGGAAGGCAATATGGGATTATCTGGTCCAACTTCCTACTTAAAGCAGGAATCACAATCTCAGCTTTCTCTCAAATGTTCATCTGCTTCTCCTTTAACATGGGATTGAGAGGTTTGGTTGAATGTTTACATTTTTCTTGAGCAATAAGCAGGACCTGTTCTTGGACAAGTATGAGTGAACTTACTCAGATACGTTGATACATTAGCTGGATCACAGTGGAAGTCTGGGATACCCAGTTATTCTTTAAACAGAGCAGAGATCACGTGTATTTGTGTCATACCGGAATTCTGGTCCTGACTCTCTCACTGAAGAGGCAGTAGGGTGGTCAAGAGTTTGGGCTTTGGAGACAAACCTGGGCTAGAATCAGGAGAAAATGTAAGCCAGGGTCCTTCACTTGCATGGGTTCCTTCCAAGGCCCTGGGAGAGGCCCTAGCAATACAGTCACATGGTTATATATTTTAGTAAAAAATATCTGTATATATTATATATGTATTTCTATACAGAGATAAATATATACAAAACATACAAAATAGAAAAACTTATATTTTACAAATATATATTTAGTTATATTTATTATTTATATATATATAAATAAAACTGCAATCAGTTAAGACTAAGGGCTCTTTCCACCCGGATTTTATGTGAAGAGGCAATCAAAGAGTAAATAACTGCTAAAACAACAGACATTAAGTGGCTATATATATATGTATATACAAATATATTTTTTATTGAAATATAATTAATGTACAATATTAAGTTAGTTTCAGGTGTACAACATAGTGATCTGATAATCAAATACATTACAAAATGATCACCACAAGTCCAGTAACCATCTATCACCATACAAAATTATTACAGTATAATTACAGTATAATTGACTCTATTCCTTACAATATGTATTACATCCCTGTGACTTATTTATTTTATAACTGGAAATTTGTATCTCTTGATCCCCTTCATCTATTTCACTGAATCCCCTGCTCTCCTCCCCTCTGGCAGCCATCAGTTTTCTCTCCGGATCTATAAGTCTGTTTCTGTTCTGTTTTGTTTGTTTTGCTGTTTAGACTCCGCATATAAGTGAGGTCACTATTTTATACTTTTATTGGAAATATTTTGAAATGTACAGAGAAGGGGAAGTAGAAAAAAAATACAAATATAGTTAGAGAACTCAACACCGCTCTCTCAAAGATGGACATCATATGTAGACAGATAATCAGTGTTGATATAAAGTACTTAACACTATCAACCAACTAGACACATTTGCCATTTATTAAACAGCTAAACAACATCAGCAGAAAACATGACACCACTTTGTTGTGTGTCAACTTGGATAGGCTGAAATACATTCCCCAGAATATTCACTCTTACATATTTGTGATTGTGATGGGCCACAGGGAGATTCTTGTGGAAGATTTAGAAGGCGGAAGTGAAGAAGCAGCATGCTGTTGGTGACCTGCTGGGTCAACTTGGCATTAATGCAGCAAGTGGACTGCAATGGCTCCACCGTGCCCTGGACATGCTGCCAGCTTCTACAACAACCAGGGGCACGTATGCATGATAAACTCCAAGGTGAAAGACCTCAGGTCTGCCAGATATCCATACCACTATGTCAGAGGCGACAAGAACAAACATGATTTTCTGTCCATCTAATGAGTTTTCAATTCCTTATGTTGGCCCCAATTTGTCCTGGATCTCCCTCTTTACATCCATTGTCCCTTCCCAAGTGTCTCCCCAGTGGCCTGTAATCTCCAGCCCGAGATGTGAAGAATGAACCTTACAAATGCTTAGTCAGCTTCCACAAATGTGTAAGATCAAATTTCTGTTACAAATCCATATATATGTTGTTCTTCATTGAATAAAGTCTCTCTGGGAACTTCCCTGGCAGTCCAGTGGTTAAGACTTCGCCTTCCAATGCAGGGGGTGTGGGTTTGATCCCCGGTTGGGGAGCTAAGATCCCACATGCCTCATGGCCAAAAAAACCCAAAACATAAAACAGAAGCAATATTGTAAGAAATTCAATAAAGACTTTAAAAATGGTCTACATGAAAAAAAGCTTAAGAAAAAAAGTCTCTCTGGTATAATTAAACACACACACACACACACGCACACACAAAGCAAAACCCCAAAACCAAAGAGTGGATAACCAAAAAAAAAATGAGGGAGGAGATAGAGATGTGTCAGGGAGTTAATTAATAAAAATCAGTTATTTTTTCTGGATTTTGTAATGTTTGGTATGTATCAGCTTTTAAAAATGTGTAAATTTGTTATGATTTCCTTTCTTGTTCTAAATAAGTCTTTACTTTGACACTTAATTTTGTCTTTTTAATTATGTATTCTTTTTCTTCCAGAAAACCCCAGAAGATCCAGGCCCCAAGGAACTCATATCCATCTCTGATTGGAATCCTAGCACCATTCACTAACTCTGTGATCTTGGGCAACTCACTTTACCCATCTGAGTCCCAGTTCAATCTGTAAAACAGCACCAATCTGTTAAATAATAAAGCAGCACTAATCTGTATAATATTCTTATGAAACTACTTAGGTTATTGTCAGGACTAATGTTGATGCATGTGAAAGTGATAGTAAATATTAGCTATTATAGTTATTAATAATAATATCTGATTTTCCTACAGATTTCCCCATCTTAAAATGGATGTCATAAAATATATTCTCTCATACTCACAAGGGTTTTTGAAGAATCAAATGAGATGATAACATTTACATGGCTATGAAGATGTCTTTTAATCCCCGGAAGAAGGGCATGTACACAGGTCCACATCCTATCTCCTGTACACACACACACACACACACACACACACACACACACACACTTCTCTTTCTAATTCCAATCTAGAATTTACACTGATTAGTTGGCTCTTCCCATGCAGGTTGTTTCCGTTTCAGTCCCACAGCGGTGCTCTATGCCTCCTCCAGATGGCCTGTGTTTGAATTCTGGCTCCACCAGGCCCTGTTGTAAGACTTGGGCAAGTTACTTGATGTGTCTATATGTCAGTTTCTTCTCTGTAAAATAAGGTTAATAATAGTAGTCACTTCTATGGGTATTGTGAAGATGAAATGAATTAATACATGTAAAAATCCATATATTGGGCTTCCCTGGTGGTGCAGTGGTTGAGAATCTGCCTGCCAATGCAGGGGGCACGGGTTCGAGCCCTGGTCTGGGAGGATCCCACATGCCGCGGAGCAACTAGGCCCGTGAGCCACAACTACTGAGCCTGCGCGTCTGGAGCCTGTGCTCCGCAACAAGAGAGGCCGCGATAGTGAGAGGCCCGCGCACCGCGATGAAGAGTGGCCCCCGCTTGCCACAACTAGAGAAAGCCCTCGCACAGAAACAAAGACCCAACACAGCCAAAAATAAATATAAGTAAATAAATAAATAAAAATTAAAAAAAAATCCATATAAAATAAATCATTGTAAGTTTTACTACTTGCATTTTACCAACACCTAGTGAGTGCTCATGGAGTGTCAGCTATTGCTGTTCTGCATATCAAGTCAGTTTCTGCTGGTGTGTCAGAACTTGCGTTTATGCTAAGCCTTCTCCCAGTTATGTGGATGAGTATTTTGTTGGTCAAAATGTAAGCTACAACTAAAAATAGAACTACCATATGATTCATCAATCCCACTCCTGGGCATATATCCAGACAAAACTATAATTCAGAAAGATACATGCACCCCTATGTTCATAGCAGCATTATTTACAATAGCCAAAACATGGAAACAACTCAAATGTTCATTGACAGATGAATGAATAAAGAAGATGTGGTACATATACACAATGGAATACTACTCAGCCGTAAAAAAGAATGAAATTATGCCATTTACAGTAACATGGATGCAACTAGAGATTATCATACTAAGTGAAGTAAGTCAGAAAGACAAATACCATATGATATCACCAATACGTGGAATCTAAAATATGACACAAATGAAGCTATCTATGAACCAGAAACAGAAGCAGGGACATAGAGAATAGACTAGTGGTTGCCAAGTGGGAAGAGGGTAGGAGAGGGTTGGATTGGGAGTTTGGGATTGGCAGATGAAAACTGGTATATATAGAATGGATAAACAACAAGGTCCTACTGTATAGCACAGGGAACTATATTCAATATCCTGTGATAAACCATAATGGAAAAGAATATGAGAAAGAATGTATATATGTGTATAACTGAGTCACTTTGCTGTACAGCAGTAATTAACACAACGTTGTAATTCAACTATACTTCAATAAAAAATAAATTTAAAAAAGTAAGCTACAAAATGAGAAAAAATAGGATAAAGAGTAAGTTTTTCATAAAGCAAATTGTATTATATTTAATTTCCTTTAATCATTTTATGTTTTTCCTACCTTTTATATCTTATGTAATTTTGTTAGTGGTGAATGGTAATTTATTTGTTATTGCTTTATTCGGTGATATAAAGAATTGACATTTGTTTCTTAAAAAAAATTTTATTCACCCATGAAATCCAGAAACTTTCACTGGTTCATGAAATCCCAAATCCTGGGAATCATTGGTTTCCCATTAATACTGAAAGTCTGTAGACATAAGCACTTTTCTAAGGGTCCCTGCTTTCAACAAGGTACTGGAGGCTTTGCTTAACAAAACTTCCACCCATCTTCCTTTATCTCCCTTCATCTTTTCATGGAGCTCCTAAACCAGATAGAGAATGAAAACTTGGGCCTCTTTTCTCCATTCTCACCAGCAGGGGGTTATAGATAGGCACTCAAATATGAAGCTACAGTGATTCTCAGGACTGCCCATCCACTGGTAGCAAAAGGGAAAATAAAGCAATACAGAAGAAGCTCCTTTAGCATTTGAGCCAAGACAAGGAAATGTCAGTGGATAGAGAAGCGTCCAAAGTGTCTGCAAACCACAAAGTATCTGATTCCAGCAAAGGACTCTTGGTGCCAGCAACTTCCTTCTGTCCCTCACATGGAACTCCTCCCTCTCACTGTGAAAAGAGAGAGCTATTTAACAGTCAAGACCATCTTAAGGCCAAGGACAACCAATTAATAACAGTTCCCTGAAATTTCAACCCCTCCTCCAAACACACCCTTTTTAATCAAAAGAACAGCCCTCCACATCCCTCCCCTGACAGATCCTGGCCTCCATCCACCCACATTAATCACTCCAACATGGCCTGAGAACTTACTTAATGTCACTGACTAATCACTTTATTAAATGTCATTGCTCCTGATTGTGAAGACTTGTTTTGTTTCTCATCCCTGCCCATCCCCTCTGGATACCTATTCTCTTGAAAGGTAGAATTAGAGACCCTGTTGTGCACTGTTTCTCTGCGTCCCCATCAAGATCTCTCATTTTGAAATGGGATGCATTTCTGCAAAAGCACCAAATTGTCCCTGAAGTCCTCAGGAAGCAGGTGCACTCAGCTCCTGACTCCTGTTGCTTCTCCCACTTTCCTTGGCAGAGGTTGGAAATACGGAAACGGAGCTATTTGCAAGCCAACATTTTGGGAAAGCATCCAGTTTTGTGGCCAAAACTGGATGAGTTAGGAGAGCATTGTGTCAGCTATGGCCTGAGAGAGGAATCACAAGTCAGCTATTTCTCACAATTACCAGAACCCAAATCCACCACGATCTTCTATCATTTGTCTCATCAAGTCTAAATGTCTCTGCCTGACATCCAGAGCACCCCACGGTGCAGTCTCGTGCATCATGTCTATTACGTCTCTAGAAGGACCTCAGACCAAGCCAGGCACCTCGTGATTTTTCCTTTGCACCAAAGGTCTTCATTGGTGCTATATCCTTGCCTTCTTCCTTGTCTCTCCATATACACTATCCAGTCCTCTTCAGAATTAATCATTCATTTATTAACCCCAAACTGATTTATTAAGATTTTCTGGGTGCCAGGCACTGGGGACTGGTAGCACAGAAGGTAAGGCCTTCGCCTTCAAGGTATTATATGTAAGATCTTGTAGGTAAAGACTGACGTGTAAAGAAAGAAGTTGATGAAAGTTTCGCAGTGGAAAAATGTCTGCTCTGGGGACAAGGCGGCGTAAAGAATGGGGTGGCCAGGTCTCTTTGCGGGTTCGGGAAGGGAAGGTTTCATGGCAGAGGTGACTCTTGAGGTGGATTTTGGGAGAGGAGTGGTGTTCTCCAGGTGGTTAGGCAGGGGTTAAGTTATGCATCTCTGGGAGCTGTGCCCGGGATGGGGCTGGGTTGGGGGTTCCATCAGGGGCACCTATCATGCTGTCCCAGAGCCAGTCTGTGTAATGTGGGCGTGAGTGTGATGTGTATTTCCTAATCTAATGTTTAGGAGCCTCAGTGCACCTATGCAAGGCAGTATGTGAGGCAATGAGGCTTATTTAACATTCACTATGGGAAAAATAAGAGAAAATTAAAAGAGCAATTTTAGGAGGGAATAATTGTTTTCTCTACACCATAATTACAACTGCTTGTAAATGCTGTTATCATAAACGAATTTGCCTTTTAGTGTTCTCTTAAATTCTCTTGGTAATGAACAGACACTCAAGGAAAGGGACTAATGTCTCCTTGTAGAGAATCTGGGGTTGCACTGACCCCTGGCGTCTGCCTTGAGCAGAGGCGTCTAACTGCCCAGAACTGGATATTAGGCTTCTTAATCTTTCTGTCCCTGGCTTCAGAAAGACCCAGGAATCCTTTAGGACCAGAAGTGAATCTTGGAATCTCAGCCTTCCTAGGTCTTCTGAGGTCATTTTCTAGTATTTGTCTTCAATTCTATTTCTCCTCTTGTGCCCCCTCCCTCGACAAAAGCTACCATTTAGAATCTGAATGTCATTTTTGATGCTTCCTTTCTTCCCCACCATTCTCAAGTCCCCAAGCCAAGAGCTACTCAGTCACTGAGACCTACTGATCGTATCACCTCCATAAACGCTCCAATCCATCGGCTGCTTGAAATCAGGACACCGTCACCCTGCTTGGTTTGTAAGCAATGATCTCCTGTCTGGCTTCCATGCTCGAGACTTTCTGTCACCAGGGACATCCCATTTTAGCTCACTAAATTTATTCCTCAACTAACCTTTGATATGCTAGAAGGATTGCTATTAATTGCTTCTAGTAAATAACTGCATGAACTTAGGTATGTCACTTGGGCAATCTCGTCATCTTATAAAATGAGGGTTTGGGAGCAGGAAGAGGGGTTTTCTATCTTTTCACTCTGAGGACTTATACTATTCGTTGCCTCAGCACTCTGCCCTTTTCCCTTGTCTCAAAAAATCTCTTCTACCAAAATAAACTCTTTGATTAAAGAAAAGTTTATTTGTTACCCATCTTTTTTTCCATCCATCAAAGACATATTTAGCTGCTATTAGACATTTGGTAAGCAGGAGATCACTGATGTTACTGTAAAGAGCTAATCTAATTCCAGGCAAAGATAAAACACAAAAATAAAAAAACGCTGATATTTCATCTAGACTGTGCACCCTTATCATGAGTATATATAGCATTTCTGTTAGTCTTCTTGAAATACTGAGAGTAGCACACAGCCTTGTATTATAGCCATTATAGATCCCTATGATATAAAGGGATCTATTGAAAGAAATAACCACAAAGGTCACACTAGCTCTGAGAGTCTAGGTTTCTCAGTCTCTTATATCTTAAATCCCCCTTAGCATTCCCTACAGTGAACATAGCCCATTCTTCTTTAATGGCACCTGGTCCATAAATAAATATTCCATCACCAGTGTCAACTCTAATTAAAGTTGGGAGGTGTTGCTACTTGCAAATTGAGCATATATGTGGAGAGAACTTAGAACAAATTAATTTCACATACATTTAATGATTTCTTATTTAATGCATGGTAATTAAACATTTTTGGTAGCATATGAAGAGTCTAATTAATTAAGTTTTTGGTAGCATATGAAGAGTCTAATTAATTAAGTCTAATTAATATTAATGAAGTCTAATTAATATTAATTTTTATATCACCAAATCATATTTCTAATTTTTTCTTTTTTGGTCCTTTAATATCTAAAAATTATCATTTTCCTTTGATGCTATGCCCCGTTCATCTTCCTTTTCGTCCTTATCGTCATCTTCTCATCACTACCACCACTACAATGATACATTTACAGATAACCTCAGGCAAAGGCCTGTGTTCTCCAACCAAGCAGATCTCTGTACACACTATAGCTCCTATTTCCCCACAGGGCAAATCTGGCTCATTAAAGGGTCAGACTATCCAAATTCTGCCTAGGCAACCTTACTGCTTTTGTATACATATATATGTCCCAAATATAATGTGTGATCCTTAATGGAATCATAAATGAGGTGGGGGGACAGTTATAAAGTAAATTTAAGAATAGTTGGAAAGTTTGAATATGGATGTATACTAGATAAAATTATTGTATTAATATTAAATTTTCTTGGTATAATAATGGTATGGTAGTTCTATAGGAGGACATCCTTATTCTTAAAAAACATGTGCTGAAATACTCAGAGTGAACTGGTGTGATGTCTGCTACTTACTTTCAAATGTTCTTTTTAAAGAAAAAAAGAAAAAGGAAGGAAAGAAAGGGGAAAAAGGTGCGTGTGTGTGTGTGTGTGTGTCTACATACATTATACACAGAGAGAGAAAGAAAATGTGGCAAAACGTTAGCAGTTGGTGAATCTGGGTGAAGGGTCTATGGGTGGTCATTATACCAGTTTCCTAACTTTTCTATAGGTTTGAAATTTTGGAAACACATGTTGGGAAAAAGAATCTTTTGGAATCACTTGGATACTACTGCAGTTGTAATTTCATACCCTTTCCCCCCCTTAAAACCCCAATTACTCCTGCTGTTCTAATCTCAGGAGGCAACTTTCTCCTTGTATTCAGCCAGGATGGGCTGGGTTATGCTGCAATAACAATCTGAAGATCTCGGTAACTTAACCCATCAAAGCTTTCCTCCTCACTTGTGCTACATGGCCATTTCAGATCAGCGGGAGATTAAAGTCATCTTTGGGAACATCTCATGTACTCATTCTCACAATATAAAAGCTCTGTTTCTGAAGTGGACTTTTCCCCTTTATCCTCAAAGGAAAAGGCTTCTTTCCTCTTATTTAAAGATAACTGCTTCCTGTGAACTCTGGACCCAGGTCTCCTGTGGAATTTTGCTTCCATGAGATCTCGCTGGTTCCTCCATCTCCGACAGCTTCAGTCTCTTTCTCTCCATGTGCTATAGTCTCCATACCTCAGAAAGTCCTGTGTTTGATCCTATCATACCTTCTAATTTTCCCTCTTCCTTTTTCCTGGTAAGCTTTTCAAGCTTTTGTTCTTTGCAGATGTTGTCACTTCCTGACATCCTAATCTTGGTTTTCATACAAGATGGTGTTTGCGCTCAAATTAGACTGAAATGCCTTCGTGCAGAACAAATAGCCTTTTTCGCCCTCTGCTCCATCATTCTTGATCTCTGCTGTGTGGCACTATGGACAATTCCCTCATTTGTGATATTCTCCCCTACTTTGATCTTTTTATATCAGATTTTGGGGGTTCTGCTCCCATCCTCTGGAATTGCTCCTTATCTGTCTTCTTTAATATTTCCTTTTTATCGTGCCTTCCTAAATGTGAGGATTCTCTGGGGACCTTTTTAGCCCTTCTCCTTTGTCCCTCTAACCCCTTTCTCCAAGAACTTGTTGACTATCACCTTCAGTACATCTCTTTTGTGTACATGTCCAGCCCTGATCTCACCACCGCCATTTCAATCTCATTATCCCAACTGCTTATATGATACGGTTTTTTCCATTGGAGTGACTTTCCCATCACCTCAAACTGACACATTCTAACTTAAAGTCACCACATTTCTTCTTTCCAAAGGCTTAATTTTCCCCCCAGAGGTACCATTTTTCTTCCGGTTTCCCAGCCTCGTAGACTCTTGGCAGGATTCTTTGACTTTTTCTTCTTCTCCATTTCTCATTTTTATTTCTAATACTCCCAGCCCTATCATTTCCCCTCAGATCTGCCCTTTCCTCTTTGTTCTTGCAGATGTAGCCTCATTAATGGAGCAGAGATCACTGAGTCTCTGATTCGGGGTTTCTACTTCTCATTCTTGCTTCCCCCCAAGCTACCCCTCATTCTGTTACCAAGCAAAACTTCTTCTATCACGACAGTCCCTGGTATGAACTGACCAGAAGCATCAAATCCAGACGCCTCAGCTCAGAATATAATTTCGTTTCATCCGACCTATTCTGCTGTCACTGACTCTGCTTCAATAATCTTCTAGCCAAGCCCTTCCAGATCCATTCCAGCCTCTCCTTCTGCAAATGCTCTAAATCTTCTATTTGAGCTCTTCCCTCTCTTCACTCCTCTCTTCCCTTTGTTTCCACTTTTCATGATTTTTCTCCAATTTTTCTACCCTTTCCCCCTTCCTTCTTTCCCCTTCATTCTTTTCCTCATCCTCTTTTACTTTCCTGTCTGCTTTTCCAAATCTTAGCTTTTCTTTTTTAAAAATAAATTTATTTATTTTATTTATTTATTTTTGGCTGCATTGGGTCTTCATTGCTGTGGGCAGGCTTTCTCTAGTTGCGGAGAGCGGGGGCTACTCTTCGTTGCAGTGCACAGGCTTCTCACTGCAGTAGCTTCCCTTGTTGTGGAGCACTGGCTCTAGGCATGCGGGCTTCAGTACTTGTGGCATATGGGCTCCGTAGTTGTGGCTCATGGGATCTAGAGCACCGGCTCAGTAGTTGTGGCGCACGGGCTTAGTTGCTCTGCGGCATGTGGGATCTTCCCTGCTCTAGAGCGCAGGCTCAGTAGTTGTGGCGCACGGGCTTAATTGCTCCGCTGCATGTGGGATCTTCCTGGACCAGTAATCGAACCCGTGTCCCTTGCATTGGCAGGCGGATTCTTAACCACTGCGCCACCAGGGAAGTCCCTAGCTTTTCTTTAAGATGTAATTCAGTTCTCATCTCTTCCATGAAAGCATCTCTCACTGCTTGAGTTTACACTAGATGTTTCCTACTCCCACAGTGACCAGAGTTAGTTGCAGTTTGGTATAATAGTTAATTATTTAATATTTGTTATTCTTCTCCTTGCAACTAACTCATTAGCTCTTTGAAATTCTACATAGAAATCACCACAGTGCTGGGCACATGGCTGTGGTCAGTGGATACTTAGGATTTGATTGATTGATTTCTCTGAGATATAATTATGTTTTTTAATCCTCCTACTCTCGGGAGAATTACACGTGCCAATTTCTGAAAATACTTTTTCTCCTCAATCCCAAATGGACAAATCTGGCCCCTAGAAAGGTGGCTGGTGATTTCAAAGTTCCAGGGATTTCTCATTTCCTTGGAGCATCCATACCTGTTTTATTATACTGCTACTTAATCCTGTATTATAGAAACATTTGCATTGTTTTTATGACTTTTCATACTTACCTTTCCCATATTTTCTATCTTTGCCATTATGGTGATGAATAATAGTGCTTTCATTTACATTAACTCATTGTATCCTCTACCTAGCTCTTTTATGATTGGTAATATCATTAGACTTGTATTTTTGTAATCCAGCAAAAAAAAAAAAAGAGTTTAAACTGGTTCAGAATCACACTAACAGAACTCAAATCCAGTTTTTTTCCCTTAAATTCAAAGGCTTTTACTCCTTCCATCACTTTAATTTCTTTCTGGTCTGGGTGTCCCTCCTCTGGGCTTGCATAGTTTCCATCCACCAAAGCATGTAATGGCAGTGTCATCATTAATTTACAAGTTGGTCTCCCCAAATTAGACTGTGAGCTTCTTGACTGTAGAGACCAGGTGTTATTTAATTTCTTATTTCCAGTGAATAGCACAGGACGTGTTAGTTCAGTGTCTGAATTAAGGCATGAATGAATGAATGCATGAATGAGAGAGAATTGTGGCTTGTTCTATTTCTGTCTGCTTTTAGAGAACTTAGTCCAAGATGCCACACGACTGTGTACTCTCCGTGGTACATTGTACATGATGGTAAAAGAATTTGTGAAATTTCTTTCTCTTAAATCTCCTTACCTATCCCCTTCAACCCAGCAGACCAGTATCCTCAAAAACATACATCTCACTGAAGTCTGTGGTCTTGCGTATTTAAGACTCAGGCAGTCTTGGGTTCACACCTTTCTTCTGTTGATTATTAGCTAGTTGAGCATCTGTGGACAAGCTATTAATCTCTTAAGTTTCAATGTTCTCATCTGTAAAATGGGCATAATAAAATTCATAGAGTTGGTGTGAGAAGTCAGTGGGATCGTTTATTTGAAGCCCTCGGTGTAAGTCCTGGAACATAATAACTTGCTTGATGAAAGTTAACAATTATTCTGGGGAAGGGTGATCAGTGTATTTCAGGAACCCCCTAGGCTATAACATAGGGCTCACCAACTGGCATTTTTCAGCTTCAAAACCACAGAGGTCTTTCCTTGGCCAAATGAAACCAGAGGATGTAGCCAGTTCAAATAATTTGGTCCTAAACTCTACTTTCATTTGAATAATTCTGAGAAGTAAAGGGATAAGATAACCCTGACAGGTCCTTTTCAGCATCTCTAAGAACCTTACAGAGAGTTGGAACAAGAGGTTATTTGCCATTTATATTTGTAAGTGGGACCTTCCTGCCAGGGTCCTCCCCATCTATCTCCTATCATTACTGTGTTCCCAGAGTGGTTGCATTGTGTGTGTGTGTGTGTGTGTGTGTGTGTGTGTGTCTGTTTTGTTTCCTTAATGACATGAGCTGCTGCTACCAGGTATCCAGAGGCAGTGATATAAAGCATCACTTTTAGGTACTGGTGAAATATATTTAGCACAGATGTAAATCCATCTCCTGGCACAGAGAGCCATATACATAGAGTTATCACATTAATGCTGTTTATCACCAAGCATGGGGGTTTGGATTTAGAGGAAAGGTGGTCTCCATATAAATTATCTCAGCTTTACTATATCTCTGGGAAGAAAAAAAATGGTGGCCATTTCCTTCAACAAAAAGCACTGCCCTAGCCAGTCCATTTTATCGGTGAGCAAACTGAGGTTGAATGAGATCAAACCACACACAAACCTCGTTTGAATGGGCTCTGGTCTGGAGAGGGCCCAGAGAGGGCTGTGGCCAATGTCTCGCACTCATGTTGAACTGGAAAGAGAGTGATCTTTGGCATCAGAAAGAAACACCTAGGTTCAAATCCTAGCTCCACTGGTGAGTACACTTCAGCAAATTGTTCATTTTCCCTAAACCTTGGTTTTCTCTTCTATTTGATAAGGACGGTGATACCTCTCAGGATAATTCAATTATTCATCCACTTTACTTATGCTTATTAAAGACATATTATGCACCAGGCTCTGATATTATAAGAATGAAATGATATTACAGGTGTGAGTTTCTGACCAAATGCTGAACTTATGGTGAAAACTCAATAAAAGTTCTTTCTCCTCCTCTCAAGCCTCACGGCTTCAACTGACCTTTCTCTAGGGAAGAATTCATCCCTCTCCCCCCATTTGAGAATGAGTCAGACCTGGAGTATTTGCAGACTGACTTCAATCCCTGTCTCCCCCATGTTTCCCTTCAGCCCCCAGAACTTTCCCTCGGGGCTCTTGGGACTAGAATACCCCACTCACTGTGACAGATGATCTTGGAGGGGAGAGAAAACTGACACTCCAGGCCCTAAGTGACAGCACACGGATATTCAAAATGATTCTGCTCAGACTAGATAAAGGCGACTTGTCAAAAGGGGCCAGGTCGCTTTAGTAGCAGCTCATGGGAAGTCTGACAAGGGAACACTTCCACCCATTCTAGGGCCAAGTGGTGGCTCTTCTCAAGGGTGAGAAAGGTGCCAGGGCCACAGGGAGATAGAAAGTCCGGGAAACAGATCAAATAGAAGGCAGGATCGCCTGAAAGTGAGAATGACTCAGGCAGTATAATCAAATATTTCATCCTCTTGAGGGCTCACTCCCACCTTACACTTTGCTCTGAGTGCCTTCTCCACCGTGGCGCAAAGATGACCTTCTTCCCCACCAACAGCATCCACATCTGACTCTTGTTAGTGCCCTGCTTCTCTTTCCATTGTGGCCTCAGCCATGGCAACGAGTACAGGGAAATATAACAACATAATCCTCTTCATACCATTCAGTCCCCAAAGATCCTTACTCAGAATTCTCCACTTATCTGGTCATTAGATCTAATTAAATCCCTCCAACTTAGAGCACTGATGAGTGACACTACTTTCTCTCACCAATTAAAAGAGAAGAGATTAAAGAATTCCCTCGACACTTTGTCCTTGTGAGGGTGGTGGCAGGGGAAGAGGCAGGGAAGGAACACAGAAGACTGTCCTTTATCTCTGAAGATGGTGCTGATATAATGTGGGTTCCTGCCAAAAAAATGTACTCTTTGCATGGCTTACCCAGCTGTGGCCGTGAATGTGCACTAAGGAGTCTGTGGTCCTTTATAGAAATATCTACCTCTTTCCAAAGATTGTTTGAACAGCTTAAACAAAGGACACTTACAATAATAGAAATCAAAGAGGGAAACCAAGATTGAAGAAGGGTGTTATCAAACATATTAATCCAAAGGATTAATTGCATATTTATTGCAATTAACAGAAAATCTAATTGGAGCTTCCTGGTAGCTAAGGCAAAAAAGGAAACATGGCAAATTACCATAGCTCTCATCATTTAAAACAGGGAAGTGCACTTCCCCACTATCCCCTATTCTTAGGGCATAAAAAAAATGTCCTGGTTCTAAATTCTGAAAGAATGTGGGGCTTCTTTTAGGAGACATTGAATGATAGACAATGTTTTGAACATTGTCCCACATTTAACAGGCAAGGTTCTGAGCGTCCAGGGCTTTGAAATAGTGTTTTCTTCTTTGAAGGGTTAAGTTGCCCACATAGGGCTCCAATAGTGACCTTAGCTTTATTATTTAGTACAGTATTCTATTAGAAGAGATCATGTCAACTCACGGGTTTAAGCAGGGGAGGGAGGGAAGGCCACTGATTCCTATCATGTCTGACTCCCCAACAAGGTCCTTCTGAAAAAGTACCCCAACTCTTTGCCCCTATAAAACAGACCTGCCTTCTCTGCCCAACCCCACTGATGTGTTTGCTCATTAAGATAGTCATCAGACAGAAACAGGGGTTCAGCACTTTGAAGAGCAGAGGTTGAGGGGTCTCACCCCTTGTAGACCAGTGTAATCTTCTGTCTCCCTTCACCACAGCATTATTGAGCCAGAGCGGGCTTCTCTCCTTCTTCTCCTGACCTTTCAGAGTGCTATTTGGGGAGGACATGCATGGAAATCGCTTTCGAGCACTGTCTCGTATTCAAAGTAGAATTGACTTTGGTGTGGTTGAAAGGATTGGAAGGCAGTGGGGCATGGAGGCAGAGGAATGAATAAAGTGATCTCAGGCTCACTAACCCTGAGATTCACTCCCTGCCATGAAAATATAGGGGAGCTGGGCTTCCACTCAAGCACAGGTCCACGGGGGAGCACATTTCTGCCAAAGAGATACCTTAGCGCACAACTTCCTCTGTTCTCATCCCAGACTCCTTCAAAAGAGACTCCAAAAGAGAGCTTTGGGTTCAAGGTCAAGCTCACACCCTGTGTACCCCACTGCATCCTGAGCACTCACAGATCTTCCTCTGGCTCTCTGCATCCCCAGACCCACTCAAAGGAACATATCTTTAAGATGTTTCCAGATAAGAGGTCCCCCTTTGCCCTTGACTCAACAAAGGACTCCCTTCTGGAGATCTGCCCTTTTTTTCTCTTCTCCTGTTTCTAGCTCCAATATTGGTCACCCCCTGGCTCCTGACTTGGTCTCTTACCCTAGGATCCTGGATTTCTCCCTGCACTTTGGACTAGCTCCCTGTTCCTCTTTGTGTGATCACCAGATACTGCTCTACAGCCCTTGAAACTGCCTCCTGGCTGTCCAACCAAACCTGAAGCCTAGCGGTTTCTCTCCTTACTAACCAAACCCTGCTGAGGCCAAGCCCGATGTGCCAGTGCAGGTTTCTGATACCAAGTCCGGGGCTCTTTTCATGCCCCAGCGGCTGCCACCTGTTCTCGATCACTGAGACCAGGAGGAAGCAAAACAAGATGAAACTACAGGGGAGAGGGGACACTTGTGAAACCTGGCCTTGACTCTTGTTACTTCAAGTGCACTCTCCACTTCCAGCCAAAGCCCCCGGAAACTTCTTGTGTTAGTCCCTTGAACGCAGTTGTTTCTTCTCATTGTGATTTTAGCGGAGAATTTGAAAAGCATTTGTGGAGATGAGAATAGAGCTAGTCACAGTTTTCTTGAACCAAAGAGCATGGATTTGGTCTTCCCGGGACCGCTGGCCCTGGCAGCCACTCTTCCTGTGTCCTTTGGATTCCCCTGTGTCCCTTAGTCTTCGTTACTAAACGGGGGCTAGGGGCTTATTTTGTGTGTGAGCTTTCAATGAGACTACGTATGCTGAGTGTTCTCAGCACAGCAGAACGTGTCCCCGCGGGGCCCCCTGGAGGTCAGGTCCCTTTCCCTCTGCCCCTACCCCCCTCCTCCCTGCTCCCTTCTTCCTTCCCCCTCCCTGGCCTTTCTCCTTGCCTTCCCCAAGCTCAAACTTGTGCAGAGAAGGTTGCCAGGCCAGTTGTAGTAGGAGCCTCATTTCCAAAGGGGGCGCTCTGAGATCAGGAAAAAGGCCTTTGGGGACCTTGAACATGTGTCTGCGAGGACTGCACGCTGGTACCTATGGCTGGATATTTAAAAAATGACTTTTATGAAATCTTTGCCTTGATATGCTATCAATTTTTCCAGATGCCTTTTCAATATCTGTCTACAGAACTGTGTGAAATTATAGTAAGTCCTACAGCTGGGAGGATGGCGATATGGCAGGTGGAGACAGACATCTCTGGCTCGGATGAAATGAGGTAGATTCTCCGGGTAGTAGGTCCACTCTGGTGGGATGCCGAACTATGGGTCTCCTCAATGCAGGCCTCTGGGGCACCGGCAGCTGTTGCCCCGTCTGTCTCGCCCTTCCTCTCCACTTCCCTCTAGGTCTGTGCCTCACGGGCAGGAAACAGAACCAGACTTTCGGCTTTGGGGCAGTGCAGGGTGAGAGGCTGGCCTGGGCTTGCCTCCCTCGGCTTGACTCAGGTCCTTCAAGGTGGGGGAAGAGAGAATGAGGATGTGAAGGGCTCATTCTAAGCCCTCCTGGCCTGGAGAAGGGAGAAAGTTGTTATAGGAGGCTAAGCGGACACCTCCATGGGCTCTGACTACTCACGTCTCTCCATTTATTACCTTTCAGGTGTGCAGGGCACCATGAGAAACTACTGAGAGACTACAGCTGCTTTAAACCAAGCATCTGGGGTAGGGTGTCACTGAGCTCCTGGGGAAGAGGAGCTGAGAAAGGTGAACAGTGCCTGGCACGTGGGAATGCCTGAGTGGATAGGCATCTGAAATCAACCCAAGCTTTCCCTCTTGTGAGTCTTTGTCTTCCTATCTGGGAGGACCCAGGCTTTGAAGGAAAAGCCCCACTAGGAGAGAGCCTTGGAGAACCGGAAGTACTCGCCATCCCTTGTCTCCGTTCTGGCCGAGGCCTCGGAGCACCGGGGACCGCACAGCAGCTTCTGGAATTGGGAGGTGCAAGGTTGCTCCTCTGGTGGCCACGCTGGTGGCTCGGGGAACCCAGGAGAAGGAAGGTCCTAAGCATGTGTTGCAACAACCTGTGTGCTGCGGTTTAACAGCGCTTGTCATCTTGTCGGTTTTGTCCACCTGCTAAGCCTGTTTCCAATGAGCTCTCTGGAGTGGGAGGTGGCCGACCTCACATCGGAGCTGGTAACAGACGGCCTTGCGTGAAGCGCAGGAAGTTAAGAGGCTTTTCTTTGCTGTTGTGGAGAGACCTCCGGCTCGAGGCAGTGCCCTCCGAGGGCACTGGAGATAGTGTCAATTACAAAACGGTCCTTCAAGCCTCGAGCCGGATGGCCGTGGGGTCTGCCTGCGGATGGGTGTGCACGTGTCCTGAGAGGAGCCTGGTGCACAGAGCAGGTGGGCGAGGCTCCCAGTCGGCCTGCGTCTTCCCTTCCCCCTTAACTCACTGTAAAGTACTGTAATCTGTCACGATGACGTCACCCTCGAGGACAATTGTGTCCTCTTCCAGGTGGTCCTATATAAGGGGAGCGGCCTTTTCCCCCCCTGCCATATTAGTATGTCAATCTCAACACCAATCCCTTGGACCCTCTACCGCATAGATCCCAATCCTTTCTTGGTTCACAGCATCTTTGGTCTCAGGAGTTTTTATGGTACCTGGAGGCCAAAAGAACTAACAGTTCCATTTTTTAAGTAGCTAGGGTCAAACAATGTAATAAATATTAATGTCCTAAGAACTTAATAACGATTTGAAAAAATACAAAAGAAAGGGGAAAACATTTTTATTTTGTTCTTTTTGTTTTTTGAAAAAATTTTGAGAATTTTATTTTATGTTTTACACAGCAAGTTTGTTGTTTGTCTTTTTTTTTCTTTTCAAATTCATGTCCTTAGATTGATCGATTGATTGATTGATTTTTAACATCTTTATTGGAGTACAATTACTTTACAATGGTGTGTTAGTTTCTGATTTATAACAAAGTGAATCGGCTATACATATACATATATCCCCATATCTCTTCCCTCTTGTGTCTCCCTCTCTCCCACCCTTCATATCCCACCCCTCTAGGTGGTCACAAAGCACCGAGCTGATCTCCCTGTGCTATGCGGCTGCTTCCCACTGGCTATCAGTTTTACATTTGGTAGTGTATATATGTACATACCACTCTCTCACTTTGTCCCAGCTTACCTTTCCCCTTCCCCGTGTCCTCAAGTCCATTCTCTAGTAGGTCTGCTTCTTTATTCCCGTCCTGCCCCTAGGTTCTTCATGACCATTTTTTTTTTTTTAGATTCCATATATATGTGTTAGCATACGGTATTTGATTTTCTCTTTCTGACTTACTTCACTCTGTATGACAGACTCTAGGTCCATCCACCTCACTACAAATAACTCAATTACATTTCTTTTTATGCTGAGTAATATTCCACTGTATATATGTGCCACATCTTCTTTATCCATTCATCTGTTGATGGACACTTAGGTTGCTTATATGTCCTGGCTATTGTAAATAGTGCTGCAATGAACATTGTGGTACATGACTATTTTTGAATTATGGTTTTCTCAGGGTATATGTCCAGTAGTGGGATTGCTGGGTCGCATGGTAGTTCTATTTTTAGTTTTTTAAGGAACCTCCATACTGTTCTCCATAGTGGCTATATCAATTTACATTCCCATCAACAGTGCAAGAGGATTCCCTTTTCTCCACACCCTCTTCAGCATTTATTGTTTGTAGATTTTTTGATGATGGCCATTCTGAATGGTGTGAAGTAATACCTCATTGTACTTTTCATTTGCATTTCTCTAATGATTAGTGATGTTGAGCATTCTTTCATGTGTTTGTTGGCAATCTATATATCTTCTTTGGAGAAATGTCTGTTTAGGTCTTCTGTCCATTTTTGGATTGAGTTTTTTGTTTTTTTGATATTGAGCTGCATGAGCTGCTTGCAAATTTGGAGGTTAATCCTTTGTCAGTTGCTTCATTTGCAAATATTTTCTCCCATTCTGAGGGTTGTCTTTTCATCTTGTTTATGGTTTCCTTTGCTGTGCGAAAGCTTTTAAGTTTCATTAGGTCCCATTTGTTTATTTTTGTTTTTATTTCCATTTCTCTAGGAAGTGGGTCAAAAAGGATTTTGCTGTGATTTATGTCATAGAGTGTTCTGTCTGTTTTCCTCTAAGAGTTTTATAGTGTCTGGCCTTACATTTAGGTCTCTAATTCATTTTGAGTTTATTTTTGTGTATGGTGTTAGGAAGTGCTCTAATTTCATTCTTTTACATGTAGCTGTCCAGTTTTCCCAGCACCACTTATTGAAGAGGCTGTCTTTTCTCCACTGTATATTCTTGCCTCCTTTATCAAAAATAAGGTGACCATATGTGCATGGGTTTATCTCTGGGCTTTCTATCCTGTTCCATTGATCTATATTTCTGTTTTTGTGCCAGTACCATACTGTCTTGATTACTGTAGCTTTGTAGTATAGTCTGAAGTCAGGGAGCCTGATTCCTCCAGCTCTGTTTTTCTTTCTCAAGATTGCTTTGGCTATTTGGGGTCTTTTGTGTTTCCATACAAATTGTGAAATTTTTTGTCCTAGTTCTGTGAAAAATGCCATTGGTAGTTTGATAGGGATTGCATTGAACTTGTAGATTGTTTTGGGTAGTATAGTCATTTTCACAATGTTGATTCTTCCAATCCAAGAACATGGTATATCTCTCCATCTGTTTGTATCATCTTTAACGTCTTTCATCAGTGTCTTATAGTTTTCTGCATACCGGTCTTTTGTCTCCTTAGTAGGTTTATTCCTAGGTATATTATTCTTTTTGTTGCAATGGTAAATGGGAGTGTTTCCTTAATTTCTCTTTCAGATTTTTCATCATTAGTGTATAGGAATGCAAGAGATTTCTGTGCATTAATTTTGTATCCTGCTACTTTTCCAAGTTCACTGATTAGCCCTAGTAGTTTTCTGCTAGCACCTTTAGGATTCTCTATGTATAGTAACATGTCATCTGCAAACAGTGACAGTTTCACTTCTTCTTTTCCGATTTGGATTCTCTTTCTTTCTTTTTCTTCTCTGATTGCTATGGCCAAAAATTCCAAAACTATGTTAAATAATAGTGGAGAGAGTGGGCAACCTTGTCTTGTTCTGGATCTTAGTGGAAATGGTTTCAGTTTTTCACCATTGAGAACAATGTTGGCTGTGGCTTTGTCATATATGGCCTTTATTATGTTGAGGTAAGTTCCCTGTATGCCTACTTTCTGGAGGGTATTTTTTCATAATTGGGTGTTGAATTTTGTCGAAAGCTTTTTCTGCATCTATTGAGATGATCATATGGCTTTTATCCTTCAGTTTTATCCTTCAGTATGGTGTATCACATTGATTGATTTGCATATATTGAAGAATCCTTGCATTCCTGTGATGAACCCCACTTGATCATGGTCTATGATCCTTTTATTGTGCTGTTGGATTCTGTTTGCTAGTATTTTGTTGAGGATTTTTGCATGTATCTTGATCAGTGATATTCGTCTGTAGTTTTCTTTCTTTGTGACATCTTTGTCTGTTTTTGATATCAGGGTGATGGTGGCTTCATAGAATGATTTTGGGAGTGTTCCTTCCTCTGCTATATTTTGGAAGAGTTTGAGAAGGATAGGTGATAGCTCTTCTCTAAATGTTTGATGGAATTCACCTGTGAAGCCATCTGGTCCTGGGTTTTTGTTTGTTGGAAGATTTTTAATCACAGTCTCAATTTCAGTGCTTGTGATTGGTCTGTTTATATTTTCTATCTCTTCCTGGTTCAGTCTTGGAAGGTTTTGCTTTTCTAAGAATTTGTCCATTTCTTCCAGAGTGTCCATTTTATTGGTATATAGTTGCTTGTAGTAATCGCTCATGATTCTTTGTATTTCTGCAGTGTCAGTTTTTACTTCTCCTTTTTCATTTCTAATTCTGTTGATTTGAGTCTTCTCCCTTTTTTTTCTTGGTGAGTCTGGCTAATGGTTTATCAATTTTGTTCATCTTCTTAAAAAAACAGCTTTTAGTTTTATTTTTCTTTGCTCTTGTTTCCCCTCATTGCTTTTTCATTTATTTCTGATCTGATCTTTATGATTTCTTTTCTTCTGCTAACTTTGTGGGGTTTTTTTGTTCTTCTCTCTCTGATTGCTTTAGGTGTGAGGCTAGGTTGTTTATTTGAGATGTTTCTTGTTTCTTGAGGTAGGATTATATTGCTATAAACTTCCTTCTTTGAACTGCTTTTGCTGCATTCCATAGGTTTTGGGTCACTGTGTTTTTTTTGCCATTTTTTTCTAGGTATTTTTTTTATTTCTTCTTTGATTTCTTCAGTGATCACTTGGTTATTAAGTAGTGTATTGTTTAGCCTCCATGTGTTTGTATTTTTTACAGACTTTTTCCTGTAATTGATATCTAGTCTCATAACGTTGTGGACAGAAAAGACACTTGATACGATTTCAATTTTCTTAAATTTACCAAGGCTTGATTTGTCACCCAAGATATGATCTATCCTGGAGAATGTTCCATGAGCACTTGAGAAGAAAGTGTATTCTGTTGTTTTTGGATGGAATGTCCTATAAATATCAATTAAGTCCATTTTGTTTAATGTATCATTTAAAGCTTGTGTTCCTTATTTATTTTCATTTTGGATGATCTGTCCATTGGTGAAAGTGTGGTATTAAACTCCCCTACTATGGTTGTGTTACTGTCGATTTCCCCTTTTATGGCTGTTAGCATTTGCCTTATGTATTAAGGTGCTCCTAAGTCGGGTGCATAAATATCTACAATTGTTATATCCTCTTCTTGGATTGATTCCTTGATCATTATAGTGCCCTTCTTTGTCTCTTGCAATAGTCTTTATTTTAAAGTCTATTTTTTCTGATATGAGAATTGCTACTCCAGCTTTCTTTTGATTTCCATTTGCATGGAATATCTTTTTTGATCCTCTCACTTTCAGTCTGTATGTGTCCCTGGGTCTGAAGTAGATCTCCTGTAGACAGCACATATATGGGTTTTGTTTTTGTTATGCATTCAGCCAGTCTATTTCTTTTGGTTGGAACATTTAATCAATTTACATTTAAGATGGTTATCGATATGCATGTTCCTATTACCATTTTCTTAATTATTTTGGGTTTGTTATTGTAGGTCTTTTCCTTCTCTTGTGTTTCCTGTCTAGAGAAGTTCCTTTAGCATTTGTTGTAAAGCTGGTTTTGTGGTGCTGAATTCTCTTAGCTTTTGCTTGTCTGCAATGTTTTAATTTCTCCCTCAAATCTGAATGAGATCCTTGCTAGGTAGAGTAATCTCAGTTGTAGGTTTTTACCTTTCATCACTTTAAATATGTCCTGCTACTCTCTTCTGGCTTGTGGAATTTCTGCTGAACGATCAGCTGATAACCTTATGGGGATTCCCTTGTATGTTGTTTGTTGCTTTTCCCTTGCTGCTTTTAATTTTTTCTTTGTATTTAATTTTTTATAGTTTGATTAATATGTGTCTTGGAGTGTTACTCCTTGGATTTATCCTGTATGGGACTCTCTGTGCTTCCTGAACTTGATTAACTATTTCCTTTCCTATATAGGGAAGTTCCCAACTATAATCTCTTCAAATATTTTCTCAGTCTCTTTCTTTTTCTCTTCTTCTTCTGGGACCCCTATAATTCTAATGTTGGTGCTTTTAATGTGGTCCCAGAGGTCTCTGAGACTGTCCTCAATTCTTTTCATTCTTTTTTCTTTATTCTGCTGTGTGGTAGTTATTTCCACTATTTTATCTTCCAGGTCACTTATCTGTTCTTCTGCCTCAGTTATTCTGCTATTGATTCCTTCTAGAGAATTTTTAATTTCATTTATTGTGTTGTTCATCACTGTTTGTTTGCTCTTTAGTTCTTCTAGGTCCTTGTTAAACGTTTCTTGTATTTTCTCCATTCTATTTCCAAGATTTTGGATCATCTTTACTATCTTTATTCTGAATTCTTTTTCAGGTAGACTGCTATTTCCTCTTCATTTGTTTGGTCTGGTGGGTTTTTACCTTGCTCCTTCATCTGCTGTTTGTTTGTCTGTCTTCTCATTTTGCTTAAGTTACTGCATTTGGGGTCTCTTTCTCACAGGCTGTATGTTCATAGTTCTTGTTGTTTTTGGTGTCTGCCCTCAGTGGGTAAGGTTGGTTCAGTGGGTAGTGTAGGCTTCCTGGAGCAGGGGACTAGTGCCTGTGTTCTGGTGGATGAGGCTGGATCTTGTCTTTCTGGTGGGCAGGACCACATCCGGTGGTGTGTTTTGGGGTGTCTGTGACTGCAAACATAAATTATTATGATTTTAGGCAGCCTCTCTGCTAATGGGTGGGGTTTTGTTCCTGTCTTGCTAGTTGTTTGGCCTAGGGTGTCCAGCACTGTAGCTTGCTGGTCGTTGAGTGGAGCTGGGTCTTATCATTGAGATGGAGATCTCTGGGAGAGTTTTCGCCATTTGATATTATGTGGAACCAGGAGGTCTCTGGTGAACCAATGTCTTGAACTTGGCTCTCCCACCTCAGAGGCACAGGCTTGATACCCAGCCAGAGCACCAATATCCTGTCAGCCACAGGTCTCAGAAGAAAAAGGGGAAAAAAAGAAAGAATGAAAGAAAAAATAAAATAAAATAAAGTTATTAAAAAAAAATAATTATTAAAAAAAATGAAAAAGTAATAAAAAAAAGAAAAAAAAGAAAGAAAGATAAAAGAGAGCAACCAAACTAAAAAACAAATCCACCAATGATAACAAGTGCTAAAAACTATACTAAAAAAAGAAAAAAGAAAAAAAGACAGACAGACCCCTAGGACAAATGGCAAAAGCAAAGCTATACAGATAAAATCACACAAAGAATCATACACATACACACTCACAAAAAGAGAAATAGGAAAAATATATATATATCGTTGCTCCCCAAGTCCACCTCCTCAATTTGGGATGATTCGTTGTCTATTCAGGTGTTCCACAGATGCAGGGTACATCAAGTTGATTGTGGAGATGTAACCTGTTGCTCCTGAGGCTGCTGGGAGAAATTTCCCTTTCTCTTCTTTGTTCGCTCAGCTCCTGGGGTTTAGCTTTGGATTTGGCCCCGCCTCTGCTTGTAGGTCCCCTGAGGGCGTCTGTTCTTTGCTCGGACAGGACGGGGTTAAAGGAGCAGCTGATTAGGGGGCTCTGGCTCCCTCAGGCGGGGGGGTGGGGGGGAGGAGTATGGAATGCGGGGCGAGCCTGTGTCGGCAGAGGCTGACGTGACGTTGCACTAGCCTGAGGCACACCATGTGTTCTCCCGGGGAAGTTGTCCCTGGATCACAGGACCCTGGCAGTGGCGGGCTGCACAGGCTCCCCGGAGGGGAGGTGTGGATAGTGACTTGTGCTTGCACAAGTCACACAGCTTCTTGGTGGCGGCAGCAGCAGCCTTAGCATCTCATGCCCATTTCTGGTGTTCGTGCTGATCTCTGTGGCTCGCACCCATCTCTGGAGCTCATTTAGGTAGTGCTCTGAATCCCCTCTCCTTGTGCACCCTGAAACAATGGTCTCTTGCCTCTTAGGCAGGTCCAGACTTTTTCCTGGACTCCCTCCCGGTAGCTGTGGCACAGTTGCCCCCTTCAGGCTGTGTTCACACAGCCAACCCCAGTCCTCTTCCTGGGGTCTGACATCCGAAGCCCGGGCCTCCTCTCCAAGCCCCCATCCACCCTAGCGGGTGAGCAGACAAGCCTCTCAGGCTGGTGAGTGCTGGTCGGCACCGATCCTCTGTGTGGGAATCTCTCCGCTTTGCCCTCCGCACCCCTGTTGCTGCACTCTCCTCCGTGGCTTCGAAGCTTCTCCCCTCCGCCACCTGCAGTCTCTGCCTGTGAAGTGGCTTCCTAGTGTGTGGAAACCTTTCCTCCTTCACAGCTCCCTCCCACTGTTGCAGGTCCCGTCCTTATTCTTTTGTCTCTGTTTTTTATTTTTTCTTTTGCTCTACCCAGGTACGTGGGGAGTTTCTTGCCTTTTGGGAAGTCTGCATTCTTCTGACAGCATTCAGTAGGTGTTCTGTAGGAGTTGTTCCACATGTAGATGTATTTCTGATGTATCTGTGGGGAGGAAGGTGATCTCCATGTCTTACTCCTCCACCATCTTGGAGGTCTCCCCTACAGCAGGTTCTTATTAGTTATCTATTTTATGCATATTAGTGTATATATGTCAATCCCAATCTCACAATTCATCCCCCCCCACCCCACTTTCCCCCCTTGGGGTCCATACCTTTGTTCTGTACCTCTGTGTCTCTATTTCTGCCTTACAACCCTGTTCATCTGTACCATTTTTCTAGATTCTACATATATACGTTAATATATGATATATTTTTTTCTCTTTCTGACTTACTTCACTCTGTATGACAGTCTCTAGGTCCATCCATGTCTCTCCAAATGACCCCAATCGTTCCCTTTTATGGTTGAGTAGTATACCATTGTATATATGGACCACAACTTCTTTATCCATTTGTCTGTTGATGGGCATTTAGGTTGCTTCCATGACCTGGCTATTGTAAATAGTGCTGCAATGAACACTGGGGTGCATGTGTCTTTTTGAATTATGGTTTTCTCTGGGTATATGCCCAGTAGTGGGATTGCTGGGTCATATGGTAATTCAATTTTTAGTTTTTTAAGGAACCTCCATACTGTTCTCAATAGTGGCTGTTTCAATTTACATTCCCACCAACAGTGCAGGAGGGTTCCCTTTTCTCCACACCCTCTCCAGCATTTATTGTTTGTAGATTTTTTTGATGACAACCATTCTGACCGGAATGAGGTTATACTGCATTGTACTTTTGATTTGCATTTCTCTAATGATTAGTGATGTTGAGCATCCTTTCATGTGTTTGTTGGCAATCTGTATGTCTTTGGAGAAATGTCTATTTAGGTTTTCTTCCCATTATTGGATTGGGTTGTTTGTTTCTTTGATATTGAGCTGCATGAGCTGCTTGTATATTTTGGAGATTAATCCTTTGTCAGTTGCTTCATTTGCAAATATTTTCTCCTATTCTGAGGGTTGTCTTTTGGTCTTGTTTATGGTTTCCTTTTCTGTGCAAAAGCTTTTAAGTTTCATTAGGTCCCATTTGTTTATTTTTGTTTTTATTTCCATTTCTCTAGGAGGTGGATCAAGAAAGATCTTGCTGTGATTTATGTCATAGGGTGCTCTGCCTACGTTTTCCTCTAAGAGTTTGATAGTGTCTGGCCTTACATTTCGGTCTTTAATCCATTTTGAGTTTATTTTTGTGTATGGTGTTAGGGAGTGTTCTAAATTCATTCTTTTACATGTACCTGTCTAGTTTTCCCAGCACCACTTATTGAAGAGGCTGTCTTTACTCCATTGTATATTCTTGCCTCCTTTATCAAAGATAGATAAGGTGACCATATGTGCATGTATTTATCTCTGGGCTTTCTATCCTGTTCCACTGATCTATATTTCTCTTTTTGTGCCAGTACCATACTGTCTTGATTACTTTAGCTTTGTAGTATAGTCTGAAGTCAGGGAGTCTGATTCCTTCAGCTGCATTTTTTTCCCTCAAGATTGCTTTGGTTATTCAGGGTCTTTCATGTCTCCATACAAATTTTAAGATTTTTTGTTCTAGTTCTGTAAAAAATGCCATTGGTAATTTGATAGGGATTGCACTGAACCTGTAGATTGCTTTGGGTAGTATAGTCATTTTCACAATGTTGATTCTTCCATTCCAAGAACATGGTATATCTCTCCATCTGTTTGTGTCATCTTTGATTTCTTTCATCAGTGTCTTATAGTTTTCTGAGTACAGGTGTTTTACCTCCTTAGGTAGGTTTATTCCTAGGTGTTTTATTCTTTTTGTTGCAATGGTGAATGAGATTATTTCTTTAATATTTCTTTCTGATCTTTCATTAGTATCGTGTCATCTGCAAACAGTGACAGTTTTACTTCTTCTTTTCCAATTTGGATTCCTTTTATTTCTTTTTCTTCTCTGATTGCCATGGCTGGGACTTCCAAAACTATGTTGAATAATAGTGGAAAGTGTGGACATCCTTTTCTTGTTCCTGATCTTAGAGGAAATGCTTTCAGTTTTTCACCATTGAGAATGATGTTGGCTGTGGTTTTGTCATATATGGCCTTTATTATGTTGAGGTAGGTTCCCTCTATGCCCACTTTCTGGAGAGTTTTTTATCATAAATAGGTGTTGAATTTTGTCAAGAGCTTTTTCTGCATCTATTGAGATGATCATATGGTTTTTATCCTTCAGTTTATTAATATGGTGTATCACATTGATTGATTTGCATATATTGAAGAATGCTTGCATCCCTGGGATAAATCCCACTTGATCATGGTGTATGATCCTTTTAATGTGTTTTTGGTTCTGTTTGCTAGTATTTTGTTAAGGATTTTTGCATCTATATTCATCAGTGATATTGGTCTGTAATTTTCTTTTTTTTTTTTGTAGTATCTTTGTCTGATTTTGGTATCAGGGTGATGGTGGCCTCGTCGAATGAGTTTGGGAGTGTTCCTTCCTCTGCAACTTTTTGGAAGAGTTTGAGAAGGATGGGTGTTAGCTCTTCTCTAAATGTTTGATAGAATTCACTTAGCTCTTCTCTAAATGTTTGATAGAATTCACCTGTGAAGCCATCTGGTCCTGGACTTCTGTTTGTTGGTTATTTCGTTCTTAAATAATTATAATTATTTACTAATTGGATATGTGTACTTGTTGAGAACTGCACAACTTTTTGAACCTTGGACACTGCTGCCTTTACTTGTTGTTGTACATTGATTTTTGTGTAGTACTTGCTTTTTATCACAGTAACCACAGAAAACCCACCTTCCTAAAGATATGACCCAATTGAAAGGAAATTGTGAGATCTAATGCCAAAACTATAAACTTCCTTGAGTTAGCAATTTGCTCAGCATCTGGCAGGTGCTGAGTATCTCTGTGTTACCCTCCAAAAATTAAGACATCCTGTGTGAGTTCACTGTTCACTTTGTGACCCAGGACACCTTGGTGCACAGTTTGGAAACTGTTGGTCCAACTGTATAAATGTGTTTTTTTAAAGTATTTGTTTATTTATTTATTTATGGCTGTGTTGGGTCTTTGTTTCTGCACTAGGGCTTTCTCTAGTTGTGGCAAGCGGGGGCCACTCTTCATCGCAGTGCGTGGGCCTCTCACTATCGCGGCCTCTCTTGTTGCGGAGCACAGGCTCCGGACGCGCAGGCTCAGTAATTGTGGCTCACGGGCCTAGTCGCTCCGTGGCACGTGGAATCCCCCCAGACCAGGGCTCGAACCCATGTCCCCTGCATTGGCAGGCAGATTCTCAACCACTGCGCCACCAGGGAAGCCCCCAACTGTATAAATTTATTGCCTCTCCTCATGTTGGAGGAAGTGTGTGGGCTAGAAGTTGGGATGAAGGCAAAGAATGGGGTTGAGAAAAATTGCTGAGAAAAATTGTCTTTACTTTCTCAAGACACATCTTCAGATTACACTCATTCTATAAAGAGGCATATCTAGGAAAACTCATGAGGCTGGGATCTTTCCTGGGAATGTTAAAGACATATTGTGCTAAGTAGGAATGGTTACCTCCATGAGTTCTGGGTAGGAATGGGTACCTCCCTGAGGACTGGGTCCATAGCATTATGCCTGGTACCACTGGTTACTTCTGCAACTATTGCTAGGCCAGTTATTCCTTCCTTACTTCTACCCTCCCCCTCTAACACCCTCCCTCCCTCCCTCCTTCCTTGCTTTCCACAAATGAATATTCTCCTCCATGTGAGCATACCCCAGTGATAAAAAGCAGGACCCAGGAGCCAGACTACCCACCATCTGCGACCATGTGTGACTTTGGCTAACATCTAAACTCTGTGCTTAATATTCTACTTCTGTAAAATGGGTTTAATAGAATGACGTACTTTATCAGTTTGTTATGAGATTGAAATGCCCTGACAGAGATTAGATCAGTGTCTGCTATGATGACGTGCAGGCAGCTCACCAAACACGTGTGACAAGATAGACTTTATCTCTGCTTCTCCCTGGCTTACAGTCCAGGGCAAAAGATAAATATCAAACCCTGTTTGTGCAAAAAATTAGTTGATTACAGTTCCGATGTGTGTTAAGAAGAAATGTAGTAGCCCATGTGAGCATTGCCACATGGGGATTTCACTTTGGTGTGTGTGTGTGTGTGTGTGTTTGGGGGGGGGCGGGTGGCGAGTATCTCGAATTCCTCCCAGAGTAAATGACACTTAAGTTGTGACTCAAAAGATGTATAGGAGCAAGTTAGGCCAAGGTCCCGTGGGTGGAGGAGGTGTGGAGAATGTTCCAAACAGAAGAAACACTGTGACCAAGACACTAAGACTCCTGCTACCGTGAAAACAAGGGTGAAAGCCTTAGGCAGAAGCCAAACCATATGACGCCTTGTGGTCCTTGGTAAGGAATCTGAAGAGTGATGGGAAGCCATTGAAGTGATTTGAGCAGAGGAATGGCATGACTTTGTCTTATAAAAGATCACTCTGGCTGCTGGGTGGAGAATAGACTCCAGTGGACAAGAGGGAAAACAGAAAGACCAGCTAGGAGCCTACTTGGAAATCCTTTGGGAGAAATAGGAGGTGGCCCTGCCTATGGTGGCAACAGAGCAGCAGACAGATTTGAGAGGTAATTAGGAGCCTGAATGGATATGATGGGTTGACTGTGGAAAGAGAGGAAAAACCAGGCAAATGCCCAGAAGTCTTCCCAGAAAGGTTGGGAGGAAGGAAGGTGGGATGTGATGACAGGGCTGGGGAGCCCTGCAGGAGGGACAGTGCCCATAAAAGACTCCTGGGAGGGTACGAAGGAGCCAGATGACGCAGCTCTCCAAACCACTCTCTGCAAGTACTTCTTAGATCATTGAAATAAAAGCGGATCTCTGCGTTTCTCTTCTGAGATGTCCAGATAACTATCCCAGGTCTTCACTTTATTTTGTACAAAGGCCAGCCCTGGCATAGAAAATGAAAACCTCCATTCCACAAAGAACCCACTGCGGTTTTCAAGTTCTTAATCAACCTAAGATGTATGTGGAGTCATTCAAAACAAAGTTTATTGTTATGCTGTCCACGCACAGGCCTGTCCAGATTTGCTGTCAGTTCCTTTCTCCCTCTCTATGGAGCCATCTTTCTTTCTTGTATTTAAGGGAAAAAATGTTTTTGATATTAATTAAGTTACATGGCAATTTCCTCCCCCTAATTAAAGTGGAACCTTCTCACAGGACACTTTGAAGTGCGGCTCTGTGGATATAAGAAACTTTTCATCCTCCGCCAGGGCTCTGTACTGTCTCTTCATATTGTTCACTTCAGTCAGAATAAAACTCTTTCTGATAATGAAGGGAAGAACATTTCACTTTTCCCAGCTATGACACAGTCAAGCCGGCCTGGCGTGGGATGTGGAGGAGCCGTTGGGGGGGCTGGAGGCGACAGCTCAGGTGCATCTGGGAAGGGGTTGATGGGGTGACAGGGCTGAAAGTTGGGTGAGGGAGACATAAGTTGGAGTGGGAGGGGTGCTGGGAGCCATTTCTCTTGGGATTATTGGGAGAGTGGCAGCACCCTGCTCCCGGGAGATAACAAATCCATCAACGACTTTTCGCCATGATCTTTGATATCCTTAATGAAAAGTGTAGTGGTTGGATCGTGGGTTCTTCTGTTCTGATTTCCAGGGGACAGTTCCTGTGCTTCGTTTGGGCCCAGAGGACCCCCTGAAATTCTCAGAGAGGGAACAGTGACCAAAGATGTAAGGAGAAAGGAAGAGAAGAAAGTGGGAAAGTACAGCACGTGTAGCAGCAGTGGAGAGGGATAATCTGGAAAGGAGGGAGGAATCAGTCCCTCACCCTGAAAAAAACTCCCTCAGCCGGGGAGACAGTTTTGACTTTCAAACCTGCTGGTTCCTTTGATTTACTCTTTCCCTCCCTCCAAGAGTTTCTCTTTCAAGCCCCTCTGAATGCCATGGAGGTGAGGAAAGAAAAGGAAGGCATCTTGTCCCCTCCTTGCCCAGAAACCAACTTCTCATGAGAACATCCCGGGGAGGAAGCAGAGGCCACTGGTTTTCATCTGCGAATCTGATTGCTGGTGTTTTCCCTGTAGGTATCGACAGCCAGGAAAACATACCACAGAGCGAACCACAAACAACCCTGGTATGTCCACCTCCTCCCCACCAAACTGCCACCAGCCCAGAGTGTCAGACGCTCTAATTGGATTAGTGCTCTTTCTCCAGCTGTCTCAAGGTGTCTCTCAAATAGCTCCGAAGCCACAGACAAAGGCAAATGGAAGAGGCATAGAAGGAGGTATAGAAGGATGCAGGTTCCCTTCACCTGGTCCCTCCTTCAGCAGCTGCCCCCTCCTGTCTCAGGCCAAGGAGGCAGGAGCAGGTCCCCAACAGGAGGACTTAGCTTCCCACCTGGCCTGCAAATCCCTGAAGAAATAGGCCCTGAAACAGGGAAAGGCAGGGTGGCTAGCAGAGCTGGGCAGGTAGCGGGGTTTATCCTGATGTCCTGCAGCTTAATTCAGTAACTTCAACTCAACTCCATACATGGGATGTGGTGATGACTCCTGGGTGCCGGGCGTCAGGCTGGGAGGTGGGAAGGAGTCCCTGAATGCCAGAGGTTCCCAGCCTCGCCGGTGGTGGTGCCCAAACGTACGAGAAAAAAACCACACGCTCCAGGAGCATCAGGAAGGCAGATTTGATTCCAGCTTGGGGAGGCCTGATAAAAGCCTCGGGGATGTGCCATTTCTGCATGACATTTGGGAGGCTGGAAAGATGGCAAGAGGAATGTTCCAGACAGAGAGGCAACAGGTGGAAGGTGCTGATGGGGGCTATGCCTCGTGTAGCAGCAAGTTTGGGGTACTTTAACCCTGAAGGTATTGCTGGGGCCCAAGGGGAGCTGAGGGGAGGGACGGAGAGGCCCTGCAGAGAGGCCGCTGCGGCAGAGCAAGACCTGGTCTACCAGGCTGAAGAGCCGGCCTTTCTTTTCTGTGTCTTGTTTGCATCATGGGGCATCATGGAAGACTTACGAGATGTGGAGTGATGGGATTAGACTGATATTTTAGAGGAACAGCTCAGCTCCCTTTTGGCACATGCTCCCTAATCCTTTATCCTCTCCACACGGCTTGCCATCAAAAAAGCTAGGAACACTTAAGCAAACTACAGTGTGTGGCTTAGGAGAAATCCAGAGCCATGGCATGAACTTCTTTACCTCCCGCACCTGGCCCTGTGGACAATTTCAGCAAAGCTCCAACAAGCACGGCATGGACTACAGAATGGCTTTTCCTGAGGACCTTGATCAAGCACCATCCCTTCCCCGTCCCCGGCCATGCTGACTCTCGGTACGTGGGTATCATAATAACCCAACTGAATATACAAATAATAATACAAATAATAGGCCACATCCACCCATTCTCCAGAGCTCCTCCACCTCCACCTCCACCCAGAGTGCAGGCAGCCTCCCTTGATTTTGTTCCCTTAAGACACAGCCTTGCAGAGGGATGAGAGTACACCCCCAACTGATGGAGCCGGATTAGTCATTGCATCCCCCTGAGGTTGGCAAGGGCAGGAAAGGTGTTCTGACCAGGGCAGGTGGCCCTGCCGAGCTGAGTGATGGAGATGATATATGTATATTAATTCTGCAGTCAGACCCTAGAGCTGTGTGATAACCTGTGCTCTTTATATTTTGGCAGTGAACCTATGCTGGCCAGCTGGGAGTCAGGATTGTGTTTTAGATGTCCTCTGAATACTCTGGAACTTCTTTCTGCAGCATGGCTCCGTGGAAAATGCTTCCTCTGATGAAAGCAGCAAATTCCACTTGCTTGAATAGCTACATAGGAAAGTTAGCTTAACAACTATTTTGTGCTTTACTATTAAAGAAAAAGCCACTCACATTCCATTTAACGTTCACAGAATTCCTTGAAGATTTTAGGGTAGATATCATTATACCCATTTTACAGATGAGGAAACTAAAGCTCAGAGAGGTTAAATAATTTCCCCTAAATCCCACAGCTCCTAATTGCAGAGCAAAGATAATCCCTGGCCTTCTGAGGCTAAATCAAATGTATTTTCTGCCACAGACATATTTCTGATGAATACCAATCCCTCCTCATCCGGAGGCAGGCCAGTTTGTGGATACTAGGATCCAACACCTGATTCTTATTGCAGGGCTTCCTAAGGGCTGGGTCTTCAGCGCTGACGAAAGCCAGATTCCAGCTGCCAGCCGTAGGAGAAACCTGCAGGCGTTCCAGCCAACCCAGAGACCTAGAAAGAAAACCCAAGCATTCTTAACCTTTAAAAATATCTTAGCCTGTGGGCAGATAAATTAACTCCAGGACTCTGCGGAGATTAAACCTCATTTTATGGTTTGCTTGTTAAAAACGCATAACTCCAAATCTCACCAGAGATTGCAATTAAGATAGCATGGGGCTAAAGCTATATGAGAAGTATTATTTACTCCTGGTTCCCCGCAAAGTCCAAAACGACAATGGGCTTTTCCATTTCGTAACCTGCAGTCGATCTGAAGCCACCTGCCTTTGTACCTAAAGTACTTTAGGACACGTGCTTCTTCTCTCCGAGCATTGCTGCTGCCACCGTTCTGTTATCCTTTGTGGTTGCCCAAAGTAACCATAAAAACCCAAGTTAAAACAAAGTTTCCAGGGCGTTAATGTTCAAGAGACACCAAGAACACTTTTTACCATCTGCTCCTCTACTGTTCCCACCTGAGGGGCTCTTTTCCTGTGTTCCCCTTTGAATGCTGGAATTGTACAAGCCCCAAATAGCTCCCTGATTTCTAGCAAAGTCCAAGGAAAAGCCAGGTCACCCTGAAGCAGACTGATCTCGCTAAAATATGCCCAAGAGAGAACCATCACACATCTTCTCAACCATCCCTGTTAGAGATCTCATGTAAGAAGGGCACACAGATTTTCTCTCCTGAACTTCTGTGAATAGTTACTTTGTTTATGCAAAAACACCACCCAGAACTGTTTAGATGACTCTTTCTGGGATCCTTGTTACCTCTCAAGATTAGTGGTTCATTTTTTCCCATCCTCTGTATGGATAGAAGAGATACAGAAGGAACAAGAGCCTTACTCGGAGAAATTCCATCCTGGGTACTGTAGTGCAGTGAGGGTCTTTCTCGAATTTGTCTTTTCCATCTTAAGACTCACCTGGGACCAATTCCAGATGCCTTGGGAGAGTTACTCAACCATTTTGGAGACTGGTATAGTGGAAGAACACTGAATGGGGAGTTAGGAGAACTGGATTTTAGACCAATCTTTACTTCCTACTAGCTCATCTTCATCTAGACACAATGTCTTGCTGGTTGTTAAATTCCTCCTTGTAAAAGAAGGGACTGGGCTTCCCTGGTGGCGCAGTGGTTGAGAATCTGCCTGCCAATGCAGGGGACACGGGTTCGAGCCCTGGTCTGGGAAGATCCCACATGCCGCGGAGCAACTAGGCCCGTGAGCCACAATTACTGAGCCTGCGCGTTTGGAGCCTGTGCTCCGCAACAAGAGAGGCCGCGATAGTGAGAGGCCCGCACACCGCGATGAAGAGTGGCCCCCGCTTGCTGCAATTAGAGAAAGCCCTCTCACAGAAATGAAGACCCAACACAGCCAAAAATAAATAAATAAATAAAAATTAAAAAAAAAAAGAAGGGTCTACTATGATTAAATGTGTTAAGCGTGATCTAATTGCCTTGTAAGCATCAACTCTATAAAGTAGCCCAAGGTCACACAGCTAGTCAGAGGCAGGGCCAAGATTCAAATTGAGGTCTGCTGGACTCATGAGCCCAGATTTCTAACCACTGTGCTATTCTACCTCTCTAGGTGGGCCCTCTCAGCTCTATTCTCCAATGAGAGTTTCTTACAGGCAAAGAAAAGACTTCTCACATTAGATGAGAAATAGACTTTCTATCCCAATTCGTTGCTTTTCTGTCCACTGGGTTAATCCTCCAGCCCCTGAATGCCACAAAAACTCTGAACCAGCCCTGCATTATTTTCCCCTTCTCTGGTGATGATCTGGGGCTGATTTGGCCAAACTTCTAAGTCTGTTGCCTAGCAAGTCCCAGCACATCTGGAGCCCTGCTGTTGTCTAAATTACACAGCTGTCTGCAGCAAAGATGCAGTCATCAGAAAGCTGCTGCCCAATGGAAATCCAGAGAACAATCTTTATATGGATCGGCTCTTTATACCTTTGTGTGGATTTCACTTCTCACTCACAAAGACAACGGGGGCGAGTTAGCAGAGCTCACACTGAGATGTGAGTGACTTTATAACCAGCATGAGGAAGATTTTCCACAGAAAACCCTCTTCTCTCCTGGTGACAAACCTGAATTTTTGCTAAGGGGGGAAAAAAAGCTCTCTCTCCAAGAGAATTTGTATGGACCCAAGGGCTTTGAAATGGAAAAAAGCTAGAAGATTTCTCTGAGGCAAAGAGATACCACCAAATAGTGCAGTCTCCAAATTTAGGTTTTGTAGACATGCACAGTAAAAGTTTCCAAAAGCTTAAGGAGGCAGAGCCAATTTGAAGCTTTTTCTTTCTTTTTTTTTTTTTTTAAATGCAGTAGGATAGGAAATATTGTTTTGGGAGTGGGGAAGATTGAAACCTGCAGTGAAAGGAAATGAAAAACCAAAATCTCTGCTGGAGGTGTCGATAAAAACTAGAAAAGAAGAAGAAAAAAAAAAAAAAAGAAAGAAAGCAAAACTGACCAGTCTTATTTAGCTCCCCAAGGAGAGAAGTGCTGCAGAAAAGAAGAAAGTGACAACAGTCAGCCCTGTGATCTCCCATCCTATTAATCAGGCCTCTCCAGCAGCTGACAGTCTCCCAGACAAAGGCCACGGATGTTCAAAATGGCGACCACATGCACCGCAGGATCCTGAAATACCGTCTGCATCAAGAAGACCAATGAAATCATACTCAAAATTGAACCTCAGAATCTCAAAACTGGATGGGACCTTAGAGGTCCTCTGGTCCAGCCCCCTCATTTTGCAGTTGAGGAAACTGAGGCACAGAGGTCACGAGACTGGTTGATCAAAAGTGGGAACACGGTCCCGAATCTCTACCTTCTGACTGCTGTTTCCTGTTACAGCACACGGACAACCCAAACTCCGTGGTGTTATAATAATTTGCACGTGTGTTATCTCCAGAGAATAATGGGGTCACTTTTTATAAACCATATTATTGGTTGAACCATATGGATTAAGTAGAACTCATCAATGACTTTTAATATATTAGTGACAGCAGCCATTTTTTCCCTGTGTGTTAGGTGTGTGTATTTAGTTCCACGGTGCTTCCAAAATGCAGTTCTCTTTATGTGAAGGCCAAAAAGGTGAGTCAGTGAGCTGGGATGAGGATTCCTTCCCTCCCGGGGTTTTGTCAGTGACCTAATTTATTAATTTTACCTCCCTCCCAGTTTAGAAACCTGGACACAACTAAAACTCTTCACATTAGCTGTCAGTGTTGTCACTCACACTTGTATCAATAATCCTGAACTCTGACAACTTCCCTTATTTTTAGACCTAAATCCTATCTTATAATATAAATATCACACTCTAGGCAGGGCACCATAGAGCAATGATTGCACTTCCCAGGTGAGGTGAATTACTTGACCTCGACTCTTCAAGGCAACCTCTGAGATGTGTTCTAATCACTCGGAGGCAATGGGGCAGAAGTTTAATACTACTAAATTGTACAGGAAAAAAGAGGGCACCCGTTCTTTTGACAGATCTCCAGGTCCTTCCCTCCAGAGAGGAAAAAGTGAAGGTGGGGTGGGTTGTCAGTGCAATGAGGGGGTTAGTACAGGGTGCTGTGCCCATAATAAGGGGAATCCATCCCAGTGGAGGATATCGGACTGTCTTCCTGAATTTGTACGGTGCTTGCAATTTACAAGCGTCTTTCACTTGCATTGTTGCACTGATCCCCAGGACAGCATTTGGGATTTTTATCTACAAGTTAGAATATTGGATAATGTCCTCTGTGATGAATTTTCAGATCTCCCATTGTACAGATGAGAAAACTGAGGACTGAAGAGGAGAGGTAATTTGGACAAAGCTGGTATTCAAATTCAGATCTTTCTACCCCCTCCTCCATATTACTCATTTAGTGTGGTTTTCCCCACGTCCTGGCACATTAGGTCAGGCAAAAGTGAGGTACTTAGTTTCATTCATTGAATCAACCTTTGTTCTTTGATTAATGTCAACAAAATGCCATGACATAAAACAACGTGTAAGGCTCAGAAGTACAGCGATCACTGGCTTCCTTACACTCTGTACTCAAAGGAGAATTTTTAGTGTAAACTTCCAGGATTATGGATGATTATGGATTCCAGCTGGGTATCTGAAAAGATCTTTCAGGGAGAAATTAGTAGAAGGGTTCCAAAAAGACACCCAAGTCATAGTTTCCAGTTTGCTTTATCAAGAGAGTTCTACTGCCCTTTGCCTTTCACCTTCCATCCTGCCTTTATGCCCAGCTACCTCCCCACAGCCTCACATGGCCTGTCTTCTGCATGCCCCACACACGCAGCACACAGTGTCACACACCGGAGCCTGCACATGCAGGCTCACATGCTTTTTTGGTGGGCACTGTCCACCCACACCTCCCTTCGTTCCCATCACATTTTGGTCCCTGAAGCTCTCTTTCCCTCCTCCCTCGTCCTGGCCTGCTAAGAGTGCACCATGGGGGTGATGTGCATTGCCCTCCAGCCCAGGAACACCCCAGAACAGCTGCCTGTCCCCGGGCTAATGTCCCGGCGCCTCCCACATCTCCCCAGCCCCTTCTCCCTGCGTACTCAGCAATCACTCCAACCTCCGCGTCACACTTTCCCGGAGCTCCTTCTGACAAGTTTATCAAGTTGAGAGATGACACTGTCAACGGGCATATCCAAAAAAAAAAAAAAAAAAAGAAAGGAAAAAGAAGGGAGAGGGGGAAAAACGCCTGGAGCATCCCTTGATGCTGCAAGGAGAGTTCTGCGCTCCCAAGGTCATGCGGGTGGGCTAGAAGAGGCAGCCTCATTCTTTACCATTTCTTGATTCTTAAGTGAGCCTCGCCCAGTGGGTGCCTGGTGCAGCTCCCTCTGGGCAGCCTTTGCTTGGGGTGGGGTCCGGGAGCCCTGTGCTTCCGTAAGAGATTGCTTGGTAAGACAATGGCTGAGCTGATAATGCCAGCAAAGTCATGACACCAGGGACCTCTTACAATTTTAAGATCCAATCAACTTTAAAATATCACCATCTACGGTGGATTTGAGCAGGGGCTATAGCAAACGATTGATCCTGGTATATTTACTGAGAGCACGGGCACCCTGCTGAAATATTCATCTGGGATGAGGGTGGTGGGGAAGACGAGGGGCTGAGAAGCATCGGACTGCTCAGCTCTGGCTAAAAGTCCCTTGACAAAATGTTTCATTAGGAAAATACAGATGCTATTTTGTATATATGTATTTATTCTATACAAAAATTCCAAGAGTCAGACACACAGGAGGAACTTATAAAGAGACCTGCCTCCTTTATCAGGCCTCTTCCCCAACTCTGTCCCTCACTCAGGAAATGCATATGCTCCAGGGGTTGCCTGGGACCCCTCTTCCCTGGGACTTGGCTCCCTCCCAGTTTCTACATTTCTCCCCATATCTGTGCCTTTCCAGTCACCGCCCTGGAGGTTCTGCAACCTCAGCCCGGTTGGAGGAATGCGGCCTGGCCCCAGGACAGTCAGGATGAGGGGTAGTCTGCCTGCATTAACCAAGCCCTTGGAGATGGGAGGTGAGATGCAGAGAAGGCAGAAGCCAGTACAAATGACCCTGAGCAATTTATGGTTAACGCCACCAGTCCCCTGCCTCCCCCACCCAGGGAAACATCAATAAGTCATAGAGTTGCTATCCCGAGCCTGGGCTTGCAGTGTGGCCATGGGAAGAAGGACAAAGAAACTACCTCTTTCCTGTAGGAGCAGAGCTTATTGCTTGCAGTTAATGGGAGGGGGGAGGGGAAGGGTGGCCCTGTGGACATTCCAGTCACCGACAGCCTGGACCTCCTCGAAGATACTCTGCCTGGGGGGAGGGCACGTCAACTCCTTTGCAAGTGGGAGAGGGATCTTGTTCATCTTCCTAGCAAGCCGGATCCTGAGTTTCTCCAGTTAGAAATCCTGGTTTCTTTTTAAAGATCTATAAAAGCATACTTGGATTTGTGATTTCATATTTGTTTTGGAGACACTGGTCCACTTTTGTTCCTTAAAACTGCTGCCTGTGGCTCTCCCATCTCTGTTACTCCCTGTGCCCGGATGCCCAGCTTTGTTAGGAAGGAAGTCTCTGCAGCTCTTAGGCTCGGGTCCCACGCCCCCTTGCCTGCCCTTCTGTAAGATTTTCCCAAGGTCAAGCTCCCCTTCTTGCATTTCCGTAGCACGTTATTTGGAGTTTTGATACATTAGTCACCATGTTGAACTGCAACCTTCCCTGTCTATCTCTTCTTTGGATGGTCAGCTTCTGCAGAGCAGGGACCTTCTATCTCTACACCCCCAGGTCCTTGTATGGTGCCTCACATGTATTTGATGTTCATATCATGCTGGATATACAGAACAAGTCCGCTCATCTTCCCTCAGTCATTGCCAGGAAGAAACTTTTTCTTCTAAGCTAAATCCATTAATCCATCAAGCAACTTTTGGTCAATGAATAAAATATGAACTTGAACCATATGAAACTACCAACATTTAACTACCTTAGACCTACAAAAATGGTAATTTCATATGGTTCAACCAAATCTATGACATAGACACCGCCTTCTAGGAGGGAAGGAATAAAAGGAAACTAGCTTTTGTTGCACATCAACTGGGTGTCAGGTACTTTATGAGTATCATCTCATTTAGTTTACTCCTCATATGATTCTGGTTCAGAAGAAAAAAATAAACATAAAAGAAACAAAATATTTAGATGCTAAGGTGGGTGGTACTGTGGGGACAGTGTGATGGGAAAAAAGTCTTATTTGGCTGGTGAAGGCTTCATAATGAAGGTGGGCTTCAGCCAGCCCTGAAGGACAGGCTTCTGGAGTCAGCCTACGTCACATGAGGTGCACCCTCCTTTGTCCCATGGAGCACACACTCTGCTTGCCTCCATCACAGCACTCCTCACCTGGCATCCCTGCTATTCATTTCCCCGTCTGTATCCATCCTACACCCTGGGCAGGTCCTCAGGGCAGGGGTCACGTTGCCTTCATCTTTGTATCCTTCTGTGCAGAGAGATGCCTGGCACACTGCTTACTCAAATGTTTGTTGGGAATGTATACAGAGAAGATGATGCAGTGAATTCCAACAACAGATTCAAAGATTTCTCAGAGGCAGATATACACCTTCTCCCCAGCCTCCCCACCAGGGGACCTGTGTGCTGACAAGGGCTCTAGAGGATGGGGTCCAACAGGGCTGAGCCAAGCGTTAAGGAGGACGAGTGCCAGGAGAGGATCACAATTTCAAATAAGCATTAATAGACGAATCCTTTTTTTTTCGTTTCCTGTTTCCCTGGCTGGTCAACACGATTCTTACATAAACCCTCAATTCCAGATCATACAACTGTCTCCCATAGGGACCGGGAAGATGCCTGATATACTCATAATAACAGCTACCAATCACTGAGCACTCCAAGATAGGTATTATCGTCCCCATTTTATAGATGGAGAAGGCATATACCTTGCCCAAGGTTACAAGCTAAAATTCCTGGTGGTTCTGGTTTTAAAACCCAAACTTTTTTTTTTTTTTAAATGAAGTAGAGTTGATTTACAATGTTGTATTAGTTTCAGGTGTACGGCAAGTTCAGTTTTATATATATGTGTATATATATATATATTCTTTTTCAGGTTCTTTTCACTTACGGGTTATTACAAGATATTGAGTATAGTTCCCAGGGCTATACAGTAGGACCTTGTTGGTTATCTATTTTATATACACTAATGTGTATATGTTAATCCCAAACTCCTAATTTATCCCTCCCCCATTCCCCTTTAGTAACCATAAGTTGTTTTTTTTTTAACATCTTTATTGGAGTATAATTGCTTTACATTGTTGTGTTAGTTGCTGCTGTATAACAAGGCGAATCAGCTATACATATACATATATCCCCATATCTCTTCACTCTTGTGACTCCCACCTGCCCTCCCTATCTCACCCCTTTAGGTGGTCACAAAGCATGGAGCTGATCTCCCTGTGCTATGCGGCTGCTTCCCAATAGCTATCTATTTTATATTTGGTAGTGTATATATGTCCATGCCACTCTCTCACTTCGTCCCAGCTTACCCTTTCCCCTCCCTGTGTCCTCAAGTCCATTCTCTACGTCTGCATCTCTATTCCTGTCCTGCCCCTACGTTCTTCAGAACCTTTTTTGTTTTTTTTTTTATTCCATATATATGTGTTAGCGTACGGTATTTGTTTTTCTCTTTCTGACTTACTTCACTCTGTATGACAGACTCTAGGTCCATCCACCTCACTACAAATAACTCAATTTCGTTTCTTTTTATGGCTGAGTAATATTCCATTGTATATATGTGCCACATCTTCTTTATCCATTCATCTGTCGATGGACACTTAGGTTGCTTCCATGTCCTGGTTATTGTAAATAGTGCTGCAATGAACATTGTGGTACATGACTCTTTTTGAATTATGGTTTTCTCAGGGTATATGCTCAGTAGTGGGATTGCTGGGTCGTATGGTAGTTCTATTTTTAGTTTTTTAAGGAACCTCCATACTTTTCTCCATAGTGACTGTATCAATTTACATTCCCACCAACAGTGCAAGAGGGTTCCCTTTTCTCCACATCCTCTCCAGCATTATTGTTCGTAGAATTTTGATGGTGGCTATTCTTACCGGTGTGAGGTGATACCTCACTGTAGTTTTGATTTGCATTTCTCTAATGATTAGTGATGTTGAGCATCCTTTCATGTGTTTGTTGGCAATCTATATATCTTCTTTGGAGAAATGTCTATTTAGGTCTTCTGCCCATTTTTGGATTGGGTTGTTTGTTTCTTTGATATTGAGCTGCATGAGCTGCTTGTGTATTTTGGAGATTAATCCTTTGTCAGTTGCTTCATTTGCAAATATTTTCTCCCATTCTGAGGGTTGTCTTTTCATCTTGTTTATGGTTTCCTTTGCTGTGCAAAAGCTTTTAAGTTTCATTAGGTCCCATTTGTTTATTTCTGTTTTTATTCCCATTCCTCTAGGAGGTGGGTCAAAAAGGATCTTGCTGTGATTTATGTCATAGAGTGTTCCGCCTATGTTTTTCTCTAAGAGTTTGATAGTGTCTGGCCTTACATTTAGGTCTTTAATCCATTTTGTGTCTTTAATCTATCTTTGTGTATGGTGTTAGGGAGTGTTCTAATTTCATTACAGTTTTCCCAGCACCACTTTGAAGAGGCTGTCTTTTCTCCATTGTATATTCTTGCCTTCTTTATCAAAGATAACGTGACCATATGTACGTGGGTTTATCTCTGGGCTTTCTATCGTTTTCCATTGATCTATATTTCTGTTTTTGTGCCAGCAACATACTGTCTTGATTACTGTAGATTTGTAGTATAGTCTGAAGTCAGGGACACCTGATTCCTCCAGCTCCGTTTTTCTTTCTCAAGATTTCCTTGGCTATTCGGGGTCTTTTGTGTTTCCATACAAACTGTGAAATTTTTTGTTCTAGTTCTGTGAAAAATGCCATTGGTAGTTTGATAGGGATTGCATTGAATCTGTAGATTTATTTGGGTAATATAGTCATTTGCACAATGTTGATTCTTCTAATCCAAGAACATGGTATATCACTCCATCTGTTTGCATCATCTTTAATTTCTTTCATCAGTGTCTTATGGTTTTCTGAGTACAGGTCTTTTACCTCCTTGGGTAGGTTTATTCCTAGGTATTTTATTCTTTTTGTTGCAATGGTAAACAGGAGGAAACGGGTGTCCTTAATTTCTCTTTCAGATTTTTCATCATTAGTGTATAGGAATACAAGAGATTTCTGTGCCTTAATTTTATATCCTGCTACTTTACCATATTCATTGATTAGCTCTAGTAGTTTTCCGTAGCATCTTTAGGTTTCTCTATGTATAGCATCATGTCATATGTAAACAGTGACAGTTTTACTTCTTCTTTTCTGATTTGGATTCCTTTTATTTCTTTTTCTTCTCTGATTTCTGTGGCTAAAACTTCCAAAAGTATGTTGAGTAATAGTGGTGAGAGTGGACAACCTTGTCTTGTTCCTGATCTTAGAGGAAATGGTTGTGGTTTTTCACCACTGAGAACGATGTTGGCTGTGGGTTTGTTATACATGGCCTTTATTATGTTGAGGTAAGTTCCCGCTATGCCTGCTTTCTGGAGGTTTTTTTTCATAAATGGGTGTAGAATTTTGTCGAAAGATTTTTCTGCATCTATTGAGATGATCATATGGTTTTTATCCTTCAGTTTGTTAATATGGTGTATCACATTGATTGATTTGCTTATATTGAAGAATCCTTTCATTCCTGGGATAAACCCCATTTGATCATGGTCTATGATCCTTTTATTGTGCTGTTGGATTCTGTCTGCTAATACTTTGTTGAGGATTTTTGCATCTATGTTCATCAGTGATATTGGCCTGTAGTTTTCTTTCTTTGTGACATCTTTGTCTGGTTTTGCTATCAGGGTGATGGTGACCTCGTAGAATGAGTTTGGGAGTGTTCCTTCCTCTGTTATATTTTGGAAGAGTTTGAGAAGGATAGGTGTTAGCTCTTCTCTAAATGTTTGATAGAATTCGCCTGTGAAGCCATCTGGTCCTGAGCTTTTGTTTGTTGTAAGATTTTTAAGCACAGTCTCAATTTCAGTGCTTGTGATTGGTCTGTTTGTATTTTCTATTTCTTCCTGGTTCAGTCTCGGAAGGTTGTGCTTTTCTAAGAATTTGTCCATTTCTTCCAGGGTGTCCATTTTATTGGTGTATAGTTGCTTGTAGTAATCTCTCATGATCCTTTGTATTTCTGCAGTGTCAGTTGTTACTTCTTCTTTTTCATGTCTAATTCTGTTGACTTGAGTCTTCTCCATTTTTTTCTTGATGAGTCTGGCTAATGGTTTATCAATTTTGTTTATCTTCTCAAAGAACCAGCTTTTAGTTTTATTGATCTTTGCTATGGTTTCCTTCATTTCTTTTTCATTTATTTCTGATCTGATTTTTATGGTTTTTTTCCTCCTGCTAACTTTGGGGCGTATTTTTCTTCTTCTTTCTCTAATAGTTTTAGGTGTAAGGTTAGGTTGTTTACTTGAGATTTTTCTTGTTTTCTGAGGTAAGATTGTAATGCTATAAACTTCCCCCTTCAAACTGCTTTTGCTGCATTCCATAGCTTTTGGGTCGTCGTGTTTTCATTGTCATTTGTTTCTATGTATTTTTTGATTTCCTCATTGATTTCTTCACTGATCTCTTGGTTATTTAGTAGTACATTGTTTAGCCTCCATGTGTTTGTATTTTTTACAGTTTTTTTCCCTGTAATTGACATCCAGTCTCATAGCGTTGTGGTCGGGAAAGATACTTGAATGATTTCAATTTTCTTAAATTTACCAAGGCTTGATTTGTGACCTGAGATACGATCTATCCTGGAGAATGTTCCATGAGCACTTGAGAAGAAAGTGTATTCTGTTGTTTTTGGATGGAATGTCCTATAAATATCAATTAAGTCCATCTTGTTTAATGTATCATTTAAACCTTGTGTTTCCTTATTTATTTACACTTTGGATTATCTGCCCATTGGTGAAAGTGGGGTGTTAAGTCACCTACTATTATTGTGTTACTGTCGATTTCCCCTTTTATGGTTGCTAACATTTGCCTTATGTATTGAGGTGTTCCATGTTGGGTGCATAAATATTTACAATTGTTATATCTTCTTCTTGGATTGATCCCTTGATCATTATGTAGTGTCCTTTTTGTCTCTTGTAGTAGTCTTTATTTTAAAGTCTATTTAATCTGATATGTATAGTGCTATGCCAGCTTTCTTTTGATTTTCATTTGCATGGAATATCCTTTTCCATCCCCTCACTTTCAGTCTGTGTGTGTCGCTAGGTCTGAAGAGGGTCTCTTGTATACAGCATATATACGGGTCTTGTTTTTGTACCCATTCAGCCAGTTTATGTCTTTTGGTTGGAGCATTTAATCCATTTACATTGAAGGTAATTATCGATATGTATGTTCCTATTACCATTTTCTTAACTGTTTTAGGTTTGTTATTGTGGGTCTGTTCCTTCTCTTGTGTTTCCTGTCTAGAGAAGTTCCTTTAGCATTTGTTGTAAAGCTGGTTTGGTGGTGCTGAATTCTCTTAGCTTTTGCTTGTCTGTAAAGGCTTTAATTTCTCCATTGAATCTGAATGAGGTCCTTCCTGGGTAGAGTAATCTCAGTCGTAGATTTTCCCTTTCGTCACTTTAAATATGTCCTGTCACTCTCTTCTGGCTTGCGGAGTTTCTGCTGAAATATCAGCTGATAACCTTATGCGGAGTCCCTTGTATGTTGTTTGTTGCCTTTTGCTTGCTGCTTTCAATATTTTTTCTTTGTATTTAACTTTTTATAGTTTGATTAATATGTGTCTTGGTGTGTTTCTCCTTGGATTTATCCTGTATGGGACTCTCTGCACTTCCTGGACTTGATTGACTATTTCCTTTCCTGTATTAGGGAAGTTTTCAACTAAAATCTCTCCAAGTATTTTCTCAGTTCCTTTCTTTTTCTCTTCTTCTTCTGGGACCCCTATAATTCAAATGTTGTTGCATTTAATGTTGTCCCAGAGGTCTCTGAGACTGTCCTCAATTCTTTTCATTCTTTTTTCTTTATTCTGCTCTGCAGTAGTTATTTCCACTATTTTATCTTCCAGGTCACTTATCCATTCTTCTGCCTCATTTATTCTGCTATTGATTCCTTCCAGAGAATTTTTAATTTCATTTATTGTGTTGTTCATCATTGTTTGTTTGCTCTTTAGTTCTTCTAAGTCCTTGTTAAACATTTCTTGTATTTTCTCCATTCTATTTCCAAGATTTTGGATCATCTTTACTATCATTACTCTGAATTCTTTTCCAGGTAGACTGCCTATTTCCTCATCCTTTGTGTGGTCTGGTGCGTTTTTACTTTGCTCCTTAATCTGCTGTGTATATCTCTGTCTTCTCATTTTGCTTAACTTACTGTGTTTGGGGTCTCTTTTCACAGGCTGCATGTTCATAGTTCCCGTTGTTTTTGGTGTCTGCCCCCAGTGGGTAAGGTTGGTTCAGTGGGTTGTGTAGGCTTCCTGGTGGAGGGGACTGTTGCCTGTGTTCTAGTGGATGAGGCTGGATCTTGTCTTTCTAGTGGGCAGGACTGTGTGCGGTGGTGTGTTTTGGGGTGTCTCTGAACTTATTATGATTTTAGGCAGCCTCTCTGCTAATGGGTGGGGTTGTGTTCCTTTCTTGCTAGTTGTTTGGTATGGGGTGTCCAGCACTGGAGCTTGCTGGTCATTGAGTGGAGCTGGGTCTTAGCCTTGAGACAGAGATCTCTGGGAGAGCCCTTGCTGATTGATATTACATGGGGCTAGGAGGTCTCCGGTGGTCTTGTATCCTGAACTCAGCTCTCCGACCTCAGAGCCTTAGACCTGACACTTGACAGGAGCACTAAGACCCTGTCAGCTACACGGCTTACATGTAAATGGGTTAATTTCCCCAATCCAAAGGCACAGGGTGGCTGGCCTTCTGCACTCCGCTCGGTCCTCCAGTCAGGTGTTGTCCTCTGGGCCTGGTCGGTATGGAGAGAATGCTTTGGATCCAGGTCCAGCTTCATTCCCTAGCATCTAGAAGAAGCAGCCAACACCTCCATCCCCCCCTATTGTTGCCGCAACTCGTCACAATCCTGGAGCACCCAAGGCTCCACACCTCATGCTCCATTAGTTTGTTTTTTATGTCTGTGAGTCTATATCTGTTTTGCAAATAAGTTCATTTGTATCATTTTTTTAGATTCCACCTATAAGTCATATCATATGATATTTGTCTTTGGCTGGCTTACTTCACTTTGTATGATAACTTCCAGGTCCATCCATGTTGTTGCAAATGGCATTATTTCATTCTTTTTAATGGCTGAGCAATATTCTGGTGTGTGTGTGTGTGTGTGTGTGTGTGTGTGTGTATATACACACCACATCATCTTAAAATTCATACTCTTAATCACTAAGTTTTATTAGTACAAAATCCAGATTTTGGCTGGCCCCAATTTCCCAGAATGTCTGGAGTTCAACATGCTTGTCTGGGGTCTTGGGTGACCAGGGCAGCACCCATGGCCAGAAGTGCACAAAGGAGTCTTCCCTGTTTTTGATCCCCTGCTTTCAACCTTTGGGACAAATCAGATAGACATTTTAGCAGACTTGGTCCCTCACCAGCCAGCCTGGTGCCAGGTCTATGAGCCTTTCAGTCATCATTCTCAATGAGGCATTAACTCTTTGGAACTGATTTATAGAAATAGGCAGGGGCCTCTGCCAGCAGAATCTGTGCTACTCTGTTTTGATTTCTTGCCCCTTCCTGTCCCCAGAGAGCTCCTGCTGACATTGAAGATCGTCTTGACTCCTAGCAACTCACCAATTCATTGTAGATTTAAGCATGTGCCCTCTTGACCCCCAGGATTATGTGTTTTTTTCTTCTTCTTCTTAATCTTTAAGGAGGCGTATATGCAAGGGGTAGGCAAAGTTTCACAAAGAGGAGATGGAGGTGGCAGAGAGAATGAACCCAGCATATGCTAAGAGCTCTATTCCACAATTTGAATGACAGTGAAGACACGTCTTGTCAAATTACCACTTCAGTCAAACAGGCTAACCCTCACCAACGTTGACAACAGGATGATTTCACTTCAAAAAAATAAGTGAGAGAAGGTGGGAAGAAACCTTGGGCTATTAACAGGGTTCCCATTTCACTGAGCTGATACAGGTTCCCATGTCTTCTCATGAACTCTTCCAAATCCTCTGCTGTTTGCAGCTGTGGGACGGAAAGGTCCAGGATGTACATGTATACAAGCCACTCTTCTGGCTGAAATGAGACTGCTCTGGGGAGCTGCCTTGGGTGACTGGGCCACCCAAGCACTACTGTCAGAAGAGCTTTCTGTGCCCCCGGATTGGTAGGTGTAACTCAGGCAGAGTGGCAGGTGTCATGCCCTTTCAGGATGTCAGTGCTTCTATTAGAGTGGAGAAACAAAAATCAGGGGCTGAGTCAAGGTCAGACTAGGGAGAGTAAGCACATCAGCAAATTAAACAGGGGTACCCAGAACGCTGTTCCATCCGGGAATATGTCACTGGGTCCTGGGTGGAGCAACTCTTGCTCATAATGAAGTTTTTATTTTTATCATAATGATCATCGCTGACTCCACCAGCACTATCTGCCTGGTTTTTACATTTGGTCTCCTAGAAACTCTTATTTCTAGATGCTCTTAAATCTATGTCTTACCAGTCTGGATTCTGACCCCAAATCTATTCCTGACATTAGGCTTTTGACTTGGTAACTTTGATTTCTGGTTTCTTACCTGTATGTATATTATAATAACCCTGCTCCAAGCTACAGATCAGCTTTTCTAGATCCAGTGTATTTCTGGTAATTCTTGCCTTGCTAGTACTTGGGGCCCAAAATGATCATTGTAAGTCACTGGGGAAGTGGAAGCTGTGTGATAACAGCCCCCACTGAAGATGTATCATCTCTGTGAATCCAGATTCACCAGTAAGTACTCCTTATGTTACAGTCATAGACATTTAGGTTTGGGAGAGACTCCAAAGGTATCTAATCTGATGTATCCCTATTTGTTGTGCAAATTTCCTTATTATATTAGTTGTTTCAAAATAGTAAGAGCTACCATTAATGGACTCTGCTAAACACATTGTATATATTATCTCACTTAATCCTGACATCAATTCTGTGAGGAGAAAAACTGTCATCCTCATTGTATAGTTCAGGAAACAAAGCCCATGCTCTGAACCACTATCCCACATTGACACCCCTTCCTATTGGTCCTGAAGCTTCTGCTTAGATGTCTCCAGTAGAGAGGAACTCACAACTTCTTGGGGCATCTAGTTCCCTCTTTGACAGCTCTGACCTTGAGAAAGCACCTCCTTATGTTGAGCTAAAAACCCTCTTCCTATCATTTTCAACCATGCCCTAGTTTTACACCTTAGTAAGACAGAACAAGTCTAAATGCCTCCACCACATGACAGCTCTCCAAATACCACATCCCACATGTTTCTCTTGAAATGTGCAAAACATTTCCAGATTCAACGTTTTCTCATATGACTTTTTGATGATGTCCATTTGCTCCAATTTGCCTTCAGCTGTGGTACCCAGGGTAGGGCCCTAATAATTGTATTAGGATACTAATACAATGATACTAGTATCATTAGATACTAATGATAGATTCTACTGTATTTTCTGGGTTACCGCTATTTTTTTCTCTCCTGTGCTAAATTTACAGGCTCAGCAAAAGATGTAGAAGACAAAGTCCTTGCCCTCAAGCTAAAATGTTGTTGTTTTCTTGGATGAGAAACAATAAGGCAGTATATTTAGTAAACTGTTTATTGTGTGCATTTGACTATAGACAGATGAAACATCCAGTAAGAGGGACAGGAGAAGGCAGGAGCCATCGGGGAAGTCTTTCTGGAACATTTGTGGCTTCACCTGGGCGTCAGTGGGAGCTAAAGGGACAGCAGAATAGAGGGGATTCCGGGTGGTGAATGGCATGGAGAAATCGCAGGCTGTGTGTTGGAGGAAAGAGGAAGAATGGCTCTGCAGAGAGAATCTGGGAAATGAGGATGGGGAAGATCGAAAGTTTAGATGGAAATGAGGATGAAGATGGAGAAATCTTGACCATTAAGCTCCAGGATTTATACGGATGTGAATGTGGAATCAGGGCGAGAGAAGGAGGTTATTGTAAGGGCATTTCATTCAGTCCAGCCTTTCATATATCTCACTTCTGCAAGCTCAGGATTTCTCTGCAGGGCACCTATTCTAATTTCTATCGCCATTCCAATCTACCCCCAGCTGGCTTCTCTGTCCCTGTCGATTTCAGTTAGCGCCTGTTCCTTGTTCTTTACCTTCACGACTTCACCTGCAAAGTGCTGTCTGCCTGCCGTCAGACTCCTCCTGTCCTCCTGCCAGGATGACTGCTCTGAGATACCTGCCCGCCTCCTGCCTCTACTTCTGAGCACCTAACCTAGCACTTCCTGCTTAGTCCCTCCTATTGGCTCTCAATGGATTCACGCCTCCTGCCCACTTTTCCAGTCTCATTTCCAACTACTCCGCCTATTAACCCTATGCTCAGGAGTGCCTCAAACATTTTAATTGCTTCATCATACCGAATTCCCTCTCATTTTCCTGGCTTTGCACTTGTTGCTCATTCTCCATAGGACACCCTTCCCCCCCCCCCCTTATTCTCCTTGCAATAATATCCTTCAAGATCCAGCTTTGTGTGACCTCTGGAGACACCTCCTTGGCCCACTCGAGCTGAATGAGCATCTTGGGCATTTCATGAGCACTCAGGACACTGGGCATGAATGTGCCCTGACCACACTGGGCAAGAGGCGATGGAAGCCGGTTAGGTTGTCTCATCTTTATTGAAAAGCTGACAGAGACTCACTGCATCAACCTGGGGAACAAGGCTGGAAAAATAAGCAGGAATCCAGTGAAACTCAGGAGTTTGACTGCAGGACCACAGGAAAGGTCATGCTGTAGACACAATCTGTCCTGTGTGCAGCCACAGGGATGCACTTGACCTCCAAGTGTTCCCGCCATGACACAAGGATATTTAGGAATTCCCATTCATGGGCAACTTTATTTATTTTTCTTATGATTGCTCTTTTATTTTATTTTTTTTTATTGGAGTATAATTGCTTTACAATGTTGTGTTAGTTTCTGCTGTACAGTGAAATGAATCAGCTATATGTATACACATATCCCCTCCCTCTTGGACCCCCTCTCTCCTCCCCCCATCCCACCCATCTAGGTCATCACAGAACACCGAGTTTACAGCACGTTCCCACTAGCCATCTGTTTTACAAATGGTAGTGTATTTATGTCAAACCTAATGTCCCAATTCATCCCACCCTCCCCTTCCCCCACTGTGTCCACACGTCCATTCTCTACGTCTGCCTTTCTATTCCGCATAGGCAACTTTAAATTAGGGGATTCCTATATTCTTTTATTTTCCAGGCTCCTACTTTCTTAATTTAGAGCCTGCTTTGAGGCAGGAGGATGAAAGAATTGACTATCCTGAATTCTAAGGAGTAACTCCATCTCAGCTGTGAACTCTGCAAACTCAGGAAACCCATCAGACTGCTTTGGCACCGTCCTCCGGGTTCACAGAGTAGTTGAGAAGCTGTCAGAGTAAACAACAACATGCTGCCTAATAACAAATTCCCAGCATTTTGTAGCTGATAATAATTGCTCACTTAAGTCTCCTGAAGCTTTAATTTGGAAGGTTGTAATCAATGACAGTTTTCTCCCCGAAGTAGGGGAAGGGTGAGTGACAGAGAGAAGAGCAAGTTCTCATGTGTTGCCAATCCCAGGAGCTGAAGGAAGGGGGAGAGAGCCTTCCAGGTTACAAATGTATGAAATGGGAAGTGGAGGAAGGCTGGGTCTAGTCTGTGCAGGGGGCCCAGGAAAGACTCCAGGAAGTTTTTTAGAGTTTGGAGTCATTAGTAGTGGAGAAGGCTACCTTCCTTCTGTATTCAGCTTCCTAATCCCTCATCTGGTTTCCCAGTCAGCTGTCTGAGGCTCTGATCAGAACAGACGCCTTTCAGGTTTATAAGGTTTAAACTTTCCCAAAGAATCCCAGCACAACAGAATCCTGCCTATACCCCTTCATTTGGCCCTTGCCTGCCTACTTTGTAGTTCCCCTTCATTCACTGGTCCCAGTCTCTTAGATTTAGTATGTCTCTTACATTTAAATAATACCTGGTTTCCAACTTTGGATTAACTCTTGATCCATCTCTCCCCACCTCTTCAGGCCCCAGTGCCCAACTTAGCTTTGGCACTCCCATGACAGCATAAATACCCTGAAGGGACCTCATCCTGCCAGGACATGAGTTCACATCTGCCATCAATTGGCATCCAAGGCAGCCCTTGAGTGAGACCACTCTTTTCTAGTTAGGTTGATGCCCTGGCATGTAAACTGTTCTATCTCTGGCAACCATGTACCTGTGCATGTCTTGTACCCATCTTAGGGCATAAAACTTCAGTGTAATGTCCTGCACCCACTCAACCAGCTTAGCAGTGAACCCAGGTTGGAATTCACTAGTGAGTTTTCAAGAAGGGTCATTGCCGTATCTTCTCCCCAGGGACAGTTTCACAGTAGGCAGAGGAGGAAGTCACTTACATGGTGTGATTTGGATGGTACCATGCAGACCTATCCTATCTCCAAATAGCTCTCTCACACTTCTGTTAAGTGTCTAGAGGGAGTTGTGATTGTGGAAGAAAGGGTGTAGAATTTAGATTGAAAAGATCCACCCATCTTTGATCCCTGGCTCTGTTCTTTCTGTCTTTGTGACCTCGGGTAGCTCATTAAGCTTTCTGGGCCTCATTTCATTGTAGGAAGCAAATAAAAATAATTTGGACTCTTTTTGAAAATCCTAAAGCTCTGTGCACATATTAATTATTATTGTTCTTCATTAATTCAGCCCTGGAAGACTTTTTACCTTTCAGAACCAAGTTTTAATTTCAAATATCCAGGGGAGGGGTAACAATTTATGTATATTAGTTATTACCTTACAGCCTAGAAACTGAAAATAAGTATCAGGGAATGACTTAGAGGGAAATTCTTAGAAAGATTTAGAAGCTGCTGGAATGAAGAAGTGGTCGACCCTTTCCTCTGAGATTCAAATAAATCTCTGTGTCCCTTTTCTGTGTCCAATATCCAACACTAGTAACCTGAAGACATAGTGAACCACTGACTTGTATAAAATTCCTGTCTATTTATTTTTCTAACAAATATCCCCTAAGAGCCTAATTTATGCCAGGCTTTGTGCTACTTGCTGGGAAGGCAAGGATGGACAAGTATTCCTGGTTCTTGCCCTCACAGAGCAAACAGTCCGTAGGCAGAAACAGACAGGTAACAAACCAGTTACATTACAGTGTGGTTAAGTGCTGACTGTGATATGCAGACGTATAACAGAGTGCATCACTCAGAAAAGTGAAGTCTAAGAAGATTTGCTGGAGGAAGGCTGCCTAAGAGTTTGTGGACAGAGCAGGCAGAGCATGGGCTAGGAAAGCAGATGAGAGTTTTCGAGATGGAGTGGAAGGTGTGGTGAGAGTCTGGAGGTGATTGAAATATGATTTGTTTGAGAAATTGAAAGTAGTTCAGTGCAGATGAAGCACAGAGTTCAGGGAGAGAAAGGTGGAGAGGTCAATGGAATCCGTGCGAACAGGGATCTGTGTGCCAGAGTAAGAAATTTCCCCTTTAGGCAGGAAGAAAGAGGTCACAGAAAGGTTTTCTGTAGGAGAATGGCATTCACTATTGCGTGACTCATAGTGTATTAAAATAATTCTTAATTTGAGTGATCTCCCTGCCCCCCGCAACTAAGCTGTGAGTTCTATGGGAATTGGATAATGTCATACTGATCACTGTATCCCAAGTGCTTGGCATATAGTAGTCACTACATTAATGATAATAGAAATGAATGAAACTTATTGTTCCTTCCTCTTTTCCTTCTGTAACTGCTACTAGAAATAAAGTGGTATGAAATTAGAAAGAAGAAATAAGAGTGCAGTGGAAACTAGGAGGTGGCTTACCCTGTTACTTCTGGCTAGTTCCACACATTCTTCTATTTTCCCTCCTCCTAGGCTTACAGAGGGTGAGTACAGCCTCAGACCTCTCAAGCTGATACTTAAACAAGGGTTAGTAAGGAAGATCCTGTCAAGCCACAAGGCCCTCAGTTAGTTCACAGCAAGCATCTCACCATCACCCCCTCCCATGTGGATGGCACACAGAGCTAGTTGGGCTCCGCACCATTTCCATCCAAGCACACATGCATTCGCAACACATCCCTTCTCAGCAAAGCTTCCTTGGCACCTTCATCAGAGTTTACTCTTGAGATGAAATCCATTTACCATTCCAGAGATAAATGAATTCTATGAACCTTTCAAGTGAGCCATAGGCAGAGAAGATATTTATTCCGGTCACTTTATTAGATAACATCCATGAACTTTTGGTATAGAAAATGTTCATATTATAGCACTGTGATGAAAGATTTTAATACTAAAATAATCAAGTTTCATGTGAAGTTCTTAGGCCCTCAGAAGTAGACAGTTCATTTAAAGTAACTGTTTAAATATCACATAATATCGCTTATATGTGGAATCTAGAATAATGATACAGATGAACTTATATTTGCAAAGCAGAAATAGAGACACAGACATAGAGAACAGACGTATGGATGCTGGGGGGATGGGGGGGTGGGATGAATTGGAAGATTGGGATTGACATATATACACTACTATGTATAAAATAGATAACTAATAAGAACCTACTGTATAGCACAGGAAACTCTACTCAGTGCTCTGTGGTGACCTAAATGGGAAGGAAATCCAAAAAAAAGGGAATATATGTATACATGTGGCTGATTCACTTTGCTATACAGCAGAAACTAACACAACATTGTAAAGCAACTATACTCCAATAAAAATTATTAAAAAAAAGAGATTATATGTCAAGGTAAAATAAATAAATAAATAAATTAATTAATTAAGTAAGTAAGTAAGTAAGTAACTGCTTCCAGGCTAAGTTCTAAATCTGCTCTTTGCTGTCTGAAAAAGTCAGTTTGGGGTTTAACTATCTATTCAGAAACCATAGTAAAACTGAAGATGAATCAAATTTAAAGTTAAATTGGCTATAATCTCTCAATTGTGCCTAGGTTATTCAATTTCTTTAAGTCTTGCTTCTGTTTATATTATTCTTATTCATTTATCTCTAAAAGAGAATACTGGTCTCATACACATTACTATTTTAACAAAAAGCTATCGCATTAGAAAAATATCAAGCAAGTACTTGAATTTTGTGTATTTATCTCTGAGATTCTTAATGATAGATGGCAACAGATAAACCCTAAAATTGCCTTTACCATCAGGTGACAATGACCTGGATTGCATCCACTGTCCTCAGGAAAATGTCACCAATTTTTAAAAACTTTCTATTTTATATTGGAGTATAAGTGATGAACAATGTGTTGGTTTCAGGTGTACAGCAAAGTGATTCAGTTACACATGTACATGTATCTCTTCTTTTTCAAATTCTTTTCCCATTTAGGTTGTTACATAATATTGAACAGAGTTCCTTGTGCTATACAGTAGGTCCTTGTTAAATGTGACCAATTTTTAATGAACTTGCCTTGGAACCTTCATCTCTTTCTCTTTCTAGGTCTCTTACTTTTTCTGCACTTTACTACTTTGCATTGTTTACTTCCCACATCTCTTCTTTGCCTCTCCATTTTGTCTCTAAGTTTCTTTGTGTTGCTCTATCCCTTTCTGACACTTTGTTCCATCCCTTGATCTTCTGCCGTTACTTTATCCGCCTCTCCGTGTCTGTGCCTTCCCATGCCTGTCCCTCACATCCTTGCTGCCCCTCCCTCAAAGGTAGAAAGCCATTAAAGCAGCTCCCCATGCTTGCTTCATACTGTCGCACTGCTAACGTCGACTCCTTGCCGCTCTCACTAGAAATAGCTTTTGCCTTTTGTTGCCAAATCAGAATCTTCTCAGCAGTGAAAATGTGGCTTGTGAAAGCAAGTGCCTTGTAATTAAATAAATGGGTAATTTCAGTGTTTTTATTTTAATTTTTCTACCCAGGGATTTTCTTAGTAACAGGAAGAAACGGATAGCAGTACACTAATGCCTCTTGATAGAGAAGAAAAAATAAGTTAGTTTATATTTAGGTTTTATTTGGGAATTTGTGATAATTAATAAGAAGAGAAGGAAACATCTGTCCTAGAAATGGAGAAGATGAGAGGGAAGAGGGCAAAAAATTGGCTGCATCAGTTAAGACTGCTGGGAGAAGATAAGGTTGGCAAAAATCCTGCCTGAGTTAACAGTTTGGAGAAGAGTTAAGGAAAATAAGAGTTTCATCAAATATATCAGAGGATAGAGTGGTCCTGAGGAGGCAGGCCATGAATAAATGAGACGGTGATGAAGTGTGACCATTATAAACTAATGGACACCTTGAGGGGAGAGAGAGCCAAGGAGAAAACGGTGAGATTCCAAATCAGGACGGAACAGCAGTCCAATGATGGCTCTCCCTGGGTGGGAAGGATATTAGCCAGTGTATTCTGTACACTGTTTACAATCATTCTCCCAGACCTCTGAGGCAGAAGAGGGATCAGAGAGGCTGCACCCAAATGAACAGCAACAAGAAGATGTGAGGCAAGCCTGCGAGTCCCAGAGCTGGAGCAAAGGCATCAGCAACCAGAGGGAGCATCTATAAACACTGAGAGGACAGAGGAATCTGCAGTGATAAGCCCAGAAAGTTTATCTCATAGCAGACAAGGTCAATAGCTCTTTTTTTCCCCCTCACTTCTCCCTCTTCCCTCCCTCCTTCCCTTTCTTTCCTTCTTCCTCCCTCTCTCCCTCCCTCCATTCCATTCTTCCATCCTTCCTTTTTTCTTTCTCTCTCTCTTTCTTCTTTTTTTCTCTCTTTCTTCTCCTCCTCATTCCTTCCTTCCTTCTTTTTCTTTATTTCCTTCACTTTTCTTCTCTCTGTCTGTCTGTCTCCATCTCTCTCTCTATCTCCATCTCTCTCAATAGTGTTTCTAAAGAAAAACGACAGGTTCCCTTGGTAAGTAGCATCTTTACCCCCTAAACCGCAAGCTCCTCAGATGGGCAGACATTTGTCCCTGGGATTAAGGTGTTAGTCAACTTAAAAGTAGTTAAACTTCACATGTGCTTGTCACAATTCTCACTCAAAATACTTTCACAATAACTTTCACAGTATCTCAACATCACTATGAGATGCTTGTGTAGATATTATTTTATCTATTCTAAAGTTACACTATGTTAAGATGGGAGACAGATAATGAACTTTAGATTTTTGACGTTCTTTGATTGTTCAACGTGTTTGTTAAACTAATTTTCTTAGGTTCCCCCATGAAGTGCTTTGGTCTCATATTTTATTCTATCATTTTCAGCAGTGAAATTTAGCAAGGTATCTAAAAATCTCACACCTAGTAAGAAGTGAGGAGCTGACTTTGTTAAATATTTATCTTTTGTACTCTTTTATTATATTTACTTTAGAGAGTCAGTGTGATGTCGTGGGTAAATACTGATTTTGGAATCAGAAATTCCAAGCTCAAGTTCAAGACCTACAAGTTTTACTTCCTATGTAATCTTGGACAAGTCATATAATCTCTCTGGGTCTCAGTTCTAACACTGTGAAAAGAGGATCAAGATACCTATCTTACAGGGTTTCTGTGAGGATTAATTTAGACTAATGTAAAATTCTATGTCTGGGATATAGTAAATGCTCAATAAATAGTGTCATTATTGCTGCAGTTGTGGTTATAACGTTCAATACAGCTTTATAACATATCAAGTTCCATAACTATCAAACTTATTATCATTGATTTTTGGATGGAATTATGGGGAAATCCTTTGTATCTCTTGAAATCTCCTTTACTGGCAATTGAGAGAAACCCAGCTAAATAGGCTTTATTCATATATTCAACAAACACTTATTGAGCACTTCTCTTTGCCAGGAACTGTTTTAGATACTCAGGTTGTAGTAGTGAAAAGGCAAAGTCCCAGGTTTTATGATGCTTATATTCTAGTAGAGAGACACAAAATAGAAAGAATGAATACCAGATTGTGATAAAATACTTAAATAACAGCATATGAAGTGTTACTGAGGAGAGATAACTTAGGGGGACAGAGAAGGGGGACAGAGAAGGCTTCTCTGAGGCATTCAAATGATGGAAAGAAACCAGTCATGCAGACATTCTCCGTAGAGAGGAGCAAATGCAAGGACCCTGAGACAGAGAACAAATTTGACAGTTTCAAGGAAAGAAGACTTAATTAAGAAGATGAGTTGGAGAGATGGAAAGGGGCCAGATCATAGAGTTTTGTGGACCATGATAAAAAGTTTGGGTTTTATTAGTTATTGTGGAAGTAACTCAAGGAAATTAAGCACAGGAGTGATTTATCATTCAAATTCTAAAAAGAGTACTCAATGTGCTGTGTGGAGATGGAGAATATATTATAGGTGCTCAAGAGTAAAAGCAAGGAAGCCACTTAGGAGGCTTTTGTGGTGGACCAGGGTGGGTAAAAGGAGATAGAAAGAAGTAGACAGATGGAAGGAGTCAAGGGTGATGCTAAGGTTTCTGATCTGAGCGATTGAAAAATGCAATTGGTCGTGCTGCTAATGGGATGGGTGGAGGAGGGGGTGGGTGTTGTTTTGGACGTGTCTGATCAAAAGGATTGCAGAAAACCAATAGGCATCATTGAATAGGCAGCTTAGCTATGAATGTAGAGATCAGGGCTAGAATTATAAATGACAATGTCAGCATAAATGGTACTCAAAGCCGTGGAGCCAGATGAGATCACCAAGGGAGTGAATGTAGTTGAAGATGAGAAGATGGTTTGAGTCTGAACCTTGGGGATGCCAAGATTTACAAGTCAATTAGAAGAGGAAGAGCCAGGAATTTATTAGCTTGATAATCAAGCCAGTTTGCAAAGAATGGGACTGGCCTAATGCCATTAGGGTTCTGTCTTTCTTCACCACTCTGGGTTCTCTCTCCCTCTCTTGCTCCCTCCTTCAATCTTTCAACTCCATCTGTAATCCTCATTACAGACTTTTTTTATATGAAGGAAACCTAGCCACAGACAGATCCGAATTCCATCTTCACAATGCAAGAGAAAAAGAGAAATCTTCCTCCCAACCTCATTTGAAATATCCTAAGGAAGGTCACTGATTGGCCTGGCATGGGTCACATGGTTGCGCCACCTGTTGCACCAATCCCAGGTCAGGAGAGCAGGGTAACTCAACTCAACCAGGTCCAGCCTGGTTCTGTGCTTCCAGGAATCCTCAAAAAAAAGTATGGACTTTTTTCTTAGAAAAGAGTAACACATTTGTGGTTACTAATGAAATCACTGAGCTAGGCAGACTTTTCAATTTGGATCTGTTTCCTAATTGTAAACTTGATGCGTCTGTCTATATCTCCAAATATAGTATGACATGATGGCCTGGGTTTTAATTCTTCTTCTTGTTTGATATCTCTAATCAAGTTTAAATAAATAAATTTGCTCTTATCTAAAGTTGAGATTGATGTACTCAAGATTTGTCCTGGAAAGTAAAGTGGGTCATGAAAAAAAAGAAAAGGAAAGAAAACCAGAGGATCAGGAAACTTCTCCAGACACTGAACTGTCTGATTCAAAGTGTGGTGTGTTCACAGAGAGGTCCTGGTGAAGCTGAGCCTTCTGGTCCAAAAGGGGCATCTCACATGGTAGACCAGCATCTCACATGGTAGATCAGATGACCACTTCTATACCACCCTGCCTACTCAGGGTTCTCCCTCCTGTAATAGGCTGAGCTATAGCCAGAGGCAAGGGCCAGCTGGCTCACACCAGTTATTCTGGATTGGCTACCTTGCAACACACTCAGTAATTATTTTTCTGACTCTAGTTTGGGCCTGTTCCCAATTTTGTTTTGAGTCACTGTGCAGGAAAAAAGCGGAAGAATTTATTTCTAAGCCCACACACTTCAGGGGACAAAGAAAAAGTGACAACCCAAATTTGCTAACCAAATAATGATGATGTGAATAGCACATCCCAGAACCGTCACTTCATTGGCTTATTTAAGATGCACATTTCAGTCCCTCTTTACAGCTACTATAAGAGAGGGCAATTTCAGGGACATCTGAAAGGCTATCCATGAAATGCACCTGATTGATTGCAGTCTCCGACCTCTAAGAGTCCTCAGTCAGCTTGTTAGGAGGGACCTCCTAAGTGACCTCTTGTATCTAACCAAAGGAAACATTAAGTTTCAGGGAAGATTTCTTACCATTCTCATTTCCTATATGCCATCACCACATGATCTGGTCTGGAGAGTCTGGCTTCAAGGTTAAGAGATTTGCTCTGGGATTTACCAAGGTCTGTGGTTTTGACCCTTTATAACCTTCATTCAGCCATGTTATCAGCTCCAGCAGGATCCTAGTGTTCGGAGCCCTGTCTTAACACAAGACAAAGCCTTTCCATCATAAGAGGCTGAAGAGAACAACAATAATAGGGACAGTTAACTTGCCATTCCCTGTGGCTAGCTGTTCATTATAACACAATGATGTTTAGGATGAGCCTGGAGGCCATTTTTTGGTTTTATTGTTTGTTTTGGTTTTTGGTGTTCTTTCTTTTCTTTTGTTTTTAGTTAGAATATTTAGGTTGTCACTTTCAATTTACTTCTTAAAACATGTGCTCTTGGAAAGAAGTCTTCATTTTTGTCTACACAGTAAAATCAAGATGAAGAATAGGAACCAGCTCAGATTGGGGTCAGCAAGGCAATTACTGAGTGAGTTCCTATGTGGTTCTTCCTCCTTCTGTAACAAAGAGCTTGATATTGTTGTGTCCTTGTAGGACAATGCTCTGGACCCTGGGACGTGGCTTCCAGAACAAAGACTTCACCTGGAGAGAAGCACAGACCTTGGCAATGCCTCATCCTTTAGAGCACAGTCTCCAGACCTGATGGATTAGAACCATGGATGCCAAAGGAATTTGAAAATATGACTTCTCTTAAGAAACTCTCAAAGGGTGTTTTCTCTCTAGAATAAATCTCTACCTCCTTCCCCTTTGGAATGAGGGGCCAAGTAACACATGTCACTCCTGGCTACTGAAGAAGTAGTGGGATTAGGTATAATCAGAGACCTCTCCTTAGGTACGAGATGAGATGAGCCTCTCTCAATGTGATCCCCAGGGGTCTCTCCCATGGGCCAAATAAGAATCCTTGGGTTGCTTTCTGGGACCACCAGAAGTTTAAAAAAAGAGGAAGAGAGACCTGTTCTCCAAAAGCCTCACTATTGTGGTCAGGAAGAGGAGAAAATATGTAGACACCAAATAGTGCAACCAGGATGGGGAGAGAGAATGGTGAGAAACGTTCCAAGCATGCAAGGTAGATGGGATTAAGGGAGCAAACAGGCAGTGGCAGGGAAGTTTCTAGCGAATAGCTGGGTCCTACCCCGGCCGGGATTCAGATAGAACTTCAGTCTGGGCACTGGGGACTCAGAAGCATATGCCCTCTGCCTAGAGGTGCCAATAGGGACACAGGCCATCAACAGGCACGAAGAAAGGCCAGGCTAGAAAGCGTTGCATTAGAGTGCCTTAACCACAAGGCTGCAGAGTGAAGCCTGCCTGGGTTGTATCCTTAGCTCTTTCACTCATCACATCTGTGACCTTGGGAAAGCCACTATACTTCCCTAGCCTTCAGTTTCCTCATCTGTACAGTGAGGGTAATAATATTGAAATGAAATTAAGACCCTGTGGGGGCCTCTTAGGTACAAATTCTTTCCATGTCCCCCATTTCTTGTTTGTAGGAAATAGGCTTCATTCAGCCTTCTTGACCTTCCCTGAGTTCCACAAGGCAGCTTCAAACAAGTGCTTATCAGGGAAGTGAGAAGATGCAGAAACAAAGGAGGAGCAGTCAAGAAACAATAGTGCAGCCATGGGACAGGGTCCTGATTCCTCCTCAAGGAACATACATAACAATTTCTTTGAGTTGTTCCATAGGAACTAAGGCCCCCACCCAGGTAGAGGATGGTAACTTCAGACTGATTACAAGATTCCTGGAACACTGCCCCGTTACCTCACCACCAACCAATCAGAAGAAAGTCTGCACACAGTGGAAGACTCTGACCTCCTCCAAATGATTCTCCCTTTAAAAACTTTCATGGTTAAGGATGTTCAACATCACTAATCATTAGAGAAATGCAAATCAAAACTACAATGAGGTATCACCTCACACCAGTCAGAATGGCCATCATCAAAAAATCTAGAAACAATAAATGCTGGAGAGGGTATGGAGAAAAGGGAACCATCTTGCACTATTGGTGGGAATGTAAATTGATACAGCCACTATGGGGAACAGTATGGAGGTTCCTTAAAAAACTAAAAATAGAGCTCCCATACGACCTAGCAATCCCACTACTGGGCATATACCCTGAGAAAACCATAATTCAAAAAGAGTCATGTACCACAATGTTCATTGCAGCTCTATTTACAATAGTCAGCACATGGAAGCAACCTAAGTGTCCATTGACAGATGAATGGATAAAGAAGATGTGGCACATATATACAATGGAATATTACTCAGCCATAAAATGAAACGAAATTGAGTTATTTGTCGTGAGGTGGATAGACCTAGAGACTGTCATAGAGCGTGAAGTAAGTCAGAAAGAGAAAAATAAATACCGTATGCTAATGTATATACATGAAATCTGAAAAAAATAATGGTTCTGAAGAACCTAGGGGCAGGACAGGAATAAAGATGCAGACGTAGAGAATGGACTTGAGGACACGGGGAGGGGGAAGGGTAAGCTGGGACGAAGTGAGAGAGTGGCATGGACATATATACACTACCAAATGTAAAATAGATAGCTAGTGGGAAGCAGCCACATAGCACAGGGAGATCAGCTCGGTGCTTTGTGACCACCTAGAGGGGTGGGATAGGGAGGGTGGGAGGGAGAGGGAGGAGATATGGGGATAAATGTATATGTATAGCTGATTCACTTTGTTATAAAGCAGAAACTAACACACCATTGTAAAGCAATTATACTCCAATAAAGATGTTAAAAAAAAACAAAAAACTTTTATGGTTGAGCAGAATCTTCAGAGTTGGTTTTTGGACATGAGTCCACCTTCTCCCCAGGTTGCTGTCCTCCTGAATAAAGCAAGCTTTCTGTTCCTACGGAAAGAAGCACTTGCTTGTCCTGTATTGGTTTTCGAGTGGCAAGCAGCCAAATCTGAGTTTGGTAACAATAGCAACCTTAGAGAATTGCTGGTAGTATTAAATAAAGTATAGCACACTTAGCACAGTACTGGGCACATAGGAAACACTCAAAAAATGATAGCCATTATTATCAAAAAAATAAGTAGAAGCCAGTTTAATCGGAGAAAGAACACAATACAAGGACCACATTATCCAGATTAATATTGAAAGAAAATTGATTTTTAATCCCACACAGTTTGGTTTGAGCCCTTTAAATCCCTCTTGTCCAAGGCCAAGATTAGTCCTAGCACCCCAGGGTAGAACTGAGTCCACAGGTGAGGGTCAAGTGGCCCCAGCTGGGGATGAAGGAGGATGGCAGAGGCTGGGAGCCAGGCCAAATCTGACGGTAGCTTAGCTGTCTTTGAGTAGGTAACAGGATATCACGTGGAAAAGGGAGAAAACCTATTCTCACTTTTTCTCCAAGAGCATATCTAAAGAGACAAATTATAGTTCAAAATAAGAACTTTCTAACAATTAGAATTATTTTAAATATGGGGAGGTGGCATTGGAAAGGCATGAGCTCATCTTTTCATCAAACAAAAGATGGACAGAGAGATGTTCTAACAGGAGAAACCCAGGTTAGAAGATTGGATTAGCTGACCTCCAAGTTGTTGTCAAAGGTGGAGTTGCTAAGGGACCATGTTCTCTTGGAATTATGCTGGCTTTTTTTTTTTCTTTTGGGCTGCGTTGGGTCTTCGTTGCTGCGCGTGGGCTTTTCTCTAGTCATGGCGACTGGGGGCCACTCCTTGCCGCAGTGCATGGGCTTCTCACTGCGGTGGCTTCTCCTGTTGCCGAGCACGGGCTCTAGGCGCGTGGGCTTCAGTAGTTGTGGCATGCGGGCTCAGTAGTTGTGGTGCACGGGCCCAGCCGCTCCACAGCACGTGGGATCCCCCCGGACCAGGGCCCAAACCCGCGTCTCCTGCACTGGCAGGCAGACTCTCAACCACTGTGCCACCAGGGAAGCCCTATGCTGGTTTTTGAACAAGAAGCTAAGAAATTGCCAGAAAAGTTTAAGGAATTAAATCTAGTCTGGTAGATTTTGGCACACTTGAGAGAATCGCCCTTTCCAGGGGTTCATGGAAATGGTGGCACTTCTGCAGGTCTGTTGTCTTCCCAATAACACTAAGCTGCTTCTGACCTTTGCAAAAAAATGGGGTAGTGGTGGTGCTGGGAATTGGAGGGAGGGGAGAGGTGGCAAAGGAAGAGGAAAAAGGGAAAAAATCGATGCACCATGAAACCCGCAATTAGTTTGTACCATGCTATTTCCATAAAGTAGACCTCACACTTGAGATCTGAAAGGTAATCATCTGAGATACCAGAGTCTGACTATAAATAGCTAAGCTCCCGGCCTATGGCTGCACCCTGGGGAGAGGGGCCAGCAGGGAGGTCTCCTGCTGGGGGCCTGGAGGCTGGGGCCACCCTCCCTCAACTCATCCTATTAATGGCAGCTCTCGGGACTACAGAGCATCTGGATAGCTATTTATACCCATCCTCCCCCCTACTCTAATTGCTGCACACATCACAGGAAAGCCTGCTGCAGGAAGAAAAACCACACTAGACAAAGCTGAAGTATCTACCCAGCGTTAGAATCAAAAAGGTGTAATCACAGGTTCCGCCCAGGACCTGCCGGGACACCTGCCTTCTGGCATCTCCTCCTTCTCCAGCTGTTTGCCTGGGTCGCTCTCCAGGTAGTTGTTCCCAGCTTCCTCCCAGCAACTCAGAGAGCTCATCTCTCTGCCATCCCCCCAGGAGGCCCGAGGAGGCACCAGGCCAGACTGGGTTTGCACACAGACACTCAAGAATTTCCAAACACACACCCCTTGGAACAGACATCATCTGGTGACATCTGCGAGCTGCAGCTCAAGCCAAGGCTCCAAGCTCTGGACCTCTTTGCATCGGCACCATGGGTTTCTCTCCTGCACATGTGCGTGTAGGCACCCGCACGTGTGTGGGTCAGGGTATGTTTGGGTGAGTGAATCCTTACGTGCACCTAGCTCAGTTTCTGGCTCCACTCACAATGTAGCTCCCACATACAAGATGTGCAGTTATTTGTCAGATGCTATCAATGTTGTGACGAATAAAACGCATTTTCAAGTATGGCTTTTTGTCATCACACAGTTTCTTGATGAACAGATAACTCAAAGAAAAACTGCTTCAATGAGATTTCGAAGGAACCGCTAGGAACCACTGCTTTACTGAACAAAAGTCCACACAAAGCCCTTATAATTGGGGCTATTTTTATGCTGTGAACCTTTTAGAAACTGAATCGAAAAATGAAACTTGCAGCTTGCAAAATTAACAAACAAAATGTGCAGAGAGATCCTTACCTCGTTCCTGCATCTTGCTCTATCCTCTACGTGTTCTCCGTCCCTACCCCACAGCTCAGGACCGGGCACATAGTAGGTATCCAGTCAATGCTTGCTGACTCAGTCCCCCCCAGGTCCCCGTGCCATCTCTAACTTGAGTTTTTCTGATTCTGGTAAACACTGAAAGTCACCCAGGTAAGATCCAAGTGGGGCTTCAGCAAGAATCAAATCTTGTCTCAAGCTTCCCCTCCTTCTGAGCATTTCAATGGTCTTAATGGTTTGATGAGGGAGACAGAAGTTTCAAGGGATCTGGCTTCGATCCCCTTCATACGACTCATTCCTCTCTTGGGGGGTATACTGTGAAATGTATGGGCTCTGGAGCAGAAAAATGTGTACACCCATCTAGACATTGTCCACCATCAACAGCAGTTAACCTTAGGCAAATCACTGAACCTTTGTTTACTCACCTAAAAAACACACCCACTACAGGGCATAGTAACATGAGGATTCCTTCTCCTATTCTGTTTTCCCTACACTTGATGAATCTTTTTTGCACTCCAAAGTATTTTTTGGACAGAAATCATAGTCCTTTCCCGAAAAAAAAATTTATAATGCAATCTGGTGAGTGGTCTATGCAGGGCCAGCTTCATGCTTTAGCAGCTTGGGTAGTCGCACAGGGCCTTGTGTTCAGAAGGGCCCCGTGTGTGGTTTAAGGCTCTGCTGTTGCTGTCTTGAAATTCTTAATAACTTCTGAGCAAGGGGCCCTTCATTTTAATCTTGACTGAGACCCACAACTTATGTAGCTCGTCTTGGATATATGGATACATAACAAACACACTTCAAGAAAAGTGAGAGAGTGGCATGGACATATATACACTACCAAACGTAAAATAGATAGCTAGTAGGAAGCAGCCGCATAGCACAGGGAGATCAGCTCGGTGCTTTGTGACCACCTAGAGGGGTGGGATAGGGAGGGTGGGAGGGAGGGAGACGCAAGAGGGAGAGATATGGGAACATATGTATATGTATAACTGATTCACTTTGTTATACAGCAGAAACTAACACACCATTGTAAAGCAATTATACGCCAATAAAGATGTTAAAAAAAAAAAAAGAACATACATGCAGTTGCCTTGTCGGCATGACCCAGGGACACCCTGAAATGCAATGGAATACAGTGCTTAAAGAGTTTTCCCGGAGTTGTTGAGTAGAACAGGAGGTAAAGAATGAAAGGATTCAAAAATAATCAATCCAGAAAAAAAAAAAAAAAAAGATTATCCAAAACAACATTTCTGATGACTGATGACTGTTCCAACCTAACAAAGAAAAGGGCCTTTCTGCTTTAGGTGGTCCTGGATCAAGGGAAATATTGGGCCTTCTGAGCAGGCTGGGCCTCTCTATTTTCACAGGTCAAGTTTACCCTCCTGAAACTGTTGGAAATCTTGCCTTGGGGAAGCGGCCTCCATGGCTTCATTACAAATCTCAAAGGTTCTTCAATACCTCACGTTGCATTTAATTTCTCTCAAGTTGTCAAGATTGGTGAAATACATGCATGCTTCTGCTCTTTTCCGCCTGACATGTCCACCTCTACACCTGCCCTGCTACTCAGGCTGTTTCCATCTTAGGGATGTGCCTCTTTTTTTCTTCTGTCCATATTTAAGTCTTACCTCTGCAGTTTACTAGCTGTTTGACTTTGGGAAGGTCACTCAACCTCTCTGTGCCACAGTTCCCTTATTCAGAAAATGAGGATAATAATAGAACCTACCTCATATGGTTGTTGAGAAGCAAAGAAATTAATACATATAAAGTACTTAGAATCGCGCCTATCACATAGGAAAAGCTCAATAAATGTTTGTAATTCTTGTTACCAACTCTCACCCCACATAGTCCATTTAAACTATCATCAAGCCCTAAAGTTCCTACCTCGGAAACTGCTCCATGCCCACTCCCATCATTTTATTTCAGGCCACTGTCTCCTCTCTCCTGACTTCTGCTGCAGCTTCTGAACTGAACCCCAGGCTCTAATTTTATCTTCCCCACAAGGCCCATCATCCCTCTGGGCATGCAGTAGGCGCTCCATACGTGTTCAACGAGGCAGTGACTGAATGAACGATGAATGAAGGAGCACGGTAGAGTGATGGTTCTAAAGCACAAATCTGACTGCCTCACTCTGTGCTACTTAAGCCCCTCGATGCTTGGGATAAAACCCACACTCCTTCACGGAAGCCTTCTTGATTCTTCCTCTGCTCGGGTCTTAAGCTTCTCCTCTCACTACTAATCTCTCTGTCCTCATGCCCCAGCTCCCCACCTCCGGCCTTGCCCCCTCTGGTCATTCTTCTCAGAACTGCTTTCTTCCTCTTGGGTCTTCGCTCACGTATGGCTTCCCCTCCCCGCTCCCTCATCCCTCCCCTGTTCCTGCATCTGGCCATCCCTGCTCATCTCTGTACCTGAGCTGAGACATCACCTCCTGAATGCCCAAGGCAGCATCAAGCGTCCCGCTACACATACTGGAGCAGGTACGGATAAACCGCCAGTTATCCCCATTTCCCTCTTCCTTGTCAATCTCTTCCACTAGAATTAATACTCCTCAACAGTAAAGTTTGTGCCTTGTTCATTTGCCTATTGCAGTTCCTGACAGAATAGACATTTAGTAAATGATGATGTATTTATCAAATTAATGTTGCACTGTAATTCCTTCATTTCCATTTCTGCCCTTCCTTTGTGAGCACATCAAAGGTAGGAACCGGGGCTATTTCTTCCTCACTTTTGTACCCTCAGCGTCTAGCCCAGCCAGACCCACAGTAGCCACTCAAGGAGTATTTATGAAATAAATAAATGACTTTTTGATTTTAAAATTTGAATCTATCAATCTACAAATATTTATTATGTGCCTTTTCCAGGCAAGATATCCTATTAGCATGAATTGCCAGACAAGACACAATGACAGGCTGGGGGGGAAAGGAAATTTCAGGCTGAGAAAACAGCCTGGAGACAGATGGGGAGCTAGACAAGAGCGTGAAGAGTTCCGGGGATGGTGGGAAGGTAGTTAGGGTGGATGGAATGAAATGGGAGATTGAAAAGGGATTTGGACTCCAATCCACAAGCAATAGGGAGCCACTGCAAGTTCTTGAACATGGGCTAGACAAGAAACAGCCTGGGTTTAGGAATAGAAACCCTAGAAGTAGAGAGAAGAGTGGCTTGAAGTGGCATGGGATTTGGGGCAGGCAGACTGGCAGAGGCCATGACAGCAGTAACAGACAGACAATGTGAAAGCAGGGGTGGGGGCCAATGAACTTGAAGGTGCTCCAGAGGCTGTAGCCTCAGGGCTGTAGGCCTGCTGGGCTCGGGGAGGCAAGTAAGGATGGCAAGTGTGAAGATGGCTTGGGGATTGAGAGCATGGTGAGACTGTCACTTAGCAGGAGGAACAGGAGGTGGTGGAGGGAGTTAGGATGTGCTGTTGGGGAGCAGGTTATGAGCTCGCCCGTGGCCACGTTGTAGGGGGATGAGCAGCTCTGGGGATACCATGTGACAGGCAGCCGGAAACCAGGCTCGGGAGGGAGGGAGGTACGGGGTGAAGCTGCATAGAGCAGTAAAGTATGGCCCCCGAGCCTGGTGCTTACATGTCTGGGAAGGGATGCAGTGGAGGATGCTGGGCTAGAAGGGGATGCAGGGCTCTACACACCGAAGGCTCTCAGCCCAGCCTTTCAGGGTGATGTTCACCAAATGGACTCGTTAGTGAACAGTGTTGGGAAACACCGAACTACAAAACCTGACATTTCTGAGTAGCAGGCAGGCAGGAGAGGGGGTTCCCAAGATCAGGCTGGGCGCCTCTGTCGCTTCCTTCAAACCCTAGTTGAAATGCGACATGGAAGGCACTTCCACCCCGTGGAGGAGCCGGGATGGGGCGATTTGCTGAGCGCAGAGTTCAGAACAGCTGATAAACGCCCTCCTGTCCGAATGCCATTCTGCTTGGGTTTGGGGAAGAGCTTGGAGGGGAAGGGATGGGGGCAGCGCCTAGGCTGGGGAGGAGAGGGAGGGAGGGCGGCAGGAAGACAGGATGGGTTTGGTGGGGCTGCATAATTTTTGCTCTTTTTCACGTAGCACATAAGGAGGTAAGGAAGCCAAGGGTTTCTGTCAATTGTGAGAGCTTCTGCGGCAACGAGGATGTCAGCTCAGGAGCCAAACTGCCATTTCTGCTTTAATTGGAGCCTCTCCGTGAAGGTTCAGGAGGGACGGGAGAGGGGGGCGGTGGAGAGAGGGAGAGGAGAGAGAAAAGAGTCAGCAACTGAGAAAGAGATGGAGAGAGACACAGCCAAGGGAGGGGAAGAGACGGGAAGAGACCTTCTGCAGAAGGAAAACCCCACAGGCAGGCCCAATCAGTGCCCCCAAGCGTCTGTGACCAGGGCAGGCTGCCGGCTGGGTGAGGGGCCCAGAGACCACCACTCAGGATGGGGCGGCCCCTTTGCGTGGGTGCACACCCACCCCACCCCACCTCTGCACCAGGGCAAGACAAGAGCCAGGCGAGGCGCCTGCAGTTTATTCATCTCTCTTCTTTCTTTAATATTTATTAAAAAGTTTTAAAAAATCCTTTTTCATTTTTCTCAAGTACCCTGACTGCTTGTCAAGCCCACAGTTCTTGATGCACCATGGAACGCTCAGCCCATGGCAAGCCAGGGCATTGATGTCTAATAAAGCCTAATCCCCCTGCAGGCTCCTCAGCTTGAAAGGAACCCATGTAGCAGAGGGCCCAGACCCACCTGCCTCTACCCTGCCCAGGCCCTTTAACCCTGTTCCAAACGGAACAAGATTAAATGCGGTAATAAGAAAAGGTAGCAACATGCATGAGTGTGCGTAGGAGTGTGAGAGAGACAGAGACACAGACAGGGACAGAGACAGAGCTATTACAGATTAGAGTTTATGCAAGGAATGGTGGAAAAGAGCAGGGAAAAAGGAGATGATAAGAAATAAGATAAAGAGCGCGAGAAAAGGTTAACGTTTGAGTATAGGTGACCTTTGTTTCCTGTGCCTTGTCTCTTCCTAAATGTTCATACACACATTCAAACAGTTCCAAAGAAGCTTTTAGAAATGAACAAATTTGACTCTCATTTGACAGATGAAACTGAGTCCAATACTCAAGGAAGGTAAGTACCTCTAGAACTTACTTGTAGGCTGGTTAGGATTTGAACTTAGATCTCTTGACTGTCTTATCTGTGCCCTCAGAGCCTAGCCCGATAGTTTCTGTGGTTTGATTGGCGGATCTGTAATAACTATCACTCAGTGTTTACCATGAACCAAGTACTGCCTAAGTACTTTACATAGGGTATCTCTTTTCAAGGCACTGTGGTCTCCACGGGGGACTGGGTCCTCATCAAGATGGACCCAGCCGAGACTCTTTCCTCAAGGATCTCTTAGGCTCTTAGGAGAGCTAAAATGTGTACGCAAATAACTGCACCACAAGCTAGAGAGCCATACGTAATACCACGAGGTACACTAACAGGGTTAAGAAAATTTAGGGGACCAAGAGATGGCTTCGGGATACAGCACCTGGGAAATCTTCCTGGAGGAGGTGAGCATTGAGCTGGGCCTCACGGGGTCAACTCCACTTGACTATGCGAGGATGGGAAGGAGATCAAATGGCATTCCCAGTAGAAGGAATGCTCGTGCAAAGGCTCAGAATCCAAAGAAGTAGAATCTCAAGGAAATTGCAGGGGTGGGGAACTTCCCCTGGAAGGGAGTAGCCAGCCCCACAGAACATTTTCCATTTCTTCGCAGTCAGATGACCTTTTCAGGTCCAGGGCCTGTGCGAACAGGCAGTCGGGAGGCGTCCTGCTCAGAGGGGCCAGCGTTTAACAGAGTGTGTGCCAACGCTTCACATGCCTTCCCTCCTGTAAACTTCACAGCTACCCTGTGCAATAGGTACTATCATTATCTTCACTTTATAGGTGAGGGGCTGGAAGCCAGGAGGGTTAAGCTGCTTAGCAACAAGACGCAGCTAGCGAGGGGTGAGGCTGAGACTCGCCCCTGCAGCCAGCCGGACGGGCCGCTCTCCAGACTGCTGTGCCCTCGTGCCACCTGTGTGGTCTTTGGAAACTGGTTTCCAGAGAGCAGATACTCAGGAGGGAGACTCAGCCCAGTTGTCACCTGGGAACCAGGTTGAAGGTAAATTATAGCAATGCGGGGGGGCGGTGGGGAGGGCTATGGGCTGCCCACTGGGTTAGGAAACCTGGGATTCAGCACCTACGGCAGGAAGCTGAGAAGTGTGTTTGTGTGTTAATAGCACTTTGTTCCTAAAGGTTTCTAGAGAGGCAGCGTGCTCATTCCAGCAAACCAAACATGCTTAAGGTGCAGATAATCTGTAGAGCTCTAGTTACACTATATATGCATTGATCAGCAAAAAGACTCTGTCCATTTCTAAACGATGTCTAACAACGTCTTAGACTCTCTTGTAAATACCTAATAAAATTATAGTTTCCACCATGGGGTCCCAGCCCTTCTCTGTCTCTGTCCTCCCTCCCCTCTCTACAATCTTTTCTTCCTTCCCCTTTGTCCCTTCCTTCCTTTCCTCTGCTGCCTCCCACTTATTATCTGCTGCTTGGGAAATCACTCAAAGGTCGTGACAGCATTTAAAGGGAAACTTCAGCTTTGCAGATTTCAGACCCAACTCCAACTCAGGGGCCCAGGGCTCCCACAGCTTAAGGATTGCTGATCATTCAAGAACATGTCCTGTTTCTTTCCTGCATCTTATTGGCTTAAAAGAGAAGACTAGGTGTTAGGGGGTGGCCAAGGCCTTAAGCTGGAGGGTAAAGTGGTCAATTTATGTTCTCCCAGGCCAGCCATTTCATGAGTCTGCCCGAGACGAGATCTAGGGCAAGATGAGGCACGGAGCTCACTCATCCCAGCTTGCGACGTTCCTATGAGGTTAAGTGCTTGTCTTGAGGCCCAGCTGCCGCAACCTGGCACCTGCAGCCTGGCGCTGCTCTCCCCTGGCTGCGCCCAGAAGCAGTGGCAGTCTCAGCGTCAGAAGCAACACAGCAGCAGCACCTGCCTCCGCATCGCTCCCCCTCCCCTCCCCAACCTGGGCACCTGCAGCCCTTCCGCAGTAACTCCTTTCCAACCCAGCCAGCCCTCTACCAGGGCTGCAGTTGATGAAATCTGGGAGCTATTTTGAAATTTCCCTTTTTTAAAAAAAGTCCAAACTGATTAGTTGATAATTGCATGTTGGAACATCTGCTCTGATTTGTTTTATTCTTTCTATTTTGGAAAATTGGAATACACTGAAGTTGTGCCTTCTGGAATTGCCGGCCTGGCTCTTGGAGTGTGAGCAGCCCTCCTGCTTGGCAGCACCTGGCTGGGCCCACAGCCCAGCTCCCAGGAAAAAGTACAGCTCTCCTGCCTGAAATAGCGGGGCTGCGGCACCTCCCCACCCCACCCCTGGCTTACAAAGAGTTACAGCACCTCCCTCTCTGTGGTGACCCTTTGGAGCCTCCATGTGGCCCACCTGCCTCCAAGGTTGGGAGGTCCTAGAGGAGAACAGACCCTGCAGAGCCTGCAGCCAGCTTGGGGTGTGATGAGGCCAAGTCCAGTGTGGGGCACTTGTAACACCCCATACCCTCTGCAACCATCAGTGACTTGGCTGGTTTCCCTCTGCAAGTGCCCAGATGCTTCTGTCTCCCAGGGAGGAGGGCAGGCCCGCACTGCCCAGCACAGGCTTGCTGGTATTGAGAGGTGGGAGCTTGCTAGGGTTTGCACAGGAGAGAACCCTGGCATCAAATCCCCTCCAGACTCCAAGTGGTTGCCGTTGGAGAGTGACCGATCTCTCAGAGCCTGGGAGTGACAGAGACTCAGCCGGGCTGAGGACATGTGTCCTCTTGTCATCTCTTCCTCCAATTAGCGTTTCTGGAATGTGTATGCAGTACTGGGGGCTTGGTGTGAGAGGAGGGGCCACCAAAGGTGAATCAGGCAGACTCCGCTCTCAGGGACCTCAAGGTGCTGTCCCACTCCAGTCCCTTCTCCTTGCAGTAACCGGGATGACCTTAAAATCTAAAACACAGAATGATGATGTCACTCACTTACTTTTTTTCCTTTTTCAGTGGTTATTTTTCTCTTCTTATAATAAATATATTTTAAAAATTTTCATTGGAGTATAGTTGATTTACATTGTTGCGTTAGTTTCAGGTGTACAGCAAAGTGAATCAGTTATACATATACATCTATCCACTCTTTTTTTTTTTTGAAGATTATTTTCCCATATAGGCTATTACAGAGTACTGAGTAGAGTTCCCTGTGCTATACAGTACGTCCTTATTAGTTATCTATTTTATATACAGTAGTGTGTATATGTCAATCCCAATCTCCCAGTTTATCCGCCCCCCACATCCCCTGGTAACCATAAGTTTGCTTTCTACGGCTGTGACTCTACTTCTGTTTTGTAAATAAGTTCATTTGTGTCACTTACTTTTAACCCCTTCAATGGCTCCCTGTTGCCTTTATGGTAAAGTCCAAATTCAAGTCATTAACTTGGTGTCCGGGGCTCTTCTATAGTAATCTTTTATTTATTTATTTATTTATTTATTTATTTATTTATTTTTATATTTATTTTGGCTGCGTTGGGTCTTCGTTTCTGTGCGAGGGCCTTCTCTAGTTGCAGTGAGCGGGGGCCACTCTTCATCGCTATGCGCGGGCCTCTTCACCATCGCGGCCTCTCTTGTTGTGGAGCACAAGCTCCAGACGCGCAGGCTCAGTAGTTGTGGCTCATGGGCCTAGTCTCCGTGGCACGTGGTATCTTCCCAGACCAGGGCTCGAACCCGTGTCCCCTGAATTGGCAGGCAGATTCTCAACTACTGTGCCACCAGGGAAGCCCCAGAGCTCTTCTAGATCGGACCCCAGCTTACCTGGCTGGCCTCATCTGTCAGCCTCCATTGCATCCACTGAAGACTCCACACTCCAGTTCTCTGAACCTCCTCTGTTCCTTCCTTTCCATCTTGCCTCACACATGTCGTCCCCTTTGCCTGGATTACTCTTCTTTCCTCTTCCCTTCACCCCTTCACCTGAATAACTCCTACTTGTTTCTCAGGTCCCAGCCTACATTGTAATTTCTCCAGCAATCCTTTCCTGATCCTCCCAAACTTCTAAGAGTTTAGGTGCTCTACCTCTGTGCTCTCATGGCATTTTGAATTTCCCCCATGATACGCATCAGACTTCCCTGACACTGTCTGGTTCCTTCTCTACCCTCCTGCCTAGACCAAAAGCCTGTTGAAGGCAGATACCATGCTTTGCTTATTGTACTATCTCAGGCAACTAGCCCAGTGCCTAACACATGAGGAGCTCTATAAGTAAGTGTGGGTTGAGTCAAAAAATGAGTAAATGCGTCAACAGATAAATCAATGCTCAACTTATTAAGGAGATGACATTTCCACAAATAACGTGCTATTGGAGAGGATTATGGTGTGTATCAGACAGGATAGGTTATATCATGCTGCAATAATAAACACCCCCAACTCTCAGTAGTTTATAAAAATGAAAGGATTATTTCTTGCTCCCACTATATTTCTATCATGGGTCAGCAGAGATATTCTGCTCTGTGATATCCTCACTTAAGAACTCCAGCCAAAGGGAAGCCCCATCTCTGTGTCTCTACCATTGCTGACACGAGAAAGAGGACATAATAAACATTTCACTGGCTCTGAAAGTTTCCACTCTGAAGTGACACAAATATTACAATAGCCAAGACATGGAAGCAACCTAAATGTCTATCGACAGATGAGTGAATAAAGAAGATTTGGTGTGTGTGTGTGTGTGTGTGTGTATATATATACACACACATACATACACACAATGGAATATTACTCAGCCATAAAAAAGAATGCCATTGCAGCAACATGGATGGGCTTAGAGATTATCATATTAAGTGAAGTAAGTCAGACAGAGAAAGACAGATATCATATGATATCACTTATATGCGGAATCTAAAAAAATGATACAAATGAACTTATTTACAAAACAGAAATTGACCTGCAGACATAGAAAACAAATTTACGGTTACCAAAAAAAAAAAAAGTGACACAAATAATTTCTGCCCTTATTTGGTGGCCAAAGCAAGTCACAACAACCATACTGAACTTAAAAGGGGCTGGGGAAATACAATCTTACCATATTTCCAGGAGGGGAACTAGAAATATTTGCTGAACAGCCTTAATGACCTTTATAGGAAATCCAAGAAGAGAAAGTCCACTTCCAAATGGAAATATCTAGTAAGAGTTTAAGGACAAGGTGGCATTTGACTTGGGCCTTGAAGGATGATTTGGTTTAGGCCACTCGGTTCAGTTTGCTGGGCTTTGATACTACATGTTGGGAAAGCATCTAACTTCCTTCATTTTCAGTCTCTGCCGCTGCAGCTGGAAAATTTCCTAGGCTCTCTGTTCTAAGCATTATTCAGATAGATAACACAAGGTCCCACCTCTGAGGGATTTTGTAGTCTAGTAGGAAAGATAAGTACTGGATGTGTACAGATCTTCATAAAATATGCACAAATGCGATATGCACCCAAAAAGTTGAGCAAAGGAAGAGAAATCACTTCCGTTTGGAGGCATCAAGTTGTGGTTTGTGGAGATGGGTAGGAGTTCAAAAGGGGGAATTAGGATGGAAAGTTGGGAGGGGCACTAGGTAGAAGAATCAACACGGACAAAACCATGGAAGTGGGCGTTGGCAAAGCAAAGTAACTGGAAGAAATACACTTTAGGTTGGCCAGTGTCCTGGACACTAAGGCAGTAGGGCAGTTGGAAACACTGGCAAACCTCCTGAAATTGGGAACTTTCAGAAATGGGGCAGTAAAGAATAAGTGAGCAGCCTTGTTTTCTTCTCATGAAAACTTTTTCTGAAGGTTCAGCCTAGAAGCCACCACCGAAATGAGATGAATTTTGGAAGGCCTCTGGCAGGCTGTACCTTACCTCTCAAAGATTTACAAAGCGTGCAGCTTCCTTCACCCCACCTTCCCCCATTTCACCTGCAAGTCACAGATTTGCAGTCTTGGTGGCTACCTCCTCCTTTTCAATGAGCAGATACTTCTAAGGGAAGTTTGGAAACCCTGGAGACCCTGGGTTCTGAAACAAAGCCTGATCCAAGGCATTGCCCCACCCCTGGAGATGTTCCCCAGCCCCGTGGGACTCAGGGCCACCGTGTGCTGGGTCCCAGGGAGGGGTAGGACCAGCGCCATCGGTCTGATCTTCCTGGATCCACCTGCCACCACACTCAACTTTATATTTTATTCTCTAATGACTTGGTCCTTTTTCAGATCAATCCAGTCTCAAAATAATATGTCAACACGGGCATTTGTGGTGAGGGCGACCATGATGAGGAATATGGCAAAGATTATTATTAGTTTCCATTTCATTGGGTTTTATTTTGTTTTCTGTTTTTTGTTCACATTGCTGTGGTTGAGGACTTATTTCCTGGAGCCGAAGTCTTCTGCCTCTCACTCACTTCACACTTTGACTCATTTATTTTTCCTATTTCCCCGAAGACCTTTTGACACTTTGAAAAGTGTTTTACTACCTATGATCCTGTGCTCTTACCCTGTGTTTCTTCCTTTCCTCCCTTCTCGCTTTTTATTAATAAGTCATAAAGAAAGTGTTTCCAGGCAAACATCAGTTACTGAGTAATAAAACCCGAGGCGTAGGACAGAACGAAGCAGAGAAGTAGAGGCTGGGGAGACACTTGGTCTTGTGGCTTTACGGGGCCAGCAGGGCTTCCCTAACCCCAGCCAGGAGGTCCAGTTGGCTGGGAGGCAGGGCCAGACTCTGCATTCTTGCGATATTTTTGCATCCTTGTGTAAAGCCCATCACAGCCACAATGGCTGTCCACGTTGGAAGCAGTGAGTGGGTTGTCCGCTCCAGCTTTTCCAGATAAGAACTAAGATTAATGACTCAGCCCAGATGAGTCCATTGGAAGCAGAACCCAGATCAGAACCCACCCCAAGCCCTATTCTTGTTTTTCACACTTTCCTGCAATGGTCACTCCCACTGCTGTGGGCCACTGTCACCAACACTCGGGACTCCAGGCCTCCCTTCTCTCTTAATTCCAGACTCATAGGTGACTGTAATTAATTTCAAGACATTTCTATCCAAATGACCTTCAGACACCAGAGTTCTTATTTTACTGCCCAGACCTGGTGAATGCTATTTGGGCCCACCAAATAACAAAACAATACCATCTCAGACTTTTCATTGCTCTCTTTTCCTCAGTTTCTACATTCTACTTTGAAATCTCTCTCAGAGCCACCCTTCCATGGTGGGTTCTCATCACCCTGCTGTGTTCCAGACTTCCTCACCCATCTGCTGGTCTGCTAGTTTCTAGTCTCTCTGCCTCCCAACTCTATCCTCACCAAGCCATCTTACACACTTTATGGAACAGATTTTCCTACAACTCAAACCAGATCGGGTTCTTCCTATAGCTAAAAACCAAATTACTCCACAAAGGCAGATAGGGCTTGGAAGAAAGAGGCTGGGGGATGCCACAAAAAACCTTGCCTAGCACAGGGCCTGGCTCTGGGCTCTCAACGAGTGTTTGATGAATGAATAAATCAGTGATGAGAGTATGGAAGGGCTGCACAGAAAAATGGAAAGAACATGGACTTGTTTAGTTGCCCAGATCCAGCATTTACTGTGTGGCTTAAGGCAAACGCTGAGCGACTCTGAAATTCAGATTCTTGAAAAACGGCAACACTTAATATTGCTTGACTTAGCTCACAAGATTGTCATGAGGGATCAAGCGAGAGAATGGCTAGAAAAGAGCTGTTATAAAGCATAAATAAATGTGCAAAGGAGAATCATATTACATCACAAAGTTGGCTAGATTCAGGAAGCTCATTGCTTGGTACAATGGAAAGTGTGATCCTAGACAAGTCACTCTTCCTCTCTGGACCTGAGACTTCCCATCTCCAGAATGACAGCAGGGGACCAAAACATCTCCAACCTCTTCCTGTGCTTACGTCTTGGGATTTGATGTTCTGATCCAAGGCTTCATGTGTCCCCAAGGAGACTTGCTTATTAGCTGTCGCAGTCTGCTGTCAAGCTGCTGTTCTGACCCTATCTCTGGATTCAGTCTCCCTACCCAGGCTTCTGCTTTCATCTGCTAATAAAGATCGAGGTCTCAGATTTATATCTGAACTTTTCCTTCTTCTCACCACATATTATACAAGTTTTGATCAACGAAGCTAGGTGCTTCACTTTTTATTTTTTTTAATATAGGATGGGGAAAGACATAATTAAGGAGCCAATTGGTCCTCGTTATGGGAAAAAAGAGCCTTAATTATCCCCAAGGCTGACTCTAGTACATACTCATCAAAGGGCCCAGCAACCCTAGATCAAAGCCTGGAGCTGGGCGCTGTGGCCAACCCCTCACTTGTTTCCAAGCATTTGTGTTCAAAGGAACAAAAGCTCTGAGTCCACAGCCTGAAAAAACTCTGGAATCTTCCAGCCTGATTCCCTAGGGCTCCCCCAGTCACCTCTCAGGGAACACAAAGTAAACTTCAGGGAAGATCCTCATGGGAAATGGGTTTTCTCCCTTCCCTGATAAATGTTTGGGCCTAGAGGATTTGAGATGGAGAATGGAAATTCAAGCAGGGGTTTGGGAAATTGGGGCTTTAAGCCCTAAGCAGTCAGATGAAAAAAACAAACCAAGTGCATAAATGCAAATAATTCATACCGACAAATAGCACGACAGCCTGTGACACTCCAAGCTACAGCTACTTGTGACCACTGTATTATATATGATGGTGGTAGCTACTCCCTGCTCACAAATCCTCAGTGACTCCCATGGCTTTTAGAAGGAAGTCCAGACCCTTCATTCTGGCATGGGAAGGCCCTTCTCAATGTGCCCATCACAGATCTCTGCATCCTTATTTTCCATGACCCTACATTCTAGACAAATCATTTCCTTCACGTTCTCTACATCCTTCCCGTGCTTTCAGAAATCTCTGCATTATTCACACTGACTTTTCCTGGGAAACTATTTCCTTTTACCTTCCTCTTTTCCATCAATCAAAATCTTCCCTATCTACTGCCCTATTTACGTATTTCTTATAGAGCTCGCTCATTTATTCAGCACAATTTGTGGGGCAGGGGCAGATTCTATTATGGACAAGGTTTCATTCAAGGGCCTCAGGACACAAAGATGAGTGAGAATTTTCCCCACAGTGGAGGAGCACATACTCTAGTGCTGGGGACAGACATGCATTCAAATAGTGACATTACGGTATGAAAAATGCTATAGCCAGTGCTGTCTGGAAATATAACGTGAGCTACAAAGGTAATTTAAAATTTTCTAGTAGCCACATTTTAAAAAGGTAAAAAGAAGCTGGTAAAATTAATTTTAATGACAAATTTTATTTACCTCAATAAATCTAAAATATCATTTCAACTTGTGGCACTAGGCACATTTCTAGTACATAACAGCCATGTGTGGCTAGTGGCTACTGTATTAGATGGCACAGAGGTAGGCAAAGCATATATAACTGTGAAGAGACCACAGGGAAGGAAGTAAACCAGTTGGCCTAAGGGGTCATGACATCTTCACGGGGTCTTGATGAATAAATGGGGCTCATCTGGTGGAGAAAGGAAGAAGTGCTTTCCAGACAATAGGAAAAACCTCCAGAAAAGCGTATAGGAGAAAGAGTATGGTGTGTCCCTAGAAGCATAAGATGGTATAGAGTAGAGGGCATGATAAGGAATACTAAAAGTGAGCTTGGAAAGGAGGCTTCATGTATCCTCCGATGAAACACGAAAGAAAAAAGGAGCAGAGGAGATGTTTATCCAGGGGAATCCACACTGTGATTTAGGAAGATGACCTTGGCTACTGGATGGAGAATGGGCTAGGTGTAATGTAAGAAGAACTCCAGGGGCCCGTTGGGAGGCTGTGATAGAAACTGTGGGTGCTTACCAACACTCTGAACTGGCACACTGATCGGCTACATTTCTCAGCCTCCCTTGCATTTTCGGCTTCCGGTCAGGAGGTGAGGAAAGAGAATTAGGGAAAGTCATAAGCCTTCTTAACAGCTTTGGTGCAGACCTCACGGACTCTCATCCACTCATATTCCACTGGAATTGATGAGAAGTCAAGGAACTGGAGAAAAATAAATAAGGATTTTTAAACTTTTAAAATCAGTGGTAAATTAAGACGAGGATGCAGAAAAGGAGTCAGGGACATTTGAAGATGGTAGGTCCACCTGATGTCAGGACGCTGACGGACCATGATGAAGAGAACCCAAACCTTCCCACCACCTGCCCACCCACACCGACAGTGACATGAGGGAGAAATACACCTGAGTAAGTGAACCTTGAGAGACGGGAGTTAGTCGTTACAGTAGCTAGTCAGTCCTGATTGAGAGGAGGCTATTTCTCCAATCTTACCCTACTATTTGTTGATGGTTATTTGACATTTATGTGCATATCTTGCCATAACTCCATATCTCCTCACTTAAACTGCAGGGTTTTAGAAGACAAGGACCTATAGACTGTGTTTGGCTTAGCCTTCTGTCTCTCCCCTCCCCAGGCACAATGCTTTACCTTTTAGATAATTGATGATTAATTCAGTAATCAATTACTTTATGAACTCAATAAATCCTCTCATGTCTAGATCAAAATATACCTTTGTGACCACTTTCACCACTTTCCCTGCCAAATCCCTGAGCCAAGCCAATGTTACCTCTTGCCTAGGTTATTGCTATAGCCTCCTGATTTGTCTCCCTTCTCTGCGCTTGCTTCCCTGTGGTCTATTTTCAACACAACAGCCAGAGAGAACTGGCTAAAAGGTAAAGCAGACGTTACTCCTCTGCTTAAATTCTCAATGGCTCCTATCTTCCTGAAAGTAAAAGCCATTGTTTTCATAATAACCTACAATGGCCCACAGAACTGGGCTTGACCTGCCCTCCTTGTCCCATTACCTCTCTGATGTCATCTCCCACTTGTTTACTCTCCCTGATCAGACTGGCATTTTGCTATTTTTTAAATATGCCAGGCACACTCCTACCTCAGGGCCTTAGCACTTGCTATTGCCGCTGCCTAAGATGCTCTTAGTTCAAATATCTGCATGGCTTCTCCCCCACAGGCCTCAGATCTTTCTCTCAAAAGTCACCTCCTTCATAAGGCTTTCCTCGGTCACATCATCTAAATTGCAACTCCACTCACTGCACTCTTTTTTCCCCGTCTCTCTTTTATTTTTCTTCGTACTTGTACTTACCACTCTCTAACATATTAAACATGTTGCTTAATGCACCTTGTTTCTTTCTTTCTCATCTAGTAGAATTTAATATCCAAGAGACATGGTTTTTCTTTGTTGTCATCACTACTATGTTCCCAGCACTATGTCTGGTACAAAGCAGGCAATCAATAAATATTGGTGGAATGAACAGATGGAGATAGGCAAGCACAAGGTACCAAGAGAGCCATAAGGAAGGGCACCGACTTGTGCACGGTGGTGGTGAGGGGGTGTTGGGCTGCGTCCTGCAGGCCTGCAAGCCCTGTACTTGCTTATCCTTGAGAACAAAGAAAGAGCCGGGAGTCAGCAACAGGGACATCAGTGGTTTAGTGGATGGGGGAACTTTACATGTCTGAATCAAGGTCCTGGATGGACAACCCACCGTGTGTGGCTGGCGGCAGATAGGACGTGAAGGCAGTATTTGCTCCTGGGGGAGGGGGATGTTTGCCAGTTATAGCGGGAATTGATATCAGGTTGTATCATTGGTTACCAGGGAAACTAGCAGAGGGGCACGCCCCTCACGGCCCTTTTGATGAGCTATGACGGTGGAGAGGTCCTGATCTAAAGATTAGAACAGTCACTAGCTGGGGCCGGGGCAAGTATGTAGGAAGGTCAGTCGTGTGAGTAGGTGTAGGTGACGCAGGCACTGGTTGAGCAGGACATGTACAGAGAGCATTTCTGTTGGGGAGGAGGGACGTGCACCCATCTTGGGTGGCCTGACCATGCTGGTGGGGGGAGGGGACTTAGGGAAGGCTCATGAGCAGAGGAAACACCCAACTGAGACTTAAAAGAAGAGTTCAGATTGGCTAGGAGAAGAGTAGGTGGGAGGGAGGGCAAGACACGCAGAGGGAGCAGTGAATGCAAAGACTTTTAGGAAAAAAAAAACCAAGATGCATGAAACTGCATGCGGTTAGGTTTGCTGGAGTGAAAGGTTGCAAGGCTGGAGGATGAGAGATGAGGCTGGAGAGGTAGGCAGGGGAGAGATCACAGATAGCTTTAGCCCAGCAGGCCAGGTAAGGGGCTTGGCTTGGCAGGATCTGAGTAATAAAGAGTCCCAGGCTTGGCCCAGGCTTGGCAAGATCTGCTTTCCCAGTAGGTCATTCTTGTGACTGTGCAGAGAACAAATGTGGGGAAACAAAGGAGAGCCAAGAACAGTAGTTAAGGAGGTTACTATGGTGGGTCAGGCGTGAGATGACTAGGGCCCACAACAGGGTGGGTGTGGTGCAGTTGGGGAGGAGACCAAACTATTGAGATAAAAGTAATATTGGCAAGATTTGGCAATTGACTTGCTTGGGAGAAGTTTGCCTCTCTGACCCTCCCCTCTGGTTTAGATGCTGGTTTACGTACTGGTCCTGCTGAGTGAGATTATAAACACAGATGTAGGAATGGGTTTGTGCAGAAAGGTTATGACATGGAAGAGTCACGTGGAGACATCCAGGACGTGTTGGAACATATATAGCTAGACTGGCAATCTTGGCTAGAGAAATAGATTTGGGATTCAGTAGCAGAAAGACTATAGAGGTGCCCATGTGAGTCAGGTGCAGAGATGGTCACACAAGGCATCCTATGACAGCTAACATGGTGAGTGGGGACGAGATTGGAATAATAGTTTAGAGGGCTTGACATCACCTTGGGGGAAGAGTGTTGAATGTGATGCCCAAAGGGCAAAAGGAAGATGGAGGGTTACGGCAGGAAAGCAAAACTAGCAGAAAGGTCCAAATCCAAATAAGTTAGCAATCTGGTACAAAAACTGAGTCAAGGAGAGTGGTTCAAGTTTAGGGCCAAGAGCAGCATATAGGGTGAAGCCCTAGAAAGGATATGGTGGCCTAAGAGAGCAGCCCAGGGGTGGATCCATGAAGAAACATTGATTTTCGTACTCTTCAGTCATGGAACCTCTTCTTACAATTTCATCTCATGGAAGACTAATCGTGAAAACAGATACAGGTCGAGCTGCTCTGATGGAAGTTGTTTTGGGCTGGAACCAAAGAGCTGGCTCCTGGCTTTCCTCCCCTCCTCTGAATGCCACCATTACACAGAAAGATGGAAAACTGCTTGTGTGGTGTGAAAACATTGGACTTCATGCAGTTCCTGGAACACAAACTGCATATGCATTTGGAAGTCTTGGGATTGCCAGCTGCAGCTCCGCCTCAATCTACTTGGTGACGTGGACAAGTTGCTTTCTCTCCTTTCTGGGCGGAAGAGGTGGGGGGCGGTGGGACAAGGTAATGGCCCCAGCCCCTTTCTGCACTAATATTGCCCGGGAATGCAGAGGGCATAGAAACTGCTCAAGACAGGTCAGCCAGTTCTGCTGGGCCTCGCTCTCTCCCTGGTGCCATTTATCCCTCTGCCCACCCTGCTCTCAAAGCTTTAGAAAATGCTTTCCACTTGTAAAGCACTGCCCTTAACACTTTATTACTCTAACAATAGCATTTTTACCAGCCCAGTCATATTTTCGTCTTCCCAGCCCAATGACTGTATTTTCCAAGAAAACAAGCTCCTTCAGAATGTGCTGCTCTCTGACAAGCAGGGGAGTGCCACATTGTCTGTGGTGGGTGCCGGCATTTAGGAGGAAACCATTTTCTTTCATCTGCCCAAGTACATCTTTCCCCAACACTTGTAAAGCTGATTGCTGCCAATTTCCAGCTGGAGAAACACAGCCATTAAGAGGGGGAGTCATTAGTAACTAGAAAATACTTAGAACATTTAAAACGGGGGCTTTGATTTTCATTTTTTTTCTGCTCCAGGTGGTATAATTTTTAATTTTTTCAGACTTCTGCTAGCATTTCGGCTGGGGAGGAAGGATGTGCAATGTGTTTGTATGTGAGTGTGTGTGTGTATTTAATACACACATATATATAATGTATTATAAATATTTAGATAAATATATTTAAAATGTTTAGATAATATATGTATAAGGCACACGTGTACCTAACATGTGTACTACACAAAGTGTAGATGTTTATGTACTTAATGTATGCATACATATATAGGATGCATTTATAATGTATGTAAAGCTTTTGTAAATAGGGAGACAGAGTGAAAGAATAGGAGAGAAAGGAAGAGAGAGAGAGAGAGAGAAGAAGAAGAGAGAGGAAGAGAGAGAGAGAGAGAGGAAGAGAGAGAGAGAGAAAGAGAGAGAGACAGAGAGGAAGAGAGAGAGCTCCCTTTGAGCTCATTCTTCTTCATCGCTGTCCAGACATGAAAGGAAGCAGGGCAGGCAAACGCTAAGCTCCCATCCTGGCCTCTGTGTCGATTCTCCATATCGTATGCGCCAGGCACTGTCACTTTTACCTCTTGCATCTCAGGCATGGGAGAAGGGGAAAAAAAGAAATAAAATAAAGCACTTCCTCCAAAGAGTGTAGCCATGGGAATCGCAGGACTAAGAACAAATAATGATTTCCTCCTCCGCTTTTTAAGTAAATATTGCTGCACAACGAGCTACTGGGCAGGACAGGTGCAAAATAATAGATTCTTTTCTGGTCTCCCCAGCCCCCATGGGGCCACTGCTAACTGCATCAGGTACTCAATTTTCTTTTGTTATTCAAAAATGTGTTTGTGAATTCCTGGGGGGTGGGGGAGGAGGGGGCCAGTCCTGTTCTAGCATCACCAAGCGGACTGCTTGATTTGTATTTTTGCTTTATTAATGGAAAGCTACCTGTCGGCCCCAGGATTTGTCTACCCGGGAGGCTTTTAATACGTCTGTCCAATGCAATGGGGCTCGGGAGAAAGAAACCACTCTAATCATCAGAGCACATTTTGCAGGGGGAGGCAGCACATCCAGTGGAAACAGCTCCAGCTGGCAGAGAGGAACCTGGGGTCCCATCGGAATGCTGGGTAGACCCTGGACCTCCACCAGGCCTCAGTTTCCTCTTCCATGAAAAGGGAAGGGTAATGCACATCTTATCAATTTCAGAGGGCTAACAGTGAGGTTATTTTAAACTCATGATAGCCTTGAAATATCACAGTGCCTCAAGAGAGTAAAAAAGCACAGTAATAAGAAAAATGTGAGGGGTTATTCTTAATAATGTTTTTATTCAATTGAGTATAATTAATCCTTTCTCGTTCCCTATTCTGAAGGCAGTTCATCACTTCAGGTAAAGCCAGACACGATCACAGCAGCATCTGGCTGGAGAGCACCTGAGCATTCATCTCATTCAGCTCCTCACTCTCAGACTGGGCAACACCGTGATGGACTCGGGTCTCCAGCTCATGCATCCCACGCAAGCATCTCTCATCACCAAAGGGAAAAAAGTCTAGAGAGAAAACCTGGAGCCTCAAGCAAATAATTCTGAAAATATTTCATGATCCTTGTTAATTGCAGGTTGTATAGATTGCCTTCCAGTTGCCCACCCCTTGTCCTCCTCCAAAAGCAGAGGCCTTTGTATCATCCGAGGTGGGAAATACAAAGGTGCTTCGGCATGCTGTGTCTGGCCTCCTTGCCTCCGTCTTTCATGTCAAAGCTGCAGCGACAGTCCTCAGGGAGGCAAATAAGGTAGATCTTTTGCAAATGGGACGTGCCTTCAAGTTTAAAAGATTTGAGGAGTTGGATATGAATGCACGGTTGTCCGTCTTTTCTTACCCTCTGGGTCAATTAGGGGAAAGTTTGAGGGGCTGGAGAAGTCTTTCCTAGGTCTGAACTGAATGGTCTCTGATACGCCTATGGGAACATTGTCCCCAGCTCTCCAGGCCAGCCTCCCTCACACCGCCTTCAGCCCGCACTCTACCAGCAGCTGGACTCTTGGAGTGGAAGAGCTGCCGTGACAAGATGGGCCACGAGCCTTGGAGACCAAGGCCTGCCAGGGAGCCAGGCTAGGGACACACAGTGTGCCCAGCAGCTGAGACCCACCTGGTCCCTCCATGGTCTTCCTCCTTGGTCAGTGTTTCCTTTCTCCTCAGAAGAATTCCCAGAGAAAGAGATCCCAAACTATGTAGTAAGCCAACTTCACATTTCTCACTTGGTACACTTTGCTCAGTTTCTTCTTCTCCTTTTCTCTTTATCTCTCTCCTTCCCGCCTTCTCTGTGAATAATATATTAATTCATTAGCATTCATTAAAACTCTGCCCAATTTAGTCGAGCAAATTAGCAGAAACTGTGGCTTTTAGTTCAGAGGCCAGGGACATTTTGATAAGACAAAAATGGAAGGGTTCAGGGACATGTGGGGCTCAGGCCCCATGCGTGCTGTGGTCAAGAACTCTGATTACCTGGGGCAGCAGGACAGAGGGTACAGATGGGATAGCAAGGCCCAGTGCGTAAGACAACTTTCCATCTTCTGAGAGGCACAGAAAGCAGTCAGGTGAAGGTCAATTTTGTCTTGATTTTATGTTTAGGTAGATCTGACTTTTCTACTAGCCTGGAGCTGTTGGAATTCAGTATAGACAGACATTAACAGAACCCACTTTGGTGTCAGAGAGCTGGATTTTAGTTGTGATTCTGTAATGTTCTAGCTTAAGTGACTTTGAATTTACTATTCAATCACCAAGCCATAGTTACTTAATCTGAGAAATGGAGGTAATGATAATACCTACCTGGTATGATGATTCTGATGATACAATGAAGAGAAACTTGAAAAGTACTGGTACATTAGTGGTTAGCAAATGTTTGGTACTGTCTTAGTCATTTCAGGCTATTATAATGGAATACCATAGACGAGGTGGCTTAAAACAATAATTTATTTCTTACAATTCTGGAGGCCAGTAAGTTCGAAATCAGGGTGCCAGCAATGGTGAGGTTCTGGACAGGACCCTCTTCCTGGTTTGTAGATGGCCATCTTCTTGCTCTGTCCTCACAGCAAGGGACCAGAGAGGGAGGAAGCAAGCTCTCTCGTGTGTCTTCTTTTAAGGGCACTAATTCCATTCATGAGGGTTCCACATTCATGACTTAATTTACTCCCAAAGGCCCTACTTCCAAATAGGATCACATTGAGGTTGGGTTTCAACATAAGGATTTTAGGGAGACACAGACATTCAGCCTATAGCAGGTACTGTTATTAGCTATCTCCTCTCCCTCCGCAATGAAAACCCGCTGCCTTTGGACATACTGTTGAAAATATACTTTAGAATGGTCTCCTCCATCCAGACTGCTCTTCTTACCTCAGTTCTTGATATCAGCTGCACCTCTCACAAATCTTTTTAAAAGATGCCTTTAGCATCAAGAAAAAGTTAAACATCCCCTTAGAAATGTGGGCAAAAGTCACAAACAGCTAATTTACGAAAGAAGAAACGTGTTCAGTAAATAAAACAGAAAACCCACTTCAGCCTTGAGAGTAATAAAAATGCAAATAAAAACAATTAAATTATACTCTTTATCTTCCAAAATGAAAAGAATTTAAAATATGATGACATGAGTATTGTCAAGGATGTGGAGGGGCAAGATACTCATACGCTGTGGATGGGAGAATAAACCGATAGAAATTTTCTGAGAACAATGTAACAATATAAAGCAATAGTCCACTCTTTGTACTAAATAGACTTATTAAAGGAGCAGACAGAAAAACCCGGAAATAGACTCAAATACACATAAGAATTTAGTGTATTATGAAGATGACATTTCAAATTAATGGAGTAAAGATGGATTATAAATGAGTCTGGTTGGGACAACTGGGTAGCCATCTGATAAAATATTAAGATAGAATCCTACCTCACCTCTTATGCCAAAATAAATTCCAGGTGGATCAAAGACAAAATACGAAAAAGGAATCCATAAAAGTACTGTGAGAAAACATGAGAGCAATCATTTATAACCTCAGAGTGACTAATGCCGTTCTACTAAGTTGTCTCAAATTTTGTTTCCATAAATATAGGATTTATTACATCATAGAAGATAAGAAAAATATTCTGAAATACAACCCATATTTGTGACAACTGTGACTAATATTTCTGTAAGCAGATTCATATGCTAACTTTGATTTGCAAATAAAGAAGTTTCAGCGAGCTACTTGGATTCCATGGTGTGTTTTGAAATGCTGCCCACATAGAAGCCTGGCCAAAACATGGGCAGATTATGATCTAGTGGTACAAAATCTGGATGAGACACTAAATGCAAAAAAGCTTTTACTTTGCCCCTTTCCTAGATTTTCTGGCTCTGAATATTTTGGGGAAGGGGAAGCATTAAAATTTTTGTTTTCTCAATGTTTTCCACAGCTTCTTATCTGAGACCATTGGATTTTACGTTTTTTTGGAAGGCTAATGTTGTGAATATATTGAATACTATTAAACACCACCAGTAGAGTATGTGTCAGCATTCTAGAATCAAATACATTATTATTTCTGCAGCAAACAGATGAATATTCATACTAAGTGAGATAGATAAAACCTCACATTAGTCCAGGTCAAGTTTTACCACCAAATGAACTTTTGCATTGAATTTATAAAAACTCTTCTTGTTTTCAGAGTGTTGTGGATAAGACATTGAGGGCCAGTATATAAAGAGTGTTTACAAATCAATAAAGAAAAACAAAAACCCATTAGAAATAAACAAAAAGTTTATAGGAAAGGAAATACAAATGGATCTTAGATGAATGAAAAGGTTATCAACCTCATTCTTAATAAGAGAAATGCAAAATAAATAAGATACAATTTTTCATGTAACCTATGTAAACATATGAAAGTTTGATAAGACATTGATGTTGAGAGTATAAGGAAACATATTCTCTTATATGTTGCTAGTAGGCACATGTTTTAGAATAATTTCTAAAGAGAACTATTTAACAAGATCAATAAAAATTAACTTAAATATGCAATTCCCCATCTTGGAATTTATTCTAGTGCAAATAATAGGACACTGATTAAATGCATTATGATATAATATATACATAACATACAGTAGAATATTATACAATAGTTAAGAAAAATATGATAAATCTTTATGTACTGATATAAAACAATACCCTATGTATACTGTTAAGTAAAAAAAAAACCAAGATGCAGTAAATTGGGCTTATTAAGGTACAATTTTGGGGAAGGGAAAGGAAAATTTGAAAAAATTGCCATTTTTATAGGTAACAGTGATTATCCCTGGGTAGGGAATTGGGTGACTGGGATACAGAGATATGAGAGATACTTTTCAGCACATAATTTTTTTTTTTGCCTCCTTTGCATTTTAACCCAAGTGCCATTGTTGCATAAATATTAAAAGGTAATTTATTCTCATCATGATTTAGCTGAACAATCTAAGCACCCAACAATAGTTATTAGTTAAGTAAGTGATGATAACTCTATGATGGATTATTATGCAACTATCAGAAATCAAGCTGTAGAAGAATGTTTATCAGCATGGAAAATGGTAATGTTACACTGATACTAGAAAATAGAATCTTGCCATATTTGTAAAAATTAAAAAGCAAAAATGATATATAACCTACAAGCAAAGGTACTTAGGAAGGAAAATATCAGAAGAATCAATACTAAAATATTCTTTTCACAATTATTTACTGAATTCTTACTGAAAATGAGAAATTCTTCAGGATGTTAGGTATAGAGGGGTGAACAAAAATTGTGGTTGTTCTGGCATGCATGGAGCATAGTCTAGTGGGGGACATGCAAAGTGAAGAAAAAAAATACATTTATATGAGAAAGAGTAATAAGACTTACTCTAGTAATAAGAATTACTCTAGATTGGGTGTTCAGGGAAAGCTTCATTGAAGAAGTGACAGTCTGAGATCTGAATGATGATAAGGATCCAATCAGGTGGAAAGAGATTGGTACACATTCCAGGCAGATGGAGCAGAATGTGCAAAGATGAGGAAAAACTATGATGTGTCTATGGAAATGAGAGAAGACCAGTGAATCAGAGCAAGGGAGAGAGAGGGAGAGAACAGCACAAGAGGAGATAGAAAAGGAGGGTGTCACAGATCACATGGAGTCTTCCAGCTATATTAAAGGATTAAAACTTTATTATAAATGCAATGTTTTTGAGAGTTCAGTTGTCATTATAACTGCCTCCTTTTTGAAGTTAATTTTCCTCTGACTGCTTTTAAGATCTTCTTACCATCTTTGGTGTTCTAAAATTCAGTATGATGTATCTAAGAGTAGATTTCTCTTTGTTTACATTGTTTGGATTCATAGGAACTCTTGAATCTGTCTCTAAACAGTTCTGGAAAATTATCAGCCTTTATCTCTTCAAACATTATCTTTGCCTAATTTTGTCCCTCCTCTCCATCTAGAACTTGAATTAAACGAATCTCAGATCTCATTCAATCCTCTTCATCTCTTTTATATTTTCATTTCTTGTTCTCTGGGTGCTTCTCTCTTGGTAATATCTGTCTGAGTTATCTTCTAGCTCACAAATTCTTTTTAATTAGCACGTCTGCCGTTAAACCAATCAAGTCTCTATTATTGTATTTTTCATTTCTAGAAGTTCTATTTGTTTATAGTTTTTTGTTCAGTGAGGATATTTTAAAGTTTATCCCTTTTCTTGAATAAATGAACATAGTAAATTATAAGATGTTTCTCTTAATTCAGTCTAAATTTTTCGTGGGTCTGTTTTTGCTCACTGTTTTTTATGCTGATTCTCCCACATGATGCTTTTTTCGGTCTGTCTTGGTATTTTCTACTGTGTGCTATTCATTGCCTTTGGAAAGTTATTTCTGGGACTTTTTTTTAAGTCTAGGATAATTTTCTACAAAGACAATTTATATTTTTGTTTTGTTTTATCTTGGTTTTGCCTATGCCTATTCCTAGAGCTTGACCACAGCAAACCAAATTCACAGCTGTGTATGTGTCTTTCAGTTCATGTGAATTTAGTTCACACATTTACTAGAAGGCAATTTTGTGCTTGAGACTTCTAGAGGATAGGTTATTTCCTCTCCAGTATGCTCAAGGTTAAGGAAATCTTTGGTGTCCCAGCTTTACGGTGGGAGGTATCCTATTACATGCCCACTTTAGGAGGGCTTGGGAATTTGACTCGTCTCCATTGACCCACGAGGCTGTAATCAGTTTATCCAGTTCAGAAAATGGTATCAGGGCAAAAATGTCCTACTTGACTCTCTGGGTTCCTAATTTCACGTTGATTTTAATGTAGTAATTTCTTACCATAGGGTCAGTCTTTTGATGCTTTTAAGAATCTTTAAAAAAATATATTCATCATTTTTAGTTGCTTTCAATATTAGAGTTGTCCAAACAACCTAGCCTCCTTATTCTCAGAAACAGAAGTCTATTCTAAGTGCATTTGGAGACCACTGAAGCGATTGTACATAAGAATAACTTGATCCAATTTACACTTAAAAAAATAACGGTACAATATGGATAATGGAGTAGAAGAGGCAGGAGTGAAATCAGTAGAGTTGATAACAGATTATTGAGTAATCTACACAAGAATGTGTTTTGGGCTAAATTGTGGCAGTAGAGAGGGAGAGAAATAGAGAGGTTGAAGTATATTTTGTAGGTTAGTACAGAAAGGACTTGGGGATAATTAGCTATTGGGGAAGGAGGAGAAGGAATCATCCAACATGACTCCCAGTTTCTGCCTTAAACAACCATGTGGATGGTGGGGGCATTGAAGGGGTGGGTGCTATGACAGAAAAGCAGTGCAAGTTTGGTCCAGGGGTCGTGTTTGTGTGTGTGTGTGTAATTATGAGTTCAGTTATAAGCTTGTAATGTTTGAGATTTATATGAGACATGTAAGTATCATCATTAATAATGATTATTTCTGGGTGGTGGAATTGGGAGGAATTTTTCTTTTTTCCCACATTTTCACTATTAAACAAGGATTGTATTTGTTTTTAAGGAAAATGCTATTTTACAATAAAAGCAGTCCCTGTATACCACAAAAACTATAATTTCTTTTGAAACCTTGAAACTGGTTACTTCCATATTAATTAGTATCCCTCTCTGTTTTTACTTCTCTATGTTGTGTGTATATATGTCCACTGTATTGTAAATATTTTAGTGTCAGAGTCTTCTTATTTATTTCTCATCACCTCTCCCTCTCATATTGCTGTGGACACAGTAGATGCTTAATAAGTGCTGAGTAAATGAAAGCATTTATACATTGAAGACACTCAATAATTACTTTTTCACTGAATCTTTGAATAGACTGTCTGTAAGTCTGTTGCAATCACAAACCATCATGTTTTTTCCATTCAGACCACCATATCAGACAGAGCTTACCTTCTTCGTGTTAACTCAGAGAAGACTAAGTGGATGCTGGACTTCTGAGACTCACTTCCATCCCTTCCGTTTGAGACCTAGATGGGCTCCCTTTCACCAAAGGTAGCAGCAAGCTGAGCACTGAGAAAACACCTAACGGCCCAGGCACCGAACTTAATGCATCACCAGCCTACAGGATTTGTGACAACACAGATGGTGTGAGAAACCGCCCATTGCTAAGGACCCCCAAAAATGCCATGGGCCTGCCTTCCACCATAATGAGCTTCCCTTCTCTCCCACCAGAGCAGACTGTGTAATGATGACATTACACTCAGTGAATGCTACAAGAGAATAGGGGTTGGTTTCCTCTTGCTTTATTGTCTCAACTAGTGCATAAGTCTAAACTTTCTTGGGAATCCCCAGAGTGTAAAGCCTAAGACAGAGCAATCTCTCAGGAGCCAATAAGCCCTTCACTCATCAATTATGTACATGCTGGTATCATTCTCAGAGCCGGATCATAAGAAGGCCATATAACATGGACAGGTATTTAAAAGTCAAATTCTCTCAGACTCTCTATGGGATAGTAAGCAAGATGTACAATGCAAACCAGAAAATGACAAAGATGCCCTGCTTTCCAGAATTCTCTCCACTTCTTCTCCCACCCTGAGTGCTTTCCCCTCAAGCTCTAAACCCATCAGTGTAAAGATCAGGAGATTTTTCAGCGTCCCTGCAAAGAGATGCTCCGTGCCCATCCTGCTCCAATGCTCTTGCTTTGGCAGCTTCCCAGAGGGCCAGTGCCAAGATCGCAGGCTATCTGGGGGGAACGCCCAGCTGGCCACCCTGAGGAACATCACCACAGGGATGCAGAGCCAGGCCCAGCCAGGCAAGAGCAGCTGCTGCGATGGGACTTTGGGGACCGGAGGCCGGCTTGTGCTCCATGTCAGCAAGGCACCGAACAGCATCTGCAAATCGCAAAAAGCTAATGCGTAATACAGAACTGCATGTTCCCGCTTTCTACCTCCTTCTTCATTGTTCTCCCAGGATACGTGAAATAGATGGCTTGTCCACGTTTTCTGCCTACAGTCATGTCCTCAAATACTCCTGTCTGTGGCATTATTTTCCCCTACCCAGGCAACTTCGGAGAGGCAGGGCGATGCAGACCTCAGTGGAGCTTAAGCATGGTGGTGGGGGAAAAAAGTGTGGTTGGTTTCCAGGTAATTGGTTTTCCTGGCCTCAGTTTCTACATTTTGAGATCCCAGAACAAAAGGCACTGGAGCTAAGGGTGAGGCTGAGTAAAGAGACAAGATTCTGGTGCTGCTGGAACGCCAGGTCTGCCACATCTTGACCTAGGCACCAGGCACCAAAACCCCAGCCCCCACTCATTTGCTGCTCTCTCAAGAGCTTCTATCCAAAGCTCCCGGAGCTCAATTGAAAGCAGCAGGCGAAAAGTCAAATACTTCATTAAAAGCAGCAAGAGACTCCATTGTAAACCCACAGTTCTTGTCTATCAAAGATCAGACACTGGGATCCAAATCGGTTCTGGTTTCAATGAGAGATCAGATACTTAAGAGATAGCTTGTGGTGTGTATCTTTTCAATGTGCTGCAGAAAGCCCCCTCTGTTTCTCCTGTTTTTACCTTATTTTTATATCCTGTAGAGACCCTCTAGAACACACACACATACACACACACACACACACCACACACACACACACACACACACACTCATTATGCTGAGAAAGGGAGAAGCAGAGAAACATTTCAAAACGTAAGCGTAGGCTTGAGTTTCAGGTTTATTGAATTCCCGGAAATGCTGTCTCTTCTCCTGAGAAAGGTTAGTGTTTGGAAACAACTTTAATCTGGCCAAAGAAAAGGGAAAGAGGGAGGAAAAGACACAGGGAGAGGGAGTATTGGCAGAGGGAAGAAATGGTGAGAAAGAGAGAGGGAATTATTAATTTCAATTGATTTTCTGATAAGGTTTCATATCCTGAAGTGTGCTTCAAATCTAAGTGACATCTGCTGAGATCACCCCTCAGTGTCTGAATTCTCCTGAATGTAATTAGATCTGAGACAAGATAGAAGACTCAGTACGGTGGCCCTTAGGGAGGAAATGGTCTTTGAAAAGAATTATGTTAATCAGACTAGCCTTCTTCTTGCATCTGTTCTGCTGTTATTCCGGGTAAAATTAATAGGTCTAAGGAAGGATCTGATCATAATGACAATCTGGTCTTCACAGCAGGAGGTTTTATAAAGGAGTTGAACTGTGCCTTGTTGAGAACACTTAAAGTAATTAGTTACAGAGCTACTCACTTTCTTTCCTTTTTAATAATAATAATGGTTATTAATGTTTACAAATTAAAGAGTCTTACTCCAGATGAAAGGAGGGCTGAAACAGAGACTCGGGAGCAGAAGCTCTGTCCCTTTCTGCCTCGTGCCCAGAGTGATGACACTGTAGCCATCCTCCTTTTCCTGCTGGACTGTCCGCCCTCTCCCTCTCCCCTCCATGCCCCCTCCCTCCTTGCTCTCCAGGGAACTGCTAGGAACCAAGTTCCTAGAGCTTGCAGAGGTGGGAGCAACAAGCAGAGCTCAGGAGCAGAGGCTGAAACTCCTGACCTGGATACCCCACGTCTGGCACAGAAGAGCTTGATAAGTATTTGCTGTCAGGATGGAGGAAAAGAAGGAAGGGGAAAAGGAAGAAAGAGCAGAAATAAAAAATAAAGCAAGAGAGAGAGAGAAATAGACAAGAAAGAGAAAGAAGAGAGAGACAAAGGAAGAAAGAAAAGAACAAAGGGTAGAAGAAAGAAAAGACTAGAAGCAAAAAAGAAAGAAAAGGGAGAGAGATAAAGAAAGGGAAGGAGGAAAAGCACTCACATTGTCTTACTATAAGATGTAACTTCAGGGCTTCCCTGGTGGCGCAGTGGTTGAGAGTCGGCCTGCCAATGCAGGGGACACGGGTTTGAGCCCTGGCCTGGGAAGATCCCACATGCCGCGGAGCAGCTGGGCCCGTGAGCCACAATTGCTGAGCCTGTGTGTCTGGAACCCGTGCTCCGCAACAAGGGAGGCCGCAATAGTGAGAGGCCCGCGCACCGCGATGAAGAGTGGCGCCTGCTTGCTGCAACTAGAGAAAGCCCTCGCACAGAAACGAAGACCCAACACAGCCATAAATAAATAAAATAAATAAATAAAATTAAAAAAAAAAAAAAAACACCAAGATGTAACTTCAAAGACGGGGAGGGTTGATGCAATAATTTGTGTTCAGGTTTCTTCTCTATTAGTCTATAAACCAGGAGTAAGCAAACTACAGCCACTGTAGGGGCTTAGTTCTGCCCACCACTCGTTTTTGTAAATAAAGTTTTGGGGGCCTGTATGTTTACATATTGTCTATAGCTGCTTGCATACTACACCTGCAGGTTTGAGTAGCTACAACAGAGATTATATGGCCCCCAAATTCTAAATATTGACTATATGTCCCTTACAGAAAAAGTTTGCCAACCTGTGCTATCACCTCTTGAGAGCAGGCGTACTGCTTGATTTGATGTTAAGACATGCAGAGTGGGACTGCCTTTTCCAGAATAGAACTTCCCACCTGCATGATGTTCAGAGATCCTTAAGCCAAGACAAGTACCTCTTAGTGGGGTAGGTGATGCAGTGGGGGGAGGGGGGAGGGATGAAGGAAGGTGAGCGTCTAAATTTCTGCTTTCTCAGTCTGAGAACAGGTTCTGAGAGAATGAGATGCCGTGTGTCTGCCTCATGTCCACGGGGCTAAAAGCAGCTGCAGCAGGGGCAAAGGTAGGAACTGAAGACCCACTCTGTCTCCGAAGTAATTGTCACCACCTAATTTAATGTTTATATACATCAGGCAAGCCAGTGTGATGCAAGGGTGAGATTTGGAAGGAGAAGACTTAGATCCAAGATTTTCCATTTACTGATTGTGTCATTGTAGTCAAATCACTTAACTTTCCTGAGCTCGTCTTCTCACTTGTAAAATGGAGATGAACATAATATAACCTCATGGTCTTGATGTATTCGATGAGCAAAGTGTGTCAAAGACCTTTGAAAACCATGTAGTTCTTACACAATTATTATATAACAGTTATTATAGATATGATATGATCCAATAGTATGAAGGACCTGGATAAGCCAGTGTTTCTGTGCGGTGGAAGTGCTGCTGTTGGTCCCCTGAGGTCTGGCTCTAACAGGAAATCACGTGTCTTAAAAGGCACTTTTGGTAAAGCTGGACTGTCCAGGCAATCAAACTTTGAAACTTTGTAACACTCACCCCAAAACCCAGGGGCATAAAGCAAGCATTCATTTCTTGCTTACACATCTGCTGGTCATCTGGAGCTCGGTTAATCTAGAATAGGCTCATCAGGGCTTGGCTCCGATTTGTAGGTCTGATTCAAGGTCAATGTTCTCTCATTCTTTCTGAACCAGTGGCTTCCCAAGGCATGTTCTTTTCACAGTGATAGTCAGGAGTACATGAGCCCAAGCCTCTGCTTGCATCATGTCTGTTTAATATCCCATTGGCTACAGCAAGAAACAGGAAAGCACACTCTTCTCAGCATGAGGCCAAGACAAATCAAACCCCACGCCCAGCATCACTGCAGTGGGGGAGCATAATTCTCCATGGAGGTCTGTTGCAGGGAGAAGATATTTGTTGACAAATAATCTACTACAGAAGCCAAAGCATTAGCTAAGCCGGTCTAGTGTACCCGAAGCTACTGGACCCAGTTGTCTAAGTGTGCTGCCATTTTGACGTTGGTGGACCATCGCTGGAAAGAAATTCTCTTGCTAATCTGAAGAGTTTACTCTTGACCTCACATTCCTATTTTTCATGTCCAGATACAGTGGACTGTCAAGTAAAGAAAACTGCACAATTTCTCCAATAACTGAAATTCATTGACCAAATCTTATAGAAAAATCTGTACTCTTTAAGAACAAATTTGGGTCATTTGGAAAATGTAGACATAATAAAGATGCAGGAGGACTGAGTATAATGGTAACAGGAAGCAAAAGAAACCAGGATTAATATCAGACTCCAGCAAGAGAGAGCTGAGGTCACTTTAAATAAGAGTGGCAGCCATGGGCTTCCCTGGTGGCGCAGTGGTTGAGAATCTGCCTGCCAATGCAGGGCACACGGGTTCGAGCCCTGGTCTGGGAAGATCCCACATGCCGCGGAGCAACTAAGCTCGTGAGCCACAACTACTGAGCCTGCGCGTCTGGAGCCTGTGCTCTGCAACAAGAGAGGCCGCGATAGTGAGAGGCCCGTGCACCGCGATGAAGAGTGGCCCCCGCTTGCCGCAACTAGAGGAAGCCCTCGCACAGAAACAAAGACCCAACACAGCCAAAATAAATAAATAAATAAATAATAATTAAAGGTGCTAATAATTAAAAAAAAAAAAAAAGAAGAGTGGCAGCCATGGGCAGGGGGTCCCAATTAATTAATTACACCTTAATTTAAAAAACTGTCTCTGTTCTTGTGTCACCCTCACTGTCCTCTAGAACTATGGGGAATGCCATGGCATCCTGGGGAAGGGAAGGGGTAAAGCCAGCTTCTCTGTGTTTCTCTGTTTTTCGTACTCTCTTTTCCTCTTGCTCCACAAGACGTAAGGATAAGGTTACCATAGGATCAACAGCTTCATAAATATGCAGAAGAAAGACAAATCAACCTGAAATCCAGAAAAAATAATTAAAATATAAATAGACTTGTTTGTTTCAAGGATTTGCAATGAATGCTTGACTCAGTCTGAAGATTAATCAGTGATTGGTAATTATACTTTCACACACACACACACACACACACACACACACACACACATAGCCAAATACACAAAAGGATAAACCTGGTCCCCTCTAAACAACACGAATGCAAAACCTGTGTGAGTGTTCTGGTTCAAACAGAGGTGAAATCACTCGAGGCTCCTTGCTGAGTCTGGGATCACTTCATACCTGTTGCTGAACCACCAGCACAGGAAGGGACCATGGGCGGGTTTTACTGGCCTCCGTGAGCAGCCTCCTTTTCTTCCTTCCTCCTACCTTTCCTCTTCTGTTTTCTCTACCTCCCTCCCTCCCTCCTTCCTCTCTCCCTTCATCTTTTCCTCCCTCTCTCCCCTATATCTCTTGCAGTTTTTCCCCCTGAAATTTGACTTTTTTTCCTGCCAAAGGAGGTAAGCAATCTTTCCATAGACATTTATGAATGTTTCATCACTGTGCCAAGCTTACAATTGCCAGTAGGTTCAATAAACCCAAGCCCTGTCCCACAGGAACTAACAATCTAGAACAGGTTTTCTCAACTGGGGGTAATTTCACCCCTCCAAGACACATTTGACAATGTCTGGAGACATTTTTGATGGTCGTGGTTTGGGGTGGGTGCCACTGGAATTAGTGGGTAGAGGCCAGGGATACTGCTAAACATCCTACAATACAGAGGGAAGATCCCCAGACAGAATTATCCTGCCCTAAATGTCAATAGTGCTGAGGCTGAAAGACCCTGGTCTAGAAGGAGAAACAAAATACAAACACATTAAAAGGTGACTCACTTCCGTGCTATGCGGAGAAAGGACCCAATACGTACTATGTACTTGGGCTTGGTAAATTGCCGTTCTGGCTTTTCTCTCTGGTCTCTGGGTCTTTCCAGCTCTGCAGGCTCCCAGCTTTGCTGCCACCTTTGAGAACATGGGATTCTTATAAATTTATTTATTTATTTATTTATTGGCTGTGCTGGGGTCTTCGTTGCTGCACGAGGGCTTTCTCTAGTTGCGGCGAGCGGGGGCTACTCTTCATTGCGGTGAGCGGGCTTCTCATTGTGGTGGCTTCTCTTGTTATGGAGCACAGGCTCTAGGCGCACAGGCTTCAGTAGTTGTGGTGCACAGGCTCAGTAGTGTGGCTCACGGGCTCTAGAGCGTCTAGAGCACAGGCTCAGTAGCTGTGGTGCATGGGCTTAGTTGCTCCACGTCATGTAGGATCTTCCCAGACCAGGGATCGAACCCGTGTCCCCTGCACTGGCAGGTGGATTCTTAACCACTGCACCACCAGTGAAGCCTGAGAACATGGGATTCTTTTTTTTTTTACAGGCTCCAGATGCGCAGGATCAGTAGTTGTGGCTCACGGGCCCAGTTGCTCCGCGGCATGTGGGATCCTCCCAGACCAGGACTCGAACCTGTGTCCCCTGCATTGGCAGGCAGACTCTCAACCACTGCGCCACCAGGGAAGCCCCGAACATGGGATTCTTGATCATAGTTGCAATCTTAGGAGTGAAGTTCCTCTCCCTTACCCTACTGTTCCTTGAGCCCTCCTGGTAGCTCAGTATTTGGCCATCTGGCCATCCGCCCATGCTTCCATCCATCTACTCAGCCAGCCAGCCAGCAGTATTCATTTGGCACTACTAGCGTTGCTCAAACTCTACTAGGCACATCTTATTCTCAGATTCAGACTTCTTGCGGGGGGGGAAAATCTATGTGTGACATATGAATTGGAAGAGGACAAAGGCTGAGCTTTCTGTAAGAGTGGTTTTGGTTAATGCCCATGGGCAGTGCACCAGTTTCCTTCTCTTGTTAATGCCTCTAGTTCCCTATCTGTTAAATGGGAGTCCCACTCCCAGCCACTGTATTGCTCTTTACGATGTACGCCTGGGTAATCAGCCTGATCTCCTGCTGGAGGGAGAAGACAGAAAGGGGAGAATGAAAGTTACAGTAGCAGCATCCTGTCTATACCCCACACTGGCTTTGTAACCTAAGGCAAGTTTCTCAAACTTTTGTGCCTTAATTTCCTCATTTGTACAATAGAATAATGGCACTTCAGTAAAAGAGTCATCGTGAGGACTGACTAAGTCAATACATGAAAAGCACTTAGAACAGTGCTTGGCACATAGTAAGAGCTCAATAAGTATTAACTATCATTATCAATTGTGATCACTACCAAGAGAAAAGTCACTAGTTTAGGGATCATGAAAAATTCTATTGTGTCAGAGGTTGGAGGGGAGAAGTGAGACCCTATAACTCAGGAATAAGACCCCTAAGGGACACCCTTTTTACCACTATCACTTAAACGAGGGTTTCTCAACGTCAGCAGTATTGATATTTAGGGCCTGATCGTTCTTTGCTTGCGGGGGACTCTTCGGTGCAGTGCAGGAAGTTTAGCAGCAACCCTGGCCTTTATCCACTACATGCAATAGAACTTTCCCCCCAGTTGTGACAGCCAACGTCTCCAGACTTTGCCAAGTGTCCCTTGGGAAGCAAAATCACCCTGGTTGAGAACTACTATCTTAAACAATAATGATTTTTAAAAATCAGTGATAGTAATAGTCACGTGTGAGGAACTGCCTGCTCATCATTTGCAATTTCCGTTTTGACTGGGCATGAGGGCATCTTCCATGGGTTGCATGTAACTGCAGATGCTTCAAAAATACTTTCACTCTGCAGAATCGGAGACGACTTCCTCCAGGACAGTCTGGCTGGTTCCTCCCTGGCAATTTGCCTCTAGTTCAACATACTTGCCATGAGGTGGATGGATAACAAATGTTCAAAAGAATACGTTCCTTCCCAAGCAGAGATAACTGAAAATCTTGAGATTAATGCATATATTTCATCCATTTATGATGTTAATATAAACATGACTTCAGAAAGATTACAATATAAATATGTATTAATCAGTAATCACTTACATATCTCTATCTGTCTTTCAGTCACACAGACCTTGGCTGGAAGGCTCACTCTGGCTTTTAATACTGAGTGACTTTCAGCAGGTTATTTAACCTCTCTAAGCCTCAGTTACGTCTTCCATAAAATGGGGCTAATAATTGCACCCATCTTGTGAACATTAAGTAAGAGAATGCATGTGAAAAAATTAGTGCAATAGAAGCACAAAGGAAGAATTCAACAAATGGTAGCTATCACAGCTGCTGAAAAGAGAAAAATGGTAAGTCAAAGAATTAAATAAGATTAACATGTAGGCATAGATCGGTGCCCTTCTCTATTTTCAACTAGTTTCAAGCACTATTAAACAGAATTTGATGTTCCCAGTTGTATTCGGTTGAATACACTCTCACCAAATTTATCTCCACCCAGAACCCCAGAATGTGACCTAATTTGGAAACAGGGTTTTCTTGCAGATGTAATTAGTTAGGATGTGATTATACTGGATTAGGGTGTCCTTATAAGAAGGCCATGTGAACTGAGGGAAGACCGCCATGTGAAGTTGAGGCAGAAATTTGAGTGAGGCAGCTACAAATCAAGGAACACCAAGGACTGTCAGCAATTACCAGAAGCTAGAATAGGTAAAGGAAGGATTCTTCCCTAGAGCCCTCAGAGGGAGCCTGGTTCTGCCAACACCTTGATTTTAGACTTCTAGCCTCCAGAACTGTAAGGTAATAAATTTCTCTTATTTAAAGGCATGCTGTTTGTTGTTCTTTGTTATGGCAGCCCTGGGGACTAATACACCAACTTGCTCTGTCTCTTACACTCTGCCTGGGTGGATAGTGCAGTTTATTGACTTATGTAAAAGTGTGTTTCCTTATGAGTGTTTTTACTAACTGTATTTTTTCCATCAGAGCCAGCATCACTCTTAACTTTTTAGAGCTTTTAATGAGCTTAAGCATACAGTTACTCCAAACAAGACCTGGTATCTCTTCCTGGGCAGAGCTGCTTTGTCCCTCACATGTCCCTCCCCATTTCACCATATTTTCTTATTTCAAACTGCCCCAAAGGATCACATTCTTCTCACCTTCCAATTGAAATCAAAGTCTGACTTGGCTACACTTGGCAATCTTTCTACTAATTCATGTCTCAATTACCTTCTTCTTATCTTCATCCTGATAACGGGTCCTCTCCACCGAACTGACCACTTTACAAAGGCTCATACTTCTGGTGGAAATGGCTGTTGATGTCAATAGCTCTATAAGTAGATGTTGCCATTTTCCCACTGAACCTAAAATAAAAAATAATTATAGAATTCTGGGTTTAGGAGGGACCATAAAGTTCATCTCTTCCAGTGTTCCCCACCCTCTGCTTCCCCACTTCAATGCATGAATTTTCTCTACACTATTCTTACAAGTAGACATCTAGTCACTGCTTTAAAACCTCCAGTGATAGGAAATTCACTGCTTCTTACAACTGTCTATTTTATCATTAGATGTTTTTAGTGTTAGGAAGGTCTTTCCACTGAGTCACATACAATGTGTCTGTCATTGTAACCACTGGTCATGGTTTTGCCCTCAGAGCCCAATAAGTGATATTCATTGCTCTTCTTAGGCGCTCACATCCAATAATAGTGAGTTTCAAATTCACCATCCCATCCTCACCTCCTGAATAGTTTGTTATGTTTACTTCACCCTGAACTACCCTTACTCTTTGAGTCATTCCATAACAAAATTTAAAGCTCCTAAACATTTTTGTCACTCTCTGTTGAACACATTCCAAGGTACATATATTCTTATGGTATGCCCCAGAAGCATATAAAGCATCCCTGCCAATTCTAGTAGGAACAGAGTGAGCTGGATTATACCAAACAATTTTTTAAAAGCTGAGTTTTCTAGTAGTTTCTTCATCAGTGAACAAGAACTTAACAACACAAAATTCTACTGTTGGAGAAGTGAAGGAGCTAGAAAAGAATTCATTAAGATACCCAAGGAAAGTCAGAAAAGATTAATTGAGAATAAACTAGACTTTGGACAAATGTGAAAAAAGAGGCAGTGAAGGAATTATAATTTTAGCTCACACCTGTGGTTGGGCCTATGTTCCAGCTATTCTTGCTGTGTAACAACCACCCCAAACTTAGTAGTTTAAAGCAGAAACATTTTATTATAACAGATTCTGTGAGTCAGAAATTTGAATAGGACTAGTGGGGATGCCTTGTTTCTGCTCCTCCATGTCTGGGTCCTCAGCTGGGAAGACCCCAATGCTGGGATGACTGAAACACCTGTGGACATCATCACTCACATGCCTGGTAGCTGGCTTGAATGCTGGAACTGTCGACTGGAACGCCAGCACATGGCCTTTCCATGCAGCTTGGGTTTCTCATAACATGGCAGCTGAGTATCAAGAGAAGTGTCCCCAAAGTGAATTTTCCAAGAGAACCAGGACACTGCATGGCCTTTTCTGATCTAGTCTCAGAAGTCACAAAACAAAATTTCCACTGCAGGTTCTTGGTTACCTCTTGATGGGGAGAATTGCAAGTCACCTTGAAAAAAAGGATGTGAGATGGGAGAATATTGCGGTAGCATCTTTGGAAATTATAATCTGTCATTGTCTGGAAAAGTAAAAATCAACGGTGTCCAATCTCAGTGTCCAAAAGAGATTATTTAACCTAGAACTGAAGAACTCCCTATGGAGGACATCTTCCAAGTAGGACAAAGCTGTAACTCTCTACCTGTAATATTCTCAACCCTGTCCTCCATATGTGGTTTCTATTAAGAATTTTCACTATGGCATGGCCCCTTACATTCTAAAAAGTAGAAGGAATGTGTTGATAGTTTATATGCTAGGCCATGCTTAGGCATCTCCACTGAAAGACCGAAGTGGTCATAAATGAAAAATTCTTACACCTTGAAGTGCAGGCACACATAAAGGGAAATGGTTCCTGTGTTGGTTTAGCACGAGTATCAGGTTCCAGATTCTAGTCATTAGGTCTGTGAGACACAGTTCTTTTAGTAAAATAATTAGTATTCATATTTTGGTGTGATACTATGGCTGTGCCTAAAGAAGGCAATGAGTTCATAGCTCTATTTTTCTTCAACCTGGAGCACATCTCACTCAGTTGTATAGTTAGGTCAACTGCACTTTGGGTACATATATTCACAATCAAGGGTGATAATTGAGAACCATGTACATTTATCTTTGTGCAAAGCTTGTTTTCATCCTTTGCACAACTTTGCTGCTTTGGGAATAATCCACGTAAAAACAACCTTGAATTGAATACAAAGCATCATTCTAGCCCATTCTTGAATTTGGAGTAGGGTCTGTGGTCTAACCAAAATAGCTCTAATGAGGAAGGACTCTGGCAAGAATTAAAAAGCAAAGTTTATGGTCCCAAGGCTGTAAACAGCAAGAATACTAATCTCCCTTTTCACATCTAGGTGGTAGCAAGAAGAAATAATCAGCAAAAATAAGGGACTGTCCTATCAAAGGCTATTTGACTTTTCTTTAATGATGTTCCATCAGAGAGCCTTGACCATCTCAATCAGGAATGACCTGATCATGGTAGTTACTGCCCAAACTACGCATTTGACAATTACCATACATTTTGTTGTCTATCATTGATTTTCACCTCATGTGTATTTGCCTAGTGATGAATTTCTCTTACATCCATAGGAAGACTCTGTTGTAGGTATGATGGTCTCTCTGCAGTTTTGTGTACTTTAGATACACAATTTAGTATCCTAACTTCCCAATGGTATTAGTTGTTTATTTTCTGGGCTATTATTCATAATTGCAATTCCATGCTTTGACCATTCTTTTCTTTCCATCATGAATGTATTCCATTTCCACTTTCCCAATCCAAATGTGACTCATACCTCAAGATAAGATGCAATGGTATTTTCCCCAAGGCCTTCCCCAAACAGCCCTATGAACACCTAACTCACATCCATCTCCTTCTTCTGTAAATTCTTCCCATCACACTTATCATCTGTCTCCCTCACTTTGACATTTTTATCACATTCTTCCTTCTCTTCTTAACTCTTCTGTGTGAGTTTGTGTTGATTCTTCTATAGGCTCAGAGCTCCTGAGGGGTCAGAAACCAAAATTTTTTAATTTCCTCCACAACCTATGTACAAAATAAGTATTTGTTAAAAATACAAATAAGCTCAGTTGTTAGGAGTGAGGAGGCTTTTGCTGATTGATCCATGCTCTTTCTCTTGCCCAGTCCCCTCTTCTGACTTATAAGAGACTTTTGTGAAAAGGCTGGGATGATCCATTTTATATTCCATAAGGAAACACAGAGGTACAAAACCCAAGAATGAATTTCTCAGGAGCCCAAGGACCAGCCTCCCAAGTCACTGCCTTGCACTTGTCCCTGTTTCTGCCTGCCTTTCTCTGGAGTACACCTCCACTAGCCAATGGCCCTATGCCAGGAGACCCAGTGCAAACTTCAGGAGAAGTCTTGGAAACTCTATTGCCAGGTGGAAGTTTTAAGAACAGAGAACATGTGTTGAGCTGAACTAGAGAGAGGCCTTGGCTAGATCAGTCTCAACATTGCTATGTCTATGCTTAGAGTCCTTTCTAATGTCCTTCCTGCTCAAGCATCTTATTGAGTATTCTTCTATCCAGGGAAGGAGTTGGAAGATTTTTCCTCTTTTTGTAAAGGGCCAGAATGTAAAAAATCTAGGCTTTGTGGGCTATATAATCTCTGTCACAACCATTCATGTCTGCCATTGTAGCAAGAAAGGAACCATAGATCAAATGAGTGTGGCTGAGTTTCAATAAAACTTTATTTATAAAAAATGTTGGAGAGGAGTCACCAAGACGGTAGAGCAGGAAGACACTTAGCTCACTTCCTTACAGGCATACCAAAACTATAACTATTTGCAGAGCAACTATTAATGAGAAAGACCTAAGTACTAGCAGAAAAGATTTTCTATAACTAAAGATATAAAGAAGGAACCACAATGAAACAGGTAGGAGGAGTGTAGACACAGTATAACAGAGACCCATACCCCAGGGTGGGCAACCCAAAAAGAGTAAGATAATTACAATTGCCCACACACCCCACATAGAGGGAACCCTTAAGGCATACAGCTCTGGTGACCAGAGGGGAGTGTGCTGCTGGGACACATAGGCCATCTCCTACAAAAGGCTACTTTTCCAAGACTGGGAAATGTAATCAACCTACCAAATACATAGAAATAAAAGCAGCAAAATCAGGTGACAGAGGAGTATGTTCTTAATGAAATAACAAGGTGAAACTCCAGAAGATGAACTCAGTGACATAGCGATAAGCAATCTACTCAATAAAGAGTTCAAGGTAATCATCATAAAGATGCCCAAAGAACTAGGGAGAAGAATGGATGGACAGAGTGAGAATTTTAACAGAGTTAGAGAATATAAAGAAGAACAAAACAGAGCTGAAGAATACAATAACTGAAATAAAAAATACACTAGAAAGAATCAACAGTAGATTAGATGATGCAGAGGAAAGGATAAGTGAGACAGAGTAGTGGAAATCACTGAAGCCACACAGAAAAAAAAAAAAAAAATGAGGACAGTTTAAGAGATCTCTGAGACCACATCAAGTGCACTAATTTCACATTATAGGGGTACCAGAAGGAGAAGAAAGAGAGAAAAGGGAAGAGAACATATTTGATGAAATAATAGCTGAAAACTTCCCTAACCTGGGTAGGAAAGAGAAATCCAGGTTTAGGAAGCATTGAGGAACCCAAACAAGATGAATCCAAACAGACCCACATGAAGACATATTACAAGTACAATGGCAAATTTTAAAGACAGAATTCTAAAGGCAGCAAGAGAAAAAAGAAAAGAGTCATATACACGAGAACCCCCATACAGCTATTAACTGACTTCTCTGCAGAAACTTTGCAGGCAAGAAGGGAGTGGCATGATATATGCAAAGTGCTGAAAGGGATGATCTTGCAACCTAGGATACTCTACCCAGGAAGATTATTATTTAGAATTGAAGGAGAGATAAATAACTTCTCAGACAAGCAAAAACTAAAAGAGTTCATCAATACTAAACCTACCCTAAAAGAAATGTTAAAAGGTCTTCTCTAAGTGGAAAAGAAAAGGCTACAACAAGAAGTAAGAATCTGTAGGAAAGGAAAAATCCCATTAGTAAAGGACAATATATAGTAAAGGCTGTGGGTCAAGCACTTAAATAAGCTAGTACAAAAAAATAAAAGACAAAAATTGTAAAATCAACTGTAAGTACAATAAACATTGAGGGATAAACATGAAGATGTAAACTATGACCTCAAAAGCACAAAACATGGGGGAGCAAAGTAAAAAATGTAGATCTTTTAGAATATGTTTGAACTTAAATGACTACCAGTTTAAAACGAGTAGATGTAGCTATAGGTCAGTGTATATGAATCCCATGCTAACCACAAATCAAAAACTTGCAATAGATACACAAACACTAGAGAGAAAGTAACACATGCATACCACTAAAGGAAATCATCAAACCACAAGAGAAGAAACTAAAAGAAGAAGTAAAGAACAGAGAACTACAAAAACAACCAGAAAACAATGAACAAAATGACAATAAGTATATTCCTATCAGCAATCACTTTAAATGTCAATGGACTAGATGTTCTAATCAAATGACATAGAGTGGCTGATTGGATAAAAAAAAAAAAAAGACCCATTTATATGCTGCTTATAAGAGACTCACTTCAGAGCTAAAGACACACACAGACTGAAAGTGAGGGGTTGGAAAAAGACTTTATGCAAAAGGAAGCAACGAGAAGGAGTGTGTAGCAATACTCATATCAGACAAAATGGATTTTAAAATGAAGTCTATAGGGACTTCCCTGGTGGCACAGTGGTTGGGAATCTGCCTGCCAATGCAGGGGACATGGGTTCGAGCCCTGGTTCGGGAAGATCTCACATGCCATGGAGCAACTAAGCCTGTGTGCCACAACTACTGAGCCTGTGCTCTAGAGTCCATGAGCCACAGCTACTGAACCTGCGTGTCACGACTACTGAAGCCTGTGTGCCTAGAGCCCATGCTCCACAACAAGAGAAGCCACTGTAATGAGAAGCCTGCACACCCCAACAAAGAGTAGCCCCCGCTCAGCAACGAAGACCCAATGCAGCCAAAAATAAATAAATAAATAAATTTATTAAAAATAAAATATAAAGTCTATAACAAAAGAGGAAGAAAGGCATTATATAATGATAAAGGGATCAATACAAGAAGATTATATAACACTCATTAATATATATGCAATTTATATTGGAAAGCTTAAGTATATAAAGTGAATATTAACAGATATAAAGGGAGAAATTGACAATAATACAATTGTAGGGGACTTTAACAGCCCATTTACATCAATGGACAAATCATGCAGACAGAAAATCAATAAGTCAACAATGGTCTTAAATGACAAAATAAACCAATTAGACTTAAGAGATATCTACAGGATATTCCATCCAAAAACAACAGACTACAGATTCTTTTCAAGTGCACATGGAACATTCTCCAGGATATATCACATGCTAGGCCACAGAACAAGCCTCAACAAATTTAAGAGGATGGAAATTATATCAAGGCGTTTTTTTCCAACCGCAATGGTATGAAGCTAGAAATCAATTACAAACATGCTAGTAAACAACATGCTACTAAAAAACCAATGAGTCAATGAAGAAGTCAAAGAGGAAATTAGAAAATACCTTGAGACAAATGAAAATAAACACACAACATTCCAAAATCTATAGGATACAGTAAAATCAATTCTAAGAGGGAAGTTTATATCCATAGAAGCCTACCTCATGGAACAAGAAATGTCTCAAATAAACAACCTTACCTACCATCTAAAGGAATTAGAACAAGAAGGATGAACAAACCCCAAAGTCAGCAGAAGGAGAGAAATAATAAAATCAGAGAGGAAATAAATAAAATAGAGATAAAAAACAATAGAAAAGATTAATGAAACCAAGAGCTGGTTTCTTGAAAGGATAAACAAAATTGATAAGCCTTTAGCCAGGCTCATCCAGAAAAAAAGAGATGCAACCCAAATGAACAAAATAAGAAATGAAAGAGGAGAAATAACAACTGATACCACAGAGATACAAAAAAAAAAACCATAAGAAAATGCTATGAACAGTTATATGCCAACAAATTTAACAACCTAGAAGAAATGGACAAGTTTCTAGAAACATACAACCTTCCAAGACTTAATCAGGAACAAACAGACAATCTGAACAGACCAATCACTATTAATGAAATTAATTTGTAAAAAAAAAAAAAAAAAACTCCCAGGAAACAGAAGTCCAGGACTAGATAGCTTCACAGGAGAATTCTAACAAACATATAAAGAAGAGATAATACCTATACTTCTCAAACTATTCCAAAAAATTGAAGGGGAAGAAACCCTCCCAAATTGATTCTATGAGGCCTCTATTACCCTAATACCAAAACCAGACAAAGACATTACAAAAAAAGAAACTTATAGGCCAATATCTCTGATGAATATAGATGTAAAAATCCTCAACAAAATATTAGCACACAGAATTCCACAATATGTAAAAAGGAACATATACCATGATCAAGTGGGATTTATGCTGAGGATGCAAGAATGGTTCAATATCCACAAATCAATCCATGTGGTACACCTAATTAACAAAAGGAAGGATAAAAATCACATGATCATCTCAATAGATGCAGAAAAATCATTTGACAAATTTCAACATCCATTCATGATAAAAACTCTCATCAAAGTGGTTATAGAGGGAGCATATCTCAGCATAATAAAGGCCATTTATGACAAACCTACAGCTAACATCATATTCAGTGATGAAAAGCTAGTGCTTTTCCTCTAAAATCAGGAACAAGACAAAAATGCTTACTCTGACCACCTGTATTTAACATAGTACTGGAATCTTAGTCACAGCAATCAAACAAGAAAGGAAACAAAAGACATCCAAATTGAAAGGGAATAAATAAAACTGTCACTGTTTGCAGATGACATGATACGATATATAGAATACCCTAAAGTCTTCACCAAAAAGCTATTAGAACTAATAAATGAATCAGTAAAGTTGCAGGATACAAGATTATTATACAGAAATCTGTTGCTTTTCTATACTGGAATAATGAACTAACAGAAAGAAAATTCAAGAAAACAATTTGATTTATGATTGCATAAAAGAGAACAAAATACCTAGGAATAAACTTAACAAAAGAGGTGAAAGCCTGTACTCTGAAAACTATAAGATATTGATGAAGATAATTGAAGAGGCTACAAATAAATGAAATGATATCCCATATTTATGGATTGGAAGAATTAATATTGTCAGAATGTCCATACCACCCAAAGCAACCTACTGATTTAATCAATCCCTATCAAACTACCCATGTCATTTTTCACAGAACTAGAACAAATAATCCTAAAATTTATACGGAACCACAAAAGACCCTGAATAGCCAAAGCAATCTTGGGAGAAAAGAACAAAGGGAGCGGTATCATGCTCTATGACTTCAGACTATACTAGAAAGCTACAGCAATCTGAGCAGTATGGTTCTGGCACATAAACAGACATATAGATCAATCGAAAGAATAGAGAATCCAGAAATAAACTCATGCACCTATTGTTAATTAATCTATTACAAAAGAGGCAGGAATATACAATGGAGAAAAGGCAGTCTCTTCAATAAGTGGTGTTGGGGAAACTGGACAGCTACATGTAAAAGAATGAAATTAGAACATTTTTTCACATCATATATAAAAATAATCTCAAAATGGATTAAAGGCCTAAATGTAAGACTGGAAACCATAAAACTAGAAGAAAGCATAGGCGGAACACTCTTTGACATAAATCATAGAATGTTTTTTTTGAATCAGTCTCCTAAGGCAAAGGAAACAAAAGTAAAAATTTAAAAATGAGACAATTAAACTTAAAAGATTTTTCACAGCAATGGAACCATTGACAAAATAACAAGACAGCCTACCAAATGGGAGAAAATATTTGCCAATGATATGACTGATAAGGGTTTACTATCCAAAATATACAAACAGCTTATACAACTCAATATCAAAAAAACAAAAACTCAATTAAAAAATGAGCAGAAGACAGGAATAGACATTTGTACAAAGAAGACATACAGATGGCTAGCAGGCACATGAAAAGATGCTCAACATCACTAATCATCAGAGATATGCAGATCAAAACCATAATGAGATATCACCTCACACCTGTCAGAGTGGCTAACATCAAAAAGACAAGAGATAACAAGGATTGATGAGGATGTGGAGAAAAGGGAACCCCCATGCACTGTTGGTAGAAATGTAAAGTAGTTCATTTGCTAAGGGAAACAGTTTGGAGATAGCTCAAAAAATTAAAAATAGAACTACCATATGATCCAGCAATTCCACTCCTGGATACTTATCTAAAGAAAATGAAAACACGAATTTGAAAGATATATGCACCCCTATGTTCATTGCAGCATTATTTACAGTAGCCAAGAAATGTAAGCAACCTAAGTGCCCAACAATAGATGAATTAATAAAGAAGATATATATATATATATGAGTATTAGCCATATAAAAAATAAAAGAATGAAATCTTGCCATTTGCAACAACATGAATGAACCTAGAAGGTATTACCTTAAGTGAAATATCTTAGAGCAAGACAAATACTGTATGTTATCACTTATAAGTGGAATCTAAAAAACAAAACAAATGAACAAACATAACAAAACAGAAACAGAACTATAGACACAGAGAACAAACAGGTGGTTACTAGAGGGGACGTGGGTGGGGAGAGGAAAGAAATAGGTGAGGGAGATTAAGAGATACAAACTTCTAGTTGCAAAATAAATGAGTCATGGGCATGAAATGTACAATGTGGGGAATATAGTCAATAATTATGTAATATCTTTGTATGGTGAATATTGTAACTAGACTTACGGTGATCATTTTGAAATGTATAAAAATATCGAATCACTATGTTGTACAACAGGAACTAACATAGTGTTGTAGGTTAATTATACTTAAAAAACAAACTCATAGAAAAAGAGATCAGATTTATGGTTACCAGAGGTGGGGAGTGGGGGGAGGGGAAATTGTATGAAAGCAGTCAAAAGGTATAAACTCCCAGTTATAAGATAAATAAGTACTAACAATGTAATGTACAACATGATAGATATAATTAACACTGCCGTACATTATATATGAAAGTTGTTAAGAGGGTAAATCCTAAGGGTTGTGATCACAAGGAAAATTTTTTTCTTTATATCTTTAATTTTGTATCTATATGAGATGATGCATGTTAACTACACTTAGTGTGATAATCATTTCATGATGTATCATTACATCATGATGTATGTCAAATCATTATTCAGTACACCTTAAATTTATACGATGCTGTGTGTCAGTTATATCTCAGTAAAACTGGAAAAAATAAACCCCAAACAACAACAAATATAAACAAACCAACAAAAACTGGTGGAGTACTGAATTGGGCCTGAAGCCCATACTTTGTTGACCACTGATCTAGGGGAATCTCTACGTTTCTCAGCCTTATTCCATTTCTGTGGCCACACTTTGGCTCCTGCAGCCCAACTCATTTGGGAATCACTGCTTTCCCTCTCTGCCTCCTTTCCTGCTACATTTCTATTTTGAGTCTCTCTATTTTTCCCATGAAAACTTCATCAATTTCTCCAACTTATACAATTCAAGTGAGTTTTCTATAGCCCTGGGGCATTTATAGTTAGTACCCCAGAGTTTAGAATATAGTTGTTTCATGAATATTAATTTTCTCTTCTGAAGAATATTGTAGGTCCTTGAGGGAAGAAAACAAGTCTTATATTAGTATGTGTTTCCTATACCTTCTCTGTTATAGTTTGGTATATAGTAGGTGTTTAATAAATATTTGCTAGTTGATTTATTGACATATGTCTACAAGAGTGTATTTATTCATTACTCTGTGTGGTAGGCTGCATAATGGCCCCCCAAGATGTCCCTGTTCCAATCCTTGGAACATGTGGATGTTACCCTACATCATGATAGAGACTTTACCATGTGACTAAGTTAAGAATCTTGAGATGGGGAGATTACATTGGATTATCTAGGCAGGTCCCATGTAATCACAAGGGTCCTTATAAAAGTGAAGCAGGAGGAGAAAGCAGAAGCAAGAAGAACTACAATTCTGCAGCCGGTGGAACAAAACCCACGTTCACAGAAAGAGAGACAAAATGAAAATGCAGAGGAGGATGTACCAGATGAAGGAACAAGATAAAACCCCAGAAAAACAACTAAATGGAGATAGGCAACCTTCCAGAAAAAGAATTCAAAAAAATGATAGTGAAGATGATCCAGGACCTTGGTAAAAGAATGGAGGCAAAGATCGAGAAGATGCAAGAGATGTTCAACAAAGACCTAGAAGAATTAAAGAACAAATAAACAGAGATGAACAATACAATAACTGAAATGAAAAATACAATAGAAGGAATCAGTAGCAGAATAACTGAGGCAGAAAAACGGATAAGTGACCTGGAAGACAGAACGGTGGAATTCACTGCTGCAGAACAGAATAAAGAAAAAAGAATGAAAAGAAATGAAAACAGCCTAAGAGACCTCCAGGGAAACATTAAACACACCAACATTCACATAAAAGGGGTCCCAGAAGGAGGAGAGAGAGAGAAAGGACCAGAGAAAATATTTGAAGAGATTATAGTCAAAAACTTCCCTAACATGGGAAAGGAAATAGCCACCCAAGTCAAGGAAGCACAGAGAGTCCCAGGCAGGATAAACCGAAGGAGAAACACACCGAGACACATAGTAATCAAATTGACAAAAATTAAAGACAAAGAAAAATTATTAAAAGCAACAAGGGAAAAATGACAAATAACATACAAGGGAACTCCCATAAGGTAAACAGCTGATTTCTCAGCAGAAACTCTACAAGGCAGAAGACAGTGGCATGATATATTTAAAGTGATGAAAGGGAAGAACCTACAACCAAGATTACTCTACCCATCAAGGATCTCATTCAGATTCACTGCAGAAATCAAAAGCTTTACAGACAAGCAAAAGCTAAGAGAATTCAGCACCACCAAACCAGCTTTACAACAAATGTTAAAGGAACTTCTCTAAGTGGAAAACAGAAGAGAAGAAGAGGACCTACAAAAGCAAACCCAAAACAATTAAGAAAATGGTAATAGGAACATACCTATTGATAATTACCTTAAATGTGAATGGATTAAATGCTCCAACCAAAAGACACAGGCTTGCTGAATGGATACAAAAAAAAAAAAAGACTCATACATGTGCTGTCTATAAGAGACCCACTTCAGACCTAAGGACACATACAGACTGAAAGTGAGGGGATGGAAAAAGATATTCCATGCAAATGGAAATCAAAAGAAAGCTGGAGTAGCAATACTCAGATAAAATAGACTTTAAAATAAAGAATGTTACAAGAGACAAGGAAGGACACTACATAATGATCAAGGGATCAATCCAAGAAGAAGATATAACAATTATAAATATATATGCACCGAACATAGGAGTACCTCAATACATAAGGCAAATGCTAAAAGCTATAAAAGAGGAAATCGACAGTAACTCAATAAAGTGGGGGACTTTAACACCTCACTTACACCAATGGACAGATCATCCAGACAGAAAATTAACATGGAAACACAAGCTTTAGATGACACAATAGACCAGATAGATTTAATTGATATTTATAGGACATTCCATCCAAAAACAGCAGATTACACTTTCTTCTCAAGTGCACATAGAACATTCTCCAGGATAGATCACATCTTGGGTCACAAATCAAGACTCAGTAAATTTAAGAAAATTGAAATCATGTCAAGCATCTTTTCCAACCACAACACTATGAGATTAGAAATCAATTACAGGGGAAAAAGGTAAAAAACACAAACACATGGGGACTAAACCATACACTACTAAATAACCAAGAGATCACTGAAGAAATCCAAGAGGAAATCAGAAAATACCTAGAGACAAAGGACAATGAAAACACAACAATCCAAAACCTATGGGATGCAGCAAAAGCAGTTCTAAGAGGGAAGTTTATAGCAATACAAACCTACTTCAAGAAAAATCTCAAATAAATAATTTAACCTTACACCTAAAGGAACTAGAGAAAGAAGAACAAACAAAACCCAAAGGTAGTAGAAGGAAAGAAATCATAAAGATCAGAGTGGAAATAAATGAAATAGAAACAAAGAAAATAATAACAAAGATAAATAAAACTAAAAACTGGTTCTTTGAGAAGATAAACAAAATTGATAAACCTTTAGCCAGACTCATCAAGAAAAAGGGGGAGAGGACTCAAATCAATAAAATTAGAAATGAAAAAGGAGAAGTTACCAAGGACACCGCAGAAATACAAAGCATCATAAAAGACTACTACAAGAAACTCTATGCCAATAAAATGGACAACCTGGAAGAAATGGACAAATTCTTAGAAAGGTATAACCTTCCAAGACTGAACCAGGAAGAAACAGAAAATTTAACAGACCAATCACAAGTAATGGAATTGAAACTGATTAAAAATCTTCCAAGAAACAGAAGTCCAGGACCAGATGGCTTCACAAGTGAATTCTATCAAACATTTAGAGAAGAGCTAACACCCATCCTTCTCAAACTTTTCCAAAAATTTGCAGAGGAAGGAACACTCCCAAACTCATTCTATGAGGCCACCATCACCCTGATACCAAAACCAGACAGAGATACTACAAAAAAAAGAAAACTACAGACTAATATCACTTATGAATATGATGCAAAAATCCTCAACAAAATACTAGTAAGCAGAATCCAACAACACATTAAAAGGATCATACACCATGATCAAGTGGGATTTATCCCAGGGATGCACACATTCTTCAATATATGCAAATCAATCAATGTGATACATCATATTAAAAAACTTGAAGAATAAAAACCATATGATCATCTCAATAGATGCAGAAAAAGCTCTTGACAAAATTCAACACCCATTTATGATAAAAACTCTCCAGAAAGTGGGCATAGAGGGAACCTACCTCAACATAATAAAGGCCATATGTGACAAACCCACAGCCAACATCATTCTCAATGGTGAAAAACTGAAAGCATTTCCTCTAAGATTAAGAACAAGACAAGGACGTCCACTCTCTCCACTATTCAACAGAGTTTTGGAAGTCCTAGCTACAGCAATCAGAGAAGAAAAAGAAATAAAAAGATTCTAAAATGGAAAAGAAGAAGTAAAACTGTCACTATTTTCAGATGACATTATACTATACATAGAGAATCCTAAAGATGCCAACAGAAAACTACTAGAGCTAACAATGAATTTGGTAAAGTTGCAGGATACAAAATTAATGCACAGAAATCATTTGCATTCCTATGCACTAACAACTAAAGATCAGAAAGAGAAATTAAGGAAACAATCCCATTCACCATTGACACGAAAAGAATAAAATACCTAGGAATAAACCTACCTAAGGTGGTAAAAGATCTGTACTCAGAAAACTATAAGACACTGATGAAAGAAATCAAAGATGACACAAACAGATGGAGAGATATACCATGTTCTTGGATTGGAAGAATCAATATTGTGAAATGACTATGCTACCCAAAGCAATCTACAGATTCAACGCAATCCCTATCAAATTACCAATGGCATTTCTTACAGAACTAGAACAAAAAAAATCTTAAAATTTGTATGGAGACACAAAAGACCCCAAATAACCAAAACAATCTTGAGGGAAAAAAAACTGGCTGGAGGAATTAGGCTCCCTGACTTCAGAGTATACTACAAAGCTGCAGTAATCAAGACAATATGGTCCTGGCACAAAACCAGAAATATAGATCAATGGAACAGGATGAAAAGCCCAGAGATAAACCCACACACCTATGTCAACTAATCTATGACAAAGGAGGCAAGGATATACATTGGAGAAAAGACAGTCCCTTTAATAAGTGGTGCTGGGAAAACTGGACAGCTACATGTAAAAGAATGAAATTAGAACATTCCCTAACACCATACACAAAATAAACTCAAAATGGAGTAAATACCTAAATATAACACTGGACACTATAAAACTCTTAGAGGAAAACATAGGAAGAACACTCTTTGACATAAATCACAGCAAGATCTTTTTTGACCCACCTTATAGAGTAATGGAAATAAAAACAAAAATAAACAAACGGGGCCTAATGAAAATTAAAAGCTTTTGTACAGCAAAGGAAAGTATAAACAAGACAAAAAGACAACCCTCAGAATGGGAGAAAATATTTGCAGGTGAATCAACGGACAAGGAATTAATCTCCAAAATATATAAGCAGCTCATGCAGCTCAATATTAAAAAAACAAACAACCCAATCAAAAATGGGCAGAAGACCTAAACAGACATTTCTCCAATGAAGACATACAGATGGCCAAGAGGCACATGAAAAGCTGCTCAACATCACTAATTATTAGAGAAATGCAAATCAAAACTACAGCGAGGTATCACCTCACACCAGTTAGAATGGGCATCATCAGAAAATCTACAAACAACAAATGCTGGAGAGCGTGTGGAGAAAAGGGAACCCTCTTGCACTGTTGGTGGGAATGTAAATTGGTACAGCCACTATGGAGAACAGTATGGAGGTTCCTTAAAAAACTAAAAATAGAATTACCATATGACCCAGCAATCCCACTACTGGGCATATACCCTGAGAAAATCATAATTCAAAAAGACGCATGCACCCCAATGTTCATTGTAGCACTATTTACAATAGACAGGTCATGGAAGAAACCTAAATGCCTATCAACAGACGAATGGGTAAAGAAGATGTGGTACATATATACAATGGAATATTACTCAGCCATAAAAAGGAACGAAATTGGATCATTTGTATAGACGTGGATGGTCCTAGAGACTGTCATACAGAGTGAAGTATGTCAGAAAGAGAAAAACAAATGTCATATATTAATGCACATATATGGAATCTAGAAAACTGCTGCAGATGAACCAGTTTGCAAGGCAGAAATTGAGACACAGATGTAGAGAACAAACATATGGACACCAAGAGGGGAAAGCGGCGGGGGGCAGGGGCGGTGGTGGTGGGATGAACTGGGAGATTGGGATTGACGTATATACACTAATATGTATAATATAGATAACTAATAAGAACCTGCTGTATAAAAATAAATAAAATAAAATTCAAAAAGAAACAAAGTGAAGCAGGGGGAGTCAGAGAGACGACAGAAGCTGAGAGACACAAAGTGATTTGAAGATGCTCTAGTACTGGCTTTGAAGATGGAGGAAGTGGGCCATGAGAGAAGAGCTTCTATAGGCTGCTTCTGGAAGTGGGAAAGGGCAAGAGAACAATTTCTCTCCTGCAGACTTCATAAGAACCAGGCTTATTGATACCTTGACTTCATCCCAGTGAAACTTACTTCAGAGTTTTGGCCTCCAGAACTGTAAGAGAATAAGTTTGTGTTGTTTAAAGCCATTAAGTTTGTGGTAATTTGTTACAGGAGCAATAGGAAACTAATACCCTCTGTGACAGGAAAATATTAAATGATTAAAAGCATCAAGAAGCATTTTTGTGCCTGTGTGTGGATGCCCCGGCAGGTCCCTAAGCACAGCTTTGAGCATTTATTTTCCGGTGAGGATGGAAATCTACAGTAGGTGGTGAGAAAAAACTATAGAAGCGTGTATTTGTTTATAGGAAGAAATTTCCTAGTGACATTCTGTACATAAGCCATTCTTCAAGGTGCATTAGAAAGTGATTGGTCCTGGAGATGTGGGTTTAAGATACAGCTCTGTCACTTGCTATGTGACCTTGCACAAGTCACTTAATCTCTTTGTCAGTAGAGCCTTACTGTTACAAAGGTTGTAGGAGGTCTGCCCTGCCCCACTTAATTGGCCCCAATGAGGCAAATGTAGCCTCTGTTCATCTGGACTTAGTAAGACATTTTTTTTAACATCTTTATTGGAGTATAATTGCTTTACAATGGTGTGTTAGTTTGGACATAGTAAGGCATTTACTATAAGCTTGCAATAAAGCTATCCGGTAAGAAACCCAAGAGGCAACTCTGTCATACAGACAGCTGAGGTACTCAAGGTGCAGAGCTGCTGAGCTGCCATGCAACTTTGAGACTTCTTTCTGCAAAGGAGAAGGTGCAATTACTCCAATCAAACAATGCTACCAGGTGCAAGACCCAACAGCTAGGTGATTATTTTCAGAAGGATGGGTTAGATATTTGTGCTGTTTTGGTTTTGCTTTTTTGAGCTGTCCTCTTAGATTAATCACAAAGGCCCTATTGGCACAACCCAGGCTTCTAGTATGGTCTTTTTTGTGATATTAACAAAAAGTAATAATGATGGCAGTTTTGTCTGAATGATATCATTCTGCTACTTGTGCAAGGTCAGTCCTTCTCTTGTGTTCCAGATGTTTTACTCCATCAATTCTCCCCATTTTCCCTTGCATCATCAAACATTGATCACCTCTATATTTCCATTTTCATTACTAACGTGCTCAGGTTCTCCATACACTAAAAAGTGAAAACAAACAAAAAGGTTTTTGGAACACTGCTACCTCTTTGAACTACTGACTGCTCTATTTCTTCCTTCCCTTTACTGTTCAACTACTCCAAATGCTGTCTACTCTCACAACTTCCTCGTGTCACCATCCATGCACTCTTGAACATCTCTCTTTCTGGTTCCCATTCCAAACAATTAACTCAAATTATACTCTACACAACGGAACTTTTCTGAATTGACAACTTCAAAGCCCCTCTCAGTTCCTCATTTTCTCTGACCTCTCTGCCGTGTATAACTGGCCCCTCCTTCTTGTAGATATCACTTCCCTTAGTTTGCGTGACTGTCCCCTATCCTGATTACTCTCCTATATTTGTAACCTCTTCTTCTCTGCCTTTTGTCCTTGGCTTTCCCTCTTTTCCCTGTCTCCAACTATGGCTGGTCACCAGGTCCTACATTTAGCACTCCTCTCCTCCCACCATCCTTTCTCCTTGAGAGATCTCATCTATCCCCATAACCTCACCATCGTCCATACTACTCACTCCACTTCTGACCACTGTTCCAAGTTCCATTTCCAGTTTTCCAAATGCATTGTGGACATCTCCACATGGATGTTCAAATGACATATTGAAACAGACAGGTCCAAATCTGAACTAATGGTCACTTCCATCAAAACAGTACAGTGTAATGATTAAGAATATGGCCTTTCAAGTTTTATAGGCTTGAGTTCCAGTGTCAGCTGCTCTCTGCTTTAGCTGTATGACCCTAAAAAATTCATTTTTGTGTCTCTATTTCCTCATTTATGAGATGGGGAAATAGAAGTACCTACTTCACAGAGTTCTTGAGAAAACTAAAAGAGAGAATGCAGCCAAATTGTCATGCTTAGTGCCTGGAACATAGTTATGGTTGAATAAATATGAGTGCTGTTACTACACCTGACTTACCCTTCTTTTTGTCAGTCAACCTCAGTTGGTCATCCTTGATACCACCCTACACCCAATCAATTGTCAAGTATTGTCAATTCTTCATTAATAACATGTCTTGTTTCTATTTCCTGTTTTTCACATGATCAGCTGTCTTGTTAGGACCAACTACAGCCTGCTGTCCAGTACCGTCACCGTTTTCTCTCCATCACTTCTACTCCATCCCTTCTTTTTGAAGCACAGATTCAATGTATCATTTTTCTGCCCCAAACCTTCAATGACTCCTTATCACATTAGAAATAATTGGCATTCAAGGGTCTTCATGATCTTGTCCTTACCTGAATTCCCAGCATTGTTTCCCACAATTGTCCTATAAATATCTCACATTCTACCCAAACTTACTGCCTCACAAACAGTTATCTTGCTTTTCTGACCCTGTTCCTTTAGTTATCTGATTCCTATTGCCAATACTGCCGTCTCTGGTTGCAAAAATTCCAGCCTCCCTTTGAAGTCCAAGTGAAATGGCATTAGCTCTGACTTAGTGATTCTTAAACATTTTGAGTTATGACCTCCTTAAAAATCTGATGAATATATAGACTTTCTTCAGGAAAGATGCAAATGAGCCAAAAGGACATCAGCATATAATTTCAGAGGTTCATGGACTGTCTCCCCCATTCCCTTTTGCTGATCATTGAATTATTTTTTATTTTAAAATTATATTGTATTTTTTGACTACTAAATTCTTAAAGCGTTATGTATCTCTTTCATAGAACTCAGCACATAGTACCCTGTATTTCAGTTAGTTTCAACACTGGTCTTCCATAACTTCTAGAAAAATGCTTTCTTTATTGTTGTTATTATTATGTGTGTATGTGTGTTTTTTTTTAACATCTTTATTGGAGTATAATTGCTTTACAATGGTGTGTTAGTTTCTGCTTTACAATAAAGTGAATTAGTTATACATATACATGTGTCCCCATATCTCTTCCCTCTTGCGTCTCCCTCCCTCTCACCCTCCCTATCCCACCCCTCTAGGTGGTCACACAGCACTGAGCGGATCTCCCTGTGCTATGCGGCTGCTTCCCACTAGCTATCGGTTTTTTTACGTTTGGTAGTGTATATATGTCCATGCCACTCTCTCACTTTGTCCCAGCTTACCCTTCCCCCTCCCCGTATCCTCAAGTCCATTCTCTAGTAGGTCTGCATCTTTATTCCCGTCTTGCCCCTAGGTTCTTCGTGACCACTTTTTTTTTTTTTTTTTTAGATTCCATATATATGTGTTAGCATAAGGTATTCGTTTTTCTCTTTCTGACTTACTTCACTCTGTATCACAGATTCTAGGTCCATCCACCTCACTACAAATAACTCAATTTCGTTTCTTTTTATGGCTGAGTAACATTCCATTGTATATATGTGCCACTTCTTTATCTTCTTTATCCATTCATCCGATGATGGACACTTAGGTTGCTTCCATGTCCTGGCTATTGTAAATAGAGCTGCAATGAACATTTTGGTACATGACTCTTTTTGAATTATGGTTTTCTCAGGGTATATGCCCAGTAGTGGGATTGCTGGGTCGTATGGTAGTTCTATTTTTAGTTTTTTAAGGAAGCACCATACTGTTCTCAATAGTGGCTGTATCAATTTACATTCCCACCAACAGTGCAAGAGGGTTCCCTTTTCTCCACACCCTCTCCAGCATTTATTGTTTGTAGATTTTTTGATGATGGCCATTCTGACCGGTGTGAGATGATATTTCGTTGTAGTTTTGATTTGCATTTCTCTAATGATTAATGATGCTGAGCATTCTTTCATGTGTTTGTTGGCAATCTGTATATCTTCTTTGGAGAAACGTCTATTTAGGTCTTCTGCCCATTTTTGGATTGGGTTGTTTCTTTTTTTGATATTGAGCTGCATGAGCTGCTTGTAAATTTTGGAGATTAATCCTTTGTCAGTTGCTTCATTTGCAAATATTTTCTCCCATTCTGAGGGTTGTCTTTTCATCTTGTTTATGGTTTCCTTTGCTGTGCAAAAGCTTTTAAGTTTCATTAGGTCCCATTTGTTTATTTGTGTTTTTATTTCCATTTCTCTAGGAGGTGGGTCAAGAAGGATCTTCCTGTGATTTATGTCATAGAGTGTTCTGCCTATGTTTTCCTCTAAGAGTTTGATAGTGTCTGGCGTTGCATTTAGGTCTTCAATCCATTTTGAGTTTATTTTTGTGTATGGTGTTAGGGAGTGTTCTAATTTCATTCTTTTACATGCAGCTGTCCAGTTTTCCCAGCACCACTCATTGAAGAGGCTGTCTTTTCTCCACTGTATATTCTTGCCTCCTTTATCGAAAATAAGGTGACCATATGTGCATGGGTTTATCTCTGGGCTTTCTATCCGGTTCCATTGATCTATATTTCTATTTTTGTGCCAGTACCATATTGTCTTGATTACTGTAGCTTTGTAGTATAGTCTGAAGCCAGGGAGCTCGATTCCACCAGCTCCGTTTTTCTTTCTGAAGATTTCTTTGGCTATTCGGGGTCTTTTGTGTTTCCATAAAAATTGTGAAATTTTTGTTCTACTCCTGTGAAAAATGTCATTGGCAGTTTCATAGGGATTGCATTGAACCTGTAGATTGCTTTGTGTAGTATAGTCATTTTCACCATATTGATTCTTCCAATCCAAGAACATGTATCATCTATTTGTATCATCTTTAATTTGCTTCATCAGTGTCTTATAATTTTCTGCATACAGGTCTTTTGTCTCCTTAGGTAGGTTTATTCCTAGATATTTTATTCTTTCTGTTGCAATGGTAAATGGGAGTGTTTCTTAATTTCACTTTCAGATTTTTCATCATTAGTGTATAGGAATGCAAGCGATTTCTGTGCATTAATTTTGTATGCTGCTACTTTACCGAATTCATTCATTAGCCCTAGTAGTTTTCTGCTAGTATCTTTAGGATTCTCTATGTGTAGTATCATGTCATCTGCAAACAGTGATAGCTTTACTTCTTCTTTTCTGATTTGGATTCCTTTTATTTCTTTTCCTTCTCTGATTGCTATGGCTAAAACTTCCAAAACTATGTTGAATAATAGTGGTGAGAGTGGGCAACCTTGTCTTGTTCCTGATCTTAGTGGAAATGGTTTCAGGTTTTCACCATTGAGGACGATGTTGGCTGTGGGTTTGTCATATATGGCCTTTATTATGTTGAGGAAAGTTCCCTTTATGCCTACTCTCTGGAGGGTTTTTATCATAAATGGGTGTTGGATTATGTTGAAAGCTTTTTCTGCATCTATTGAGATGATCATATGGTTTTTCTCCTTCAGTTTGTTAATATGGTGTATCACATTGATTGATTTGCATATCTTGAAGAATCCTTGCATTCCTGGGATAAGCCCCACTTGATCGTGGTGTATGATACTTTTAATGTACTGTTGGATTCTGTTTGCTAGTATTTTGTTGAGGATTTTTGCATCTATGTTCATCAGTGATATTGGCCTGTAGTTTTCTCTCTTTGTGACATCTTTGTCTTGTTTTGGTATCAGGGTGAAGGTGGCCTCGTAGAATGAGTTTGGGAGTGTTCGTCCCTCTGCTATATTTTGGCAGAGTTTGAGAAGGATAGGTGTAAGCTCTTCTCTAAATGTCTGATAGAATTCACCTGTGAAGCCATCTGGTCCTGGGCTTCTGTTTGTTGGAAGATTTTAAATCACAATTTCAATTTCAGTGCTTGTGATTGGTCTGTTCATATTTTCTGTTTCTTCCTGGTTCAGTCTCGGAAGGTTGTGCATTTCTAAGAATTTGTCCATTTCTTCCAGGTTGTCCATTTTATTGGCATACAGTTGCTTGCAGTAAACTCTCATGATCCTTTGTATTTCTGCAGTGTCAGTTGTTACTTCTCCCTTTTCATTTCTAATTCTATTGATTTGAGTCTTCTCTCTTTTTTTCTTGATGAGTCTGGCTAAAGGTTTATCAATATTTTTTATCTTCTCAAAGAACCAGCTTTTAGTTTTATTGATCTTTGCTATCGTTTCCTTCATTTCTTTTTCATTTATTTCTGATCTGATCTTTATGATTTCTTTCCTTCTGCTAACTTAGGGTTTTTTTTGTTCTTCTTTCCCTAATTGCTTTAAGTGTAAGGTTAGGTTGTTTATTTTAGATGTTTCTTGTTTCTTAAGGTAGGATTGTATTGCTGTAAACTTCTTAGAACTGCTTTTGCTGCATCCCATAGGTTTTGGGTCGTCGTGTTTTCATTGTCATTTGTTTCTAGATTTTTTTTATTTCTTCTTTGATTTCTTCAGTGATCTCTTGGTTATTAAGTAGAGTATTGTTTAACCTCCATGTGTTTGTATTTTTTACAGATTTTTTCCTGTAATTGATATCTAGGCTCATAGCATTGTGGTCGGAAAAGATACTTGATATGATTTCAATTTTCTTAAACTTACCAAGGCTTGATTTCTGACCCAAGTTTTGATCTATCCTGGAGAATGTTCCATGAGCACTTGAGAAGAATGTGTATTCTGTTGTTTTTGGATGGAATATCCTACAAATATCAATTAAGTCCATCTTGTTTAATGTGTCATTTAAAGCTTGTGTTTCCTTATTTATTTTCATTTTGGATGATCTGCCCATTGGTGAAAGTGGGGTGTTAAAGTCCCCTACTATGATAGTGTTACTGTCAATTTCCCCTTTTATGGCTGTTAATATTTGCCTTATGTATTGAGGTGCTCCTATGTTGGGTGCATAAATATTTACAATTGTTATATCTTCTTCATGGATTGATCCCTTGATCATTATGTAGTGTCCTTCTTTGTCTCTTATAATAGTCTTTGTTTTAAAGTCTATTTTGTCGATATGAGGATTGTTACTCCCGCTTTCTTTTGATTTCAATTTGTGTGGAATATCTTTTTCCATCCGTGCACTTCAGTCTGTATGGGTCCCTAGGTCTGAAGTGAGTCTCTTGTAGACAGCATATATACGGGTCTTGTTTTTGTATCCACTCAGCCAGTCTATGTCTTTAGGTTGGAGCATTTAATCCATTTACATTTAAGGTAATTATTGATATGTTTGTTCCTGTTACCATTTTCTTAATTGTTTTGGGTTTGTTATTGTAGATCTTTTCCTTCTCTTGTGTTTCTTCCCTAGAGAAGTTCCTTTAGCATTTATTGTAAAGCTGGTTTGGTGGTGCTGAATTCTCTTAGCTTTTGCGTGTTTGTAAAGGTTTTAATTTCTCCCTAAAACCTGAATGAGATCCTTGCTGGGTAGAGTAGTCTTGGTTGTAGGCTTTTCTCCTTCATCACTTTAAATATGTCCTGCCACTCTCTTCTGGCTTGCAGAGTTTCTGCTGAAAGATCAGCTGTTAACCTTATCGGGATTCCCTTGTGTGTTATTTGTTGTTTTTCCCTTGCTGCTTTCAATATTTTTTCTTTGTATTTAATTTTTGATAGTTTGAGTAACATGTGTCTTGGTGTGTTTCTCCTTCGATTTATCCTGTATGGGACTCTCTGTGCTTCCTGGACTTGATTGACTATTTCTTTTCCCAAATTAGGGAAGTTTTCAACTATAATCTCTTCAAATATTTTCTCAGTCTCTTTCTTTTTCTCTTCTTCTGGGACCCGTATAATTCAAATGTTGGTGCATTTAATGTTGTCCCAGAGATCTCTGAGACTGTCCTCAATTCTTTTCATTCTTTTTTCTTTATTCTGCTGTGTGGTAGTTATTTCCACTATTTTATCTTCCAGGTCACTTATCTGTTCTTCTGTCTCAGTTATTCTGCTATTCATCCCTTCTAGAGAATTTTTAATTTCATTTATTGTGTTGTTCATCACTGTTTGTTTGCTCTTTAGTTCTTCTAGGTCCTTGTTAAACGTTTCTTATATTTTCTCCATTCTATTTCCAAGATTTTGGATCATCTTTATTATCTTTATTCTGAATTCTTTTTCAGGTAGACTGCCTATTTCCTCTTCATTTGTTAGGTCTGGTGGATTTTTGCCTTGCTCCTTCACCTGGTATGTGTTTCTCTGTCTTCTCGTTTTGCATAACTTACTATGTTTGAGGTCTCATTTTCTCAGGCTGCAGGTTCTTAGTTCCCATTGTGTTTGGTGTCTGTCCCCGGTGGGTAAGGTTGGTTCAGTGGGTTGTGTAGGCTTCCTGGTGGAGGGGACTAGTGCTTGTGTTCTGGTGAATGAGGCTGGATCTTGTCTTTCTGGTGGGCAGGTCCACGTCTGGTGGTGTGTTTTGGGGTGTCTGTGGCCTTATTTTGATTTTAGGCAGCCTCTCCGCTAATGGACGGGGTTGTGTTCCTGTCTTGCTGGTTGTTTGGCATAAGGTGTCCAGCACTGTAGCTTGCTGGTCGTTGAGTGGAGCTGGGTCTTGGCGTTGAGATGGAGATCTCTGGGAGATTTACGCCATTTGATATTACATGGAGTTGGAAAGTCTCTTGTGGACCAGTGTCCTGAACTTGGCTCTCCCACCTCAGAGGCACAGCCCTGATGCCTGCCTGGAGCACCAAGAGCCTGTCATCCACACGGCTCAAAATAAAAGGGAGAAAAAAACAAAAGAGAGAAAGAAGAAGATAAAATAAAATAAAATAAAATAAAATAAAATAAAGTAAAATAAAAAAGTTATTAAAATAAAAAGTAAGTATTAAAAAAATATTTTAAGTAATAAAAAAAGAAAGATAGAAGAGAGCAACCAAACCAAAAAACAAATCCAGCAATGATAACAAGTGCTAAAAACTATACTGAAAAAAAAAAAAGAAAAACAACAACAACAACAACAACAACAAAAACGGACAGACAGAACCCTAGGACAAATGGTAAAAGCAAAGTTATACAGACAAAATCTCACACAGAAGCATACACATACACACTCACATAAAGAGAAAAAGGGAAAAATATATACATATATAATTGCTCCCAAAGTCCACCTCCTCAATTTCAGATGATTCGTTGTCTATTCAGGTATTCCACAGATGCAGGTACATCAAGTTGATTGTGGAGATTTAATCCGCTACTCCTGAGGCTGCTGGGAGAGATTTCCCTTTCTCTTCTTTGTTCGCACAGCTCCTTGGTTTCAGCTTTGGATTTGGCCCGCCTCTGCGTGTAGGTCGCCTGAGGGTGTCTGTTCTTTGCAGGACGGGGTTAAAGGAGCAGCTGCTCTGGGGGCTCTGGCTCACTCAGGCCGGGGGGAGGGAGGGGTACGGATGCGGGGCGAGCCTGCGGCGGCAGAGGCTGGTGTGACGTTGCAGCAGCCTGAGGTGCGCTGTGCGTTCTCCGGGGAAGTTGTCCCTGGATCACGGGACCCTGGCAGTGGCGGGCTGCACAGGCTCCCGGGAGGGGCGGTGTGGAGAGTGACCTGTGCTCGCACACAGGCTTCTTGGTGGCGGCAGCAGCAGCCTTAGCGTCTCATGCCCGTCTCTGGGGTCCACGCTGATAGCTGCGGCTCGCGCCTGTCTCTGGAGCTCCTTTAAGCGGTGCTCTGAATCCCCTCTCGTCGTGCACCAGGAAACAAAGAGGCAAGAAAAAGTCTCTTGCCTCTTCGGCAGCTGCAGACCTTTTCCCGGTCTCCCTCCCAGCCAGCTGTGGTGCACTAACCCCTTCAGGCTGTGCTCATGCCGCCAACCCCAGTCCTCTCCCTGCGATCCGACCTCCGAAGCCCAAGCCTCAGCTCCCAGCCCCCGCCCGCCCCGGTGGGGGAGCAGACAAGCCTCTCGGGCTGGTGAGTGCTGGTCAGCACCGAGCCTCTGTGCGGGAATCTCTCCACTTTGCCCTCCGCACCCCTGTGGCTGCGCTCTCCTCCGTGGCTCCAAAGCATCCCCCCTCCGCCCCCCGCAGTCTCCGCCAGGGAAGGGGCTTCCTAGTGTGTGGAAACCTTTCCTCCTGCACAGCTCCCTCCCACTTGTGGAGGTCCTGTCCTTATTCTTCTGTCTCTGTTTTTTCTTTTTTCTTTTGCCCTATCCATGTACGTGAGGAGTTTCTTGCCTTTTGGGAGGTCTGAGGTCTTCTGCCAGCGTTCAGTAGGTGTTCTGTAGGAGTTGTTCCACGTGTAGATGTATTTCTGATGTGTTTATGGGGAGGAGGGTGATCACGTCTTACTCTTCCACCATCTTGAAGCTCCTCTTTGTGTGTGCTTTTTAATGAGGTTCAAAGATCATCAACATTAGAATCATAAGAGATTCCTTGGTGCAACTCCAGATCTCCTAAATCAGGATGTCATGGGCAAGTGGGCAAGGGACCCAGAAACACTTTCCTCTATGCTGCCCCATTGAAATGCCCATGAAGTGTTGATCTCATCCCATGCCTGAGCTAGCACCACAGATGCAGGATGTACAGGAACAGCCTTGGTACCACCCCACCCCAGCCCTTCTTTTCTGTGGCCAGGAATTGTCATGGACAATAAGAGAATTACTTCTCCTGCCATCTTCCACTAGTTTAATTGGATTATTTCTACACCAGCACCTTCTGGATTTGGGGCAAAAAATGCTATGTGCTTGAAAGTATTGTATCTGGGTCCCCGGCTGCCTTCTCTGCAGATGGCTTGTTCTTTCCAAACCCCTATCCTGCACTGGTGAAGAGGTTTCTTCTTAGTCTTGGCTTAATACATCTTAACACACCATATAGAAAATTCCAGCAAGTCTCCTAATGGAGCTTGTCTGAATTATGATAGCAATTTGGGTAAATGCCTTATTGTCTCTCTCCGACTGTGAAGTTCTTAAGGGTAGACTAAACCAATTTCCAGGTTTGGCATGTCCATTCTATTGCCTTATTTCACCCAGACAGATGAGGTCTCTTCTTTCTCCCTCCCCATCCCAGAAAGGTCAGAGAACATTACAGCTTCCTTTTCTCCTATCTACAACTTAACCATTTTAAAATTCTCTCTTCTTCCATGAAGTTCCTCCTGAGAAGTTCTATGTACATTGATCTCTCCCTTTCTGAACTGCCCAGAGCACTTCCGGTCTACTCAAAAACTCCTTCTGAACCTGCAATTATATTCAGTCTACTGCATATGGCAGCATGGCATAATAGTTAAGTTTGTGGGCTCTGGATCCAAGCGAACCAAGTTCTAAAACTCAACCCTAACACTACATAACAATATGGCCTGAACTTAGCTCTGGGACTGAGTTCAACATCTATAAAATAGAAGTAATATAATATCTACTTCATGGTGTTTTTATGAGAATTCAATGAGATAATGCATATAAAGCCCTGAGCATATGCTCAGGATATAGTAAACACTCAATAAATGTTAGTTTTAGAGTGATGTCTTGTATAAATCAGATTAGGCTAAGTTATGCTATGGAAACAAGTAACCTCAAAACATTGCTTCTTATAAAAACAAAAGGTTATTTCTCACCCACGCTACATGTCTCTTGTAGCCCAGTTAGGAATCAACTCCATATTGCTATACTTGGGGAACCAGGCTGACAAAGGAGCTGTTATTGGAACATCGCCAGTCATCACAGCAAAAGGAAAGGAGACTATGGTAAAGCAAGAACTGGATCTTAAAACTTCTGCCTGAAAGTGACACACATCGCTTTCCTGTAAATTTCATTGGCCAAAGTCACAAGGCAGGGTCTGACTTCAACGGGGCAAAAAAGAATAATTTCCCGTCAGGAAGGGAAGAGGAGGAAACAGTTATCTTTTAAGTCTTTCATGTATTTTAGTTTTCCATCATCAGGTATTTGACTGACATATCTTTTGTGTCCCTTAGAATTTAGCACATAGTAGGAGGCAAGTATATATTTTATTGATGGATAGTAGGTGTTCATCATGTCTCTACATTTTGAATTGAATTGAGTGATTGAAGGAGAAATTCCTCGGTGATATATAGCAAGTGTCTGAAAATGTTAACTGATGAATTGACAGCAAAGGATCAGAGATCCCTATTTCCTTAAAAACAAATGAAACCATCCACCTGGCACATATGCTTAACTTGAGTGTTGTCCAAGTCCATCATTTCACTCAAGATTTCTTCTTAGAATAAGTTTTTACTTAGTTTTCTGCAAAATCTATGATGTTGTTGTCATTTTTACATTTAGATCCACAAGTGTAGGACCCACAAAATTCTTTATTTCTTCCTGGGTTCTACCCAGCAATTAGCACCCGATGTCTTTAAGTTACCTTGGGGATAAACATGTGGCCAGGACATCTGGGCACCCAGTAGATATAGCTTCCTGCTCTTATAAAAATGATTCTCTATTTAAATAAATAAATGTCAAAGAGAGACGTGGACAGTCCAAAAGCACAAGTCTTTAAAGAAAATAAAATCCTCCAGTGAATTTTGGGTAGCTCTGTAACTAATTATTCATTATTATCGATTATCTTGCCTTGGTTTTATCCCTAACCTTGAGAACATTTCTTTCAAGTCACTTTCAATCTCGAAACTTAGAGTCAAAATTCCTTCCTGGGGCATATTTATGGCTCCAGTGCTTCTGTGGCTTCGACAGATATGATTGTCCCTGGAGTCTTTCTTCTGCCAACAGCAGATTAAGCCTCTGTTGGGAGAGTCTTGCTTTTCAAGAGTTTTCTTCCTCAGTCGGCAGTGATCAGACGTCTCACATGACCTAACTACCAAGTTCTTCCATCTTAGCACTAGAAAGAAATTTCCAGCAGGGGAAAGCTATCTCCTTTCAAGTTGCCTACTCATAACTTACTTCTTCTTTATGCATAGGGCAGAATCCCAAGTGGGAATAAAGTCACTTAATGCTGCTGGTCTGGGGTGGTGGTGATCCAGGGGGAAGATCAAAGGGCTTCATGAAATAGGAGGTTGCCGACCTATTTACTAACTCACTTTTTCTTTCCTTTCTTCCTAGCTTCCTTCTTTCATTCTTATCAACATTTTGACTGAATTATGTGTAAACCAAAATTTGAATTGAATCCCTTTAGCAACCAGCTCTTTTACAACCTGCTTTTGATACAGAGTGCCTGACTTTAAAAGCTACATGTCTCTTTCCAATGAAAGCCTGTAGCAAAATATATCACTATTTAAATGTACTTATAACTATCTTACCTTCTATTACAAGTCAGGAGAGTTAGAACGAAGAATTTTTCCACTTTGTTTTTTTTTACTGTAGTATCCCCAGAGATTAACAAATTGTATGCCATATAGAAAGTCTGCAGTAAATAATTGCAGGTGAAAACATGAATAAATAGCATGGTGGTGAATAAATACTGGATCCAGGCAAACCTCCTGAGTTCAAACCACAGTTCCACACTTACTATGTAACTTCTTTCTGATTCCATTTTCTTATCTGTGAAATGGGCCCTTACCACTTGGCATAGTCAGGGTTTAGCTGCAGATAACATAAAACACTCCAAGTATTTTAAGCAAAAAAAAGGATTGAACACAGGGAATTAGGTGCTTACAAAATTGTTGAATGATGAGAGGAACAGGCTCTAGGCTCAGCTTCTACAAGTAAGTTCCAAAATACCACCACTGTACTGACCCACTAAGAGAACTACACATCTGCCATCAGAAAGCAGGGGAAGCAGGGGGTCACTGTCTTAACTGCTGGATTCAAGATCAGATCATCTTAGATGTAATCCAAGAATCAGGAAGCCACCAGAATTCTTGGCCCCAAGATCACCTGAGATGGAGTAATCTGAAAGCTATCATTACAACTGCTAATTTCAGGGTCAAACTAGTATACAAACTGGATCCGTAGTAAGGAATAAATGACTCGCTTACCTCTCCTTATCTCCCTACCTAACTCATCAAGGAGTTCAAGTTTCAAGAAATCTGTTTGGGTAAACCAGTATTACATCTAGACTGTAGCTACAAAGCATTCTGGGAAATGTATTTTCAGCTTCTCAGCCACTGCGATACAGAAAGTAATCCTAGAAGTGGGTTCAGTGGACATTGAGCAAGTCAGGCTATAGTCTCCACCATAGGATTTCAGTAAGATTGTTTATAAAAGAGCTTCAGTAGAGTGCTTGCACATGAGGGGCACTCATCCAGTGTTAGCTGTTGTTATTATTTTACCTAAGAAGATCTGTCACATTGGCTTATGTGATGACCCTTCGTACATATTTTGTGAGCACTACAGGCATTGAGTAGCAAGTTTAATTAACTAATCCCATAAAAATTTATTTAGTGTTAATTTTGGTACTGGACAGTGGCAGAGTCTGTACACCCCTCCTCATGCCCCACATTCTTGGCTCTCTTCAGATGGCTGAAAATGAAGGCAAAACCTTCTTTCCAGTCTTCTGCCCAAATGTTGCAGTGTTCCTGCTGTGGGCTTCCCCACAGCTCACCCTCCTGGAATCCACAGGACATGCAGTTTGGCTGATTGCTTCAAGCTGCAATTATCTCTAGAATCCTCTCCAGTCATTTTGTTCTTTGTGGCTTTGGGGCCGGGAATGTAGGTGTGTGTGTTTCTTTCTGTGTGTGTGTTTCTTTTGTGTGGCCATCTACTTCCCTCTCTTCAATCAGGTGTCATCTCCTCTCTGGGATCAATTCCAGTTCTCTCCTTTTACTCTTCCCGGGGCAAGTCCTCTGAGGACATTTCTTTCATGTCAGACAAGTCAATCCACAACACCTTAGGTGCGCCATCTACATACTGGTTCCTATGTTAGGTCCTGTAGATCAAGGTACTTAAGGTACATCTAGGAAAACCTGCATGGTGCCCTGAGAACACAAAATAGATGGACCTAAGCCATATTTCAGTTGGGGATCATGGAAGATGTTTCCGAAAATAAAAGTATAAGCTGAAAACTGAATGGAAAAGGATGAATGGGAGTTAGCCAAGTGACATGGGCTTAGGGCATCAAAAGTATATCCTATGGAAAGAAAGAAATATGCACGAGGATAACTCCCCCCACAATAAATTAGTGGTTAAAAGATAGATTGTTCAGACAAGTGAATGGAGGGTCAAGTTTCTGTTCTTCCACTTACAGGTAATACACAGCAATCCCATTTACCTTGGAGAATTACTTGTCTGCTGTTGAATGCAGTCTTGGTGGGATTGTCAAGCCAGGTGTCCTGCCCTTTCATGGCCAAGTCGTGAGCAGATGAAACAATCTGGGCCAATCAGATACTCTCCCTGGAATTTGAATCTTAAGTGTGTCGAAAAAAAAGACTGGAAAAGGCTCAAGTTATCATAGTGGTGGAGGGCTCTCAGCTATCCATTATTTTAAGATACTTTCATTTCTGTCCTTTCTGAGGATTTTTTCTTCCCCCCCTCTCAATTCTGTGAGACACCCCATGTTCACTGATAAATTTTATTTTATTTTTTGCCCAAGTTGATCTCTGGTGGCTTGCAACAAAGACACTTTATGGGATAAGGAAGGAAACATTTTTTTTTTTTTTTGCTAAGGAAAAGTTTTTGATAGAAGATTGAAGTGAAAAGTAAGAGTTCAAGGGCAAGGGAAGCTGGAGACTAGTAAACAAAAGCTAGCCCTAAACTGTTCTACATTTAAAATCAATACAGCATTGGAAAGTTAGGAGAGAACAGAAGAGAAGAGGGGAAAATTCAGTCGAATAACATGGTGAAAGGAAGATCTCCTGTCTTCTTAAACATTTCTTTCCAAAGCATTTTTCTACACTTGAAAATGTTGATTACGAATCGATTTTTGTGTATATGGAGCGAGTGGGACAATGCAAATGCAGAAAGGGATGGAGTTCCACATTTGCAATGTCCTGGGGTAAAACAATGACAACTGTGTAGAACTGAGTAAGAAATTCAAAGATGACGGGTAGCTGAGAATCAGAGTGAACAATGAGACTATAAGCTTCTCTAGGGGGCTTCCCTGGTGGCGCAGTGGTTGAGAATCTGCCTGCCAATGCAGGGGACACGGGTTCGAGCCCTGGTCTGGGAAGATCCCACATGCCACGGAGCAACTAGGCCCGTGAACCACAACTACTGAGCCTGCACGTCTGGAGCCTGTGCTCCGCAACAAGAGAGGCCGCGATAGTGAGAGGCCCACGCACCGCGATGAAGAGTGGTCCCCGCTTGCCACAACTAGAGAAAGCCCTCGCACAGAAACGAAGACCCAACACAGCCAAAAATAAATAAATAAAGAAAGAAAGAAAGAAAGAAAGAAAGAAAGAAAGAAAGAAAGAAAGAAAGAAAAGAACGTGAATAAAAAAAAAATTAAAAAAAAAAAGCTTCTCTAGGAATTTTCAGACATAGTTCCAGTGGGCCATGGAATAGGAATTTGAAATAATCTTAGTTGGGCTTTCTAAGGACAGACTGATCCATAAGCTGATATCTCCTGGTACATTTATGCCTCAGGAGAAACGCCTGGTGGAAGACGCACCAACATGTTAACGGTAGATACTTTGCATGGCGGGATTATGTGTGATTTTTATTTTATTTAGCCTACCTTTTCATAAATTCCAAAATTTCAACAATAAACTATAATGGGGAAATACTATTTAAAGTATGAGTAAATACATAATCTTTTTAGCTCACATGACTGCTGTGAAGACCAAATTACATAATGGGTAAAAGCCTCTGATCATTTAAGGCGTGATTGTTGATCATTCTTCTGTGTTCAGAGCTAGTGCTGTTTACAGAACCTATCCTGGATGGGCAAGGCTGCATGGGAACAGCCTTACTGACTGGGTAGAGGTGGCTTTGATGCCTCATCCATTCTCCTTCCAAGCGCTGTTGCCTCCTCTGCAACATCATTGCTTCCAGAGGTGCTGTCATAGTGCAAACAGGTAGGGGCTTCTCCTACCTGAGTAACCACTGCTCCCTGCAGGATGTACACCAGAGTGCTCCAACCTACTCTTGAAAGAGGCACATGGCAGCTTGGAGAAGACTCCCACAGCCACTCACAGCCAAGAGAGGCTTCTCTGGCATCCGGCACCCAGGATGGCACAGCTGGGACATTCTTTGTATGACAAGGCCAGGCCAAGTCAGCATTGGTCACCACAAATGGCCTGAAGTCTTCAAGGCTTTGCAACACACAGAGAGAGGGTGGTCCTCTGGGCACCTTTCCCTGGTGAGGTCCTAGGAATAGTGGCCCCTACCTTGGGGTTCCTGATGACGACTTGGGAGGCCATTGCCTTCACAGGAGCAAGCCTCTGGGGGCCACTATCAGACCCTGATATCTTTCCACCAACCTTTTGGGTTGTGAGTACCCCTGAGAACTCCGAGCAACTTTATCCATGATGGTTCATGTTAAGGACTTAGAGGCAACCAGCTACTTCTAAGGATGATTCAGACACCTTCAACTGAGGAGCGGGCAGCTCAGCTCAAGTTCAAGTCCTTCTCCTTTGTCTAATAGCTCCCTAGACCTCGGGGGAAAATTCACTGTCACCTTACTTGCTGCTTTGTGCATACCTCATTTGTAGCATTTATCACACTCTGTGAAAGTATATATGTATTTCTCTTTGTTCAGAAGACTGTGAGCTCCTAGGGAACAGGAAATAAACACTGTCCACCTATCACAGTGCCCGGCATGTAATAGCCTCAGTCACTGTCTATGAAGTAAATGATTTCTTCATCTATTCATTCAACAAATACGTGTTACATATCTGTTCGGGGCCAGACACTGTACAAGGCAATGGGGACACAGTGATGAATGAAACAAAGACCAGCCTCCACAGAGCTTACGTTCTTGTGGGGGAAGACAGGGGACCGCAAATACATTGTCATTAATAACTGTCAAATGTCAGTGGGTGCCCTGAAGATAAATGATGCCAGATGGAAGGGAGCACTCCTTCAGACTGAGTGGCCAGGAGAGGCCTCTGTGAGGTGGTCACATTTGAGCAGATGCTGAGTGAGGTGAGAGAGTGTCACTACAGAATCTGGAGGAAGTGTGTCCTGAGTAGAGGAAGCAGCAAGAGGGAAGGTGTCAGGGAGTAACCCTGACGTCTCCAGGGGCCAGCAAGGAGGGTGGGCAGGGAATGGGAGAGGGGAGGGGGCAGGATTCAGGGGGCCCATGGGAGCCTGATGATGCAGGGTCCTGGAGAGGAGGCTGGATTCTACCCTGAGTGAGAGGACGAGCCACTGGAGATGTTTGAACAGGGGAATGACGTGATCTGATGAGTGTTTCAAATTGCTTCGTGAGAGTTAATGGGAGAAGTTCAAGGGTACAGGCACTGAGAGCAGTTAGGGGGTGATTATTAGACCAAAGAGAGGTTGAGGGATACGACTTGGATGGTCACGCCCTGGACCATGCAGATATGCAGTGTGGTTGCATGCAGGATATATTTGCCTGTGTTTAGGCTGCAGGAAGAAAGAAAGCTCTTACATAGAAAAGAGTTTAGGGCTGGACCCAACGGTGTCCAGCGTTATGACGGAAATCTGGGCAAGGCAAGAAATAAACAGCGTTCGAGGATCAGAGCAGACATACCAGCCTGGGTGTCTGGCCCCTCCTTGAAGGAGGCTGGGGAGGCTGGGGAGGCTGGGGGCTGGAGGGCACCATGACAGCTTAGCCAGGACCCATGCTGCCCCCTCCTCACATTTTCCCCAAAGCCCCACCAGGTGGTGCAGGGGCTGGGATTCTGGCAACAAAAAGTGCTGAGATCTTCACCTCAGCACCAGCAGCTGCTGCATCCCTGCTGACCCCATCCCCAGGCAGAGGACAGGGGAAAAGGAAATTATAGCAGAAATAGCACTCCCCTCCCCAAGCCAGGCCTTGTTGTCTAGTGCTGATGGGGATAGGAACGCAGAGCTTCCTCTTGGGGAAACAGGACACCTTCTGTCGTCTCCTGGGCTCTCTAGAAACAGCTGGCTACACAGTTTTCTTGTGGAAGCCGGCCCCATTCTGGGCACCCAACCTTAGGGCTGAGCACTGCTCCCTGAATTGAGGCCCTCCAGCCCCTGAGTGTCACTTTTATTTACTCGCTGCTGCTGAGGGCTGCTGGGGAATGGCAAAGAAAGTGCTCACGTCAGGGTCTGAGGAGGTTTATTCCACTTTCATCTTACTGCTCGTTAAAAAGCATGTAAAAAAGGATGCTGGAAGGTGATTCAGAGCAGACCTAGCTGAGAGGGTGCAGAACTCCTGCACGGAAACTGCCGAAGGGTATTTATGACCATCAGAGTGAGGCCAGATGGCTCTGCCTAGCAGCCAGGGCCTAAGGAAATCCGGACAAATGTTCCCAGCGTCTTCCCAGCATTAGCTCACACACCTACTTCACAAAACCTTTTTCTTCCAATCAGCCATAACCTCAGCGTTCTACCCACAAAGACACACTCATTTCCTGCACCGCCTCCCTCTCGTGGAGTATACCCTTAATCTTCCTAAATCTTCCCCATCCTTGAAGGCACACACTTAATCCCACCGTTAGCAGTCTGCCCTCCCTGGTTTAGCTCATGTAAAACTTCCTGTAATGGACCCCAAAGACATCCATGTTCTATTCTCACCAGTCTATGACAATGTTACTTTACATGGCAAAAGGGACTTTGCAGATGTGATTAAGTTAAGGACTTTGGGATGGGGAAATGATCTTGATTGTTTGGGTGGGTCCAACGTAATCACACCTGTCCTTATAAGAGGGATGTGGGAGGATTAGATTTGGAAAAATGAGATGTGACAACAGAACCAGAGGTTGGAGTTACATGCTTTGAGGATAGAGGGAGGGACCACAAGCTAAGGGATGCAGGCAGCCTCTAGATGCTGGGTGAGGCAAGGACATGAATGTGCCCCTGAAGCCTCCAGAAGGAATGCAGTTGTACCAACACCTTGATTTCAGACTTCTGACTTCCGGAAATGTAAAAGAATACATTTGCATTGCTTTACGCCACTAAGTTTGTAGCAATTTGTTACAGCAGCAATAAGAAACTAGTGCACTCTCCCTTTTCTGAATATGCCTCTGCCACTCATTTTGCTATTTCATCACATTTGCCTCTCATTGTTCCCCAGATCTAGTTCTTGTCTCCTTAACTGTCCTGAATGCCCCCAGAAATTCAGGGGACATACTTACATAGCTTGTGGTTGTCCTCGGGGTTTAACATAGGGCTTAGCACATAATGCACACTCTGTAAGTACTTGGAGAAGGAACCACAGTCAAATGGGGAGAAGCACCATAGAAAAATGGGAGCCCCAAGGCTGCCAGTTGGTGTGAGCATTGTACATTTCATCCCCGCCTGGCCTGCTGAATGTGTTCTTACATTCAAGGACTTTCTTAGGGCTTCTATGGTCCAGGCACTGTGCAAGGTTTAGAAATATAAGGGTGAACTGGACGGGTAGGGTTCCTTTTAGAGGAAGTTTGCAGGCTAGTGGGAGGGACAAACAGTCAATAACAGTGAACTTTGTGCTTGGGGAGCTATGGGAGCCTGGCAAAGGCAACTAATTAGTCTTCCTGGAGGACGTGACATTGAAGGTGAGATCGGGAGGATGGGTAAGAGTTACTCAGGTGGAGAGAGCTGAGAGTGTGATGGGGTGGGGGCATAAAAATCAATGTGTAAAACAACACAGAGGAAGATATTTGTACACCCATGTTCATGGTAACATTGTTCACAATAGCCAAAAGGCGGAAGCAACCCAAGTATCCATCAATATATGATTGGATAAACAAAATGTGTATATACATACAATGGAATATTATTCAGCCTTTAAAAGGAAGGAAAGTCTTTCACATGCTACAACATGAATAAAACTTGAGGACATTATGTTAAGTGAAATAAGCCAGTCACCAAAAGAACAAATATTGCACAATTCCGCTCATATGAGGTACCTAGACTAGTCAAACTCACACAAAGAAAAAGCAGAATAGTGGTTGACAGGAGCTGGGGGAAGGAGAGATGGGGAGTTATTGTTCAATAGGCTCAGAATTTCAGTTTTGCAGAATAAAAAGTGTTCTGTTGATGGACGGTGATGATGGACGGTGGTGATGGTTGCCCAGCAGTGTGAATGTACTTAATGCCACTTAATACACTTAAAAATGGTTAAAAGGGTACATTTAATTTAAAATATTTTACTGCAATGAAAAAATAAATTCATTAAAAATAAGGAACACAGAGGTTTTCGCCTCTGTACACAAGTGTCTATAATCATCATTAAGCATCTTCCACATGTAAAGATGAATAAGACTTGTTTCCTGCCTTGGAAGCCTCAGAGTTAATGAGGGAGAAAGCACGGGACCCAACGTAACTCCTTTGTTGGAGTTCCTTCATTGTCTCTTGTCCTTGGTGGTCTTCTATCCCACCAGTGTAAGAGTTTGCCTTGTATCCACCAAGCCTCAGCCTTCCTAATTTCTGGCATCTCTATAGGAGTACCCCCAAAAGAGCTGGGGCCTTTCACAAATAAGCCACGCTGATGACTGTTGTTTGGTGCAGTCTTGCCCTTTCTCTGTGAGTCTCTGGAACTTGGATACCTCTACCGATGCTTGATTGGGACGCCAGCAGAGTGAGTCGCCAGCTTGCACTCAGCTTTGGATGGTCCCAGGGCAGCTGTACCTTCTTTAGCAGTGCAGTTAGGAAGAGTTTTTTCTGTAGCTGGTGGGGAAAACAGACACTCTCCTAGGGCCCAGACCCTTCAGAAGGGACCCCCAGCAGAGGGACAGGACATAATCACGCAGACCTCTGACTTGCTCCCTTCCCTGGCAGGGACCATAGGTCCACTTGAGGAGGTAGAGATGGCACCCAGGGCAGCCTTGCTCTGCGCCAGGGTCGCCTGTTCCCCTCCCATCCTTAGACCCTGGGCCTGAGCCTGCCTCACCTGCCAGACTCATTATTCACCTAAAGAGATTTCTTTCTACAGGTTCCCATTCTCTCTCCTTTCTGTGGGGATCCCTCCCCATTCAGTCCATCAGATACCTCGATGAAGCTCTGGATTCCAAATGAAGTAAAGCTTCAGATTATTTCCTGCAGAGCTCCCAGGCCCCAGGGAAATCAAGGGATGTTGCTTGACACCTGTAACCAAGTCCCTGAACATTTCATGACAGTTAGAGTGATTTTCTCTACCCAGAGCACAGAGAAAACCTCCAGGGCAGTGTTGTTTAACCTCAAAGTTGTCATATTCTAGTCTCAGCCAAGCCACCCTTTTACACCAATCTGTACTACAATCTTATAAGTGTTTTCTTAGCACTTTTAAATTACATGGTATGGGAGAATAGAGGCAGAAGAGACTGATTCTGCCTGGGGGAGGTTATTCAAGAGAAAGGAGTAGGGATGGGGTGACACCAATGCTCCTTGACATCAATTGAACAGCGTGCATGGTAGTCAGAGCCCTGTTACCACTCGTCTCATTACTGTATACATTCACAGGTCCTGCAGGTCAAACCTCCTCCAGAAACACAAGGAGGGCACAAAACCAGAATGAATCAGCTGGACAAGAGGGAAAGTCTTGGACTTGGAGCCGTGGGACCTGTGCTCACATCCTGACACCACCCAGATCCTTTAGCCTCTCAGCACTTTGGTCTGACTCACTCCCCTTCAGGAGAACACGTACCACCACCAACGCTTTCACTGTCTTCCTTTCAGGACCTCTGTGAGAGCCAAATGGGATGGCCTATGAGAAAGTGCTTTGAAAGTTATCCAACAGTCTACACATATGAAATAAGAATAAAAAGGATAGTAAAACAATAAAAAATGTTTATTATGAAAAAGAGTAATGACAAAAACTCAGCATAAATCAGTGAGCCTATGAAATAGCTGATTGCTATCTCCCAGTTAGCACATTATAGGTATTTGTCATGGCCAGAGAAGGCTTAGTTTAGGGAGGAAAGTCCCAAAACCACATATAAGTGTCCATCTGAGTTACGGTAAGGAAAGATAGAGGATGTATTCTCACACTGAGCTGTTGGGAGGTATCCTGAGTGAGTGACCCGAACGTCAACCCACTGTGCTAGTTGCTCCAAAACTAAAAATATGCTTTATGTCAGATTCTCACAGAATGCAAGAGTCAAAAAGCAGTCACTTTTTCCACTTGAACCACAGCTTTATGAAACAGGGCTCCTGTAAGAGCAGAGACTCCGTCCCCACTGCTCTACCTCCAGGCTTGGATCTCCCCTCTCTGTTTCCCTCCCAATTCACTTGTCCAGTGAGGCTCCCCTCACTCACTGCAGCGTGATACAGGAAGCAAAAGAGGCTATTGGCTCCCACCACACTCAGCTAAGTGAGAGAGTTGTCAGCAGTGAAGTTGGGGAAGGTCAGGTAAGCTAGGCAGGTCCCGCGTTGCCATGGAGTTTGCTGAATTAGACACAGAACAAGGAGATGCTGGTGAGATGAGGTGACCCTGGCTGCCTGAGTTACATATTCTCCCTGCCAAAGGTACACACACAAAACCCTGCTAGAAAATCACCTGGTCTGGCCTCCTTCTCCTTTGGCTTGTGGGAATATGGGTTCTGGGGCTGGGGAGGGAGTGGGGTATCTTAGGTTCAGGGGGCAAGCATGGAAAGATCCAGCTGGGAGGGTTGAACTAAAGTCCTTACACAGCACTTGGGTGGAAACCAGAAATCAAGGGCAGCCAGCAAATACAAAGTGTAGGACCAGGGCTAACATGGTGAGTTGGAGCTGAGAATTAGGAGATGACCAGAGCCAGTGTGGGGAGGCGTAGACGTGTGTAGATGGTGTGTAGATGATGGCTGGTAAGGGACCTGTAATACAAGTCTTCCCTTTGTTGACTGTCAGCTCCAAGATGTGGGGTCGGGTAGGGGTGGCTTAAAGGCAAAGCCTAGGGGTCAGAGCCCGTCTGCACCCTTGAAACCACTTACACACACTTTTAACTTTCATTTTCTCACCATCCATACTCCCAGCTCCCCACATAAGACCCGCCTTGCTGCTGAAAAGTCTTCACAGTCAGCATCCATTTCTCAGACCTGCTTGGCAGATGGGTCTGTTGTTTGATGTGAAAGTCACCCTTAAGAAGAGAAATCAGTTCCAATACTGGGTGAAGCCTCATGCTTTATCACCTCTTCCAACATGCGATCCCACAGACAAGCTTCCTAGGTAAGTTGCTAAGAAGCGTGTTATCATGGAAACACTTGCCATGTTTTCATGGGAGAAGAAGCAGCCCTAAATTGCCTCTAGGAAAAGCTTGGGTGGATGAGAGCCCCTGATGACACTTGACTCAAGGCTTGTATTGTGTTTTATTATTGCTGATTTCAGAGCATGATAAGCAATATCCTAGTTAATTTATCATTGGCCTTCACCTTATACTTCTGCAATATTTGCAGTTTTCCCCCTCCTAGTCCCCAGAAGAGAATAGCAAATATTTTACTTTATTAAGCACTTTATGGACAAGATTCAGAGGTTTAAGTCCTAGTATCGAGTAACTTCTCAGTGTTAGGGTTTTGGAAATGGCTTTTCTATATTTTGGTGTTTTTCAGGTTTCTCTTGCAGGCTAAGCAGTTTCTCCAGTCTAGGTTTTCTTCCTTTTCTCAATATTCAATGTATTCACTCACTACTTTTGAGAATATGTTACATACTAGGTACTCTTCTAAGTGCTGAACTATAGTAATAAATAGAATCATCAAAAATCCCCATCCTCATTGTGATAGGGACAGAGTAAGGGACAAAGTAGGTGATTAAATAGTTAATCCCACTAAGGGATCATAAGTAAAGGAAAAAGTATGGGAGACCCCTGTAAGTTAATGATCACTCAAGAAAGCAGACTTGCTTAACCACAAAACCAAGCAGGCTTGCTTAGCAACAAAACCATGTAACAGAAGCATGAGACATGCCCCAAAACAATAAAAAATGGTGGACTGAGACCCACATCCTGCCCAGTGAGCTCAGCAAGTTAATGATTCCTAGCACATGCTCCTCTAAGGTCTCTAAAAATATAAGAAAAGGGTATATACACTGCCAAATGTAAAATAGATAGCTAGTAGGAAGCAGCCACATAGCACAGGGAGATCAGCTCGGTACTTTGTGTCCACCTAGAGGGGTGGGATAGGGAGGGTGGGAGGGAGACGCAAGAGGGAGGAGACATGGGGATATATGTGTATGCATAGCTGATTCACTTTGTTATAGAGCAGAAACAAGTGCACCATTGTGAAGCAATTATACTCCAATAAAGATGTTTAAAAAAATAATAAATAAAAAAAAGAAAAAGGTGACATTATACTGGAACCTGAGATGATTTATGATATTTTAGTATATGTTACCACCTTTTTGCTCATTTCCATTGTGCCATGATAGTCCCAATTTGACCATGTAAGGACAGGGAAACTCCGCCACCTGATGTGGAGGAGGAGCTAATGATGGAAGTGTGACATCTACTCAAGAATGAGGAAGAAGGTGGTCTTCTCCCCCTTCCCACTTTTCCTTTGATTATAAAACTGTAGCCCACTAAGTTCTCCAGGGCTACACTCCCTTGCCCGACCACTTGTATCACTCACAAGTGTCCTATAATAATAAACTCTTTCCTTACCTGCCTCTTGCTGAATTCTTTCTGCACCAAGACAGAAGAACCTACGCTCTACTAAGTCTCAACACACATTCTGTGGTTTTAACCGGGTTTACATTCTATTGGGATAGACCAGCACTAAACAAGACAAGTAAGTAAAATATATAGTAGCTGTTATTTGGAGAAAAAAATAAAGGAGGAAATGGGGATATAAAAATTGGCCAGTGGAGGATAATATGTGAGATAGTCTAAAAAAAACCTTACTGAAAAAGTGACATTTGAGTAAAAACCAAAAAGGAAGTGAGGAGGCTGGCCATGGGGATACCTGGGGGAAGAACATTCTACATAGAGAGAAAAGCTAGTGCAAAGGCCCTGAAGCATGAGTTGGCTTGGCAGATCTAACAAACAGCGGGGAGATCAGTGTGGCTGGAGCAGAGTTAACAAGCAGAGAGTAGGGGACGAGGTCACAGAGGAAATGGGAGTCAGATTGTGCTGGGCTCTCTCTCTGGGTCAGTGGAAGGACTTGGGCTTTTACCCTGAAGCCTTAGAAGCATCAGAGGGTTTTGAGCAGATCATTCTGACTGCTGTGTTGAAAATAATGCATGAACGACCAAGAACAGAATCAGGAAAAATAATTAAGAAGCTAATACAATAATTAAGGCAAGGGATGATGGTGGCTTGGACCAAGGTAGTAGTGATGGTGGAGGGGCTGAGAAGTAATTAATTTCTGAGTATATTTTGAGAATGAGAGGATTTTTTTGGCAGATCAGATGTGGTGAGTGAGAGAAAGGGGAGAGTCACCAAGACTTTGAGTCAAAACAATGGGAAGAATGGAATTGACATAAATGGAGATGCAGGAGGTACAGGAGAGGATGGTTTAGGAATGAAGTCAGGAGCTCATGTTTGGACATGTTGGCTTTGTGATGCCTATGACAGTTTGTTCCAGTAGGTCAAGTAGGCAATGGATATTTGGATCTGGAGCAGAGGGGAAAGAATGCATTGGGGATTATATTTAAAGACACAAGACTGGAGGAGCTTCCCAAGGCAATGTGTGTATGGCTAGAAAAGAGAAGAGTGCCAAAGACTGAGCCTTGAGAAACTCCAGAGTTTAGAGGTTGAGTAGATGAAGAGGAATCAATGAAAGTAACTTTAGACAAAGCAGCCAGAAAATTTAAAGGAAAACTAGTGAATATGGTATTTTGGAAGCCAAGTGAAGGAAGTATTTCAAGTGGGAGGGATTGACTGGGTCAAATATTACTGTTGGTAGGTCAAATAGTATGAGAAGTATGGGCATTATGTTTAGGGTGATCTTGATAAGAGGTTTTGATAAAGTGGCAGGAGAAAAAATCCTGATTGGAGTGTGCTAAACAGAGATGGGAGGAGAAAAAATTAGAGAAAGTGAATGTCGGCAACTTTTCAGATGAATTTTGCTGTAAAGACAAAGGAAGAAATGGAGGTGACTGTAAGAGTAGGGTCAAGGGAGTTTTTTGTTTTGTTTTGTTTGTTTGTTTTTAATATGGGAGAATTCACAGCATGGATGAAAGCTGATACAAATGATCCAGAAGAGAAGAGAAAGATGATGTTTCAAGAAGGAGAGAGGATGGTTATTGCACAAATGTTCTTGAATAGGAATAAGGAGATGGGTTCCAGTACATGGACGATCTATTGGCTTTGATTGGGTCACGGATAGTTCACGCTCCTTACTATACAAGGGGAAGACAATTTATATGCAAATGATTTGGTACCCACATGTGGGCTTAGAAAAGTAAGATCAGCTCCTGGGACAGATAACAGAAAACCATACCAACCACACCAGAATCCCCTGGGGGAGGGGAGGTGGCACCACTGATTAGAAGATATACTGCTGCTGTAATTTGAAATAATCTGGCAGATAGAAATAAGGTTAGGACACAAGCCCTTCTGGCTGTTTTTTATCTATTGCTTTCTCTTACCTTGACAGGAGACATATGGAAGCAAAATATTTCCTTATAGTAGGTATTAACCTAGTGGCTTATTTTAAACTATAGACCCAAGGGACATGTTCTGACAAAGCACACAGTGCCTGGAACAGAGGAGTCACTCCCTAAATACTTGTTACAGGAATGAACACAGGAATGCATGAAAGCATGAATAAGTGAATTACAATCTTGACCTTCTATCTGATATCAGCCTACAAAGATAAGCCATTGCTCCATATTATTTTCGTCTGTCTTAGAAAAATGATATAGAATAGCCTAAGTATCACAGGCTTTGGAATTGGACAGATATAAGTTTGATACCCAAGGTGCATCTCAATTAGACGTGTTCCTTAACCTGTATGAGTCTTATCTATAAAATGGGAATAGAATAGTTCCTAACTTACAGAGTTGTTGTGAAAAATAAATCAGACCAAGAATATTAAGTGCCTAGTAAACTGCCTGACACGTATTAGATGTTAAATAAATGCTGGCTGAAAAACAGCTCTGCTTAATGACCTTGTAAAATTCACTGACTTTTCTTCTGCAACATCTTTAAATTTTCAATGCAAGCCAACCCCTGGGATAAGGAGTTCTAGAAGGTTCTCACCAGCTATGGAAAGTCCTGCTCCTTTCTTTGCAAGTAAAAATGATTTCTTCTCCTTCACTCCAATTTAGTGATTAGTTCTTACGTTTTGGATGGCTTCTCTTTGTTTTTAGGTTCGGTCTTTTTTTTTTTTTTTTTAATCTGCAAAGTCCTGTTTTCCCAATGGCTATGAGATGGAGATTTGGGGATCCTGTTTTACTTTGAGTGATGCTTCACCCAGAACACATTTCTTAGATGTGTAAGAGGAGAGAGATGTGACACACAGGGGTCCCGGACCACACCCCACGAAGACCTGCTTTGTTGCACCAAGAGAGAGCCGTCCACTGCATCAGTGAGGGGGATTCCTTTGTGGTTTCTTCACCCCCATTAATCACGCGTGACTAGAAGGAGATTTGTTTGACATCATTCTGCAGACACGGTCAAGAACACTCTGCAGGGGTTGCAGGTGTTAAGGATGTTCTCACAGACTCCCGAAGAACCTTGCAGTGAGAGGTGTTTCTCAGGAACCTAGGGCCACCTGCAAAGGCTGGTCAGTAATCTGAGAGAAAATAAGCCACATAGTATTACCAGGATTCCCCGTTTTTAACAACCAAGAAAGGGTGGTTTATCTACAAGGAAGCTTTGGTGGAACTAGAAGAATGTGAAAGAATGGAGGGGAGACCGTGCAAGAATGTAGGCAAAGAAAACCTGACATCAGGGCAGCACTCTGGCCAGTGGAAAATGGCAACATCCAAGTTCAAGTGGGAGTGTTCTCCCCAGGGGCTCTGACCCCTCCCCTAACATAAACATATTCATGAGCCTCTCACTCCAGGAGACTCTAAAAGGCCCCTCTCCTGAGACACTGATCTCTGCCTAGGCTGCATGGGCCCTAATTTTTGCCTGGTATGAACATTTTGTGGTTGTAGAGGCAACATTCCCTAACTTGGGTGTTTCCCAGCCATTTTCGTACCAGGCGCCATTGCTCTGGCAGCATCCTGAGGAGGCCAGAAGTAGCTGCTCAAGGCGGAGGCCACTTCTCAAGCCTCCTTGACCACCACAAGGGCTGATGAGACAGATACCTCAAGGCAAACCATAGCCTTTTTCCACAGACTACCTGTTGGGATGCTATCCCACACTGCTCCTGTCTCTACACTTTTCCCCGCAAAGAAAGAATGGAGCAGAAGCCTGGAGGAAACCCACAAAGTCAGCGGGACAAAGGATTGAGGTCCAAGAAGAGTGGAGGACCAACAATAGCACCACCACCAACAATGTTTATAGACTAATGTGTGTAGGCTCTGGGCTGATTGTCTTAACGTGGCTTGCCTCAATTTTGGAAACAATCATGTGACAAAGGTGTTGTCATTATCCCCACTGTAGAAAAGATGAAGCTAAACCTTGGAAAGGTCGGGTACTTTGCCAAAGTGATACAAATAATAAGTGATGATCCTGGTATTAGAAGCCCATAAGCCTATGTTTTTAACTGTGACATGACGACTTTGTGAGCAAGAAAGGGACAACACAGTGGTGGTGGGTAGGTAAATGCCTCTTGCCTTGGTCTAGGAGATGACTTAATTGCAGCCCAGCCGTGGCAATGAGGACATGGAGAAATTTCACGCAGACTTTCACACCCTGCCTCGCTTTTGCCTTCTCTGGAATGAAGCAAGTAACAAGCAGTCTGTAGCTGTAGCTCGTTTTTAAGAGGTTTGGGGGGCTAGCTATTCCAAAGAGGATGGAGACAGGCGAATGTTTGGGGAATCTCACATTCAAAATGCAAGGTTGTGCTTTCTCTCAGGAAGTGAGAACACAAATACAAACATGCCTCTAATGAGAAAGTACCCACAGCCACCAGGTGCCCCTCCCATCGCCCCAGGCATCTGAGCTCCCACCCTTTGGCACTCTGGCTTCCCTAACAATCTTCCCACCACTTCCATCTGCCCAAAGCAGAACTATCAGAAACTGAGGAACCTCATCTCCATCTCACTGAATGTCAGACTTTGAATGAGGACCACTCAGCAAAACTAATCCTCTCAACCCTGAGATGGAACACTCAGAGAATTCACCAGGATTTCTCAATGGAAAATTTTAGAACAAGGGCACAGAGAATCCTTTCTAACCAGCAGCATCGGGTGAGTCTGAAGGCACTGTTAGAAGAAGTCAGGCCGGGCTTCCCTGGTGGCGCAGTGGTTGAGAGTCTGCCTGCCAATGCAGGGGACGCGGGTTCGAGCCCTGGTCTGGGAGGATCCCACATGCCACAGAGCAACTGGGCCCATGAGCCACAATTGCTGAGCCTGCGCGTCTGGAGCCTGTGCTCCGCAACGAGAGAGGCCGCGATGATGAGAGGTCCGCGCACCGCGATGAAGAGTGGCCCCCACTTGCCACAACTAGAGAAAGCCCTCACACAGAAACGAAGACCCAACACAGCCATAAATTAATTAATTAATTAATTAAAAAAAAAAAAAAAGAACAGTACCTATTCACTATCATTATTAAAAAAAAAAAAAAAAAAATCAGGCCTTCTCCAGCTCAGTCCTGTGCTGGAGACACAAACTGAAAACATAGTCCTGGCTTCAAGTGACTCACTCATAGTTTATCAGCCTCACTGTGTGCGGGGCACAGACTGAAAGCTGTGTGAATCAGACCAGTGCATCGCAATCTACCTGAATAGTTTTGGAGGACAAGGCAGGTGGCAATTCTTGTCCCCAAGCAAGGTCCCTTTTGTAGATTCCAAAACCATCTCAATCTGAGAGCAATTTTGTATGTAATAATGGACAGTGTGGCTCCAAGGAGTCTCATAGTCAGTGTATGAGGTCACTTTCGGTTTTGTTTCTGGTCTTTGCTCCTCTGTAAGATTATGTCCAGAGGCCTGAAGCATTGCTGTGTGCTTAGCAACCTGTAGGATCCTGACCCAAGTTTGGCTCACGGTTCTGGGGTCATCAGATATCCATTCCCACAAAGGGCACAAACACGGGGGCAGCCAAACTGTGTGTCTAATCAGAGATCACATCCTTCACCCCACACAGGTGAGCACAGACCATTTTAGGCTGCAGAGACCTCTCAAGGTCAGGCTCCAGTGCCGCTCTCAGACGTGTTTCAGAAGAGTCTGCCTGCTGTCTCCCAAGACTCAAAGATCACACAGCTTTGCTTTCTCTCCTCCAAGGGCTGATCAAGAGGCTTAAGCTGAAGCAGGAGGGATTTGGGGTTCGAGCAGCTTTTGAGGATGCCTTGTGAGACCTGATTTAAAAAGGGTGAGGAGCTTCATCTTCTCCAGGGGCTTATGGGAAGGTCCACTGCCTATCTTTTGGGGGAGTTTGAGAGCATCTTACCTGGAGGAAGGGTGTGGGTTGGGAGTCCAGAGAAGAAGAGCTCTGTCCCTCCCTTCAGGTAGGGAGGCCAGTGGCAAATAAATACCAGAACGAAATTAACTTTTTTTTTTTAAATTAATTTATTTAATTTTGGCTGTGTTGGGTCTTCGTTTCTGTGCGAGGGCTTTCTCTAGCTGTGGCGAGCAGGGGCCACTCTTCATCGTGGTGCGCGGGCCTCTCACTATCGCGGCCTCTCTTGTTGCGGAGCACAGGCTCCAGACGCGCAGGCTCAGTAGTTGTGGCACACGGGCTTAGTTGCTCCGCGGCATGTGGGATCCTCTCAGACCAGGGCTCGAACCCGTGTCCCCTGCATTGGCAGGCAGACTCTCAACCACTGCGCCACCAGAGAAGCCACAAAATTAACTGTTTTGAATGTCAAGAAAGGGGCAGTCTGCCAGGGGCTCCGACTCAGAACCTTTACTCTGAGGCCTGGGCTCTTTGAGCAGGAGGCCCTGATGCAATCCCAGCCCCTCCTCTGCCCTCCCTTTCTTTTTCTACCTTCGCCTCTTCCTCCCCTTCGCTGGCAAGGCTGTTCCCTGGCAGAACCCAGACACCTCAGCCAGGAAGCAGAGCTGTGGAGTTCGTCAAATAGAGGTGACATCGTGTGAAGGAAGGCCCAGGAGCGTGTGCAAGACTGTAGTGCATTTAGCTATGCTGAATAGGGCTAACTATGGTACGCCAGAGTGGATGCTAGTGTGTCTGGAGATAAACAAATAAAATAACAGCTCAGTGGTGAGGTCAGACTGCTGTGTCTACTGGGATCTGAAGCTGTCTGCAGCGACAAGAATTTCCATGAGTCAGGTAAGGATTGTAAGCCCATCTATACTCAGTAAGGCAACCAGCATTCAGAAAATAAATCTCTTTTCTGCTAACAATAATTGCATAAAGGGACCTAGGTGTAATTCTATCTTAGAATGAAAAGGTTTAGAATTCAGCTTGTGTGCACTGTTGATAAAATATTCTCCATCCCTTCACCCACCACCACAGGCTCCCTAGGTCTTCCCTGGAAAAAAGGAGGAATCTCTTTCTAGGGATCGGATCATAAACTACCTCCATTCCCACTCACCCACACTCGCAACGCCTACAAGTCATGTAAATTCCCACATCCCAACTCTTAACCACATACGCAATTACATACACACACACAGGCACCCTGCTCATTGATCTGCTAACCACATCCACACATTGCATCCATGTAATGAGTTTTTATGCCATGGATCCCTTTGGCAGTCTGATAGAACCCATGAACCCCCTCAGAAAACTGTTTTTAAATGCGTAAAATCAAATACGTAGAATTACAAAGGAGAATAATTATATTGAAGTTCCGTTTTCAAAATATTTTAGAAATGAATCTGTGGTTTGGTAATATTTGTGCTCTCTTATTAAAGCTTTAAATAATATCTAATGATGGATTTTATAACTAACGATGTAGAGACTATAAATGATATTTTGATATATCTGTAAGAACTGTAAAATAATATGAAATATCTGATTTCTATTGGTAATAAAATCATAGACACTGTTAGTACTACTGTGGATTTTTGCCTACATTGATTTTGGAGGAAATGCCACATTTCAGCTAGAAGTTAGTTTAGTTGGAATTAAATAAAGACTTAATTTTCTTTTTCCCCTTCAAGTTCATGGACTCTCTGAATTCTTTCCAGGGAGCCCTTAAAGATCCATGGATCCCAGGTTAAAAGTTACCTGGATTATCTATCATACACACTTACAATTATATAGCAATAAATACATTCATTCATCATACTTACAAACACTTATCCACCATTTCACACACACACACACACACACACACACACACACACACACACACACTTCTATATCCTGTCTTAATAATCCCCAACCATCACTCTCACTCATATATAGTTGCATGATGGTAAATGTTTAACAACCAGCTCTCCAGGTAAAAAAAAGTCCTGATTTGCAGCATTTGCAACTTCTATGGTGTAAATACTCCCACTGTGGCCAATTTCAAGTTACCAATAGACGTCACTGAACTTGAAGTTGGGCAGAGAGGACAGACAACACCCCGTTCCACCATATAGAGTAGGTGTAAATAACCTCAAGATGCAGACAAGAGTAAATGTAAAATAATTACAAAGGGATGAGTTTTAATTATTATTTTCATTCTTATATAATTTGTGTCATTGTAAGTACATGCAACTTTATTTTTAATAATGGCCAATTTTAACAACCAGCTTACATAATGCTTAAGTTTAACAATAGCTCTCACAGGCCAGTATAAACCAGCTCCAGCACACACCGCTTGTGCCTTCATATTCATATATATACTAAACCCTCAAGATATTTTCTACACACAGATCCAATCATCCACTTATTCATTTATGCCCCTGCACCTTCACTCATGAACATACACTCCACTAACACCTTCACGTGTTTTCACCAGCACACATATTCACAACACTTGTATCTGTCCATCTTAACAAGTTGTTCATATATACCCTTGATATACATAACACACGTTGCTATTTACACACATTCACAAACTCACAATTCAGAGGTCCTCAAACTCATAAACCAACCCCAACTAATACCCAAGTTATGACACACGCATTCATACAAACACAGCTAATCCCTACTTATAACATACTTATTCATACACACACCACTCCCATAGACCCTAAATCCCAACTTATCAAAACACACACCCACCTCCCATTCACAAACATTCCAAAAATTCTCAAACAGGTCAATGTACACATCCATATCATTAAATACACTCAAGCACTCACTTAACGCTAAAGGTGCATTCATTACACACATATTCACATACCCACAGTTTTCCTGCACTCCCAATAATGAACACATAACTAACTTCCATTCACGATATGCACATTTGCCAACCTACCACACATATTATTCATATGGACTCGTGCATACAGATCCCCACATGTCACCTACACACACCACTCACACATTCTTCATGTTCTTACACCCTCCTGCTCCCCCAACATCCCCACACAAACACACAGATTGAAACCTGGCATATCCTCCAAGGCAAGACTGCTGTTGGCTCTGAGAGCACTTTAAGAGCCGAGGCGGAGGCCAGGGCTGGCTGGGTGACCTCACACTGATACGTCAGGAAAGAGCAAGATAGCAACTTGGCCAGAGAGCCTATCGCCTCTGCAGAGCACAATCCATTAGCATCTCCTCTTTTGCCTTTTGATTTCTGATTCACTGAACTTCAGATCCATTACCTCTCTGCCAATGGGAGAGATGAGGCACGCTGGGCTGTGACGCAGTCTGGCAGAGAAGACCAAGGAAGTTGTTGGTCTGGTACCATTGAAAATGAAGCCTGAGTCTGACAAAATTCTCACACGAATGAAAGACCACGGCTCATTGTCTCCACAAGTTGGAGGTTTGGGCAGGTGTATAAGGCATCAGGAGTGTGTAACACGCAAGGAGTGTTTGCTTCCCTTCCAAAATAACTGGACCTTGGGTCCTGAGACGACACAAAGAGGAGCGGGGAGAGAAGTGTGTGCTGGAATCTACGGGGGGGCTCTCTGAGTGGGCCTGGTAGGGGGTTCAGGGAGCCTGTGGTCACAGATAAGCTGGGCAGTATGGTCAGAAAGTCACAGGCAGCCTCCAATTTAAGTGTCAGCCCCTAATGGGCCAACCCCTTGTGGTGCAAGTGAGCAGCTCACAACTCACATGTGAGAACCCTCGATGGCAGGTCTCTGAGATGCGGCTGGAATCAGGGTCTCTGGCTTTCATCTGGGGGCTTCTCCACCTCAGAGCAGATACTCAGTGAGTAGTAATACTTGCCGAATTGAGCGGAGGCCCTGGGAGGCCGTATAATTAGTCCCTCTTCCAGGGAGTCCAGAGCACAGAGCGATTCTGACTCAAATCCTCATGGCCCTGAGGCAGGCGGGGTTGGCCCTGGGAGTCCTGGCCCATCCAGCCGGGGGCCCCGCGTCAGCCTCTAGTTCCATGTGGTTCCGTTCCTGTAGCAGCATAGCCTGACTCTTCAAACCAGGGGCCCCTTCAGGGGGCAGCGGGATGGGGAAAGAGTTTGGGTTTGAGCACTTGGATGAGTTACAGGTGAGCTGAGTAACTCTGGACAATCCCCAACCTCTCTGAGCCTCAGGCATCTCAGTAAAAACCTAAGTGTTTGTTCCAAGTGACCTTTAAGGTTTCTTCTGGCTCTAGGATTTTGGGATACTTATTACTGAGTGAGGCCGTGAAGTGCCCAGCACGGGGCCTGACCCAGTGTAAAGCCTCATTAATAGTGGCTCTTGGGCTTCCCTGGTGGCGCAGTGGTTGAGAATCTGCCTGCCAATGCAGGGGACACGGGTTCGAGCCCTGGTCTGGGAAGATCCCACATGCCCCGGAGCAACTGGGCCCGTGAGCCACAACTACTGAGCCTGCGCGTCTGGAGCCTGTGCTCCGCAACAAGAGAGGCCGCGATAGTGAGAGGCCCGCGCACCGCGATGAAGAGTGGCCCCCGCTTGCCACAACTGGAGAAAGCCCTCGCACAGAAACGAAGACCCAACACAGCCATAAATAAATAATAAATAAATAAATAAATAAATTCATAAAAAAAAAAATAGTGGCTCTTATTATGTTTTCTGAATTGAATGAAGCACTGGTAGGGGTTAGGATGAGAGACATGTAAAAAGCATGACGTATAGTCCCTGCCCTCATGTTGCTTATGGTCTAAACTGAGCCCAGGTCACCAGGTAGAGGCACATGGGTAAAAGATGAGACCCAAGGGCTGCCTCCAAGCTACTGTGTGGCCCAAGAACAGTACCAAACTGATACCACTGGGTGGCTCAGGAAACAGGCTCAGAGTTCAGAGGAGGGCCGGCGGACTGGAGTAACCCAGCAAGTCTCCCTGGGCAGGAGGACTGAGCCAGGTGTTCTGGATGGGTGAAAACTATGTAACAAGCAGGATCCTATGGGGCCTTCCCAGAACAGACCCTTCCGCCATATCCTCTGCTTTAGCTCCTCTCTGGAATACCCAGATAATAGTACCTGATGCACATTTCCTGAGTTGTTTTACAGATGCGAAAACCTCCACCAAGTGGAAGACATTAACTACTTGATGACCATGAGCACGTAGTCCCCAGGCCTCCTGGCTCCTAAGTATTGATCATGTTAACCCATGTGACACCGCCCTGTTACCTCACTATCAACCAATCAGAGAACTGTGCACGAGCTGATCACGTACCCTGGGAGGCCCCTCCCTCATCTTGCCTTTAAAAATGCTTTCCTGAAACCCATCAGGGAGTTCAAGTGTTTTGAGCACTAGCTGCCCTGGATTCCTTGCTTGGTGCCCTGAAATAAACACCGCCCTTTCCTTCACCATAACCCAGTGTCGACAGATTGGCTTTGCTGCACACATGCAACACAGGCAACCCCAGTTTGGGTCAGTGACAACCAGACACACGAAGAAAAGAGCTTTGTGGCCTCAGCAAACTGTCCTCCCGGGGCCCGTGGAAAGATTGAGGTCCTGAAACAGGGAGAGAGGCCAATCTATATTCTCCATTTATTGAATTGCTTACACAACCAGCCTTTATGAAGCACTTACTTTCTGACAAGCACTGCTATTAAATGCTGGGGAGGCGGAGTATAAAAATAAGAATGACGAAGTTCCTGTCCTCAAGGGGATTTGCTTTCCTAGAAAAGTCAGACTCATAAACAGGTGCTTTCAGAAGTAGAGAAGGGCTCAGGGAGGCAAGTGTAAGTGTGACAGAAAAGGGAAGGAACCACTCTCTGTAGCTTACCCGGGTGGGGATTCAAGCAGGGGTAGGTTGGGTGAGGGAATAACAATGATAACTAACCTTTATGAAGTGTTTGCTATGTGCCCTAAGCAGTCTACATATATTACCCCATGTAGTATGCATGCCTGCCGTATAAGGCAAGTACTCTTCTTATATACAGAGGAGGAAATTTTTGAAGCAGGAATGGGGAAAATTGGCAACTGGGAAGCTCAAAGTTAGAGCTGGCACCGTGGGGCTGAAATTTCAGACAGTACCATCCAGATGTCTCTGCCCCTGTCCACTTTCCCCTCTGCTGCTGAGTTTCCCAGATCCAGCATCTCCGAGCCCGCCACCGCCCGTCCCTTGGCAAGAGGCGGGGCCCCTGCCCGGGTCAGTGCCATCCATGGGTGAGTCTGCCTTTCCGCATCCAGGACGCACTCGGGTCGCACAGGGCCTGCCGAAGGCCCACTCGCTCCACACATAATGGGGATTAGAATTCATTAATGCACTACAAATTAAAGTGTTAATAACGGCTGCGGAGTTGGAATGAGAGCCAGGGAAGGGAATCGGGCACGGGCCGCCCCTCCCTCCCGCGTCCCCACCCAGCGGCATTGTTCCAGCGCCGGCAATCCTGCGCTCTTTAATATGCTGTGACAGCCGCTGAAGTGACCCCAGACAATAAACAGGGCCTCCTAGTTAAGTATTAATCTACCAAAAGAATGACCTTCATCCACTAAAGAAGGGATGTTTCTAAAAACCTCGCGAGTGGAGGAAGGCTCATTTGCTCGCTCATTTAGCATATTAAAAGGGTATTATTGCTACAAACAAGAAATCTAAATGAGGCCTGGGCAGGAGCCGCGGATAACACTCCTGATTAAAGGTGCAGGGTAAGGATGAACACGGGAGGCTGAGTTCGTTATTGTTCACCAACATGGCAGGACCTGGCTGCTGGGAGGGTAAGAGCTGTGAGCCGAGGCCGGGACCGCAGACGCCGTCCAGGAAGAGGAGAAGGGCCAGCGTCTGGGGCGCTGCCCACCCCGCCTCGCAGGGTGGGGGCTGGGGGGAGGGGTGTTAGCGGCGACCTCATAGGAAGGACCCCAGTGAGGTCGCCTCGGGCGATTCCCTGGAGCGACCACAGCCTCCGTTGGCATCTCTCATCCTGCCTTTGCCGGTCAGCACTGTGGACAGTTCCTTTCCCGAGAGCCCCTGTAGTTCTCCCATGGTTGATCTCATGCTTAGTCACGGGGAAAGAGTCCAGCAGGGAGAGAGGACAGAGAAGAGAGGGGGGTGATTCATCTCTCTCGGACCCAGGATAAGGGCACCGCCTGAGATGTCATAGGAGAAGCTGGGCTGAGGAACAAGGTGTCTCCTCTTTTAGCCTGTGGCAGTCGGTCTGGGGAAGATGGAGCCTGGGCAAAGCTCTGGAGCAGAGGGAGAAGAGAAGTATAATCGAAGGAAAGAAACAAAAAGATACAAATGTAACCCTCACATTCAACAAATATAGGGGGAAGGGAGCTCTGCCACTTACCTGGTACTCCACTAGGTTACATGGGGGACTTACAGGTGACTAGATATAGTCACGTAGATCCAGCCCTAGGGATTTACCATCAATGGAGGGAGATGGGAATGACTCACATTGATGAATAATAATAATTGTGGTGAAATTACAGAATTAATTGAATACAGGATTGAATTGAATTAATGTAGAATTACAGAAATAAAAGGGGAATTTTATTATCCTAAGAGCTAACAGTGCTGGCACTTTCTTCTCTGGACTATGTTGTCACTGAGTAGAGTTCTTGACACACACTAGATGCTGTGACAGAGACAACGCTATTTGTTCTCCACACAGCTTCCTCTTCCTGGGCTAAAATGGAGGAACATTTCTCATCCTCTCTTGGAGTGAAATTGGAAGCATATGATTAAATTTTGGCAAATGGAAACACAGGAGTAGGAATGATGTGTCACTTCCGGTCCAAGACATGGAAGAGACAATTTACCTCACCATTTCTCTCTTCCCCTGCCTGAGCAAACTTGGCCAGTAAGTGATGAAAGGAGGCATCAAAAAATGGAGGGAGCCTGGATCCCTGAGTCACTGGAAGGGGAAAGACCCTGACCACTGTACCTCAGACTCTTCAGACTTCTGTTGTGTTGCACCACTGAGATTTAGGGGCTTATCTATTGAGGCATAAAAATTATTTATCCTGATTAATAAGTGAAGTGCTTAATAAATATTTGTTAAATTAATAAACAAATATTCTCCTTTAATCCTCACAATAACTTTAACATAGACACAGTTATTTCCATTTGACAGAGAAGGAAAGAGATTCAGAGTTAAGAAGTAACAGAGCCGGAAGCTAAATTTATGTCTTCAAATTCCATGCTCTTCTTACTACACCTGGCTGCCTTTCAAGAATATGGTCTGATGTATATTTTATGTGAAATTTACCAAGAGTTACCTCAGTGTAATAGAGGTTAGGGACTTTCCAAATGAGAGGGTCCCCTGGTCATCATTACTCTCAGTACAGGGTTGCTATCTTGGATGCCATTAAAGTTTTCTGAATTCGAGCACTTCAATAAAGAACTTCAGCCACATGTTTTCTCTCCTTGGGGAAGGGGGAATTTTATCCTTCCATTTCCCTTCTCAGGAAAGAAAGATCTCCTTCCCACAAGCAGACGGTCAAGATCATCCTCCTTGTAGAGACTGACCCATGCTGACTTTTGCATCTCAGTTCTAAATAGATTTGTCAACCACGCAACAGTTTTTGAACCTCTGGAGCCTGGCCTGCCTGAACTTAGGAAGCATGAAAATAGCTGAAGATAAATACTAACAAGTTGACTCACACTGTGAATCTTCTCCTCTACTTTTCCATAGCCACAAAGAAGGCAGACGGTAGTGTGAGGAGGGAGAAGACCTCCACCCCAAGCCAAGAGGGAAGGTGCTCAGGATATAGCAGGAAAGGGAGGTGTCTGTAGGACTGGAAATAAGTGAAACTTCTGAGAGGAAAACTAATAAGAATCAATGACAATAGATAAGATTAGTTATCTGTAGAGAAATCCAGAGGGCAAGATTGGATTGTCCTCTGTCCCCATTCAGTGTCTCTCTCCCTGGTTCCCAGGGAGATCTGGGTATTCAGTTCAGCTGGAAGAATAAACTTTTGTTGAGTAAAGACTATGTGCCAAGCATGGTGCCAGATGCTGTGGACACAGATATGAGTAAGAAGGATCAATAACCCTCACACCCAGGCTGAATATCAAATGAGGCATGCTGCAATCCTGGGAAACAGCTACTTGCCCCCCGGGCTGCTGCTAAACCTCATGGCGCCTTGGTACAATGCAGAGTTGCTCAGTGGCTCCCCTAGTGGCCAAATTCCCCTGCCCTAAAAGTCCTTTCTCTTCTTCACTCTCCATCCTTCCCTTTGGGATCCGTGTTCCCTTGGGATCTGCAGCTATCTGAAACTCAAAACCACACAGTCCTAGACATTAGAGATGGACAAATCCAAAGAGATTGTTGTCATCCCGATTTCCCATCTTAAAGATGAAGAAACTGAGATGCAGAAAGTGAGAAATGACCTAACAGAGGTGACTCTTTCCTGGAAGAACCAATATGATGACACATGTGTGTTAACATTTAAGCCAAAAAATGTATTAAAGCGGTTTAGTAAATTAATCAATGATGGACGGGTAGAGGTGGGGGTGGGGAGGAAAGTTGATTGCTCAGCTTAGGTGAGTTCAGTATATGTTATTTGGGTCCCCTCCCTGACTTGTGTCCATCCTCCTTTCCACTCCCTTCCCTTGATTCCAGGTCCCCTCTAACTCTCACTTCTAAAGCAATTTGAATTCAAAGACCGTAGGGAAATTGGAGCTTGGGAGAGCTCCCTTGGCTGAGAAATTAGTCAGTCTAATTACCCTCTCATACTGTATTTATCTCAATGGAAAGGGCTGCCAATGGTCTGTCAATGACAGACAAGGTGAGTATGAAGTAGCGGCAAGTGGTTGGGGTCTTAATTGTGTGAGCTGCCTTAGGGACATGTCATTCTGTCCTGGAGCTGTAAGACTGGGTCATCTCCGTGCTGACACCCTTGGCTCAGTCCCCTTGCTATTCTGCATTCCCATGGCAGACAACTGGGTGACAACTCACTCATAGCCATTCCCTGGGGGTTCCAGCCAGGCTCAGTGGCTACGTGCTCCAGGATGCCTTCCCTGACCCCCTCTCCAGTCCCCATGACCCCAACATGTGCACACCTCCCTCACAGCACTCACCACGTGGCACTGCCACTCCGTTCCTGTGTTTTCTCCCCCACCAGCCTGAAAGCTTTCTTGAGAAAGAGCCCAGGTCATCCTGGTCTTCATGTCTCTGGCACTAGCACAGGTCCAATGCACAGTAGTAACCTTATACATGTGTTGACGTCAAAGTCAAATGCAGGTCAATTCCCAGTTTCTAGAGTCTTACCCTTGTTCTGATGCTTCACCTGGCTCTGCCCTGTGAGGCTAGAGTAGGTGCTACTGGAAAGCCAGGTCTGTCCAGATATTGTGCCTAGGGCTTCACATACAACGTCACAACCCTGAGGGGCAGGCTTTATGATCTCATCTTCATTTGAAGAAACCGAGGTTCAGAGGAGTGAAGTGACTAGTCTAAGGTGTCACAGCTGGTCAGTACAGAAGCTAGATTGGAGCACTGGTCTATCTGACTCCACAGCCTGTGCACCTCCCTAGACCACACCCTGACTTTGATGGCCCAGCTCACAGCACCTACAGTTTGAGACTGTCAACACGATTTGTGGCCTCAGCCTCACTCACTCATTTTCTGTGATGCCATAAAGTCACATATCACCTAGACTGGACTTAACAACTCCATTTCCCAGGGATATCTGCCTCTGCATATGGTCCCTGCTGTTTTAAAAACACCCCCATCAGATGAGCCTGAGCATCATGGCTCAAACTGCCCGCAGCTGCTCTGCAGGATTTCACATGGACCTTCCCTTAGATTCTGGCCCTTGGTTCCTCCTGAACTCTCGTGGCTTAAACACAATAATGATCCACAAAGAAGAGAGCTGCCTGCAATAAGCACCCAGGACAAAAATTCCCTGCCATTATCTCCAGAGATCAAAGAGAAGATCTTACCTCTGTTATTCTAGAAGATCCTAGGCTTGGATCTGTTTTTCGTATCTTCCCATCAAATTCCCTGATACGTGATTTATCTACTTCCTGCTGACCACTTCATTAATGTATTTATGATTTCATCTTTAAAATATATATAAAATTAAGACTCATGTTAAGTTTGAAGTCATCCGGAAATTATCTCTGCTCACATTTTCTTCAGGCACCAGGCAGCCTTATCCCTTCCCTTTGGAATCTCAAAATTCAGTGGACATACACACACACACACACACACACACACACACACACACACACACACAAATTGAGAATAGAGATAGAGCAAAAAGGAACAGGGTTAGGGAGGGGAGGAGGAGAGAGGCTGGGCAGAAGAGAGGCGAGGAAGGAGATCCTGGGTGGAGCTACAGATTGAAGGAATCCCAAGGTAGAGGCTAGAACAAGGGTCAAAGTGGTGGGAATGAGAGGAAGTCTCCTTGGGATCCTTCTGGCATTGGAGAAATACACAAAGAACCAGGGGCTAGAAAAAAAAAAAAAAAAAAAAAAGAACCAGGGGCTGCAACTGCAGAGGATGTGAGGTCATGAATTTTGCCTGGTGAGTGTTTGGTTTCCCAGGCTGAGAATTCTATTCTGCTCACAAGAAAGAATGAAGACTGTGTCCCTGAGAACACCTTCAATTCAGGATTGGGGTGCCAGGAAGATAGGGGTCCAAGGGAGAGGGAGAAGACCTTAGTCCGTTTGGAACAGAATTCCAAGAGGTTTTAAATATAGAGTGATGATATTCAAGGAAAGATAAGAAACTCAGAACTTGAATACTGGAAATAACTCTATTGCAAATATCCACATTTTGCTAACAGACAGGACTGTTCCAGATGCAAAAAAAGAAGCAGTCTGCACAGGTGATGGATTTTTCCCATGGATATGGGAATCTGTGTCACAATTAACCTCTTGATGAGAGATTACTCTCAAGTAAGTTTTAGTTGACAGCTGGTAAAACCTGGACAACTGGCCAGGATTGCCTGACAACTGGAGAAGATGAAGCCGTTCATCCTTTCTCTTCTGCCTCCTATTTGATCTTTCCCCCTCCTTCTTGCCAAATACCTTTAGCCTCCAAATACTCATTTCCAATGTCCTTCTAGAAAACTTTCCCTGATCTCTTTCCTCCTCCCCCCACCTTCTGTTTGGGTTGAGAACCTCTCCTCTGGGCTATCACAGCACAGTGTGCAGTGATTTTAAAAACAGCACTTAGCACATTGCGTTATAACCTCTCTCCTCCTCCTCCAGACTGCAAGTTCCTTAAGGGAAGGAACTCTGTTTTACTCCATACTTTGCTTTAGTTTCTAGTATGGTGCCTGTTACATCATAGATGTCAGATAAATATTTGTGAATGAATGGATAAATGAATGATCACAGAACTATGAATCTGGTCTAGTATTTCTCCACTTTTTTGTGTTTCAATATAGGGGCCTGGGAATGGCCTAGACATATTTTAAGAAATTAAATTATTCAAAAGAGCACTAAACCAGTCAGCAAAAATCTATTTTGCAGTCACCACTCTAGTACAAACATGTCTCGCCATCTTTATACAAGTGTCCAAAGCCATTGCATTGCTCACTGTTTGACTGGAAACACTTGCTATTAAGACTGCTCTCCCTGGAGGGGCAGGGGTCGCACACATCCCAGTAAACACATGCTCTTCCTTTGGGGCCAGGTTAACTTCACACGGCACCTCGTACTTGGACCTGTTATTCACAGGAAGTCATGCCACCCTCTACACCGTGTAACAAACCGGTGCTGTTCAACATCACATCTGCAGGTGTCACATTAGTATTGAAAGAGACATTGATAAAGCTCCCTTAGGGAAGGAACCACCCATCTCACGGGTCCCCAGAGGATACACAGGCAAGGATGGAAAAAGCAGCCCTGTGATGCAGCAGCCAAGGCGTTCCCAAAATTCTGCGATGATGTCCCTTGGGGCAAAAAAGGCAGCAACGTTCTGGCTTGAATTCATGGAATTAACAAAAAGATAGACACAATATAGAACTCTTGCAAATAATCTTTCTAATTTCTCATGAAGAACAAAAGGAAATTGTAGGGCTACTGTGTAAATTCCCCACTACTACCCTTCTTAGAACCAAGGAGTAATTGTTTCAGGGAAGAAGTTAAGATGTTGTGAAGCTCTACGTGCTTGCTTTATGGCTCTTAGTGCTGGAAATGCATTTTGTCTGGGTGGCAGGTTCAGTGAGGTGGGGAAGGAGGCAGTGTGGGATCCAGGGAGAGAGAAACATGGAGCTGGATATTTAGATCAGGCTATACCTTAAATAATAAGGATAAAGTGGTTTTTAATGTTTCCAGCCAGGCCTCCCAAAACAGGAGAGCAAAGGAGCGTTAAGGGCAAAATCCATACCTAAGAAAGAGCCACAGGCTTTTGAAATGTCGATCATGACGGAGACTGCAGGGCAAGCTCATGAATGCTACATCTGAGGCACTGCCTGCATCTCTCGTGGCCAGCATGTTGAAACCCAACATCTGGGAACAGCCTACAGAAGACTTTACTTCCAGCTACTTGCATCAGGGAGGGAAGATGGTAGTGGAGTGTGCCATGGACGCACTGCATTAGATTCACATAAGTAGTTGTTGGAAAGGTAGATTCTAGACGCCACCTCACAGCTACCAGAGAACCTCTGAGGATGGGGTCTGGAAACCTGCATTTAACTAGCTCCCCAGGAGATGCTTATGCACACTGAAATTTGAAATTCAATGGTTTAGTACTTAGGAGAACACATTTTGGGGTAGGAGAGACTGAAGCTTTACACCCATTGACTGCATGACTTTGGGAATTTACTTAACCTCCCGGTCCTCAGTTTCCCACCTATAAAATAAGAATAATAGTAACATCAACGTTCAGGGCCGTTGCACAGATTCAAGGAAATATTGAATGTAAAGTGTTTAGCATAGAGCCTGATACATGGTAATATGTGGAAACAATTATTATATAACAATTACTGTAGTCTTTTTTGGGTAAACAAAATGAATGCACATGAAATAATTACAGACAGCTGATAACCAGGTGACCTGATGTGCCCAGAGCCATCATGAAGGAAAACCTTTTCCCTTGAAATATGCTTCATTTATTCTCATGAAGAAGGCACACTACATCTTTTGCTATTTCTCCAGTTGGAGTGACTGGCTTGTTGCTACAACTCTTATGTGATTCCTCTAGGGAAGAATCTTTGGTTGGGGGACTGCAAGTATCTACTTTGGAACCCAACTGGCTGAAGTTGAATGTCTGTGCTCTCACTTACTAGCTATGAAGATAATAATAGTCCCTACCTCACATGACGATGAGATGACATAGCCCATGTAAAGTGCTTAGTTCAGTACCTGGCACATAGTAAGTGCTTATTAAAAGTAACTGGTTTTTTTTTTAAAGTAACTGTTTTTAATGGTATAGGGGCTTTCAAAGCAAACCAATCATTCCCAGGGGGACATGCACTCATACATTCACTCAGCAAATGAATTCTGAGTTCCTACAATGTGTCTGGGGTGGTTCTTGTTTCCGTGAGCAGTGCAAAGAAAGACTATTCTTTTTCTTCTAAAACAAGAAAAGTCAAGAGATTATTATATGGCAAATATCAAATGAATAACATACAGTGAACACTAGAACCTTTGGATGGAGACAGACCAAGGAAGGTTTCCAGAGCAGGGACAGACACTTCTGAACAAGAGGGAGTGGTCTTGAAAAAGAAAAGCTGAATCAGAGTCAAGGTGAAGAGGACTTACGCAAATTATGCATCCATGTAAAGAATGTATGACTAGAGGGTAGACTCATACAGTTACCTTCAGAAGTCACTGCATTCTGACCCAGAGGTTGGCTCCATGCCACCAGAAAAGGATGCCGTTATCAAGACTATGGAAGGGTGCAGGTGCACACAATATATCAAGAAGACTGCTCTCAGTGGAAATTTCAGATCTGGAAGAGAAGCCCATAGACAGCACACATATACTTTTTCCTTTTCCTTTTGTCCCCACGCTTTCCCTTATTTGTTTTTTAGGGAGAGGAAGGGGAAAGGGAATTGAAAGTGCAGAAACTATCTTGACACTGCACCTGCCACAGATACCTTGCACCTGCCACCCCCATCTCCCCAGCCCCGTCCAATACAAAGGCATAACCTTGAACTTGATCACTGTACATTAAAGATGCTGATTCAGAAAGGATCAAGAGGACAGGAAGAACAGAGAACTGAAAGGGAGGAAAGAAGAAAAGGAGGGAAAGAGAGAAAGATGGTGAGAAGCCAAAAGAAGAGAAGCAAGAAAAGAACCACGGACAAATGTGCCATCTACTGCACTTTGGAGAAGTTACAAATGATGGGGTGGATTTAGGTGGGATGGTTGGTACTACCACCATCTGGGTTTCTGCCATTTTCTCCTCACCTTTCATACCTAGAAACACTGCCTGAGATCACCTGGAAAGACATTGACAAATACACAGCCTTTTTAAAATTCATGAACTCGGTCACTCATTCATTCATTCACAAGTATTTACTAAGGGCCTCCTATGTTCCAGGTACTGTGCAGAAGCTGGGAATATAAAAAGGAGCAAGGGTGGTTTCCACCCTTGTTTTAATCACCCATCAGGTACTTTTTGGACTGAATGCTGTAGCTTACACTGTGCTGGGTAATGCAGAAAATACAAAATAATTTTAAGACAGATTCCGGAGTCTCAGGAAGCTTACTGTCTGCTGAGGAAATAATAGAAATGTAGCTGAGTTAATTACCTGCACTGAATAACTCCAGTCCTCAGTGATTTTTCATTTGTCTGTACTCTCGTGTCTGTTCACTCATGGCAGACTTAGCACACACTACCTTGTACTGTTGTTTATCTGCTTATGCATATATTTATTTTATTCTACCCAAGGCCTGTATCAGTTAGTTTGTGCTGTTTAACAAACTACTGCAAAACTCTTTGGCTTCAAATAGCAACCATTTATTTATTCCGTGATTCTATGGGGGGCTATTTGGATTGGGCTCAGCTGGGTGACTCTTCTGGTCTTGGATGCGTTCATTCAAGTATCTACTGTCAGATGCTGCTCTGCTAGGCAATTCTGTTTCTAGAGGTTAGATGGGTGTTGACCAGGACATGAGAGGTATCTTGGCAACATGGTCTTTAACCTTTTGGCAGGTAGGCCTGGGATTATTCACAGCACCACTTGGCAGAGTTCCCCGAGAACTAGTGGAAATGTGCAAATTTTCCTGAGGCCTGGGCTCCGAATAGGCACATTGTCACTTTTGCTGCATTCTATTAGCCAAAGCAAGTCACAGGGCCAGTCCGAAATTAAAGGGCAGCAAAATAGACTCTACCTTTAAATGGGAATAGCTGCAAAGACACATTGCAAGGGGATGGATACAGGAAGGGGTACTGAAGTCAGTACCCCTAAGGGGATAGCTTGCCCTTACTGATGCTATAGGAGTAAAAAGCCAGTCTTGGGAATCAGGGAAGGACTCCCTAAGGAAGGACATTTTCAAAGTTGAGATTTGAAGGACAAAGAGGGGTTAGCTAAGTGGAGAGCATTCCGGTCAGAGAGAACTGTCTGTGTAAACTCTGGACATTGGAAGGATCCTGGGCTATTCCTGGAAGAGAAATAATGAGTCAGGTGGGAGAAAGGTTGGGCTGAGGGAGGAGTGGGGAGGTGGTGCTGCAGGGCTAGGCAGGCATCACAGTTGAGGGCCTTGTGAACCTTGATAAGGAATTTGGACATTATCCTAAGAGCAATGGGAAGTCATTAAAGAGTTTTAAGCTGGGGAGAGGAATGATGAGCATTGTGCTTCTGAAAGATCGCTTGGACTGCGGTATGGAGAATGGATTAAGGGAGATGAAGAGAAAGCAGGAATAATAAAGTCCTATTTTAAATTTGCAAATACCTCTGGCAAGATTAGAGGGTTGTCAGCTACTTACATTTTAAGGGCAGGATGCAGGACAGAGATTCTCCCCCTGACTCTGAGCCGTAGGAGGAGAGGGTACCCAGCCTCCTAGCAATGTGTAACTCCCACCCATATCTTATGCAGGAAGAAGAATAGAAAGTTCAAAGATGAAGTTTTTTTTTTTACCTTTCTATTAGCCGAACTAATCATTTGCCTTTAAGTAAGACATTTCATTTTGATTAAAGTAATAACCATGAATAAGTAAAAAGAAATTAATTTCCAGAAGGACATTCAAATCTAAAGGGTTTCATTTCCTGTCGGGACTGAGGTTAATCCAACTCTTGCCTCTGCTGACATCTAATGGGAGTGACCATTTATTGAGCTCCCACTATGTCCCTGGCAATTTACACAGTTTATCTTGCATGGTGCTTAGGATGACCTCCTTAGGGAGATGCAATTACACCATCTTACGGATGAGACTAAAAGAAAGTATGCCACATGTCCAAGGTGACACCTGGATGAGGGCAGAGCTGGAGTGTGAAGCAATTCCTCTGATTCTAACATCCATGGTAGCTCACCATCACTCCCTGAATCTTGCAATGTGCCAGGCACGGGGTTAAGTCCTTGGTTTGCTTTATCTTGTTTCATCCTCTCAACAACCCTTTGAGGTAGGGCTATTATCTTCTCCACTCTACAGATGAGGAAAATGAAGTTCAGCAAAGTCACCTGGCTTGTTCAAGGCCACAGAGTCAGATCTAACATCAGAAGGTGTGTTTTTAACCTAACACACTGCTTCCCATGTTCTTCTAATATGTATACCATATGGTCATGGAAATGTTGGATTCTCTTAAATTAACATTCCCTTATCCTTCCTAATTGCCCTGTAAACAAAGCTTTTCTTGATTGATAGGGTGAGTCCCCCCACATCTCCCTCCTCATCTCCCACATCAGCTATAAGCTCCTGGATGGCAGGGTCTGTGTCTTAGACCACCCTCCATCCTCTCCAGTACCTAGCTGTGCAGACGCAGCCCAGAATTGTACCCGATCTGGGCTGGTTCTCCCCAGGTGTGGTGCCATCTTTACTCACACATGTGGAAATGCTCGCAAGCTGAGTTTTTTGAGTGAGTCCTACTAACAAGCTGGTCAGGCAGGCAGCCTGCCCCTCCAGCTGCATCTGCACAGGGATGGATCAATGCCAAGTCAGTCCCACCCCTTCCTCCCCCCAGCGCCGAGGTGCCTTGGGGAGCTGGGGGTTGCCCTTGGACACCGCTGTTCCTCCATGTCGTCAGTCACCAGCCTGAGAGAGGCCAGGCTCCAGCTCCTCAGGCAACAACATTGAGAGGAATAATGAGTTGCTTTGGGGAAGGCGAGAATTTTCTGATTGGAAGACATATGGGGTTGTCACAGTGACAGATGGACCCCAAAGCCCCTTCCCTACTACACTGTCCCAATGACCTCTACTCTCACCCCCAGGTCTGTTTGTCCCTTGATGCTGATTGGGGATGGCTGGGTAGTCAGAGAGAGGAGCAGGAGACCATGAAACCACTGAAAAAAGGGATAAACCATAATGTTCTTGAGGGACGTTATTTGAGTGTTAGCTTTATAACTCACATCGACAAGCCCCTTGGACCCACTTCATTTATCTGCATCATGAGAGAGTTAGACTTTGACATTCAGGAATGTAGTTTCCATCATCCATAAACTGTGGACAGTGAAAATACCTATAATTTTAGGCATGGTGGAGAGAGTCCCAGCCTTGAAGTCAGAAGACTTGGGTGAAAACCAAGTTTTAGTTACTTGACCTCTCTGAGCCTCCATTTACTCGCGTATGAAGAGAAATAATAAATGCATTTCTCACGGGATTCTTGTGAGCATAAAATGAAGCACATGTATATGAAGTGCTTAACGCAATATCTGGTTGAGGATAGACGTTCTGCCAGCATTTATCGATTTGGCGGTGAGTTTCAATGAGGCATTGCCATTCAACTGAAAGACACCATGCAGAGTTGACTCTTCGCATCTGGTGCTAGTCTAAGGGTCATGTCAGTATTCGTGCTGGTATTGGGAGTGTTATCTCTTAGGTATCTTTCAACCTTTAAAGACGACGATCTCCAGACGGAAAGATTGGTTCTTAATAACCATCTGGCCTAACACTCTGAAAGGTGGGGGGCTCTGTATCCCCAGCTCTGCTCTGTGTCTCCAACACTGTGCAGGAGACTGTGGATCTCTGTTCTGCCCAAGGCAGAAAGTGACTGACAAAACGGCTGACAGAGACACTGGGAAAAACAGGGAAAGGAGGCAAGAATAATGCATCAAGGACAGGACGACTCGGTTTAGGGGGCAGAGAGAGGCAGGTCTGTTCTGCAGGTGCTAAGGAAGCTGTTGCCTCCAAAAATGGATCTGTGCACATGGATAACCCCAAGTCGAGGGTGAAGTCAGAGGGGCCAGAGCACAGCTGGGGTGAGCAGTGGTGGAGGCGAGGGCAAGCTCAGTGAGAGAAAAGGCAGAGGAGAAAGGGAAGGAAGACATAGCAGACGTTGAAGTAAAGGAGAAGGAGGAAGACCATTTTGTCCTTCCCTTCTTAAAACCCTAACCCTAACCCTAACCCTAACCTTCCAAGAACCCCTGGCCTGTATGGGCAAGTCCTAGCCCCTCAGCCCAGGCATCAGCCCTGGAGAGTAGGTGGGACCAGCTCTTGCCCTGTCTCCACACATCTGTGCTCCAGCCACGCTGGCCGGCCACCAACAAGTCACCAGGTGTTGCATCTCCACATCTTTGCCCTTGGGGTTTCCTCTGAGTGGAAGGCCTTTCAGCTCTTTCTTGTTTTAGAAAACCACCAGGCATCCTTCAAGTATCACCTCCTCTGGGAAGCTTTTCCAGAGTCCCGGAGGCAGAGTTAGTCTTTCCCTCCGCTGGACAGCTGTACCTCCCTCCCTCAATGGCACTCTTTCAGGACTATTTGTTTCCTTTCCTGCCTTCCACTCTATAGGGAGCTCCTCAAAGGTGGGATGTAGTTCCTGTTCATCTTTGTATGTTGGTGCTTAAGTTGTGGGCCTGGAACACATTCATGGAATGTTCATGGAATGACAGGAGGTGGAAGGGAAAGAAGGTGAGGAGAAAGCGTGAAGACAAGAGGGAAAAGGAGCTCAGGAAGAGGAACAGGAAGAGGGGAAGAGAGAAGAGAGGTGAGGGAAGAAGAGCCTGCCATTGGAGAGCAGAGGGGGAAGGGGAAGGAAGGAAGGAAGGAAGGAAGAAAGGAAGGAAGGAAGGAAGGAAGGAAGGAAACCACAAAGGTGAAGTAGAAAAGAAAGTGAAGAGGATAAAGGGGAAGAAGAGTAGATAAAGAAACAGGGCTGGTGGTTGAAAGGGGACAGAGAGAAATGCATTCCAGAGAATCTCTGAGAATTTCTCAGCAACCAGTACCTGGTCCCTGGGGCCCGCTTTTTCCCATTCCTGCATCCTCACAAAGCATCGGGGTTAGGTCCTCGCTGAGCCCAGCCACATCGGGAGCATCTTTGACCTGGGATGACTGTTCAGAGGAAGTGTGGCTTCTTTACCACTCAAAAACAGGTGGGTTCTGTTGTGGGTTGATTTGTGTAGACACTTGTCACTTATAACATAAAGGAGGGTCCTGCTCCTTCCTCCCTGTCATCACCTGCTGCAGCTAGCTCTCTTTGGATAGACCCCACTGGACAACTATTGGCTGGAGACTTTGTGGGGCAACTCAACCCCACCTAGATTTAACCGGACTCAGCTGGTCTTTCTCTCTTCCCTGGGTTGAATTCCACCGACTCCCAAAGTACCTCCTCTCACCCAATTTCAAGCAGACAATCAGCTGTACTGACGGTCAGTCCAGGCACAAAAGCCTCCAGGTAGGGTCATGGGTACACTGCAATGGGAATTATCCAGCAAGTTCTCTGGAGCTGTTCCCTGATGAGGGCTGAGACATCTTCCCCACACCATACTCGTCCTGTGCTGAGCAATCAGAGACTGGCTTCTCTGAGTGCAGGTATTACATGAATCAACATCACTTGTGGTCAAAGTAAATATCATTAGGGAAGGAAGAGCCTGGAGGTCTCCCTGCACCTTTATCTCTCAGCTTCCCAAGGGAGGCTGTTGGGGGCTAGACTAAAATAAGTGGCTCTTCAGTTAATTCCAAGGCCCACTTAATTTGCATGATTCAGCCCCAGTCCCTTGCATCTTCCCCCTGATGCCCTCTCCCTTGCCAGCCTTCACCTTCACATGTAAAACCACCAGACTCCAGTGTTCCTTGTTCTTTTCTAGTCTTTTACGATGGAGGAGCAGTATACACTTATTTGGAGAGGGGTGTGAGGCATTGCTTTTAAGGTATTTTCCTTAACCACGCACAGTCCAGAAGTGTCCAGCGGGAGGGAGAGGTGAATAACGTGTGTGCAGAGAAGGCAGGGAAACTTAGAGTTCTACAGAGCTCCCTGTCTTTCTGGAAGACAAATAGAGGCAACTTTTTTTTCCTTTCTAGCAGGGGCAATGGGATCTGTTGGTGGGGGGTATGGAGAATTTAAATCCACAGGGCTCATTTTAGCCTAGAGCCAAAACCTTAACCATCTACCCTAACCTTTCCTTCATCAGAAGTATAATGTTTCAACTTTCTTGCTTCTGCTTCTAAGCACTGAAATGGCCAATAGGTGAGTGTGAACAGAGGAGAAAAAACAAAAACAAGTCTCGAGTAACTCCTAATCCAAAGAGAATCATGATTCCTAATGAAAATTGGGAGTTAACCAATATACTGTTTTTCTTTTTTTTTTCAGTAGGCTTGTAGCGTGAACCTAGTTGATTGGCCCTTTCCCTTTATTCTCTTTCTTAGAGAATAACCTTGTAAATTAGAGTGTTGGCTTGCCCAGTGACGGAGGATGGTCATCGTAATTCCCTAGTCTCGAGATGCCAAGATTCTCCTTGAATCTGCCCTCACTCTTAACTCTTTCTTGGAGACACTCCCCAGATACTACACCCCTCTACCCATTCATTCATTTATTGATTATTTGCTGAGTAGTTGGGAGCAACAGAAGACCTAGAAAAGAGCCATAGTGTTCCTGTCTTTCTGAAAGCATGGAGTACAGGGAGGTGAGGGGCACAAAATGAGGCTGAGAAGCCAGTGGACTGAAATAACGAAGGCTCTTACAGGGCTGACTAAGGAGTTTAGACTCTTGTTTTATGGACAATGAGGTGTTTCAGAAGATTTTGAAGCACAGGGATGGCACAATCAGTTTGCTTAACAGGAGATCACTCTGAGCTCAGTATGGAAGGTGGCCTGAAAGGGGTGGGCAAGACAGAAAGCAGGAAGACCAGTCAAGAGGAGGCTGGAATAGTGCAAGTAGAGAGGAGGAGAGCCTGCCGAGGGCAGAGGGGAACAGAGGGAGGGAGCAAGTCATGCGCATTTGACACACACATGACTTAAGAGACTTGGTCAAGCAAACAAAAAACCAACAAAACAATATACTACCCTGCCCCCAAAGCTGTATTTTATTCAGCTATTATTAATAACTGATTTGACGTTATCCATTCCAATTGACAACCCCTGTTTTCTGCAATTGTCTGCTCCTGGTAACAGTTTTATTGGAGCATAGGAGGCATATTATAAACACATTTTATATTGCACATTGTATTTTAAGCAAATTTGAGATGTCTCTGATTAGGTGCCATCCCAATGATAGCCTTGTTCAGACAGATAATTGTGTGCTGATTTTTATTTTATTTTATTTTATTTTTCCAGCTTTTTTCTCTCCCCCTTGGCAAAGCTGCAATCTTGCATACACATGTCAGTGGATAAAAACTCTTGAAAATAACTCTTCAGAAGAAATCTAATTTACTTTTTAATCTGGTTCGGAAATATGCCAGAAAAATTTCTACCAACAAGCACTGCCATTTATTACCACTTATCACACACCCAAGCTGTGCTTGCGTTCCTGATGGGGCTAATGTAACAGGGAAGGAATCTTCTGATACATTATTTATTTGATACAATCCCACCAGATAAGATCTATGGGCAGGAGAGGACAAATTCTGACCTTATCCTCTGTCTAAGGGGAAGTAAGGGGTATTCCCTTTTGCTTGTTCCAGGAACCCTCTTCTCTCTATGCCCTTGGGAAAGTTCAGCTTCCCTTAGAGCTCTGAAACTATCACCCCTCAGAGACCCTGCTTTGAATTTGCTTTCTTCCCCTGAGGTCCACACTACCCACTCACACATTTGCTTGTGTTCGACCTTGAGATGATTTTCAAGGCTTTCATGCTTGTTCTGATCTGCTTCTTAGGGACAGAGACCAGAGTGGCATTTAGCATAGGCCTATCCAAGCTCAATTTGGGGTGGCTCCATGTTGGGGAAAGAATATTGGTATAGGCCAGCTGGTGGCCTTGGGCTGGTGACCTTGGGTCCTCATCTGTAAAATGAGGAGGGGTATCTCTATAACCCTGTCAAGCTTTCATGGTCCATGAAAGCTGTGAGGCTTTGGGAGGAATAGAGGACTTGGGTCAGAAGGCCTGGAGCTGGAGTTCTGGCTTTGTTTCTTCCTGGCTGGATGATCTTTGGCAAGTTGACATCACTGAACCCCTATTTCTTGATTTGTCCACTGGGGTAACAGCTCATAGAGCCATTACGATGATAATGAATATGAAAGATTTGCAAACAGCAAAGACATGTAAGTGTATAATTATCATGAATCAATTCATTAATTAGTGAAAACACGTCATGAGATATTTGCAGAACCCACTCAGAAGGAAAACCTAGAGAGAGGTCAGGCTGGGAGTAGCCAATGGGGCTTCCTGTATGTCTGTCTCCAACCACAGGTGATAGATACCCCAGACTAGCTTTAGTCAAAAGGATACCCCTGCACTGTGTTGCTCAGCGCATGTTGGCTTACAGTCCTTAACAGATATTCCCAGAGTTCTCTAGAGCTCCCAGGATCTACAGAACTGGGATTTAGTCTCCACCTCACCCTGCTCATGTTTCCTAAAATGATAAAGGTGAAGGATCTTTGAACACTGGACAGAATTGGGTTGAAATCTTGGCTGTGCATGCACTGAAATCTACGTGAATGTACTTAACTTTTCTGAGCTTTAACCTTAACCCTAACCCTAACCTTAATCCCTCATCTATAAAATGAGGAAACTAGCACTAACCTCATGGCGTTGTTGTGAGAGGTCAGTGGTATATGTGATGTAACCCTTTACAGGCTTCAGCGGTCCACCATCAGTGAATTAAATTCTAAGAGAGGTCCTCATCCTTCTAATATACCCTCGCACTCTTGGTGCTTAAGACAATGTCTGCCATGTTGGAAGAATTGAATCAATTCTTGTCAAATGGATGGATAGATAAATGAATGGATGGATGAATGCAATACACAGTGGTCAGGGTCGTGAACAGAAGAAAATGTACATAATATTCTTGACCTAGAAAGATAGTCTTGAGTCCTAAATCAATTTTAGAAACTTTATCTCCTCCCAAATCTGCCTCCTACTTCTTCCAAGCATATCCCCGCTCCAGCTCCCTTTTCCCATCCTCTTGACTTCCAAAATGTTCCATCTCCCCCACCCTCACTCTCCAAGCTTTTCTCTTCTCAGCCAATGGATTGGCAGTGAGGTCTGACCACAAAACTTTCTCCTTGTCTCCCTGCTTTTTGTGATCCCTTCTCAGAGCTATGCCTCCTGTGGGAAGAGTAAATATAGAAAAATGGCAACATGTACATTAATGCTCGTTAGAATGTCATCATTATACTCCACAAAATGTCTGCTGAGAGGGTCCCTAAAGGACACTTAGAAATGAAGCAGCTGCTCCAGATTTGTTCCAGCTCACATCTCGAAGAAATGACATTGAGATAAATGCAGTAATCTCTGGCTGGAGGGAGGGGAGAGAGGAGGGCTTCTTTGGAGAAGGAGGAGATGGCTAAGAGGGAACCTACACTTTCCCCATGTGCTCAGGACAATGAGTGCAGTGGACAGAGAGCATGAGAACATCAGAGAGGGGGTCAGGCTCCAGAACTGGGTCCAGCGTGCCCAAACCCAGAGGCTCACAGTCTGGGTAGGGAGATGGTAGGCTAAGGAGCTCAGACCTCAATCTTAGATCAGTCTCTGAAAGAATCACCTGCTCTTCATCGGTAGTGAGACACAAGCTATGCTAGGAATGAGGAACACATTATTCTACTTACTTTTCTACCAGTAGTAACTGGACAAGAGTTGTTGAGAGGAGGGGAGGCAACGTGATATCCAAGTTTTGAATCTATTGACCAGTGGTACCAACTAATCTCCCTCTCTGCTCTGCTCCTCCACTCAAGACATACCCACGTGCCCTACGTATACTCTTGTCCCCAACTAGTCAGTAGCTGATCCAGCATCAGAGTTCCCTTTATCCCACTGTCCTGAAAAAGCAGGCGACAAGGTTTGTAAAACCTTGCAGAGATCATGTTTTAATTTCATTTTTATTTTTGTCATATAGAAAGACTATTTTGAGCCCTAGCTATAAAATCCCTATTCTAAGTTCAATTAATTCATACCAACTATGGTTTGTATAGCACTTTATGTTTACACAGTCTTTCCCATGTACACATTACTATATCAGATTCTCATTACTATCCCATGAAACAATCAGGACAGGTGTTATTATCCCCATTTTACAGATTAGGGAACCAAGGAACAGACCTTTCAACTATATATATATATACACACACAAATATATACTTGGGATGTTAATATTCCTTGTAGAGGATGCTTTCAAAAAGAAACCCACACAAATAGATGTCAACACACAGAGAGCACAAGATCCAAGGCTCCTGCAAACTCAGTAAATCCTAATGTGTTCAACCGGCTGTAAATAACCCTGTCAGAGACTTTTAACGGCTCAGGATTAGAACTCTCCTTGCTTGATTGAAGTATAGCAGCCCCACTGAACAAGAAAGAATGAGGTGATCTCAGCCCCCTCTGCAGCTTGTCATCCTCAAGTCAGTTTACTAGCTTAATTCATCAGCCAAGGAAGCCATCATGGTCATGGGAAAGCATATAGGAACCACCTTTCAGAAAATAGGTATCTCAGCCCTGGTCTGCCACTCCCAGCACTGTAGCCAGTCTGCAGTCTCTCTGAGCCTCAATATCCTCATCTGTGAAATGGGAGTCTAAGCCCTGCCATATACCAGGCTGCTCTGACCACTGGTTGTTATTCAGACCCTCATAGCCTCTCTGTTAAGTGACAGCCTTTACAGCCTCACAGAATTTACCACTGCTTCATGGATAAATTCAAAAGTAACATCCTTGGCCTGATCGTATTTCCTACAGTTCTTTCCCCAGCTCTTCAAATCTGGGTCCAAGGGTGAACATGCACATACACACACTTGCAAACATGCATGCATGCGCACACACAAACACACACACACACACACACACACACACACACACACCCTGCCTATCACCCCATGCCTCCTCTTTCCCCAGGACTCAGAAGGTTGGACTTAAATTATCTTTAGACCCTGCTGCCTTTTCCTATTATGGTCAAGCACTGATTGGTTCGATGGTTCCTTTAAAAATCTCCTTGTCATAATTTACAGAGTGTCCCTGTGTACCAGGGAGGATGCAAAATTGTATTCTGGTCTCTGTCCTGGAAATCTTATGGTCTCATGAGCAGGCCAAAGCCTCTAACTTCCTTAAGCCTCAGCCTTCTCCTCTATGAAGTGGGGATAGTGGTAATGCTTTCAGTGTTGTTGTGAGGATGAAATGAGATAAGGACTGTAAAGCCCTTGGAACAATGCCTACACAGAGTAAACTCTCATTATTCTTGTTACTAATTGCAATGGGTATTATGGAGGAGGCGTTCTACCAAAGCTATGGATAAGCTGTGCTATGGGAGATCTGAAAAGGATGCAGCTATAGTTGTGTTCAGTGGTCTTTAACTAAAGAATATTGGTGGGAGAAAGAAGCAATACACATGATTTTATGTCAGTGGAGAAGATGCTCTTATACTTTTACTGGATTTACCCAGGAGGTGAGGAGGAATCTACTTTGAGCCACAGCCATCAACTCTGCAAATATACAACACTAGTTCCTGTAAGCGGAGAGAGGGGTGACGTTGTGTCTCCTTTCACAGATCAGTTCAACTGGAGAGGCTACATAAGGGTAGAGGAAGAAGGAAGGACACCTAGGTGGGGTGAACTGCACAGGCAAAGACATGTCTGTGGGAAGGAGCATGGTCTTTTTGCCTGGTCCTCTGCAGGGGGCAGAACTCGTGGTATGTAGAGCAGGAAGTGAAGTTGAAAAAGTAGACTTGCTGACAGGAGATTTCTCAAAGTTCTGTTTGTGATTATCGGAAGATGAGGAAAGGTAGACAAGAGTCAAATTTTAATTGGAGTAAGCACTTTGATAACTATAGTCCTCAGACCAGAAATTATTTAATTTCTTATATTATTAAAATTGATTTTCACTAACCACTTAGGCCCCTGATCCTAAAGTGTGTGCGAACAAGTCATTGAGAAGTAAGCTCCAATTTTGAACTAGTCGTCTTAGAGGAAATGAACTCTGAGAATCAGGTCTCAAGTTGACATAGGGAGAAATGGAAAACATGAGAAGACTGAATCTGGTCACAGTCTGGGGCTGCTCCAAAACCCATCCCACATGTTCACATGATGCCTAAGCGCCACCATCTCTTCTCCACTTCTCCCTTGACAGTCATATGTGTTGCAGCCACATCTGTGCCAGGAAAGGGCACCCAGCTAGAGTATCTTGCCTTGAGAACAAGAATAGGAGATGAGGGGAGATGGGCAGCTCTACCCCAGTGTCCTCCTTTGACCAAAGCACCTTATTAAGTAAGTTTATTTGCAGAGCTTAGTGATGAACATCTACTTCCGAGTAAGTAAGGAACTATTGTCTCAACCCCCTTTTTCTCTAGCTCCCCACGCTGGCCATCTGGAGTAGTCCAGGACGGATCATATAGGGTCCTGAATGTTGGCTGAGTAGCTTGGACAAAGTTAAATAAACTGAGAGCCAGTTTACAGAACGGCATGCAGAAGGTGGAAGTGGTGGAGGTAGATGTCAGGAGGACAGGGGTTCTTCTTTGCAGCAAAAGGTTTTTTGAGCCAGAACTAAGGGTCACAGGTATAAATGGGCTTTACATAGACGGGCAGCAACAAATGCAAGCTTTAGGTGAGTAACAAAGAAGCAGTTCTGTATTATAAGCCAGACTTTTAAGTCCTCCTCAGAGAGAAAGAAACGTTGATAAGAGCCCCTTCTTTTAACTCCGTGGGTCAGATAGAGCTGGCTCCTAGTTCAGCCAATGTTTATTGAATACCACCATGTGCAGTGTGCAAAGACAAATAAGACATGGCGCTACCTACACAATCCAGTAGGGGAAGTGGATGTGTATACAACAACCAATCACCCATTGGGAAGAGTCCTATTTCAAAGGTATGTACAAAGGACACATAATTCTGCCTGAGACAACTAGGAAAAGGAAATGGTATTTAGGTTAGTTCTTGAAGAATTAGTAATTAATAGGCATTTGTAAAATGGGGAAGGGTCTGTGGACCCACTGTGTCTCCTTTCCATCAACATATGCATGTGTTCACAGTTCTCTTGTTGGGGAAGTTATATTTGGGATAAAAATGCAGCGCTTTCTCTTTTGAGGATTTGAGCCTCTCCTGCCATGTATCTGTAAGGCAAATGACCTGGACAGTGACCGAAGTTTCTGGAGGGAAAGAACCATGTCTTACTGTTTCTGATGAAGTGTGGCTTCCTGAGTGACAGGGGGAGTTCTCACTCATTTTTCTCAGAGTTCCATATTATCCTATGTCTCTTCTATGCTTGGAAGGAAGTTGTTGTGCGCATGCATGCATGTTTGCAAGTTTGAATTGATCCCTCTCTGGAAGCCCCCAAATTGATGCTTTTCTTTCCCTTTCTCTCTCTGTGGTCTTAGCGTCAGGAACCATGGACAAAACTTCTCCAACCTCCTTTGTGGCCTAGAGCTAATGCTTCTCCATCATTCTCTTGTTCACTCAACACATATTTATTGAACACCAACCATATGCCTGGTCTGGGAGCTAGGAAGACAACAGTGAACAAAACAAAATAAGGCCTTGCCCTTATGGACTTTACAGTCCAGTGGGAGAGTTAGACAGTAAATAATTAAGCCAATAAAGATATTAATATATTGTCAGGCAGTCGTAGGTTCTTAGGAAGAAAACAGTATAGTAGGAGGGTATTCAGAATGCAGGGCAGGGGGTTGTGAGGTCAGGGATGCCTCTCTGAGGAGCTGATATTAGAGCAGAGAAGAGAATGGAACAATGGGGCAGGGAATGTGAATGCCTGGTGAAAGGTATCCCAAGCCACCAAGATGGAAAGCGGGACTATCCTCGGGATCCCTGATGAACAGAAAGGAAGAGAGTGTGGCTGCAGTGGAGTAGGCAAGGGAAAGAGTGGTCATTAGTGAGGTCACTGGGACAAGGTCATTTAGGTCTTTTAGACTGTGTAAGGACTTTGGATTTTGTGCTAATTGAGGGGAGATGCTTTTGGAGAGCTTTGAGCAGTGGAGGAACATGCCGTAATGGATGTTTTCATACTGTCATGCTAGCTGCTTTTTTCAGAATAGATGGAAGAGAAACAAAAGAGGAGATTGGTTAGGAGGCTGGTGTAGTAGAAGACTGAGCATGAGATGGTGGTGACTTGGACTTGAGAGTTGGTATGGAAGGTGGTGACAAGTGGACACAGAACATGGTTTGGTGGAAGAGTCAATGAGACTTATTTAAAGGATTGCATGTAAAGAATGGGAGAGGGGCTTCCCTGGTGGCGCAGTGGTTGAGAATCTGCCTACCAATGCAGGGGACACGGGTTCGAGCCCTGGTCTGGGAAGATCCCACATGCCACGGAGCAGCTAGGCCTGTGAGCCACAACTACTGAGCCTGCGCGTCTGGAGCCTGTGCTCCGCAACAAGAGAGGCGGCGATAGTGAGAGGCCCGCACACCGCAATGAAGAGTGGCCCCCACTCGCCGCAACTAGAGAAAGCCCTCGCACAGAAACAAAGACCCAACACAGCTATAAATAAATAAATAAATAAATAAATAAATAAATAAATAAATAAATTTATAAAAAAGAATGGGAGAAAGATAAAAATCAAAGAAAACGACATGGTTTTTCGCCAAAGCAACTGAGTGAATGGTGGGGACACTTACTGAGATCTGAGGTTTGTGGGGAGAAACAGCTTTTGGGGTGGAGTTGGTAAAAGCAGAGTTTGATTTGGGAAATTCCTATTAGGCATTCATGAGGTAGTATTGAGTGGGTCAAGGGGTTGTGGTCTAATGACTTCAAAAAGTTGGGTGATTTTAGGGAGGAGGAAGAACAACTCTGGATACAGCACTGAGTACCAAGGAGAGCACATACCCCAGCCCCAAGAGGGTAGGGACGAATGGGAACAAAAAGAGCCACCATTGAGTGGATTTCACGGGGAGACAAAACCTTCAGGGAAGAGTTAGTTTCAGTTAGAGCAAGAAGGTGATGGAGCTGCTCAGACATGAAGATTCAGGGGATTTTATCAAAGATGGGGCACATTTCCATAGTGCTCCATGGAAGGCTTTGGAATTTGGGCATCAATGTAGTGATGAGGTGAGAGGGAATCTGTGAGCCCCACAGGATCATGGATAAGGAAGATGCTTTAAGGCAGTTGGTTTCTTTACAATCCCTGGGACAGTGATGGCAGAACAACATAAGGAAAAAGCCCCTGAATGAGGACTCCAAACAATCTCAAGTATCCACTTCTTCCAGGACACAAATCCTGGGCTTCTCAAGGTCATGCCAGCACTGATTTGATATGAAAAATTCTGCTATTAAGGGGTATATGCTGTTCTCACTAATCTGTTTTCCTGAATGCCCCAAGGTGGGTGGTCTCTCATTCCCAGGTTAGGGAAGGGAGTGTGGTCATCTCAAGTTCTACCCCAGGTCTTGAGGACAAAGGTTGAAAAAGAAAGCCACAAATCTAGAAGAGCTTACAAAAGAATTACAAGCCACAGGCACTTGCAGAGAAAGCTACCAATTCTGGGCACTGAAAGATGGAGCCCAACACATGGGTCAAATTGACAGTCAGTCTGTAGGGGTTTAGAGAAACAGGAAGTGCACTGGACATCCAGGGTGGCCAGGAAAGGCTCATGGAGAAGGTGGGCCTCAAGGGGGTCCCCGAGAATGAGAAGCATTTACTCGATCACCTTGGGCAATGGACAGGGAGGTCTCCTGGGTGGATTTGCATCTATCAGTTCAGTAGTGTGCCTCTGGCTGAGAAAGAACCATTTGCTCCTTATCACTATTTAATAATTCTAAATCAGGGGGTGATGGAAAATCAAGTCAAAGCTCATTTCAGAAGGATTTGGAAAGGGGGAGGCAGAAGGAAAACACATCGGAAAACAAATTCATCTTCTCGGCACAGAGACAAAGGACAGGGGCTTGGTCCAGAGCTACAAAGACTGATCCTTTCAAGGCTGAGCCAGTTTTTCAAGACATTCAAGTCAAGGAGTGATAAAAATCCCACTATTCACTGTTATATTAATGGCTTCTCCACTATATGCAGATAGGTAAAATCATCATATCTTTATTTGCATTTCTTTTTCTATTGCCTCCAGCTCACTGAATTTCTCCCTTATCTGCCAAGAAATGTCTACTTTCAAGGTATTCTTTCATTTCCTCATGCCATTGGCTGTCAAACGACTTAATAACTTGCCCATTATGGAAGTCAAATATGGTTTATTAAAAATGCATGTATCACTCAATAAGATGCCCTTTGGCAGTCTTCAGACCTTGACGACTCTGTCTCAAAGCTTGGGAACACAGAATGGTCTTGGCCGGCCAGCTGCACTGCCTTGCTTTGTAACACGCTCACTGCCCAGATTATGCTGAAGCAGCACAGAGCAGGAAGGTGGGAACTGTCCAAGGAGGAGGTGGAATTGGAACCACTTGACTGACTTGAGGAAGTGGGACCTAGGCCTGAAACCCCCAAGTGCCTGAGGACTTCCAAGTCATCCAGCCAGGTCTCAGGGAAGGAATATGGGAACGAGGATGGAGCTGGTACCCTGGGGTAGGTGGAGGGAGGGAGGGAGGCATCTCAGGAGGGAATGGCATCAAGGCAGGAGTGGGCTGTGTCAATTCAGTGCACTGGAATGATGAATCATGCCTGGGATGGTTCATATAGCAAGTCTACATCGCTATTTACAGGAGCTAATGAGGCATCTGCAGTCACACGTTCAGAGTCTGAATGTTGTGGCGGAGGAGGAAGCAAGGAGCCTGAGCTAAAAACACAAAGGGAACTGGAGGTCACCTTTTCCATCATCTGCCATGGGGCCAGAAAGCACCCAAACCACTCCATCAGGATATGTTGACCCTTCTCCCAAACTATCTCAAAGAAGCCCCTCAACCTCCTGGGCTGATGTACTCCAGCAGCCCGTGGATCTCCTAGTCAGAGCCCCATGGCTTCAACTAATCCTTCTTTCTTTGTTTTTCTGTACATAGCAGAGATGAGAAACATCTGTGCTGCCTCACCCCATACCCCATCCCTTCAACTACTTACAGACGCTACTCTGTCTCACCTTATCTCCTCTCCTAGACTCTAATTAATCCCCACATCTTCCACGACAGTGTCTCTCATTGCTGTCCTCTAGATGGTCGTTTTTGACTTTTCACATCTTGTTATTAAGTGGTATAACATGTTCTACTCTGTCTGCCCAGGTCTGTAGAGACGGTGGAGACTCCTAGACTCTCTGCCTAAGAGAATGCAGACGCCACACCCAAGCAGACACTTGATGCCGCAGGAAGACCCAGAAGAGAGCCTGAGTGCCCACGGTAGGAAAGTATGGCTACTCAGCAGGGAGAGGGTCTGGGGTTCCTCTGGGGGAAAGAGGAAGCCGGGCTGTGGGAGTGGATAAGGGGATGATAGGGAGAGTATGAGAAAAAAATAATGAGAAAGAAAAAGGAAAGTGAGGGAACAGAGGGAGGGAGCTGGGTCATGAGACAGGACAAAGAGAAGGAGAGGAAAAAGCACTTGGGAGAAGGAGAGGTGCCAAGGAGAAGCCAGAGCAAGGTCAAGAGCCAGAGAGGGAGAGAGAGACTTGAGGGGCTAGAGAGAAAACTGGGAGGAGAAGGACAAGAAGTGTAAACCTTCAAAAAGGTGCACAGATCAGTGTCTGGGATGAGTGAGGGGAGGACGGTTTAGCCTGGTCTGCCCGGAGACACACGATGATCCTCTGTTGAGACCATTGCCAGGGGAGCCACCTGCAGCCAAGCAGCTGGAAGAGCAATGCGCCGTGTCCTCTGCCTGGACCTCCCTCGTTACCTGGGATGGGGAGGTAGCCAGGTGCTGACATGGTGTGACTTGGGCTTGGAGGTTTCATGAGCATCTTCTGTAAGAAACCCCATGAGATGGAGGAAATGAGGATGCAGTGAAAGGGAACAGAGAGAGAGAAACAAAGGCAAGTGCTGAGAGAGAGAAAGAGAGAGAGAGAGAGAGAGAGAAAGAAATAGTACCAAGCCAAGACAGAAAAGAGCAGAACAGAGGGAGATGGCAGAGAGGCTGATAAGGAAGGGAAAGCGACAATACTGATTGGGAGACTGTGGGAGAAACTGAGAGAGATGTTGTGCAATTGAGAGGATAGTGAGAGAAAAGGAGGTTGAGGGAGAGGAAAGAGAAAAGAGCCAGGGCAAGGAGATAGAGAGCATGGAATTGGAGCAGGAGAAAATGGAATGGGTCTTAATTTTGAACCTTTGCCAACATCTTAACTTGCTATTCTGCTATCAGTTTTTCATCCGTCACTAAGACAAGCTGAAAGAGCTAAGCTTCAGGTTTTGTTGATGATGGAATGTTCCATTCTGATCTGTACCAAGGGTAACTCCTCTGGATTTCTAAATGAACCCCATGCAGTTAGAGAAAGAGAGTGAGGGAAGGGGGTTGGGGGCAGGGAAGATGCTTACCGCACCACTAAGGGTGGAAAATAGAGTCATTTAGTAATGCCCCGCAGGGCTGAAGGAGGCACTTCCTTACATATTAGCGTCACTTCTCGGGGACAGGAAGCTCCGTGCCACATTAGGGCATCTGTTGCCCTGGGGGTTCCGGGGCTGGCCTGGCTGCCTGCAAATTTCTCCTCTACCTCCTTTGTTTCTGCCAAATGCAGAGTCGGAGACCTGGCTTTACCAGGACCTCACACAGATGATCCCTGCCCATGCAAACAAAACAACAACTTTCAGTCTCCCTGAGAGAAGCCAGGTTGAGCTGAGTGCGGGGAGGGGGGCGGGACTCCTGGGTCCCTAATCGCCGGCTTCCACAGGAACACCCCACCCCCAGTGCCTGTAGCCCTTCAATCTGCAGCGCCCACTGTAGGACCCACTGGGGTGGCGATGCTCAGAGAAGAGGTACAGAGCGAGGACGAGGAGGGAGTGGCGTGCTCCACCGCACCTGTCCCCAGAATGCAATGTGACACAAGACATCGGGAGATGGCAGCGAAAGTTCAAGGGAAAAACACAGTTATTTATGGCTTGGGCATCTGTTGTCAGATCAGAAACAGAGACCTAATCTCAGGCAAATCCTTGCCTGTACCAGAGCAGATGGGGAGGTGTGTGCAATGCTCAATCCTGTTCAACTCTCAGTTGATTATTATTCCTCATCTCCAGATCCCATCTCCAAAGCAGACGTTTTCCCTGGCCATGATGCCAGCAGCCCCGGGTGTGTGGATGGGGGACGAGAGTGCCCTTCTCTTGGATGGGTGGTTATTTCCATTATGTGAATTGGAACCTCCTGTGTGAGAAGAGAAGGTTAAGGCAAAATCCAAAAAGGAGACAGTGACAAAGGGAACAAAAGGAAAATTCCAGCCCAGGAATACCACAGGCTGAATGGAAATGGGGTAGGCCTGGGAACCCCTAGATTAAGGCTCTAATCTTCTTTGCCCTACGTTGCAGAGTGACCTTGATGGAGCAAGTCATTTTACCTGTTTGGGTGTCCATTTCTGCCAAATGCTTGAGATTTTGTAATTGTGTATTCCCAAGGATACACAAAGATGTCTGCTCAGCTCGGGTATGATGGAAAGAATACCAAATCTGGAGTCAAGAAATCAGGGTTCAAGTCCTCATTTGCTAAGGACCAGTTGAGTCATCTAAAGCAAAACACCATTCCCTGATGACTCTCAGTGAAGAGATGAAGGTGAGTTTATCAGGCCCTTTCCCACTCTAGAAATCCCACAGTTCCATGAGAGGGAAACCTGGAAGTTATCAGAAGGCAACAAAATGAATAGAGTCTGAGGAATTCAGATGCAACTTCTGACCCATAGTAAGTACTCAATCTACTTTGGTTGAACAAACAAATACAGCCTCTAATGGTGATTCCTGAGTCTCTGGCTTGTTGAGCTCAGCCCCATCATACAGCACAGACTCCCAGCCCCCAGTGGAATAGGTAGACATCTACCCTACCCCACACCACTCTCGAAACAGCCCACCTATCTCCCAAGACCTCTCATGTTGCCATAACACCTGTCTCCAAGAGCACTTCTGTCAGGGAGGGCAGAGGGAGGAGGAGGAAGGGCAGGGTGGGGATGGGGCACAGTCTGGAGAAAGGAGGTTGCCAGACAAGTTTTGGTGGGCCTCTATTTGCATCTCTGTGCCCATACTGATTAAGCTGCTTTATAAGATGTTTTAAGCTGATGCAGTAATCCCAAGAGACACCTTATTTTTCCCACTTGAGATGCATCTTCTCAATTGAAAATATGCATCAACAAGCTCTGTATGTTTCATTGAAAAGCAGAATTAAATTTCCCAAGCTGCCTAGATCCATTTACACTTCGGTCAGTGTGATTCAGAAAGCAGAGCCTCAGCAGGCCCACAGCCAATGTCAAGGGGTTTAGCGTCGCCCCTCCCCCGCCCCCAGGAGAGCGGACAAATAGACTTTTTCCTTGATCAGACTGCAGGTACACTCACGGTGTAAACCCTGGCCCAGGCGGGCTACGCTGCGTAGTGAAAGCGGGATAGTCTGATCTCGTAATAATGGTAAATAAAGACCTGAAGCGAAGCTTCAGGTAGACAGATGTTTTGATTGACTAGACACAGGTATCTCTGTCTCCAGTGCCTGAGAGATGGTGGGTGATGCAAGAATTGCATTTCAGCTCCACTCCCAGGGGCTGTCAGCTGCGGGGCCTCATCTGTGCAGTTTGTATTCCTCTCACTACCAGGGCGATCTGAAGGACTTCGGGCTGCCAGGGAGAACATGCTAATTAACATTTGCAAGTGACCAAGCAAGACCTCAATTTCCCCAAGCTTCGTCCCTTCCCTGGGGTATCTGGATGGAAGGGAGGAGAACATATGATTGGTTGCCCCTAAATAAATCCTGGCTGGGAAGTCTCTGGAGCTACCTCTTGTGTTGAGACCGGAGGTCTGCCCCATCCTGGCCCAGCCAGACACCTCAGCAAGGAGAGGTCGGGGCCAGACCTCAGCCCCCCAGTCTGCAGAGCAGAAGCCTCTGAGGAAGACAGCGGCCACATCTGCTGAGATGATGAGATGGCACTCTTCCTCCAGCCCTGGGCAGCCTCTGTCAGCAGACTGAATCTCTGCAGTTGATTTTGCATATGTTGGCACCTGTTGGTAGCTTACGCCAACTGATGTCTGTCAATGGACTAATTATCCTCAAGGATAAGGAGTTAAGAAATTATGAATGTGTAGACACTTCTGTTCTCATACTAATGGTTTGTGTATTTAACGGTTTGTTTATTATGAAATGGTTTGTTTATTTTACTGATGACATCTGTCCTCATTTGAACCTTACAAAGCACAAATTGGACTCGTACTTCCTCTTATTTGGGTTTTCTCCATCTCTGCTGTCTTTCATTTTCTATTGCCCCTAATGAAAGTAGCAGTCATTGTTTAAATACATGGATAATATTTTACACCTAGGTAGAGAGATAATAGATAGATGGAAGGAAGGAAGGAAGGAAGGGAGGGAGGGAGGGAGGGAGGGAGGAAGGAAGAAAAGGGTCTCCAGGGTAGCAAAAGCTTTGGAAATCACATTTATTGAAGGAACTAATGAAGACTGGCTTGGAAAAGAGAAAGTTTAAGTGGAACATGATAGCTGTCAAGATTAGAATTATCTTTTTAAAACTATTTTTAAAAATTATGATGCAAATACTCATGCAGAATAATATGAAAAATAAATATATAGCTCATCATTTTAAAAAAATCTTATAACCACACCCTGGTTGAGATCTGTAACATGCCAGCCCCCTTCTGCCACTGGCCTCTTCCCAGTCATTCCCTGCCCCCTGCCCTCAAAGGTCACCACAATCCTCACATTTGCCTCCTATGGCAATTTGTTTTTTAAAAACTTTGTTTATAGCTTATCACCTAAATATGTAGCCCAAACAACAGAACACATTTTTGCCTGTTTTTTGAACCTTATACAAATGGAGATGTACAGGGTACTAACTTCGTTTGCTTAACATTGTGTTTTGTTTTTTTTTTTAACTTTTGGGTTTATTTATTTATTTATTTATTTATTTATGGCTGTGTTCGGTCTTCGTTTCTGTGCGAGGGCTTTCTCTAGTTGCGGCGAGCAGGGGCCACTCTTCATCGCGGTGCGCAGGCCTCTCACTATCGTGGTCTCTCTTGTTGTGGAGCACAAGCTCCAGATGCGCAGGCTCAGTAGTTGTGGCTCACGGGCCTAGTTGCTCCGCGGCACGTGGGATCTTCCCAGACCAGGGCTCGAACCCGTGTCCCCTGCATTGGCAGGCAGATTCTCAACCACTGCGCCACCAGGGAAGCCCCTGTTGTTGTTTTTTTTTAAGATTCACCCATATTGTTGCTTGTAATTGTGATTTGTCCACTTTGTGAGTGTATCGTATTCCCTTGTATTAATATATCATAACTTGTTAATGCAACCTAATGTTAGTGAATATTTGGGCTCTTTCCATTCTGGCGCAGTTAAGTTGATGCTGCTGCTACAAACAGCTTTATCTGTGTTTCCTCGCACTCAGGTGCATCCATGGGGTATACACCCAGGAGGGGAATTTCTGGGTCATAGAGTTTGCAACACTTAGACTCCATCAGATGACACTAAATACTGGTTTTCAAATTGATGGTTCCTTTCTATCCCACTAGCAATGATAAACTTTGCATCTCATCATTTTGCCTACTTGCTACTCTCTTATCTTCATATTTCCTGTCAGTGTGGTAAGTGTGTATTGACATTCCAATGTGGTTTTAATTTGCGTAGACCTGATTATTAATGAGGTTGAGCACCTTTTCACATGTTCATTGGCCATTGGTAGGACTGGTCCAATATTTTGCCCATTTTTTCATTGGGTTGTCTTTTTTGATTCTCATTGTTTGGAGGAATTCCTGACATATCATGAATTACAGTCCTTTGTCAGATGTTTATGCATCCATTCTCTTACCCTAGTATGTGGCTTGCATTCTACATCTTAATGGAGTCTTTGGATGAACAGATTCATAATTTTAATATTGTCAAATGTATAAATCTTTGTATTGTGATTAATTCTTTTTGTGTCTTGTTTAAGAAATTCTTTTGTACACACTTCAAATTCCAAGTTGAGATTTATATATTTATATATATTTAGCTCTAGGAGTAGAGGTGAGACCAATGTATCTGCTGCTATGAGGAAGCACATTTTCGATGTACAGAAGATTTTCTAACATTTCAGACTGGACAGCCATGAAATGGGCCATCTTTCTTCCTGTCACCTAGGAGGTTCCGGAAGAGAGTGAGTGAGAACACATTAGGGGTGCTACAGGGGAGGTCTGCCTTTATGGTCTATTCAAACTCTATGATTCTAAGACTCTAATTAGTAATAAAATCTACTTTGATAAATGTTCAGTTATAACCAGTAGAGGGCTTCAGCCATGCCATAAGTTAAGTCATGATACACTTGAGTGCTAATTTAGATAAACAGACATGAATGCATGTACCCCACACTCCTGTCTTATATTGTATCTTCCCTTTTATTGCCTGGGCTTCGTTACCTACACCTAGTTTACGGCAGAGTACCCAGTCTGTGCATGGTCAGTTGGTGCCATTGGCTAAGTTTACAGGCAGTGGTGGAAAATAGGGTTTATTTCAGGCTAATTCAATGGGTGGTGGTTGCCTGGAGGGCAGGACTAAGGGTGAAAATAGCAGAGGCTGCATGTCTGGGGCTTAATCTAAAAGTTCCCAATATAGAACACTGCAGAGAGATCAGCCCAAGGATATGGGTTGCCCTGGAAGCCTAACCCAGAGACAGAGATGAAGGCAGGCAGCACAGCTTCTGCTAGTGCTTGGACAGCAGAGGAGATCTAATCCCAATCCCCCAAACGCAGACCTTCCCCAGGTCTGTTTGTCTTCCCCTAATCCTCTAATATTTAAAGCAATTTCAAACCTGTTTGAAGAGACTTCCCAGCAGTTTGAATCTGGGGCCTCTGGAGGGAGAGAGGTAGGGAAACAGGCAGCTGAAGGGGAAGGGAGGAGGAGCAGGAGTGAGAGTGAATCCTGGAGAGGAGGGGAACGGGGAAGACGACAGGCTGTCGATGCTGGCTGAATTATATCTTCCTGAAGCTTCCTTCCCAAAGATGGCGTCTTCACAACTTCTAAGAGAGTGAAGATGGGGCGGAAGGAAGAGAGGGAGGGTCTTGGGCTAAGATCTGGCCCTTGAATGGAGCTTATTCATTCATTCAATGAATCGGGCAGTCAACATAATACACACCTACTGTGTGAGGCTAAAACCACACTGACCTTAAACAGATAATTACTAGCATCATAATTACAAAGGAGAAGTACAGGATGCAGTGAGACCCTCTACAGGGTACCCAAACTTGAGATGAAGTCAGATTTGTCTGTAGAAGGAGCAGAAAATTGCAGGCTGTTTTTTTTTTTTTACTATATTACTCATGGTTTTTGCTTCGTGTTAAAAACAAAAACAAAACAAAATACCACCCAAATAATCCCTGGTTCTTCTATCCTGGTGTCCTTTATCTCTAGAGTCACTTGGCTCCTGCTCCACCAGCTTGGACTAGCCAAAATTAGAACAACAGTTTGTTGGACTCTGCCACTTTATAGTCAGCACACGTGATTAGGGGCTGGGAGAAAGGAGTGTCCCAGAGGGATGAAGGGAGTCGCTCAGCCTAGCAAGATAAGTGAAGGTCGCAGAACGGTGTCATTCCTTACACCTTGCCAGGGAACAGAATACATCTCTGAGCACAACATCCTTATTAGAGAACATTTGCCTGTTCCAGGTAATTGAAGGGTCCCTCCCCTTCAGCCACACTCTTTTACAAATGTTTCACAGAGGTGATTGATAGAGATAGAGAGATGATAGATAGCTAGATGAGTGAGTGGATGGGTGGACGGCAGATGGACAGCTGGATAGATAGATCAATCTATCTTAGATAGACGGATGGTAGGTTAGCTTCTAGGATTTTAAAAGCGAAGGCAGAAGCTAGGAGAAAAGAAAAGATGATTTTGTAACTCCACAGCATGCAAAGAATCAAAAAATCATCCTAAGCAAAAACAAAAATCACCATAAGCAATTTTTATAAGACGAGTTCAAGCAATAGATGCACGGCAAAGGCACAATCCAGTTAGAAGATTTCCCTAGGGCACTGGGTTAGAGAGATGATGAAGAGGGGCAAGCCACTGCTAGCATGAAGTCTGGCTAAGCGTTCCTGTACACCCCTTCTTTATGCTGAGAAAAGACGGGCTCAGGCTTTTCCTGAGAAACTGCTTATATTCTAATTAAAAGACATAAGGGGATCTACCAAGAAACGTTTGCTTAAGATCCCCAACTTTAACCTTAAGCCAGGGTGTTCTCGTCCATCTTGGCCAATAATTGCCTGAGTGACCTTAGGTTTCCCTCTCAAATGACAGGTCTTAAGTTCTTCATCTGTGCGATGGAGATGAGACCAGGACATCGCTATAGTCCTGCCCACCTCTGACAGCCTCGCTGCTAAGCCTGGAAAGCATTAGCAAACCCCAAATCAACAAGCAACGCTGGTTTCTCGCCAAGTTCCCACAGCTTCTTCTGAAGGCTTTTCCGGATGGGATTCCCTGATGACTGAGAAGCACCCAAATCAGGATCCGAAACCCTCCACCAACTGCCCCCTGTGCTCATCCCAGCCTCCTCACCAGCACCTCTCACTCCCAAAGGCCTTTCCAGCATCTGACAACATGTTCACGTGGCCATTTTTTTTTTCTAATTTTCAAAAGTAGGATATTTTTTTCCTTATCATAAAGAAGTCCATGGGATCCGATGCTTCTGTGTTGTATCCCCTTACCTCACTTGTAATTTCAACCCTGGCTGCAGTAGGCAGCTCTCTGTAGCCTTTGACTCACCTCATGCTGACATCATTCTCTGCACATCTTTTGCTTCTGTCCTGGGGCTTCTCCAGTGCCCCAGGGATGGAGACTTTGCATGGGCCCAACTACATGGGTTCCTAATCCCCAGGGCTGATCCAGCTGTTGCTATCACTGAACATCAGGAGCAGAAACAGTTGCTGCAATCTCAGCTTGGTCCCATATATTCAGGAGACAAATCGACCACTTGCGGCAGGTGGATTATGTTAGACCTCTTCTACCCTGGAAGGGGAAGTGATTTGTCCTTTCTGGAACTGACACCTACTCTGGATATGGGTTTGTCTTCATCACCTAAGGTACCTCTGTCAGCACCACTCTCTGAAGGTTGAGGAAATGCAGATTTTCTGACACAGGACGCCATGTAACAATTGTCTCAGAGCAAGGAAGCCATTTTACAGCAAAGAAAGTGTGAGAATGGGCTCATGACTATGGGACCCACTGATGCAACCGTATACCACATCACATTGAAGCAGCAAGTCAGAACAATGCAGCAGCCATTACTGGACCATCTAAAGCCCCAGCTGAGAGGCAGCACCCTATGGGGTTAGAGTGCTATTCTACAGGGTACAGTATATACTCTAAGCCAATAGCTGATATGTAGTTCTGTGTCTTCAATAGCTGGAATATACGGGTTCAGGACCTCAGGAGTAGAAGTTGCTGTGGTCCTCTCATCATCACTCCTAGTGACCTACTTGCAATTTGTACTTTGAGTCCCTACAAATCCAGGTTCTATGGCACTGGAGTTCCTGGTTTCCAGCCAAGGAACAGTGGGGGTTCCACCAAATCCAAAGTCCTGAATATTGCCCGGTCATTTTATACAGTTCTTGCTGGTAGATCATGGGCAAGTGACCCTGATCTTGATTATTACAAGGAGCCAGAGTTGCTGCTATACAATAGGAACAGAAAAGAATACATCTGGAGCTCCAATGAGTCACTGAGGTATTTCTTGGTGCTTGGGATCTAAACAAGGACTCACATGGGTCCTGGTTCCATTTTCTCCCTGACACTCTCCCCCAAACATGCATTAAATCAGATGCCCACAGAAGCTCAGGACCGCCAGTAGGGGTTGTCTTGGGGTGCCATGGCCTGGGGCTGGTTCCAGGAAGGTGGCCTGGTTCACAGATCTTTCCTGCTGAGCAGCACAGTGTTTCTTTTGTGGAATGGCAGGAGATTGGGTGTTGACAGGCTGACTTGGGTTGACCAAAACTGTTGACATAGACGGGGCCCCCATTTGCCCCATGGGAAGCTCTGCCTAGCACATAATGCCCCCTGGTCTGTCTCCTACCCTGCTTGACACACAGCATCGAGAGGTAACTAATGAGTCACAGGCTTTCTTGCTTCAGTGCTTTACAGTACGTACACAGTTCCCCCTTCCTGGAACACCCTTACCCCTACCCCTTTTTCCTGCCAAGTCAACTCCTTTTTATTTTTCAAAATTCAGCCTGAGTTACCTTCTCATGGAGCGTCTTACCTCTCCCAGCCCCAGGGTAGTTTGACTGCTTCTTCTCCATGTTTTCAGGGGACACATAACCTGTATTTATCACCTGATGCTGTAATATCTCCCTCATTAGACCATAAGGGCCTTGAGAATAGTGATAAAGACATAATGAACAGTACTATAGGTAAATATTTAATAAATGTTTGTTGAATTAATGACTAATAACTCATAAGGTTGCTTTGAGGATTAAGTAAGATAACTTAAATACTCCAGATGTCAGCTAAGGTCACTCTGTCCTCTGAGTTTAAATAGAATTGACAAGCTTCCTATCTCACATTCCACAGGAAATGAATGTCTTCCCAAGATTCCGTGAACATCAGAGTGCTTAGATCCTCGTGAGCCCTTCAGTCTCTGGATGCTTGCTTCTACTCTGTCTCATTCCTATCTCACTGTCATTCTTTTCACTTGTCAGTGCCCTGCATTCAGTACCCAGTCTCTTTCTCTTGTTTCCCTCCCAGTTAAACATATAAGCCAGCTTTGTTTACAACATATGCTTAGAAAATTTGTGGCAATGATAAAGGTTTATATCCCAACAACCTAAAATTGAGTATTAGGTTTTGTATACTTGAAAGGCCTTGAGCCGCCCAGTGGAGCACTTCTCACCTTCGGATTCCTCCGTGGGCTCCAACTTGCCACCATGTTACCTGTACCCTTTCCCTCCTCCTCTCCTCTCAAATCGCTCCTGCTTCCCCCTGACCCCATACTCATATTCCTGTTCACTTCTTTTTAAAAATAATTTTAAAATATTTTAATCAGAGGAAGGCATTAATATTTTTTAAAATCAAATAGTACAGATATTCTTACAATGAAATCAAGGGTCTCCTCTCCTACCCCTCCCCACCTCGAATCCCACTCCCCAGAGGAAACCACTTCAAACCATTTCTGTTTTGAGGGCTCCTGCTGGTTTCCTCCCTACACTAAATGGTATGTTTGTGCCTCCATTTCTTGATTTATTGACCACAGATATCGTCTATTGATTACCCACTACAAAATATAAAGATTTATATTCACACCACATTCAGTGTCCTTTCTTTTTCACCCCTCAACTTTTATACTTATTATATTGATACTTAAGTTCTAAAATTACATTCTTCATTTTAAATAATACATGAAAATATATGTGTCTTGTTTCCTCTACATCAGATAGTATTTCTTGCCTTCCTACTCTACAAAAGGAATACATTGGCATCTATTTTTCCTTCAACTCCTCTGTCACCTTTTCCACTCTCCGCCATGCTCCACACTTCCACAGCTGCACCTTTACTTTTTCATTATCCAGACTGATACATTTTGCATTGTTCTGTGCATCCCTAGGTCTACCCTGCATTATGTTTTGAGCATCACAAGGGCCTTCAGGGAATAGGCTGCCCATATCTATGAGTCAACCAGGCCTTAAGTCATAGCAGAGGGATCATTGAAGACCATAGTGAACTAGAAACAAAATGTCCAACGCAAAAGACCTTCAAGTTTAAAAAAAAAAATCTGTATACTCAAACCAGGCTCATCTGCAGTGGGTGTTTACTCTAGGTGACCAGTTTATAACCTCTTGTGTAAGTTATTCTAAAAGTTGAGTGTCAGTGAAGAGTGATGGTAAGCAGGATGCCACCAAATACTCTGTCTGCTCCCCTACACCTTCCATCTGTCTCCCTGTCCAGTGGAGAGAGAACTATGACTGGTTTAGCCAGTAAAATATGAGAAATCTTCTGAGTGACTTTCCGGTTGAGCTAGTGAGAACCCCAATGAGATTTGCTGCTCTCTCTTTCCCTGCTGCTGTAGCTGAAGCTAAATATTCTATATGGTTCAGCTCCAAGGTGGCAGAGCCTCCCCCGCCCAGGTTCCTGAGTGACTAGGGGGAACAGAGTCCCATGCTGACTTGCTTGGGTCATGTAGGGTGACCAAGAAATAAACTTTTATGTGTTAAATCAATGACATTTGGAGTTGCTACCTCAGCATAACTTAATCCATCATTACTCATCTGGTAGTTAAATAAATATTTCTATAGAAAAATTATTCACTGCATAATCAAGAAGTGAGTTAGAATTATGCTTCTTTCTCAATGGATCCAATGTCATAATTCCTTTGCTACTTGAAAGATATTCTTGCCATGACCTAGGTCAAATGTATTCTTTTTTCCACACTCAATACTATACTTAAAAACATGACAAACTTCATTTTGCTTCAAATATAGACCATTAATTTCTTGTGTAAATTTTTGTATTTTTCTTTCTTTCTTTTTAGAGAAAAGAATAATGTGTCTTCAATATAACCTGAAACCATTAGCCTCTCAGTTGCTTATTACATGGAATGCATTTTCTTCACAGAAATTCCAAATGTATTGGACCATCTGCTCTAATTTGGACCAGTTGCCTTTTAGGTATATCACATAGCTATTATCTTGGATATTCACTTCTCTCCTAGATTAGTTCTACAATTTCTAGGGTGTGATATACTACTCTTTCTTATTTCATCTTTCTTTTATAGGAGTACATCCTCAAGTAACTTTCTTAGGAAGAATGTTTAGGAGGCAAACATTCTAAGTCTTTGGATTTCTGAAAATGATGTTATTTACCCATCATACTTAATTAATAATGGCTCCAGGTTCAAATTTACTTTTCTTCAAGCTTCGAAAGCATATTTTATAAGGGTTGATGGAGTAATTATCACTGCTCTGCCTCTCACACTGAATATAGTTACGACACCCATAGAGAATGAATGGTGCAGATACTTGAGGACTCTGAAAAGTAAACAGTAGTGGGCAGATTGGGAAAGCAGACCAGAATTAGATGTACCACCAAGTCAGCAATATGGTTCCCACTTTTCCTCTGATATCCACAGGCCTGGACAGAGAGCTCCAGGAGATGCCATGTAGTTCTGGATCAAGAGTGGGAAAGGGAATTCTTAACATTCAGAGAGAGTGAATTCTCATTTTTTTTCTTTTTCTTTTTCTCTTCTGAGTGTCTCAGATTCCATCCTGTGGCATCAGCAGTGGCAGCAGGAGTCAAAGGTGCTTAAAACTCTGAGGGAGCAGAACCTTCCTTTCCAGTCAGAGAAGAGAGTGTGGCAAACTCCCATGGGTTCCTTTTCCTCTCTGTCCTCCTGCTGCTTGACCCCAGAAGTGGTCACAGTTGCAAAAAGTGTAAGACAGAGTGGAGAAACTAGTGCCCATCTTCCTGGCCAGAAGAACAAAGAGAGAAGGCCCAGGGACCTGGAAAGTACCAGAGACTGTAAGAAAGAAGGATCTCAAGAAAGCAACTCCAAAACATTGTATACCAACTGCTGGGATCTCCCTTAGCTGTGCATGTGTGGATCTGATCCTAAACAGCATACCCAAAACTTTGAGAACTGAACTACAGGAGCACTTCACCACACCAAGGTCCCCATGCTGGCCACTGGGTAGTGCACACAGAGCAGATCCAAATGGCTCTACAAAGACTCTGAAATAAACCTGGCATTGAAACCACAACTCACCAAACACCAGTTGGAATTTACAGCCTGAACCCAACAAAGTTAACTGCTTGTTAAAACAAAAATATTAAGATTTTCCATAGGACTTAAACAAGAGCCAGAAGCTCAAAACATAATATTCAAAATGCCCAGGACACAGTCTAAATTACTTAGCATATGTTGATGAAGAAAATCTCAACTTCCATGCTTCCACGGGAAAAGACAATTAATAGTCACCAGCCCCAAGAAAACACAAATGTTGGAATTATCTTGAAAAGGCATTGAAGCATCTATTATAAAAACATTCCAATAAAAAAAGAAAACACTTTTGAAAGATAGATGGTATTAACAAAGAAATATAAGATATAAAGAATCAAGTGGAACTTCTAGAATTAAAATGTACAAGAACAAACATTTAAAAATCACTGGGGGCTTCCCTGATGACACAGTGGTTGAGAATCTGCCTGCCAATGCAGGGGACACGGGTTCGAGCCCTGGTCTGGGAAGATCCCACGTGCCACGGAACAACTGGGCCCATGAGCCACAATTACTGAGCCTGAGCATCTGGAGCCTGTGCTCTGCAACAAGAGAGGCTGCGATAGTGAGAGGCCCACGCACCGCGATGAAGAGTGGCCCCCGCTTGCCACAACTAGAGAAAGCACTTGCACAGAAACGAAGACCCAGCACAGCCATAAATAAATTAATTAATTTAAAAAAAATCACTGGGTGGGCTCAATAGTGGAATGAAATGACAGAGGAAAGACTCAGTGAACTTCAAAATTGATCGTTAGAAATTATGCGGAGAAAAGACTGTGGGAAAAAATGAATGGAGCCTAAGGTACCTGTGAGACAATAAAAAAATGCAACCATACATACCATCAGAGTCCCAGAAGAAGAGAAAAAGCATACAGCGCTGGAAAATTATTTGAAGAAATAATTGGTGAAAGACATAAACCTATATATTAAAGAAGGTCAGCAAACCCCGAAGAAGATACACCCAAGAAAATCCACTCCCACAGACATTGTAATCAAACTGCTGAAAATGAAAGACAAAACCCAACAAACAAAAAGACTTAAAAGCAGCCAGAACTAAAAGATGCACTACTTATCAGACAATGATTCCAATTACCACAGATTTTTCATCAGAAACCATGAAAGCCTGAAGGAAGTGGAATAATATTTTTTAAATGCTGAAAGAGAAGAACTGTCAACCCAGAATTCTATTTCCAGTGAAAATATCCTTCAGGAATTAAAGTAAAATAGTTTTTCAGATGAAGGAAAACTAAAAGAATTCGTTGCCAACAGACATGGTCTCAGAGAATTGTTAAAGGGAGACTTCAGACAGAAGGGAAATAACTCCAGAAGAAAATCTGGAACATCAAGAATAAACAAAAAGTCACAGAAATGGTATGTATTTGTGTACACATAATTAACTTTTCTTCTCCTTGAGTTCTTTAAAATGTGTTTGATGGTTGAAAGCAGTAAGTGTAACATCATCACTGAAAAGGTTATATTTAAACAAAGGCCCAAAGGAGATGGAGGAGTGAGCCATTGGATTATCTGGGGCCAGATTATTCCAGAGAGGAAGTACAGCAATGGGAAAAGCCCTGTATGGTAAGATCATTCCAGAGTGGAAGTACAGTAACTGGAAAGCAGTCTGGGGAACCTGATTATAAAGGGTCTTCTAAGCCAATAGAAAGGTTTTGGCTTTTACCCTGAGTGAGATGGGAAGATTTATGTGAGGAGTAACATAGCCTGAAGTGCATGATGATTTAAGAGCACTACTCTGGCATCTCATAGAGATTAGGCAGTAGTAGGACAAAAGTAGAAGCAAGGAAGTAGCTAAAGAGATTTTTATAATAATCCAGATGAGAGATAGTGATAGCTTAGACCATAATAATATCAATGGAATTGGAGAGAAGTAGTAGGATTCTGGATACTTTGTAGATATACATATCAGAATGTGCTCATGGATTGTTTTAGGAGTATGAGAGAATTCAAAGAAGATACCAAGGTTTGTTTCATTCTGTTTCGTTTCTGGGTTTTGTGGTGGGTTTTTGGCATGTGCAGTTGGAAGTATAGAATTGACATTTACTGATGTGGGGAAGAATGTGGGAGGAGCAGGTTTGGAGTAGTGGAAGGAAGATCAGGATTTTGGTTTGGTACCTTATTAAATTTGAAATGCCTATGAGATAAAGACTTGTATTGTTGAATAAGATGTTAGATACATAAGCCTAGGATTCAGGGGAGGGGTAGAGACTGGAAAGATGAATTTGGGAGTGTTAGTAAATAAATAAATGGCATTAAAGGCAATGGAACTACTGGGCTGGGATCACCAGGGGCATCAGTGTAGACAGAGAATAAAAGACATCCAAGACTCAGTCCTGGAATACTCCAACAGGGCCAGAATTCAGAGATCAGGGAGACAGAAAATAGCCAGAAAAGGAGAATGAGAAGAAGTGGCCAGTGAAGGAGAAGAAAACCAGAAAACTGTGGTGTCTAGAAATCAAATGGATAAAGTATTTGAAGGAAAGGGAAGTGATCAACCATATCAAAACACTGCGAATGTGGCAAATGGCTCGAGGACTAAGAATTGAACACTGGATAATTTTTAGAACACATTAGTGAGTTGTGACTTTGAGACTATCAGTTTTGAGGAGTGGAGGCTTCACTGAGGAGTGTTCAAGAAAAAAATAAGCAGAGGTAAGCTGTAGAGAGAGTCTAACAACTCTTTCAAGGAGATTATTTTTCTAAAAGGGAGGAAGAAAATAGAAGCCATATAAAATTAATGCACAGAAATCTCTTGCATCCCTATACACTAACAATGAAAGATCAGAGAGAGAAATTAAGGAAACAATCCCATTTACCATTGCAACAAAAAGAATAAAATACCTAAGAATAAACTTACCTAAGGAGGCAAAAGACCTGCACTCAGAAAACTATAAAACACTGATGAAAGAAATCAAGCATGACACAAACAGATGGAGAGATATACCATGTTCTTGGACTGGAAGAATCAACACTGTGAAAATGACTATACTACTCGAAGCAATCTACAGATTCAATGCAACCCCTATCAAATTACCAGTGGCATTTTTCACAGAATTAGAACAAAAAATTTTACAATTTGTATGCAAACACAAAAGACCCCAAATAGCCAAAGCAACCTTGAGAAAGAAAAATGGAACTGGAGGAATCAGGTGTCCCTGACTTCAGACTATACTACAAAGCTACAGTAATCAAGACAGTATGGTACTGGCACAAAAACAGAAATATAGATCAATGGAAAAAGATAGAAAGCCCAGAGGTAAACCCACACACCTATGGTCAAGTAATCTATGACAAAGGAGGCAAGGATATACAATGGAGAAGACAGTCTCTTCAATAAGTGGTGCTGGGAAAACTGGACAGCTACATGTAAAAGAATGTAATTAGAACACTCCCTAACACCATACACAAAAATAAACTCAAAATGGATTAATGACCTAAATGTAAGACCGGACACTATAAAACTCTTAGAGGAAAACATAGGAAAAACATTCTTTGACATAAATCACAGCAAGATCTTTTTTGACACACCTCCTAGAGTAATGAAAATAAAAACAAAAATAAACAAATGGGACCTAATGAAATTTAAGAGCTTTTGCACAGCAAAGGAAACCATAAACAAGGTGAAAAGACAACCCTCAGAATGGGAGCAAATATTTGCAAATGAAGCAACTGACAAAGGATTAATCTCCAAAATATACAAATAGCTCATACAGCTCAATATCTAAAAAACAAACAACCCAATCCAAAAATGGGCAGAAGACCTAAATAGACATTTCTCCAAGGAAGACATACAGATTGCCAACAAACGCATGAAAAGCTGCTCAGCATCAGTAATTATTAGAGAAATGCAAATCAAAACTACAATGAGGTATCACCTCACACCATTCAGAATGGCCATCATCAAAAAATCTACAAACAGTAAATGCTGGAGAGGGTGTGGAGAAAAGGGAATCCTCTTGTATTATTGATGGGAATGTAAACTGATACAGCCACTATGGAGAACAGTATGGAGTTTCCTTTAAAACTAAAAATAGAACTACCACATGACCCAGCAATCCCACTACTGGGCATATACCCTGAGAAAACCATAATTCAAAAAGAGACATGTACCACAAGGTTCATTGCAGCACTATTTACAGTAGCCAGACACGGAAACAACTTAAATGTCCATCAACAGATGAATGGATAAAGAAGATGTGGTACATATATACAATGGAATATTACTCAGCCATAAAAATGAATGAAACTGAGTCATTTGTAGAGATGTAGATGGACCTAGAGTCTGTCATACAGAGTGAAGTAAGTCAGAAAGAGAAAAACAAATATCGTATGTTAACTCACATATGTGGAATCTAAAAATATGGCCCAGATGAACTTATTTGCAGGGCAGGAATAGAGACACAGACATAGAGAATGGATGTGTGGACACGGGGGCGGGGGAAGGGGAGGGTGGGATGAATTGGGAGATTAGGTTTGACATAAATACACTACCACGTGTAAAATAGATAGCTAGTGGGAACCTGCGGTAAAGCACAGGGAGCTCATCTTAGTGCTCTGTGATGACCTAGATGGGTGAGAGGTCTAAGAGGGAGGGGATATATGTATACATATAGCTGATTCACTTTGTTGTACAGCAGAAACTAACACAAAATTGTAAAGCAATTATACTCCAATTTAAAAAAAAAAAGGAAAAGAAAATACAGGCCATAGCTGGAGGGAGATGGGGGTGGAAGTGCGCTTTTTAAGCTATTTCTATGTAGATGGGAATGATCAGCAAGGGAGGGAAGAACTAATAAGGGAGGTTGGTGAGAATTATTGGGGAAGAGGATGGAATCTGGACCATAACTGATGTGCTGGCTTTAGGAGTAACTACAGACCGTCTAGTGTCGTTGTGTCAGAAAAGGCAGAGTATCCGGGAGCAGAAACAATAGATATGGTGGGTGGGTGGCAAAGTTCTCTTTTGTTTGTCAGCTGAGAGAGAGTAGAGGGGACATTTGTGGAGGATTGAGAAGAGAGGAAATGAAGTAAAATAACGGCCAAGTTGAGTGGGGGAGTGAAGGGACTAGGAAAATGTAGGGGATGTAGGGTAGCCTCAGGGGCCACTTTAGGCTGGTGATGATCATTTTAAAGTGAGGCCAGTCAGTAGGGTTGCATGCTTTTTCTCTATCTTTATTGTTCTCAAATGTCAGCAGTGTGAGTCTTGGTGTGGACCATTTTCATTCATCGTGTTAGACACTTAGTATGCCCTTTTAGCCTAAGGACTCATGATATTCTTTGGTTCTGGGAAATATGCTTGGATAATTTCTTTGATAATTTTCTTCCCCCATCTCTCTCTCTCTTTCTCTTCCTCTCTCTCTTGCTCTCTCTCTCCCCTCTCGCCTCTATACTCTGGGAGATATCTTTGACCTTATCTTCCAGCTCTTCCAGTAAATTTTTTATTTTGGCAGTCATATATTTTTAATTACCACAAGGATTTTCCTGTTCTCTGGTCATTTTTACTTCATAGTGTGGTTGTTTGGTTTGAGCTTTTTTTGTATTTTAATTTTTTTTTAATTTTATTTTTTAATTTTAGTTTTAATGAGAGAAAGTTTAATGTAGTGATTAAAAGCACAAACTCATAGAGACACAGATGTAGAGAACAAACATATGGACACCAAGGGGGGAAAGTGGCAATGGGGGGGTGGGGTGGTGTGATGAACTGGGAGATTGGGATTGACATGTATACAATAATATGTATAAAATAGATAACTAATAAGAACCTGCTGTATAAAAAATAAATTAAATAAAATTTAAAATAAATAAATAAATAAAGAAATAAATAAAATTTGGGGGAAAAAAGAAAAAGCACAAATTCAGAAATCAAACCAGTTGAGTTCAGATCTCAACCCTGCCACCTACTGGTTATGTGAACTTGGGGAAGTCACTTAACACCCCTATGCCCGGTTTCCTCATCTCCAACATGAAGAATGATTATAATGGGTACCTCTTATGGTATTATGAGGATTAAATGAGTAAACGCATGTTTAAAAGAGGGTCTGTCCCAGAGAAGTGCTAAGGAAGTGTCAGTTATGGTGATGATAGGGGTGATGATGATGGTGGTGGTGATGATGATGGATATATATATTATTTTGAAGTTCTCTGGGGTTATTAGTTCATGTTTAGAAAGTTTTCTCCTGCTCCTTGAGTTAGCTCTGTTGTTCTGTTTGTTTACTTTCATCTTTATATTTCGCTGATGATTTTCCTGGTATACTTGGCAATCTGGTTGGACACTAGGATTTAAAAATATGGATCTGGTTGACTATCCAACTGGATATTGTATATGTAAGTCTCTTTCCCTGGTGGGCTTCTTCAAATGAGAACAAGGCTATAGGTCAGAGCTTTTGAGTATCAGGCTTTGCTTTAGGATTCAGGTTGGAAAGTCATCTGTAAAGGGAATCCTCTGACACTGTTGGTGGGAATGCAAATTGGTGTAACCACAATAGAAAACAGTACAGAGGTTCCTCAAAAAACTAAAAATAGAGTTGCCATATGATCCAGCTATCCCACTCCTGGTCATGTATCCAGACAAAACTATAATTCAAAAAGATACATACACCCTTATGTTCATAGCAGCACTATTTACAATAGCCAAGCCACAGAAACAACCTAAAAGTCCATCCAAAGATGAGTGGATAAAGAAGATGTGGTACATATATACAATGGAATACTACTCAGCCATAAAAAAAGAATGAAATAATGTCATTTGCAGCAACATGGATGAACCTAGAGGTGATCAAACTAAGTGAAGAAAGTTAGAAAGAGAAAGACAAATACCATATAATATCACTTATATGTAGAATCTAAAATATGACACAAATGAACATATCTATGAAACAGAAACAGACTCACAGACATAGAGAACAGACTTGTGGTTGCCAAGGGGGAGGGGGGAGGGGGAGAGGATGGATTGGGAGCTTGGGATTAGCAGATGCAAACTGTTATATATAGGATGGATAAACAACAAGGTTCTACTGTATGACACAGGGTACTATATTCAATATCCTGTGATAAACCATAATGGAAAAGAATATGAAAAGAAAATATATATATGTATAACTGAATCACTTTGCTGTACACCGGAAATTAACACAACATTAGAAATCAACTATACTTTAATAAACAATCAAAAATAAAAATCATCTGTAAGGCTGGGGCCAGAATGAGGAGGCCCGTGGGGTTCTGGTACCCACACTAGAAGCCCTAGATTGCCTCCCTTTCGTTAAGATACGAGCCCTGTGCCAAGGGTAGAGGGCAGTGAAAGCATATCACTCCTCCTTCTCCTTTACCACACCTGTTGACTCGTAGCCCAGAGCCTCTTATTTTTGACAGGAAGAGTGGCTTCCATCTCCTCTGCAGTCACCACCTGAATGTATTCTGGGCTTTGGCTCCATGTCCATTTCATTTATCAATCCACTTTCATCTAGTTTTAATTTTCCAAGGGTTTGGTTGAAATCTCTCATCTGCTGGTGATTTTGACCTCACTCTTTATTCCTTTGATATTATTATGGGTTTATTCATTTTTGCATTCCTTTAGCATCATCTTAATGGGGAGGTCATTTGAACCAGAAATTCTATTCATTTCTTGTGTAGAACAGTTTGGCATTCTCTTGGTGTCTGTGCCTCTTCCCAAAAGACATCCTCACCATCCACACACAAAGTAGCTTATCGAAGGTATTTTCTAAAGAAAAACAATTTCTTCCCTCAGACGAATGCTGGTATGATATACTTAAATCATATTTTTTCCAACTTGCTCTTTCTATGCAAACCACTCAAGATGGTGCCTGATTCATAGTAAGTGTTTGGTCCATATTATTTCCTCTTCCCCTCTTTGTAGTCTTTCCAGGCCACCACCAATGAGTTCTAATCACAGTCTACCAACATGCCTGCTCTCATCTGAATATTTTTATAGATTAGTGTTTATTTCTGGATAGGCTTTAGGTCTCTTTATGTGTGTTTCTTCATGTTTGTCTGTATTCCCTTTAAGGAAAATGAGGCCCAGAGACACTAAATGACTCACTCAATAAAGCAGAAGTAAAAAGTGGTGAAGCCAAGGATTAGAACCCTGTTGTCCACCACTACCCACTTCTCCTCTGGAGTTTCTGGAATCAAGATCAGAACCAAAGTCTGTCCTAATTTCAAAGCTAATGTGAATGGTTCCTTAGCAATTGCCCCTCCACCCCCAGCTCCACCTCAGAGGGAGCGAGGCTGAGTCAGGCACTAAGCGCTCCTAGAGGCTCAAAAATTCAGTCTGGGGACCACGTTTAGGCTGCTGAGGACTCTTTGCTCATAGAATGCTCAGGAAATTTGAGGAGACTCAAATTTCAAGGCCACCATTTGGTTAAATGGTCATCTGTGGGCCAGTAAGGGAACCTAATCATCAATCATTTTTGATGGGAAAATGTGTTCCCAAATAATACACAAGCAATTCATGAATGAGCTACATCTCATTTACAGGTCTGCTTGTTCTGTGAAGCAGGGCTTAAGGCAGGAGAAAAAAGAACAGAAATGGTAACCTCACAATACCTTTGAATATACTCCCCTACTTTGCATCCTCCGTCTTAAGGTGGCTGGTTTAGATTTTTGAAGGGGAATTCAAAGAGAAGAAGAAGGAAAGAAAGAAAAGAAAGGAAAGGAAGGAAGGGAGGGAGGGAGGGAGGAAGGGAAAGGTGGAGGAAAAGAGGTTAAGGGAATCTTGAATCATGTATACCCAGTAACAAAGAAAATACCTAAATTAAATCTACTACTACAAGAACTAGGGTTCTGCTGCCTTCCAGTCGCAGGCCTTGATGTCAGGACCAGCCTCAGACTCCCATCCCCTGCCATGCAGGGGCTACTGACCTCTCAAGGTCATTGCAATGCCATGGAGCATGATTTCATTTCTGGAAGACCCCATCAGATTTGAAACGATCTTCCTGAGGGAGACAGTCTTCCACTCAGCAGGATTTGAGGAAGGGGAACGCAGCCTAGCTGGGCCTCCTCCCCACCTTCACGCTCTTCACCCCTCCCCCGTAGGCAGAAAACCTGGCGCTGCTCCGCAGTCCCACGCCTTCTGCATCCTCAGCTCAACAGGCAGCTTCGGCTCCGTGGCTACAGGACGAGCACACTCGCTCTCCCACCCCGCACCGCTCCCCACACACAGTCTAATTAAATGTCTGTGGAGCTGCAACTGAGCTCTTCATGCTCAGAACCTACGGCTAAGGGCAAGAGGCCCCCGTCGGTTAAAGGAGGAGGATAGCAAAGGATATTTTTTTTTTCAAGAGACTAACAAAACAGAAGGTGCCGTTTGTGCTACCTTTGATTTGAAAAACCATTTTAAAAAATTTCGTTTTAAGAAACAACTACAGACTAAGGAAGAGGAGGGTGATTACCCACGGGCGGAGGACCGGGTCAGTGGAGGAAGGAGAATCTGAAAATAAAAAGGCAAGCAGGCAGCAGGCTGCAAGAGACGAGGGAAATGGGTGGGCGGGAGACTTCGTCCCTATTTTGTCTCTAATGCTTGTGAAAACGTCCACTCCTCAGGCTAGAGCAGACTGACCCCATGGGTGATGGGTCTGAACAGAGAGGCTCGTCTCTTCGCCTCTTGCAAATAAATCTGAGCTGATGCAGCGGGGTGGACCGGGCTCAGTGAAGGGGCCGCAGAGGTCCATCCGCGCACATGCTGTTCTCACTCCCTCATTCAGGAGAGTTCAACCAGCCTGCTGGGAGGAAGATGCCCAGGCCTGAGCCACACCCAGTAGGACCCAGAGCCTTGAGAAGAGGCCATGGAAGACTGGGGGCGCATTAGAGCTTGCATCTACTCAGGCTTTTCCAGAATCTCAGAATCTGTACTTCAGACAACCGGGTCTTTGAAGCCCCAACTCTTCTGAGAGTCACCGGCCTGGCCTCTTTGGGTAGAACACGTGTAAACAAAGCAATCTTGGGAGGCTTCCCTGGTGGCGCAGTGGTTGAGAATCTGCCTGCCAATGCAGGGGACACGGGTTCGAGCCCTGGTCTGGGAGGATCCCACATGCCGCGGAGCAGCTGGGCCCGTGAGCCACAATTACTGAGCCTGCGCGTCTGGAGCCTGTGCTCCGCAACAAGAGAGGCCGCGACAGTGAGAGGCCCGCGCACCGCAATGAAGAGTGGACCCCGCTTGCCGCAACTAGAGAAAGCCCTCGCACAGAAACGAAGACCCAACACAGCCAAAAATAAATAAATAAATAAATAAATATAATAATAATAATAATTTTAAAAAAGCAATCTTGGGAGGCTCACAGCTGCAGACAGAGAATGAGGCTGAGGACTAGAGGGAATCATTTCCAGGGAGCAAGGTGCACGTGCAGCAAGACCACAGCCCAGGCTGGGCCCAAGGCTTCGGGGAGAACGCAGTGATGGGGAAGAGAGTGCTGTGTGTCAGGAGGAGGGAGGGAAAGGGGAGAAGGACAGAGGACTAAAGATACAAAAAGGGAAGAAACCACCATTAACTGAGGGTTGTCATATGCTCAGCTCTCATGACAACCTCAGAATGTAGCTTTTATCATTCCCATTGTAGAGATTAGAAAACTGAGATTCCAGAAGCTAAGCATTTACTCTAGGTCACCTAGTGAAAGGTGGAATCCAGATCGGAACTGAAATATGCCTTAATTCCAAAGCTAATGCTCATGTTTCCTTAGCCATTGCCCCATCACACCCAAATTCATCCCCCCCACCCCAACCTCCGTATGTGACTTTATTCCAAGCATCACGTAATCTGGCCGTTTTCTGGGATCTGAGTGGAAATGCGTAGAAGTTCAGTCACTAGCTGTGTTAGGAACATTGATTCTGGAAAATGACAACACTGTGAAGAGGACCCAGGAGGTGGAGTATCCATCCACCCACGCTTTTAACCCCTGATTACCTATCAGTGCATCACTGATGTACCCACCCCATCTGTGCCTCAGTCCCCACCCTTAGCTTCAGGAGGCCTTCACAGCCTTCTCCAAGCCCCAGCTCTCTTCCTTCCTCTGTGTTAGGCCATAAAGCATTCTCTTCAATTATTTCCCTACTCATCATTTCCGAACAGCCAAACCAATAGCGCTGCTCCGTGGGTTATGTGCTGTATGTCACTGTGCTGTGAAATATTAAGCCTTCACAATAGGTCCGAAGTCAGCGATGCACAATCCTTTAATGGTTTAGCTCACTCCGGCTATTTGAAAGTGGCATAATATTGCTATTTTTAAATAAATGGGATCTGTATTAATGAGAGCCGACCTCTCTTGCCGTGCCGGGCTTCTGTCTGCATTGAGCCTACACTGGGGATTCAGCAAGAGAGGGAGGGGAGAAAACAGCTTTTCAAAATGGGAACCAAGCAGCACTTTAAATAATGCTCACAGATGCTAATCATCTTGGGGGAAGGGGGTGGTGAGATGATTATTTGAGTGAATAATAGATTTCATTTTCAAAAAAGATTTAGAGTCTTGATATTGAGAAGAAGGGGGGTAGGAGTGTGTGTGTGTGTGTGTGCACTCAGGGGGCAGGCATAATCTAGCATGGGTTGGATTGTGCTGACAGGGGCATGTTAAGATGAGGAGAATAATTGTGCTTTTGGAGGTTTGGGAGAGTAGCCTCTGAGGGATGGGCAGGAAGCCATCTTGACCAGCTATGGAGACAGTAGTGGATAAAGAAATATCCCCTTGAATAGGGATAGACCAGGCTCTGATATCTCCACAGGTGGAAGATTCTGGAACTTTGAATTCCCGTTCCCCAAGTGAAGAATGGCAGGAAAAATGAGAGCTCTCCCAGGCTCCTCCCCTGTGTTCTGGCAGCCTTACGTCTCATTGCCAGGCAACAGGTGCAAAGTAATACATCAGGCTCAGTGGGGCCCCTCTGCTCCTTGAGACTTAATATTGTGTTTGGAGATGTTGAGGAGGTAACCAGGGCCAGGACATCTTGGACTCAGAGTCCCCGATTGCCCCTGGGGATACTGATAAAATTGCCTCTTCCTCAGTTGCAAGCTGGAGCTATAGCAGCAGACTGGTATGGGGCAAGGGGACATCAGAAGTGGAAAGTGGGAGGTGTAGAAAAGGACTTGAGAAAAAAGGCTAATGAGAGAGAAGGAAGGTGCCTCTCCTGGAGAATCTGGCCAGGAGAATGAAGAATCAGCAGGCCAGCAGCTCCATCACCTGTGTGCGTGAGACTCAGAGTTAAAAACAACAGCTCTAATAGGTAGCTTCTCCAGAAGGAGACTGCCCTTCTTCTTCCTTTTTAGGAGGCTAGACATTCTGCTTTTAAAAGAATACATGAGTTTTCTGGGGATGTCACGTACAGCATGTTGACTATAGTTAACAATACTGTGCTGTATATTTGAAAGTTGCAAAGAGAGTAGATTAAACGTTTTCACCACACACACAAAAATGGTAACTATGTCGGGTGATGGATGTGTTAGCTAAACTTACTGTGTACACTTGCTGTCCTGTCTCTCCCAGGTCCACTCTGCTCCTGCCCCTTCCTGGGCTTAGGGTCACCAGATTTAGCAGCAACAGCAAACAAATATTTTTTTTTAGTATAAGTATCTCCCAGGCACTGGATGGGACATACTTATCCCACAGATGATTCCTCTTTGACCTAAAACTCAAAATCTGACTGGGAGTCCTATGATTTATTTGGGGTCCACAGTGTGACACATCACTGAGTGAAGCCTCGGAGAATATCTCATGTTCTGGGGATGGCTCCTTCATCGGACACTTACTGAGCACCTCCTGTGTACCAGGCTCTGGCAGTCATTCTCATTTCACAATATATTTGAATTTCATTTCAAATTATTATGTTGTATACCTTAAACTCACACAATGTTATATGTCAATGATCTCTCCATAAAGCTGGAAAAAAAAATTTTAAATATAGTAAGGAAAAATCACCCTTTCTCCAACCCCTCTTATTAGTTATCTATTGTTGTATAACAGAGACCCCAAGACTTGGTGACTTAAAATAACACACTTTTATTTGCTCACATTTTCTGGGGATCAGGCATCCAGGCACACCTTAGCGGGATGCCTCCCCCTCAAGTTCTCTCAAAAGGCTGCAGTTGTGGTGTTGGTTGGGTTGCTGTCTCGTATCAAGGCTCAACTGGGTAAGGATCTCTTTCCACATCTTCTCACTGGGAAGACTCAGTTCATTGCAGGCTTTTTGACTGAGGGCCTCAGCTCCTGGCTGGCATTGTCTGGGGGCCTCCCTGGGCTCCTTACCACATAGGCCTCTCTGTAAAGCAGCTCAAAATATGCCAGATGACTTCCTTCAGGGTGAGTCTATTGGTAACCTAATCTCAGAAGTGACATCTCACCACTTTCTTTGTTATTGAAGCATAGTTGATTTACAATGTCGTATTAATTTCAGGTGTACAGCAAAGTGATTCAGGTATATATATGTATTCTTTTTCAGATTCTTTTCCATTATAGGTTATTACAAGATATTGAATATAGTTCCCTGTGCTACACAGTAGGACCTTGTTGTTTATCTATTTTATGTATAGTTGTGTGTATCTGTTAATCTCAAGCTCCTAATTTATCCCTCCCTCACCCCTTTCCCCTTTGGTAACCATTAGTTTGTTTTCTATGTCTGTGAGTCTATTTCTGTTTTGTAAATAAGTTCATTTGTATCATTTTTTTAGATTCCACATATAAGTGATATCATATGGTATTTGTCTTTCTCTGTCTGACTTACTTCACTTAGTATGATAATCTCTAGGCCCATCCTTGTTGTTGCAAATGGCATTATTTCATTCTTTGTTATGGCTGAGTAGCATTCCATTTTATATATATATATACCACATCTTCTTTATCCATTCATCTGTTGATGGACACTTAGGTTGTTTTCATGTCTTGGCTATTGTAAATAGTGCTGCTATGAACATGGGGTTGCATGTATCTTTTCAAATTAGAGCTTTCGCCCTTTCCAAATATATGCCTAGGAGTGGGATTGCTGGATCATATATTAACTCTATTTTTAGTTTGTTAAAGAACCTCCATACTGTTTTCCATAGTGACTACATCAATTTACATTCCCACCAATAGCATAGGAGTGTTCCCTTTTCTCCACACCCTCCTCAGCATTTATTATTTGTAGATGGTTTTATGATGGCCATTCTGACTGGTGTGAGGTGATACCTCATTGTAGTTTTGATTTACATTTCTCTAATAATTAGTGATTTTGAGCATCTTTTCATTTGCTGTTAACCATTTGTATATCTTCTTTGGAGAAATGTCTATTTAGGTCTTCTGCCCATTTTTTGATTTGGTTGTTTGTTTTTTAGCTCATATTGAGCTAATGAGCCGCTTGTATATTTTGGAAATTAGGCCCTGTCAGTTGCATTATTTGCAAATATTTTCTCGCAGATCATAGGTTGTCTTTCCTTTTGGTTTATGGTTTCCTTTGCTCTTCAAAAGCTTATAAATTTGATTAGGTCTCATTTGTTTATTTTGCTTTTGTTTCTTTTGCCTTGGGAGACTGACCTAAGAAAACATTGCTACAATTTATGGCAGAGAATATTTTGCTTATGTTCTCTTCTAGGAGTTTTATGGTGTCATGTCTTATATTTAAGTCTTTAAACCATTTTGAATTTATTTTTTGTGTGTGGTGTGAGGGAGTGTTCTAATTTCATTGATTTACATGTAACTGTCCAGCTTTCCCAACACCACTTGCTGAAGAGACTGTCTTTTCTCCATTATATGTATATTCTTGCCTCCTTTGTTGAAGATTAATTGACAGTAGGTGTGTGGGTTTATTTCTGGACTCTCTATTCTGTTCCATTGATCCATATGTCTGTTTTTGTACCAAAACCACACTGTTTTGATTATTGTAGCTTTGTAGTATTATCTGGAGTTTGGGACATCCCACCACTTTTGCTGTATTTTAATTGTTGGAAAGAAGTCACTAGGTCCAACCCACAGTCAAGGGGAGGAGCTTACAAAAGCATATGAATTTCTGGGCTCAGGGATTATTTGGGGACACTTTAGAGGTTCCTACTATATACCTTCTCCTCCTTCAACAACAATTTTCAGAGAATAGGTCACAGTAAGTCCTCTCAGGGCAGGATTGTGTCTTCTTCACCAGTGCATCCCCATTTCTTAACGTGGAGCCCAGAGGAGAGGACCTCAGCCCTCCTGTCCAGCTAAGACCCAGCCTCATGAGCCTAGTGGCTTGTGAGGGCATTTTCCAGCTCAGTGAGATCCATGGTCTGAGGTCTAGTGTCATCCCTGAGCTGGGTGTGGAGTCATGACCAACTCTCTCTATTTATTCCCTTTCATTACCCTACACTGCACCTTCTCTATCTCCCAATAACTTCTTGGTAAAACAGGGAGAAGCCAGAGATATCACAAGGCATGATGATGAGTATCAAGTAAGAAGGCAGGGCTAGACAGAGAAGTAGAATAGAGAGTAAAAAGAGAATAGAAAGAGAAAGCATCCTAAGCTGTTACCTTAGTGAAAATGAGACACAAACATTTATTAAACATTTCTTAGGCACTGGAAACTTTCTCACATTTGTTCATTTAATCTTCATAAGTTTTCAAGGTAAACATTTCTATTAACTTTCCGTAGTTCAGAGAACTGAAATTCACAGAGGGCTAGGGACATGCTCAAGTTTCCACAGCTGGTGGATAACAGAACCAGAATTCAAGCCCAGGCTTTTGAAGACCACTTAGGGCTCTTTCCAGGCTAACAGGATGAAGATGATGGAGAGGAGGGAATGTCAGTCTACTCATACTGATAGTTAGTATCACAAGGGTTGTGTTGTGGTGGTGGTGGTGATTATTCAGAGTTAAACAATGGAGTTAAACAATTACACAACTCGGGGGGGAGGCATGTTCCCATTACAGAAAACAATAACAAGTTGACAGACAAAGATGAGAAGAGAGACAGTCTAATGAGCCACCATACAGCCGTACTTGGTTTGTGATCCAAACCAACCCTATCCCTGGCAAATCTCCCTCCTTGAATTCAGACATGGCTCTGCATGACCTTGACTGAATCCCAAAGTTACAAATGAAGACGTATAGCTAATGAAAAGACTTTTCATGACCATGCTGAAGATCCCCAGGAGAGTTCCAAGGATGGTACAAGCAAGGGCAGCCCTCCTTACGGATAGAGGGTGGACAGAGTCTCTCAAGATAATTAAGGGAAGCAGAAATGCATCCTTTTGTATGTAAAAGTTCTGGAGTGTTTGTTTGTTTTTAAATATTTGGTTTCATTATCACAGAGCCATAAACCTAAGCTCATGATAGGAAAGGGAGTCCCTGATTTTTTTCTAGAAGGAATTGAAATTGAAGGGAGATTGGTGGGGTTCTGGAGGAGACAGTGTGAAGGAAAGACTACCTTCCTTACTACATTGCCATGCCACTTTGCAGTCCCTCCCAACACACACACACACGGACACACACACACACCACCTACCCACATCTGAAGACACTCCTTTCCTTTTCCATTCATGGCATGTACTTAAATATTGAGGACCTTCTTCATACTCTGGTTTCCCCAAGACCAATCAATTCTGGTAGCCCACGGCTCCTGAATGTGTCCACCTAAACAAGCTCTGCATGGGTGTCAGCAGATGCTTGAAATGATCTCATCCCAGGAAGGAAAGACCATACTCCTCCCCTTGTTGGTAGACAGCCTCCACCAAACTCAGCCCCAGCCAACGTTGATCCAGCCTCTGCTACTCTTGGTGGTGAGTTTCAGCACCTGAATGTTATTTTCTTGAATTTCACCAACTGCTATATAAATTCATATGTGCTGAGGCAAGGGAGAAACATGCATTTCGCTACCAGTAAAACGTAGTGATAAATACAGTCATTGACTAGGAATCTTCTTTTTAAAACTTAGCAAAAGTTAGAGGGCAAACTTGTTTGGAAACAATTTAAAAATTGACCACCAGATATTAAATGCACCTTGAATCTATCACTATTTTGTTTGTTTCCATTGCTTTTCCCCTATGATCCTGCCCCACCCCCAGCCACGAACATTTGAAGATGCAGGAAAAGGACAGAGGAGGGAAGGTCAGGAAACCTGGGTTCAAGTCTGAATCTGACCACCCTGTAACCTTCATCTTGTCGCAATATCTGCAGGCAAAGGACGAAGAGGTGGGACTGGGTTTTGTCTAAGTCTCATCCAGCTGTGTTTCTATGAACGATATGTATGCACTGCCATGACAAGGAGATGAGATACATTGCAATCACTGGGTTATGCCATTGCTGTCAGGAAGAAGTGCCATGGCCTCCTCACCTGGGCTGCCGCCACCGCCTCCGTTGTTCAGAGAACACGGGGAATTTTACAATTGGCAGGTCCTTAGCTTAACTTGTAGCTCCCAGGAGCTGGCTGTCAAGGGAGAGTTTCACGTTGCTGCCAGTGCCATCTGAATTGCTAATACAAGAAAGATGCAGATCCCTGTGGGAGGCCCCCTACGCCTGACCCCACAGGGGCTGCTGCCATTCCACTGGTGCACCAGTCTCCCAAACCACGTGCTGCTTCCCGGCGCGGCGCTAGCCGTATTCAACACAAAAACACTGCCCTGACAAATGGAGTTCAGCCCCTCCAGCCCCTCAGGCTCAGAGTGCCAGTCAAATCTATTTCACATACCTCCTGCTTGCAAAGCAGTCTCCAGCTACTTGGGCTAAAATGCTTAGGGCTCTTGGTTTCTGGAGACAGATGCCCACCCCATCCCGTGAACAACTTATGTAGAGACCCATCCGTGAATGCCACCAACCAGAGAACGGGTGCTGAAAGGCTTGGGTCTGAGTGTTAGAGGCAAGAAAGGTGTGGGTTGGGGACAGTGGTCACTGTCCTTCCCACCATATTTCTTGAGCTGGACAGGAAAGTGTTCACCTCCCTGTTTGCCAGCCTTGATTATGGCGTGTATAAGCTAGGGGATCAAGGAGCAAATTTCAGTTTTGGAGTAAGGTGAGACAACGTAAAGATCAAAATAATCACGATGAGGTGATCATAATCACGATGAGGTGATCATCGTGAAAAGAGAATTCATCGTGGGAATAAAGGGTTTGTACCCACAAAATGGAGTTCCATAACAAACGTTCCACCCTGAGAGCTTGGCCATCCTGTCTCCAACACTCTGTTCCAGCCATCCTGTTTACAGGATGTAAAGTGCCTTTGCACTTTCTCTAGAATGCCCTTCTGTTGCTTTAAAATATTATCTCCCCATTAATGATGAAGGGATCCATTCGATGCGGATTTGTCTATAAATCACCTTGTGGAGGACTTGAAGCCTTCCACCCATCCTCTCCCTTCGAGCAAAGTCAATCATCTCCTTTTTTGTGCCAGCACTGTATCCTTACATACCCTGATGGCGTAACTTGACACACCTGTTTGATTCCTGTTTATGGTTTGTCTTTCCTGGTAGCCCATAGGTCACTGAGCACGGGGGCTGGATATTACTTCTTACTTTTCCACGGTGCTTAACACAGTGCATGGCACACAGAAGTGTTCATGATTATTTATGGAATAAATGAATAAATGGATGAATGAGGAGTAAACAGTGAAGTTGTGCATAGATTCTCATCCCTGACCTATGGTCACAGTCACAAGAAATGTGGTGTCGCTGCTTGGTAACCTTGCCTTACGATATGGGTCTAAACTTTTAACCCATTTGTTCTCCCATTATCTGTAGTGGGGACACCAGGAATCCTCTAGCATCCTAGAAACAATTGCTCTCACCCTGAACAGTGAGACAATCTGGTTGCCTGGCCCTGAGCAGTTATATGACACCCTAAACTCCCATCATCATCCATCAGGACTGATTTGGGAGCTAGTAGAGGAAATATATCCATTAAGCCAGTGCTGAGTCACAGTAACTGCCCTCTTACTGTGGTTTGAATAATCAACCGCCATTACGAACATCCAACAACCAATGGAATTGAAGGCACTTCCTCCCCCCTTCCTCCCTCTTTTCCCTCCACCCCAGCCAGATTTAACAAGAGGGCTCATGATACTCCATCTCCACTCATGAAAACATCCACTGGACGTTCCCAATCGGATGAGGAGGGTTTATGGAGGCAAGCAGGCTGGGGGCTTGGATCCCTGACTCGGCAGCCCGTGTCCCCGTGTTTGCACACCAGAGGTGTCCTCTTCAGTCAGCTTCTCACAACTCAGGGAAAACACCTGCATCGGCCATTGCTCATCAACAAGAAAGAGACCAGTTTCCAAGATGCCACCTGATTTCCAGACCCCTTCCTCCCTCCTTTCTGAAGCACGATGTAATCTCTCCCCTGCCATATAATAAATATTTCACTTTCAAATTCCGATTCATTAAAGGAATCCCAGGAGGGAGAAATAATAAGGTGTCGCTTTACAGCCCAAATAAAACAGTGAAAGATGTATTCTATAATTTATACTTCCGACTTTAGGTTGAGCTAATTCATATATCATTTTCAGTTAGGGACCCAAAATGGTGCTGTGTCAGCATATTGGCTGAAAAATAACTTTTTGTATTATTTTATGCCTTTCAGTAACGTGCCCTGGTTATCATACATCAGCACTAGGTTGAGTTCCAGTGTCTTGGCAGCTCCTCCGAAGTCATTCTCTTTCCTAACCAATGTGACTTTCCCTCTTCAATATAGATGGTGCCCCTTGGCTGCACACACACACACACACACACACACACACACACACACATTCTCCCAGGCACAAAAGCAGAGCTCCAACTGGAATCAGCTTTGCTGGAGCCATTTCTCTTACCATTATTACCAAAACTTCACTATTCTTCACCTCTGAGGATGAGAAAACTAAATCAGCCTCAGTTGGAAACAGGCTGTATGGTATTTTTCCAATAGAAATACAATCTTACACGTATGTAGCCCTTTAAAGCTGGGGGTTTGGCAGGGATCAGTTTTGGGATGGGGTACAAAAAGGCATGTGTTCAAATTCCAACTCTTTCTCTTACTAGCTGGGGATTCTTGAGCAAGTTGTTTAATCTCTTGAAACCACAGTCTTCTCATCCATAAAATGGGGAGATAATAATAATAGCTAGCCAAACAGAGTTTAGAGAATTTTAAATGAGGTGAAGGTAGTAATCAAATCACAGTGGGAACTGATTGTGTGTTTACTATGTACACACACACACACACACACACAACAGACAACAGACACTGGGTTTGCACTTTAGGTGGATTATCTCATCAACTCTCATTGCAACCCCATGAACTTGGTACTGTTGTGCTTGTCATTCTGAAGATAAGGAAACTGAGGCTTAAGAAGTTAAACAATTTGTCTAAGATGGCTAAGTTTTGCATTATAGGTATTTAGAAAATAATACTTTCACTTGGTATCTGTTTACAAGGCATTTTTAAAAACATCTCATCTGATCCTGTGATAGTGCTAGGAGGAAAGCAAGTCAGGACATTTACTATGAGAAAATATGTCCACCTGCCTGTACCTCCGTATTGCCTAGGTCTTGTGGTTTTTCTCACCACTTCACAATAGCCCTTTGGTTCAGACATTTAGTGAGTCCTTGGGATCTCTGGACTCCTTCAGGTCAAGCAGGTAAAGTATGTCAATCACCCTTCCGCTCAGCTGATCTCTGGTTACTCCATTTGTCCTGAAGAACCGTATTGAGACTGATCCTCTGTCCCAGCTGATCCCCCATAGACAAAGCTAGCCCTTCTCTGCCTGGAGAAATCAGAAGAGGACCCCAAGAACACTCCAGGTTACGGGGCTCACCAGTAGTAGAGGCATTAGGCAGACACGCCATCCTGACAAAGGTCTTTTGAGATGCGCTTGTACATCACCTAGGTTTACCCTTCCTTTTCCAGATCATTTGGTGGAGACCCACAGAGTTAAAGTGGCTTGAACTTACACCAGATGGAATTAGTCCCAAGGCCTGAGCCTGGGACACCGGTCTCATTCTCTCCAATATACTGTGAACCCTCCCCATCCAAGCCCTGAACAAGCAGTCCTGGGAGTCAATGTTTAGTAATAATGTTAGTAACAGAAGTAACAACAACAATAATAATACGAGGCACGTGCTCTGTGTCAGGCACTATGTTTGATACTCTCTATGTATTTGTTCATTTAATCCCTACAACAAACCTGAGGGAATAACAACCCTATTATTCCCCTTTTACAGTTGAAAAAAATGAAGACAAAAAATTAATTCTCCTGCAGTACATCCAGACAATGGAATATTATTTAGCTCTAAAAAGAAACGAGCCATGAAAAGACATGGAAGAACTTTAAATGCATATTGCTAAGTGAAAGAAGCCAATCTAAAAGGACGACATACTGTAGGATTCCAACTATATTACTTACTGGAAAAAGCAAAACTATGGAGACAGGAAATGACCAGTGGTTGCCAGGGGCTGGAGAAGGAAGGAAGGGAGGAATAGGTGGAGCCCAGAGGACTTTTAGGGCAGTGAAACTACTCTGTATGATACAGTAATGTTGGCTACATGTCATTACACATTTGTCAAAATCCTTAGGCTGTACAACACCAAGAGTAAACCCCAATGTAAACTATGGGCTTTCAGTGATAAAGACACCTCAGTGTAGGTTCATCAGTTGTAAGCAACGTACCACTCTGGTGCGGGAGGTTGATAATGGCGGAGGCTGTGTGTGGGAGCAGGGGTACGTGGGAGCTCTCTGGACTTTCAGCTCAATTTCCTGTGAATCTAAAACTGCTCTAAAAAAGAAAGCCTATTTAAAAAATCCCTAACAAAAGAGAAGAAAAATGAAAAAAATTTTAAAGTTAAATAAAAATGTTGTAATCTTTCAAATTAAAAAAGAAGGAAATGAACTCTCAAGCTATGAAAAGACATGGGGGGATCGTAAATGCATATGACTAAGTGAAAGAAGCCCATCTGAAAAGGCTACTGTATGATTCCAACTACATGACATTCTGGAAAAGGCAAAACTATGGATACAGTAAAATGATCAGTGTTTGCTGGGAGCTGAAGAAGGAAGGAAGGAGGGAAGGAAGGAAGGAAGGAGGGAGGGATGAAGAGGAGGAGCATAGGGGATTTGGAGGGCAGCGAAACTAATCTAAGATACTGTAATGGTGGATACATGGCATTATACGTTTGTCAAAACCCATAGAATGTACAACACAAGGAGTGAACCTATAATGTAAACTCTGGAATTTAGTTAGTATTAATGTATCAATATTGGTTTATCAATTTTAATAGGTGTACCACACTAACACTGTTAGATGTTATTAATAGGAAAGGTGTGTGTGTGAGGCAGGGGACAAGGGTATATGGGAACACTCTACTTTCTGCTCAGTATTTCTGTAAACTTAAAACTGCTCTAAAAAATAAAGTCTATTATTCAAAACAAAAGAAAACAAACAAACAAAAAATAACTTTCAGAAAGTGGGCAGCCAAGATTTAAACCTAGACTTTTTCTGGTTTTAAATTCCAATGCCCCTAGATTTTAGGTCAAAAGACTCAACAAGCCTTTAATTTAAACTCTGTATCTGAATTCTTCTTTTCTCATCCTTAAAATGGGGATATAAACAATAATACCTCTCTCTGAACCCTTACTCAGAGAGTTTCAACAAAATGGTTTACTGTAAAGAACGGGAAAACAATTTATAAACTGTAAAGTGCTATGCAAATTCAAGAAATGACCATCATTGCTCTGGAATTCTGCCTATTGGTCCATAACAGGGATGTGGTTCTCTGGGAGCTGCTGCCACACTCTCTGGAGGAAGCTGTGTGAAAAGGCTCATAATTACCCTCCCCTTTGCTGGGACATGGGCCTCATGTGATTGGGCTCCAAGGGAGGGCTGAGTCTCCTGACACCTAAGGGGTGGATCAGCTGAGGAGAGAGAAGCTGTGGGTCCACAGCTTGGAGCAGAAAGGAGAGAGAATGTGTGTGTGAGAGAGAGAGACAGACAGGGAGAGAGAGGGAGAGAGAGGACAGCAGCATGAGAATGTTCATTCATCATGAGAGCGATTTCCCTGTTAATAAAGTGACCTTGTGTAAAGAGCTCAACTTCTCACAGCTCTCGCATCATTAGGAGAGGGACACTTGCCGATCGATCGTGACCACACGGGCTGCTGAACCAGGGCAAACTGCCACCACTGAAAGAATTATATGTGATTCAGCCCAGCCCCGGGATCACACAGAGACTGGGTGGGGGGAGGGAGACGCTTCTCACTGAGACCCTTGAGGGCAGAGCAGCAGACTGGATCCTGGGCAATGGTGAACTGAGGATGGAGACTCCCCCCAAAGACCGCAAGGCTTGCTGCCTCCAGACCATGCTCTGCCTGCCCAGAAAGTGTCTGTAGTTGGTTCTTGGCCAATCCCCAGAAACAGAGGTCTAGGGTACGCAGGACCTTAATTCTTGGGTCTGTAACATAAAAACAGTCAATAAAGACCACAGAGCTTCAGCCTTTTTCAAGCTCCCTTGGGTTCTGCCTGACCATATCATGGGTCAGCACATCCAGATTCCTGGTTGAAGGACCACCATTGCCATAGCATTCAAGCCGCTAAGAGAAAAGGAAACTACCTGTATCTCCACTCCAACAGAGGGAGACCAGAGTAAGCCCAGCACCTCCTCAGTGGAACCCAGGAGAGGGAGCTGGGAGATGGGGGGAGGGGGTGCTTGTGTCAGTCTGGACCACAACCTTGCTGTGTGATCTGGGACACCTCTCTTCACCTCTCTGAGTGAGGGTTAAATCAGTTGATCTCCAAGGAGCCATCTGGTTTTAAGAGTTCCAATTATGAGTTGGGCTTCTCTTAACTAAACATATAGATATTAAAGCAATTTTTTAAACTGATAAACTGAGCAGTTGGAGTGGAAAATCATCCTCATATTAATGCAACACTCTACTCTCTTCCGCAATTGTGTTTCTCTGCCCTCTGATGCTGAGATACGGTATTTGCCAATTTTTGAAATTTTACAAAAGATCTTATTTTCTACAAAGACAAAAGACATCTTTTAACCCCCTTTTCATGTTTTCTTGGGTCTGGAATCCTGAGAGAGGGAAGTCTCCGTCTTCCAGGGAAAAAAGGACATTACACAAGAGAATCAAACCCACCATCACCCTGTTTCTCTTTCCTAATAGAAGCTTCCAATTCCCAGGCAGTGCTCTAAGCCCTGAAATTAACCCCCATTATGTTGCATAGCAGCCAGCCTCAAACACACACAATGCAACCAGAGGGCTTTTTGATGCACTGACACAATTTGGGGAACATAACTTCTTTCTTACTTTCTCTTCAATGGAATCGTTCCTACCTTTTGTCCCAATTCTTTAAGGGCTGCTGCTCTCAGCCCAGCTATCACTGAATCTTCACAGAGGTGGTAGTTTAAAAAAGACTCAAGTTCTTCCCCTTCCCAGGAGCATCTGCGTTTTGACAGGGAAATCTTCACGTTTAAAACCTTCGATGTCAAGGAATGAATCTCTAATGGTAGAATTTCAAACATTAGGATAGATGATGGGAGAGCTCTTTTGTGGCTAGGGGAGACACACCGGGACGTTATCTTCTCAATCCACTCCTCACACCGACATGTGGCCCACCTGTGGAACTTTGGAGAAACTTGAACTGCTTCTCACTCACTAAAGAAAGTGACTATCCGTGCCCCATTCTACCGTTCCCTTCTGTTACAATGCGAAGGACCTGGGTTAGACCTGAAGCATGTCCTAATGAGGAAAAAAGTGAGTTCTGGAGCCAGTGATGGACCACCTCTCTTGAGACTGTGTAAGCCCATCTAGATGAGGGGCCGGGGTGGTGGCGGGGCAAACCTGGCCCAAGGACCAACCTCTTTGGAGATATTTATTCATATAACTCCAAATAAAAGTAAACAGAGTAACTTACTTCCTCAAATAATGATTGAGATCCAACTTTTTAAGAGGCACTGAGTGGAAAGTCAGGTGAGGAGCAAAGAGTGGTGAGGGCAGTTTTGAAAAAAAAGTAAAATTGTACTACTGTCCTTAAGGAACTCAAAGTCTAGCGGCCAAGATGGCCACATCCACAGCACACCATAACACCTCACGTTATATATGACATGAACAGAGTGCCATGGGAGCCCAGAAAGGGGGCACCTCATTCCACAGGGATGCCAGGAGAAGCTTCAAAGACACATTGGAACTTTATACTGAAGGATGAACGAGAGGAAGGAAATGAGCAAAGTCTTTCCAGAGATAGAAAGCAGTAAGTACGAAAACACAGAGGCTTAAAGGGTATGGTAGGCTGGGAACTACAAAGATAATAGTAATAATAATAATAATTTGACTGATGAGCAATATCTTCCTTAAGATATCTTCCAAGAGTCTCTCCTTTCTCCAGGTAGATGTCTGTGCATGTACCAAGGACATCCACCAGCTGCTCTGAGTAGGAAGCTTACTAGTAAGAAGCCAGCCTGAAACTGTGGGCTAGAGGTAGACTGTGGCAGGCCTAGAATACTGTGTGAAGTCTGGGAGCTTCATCTCAAGCCACTGCTAAGACACAGTTAAAAGCAGCTCCTATCGAACTTCTCCCACAGGCATGTTGCAAAGATCAGAGGGGAGTGGGTGAAACCATACGACTAGCAGTTTTAGGAAGTCCTTGCTGCAAGAGAAGTGCCCTTGAAGTCTTGGTTTCATCTTTATAAAATTCTTGCCAATTTTGGGACTTCCCTGGTGGCACGTGGTTAAGAATCCACCTGCCAATGCAGGGGACACGGGTTCGCGCCCTGGTCCGGGCAGATCCCACATGCTGTGGAGCAGCTAAGCCCGTGCGCCACAACTCCTGAGTCCGCATGCCACAACTACTGAAGCCCATGCACCTACAGCCTGTGCTCCACAACAAGAGAAGCCACTGCAATGAGAAGCCCACACACCGCAACGCAGAGAAGCCCCCGCTCGCCACGACTAGAGAAAGCCCACGCACAGCAATGAAGACCCAACGCAGCCAAAAATAAATAAATTTTTTTTTTAAATTGTTGCCAATTTTGGTTTTATGCTATAACTTATCTATGTCTCTTTTAATATAAAAATAATATTTGCAATCACTTTCCAGTGAGTAAAACAAGGACTTGCCTGTTCATCTTGTGCTTTCTCTTAGCAAGTTCCTCATGGTGTACTCCCACGCCAAGTTAAGGAGGTGGATGGGAGGCGGATGAGGCCAGAGGCAGGAAGACCAGATAAGAAGTGGCATTGGCTAAGAAGAGCAACAGTTATAGAAATGAAGAGGAGAGAACAGATACAAGGGAAGTTTTCTATATGGAATTGACTAGACTTGCTAACTATGGGTCATTGAGTGGGAGAAAGAAAAGGTCCAGACTCCAAGTTTTCTCCAAGTGCATGTTGCAGTCATTGTTGCTAGGTAACAAATGATCTCCTAACTTAGCAACTCCAAACGACTATTTTATTAAGCTCACAGATTCTGTAATTAGGAGTGGAGAGGGGTAAAGCAGGGATGGCTTGGCACTTCACAACGTCTAGGGCCTCAGCTAGGAAGACTTGGAGGCTGGAATGACTTGACAGCTGGGGCAGAAATCATCTGGAGGTACCTTCATTCCTTCCTCTGGTGGTTACTGCTGGCTATCAATCTAGACCTCAGCTGAACTGTGGACCAGGCCTTGTGGTCTGGGCTGGTTTGGGCTTCCTCACAACATGGTGGTTGGGTTCCAAGAGAGAGGTGCATGGCCTTTCTACCTAGCCTTGGAAGTCACATACTATCTCTTCCACTGCACTCTGTTGGTTAAGACAGCCACAAAGGTCTGCTCAAGGTCAATAGACTGTCAGGTTCATAGACTTCACCACTGGATGGGAGAAGTGTCAAGGTCATATTGTAAGAAAAGAATGTGGAATGGGAAATTTTGTTGTGATCATTCTTGGGAAAGACAATCTGCCATAATGTCCTACCAGGAAATCCTTTTGTCAATTTTCACTTACAATGATCAGCTCATCTTGTAACTGTGAGCAACTGAGAAAGAGCTCTTGTTGGATTCAACTGTATCTTCCCCACACCATCTAACCTCACATCTTGCTTTCAGAAGTTTCGGTAAAAATTTGTGTGATGAATGAATAAACAAACAAATGAATAAATGAATGAGAAATGAACTGCCAGAATGTCTCCATGGCACCTGATACAGACATCTGTGTGAAGAAATAGCAGCTCCTTGAAGGAAGGGACCACTTAAGGAAAGTTGGTTTTATTGCCTTCACAACCCTCCTGTATGTTCTCAGCTAATCAGGAAATCCATTCTTTATGTGTAGCCTAATTAAGGTTGTGAGTGGCTTTATCCTTGTTTACTTAGGTCTATCCCGGAAGATTGCAGAGATAAAATAAAATTACCTCCAGGCAGGCAAGCCTCACAGGAGCTGGGCTAGAAGAAAACAGACAGAGAAGATGCCCCTGGTCTTCCGGGAGAGCCTGTACCTTGGAAAATTTCATTTCTCTTTCCCACACAGGCACACGTCACAGGCCCATGCCGCATCCCCCGCCCAGACGCCCGATGGACCGCAGATGTGCACAGGCAGCCATGAACCATCTACATGCACATGGGGCGACCACTGCACAAACGCACCCTCACGCAAACGTTACTGCTCCTGGAGTTGTTGCTGCCAATTCCAGCTCCCTTAATAAAGATTCAGATAACCTACCAAACAAAACTCAATGAAGTCTGAAACTAACTAATCAAAAACAATTAGCTCCTCTCAGCCTCTGAATCTACCCTTTTCTTCTAAAACCAAAGACCGATTCTTACTTGGATGCTGGCCTTGTACGTTTAATGGAGAAAGAAGAGGATTGGTTGGGGTGGCAGGGATAGGTTAATATTTTTGAATGATTAGTAGCAAATACAAAAACACTTTGAAGGGCCCTTTACATTTTTTTCTTTATCACTGAGCCTGTTCTTCTTTGGAATAGTAGTTAACCCGACAGTATCCAACTTGTACTCAGAGTTAACGGGACCCCTCAGTCATGGGAAAACTTTGGGGTTTGTTCACATTCACATCCAAGAGGCTATAGGGGACCTCAGGGGTTTAGAGAAAGCAAAGTATCTCCGTTTCCACTCTTCATCCTCCAGCTGCCAAAAGAGATGCCACAGGCATTTGGTGATCTAGAGCTGAGGCCTAGGGGACCGTGATGGAGATAGGGCCCTACATCAAGAGTAAGTGCAGAGAAAAGAAAGAGCTTTCCCAGTATTGAGGAAGTATAGACACAGTTTGCAATGCATTCACTTATTTATTTATTTAATATCTACTGGGCAACATCCCTATACCAGGATCCGTGCTAGTTTCTTTCCTCTGGTTACTCACAGTTCAATGGGTGGCATAAATAAGCTGGTGAGTTGATTACTGAATGATAATGCCACAATAGACTGAAGCACAGGGTGTGATGAGAATGGAGAGAAAGGGCTTCTTGGCCAGTTTCAAGGTTTGAAGCAGGTTTCTGGAGGTTGATGAGGCTCTAAGCTCTGAATTAGTTGATTGTGTGTGAGGGGGGGAGAGAGAGTGAAAATCGGGGTGGAGGATGTGTTGGGGGGCTAGTTGTGGGGGATGGTATTCTAGAGAAGTAATTGCACGAACAAAGACATAGTAATCACAGTAGTAGAAGCAGTAGTAATGACTCTACTACCATAAATATCTGGCCAAGTATAAAGCGCTTGGTATGGATTACTGCATTTAATCTTAACGATAAATCTAACTTCTCCCCATTTTATAAATTAGAACCAAGTCACACTCAGATTAAGGAACTTTCCCAAAGTCACAGGTGATGAAGTTGGAATTTAAACCGAGGAAGAGAGTCGAGCTCCAGCTTCACGCTCTTAGCCTCTGATCTCCTGCCAGCCACAGTTCTTTATCCTATAAACAATTATAGGCACTGAAGGATTTTAAGCAGGAAAGGGACATAGTCAGATTTGTGTTTTAATGGCCAATCCACGCTAGGTGGGAAAGGATTGGAGGGTGGTAATGCTGGAGGTGAGGTGATAAATTAGGAGGGTTACAAGTTCCAGGTGAGAGAATATGAGGGCCTAAAGGGGGGGCTGGGGATGAGAAGGAAGGGTCAAACTTGAGAAATGTTTGAGATAAAAACTGGACCTGTATTAGCGACTGAAAGTGAAGGGTGCATGAGAAGGCATCTAAGATGATTCCCAGATTTATGGCCAGTGTGGGTGGAAGCGCCATTAACCATCTAGAAAATACTGGAGGCAGGGTAGGCGTAGGCGTCAGAAGGTGAAGGGAGATGTGGAGAGAGAGGCGCTCCTCAAGCTTTAGACCTGCCTGCTGATGTAAAGGGCTGTGGGGCATCCAAGTGGAGATGAGAGGAAGTCACGTGGGTAGAAGACCCAGAAGCTGAGCTAAGATGTTAGAGCTGGAGTATCATCCACACAAAGTTAGTAATTAAAACCACGGGAGGTGATGAGCCTCCCCAGAAAGGGCAGATGGAGAGAACACCTGTATTTGAAGGGCAAACAGGAAGGAGAAGCTGGAAAGTTGCCCATAAAAAATATCTAAGAGGTAGGAGAAGAATCCAGAAAAAAATGGAACCATAAAAAAATAAGGGGGGGAGGAGCTTCAAGATGGCGGAAGAGTAAGACGTGGAGATCACCTTCCTCCCCACAAATACAACAGAAATACATCTACACATGGAACAACTCCTACAGAACACCTACTGAAAGCTGGCAGAAGACGTCAGACCTCCCAAAAGGCAAGAAACTCCCCACGTACCTGGGTAGGGCAAAAGAAAAAAGAAACAACAAGAGACAAAAGAATAGGGATGGGACCTGCACCAGTGGGAGGGAGCCGTGAAGGAGGAAAGGTTTCCACACACTAGGAAGCCCCTTCGCGGGCGGAGACTGCGGGTGGCGGAGGGGGGAAACTTCAGAGCCACGGAGGAGAGCGCAGCCACAGGGGTGCGGAGGGCAAAGCAGAGAGATTCCCGCACGGAGGCTCGGCGCCGAGCAGCACTCACCAGCCCGAGAGGCTTGTCTGCTCCCCCACCGGGGCGGGCGGGGCTGGGAGCTGAGGCTCGGGCTTCGGTGCTAGCCGGGAGGGAGTCCGGGAAAAGGTCTGGAGCTGCCGAAGAGGCAAGAGACTTTTTCTTACCTCTTTGTTTCCTGGTGCGCGAGGAGAGGGGATTCAGAGCGCCGCCTAAACGAACTCCAGAGATGGGCGTGAGCCGCGGCGATCAGCACGGACCCCAGAGACGAGCGTGAGACGCTAAGGCTGCTGCTGCCGCCACCAAGAAGCCTGTGTGTGAGCACAGGTCACTCTCCACACCGCCCCTCCCGGGAGCCGGTGCAGCCCGCCACGGCCAGGCTCCCGTGATCCAGGGACAACTTCCCCGGGAGAACACACGGTGCGCCTCAGGCTGCTGCAACGTCACGCCGGCCTCTGCCGCCGCAGGCTCGCCCCGCCTCCTCTGTACCCCTCCCTCCCCGCGGCCTGAGTGAGCCAGAGCCCCCGAAGCAGCTGCTCCTTTAACCCCGTGCTGTCTGAGCGCAGAACAGACGCCCTCAGGCGACCTACACGCAGAGGCGGGGCCAAATCCAAAACTGAAACCAAGGAGCTGTGCCAACAAAGAAGAGAAACGGAAATTTCTCCCAGCAGCCTCAGGAGCAGCGGATTAAAGCTCCACAATCAACTTGATGTACCTGCATCTGTGGAATACCTGAATAGACAACAAATCATCCCAAATTCAGGAGGTGGACTTTGGGAAGAAGGATATATATATATTTTTCCCTTTTTCTCTTTATGTGAGTGTGTATGTGTATGCTTCTGTGTGTGATTTTCTCTGCATAGCTCTGCTTTTACCATTTGTCTTGGGGTTCTGTCTGTCCTTTTTTTTTTTTTTTTATAGTATAGTTTTTAGCACTTGTTATCATTGGTGGATTTGTTTTTTGGCTTGGTGGCTCTCTTCTTTCTTTCTTTCTTTTTTTTAAATTACTTTAAAAATATTTTTTTAGTAATTATTATTTATTTTAATAACTTTATTTTATTTTATTTTACTTTATTTTATTTTATCTTCTTCTTTCTTTCTTTCTTTTCTCCCTTTTATTCTGAGCTGTGTGGATGACACGCTCTTGGTGCTCCAGCCAGGCATCAGGGCTGTGCCTCTGAGGTGGGAGAGCCAAGTTCAGGACACTGGTCCACAAGAGCCCTCCCAGCTCCATGTAATATCAAATGGCGAAAATCTCCCAGAGATCTCCATCTCAACGCCAAGACCCAGCTCCACTCAATGACCAGCAAGCTACAGTGCTGGACACCCTATGCCAAACAACTAGCAAGACAGGAACACAACCCCATCCATTAGCAGAGAGGCTGCCTAAAATCATAATAAGGCCACAGAAACCCCAAAACACACCACCAGACATGAACCTGCCCACCAGAAAGACAAGATCCAGCCTCATCCACCAGAACACAAGCACTAGTCCCCTCCACCAGGAAGCCTACACAACCCACTGAACCAACCTTAGCCACTAGGGACAGACACCAAAAGCAACAGGAACTACTAACGTGTAGCCTGCGAAAAGGAGACCCCAAACACAGTAAGTTAAGCAAAATGAGAAGACAGAGAAACACACAGCAGATGAAGGAGCAAGGCAAAACCCCACCAGACCTAACAAATGAAGAAGAAATAGGCAGTCTACCTGAAAAAGAATTCAGAATAAAGATAGTAAAGATGATCCAAAATCTTGGAAATAGAATGAAGAAAATACAAGAAGCGTTTAACAAGGACCTAGAAGAACTAAAGAGCAAACAAACAGTGATGAACAACACAATAAATGAAATTAAAAGTTCTCTACAAGGGATCAATAGCAGAATAACTGAGGCAGAAGAATGGGTAAGTGACCTGGAAGATAAAATAGTGGAAATAACTACTGCAGAGCAGAAGAAAGAAAAAAGAATGAAAAGAATTGAGGACAGTCTCAGAGAACTGTTGGACAACATTAAATGCACCAACATTCGAATTTTAGGGGTCCCAGAAGAAAAAGAGAAAAAGAAAGGAACTGAGAAAATATTTGAAGAGATTATAGTTGAAAATTTCCCTAATGTGGGAAAAGAAATAGTCAATCAAGTCCAGGAAACACAGAGAGTCCCATACAGGATAAATCAAAGGAGAAACACGCCAAGACACATGTTACTCAAACTATCAAAAATTAAATAAAAAGAACAAATATTAAAAGCAGCAAGGGAAAAACAACAAATAACACACAAGGGACTCCCCATAAGGTTAACAGCTGATCTTTCAGCAGAAACTCTGCAAGCCAGAAGGGAGTGGCAGGACATATTTAAAGTGATGAAGGAGAAAAAAGTACAACCAAGACTATTCTACCCAGCAAGGATCTCATTCGGATTTGACGGAGAAATTAAAACCTTTACAGACAAGCAAAAGCTAAGAGAATTCAGCACCTCCAAACCAGCTTTATAACAAATGCTAAAGGAACTTCTCTAGGCAAGAAACACAAGAGAAGGAAGAGACCTACAATAACAAACCCAAAACAATTAAGAAAATGGTAACAGGAACATACATCTCGATAATTACCTTAAATGTAAATGGATTAAATGCTCCAACCAAAAGACATAGACTGGCTGAATGGATACAAAAACAAGACCCGTATATATGCTGTCTACAAGAGACCCACTTCAGACCTAGGGACACATACAAACTGAAAGTGAGGGGATGGAAAAAGATATTCCATGCAAATGGAAATCAAAAGAAAGCTGGAGTAGCAAGTCTCATATCATACAAAATAGACTTTAAAACAAAGACTGTTACAAGAGACAAAGAAGGACATTACATAATGATCAAGGGATCAATCCAAGAAGATATAACAATTGTAAATATTTATGCACCCAACATAGGAGCACCTCAATACATAAGGCAAATACTAGCATCCATAAAAGGGGAAATTGACAGTAACATAATCATAGTAGGGGACTTTAACACCCCACTCTCACCAATGGACAGATCATCCAAAATGAAAATAAATAAGGAAACACAAATTTTAAATGATACATTAAAAAAGACGGACTTAATTGATATTTACAGGACATTCCATCCAAAAACAACAGAATACACATTCTTCTCAAGTGCTCATGGAACATTCTCCAGGATAGATCAAATCTTGGGTCCCAAATCAAGCCTTTGTAAATTTAAGAAAATTGAAATTGTATCAGTATCTTTTCCGCCCACAACGCTATGACACTAGATATCAGTCACAGGAAAAAATCTGTAAAAAATACAAACACATGGAGACTAAACAATACACTACTTAATAACCAAGAGATCACTGAAGAAATCAAAGAGGAAATCTAAAAATACCTTGAAACAAATGACAATGAAAACACGACGACCCAAAACCTATGGGATGCAGCAAAAGCAGTTCTAAGAGAGAAGTTTACAGCAATACAATCCTACCTTAAGAAACAAGAAACATCTAAAATAAACAACCTAACCTTACACTTAAAGCAATTAGGGAAAGAAGAACAAAAAAACCCCAAAGTTAGCAGAAGGAAAGAAATCATAAAGATCAGATTAGAAATAAATGAAAAAGAAATGAAGGAAACCATAGCAAAGATCAATAAAACTAAAAGCTGCTTCTTTGAGAAGATAAACAAAATTAATAAACCATTAGCCAGACTTATCAAGAAAAAAAGGGAGAAGACTCAAATCAGTAGAATTAGAAATGAAAAAGGAGAATAACAACTGACACTGCAGAAATACAAAGGATCATGAGAGATTACTATAAGCAACTATATGCCAATAAAATGGACAACCTGGAAGAAATGGACAAATTCTTAGAAATGCACAACCTTCCGAGACTGAACCAGGAAGAAACAGAAAATATGAACAGACCAATCACAAGCACTGAAATTGAAATTGTGATTTTAAATCTCCCAACAAACAGAAGCCCAGGACCAGACGGCTTCACAGGCGAATTCTATCAGACATTTAGAGAAGAGCTTACACCTAACCTTCTCAAACTCTGCCAAAATATAGCAGAGGGAGGAACACTCCCAAACTCATTCTACGAGGCCACCTTCACCCTGATACCAAAACAAGACAAAGATGTCACAAAGAGAGAAAACTACAGGCCAATATCACTGATGAACATAGATGCAAAAATCCTCAACAAAATACTAGCAAACAGAATCCAACAGCACATTAAAAGTATCATACACCATGATCAAGTGGGGTTTACCCCAGGAATGCAAGGATTCTTCAAGATACGCAAAACAATCAATGTGATACACCATATTAACAAACTGAAGGAGAAAAACCATACGATCATCTCAATAGATGCAGAGAAAGCTTTAGACAAAATTCAACACCCATTTATGATAAAAACCCTCCAGAAAGTAGGCATAGAGGGAACTTCCCTCAACATAATAAAGGCCATATGTGACAAACCCACAGCCAACATCATCCTCAATGGTGAAAAACTGAAACCATTTCTACTAAGATCAGGAACAAGACAAGGTTGCCCACCCTCACCACTATTATTCAACATAGTTTTGGAAGTTTTAGCCACAGCAATCAGAGAAGAAAAAGAAATAAAAAGAATCCAAATCGGAAAAGAAGAAGTAAAGCTGTCACTTTTGCAGATGACATGATACTATACATAGAGAATCCTAAAGATGCTACCAGAAAACTACTAGTGCTAATCAATGAATTTGGTAAACTAGCAGGATACAAAATTAATGCACAGAAATCTCTTGCATTCCTATGCACTAATGATGAAACATCTGAAAGTGAAATTAAGAAAACACTCCCATTTACCATTGCAACAGAAATAATAAAATATGTAGGAATAAACCTACCTAAGGAGACAAAAGACCTGTATGCATAAAATTATAAGACACCGATGAAATAAATTAAAGATGATACAAATAGATGGAGAGATATACCATGTTCTTGGATTGGAAGAATCAACATTGTGAAAATGAGTATACTACCCAAAGCAATCTAAAGATTCAAAGCAATCCCTATCAAACTACCAATGGCATTTTTCACAGAGCAAGAACAAAAAATTTCACAATTTGTATGGAAACACAAAAGACCCCGAATAGCCAAAGCAATCTTGAGAAAGAAAAACAGAGCTGGAGGAATCAGGCTCCCTGACTTCAGACTATACAACAAAGCTACAGTAATCAAGACAGTATGGTACTGGCACAAAAACAGAAATATAGATCAATGGAACAGGATAGAAAGCCCAGAGATAAACCCATGCACATATGGTCACCTTATTTTCAATAAAGGAGGCAAGCATATACAGTGGAGAAAAGACAGCCTCTTCAATAAGTGGTGCTGGGAAAATTGGACAGATACATATAAAAGTATGAAATTAGAACACTCCCTGACACCATGCACAAAAATAAACTCAAAATGGATTAAAGACCTAAGTGTAAGGCCAGACACTATCAAACTCTTAGAGGAAAACATAGGCAGAACACTCTATGACATAAATCACAGCAAGATTCTTTTTGACCCAGCTCCTAGAGAAATGGAAATAAAAACACAAATAAACAAATGGGACCTAATGAAACTTAAAAGCTTTTGCACAGCAAAGGAAACCATAAACAAGATGAAAAGACAACCCTTGGAATGGGAGAAAGTATTTGCAAATGAGGAAACTGACAAAGGATTAATCTCCAAAATTTACAAGCAGCTTATGCAGCTCAATATCAAAAAAACAAACAACCCAATCCAAAAACGGGCAGAAGACCTAAATAGACATTTCTCCAAAGAAGATATACAGATTGCCAACAAGCACATGAAAGAATGCTCAACATCCTTAATCATTAAAGAAATTCAAATCAAAACTACAATGAGATATCATCTCACACTGGTCAGAATGGCCATCATCAAAAAATCTACAAACAATAAATGCTGGAGAGCGTGTGGAGAAAAGGGAACCCTCTTGCACTGTTGGTGGGAATGTAAATTGATACAGCCACTATGAGAACAGTATGGTGCTTCCTTAAAAAACTAAAAATAGAACTACCATATGACCCAGCAATCCCACTACTGGGCATATACCCTGAGAAAACCATAATTCAAAAACAGTCATGTCCCAAAATGTTCAGTTCAGCTCTATTTACAATAACCAGGACATGGAAGCAACCTACGTGTCTATCAACAGATGAATGGATAAAGAAGATGTGGCACATATATACAATGGAATATTACTCAGCCATAAAAAGAAATGAAATTGCGTTATTTGTAGTGAGGTGGATGGACATAGAGTCTGTCATACAGAGTGAAGTAAGTCAGAAAGAGAAAAACAAATACCGTATGCTAACACATATATATGGAATCTAAAAAAAAAAAAAATGGTCATGAAGAACCTAGGGGCAAGACGGGAATAAAGAGGCAGACCTACTAGAGAATGGACTTGAGGATACAGGGATGGGGAAGGGTAAGCTGGGACGAAGTGAGAGAGTGGCATGGACATATATACACTACCAAACATAAAATAGATAGTTAGTGGGAAGCAGCCGCATAGCACAGGGAGATCAGCTCGGTGCTTTGTGACCACCTAGAGGGTGGGATAGGGAGGGTGGGAGGGAGGGAGATGCAAGAGGGAAGAGATATGGGGACATATGTATATGTATAACTGATTCACTTTGTTATAAAGCAGAAACTAATACACCATTGTAAAGCAATTATACTCCAATAAAGATGTTTTTAAAAAAAGAAAAATAAGGGAGCAGAGAGTTTCAGGAAGGAGAGAGTGGTTATTACATTTAACGATACAGAAAAGTCCAGCAAAAGGACTGAAAACATCGTCTGGTTTAGTAATATGTAGTCCCTCACTGACCTTTGACAGACCAGTGAGGTCACGGGATAGGGGGAGGGAGAGAAGTTAAGTCAGGTCCCAATGAATGGAGTGAATACAAGGTATGAAAACAGGTGTAGTAGGTTGTTCTTGCAAGCAAGTTGTCTAGATCGGAAAAAAAAAATACAAAGGACCCGGGATCAAGGGAGAGTTGTTTAGGACATGAGAAATCTGAGTCTCTTTAAAGGATGAAGACAAGGGCAAGGAGAAGGAAGTTGGTGGAGAGAGAAAGAACAAGGGAATGAGGTCCCAGGTTGATGGAGGAGAATGGGTTCAAGAGATGGTAGGGAGTTAGCCTTGTACAAAAAGAAAGATCCTAGAGCATAAAGCTGAAGTGAGGACATCTGAGAGATAATGCTCTATCACTTCAATTTTCTAACTTTTAAAATGAAATCATGATGAAAACATCTGCTTAGAGTGTGAAGGAAGAAGACTTGAAGGATTCTTGAGAAGAGAGAAGAGGATGAGAGTGGGGAGGGGTAAGAATGAAAGCTGCCCAATGACAAAATAATTGGCCAAAATGTAGCTGCGGTACAGAGTTAAGATTGACACTGGTATGGGATTTCCCCTTGGAATTCTCAGCAATTCAATTATAGAGGCAAGGGAGTTTGCCAGCCGAATAGGGTATATGACCCTATTGGGGTCATATTGGTATAGAGACCATCAACCCCAAGGTCACTGGTGGCCCGGCCGTGACCACGTGCATATAAAGGAGCTAAAGTATGTAAGGCACCCAACACAGTGACAGGTACATAGCCTTCAATAAATGTTGGCTCTTCTTAACAGCCATCAGTTGGTGATTTGAAATGATAAAACCTAATATTCTTCTATCCTACTAAAGAACAAAAAATGGAGACACAGGCTAACATTTTAACAGGAGAGTGTAAAGACTGAAGCCAAAGAAATATCCAACAGGAAGGGCTACTAACAGGCCATAAAGGTTATTAAAGAAAATGGTAGGATCCTGGATGAAATTAAGATCCTGACAGAGTCCTTTATGTCTGGGACAGGTTAGATGCAGCCCTTCCTTGAGGCTGGGAACAACTCCCAATCCTCAGAGTGGGCCGTTTCTTCTTTGAATGGAAAAAATGAAGATGACCCACGGTGTTACATCTAATCGACTAATAATGGCTGCCTAGAGCCCTGTGATGAGCTTGGCTCCTGAGGCAGGAGATCAATTAGTCTTGTCTGCCATGGGCTTAGGACGAGGAGGTGACATGTTTGCTCTCCCCATCTAGCCCAACCCCCTCACTGAATATGAGAAAACTGAGGACTAAGAAAGCAGATGCCTTGACTGGCTCTTTAGTGGAAATCTGGACTACCAGCCAGGTTTTCCAATTCACAGCCCAGAGTTCTCTCCAGCACACACATGCGTTGCCATTTCCCAAACACTCACAAGCAAAGCAAACATCACATCGATGATTACTAAGGGCCTATGGATGGTAGCGGAGACCAAGAAGCAGCAGATTGATGAATCGAGGCCATGTTTTCACGTCCGGGCACGGGGGAATTATCATTTAACATAAGTAAGCCAGAGCATAACCTAGAGTAATCCTCGGCAAAAACAAAGTGCTAAGGGAGCCTGGGTTCCTGCTGAGAAATATTAAGTGCGCAGTTTAAGCTTATTTGAAGCGTGTAAAGGCCTAAGGGCCTATGCATGGGCACGGATAGCTTTAAGGAGAGGCTATTTCAGTTGGAACAACGCTGTTTGGCACCAAATGCTTATCAGGCACCCAGGGTGGTCGGCCCAATTAGAGAATTAACATTGCTCATATCTGCTCAGCCAAATACAAAGTAACTACTCTATAAAGGGGCTGAGCATCCAAAATTAAACAGGGGAGGAAGGCCTCTAATTGCTCTCATTTTTTGCCCAGCAGCGTGGTGCCAGTCTCAGAATCTCCTGAGCAGATGGAAGGAAGGTAGGGGTAGAGAGGGATAGGGGAATCACTTCACTTCATCAACCAACTCCTCCCACCCTCATAGAGCTCCCCCCTCTTTCTCCTTTTGTTCAACCTATTTTTTTTTAATTATTATTTATTTATTTATTTATTTTTGCCTGTGTTAGGTCTTCGTTTCTGTGCGTGGGCTTTCTCAAGTTGTGGCAAGTGGGGGCCACTCTTCATCGCGGTGCGCGGGCCTCTCACTGTCGCAGCCTCTCTTTTTGCGGAGCACAGGCTCCAGACGCGCAGGCTCAGTAGCTGTGGCTCACGGGCACAGTTGCTCGGCGGCATGTGGGATCTTCCCAGACCAGGGCTTGAACCCGTGTCCCCTGCATAGGCAGGCAGATTCTCAACCACTGCGCCACCAGGGAAGCCCTGTTCAACCTATTAATGTTTTCAGTCTTTCTACCCGCCTCCCATCAGCCCAGGGCACAGGTACAGTCCGTTTGGTGACATAAAAAGAGCATCAGAGTCAGATCTGAATTGGAATCATCCCTTCACTAATAAAGTCTGTGTGACCTTGGACAATTAACCTCTTTGAGTCACACTTTGCTCATGTGAAAATAGGAGCTAATACTCTAATATTTACCTTTCAGGGTCGTTCTGAAAAATAAATAACTATGAAAGTCTTTAGCAGACCGTGTCTTGCCCAGAGTATGCATACACTGATGTCAATGGGAGTCAGCCCTGCCCTCCGAGATTCAAATGAAATTGGCCTGCACCCCCAGTCCCACTTGTAGGAGAAAACCCAGTCTTTCCAAAGATGCTTGGAGGAGGCATTTACGCTTCTCCCGGTCACCTCTGAGATTGTTCAGTTTGGGACTCATTTTATCATCTAAAGATAAGTATCCCCTTCCACTCCAAGCAAACTCATATTGGACACCATCCTGATTCCTTCATTCCCCCAAATTCTCTTACTCTGAGTCTGTGGGTGCAGTGGGTTTTGACTGAAATGTGAGGGAGCAGAGAGCGTTTGCATGGTGGTACCCCAAACAATTTTAAGTGATTATGATAACACTCCTATTTTTAAATGTCCTTCAACCCTCCCCAAGGGTTGCTCCAAGGTTTCCTCACTGGCCAGCTCTCTGCACACTTCAGCCTCTGCCATCTCGTCTCTCCCCTCCCTCCTTTTCCCTTTCATCACCCTCCTTCTTCCCTCTTTCTGCCCATCCCAGACCCCAAATTTGTGTTCATTTCCTTGCACAGAGCAGTTTGCTTATTTCCTTATTTTGCTTTATCTTTCCATACCAGTGCTTGGAACTTTATCTTTCTCATCCAAAACACCCTGTCAAAGAACTTTCCTGAATAAAGTCAGTCCTTTCCCCGTGAGGAAGTCTGGTGCCAGCTGTTAGTGCAACAATTACGTTCTTCCTACTACACAGATCCTCAGCCAATAGAGGTTAGTAGCTCTTTACTCCTTCATACTAAAGAAGATCTTTTCTGAGACCACCGTTCCCTCAAATGATCTTTTCCTGTCTCTAGGAATAAGCCACCCTTTCCTCCAGCCCATCTCTCATTCACTGTTCAGGAAGATGCTGCCTCCATTCTTCTGAGACTGCTCTCTGAAAGGTCAACTTGAATTTGCCCAATCCAGCGACCTTAGCCCCACTCTGTAGCCACTGGTGCTGTTGACAGTGAATTCTTTCTGACCTGGGTCTACCCAATGCTGTCACAGCTGCTCCGCACCCCCATCTCTGGCCATTCCTCCTCAAAGGCTCCCTTCTCCTCTTCCCACCTTGAACGCTGTGGCCACTGGTGGCCTGCATCCCATCCAATTCCCTGTGGCCACTGGTGGCCTGCATCCCATCCAATTCCCTGGGCCAGGGAATAAAGGGAATAAATGCTCCTCTCTTCCCGCTCTATACGACCTTCCCAGCCATCTTATTCACTCCAACAGCACAACCTCCCAAGGCGCCCATGAATCCTACGTGTTTCTCTTTAGCTGTGATTCTCCCCAAAGCACACGCACGCCTGTGTGAACAGCTGCTGGAAATCTCTGACTGAGTGAGGAGCCGGCACCTCCAACTCACCAGTCCAAACCATGGTCATCGTCCCCTCCATCCCCACTGCCCAGCCGACTCTTCATTCAGTTAGGGAATCACCAGCCTCCAGCCCTCTCCCGGCATCCATTGAGTCGCTCAGTAAACATTGATGGGGTCTTTCCCCCATGTAATCTCATTCATTCCCTTGGCTCTAAATAACATCTCTTTGCTGATGACTCCCAAATTTATATCTCTCCTCTCAGCTACAGACTCAGATGCCCTACTGCCTACTCAACCTCTCCTCCTGTGACTTACCTCACAGGCACCTCAAACTTAATGTATCCAAAACAGAATTCTTACCTCTCTCCACCATGACTGTCCCTTTTCCATTTGAACCCATATTAGTAAATGGCACCTCCAACCATGCATTTACTTAAGCCCAAAACATGAACATCCCCTTAATTCCTTCCTCTTCCTCATCCACATAATTCAGCTTAGTAGCAAATCTCATGATTTCTTGTTCTAAAATATATCCAGAATCCATGTTTTCTCCCCACTTTCACTGCCACTCCCATGGTCTAGGCTATAATCACCATTTCCATGGACAATTCCAATTGCCTCGTTGGGGTCTTTTGCTCTATACTCACTTCCCTCCAAACTCATCTGTACCCTGGACAAGAAAACAATTTTAAAACCGTAAACAGGATCATGTCATTCTCCTATTTCAAACCTATCATCAGTGGCCTCCCATTTCTCTGAGAATAAACTCCAAATTCCTTCTCATGTCCTATAAGCACGTTGTCTCTCCGAAGTGCCCTCATGCCCTCAGGTCTATCTGTAATCATCGGACTTCTTCAAGTTCTTCACGTAAGGAACAAGCCAGGCTCTTTCTCATCCTGGAGACTTTATGATTCCTTTTTCCTCTGACCGTGATACTTTTCCCAAGATTGTTCCTTTTTTTAAAAAATAAATTTATTTATTTATTTTTGGCTGCGTTGGGTCTTCGTTGCTGCACGCGGGCTTTCTCTAGTTGCTTCGAGCAGGGGCTACTCTTCGTTGTGGTGCACATGCATCTCATTGTTGTGGCTTCTCTTGTTGTGGAGCACGGGCTCTAGAGCTCAGGCTCAGTAGTTGTGGTGCACGGACTTAGCTGCTCTGCGGCATGTGGGATCTTCCTGGACCAGGGCTTGAACCCGTGCCCCCTGTATTGGCAGGCAGATTCTTAACCACTGCGCCACCAGGGAGGTTCCCAAGATTGTTCTTCTTTGACCTTCATGTCTCAACATAAATTTGACCTCCTCTTAGAAGGCTTCCTGACATTCTTCGGTAGGTTTGTACTTGCTTATCCACCATTTTATTACCTTTCCCTCATGGTATTTAACTGCTTTCTGGATTCGTTCCTTGTTTGTTTATTGCCTGTCTTCTCCATGAGGGTAGAGACCATATCAGTTTTTTTAGCCACTGGATTCCCAACACGGAGAACATTGGTACATAGTAATTGCTCAATAAATATTTGTGGAATGAGTGAATGTTTGGAAAATGAATGCAACTTTAATATGCACAAAAAGTTGGATAAGACACAGTCCTTGCTCTCCGGGGATGAACCACTCAGTAGAATATAAACTCATAATTGTAACACAGTTATTTCTTCTGTGAGAAGCATAGTCCAAATGGTATGGAAATGCAGAGGTAAGCACAATCAGCCCTGCCTGGGGAATTTGTAGAAGACTTCACATAAAGCTGATAAATAGATGGCATGGGTACTTACTACACATGACAGGGATTTGGTAGATTTTAATTTTTTATGTGCAGTTGATTGAATCAAAATTGAAATTTATCCTTGCATTTTAGCTTGAAGTCAACTCAGGTAATCACCTGATGCTGGAGATAAGAGCTGGAAATTTTGAGTATCAGTGTAAAATATAGTCTCAGTACTTCTAATGAGATAATTAATTGGCTGGTATCTAAAATGCATTTCCCCTCCTTCACCCTTCAAAAAGATAGTCCAAAAATTCTACTCAGTCCAATCAATGTACCAACATTATGAATGGAAAACTGCATGCTGCAGGTATAAATGAATGAATTGAGTTAAGAACGGAACAAGGATCCTGTCTTATTCACTACATCTTCTTCTCAGCATATATGACAATCATCTTAGGCTACATCATGCTGTGGTAGTAAATGATCCCCAAATCTTAGTGGCTTCCACACCAGGGATTCATTTCTCACTCATGTTATGTGGGTGTTTGGTTCACCTCTATTCCCTGGGCCAGGCTGAAGCAGCAGCTCCTATCATGTTGGTCTGGAGGCAGAGGGAAGAAAGAGATGGCAGAACCGAGTCATGACTCTTAAAGCTTATGTTTGAAAGTAGCTAATGTCACAGTTCATTGGCCAAAGTTGATCACATGGCCAAGATGGGCATCACTGAGTCAAGGTTGTGAAATTCCTGCAAATATCTGGTGGTAAAAATGCAACCTACCATGACATGTATAAGTCAAGTTCATTGCTGACATTATTTCCATTACTGTAAGAATGCTAAGAAATACTTATATATGATCTACATAGGAAGTGCACTTAGAGACAACAGATGATGCTTGTGATGGAGTCATGTAGCAGGAAATATCCTCGCAAAGACACAAATTTCAAATATTACTAATCCTGCAGAGCCAGAATGTCAGATCTCCTGCAATATTTCAGTATATAATAGCTATATGCAGAACACAATGGTTTCCTCTTTATGACCAAATGAAATAAATTTCAATCCATAAATAAGGAATATTTACCTTTTCTTCAAAGCACGTGATTGTTTTTTTGTAAAATTAGAAGCATTTTGTATGCCGATGTATTCTATAAACTGGCAAATACTGTACACAGAAGATTTTGGTTGGCTTTAAGAATTAGGTTTTCTCTGTATGTCACAGACATATTAAAAAAAATTTAAGGTCATATCCAGCACCTTCTCAATCACATCATTAAGTGCAACTTCAAACAGACATTTTAGAAGGGGAGCAGGGGTCTACCGTTAAGTTAAAGCAAATACTCAACCACAAGCTCCTTAATAACAGAGAACACATCTTAAATATTTTTGGATCTCCAGCAGCTAGCTAAGTACCCAGTAAGTTCTCAATAAATGTTTCATGCTAACATGTTATATCAAATTTCAAAATGCTCATCAACTTGACCCTGAAATTCCCATTTTAGAAATCCACCCTAAGAAAATAATTGGAGATGTTCACAAAGAAAATAATTGGAGATATATATGATGTTTACCTCAGTCCTATATGTAATAGCAAAAATATTAACAACTAAAATATCTGACAACAGAGTACTCGTCAAATACATAATAGCATATCATATAATGAAATGTTATGCAATTATGAAAAACCATGTGTTCAAAGAACATTTGATTGTAAGGGAAAATGAAATATACTATGTGGGAGAAAAAGCAGTTAAAAAACTAGTAGGTACAATAAAATCGCATTTTAATAAAATTCAGATATAAATGTACACATATATATTCACACACACACATACCTACATGCATGCATATGTATCTGAACAAAACAGAAAAAAAAATGATCTGTTACAAGGGAGAAAATCACATGTTTCTTTCAAGCCCCTTCTGGCTTATAAAGATGGGGGATACTTCGTCTACAGAGAGGAGAGATACATGTGAAGATGTGGAGAGAGGTGAGTCTGGGGCTGGGGACCAGGCAGGCTCTCTGTGGCAAGACTTAGGACAAGCAAGGAACTGAGGCAGTTGGCAGTTGATGACAGAGAACTCGGATGTAGGGTGGAGACTTCTTATTCCATGTTGCTGTACAGTATGTATTGCATCCTTCTCCTTTGCCTTCCCCTGAAAACTTTGGCAAAATCTCCTTTTTTCTCTTCTACTATGTGAAGGTAGATTTACTTTGAAAGGAGATGTCCACCGCGTGACTCTTGCTCAGGGGCAAGACACAAGGGTACCAGAGGGCCCGGCGTGCCTCAGAGATCTTTATGAAAGAAAATGCACCAAAATAGTAAGCAAACATTAGCTTTGGGTTAAGAGAGAAAAAGGTGATTTTCATTTCCTCTTGGTACTTTAATGGATTTCCCAAATTTCTGCAATGAATATGTATTGCTATTATAATCAGAAAAAAATGTTATTTTTAAAAAATAAATTGATGTTGAATGAATGAATAAGTGAATAAATCAATGAATGAATGAATTAACTAATTAGTGAAATGATTGACGTGGGCAACAGAAGTGCAAACAAGATTCTAATAGACAGATTTGCTTGTTCTTATTTCCTGCTGTGGACATTAGTCAGCCTCTATCTTTAGATGAGGCATATTTAAAAAAAGAGAGAGAGAAAAATACTCTTCAGATGGAAGAAATATTTTCATGCCTTCTACTCTCTGACATGTGCAAAATGCCTGCATCCCATCCAACCTGGGTCAAGACTGACATGCCTCTTATCTTTTTCTCAGGGTCTGTGGCCAATATCCCCAGAATTCACTAGCACAGAATTCCATGAAAATCAAAGAAAACAGGCAATCATTGGAAGAGGCAGCATCTACAAAGAAGCCGGCTGCCTGCTGACTTTGAAATGTTGTGGCTTTGTGTTTATATGGCTTTGTAATATCAATGTGTGTGTGTGAGACACGTACAGGCATGAAACCAAAGCTGCAAATTGCAAACATACTTAACACACATCCAAACATATTCACCCTGAACCAGTGCCAACCCACATGTGCTGAACGTGTCAACAAACTGTCTCATTTGTTCCTGTCTTCCACTGAAACCCTGTCAGGCAGGGCTGGAAATCGGGTGCCCTGCGCTGGATGGAGCTATGAGGGCTTCTATAGAAAGTATATTGTGAGCCCATATGGGCTGGTGGAGGTGACAGCTGGGTGAGGACCTTGCCGCCTGCCAGGCCGAGAGACGAGAAGCCTGCCCCAGAGTTGCGGAATCCAGGCTGAGGACGGCTCAAGGACATGGGGAGCTTTCTGGAATATTTGGGGAGGACAAATTGCTGGGTGGACTCTTGGAGAGGAGAGGGAGTGAGAGGGAAAGAAGAGTCCGCCTGACAAAGCTGAGTTTGTTTTTTTTTTTTGTACAGATGCTGCTGGCAGCAGAACAGAGTGGGAGAATGTGTTCAGCTACATTAGTCAGGGATGGAGTTTTAATAGGGCTGCAGAAGGAAATGATGACGGCAAAGTTAGGAGCAGTGAGTAACTCAATTTGAGAGAGCCAAGCTCCCGGGGAAACGACAGCAGAAGTACCATTTTTCTGTTTGGCCCCATGGGGACCGGGTTGCTGTTGGGGTCACAGCAGAGACTCGTATTGGGCACTTTTACCTGAATAAACACGAACGAGGTCCTCTGGGAAGTAACCCTGCAGCTCCTCCTGCCATGACCCTGAGACATCCTAGGGCTCGTCAGCAATGCCAACCTGTATGGAAATGATCCTGAGCAGCAGGGGACAGAGCTGTCATTTATGGTTACAGCGGGGAGGGACAGCGCCTATTCCTGAGGAGACTCTGTACCTGGATGGGGCAGGGGGGGAGCCTTTTAACTGCTGCAGCTGCTAAGGATGGGGAAGGTGACACCGAGGTGTGCCAGTGGTCAGCAAGTCTGGTAAAGGGGAAAACTGGTGACAAAGCTGGCAGGGCTCAGGCGCCTTTGAATTAGAAAAAGGCATTGTCCTACTAGTGAAGGATGCATGGCTTGATGGAAAGGGGGAGGAGGGATGCAGTCGGCCTCCACTTGACCCCCTGGCTGGGCACACTTGTTCAGAGTACCATCTGCCCAGCCATATGCAGCAGCCATGAAAACCAGCCTTTGATAAACAAACTCCTTAGCCTGGCATTCCTGGCCCTCTACGAGCCAGCCCCACTCTGACTGTCCATCTCAATCTCTCATACCTCTAGCCACAAACCCACCCTCCAGCAGAAGGCAAGTCCTAACCATTCTCCAAGCCTGCATTCACATCCTCACGTTTATTTATACTTTTGCTACTACTGTTCTTTTTAGCTGTAATGCCCTAACCATATCTTTGCCTAACATTACCATATGCATTTTTAAGGTCCTGCTCTAATACCACCTCCTCCAAGAAGCCTCCTCTGATTGCCTCCAAGTCAAAGTGATCTTGTCGTAACTTAAGCTCTTGCAGGACTTTATCTCTATATCCTCATGTCATCATTTTGGGGTCACCATTTACCTTTTTCTACCCTGTGTGGTAGTTTTTACGTGTCTTATCTTTTCTACTAGACAGTGAGCCCCCTAAGGGCAAGACCTGTTTCTTGTTAATATCACATACCCCATAGCATCAAAGTGGTGTACTTGGCACATGCAAGATGTTTCCTAGGCTGTCTTGTGGAAAGAATATTGGGCAAAGCAGGTTTAGATTCCAGCTCTTGTCACTTGAAGACAATAATAGCTAATCATCATTTATTTTTATGTGTGTCAGGCACTGTTAAAAGTGCTTAACATGTACGAAGTTACTGAATTTCCCTGACTAGTCTAGGTAAGTTCTGTCTCCAAGTGCAGAACAGGAAACAGAGACACAGAGAGGCTGAGTGCTGTAAGGGACAGAAGTGAGATTTGAACCCAAGCCAGCTGGTCCTGAGTCCACACCTGTAACCAGGTGCTGGGCTGTGCATTACTGGTTGATGGACCTTGGGTTTAATTAACCTGATTCTCACCTTCTTCATCTGTAAAATGGGGATAATAATACTCAAAAATTATATATGTATATATAATAATTATATATTAATTATGTAGATTCCTGGAATGTAATATAGCTCCAATAAAAAGTGGTCACAATTCATAAATGTTTTGAATGAAAGAAGTAAAGAATTTGTCATCCAGAGTAGTATATCCAATGGAAATACAATGCAAGCCATACATGTTATTTAAATTTTTCTAATAAAGGCAAAACAAAATAAAATTAACTTTAATAAGATACTTTATTTAACCCAATATATCCAAAATTTTGTTATCTCAACACGGAATCAATATAAAAATCTCAATAAGATATTTTACTTTATTTCTTTATAGTAAGTCTTCAAAATCTGGCTTGTATTTTATACTTAGAGCACTCTCACTTTGTTTTGTTTTTTAACATCTTTATTGGAGTATAATTGCTTTACAATGGTGTGTTAGTTTCTGCTGTATAACAAAGTGAATCAGCTATACATATACATGCATCCCCATATCCCCTCCCTCTTGTGTCTCCCTCCCACCTTCCCTATCCCACCCCTCTAGGTGGACACAAAGCACAGAGCTGATCTCCCTGTGCCATGCGGCTGCTTCCCACTAGCTATCTATTTTACATTTGGTAATATATATATGTCCATGCCACTCTCTCACTTCATCCCAGCTTACCCTTCCCCCTCCCCATGTCCTCAAGTCCATTCTCTATGTCTGCGTCTTTATTCCTGCCCTGCCCCTAGGTTCTTCAGACCACTTTTTTTTTTTTTTTTTAGATTCCATATATACGTGTTAGCATACGGTATTTGCTTTTCTCTTTCTGACTTACTTCACTCTGTATGACAGACTCTAGGTCCATCCACCTCAATACAAATAACTCAGTTTCATTCCTTTTTATGGCTGAGTAATATTCCATTGTATACATGTGCTACATCTTCTTTATCCATTCATCTGTCGATGGACACTTAGGTTGCTTCCATGTCCTGGCTATTGTAAATAGAGCTTCAGTGAACGTTGTGGTACATGACTCTTTTTGAATGATGGTTTTCTCAGGGTATATGCCCAGTAGTGGGATTAGAGCACTCTCATTTTGGACTGCACATTTCAAATATTCAAAAGCTACATGTGGCCAATAGCTACCATATCAGGCAACACAGATCTAGCAGATCTAAGAAAAAAAACCCTCTCTGAAAATCCTATTATGAAGTCAAACTTCCGCTATTTGAGTTACGATGAATTTTCTCTTTTCAACAGCTCGTCATTAAAATGTAAATACTTCTGGGAAATATCAACTGATGCTGAAGTTGGGCCAATGTTGCATCTTAGGCTAGCGGCGACACTCAGAAATACCTTCGGTGGTTAAAGATGTGAATCCCGGAGCTGGACAGACCTGAGTTCCAATCATGACTCTGCCATCTTACAATTCCTGTGACCTGGGCTGAGTCCTTTAACATGGCTGAGCCCAGTTTCCTTATCTGTGAGATAAGGAGACATTAGGATCGAGCGAGAGAAGGCTTACAGTGCCAGGACAGGGGCTCAAAAAGTGTCAGCTCACCTCCTTTTCCATCGACCTCTGTGTCACTGTGTGTCCCTCTCCCTACCCCTCCTCTATTGCATAGAAACCCCTTTAAGGTTTCTACCCAGATGAGTCACCCAATGGGCCCTGCTTGATTGACTCTCACAAGGATTTGTTGAGAGTCAATGTTCCTAGAAAGTGAGGCATCAAGGGGGTCCCCAAAAATTGCATCATGGTTATAAACGTTGTTTCAGTGCCAGTACTGGTCTGATGATTTTGAGGTCCATTATGACTCTGCCTCTCCCTTGGAACCTGGTCTCAGTCTCTGTACCCCTCCTCTACCCCTGCCTGGGCCCCTGCTCCTGGGCCGTGGGGTACAGCAGCCTGGCCCTCAGTGTGCTGGCTCCCATCAGACCCAGTCCGAGAAGTGGACTCTCCCTCTGGTCCATCCACTAATGCCTCTTCTAATTATTTGCCTTCTACAAGCTGCCTCTCCAGGGCCTAGGACTTGTTTCTGTTACTTTGTCACACACAGTCTGTCACTTGACTTTGTCTTGTCCCACCAATGAGGCAAAGGCAAGTTGTGTGAGAGGCCATGTGTGGAGGTAAGCACAAGTAGAAGAGCCCTGGGGGCCGAGGTCTACATGTTGGGTGTTACCCAAGGGCCAGGGGTGGATTTCTGGGATAAATGGAAAAAGCCATAGTCAAGAGGAAAAGTCCATAAAAAAGAGCATACTGCTTTGAGCCACGAAGACCAGTGAAAGGCCTAATGACATAAGGAGAGGTGTGAGCAGAAGTCTGGGGCTGTCAAGAGAAACAAGGGAATGACCCATGAATGGGTCAGGCAGTCCCGGAAGCTAAGTGCGCAAATGAGGTGTTGGTTTCAGAACAATCCTTTCCATCGAGGCCTACGTAGGATCTTGGGGGTGGGAGTGCCCAAAGCCTCCTTGTTTGTTTGCCAGCGTTTGCAAACACCTCAAATGCCTTGCAAACACTCCTGCCCATGTGTTGAAAACACCTGCCATTTCAACTTGGACTTGTCCCCATCACTGCCAGCCACTCAGTGGGCTGTGGCAGCTAAATCAGTACACGTGGCCATCCTGAAGACAGTTCCTATGCCTCCCAATCCTTCCAGCTCATGGCCTCGCCAGCCTTGCTCTAATTTACAGGCCATGCCCACCTAATCCTGAGTCATGACATTCGGATGCTTACCGTTTGGAAGGGTTAGGTTGATCCAGCTAGGAGGTAGCATAGGCTACCAATGAAAGGCTTTAGTGTCAGAAAGACCCAAATAGAAATCCCAGCTCTACCACTTGTACAATGTTAATCAAGGGCTTTCATCTCAATTTTCTCCTCTGTGAAATGGGTGTAATAAGATCTATCTTACAGAGTTGCCAGGAAATATAAAGGAGAGTATGTAAAGTGCATTCAGTACCTAGCATGTAGCAAGCACTCCATCCATGGTAGCTTAATTTAAACAACACGTGAACACCTCCAGTGGCTGATGATGGATGGAGTGCAAAATCCCTAGCCTGGCCCACAAGGCCCTGAGCAAGCTGATCCTGAATCCCCTCCATCTCATCTTTCACACTCTCCACAGATCCTCTTCCCTCCATCCATACTCAACCACACATAGTTCCAGAACCAGCCACATGCCCTGCTGCCACTGAGATTTTGCACAAGCCACCTCTCTTTCTTAGGATGCTCTCTCCCACCGTCTTCACCTGACAGGCTCCGACACCCACCAATCAGCCCCCAAGCCATGTCCTCCAGAGCCTTCCCTAACCCTCCACCTGAAGCGCGGGGCTTCCCCCTCTGCAGAGTCTAAGGCCCCTCGTCAGCCCCTTGGCCGTATCTCTGCTCTTTGTGCTGAAACCTCTAACCCAAAACTCTGAGAGCAGGGCCACTTACGTGCCTGCCACAGAAAAAAGAGTTAAGAAAAGCAAATATGTAGTGAGTGTTCGCCCTTTTTCCAAGGAGGATCACCTAATCCTCCATCACCTATGAAGTGGACACTGTCATTAGCTCTGTTTTTCAGCACTTGCGGCGTCTAGGCATTAAATAACTTGTCCTGGTAAAAACCAACTGTGTGAGGGGGTGGAGATTCCAACCTGGAGTCATCTCACCCCGAAGCCTGGGCAATGCAAGGACCAATGAAGGAATGAATGAATGACACAATCAGGTTCAAAGGGTAGAGCAGTGATGTAGAGAAGTAGACTCTTTGAACGATCATTTGTGGTCTTTTTATTGCCTATTGATAATTTATGATATATATCATCACTCTTGCTGGTGAAATATTTTACAGAACCAAAACTCAAAGAGAAATAAAACACTGAACAGTGGTTTTCACTGTCGCTCTGCTCACGGAACACCTGCCTAGCACCTCGGCTGTCAGCGACCACCCTTGGGGGACACAGGGTATGGTGACCAGCCACCTCCTGCCTGTTTTCTTCCCCCTCCTCCCCCTTCCTGTGGAGAGGTGCTCCCTACTGTGTCACTGCAGAAGCTAGTAAGGCACTGAGCATCCACGGGGTCCAGGCACGAGTGGTGGGGATGCTGGCTGGCCATCTCACCTCCTGAGGAGGAGACTGGAGGGAAGAAAGAAACCTCTGGAAGCAGCAGCATTCGGTTCTGGACCTTGCGCACATGAATGATGCGCTAAGACAATTCTCTGCCTTATCATAAATTCTGCAAACTCATGAACTTTGCAATCTCTGAAGCTCAGCACTGTATGGGAGCCACTTATCTTGTGCTGAAAGCAATATAAAAACAGATGGCAAAGAGTGCATCGGGAGATAAATCAGCGGCCTGGCTGCCAGGAGTTTGCGGACAAACCCAACATGGCCAGACTCTCGACTCTCGGACACGGGGCCTGCTGGGAGGGGCGCCCCTCGGGTGACGTGCCCAAGCTGGCAGAGAAGGCGGCTGGCGGTGTTAAGTGGCAGAACAGAGTCCCATTGGGAGGGCGGGGGAAGGGCATCTTCAGAGGCAGCCGTGAGAGAGTGACCAGCCCTTTCCCAGGGGGAAGCTGTGGATGGAGGATGGCTTGGGCCTCTATCCACAAAACTGCAGCTGAGACCCAAGCTTTAGCATTTACAAGAACTTTCCCATAGTCGCCACCCAGAATCCTCACCGCGACCTGGCAAGGTATTTAGTTTTGCAGATAGGGAAACTGAGGTTCAAGGATGGTGCCTTGGCCGAAGCCACATGGCAGAGGCAGAGCTTGAATCAAGATGTCACGACTCCAGTGCTCTGTCACTCACATCACAGGGTCTGCATTGGCCATGTTTGACTCCCACCACAGTTCCCTGAAAAGATGGAACAAAAAGGAAAATATGACTCAGAGCTGAAGTGCCTGCCTGGGGTCTGAAGGCTGGTGCGCAGCTGGGCTGAGGAACGCCCCATCCGGTACTTGTTCTACCTGGGCTGCAAGCCAGGCTGACGCACCACCTACGGCCCCCAAAGCAAGAGTGAGCTCCCTCAGACCCTGGATCAGGCTCAGGCCTGCAGGGGACAGGCCCCCAAAACAGAAAGACGGCGAGGAAAAAGGTAAGGAGACTAAAGGAAGCGGGAAGAGTTGGAAGAAGAGAAAGGGAACATCAAAGGGCAAGAGCCATGGGCAGGAGAATGAGAGATGAGGAAAAGAGAGAGGGGGAGGGTGCACAGGAGGCCCAGGAGGTGGGAAGCTGGGGCCCGACACGGCCGGAAGAGTGACTCTGCAGCACTGGGCCAGGGGCCGCCCATCCTTGGAACGTGTACGATGGAGTGGGACACCAGGGACGCTGCCTCTATGTGCTCTTAAAATGCCACAAGTGCCCTCTTCTCGGAGGGGCCCAACAAAGGGCATCGGATGTTTGTCCCTGTGAAGCACAGACGTATCGAGTGAGCACCTACTCGGCACCTAGAACTGCTGGGTGCGGGAACGGGGCACTGATACAGACAAGCATGCTGAGGTACCACAATGGGCCTGGAGTCTTCGGATTAGCTCAGGCCCACAGCTTCACAGCCTGCAAAAGGGAGCTCAGTTAGGACCGGACTCCAAATAGCAAATGCAGTGGCAAGAACACGAGTTTGGGAGGCAGAGTGAAGCCCAGAGCCGCGCTGCTGATGGTGTGAACTTGAGCCATTCCGGAACCTCTCTGAGGTTCTTCAGTTGTCACATTGGGCTGATGCTGTCCCTTCAAAGACTTGTGAGGTGATAGATGAGAGACCCAGAGCAGACATCTGACTCGTGGCATCCAGTAAATGCCCGCTCCCTCCTCCCACATCTACTTGAGGAGTGCCCTTTCCTGTGTCTTTAATCCTCCCCCCACCCCCGTCCTCAGCCCCTTCCCACGCTGATCACGCCTTCCCTCTACGATGCTTCAGCCTTAAGCACGAGGCTCAGCCTTGCCCATGTGCAGGGGTTTAGAGATCCTCAAGTCTTTGTGTTGTATTTCTGTCCCTTTGGTTGAACTTCCCCAGCATAGAGACGGCACCTCCCATTCCCTTTAAACCTCCACAGTACATCTCCCTCCAGGACCCTGGTCCTGGGGGCGTTTGGGCTGAATGACTGTGTCCAACACAACTTGATGTCGGATCCATCTAATGTATATGGAGTCCCTGTCCTGTTCCACATCCTGCCTGTGTAGGACATGTCACACTTATTGTCCCGTTTAATCTTCCCCCAAATCCCAAGAGGTAATCTCTCTCTTATCAATGAGAGAACTGAGGTCCAGAGATGGGAGGAGTTTGCCCAAAGCCACACAGATCCTAAGAAGCCAAGCCAGGATTTCCATATTTAACAACAACAACACTAATAATAATGGTGAACATATAGCACTATTGACATTATCTCATTTGGGTCTCTCAACAAACTAATGAGACAGATACTATTATTATCCTCATTTTACAGATGAGGAAACTGAGGCACAGAGAAGTCAAGCAACTTTCCCCAGGTCCCATGTGGTTGAACCCAGGCGGGTCTGACTACAGACTGAGCAGATGTCTGATGCCTGAAGACTTCACACAGCTCAAGTGTAGCTTCTGTGACTCTGGATTCAGAGATGGGCACACAATCCCAGATGCACGTGACCCCGGAGCCTCTCTGCACGGAGCGGTGGTTCAGGGAAGGATTCCGCTCTGCCCTGACCGCCCAGCCCTCTCCCAGGAAAGGCTGACACCAGTTTGGAAGCAAAGCAGAGAAAGACCAGATGTGGGGAGGGGCTGAAAGAAGCCTGCCTGTCACTCAGGCAACAGACAAGATGCTTGCTCGTGTTTTTGCACAACATCCCTCCCCTCCCCAAAATGAGCAGGCTTACAGCCACGGCTGCACGGAGACAATAATCGCTAATCAAGTCGAAGTTTCCTTCTAATCAGTTCAGTTGTTGAAGGAAGAAATGCAGCCGGGCTTGTGCTGGGAGGATGGCGTTCATCACCACCACATGCCAGAAGGGCTGCCGAGGTGGCACCACTGCCCCCAACCATCCTGAGCTCCAAGCCTCTCTTGGCATCACGGGGCCTTCTCTGGGTGCTTCTGCCTCCAGCTCCCCCAAATCCCAGGCTCAAAGGGGGGGAAAATGGCAAGAATGGAGCCACAGAAAGAATGTTGCCTCTGAGGTCAGACACCTAGGGTTCAAGGGTGGCTCTGCCATTCTCAGCCTGGACCTTTGGAAACGTTACTTGACACTGTTGCCCCTCTGTTGCAAAAAGGAGATTGAAAATAAGTTGTGTCTTCCTGGAAAATTCTACTCATCCTTCAAAACGTAGCTCAAATATCACTCCCTCTGTGACTCCTTTCCCAACCAGCATCTTGTCCCCCTCCCTGAATTAATTGTCCCTCTTCTTCATTTCCCAAATCACATTGCTCAAATATCTGCCAGAGTACTTATCACTCTGAGTGATGGTTTCATCATTTACAATTCTGTTTTCTAGACCAAGACCACTTGAAGGAAAGAAAACATACTGTATTCATAACTGTGACCTCCACACCTGCCCACCACAACACCCAGCACATAACAGATGCTTATTAAACGTTTGCTGAATGAACAGTGAATGAAGAATAAATACGTGGTATGTGTACTTCAATCTGTCATTTGTATTCAAATATGATGCCTCCCAGCTTATTCGATGTTGTTATCAAGTGCAAAACCTTTTACAGAGTCTGACACTTCAGCAATAATCATCCACAGGACTGGAGATATGCAGGAAATAAGAAAACTCGGTGATCAACAACTCCTGCAAAATTTCATCAAGAGTTTTCCAGTTACTGGCAAATGCACAGATCCTACTTTATTCAATCTAGATTAAACCTCTTATTGGGAAGACTTTAAATTAAGTGTGACTGAATTAGCTGCTGTTACTCTTTTTTTTCCCCCAAGATCTGCTAATCTCTGCGCGAGGCCCTCTCTTCCTGGACTGATCGGTTTCCTCTCTGGTGCGCTGGGATTGATTCTCTATCTTCCAGGATATTGAGTGGCAGGGCTGTCAGGCAGGGAGAGATACTGAGCCTGCTGGTGCAGCTGGGCCCTCTTAGCTGAGAGATTCCCCCGCGGGAGGGCTGTCTGGCATTTGGAGAGCCAGCCGGGACAATAGGTACAGTGCTTGTGACGTGCTATCGCTAATAGTAATCTGTGCGCTTGGATGAGCTTCGGCCTCAAGCCCTCATTTCACAAAATGGAGATGCTGGGGAGTTAGCAAGGCCACAAATCCTCTTACAGTACTAACTCTCCTCAAGGGCAGCAAAGGGCAGATGGATTTGCTGCTTTCCCTCCCTTGGCTTCATTCCCTACCCCCACCTTCCAAAAGGAGGCCCATGTTCCTAGCCTCCTCTTGATGTTCTTGAGGCTGGAGACCTAACAGGATGCCTGGATATCTTGTCAAGAAGGCCACGGAGCACAGCAAGCAGGGCAGCCAGGATGTATGGAAGGGAACATATTATGGGTTCAGTTGTGCCCCCCAGAAGGATGTTGCAGTCCTAACCCCTAGTACCTGTCAATATGACCTTCAGAAATAAGGCCTTTTCTGATTATCAAGTTAACATGAGATCATTTGGGTGAGCCTGAATCCAATAGGACTGGGGTCCTTGACGAAAAAAATGTCCTCATAGGAAATTTCGACAGAGACCTGCACACAAAGAGAACACCATAGGAAGATTGGAGCTACGCTGCCACAGCCAAGAAACTGCCAGAAGGTAAGAGAGAGGCCCAGAACAGATCATCCTCTAGCGCCTTCAGAGGAGCAGGGCCCGGCTGACACCTTGATCTTGGACTTCTAGCCTCCAAAACTGTGAGACAAGGAATTTCTGTTGTTTAAGCCATGCAGTTTGGGGTACTTTGTTACAGCCACCCTAGAAAACAGTAGAGAGCCTAACCAGGTCATTCCTGAGACAGAGGGGACAATGGAAGCCATCACAGAAAGGATGCAGAAGAGATGTCTCTCCAATCTGTTTTGTGGCCCCAAAGCCGTAGTCAAAAGAGCTCAGGCTTTGGATCAGAGCCATGTTTGACTCTGTTTTCCCACTCACCGTGCTTCAGTTTCTCCCTCTGTAAAATGGGATAGAAGACTGAGCTCGCATTTCTGCCAAGAAAATCAGACTAGAAAATGTATGTAAAAGTCCAATTTGACATAAGCACCCGATTCAATCAATTGAGACTGCTAATTCCTGTTGTTGTGATTGTAATAACTATTAAATGAATACCAAAGAAAGATGCCGAAAAGATAGGCAGATGTGAGCACTTCAGAGAGATCTTGCTGTAGCTCTCTGATTCAAAGCTGCTGGGTCCTGGCACCCAGAAAGCAGTTTCACCTGCCTGCAGCGCCTCACCGCACCCCCTCCTCACAGCCACGGCTCCAGTGTCCGGCAAGGAGGAGCAGTTCCAGCGTCTGCCCACGCTCAGGAGTGTCCTTCGGGTCTTCTTTGGTGGGAGTGTGGTGATCAGGCATTGATGATTCATGACTTAGCCGCAGTAGCACAAGGACTCCAGGCAGGTTATGAAGCCATCAATCTTGAGCTGAGATTTTTCTGGAATGCTACAGCCAGAGAGAAAAGGTAACAGAGGCCTGGGGGGCGGGGGCCAAAAGACCTTGCCCAGGAAATGCAGGAGAAGAGAAAGGAGGCACCATCAAACCAGAGTTGTTAGATGCATTTCCTATACCCATCCTCTCCCATCCCAGCCATGCCTTCTAACTCCCACCCACCCCACCCCAAAACACACACACACACGTGTTTGATTCATCCCCCCCAGGCCGGTGTGGTCCTCGGGAATCTGCCAGCCTTGCCAATGAATCGCTGGTTTTGGTTGCTTGAAAACTTGGAAAGTCTTGAAACTTCTCAACGGTGCAATTAACACTCTCCTTGTCTGATTCCAGAATATCTTTCTCCTGCCATTTGCCTATCCAAGCCCCCCTCCATCAGACCACACACCAGACTCTGACTCATTCCCACCCCGTGCTTACATGTGACCCCTGCTAAGAAAGAGCCTAGGTTTTAGAATCAGATTTGTATCAGTGGGGCCCCAGCAGGGAGCAGGGTGCACTGAAAACAAGGTAATTGATGGGGAACTCAATATAGGCACTGTCTACATAAGTGTGGGCAGCCTTAGGGAAACCAACAAGGGGTGATGAAGAGACGGGCCAGCAGCAGCAGGGAGCCTTACCACCCCTAGGTCAGAAGGGCAAAAGAAGGGAAGCCTGCAAAGAAGATGTGAAAAGGAAATCAGCAGACCTGCACTGTGGCTTTCCGAAGAGGCACCAGTGGGGAGGAAGGTGGGAGATAAATATCCTGACCTCACTCCCCCCCAGTCAGTAAACTGCCAGAGCCTCCCATTGGCAAAACACAATAGGAAGCCGAGGGGAGGGGAGAACATTGACAAAATTCATGAGTCTGATTCTCCAGGGAACAAATCAGGGTGAGGAAGGTGAAGAGAGCATCCAGGTGAGCAAACAGAAGATATCCAGCTTAAAACCTGAGATCAAATTTCAATTCTTCCACTTACCAGCTGTGTGATTTTGGACAAGTAAATTAACTACTCTGAGCTCCAATTTCTTTATCTATTTTAAAAAATGGAGTAACACTCTTTTCGTGAGTATATCATTGTGAGGCTAAACGAGGTAATATTTTCTAGCTAGTTAATGTTAATAAAATAAAATAAAAGACAGCCATTTATTTTCACATTCTGAATTTTTTAACCAGCCATTTTGCTAAATTCTTTTTTAGCTGTTAATACTTTTTAAAGTGCAGCTCTTAGTTTTTCCAGACTTACACTCATATCTTAAAATGGTTATTTTTCAACTTCCTTTTCAAAATGTATTACTTTTTCCAGTATGTACACCATTGTCTCCAAAATAATGTTGAATAATTGTGATGACAGTGGGCATCCTTTTCTTATTCCTGACGTTAACAGAAATGCTTTTTTAACTTTTAAGCATGATGTTGGCTTTAATTCTACATGAAGAAAACATCCCTCTCTTCTGAATTTAAATCAGGAACAGGAATTGCATTTTGTCAAATGCGTTTTCATTCAGCATCTTTTGAGATAATCCCAAGGAGGATTATCCTGGTTTGACTGACCCCCTGCTGCAAACCCACGCCCTGAACTCTATCAAGAGTGCCTCCAGAATTCCAGGCTATCAAAGCTCGGCCTGCTCACAGTTGAACAGCCCACCTGTGGCTGTGACATGGTCCTCAGAAGATTTAAGGGAAGCCCCTAGGGCTCCATCTGTCCCTGGTAAGACACCCCACCCCTGTTGTGAAGACATTTCCTGGCACACCAATCCCCAAAGGAGGCTACATGTAGAACCGATGATACATCTTCCCCTAAAGACTTTCAGGGCTAATCTCATCAGGCCCTACAACACTGTTTACCTCCTTTCCCACTCTACTTATATCCCCACACAAAAATGTTCCAATACAAATGCCACTCAGTTTCCCACCTCTTCAGACCCACAAGACCTTTCCCTGTACCTCTGGAACCCACGGTATCTATCACTGGCAACACCCCCTTAGGGGATGCTCGAGCTCTACTCGCCTTGCTCAGTGAATCCTGGCTCATCACCTTCTTGCTCAGTCAATCCTGACTGTGCCCCGAAGCATCGCTTCCCAGGAACCCCTCCAAATGGTGGATGCTGGTGCATCCACAACCCACCTACTGCGATCTGGAGTGCGCCAAGGGTTCCCCTTTCCTTCCTTGCTGCTTCCAGGCCATCTGTCTTCCACCCTGCCTCTAAATCACCAGCTCCTTTGAAGCACCTGTTATCCGTTAGCCCCCGTTGCAGTTACCTGTTAGCCATCCTCGCTGGAATGATTCCCTTCACCTCTTCCTGTCATCGGTCTGAGCCACTTCATCATCTACATGGATGATTCACACAACACCTGACCTTTTCACGTCTTTGAAGCCTTCAATTCCAACGAAGTGAGGAGTTGTCCTCCAACTTCACTCATGCCCTAGACTTTGTCACTCCCAGTAACCGCTCTGCCTTCCCATTCTGACTCCCAGCTAATCTCCTTCTCTCGCTCATGTCAGCACCTCTCCTCCAAAATTATCTGAATCCCATCACTAACTTCTACGCATTGGCTTCTCTTCGATTTTTTGCTCTCTGAAACTTCTCTCCATTGTCTCTTGCCCTCTCCTCCTTGTTACTCAGCTTGGATTCCAAATCACATCACTATAATCTTTCCCTTGAGTATATCCTCAACTCCCTTGCTCTTTTCCTCTGTTAAGTGCATCTGGCAAAACCCCAGCTCTCTCTACTCACTCACACTGAAGAAGTAGGATATAGCTACTCAAAAATTTTACTACGTTTCCTTCATTCCTTATCCCATTCTCCAAAATAACTATTTCATATTGTGGTACCAACAGGTAGTCATCCCACAATATCTGTAATATCCTTAGTAATCAAATCTTGAGTTGGATATGTGGTTGCCCAGAAGACTACATTTCCCCATCTTCCATGTGTGGGACTGTAGCCCAATTGTGCCCAGTGGAATCTTCATGTGGCAACTTTCGAAAACTTCCTTTAAAAGACTGCAGATGCCCAATCAGTTTACCTCTTCTCTCTTCTTTATTTTGCTGCTTGAAACATGTATTTGACAGCTGGACCTTCATTTCAGACTATGAGGATGAGGGTCATGTCCCAAGAATGGAGGAATAGAAAGCTGGAAGACCCCTAGACCCCACGGAGGAGGTCTCCCACATCAGCACTGGGTAGCCTACTTACAAATTTCTAACTTATGTAAGCCACTGTTATTTTGAGCTTCTGCTACTCATAGAAGAATAATACCTTAACTCAGGGGTCCCCAACCCCCAGGCCGTGGACCGATAGCAGTCCGTGGCCTGTGAGGAACTGGGCCACGCACCAGGAGGTGAGTGGCGGGCGAGCGAGCAAAGCTTCATCTGCTGCTCTCCATCGCTTGCATTATCACCTGAACCATCCCTCCCGGTCACTCACAATACTGCCTGAACCATCCCCAACGCCCCCCCCCCACTCCCCCGGCTCTGTGGAAAAACTGTCTTCCACGAAACCGGTCCCTGGTGCCAAAAAGGTCGGGTACCGCTGCCTTAACCCATACATACTCTCTCCTTAACGTCTAACACCCCCCTTCTTACTCTTACTCTCAGCTGATAATCTTGCTTCTTATTTTGCCAAAAAGATAGATGCAGTCATAAAGGAATTTCCACATCCGCCCATCACGAAACCTGTCAACCTACCTGCATCTGTATGTACATCCTCTGCCATCCTTTCTTGATACTGGACCAGCCCAACTGTTCCTGTTCCTCCACTGGTGCAATGGAGCCTCCCTCTCATCTACTCAAGGATTTCGTTCCTTCAGTTTTTCCTCTCTCTCTTGCATTATCAGCATTTCCCATTATAAAGGATCACTCCAAATAACATTTAAAAAGCTTCACTTTCGGGGCTTCCCTGGTGGCGCAGTGGTTGAGAATCTGCCTGCTAATGCAGGGGACACGGGTTCGAGCCGTGGTCCAGGAAGATACCACATGCTGCGGAGCGACTAGGCCCGTGAGCCACAATTACTGAGCCTGCGCGTCTGGAGCCTGTGCTCCGCAACAAGAGAGGCCGCGATAGTGAGAGGCCCACACACCGCGATGAAGAGTGGCCCCGGCTTGCCGCAACTAGAGAAAGCCCTCGCACAGAAACGAAGACCCAACACAGCCAAAAATAAAATAAATAAATAAATAATTTTTTTTAAAAAGCTTCACTTTCTCTCATACTTCAAGAAAACAACAAAACGCAAAAGTACACTGACTTCATAGCATTCTCCAGCCATTTCCCTCTGTTGCTTTATAACAAAACCCCTTACTTACTAGGTGTCTATTCTCCAAGTCTCCTCTCTTCCCATTCTTTTTTGAGCATCATTCCACTAGGCTTTCATTTCCATGATATTATGAAAATCCTCTTTGCAAGGTGGCAACAACCTCCACTTCTCCAAATCCAAGAGTCAATTCTCACTCCTCCTGTCACCTGAAATCTCAGCAGTAAGTCAGCACGGTGGATTAACACCTCCAACTGCAGACATTGTCTTCACTTCGTTTGGGGGACACTCCTCTCTTTTAATTTCTTCCTGCTGCACAGGCTGCTCCTTTCAGTCTCTTGGCTGGTTCTTCCTCATTTCTTTGACCTCTAAGTGATCATGTGCCCTTGGCCTCGGGCCACAGACCTCTTCTAATCTCATCCAGTCCAATGGCTTTAGTTACCATCCATAAACTGATCACTTCTCATTTCATTTTGGTAGGTTTGACCTCTTTCCTGAACTCCAGACTTATATTTCGATATTTCCAACTGCCTATTCCACATCTCCAGTTGGATGACTAATAAGGATTTTAAAGTTAACACAACCAAAATCAAATTTCTGACAATGCTAGACTTGTGTAAAGAGGGGAAACTAGGCTGCCCTTAGGTGGACGTGACCACAGAAACACTGAGTACTCTTCCCCGAGGCAGGACCATCCTAACAAGTGGTTCCTCCATTCGCCTAGTTGCTCAGGCCCAAAACCCTTGGAGTCACTCTTCAATCCTCTTTTTTTCCCTCCCTCTCTCTTTTTCATTCTTGACTCTCTCTTGTTGACTCCCCATCTAATCTGTTAGCATAGCCTGTCAACTCTGCTTTAAGAATGTGTCCAGAAATTAATTACTTTCCCACTTTCCTTTGCTCCTACCTTTGTCCAAGCCAGTTATCCCTTCCTGGGACAACTGCAAGGACACCATATACTAGAATCTGTTCCCTGGCTACCTCTGTTGTTTCACCTGTGACCTCTTTGCCCATCTCCTTCTTTGTTCCAGTCACACTGCCTCCTTGCTGGTCCTGCAACCTGCCAAGCACACTCCTGCCTTAGAGCCCTTGACCATGAGGCTCCTGATGCCTGAAATGTTCTTCCCCCAGATACTCACATTTCCCTCCCTCCCTTCACTTAGGTGTCTGCTCAAAATGCCTCTTGTCAGAGAGGGTTTCCCTGACCATCCTATCCAAAATAGCACCCACCCCCTCCATCAATCTCTGTCCCTTAGATTGCTTTCCTGTCTTTATAGAATTTATCACTGCCTGATATTATATTATCTATGTATTTATTTCTCTGTTTACTGTATGTTTCTCCTCACAAAAATGTAAGCTGTACAAAAATAGGCACTTTGCCCCTTTCTCCTCCTGCTAATCTCCAGCACCTAGAATAGTGCTTGAATAACAGAGGCATCAAGAATATTCCTTATTCTTAAAGATGCAGATGTAGAGAATGGACTTGAGGACAAGGGGAAGGGGGAAGGGTAAGCTGGGACAAAGTGAGAGAGTGACATGGAATATATACACTACCAAATGTAAAATAGATAGCTAGTGGGAAGCAGCCGCATAGCACTGGGAGATCAGCTCGGTGCTTTGTGACCACCTAGAGGGGTGGGATAGGGAGGGTGGGAGGGAGATGCAAGAGGGAGGGGATATGGGGATGCATGTATATGTATAGCTGATTCACTTTGTTATACAGCAGAAACGAACACACCATTGTAAAGCAATTATACTCCAATAAAGATGTTAAAAAAAAAAAGAATATTCCTTATTCCTAAAGAAGATGTAGTCCATATATATACAATGGAATATTACTCAGCCATAAAAAGGAATGGAATAATGCATTTGCAGCAACATGGATGGACCTAGAGATTATCATAGTAAGTGAAGTGAGTCAGACAGAGAAAGGCAACTATCATATGATATCACTTATACGTGGAATCTAAAATACGACACAAATGAACCTATCTATGAAACAGAAACAGAATCACAGACATAGAGAACAGATTGATGGTTGCAAGGGGGAGGGGGTTGTGGGAGAGGAGTGGGAGTTGGGGTGTGCAGATGTAAGCTATTATGTATATATATATAGAGAGAGAGAGAGAGAGAGAGAATGGATAAACGGCAAGGTCCCACTGTATAGCACAGAGAACTATATTCATTATCCTATGATAAACCATAATGGAAAAGAATATAAAAAAAGAATATATATATATGTATATATGTATTTATGTATAACTGAATATATTTACAACTGAATCACTTTGCTGTACAGCAGTAGTTGACACAACATTATAGATCAATTATACTTCAATAAAAACAGATATTCCTTATTCCTTTTATTCTTTAAACTAAGAACCATGTGGACAGAAGTTAGCCTCAGCTGCAGCTGGCTGGGGGCAGGATGAGAAATGCTGGTGATCAGCCCCTCATGAGAAGCTAGCCCTCTGGGAGCTGGCTGCCCCAGCCTGGAGTGGAGTTTCTGTCTCCCTGGGCTGGGAGGAGGGAGCAGGTTTTGGTTTAAACCCCAAGACTTTTGCTTTCCTTAGAGTTTAGTAGATTTTCTTAAATAAATGTTTCTTTATTTTCTGTATGCTCTCAGGACCATTTCCAGAGAACTTAACTTTTTTTTTTTTTTTAAATGATTTTCACCAGATTTGCAAGGGGACAGCTCCTTGGATCTCCTCGCACTGTCATGCCAGAAGTGAAACTGATAATCCACATAGATCACCCTGCTTTTATCACAGGATGCGCCAGGCTATTCCCTTTGCTAATTTTTTTTTATGCTTCAGGTATAGAGAGTTGAGCTCTTCATAGTCCTCAGTGAACCACCATACTATTGTCTGTGCAGGGCCCCTCTATTGCGATATATTTTTAAAATGTTATCTCTTTTAATTCCAATTCCTCACTCCCGTTCTTGTTCCAACCTCACAGGCAGCCAGACTATTGTGTTTACTAAGTATTTTTTGTCCTTTTTGTCATGTAAAATGTGTATTGCATTATATATCAACTTCTTTTTCTTTCTTTCTTTTTTTTTCCCCTTAGCACAGTTTTTAGGATCTAACCATGAATATATCCAGTTTGCCGCTCTTTGGCGCTGCTGGTACTCTAGTATGTGCTCCCACCCCATCGCATCTGCCCACACTCCCAGCAACGGACACTAGATTGCCTTCAGCTCCCTCGCCACGAATAATGTTGCAACGGATTACCAACCTGAGCCCTTGGACGCTTTAATCAGGAGAAATTGATAAGAGGTCAGATGAGAAATTCAGGCAAGGCTTTACTGGGACTCGTGCTGCAGCACGAGGGAGCGAGAACAAGAAAGAGGTGCCCTTGCCCACTTTCCGAGGACTGTGGGCTGTTTCCTGAAATGCTGTGAGCGTAGGGGCAGATGGGTGGGTTGGGTTGGAGGGGTGGCTGAGGTGGTCTGCCCACCCCCTTGGTGGTGCTGTGTGCAGAGATCATGCGCAGTACCCAGCTTTTGCTCCCAGCACCTCGGCACCTTGGAAGGGCAGTTGGGTTTTGGTCTTTTTGTATCTTGTTCATAATTTGCCCCAACTGTGCATGTACCCAGTTATTTTAGTCCCTATAGTTTCTTTGTATTCTGTTGCTTGAGGAGACGTTTGTCTAGGTGCAAGCACTGCAGCAAAGGGTCCCAGGTCCCAGGTCCCAACCTGACTCATCCTTATGGATCTGTGTAAGAATCTGTCTCAGTTATATTCCACAAGTGCTGGACACAGAGTTTGCTAGATTGTAATTTGCTTAAGTGTGTCAACACCGTTGCACCACTCAATAGTCCTCTAGCCAGGCACAAAGGCTCTGCACCCCTTCCCACCAAAAACTTGGCATTATCCTTATTTTGCCATTCTACTAGGTTATAATTTCTCTTTCTTTGATCACTAATTAATTTCAGCATCTCTCCATATGCTTATTCCTCTTTAGGGTTTTTCTCTCTATATTGCCTATTTGTATCTTTACAGCTGACATTTTTTTGGTGGGTAATATATGTTTGGTACCATTTAAGTGCTTTATATTTTCTATATCATTTAATTCTCATAACAACCCTGTGAAGCAAGTAATATTATTAACTCCCTTTTATCAAGACCGAAACTGTGATTTAGAAAGCTTTAATAACTCTTGCAATGTCATATGCATTTAATTAGCTGCTGAGCCATGACTCAAACCCAAGTCTCCTTGGCTCTCAAACTCCTGTGCTTAATCCAACACTGTACTCTAAACAGAGGCACCTCGTATTGAGTGACGCCTGGACAAGACAATCGGAGTCTTTCTTGGGAGAGGGGGCATTGAATGCATTCATTTCTTTAATAACTATTTAGCAAGTACCATGGTAGATGTTGGGAGTAGAGAAATAAATAAGGCAGAAAGGTTCTTGCTCTCATATAGCTTTGGGCCTAATGGGAAGGCAAATACTAAATAAACACACAATGATTTATGAGTTACAAATGTGGTAAGCATTTTTAGAACACAAGTGGACCCAGTCGGGCTGGTTTTTCCAAAAGAGCGCCATTTAAGGTAAGATGAAGCAGTAGAGAAAGCAGTTTAGTCAGAGCCCATGAGAGTAGACGCCCCAAGCCAACAGAAGCCATTGGGGACAGAGGAGCAGAGGAGACAAAGGCAGGGAGAAGTCTTGAGATTACTGCTGTTGATAGCATTTATTGATACAACCACTTTGGAAAACAATTTGACAATATCTAGTAAAGCAGAAAATACACATTCTATTGTCCAGCAATTGATTTTCTGCCCATAAACCCTAAAGACACTGTCGCACACACATACAAGGATGTCATCTCACCAGTGCTTGTAAAAGCGAAAAACTTTTAAAAAAACAAAGTGTTCATCAATAGAGGAATGGATAAATTGTGATATAGTCACACACAATGGAATACAGTACAATAGCTAAAAAGAATGAGCTGGATCTGTGTATCGATGTGAAAATATCTAAAAATCATAAAATAGATACACACAATATAAAAGATTTATACAGATGTTAAAAACCCAAAACAATACTACATTTACTTTTTACAGATATACTTTTAAGTAGAAAAAGCATAAAAACATGGACCAGAAGGATACAGAGAAAATTCATGATGGGTGTTTTCTCTGAAAGGGAGGGTGAGGAATGGAAGGGAGATGAGAAAAAAGGAAACTTTAGTTTTATCTGTACTGTTCTATTTATTTTATCTAAAAATGTGAAGCAAAATATACAAAGTATTAGCATTTAAAAATTCTGGATAGTGGGTACACTGATGTTAGTTTTATTTTCTGAACATTAAAATTTTTTGGACATTTTGAAAGAAAAAAACATGTAAGCAAAAACAAAATAACCAAGTTTAGTCCATTAAAAATGGCATAACACTGAAAATGTCAATACCTTTGTTGAAGAAACCGCAAGAACATCTTTTCCAATAGCAATTCTATTGCTATTGATGAAACGTTTCTCTAGGGCAAGGTATTACACTGGCAGAAAGTAATCTTTGGCATTTGTTAGTCTCTGTCAGAGTTTAAAAATAATATTCAGGCTATTTTGATAACTGTAGTTTATTGTGCTGGAGAAAGAAAGGAATTAGTAATAAGTCACTTGTATGTCTGGAACAATACAGCTGTAGTTCCCTGTTGTCATCTAGAAACCAGCATGTCTTACTTCCTCCTCTGCTGCCTCCACCACGTTAGCTGGGCTGTTACGACAGTGAGGATCCATTCCTCCAGTAGCGCTAGCCCTTGAGATGTTGCACTAAAACAGAACAATAGGGGGCTTCCCTGGTGGTGCAGTGGTTGACAGTCCGCCTGCCCGTGCAGGGGACACGGGTTCGAGCCCTGGTCTGGGAGGATCCCACATGCCGCGGAGCAACTGGGCCCGTGAGCCACAACTACTGAGCCTGCGCGTCTGGAACCTGTGCTCCGTAACAAGAGAGGCCGCGACAGTGAGATGCCCGTGCACCGCGATGAAGAGTGGCCCCCGCTTACCACAACTGGAGAAAGCCCTCACGCAGAAACGAAGACCCAACACAGCCATAAATAAATAAATTTTAAAAAACAATAAACAAACAAACAAAAACATAACAATAGTGAGAACTAGCTGTAGGAGTCTTAGAAAATTTGACTGATCATGAGACATTCACCATGCCATGAAAATTGAGTACCAACTTGTAACTGGGCAGGACCCTATGGGGCCTTCCCGGGACAGACGCTAGCTTTCCTTGGCCTCCTCATATCAGCCTGAAATCCAGACTCAGCCTTTTCAGCTTCATTCTTGCTAACACTCTAGTCTCTCTTACAACCTGTCCTTCTAAAGCTCTTTCTATAACCCAGTAGGACTCTACACATCCTCTACTTTAGTTCCTCTCTGAAGTACCTAGATAACACTATCTGATGCACATTTCCCGAGTTGTTTTACAGATGCAAAAACCTCCACCAGATGGAAGACATTAACTACTTGATGACCATGAGCACATAGCCCCCAGACCTACTGGTGCCTAAGGATTGATAATGTTAACCCCTGTGACATGCCCTGTTATCCCACCATCAACCGATCAGAGAATTGTGCACGAGCTGATCACATTGTGCACGAGCTGATCACATACCCTGCGACTCGCCTTTCAAAACGCTTCCCCGAAACCCATCAGAGAATTCCAGTGTTTTGAGCACTAGCCGCCCTGCAGTAAACTCTGCACTTCCCTTCACCACAAGCCGCTGTCAGTAGATTGGCTTTGCTGCGCGGGTGCGAGTGGACCCAAGTTTGGTTGGGTAGCAAACTGAGCCCAGGTTGGACCCAGAAAGATCAAACTAGCAATGATTTTTAAGCATGACTATTCCGGTAGCTTCTTAGTGTCCTTCCAACACCGTGCGCTCCCTCCCACCAGATATGAAACATGCCCTCCTGTCTCATGTATAGGATCCATTCTTTGACGTGTAGAGCTTGTTTATGCCCTCTGAAGACCCCAACTTATTTAAAGTTTATATAAACCTGGATCTAAGTTTTCTATGGGAAGGATTTGAAAAGTTACAAGTATTCTAAAGAAATTAGCTAGGAACACAAAACAGAAAAGAAAAGAAAAATGATTAAATATGTGGTTATTCACAGTTATTTTGTTTTGAGCAGGTGAAATTGGGGGTTGGCAGAAAACTTGAGAGGACGAAAATTTGGTCCTGCAATTCAATTTCTACCCGTGAAGCCTAAGGACACTGCCACACACATTGTGACAGTTGTCCCTCAATAGCCTCATAAACTGAATTAGGTAGAGAGATTGATCTATTTTGATGTTCTGGGACAGTTCATATAACACAAAGGTTATGTGTTTCTTGAAAGTTGAAACTATCCTCTGGTCAAAGTCCCTGGATTGAGAATCTTTATTTCTGAGAAAACAATCCATTGGCCAAGACTTCTTGAAAACTTGAAATGTTTATATATGTTATTCTGACATAATTATAAAAATTGATAGTTTTAATTTTCTTCATGAATTTGAGTTATTTAGCCTATAGCTTTTACTTATATGTCTAAGTAGTTTTGATACTCATAAGGTTCTTTTGCATAATGAATTCTTTATTCCTGAATTCACACTTTTGTTCCATCTTAATCAGATGAAGTACATCCTCAAGTAGTTTTCCCAATGAAGAATATTATTATTACCAACAATAAGAGCTAACATTTTTAGAGCTGATAGGTGAGCAAGACAGTCTTCTAAATGCTTTATGTGGATTATATCTTTTAAGATTCAAAATAACTCTACATGATATTGCAGTTCTATATAAGGCACTTAATAGTACTATCGTCCCCACTTTGTGCAATTTACAAGACCTTGAACATCTGAGAACATAAACAACAACAGACCAGGGTGTATAATTCTTGAGTCAGCCACATTCTCGACACAGGCAATCCAAATACAAATTTCTCTATTGATTTTCGTATTTAGTGTTGCTGAGAGGAAGTCAAAGGTCAGCAGGATTTTTGTCCCTTGGCAGCCGCCTGTCTTGTTGTTGTCCTCAGTGGTGGTGGCCTGTTTTGTTCTGTTTTCCTGCGATGCCGCTTATGGTGGCAGCATGGTGCACTTTCCATGATGGTTTCCTGGAACAAAGTGAGCCCTTGTGATCTGCATATGCAGAGTGTTCTTCATTTCTGGAAAGGTTTCTTCCATTCTGCCTTGTTTGTTGAGTTTGCTACACTTGACGTTGACTGTACCTTGAAGACACCGGCAGAGCTCTGTTCTCTCTCTTCCTCATCTGTTCTATTCTCTTCAAGCTTTCTCTGCAATAGACAAGAGTTTTTGTGTGTGTGTAGTAAGCATCGCTGTTTTAATTTTCCACAAAGTCAGATCTGCTCTTCATTGCTTCCAATGGGATTTTAATTCTTCTATTGCAATTCTAGTATCCTTGGAATCCACCCCTAACTCAGCCTGTTTTCTTCTTGGTCCATATCCTTATTTAATCCTCTCACCCAAACTCGCTCTTTTCCAGTGGCTTTCAGGTCCTATTTCAAGGAGACCGTGTCCTTACATCCCAATGAAAACAGCAAGTAAGTAGCTTGTAGCGCTTGGGATGCTTTAGGTTGCAAATAATACAAAACCAATTTACACTGCAGCAAAGCATTTCAGGGACATTTTGGACAGAGCTCAGCTCCAGGCCTCAGTGCTTTTCTTGTTCTGCCCTCCTCCACATGTCAGTTTCTTCACCGGGCTGGCTTTCCGAGATGCGAAGCAGGCACAATCCATCCACATAAAAAAAGAGCACAGGGGCTTCCCTGGTGGCGCAGTGGTTGAGAATCTGCCTGCCAATGCAGGGGACACGGGTTCGAGCCCTGGTCTGGGAAGATCCCACATGCCGCGGAGCGACTAGGCCCGTGAGCCACAACTACTGAGCCTGCGCGTCTGGAGCCTGTGCTCCTCAACAAGAGAGGCCGTGATAGTGAGAGGCCCGCGCACCATGATGAAGAGTGGCCCCCGCTCGCTGCAACTAGAAAAAGCCCTCACACAGAAACGAAGACCCAGCATAGCCAAAGATAAATAAATAAATATATTAAAAAAAAAAAAAAAAGAGCACCACCTCTTACAATTATTGGGGGGGAAAAAAAGTCCTAAGCTTCACTCTGATTGGCCGCCTTTGGTTAACCACTCTGATTGGTTAATCACTGTGTCTGAGGAAATGCATGCATGGACTGGCTTAGGTCTCTTAAAACAATCACTGTGAAATGGGGATGGTCCCCGGATCCCTAGCGGTGAAGATGTGGTCCCTTGGGGAAGGGATTGATGGCTTAAAGAAAAATCTGAGTATGGGTAGGAAGGGAAAGGAGAGACTGACCTAGAGTTTGTTGAGATTTGGTCTAGGTCTTAGTTTTCTGCAGCATTTTGGGGGGTTTTGTCTGTTTGTGTGCCTAGGTATCTTCATGGAGAATCACAGGTGATTCTTCTCTTTTCCTTACCCCTCCCACCTCATCCACCAGTAAGAACTATCAACAATAACTCGAAAATATTTCCTGAATCTAACCAATTCTTACCATGGATCTGTTTTCCTCTAATCCCAGCCACTGTCATTTCTCACCTAAAGCAAGAGCACTGTCATTTTGACTGTCTATTATTCACCAGACAGTGAGAGTACTCTTTTAAAATAGTATCTAAAATATCCACTGCATTTAGAATAAAATTTGATATCTTAATGATAGCATACAAACCCTACCTAAAAGGGACAGCTTTTCACTATATTATAGCTACAATGGCCTTCTTTTGGTGCCAACTTGATTTCTACCTCAGGACCTTTGCACTAGTTATCCTCCATATCACATGGGTCCTCCCCACAGAAAGTTAGACTTTTCCTGACCATTCCATATAAAATCATACCCTCCCAATTACCCCATCACTGTATACTCTTCTTGTTTTCTTTATGGTATCTCTCCTTTATTGAAATTTTTTTCCCCAGTGTCGTAAAAGCTTCTTTAGGGCAGGACCTTTATTTTGCCTTGTTCAGTGCTACGACAGTGCCTGACACTTAGCAGTCGCTCAATAAACCTCTGCAGAGTGAAAGAGTAAATGACGCAGGACAGATTCTGTGAGAGGTTATTGGCTGTGTGGAGTCAAAGATTCACATATATGCGAATCTAGATTCCACATATATGCGTTGATATACGATATTTGTTTTTCTCTATCTGACTTACTTCACTCTGTATGACAGTCTCTAGGTCCATCCACGTCTCTACAAATGACCCAATTTCGTTCCTTTTTATGGCTGAGTAATAGTCCATTGTATATATGTGCCACATCTTCTTTATCCATTTGTCTGTCAATGGGCATTTAGGTTGCTTGCATGACCTGGCTATTGTAAACAGTGCTGCAATGAACATTGGGGTGCCTGTGTCTTTTTGAATTATGGTTTTCTCTGGATATATGCCCAGTAGTGGGATTGCTGGATCATATGGTAGTTCTATTTTTACTTTTTTAAGGAACCTCCATCCTGTTCTCCATAGTGGCTGTATCAATTTACATTCCCACCAACAGTGCAAGAAGGTTCCCTTTTCTCCACACCCTCTCCAGCATTTGTTGTTTGTAGATTTTCTAATGATGCCCATTCTAACCGGTGTGAGATGATACCTCATTGTAGTTTTGATTTGCATTTCTCTAATAATTAGTGATGTTGAGCAGCTTTTCACGTGCCTCTTGGCCATCTGTATGTCTTCTTTGTTGAAATGTCTATTTAGGTCTCCTGCCCATTTTTTAATTGGCTTGTTAGTTTTTTTGATATTGAGCTGCATGAGCTATTTGTATATTTTGGAGATTAATCCTTTGTCCATTGCTTCATTTGCAAATACTTTCTTGCATTCTGAGTGTTGTCTTTCAGTCCTGTTTATGGTTTCCTTTGCTGTGCAAAAGGTTTTAAGTTTCATTAGGTCCCATTTGTTTATTTTTGTTTTATTTTCATTACTCTACGAGGTGGGCCAAAAAAGATCTTGCTGTGATTTATGTCAAAGAGTATTCCTCCTATGTTTTCCTCTAAGAGTTTTATAGTGTCCGGTCTTACATTTAGGTCTTTAATCCATTTTGAGTTTACTTTTGTGTATGGTGTTAGGGAGTGTTCTAATTACATTCTTTTACATGTAGCTGTCCAGTTTTCCCAGCACCACTTATTGAAGAGACTGTCTTTTCTCCATTGTATATCCTTGCCTCCTTTGTCAAAAATTAGTTGACCATAGGTACGTGGTTTATCTCTGGGCTTTCTATCCTGTTCCATTGATCTATATTTCTGCTTTTGTGCCAGTACCATACTGTCTTGATTACTGTAGCTTTGTAGTATAGTCTGAAGTCAGGGAGCCTGATTCCTCCAGCTCCGTTTTTTTCCCTCAAGATCGCTTTGGCTATTCGGGGTCTTTTGTGTCTCCATACAAATTTTAAGATTTTTTGTTCTAGTCTGTAAAAAATGCCATTGGTAATTTGATAGAGATTGCATTGAATCTGTAGATTGCTTTGGGTAGTATTGTCATTTTCACGGTATTGATTCTTCCAATCCAAGAACATGGTATGGTATATCTCTCCATCTCTTTGTGTCATCTTTGATTTCTTTCATCAGTGTCTTATAGTTTTCTGAGTACAGGTCTTTTACCTCCTTAGGTAGATTTATTCCTAGGTATTTTATTCTTTTTGTTGCTGTGGTGAATGGGATTGTTTCCTTAATTTCTCTTTCTGATCTTTTGTTGTTAGTGTATAGGAATGCAAGTGATATCTGTGCATTAATTTTGTACCCTGCAGCTTTACCAGATTCATTGCTTAGCTCTAGTAGTTTTCTGGTGGCATCTTTAGGATTCTCTATGTATAGTATCATGTCATTTGCAAACAGTGACACTTTTACTTATTCTTCTCCAATTTGTATTCCTTTTATTTCTTTTTCTTCTCTGATTGCCATGGCTAGGACTTCCAAAACTATGTTGAATAACAGTGGCCAGAGTGGACATCCATGTCTTGTTCCTGATCTTAGAGGAAATACTTTCAGTTTTTCACCATTGAGATTGATGTTTGCTGTGGGTTTGTCATATATGGCCTTTATTATGTTGAGGTAGTTTCCCTCTATGCCCACTTTCTGGAGAGTTTTTATCATAAATGTCACCCTCTCTGAAGTGTGTTGATAAGGGTGGGAGGTGATTGGGATGGGGGAGAGGGCGGCAGATTATGGTTACATTTCAAAGAAGGATGTGTTAGGTTCATAGCCACTCATCAAGGCAGGAAAGGCAGGTGGGTCAGAATCCAAGTCTCCTGAGTGCCATCACGTTCCTCTCCTTCTACAGGAAGGAATCCTCCCTAACATGACGTGATCAGCATTTGTCCAAAAACAAGAGACAAAAGAGGTTAGACAGGAACTCTGATTCCTAGAGCTCATTTTCTAAGAATACATGAAATATATAAAAGAAATTGATATGAGGCTCTGTGGGGAAAAATGGTTACAAACAATTCATATAACAAGCCCTGGAAGGCTCATATGTCTTCCTAGATTTATTAAATTTCATTTCAAAAGTTGGTTATAAATCAGCCAACAAAACCCCTTTTTAAACCATCTCCAATATCCTCCATTGCTGTTAGTTAGAAACTTAACTGCCATTTTCACAAAAGACATAACACTTTCCATGGCCTTCGACAGCCAATAACCTCGGCTGATTTAGACTCTCCATTTTGGCAATGGGCTTGAATAAGCCCCAAGAGACTAAGACTCAAAAGGCTGAGGGATGGATGGGGAGTGTGGGAGGGCTGCCAAGAAGTGGGGGAAGGCAGAGAGAACAGAAAGCATCGCCAGCGCATGTGGAGAAGCATGGAGGGCAGCCCTGGGTACCCCCAGACATGCCCCATGCCCTGTGGTGAAGTGCAGGAACTTCGCCCCCAGGCAGATCTGAGCTGCACTCTCTGTGTGGCTACCTCTTATAAGTGTGTCTTGGTTGGATTATCAAATTGTTTTGAGTCTTTGTGTTATCATCTGAAATGGGTAGCATCACCTAAATCACTGTGTTGTTGGGAGCATTAAATGAGATCATGCATGTAAAGCACTTAGCTAAGTGCCTGGCACATATAAGCCCTCAATAAGTACAATTTCTCAGGGGCCCTCCTGTCAACCACACATCTGCTCTCTCTCGGGACAGTCAGCTACTATGGCCCTGTATGAATTTATAGTAAAGCCTCATTAATTTGCACCTTACTCACTTAGAATTTATGATAATTCATCAGTGGCCCAAGCTGAAATTTACTTTTATAAGGGCTATCTTTAAAAAAAGTAACAGGGAGGTTCAAACAAATTTATGAGGGGACTATTTAAGTTAATGAACCATTCACTGTTACTTTAGAAATAGTCATTTACATACAAATAATGGATGTGCTAATTACAAAAGTTTCTTATCTACACAGGAGGAAAGCAGGCCCCGATTCAAAGTATAGTTCAAATTATTGAAAGTATAAAAGTTGTTTAAAAACTTAGTTTATTAGATGATGTTAAGAAATTGATATGATTATAAGGTGATAGCAATGTATTACCAATTTTTAACATAGTTATCTTGTATATTCAAGTATTGGCCATATTTAAGTGAAAGTTTTAGCCAAGCCCTGTTCAAGTACATATGGAATAAAAGAGGAAGCAAAGAATGCAATAAAGGACACAGTTCTTCCCTCCAGGGTCCCTCCCACTGCTGATGTCATTTTTTCTTTGCCGGTAAAGGAACTCTGGTCCTCACAATTACAATTTTCTTAGTAAATAATGACCATTTCTCCACCGTTTGAGGCTCTAAACACATTTTATTTTTATTCTGATAAAAACTGACATTTTCTTATAACTTTAGGCATTTTTGAGAAACAATTTATTGCTCACCCTTTGAGCTAGAGTTTAATGAATAAAGTAGGTAATGAATATATGTAAACACTGCTCATTTAAAAGCACTGATTTGGAATGAGAGAAGCAGGAGTAAGGAAAAGATAAATTGGTCAGTTGAATGGAAACTTTCATTTATTTGGAGAAAATACAATCTCATGGCTTCTACTAACTTGTACTGAAGGGCAAAACAAATCCTAATTTCTTCCGACTTTTAACAGAGAGCTCAAGAGCTGCAGGAGACTGTGGGAAGACCTAACCCATTTCAACAATATTTTTAAACATAGTAAACCTTTGGTTATGGAATTTCACTCTGGCTAAGATGACGTAACAGGATTGGATTTACCCTCCCACCTGAAACAAATATTTAAAACAACGAAATATATGAAACAACAGTTTTCCAGAAAATAGACATCAGACAAGGAAGGACAGTGATCCCTTAGAGTTGGGAAACAAATCAGGTGAGTCTTAGGGTTGCCCCAGCTTCCTGCCTGAGATGTAGCCCATAGCATGGTGGGCGGGGGGGGGGGGGCGCGGGGGGGGGAGGGTGAGAGACATCCCAATGGGATCCCAGAGGCCTTCCTGAGTTGAGGAGGTAGAGCTTAGAGTCTGGGGAGGCCAAGGTAGCTGGAGTTCAAGGGCAGAGTAGCAGAGAGGAGACAGTGGCACAGAGAGCCCCCCAGACATCTGTAGGGGTCCCCTTCCAGTCTACCACTGAGCACTGACCAGAACATGCATGTGGAGAAACTACCCAATGCCCTTCCACTAAACTGAAGACTTGCAGGGGTGGTGAGGAGTTTAAGGAGGGATGAGGACAAGGGCTGGTGACTTGGTCTCACCTGAAAGGCTATTCAACATGGTAATCTGTGAATGTTACCAGAACCGTGAGGCAGAGTCACGGTCTAGAGGCTCTGGGTTGTAACTGTTGAGATTCAAGAGGATGATTGAGATGGTGAGACAAAGGGGCAGATGATAAACAGATGATGCTGGGCGTCTTCCTTCAGGGTCCCTGGTGCTCTGTTACTGGCTCTTTTGTAGAATCATGAGTGGTTACTTTAAGGACTGCCCTGGGCTAAATATCTGGAAACTTCTAACTCTTAAAATAGTCTTCCCCGTATCTTACACAGACCAATTTTCTAAGTAGTGGAGAACTATTACTCTCCCAGCACCCCTCCCTTTTTTCTTCTGGTCAATTGCATCCCCCTCCTCCTACAACCTGGGGCCTGAATGGGGTGGCCATCTTCTGACATGAGCCCACAGAGAGTGGACTCAGGGTCTAGCTAAGCCGCTGTGTCAGCCCCAGACCAGAGTGACTCCTCAGGAGGTGGACACGTGGTCTAAGGCAGGCCAATCAGAGCTCTTCCTTGGAATTTTTTTTCACACAAGAACTGGGAGAAGAACTTCCTTCCTCTATGGTGGTAAACCAAGGATGATGGGATCTTAGAAACTGCAGATGGCCACATCCTCAAGGAAAATGTTGTTAGTGATTAGAAAGAAAAGATGATACAGAAAGAAGTAGAAATGATAAATGGAGTGAGAAAGATCTTTAGGGATTTAAGTTATTAGGTTTGGGCATTCCTGATGCCGTCATTATGTGAGACAACAAATTCCCCATTTTTCCTAAACTAATTCAAACTGGCTTTCTTTTCTCTGCATCAAAAGAAGATATAAGGAATACACTGTGATTTCTTATATCTAATTTCTGAAGAAAGAGAGAATACATTTAGTCCTTGTTCCCCATGACACTTCTTTAGATATTTGAAAATTAGTATTACATCATTCCTAAAGTATGTAATTTTTTCCAAGAAAAATATTCCAGTTCTTTCAACTAGTCCTAATATTCCATGGTTTCCAGGCCCCTCCCTATGCTGGTTACTCTACTTGGGGTATTTTCCAGTTGCCTGTGATCATCCTGAAATATGTAGACCTAATAAGTAAGGTGCCCCCAACTTGGTCTTATCAGTGACTGGCCCACACTCTGGGTGCAAATTCTTCTGTTAATACAACCTAAGGCAAAGTCAATATTTTAGGCAACTCCATTATTCTTGGCTAAACTGAGATTGTATTTATTCTGAATCTCCAGTTTTCACATGAATTCTGCAGAGCCAGGTATCCCCAACCCCACAATTGTGCAATACACTTTTTGAATTAAAGACTTTATAGTTTTTCCTGTTCAGTTTCATCTCACTTTGTTACCCTCATGGCCCATCGTGTTAAGATATAAAAATCTGATTCTTTGATCTTTAATATTAGTTATCAGTTCTAAATATGGAAGAATCAAACTTTCTTGGCTAGGATGATGGACAGAACTTTTAGGGTGCCGTAGACATACTCTCTGCCTAGCCATATAAGCCCTTAAAAGGTAAATTCCAGATGGGCAGGAGTGACTGGTGTCTTCTTGCCATTCCAATTGATGAAAACCAGAGCTGCCTGATCTTGTATTTAATCCTATCCACTATCTATTAAAATTCACTAAAGCTTGCTAAGCCTCATTTCCTTGAAAGCCTATCAGGTTTCGGTTTCATCAAAGTCAAGTGTATTTAATTAACACAATCCAATTCATTCTGGAAGTGGTCAAGTTCTCCGAAAGGTACTCAACAGAGTTACTGGTGTTTTTATAGGAATTAAACATATGATACAATAGACAAAAATAAGCATGCTTTATACATGCCATTCCTACCACCTCTTTTGCATACAATTGAATAAATTACCTTCTGTTAGGAAGCATTAATCCTCTTTGCTAAGTGGAGTAGTTCTCATCTGAGATTCAGCCTGCTAAGGAGTGCCTTGGGAGCCAAACTTTAGCGATCTTGTACTGGCATAATGAGGAGGGGACACAGTCCTTTGGAGAGGGCTGCTCATTTTGTGATGTCAAAATTTTGCCCTCTGGCCTCATCTGGGGCATTTAAACCCCTCACTAGCTCTCCCTCCCTGGTACTCTAAATTCTAAGAAGAGCTCACAAGATGGAGGCACAAGATTGCATATGGGAAGCCCAGGCAGTTACAATCAAATAAGCCCAGCAGGACACGGTCAGCAGGAATTGTGTAAGGAATTGGTGTGAATATTTCAGTCCCCATGCTTCAAGGAACTTCTCCGTAATGAGTTAAATAGTAACTTGAAAAAGATATGTCCATGTCCTAATCACTGGAACCTGTGGATATTATCTTACAGGTTAAAAGGTTGAATGTTACCTTATTTGGAAAGGGGTCTTTGCAGATGTAATTTAAGCTAAAGATCTTGAGATGAGGAAACCATCCAGGATGATAAAATGGGTCCTAAATCCAATGACAAGTGTCCTTAGAAGAGAAACACAGAAGGAGACAAGATGCAGACAAGAGAAGAGAAGACACAGAGGAGAAGGTGATGGGAAGATGAAGGCAGAGATTGGGGAGATGCAGCCACAAGCTAAGGAATGCCGACTGCTACGAGAAAGTGTTAGAGCCAAGGAAGGATTCTCCCCTCGAGCCCCCAGAGGAAATGAGGCCCTGTCAATGCTTGTTTTCTGTCTTCTGGCCTCCAGAACTGTGAGAGAATAATTTCTGTTGTTTTAAACCACCAAATGTGTGCTAATTTGTGACAAAAGCTTCAGGAAACTAATAACATTCTCCGTAGGTGCCTGAGTAATACCCGGGAAAATGTCAGAAGGGAGAATGCGGTGATGCCTCCATCAAAGTGTCCATTTTATACTCAGCCTAAAGCTGCCCTCCTTGTTGCCAGCAAGGTCCAGGTGTTAGACTGCCCTTCACCCTTTATTGAAACCTCAAAGGTTGCGCACGGCTATCTTATGACTTAACCCTGTTCAGGGCGGTTAGCTGTTGCCGTTTATATTGGTCTGGTTTCATATGGATACAGATTTTGGGAGGGGATGGAGGAGACCATTGAGGAGGGTTTCCCTAATTCAACAGGCTCTGGGGATGGAAGGAATGGGAGTGGCATCAAATAAGGCCTGGGCCAACCAAGCCACCAGCTGCCCAGAACTCCAGTCAAGAAGGGCCCTTAAAACGTAACGTGAATTGGCTGGAAATACAGGGTCACTTAACTCAGGTTTTTTATACCAAAATCCTGACATACACACCAAAATGTACCTTTGTTCCTCTCTCCTCTCTCACAAGTGTAGACAAACTCATCAAGAAGAAATAAAGAAAGCTCTGTTTCTACACACCTCTCTTGAGATATGGTTGTTTGTTTATCTGTCTGTTTTTCAATGCATACAATCAAATGCAGCCCAGGTCAACCATTCTTTTTCTTTTAATTTCAGCACTCACTTTTTGCATTTCAAGAGCTCTTTCCTATTTTCTGATCATCCTGTCTCATAACACCCAATTCCTTTTTCTATGGCTGTAATATTGTCTTGACTTTCTCTGAGCGGCACTAATAAGTTTTGAAGCTCTGATCATTTTGTTTTGTTTCATAGAGACTTTCCCACCTTTTGAAGAATCTTTATGTTCTCCAAGATCTTTAATTTTCTACTTATTTTTCTTCATCTTCCGTAAGTTGCAGGTTTTTCTCAAGGGCTTGTAATAATTAATGTGGTAGATTGTATTTTCAAAAGATGGCTGCAATAATATATTGCACCCCACATGCTTTTCTACAACATAATCCACTCCCCCATCAATCTGGATCTGGGAAGACTCTGTGATTGCTTTGACCAATAGAGTAAGGCTGAAGTGCTCTGTGACAGTTCTGAGTATGCCCTTAACTGGCTCAGTACCTTCTGCTTTCTTTCTCTTGGAAACCAGCCTCCAGGTAAAAAGTGTGATACCCTGAGACTGCCATGCTGTGAGAAGGCCAAGCCACACACACACACACACACACACACACACACACACACACACACACACACACAGAAAGGCCAAGAAGTAAAGCACCAGGCATGTAAGTAGGAAGCCATCTCAGACACTCAGCTTAAAGGAGCATTAGATGACTTGCTGCCCAACGGCCACCTGATTCTAACTGTATGAGAGATTCCAAGGGAGAACCACCTAGGTGAGCTCAGACAACCTAGAGAACCATGAGAGATAATAATAAATTGTTATTTTAAGCCATTGAATTCTGGAGTGGTTCTTCAGGCAGCAATAGATCACCAGGACAATTGGTTTCTCATTCATATTTAAACTGTGGCAAGAGGAAGACTGGAAGCATCTGGGCTGGGCTTATTGGGCTGGTGGCCTTCAACCTAAAGATATTGATTGAAACTTATCTTTGAGACCTTCAATACTGCAAGGCGGAGAGCTTAGCTCTAGAGCACCAAAACCTACACAAGTTTCCTTAGTTCTTTCTGGAGTGTTCTTTAGAAAAGAACCGTATGATTTTTTTTCTTGGCCTGCTGCAGTCTTCTCTTTGGGCAGGTGAAGGCGAAGGAAGGATGGGACAAGATGCGTAAACTATTCCATATACACACCTCAACTCTCCTGCTGCTTGCCTAGGCTCAGTCCTAAGACTCTGGGGCACTGAATGGCAGACACACTCCCTTCTCAAAAGCAGTCACTTGGGTAGATTTTTCTCAGCTCATCTCCCCTCCACTGCTTGTCAGTCATGACTTGTTGGGGGCAGGGTTGGGGGGGTGGCTTTCCATCTTCCAGAAGTTTGTCGAGCTCTTTCTCTGGTTAATGGCTCATCTCCAGCTCTCTGTTTTATTCTTTCATGTGTGTGATGCTGCTAGTTGTGTGTGGGGGGGTGATTATGCATTGTTTTATTCCCTCAGAATCATTTTAAATTTGGTTTTAGATCATTTAAAATTTAGATTAGAAGATTAGAATAGATGTGTTCACTCTACATCCTAGAATCTATATTTTATTTAAATTTAAATCACTTTAATATGTCTCCCAAGAAGTTTTCTGGCTTGAATATTTGAAAATAATTTTCTTAAACTAGAAACCAAAAAATATTTTTAAAAATTTAATTCCACTTCTGGTTTGGATATACAATTTTGCAGGAGCCTCCCTTTCAGCCTAACCACCAAAACAGCCCAGGTAATATACGAAACCATAGATTTAAAAAGTCCATCAGAGGAGAACACAGAGAAACCCAAATGAAATAAACTCCAGAATATTAGGAATCCTTTATAGAAAAGAAGAGACTTGCTGTTACTCTCATCCCTGGTGAAACTTCAGGAGGCAGAGAAATCCACAGTGGTGGGGTAAGGAGAACTTAGAAGGAAAGTCTAAAGAACTTGTTAAGGCCATGTGTGGACAAGCATGATAGAGTGGAGTCCTGAAGAACCGTAGCCACAGAGCACCCCCCACCCCAACTCCAATTTTTATGGGTTTTTGCAAAGCATTTGTGGATAATATGCCAAAAAGAAGGGGGCGAAGGAGAGCTGAGTGCGATACGCCATAAGACAGATGAGACCATCACCAAAGGCAAGGCATATGCCATTTGAAATCAGAGGGAGGGATAGAATAAAAGAGCTGAGAGAAATGCAACAAAAACATTCTAGGCTCTCAGGCTGACAGCAAAGAGAAGAGCTGAAACCATCAGCATCTTAGGTACTCCAGACTTTAACCTAAGGGAGATTGGAACAGAGGAGAAAAGACAAAAAAAAAAAAAAAAAAGAGCCCAAGGCACTTAAGGTTTTCAACTGCCAAAGACTAGGCGAGAGGCAGAATTTCTGAAAGAAATCCCTTCATTCATTCCAGGTCTTTGCAGAGGGCTGTGATGCTGCCCTAAGAAGACCCAGGGGTAGAACAACAGGACTGATAAAGATATCCCCAGGCTCAGAAAAAGGAGGGCTAGACTCAGGAGGAAAGAGAACACCTCAGAGACCCAAAAGACAGATCACTGGGCTGTAAACCAAGGAGAGATCTTGCATAGTTCAGAAAGCTTTTATTAGTTCTCAGGGCTCAGGGACTACTGAAGAATATGTCCTAATTTATCCTCAAAATATTTGCAGTCAGTGATAAATTGAATCAAACTAAAACCACAACAAAGACCAGACCCAGTTCAACTACAGATCTGGTGGCCTGACATAAAACAGGGCATGCCACTCCCTGAAGTCAAACATTATTTGTCGGTCTCTACTTTGCTTTCATGCAAAATGTCCAGAAAAAATTTAAAAACTCACAAAAAGAAAAAATGAAAAGGATACCCATGGTTAAGAGAGTAAATAGTAGTCATGGAAGCAGACACAGAGATGACCCAGAGGACAGAGAGGGACTTTAAAATAACTCTGTTAAAAATGCTAACAAATCTAGTGTAAAAGATGGAGAAGGTGGATGAAAAGATGGAACATTTCAGTAGAAGCATGGAAACTATAAAATAGAATGAAATTAAAATGCTAGAAATGAAAAACAATATAAAAAAATTAGTTGATTAAATGGGCTTAACAGAAGAATGAACACAAACAAGGAAAGGATTGGTGAACTAGAAGACAAGTTAAAAGAAACTATCCAAATTGAAATATAAAGACAAAAAAGAAAAAAGAAAAAAGAGTGGAGGGGAGAAAAACAAAAAGGAGCAGTGGAGCAATGTCAGTAGTCTAACATGTGTAAATGGACTATCAGAAGGAAAGGAAGGGTAAAAGAGAGAAAAAGAAATATTTGAAGAAATAATATCTAAGAACATGTACCTGGGAATACTGACCTATAGCAATCAACTCTGAGATATATGCTATTAATAGCATTGGAAAAACTATCTTAAGCCTACAAGGAACAAAGAATATTATACTCATAAGCCTTGTGAGAAGTCTACTCAGGACAATCTTCATCCAACAAATAGATGACTGGAGAATCTTGAGCAAAATGACTGATGATGAACATTGAATATATTTAAGCATAGAACTAAGGCTAAAATGATGATGAAGACAAGAGTGGAAGAACAGTATGTAAATGTTATAGGTTCTGAAAAAGAAGAAACCAAACAACTAAAATGGGGAGAGAGGGAAAAGAAAATGAGGGAAACAGAATAAACTCATTGATTGACATACAGACAGTAAGTAGGAGACAGAGGATATTATTTAAGTCTTATAAACTCAGCAGTAGTAGCCTGTGTAAGAAAAAAGAGAACTTCAGGCATTAAAAGTTATCGGTATAAAGGTAAGTTCTAGAACAAATAAAATGAGACTTCCTAAATACCAAAAGAGTTACAAAAAAAAAAAGAAAGAAAAAATATCACATAGAGAAAAATGTTAAATCAATGAGAAAATGACATAACAATCTATTTTTTTTAATGGACAAAAGTCTTAACAAACATTTGCAAAAAAAAAATAAAATATCCAAATGACCAATATGCATATGAAGAGAGGCACAACAGCAATAAACTACCTATATAAATGCTTCAGAATGACTAAAATTTAAAAACTAACAGTACGAAATGTTGGAGAGACTGGGCAGTAAATTAAAATTGTGTACACTGAAGATGGGTGTGTAAATTGTACAACTACTTTGAAAAATTATGTACTGTAATCAGTATCTACTAAACCTGACCTAGAAATTAGGCTCCTGATATGTATGTACCCAACAGAAATGTATGCATATGTACACACATTGACATGAACAAGCATATTTATAGTAGCTTTACTTACAATAGACTGAAACTGGAAGCAATATAAATATCTATCAACTGTAGACTATCCAAATAAAGGGTAGTGTATTCATGAAAGGTAATATATTACAGTCACAATGCATAGCTAAAAGCAGTCATCTCTGAGACATAAATTTTGAGCAAAAATGCCAGACATAAAAGTGTACAAACTATATCAGTCCATTTATGTGAAGTTCAAAAGTAAACAAAACTAATGTATAGAGATAGAAGCAGAATTGGAGAGATATTGGCTACCAAACAATATGCTGGATGCTTCTGGAGTGCTAGTAATAGCCTAGATCTTGATCTAGGTAGTGGTTACCAGGGTTTTTCCACTTTTAAAATTCAATCATGTAAAATTTGTCTACTTTATATGTGTCCTAATTCAATTAATTTTTTAAAAAATCAAGACTGAAAATAAATGAATGAAATTTCCAACTCAAATGGCAAGAAAAAGAACAGAAAATTAAACAAAAATAATGCAGAAGGATGGAAATGGTAATAATAAAACCAGAAATTATTGAGGTAGAAAACAGAAAACAGAGAAAGTAATAAATAAATGAAAATGTTTCTTGCTTGAAAAAAAAATCAATGTAATGCACAAGCTACTACCTAATCTAATCAATAAAAAGGAATAAAGCATAAGTATAAAAATTAATGATTAAAATGTGGAAATAACCATTGAAATAGAGGAAGTAAAAATGAGACACTACTTAGCATAATTATGCAAATAAACTAAAAAGTAAAATGGATAAATTTGCAGGACAATGCAATGTACAAAATTTGACCTCAGTGAAAATAGAAAGCTTACATAAACCACTTTCTATAAAGAAACAAAGAAAGCTGTCCTAGAACTATACTACAAAAGAAAGGTCAGGCCCAGATGATTTTACAGGTGAACTCTACCAAGCCTCCAAAGATCAGAAAATCTGAATGCTACCTAAACTGTTTCAGAGCACAGAAAAAGAAAGAACATCTGCATAAACTGAATGTTTGTGTCTTCCCAAAATTCATATGTTGAAATCCTAACCTGTAAGTGATGGTATTAGGAGGTGGGGCTACTGGGAGGTGATTAAGTCATGAGGGTGGAACCCTCACAAATGGGATTAGTGCCCTTATAAAGGAGACTGCAGAGAGCTCCCTTTTCCCCTTTTCTGCCATGTGAGGATGTAGTAAGAAGATGGCCATCCGTGAACGAGGAAGCAGGCCTTCACCAGACAACGAATCTGCCAACACCTCATCTTGATATTCCAAGCCTCCAGAACTGTGAGAAAAAATTTCTGTTGTTTATAAGCCGTCCATTCAGTCTATGGTATCTTGTTATATCAGCCTGAATGAACTAAGGCAACACCCAAATTCTTTTTATAAAGCAAATATAACATTTCTACAAAAACCTGGTAAAAATGGTGCCCCCACAAAATTACAAACCAATGTCGCTTATAAATATTGATGTAACAAAGCCTAAATAAAAGCAAACAGAATTAAAGATCACATTAAAAATAGAGAGAATATATTATGACTAAATAGGATTTATTCCAGTAAGGCAAGGATAGATCAATATTAAGAAATCTATATAATTTAACATATTAATAGAGGCAAATAGAAAATGAATATTATTTTCTCTAAAGAACCTGCAAATGCCTTAGATAAAAATCCCAAACATAATCCTGGTAAGGATTGATGAATACTTTCTCAGCAAAATAAAAAATGCATATCTCAGTCCTGAAACTAGATTTTTACTCAGTGTGGAAACATCAGAGGTATTCCCTCAAAAGTCAGGATGAAGGCAATGTAGCCCACTATGTATTGGAGGCATTAGGCAATGCAATCAGATAAGAGAAAATCTTTTGACATCTATGAATTAGAAAAGAAGTGTATCTATCTATATTCATTTGATAATTACCTGAAAGTGTATGTCAAAGGACAATCAATACAAAAAATAAAATACTTCAGTAAGATACCAAGATATTGAATTAACAAACAAATCAATAGCGTTCATGTATCCAATCAATAACTAATTCAAATATATAATGAAGGAGAATACTCAGTTTACACAAGCAATGGAAAAAATCAGGAACTAGGCCTAACACAAAGTGTGCAAAACCTGTATAAAGAAAACTTGAAAAGAGTCCTGAAATCACAAAAATAGACTTGAACAATGGAGACATCACTTTTCCTTGGATAGTGTGGTAGATAGAATAATTGTCCCCCAAAGACGTCCATGCCCTAATTCCCAGAGCTCATGATGTGTTACCTTATATGGCAAAAGGGACTTTGCAGGTACAATTACATTAAAGATATAGAGATGGGGAGATTATCCTGGATTATCTGAGTGGGTCCAACATAATCACAAGCGTCCTTCTAAGAGGGAAGTAGGGGGATCAGAGTCAGAGAAGACAATTTGAACATAAAGGTAGAGGGGGGTGGGATTTAAAGCTACCGTACTGCTGGCTTTGAGGATGGAGGAAGGCCACAAGCCAAAGAAGATAGAAAAGCAAAGAAACAGATTCTCCCCTAAGTCTCCAGAACTAACACAACACTACTGACATCTTGATTTTAGCCCAGTGAGACTGACCTTGGACTTCTGACATGCAGAATTGTAGGATGATAAATTTGTATTGTTTTAAGTCACTTAATTTGTGATAATCTGTTACAGCAGTCATAAGAAAACTAATAAAGATTTAATGACTCAACAGCATTAGAAATACCAGTTCTCCCACATTAGCATATATTTAAGATGATCCCAATAAAAATATCATTAAATTTTTATTTTCTGGAATTAGAGAACTTGCATCCAACTTGTTCACTTCATATATATGTGAAAAACTCTGAAAACAAGAGAACTGAGAAGAGGCCAGCCATACCAGAAACTAGAACATACTACAAAGCCATGGTAATGAAAACATTATGGAAATGATCACGTAGTAGACAGACCAGTGGAAATAAATAGCAAATCAAGAAACAGACCCAAGTCCATCTGGAAACTAACTGTATAAAAAAGATTGCATCTCATACGACTGGGATAAAAATGATTTTTTAATAGATGGTAATGGGACAACTAGCATTCATTCCTGAAATCATATACCAAAATAAACTCTAAATGGATCAAAGATCTAAAATTAAACTATTGAAGAGCTAAAAGAAAATATGGGTGAATTCCTTTATAACCTAAAAGTGGAGAAAGACTTTCTAAACTAAAACTCAGAATCCATATAAAAGAAGGATAAATTCAACTGCTACATAAAAAAATTTTGCATGACCAAGATGAAAAAGAAAAATCAATACAAACAAATGATCAACTATTAAAAACAACTGCAAAATATATCATGTATAAAGGATTAATTTTCCTAACATGTAAAAACTCTATTTTTTTAAATGTAGGAGATGGAGCAAAAAGCATGAGCAGATAGTTCACCAGAAAAGATATACAAATGTCCTTTAAATATGAAAAAAATGCTCAGCTTCACTCATAATAAGAGAAATGCAAAATAAAACTATATCAAGACATCCTTTCTCACCATCAGATTGCCAAGAAGTCAAAAGCTTGACAACATTCTGTTAGCAAAGCTGTTGGGAAACCAACAATCTCACACGTAGCTGGTGGAAGTGCAAAACAGTACAACCCAGTGGAGGAGGAACTCACAATATCAAACAAAATTGCATACATCTTAACCCTTTGACTCTGTAATACCACTTCCAGTGTTTTACCCTTAAGATACACCTTAAGAATCACTATGTGAGGTGATGGATGTTAGCTAAACTTACTGTGGTAATCATTTCAAAAAATATTCATCTATCAAATCATTATGCTGTATACCTTAATGTGATGCCATATGTCAATTAGATCTCAATAAAACTGGAAAACATACACCTCCAGGATTTATATGAACTTCTGGTTCCCACTTTGACATGTAAAAAGCTTGGAAATGATCACTTTCACCCCCATGATGAGAAAAAAATGCTGAACAAACTGAAAATCAACAACTCTTCTTAGGTCCATCAGAGAACTGAGGTCAAAGGGGAAACCACTGGCCTGAAAATTGAACAGGAAAACATAGAGAACCACAGCCTCAGGGAGCAGAAACCAGTGTTGGAGCCAGCAACTGGTAGGAAATCAGTAGGAAAACAAAGGTAATTGACTAATTGCTGGGGACTGAATGTGCACTAGTTTGAGAAAAAGTCTTGGAGACCATCCATAAGGGGGCCTACAGTTTCCTGAGTTTTATCTCCAGGAGGCTTATTGGTTCTGAGTTCTTTGGTTCTAAAGAACTGAGAATAATCCCCTTGTATTTCCAGGAGCTGGAGGGGGAGGGGGAGGGGGAGATTAACTATTTAAAATACACCCAAAGTTTTCCTTTTTCCTTAGCAAAGGTCTGCCCTCAGGAAAAACATTCTGTCGGGGCCTAATTGACATGAGGGAAGGGAAGTGCCCAAATTCATCCTCCTCTGGCCTTCCTGTCCCACCTAAAGGTAGGAGGTGGGGAACAAACTGAGAAGCACTTGTGAAGGTCACAGCCTTAGGCAAAGACTCTCTAAAAGACTGAGACCTGATCATAGGATTATAGAATATTTCCCCTCTCTCCCTCCCACCCCCTCGCCACTCCAAAAATAGGGCTCCCATATAATATCAGGGTAATATAACTGGAAGAACTGCAAGTCTCAGATATTGTTTAAGAAGAAGTCTCTAGGGAAACCCAAAGACAGCAGAGGAGACAAAAATAGAAGGATACCAGGGGGAAAATTTTAGCTTCTGACACCTGCAGTCACAGCAAACAGTAAACAGAGCCTAACTCCTAGCCAGATAAACATAAAACCTCATACTAATGGCCTGTTTATCTCAGTTTCTTTTATTTGGCAGAGTATGCCCAATTTTCATCCAAAAAAAAAAAAAAATGCTAGAAGGCAAAACATAGAGTCTGAAAAGACAGAGGAAGCATCAGAACCAGACTTAGATATGGTAGATTTTGGAATTATCAGACCAGACATTTAAAATAACTATGATTAATGTGCTAAGAGCTCTAAAGGAAAAAGTGGACCACATGCAAGAACATATGGGCTGGGCTTCCCTGGTGGCGCAGTGGTTGAGAATCTGCCTGCCAATGCAGGGAACACGGGTTTGAGCCCTGGTCTGGGAGGATCCCACGTGCCGCGGAGCGACTGGGCCCGTGAGCCACAACTACCGAGCCTGCGCGTCTGGAGCCTGTGCTCCGCAACAAGAGAGGCCGCGACAGTGAGAGGCCCGCCCACCGCGATGAAGAGTGGCCCCCGCTTGCCGCAACTAGAGAAAGCCCTCGCACAGAAACGAAGACCCAACGCAGCCAAAAATAAATAAATAAATAATTAATTAAAAAAGAAAAAAAAAAGAACAGATGGGCTGTGTAAGCAGAGAGATGGAAACTCTAATAAAGAATCAAAAGGATATGCTAGAAATAAAAAACACAGTAACAGAAATGAAGAATGCCTTTGATGGGCTCCTCAGTAGAGTGGACACAGCTGAGGAAAGAATCAGTGAGCTTGAATATATCTCACTAGAAACTTCCCTAACTGAAAGACAAAGAATTAAAAAGAAAAAAAAAAAAAACAGAATAGCCAAGAACTATGGGGAGACAATTATAAAAGATATAGCATATGCATGATGAGAATGACAGAAGGAGAAGAAACAGAGAAAGGAACAGAAGACATACACCTCCACAAACACAAAACAACATATGCACATGGCCACTCAGTGAAGCACTATTTGTAGCAGCAAAATATTGGAAACAACCAAAATGTCTATCTATGAAAGACTGAATAAATAAACTATGATTTATCCCCTGACAGCACAGTACTATATAGCAGCAAGAAAGAATGGAGAAAATCTCCATTAGCTGACATGGAGAGATTTCTGGGATATATTGTTATATTTTAATTAAAACATAATTTAGATTTTCTTTAAAAGTACAAAACATATACATATTATTTGTATCTTTACATATTACATGATATATTATTCATAGATGTATAGATATATAAATAGATATAGATATTAGAATACTATTTTTTTTTTTTTGGTGAGAAAGATGGGCTTATTTTTGCAAAAAGAAACACAAGAAAGATGAATTAGAAGTCAATAAAAATTGTTATCTTAGTGGGTGAGTGAAAATGGGGAGGAAAAGATGGGGATGGAAGTGAGACTTCCCTAAATGCAACTTTTGCATGATTTTGACTGTTGAGCCATGTAACCCTTTTGCATATTCAAAAGTAAAATTACATCAAAAAAGGATGAAAAAAGCAGATCCAAAAAGTGAATGCAAACAGAAATAAATGAACCTAACAAAATATTGGAAGCAACCTAAATGCCTGTGCATAAAAGATTGTGTGATTTATTGTCTCACAGTATAGTACTATATGGTACTATTTAGCAGTAACACAATCACACATAGAAAAAGAAATTTCGAAGTAGCTCTGGAACATAGCACTCTGGTTGTATACACTCGCGGCATATATTCTAAGATTTTTAAAGAAGCAAAAATATCTGAACATTATTTCATAAGTTTGCTATTAAAGGTGGTATTGGTAAATCTGAAACTCTTTATTGTACATAGTAAATATATAAATGAATAAATATAGCTATGTTTTGGGGAATGGGGTTCTCACCGTGGACAGGGGAGAATCAAATATGGAATGGGTGAAGGTGGGTGGTGTTCGATTTCATCTGCAGATATCAATTATAAACTCACAATTTTGTAATGTTCCCTAGTTCTGTCCACTGAAAGGGCCTAAAGGAAATGACCCCCAGCATATTAAATGATATCCTCAGAGAAGCTTCATTTCCATGCCTAGTTCTCCACTCCATTCCCATCCACTTCCTGTAGGTGACAATTTCCTTTTGTTTCTGATTTATCCTTATTTAGTTTCTTTTTGCAAAATAAGCAAAAACATACATAAGTATACAAAACATTCTCATTTCTCCTTTCTTACACAGAAGGTGGCATATAATGAAACTTCATGCCCAGCACTTGATTTCTAAATACCAGTCCTCACTAAAAGAAGTCTCCTTAAAAAATGACTGATTCCATATCTGAGGTGTAGAAATTACAAAGTAAGCTTAGAACATGTTTTGTGCTAGAAAGCAAGGGAGACTCAAAGACTGAAGAGGATATAAACAAAGGACATAGGAGCTAGCTTGAAAGGGCTCTCATTAGAAAAATGTTGGATAATTTGAACATCAAAATTACTAGTGAAGGTAATAGGCCATAATATATTGAATTTAAAAATCCATAAATTCATAGTCATACTCAAAGAGAGATAGAAAAGTTGAGGGGGGGATGAAGAATAAAGTTCTTTATGGGAGCTTGCCATCTAAGAAAGACAGAAAGGATGAGAATTAGAAAAATCATGATTTTGCAGTCATCAATATAATTGTTGCTTCCAGCAAGGATCTTCAATGGATGCTAAATTGGATTGGATTAAAGATTGGATTAAAGATTGTTGGGGCACAGTACATTTACAAGATTTCAAAGTCTCACCCACCCTTATCCCCCACCCTCACACCCCAGTTTACTTCTTACATATAAAGATAATGAGCTACCTTTAAAATAGAAAGATCTGGAATACACCACCTTACCCAAGTGATCAAATTTAACACCACCAATAATAAAACTACCTGATGTTATATGCCTCCTTACTCAATGCATGAGTTGTGGTCATGTAGGAAAATAGTCTTATTCTTAGAAGAATCATGCTGGTAGTTTAGGGATGAAATGTCAGGATGTCTGCAACTTACCTGCCAGTGATTGAGAAATAAAAATATATGTGCATACAGTGAAAGACACAGAGAGAGCTAAAGCAAGAGTGAGAGAGAGAAAGCAAGTACAAATATGGCAAAATATCAGCAACTGATAAATTAAATGTGAGTATATATTGATGTTTATTGCAATTTTTCTCTAGATTTGAAACTTTTCAAAATAAAAACTTGAAAAAATATACAAAAGTTAGAAATAGTTTGTAGACTTGTAAATGAGTGAAAATGGGAAATTGAAATATATTGTAGCATGATTTGTAACTATAACCATGTAAATAAATTACTTCTCTTGTAAATAACTGAGTAGCCAAGTTACAGCTAAGAAGGATGATAAAACTATAAAATGTAAAAAGAAAAAATAATAAAATGTTATGTGATTTGGGGTATTAAGAAAAAGTGTATAATTTTAATAAAGAAAATTCAATCTTCTCACGTCTTCACTAATAAAACATTGAAAAATGTAAACACTATCATTTTGCGCTTTTAGTTCAAGACAGAGGATTTAACATATGCATTTAGCTCTGCTCTCCTCCGGATTCCAGATTTATTTTATTTTAGCTTTTCAAATGAGCGCATGAGGACTTAGACTGGAGAGGAAACTACAGTAACAAAATTCTGAAAGCTAAAAAATGGATGGGCAGGTAGTGCCTAACTCAGCAGTTGAGAAGTCACTGCGTCCTAAACATTTGTGATGGGGAAAACCACAAAGCAACTCAATTTACATTGCAGAAGCCATAAAAGAGGTTCAGAAGTAGGCAACACAAGGTATTTTGGGAAGTGGGGGGTGAAGGTGGCTTAAAAAGAGAAGGACTGGCTACATGTTTATTTTAAAAAGCTGTATCTCTTTTGCACTCTTAGTAGCTATGAGTCTGTCCCTTCGCCATAAACTGGAGGTTTATTCTCTGGAAAGCATAAAACAGGCATATTGAGGGTAAGAGTACCATAATGAAAATAGAGAGATTAAATAAAAGTTTACATCAGACTACTGAGAACTGGCTTCCAAACTTCTTTTTCCACTTGTCTTCTGGTAAGCTGGGAGCCAGGCATTTAACAACCAAACAGGAAATTCGAAGTCCAGGCTGAAGTGACCAGCCCCCAAACAGACTTAAAGATAGTGACACAGGGGGTTCCCCCATACTACAGCCCAGACAGATCACACTAACAGGAGAGCCACAGTTGACAAGTTCCACCACATAACCAAAGTGCCCCAGGCGTAGATATAAACAAGCAAGGATCATGAACATTTGAGAAAATATTTAATGTGAAAAAAGGAGATCAAAAGAACAAGGGGATGGTGGAGGGGATAACTAAGGAAACAGAACAATTCAAGACAACAAACCTTAATTAAAAAACTATCCTTAAAATCCTCAGAAACAGCGACCATATTGTATCAATGAAACAAGAATAGAATGCTGTAAGAATGGAACATACAGAACATTTTAAAACTCAATAGAAGTAAAAGATACAATTGAGGAAAAAGGCCCAGTAATTAGAACAAAAACACAAATAGAAAATAGGAGAGGAAAAATATAAGAAAATTTGAGAACTAATCCAGCATTCAGAAAATGCAGTTTCAAAGAAAAAGCAAAGACAACGAAGGGGAGGAAATCATTAAGATAATAACAATAATAATTTAAGAAGTCCATGGCCAACTCTCTATCCTTTACCACCCCTCCACATCTGCGACTTCTCAGATCTTGCCCGACTCTTCTGATGACACCTTCCTCTTTCCTGTTGCTCAGAAAAAGAAACTGTCATCAATTCTGATTCTTTTCTCTCTCACATAAGCCCACATCCATACCACCCCAAAATCTTGCTGGTCCCAACTTCAAAGAGAACCAGAGTTTGGCCAAATGTTTCCCATTTCATTCTGAGTGAAAACCAAAGCATGTTTAATGGCGTATAAGGCCCTAGGTGATCTGACTCCTCTTACCTTTCTCCTCTTATCTCTCACCTCCTCTTATCTCCTCTGCTAGCCCCTCTGCTAACTCTGCTCTAGTGACACTAGTCTTCTGTGGTCCCTTGGGTCCACCAGACATGCTCTAGCCTGACAGCCTTCACCCTTGTGTCATGTCAATATGTTCTTCTTCCAGATATCAGTACAGCTTGTCCCCTTAACTCTTTCAGTACTTAACTCAAATGTCACCTTGGTGAGGCTCTCCTTGCTCACCTTACTTAAAACTGCAACTATCCCAACTCTCTACCCCCCAGAATTCCTTTTCCCTCCTCCCCATTTTATTTTTCTCCATAGTCTTTGGCATCATGTAACACACCAGCTGTTTTACTGTGTTTGTTTATGATCTTTCCCTTTTAGCAGAATGGAAGCTCCCTGAGGGCTGGGAGTTTTCACTGTTTTACTCCCTGTTGTGTCACCAGCATAGAGAACAATGCATGGAGCTTAGGGAGCACTCGATAAATATTTGGGGAATGAATGATTGAATAAATGACTGCTCACTGAGTGCACAGCACAATGGATGGAAATAGATCTATACCAAGAATATGGTAAGGAGGAAGGGGAAAAAAAGACCCTACAACTTGCAAAAAAATAGGTCATTGATAAAGGATGGAGAATCAGAATGGCATCAATCTTTCAACAGTAATAACAGAAGGTAAATGCAATGGAGTAATTTCTTCAAAATTCCTTTAAAAAAAAACTCCTTTCTAGAAATCTATACCCAAAATGTCAATTAAATGTAAATGTACACTAAAGACACTTACAAACATGCCTTAAGGCCTTTGTACCAGTTAGTCCCTCTTCATGAAATATTCTTCCCCTAAATAACATTACAGTTAACTGCTACACCTCCTTTAAGTCTTTTCTCACATGTCAGCTTCTCAACAAGGCTACCGAGTTCCTCTAACTCTGTCCTAGTGCCCCTGACCCCAATACTCCCCTAAGATCCAGACAAGAGGGCCTCTGACCTGGGTCTAGGTTTTGTAGGGTCCATTGCATCACATACACACACACATTATTAAAAAATATATGCATACCTCTGTCAACTGGAATCTGGTCCTCCAAGCTGGCCCAGCACTCTCTCTAACTGTGAATGTCCACTCTCAATACTAATGCCATTCAGGCCCCAGGAAAATGTATCTCTCCATCTCTTTCTTTCTGTCCTTGAAATAAAAGGAAACTATATCTGCAAACATGAAGTTTTGTGGATTGGGTCATTGCCAACATCAAAGAGGGACACTGCTTTGGAGTTCAGGTAGAATTTGAGCTGCAGAAACACTTAAACAAGAGACTAATTAACTTGTCAAATCTGTTCTCTCAGATAGCGTGAATGCAGTAGATTCTTACATAAGAAAGTAAGAAAGTGCTAGAAAGTACATTTTCTAGCACATCATTTTATTATTTTTCTTTGAATTCCAATTTGTGGTTCTAAGGTACTCACAAAATCAAGAGATACCCACAGCAGTTGCACATGGCAGCTGAAGAATATTTTGCAATATGAAATGATCCACGTTGCTCTTAAAGTTGTATATATCTAGGTCTAGAGAAAACATAAGTCAAGTGTGATGCTAATTAAATGGGTCCTTACCTGATCTCTTGCTTCAGGCTCCACAGATGTTAGGGGCAGGGCTGATCCCCTTGTCCTTCTCTATTTTTTCTTCCTCCTTGGCACTTACCACTTTCTAAAATACTATATAATTGACATATTCATTACGTTTATTTTTGTCATTAGACTTTCTCTGCTAGAATGTAAGATCCTCAAAGGCAGGAATCTTGGAATATTATTCACTGAGGAGTCTCAAATACCTAGAACAGTGCCCAACACTTAAAACACAATTCCTTCCTAGAATTCTTCATAAGAGCTCAGTGAAGTTGAATGAACTAATGCATGGCTTAATTCTAGGTGTTTTCTTTTAAGAAGCAGCTGAAGCATGGGCACCCCCAAACAAGGGCTAAATCAAATGATAGGAAGACATGGAGTTCAAAATCCATGGATCATGTATAAGAGAGACTCAAAGGGCCTATCCAGGATGATGAGGAAAGAAAAGCCCAACAGCTGTGCAACAGGCGGGAGGCTGACAGGTCCAGACTGGAGCAACTTACAAGGCTCCCGAGAGATTTCAAGAAGATGAAACTGACTCAATAACTAAGATGGTGGAATATATCAAAAGGAAATTTATGCAACCGAGGAAGTATTTGATGTTGAATTATTGACAGTAACAGGGAAAAACAAACAAGCAAGACAATTATTAACTACAGGGAACAACATGTTTGACAGAAGAGGAAAAGTTGGCACACAGTGTACCCCGTGGCCTATAACAGTCATAATAACATAAGCACAGAACATCAATGTGAGCGTGTCATCAGGGACCAGGGAAGACGACAACCAAACCCTTATTTTCCATATGGGGAGTCAAGGGATTATGCCTGAAACAAGAAACTCAGGAAGCAGTAATATAAGAAATGTATTTGGCGATATGGAGATAAATACCCAAAGAATCGGCTAAGCGGCGACAGATTGATTGTTTCTGGAAAGAGGGAAATGGAGGGGTGGGCATGGGGGAGGATTTTAGTTTTTCATAATAAGCCTGGAGAAATAACTGATTCTCTAAACTATATGCATGTAAGACTGTGATAAAAATAAAAACTACATTAAACGTAAGCAAAGCCCGCCACAAATCACATATGCATATATAGACATATAGATGTACATAGATCAAGAGGTGTGCGTGCCAACCACAGAGAGCGGCTCCTTTCCTCTTAGTGAAGGGAGTGAGATGTGGGCGTGGGGAGGAGGGGGGTGACTCATGTTTTGCTCCGTTTACTTCAATATTGTTTTTGGTCTCAAAGAAAATGCACTCATGTATAATTTGAGAAATTAGACAAAAAGATACATATGGGCAAAAGAACGACATTTGGAAGAAGTATCAAATTAATAGCTAATCTGAGGCAGCCCCTTATCTAACTGTAAATTGGAATAGGAGACAGAGAAGGGGAAAAAGCAAGAGCGTTCAGTGGAGATTGGAAAATGAGGATTGGAGTCCTCCAGAGTCCTGGGAGAAGACTTTCCAATCCTGAACGCAAACATGAAACTTCAGGGTTCTATAGAGGCACGGTACTTCTGCAGAGAGACTGGTCCACACACTGCATCTTTGATGGAACCCCAAATCATCCCCTCCTGGCTGAATGTAACAGCAAAGCCCCCCCACCCATCCCATCCCCAGAATTTAGGTTTGCATCGCTCTGTGGGTTGGGTTTTTTCTAAAGGAAGGAAAGTACCTTCCTAGGAAGACGCTGCATGATGTCTGCCTCCTGCCCTCTGGCCAGCCTCACAGATGGACCACTCTGGCCAGCAGCCACCCAGTAGTGCCCTGGAGTGTTCTCAGCCCACTCAGCCCTGGCCTGCTCCCCTGCCAGAGGCCCCTGGGAGCTGTCATGTCGTGGGCCATTACAGCAGAACATTGCCTCTGCTGCAGGGGCAGCTGGCTCGCCCCTGGAGAGCTGGGCTTCAGCAGATGTTACACCTCCCTCCCCACCATCACCAATGGGCAAGGGGAGGGTGTCTCTTACTGGATAGATCAGGACCATCCGGCAGGCCAGCAGGATGCCTGAGAGGCAGTGCCTTTACCTAAATGAACACTTCTTGCATAATGGTAGGTCAGAAAAGAAAACATGATGGTTTGTGGGGTTTGCTTGATTTTTGTTTGGGGTGGGGTGACTGAGGAAGAAAAGGGACTGTCAAATCACAACAAATTATTATCCATCTAGGCACACATTAAGCCTTGCTAATTTCATGTATAGACTCAATCAACACTAGTTGAGAAATAGTCATAATAGCTAAGATGTGTTGGATACTGAATTGTATACCGTGCTCCATGCTGATTCTTCATATCTATCATCTCAGCTAATCATCACAAACTTAGGAAGTAAGTGCTGTGATCACTCTAATTTTATAGATGAGGCAGTGAGACTTGGGTTAAATAACTGGCCCAAGATGATAAAGCCTGAGTGCCAGGATTGACCCATTTGTCCCTGGTTCTTGGATATTACACTCTACTACCTTCCAAACAATTAGAGGCTAGGTTTTGAGCTAGACACGCTAGGTCAATCAAAAAGCTTATGTTTACTTTGGGCTGTGGTCTTTCCAAACCACTTGGGGTTGAGGACGATGAAGTTAAGTATACACGGTTGGGGTTAGGGTAGAAAGGCACTGGTTTGGTGATAGCCCAGGTGGACTTAGGGTAAAGGATGAGTCCAGACTGTCCTCACTCGTGGAATAGCAAATCCATTAACTGCATGCCTGAGTCTCATTGGCTTAGGAAACACGCCAGACTGAGCATGCAAGAAGTTGGCCTTCAGCCCCTGCAGCTGGGCAAGGTAAGGGCAGGCAGGCAGAAGCAATGGATGGGAGGCATTGAAATGGTCGGGGAGGGAGAAGGAAGTCTTAGAGGGTTAGTCAGTGAAGGTTACCTGAGATGCTATCAGAGCCACTGAAGACTTTTGAGTAGGGCAGAGTCATGATTTAAAATAGTTTTTGTCTAACGACTGTGTATGTATAACATTTGTATGCGGAATGAACAGGAGCAAGAAAAGATGGGAATTAAGGAAGCAGTTCAAATGGTCATGAAGCCATTCTTCTAAACCTTAAAAACCTCATGTCTATGAAAATCATGGAAATGACATTTAAAATGATCAAAACAGCCTTGCAAAGGAAAGAGAACCCCGGCTTCCACCACCTTCCAAAAGATGCCCTCTGAACTGCCTCCTTGCTGGCTTCCTTCTTCACTCCTTCTGTCCTCCTGCAGGAGGATTGTCCATTGACAGTGACCACGGAGGGGGCAGGAGGCCAAGGAGGATTTCGTTTCCGTGAGGACTACTTTGCAATTGCCCAGTGCCAGCAATACATATGCAGCTCTGTGTAGAGAGGAGTTTGCATTGAATCCGCTAGAAAGGAAACTCAAAAAAAACCTCTGTCAGAAATGACAGCTCTTGACAAGATGAAAGGAAGTGTCTTGCTCAGATCTTCACTTAAAACAATCTGGAGTTCCATTAGTATTCATGGAGGAGATGCAGCGTGGAACAAGTGCAGCCCCATGAATAAAATTAAAACTGGTGTTGACTCTCGGCACAGAAGGAGGGTGGGAGGGGGCTGCCGGGAGCTGGCTGGGCTTCCACAGCCTTGATTCTTAGTGGCCAGATGTGACCCATTCAAGGCACGGCATGTACATTTCAATGGGGCGCTTTACGGTTGTCAACAGCTGCCCATCACCATGCCTTTCAGCCAGCCGCATCCACCTTCTGATTTCCGGGAGTGAAGTCAGCCTCAGGTACCTCCTTTGTTCGTCCCAGCATCATCCCAGGTGGACCCTGTCCAGGTGCTGCTTCCAACCAGCTCCTGACTCGGCTCCATTCTGTGTTATGATTCTTACCCTGACCTTTGAGGTCCCTCTTGGTATTTGTTCTCACTAATTCCGATACTTGTCTCTTCTTAAGGCCTTTGGTTTCTATGTGTTCCCTCCCCATCCTGCCAGCCCATTCTACTTGAGACCACAGAACACCGAGGCCTGGTCTTCCTGAGCTCCAACCCCAGCTCAAGCCCAGTCTGCTTTGTCCTTAAGTTGAAACTTTTTGTACAAGTGGGCAATAGGGTAGGGCCATCTTCCTCAAACTGTCCCTTGCAAAACCCATCAGGCTGGTCATCCCCAAGGGTGTCATGCCCACCTACAAGGGGTCAGGAAGGAAAAAGGAGATTTTTTTCCAGGAAAAAAAAGAGTTGAAAAATTTCACTTGCCTATTCTTGGCTCCCTTTCGTGGTTCCTACAGGGTTAGGGTGACCCGGTTCTTTGGAGGTCTGATATGTCCTCAGTGCTTATTTGCAAGGCCATGTTAGTCCCTAATTGTATTTGCAGCTGCAGCTCTTGACTCCAGAAGGTGGTCCCCTGTTCAGAAAAACACCTCCGTCTGTCGCTGCCGCCCGTATGTTTCCCATTTCCTAGACCCGCCTGAGCAGCTGTCTCCAATGAGCCGCAGACAAGATTTCTGCTCCAGAGAATCCAAGCTGAGCAGGGCATTCCTAAGAGCAACATCCAGCACCAGGACGGGGCCTGGGTGCTGTGAGCGCTGGGGGCCTGGGAGAAAGCAAGGGGCCACTTGGCAGGGGCCCTGCCCCATGCTGGAGGGACCTTACCAGCTAACCTCCAAAATGACAAAGGCACCATTTCCAGACACTCTTAATACAGTTTTCATGTTTATTTAATGACAAAGGACAAAACTGACTCTCTCAGTAATGTTCAGGGACTCCAGAAAATGCTATTACAGACCCACTTGCCCTCACACCCCCCTTACTTCCCCACTCCCTACGTGGCTTTACTCTCCGGCCCTCTGCTTTATTCTCACCTCACGTGACAGCATCCCCTCTCCTCATCTTTGCCTCTTGAAGGTTCACCCTGAGTCTGAACAAAATAACTGGTTCGACTTGACTGTGGCTCTGCTTTTCAGAAGATGTGTACATGGCTCTTGGTCTCACTGAGGTCAGAGGCTAAAGCCCTTCATGATGGAATGACAACAATCCTCTTAAGGCCTGAGAACCCAGGCCCTGGAAGCAATGGGACTCTGGAGCTCTGGACAGCTATTGTGTGCACATAATTACTCTGGCTGTGAGTCTCCCCATTGACCGTAGTCTAGACATGAAAAGGATCGGTTTGTAGCTGGTTGGGAAAGAGCAGCTAACTCTTCTTTCTGTTGTCATCTGGTTAACTTCAGATGTTCCCAAGTCTTCGAAAAATGATTCAGACCTAATATGATGCCTTCCTTAACTAAGCTGCGTTTAACAAGGTCACTTCTGCACCCCATCACCTTCCAGAAGCTGCTACCAGAAGACACGGCTGGAAAAGTTGGATGATAGTCATTTTGGTGATAGAGGTGGAGACCTTGGTGATATCAACCAGTCATAAAGCCTGGATCTCTCCTCTGAATGATGTAAGTACTCTCTTAATGATGCAAGTACTTCTGTAGTGCTTACTATGTGCCTTGCATTGCACTATACACTTAACAGGTATTATTAACCCACTCGATCCCCACAACAGCCCTTTGAAGCAAGTTCTCTTACCATCATCTGTATATTTTAGGTGTAGAAACTGGCAGAGAGGTAAAGTAACTTTGTGTACTAGCAAGTAGTGACGCCTGATTGAAGCGTGGAAGTCTGGCTTTACAATTCAGGTCCCATAAGTATCAGAATAAAATTCTTTCTATGACAACAAGCCCTCGTCCATTTATCATGTGTTGCTGATTATTCATTGTTGGTCATTTTTGGTGTCTATGTTTCATCTTTAATTAAATCATAAGATATTTGAAGGCCAAGACCGTGTTTGATGCATCTTTGTATTTCTCACAGCATTCTTATTATTTATTATTATTTTTCACAGTGTCTTACATCTCTAATTGCTTAATAAATGATTACTGATTAACATGGTGAAGAGAAAAAAAGAAATTAATCTAACCAATTTCAGTCTTTTCTATAAGTTATTTTGCCTCCTGAGAATCTCTCCAAGAATATACTTTACTCCCCCAGGAGAGTTATTTTAAAAACTAAATAACCACGTACTTAAGAAAAATTCATCCCGCCTGATGAACTGATGTTCATGCTGTTTCCCTTTTTATTTCTGCTGCCAAGAAACTCAAGGCTATGTTTTTTTTCTTTAGAAGACTTGTTATATTCAGTCTAAATATTCTGGTACAATTATACCCCCTTTATTATTTGACCTTAAATATATGTTATCCTTGTGCTCTTATATTAATAGCTTTATGAATTTTTTACCCATGTATTTTATTATAAGCCACCTCACTTTCTTTTTGGATGTCTGATAGTAGTCTGGAGTAGGTGGACCTCAGTTTCCTCATCTGTAAAATGGGGAATACAATAGTCCCTACATCACAAGGTCGTTGTGAGGATCATATGAATTGAAACTTGAAACACATGAGAAAGAGCCTGGCATATTATAAACACTCAAATGTTAAGGAAGATGAGGAGAGGGAGGAGGGAGAACCAGAATATTCTTCTAGGTGTCCATAGAACATTTATGTGCATGTGTGTTGAAAATGATTTATATCTCTAAGCCAGGACTCTTTCCTGAACTCCAGCCTTGTATATCTAACCACCTATGTGTTACTTTCACTTCTATACCTAATAGACACCTCAAACACGTCCCGAACTGAACTCCTTATATTACCATCCAAATATTTCCTTCCTACAGTCTTCTTCCTCATTTCAGACAAGTGGAAACCCCACTCTTCCACTTAGGCCAAAAACTTTAAATCTCCTTTAAATCTGCTTCTCTCACACCCCACATCCGATCCATCAGGAAATCCTTTGGCTCTACCTTCAAAATAGACCCAGAAGTTGACCACTTCTCACCACTTTATTCCTGTCACCCAACTCAAGGACACCTGGATTCTTGCAGTAGCTTCCTAACAGGTTTTATCTTTCCCAGTCCCCAGCCCCATCCATCTGTTTCCAAAGCAGCACCCAGAGTGATCCTGCCAAAATATGACTCAGCTTCTCATTTCACTCATAGCAGAAGCCAAAGCCTTTACCGTGACCTACCAAGCTCCAGATGGCCTGCCCTATAGGTTATAGGTCCCCTCTGACCCTCAGCCCTTCCCGGCCACTCACCTCCTGCCCTTCCTTGAGACAGGTAGGCATGCCCTCACGTCAAACTGTTTTCTCTTCCCTCTTCCCTAGATTCCTGAAGGCTCTCTCTTACCGCCTTTAGATCTTAAATATCACCTCATAGGCTCGTCCCTGACCACTCTGTCTAAAATCACAAGCCCCCCAACACACACACAGACACCCTACCCTTCTGCTCTGCTTTATTTTCTCTGAGTAGCACTTAACACCATGCAACATTCTATAGGGAGACAAGATAGAGCTTACTGATCAAGTTCATGAAATCTAGAGCCAAATTACCTAGGCTGAGTCACAGCTCCACCCCTTAAGAGCTGTGTGATCTTTGGCAAGTTACTTAGCCTTTCTGTGCCTCCACTTCTTCATCTTTAAAATGAGGTTGTTGGGATGATTAAATGAGGTAACATATATAAAGCATCTAGAGCAATGCCTGGCATAAAGTAAGCACTCTATAAGCATTAGCTACTATTAATTTGGCTTATTATGTGTCTTTTCCACTAGAATGCAAATTTCCATATAAAAGGCAGTGTCGTGTGTGGTATTTTAACTGAATGAAAGATTCTTTAAATTCTATAGTGCTCTACAATTTTCAAAAGTTTCACATACATGATTTCATATAATCCCACAATAACTCTTTTTTTCCCCTACCCCTATCATGCCCCTCCTACCTTCCCTCTCCCCACTGGTAACCACTAGTTTGTTCTCTATATCTGTGAGTCTGCTTCTTTTGTGTTTTATTCACTAGTTTGTTGTATTCTTTAGATTCCACATATAAGTGGTATCATATCGTATTTATCTTTCTCTCTCTGACTTATTTTACTTAGCATAATGCCCTCCAAGTCCATCCATGTTGCTGCAAATAGCAAAATTTCATGCTTTTTTATGGCTGAGTAGTACTCCATTATAGATGTACCATACCTTCTTTATCCATTCATCTGTTGATGGACACTTAGGTTGTTTCCATGTCTTGGCAATTGTAAATAATGTTATGAACACTGAGGTATCTTTTCAAATTACTGTTTTTGGTTTTTTCGGGTATATACCCAGGAGCAGAATTGCTGAGTCATATGGTAGTTCTATCTTTAGTTTTTTGAGAAACCTCCATACTGTCTTCAGTGTTGTGTGTTTTGTTCATTGCTCTGTTACCAGTACCAGGGAAAGTGCCTGGCATTTCTTAGGTGCTCAGTAAATGTCTGTCAGATGAATGAAGCTAGACCCTGGGAGAGACATCATGCACAGACTTAGCAGTCATTTTTTAAGAAATGACACAAAGTTTTAAAAGTGAGAAACAGAATAGAGAGAAAGAAACTAGAATGTAAAAAGAAATTAAGGTCTGAATGTTTATTTTTTCTTGACATCTATAAGAAGAAGTAGAAGTAGAAGAATCAACACATAGAAGTAGAAGTAGAAGAATCAACAAATGAGGCCACCAAGGCTAGATGAGACTTGAGATAGTAAAAAAAAAAAAAAAAAAAAAAAAAAAAAGTCATAAAAACCAGGGGAAAAAAAACTTTAAGAAGTGGGGGTGAGAAACAGCACTGAACATTAACAAGAGAGGGACCAGACTGGGGTCCAGGTGTGACCCCTGGATCTGGCAAGCAAAACAGCACCCGTTACTCTCAAAAAAGCAAATTTCATAACAAGGTGGGCAGGAAGCCAAGACCAAACTAAGCCAAGGAGAAATGGCAAATTAGGAAGAGGAAGCAGCAACTATTGACTATGTTTGACATTAAGCAGTGAAAGCAAATGGAAACAAATGAAAGAGGAAAGCTGTCAAAATAGAACTCTTCTCACTTCACACAAAGCCAGTCTTCGCTATGACTTTTCACATTGTTTTCAAGGGAAGCACTGCTATAATTTACTAATCATATATTTAATACATTTACTGATCACTACTTATGTACTGTTTTTACCTGTAGAAACTCTCTCCCTCTCCCTCTCTTTCTCGTTTTCTATTAGAAGAGTTTTGTTTTGTTTAGTTTTTTTAAGAATATGCGTAGTTTGGGTATATGTGTATATAACTGGCTTCCAAACAAGATTGGTGGGTAACCTTTATAAACTCATTTTCTTTTCCCTCTTAGGACTCAAAATCTCTTTGTGGACTGAATCCATAAGTAAATGATATGTCCAGATGGAAAAAAAATGCTGTGTTCTAAAAAGTAGTGGCTTGAAAGAATACCCAATCTTCACCTACCCTACACAGGTACTAATTGATTTTCTAAATTCTTTCAAGGCAACAGAAACAACTAGAACGGCAGCTCCAGTCCATCTTTTTTGTTGTCTGTCCTGTGCTACAATAGTTGCAACCAGCAAACAGCAAGGGGGCCCATGGGCAGCAGCAGGCCTCTTGAGCTCCCTGTAATGGGCTGCCCAGAAATGGGAGACTACAGAAGCCAAATCCTGGAGGGCCTCTGGGCTGCACAGAGGCCAGAGGAGAGTGCCAGCTCCCCAGCGTTCTGCTCTGGAGTTAAATCCATAACATGACCAGGTTGTAAATTTCAGGCCATAGTTCATTAACTCCAGAAGTTCAAAATGATACCCCCTGCTTGCCCAGTCAATGCAGCTGAGAGTTTTCTCGGCACGTGATGACCCATCAACAATTGGATTCCAATAGCTTTTGCTTCATTAATAGAGTCACACAGGCCCCTCCTATGGAGCTGAGTAAGGCTCCTGCCTACATGCCTGCTTGTGGCTGCGTTTGGGCAGGGCTGTATTTTGAGCCTCAAGCTACAGGCAGACCCCAGGTGCACGTTTTCCTGAACTCTGCTAGCCCAGGATCTCCAGTTTGACCCAAGGTAACATGAAAATGCTTTCCATAGGGCTGGTTTAGCTTTAACAAGATGATTCCAGTGCCGATTCAAGGCAGTGCAGATCTTAAGGAAACCCTATGCAGTTTTAGGAATCTGTATTACCTCCTAAAACTCATACCTGTGGCCTAGTTCACTTTCAGCCTGATGGTTATTTACAGTCTACGAGGCATGTCACTGACCCACTGGGACCCTGGGAAGTAACCTCCGCTACACATGTTAACCAGACAGTAATCACCCGCCAGGATGAGGCAGGGGCAAATCATGCCAACAACGACCACATGAGCCACAGCTAAGAAGGGGATCCTAGGACCAGAGTTTGTTAGGCTGGGTGCGAGCCGCAGCAGCCGAAAGCATGGTGAACCACGGATGTGAGCGCCGTCCGTACTCAGGGGACAGTGGTCACTGTCAAAACAGGAAACCACAATCCAGCACTAGGTCTAAGGACAAACTCGAACTTGGAAATAAGGCAAAACCAAAGCCAGGAGCCAAACTATCCAAGATCAAGGGCAGCCGTGAAGGCAATGGATCCTAAGCTCTATGCTATAATCATGGCTTCTTGTCCTGGCTTGCGGGCACAGGGCGGGATCCTGGCTTACCCGCACAGAGTCACGAGGCTGCCCCTTCTCTTCCCCAGATTCCCTTCGCCCACGCAGACAGCCCTTGAAACAACGAGGGTCTGCGATACAGACAGGAGGGCACCGCCGCCACGATTTCCAAAACCTTTGTGAAATTCAAATGAGGCTCTTTTCCTTAGCAACCCTCTCCCAGTGGGAATTCATTCTTTTTTTCCAGCTCCTAAAGTATCTTGCCTTCTAAACCACTGAAACTACATATATTGCGGACCCCATAAACCTCCATTGCCCATAAGCAGTAGTAACATTTTCTGCCTTCTGTTAATAAATTCTTCCTCTCTTTGCACAGCAGAGAAAAGATGAAGATGAAATTGGGGGGGAATTATTTCCCAAGTATTGTTTCTCTAACAATAGCAATCCCTGCTCCTGAGAACTCTATTTTGCTTAATACTTTCTCTCTGCAAAGTGGTAAAATGTGACAGTGTAATAACCCAAAAAGCAGCGTGAAGGGCTTGATTCCCCAAAGTGTCCACTGAGAAAACAGACAAGTGTTTCCATCAAGAAGGAATTGTGTGTATTGAGAGAAGGTAAGTGCACAAAATAAGGGTCTGCTTCAAGTGGGGTCCAGATGTCAAGGATTAAATGTTTGGATACTTTGCTTCACAATAGAAGCATTTGCAGGAAGAATGGGGCGCTGTTTCTTTCCTTAATTGGGATAATACACACACACACACACACACACACACACACAGCAAGTGTGTGTCTTTTTCAGTATAAAAAGAAAAATGGCTGGTTTAAACATAAAAAAGCACCTGGCCAAAAAACAAGCAATAATGCTGAGCAAAATCAGAATAGACTTCAAAGGCAGTGGGCGTTGGAGTTAGATACTGGGGAGAACCTCCAGACATCCTGTGTCTGAACCCCTGAGACATACAGCCAACAGGTATTTTGAAGATGGATCCAAGGTGACCTTTGTAAGTCAGTTCAAATGTCTGCCAGCATCAGACTGGTGGAATGGACTAGCTAGATCATCAACTCCGTGGATTCTGGAAAAGACTTTCTTCTCTCAGTTCCTTATGATTTCCCCTTTTTCTAGTTCCTGACTCCTCCTCAACATACCTTTGGATCACGTCATGTCCTGGCATCACCTTGCCAGGTGGGAAGAATGCTTGTAGGGGTTGAGAGATGGGGATGCCTCCTAAAGTGGTCAGAGGAGTCCATCGACAGAGGAATGCATAAAGATTCCATACATACAATGGAATATTACGCTGCCGTAAAAAAGAATGAAATAATGCCTTTTGCAGCAACATGGATGGACCTAGAGTTTGTCATACTGAGTGAAGTAAGTCAGACAAAGAAAGACAAATATCATATGATATTGCTTATATGTGGAATCTTAAAAAAAAAAAAAAGGTACAAATGAACCTATTTACAAAACAGAAATAGAGTCACAGATGAGGAAAACAAAATTATGGTTACCAACGGGGAAAAGCAGGGGGATAGATTGGGAGATTGGAACTGACATATACACACTACTATATATAAAACAGATAACTAATAAGCACCTACTGTATAGCACAGGTAACTCTACTCAATATTCTGTAATGACCTACATGGGAAAAGAATCTAAAAAAGAGTGGTACATGTATAACTGATTCACTTTGCTGTACAGCAGAAACTAATACAACACTGTAAATCAACTACACTCCAATAAAAATTAATTTAAAAAAGAAGTGGTCAGAGGATGATTTGCCATGAGAGAAAGCCAGGATACTGGTCTGAAAAGACAAAAATCACCAGCAGTAAGACAGGAGTTTGTATCACATCCTAAGTGGTAAATGCAGCGAGTTTGAGGCAGACACAGAATGAGACGCAAATTCAGGTTGGGCCGAGAGATCAGGGCTCAAAAAGAACCTCTGAGCCAGGCAGGGCTGCAGTGCCTGGCCAGACATGTTGTGTCCTGTACGTGGTGCCTTCTTGCATTAATGGTACCACTTCTTCACTCTGTACCTTGTGACTCTATAGTTCCTCTCACCAAACAGTCCAATTATAGTTCCCTACTCCTTGACTTTGGATTTGGCCATGTGACTCGTTCTGGCCAGTGGAATGTTAGCCAACATAAGGGTCCAGGGCTTCAAAGCACTTGGGCCTGCTTTCAGCACTTCGACATTGTCGGGGGAATACTAGGCACGGACTAGCCTGTTTGTCCCAGGAGGGGGGTGAGGTACCTATGGAACAGGGTGAACTGCCCAGCTGAGCCTTGCCTAATCACCCAACCCGTGACCACTCCAACCATGCAAATGAGCCTCTCAGGAGCTCAGCCAACCCCTGATTAACCAGCAGATTCACGAGAATGGAAGACTGCCACTTTCTGCCACAGAGTTTTGGTGTGGCCAGTTATATGGCATTTGGTGGCAATAACTAACTGATACAGATGTCCAGCTGAGGGGTGAAAATCCAGCCTGCGCCCTGCTGTGCAGCCTGCCCCTGAAGCCGTGTCCCCTGAGTAAAAGACTCTCTTTTCTGACTCGCTCAAAGGCTCTGTGTGGGTTAGTGGCAGTTCCTGTAAAAATCCGGGCTGTCCATTCCCCACCTCTCTTCTCCATTCTCCCAGTCCTCCCAGTCTAAAAGCCTCCTCTTAGCTTTCCTTGGCCTCCTCATATCAGCCTGAAATCCAGCCTTCTCAGCCTCATTCTTGCTGACACTCTAGACTCTCCTACGACCTGTCCTTCTAAAGCTCTTTCTGTAACTGAGCAGGACCCTCTGGGGCCTTCCTGGGACAGACCCCTCCCCCATATCCTCTGCCGTAGCTCCTCTCTGAAGTACCTAGATAACACTCTCTGATGCACATTTCCTGAGTTGTTTTACAGGTGCTAAAACCACCAGCAGATGGAAGAAATTAACTACTTGATGATCATGAGCACGTAGCCTCCAGACCTACTGGAGCCTAAGGATTGATAATATTAACCCCTGTGACAGCACCCTGTTACCTCACCATCAACCAATCAGAGAACTGTGCATGAGCTGATTTCCCCCCCCCACCCCAACTCCCCTCCCTCACCTGGCCGTTAAAAATGCATCCCCAGGTGTTTTGAGCACTAGCTGCCCTGCAGTAAACTCGGCACTTTCCTTCACCACAAGCCGGTGTCAGTAGATTGGCTTTGCTGTGCATGGGTGAGCGGACTCAAGTTGGGTTTGGTAATATTCCTGTGACCATCCCCTGCCCTGGCCAGCCCCAGGCTTTGCTTTCTCTTTCTTCCTCTGCACAGTTGGATGAAGGGTCTGGCTGGTGAGTCTCCAGCAGCCACGGTCCCGCAGCGTGGCAGGGCTGTTGTAAGCAGCTCTTTGCAGGAAACCGCTGTCAGCAGGAAGCCCCTTTCCTTGTCACTTTAGCAAAGCTATATTGTAACTAACTTGTAACTAGGCGTCCCCCTGCTCTACTCATTTCCCTCCAGCACACCTTTCAAATCTTTTAATCTGGGCTTCTCTGGTGGTGCAGTGGTTGAGAATCCGCCTGCCAATGCAGGGGACACGGGTTCGAGCCCTGGTCTGGGAAGATCCCACATGCCACGGAGCAACTAGGCCCGTGAACCACAACTACTGAGCTTGCGCGTGTGGAGCCTGTGCTCCGCAACGGGAGAGGCCACGACAGTGAGAGGCCCGCGCACCGTGATGAAGAGTGGCCCCCGCTTGCCACAACTAGAGAAAGCGCTCGCACAGAAACGAAGACCCAACACAGCCAAAAAAAAAAAAAAAACGGAAAAAACTCAACTATATGCTAAAAAAAAAAAAAAAAAAATCTTTTAATCTCACAATACCTTGCCTAACTTGGTTCTTTCCGTAGATCAAAGAAGTAGGAATGAAGAATAAGTAATTAACAGATGACCAGATCTCTCCCCCAGCTTCCCCTTCAGGAATTTCACAAATGAACAAACAGTGTGACCAAACTGCGTGAACAAGATAACATCTAGAGGAAGGTCACAAGGAGTCCACGAGCCTGCACTCAGTGGGGGATGGTGACCTGTCTCAATGATTAACTGAGATGACTTCCCTCCTTTCCTTTCAAACTTTCCTGGCCAAACAGAATCTTCGGAGGTGGTTCTTTTGGGACACTGAGTCCACCATCTCCCCACGTTGCCGGCTTTCTGATTAAGGACAACTTTCCCCTCTACCAACGTTTATGAGTTTAGTTTTGTAAGCAGCGAGCAGCAGGGCCCGATTCATCCAGTAACACTGTCCCCGTGCTGAGTAGGCTGTGGGCTGCCCTGTGTTGACTCCCTGCTGCATTAGCCCGCTTCTGAGCCCCAGAAGCCAAGGTCAGCCACGTTCTATGAGCCAAACAGGGTGCAGATGCGCAGTAGGCAAAATGACTGCCCAGCTCCTCTCATCGCCTGGGAGGAGAGGCAAGACAGCCCAGCAGAAATGTCAGCCTCTCCAATGAGCTCCAGATGAAGGGCCATCAGCGTTCAGGAGAGAAGTTTACTTTTAGCTGAGGCTCTCAGGGGAGCTTTCAAGGAAGAGGTGACTTTGAACTCGATCTTGAAGGATGGAAAGGCTTTGCAGATGCAGAGAAAGGGAGGCTGGGGAAGGTGAAGCCCTTCAGGCAGGGGAAGCGGCGGGAGAACAGGCGCGTACGCCTTCCTCAAAGTTCCAGAACCACCTTAGCGCTGCTGAAAGCTCTTTGGCACCGGGCCATAGGCAGCGTTGGCACGTGGGGATGGGGAATCTCCTTGCAAAAACCTAATTTGTCAACACCCTCGGTTCAGAGGAGAAAAACAGGAGCCAGAGCCTCGTTAGCTTTGAACGTGCGCAGGACCTAGCAACAGCGGCTGCTGCGACGTCGACACGGCCTCTGTAAATAGCACCGGACGGGCTTGCAGCTAATAGGGTTATTAATACCCGTCACATCCCCGGATGGCAGAAGAATGTGGAGGTTTTCTACTATAGATTAAAACCAACCAACAGGGACTTTCCCGAGTCTGGCCGTCACAGCTCTCTCTTCAGACATCTTTTCCTGCAGCCACGCAGGCGGGGGTAAGTAATTGTCCCGGGGAAGGATTGTCACCTGGTAAATGCAAAAGCAGGAACAAACTTGCCTCCCTTCGCCTCAGGCAAAAGCATGGGTATTTGAAATTCACACGTCATCCCCAAACCTGGCTTCCATGGGCAGCCTTGACCTCTTTCCTGGCCCAGGCAGTCACTCCAAAGAAAAGCCACCTTTGTCTGGGCTTCATGTCTCCGGCTCCTGGGAAGGATCCGAACATGGCAGGAGCTGAAGGGAGAAGGGAAGAGAACGTAAGGTCTGGATGTTCTGCAGAAAACTGGACTCTGGAGCTGGGGCTCAGGCAGGGGGGCTCCTCGGGGACAAGTTCTGCCCAAGCTGGTGACACTCCTTTCCCCTCTGGGCCCTCAGACAGTGACTGGAGTGTGGTTGTCTCTATTGCCTTTCACAAAGGTGCCCCAGAACCCTCAAGAAAGGGCTCCAGTAGCAAACATGTCAAAGGGGTAGAGCCCTGCTGGAGGCTTTTCCTTCAGTAAGACATATCAGCCCCCTCCTCACCTGGGAGAACTTCCGAGGGCAAAGGCAGCAGGTAGGAGCACAAGCTCCCCTCACTGTTGTGCCCTTGACCGGAGGGTTACCAGGCATCCCGGGAGAGATGGCACATAGCTTCGTCCCGCTTCCCCTGCCAGGTCTATGTCACTCACTCCTCTTCTCAAACAGAAAGCTCTGGACGCTAGTGGAAGGCCATGAAGGCCTGAGAGGGGCTTTAGGGACCTGTGCCACCCTCACAAGCTCTCTGCAGGGTGTCTGTCCTCCCAGGGCTCATCTGACAAGGGCCCCAGGCAAGCCTTGGGGTAAATCTCAGATGCCCGGTAGAGCAAGAGAAACAGGAGGAAACGTGGGACTCACACTGTCCTCTTTGGATGGAACCTGCCCCACAGTCCCTAGGCTCCAGGCCCCTGGAAGAGCCGGGTTCTCTGAAGAGGCCCTGCCCTATGATACAGCAAGGTCCGGGGCTCCCTTTGGAGAGGGAGGCTTGGTGGTACCTTTGGTTTGGGGGTCCTTCCTTCTTTCCCCTTTGCATTTTCAACTACTCCTGTCAGTCCAGCTCTTCACTCTCTACTGTTGTGGGCTGAATTTTGTCGTCTCCCCACCCCAACTATCAAATGGAGCCCTAACTCCAATATGACCTTATAGAGATAGGGCCTTTAGGGAGGTAATTAAGGTTAAGACGGGTCATAAAGACAGGGCTCTACTCCAAAATAACTGGTTTCTTTATAAGAAGAAGAGATACCAGGAGTGCATGTGTGCGGAGGAAAGGCCGGGTGAGAACACGGTGGTAAGGTAGCCGACTGCAAGCCAAGGAGAGAGTCCTCATAGGACACCAGCCCTGCCGGCACCTTGATCTTGGGCTTCCAGCCTACAGAACTGTGAGAATTAAATATCTGTTGTTGAGGCCCCCCAGTCTGTGAGATTCTGTATGGCAGCCCTAGCTGACTAATACACCTGCCTTGTCTCTCTGCCTCTGGGCACCTCGGTGTCTTCCTGGAGAGGAGGAGAAGTCATTCTGACTCCAGTTAACCACCACAAATTGGTGTGGAGGACAAATGCTACACACTGGATTCAAGGATGGTGTTGCCTAACGGTTAAGGATATGAGCTTTGAATTAATGAACTGGGCCCATGGGAGGTTAATTTTCCTTTCTATGCCCAAGGATCCTCATCTGTCAAATGGGATGATAATTGTTCCCTTATCATAGACTTGTAGTAAAAAATACAATTAAGTAACAGCACAGAGTAGGCACTCAATAAAATATCTGTCATGCTTATTGATATCTTGCTACCGCTGATATACAGTATGACCTTGGTCCTGGGTTCTCCACTCGTAAATAATGATGAGAGATGCTTCCCATCTTCCAGGTATGGTGAGAGTTTGAAAAGAAGCAAAGATAAGGAAGAGCCAGGGAGGAAAAATGCCTCAGCAATTCAAGACGGCTTCTGTCGTCGGTATCCTCATCGTCGTCATCTTCCGGCTCTGATGCTACACGAGTGATGCACAGCGGTCTCACCCTGAGACTCCACCCTGTATTCTGCCTATTGCTCCTGCAGCAGACCCACAGGTATGTCCCAGTGGAGGTCTGATGGCCTGCTGCTTGCTTCTACAGCCATTTGCACACACAGAACCCCCGCCTTCCCCAGTTTTCCTGCACCACCCAGCTTCCAGCAACACAAACAGTAGTCAGTGGGAGAGCCAGCAAGAAAGCAGAGTGAGTCACTCTTGCACCTTCCCACCCCCATCCCTGCCAGGCCTTGGTCCCATGCCAGCAGGGAGGGCATGCCCTTGCTTCTCTCCCTCCAATGATGTGAGATAAATGAGGGGGGGGGCAGGGGGTGGTGGAGCGCACACAGGGAACCCACAGGACACAGCCACGATCCAAACGCAAGCCACGGTGTTGGGAATTGAGTGACAGGCCTGCCTTTTCCATCCCCCCACCTCAGCAGCGCTCTGAGAAAGGACACTGCCCAGCCGCCGGTGGCCCTGAGAGCCATCCTGGGTGGCCAGCTGTTTGCAGCCCAGCCCTTTCCTCCTTTCCTGGTAATCCTTCTGCACATCCCAGCAGCTGAGGCACCATGCCAGTCCCAAGTCCAGACATTCCCAGATGACTCACTGGCTAGTGGAATGGTCCAGAAGGTGAGGCCTTTGGGATGGAGGCGGGGGTGTCCCAGGTGGCCCTGGAATCTCAGGACTGAGATCTGGACTGGCTTTGTCTCCAATGGCCATTGGCATTCCCTCCCCGTCTACCAGAAACTGGGAGGCCCAGGGCAGAGGAAGGCAGGGCCTGCTTGGAACGAGAATGAGAACATTCTGGAATGCATTCTCCGTGGCCAGGGCCAGCTTACCATAAAAGGCCTTCACAAGTCCCTCCTCCTCTTCCCCAACTACTCTCAAAAAAAAAAAAAGAAAAAGAAAAATGGTAAGAAGCACAATCAAATCAGCAGGTGACATTGGTATCAATCCCAGGACTCTGGCACGTGGAACAATGTAAAGAGCTGGTAAAGAAGCGCACGAGAAGTGTTATTTCTGAGTGGGGACAAAGCACTCCACACTGCCAGGATGAGGGAGGCCCCACTCGCTGCCTTCCACCCTCTCCGCTGTTTACAGTAAAACTTCATCACAAGATGCAGTTATGCTTGGCAGTTACTATGAATGCTCCTGTCGCCATTGACTTCCAGAGCCCCAGGAAATTTTATCCAAGACAGAGTGGCTTCAGCAGAGAGACCCAAACCACCACTTGTTTCTCTTCAGAAAGTAGAAGGTGCCCTAGAGAGAGAGATGAGCCATCCTTGGGCTGGGGAACATCGGCCCGCTTCCCCCACTCTGTGGGCGGGACGGACAATAATGAAGTCAGCAGGGCCGGTGGGAGAGATTCCAGAGCAAAATGAAAAGCAGTCTGTCCATTATGAGGAGGCCAGAGAGCGTGGTCCAGCCTCTCCTATCTGTCTTCTCAGCTACTTTGATGGAAGCAGAGAAACTGCCTATTCTGGGATCTATAAATAAAAAATGGACACAGGACCAGTTTGAACTATCTGGGGTAGGGAGGCCACAGGATCCACACTTGCCTGAACAATGGTGACAAGACACAAGGACACACCTGAATTTGTCAGCCACGTACACCACCTCCCACCTCCCTTCCCTGAAGCAGGTACAACCTCCGGATATAAGCCACCGAGGGACTTGTTTAAAATTCTCTGATTAATTCATGGCATTTATCTTGCTTTCATCTGATTTTTAGAAGGGAGGCAAGCTTTGGTGCCTCACCCGGCATCCTGAAGCAAAGCCTTATTCATCTCCATATCTCAGGTGACACATCCAGGCGTTCACTGAACACTGCTTGGATGGATGGTGTTGCACATTTGAGCCAGATGTGGAAAGAACTGTGGGCTTTTAACAAGAAAACCTGGGGTCAAATCTTGGCTCTGTGCAACTCTGAGCTATGTAACTTTGAAGCATAGGTCCAATTTCCTCTTTGGTAATTTGGGGATAATAATACCTCCATTACGAGGCCATTGGGCAGATTAAACGAAATAGAGACGTTAAAGTGCTTATCACCGTGCCTGACACATCAATAAATCTTGTTGAATCTGAATCTGAGGGATCAAGCATTGAATACAGGTTCTTGTGTTCCCATCTCTGGAACACCCAGTCTCTGACTTTCCCCTGAAAGGTGTTATGTACAGTGGAAAGTTCAGGACTTTACAGGCAGACAGATCTAGATTTAAGTCTCAACTCTACCACCTCTAAGTTATGTAGATCTGGCTAAGTTGATTAATTTTTTACCTGAGCTTAACTTGTTTAAAAGATTAAGTTATAGAATCCGCCTGCCAATGCAGGGGACACAGGTTCGAGCCCTGGTCTGGGAAGATCCCACATGCCCCGGGGCAACTAAGCCTGTGTACCACAGCTACTGAGCCTGCATGCCACAACTACTGAAGCCCACGCACCTAAAGCCCGTGCTCCACAACAAGAGAAGCCACCACAATGAGAAGCCCGTGCACCGCAACAAAGAGTAGCCCCCGCTCGCCGCAACTAGAGAAAGCCCGCGTGCAACGAAGGCCCAACACAGCCAAAAATAAATAAATAAATAAATAAATTTACATATTTAAAAAAAAAAAAGATTAAATTATGTACGTAAAGTCCCTAGTAGAATTCCTGGAGCATAGATCAGGTTCAGCAATTATTATTCCTTTCTCCACTTTCCCACACACAGAGATGTCCGTCAAGAGTCAATGGATAACTTAGATAACATTCCTTTCGTATTTATGTTGCCTAATACATGCTAGCTCCTTTGTCCCTATGTTCATTCAGTCATGAAAGAAAACATTCACTGGGCCCAACGGTGTGCCAGGCATTGTGCTGGGTGCTGGGGATTATGAAGATGAAAAGACATAAGCACGGCGCTCCAAGAATTCCTGGTCTGGGGTAGGGGGAGGGGCCAATTCAGCAGATAATTGCATAAATCTAGGTCAGGACAATAGGAAATGCAAAGTGGATGTGAAGGTCCTGAAATGGGTACCCACCTCTGACCATCTGACTCTACCTGTGCATGAATCCTTAATCTGGTTCAGGTAGCCAGCACCCAGGCCTGACGGTGGAAATCATTGGCTCCGTTGAGGTCCAAGATTAACTAACAGGTTCTAGAACTGTAGACATTCAAATACAGAATTTTCCAAAACCCACGGAGCAGACCATTCCAGACAGTTGTTTACCCCTTCTTTCCACTCTTCCCTTGCCCTTCTGTAGCACGAGGTGCTGCTGCCGACTCCTCTCTCTTCCTTTACCCCCTCCTGGGGTAGGCAAGAGGTTTAAAGAAAAAAAAAGTCTCCAATATTATTTTGTGTGGGAAGAAGACGGAAACTACCACTTACTGTATGCCTACTTTGTGCCAGGCATCCCGGGGGCATTTCACACTTGCTGGCTTCATTCTCCCAGCGGCTCTCTAGGACAGACAAGCATTGCTTTACCCATCCCACAGATATGGACACTAAGGGTATAAAATACTCGTTTGACGTTAGTTACTAAGTTACATAGAAAGCCTGCTCTGGGCAGACCCAGCTCACACAGTTGTGCCGGACAACCAGTGGCCAAAGGCATACAGCTGAGGGGCCAGAATCCAACCTGTGGTCTGCTTACCCAGATAAGCACCTGGCCCGGGGCTGCAGCCACCTGAAGGAAGGGACACCTGTTCCCAGTTTCACCAGGGCACCGTCTGCTTGCCATGCCATCATCCGTCAGGCTGCATCTGCCTTCTCCCTGTCAGACAAAGGTGCCCTGTGGGGTAGTAGCAGCCTGAGTTGGGAGCCCGCTTAGCCCATCTCCAGAGTCTGAGCACTTCCCACAATTCCCTGCTGTCCCCCCAAACTCCAGCATCTTCACTTTACAGATGAGGACACAGGGGCTACCACACACTTACCATGAGCCAATTCTTCGAATTACACTGCAAGTGAGAATTACTGTCCCCACCTAACACACAAGAAAACAGAGCCTGGAAAAGGCTGAATGGACTGTCCTAAGTCATATGAGTAAGTGCCAGAACAAGGATTTGAACTTGGATTTCTTTGGCCCTGAAGCATAAGTTCTTTCCATCATACCAGGCTGCCTCAAGAAAAGAACTATGCAGCACAGCTAGCATTGGAACCTGGTTTTCTGTTTCCAAGTCCAATGAACGATTGTTACTGACTGGTTGGGGACAGTCCTGGTCGTCTACTGGTACATAACAAGCCACCCCAAAAACACAGTGTGTTAAAACAAAAACGAGGATTGATTTTGTGCCAAAGCCTGTCGTTTGGGCAGGGCTTGGTGGGAATGGCTGGTCTCTGATCTATGTGGCTTCAGCAGGAATAGTTTGATTGGGGTGAGAGAATTCACTCCTAAGATGCTGTCACCTGGGAGCTGAACTAGGGCTGTCATCTAGGGGTCAGGATTCCTGTTCACATGGACCTCTCCATTGGAATGACTTGGGCTTCCTCTCAACATGGTGGCCAGGTTCCAAGAACAAATGTCTCAAAGTCCCACTTGGTTTCTTCTGACCTAGTCTTGGAAGTTCCGGAAAGTAATTTCCTCTGTCTTCTCTTGACTGAGGAAGTCACAAAGGCCAACCCAGATTCAAGAGGAGGAAAATTAGACCACACCTCTCAAAGGGAAGGTAGAAGAGAATTTGCAGTAATCTTTAATCCACACAGGGACCTGGGTTCTAGAGAAAGTTATCAATGACATTTTCCAAAAATAGGCTTCCTTCAACTGTCACAGCGTCAAACTGCCTCGCTATACAAATAGTTCGATGTTCACGGGCAGGGATTTGGGTGAAGACTGGCCAGGCAGCCTCACCCCTGATCTACAGGGCATGTGATCGCTGGAGGAGCTGAGCTGATTCTGAGCCCAGAGCTTTAGGGCACGTCACAATCCTGGCTGCCCCTCACTAATGGCAAATATCACTGGAGCAAAGTCAATCCGCACAGCATCTGGTCTCCATACACCGGATGAGTACAGCCAGGCCCTGGGCCACCTCACTGTCACAGGTACTAAATTCCCCTGGACATGCATGCCCGAGAAAGCCAGGGTTGAAAAATACTAATAAATCCATCTGAGCACTGTACTCTCTTGGGGCTTATCAGTATTTCAGCTCTAGTCACAAAAATAACATACTGTAAAAGACTGATTAGTCATCGGATAATTGAGTTCTTAAATGTCAAAAACAATATCGTATGAATATTCAACAGATCATGCTACTGAAACTTACCTGTTCCATCAACAATGACTAACATTTCTCCCCCGATTGTTCTTTCCCAGAAATTATGTTAATATGACTTTTCTGAGGTGATGAATGTGGTTCTCTTTAAAACATATTGTCTTACAGGTTAATGCATAATGAGCTGGTTAAAGGAAAACAGCTTGGGGGTTGAGCTGGATTTGCATCTCTCTGCGTGAGCGTCACCTCCCTGTGCAGACAGAGGGGGCATCGGAGTAGAATTCCTGCCAGCAACGGATCAACCTCAGAGCTCTGCTCTTTGTGAATTTCATTTCTTATTTATTTATTTACTGGTTGGTTGGTTGGATTTTTTGCCTGAGACCTGGGAGGAATGCACTGTTTTCATGCAGCTTAAGTTTAAACGAGTACCAAGGTTCAAGTTTGGTTGGAAGCTGGTGCATAAATGAATTCCGTGGCGAGTTAGGGTTTGGTGGGCTAAATGTATTTGTAAGACCTTATCTATGTTTTTCTGTACTCTTGTGCATACAACACACACACACACACACAACCCCTTCATATCTGGCAGGGAAGCGGGGAGGGCGTGCAGTGTGGCTGAAAGGAATTTTCTGAGCTTGGAGTCCAGAGAGGAGGGAACTCCCTCAAGCAGGTCCGGCTTTCTGTTTGCCTGGCCGCAGCAGATGTTGCAGCAGCTGGAACAGCTGGTGGGGTGGGAGTTGACGTTGGGGTCAGCGCGCAGGTCCTGCAGCGTGTCAGGGGCCTTGCTCCTGGTGGGAGCAACAGGATATGCCTGCACCAACTTCTCCTCCAGCAGACACTGTCACTCCGGAGGCTGTTCTAGCTCTTTCTAGCCAGAAGCATGAGATCCTCTGACTGGAGTTTTTCACTCCCAGCCCTCAGCCGGCCCCAGCCTCAGCCCAGCCCTGGTGGGCTTAGAATGTGTACGGATGACGATGGGTGTTGATTTCAGGATTTATAATCACTTCCATCATCCTAAATCTCACCCCACTTCACCCCCAGCCCGTTTCTGCCAGTCCTAGTGTTGTTACACCATCATCTACCTAATAAGCCTTCAAGAACTTTATAATGTTTCTGTCGTCCCGCTCCTGTCTTTCCCAGGAGAGCTTTTATTTTTCTCCCAGCCATCCTGGCAAACAGTTATTAAAACTTACACAGATGCAAAAAGTACTCTGAAGCTGGACCGTGGGTACTGGCTCACTGTGCTTCCCACTCCATCCCGACCCAACTCCATGCTTTCCCCATCCTTCCGTCCTACAGATGCCGGCTCCCTGATGATACAGCAACATAAATATCTGCTTACAGAAAACGTATCGAGAACCACGTCTTCCCCTGCCCAAGATTCCAGGAACTCAGAGAAGCAAAAGGAGACACTAAAATTATTCATTCATCCCAGCTCTTCCTTCTGTCTCTTGCCCAGTTTCAAATGCACAGGCTGTCCATGGCCAGCCCATGAATGGCAGCTAATAAGCGGTTTGACCTGGGGCTGTCAGGCAGGCCATGAGGATTGAGTGCTGCCCCCAAAGCTCTCACACCAGGCATCGAGGAGTGGGGGAGTAGTACCAAGTGGACAGAAGTCTGTTCCTGCCCTGGAGGGGCTAACAGACCGTTTTCAGAAGCATAGACCCTGTGGGCAGCAGCCCTGAGCACCGCCTATTTAGGCGGGCGGACTCCTCCCCCCGCCTGGGGAGGTCTTGCGCTCAGCGGCCAAAGCAGAGGCCAGAAGCTCTGCCCTCACCCTTGCCGGTCACGTCTGAGAAGCAGAGGGGTTGTACCTCCTTAAGCATGTTTTTAATTACTGCAGAAATGTGTCATGCGAAGTGGCAGCGTGGTTCTCAGTTACCCGCATGCAGATTGATGGTCTCGGTATGAAGTGGTTAGCACAGACATTTAAAACCAATTAGGATCGTGGTGGGGCAGCTCCGAAAGAGCTCGTTAGGTAGGGGGATGGGGAAGGGAGGCCATTATGCTCACCAGATAACTAAGTTATTTGTACTTTTGATGGGGAAGAGGGAGATGATTGGTTTCTTTAGTATTTCCCCTTCGATATCAGATGGGAGCTCTGGACACGCGCGCGCGCACGCACACACGCACATATACACACACACAAGCAGCATTCCCGGGTGACGAGACAAATGCAATTTTAATGCTTTAGGAGGCACTGCCAATGAAGAGAGCTGGAGAAACAGCAGATATCTCTTTGGCAAAGCCTCTGACACTCTGCCATGCCCAGCAGGCTGAGGGGGCGCAGAGAGGGAGGGCCAGAACCAGTAAGAACTGGGTTTGGGGTTTGGATGAGCCCACGGCACTGAGAAAGCCCTCCCTGTGCAGGGCCCACGCGGAGAAGCATGGCACCTGCCTTCCCGAAGTGGCCCCTGAAACCAAGAGAATGCCTTGGGGGGCTGCCTCTAAAGGAGCCAGGTGACACTGGTGACAGGTCCCTGCCTATGTCCTTGGTTAATGCCAGGTGTGAGCCAAAACCCCGGGGGCTTCTGAGCTATGGTGGCTGGAGGGAGGGAAGTGAGAAGGACCTCTTGCCAGTCTCAGCATGGAGCTCCTCTCTTGTAACAGGCATCTGAACCCTCATTGAATGTCTCCCCCTGCCCCCGCCCCCCCCCCCCGAGTTTCCAGGGAGCAGCGAGCTTTGTCTCTCCTGCCCAGCACCTATGCTTATTCTTACCTGCCCGTGGGGAGGCCTCTGAAGACAGTATTCATGTTAACCCACTTTGTTCCTACACGTATTCATTCACTCAGACATATATTGAGGGGAGCGTGCCAAGAAGTGAGCTAGGAGTGGACGGAAAGGCCCAGAAAGAATTGAGTAACCAGGGTCAGCAGCCACGAAAGCTGTGAAATGCCACTGCTTCAATGCACCGCACTTCCCCCTGGCCTCCTCCTCATGCTTTGTGACTGCAGGCTGTTCCCTGGGGTCTACCACCCCATGGAAAGAACCCGGTTCAACTACATACAAGCTGTGTAATCTTGGGTAATTACTTGGTCTGTTGGAGATTGTTTTCTTGCCTCTAGATGGGGGGCTGTTGAGAAAAGTAAGTAAAATGATACATAAAATGTAGCCATTGTGATAGTAATAATGCTACACCGTAGGATCTCTGCTGTACCTATGCTTTCTTCACAGATGGGAACTCATCGGCTACAAAGATCTTCTGAACTTATACCTTCCCCAGGGTCTGTGCCACACACCATGGTTCTCAAAGTCTTTCTGATCACAACTTAGTGAGACCTCTTGGCCCATCTACCTACATTTGCCATTTACTGGGAATTTTTTTTTAAAAGGTACCCAAAGATATCAGGTACATGATGCACATTAATGGATTATTCTCTGATAATGCCAGAAATATTATCCCAGCTAAAGGGAAGAATGGTACAATTTTAAATAAACACCAGTGCATTTTTAACTCAGGTCTCACTTGGCATATGAGTGAGCCACAGACCATGCTTCTAGATTTATTTCTAGAAGGCCTCTCTCGGAGCCCTGGGCCAGGAGCAGAGAACTCACAGCAGAGGGTACTAAACTAAGCGATGGGAGCCCTCCCAGGGACGGATCCAGACCCCAGATCTCCCCAGTGGTCAGCCCCACTACTGTGGGCCCCCAAGATGTTGGGAGTATTTTGAACGCTGATGATCTTGTAATTTGCAGAAATGTTGATATCTCCATATGCCGCCTCAGAGTGGGATTGTCTCACAACAAGCATGAGAGAATCACACCTCGGCAAGGAGTTCAGTAAATTCATCTGTGAAACATATTTCAATTCCAAAGGCAATTTTCTAATTAGTAACGACACGCAAAGCCTTGGCAATCTGAAAGCAGTTCTCAGCAGCACTGGTCTTGAGCTAATCTAAGCCCAAGAATGAGGTACCAGATGCCTCCCTGGACCAAGACAGGCTTCTGCAAACCCTCGGGCCTTGGTTTGGAATGGAGTAGCAGCAGACAAAGAAGTGAATCTTCCCCTCCACCAAGACCCTTTCTCTTACAGCCAGGGCTGGGAGCCACAGGGGCTTAGTAGGCAGTATAATATATTCATCCATTCAACATTTACTGAAGACTTGCCAAGGGTGTGGACCGGAAAGACGTAATTCTTGCCTTCTGGGAGCTTATGGTTTACTGGAAAATTCAGACATTATCACTCAAATAATTGAATAACTAAGGAGTAGCAGAAAGGGCTATGACAAGGATCCTAGCCAATCTGAAAGGTAGAGAAAATTTTCTCAAAGGAAGTGATGCTTAAGTATACTGAGGTGGATCTGAATTCCAACCATATCATTTATTTTAGGTATACATTTTGGCAAGTTAGTCTTACTCTCTGGGTCTCAGTATCTTCACCTATAAAATGGGTCCATAATAACCACTCACAGGTTTACTATAAGGATCTATTAAGATAATGTACTTAGAGTGCCTGGCACCATTTAAGGCACTTAATAGGTGCTCAATAAAAATACCTCTTGTTATGATTTCAGGAGGCTTCCCAACCTGTGGCTGATGGGATGTACAGGGAGCACAGCTCAATCTTCTATCCCTCCTCCCAAAGGGGGCTGGACAAGTTAGCTAAGCAGGGTCTCAGGGACCCGGCCAAGAGAGCTGGGCCCTGTTTCTAAAGAGAATCTGCAGGACCTGACAGGATGAGCAAACAGGTGCAGGGGAGGGCACGTCATTAAGGAGCCCACCTTGTAAATGAATCAAATCCCACCAGGCCTTCCAAGGCTGGAGCGGAGGTGAGCATTGTGAGAAGGAAGACCGAGGCCAGGAGAGAAGACAGTGCTTCCTATACTCAGGCTGCAGGGCTGGGCGCCCCTGGCTTTGCAGGAGCAGCGGACGGCCACCACCTATAACTGGGGGTCTTGGATCCTCTGACCACATTCCCTTGGGAGACATGAGTTTTAATCCCAACTTCACCCCTAACTCAGTGGCCTTTATCTCCGCCCCCTTCCCAGGTTCTCAGCTTCCCCATCTCTAAAATGGAAAGAATCCTCCCCAGTTTTGTCCAACGTCCTACGCAGATTGTAAAAGCCAATGAGATCCTGGGTAGAAATGTGTTTTACGCTCTAAAGAAGAAATCCCAAGGAGTGTCACCTGCAACCCATAAGTCTTTTTTTCTCCGTGCAAACAGATGGCAGCACTGAGACCCTCAGGAATGGAGACACCCCCCCCCACCCACCCCTCACCTGCAGCGGTGAGATGCTTCCCTCACTCTGCTGCATCCAGGGCTTTGCACCTCCAGCACCTTCAAAGCGCTGTCCCTCTTGCTCCTTTACATCTCATTTCATTACATCTGCCTTCCCCAGGCCGCACTCTCACTCACGGATCCCAGAGCCCTGAGCCCTCTTGAGCTTCTGGCTGCCCTCGTCAGAGGCCCTGGGCATTTGTTTTCTCACTGCGCGAGGTTGCACACTGATACATTTGTACCACAGGAAGCAGAAAACTAGTTTAACATCTCATTTATTTCACAGATGAGAAAGTAATTCCCTGCTGAATGATTGTCCCGAACCAACAATTCAGAGAGGAAGAATTTCCAGGGCTGCCAAGGACCGGGGTGCATTACTGTAGTGCCGTTATATAACGGAGCTGGAACCTTTTTTTTCCTCTCTCCTGTTAGCCTGAAGAGAAAAGCCATTAAATATGATTAAGGTTAAGAGATTGCGAAAATTACAAACAGCCGCCGTTCAATTATTTTGCTCTGTAAAATGCAACACAGATTGGAGTTATTTCTCTGAAATGTGTTTTTAGAAAATAACATAACACAACTAATGTGGTTTGATCTAGCAAATCAGGTTCCAGATACCACTTCTAATGCAAAGCTAAAAGGTTCATAATTTAACTCAAAGTTTGGAACTTAAAGTCGTCAGGTGCTTACTTTATAGAAAAGCTTTATAAAGAGAAAAAAAAAAAATCAATACCACCCCGACTAATATTCTGAAGTCATCTACAGCCAGAGATTCAATCAATTGTATCACCCATTAAAGGGACAGACAGAAAATTAAAAAAAAAAAAAAATTTAAAGAACCAGCAACCACTTGGCCTAACAGATATATATTTTGGTCGGGGGGCAGGAAGAGGTGGGGGGGTGTAAATCTCTCAGATATTTTCTGGCAGTTTTCATAGGGCCAAAGTGGGGTGCTGAGGGTGTTAGTTTCACAGGGAAGTGGCAGGTAAATGGGAGAGTAACTCCTCCAAATCTTTTCCTCCCAAGAGCACTCCTGGTGAAGGGACGAGTCCATGATGACAGCCTCATGCTGTCCTTGGACTTACGGTTCACATTGCAGATGACTTACTCGCAGCTTAGAAAGAATCAAAAGCCCAACTGCACTGAAATGAATTTTCTGTCCAGTTTATATTGAAGGCTAAAATAATTGGAAATTCCGAAAAAAACCCTTTATGCAGATAGATTAGCGGCTGGAGACTTCTGGTTATTATGGCTAATAAAACACAAGAATTATATTACACTCTGCTTGCAGACTCTAGCCCAGGACTCACGGTCCCTCTGGACAGAATATAAGCCATTTATGAGAGTAAACTTTGTACACAAGCTAAACACATAAAGCCGTGTATTAGAATTGGACAAAACATTGCAAGGCAAATAAAAGCTAGCTAAATGCCACATTCCCAAGGGCGGCTGAAGCGACCTCCTGCATTCATGAACCACACATGGATTTTTCTCTCTGCTGCTCCAGCAACCAAAACACAGCAGCCTCTCACAACTGATGGGCCAGCGAGGAAACTGACAGGTTCTGCCCTCTCTCATCATATTTTCAAGCCTAGACTCACTCATACCCGAAGTCCCAACACACTGGACACGCACAGACCTCTATGAAATGAAACAGAGGCGAGGAGTGTCAGAAATTTGTGAGCAAGAAGGCACCAGGGAGGAGGAATGGGGCCACTTTGCACAGGCTCAAGTGACCTATTGGTTACAATGATGATGTTATCTAAAGCAGAAATAGAAACGCACACAGACGAAGGACTTGATCTGACTTGTGAATGTATGTACATAAGAAGAAAACAGACCTAAATACCTTAGGAGAGGACTAAATACCTTAGGACTAAATACCTTAAGGGAGTCCCTAAAAATCAATGACAGGTGACCATCGGGGACGTTGCAAGGAGACAAAGGCTCCCTCTCCCAGCCTCCTCTCAGCTCCCCGTGGACCCTCCCCCATACACCCTCCACTGGAATCTTGCAAACTTTCTGCATTTATTCAGTACTGTTTGCTGAGCACCTACAGTCTATGCCAAGCATCATGCTAGGAGTTGAGTTCCTGCACCCAAGAAGCCCTTTATTTAGTGAGGGAAATTATATACATGTACAAATAATTATAAATCCATGTGAACAAGATGCTATAAGAGCACAGAGAAAGATGCCCTAACTCCCCAGGGCAGTCAGCAGAGGCTTCAGGGAGAAGGTTTGGGCAACCTCGTCTCGAGGGTGGGATAAGTGTCAGTGGCGTAGGGGAGATGGACAGAGGGAGGCAGGGGTGGGCCTCCCACGTGGACAGAGGGTATACAAAAGGCACTACGATGTGAATAGAAACGGCATGTCAGGGGATGGTTAATAGATCAGCAAGGCCAGAGTGCAGGACGGGAAAGTGAGAGGGGCAGAAGATGAGAAAGACAGACTGAAGCCAAATTGTGAAGGCCCTCAGACAGACACCACACAAAGGATGATGGAGAATCACTGAGAGTTTTTCAGCAGGGCAGTGACATAATGAGGTGTGTGTCTGAGAAAGAGAGCTCTGGCGGCGATGCGGTAGATTGAAGGGGGTGGGATGAAGGCAGAGAGAAAAGGTAGGAGGAGAAGAGGCAATAATCCTGGAAAGAAACCACGAGGGTCTGAGCAAAGGCTGTGGCTGGAGAGGTGATCAGATGGTGGTTGATTTAAGAGGTATTTAGACAGTATCTATAACACTCGGTGTTGATTGAATGTGAGCAATAAAGGAAAGGGAGACTTCGAGAATGAATCTGCAGCAGAGATATCCAGCAGGCATTTTGGAAATAAGGGTCTAGGACTCAGGGGGAGTTTGGGGCCTCACGGGTGCCACAACCTCTGCTCAAGGTCACAGAGGGGCAGGACTATCCTATGTCCTGGAGGACAGCCATGGTTCCCAGATTCATGGGCCCCAGTGATCCTTTGCTGTGGGTCAAAACTCGTAGCTCCAAAACAAAACAGAGATTGCTGTGAAATGAAAGAGAAAAAGAAGTTGGGAAACACATAGGTCATTGTGTCAACTGCCTTGTCAGGGCCTCAGCTTCGTCTATAAAGTGAGGCAGTTATAAGACACAGAGGAGGTATATTGAGGTATATTGAACTCAGAAGTAAGGCCCCTTAAAAGTCTAGATGCAGACTGGAGTGTCTGGGGCCAGGAGGAACACCAGAATTGGGGTGATGTGGTTAGAGGGCCCCGGATTCCCCACAACATTGACATCTGTTCTGTCAGATGTGTTCAAGGCAATCAGACAGAAAGGTACCAAATCAGAAATAGGCAGGCAGATGAGTCATGGGATATTCAGCTTCCTGCCGCAAGATGTCCTGGGCTCTCCTATGTCTGTCTACAGGTTTATCAAGAAAGTCTCCAGCCTCGTGCTTAACCTGTACCATGCACTGACTCCTCAGCAATTTCTGCCACATTCTGCCAGCTCGAGGGCAGCTGGACCAAAGAGAGGTCTCAGTTCCTGGGCCCTGCCTTACACTCAAGATGCTCAGACCTGCCACCAGCAGATATCCTGCCTGGGTCCCAGATAAGGGCTTGGTCATATCTTTCCTCTGACTCTTTAGCACCTTCTTACTGACAGGGATAGCTGGTGGGGACAAGGTAGGCATGGTATGATCGGCCCTGAAAGCTTTGTGGGAGTTGGTGCACTTTCAGAGGGAATAGGGAAGAAAGCAGCGTGTGCTTCTGTGGTGTCCGCACGGGAGGGGAGGAGAAGAGAACGCTGACCAAGGATGCTGGGCACCCACTCACCTTTGGCATCTCTGCCTGACCCCAGGCCTCTCTCAAGAGCACACTATCCAAATTCCTTCCACTTTTCCAGGCTTGATGACATGTTTTGGGGGCAAAAAGGACAAAGAAGGAAGCGCTGCAGGCATGGATCCATCTGAACTATAGTCAGTCTCTGTAAGAAAGCTTTTATGATGCCAGCATGACTAACCAAGCATGGTTTTATTCTACCCCCAAAGCATCGCCCCCTGCCACCACTCTCCGTGACCCTCCCCATACCCTCTTCTTCCTCCACACCTAGCCAACTTGAGCCAAGGACCTAGAATCAGCACCCCCAGGGTGAGAGGTGGGTCTCACCACTCACCAGGAAGGAAAGAGAGAAAGAAAAGATGCTCACACATTGCCAAGGCTTCTGTTGTATAATGTTATGGCAGGTAAGGCTGGGGCTCCTTTATATACTTAATCATGCTCCATTTCCAGCTGACATAACTCAACGGTTTATGACACAGCACCACTTAATAAGACTCACTATCAACTTAGGAAGGGGGATGATGGAGCTGGGGGAGTGAGCGAGGAGGGAAGAAGCTGAACAGAGAGGAAGAAAATGATAGGACTTTTTATTCTTAAAAAAACAGAAAGTCTGTTGTCAGTTTAGATTATAGTCTATGCAACCAGGGCAGGTCCTTAGACCTGCAGAGCAGAATCTTCTGTACAGAGGCACTGAGATGGAAGAAGCCAAATCCTTTCCTAAGAAAATGGGATAGCTCAAGATGGCATTTATCTTGGCTTCTGAGAGCAAAACAGACCAGGGAAAGCAGTGGTTGCTTTTCATCATTCCTGACCTGGACAGTTGCCCAAACTTCTCTCTCCAACTAAACAGTCATTTCACTGAAGGCGAGGAGGACATCCTCTTACCTTCATAAAACTGTACACCATCAAACAGTTGCTGGCCTCACACTGGGCAGCCAGTAAAGACTTGTTGATCTGAAAGAAAACATCGTTTCTGCCCAAGAGATGGTCTTATCTCCCTTGATGAGATAGAGAACAAATAGAAGTTTAGAGTGCAAAGGAGCCTTCGAAATCAAATCATTGAATTTTCTCACTTCATTCATTGGAAAACTGAGCGCAAAGAAAATTGCAAACAATGACACAACTCTTAGTGACTCAGCCAGGCCTCAAACCCAGGTCTTCTGAGTCCTTATCTCACTGTTCTTTCCGTGACGCCTTGTTGCCTCTTCATGCGTCTGCCCATGTTCAGAGGCACCCCTTCATCCATCCATCCACCCACCCATCCATTTACCCATTCCCCCTTCCCTTCTGCAAGTCAAGGCTGGGTGTATGCATGGGATAATGGGGGGCAGGAGTGTAAGAAGATGACTCAAACCACGTCCCGCCCAGTTCCCTGTGCCCCTCACTCCTGAGAGGGGGAGGCCTATAGACATGAAAAATATACCCCAGCCCAATACGCTGAGAGTTAGCGTAGGTACAAAGTGCTATTTAGCACAGAGTATAGAGTAGATCAGGTAGAATGGGGGCGGAGAGATTTGAGAAGGCTTCACCAAAAAAAGGTCCAAGTGCATTTTCTCAAATAAATAATAGATGGTGGCCAATCACAGAAAGGAAAGAAGGGGCTCTGGGCAGATAGAACCCAAGGACGCTGCTCCTAAAACTCTCTCCCCCCATGGCTTCAGGTGTACCATTCTGTTACGGCTCTTCTCTGCCCTCTGAGCACTCCTCGATGTCTCTCTCAAGGGAAAGCTCATAGTAATCTCACAACTGTAAAGTGTCTATTGGATTTGGCAATCAGGTGGCCGCTGGACCCTGTCCCTGGTCCTATACCTAGGTCATGTCTACCAATTAGTTGCTCTTGTAGCCCCACATCTCATGCCTCCTTAACACTTATTACCATTATCATCTGGTATTTGTCTATGCCATCTATGTTAATGTCTGCCTGCTCTAAGAGGCGGGACTAAGGTCCTGAAAGGAAGGGACTATTTGGCTGTATCCCCAGTACCTGGTGTGTGTGTGTGTGTGTGTGTGTGTGTGTGTAGCACATGGTCAATCAATGAAGCAGGCATGAACAGTGGGTGCAGAAACTCATTTTCATGGACCAGAGACCAAATGGAAAAAAACCGGGGTAACAAATGTTGATCACTCTTTCAAGAAAATGTATGATGAAAGGCAAGAGATAGTACAGAAGGGAAAAGGAATGCGGGATTTAGAAGGGTCTTAAGAGGAAAAGACTTTCTAAAGACTGAGGGGAGGCAGCAGTGGCAGGTAGAGACTGGAGTTACAAGGTCACGCAGGTTGGGGTGATAACACTGGGCCAGGTTTCCAGAGGAATGAGATCATAAAAACAGACAAAAGGTTTTGCCCAGAACAGAAGAACATGTCTCTTCCAGAACAGAGAGAAGCAGATACTGCACACAACAATTAGGTGTCCACAACACCTACGCTGGCATCTTATCTGCCCTGTCATGGGGGTACTGTTTTCAACTTGAATTTACAAATAAGGAGTTATTTGTGGACTTTTTCAACCTTGCTCGCAGAGAAGAGTAAAAAGTGTCCCTCCCTTAGACAGCCCTGGTTCTCCATCCACTGTGGCATGGAACCCAGGGCACATCCTCCCCAGCCAATCAGAAAACACCTGTCGAAAGGTCTCTGTCCCTCTCTCCCCACTGGGGTATTCTCCCCATGACCTCCCCGACCCTACTCTCTGCATGGAACCAGTTCCCCTTGGTGTGAGTTTCTGATCTCAGTCACTTGAAAGCAAAGCTCAAGGCTCTCAGAGGCCAGAAGGTTCTGGGTGCTGAAAACACCTGTCGTGACGTCTCAGAGCTGGGCGCTGTCCTCCTGGGATGGGTTCTGGCTCCTCCGCCTTCACTCTCACAAACAGCTCTCTGAATTGGGAGCTGGATCTATAGCCAGAAGCCGCGGCTCCTCTCAGACTCTGCCGTGTAGGCTGAACCATCAGCCTCTCTGTCCCACATCCACACCCCCATTTGACCCGGGCTCCTCTTCAAGAGCCTTTTCATCCAGAGCCGTTTTCCTCCTCTTGACTAGAAGAGAAAATGGATTCTCTGCTCAAGAGTCTGGGAACCATGGTGATGGCCATTGCTAAGGCGCAGGAAAAGAGGGCAGCTGGTGAGGGCTCACAGAGAAAGAAATCTTACAGGATGGGGCATCAATGCCTGCTGTCTGGGTGCACCGAAAAGCCCCATCAGCAGAAAGTGAAACGATCCTATCTCGATCCTTTTCTGAAGACAGAACCATCCTGTGGAAAATCCCAGTGACCTCATACAAATTGAAAGGGGAGTTCACTGACTCTTTTTCTTTCCTAAATGATTCGTCTGAACACTTGTCTTGTAAATGTTCCTAGAGGGACGCTGTTGTCTTGGAGGTGGGCATGGTATAAAGGATGGAGCACAGCCTTTGGGGTCAGATCATTCCAGATGCAAATTCTTCATCCGTTCATAGTCGTGTGACTTAGGGCAAGATGCTTGGTCTCTCGGCCCCCAGATTGCTCCTACACGGGATGAGGGTAATGATACCAACTTGTAGAGTTGCTGAGAGTGTTGGAGATACTATATGGGAAGCATCCCACACCATGCCTGGCACCTGGTGGGTATTCAGCATGTGGGAACTTATTATTATGACGGGGGCCTATGTAAGAGCCCAGAGGAGCAGACTTGCAGAGAAACACAATCTGTCCTTGCCCTTCACTACCTCACACCTCCCTTCCCCAGTTTGGCTGTGTGCTTGGGAGGGATGCTTCTTACAGACGGCCAGGGTGGGGAGTGGGGTCGGGACCGGGAGCTGTGGCCAAGGATGGTGGAGGAGGGAGGGCACATCCTTCCAGCTCACCCTTCTCTCCCGAACACGACAACAGCAATCAGCTTCTTCTCTTCCCTAACCTGTTTCCATGGTTGCCACCCAGACTGCCTCTAAAATCTGTCACACGTTCAGCATAATGTTCAGCGAGCACCACAGCAAATAGCTCTGTGTCGCAGGCGGGGTCCAGGCCGAGCCCTTCCTCCTGTGTCCTGGGGAGGCTTCTGGCTTGGGGGGTGTGTGTGGTCAGGATGGGCACCTGAAGCCCAGGTCTCCTTTGAGTGCACCACTCTGTCCAAATTACCTGGGCTTGCCAGGTCCCTCTCACAGGTGGACCCATTAGCAACATCGCGTGTATAGCCTGTCAGCTCCCTAATTACACCCTTTGGCGGAAGCCTGGCTGGGAGAGTTCCACGCTTTCTGTCGTGTACCTTGCTCCATGCTATTGTCAGAAAGTTTCCGTGTGGCCTGTCTGTGTAGGGGGAGCTGCTTCTCTTTAGCTGGTGTATTATTTGGGTTTTTTTTTGGTTTGTTTTTGTTTTTGCCCTTTTTTGGCTTCAGGTAAAGCTGGCTTTTGAAGGGAGGACTGAAAAATGACAAGTAGAAAGAACATACAGATGAAGTCAGAAAATATGAATTTAAACCTCACATTTATCATTTATTTGCTAGGTGATTGCGAGCAGGTCATATAACCTTTCTGGGTCTCTGCAATGGGTATGATAAGAATACCTATCCCGACAGCATTGCTGTGACAATCAGATGAGATAGTGTATGAGAAAGTCTTTCTTAACTGTAAAACAATCAATAAATGTTTATTATTCTTGCAGAACCATGAATTTTGGACCGGAGCATGTAGTTAACTTGTTGAATGACTTCGTATAAATCACTTAACCTCTCTGAGCCTCTGTTTCCTTATCTATAAAACAAGATTCATAATATACACCCTATCTCCTAGAATTGTTGTGAGGACCAACCAAGGTTCAAGACAGGAAATCACTGTGAAAAATAGAAAGAGCTCCATACCTGTGAGGCAGTGGTGTCATTTAAAGCAGGATTGCAAATCAGAATGGGAGATCCAGGGACGGGGGTGGGGGAGGGATGAATTGGGAGTTTGGGGTTAGCAGATGCAGACTATTATATATAGAATAGATAGACAACAAAGTCCCACTGTATAGCACAGGGATCTATATTCAATATCCTGTGATAGGGACTTCCCCGGCGGTCCAGGGTTTAGGATTCCATGCTTCCAATGCAGGGGGCGTGGGTTCGGACCCTGGTCAGGGAATTAATCCCATATGCCATGAGGCCAAAAATTTTTTTAAATAATAAAAAATATGCTTTAAAAATTAATTGACTTTCTTTAAGAGAAATATCCTGTTATAAATCATAATGGAAGAGAATATGAAAAATTATGTATATGTATAACTGAATCACTTTGCTATACAGCAGAAATTGGAAACCAACTATACTTCAATAAAATAAATTTAAAAGAACTGAATGGCAGATCCCCAGGTTCTGGAGACTTCACTGATCTCACTCTCCCAGGTGTGTACCACTGGGTCTGGGAGTGGATACCAGGAGGCCATGGGCCATGAAGAGGGCCACAGCAGGCAGTGCAGGGCCCACATAATGTAACATAACATAGAAATTTTGTTGAACACTTGCCATGTTCCAGACACTGTACCACACACTTCAAGTCCATGATCTCATTTAATCCTCCTACCAGCCCTGTAAGACAGTCCCATGAGTATCCCCTATTCAACGGATGAGAAACTGAGGTTCAGGGAGACAGAGCCACAACCCAATTTACCACATCTGATTAGTGGCACAGCTGGGACTTATCAACTTAGTTCTGTCTGATACCAAAGCCAAGTAACAGTAATAGCTGCTAACATTTCATGAGTGCCCAACGTGTGCAGAGTGGGTTCCAATGTCTCCCATGCATTAACCCAGTTAGTTCTGGCCTAGGATATAGGGATTGTATTGTCTCATCTCATTTTACAGATGAGAGAACTTGAGGCACATACCGTTTAGGTAACTTTCACAAGGTTTCACAGCTAGTGAAACCACCGCATCCATTATGTCCAACTTGAATTAAGGGCATCTCGGATGTCCAAAATGCCCGATCGGGTTGGGGAAGAAGCCAAGGATTCTGGTTACTTCGATTCTTCACCCCAAAGTGGAAATAGCTCCTTGCTCAGGATCTAACATTAAAGCTGTGTTGCATAGGTAAGGGTTTGTGCTTAGCAAACATCCATCGTCTATGGCAATCCTCCTTTTTGTCACATTAGTAAATACTACTACAAACTTATGAATGATGATTTAGAGTTAACACATATTTTTTAGCCTATTACCTTGTTTTCTTTGAAAATGCTCATATGGGCCCTTTGTTGGGAGGGCGCCAGGCTAATATGAAACTAGCTTAGGAATAGGGGGCCCACCATTTAGTGAATACCTTGTTATGGTCTCTGTCATGGGATCACCGACAATAATCCCATTATACAGATGGGAAATCTGAGGCTCAGAGATACTAAGGTCACATGACTAGTAAGAGGCACACCTGGGATTTGAACCCATCCATAAACTTTCCACTAAACCCTGAGATGTACCACTGAAAGCACCTCTGAGGGCTCTTACTAAACTCACCCCAAGAGGTAGAGGGGGTTCTCCTTGGGGACAAAACTCTCAGGATAGGAGCTGGTACCAAATGCCAGAGGAGGCTGGGAAATCCTTAGCAAAACATAAAGTATCACTCCTTGCAGAGAAGCTGCAGATCATGGCCACTGTCCCTAGTGCAGTGTCCCTTCCTCTAATGCGTGTGCACGTGTGTGGGCCAGACAGAGAACCTCCACCCCACGTGACTTCAAGCCCCAGCACCCGCTAGCCGCCTCACCAGGATGTCACCTGCAGAAGCCATCAATCAGCAGCTCAGCCCTCATCCTCCCTGACAGCAGGGCAACACTCTTCAGTCACCTCCGAGAGGCCTGTCTCTCTCGATGGACTCTGCCGGGCGGATACAGAAAGTGAAGTCCACAGCAAGCCCTACCCTGCCCCAAGATTCCCACTTCCTAAAGAAAACGTTTCTTAATGCAAAAAAGAGGGTGGTCGAGAACATTGTCCAGAAGAAAACGCACCCCTTCCTAGGCCAGCTGCTGAAAAACCTTCTCCTGTCTGTCATCAAGGGTGCACTCAGCCCCATAACGGGCAAGGTGGTGTGAACAAAAGCCATGCACTTAGAATCTAGAGATCTGGGTGCAAGTCCCAACTTTGCTGTGTGCTGTCAAGTAGTTTAGTTGCTCTCTCTGGCCTTCTCTTCCCTCCTCTGGAAAATCAAGGGGTTGGATTCTGAACTGTAAGAGTCTATACCCACAGTCTCTACCAGAGAAGTTCATTTCCCAGTGTCCTGCATGGAATGCAGAGGAGCAGTCAGGGATGACTAGAAAAGTCTAGCTTCTCCTTGAAAGCTGGAGATCTGAGGCCTTCAGATTCCACAAGTCCCATCTTGGGACACGTCACACAGCCACCATCCTGAATGGTGATAAATCTAGCTCCTGGCAAAGTGACTGGCTCAGAAAGGGTGTTATGGAAAGGTTGGCTGGATGGAGGGATGAGGAAATGAATGCACGTCTTTGGCTTTTTGGTCCGCTCCCTCCATCATTTCCTGGTCTACCCCAAGGTGACCACCCTCCAGGGTCCACTTCAGGACCCCACCTGGCCCTATGGCCCACACTTGAATGATGGTTTTCCTGCAGAGTTGTGACCCTGGCTTTGCCCATGCCCTGATGGATAGATGCCCTCTGCACAATGAGTAACCCTTTATCTGACAGGTAATTAGCTATGGAGAAAGCCAATTAAAGCAGAGACCATATTAATAAGAGGGTGTGGGTGTGTATTTGACTGAAGATTCACAGTGAATTACTGTAATTTGCCAAGAAAACTCTTCTGGGTCTGTAGAGCTTGCTTTTGCTGCCAGAGAGATGGAAACCTCCAGCAGATGAGCCCCTGCAATTCAGGGGAGCTCGGTGCAGGAGGGAGGCTCAGGATATTTGACTCACTTCTTTAATGGCCGTATTAGTCTAACATCCGCACAGCTGCCTGGGTGCCAGCATCCCTCTTCCTGTGGTGCCCAAGCAGCCCCTGCAGCACCCCGAGAAGGAAGAGCCCCTGGCTGCAGTCACTGTGTGTTTATTTCTGTGGGCAGTGGGGTTAGGAGAGGAAGTGAGTCCTGGGACGGTCTGGGAACAGGAAGATGCCTGGAATTTAAATTCTGTGCATTCCTCTGTGAGCGTACCCCCCTTTGCTATGGAGCTGGACAAATCCCTTGCTTCTGGGGACTCAGCTAAGGTACCATCTCTTCTGGAAGGCCTCCCCTGACCGCCTAAGCTTTGTAAGGAACCCAACACATTATTTTCTATTGTAAGTTATCTAGAGGCAGCTAGTGGTGAAACACAAACCTGGAGTCTAAGTATCTGGGTTCAGATCCCTGCTCTGTATAACTTCAGGCAAGTCACTTCTCAGTGCCTGACTGTTCCCATCTGTCAAATGGGCTAGCAGCATCTTCCTCATCGAGTTGTTATGAAAGTTAAATGAGAAAATGCACTAAAGCATCTGGAACAGCATCTGTCACATGGTAAGTGCCTACCATCACCACCATCCTCATTTTCTGCTTCCTTATTAATACCCCTCTGGGAACTTGCCAGTTCTGAGAAGGCAGGACACACACACACACACCTTTCTCGTAGCTCCATAAACACTTGCTCAGTGACAAAAGGAAGGACTGGGTAGCCTGTGCCTCCATATCAGAGACCAGACAGGCTTCTGGAAGCCCACAGCTTGCAGTAGAGTCTGACTTATCCCTCAGCGTGACTCTCCGTCCCCACCTCCCCTCCCTGGGAGAGCCGTCTCTTCCCTCCCGTACAGGTTTATTTGATGCAATAAAGCAAAGTGAGAAGGAGAAAGAGAAATGAATAAACAGCTGAGCGTAAATGGCCCTGAGATCCCAGCCTCCCCAGGTGGGCCAGGGCCTCTGGGGAGGGAAGCCGTGGCATCAACCCCTCAGTGTGGAACCCAGGAGCTGCTGGAGATATTAAATGCCGATTACCCCCAGGGCTTGTGGTTATAGCACTGTGGGAACCCACCCCCTGAAGGCCTGATTGCTTAAGCATCTCTTTGCAAAATGTTTATTTTATTTTTTTCCCCATGAATGTTTAATCAGTACCTTGACGAGATGCACGGCAGCCCTCTCCAGAGAGCAGCTGGAGGCGGCGTGATCAGCCCTGGCTTTTATGGACGGTGGCGGAGGGTGGCCATCGCCCCACACTCACTGCCTCACTGTCCCCAGCCCATGCCTCCGGGTCTCCCACCTCACCGTGCCGAGCCCAGAGCGCCCAGCTCCCCAGCCGGCAGGAGGACTGAGGTGCGGCCACGTTGAACCTTACGTCCCAGTCTGGAGGCGATGGGGGTTCACACTCTCCCCCAGTCTGCTGCCTGCAGAGCTTGGCCTCCTGCAGGGAGGAGGTGGGGGTCCCCCAGGCAGCCCCAGGCAAAACCCCTGCTTGGACAATTCTGCCTCTCAGAGCCCAGACCAGGCAAAGGAAACCCTGGGCTTGCCCCCTCGAGGATCTTGAAGTGGCTTATTAATCCCCTTTTCCCGGCCTCCCTTCAGCTTTCTTTCTTTTTGCCCAAAGCCATCTGCATAAACAGGGACCTCTCCCCACCTCACCCCCATTCTGGCAGGACGCGTGCCCCAGGTGACTCGCTCTTTGGATGGCCTCCACCTCCGAGGGGTAGGACGCTGGGGCCATCGGGGACTCCCAGCTGCAAGGAGCAGCCGACCTCTCCTCCCTTCCTTCTCCTGTTCCCCACTCACTCTGAGCTCTGCTTCAGGCAGCCTCCTGGATCCTGCATCTGCCTCACTTATCCCCAGCCTCCTGGGATTACGGGCAAAGCCATTACCTCAGGATTAAGCTGCAGTTTGATTCTCATCAAAAACTCTGGTCACTGAGTATTTGCTTAACACCAGACCTTTCAGGCCCCATCAAATTTAACAAGGCCTGACAGATTTGGGATTAAACAGAGAAACCCAGACAAATCCATACTTTCATAGGAGCCCCCAGTGACTGCGGCAGGACAAACAGGATTCTCGAAAACCAGAGACCCTAAAGTTAGCTTCTTCCTCGGGTGACCATGGCAGGGACTCTCCTCCCCAGGCTGGCACCCCTCACCTCTGCCCAGCTGCCCCGAGATTGGATTTGACGCTTTCACTCTCTCCAGCGAGGAGGCTCAGCTCAGCCTGCTCGATGCAGCATTGATTTAGCACCGGGAGGCTGGAGGGGAGCTGGAGAGGTCGGGTGGGCAGGGGACAGCTTGGGAGAAACCCACCCCTCTGAGTTCCCGCTCAGTCTGTCCCCACCTCGACCCTGCACTTCACTCAGAGCCACTCTGACCTCCCGAGGCCCCTCTGGGGTGGGTCTCGGATGGCCTTCCCCAGATCTACCCCACCAGCCACAGAGGTCCACCATCACCACCCCAATTCAGAATGGCAGCAACACCAAACTCAGAGCGGTAGACCCAGCACAGCCTTGCAAATTGAGTTCAAAAATCATTTTGTGACACATGTAATCAAAGAGACAGCATGATGATGTGGAAAGCTTGGAGGCTACAAAGTGGGTTTCAGATCTGACCCACTGCTCATGTGGCCTTAAAAGCCTCAGTTTCCTCGCCTCTAATATGAGACCCTCCTCTGAGAACTGTTAGACAAACAAGCTGAGAGAAGCTCTGTAATGTTTCCCGGTGCAGTGTCTGGGCAAGTCTGCAAGTAGAGGCTTTCCAACTTCCTTTCTCCTTTTCGTATTTGGCTATGCAATTTGATGAATTAAAAAATAATAATAAAACGCCTCCACCTCTTGCTTCCTCATTTTGTTTTTCTACCAGAAGCACATACAGTGCCCTTTTCCCTTCTGAGCGCCTAAAAGGTGCAGCGTTGGATGAAAATTCTACACAGTCAACACCAGAGAAGTAGCAATTGGTGCGTTTCTTGGAGGCCTGTTACCCTCTCTCTCCCAGGCTCTTTGCCCAGTTCCTTTGGTCCTGCCTAACTGCTAATTTGCCCTCCCCCTATAGCCTGGCTTTAGCTCAGACTTCATCTTTAGAAGCAGGAGAGATGGGGGAGCAGACGTGGGGAGGCATCATTTTAACTTTTATGACTGATACAAAGAAAAACAATGGCTTGTGTTTACTTGAAAATTAATTTTTTTGGAAATTACTTTGTCATTTGTTTTCCTCTTCTTAATTAAAATTTACTTGGTGAAGAGAACAACCCATAAATTAACTCAAACGCAACAGCAAATTAATTAGCATTTAGTCACTAGACATTACTCACCGGCCGGACAAATTGTTTTCAGGCTGTCACAAAGGCGGGCAGGGGCAGGGCTGGCAGTATGCTGTGGGTTATTTTGGCCGGTGCTCCGCAGACAGTACCTCTTTGTCACCTGCCCTTCCATGAACTCAGGTCACTGTTGGAACAAGATCCTCTGAGCGAAGGTCCAGGCCTGACCTTTGTATCTTCACGTCGGGTACCCTCATTCCTCCCTGGAAACAGTCAGGAAGAAAACCATCATCAGGACAGAAGGGCTGTGTTGGAGCAGCTCTGCCTGGGGCCTGAAGACAGCACGGTGACCTCAGGGGGCCCCTTCTAGCCACAGGGACCTGCAGTTCTATGAAACACGGGCTTAGAGGATCCAGGGCCAAGGCCCTTCTATCCTTAAGCCATATTCCGGATTCGTGGACCTGAGGAAGAGCTTCCCAAAGGAAAGAACTGGAAGGATGTCAGGGAGTTAATATAAGAAACAAGCTGGACTGAACTGTTTCTGCTGACGAACGATCCTTCTTTCTTTTCTTTTTTTTTTAACATCTTTATTGGAGTATAATTGCTTTACAACGGTGTGTTAGTTTCTGCTGTATAACTCGTCCTTATTTCTTGCAAAAGAGTATCAGAAGCTTAGAGCCAGCTGGTTAAGGACCCAGGCGGGCTGCCTGGATTGGAATCCCTGCTCATCTTGCTGCTTTGTGACCTTTGGCAAGTTACCTAACCCCTCAACCTTGGTTTCCTTGCATAATAATTGTCCCTATCTTTGAGAGCTGCTGGGAAGAATCAACAAGAGAGAGCAGGTAAGGCCCTGAGGAGCGGCCTGGCACGCAGCAAGGACTCAGGAAGCATTGACAATGGGTATGAAGCCCAACCTGGCCATTTACCAGTATCCCAACTACTCCAGGCCTCAGTTTCCTCATCTGCATGGTGGACAGCAAAGGACGTTATTGTTCTGAGAAGTAAACAATTTAATACAAGCAAAGTACTTAGAATAGTAGAATAGTGTCTGGTGCATAATAAATGTTCAATAAGTGGTCATTAATATTACTACTATTATTATTTCATAGACACCCTATTTTTTTAACATCTTTATTGGAGTATAATTTCTTTACAACGTGGTGCGAGTTTCTGCTGTATAACAAAGTGAATCAGCTATACATATACATATATCCCCATATCCCCTCTCTCTTGCGTCTCCCTCCCACCCTCCCTATCCCACTCCTCTACGTGGTCACAAAGCACTGAGCTGATCTCCCTGTGCTATGCGGCTGCTTCCCACTAGCTATCTATTTTACATTTGGTAGTGTATATATGTCCATGCCACTCTCTCACTTCGTCCCGGCTTACCCTTCCCCCCTTGTCTTCAAGTCCTTTCTCTACGCCTGCATCTTTATTCCTGCATAGACACCCTTTTTAACATTGTGACCAAGTCAGGGACGTGGAACCCAAAGCTCACAAGGCCAGTTCCCCTCACCACTTGCCTCCCCGAGGCACAAGGCCCTGCCAACGAATGGACAAGTCAGCCCCACCTGGCCCAGCCAGCGACAGCAGCAATACCACGGCTAACGCAGCCTGACTCCCTCCTAGCTCTGCAGAGTGGCAGCCCCATAAGTAGTCCCCCTTCGTGACAAACAGGAGGGACGGCCCGATGGGGGTGCTTGCTGATAAACAGTGATGTACGGCAGGCTTCTCCAGCCAAACAATGCTGCCGGGGGAGGGAGGAGGATGTGGGAGTGACCCGAGTCTGTGATCAGAAGAAGGGTTGTCACAGGAGGCTCCTGACCCACCCTGTACTTTCCCTCTCCCGCCATGGTCTCCTCCATCCACCAAGTGAGACGCCGTTCTGACCGGGTCTACCAGAAGGCCTGTCTGAAGGAGCAGCTTTGCTGCACACCACGTTAGGAACAGATACTCTGAGACCCCCCGAGCTGGTCCAAATCCCAGCCCCAGATGTGAACCACCTACATATCCAGACCAAGGTCTCTGTGCCTCAGTTGTCCCAGCTGTAAAGTGGGAATTATTATAGTACCTGACTCACAGGGTTGTCATGAGAATTGTAGGAATTAATACATATAAAGTGCTTCCTTATCCCAACACTTGGAATAGAAGCAGCACTATTATTATTAAATAATAATGTCTTCCATAAAATAAGTGCCATCCACTCACTTACTTACATTTTTGTGGAGCGTTTATCATGTAGATGGGAGCATGAGAGCAAGTGAGAACACAGCCCTGATTCTCAGCCAGGGGTGTCTGTTACATGGTGAGTTACACCCAAGCATGTTCACCTAAGTGGTGGTAGCCCATCAAATCTCACTTCGCCTGTCATTTATTTCATTCAACAAATATTTTTGGAGCATATGCAATGTCCCAGGTACTGTAAAAGGCACTGGGGATATATGAAGCCACAGAGAAATAGTCCCTACCTTCAGAGCATACAGTCTAATGATAATAATGACAATATCACAGTCAGTACCAGATGCTACGGTCTCTACTCAGCATCCATCATCCCATCTTTCTTCCTGCTAGAGCCCCCATGTGGTCCTGAACCATCCCTCCTGCAAACCCATGAGCCTGATTGGCCCAAGTGTCCCCTGCCTTTGATTGTCCTAGGAATGGGTCTATGAACCAATTTCTATAGAAATGTGAGAGGAAGGTGCTAGAGGGCCCAGGAGAAGCTTCCTCTCTCTCTCCCAAGAGAGAGTCACAGGGAGAGACAATCTCTCTCCTTTCTCAGAATAGCACTGTGTCTGCAGGTGATGCCTGCATCAGTTAAGCCATTTTAGGCCATGCTGCAGATAAAGCTGATAACCAGGATGGCAGGAAAAACAAAGAAGGCAGGTGCTGAAGACACCGCTGAGACCTTGAGCCCACCTACCCTGAAGCCTGATCTACCTTTGAATCTCCTATTATAGGAGATAATAAATTTCCCTGTTGTTAAGCCAGTCTGAGTCCGTTTTTTTCTGTTCTTTGTTTGCTAGAGTGTCCTGTGGAACCACAGGCTAATAGTAATACATATTACTATTAATAGCTAACATTTAAAAGCACCTGACATTTCACAATACGTTTTCACATTTATTATTTTATTTGATCTTCAAACCAGAGCCATCAGATAGGTCTTCCTTTCATCCTCACTTTACGGATGAAGCAGCGAAGGCTCGAGAGGTTTGATGACTTGCCAGGCTGTGCAGGTGGCAAGTGAAGAGCTGGCTCTGCCCGTCCGAACTTGGGTCTGCTGGTTCCATGTTCTATGTTCTCGCCCTTCTCCCTGCTGGGCTACCATTGCTCCAGCATTTTGGGGGAACGTCTCTCCTGGAATGCACTGTCATCAACTTAATAAATAACAAACAGCCCCCAAAGGGGCTTTCTGCTGTTCCAGAAGAATCCAGGCATGCTGGTTTAAACCACTAGAGTTTTTCTTCTCATAAGACTTCGATAGATCTCATGAGAAATATGAGACTTTGGAGCCGTCCAGAAGGCAGACAAAGACTGAACCTTAATGTCTTGGGCAGTGACCTCCATTGACTTCTCCCAGTGGACAGATGGAGTTCAGTTCAGGGATCAATGCTAGATCGTTGAAGAAGAGGGCCAATTACTGCCCTTAGCAGTGACATTTGTGTTATCTCCCAGCACGGTTCCAGAGGGACTTGGTGCCAAGTTCAGGAAAGGGGAGCCATAAAATATGAAAGAAGGAGCCACATGAAAGACCTATGAACAAGCACTGGCTCAGAGAGAAGCAGGGGACACAGTGGAGCCAGGCTTGGGCAGGAGGGGAGGAGAGGCTCTTGGGGCAATAATTGTCCAGATCGGGATTGGATAAAAGGTGGACCAGGACAGAGGCCTGCATGTGTTTGTGATCAGAGGGAGGCAAGGCAACAGAGCAGAGACCAAGGATGAGCTCAGGGAAAACCTAGAACCTAAACGTGGGTCTGAGGTCAGGAACTCCTCAGAGAGAGAGAGGCAGGCCCCACAGGAAGAGTGGAGCTCAGACCAGACGCAGTGGAATGAGATGGTCCAGACGATGGCCCTTTGACCACATTGCCACTTTGCTTTCTTCCTCTCATTCTTAAAGGAGCCCTGCACAGATTCTGAAAGTTTTAGAACAAAGGGTATTAGAGTTGTCATTGAACCATTAGTCCTGGGGATGGGGTAGGGAGCTGAGGAAGGGGGTGATACACTACTGTTGGAGTTGAGGACTGTTCAGGAAACAGGAGAGAAAACAGAAATAACATTCTCTTGTGGAGAGACACCAGACCCCAAAATAAGATGGAGTAGGGCCATGTGATCCAAAGCCACAGTTGAGATGGCAACTGCAGATGCCAAGAGGCTGGAGAGAAGGGAGACCGGCCCCTTTACCTTTAAAAGAAGACTTACATGGTCCCCAGGAGAAGACCACACCTCGGTACAGCAGGGAACAGTAGGGAACAGAAGGGAAGGTTCTGAGAAGCTGTGAGAGCTGAGAGGAAAGATCAGTAATCCTTTATGGCTACCTATGCCCTTCCACTCGGTGCTGCTGTGCCCTGCGACCTTAAGCATACACGCATGCTTGCCATGGAGTCCAATCTCCATTCTTTGAGCATTCTTTGAGACTCGCAAAGAGTCTAACGTCTGCTAGAGGCAATCACAGTGAATAAAGTGGGTGACCATGGTGGGTAATATCATACTTTGGTCAATAACCACTTTTTTGGGTAACAGTTGCCATTTCCAACAATAAAAACTCTGAGGTTCAGAAGAGTAAATTTTTGTCCAAGATCACACAAGTCTGCTCTTAGAGTTGGTGTGGTTGAGTGGCAAGCCCAGCCTTCAAGTTCAGACAATGGTTCTGTCATTTTCTATATCTATCAAATAATGATACAAATACCCAGCGCACAGCATTGTTCTAAGGCTGTAATAAAATGGCGCATGGAAAGGGCCTGGTCCAACATCGGCCACATTGAAGGCACTACAGAAACACTGGTACTTCTTCTTCCTCTTCCTAAAAGACTGGCCCGAGCGAGGGGTCAGATTTGACTCCTTTTGTGTAGCACAAACTCTCTCGAATGCTTCAGAATTTCTACATTACAAGTCTGGTTGAGTGTTTGACCTTCTGGAATTAATTCTGTGTGAATAATGTTATTGATGTCAATAAAATAAATCAACATTATCTTTACTTTTGGTCTTGGCTCACGCTTTCTATGGTCTGAGCGATCCTGAAATTCTCCATGGCGTGCATGGGCTCTTAGCTTCCAGCTCACAGTAGAAATGGCAGCAACAGCGAACACTAACAAGGCACCTACTCTATGGCAGGTACTAAACTATTATTTGCATCTAATCTTATGTAACCCTCCCAGCAGGCCTGTGAAGTTAGAATACTAATCCCCGTTTTCTAGAGGAGGAAACCAAGGCTCAAGAGGGAAATTAACTTATCCATGGTTACCTGGCTGGGTGTGGAAGAAGCCAGAGTTAATCCTAGCTCCCTCTGATGCTAATGTTGATACTCTTCTTCAATACCACACAGCATCCCAAGTGAACATTTTATCTCAACATGTATTGTTTCATCTGTCTTCTTTAAAAAAAAAAAAAAAAAAGAAAAGCAGAAATAAATGCCAAGACTTTGTTTCTTTTCATCCTTCCAGCTACATAGTAGAATAAAAACTTTGCTCCAGTTCAGATTTCCTTCTAGAAAGAATCTGTCCCTTTATCTAATTTTAACTCTTCAGCCATCCTTCTTTCTGAATGTGCGAAATCTCTGACCTTTTCAATATTTCCATTGGGCCATCGGACAGCTGCTCCATGTATCACTGTAGACAGCTTGACTTTGGTCTCCAAAATGTGGATGCCTTCGCACAAACTGGCTCTGGCATGATTCCATCTGCCTATGCCACTCTTAACTTGCCAAGGGTCTCACCTGCAGATTTATTTGCCCTCATCCAAAATGGGACTTGAAACTTTTGCTCAAACATCAGACATGTACTTTCATGTCAACACAGGACAACACACACTTCTGGTCACCTAAGCTACTTCTTCAAAGGCAGAGTAATCTACTGTATTTCAGTGAGGATCCTCATCTTCCCCAAACCACTCAAAAATTTCATCTCAGCATTCTAGATTCACGGCACTGAGTGATACCCAGATCTCTTCATATAATAATGACTCTACTCTCTATCAAAATACAAGCTAAACAGGGAGATCAGCTCGGTGCTTTGTGACCACCTAGAGGGGTGGGATAGGGAGGGTGGGAGGGAGACGCAAGAGGGAGGGGTTATGGGGTTATATGTATATGTATAGCTGATTCACTTTGTTATAAAGCAGAAACTAACACACCATTGTAAAGCAATTATACTCCAATAAAGATGTTAAAAAAAAAATACAAGCTAAAAGTCACCCTTTGACTCAGTAATACCACTTCTAATAATCTACCCTGAGGAAATAATTGAAATACAGACACAGATTTATGTGATGTTCACTGCACATTTTATAGAACAACCAAAAACCGGGAACCATCTCAATGTCAACAATAAAAAAATGGTTAAATAAATTACAGTGCATAACTACAATGGAATAATAGGAAGATTTAAAGATCATGTTTTCTAAGAATATGTAAAGACACGGGAAAATGTACACAATATAGAATTAGATTTTCTTAAAAGAAAGAAAAGAAAGCCACTTTCAAATATGTAAGTGAAGAGGGAGTTAGCTTATTCTCAGTGGCTCTTTGGGGAGAGGCAGAAGTAACACCAATAAGAGAAAGCTACCTAGAAACATTTTTGGAAGCAACTACAATTTTTCTAATGGTTATAGTTGTCCAAAGTTGTAAAAGATTTCCTGGATAAGTAATGATCTCCCCCATATAGAAGGAATTCAAACCATGGCTGGGCAACCACTAGAAAGGGACATCGAAAAGCAGACTTGGACACTGAATGTGGCACTGACCCAGATAATTCTCAAGGGTCCTTCTTCCTCTGATATTATAAGACTGTGTTAGAGCTTTTGTATTCTAACCATGTATCTGAGCATGGTCAGTGTTGAAGAAGACTAAACAGAGAAGGCATGGAGAATCAAGGCATGAGCAGGTCAAGTAGAAAGTCTGATCAGCCATAAAGTTTCCCAAGTGACAGCAGATGGGTCCAGCTTAGAGCCTTCCCTGGACCGTATTTTATGAAAGCGTAGATGCCCCTCACTCAGACCATGTGGGTCAGTCTTTGGTCCTTCCAAAGAAATTCTTTTCTCTTCCTCAGTGGCCTGGTCTGTATGAGACAGTCCTTCCATCCTTGTCCACTTGGAACCTATATTCACGTTTTCAGCATGGAGAGCTATGGCCCTCATTGAAGAGACTTGTAATACAGAGCTGGAAGGACAGAGCAGTCTGGGATGACTACTGTCCTTTGTAAAAATAGCTTCACCGTGGTATAGCTCACTCCTTCACCAGCTGTACATCAGGCTTGTTGTGCGTATGTGTAGTTTATACGGGGACTTTGGAAAATCCTGCGTTATGAGGCAACCTCCAGTTGATGACAGCCCACTGTGAAAGGATGGAAAAGTTACCTTGGAAATGCTAAAGAGAGGAGATTTGTGTGAGACAAAGAGGATCCTGAAGAGCTGAGCTTTCAAAAGGTCTAAGGAGCACTTAGCACCCAGACCTTGATTTTTAATACCACTCTGCAGTAAAAGGAATTAAGGCTCCTTGGAGAAATGGCTGATTCTAGGGCTGGAGCTGGAAACACGCAAGATGAGCCCAGAGCATCTTATAGTACCAGAAAATAAGGAAAAGCTCAAAAAATAAAAGGATAGGGCTTCCCGGGTGGCGCAGTGGTTGAGAATCTGCCTGCCATTGCAGGGGACACGGGTTCGAGCCCTGGTCTGGGAAGATCCCACACGCCGCAGAGCAACTAGGCCCGTGAGCCACAACTACTGAGCCTGCGCGTCTGGAGCCTGTGCTCCGCAACAAGAGAGGCCGCGATAGTGAGAGGCCCGCGCACCGCGATGAAGAGTGGCCCCCGCTCGCCGCAACTGGAGAAAGCCCTCGCACAGAAACGAAGACCCAACACAGCCATAAATAAATAAATAAATAAATAAATAAATACTTTTTAAAAAATAAATAAAAATAAAAGGATAAGCAGATCGAAGGGATACAGGAGCCAACCCAAATGAACTCCCATTGGCCAAAACTGAAAAAAAAATTGAGCAACCAAATAAATAATGTAGCATGTTATTATAATCCAAAATATAAAATAAATATCCATGAGTCCATACTGATATAAATAAAGGATTGAATAAATAAATAAATGGGGAAGGAGAGACAAATCTCCTGGGCAAAAGAATTCCAAATAATTTATGTAGATACTTCGCCCTCAGTGAGGGGGTGAGCAGAACTCCTCCCTCCTTAAGTGCGTGTTGCAAAGAGTGTAGTGTGGGGAAAAAAAGGAACTTTACAGTGAAGAAACCTGGCAAACAAGACCTCAGCCAGGTGATTAAGGTCAATATCAACAGTGATAAGTCACAGTGATAGTATGTACCCTTGATATAACATGATGAGAAGCATCCTTTACCTCTGTAGTCTTCCTCCTAAACCCCATAATCGCAATCTAACCATGAGGAAAACATCAGGAAATTCCTAATTGAGACACATTCTACAGAAGACCTGGCCAGTGCTCCTCGAAACTATCCAAGTCATCAAAACTAAGGAAAGTCTGAGAAACCTGTTACAGCCAAGAAGAGCCTAAGGAGACATGACAACTAAATGTCATGTGGTGTCCTGGGTGGGATCCTGGAACAGAAAAAAGACATGGGTGAAAAATAAGGAAATCTGAAGAAAATACCAACTTTAGTTAATCATAAGGCTTCCACTGGTTTGTTACTTATGACAAACGTATCACCCTAATGTAAGATATTAACAATAGGGGAAATTGGGATGGGGTATATGGGAACTCTCTGAAATCTCTTCCAATTTTTCTGTAAACCTAAAACTATTGTACAATAAAAACTATCTAAAAAAAGAAGTCTAAAGAAGAAACAGGAGAGGATTTGACCTGTGGGAGCACTTTGTGGAAATTGACTGAGGCCAGATGCTCAGAGAAAAACAAATTGGATGGATTTCTAACATTGGCAGACCAAGAAGAACAAAGCAATAGGCAAGGAGAAGCGGGGCACTTTGGGGAGAGCTAGTTTCATCCTGAACCTGGGGTTTTGCCTGGTCCCTGCCGGAAATGCTCCAGCTTACTCTGTCCTCCAGATCTGAAAGAGATCGTCTGCCTGGTTGTGAGGAAAGCTGGCGCGAAGATCAGAGGCTCTGTGTTAAGCAAGACATAGCCACACTCTGAAACTCTGTCGCACACCAGCCATTTGAAAACCTGTGTTATGTTCTACAGTCTGAACTCCGGGACTCACTCACGTGGAACGAAGTCGTTCTTTCATTTTTAACAAATAGCGAGCAAGTCGATGGCTCAGGCACCTTCCAGCAGAGAAGACGGTGGTATAGACCAGGAGCGGGAGCAAGGTCCACAAGGCATCATTTGGAGTGGCACAGGGCACATCTGCGTTTCAGTCGCCAACTCATGTTTCCTGGAAGCAGAAAAACCCGAAGCCAAAGAGGATGGATGGGAGCCCCTGGCTTCTGCCATCCTGGAACTCGGGTGACACTGAGGCCGGGAGAGATTCGAGGAAAAGGGGATCCAGTAATGAATGAAACGCTGGGAAGCTGAACACATCCCTTGCTCAGAAATCAAAAAGTGAAATTGTAAAAGGGCAGAACTTAGTTTCCTGTGACCTTAGATGCGTGTGTGCTTAGCCCCTGACTCGGGGGGCTTCCTGCTAGCCGTGGGGTCAGCCCCGCCTCCCCATCTGTAATCTACCAGTCCTGGGGATTACTTCCCCCCCAGAATGCCCTCCTCACAGAGGCTGCTCCGGGGCTGGCTGGCTCTTTGGACGCAGAGGGTACCTTCAAGCAGCACCTCCTTATTTCCCCCACTTGCTCACATCCCAAGGAAAAGTAGTAGAGAAAAAGTTTGGGGGGTGTTATGATTAAAAAATTGTCTAGGCGATGTTTTATGCATGCATCTGTTATGCTAAAATAACCATCCTTTCTAACCAGGCCCACCTGCTGTCTTTTTCAATTTTAAGTATTTCTAAGTAGCAATCAAATCAGTATAATTTGTTCTTTATCTCGGCAAAACCATTGTGAAAGAAAAATGTGACCATTATGTTACATCAGGGAAAAATACAAGCCCTTTATTTGCAGCCTTCTCTATATTCTATCAGATCTCACAGTTGTCATTATGCCAGTTGTATTTAATGTTGTTCAAATGAACAGAGCTTTCTTTAATCACTACAGCCTTCTTTCCCCTAAATGCTTTTTTCCAAGGTTATGGTTTTCAGAGATAAATACATAAATACCAATGTTATGAATACGTTAAGGGTATCCAAGAGACAGCTTTCAGGATTTGTAGCAAGAACCTGCTGTCATTGGAGTTACACAATAGCTGGCTGATGTTTTGAGTATGAAGTTACCGGGTATTAGAAGTCCTGATACCCTCACAGAGGCGGAAGGCTATTTTGAGCCGATCACAATAGACCACTCAGCAAATGCTGACTTTATAAATCTGGTATCAGGATCCTCACGGCTAATAACCGAAGCCAGCAAGTCCAGAGCTATGAACATCCACCCTTCAGATCTGGGTCGGGTGCTCTGTCCTGCAAGCTTCTGGACCACACCTGCAGGCCGGCATGAGGATTGAGGTCAGACTTTTAGACCATCTACTTCGATATACTTTCTTTGCAAATTAGCAACTGGAAGCGTAAATAATGACTTGCCCAAATGCGTATGTCCAGTTAGAAGCAGAACTGGGATTTGAACCCAAGTCGGTTCAAAGTGTATTTTTGCTTAACTGTCATCTCAGGCACTCTGACTTTTTAGCAGACATTACATGGGATGATTCCGAGGTTATATGAATCCTACATTTATTCATTCAGTCATTGTGTTAGCAAATATTTACTCTTTGCTGAGATGCTGAGGACGATAATTATCATTATCAATAGCTAATATTCTTGAGTGCCTGACAACCTTTCTAAGTACTTAATGTACATGAAATCATTTCTCCCTGACGGTAACCCTCAGGGGTAAATACTGCTCTGCTCTCCATTTTACAGATGACGGAGGGAGGGTACCACAAGGTTAAGTCACTTGCCCAAGGTCACACATTGAGGAAACCATGTCACTGACAGCCTGGGTCCAGAGTCAGCCCTCTGACTCACTACAGAGGAACCATGTGCCCATATCATTGCAAGTGCTGAATAAATGTTTGTTGAATAAAGCATTGTATCTTGCCCCAGAGAAGCTTACAATACAGAAAGGAAACATTTATGTAAACAAATAATGGAGATGCAGATATGATATGTGTCAGAAGAAAAACATAAACAAGTACAAATGGGCGAATAGACATGCTGAGAACGGAGTGGTGAGATCCAACCAGGAGACTGGGGGGTGGAGCATAGCACAGGGAAAGAGTGGAGGTGGGGACACAGTGGGTGGAGCCAGGAGATCCAGGTCTCCTCTTGCACTGTCTGTCATCAGGACAAATGACAAGGTGTCTCTGCACCTTCCCATGTCTAGCACGAGAATAATGGCTGTACTTTTTAACTCAAGGGGTTGTGTCCAGATTTATAGGAGAGAGTATAAGCAAAAGTGATGTATAAATTGTAAATCCCTTATTGATTTTATGTATAACTAGTGGATTGTGAGCTCCTTGAGGGCACAAGAAACATCTTATTCATTAATTGTATGATCTTTGCTCAGCAGAGTGTCTGACATGCAACAGGCATTGTTGAATCATAGAAAGAAGGGAAGGGGAGGAAGGAAGGAAGGAAGGGAGGGAGGGAGGGAAGGAGGGAGGGAGGGAGGGAGGAAGGAAGAAGGGAAGGATAGGAAGACGGGCTCTCCAGAGAAACAAAGCCAATAGCATCATACATACATGTATACATATAGTAAGGGATTTATTTTAAGTTTTTGTTTAAGCAATTGAAGGGGCTGGCAATTTCAAAATCCGTACGGTAGGCTGGCAGACTGGAAGCTCAGGCAGTAGTTAATGCAGAATTTCCTCTTTTTGGAGAAACCTCAGTTTTTGTTTGTAATGCCTTCTACTGACTGGATAAGGCCCACCCACATTATCAAAGGTCATCTCTTCCCCTTAAAGCCAACTGATTGCAGATGTTGACCCCCATCGACAAAATACCTTCACAGCAACACCTAGATTAGCATTTGATTAAGTCACTGGGTACTGTAGCCTCGCCAAGTGGACGCAAAAAAACTATGCTGTTCCAGGAGGAGAAATGGGTAGAGCGAGGCACAGAGGTAAAGAACAAATCCCAAAGTTAACAATTAATCTTTATCTTGGGATTTGGCCAGGGGTCTGGGTGGGATGGTGGGCTGCCAACTAGAGGGCACCACGGGCAGCTGGAGACAACTGAAGGAACGCGGGGATTTAGGGTTATTTGCTCTTCCGGGGGCTGGAGTTGAGGAGCTTGTTAAAAACGCAGCTGGGGACCCCGTTCCAAAACCGCTTAACCTGAATCGCCAAGGTGGGCCCAGCAATAGGAACTGTATAGCTCCCAGGTGATTCTGATGTAAACAACGAACACCGTCGTGTAAGTCAGAAGGTGGGGGACTTTGGATTTCTTGTAAGAGGATGGATTGAGGAGTCTCAAAGACCTGGGTTCAAATTTTGCACCTACCACTCATTACCTATGTGCCCTTCGGGAAGTTACCTTCCCTAGGTCTCAGTTTCCCCATCTGTAAAACGGACCTCTTCCTAATACCTCTCGGGTTGTAAAAGTGAAATAACACGTGTAAGAATAAGACATGGGGCGAGACACCCCACAGGCATCTGTGGGACTGAAATTAGTCATCTGGGGACAGTCAGTACCTGGTGCTTCAGGTGCCCCACAAAGTTCGCTACTGAAAGGCTCCGGGATGAGGAGTGTTGGGAGGCCATCCGCCCTGACCCAGAACCACAGCCTGTTCACTGTCTGTGCAGAGCACATTAGTAACAGCAGGGGATTTGGAGCCCATGCTTGGGTTCCTTTGCGTCACTACTGGGACAATGGTGCCACCTGCACTTGGGAAGTGCCAGCCCTGCCTCTCAGCTCAGGAAATGCTACAGATTTCAAACACAGCCTCTGAGCTTCTTGCAGGTGGCCCCTTCCAAGGTTCAAGATTGGGCATGGCTGTTGTGCTTTGCCGCTGCTGTTTTCATTGTTTCTGTCACACCCAAAATTTCCATAACAAGCTTCCTCATCCACACACGTTGCAGTAATATCCTTGCGAACTGTGGGTTTTCCCATGGCCACCGAGGCCTTGGACAACTAAAACAAGACTTGAATCTAGATGACCCCCTGCCCCAAATTACTCTGGGATTCTAAACAATCCTTTTAATATATTCGTCAGGTGTCCAATGTCCTAGAAAGCAGCAAAGTGGAGAGGAAAAGTCTAAGCTTTGAGAGACAAAAAGTTTAGCCTGCCCTTACTGTTTCCCAGCTCTATGACCTCAGGAAAACTGCTTCATCTCTCTGAGCCTCAGTTTTGTCATCTGTAAAATGGGGATGATATTATCCAAGTTAGCAGGTTGCAGGGATCAAACAGGATAACCTGGCACGTGGTGGTGCTGGGGTTCCCCTCTCTTCTGCTGTTCTCCCCTCTCTGTGAACTGCCCTGCATCTCCTCCCATACTCCCATCGACACACAGTTTGTTTAGTGGCTATCACCTAGAAGTTAGAAGTTAGGATATCATTTAAGCATGATACATTTACTATGTAAATGAGATACAGCCTTGAAGACCAAAATGCCTTGGAGTTTACACACCCCCAAATCAGCCCAACTCCAGCTGGGTCACCTTGGACAAGTCATTTGACTTCTCTGAACCTCAGATTCTTCTCCTATAAAATAGAGGTTGTTTGGGGAGAAGAAATAGGACAATCATGCACGTGAAATGGCAGCACAACTACAGATGTTCGTTCACCGCACCGAGTGACTCTCTAGTTGTTGGAATGTGTGCGTCAAAGGGAACTTCCAAAAGCTCCCAGCCTTTCCTGCCCCCTCTGTCCCCAACAAAATGCACTTTCCAAAGGTTGGCCTGGCTGTAGGACTTCTCAAAGTGTCCCCTACACTAAAAGAAATTCTGCAAAACCCAAAACCAACCACTGTGAACCAGAAACCCTTAATTCGTTTATGAATTCAGCTTGACCACAGCTATTTCCATTCAACCCACATACATTCATATACCTTTGATTCTCAATTTTCTCAAGACAGAAGAGGCTGGCAAGCTAACAAGTGGGTGTAGGTTTTATTCTGGAATCCATCTTCCTGGTCAGGATATGCTCAGCTCAGAATCTTCTACTCTTTCTCTTCAGGACTGTGCAGTGTTTAGCGAGGGGCACTAGGTCATCAAAGAGACAGATAGGCTATTTTGTTTCCAGCCCTACTTGCTAAGGTGCGAAATTGATTATACTCTGTTTTACAAAGATGTGTGGCTTCCCAGGTGAAGACAAAAGGGGTTTTCTCAGTAACACTCAGTTAATCAGAGAATTGAATTCACTGCCACAGATGTTGCCACAAACGTTGTGTAATTGAGATGTTAGACTGAGCCACTAAACGTTGTCTGGGGTTGAAAGGGGGGAGAGTAATGGGATTCATTTAATTAGATGATTCTTGGACTAGGGTGAGATAGGGAAGTCTAATAATAGTTAAGAAGAAGACCCATCTTCACTGAGCTCCTACCATGTACCAGGTACCATGCAAAGCCCTTCAGGGATGATCACATTTACTTCTGGCAACAAGTCAATTTAATATGATTCCCATTTTAAAGATAAAGAAACTGAGGCTCAGAAAGGTGACGTGATTTGCTAAGGTCACAGATATGGTAGACACCAAATTTCCATATTTTATCCACATGATGGAAATATCACAGCAAAATAGCACAGTTAATTCTCCTTATATTGAATACTTGAATTTTATGACGATGAGAGATTGAATTGCAGTTCTTCCGAGGTTTATTCTCAGAGGCTGTTCCAGCTGAAAGAAAACCACTTCCAGGACTGAGGGTCCTTTGTCCTAGTCCCTAAGAGGATACTTTAGATCTGGTGGATTAAAGGGAAGGGGAGCAGAGGAAATCCAGCTCAGGAGTATGGAGGACAGGAGGTCAGTCAAGTTTAAGAAGGAAGGAGGGGACCCTCTCCCCCTCTTCTTCCCCACCCTGCTTAATACCCCTCTTACTGCTCCAGCTTTTCCTAAAATCCTCCTTCACTCCCTGATTCTAAGAAAACTCCTTCAGGAACCTCTGGCAGCGGATGGAGATCCAAACTGGCTCTGGAGAAAATACAAATCATTAATAACCATAAGCAGGAATGCCCACTGGTAATACTAGGAAATGGGACTAAAAATGGAAATAAGATGCTTTGGAAGGTTTTAAAGGGAGGAAGAATATAGTCAAAATGCTCTCTAAATAATACTTCTTTGATTAGGAGTTTTAATGCAGCAAATCCCTCCCAGGATGTGAATAACTCCGATTTCATATTTTTCAAACTTTTGAAATAACAGTATTCAGTATTTATTAGAATGCAATAATAATCGCCTTTAAATTTTATTTATAGTATATAAACATTTTACTAGTATATAATAGTATAGGATTATATAAATTATAATAGTTAAATCCTATGATTTTACTATTATAAAAATAACAGTATTTTGCACCAACAAAAATACCAGTACTTTTGTACTTAAAAATAGTATAGTACCCATAATGCTGGAATACCCCAAACCAGGATTGCCGTCATGAATTATGTTCTTTTTCTGTATTACCTCCAGTGAGGCTGGCAAATGTTGTTACAGCTTCTGGAGAAGCACTTTGCACATTAGTTCATTTGCTCCTCCCATCAAGGGTATGAAGCAGGAGTGAGTTTGATACACATGCTGCAGATAAGAAAGCAAAGTCTCAGTGTCACACAGTTTGCAGATGTCTGAGCCAAGACTTGAACCCAGCTTGGAGAATTCCAGACCCCAGGCTTTGACCCTATTTCCTCTGGTGTCTTCGATCCATGCTTTTTTTCCGACAGTGAGTGAGCCTCTGTTTGAGACTTCCATGCCCTGACTCTTTTTACCCAGCCTGCTCTGTTCCCTGTCAAAGAGCTTTTCCAGGCAGAAAAAGAAAGCAAAGAGAACCTGGGGCAGCCAGGCCCGCCGTTTGTAGACATTCCTGGGCCCTGGCTGGCATCTGAAACCTCCAAGTCTCTTCCAGCCAAGGCAGGGTTCTGCTGCCGCCAGGATAGAAAGGTTACAGTCATTTTCCTATGAAAGGGTAGGGTGATGGATAACGTGCATAAATACTTTCTCACGCTGGGAGACCTCTTGACAAGCACTGGGAACGGGAGATGCAGACACACTGGGCAGGAGAATATTCTGCTCTCTTTTGGCCCCAGTTCCCAGCTGCACCCATGATAAGACTGCACAGGTAGAGACAGACAGTCACCGCATTAGCGACCCCTTAGGCAGAATCGGGCAGAGGCAGGGGCCAGCAGTAGGTCAGCCCCCAGGGATTCTGCCCAGGACCCAGAAGTGGCTGGGATGAAGATGAAAATTCCGGAGGAGGAAGACGAAGGCCAGACCAGGGACAGTGCGATCATGGAAGCAGCACCCAGCAGAGCTAAAAACAGGGTTGGCTCCACAGTGGCTTCCCAGGGACCCGTGCTCTGAAGGGAGCCCCATGCCTGGGTTTTCATGCTCTGTAGCTGTCATTTTGAAATTCTTAATAGTTTTATCTTTGAATCTGGGTTTTGTGAGAAAGTCCAACTGGACCACGGAGCATGCGCTGGGGCTTGGAGCATCAGCTGGCGTGTGGTCCCAACTCTCCCACCTCCCACCTACCCAGGACTGGTTCTCAGCAGCCAAGTCCCCTGAGGATGCAGGTGTGGGACTGTCCAGAGAGCCTGCCCCACATGCCAAGTCACAGGCCCGGGCCCCAGATGCCTATGAAGGTCTGTATTTGCCCACAGGTATCACCTGCCCGAATGAGCACATACTAAACAGCAAATAAAAACACCATGAGCCAGCCGCCCAGAGCAAGGAAAAAGCTTTTGAACAAGAAGCCCCACATTTTTCATTTCTCACTCATCCCTGGAAATTATGTCACTGACCTTGTGTCAGGGGGAAACTGAGACAGAGATGTAACACCGTCCCACTAGCCCCTTGCAGCAGAAGTGGCACATTGTGAGGGATAAACCACTTTATTCTACACACCCCCGTGGACTCTGGCCACACCCCTTCACCCCAGGCTTCTTGTCTCTAATTCTATTTCTCCTCTCTTCCTCTATCAAAGCTAGATCTTAGCTGACCCTACACTGAAAAAAGATGTAGTTAGGCGTACTATAAAGATACAAAAAGATACTAAAGATGTTGATGATGACTTCACATCTTTACCCCTCCCAGGGAAACTAGAGCATTTTTGTTGTAAACAGTGCCTTAACTCAAAGAAGTGAGTTACTACTAGCAGGACTTTAAGTCCTTTAGAAAGTCAGGATAATAACAATGATAATAAATAACCATGGTTTATTGAATGCCTATGTTGCCAGACATGGATAAAAAACCAGTATCTCTAATCCTTACATCACGTCTGGAAGGAAGATAATATTACCTCTGTTTTACAGAGGAAGAAACTGAGGTTCAGAGAGGTACCTTGCCAAGAGTCATGCAACCAGTAAGTAATAAAATGGGATTTGAACTCGCTTTTTTTCTGACCCTGACAGTACTTTTGGTAGCATAATAGTATCCTACTACCCCTACGCATAAGGATGATACGGGGTTTAAGGAGGCCAAGAGACACTTGATTAAAAGAAATGGCTCTTCCGGCTTCCAAGCCCAGGCCCAGAGGGCTGCTGAGATGGTAGAGTGCTGTCCAGGACCATTCAACCTGGCTCAGGAAGTGAGGGCAGCCTTGGCGTTGGAAATCTCAGCTGGCATCTACTCATCAAGGGAGATGTGACTGACAGGCAGCCCAAGCCATCTACACTGCTTCTACTTAAAGTCATTTGTAGCTCAGATCACTGAGAATTCATTCATGAACTAATTTTTTTGAAGGCCCTTTGTGCAAGGCACTGTGCTAGGCACCGGTGGCTCAGAATAAACGAGACCGACCTAGCCCCAGGCCACATGGGTTTTACGGACCTGGTAGGGCTGTCTCTTCAAAAGACCACAAGCCAGATTAAGAGGTACATTTCACAAGTCAACCTAATACTCAGGACCAATCCACACACACATACTAAAACCAGTTTCACAGACCTTTACTAATCCTTACTACATATGATACTATATTGTGTCCTATTAGATTCTGTTTCAGTGTTTAAAATACTAATCATGAACAATTGGATTGACTTTAACTGATGGATCACCAGAAAAACTTCTCGTAGGAGATACAGCCAAGTAAGTAGTAACGTGCTAAGAAGTTCCAGGTTTATGGAAGCGCATGGGATGAGAAGCCCCTCATCCAGTCGGAAGGATCAGGGAGGGCTTCTTGGAAGAAATGACCTCTAAGCTGAGTTGTGAGGAGCCAGATCATGCAGAGATTTTTAGTTCTGTAAAGGAATCTGGACTTAATCCCATGAGCCATGGAGAACCACTGGAGACTATTAAACAGGCATGGTAATCATTGGAACTATTGATGGAACTATTGACAGCTCTCCTTTTTGGCTCAAGTTAGCAATGTATTTTCCTCTCCCTTTTGAAGTTAGATGTAGCCACATGAACTTGTTTGGTCCCGTGAAATATGAGCCCAAGTGATGCATGTTACTTTCTGTGGAAGCTTTAAAAGCCAAGGAAAAATTTGCATGTCTATTTCCCCCAGCCTTGGTGACCCTCAAGATGGAACTCAGTAATCCTAACTGAAATAGAGCAGAAAGTGACCTGATTTATTGAAGTTCACGCTGAGTGCTAAGAAAAAAAGCAGAGAAGGGGGATATAAAAGTGTCTAGTGAAGACCCCACTGCAAAGGTAATTTTGAGTAAAGACTTAAAGAAGGAGTTGGCCATGCAGATATCTGGAAGGAGAACATACCAACCAGAAGTAACAGCAAGTGCGAAAGTCCTGAGACAGTGTGTGCCTGGCGTATCTGACAAAGAACAAAGGAGCCAGTTTGGCTGGAATGAACCAAAGGGAGTAGAGTGGGCAGTGTTTGCCAGACCCCCTGACTACATAGTATTTTCTCCAGGAACCACAACTTCTGGGACTGTTGACCCATGGAAATTCTTTGAGAAACAAAGACCTAGACTATCTCAGTTTAGAAAAGGGGCAATGATATGGCTGGATCTTGAGGACATTATGCTAAGTGAAATAAGTCAGAGAAAGACACATACTGTATGAACTCACATGTGAAATCTAAAAAGCCAAACTCATAGAAAAAGAGATCAGATTAGTGGCTGCCAGAGGGGGAGGGGGAATTGGGTGAAGGTGTTCAAAAAGTATAAACTTCCAGTTATAAGATAAATAAGTACTGGGGATATAATGTATAACATGATGACTATAGTTAATGCCGTTTAATGGTATATTTGAAAGTTGCTAAGAGAATAGGTCCTAAAGGTTCTCGTCACGAGGGAAAAAAATGTGTAACTCTGTGAGGTGATAGATGTCAACTAAACTTACTGTAATTATTTTGCAATATATGTATGCCAAGTCATTACACTTTCCTCCTTAAACTTATACAGCGCTGTGTGTCAATTATATCTCAATAAAACTGGAAGGAATAAAGACATAATGAGTGGTTGAAGGGCTCATAGGAGCAGAACATTTCTCATCTTTCACAGGGGTCCCCAGAGGCTTACCTGCTGGGCACCAGGACTCTTGGGTGACTTCTACAAAAGTGATATTACCTCCTATGGCCAACTCTCTCCTGAAAAGAAACTTGCTTTAAGCAAACAGGTTGTACTGAGTTGCTGGGATTTTAAATCTTTTCTTGCTAAAAATAAATCTATTGTGGAAAATCCCAAAAGATGAAGCGCATCTCTAACCTCAGGGGGTCGAGCGGCCCTCCCTCACGTGCATGGAACTGGGCTTCCAGCTCTTATCATTAGCAGTAATCTGAGGTCAGGAGGGGTTGCCTGACTGTTCCCAGCTACGGGGGGCTGCTTGCTGATTTCCTGGGGCCCTTGAGAGAAAAACACAAATTCTGCTTTAGAACAGTGCCTGTGTTTATTTATTGGTAATGATCCTTTTCTTAAGATTCTTGAACGCATGTTTGTCCCTATAGTCCTAAAACCTCCTACCTCGTCCCTGATCACTCATAATGTCTGCAGTCCTGAGGGTCCAGCAGATCAAGGCCATGCACCCCTCCCTCCCAGCCGGCACCAAAGGGAAAAACAAAAACAGCCCCACGTCTTCTCTAGGGTTTCCAGAAAATAAGGACAGGAAGCTTCATCTCCCAGAGGCAATCTGCAGTGACAACTGGACACAGACCACCTCTGCTCCTGCTGTCCTGGGCTCTGTGGGCACTCGCCACTCTGCACATGCGCACAATAGTAAGATCTGCCATGTGTCTGTGCCAGGCTCTGTATGAAGGGTCTAGGTTATTTTGATCTTTCTTGGCTCCAAAGCTACACACTTATTCCCAGGGGGTCAACTGGTCACAGCAGGGACCTAGAGCAAGAATACAGGTGGTTTTCCAGCATTGGAAAAAGAAGCTTAAGGCACATGTGCCACCAAGCATTTAAGCCATTTTATCCTCATGTATAACATCAATAGAGCATCAATAGATGCTGACGACTAAATTATGAAAAAGGCATAGTCTCTGCTCACTACTACAGATCTAGAGATATAGATATACCATATAGAGTATATGTATCTATGTGTGTATATATATATGTATAGTATGAATGAATGAATGAATGCTAAAGTATGATTCATGCCATTTGATACATGCATAAATAGCTTGAGGAAGGAACAGTTAGAGGTAAGGGGATGTGCAATGGAGGGAGAAAGTCAGAAAGAGCCAAGAAAATAACATTGGATTGGGCCTTAAAGGATGAGAAGGGGAGGGCATCTCAGAGGGAGGAGCAGCTTGTGCAAAGGCACAAAGATGTACAAGTCCTTGACCCATGTCACTGGATAGCATAAACCATTTCCCAATAGCCAATGTCAAAGTCCATGGGAATCAAGTAATTATCCCACGTGCATGAGCTCTAATCACCTCAAGAAGGGTAACCGCATCATTCTATCACTGTGTGCAAGACCCTTGTCATCACCACACAATCACATATACATCTAAAACCAACCATGTTTAAGGCCCATGCCAAGTATGGAACCTACAAATACATATAACAATACTAAACAATAATAACAACGAAAGGAGTTATTGAACACCTAATATGTATAGGTACCGCCTGGTCTCTTTATGCTTATTCTCTAACTTATTCCCCCAATAAACCTACAGCACAGTTATTATTATTCTTGTTTTATAAATGGAGGAATTCATGGACACGGTCTCCACTGTAAGGGATTTAGAGATGAGTTGCAGAGGCAGGACGTGCTTAGAAAGATAAGCAGCCACTCACAACTGATACCTAACATTTATTGAGCACTTACTATGTAGCCACTCACAACAATGACTAACGTTTATTGAGCACTTACTATGTAATAGGCACAGCACCAAGGGCTTCGAGTGCATTAGTTCATGAAGCTTTGCAATGCCCCTATAAGGTCAACACTATTATTATAGCCATTTCCCAGAGAAGAAAACCGAAGCACAGAGAGCTCAAGTAGCTTGCCCAACATTCCACAGCTAGTCCAAGACAAAAGCCCATGACTCATAAGCTCATAAGCATAACTCCGTAGTTCACTTGCCCCACCTCACCACGCTCCAGGTGCAGAGAGCAGGTACTAGGGAATTTACATGAAGAAATACACATTGCCGGCTTCACCGTTGCACATGACTAAGCCGAGCCTTCCAGAAGGACAGGTTTTAGATGAAGAAAGAAGTTGGGGAGGCCAGGGGTAGGGCACTGACTGATCTTGCTCCGAATTGGCAGTCTCCAAGAGGCTGCTCAAGGTGGCATCCATGCTCTTCATGAATTTACCCCATCCAGGGTTTGATTGTCAGTCTTGCAGGCTGTAGCACTGGATTTTCTCAGCTCACCAAGAAAAGAGTCCTATTTTAGAGGTGATCTAATGCAAACGCTTAGCATATTAGAATCATATTGCCTTGAAACAGAGTAGTTCTGTTTATTTGACTAGTACACCTTTTCCATATGCAGAAAACCAGCTCATAATCAGAATAATAATAACAGCTCACATTTGTTGAGTTCTTGCCCTGTAGTGCATGCTTGAAGCATTATGTAAGTAACAAAACAAAAGGGAGTTAGATAAATTTAATATACAATGGCATCACACTAAGACGAACTGACGTGTCCATCTCCCCAATGTGGATGTCCTGGCCAGTGAGACAAAAACACTTGTAATATAATGGTGATGCCTGCCTCCATCACCATAATGGGGCTCTTGGCCCAAACTCTGTCCTCTTTGTATGGTCATTGCCTTGGTGACTGTCTTTTCTTTATGCATTAGGGCTGAGCAGTGTCACTTCTGATTAACACATGTTTCCTGTAGGTGTGTTAATACATTCAATCAGGTTACTGTCAAGTCTTACCTCCCAGGGAACTATTCTGTCTCCTGAAGGTGACTTTGCATATCTCTGCTCTGTACAGATCTTAAAGTTTAATTCTTGGCAGATAATCCTAGTTCCCTTATCTACAGATTCTTGGGGAGACCTCATTTCAGCCCCCACATACAGGCAACATCCAAGAAAAAGACACCAAACATATTAGGAAGCAATGAGTTTTATTGAGGTAGAAAAATTGTGCTGAGGAGTTAAATTTGGTGAGATGGGTTGGACCATGGAACACTGAATGCCAGAATCATCACTGCCAAAAATCACCACCAAAGTCCACCATTGTGTTGGATACCAAATGGAACAAAGTACAGATAAACGTATGTGTCTGTCTGTCTGCTCTCGCTCTCTCTTTCTCCCTCTCTCAGTAAACACACACACACACACACACACACACACACACACACACACACAGTACCTGCCTTTCATGAGCTTCTATTTTAGAGCAGACATCACCGCCTTACCAACAGGATCATAAATTCATTCATTCATTTTTTTATTCATGTTTCATTCATTCATTCTGCACATATTTATCAAGTGCTTCCTCTGGGTAAAGGACTATTCTCAGAAAGGTAACTTCTGGTGTCACAGTGGCTCTATCTCCTCCCCTGGTCTTAACACTGATGAAATAGATGCAGAAGAGGGAAGAGGAGGAAGTGCCTACCCCCTCGCCAGACCAAGCTCACCACCTCCACTCCAAAAGAGGTGCTGAAGCAGGAAGAGTAAGAAAGACAAGGCCATATATCATTTCTGCTCCAAATCCAAAGCCTGGTTAGAAATGAGGGAAGTGGAACAGATGAAGTTTGAGTCTGATTTGGGATCTGAATTTTAAACTTGACTGGAGTGTGTCTTTTTCCAAAACCAAAGGTCACCATAAAACTAAAGGCTTTTTTCCAAGGTGTCAAGGGGAAGGAAAGAAGCATCGTTGGAAACAGACACTGCAAAATAAGAAATTTAAACCAAGTCCATTAACATTTACATGATTTTTTAAATGGGTCCGATTCCTTGTGACCCCACTCCCCCCACTGTGATTTAATCCCCATCATCTCTCAGGGGGGATTCCTGCCAAAGCCTCCCTACAGATCCATCTTCATCCACTGTTGCCCTGATCCAATTCCCTTTCCAGGCAATAGTCAGCTTGATTTTTTTAAAAACCTTCTGATCATGTTAACATCCCGCTTAAAATCCTCTATTGCATTCCCGTTGCTCTGGATAAAGACAAATCTCAACAGTAGAATCTTTTGGTTAAAAGGACAAACTCAGGAACCAGATGCACTGGATTTAATCATGACTCTGCCATTCACTAGTTGTTGGCTAGTAAATTGTTGGCACCATCTCTGTGCCTCCGTTTCCTCAGTAAAACGGGGATAATCATGGGACCATCACATCACGGGATAGTTGTGAGGATCAAAGGAGTAGATATCTGTTAAGTTCTTCTTAGAAGAGTGCCTGGCTCACAGCAATCACTGTGAAGTGTGCCGTGTTGATGGAAGTACTGCAGCTTAATTAACAAAAAGTAGAGTGAGCTGCCAGGTAAGACTGGAGAGGCAGACTCACTCCTGTATCCTCACGACCTGCCACGGAGCCTGGCATGTAGGAAGTGTTCAATAATTATTTGATGGATGGATGGGTGGATGGGTGGGTGGATGGACGGATGGATGGATGAGATAGAATCCTCCTCCTAAACAAAGGCTTCTGGCCCGAGGCCTTGAGTACTGCTTACACAGGTCCCCGATGCCATCTGTGCATCTCCCCTTCCTCAGCTCTAACGGCTGCATGGAAGGGGCTGCGGTAACTTAGCAACGAGGGTTTCTGTAGAGATGAAGCTGCGGACGATAAGAGCAGGCGCCCGATGCCACCCCGCACTTGAGAACAGGGTATATGCAAACAGGAGCCTGCACCTCTGCCCCTGAGTCCCTTCAAGCCTTGACACTGCTTCTAGGAACAGTCTTGGCCCCACTGATATGCTTGCGGAGGTGAAGGGACAGGATGCCCTATGGGATGTCCCGCCAGCCCAGGGGAACTGTGAGAGGATGGGAGGCCTTTGGTACCCCGGACTCAACAGGGAGAAAAAGCTGAAGGCGGGGGTAGTATGGAAGCATCCCCCCCAAAACCCTATTTCAGCCATGATGTGAGGTCCGGGCTGGTGGGCAGAGGATCCAGGATCTTACACAAGCCACAGTTAAACAGACCAGATGATCTCAGGATGAAGGTGGCCGAGACCTGTTATGGCAGGGAAGGCAGAAACAGCATCAACAGACTGGAATGTGCCAAATAAGATGCCCGCACCCAGTAGGGATAGCTCTGGGCTGGGAGTGAAGGGACAGGGATTCTGGCGATGATCAGCTGTGGCTGTGTCACCACTTTGATCCAGGAAGCGTTCTTTCCTTTGTAAAATAAGGGGATGGACAAGATCTAGGTCCCTCTAGAGCTACTGGCCATGAATCCATGCCAGTACCCGCTCCACGACCCCCCCACTAAAGATTACTCATTTGTATTTTTTTTTTTTTTTAAAAGCATCCCAAGTTCCTTTTTCCAGCTCCAACTTGAATTTACATGTAACTTTCTTGGAAGATACAAGCACTGGCATATCCAGCTCCCCATCCCCACTGCCCCCTCCCCAACCTGCACCATCACCAGCCAATGCTGTTAACCAGAGTGGGAGATGTACTCAGAGTAGCTGCCCCAGAGCCAGGGTGAGAGTGAGAAGCTGTCGGGACCAGGAGGTGTCGAGGTGTCTGGAATCTACAGCACCTGAGAGGAGCCCTTTGAAATAAGCCCCTGAATCAGGGAAGGTCTGGGGGGGTGGATCAGATGCTAAAGAGACTCCTGGTGGGGTCTTTGCCATTGTGATGGAGCCGGGAATCAGGAGATGGGCCGCTGTCAAAGGGGAGGAAGTGGTCCTAGTGTGTCGTACCCGACGCAGCTAATCATTAGTGAAAGCAGAGGTGGAGGGCTTGGTGCAGGGTCAGGAGGGGGGCAAGCTCGAGTGGCCTGCGGGTGATCGTGGGGAGCTCAGTTCAGCTCGGCTGCAGCACCAGAACCCAGCAGGCCTGCCTGCTCCCTTCCCACTGCTGAGAAGCCTGAGCCGGGAGGAGACCTTCCCAGGGAAGTGCCTGCCAAGAGGTGGTCACCCATAATGAGGCAATAAACAGGGTAATTACTGGGTAATTACTGGCCCTCCAAGTGTCTGGGAAACTGCAGGTGAGAGAACTTGGCCAACTCAAGGCCTCACGCGTCTCTCGTGAGCTGGAGGCCCAGCTGAAAATTAGACAATGTGGATGGGCGAGGGTGAGGCTGCTTTGTGAACAGACATTTCATCTTTTCTCGGCTCTTTTTTCCTTTCCCTCTCCTTCTGGCACAGGTTCAAGGCTGTCAGCAAGTGCCAGAGGCCTGGGTTTTGGCTGGGAGATCGAGGCTGCTGCAGATTTTCCTGGCATCTTTGAAGACCAGACTCAGCCCCAGCCTACCTGCTCCGTCCCACTCAACCTGCTCCGTCCCACAAAGCTGAGCTCCTGCACTCTCTGATGGGGGCAACTGCTTACAGGACTCCCACCCCAGAACCAAGACTGGGACAGGTCCAGCTGCGCCCCACCTGCCCGCAGAGGCTGAGGCAATCATGTCGCTGCAGGCTAGCGACTTGGTGTCAAAGTGCAGCTTCTCATCCACCGACAGATGACTGGATAAAGAAGATGTGGCACATATATACAATGGAATATTACTCAGCCATAAAAAGGAACGAAACTGACTTATTTGTAGTGAGGTGGACGGACCTAGAGTCTGTCATACAGAGTGAAGTAAGTCAGAAAGAGAAAAACAAATACTGTATGCTAACACATATATATGGAACCTAAAAAAAAGAAAATGGTTCTGAAGAACCTAGGGGCAGGACAGGAATAAAGACACAGACATAGAGAATGGACTTGAGGACACGGGGAGGGGGAAGGGTAAGCTGGGACGAAGAGAGTGGCATGGACATATATACACTGCCAAATGTAAAATCGATAGTGGGAAGCAGCCGCATAGCACAGGGAGACCAGCTCGGTGCTTTGTGACCACCTAGAGGGGTGGGATAGGGAGGGTGGGAGGGAGACGCAAGAGGGAGGGGATATGGGGATATATGTATACGTATAGCTGATTCACTTTGTTATAAAGCAGAAACTAACACACCATTATAAAGCAATTATACTCCAATAAAGATGTTAAAAAAAAATGTGCAGCTTCTTTGCAAATGTCTTTTTCTCTCTTCTCTTTTGAAGTGTGAGGCCTAATCCCTTGTAGCTCCTTTACTGTAGTTAACCAAGTTGGACTAGTTAACCCAGAAAAAAATGGGAGTGATTAAACATGCAAAACGTCTGGAACCGTTGAAGCTATTGAATAAAATGGGTTTGTTTGTTCTGGCTGAGGGCAGGGTGGAGATTTGGGGGGGAATGTGAAAATGAATGAGATAATTTTTTTAGTGTCTTTTATAGATGGCATGTCACTTGTTAGTTTAGGAGCATTAAAAATGTATAACATAAAGCTGGTTCTGCTCATAAAGTGATCCTCTTTGGCATATTGAAATTTAAAGTATAGTTTATTCAGGCAGTAATTACACTTTTACTAATTGAATTTATCTTTAAATATTTCAAAGTTTTTTAATAAATTGAGCTACAAGATACTAAGCCTCAAGGTATTTGTATTCAATGGTGTCTGAGAAATAGGCAAAACCTGGAGAACAGAAGAAATCACTAGCATTAGAGTAAAATGAGAAAAAGGGTTTGTTTTCTGGCATTTTCTAGTGCCCAGAAGGACAAGAAACCAAACAATACACGACACAGTGCCTTACTTTATAAGGCTCCTTTATATACATTACCTTATTTGATTTTCACAACAGGAGTCTAAGCAGAAAAAGAAAGGGCTGTGTATTTTAAGATAAGGAAAATGGAACTCAGAGAAGCTGAGTGACTTGCCCAAGGTCACACAGGAATGGCAGAGCTTAGATTTGTCTTCTGACCCCAGAGCCCGGGCTCACTCACCGTTAGAAAAGATTCCCGGATAAAATGTCCTCAACAGACAACTGGATTGACAAAACATGGTATATACATACCATGAAATATCATACAGCCTTAAAATTCTAATACCTGCTATAACATGGATGAAACCTGAACGCACGATGCTCAGTGAAATAAGCCAGCAGAAAAGGACAAATATTGCAGGTGTCCAATTACATCAGCTATCTAGAATAGGCAAATTCATAGACACTGAAAGTAGAATGGTGGTTGCCGGGTGCTGGGGGGAGGGAGGAGTGGGGAGTTTTTGTTGAATGGGTGCAGGGTTTCAGTTTGGGGTGATAAAAATGTTCTGCAGATGGACAGTGGAGATGGTTGGCACATTGTAAATGTGCTTAATGCCACTGAACTATACATTTTGAAATGGTTAAAATGGTAACTTAAAAGGATATGCCCTCTAATAATTAGTGATGTTGAGCATCTTTTCATGTGCCTCTTGGCCATCTGTATGTCTTCTTTGGAGAAATGTCTATTTAGGTCTTCTGCCCATTTTTTAATTAGGTTGTTTGTTTTTTTGATATTGAGTTTCATGAGCTGTTTGTATATTTTGGAGATTAATCCTCTGACCATTGCTTCATTTGCAAATATTAACACATATATGTGGAATTTAGAAAAATGGTACAGATGAACCTATTTGTAGGGCAGGAATAGAGACGTAGACGTAGAGAACGGACATGTGGACACAGTGGGGGAAGGGGAGGGTGGGATGAATTGGGAGATTAGGTTTGACATAAATACACTACCATGTGTAAAATAGTTAGCTAAGGCAACCTGCTGTATAGCACACGGAGCTCAGCTCGGTGGTCTGTGATGACCTAGATGGGGGGATTGGAGGGGAGGTATAGGTCTAAGAGGGAGGGGATATAGGTATGCATGTAGCTGATTCACTTCACTGTACAGCAGAAGCTAACACAACATTGTAAAGCAATTTTACTTCAATTAAAAAAAAGAAAGGAATATGTCCTGAACATAATTTTTGCCCCCAAGGAAGCCACTTTATTTGCTCAGCTAGTCTTTTCAGCACTTTCTGCTGCTTCCAAATCCCCCATTCCTTCCCATTTACACACTTCTTGAGAACGAAAGCTTTGCCTTGGTTACTGTAAGATTCTCTTCCATTACAAACCAACCTAAACCAATTTGGTCCTTTTTGTAGATAGTGGAGGGCCATGCTCTCATTTGCAGGTGGTATGTTACAATAAAAACAAGTTTCAGGCTGGCTTCTCCCACGCAGACACAGATTTATTGGCAAGCTGGCCTCAAACAAACAGCCTATCCAACAAACTCAGTGAAGCCCCAGCCTTCTGACCTTTGAGGCCATGTGAGAGTATCCTGAACAAAGGTGTGGCAAAATTCTACGGATGGGTTAGGAGGCAGGCTTTCAAATTCTCTGATTTGTGGCTGTAAATAGAACTGGTTTTGGGACTTCCCTGGTGGTGCAGTGGTTAAGAATCCGCCTGCCAATGCAGGGGACACGGGCTCGAGCCCTGTTCCAGGAAGATCCCACATGCCGCGGAGCAACTAAGACCCTGTGCCACAACTACTGAAGCCCGCGCTTAGAGCCTGTGCTCCGCAACGAGAAGCCACTGCAATGAGAAGCCCGCGCACCACAACGAAGAGTAGCCCCCGCTCGCTGCAACTGGAAAAAGCGCCCGCGCAGCAACGAAGACCCAATGCAGCTGAAAATAAATAAATAAATAGAACTGGTTTTAAATCTTAGGGCGCCATTCCAAAGAGCACACGTTACCATTGGCCTTGGTAAATTTATAGACCTTTCCCACGCACGGTGGGGAGAGCTCCTGTATGATACTTCTGGCCAGTTTGCACATGTCAGAGCCTACTTGTTTCTCCAAAGAGAACCATTTCTAACATCCATTATGCTAATGAGCAAAGCCTCTATTGTTGACAGGAGATAAAAATAGCTGAAAGTCTTGGAGTAGCTGCCCAGAGAGTGTGGTTTCTGCTTGGAGTCTTTCAAATGTTAACTAACCAGCCCTGAAGTCTGTATTCCTGATTAGGATTCTTCCCATGTTAACTAATTGCCCCCTAGAATGTGGATCAAAAGGATATCTCACAGTCAGGGTTTGCCAGATAAAATATATATAATATTTGGGACATACTTACACTAAGAAATTGTTTGGTATTTATCTGAAATTCACATTGAACTCTGCGTTCTGTATTTTTATTGGCTAAATTTGGCAACTCTGCTCATACTCGATACAGTGCCAAAAATGTTTTGAAATGAACTACAGACAGTGTAACATATACCTTTGGTAGGAAAAAAATGTTATAAGTTAATGTTTCCCTGATTTGATTGTGAACATTTCCAAGCCTGACTCTTCTCCTGCTGCAGAAGGCAGACAGTTCTGAGCAGGTGTAACAATTTGCTACTTGTTTTAAAATGCACAGAAATGAAGGAATTTTCCTGCCTCTCTCCGTGGTCCTTCCTTTCAATCCTCGATGCCTAGGAACACATCCATTGACATTGGGATCAAAATACAGCAAGAGCAGACCCACAAACAGAGAAAGAATTTCCTGAATCTCCTGTTTGTGTGTGTGTGTGTGTGTGTGTGTGTGTGTGTGTGTGTGTGTGTGTAATGGTCTCGCCCCTGGATGCAGAAATGTGTCTTTTACTCTTGCCTGTGAGAATGATACTGCACTGCTTGTTCCTGGTGGCCAAGAATTACAATGATCTGATATTCTAGGTAGTTTCCCATTAAAATCTTTTCCTTGCATCGAGGGATTTAGAATTCATTGGTGGAGGGTAGGGAAGCAGAGGAATAATAAAGACAGGATAATAGCACCTTATCTGAAAGATTGTAGTCATTCTAAATCTAAATCTATTTTATTCTAAAATAAAATGAATATAATTTTTGTCCCTGAAATGAATTTTATTTTCCAAAATGTTTCTAATTTTCATGTTTACCATTGTTCAGGGGGAAAAATGCTCAGGGCAAAAATAAAACAACATTGTCCCGCATTCCCATCCTTCAAGTATTTGAGGAAAGAAAAAAGGCAGGAAAGAAATTTATTTTTTTTTCCTAGTTGAGGATTCAATGACTCCTCCTAAAGGCCCCAAAGCAGGTGAATTGTTTAAAAAAAAAAAAAAAAAAAGCAGTGCCCCTTCTGGCCCCTGTGTCTCCAGAGCTCCTGGGAAAGGTCACCCAGCAGGTCAGCCCCTCTTTGGGGGCCCAGGGAGCCTGGTCTCCCACCACCTCACTCCCTGCAGCTGCAGCTTAATAAAGCTTAATAAAAGGTGTGATTGCCATGGCAACCTCAGTAGCACTTTCAAATAGATAGCCAATTATTATTCACTCATTTACTGTTTACTGTGGCGATGCCAATCACAATGAACACCGGGAGTGTATTAATGGAGATGTGAGCGGAGCTGGGACCCTGGGGATTGGCATTGTAACGCCTCATTCATTAGCAACGTGCGTTCAAGGTGGGTGGGCACACAGCCACTCCCTCTGGTCCCTCAGCACCCAGCACCATCCAAGCTCGCGCGCGCGCGCGCGCGCGCACACACACACACACACACACACACACACACACACACACAGAAATGGACTTGGTCTAGAGGTCATTGCAAGACTCACTCCCCTGCAGGGAGACCCCCAGTGCACACCTAGATCCCAAGGCAAGCAGATGGACCCAGACCTAGGCTTGGCCCCAGTAGGTGTTTTCAGTCGTACTTTTATTATTTTTCACCCTTCCCTCTGAACCCTTTCCTGTTTCAAATGTGATAAATACAGTGCCCCGTTTAACTCAGCCAAGCTCTCAGGGGAAAATAGCCCATCCCCGTTCCAGGAGGCCTTCACAGTTGGTAGTTCAGGACTAGGAGGGGAAACTACTGGCGGTTCTCCTTTTTTGAAAACTCTCCACTCTACTCCAGGGCCTGCTCTTTGCCATCCCCTTGCCACTCCACCCAGCCTGGCAAGAGATCACACACGTTCACCTCATCCTGGTGAAGAGAGGCCCAGGCAGCATGACTCAGTGAGATATTCATTTGTGCTTTACCCGGAAGGTCATTCCTCTCCCTCTTCAGAAGGCAGCAGGCATTTCCTAAAGCAGAAGATACAGGAAGACAACTTCCACCCTTGGTTTCTTGGATGCATTTTGCCAGGCCTTCCCGGAGAGGGAAGAAAGAGGGCTGGGTGTGTACAGGGGGAGTCGAGGAATTTCCAAGGCCAGGCAGGGGAGAGGGTCTTCGAGGGAAGGGCTCGTTGGTGTCGCCGAGAGCCTCGGCATGCGTCCCAGATCTGATATGAAAGCAACAGAATCACCTACCCTCCAGGTTCATGCAGGCCTGGAAACGGCTACATCAGTGGGGACCAGTGGGGACCAAGGGCGGAAGGACCTTCCCACAGCTTCCTCAGTGCCTGAACCCTGGCCCAAGGGAAAGGGTCGGGGAGAGTCTCTGCCAACCTGGTGGATGGGACCCAGCGTCAGATCTCATTTAATTTAAAAAGTCAATAGAGCAGAAGCGTGACAGTCCTTGTACACTGGAGTGCGTGGTAAACTCCAGACTCACTGCACAGGCTGGCAGCTCCGGTAACCAGGGAGACACCACTCCCAGGCAGCCTGATCTTCAGCGGGCTCATCATTCTTGCCCTGCCCGGCTCCTTCCTGGGGTCCTGAGGCTCCCAGCCCCACCCGGATGCCTGCAGCAGCTCCCACTCACGGTGCCAGGCAGGACCAAAGACAGACAGGGGTGGGAAGGTGTGAGAGTGACTCACTTGCTTTCGCTTGTCTTTGCCCATGCTCAGGAGGTTGGGGCAGGAAAAAATTAATCTGACATTCGTTAAAACAGCAAGGAAGCCTTTATTCAGGACTGCTGCGATAGGCGAGAGAGATGGGGCTCAATCGGGAATACAGCAAGGACCAGTGTGGTTTTAGAGCCAAGGAGCAGAGTGCATGGAAAGTTGCCGAGAGAGGAGACATCCAGGCTAGGGGCCGCCACGCGCGGCTTGCGGGATCTTAGCTCCCCTACCAGGGATCGAACCCAATCCTAACCCGCTGGACGGCCAGGGAATTCTCCAGGGCAGGGGATTCTTGCTGAAGGCAGGCCAGCGAGATCAGAGATCAAGAGTCGGGGGATTCTCTGGAAGCTGGTTTAGTAGCATCCTTGCTCAAACTGGACTCTGCCAGGGACGGACTCGGAAGCCCGAGTGAGACCTAGAAGAGGAACAGGATCAGAGAAGCCCGACCCAAGTTTGGTCAGGAGAGCCTTCATCACCCACCACTGGAAAGGAACTGGGGACGGGTGGGGGGGGAGAGAGAGCAGGAGGAGAAATGGGATGGGGAGGCAAAACCACTCAATGGGCAGCCAGCTAGGAAGAGCGGACTGCACAGGGCAGCCCCGAGAGGGCTGGGTGAGACTCGGGGAGCTTCCTCCTGCACCGGCTGCAGGCCAGACTCAGGAATCCTAGCAGCCTTCACCATCATAATAAGTCAAGTCATTTCTGATACCCAAGAGATGTGATGCCCTCGGCCTTCCCTCAGAAAGGGATTCCAATCCTACCTCAACTTTTTTATTTTTTAGAATCTCTTTCATTTCCAACCATAGTAATTTCACTTCCTTTTATTTATTTATTATTTTTAAAACAATGTTCTTGGCCACGTCACATGGCTTGCGGATCTTAGCTCCCCGACCAGGGATTGAACTCCGCCCCATGGCTGTGAAAGCGCTGAGTCCTAACCATCAGACTGCCAGGGAATTCCCTCACTTCCTTTTTTAATTTTTATTGACATATTTATCAAAATTGGGAAATTGCAATTTCATTTAAATATGTGTAGAAGGGTTCTATTTATTAACAAAAATTTAATAATAATATATATCTCAATTTTGAATTTTTTATGTAAATGAGACTGGAACCTATTGTCCTGCAATGTTTCCTAAAGACTTTTTCATAAAACACCAATGTATTCATTAAAAGTTTAATATTCTCTTTCTTTTTTTCGATGATATTATTTTTTGAAGTATAGTTGATTTACAATGTTTCAGGTGTACAGCAAAGTGACTCAGTTATACATATATATGTACATCTATTCTTTTTCAGATTCTTTTCCATTATAGGTTATTACAAGATATTGAGTAGAGTTCCCTGTGCTATACAGTAGGTCTTTGCTGTTTATCTATTTTATATATAATAGTGTGTAACTGTTAATCCCGAATTTCTAATTTATCCCTCCCCCGCCTTCCCCTTTGGTAACCATAAATTTGTCTTCTATGTCTATGAGTCTATTTCTGTTTTGTATATAAGTTACTTTGTAGCATTTCTTTAAACTTTTGCTCTCTGATGACCGGGACACCCCCTCCCAGCTCAGTTTCCTTCTCAGGGAGGTGAGGGTGATAGTGGGACCCCCTAGGGGTTTGTGGGGTCAGTTGTACGGTGTTTATAACGCCCAGGAGAAGTTCTCAGTGAACGTGACCTCCCCATCCTCACCCGGTCCGGGAGGATCCAGTGAGTCCCAGGGGAGGCCCTTAGCCCTCCCAGAGGCACAAAGCCCTCCTCTGGATGATGAGGGGCTGGAAGGGATGGGGGTGACAGGGCCACAGGGACTCAGAGAGGCCAGAGTCCCGCTACCGTCACAGAGGAAGGTGATGGTCCTGTCAAGACTAGACTCTCGGTCAACAGCTCCTGAAGGAAAGAGAGCTAGGGGAGGTTTGGAGGGGGCATAGGTGGGCATGGGTCTCACAGAGAACAGTGCCCAGAAAGCAGACCCAGGCAGGGAGTGTGTGAGGAGATAACTCTAACAGTATGACTTTAACTGAGCTCAAGAAACGGTAATGCTGGCTCCCACCCTAGCTCTCATCAGGGAGGGAGCCTCACTGATCCCCAGGAGCCCTGTCTGTAAAATGGGGATATAGATAATACCGCCTTTGTGGTTGTGGTGAGGAGTCACTGAGAGAATATTATCAGCCACCCAACAGGGTGGTTCTAGCTCACGTTAGGCGTTCAAACAATGACGGTTCGCCTTCAGGCAAAATCATAAGAAGGATGTGTTTGATATAAAAGTGAAGGGTGCAAACGAGTGTCTAGCTAACAGTAGGCACTCGAAAAATATTTGTAGAAAGAATAACAAACTAAATCTGGATGAAGGGGGAGAAAGGAGTCAAAGATGATTCTGAAGGTTCTAGAAGGATCTCTCTTTTTTTTTAACATCTTTATTGGAGTATAATTGCTTTACAATGGTGTGTTAGTTTCTGCTTTATAACAAAGTGAATCAGTTATACATATACATATGTCCCCATATATCTTCCCTCTTGCATCTCCCTCCCTCCCACCCTCCCTATCCCACCCCTCTAGGTGGTCACAAAGCACCAAGCTGATCTTCCTGTGCTATGCGGTTGCTTCCCACTAGCTATCTATTTTACGTTTGGTAGTGTATATATGTCCATGCCACTCTCCCACTTTGTCCCAGCTTACCCTTCCCCCTTCCCGTGTCCTCAAGTCCATTCTCTAGTAGGTCTGTGTCTTTATTCCCGTCTTACCACTAGGTTCTTCATGACTTTTTTTTTTTTCCTTAGATTCCATATATATGTGTTAGCATACTGTATTTGTTTTTCTCTTTCTGACTTACTTCACTCTGTATGACAGACTCTAACTCCATCCACCTCATTACAAATACCTCCATTTCATTTCTTTTTATGGCTGAGTAATATTCCATTGTATATATGTGCCACATCTTCTTTATCCATTCATCCAGTGATGGACACTTAGGTTGCTTCCATGTCCTGGCTATTGTAAATAGAGCTGCAATGAACATTTTGGTACATGACTCTTTTTGAATTATGGTTTTCTCAGGGTATATGCCCAGTAGTGGGATTGCTGGGTCGAATAGTAGTTCTATTTTTAGTTTTTTAAGGAACCTCCATACTGTTCTCCATATCTCTTGGCTGGGTGTTGAAGGTAGACGGGAGGGAGCTGATACGGCTGCTGGGGGAGCCTCCCCTTCTGCCGTCCTGACTTCCACCAACCGTTCTCCTCACGTCCCAAAGGCTGCCTCATCCTGCCACCACGGCCAAATTCTTGCCCTTGGGAATGTTCTGCTCCTATCAATATTTAGTTCCCTACACATTTTTAAAAGAAAATAAAAATGCATATTCACTTCAGCTTTCCATGGTGGATGGCTGTTCTGCTATCTGGTGAAGGGGAGAGAAAGGAGAGTCGTGATCAGTAGGGGAAGGGGACTCAAGTTCATCACATGGCCTCTATGTGCCAGGCTCGGGAAGTATTCCACTTAATTCCCGCAATAAATTTGTGTGTTTAGTACTACTACCATCAACCACATTTCACGGAAGAGGAAAATGAGGCTCAGAGAAGCTAAGGGACTAATCTAAGATCACACAGCTAGAAAGTAGGGAAGGCAGGGTCCAACCAGATTACCTGGCTCCAGAACCCTTGGTTTTCCATTGCCCCTTCTGAAGAGCCAGCGACTGAAAGAGAAAAAGATAAATGATAGGGTTTTAGTCCATTTGGCAGCTCTGATAAAATACCACAGACTGGCTGGCATATTAACAACCGACATTAATTTCTCAAAGTGCTCGGAGGCTGGGAAATTCAACATCAAGGCACCGGCAGATTCAGTATCCGTGGGGATCCTCTTCCTGGTTCATAGATGGTGACTTTTTGCTGCATTCTCACACGAGAATGGGAGGGGTGGGGGAGTTTTCTTGGGCTGCTTTTATAAGGGCACTAATCCCATTCCACCTCCCAAAGACCCACCTCCTAATACCATCCCCCTGTGGGTTAGGATGCAACATATGAACTTTGAGGGGGGCACAGACATTCAGATCATAGCAGATAGTAACACAGATGCTAAAAGAAAGTGTCAGAGTAAGAAAGATTGTAGAGTAGATGTGAGGGCGGTACATGTACGATGGGTCCTACCCTCCAGCCTTCATGGGGGCAGCTGACGCCCACCCGCCCTCTCCTTTTACAGCAGGTGCAGGCTGAGTCCTGCACTGTCTACCTGTGTGTGTCACTCTGCACCGTATCCGCTCTGAGCTCATCCCCCGGCCTCCTCCCACTAGCTGTCCCAGTGCCCCTGGGAGGCCTGCCCTCTTCTCAGAGGCCCCTCCTACTCTCCACGTGCTCACGGTCCTAGGGAGGCCCACAGACCTGGAGCTAATCCACAAAGTAAAACAGACTGGACTGGTCCACCCAGGCACCCTGGTGCCCATCTCCTAACATCTGAAGGAGCTCCTGGGGCCTCTGAGGCTCAGTTGGACCCAGTGAGACCCAGTTAAAGAGGCACCTCTTCGGTGAAGCCTTCCTTGACCGCATCACCTGGAATAATTATTATTGTTACTGTGCTGTTGTTTAAGGCTTACTCTGTACCAGACATTCGGCAGAGCATCTTACATACACTTCCTCCTTTAATACTCACAGCAACCCTGTGAGGATACAGTGATGGAGGGGGGGAGAGGTTAAATAACCTGCCCCAAAGCCCACGCCAGTAAGAGAGTCAGAAACAGCATCTGAACCCAGGCCTGCCTGACTCCAAAGAGTTCACTCTTGTCCGTTACAGCACCCTTCCTCCTACAAGCAGCTCTGTGCCCCCCATGGTGACTGGACATAGAGTAGGTATTTTAAAAAGAAACACACTGTTCTTTTCTACCCACAGGATACTTCCGACACCAATGTGTGGAGGTTTTTCCCACACCAACCAATTCAACTCTTCAGTGGAACTGGGTGTCCGTTCACTCAATGCAGTTAGGGCACTAACTATCTGAGTCAGTCCAGACCCCACAGGTTAAGGGTTCAACCCCAAGCCCTTCCTTCCAGCTGGGAAGTCAGAATGCAAGTCCAGGTTGTCACCTGACCAACAGGCTAGAAATCAGGCATTCCCATGACTCTCTCCTCAGGTTCAATAATTTGCTGTAATGGCTCACAAAACTTGGAGAAACACTTACATTTGCCTTTATTATAAAGGATAGGATAAAGAATACAGATGAACAGCCAGATGAACAGGTATAGAGAGTAGAGGTCCAGAAGAGTTCTGAGCCCAGGAACTTCTGTCCCCATGGAGCGAAGGTACTCCATCCTCCCAACATATGTGGATGTGTTCACCAATCCAGAAGTTCTCCAAACCCCACGCTCTAGGAATGTTTATGGAGGCTTCATCATATCGGCACGATCAATTGTTCACTCAATCTCCAACTCCTCCCCCATCCCCAGAGGTCAGGGGGTGGGGCTGAAAGTTCCAACCTTCTAATCACATCTTGGTCTTTCTGGCAACCAGTCCCCATCCTGAAGCTCTCCATGGGTCCCCAGTCACCAGTCATTCATTAGCATACAAAAGACCCTCTTATCACCCAGGGAAGTCTGAGGGATTTAGGAGCTTTGTGTCAGGAACCAGGATCAAAGACTAAAGATATATTTCTTATCATGTCACCATATTCAACAAACATCTGATGAGTGACGAGCTAATAGGGCGTGAGGATGCTGGAGAAGCACCATCAGAAGAAGTGGTGATTGGGTCCCAGGAAGGAGGACCTGTGGATCCGGGAGATGCTGGGAGTCGAGCTCAGCCCTCCCCTCATCTCAGTCACTGCTGAGAATGCCAGGAGGAAGGCAGGGTCCCTGGAAACAGAACCAGGAGATGCCCTTGTTCTCTACATTGGTTGGGCGTCCTCAAAGTGTAATTCTGAAAACGTCACTTAAATGCTCTAAGTCTTATTTTCTTCATCATTTGAAAAATGGAAGTGATAAGACTCACTCTGCAAAAGTCACAGGGTTTCATGGGGACTTAATGGCATAATGGATGTCAAACACTTTATAAACTGTAAAATACCACGCAAATGTGAGGCTTTTTCATTAATTATAGATGAGCACACACATGCCCACACACCCACATCCACAGGCAGCCGTTCACTCAAATGCACACACTCTTGCTCCAAACAGAAATTAGCATTATGCTGTGGCCCCTTGTGAAATCACATGCTGGAACCTCCCTGTGCCCTCCGTCCTCCCTGGTCCATTACGCACTTAGACTGAGTGGGTTCAGGAAGATTGAGGAGGGGCTGAAGAGCTTCAGGGAGAAGCAGGTGGGTCTGGAGCACAGACTGCTCAACCCACACCTGCACGTTCTGCCCCAGTGTTTGGATTTGTTTGCATTTCCTTGACTAAGAGGCATGTGGAAACCAAAGAAACAGCCTACCCCGTTGGAGAAAGTGCTTGGCAGAGCATGGCTAACTCTGGATGGGAGGCTCAGATTCAGCAGCTTTCTTTGGGTGTCTGCTCTTCATTCATTCATCCTTCCATTCAACAAAATTTACCAAGCACCTACTATATCCCAAGAGACATGCACTTCCTGCTGGGACTCCAAAGACAAGCAAGTCATCCCTCCCTTTGAGGAGCTCACAAGGGCAATTACAGAAGCAGCACCAGGCTGTCTGATACAGTGAACACATTCAGGAATGGTCAGCTGCTCTGATTGGACAGAGTAGATGGGCCAAGCCAATGGGGATGAAGAGGTCAGAGGCAGGGGCCCATCCCAAGAGCCCTTCGTGCCACACTGATGAGTTTAGATTCCATCCTGTGTGCAATGGGAACCACTAAAGGATGTTAGGAAAGGAAGTGACAGGACTAAGCAGATTTCCTTTCTTATTTTTTTTTTAAAGTATCTTTCCCCTCTCTTTCTCTTTTACTATATTCCTCTTGAAAGTTGGTAACAGTTACCTAAGTGTACTAAAACTGGTGAAAGAATGAAATGCTATGTGAAGAAAACCTCCACAATTTCTCTCACTCCAATTCTATTACCCCTCTACACCAGTGACTGTGTATTCCCCAAAAGAATAGTATTCCACCCAGGAGCTTGTTAGAAATGCAATCTGACTGTAATTAATAATACTGTCTTATACACATGAAAGTTGCTAAGAAAGTAAATCATCAAACCTCTCATCACAAGAAAAAAATTATAACTGTGTGGTGGCAGGTGTTAACTAGACCTATTGTGGTGATAATTTCACAATATATACAAATATCGAATCATTATGTTGTACTCGAAACTAATATAATGTTATATGTCAATTATACCTCAGAAAAATTGAAAAAAAACCCCAAAAAAACCACAGAATAAATGCAAGAGCTACCAGCCCTTCAGGTGATTCTGATGCTTACAAAGGTTGAGAACCCTTGCCCCACACCCAGCAATTTTCCACACCTGTTTCTGTGTTCATCAAGCAAATATGAACATTTACACAATATAATGCCATTTTTTGCACTGATTTTTTTTCAAAAATGCATCATACCCTTTACTAAGAAACCTGCTAACTCATATGGCAACACACCTTCTAGTCGACAGATAGAGAAATAACTCATTTTTTTAAATATCTGTTTAACTCTCCAGTTCATGAATGTAGTAAATTTATTCAACCATTTACTGTTGGACATTCAGGTCATTTACAATTATTTTGACACCTACAATAATGCTACAATAAATAGCCTTACCCATGTAGTAGTACGTACGGGTGCTTTTATTCCCATAGGATAGATTGTCAAGTGGGAATGCAGAATCAAAGGTTACAGTATTTTTAATTTTAATAGATATTGCTAGCTTACTTTTCCTAAAATTGTAGCAATATACGGTCCTATCAGTAAAATCAAGGATCCCTGTTTTATCACATCCTTGATCAGCCCTTGATCTTATAGCTTTTCAGATGAATATTTTAGAAAACTCACTATGGCAATTCTGTTCAAAATAGATCTGATTCAATGGGGAGAGGGGCAAAACTGGAGGCCAAGAGTCCAGTTGGAGGACTATTGAATTAGGCCAGGTGAAAGATTGTAAAGGCCTGAATTAAGAAAGTCACCATGGGCACTATTTACAATAGCCAAGACATGGAAACAACCTAAATGTCCATTGACAGAGGAATGGATAAGGAAGATGTGGTACATATATACAATGGAATACTACTCAGCCATAAAAAAGAATGAAATAATGCCATTTGCAGCAACGTGGATGGCCCTAGAGATTATCATACTAAGTGAAGTAAGTCAAAGACAGACAAATATCATATGATATCACTCATACATGAAATCTAATTCTTTTTAAAAAATGACACAAATGAACTTATTTACAAAACAGAAACAGACTTACAGATATCGAAAACAAACTTATGGTTACCAAAGAGGAAACATGAGGGAGAGGGATAAATCAGGAGCTTGGGATTAATATACACACACTACTCTACATAAGATAGATAACCAACAAGGACCTCCTGTATAGCACAGGGAACTCTACTCAATATTCTGTGATAACCTATATGAGAAAAGAATCTGAAAAAGAATGAATATATGTATACGTATAACTGAATCACTTTGCTGTACACCTGAAACTAACACCATGTTTTGAATCAACTATACTCCAATAAAATTTAAAAAAAAAGAAAGAAAGAAAGAAAGTGGCTGTGGGAATGGGGAGGAGGGGCCTGATCTATGGTGGGTACTTTCACTAACTGACTCATTTAATCTACATAATAATCGACACCATCTATAGATGAGAATTTAGAGAGTTTGATATTGAGACACTGTGACTTGCCTACATGTCCAAGGGTTGCTCATCACTTCCTAACCCATCTATAGCTCATCCTAAGAGAACCTGCCCCACCTTAAAGCCCCATCACCTAAGTAGCACGTGACCGCACTCTTCCAGCCTGAGATAACTCCATGAGAGGTGAGCACGGGACCTAAGAAAAACTGATGTTTACAGTGGCTAGTGATCTATGGTCTAGGAGGCTAAGAAAGATCAGGTTCTTTCCGGGGTTTGAGCAAAGACTTTCAGAGGAAAACTGCTGTTGGTGGTAGCGGGTGGTACGGCAGAAAGTTTGTGCAAAGACAGGGCTGGGGAGGCCATGGGCACAAATCAGTTGAAATGATAAGTGAGGAGAAATCATGAGTGAGCTGTGTAAGCTGACCGAATGGAGAAGGAACAGAGCAGATACACAGAGAAAGGCCAAAATGCTGAGAAGGAAAAACCAGGCTGCCAAGGGAGACAGAGAAACAGTTCCCAAGGGCCACTGTGAACCCAGACTCATCTTCACCTTCATCCCCCATGCAGCCTTGCAGTACTGCAGCCCCTGCCCTCAGACACCTATGAGATGCCTGTTTCCTCAATCACCTCTCCCCTCCCCTCCATACCACTTGAGTCCTTTTAGGGATCTCTGCCCCTTATAACCAACAGATCTGTCAAGAACAACAAGGCCACCAGAGTTCATGAATATTTGAGTATTTACCGAATCTAAAATTATTTGACTTCAAGTGAAAGCTAGGCAAAGAAAAAGATAATATCTCAGTATGTCATTTACAAAGTGCTTTTATCAAAGTGCTTTTATGTCATTTTACAAAGTGCTATATTATCTATTTCAGCCTGTCCCAAAGAGGAAATAGAAGTTCAAAGAAATGAAATACCTTCTCCAAAAATACACTATTAATAGATGGGGGGTGCGAGGCAATCCTGGAATCTAGGTCATTGGTTGCAAATCCCATATGTGTTCTACCCTGCCCTGCTGAGATGGTACCCAGCCCATAGGGGACCTGTTGCCCTGTCTCATTTCACTTTTCCACCTGCACCCCCTTTGTCACCTAGCTGTGGTTCTAAAGCCTCTTGCTCCATGCTTCAGCTGAGGAATGTGAGTTCTAGTTCAAATCAGGACCTTGGCAGGCAGATCCAAACTTCACCTGGTGATTCACATCTGGAACCTGTGATGTGCTCTGAGGTTAGCTGGAAGACCCCACCACTCAAAGGGGATCTGTCCCAGAGGAATGACTTGGGACTAAAATCTCCATCCCTTTCTGGTAAGGCCTCTCCTCAATTACATCGCTGGAAAAACATGTCCGTTTTAACTTTGGAGTAAATAATTAGCCTCCACCCAGGTAGGAGCATGAACAGTTTTAAAAGCTAAAAATAGCTAACATTTATTGAATGTTTATTATACTTCAGGCATGGTGCTCAGTTCTTTACATAAATTCATTTAAACTCCCAATAACCCTATGAAGTAAGTATGGGTACCCTCATTTCTCAGATAAGGAAACTGCAGCTAAACGAGGTTAATTAACTTGCCCAGGGATACAGGGCTAATACGTGGTAGAACCCGGATTTGAACCTGGAGAGTCCGCCTCCACTAAGCCTGTCAGATTAGCTGTATCCTCTTGAAGTGCAGGTCCCGAGGAAATGGATCAGGAGAGAGGGAAGTCTGTCCGTGGGCAGAGATGGGGTGGGGGACGCTCACAGTTTCTGGTGCTCCTTGAGGAGATAAGATCTGGACCAGGGCCTCAGGGATTCCTGAGCATCTGGGGACAGGCCAAGGGCACAGGTGACCAGGCTAGAGAGTAGGTATGTGATCCCAAGAGGAGGAGACGTGAGGGAAGAAAATGGTTTCCCGAGGAGACAGAACAACCCTTCTTCACATATCATTATGTGATATGGCCATCCCTCCCAGCTTTCTGCCATCGTTTGGCTGCCTTGGGTCTGGTCTAAGAGTCAAAAGGCTACCACATCCCTAGACAAAGCCAAGGAGCAAAACATTCCATCTGGCCCCCACCAATCACCGTCCCAGGTGCTTCCCAGGGGAATCTCACTGTAGGATTCCTAGCTTTCACTGGGATGTTGCAGACATGGCACTTTCCACTAGTTTGGGGCTCAGGAGACCCACACTCTGGACCCTGAGGAATTTGGAACCTCAGCTAAGTCAGCTCTCCTCTCTTTGGTCTTGAGATTCCCCTTCTGAAAAACATAGGCATCTAGTGATACTGTGATGATGCCTCAGACTCCCACCAGTTCAAAACAGCCTGTAGAGAAAGAAGATCGATCATCAGCTCTGGAGCCAGGAAGACCTAGGTTCAAGTCCAACCCTGTTGCTTATAAGTTGAGTGACTCTGGGTGAGTCATATAATACCTTCGCACCTCACTCTCAGCAGTGGGACAGGACAAGCTACTCTGCTGAGTTCCCCAGGCTCGCCCAGAGTGAGACGGTGCCTATGAAAATGCTTTGAACTTGGTAAAGCCCTTTACACGTACATGTGTGAGGAATCAAAACCTGTGAATTCTTCCCTTCCCAGCCTCTCCTAAAGCCAGATCTGCCAGGATCTCACTCATACCGCAGCTCCAGAGGGAACAGAATCCAGAAGGATGGCATGGAGCCAGAATCACCCTCTTCCGGGCCAGGCCCATTCAAGACCTTCGCCCAGGGCAAGCCTCCTCCCGGCACCAGAGGTGACTTTCCTTTGCCACAATGCCTGGAGGACTCTTCCTCCCTTCCTCTGCCCAATGTCACCTCTGAAAGTCAGATCTGCTCCCTGGACTGTAGTCACCTCCAAGCTGAACTTGGGGCCATGTCGGCTTGTGACAGGAGCTGCCCAGGCCCATCTGTTCTGGAAGGCAGAAGGAGCTCACCGCACCACCATTTCGCAGTCCATTTTTCAAAGTTTGACGTCAATTTGCGGCCTTAGATTGGTTTTTGTTTCTCCATACTTTGTTTTCTTTTTCATGATGAATGGTTATTGTCAAGCCAGCTTAGAAGAAGCAATAGGCAGGAGGTGGGGGGGGGGGCCGGGGCGGAGACAGCACAGCGGGGGGCGGGGGTGGTTTCTTGGTTGGGCTATTGTTTACATTTCTTTTTTTAGGCTAGAAAATGGAGTGGGAGGTACCTGAGGTCACAACTGGGTCAGATGAGACAGATACCAGGGTCATGCGGTAGCTGTCTGGTCCCTCTATCCGGGCTGGGAGATGCGGAGACCTCTGGCCCCTTCTTCCCCCCAACAAATACATGCCCGGTCTGGGGTGGGGATGGGGGGCGCGTCACAGCTGCAGCGGCTGATGCTGTCAACTGCGGATAAATACAACCGAAACAGACCTAGAAAATTATTTCCTCTTAATGGAAGAATTATCAGGCCCTGAGCACTCTGATCTAAGGGCTTTTAGAAGCGCACAGGGAAATATACTTGAGTCCTCTTTCAACCTCCTCTCTCCTCCCCACTGTCCCTCTGGGGAGGGCTCTGCAAAAAGCATCTCCTCCCAGACTCTCTGCTGGGGCAGAGCACACACCTCTGGCTTGAAGACAATAGGATCTCAGAAGTCAGGGCTTAGGATGACAGAGTTAGGTTTCATAGAGTCTTCAACAATATGAGGTTGAAAGCACATTAGAAATCACCCTGCCCACCTCTCTCATGTCTCAGATAGTTACACTGAGGCCCAGAGAGAAGTGACTTGCCAAAGGTCCATGGTCACTCGGCAGCCGGACAAGAAATTAAGACTGTTTTTTTTAATTGAAGTAGAGTTGATTGACAACGTTGTGTTAGTTTCAGGTGTACAGCAAAGTGATTCAGATATATATATAGATATATATATATATTCTTTTTCAGACGCTTTTTCATTATAGTTTATTACAAGGTATTGAATATAGTTCCCTGTGTTATACAGTAGGATCTTGTTGTTTATCTATTTTATATATAGTAGTGTATATCTGCTAATCCCAAACTCCTAATTTAGCCCTCCCCGCCCCCCCTTGCCCTTTTGGTAACGATAAGTTTGTTTTCTATGAAACTAAGGCTTTTCACTCCAATTTCCCTTCCCTATAACCCAAAACAGCCTGGCCAATCCTTGCAGCTCTCTGAAGCCTCTGACATCACTCACTCAAACACAGTCCTACAGGCCCAGGGACATTGGATTTTAGGCAGGTTAATGCCTTATTAAAGATGGTCCTCAGGGTACATTTTATGATTTGTCCACAATCCTTCCTCCTTTCAGACTCCACCGTGTCTCACGGTCTGCAGAGTAAACATCTCCACCCTATCAACTCTGGGCTCGTGACTTGCTTTGATGGATGGGACGTGAGTGGGTGCACCATGAGAAGGAGCTGAAGTGTGCCTGAGTGGTTTAGCTTGGTGGCTTGGGCCTCTGCCGTCTGCCATGAGGCTGCAGTCCCAGAATTAGAGACAGGTGGAGCAAATCTGAGCACAGCCCTCAGCCTGAAGCAGGGCTGCCACCCTAGTCTACAAACGGGGAAGAAGGGCCGAGAGACACTGATGAGGCTGAGAGGTGGCCCTACCCTTGTAGAGCAACCTTCCCAAGCCCTCACTGTAGAGGCTGAATGTGGTCCAGGTCTATCTGTTTCTTTTTCTCCTATGTCTCCCTAATGGCAGGATACCTAATTTATCAGTCAGGACAGTTAAGTGCTATCTCAAACTATCCCCAGATCTCAGTGGCTTGACACAGTGCATGTTTATTTCTTGATCATGTCACAATCCAATATGGTGGTAGGGTTGGGAGAAGCTCCGCTAACTTCTCACGGGCTCATAAAATTTCTCTAGCTTTCACCTGCAATTGGATTTCTGCCTCTCTTCTAGATGCCTGTTCCTGCTGCCTCAGGTCCAAATCCCCACCACGCCTAGACTTGCCTTACAGCTTGCCTGACTCTGTATAGTCCCCCCCAGGAGATTTCTTCTTGGATCCACCCCATCTCACTTCCTTCTCCAGACACTACAACTGCTCCTCAACTTGACCGGTCTTCTGAGATACCGTACTCTGGCCATGACGAGAGGAAAAGCTTGCATTTAACCCAAAAATTGGAAGCTATTTTGAGTTATTGACCAGGGCTGTAACATTACAGTGAGAGTAAGGCTTTAAGAAGAGTCATTTATGTGCAATGGAATATTACTCAGCCATAAAAAAGAAGGAAATAATGCCATTTGCAGTGATGGGGATGGACCTAGAGATTGTCACCCTGAGCGAAGTAAGTCAGACAGAGAAAGACAAATATCATATGGTATCGCTTACATGTGGAATCTAAAAAAGGGTACAAATGAACTTATCTACAAAACAGAGAGTTACAGATGTAGAAAACAAACTTATGGTTACCAGGGGGTAAGGGGGTAGGGAGGGATAAATTGGGAAATTGGGATTGACATATACACACTACTATATATAAAATAGATAACTAGGGGCTTCCCTGGTGGCGCAGTGGTTAGGAATCCGCCTGTCAATGCAGGGGACATGGGTTCGTGCCCCGGTCTGGGAAGATCCCACATGCCGCGGAGCGGCTAGGCCCGTGAGCCACAACTACTGAGCCTGCGTGTCTGGAGCCTGTGCTCCGCAACGGGAGAGGCCGCGACAGTGAGAGGCCCACGCACCGTGATGAAGAGTGACCCCTGCTCACCGCAACTGGCGAAAGCGCTTGCACAGAAACGAAGACCCAACACAGCCAAAAATAAATTAATTAATTAATTAATTTAAAAAAAAATAGATAACTAATAAAGACCTACTGTATAGCACAGGGAACTCTACTCAATACTCTGTAATGGCCTATATGGGAAAAGAATCAAAAAAAGAGTGGATATATGTATATGTATAATCACTTTTCTGTACTCCTGAAACTAACACAACATTGTAAATCAATTATACTCCAATAAAATTTTTTTAAAAAAGAAGAGTCATTTAGCTGGATGAATTAGAATGGACTGAAAGGGATCGAGATTGGGGAGAGGAAGAAATTAGGAGATGACTGCTATCATCTAGGAGAGGGATGTCAAGGGCCTTCGCTGGAGCTGAGCTTGGGGGATGAAGAGAGAGGAGGCATTTAGGGGATGACCGGGAAGGCTGAGCCTATGCTTGGAGGCACATCTGGCTTCGGAGATGGAGAGAGGGAGGAAGCAGGGCCGCATCCCAGGTTTCTAGCCCTGGGCTGGCAGCACACTTCCCAGCACCTCTGATTACCTGTGCCCACCTGCCAGCCTCCCCCAACTCAGCCTCACCCAGTAGCAAGACTGCCCGGCCCTTCCAATCTATTTGGAAAGAACGTGGACTTACATTTAATTAAAAGTATCTACACAGAAACAAGATTAATTAAGTCTCTTTACCCAGGAGCCCTCTCTTTGTGTTCACTTAAATGAGGTTTTAAATGTTGTCTCAATGTTCTGTCTGGGCAAGATTTCTCCAGACAACACTTCGCATGGTTCTGAGGCTCCCGCGTAGCTGCCTGGAGATTATTTAGTGGTGCAAACAAGCCAAGGACAGTCTTCTCTCCCCTCATTCAGCTGAGTTCCAGGCAGGTGGGGACATTGGGCCACGGAAAGTGGAGTTTTATAATGAAATGGAGGGAAGTTCTCTCAGACAAGAGCTGCCTCCCAAGGCCACCTCTGGATGCAGAACAGGTGGCCGAGATGGTCTTTTGAGTCATGTTTATAGAGCGCCGCCCTGATCAAAGTTGTTCTGAAAGCAAGCATGGCCTCTCGAAGCTGACTGGCGGCGGCATCACCGCCTACAGGCAAGATGTCTCTTGCAGCCGGAGTTTTAGTACAGCCCAGCAAGGGAGTCGGGAGCCAGGCTGAGTGAGAACAAGCCCGATCACCTTTGCCATCCCTCAGGCTGCTTTCCTTTGCCCTAGTAGCTTAAAATTCATTTTCCAGAAAAGTGCCTGCAGCTGGGCCATTCTCAGGAGGTACCAGCGGAAAACTGGAGATGTGAAGTATACTACTGGGCATCTACCATCACGCAGAGGAAGCGTTTGAACCCCCCACGAGGCCAATAATTGGGCAGCACGCAGACAAGGGCAGACGCAGCCCTCACCACTACCTCAGTCCCATGACAAGTGTTCACTAATGCCCAGCCCTGAGGCCAAATGAAGGGCGTACATATTAGACCCCCAGCCTTGAATTCATCCTTGAATCGTCCTCATTAGGACAAAGGCCTCTACATAACCCAGGCCATTCCCGCCTCTGGGTTCTACTATGAAAACACAAAGGAGATTTCCCTCTATTGGGTCAGATGTGCCTTTTGTAGAGAAAAATTTAGATATTTGGTTTTATCTGTATTGTCCAGACTTGGATCATTATTAATTTCATTTGATAAGCATTTATTGAGCTTCAAAAGAAGTGTGAGGCATTGTGCTAGATGCTAACGTTAGGAGACCTGGTGAGTCAAAGGCCTTATTCTTGGGCTTAAGGAACTTACGGTCTCTAGAAAAGGTGAGCAGGCAGCATTATGGAGGAGCAGGGTAGGTGCTAGGACAGGACTCTGCCTCAGACCCTGTGGGAGCAGAGAAGAGGGGCATAAAATCTGGCCTGGGGTGCAGGATCTTGGGGAACTTCCCAGGAAGAGTGTACGTCAACCCTTAAGAGATGAGTGAGAAGGAAGTAATTCATTAGGTACTTCAAAAGGTTTTGTGAGGATCAAATGCAACAATTCCCAAGCCTAGCCTATGCCAGACTCTCCAGAAATCTGAATTTCCCTCCTTGCCTCCTGTTCTGTACGGTGAAATGCATAGCTGTAGTCAGATATGTTAGTTCCAAGCAATAGAACGGACTCTGGCAGATTTGGCAGAAAATGAATTTATTTAATAAAAGATGTCCAGTAGTTCCCAGTTATCAGGAAGGTCATCAGGAAAACCAGGCTTGGAAACGGGTGAGTATGCGGCCAAGGGCACCGGCAAAATGAAGCTGAGGAGACGCCTGGCCCTCCTCAGATGGCGCCAGCATCACCACCAGCGCCACCAGCCTCCGTGGCCCGGATTTCCCTTGTCCTGTGTCTTTGCCGCTGGGTGGATCAGCCTAAGTTTGGAGGACCAGACTGGCCCAGCCGGGGACATGTGCCTGCCCTGCTCGGAAAGCAAGTAGCTGGAATTGTCCCTTTTTTTTTTAGAAGAGCATGATCTGCCTCTCGCCAAGACTCAGATGGTGGGGACTTCCCATCCTACCAGCAAAGTACTCAGATGCCTCTGATCCCTCCCCGCAAAAAAGAAAAAGAAATGACAGGTGTCCGTCACAACCGTCCACCACCCATCCTCTCCTCCGCAGCAGTCTCCCTCTGCGCTGCCCACGGGAGGGCCCAATGGCAGGCATCTTCCCTGCGCTCGTGGTGGGGACACTCCCTGGGGAGGGTGGCCAGAGCCTGGACCCCTGGAGGACGGGATTCTCCAGCTCAGAGATTCTGCAGGCACATCTGCTGCTGTCACTGTTCCCCCTTCCCCAGCTCACTCCAGAGCCCCGGGCCCCCATTGATAGGTGAGCACAAGCCTCCTGTATTCAAAGATTAATCGGTGGGGGATTGGGAGATTTCTCTTCCATAACAATGGGCTTTTCCTCTTGTACTAATAGGATGCCAATTAGGATATTTACATTTTGGGTTCAACCTAAAGTTAGGCCCACTTTCCCAGAGGTGGGCCGGAGGGTAGAGCTCTCCTAACTGCGCTGTCAAGAGATTGGACGGCAGGGTGGTCCTAGGATAGCTGAGAATGAGCCCCTCCCTGGGACACTGGAAGGCTGGGGGAAATTCACATGAAGCTGAGTCCCCCCCATCACATTTTTTTCTGTTTGGTTCCAACTCCTTGTAGTGGCTTCAGACAGTGTCTTATTACCTATGCCAAATGCTGTTTCAGAAAAAAAATTAAAAGACACAGAGAAAGAAAAACTCTTAGACACAAAAAATCAGTTCTGTTTTAATTTATTTTCACTCTTCTCTTTATTGCCCCCACCGCCTCCTCGAGATCACATCTAATGTCACCCTCACCATCCCCTCCACTGGGCAGAGCCTGGACATCTGCCACTTGGTCTTGGTCACTGGTCCTGCCTGGACATGGTCACCTCCATTCTCACAACAGAAGGAAAGCGCCTGCCTGGTAGAGTGTGTTTAACTTTACACCAATAGTATTCTTAAAGCAAAGGGTCTCAGAGTCTCTTGGGGAACACATGATCTGGGCAGTGCTCGGTCCTCTTCCTGGACCCTCCGCAGAGGAGCCAGGGCATTTTCCAGCCTGTGCTAGAAGCTTGACAAACTCAGAAATTAAGGTGCATATTTCATGGGCAGGCACTTCATCAAGCACTGTGCTGTTGGCCTTGCTAATTGTTTCACGCCTGTGCCTCCTGCTTCCCGAGCCAGCCTGTGAACATCTTGAGGGTGTGGACCACAGCTTCCAATTCTCTGCGAAGTTCCAAGCATCATGGTGAGGGCTCAGTGCATATCAGCTGATTGGCTGAGCTCAGCATCATCCCCACCAACCTGACCCTCCTTCTGGGGCAGGGGTCTTTCTCCAGGGCATTTTCCACGGGGGAAAATCCAAGATTATGTCCCCATCTCAAAATCCTTATCTTAATCTCATCTGCAAAAAGACCCTTTTTTCAAATAAGGACCCATTCACAGTCTTCCACGATTAGGACCTGATATCTTTGGGGGTCACTATTCACCTCCTGCACCGCCCACCACCATCTCTTCTGATCTTGAACGAGTGTACAAATGTCCTAGATCAGACTCTCTGAGTCTTGCTTATCCCTCTGTGGTACAGGAACGATTTTATGCATCTGCTGGCTTCTTCACAGAGTGGTGGTGAGGACTGAGAGGTAATATATATATTGAAAGCATTTTCTGACCTGTAAAGCTCCACACAAATGCAAGACAATATTATTGCACTGGGAGAGTGGCAAGTTCAGCACCTGACGAAACTATCAGATTTTAAAACTTGTGAGGGAATAGGAAACCAATGTTATTCCAAAACCTCATTTACACCCCACACCAAAGCCTCCCACTCTCCCTACCTCGACTCTCTCCTGTGGCTCCAGGGATGTGATAGAGGCCTGTCTTGGGAGTGGCCTTGTGGCCTGAAAACAAAGCATTCCTCACAGCTTGCTCCCGAGTCCAATAAGCCAGAAGGAATTGGTAGAGAGATTTAACGATATGTATTTCAAGAAGAAGATGAAAATGTGTTTACTTTTAGGAGACGCAGTAAAAATGCATCAGCCCCACAATAAACTCTGCAGTGAAGATGCATAGAGGGGAGACATAATGTAGTCAGGGCAGTAATGTCTCATTTATAGGAAAATTTGCCTCCCACCCATGCCCTGTGCACAGCCTCTGAAAACCATGGGGTCTCACCCTTCCAGCTAACCTCCAGCCTCTGCAGGGAGCCTGTTGGCTCAAAGGCAGCTTGGCCCTTGGTCTCCCTTTGAGGTCCCTATAAGATATTCAGGCTGAAACAGTTTGCAGACCAATTACACTAGGGGTGGGAAACTACAGTCCCCAGACCCAATCTAGCTGGCTTCCTGTTCTTGTAATAAAGCTTTATTGGATCACAGCCATGCTGGTTTCACCTATGACTACTTTGGTGCTCTAATAGGAGAGTTCAGCAATTGCAAGTAAGATCGTATGGCCTGAAAGTCTAAAATATATATTTTTTGGCCTTTACAGAAAAAGTTTGCTGATGACTGGATGACACCATTAGGTTATAGGTTGTCTTTAGGCAAAACTGCCCATAAAGCTAATTACAGGACAACAGCTAATATTTTTTGAACTTTATTCTGTGCCATGCATGGTGCCATGCCCATAGGAATGTTACCCTATTTAAATTCTCACGAGTGGTCCTGTGAAGTAGGTAATACTAGTTGTTCGGATAGATGAGAAAGCTGAGGCTCAGGGAAGTAAAGCAACTTTCTCAAGGTTTCAACAGCTAGAAACCATTAGAATTGGGATTCACAGCCATGTCTGTGTGACTCCACGGCCCTAGCTCTGGCCGCCACTCTAGAGCATCTGGTTTCCAGGTGGGCAATTCTGAAACCCTCTTCGGGTCTTCAGCACCTTCCAGTTGTTTGGGATGTTATCTTCTGCATCTAATGTATCTGTATCTAATCCCCCATCATTAGCCTGCATACCATGTCCCCTCTGCTAACGAGTAGAGAAAGGGAGCTCTTCTGGTCCCACTCCTCCCCCTTCCCACCCTCTGGCCCCCACCCCTTGTCCATGTGCACCCTCCCCCTGGCTCAGCTGATTTTGCTCCACGTTTCTGCAAGACCCGTGTCTGGCCCTCTTCCCTGCCTGCCCCACTCTCTGACTGTTCTGGAGCCTCCAGTCTGTGCAGGGGGGACGTCAGAGCCATGGGAAGGGAGGCATTTGCATTCCACTTCCCCGGGGCTGTTCTGATCTTACCTGCCATTCTTCTGACAAATCCTTATCAGCAATGCCCATGGTGAAGTCTGTGGTGACTTTGTTCATTCTCATTAGCTCTGTACAGATTAGCTCTTCACAGCGCTTGGCTGGTTCATACCGATTCCTGATAAATGTTTGGACTGATTTTCCTGACTTAGGAGCGGCTGGAGACTGGGGCTGGGGTGAGGGTGAAGGGCCATGAGGAGAGGGGTGCTGGCGAGGGGAAGGAGAGACAATTGTGGCCAGGATTACATCTGGGCTCTGAAATATTCATCACACGCCTGCAAGAGCAGGGTCAGCACTCCTTCCCCAGGGACAGCTCCCTCCACCCAGGCAGCGCTTTGAAATGCACCAGCCCAGGCAGGCTGGGAGCGGCCGGAGAGGCTGCTGAGAGAAGGGGGCAGAGAAAGTTAAAAGGAAGGAAGAACAAACTGGCTAACTTGGGTTTTCCTGTCCTCCTTGGTCCCTCCTTTCTCACCTGCTCTTCAAGAACAGCTTTTTTTTTTTTTTTTTTTTTAATTTTTATTTATTTATTTATTTATTTTTGGCTGTGTTGGGTCTTCGTTTCTGTGCGAGGGCTTTCTCTAGTTGCGGCAAGTGGGGGCCGCTCTTCATCGCGGTGCGCGGGCCTCTCACTATCGCGGCCTCTCTTGTTGTGGAGCACAGGCTCCAGACGCGCAGGCTTCAGTAATTGTGGCTCACGGGCCCAGTTGCTCCGCGGCATGTGGGATCTTCCCAGACCAGGGCTCGAACCCGTGTCCCCTGCATTGGCAGGCAGATTCTCAACCACTGCACCACCAGGGAAGCCCAAGAACAGCTTTTGATGGCGGAATACTGATATTCCAGGTGGCTTCGCTGGGTCCTGTGCTGGGTTCCTCTTCTCCCTCACTGCTCCAAGAAACCTTCCCGAGAATTCCAGGCCATGCTCTTTTCCATGAGTTCCTCCAGCTCCCATCTTTGAGGACTTTAGACAGTCCTGGTAACAGTGTTTCATCACTATTTCCTGTATTTTCCCAACTGGACTGGAGTCTGCGTGAAGACTTACACTTGCCCTCCCCCGCTCCAAGTTCCTAGCACAGGAATGGGCACACAGTAGCTGTTTGAAACATCTTTGCTGAATTAGATATGCTCCCTTGGCAGGGTTGGCCAGCAGATACCACTACCTGTGCTGTACCAATGCAGGCATTGCTAAATGATTTCTACGCTCTTTCTTCCTAAACCTAGACGAAGAGTTCCAATTTTTCTCAACATGAGGCTCCAAGCAGCCACTTCTAATCAAATGGAATTAAGTAGGAGAGTTAAAAAAAGAACCAAAAAACATTTGCCATGCTGGTTCTCTGGTTTCCCCCTGTAAGTTCCTTGCAATCAGACACTACCTTTATATGCTAAGAACCTGGTAGTATGTCCCATATAAAATAGGTGTTCCACACATATTTGAAGATGAAATAGATGACCGTTCCCCTACCTAGACGTGAGTGTGCACTCTAAACCACCCCTGGACCTACAAAAGAAATCTATTCCACAACTTTCTGTAAGTATCTGGTCAAGGCTTAACCCTCTAAAAATTCTTTCGTACGTCTAACCCAAATCCTTCATGCTGCCGTATAAGTATATTCCTGGGCTTCTCTTCCATGGGAGATAAAGTCAGATGGTTTGACAGATGATATCCTTGCTCACTGCCCGTTGCCACTGCCCAGAAGTTTAAACTCTGGCACCCAGCGCCTCGTTCTAGAAAAGCCCAACTCATGTCAACCACATGCCTGCTCACTCCAGCCCGCCGGAAGATGACCTACACCCCGCAATCTTGAAGGCCCTCTCTTGTCGCAGCCAAGTTTACTCATTAGCCTTTTGCCAGATTTATCTTCTTCCTGGTAGCCTGCAGCGCTTTGATTTGTCCTCCTGTCACCAGGACTAATGTTGATGGCAGCACCCCCTGGGGGTGTCGGGCTCTCCAGCCTCCTGCCAGAGGCCTCAAGGAAAATGGATGAGCAACTGACCTGCAAAATAAATACCAGGCTTCCAGGTTCTGATAAAGATTAAATATTGGAGGAGTCATTTCAAATGAATATATAAAAGCACATGGAAGAAGCCTTTTAGACACCGACAGAGTGAAATACAGGCAAACAAAGAGAGATGTCTTCAGGAAAGTTCAGTGGCAGGGAAGTTGGAGGCTCAGAATGCAATCTGCCCACAAATACCCCAGCTGCAGGAAAGATTCCAAGACAGTCATCCCGCTTCCCTCCCCCTTCCTCACCCAGATCGTGAAGAAAAGAAAGTGCTAAGCTCCAAAAGCTGCTTGCCAGCATGATGCTGAAGTCAGTTCTGCTGACGCTGGCCCATCCAACGAAGGGAGAAGCCCCATTACTCAACACCATCTGCCTTGGGCATGGGGCAGCCAAGAGCCAGGATTACTGGCGGGGATGGGGCTCTGAGGCCCCAGAGAGGAGAGGTGCTGGGGAAGAGCAAGGTCAGGCATTGCCGAGACAGAACGAGGAGCCAGGAGAGAATCCAGATGACAGCAGATGGAGCCAGTGTTCCTTGAGCCTGGGGCAGAATATGGTTTCTGGTCAGAAACATGTGCAGAGTGATTGCACGTCCAGAAATCCCAGATTACCAGAATTCCATCTCTAGAATCAAACGTTGTGATTCTCTAGATCAAAGCTGGAAGGGAACAAGCAGGGAGATGGAATAAGCGGAGAGAGGCAGCCTCAATCTGCCTGGCGCCTACAGGGCCAGGCCCTTTACACCCATGTCCACTTCCTCCTCCTGACAGCCCTGGGAGATGGGCATCTGCGTCGACACCTTATGGAAAGGGGGCCGAGGCTGTGGGGATGGATGACCGCGAGGTGAGGTGCAGAGAGAAGGGGGCAGCTCGCTGCCTGAGCTCTCACTGCGTGGATTCTTTATCTAGTTCGGTGACTCCTGACAACCTGGCTGTGGGGACCACTGACCCCATTTTTACAGATTAGGCAACTGGGACTCAGTGAAGTCTAGAGTGTGCAGTTTCAAAGCAGAAGTCCCAACTGTGTCTGGCTCCAGATTCCATTCTCTTTCTAACAGGGATGATTTGTAGACAGCCTTAAGGGAATGAGGAGATATATTAAGTGTCACTGAGTTTTAGGTGGAGTTTCCCACTTGGTTTGAGCTATAGAAACTGAGCCTTGGGACTTCCCTGGTGGTCCAGTGGTTAAGAATCTGCCTTTCAATACAGGGGACTCGGGTTCGATCCCTGGTCAGGGAACTAAGATCTCACATGCCGCAGGGCAACTAAGCCCACTTGCCACCACTAGAGAGCCCACGCGCCGCAACTAGAGAGGAGCCCGTGTGCCGCAACTAAGACCCGACACAGCCAAAAATAAATAAATAAATAAATAAATATTAAAAAAAAAAAACAAAGAAACTGAGCCTTAAATGGGTTTGTATGCGGGGGACAAAAGTGGGGAATCAGCTCCCTCATCCTCTTTTTCAAGCAATGGCAACAGTCCAGCCAGCTTCCAGGGCTCTTGCTGTCCTGAGTAGTCACCGGGCTGCGGGACTGTAAGCCCAGTTTTTTGGCTCCTTGGCTCCACCCACAACACATGCCATGCCTCCCCACCCCCACCGGTCGCCCCTGGGTTGGACGGCTGCCTGCTGCCTTCAGAGAGCCAAGAGCCCGCTCTTGGGTCCCCGGTGGCCCTGCAGGGCTCGGGCAGGCCAGGTTACTGGCCTGGCAATCACAGGAGAGAAGGCCTATTGAGTCAGGGAAGAATGAAGTGTCCAGAACAATTCCCATTTCCTGGCCTTCACGCCCTCCATGTTACTGTGCAACTGTTTCCTTGGGCACCAGGGCAATTTAGCAAGTGTATTTTGCATCAGTCCAGCAATTTCTGATATTAACTCTCCCAGGGCTTTCTCGGGGCTGCCTCTCCTGCATGGACATCACCTCTCTTGGCTGCAAGGGTCAGCAGCGGGCGTCACCGGGGGCCAGCCCTGCTTCCCTGGAAGACAGACCCGCTCCAAGCTGGACTCTCTTAGAGCAAGGCCTCGTGGCTCTTACGGCTGGCTGGGACCTTTGATGATATACTTGCATTACTTCCAAGCACTGTGACAGCAGATATGATCGGGCCCATTTTACAAAGGCAGAAGCTGAGTCGCACAAAGCATACTTGACCGGCCCCATTGGATGCTGCCTACTGATTTCCACGTCTGCCTTTGGTTTTCATTCCCCCATTCTTCTTCCCATCTCCCCTAAGCGATAAAGCAAAACTACCCCCATTTTTCTCCATGCTTTGGCCTAAGGTGATATTCAAAATATTTAGCACCCTCTAAGGCTAGGGCACCAAACACGAAGAACAAATGCGTTAGGGCCCAGCATGGTCTTGAAAGCCCCCTGTTGCGCCAGGTTAACCCTTTAGTGTCTACAACTGAAATTAACATCATATGGTATATCGGCTATACCTCAGTACGATAAAATAAAAACGGGAAGGGCTTCCCTGGTGGCGCAGTGGTTGAGAATCCGCCTGCCAGTGCAGGGGACACGGGTTCGAGCCCTGGTCTGGGAAGATCCCACATGCCGTGGAGCAACTAGGCCCGTGAGCCACAACTACTGAGCCTGCGCGTCTGGAGCCTGTGCTCCGCAACAAGAGAGGCCGCGATAGTGAGAGGCCCGTGCACCGCGATGAAGAGTGGCCCCCACTTGCCACAACTAGAGAAAGCCCTCGCACAGAAGTGAAGACCCAACGCAGTCAAAAATAAATATAAATTAATTAATTAATTTAAAAAAAAATGTACTTAAAAAAAAAATTGTATGTTTAAAAAATAAATAAATAAAATAAAAAAAAAAATAAAAACGGGAAAAAAAAGACCCTTAGCGTGTACCCTTTCAAGGCCCATGGGTTTTTTGTGTTTTTTTAAAAATAAATTTATTTATTTATTTATGGCTGCTTTGGGTCTTCATTGCTGCATGTGGGCTTTCTCTATTTGCAGTGAGTGGGGCTACTCTTCATTGCGGTGCTCAGGCTTCTTGCTGCGGTGGCTTCTCTTGTTACGGAGCACGGGCTCTAGGAGCGCGGGCTTCAGTAGTTGCGCACATGGGCTTAGTTGCTGCTCGGCATGTGGGATCTTCCTGGTCCAGGGCTCGAACCCGAGTCCCCTGCATTGGCAGACAGATTCTTAACCACTGCGCCACCAGGGAAGCCCGGCCCATGGGGTTTTAAGGGAGAGACCAGAGCAAGAGAAGTGGGTGAGGACCTCAGGGCAGTGAGTCGTATGTATTTCAATGTTTGATCAACTCCCACAGTCCTACTGCTGCAGTATCAGCCCCACCTGTGAACGCTAATACTCCAGCATTCAATTTCAAACATGCCTTCCCCACCCTCTCTCCCTCTCCTTCTCTCCACCCCCCCTTCCCCGCTTCATCCACCCTTTCTCTTTCTTTCCTTTAAATATAAAGACAAAAGGGACTTCCCTGGTGGCGCAGTGTTAATAACCCGCCTGCCAATGCAGGTGACACGGGTTCGAGCCCCGGTCCGGGAAGATCCCACATGCCACGGAGCAACTAAGCCTGTGCGCCACAACTACTGAGCCTGTGCTCTAGAGACCGCGAGCCACAACTACTGAGCCCACGTGCCACAACTACTGAACCCGCGTGCCTAGAGCCCGTGCTCCGCAACAAGAGAAGCCACCGCAATGAGAAGCCTGTGCACCGCAACGAAGAGTAGCCCCCACTTGCCACAACTAGAGAAAGCCCGTGCGCAGCAACAAAGACCCAACGCAGCCATAGATAAATAAATTTTAAAATTTTATTTTAAAATAAATAAATATAAAGACGAAAGAAATAGGAGGATTCCTTCCAATAATTTGAGATCCCTTGCACAGGATGAGGACATGCCAGGATTTGCAGATGAACAAAAGGGAAAGTTAGAAGAGGCTGAAAATTACTGCATGCCTATTAAAAATCAGCCAGGCTCAAGCAGTCCTGACTAGCAGACAGGGCCTGTAGCTCCAGGGAAGTGGTACTTAACGGAATTTGCAATTAAGAGAAGCTTGGAGCCCTGCCACAGACCGCTTTCCTTGCCTTTTTTTTTTTTTTAATATTATTTAAAAAAGAATCACAACGCAGGGACCTAAATGGAAGATGACAATAATGTAAGGTGACAGATGCCAGTCTGGCAGAAAACACCAGGAAGACCAAGCTACTTACCTGTAGCTTGCCACATGCTCGGCTCTCCATCTTGGTCTGGGAGGCAGAGTCTTGGTGGCTGTCCAGGGACAGCTGTCCAAATTCCCAAGAACTGGGCTCCGCATCCAGGTCCCTCCAGCTCGTCCCGGGTAAACACGGGCATCTGCAGGCGGGAGACCCAGCCCCGGCGGGCACGCCTGCTTCAGAAACCCGGCCCACCCAGCTGTCCAGCAGGGGTGGGAGCTGCCGCCTCCCACACCAGCCTTTCCAGGGACTTGGCAGCCCCGTCTGCCAGCAGCCACATAAATCTTTAAAGAAGGTTCATTTCTGTTTTCAGAAGCAATTGACACAGGGGCCTAGGAGGGACGGTTTGTAGCTAAGGGCTGGGAAACTCAGGAGAAAGAGGGGCTGCTTCTGAGCACTGGTTTTACGAGTCAACAGTCACTCTCTGAGGGATTTCCAACTTGCTGTGCATCAGAATAATTTGGGATGCTTTATAGAATTATAGATTCCTAGCACCCAGTTTCAGATATCTGGATTCAGAGGAGCCTGGTTAGGGCCTGTGGAGCTGTGTGTGCTTTTTTTCGAAACTCCTAAAATGACTCTGATGTGCAGGCAGGTTTGAGAACCAGTGGACCATATGACAGGATTTGGAGGCCTTCTCCCCCTAAGAGGCCCCCATTTAGGGGTGCTGCCTCAGCTGCCTTAGTGCCTCCTTCTCTGGGATAACACTTGGTTAAGGTGGAGGTACTATGACACCTTGATTAGCCTTCTAGATCTTTTCCACAGTGGCTTCTAACTGAAGCTGCCATTGCTGGGGAAAGGGGTGTGTGCGTGTGTGTGTGTGTGTGTGTGTGTGTGTGTGTGTGTGTAGTGTGTATATCAGGGGGAGGATATCAACCACAAGGGATGGAGCAGGAAACTGACACAAGGTTGTCTCCCATCGCCGTGGGGCACCCTGGCCTCCCTGACATGATTCATTGTCACTTTTTAGCCCCAGTTTGATCACCTGCCCAAGACTTGATGATTGTCTCCCTCTGGAGCATGACCAGTCACTTCCCTGTTACCAATTTTTAAAACTTAATCCCAGTCATAGCATCATAGAGCACTTTATGGTTTGCAAAGTAGTTTGCACATGCATCATTTCATTTCCTCTTTATGGCATCTGCTACAGACAGAATGTGTCCCACCCCCAAATTCATCTTTTGAGGTCCCAACCCCAAATGTGATGGTATTAGAGGTGGGGGATTTGGGAAGTGATTAGGTCATGAAGGTTGAGCCCTCAGGAATGGGATTAGTGCCCTTTTATAAAAAGAGGCCCCAGGAGCTCCCAGACCCCTCCTGCCACGTGAGGACACAGCCAAAGGACTCCATCTATGAATCTGGAAGTGGGCCATCACCACAAGGAATCTGCCGGCACCTTGATCTGGAAGACTTCCAGCCTCCAGAATTGGGAGAAATACTTCTGTTGTTTATAAGCTACCCAGTCCGTGGTATTTTGTTATATCAGCCCAGACAGACTAAGACAGCCACTCTTAGGCAGCTGGCTTATCTCAGGCAGGAAACAGGTTCAGATAGGACAAGGGACTTGCCCCAGGCACATGACTGGTATGGATGAGGCAGAAGGAGGCCTCACTTTAAATGCTGTGTCCTCTCCAAAGACATTTGTAGGCGTTCAGTGAGCTGGGCTCAGGACACCAGCACTCTGCCGGCCAAAGACGCTGGGTTTATCAGGGTTGGAGGTTGGCATCTCTACCCCTAAATAACCAGAGTAAGATCTTACATCTTCTCTCAAGAAGACACCAATCACAGGAGCGTTCAGCTCTTGCCTTGTTCAGAGGAGAGTGGGCTCTTGTCAGGATCTGTAGCCTTTAACAAGATTCTCTGCTTGTCTTTTTGGGGCCTGAAACCATGGGGTGCATAGGGCCACTCTGGCGAAGTGATGTCTCTCAGGCAGTGGAGATGACACAGGTTCAGGGTCAGGTTGGAGGCTGCCTCCTGCTCCATGATTATGGCCAGGTGGGGCCAGAGCTCACGTGCAAGCACGCACACGTGCACACACACACGTGCACACACACACACACACACACACCAGGTCTCTAGAGCTCAGGGACAAGAGCTCACCCCTCACCATGCAGGAGACTCTACAAAGGCAAAGATGCAGCTCACCTCCCAGGCAGATGCTCAAAGAGACTCGGGTTGCGGACTGCATGTCCCAGGCATGGGGTCATCGTCCTGGACTTGCTGCAGGAGATTGGCGAAAACATGGTGCAGCTGGCTCCCCCGGGAATTAGGGGTCCTGGATTCCAAACCACCTCTGTGCCTAGTGAGCTGCGCGACCTTGCAGTAGCTGCCTACCCACTTTTTGCTCAGCGTTCTCAACTGGAAAATGTAGATGAAACAGCCTTTCAGGGCCAATGCAGTGAGTCCGTGGTGTGTTGAAATCTCTTAAAAATAACAGCTCACATTTACCGGCTCTGTGTGCTAAGTGCTTTGTGCCCATCCTCTCACTGAAGGCTCGTAATGAGGAGCAGCTTTTATTAACCCTAGTGAGTAAGTAGAAAACAGGTAAAGAGAGGTTAAGTCACTGACAACATCAAATGACTGTCAAAGGGCCGAGTGGGGCTTGAGAGTTTTAGGTCTTGCTTAACCGCCTACTGTACTTTTTCAAACAGCTTACGAAAAGTATTTATTATTTTTTTCTTTTCAAAACAATATTCCACTTCACAGAAATGAAATTAGTTTAGGTAAGAAGCAGCAAACTTGTAATATAATTGCATTCAATGCTACCATTCAACCAGGACCGTCTCATACATGATTGTTTGCTAAGATTTTGTTCCAAAAGCTCTTCTCTCAGATTCTATAGTGGATGCTTTTTGCTTTTACTAACCAGCGGCCGTTCAGAAGGCTTTCTTTGGGGGAAAAGAAATCCACTTTCTCTCTGGGGAATCACTCCTACCCCTGCCTTGGATGTAGTTGGCTCCATGGGGTGGGTATGTCAGGTAACCCTGGAATGGTCAGTCATTTCCCTGGCCACAGTGATGGTTTTGGAGATGTTCCTGTGACCTGGACAGATCCAATGAGTCACAAGACATTCAAATGTAATTTTTTTTTTTAAGGGGCCTGTTGAGAACTCTTTTCTCTCTGTGTGTGACATTGGACTTGGCCTGGCTGGACGTGGGCTTAGAACTGAGGCCAGTCATATTGCCACAACCTCAGCCCTGCCTGAGAAAGAAGCTGACATAAAAAAAGAGAGCAGAGCTAGTGGATGGAAATGTCATACACCCCCATAGCCAGCTTCTCCTGAAAATCTAGGTCTATCCACTGGTATTTGCAGTTACATATGCCAATAAAATCCTCTCTTGATTTTAAGCCTGTTGGAGTCTTGCGGTCTATCACTTACAACCTGAAGAGTCCTAATTGACCAAGAAAAAGCAGTTACAGGAGTCAAGAAGCCCAATTATCTGGCTTCAGCCCCCATCCTGGTTGGAGGTGACGCACTTCCGTTCTAGAAAAGACCACAATCTGCCTGGCATTTCTGGGGATCCCTGATCCTCTGAACTGAGGGGTGCCTGGGCTTTACCTGATAATCAAGGCTGCTTCTGGGGCCAGTGGAACAACTGGGCTAAATGGTACAAAAGCCCAAGAGTTGGTGGTAAGAGCAGATGGTGAGACATGTCATTGCTGCCCTGGGGAAGGGGGTGGTAGTGAGTCTGCAGCAGTGCCCTCCTCTCCCATCAAGCCACTGCTGGGAAAGTCTAAGGACTGGGGAACACTTCTGGAAGGAAAATTAAAATTCATAAATGTATAAGCCAATGTAAATTCATTGTGCCCCTCCCACCCCACCATTCCATTTATTGAAGTCCTAACCCCTAATACCTCAGAATCTGACTGCATTTGGATTTAGGGCCTTTAAAGAGGTTTTTATGGTAAAATGAGGTCATATGGGTGGGCCCTAGTCCAATATGACTGATGTCCTTAGGAGAAAAGGGGATTAGGACACACACACACACACACACACACAGGAAAACCATGTGAGGACACAGAAGAAGGCAGCTATCTACAAACAAAGAAGAGAGGCCTCAGAAGAAACAGACCCTGCAGACACCTTGATCTTGGACTTCCAGCCAAACCCCCTGCTCCTCTGCAACCCTCCACCCCCAGTCTATAATATTTTGTTATAGCAGCCTTAGCAAACTAATACAATGTATAAAGTAAATCACATAATAGCTATATAAATAGGAAAATAGATATATACTTTTAAATATAGATGCGTATACATGTGTATATGTGTGTATCTGTATCCATACATCTAGGACTCTATCTCCTCTGCATATGTATGTGTACTCTTGCATGAAACCTCCATTGCTTCTCCATGGTCACAGCACAGGATCTTAATCCCAGAATTGGGGGCTCTCCTTTCCTTCTCAGTTTCCACCACTCCAGCACTCTCCTTGCACAGCTTCACCGTCACCCCACTCGTGGCCATCTCCCAGACGGGTCACCCTCGTGGCACAACTGTCCCCAGCCGGAAGCGCCCGGTCTCAACCTGCCCACCCGATGAACTTCTGCTCACCCCGCCAGGCTGCAGAAGATTTCATCAGCTTTCCGAGAGAACCTGAGTCACTTCCTCCTCTGCGCTCTCCCGGCATCTGGCACACACCTCTATTAAGACATTGATTCCATTGTGCGGTAGTAATTCGTGTATCGGTTTGTCTCCCCGCAACAGCCTGCAAGTTCCTTAAGGAAGGAGCTGGTTCCTTGTCATCTTGGTAGGCAGGCGGGTTTTGTGTGAGGGAGGGGATGTCCCCGCCTCCCCGGGCAGCCTGCCTGTGGGGTGAGCTGTGGGAGTCAGCCCAGGAGCCAGCGTTGTTTTCTTCCTCCCCCTCTAGAGGAGGATCAAAGGCACAATTCAGTGCGCTCCACCCTGAGGGGCGCCCCGCCCATGGGACAAACAAAAGCCTGGGGTTCGACGACAGGGACGGCAGCGGAGAGAGAATTGCAGGAGCTCTCGACAGCAAATCAGGCATTTAGAGCCAAGCGCTGTGGCTTTCGGAGATTAAATGCATTATAGATTTGCTAAACGCGAGGCAAGCGAAAGAAAAGGTAGACAGATCATTGCTACCCTTCAGGCAGCCGGGGTGGGCCGGCGGGGGGCGCGCAATCACGCCGGCATGAACGCGAGACACGCGGGCTTAATTTTTCATTTGCAATCAAGGCCACGTCCCCCCTTCTCGTAGTTTCAGAAACACCGGGCCTTCCTCGGGCTCTTTTCACAGGCCGAATTGCCGAGAGAAGGGAAAATTATCCAGAGATAATGGTGCTGATTACGGGACAGCAAGTGGCTGGAAGTGCAGCCGGCGCTTACAGATGAGGAGAGGCGCGGGCCGGCCGAGGATGCGCAGGGCGGGGGATGCTCGGGGCGGGGATGCTGGGCGGCCCGGTCGTGTATCTTGGCGAGCTCGCGGGTCCCAGCGCTCCTGCCCTGACTGAACTGCAGCCGGGGGTCTCGTGTCTCTTCCTTGAATGCGGACACGTTTAGGCTTCTTGGAAAGTTCTTTTTTTCCTCCAGTTCATACCCACCCTTCTTTTAATCCAAAAAAAGGAGCAAAGAATGGTCTGTAATGCAGAGAATTCAGAGAAGGCAGAGCGCTTGGGATTACAGCAGGCCGGATCATGGGAGCCAGATTCAGGGAGTCAGAGGGCCTGGGTTCTGGTCCCTGCACCTGCCACAGGTGCACCTTCATGCATCTGGGGCAAGTGCCCCTCTGGACCCATGGCCTGCTCCTCAGAAGCAGGTGTAGGATCAAGTGAGCATCGCTGTTCTATGCTTCACAGCTGGAGGGAAAACGTCTTTATACTCCCGAAGAAATATCAGAAGGAGACTGGGTGGTTCTCAATCTCTTCTGAAAAGGAGACTTAAGAAAATTAACTTGAGTTGCAGCTGAGGGACTCAGGCTAGACCTGAAAAAAGAATTACCAATAGAGGGGAGTTGTTAAAACGTGAAACTGAGGCTTCCCTGGTGGCGCAGCGGTTGAGAATCTGCCTGCCAATGCAGGGGACACGGGTTCGAGCCCTGGTCTGGGAAGATCCCACATGCCGCGAAGCAACTAGGCCCGTGAGCCACAACTATTGAGCCTGCGCGTCTGGAGCCTGTGCTCCGCAACAAGAGAGGCCACAATAATGAGAGGCCCGCGCACCGCGATGAAGAGTGGCCCCCGCTCGCCGCAACTGGAGAAAGCCCTCGCACAGAAACGAAGACCCAACACAGCCAAAAATAAAATTAATTAATTAATTAATTAAAAAAAAAAAAAAACAAGCATGAAACTGGATACTACAGGAAGTTTCAAAACTTCCTTTTTTTGTAGAATTTTCTAGAATCGCAGAGTGGGCTAGACTCTGAATGTGCCTTTCGGAGGTGGCGGTGAATCTATCTGTGAAGTTCCTCTACCGCCTGGGCCCACCTCCGGACACTCTTGGAATACTGTTTCAGTATCCCTCCATTCAGACCTAGCAGGTGGGTGCTTTATCCTAAAATAAGCACACAGAAGTTTGGTGGCCTTGCCAGGGTCACCGCTGGCCAGACATGGGAGTTGAATCTGAACCCGAGTCTGACTGGTTTCAAATGTCTCTCTCCTCCCAAGGCCCACGTCCTCTCTTGCTAGAAAGAGGCAGCGGAGAAGGTGGGTAGCGAAGGCTCTGAGGGCATTTCTATGCAGCCTCAGATGGGAACCAACGTAAGGCTGAGCGCCTCTCCCCTGCGGTCTTGCCCTGCCTTGCCATTGACAACCAGGGAAGGTGTTCCGGAGGGTGGCTTCCAGGATTGCAAGTGTTGTCTTCTGCTGCCTGCGTTCCCTGACCTCCTGGGTCCTTGGCCCCTTTTACAGCTGCCACGGTGAATGGCTGGGCCAGTGGAAGGAGGCTTCTTACCTCCATTGGCCAGGGACAGAGCTCTGGGCAGGAGAGGGCGCTGGGCACGGGCTCCTCTGCTCTCTGCAGCGGAAGCTGGGCGGCTGCTGCCTCCTCCAAAGTCTGGGATGTCACTCAAACTTCAAATGCAAACCACCCTTCACAAAGGGAACCGGTGGAAGGGTGGGGACGCCTCAGGGCTGCACCACCCCCATTCCTGCCACAGGCAGGATGCTGGCTCGAAAGCCTTTCCCAGGTCCAAGGGCCGTGAAGTCAGTTGTGTCACCCTCGGTTTTGAAGGGGTGCAAACCCATCACGAGTCCTCTAGAGGCAGGGGCCTGTCCTTGTCCTATCATCTAAGATACTGGATGTTTGTATTTCTTTCCCCAAGAAAATGTAAGTTTCATGAGAGCAGGAACTTCATTTTTTTCTTAACTTCTGTCTCCCCAACACCTAGAAGAGTGCCGGGCACATAGTAGGTCTCAATAAAAATTGTTGGGTGGAGGAATAAACTAGCAGCATTATCATTCCACCCCACTCCCATTTCACAGATGATGAAACTGAGGTAGAGTTGGGTTAATTAACTCACGATCCCTCCTAGCCTTGGGCTTTTAGGGAAGGCATGCTCACCAACTCAGTACTCCCGGGAAGTTCTTCTGCTAGTCTGACTTGCTTCCCTCCTAATTGAAGGAGGGCCCATTGCCAGCAGTGAAGACCAGCTGAGGAGCACATTCATGGGGGGCCCCTCTTTAGGTGAAGAGAACGGTTTCAGGTGAGGCTGCCATCGTGGAGGGAAGGTCCTCAAGCCCCATATCCACATGGTTGGTTGTCACAGGAGCTGTACATCTGTCTGTTAATGCGAGGAAGGGGAGAGAGACTTTAAGTGACTTCAGCTATAGATCTCACAATTACTCTCCCTCTCTCTAATTTGGATGTTAATGTATTAGCTACAGCTTTGCCTTCTAGGCTAGAAATTGTTTTCCGGCCTCCCCCGGCCTGAAATTATACATCCAGATAGAGTAGTGTTCATTAAAGTAAGATTAGGAGAGGATAATATGTGAGAGGTATGTAATCTTTTGCAAATGGTTAGTAAATTGGAACTACCCCAATTACAATCTTGTTCATCACACAGGGCTGAATTACTCTGCCTGGGACGGGAGTCTCAGCCACAGCTCTGCTCGGCTCACATTTCATAAATATTGTAGACACATGATATTCTCAACCATCTGCTTCGCTGGTCGCCGAACACATTTTCTGACTTTCTGGTTGACTGCAGAGAGTGGCAGGAGTGAGGTGGCCATCATGCCAGCCGGCCTCAAAGCCCAGCTAGGCCGGCCTTCATGGAGGACTCTGCCCACGCCATGTGCCTCGGGCACCTTCCCCCAGGCCGTGCCAACCCCGCCGGCCTCCTCTTCTAAGGGGACACACCCGCACTAATGCCTCCTGTGGCTCCCAAGTTCTCACCCAGCAGGGACCCGTGTGCAGTGGGGCTATGCTGGCGGGGATCATCTCTAGAAGGGGTGGGCAAGGCTGATGGAGCTGACTTAGAGAATAGCCCAGGGTTCTGTGGGGTCTAGGCAACGCCCTGGTCATCTGAAGTTCTGCCTCTGCCTTGCAGGGCAGACGGTCTGTAACAGGGAGCAACGCACCCACGGTTCTCACAGGCTGTCTGTTCAGCATCAAGGCTGGGTCTGTCTCTTCCTCTCACCCCTTTGCTTCTGGCCAGAGCTGTTCCTTGTGATCACTTTGTGTCCCTAAAATACTATGTCTTTCAAAGAGGCAGTGAAATGTTGTAATTAAGAGTGAGGATCTGGCATTGGAGTGTCTGGATTTAAATCCTGCTCCGTTATTGACCAGGTGTGATCCTGAGTACATAGTTTAATCACTCTGTGTCCAGGTTTCTCCATCTGTAAAATGGGTATAATAATAATAACCTATCTCAGAGGATGGTGGTGAGTTAATATTTAGAACAGTACCTGGCATACAGTAAGTGCTCAACAAACTTTAGCTATTATGTTATTGCAAAGGTATTTTGAATCTCTTCCTCAGATCTCAGCATCCCCCACAAAGAACATGCAGAGTGCTTGTGCTAGAAGTAAACTCCAGGCAGGAAGGAACCAGACAAAGAGAAAAGGCTGGATCCTTTTAGGTTAACAGCGCACCGGGCAGCACATTTTGCAGAGCTTATTTCATTCTATCCTCACAGATCTTGAAGCATGTATATTATTATGCCCATTGTACAGATGAGGAGGTGAGGCTCAAAGAATTTTAAAAAGCAGATTTCTTGTTGCTGCCTTGTTTAAAACTTTCAGTTTACCTTTTGCTTTATAATAAATCCCCAAATTCTTTTTTTTTTTAAACCTTTTTCTTATTTATTTATTTATTTATTTATTTATTTATTTATTTTTGGCTGTGTTGGGTCTTCGTTTCTGTGCGAGGGCTTTCTCTAGTTGTGGCAAGTGGGGGCCACTCTTCATCGCGGTGCGCGGGCCTCTCACTATCGCGGCCTCTCTTGTTGCGGAGCACAGGCTCCAGATGCTTAGGCTCAGTAGTTGTGGCTCACGGGCCTAGTTGCTCCGCGGCATGTGGGATCTTCCCAGACTAGGGCTCGAACCCATGTCCCCTGCATTGGCAGGCAGACTCTCAACCACTGAGCCACCAGGGAAGCCCAATTCCCAAATTCTTCACTTGATCTTAGCCAAAAGGCAGAGAAGCCATCCCAAATTCTTGAATGGCTTATAAAATCCTCCATAGTCTTGTTCTCACACACCTCCTCGTTCACCCTTTGCTCACGCCTGGTCTTATCACCTCACCAACCTGTTCTTTGTCCATGTCATGCATCCTCCTGCTTCAGGGCCTTTGCACATGCTGTTTCTTCTGCCTGGGCTTGACCTCCCCTTCCCTTTTTGCCCAAATAGTTTCTATTCATCGCTCAGGTCTCAACCTGCACATCTAAAGAGAAGCCTTCCTGGAGTCCCCCAGACTTGGTAAGGCTCCAGTAATGTATGCTTTGATAACAACCCTTGTGTCTCCTTCATTAAATCTCTTACAACTGTGACTAAACACTCAACTGTGTGTGTGTTTTCTGTCTTATTAGAGTGCAAGACTCATAGACAGAGTCTGTGTTAGTCAGGAGAGGCTGGGCTAAGCAGTGGAAACATAAATTCCAAATCTCACATTTGTCTCTCCTGCTACATGCCCCATGTAGGACAGCAAAATCCTCTACTCCACCTGGTCACTCAGGGATCCAGGTCATTGGAGGCTTCAGCGCCTTGTGGCTGCACCATCTGGAACACCAAGGCTCCTTGGAGGCTGCAGTAGGGGAAGAGAAAGACTGGAGAATCAGGTGTGAGCAGGGAAATCGTGGGCTCAGCCCCAGATGATGGGCATCCCTTCTGCTCCCTTTCACATTGTCTGCCCAGCTGCTAGGAGGCTGGGATGTATAGGGGAACAAGTGAAATATTTGCTCTGCCACAGGGACCTGGTCCAGCTTGTTCGCTTGTAGTGTTTTCCATGCCTAGCACATTGCTTGGCACATAGTAGCAGCCCCCCACCCAAATATCTGCTGAATGAATGGGGGTGTCATTGGGTGTAGGTCGAGAGTCTCCCAGTGAGTGCACTGTGGAGGAGCTGGCTTTGGACCGTGATCCTCCCAGGTTCAAAACCTTTGGCCTCTGCACCGTACCGCGTCTTCCCAGGTTTTTGGCGTGCTTCTTTTCTCAGAATATAGAGAACAGAATATCATGCATTTAGGCCCTAATAGATTTGTTTTTCCTGATGAAAGTGATGAAAGTTGCATGTCCTCCAATCAGCTTTGCAATTAGCCATTCAGCCACTCACCCAACACAAGTGGCAGTTCAAATTCAGCGAACGTTTCCTAAGTGCCTGCTATGTACCAGGCGTGTCACCTCGGCTAGTGTGCAGGAAAGCCTGGCGAGGTGAGCCCTGCTTCCTACTTTCCCAATGAAGCTACTAACACTCCATAGTGAGTGGGACCTGGATTTAAATGCGGGTTTGCTGGCTTTAAGACCAGCGCCCTTTCCCCTGTAGCAGCCAGGGGCTCTCATACTAGAGCAGGCATCAGAATTGCCTGGAGGACTCCCTGACATACGGAGGGCTAGGCCCCATTCCCAGTTTTCAGTTCAATAGATATGGGCGGGGCCTGAGAATCTGCATTTTTAATGAGCTCCAGGTGACACCCTGCTGTAGGGTCTGTTCCCACCATTGGAGACCCTCTGGCCTGCAGTGTGCTGCCTGGTGGTGAGGGGCAAGCGCCCTTCCCTCATGAACTTGGCTCAGGGGTCCTGGCTGGGGGAGGTGGGGACTGGCAGCACAGCCCCTGGGTGGCTGGTATTTGGTCCTTGTCTGTGAGGTTGCCTGCGATCCACGCGTATAAAACCAGGGGGTCGGGCCGCGAGCTCTGAGGTGTTCTGCAGATCGGACACTCTGCATTCCGTGATTGGATGAACTCAACCAGAGCTGCAGAGTCCATTTAAGTCTCTTCCTAGGTGGGCAGTGCTACAGACGGAAAATTGTGTAACAGTAAACGCCCAGGGAAGTCAAGGAGTTCTGGGGGAGTCATTGTGTGCTTGGGCGTACCCTGGGGCTCTGGGGAATCCAGGACGAGTGTGGGATGTGACCCGACTGTGCGAGGCACCAACAGCCTGCTGTGGCGACAAGACACATGCTTGAAACCAGGGGAGGAAAATGTGTCAGCGTATAACCGGGTGCTAATTGGCGCGAGTCTGTTGAGGGGCTCCAGGCAGGGTTTGGGAAGCCCCAGGGAGGGGTCTAGAATTTTGACAATAACCTATAACTACCATTTGTGAGGCAGCATGGCGTTTACCTCCGTGGTCCCCACAGCCTGGTGGTAGGTGGGGATTTTAAGGATGAAGAAAGAGACTCAGAGTCTTGCCCATAGTCAACTTTTATGAAGTGAAGAAGTTGGTAGTTGAACCCGGCTCTACTGATAACAAAGCCCACGTTCTTTGAAACACTGGGCCGGGGAGCCAGAGCGATTGTGCAAGTGAGGGGGGGTCTGAGTAGGCTGGGTGGGTGAGGTGTACGCTGACTTGGTAGACCCCCAAAGCCTCCCTGGGGTCCCTGAGTATGATGGGAAGCTCAGGATCGTGGAATGGCTGCAAGAAGTGTTCTGTGTTGCTAACTTTGTTGTCCAGGGATGTCCATGGGGAGGGGCCGGGGCCCAGACGGAGCAGTGCACGCAGCAGCTGAGGTACTCAGGATCCTGGAGGCTCTCGGTTTCCACCACTTCTCTCCAGGCCGCTTCTCTTATACAGCATCTTTGTGAGGATTGGAAAAAAGGCGCGCCTTCCTCCAAGCAGATGCAACTGGGCATCAAGTTCCCAAGTTTCACTAGCAGAGGCTGGGCTGGATCTCTGACCCCCGCACCCGCCTGATCTGATACTGTGGTCAAGTGAACGATCTCTACAACTGTATCTGGGAGACTTGCTTCCCTCCCACTACACATGCGCACGTGCACACACACACACACACACACACTCACACGTGGACCCGACACCCTCTCCTTGCCCAGGGAATTCACTTTCCCGGGGTTGGGGGGAGAGACTGGAAACCTGTGTGACTTGAAGCGCTTCATCCCTCTTTTCCCGCGGTCTTTCTAACCGAATCTCTTCTAAGAGGGGCTGCTGGCTGGGCTGGGAGCTGCCCTGAGAATAAAATCCACAAGGTCAGGGAGAAGTAGAGCAGAAAGCAGCGATGTTATATCTGACTTTAAGGCTGGAGTAACAAAGAAGATAGGGTGGAGAGGCACCGTCAAGGGCAGACAAGGCTTTCGAGGAGCCCCCTCCCCCCATCAAACTGTTAACACGCAATGCAATGCTCAAGTCTTTATTAGAAAAAAGAAAAGAAAAGAAAAAGGTAGCAGCAGCTGAAGAGTGCGTGCCAGCAAGAGGGGAAAGAGGGGAGAGCCACACTGAAATCAATACTGGCCAGGACAAGCATTATCCCATGTGGAACACCTCAAGCCTCTGCCTAGAAAATTTGATTGGATCTTCAGAAAAACCTATTAGTGTGTTGTCAGGACAACACAGGTGATAACTGACCAGCTCTCTTCAATCGATGCTCTTTACTTGTGGAGCTCCTGATTTTTTAACAGCATAATTGTTTTTTTAATAACCGGCTGGCTCACGTACTCCGGCAAGCGGGGAGTCAAAGTCAGACTCCCAACTTAAAATATAGAGAAAACTGATGCTCCAGCCACTTCTTCTTAATCACACAATTACTTTATGGAGCGCCAGGGACGGAAGACTGTGGCGGGGGTGAGGCTTTCTTCGGCTAAGCCAAGTTGTTCATAAAAGTCACAGAAGTAATTACACAAGTCAAAATTATTTACTACATGACATCCATTCTTCACAAAGGAGCCTTTATTTATTTTTCAAGAAAAATGGCAAAAACGGGATGATTTCAGCATGGCAAGGATACCATAAAGCAACAGTGGAATTCGTTGTCAATTACAACACCTTTTTAATTTTCAACTCAAGAGCTGACAACACATTTTATTTGGGGTTTTAAACGCACTATACCAACAGCAGTACTTTACCGTGCTTCAGACCTTAGATGTCAAAGTACTTCACAAACAAGTAACTGGAAACATTTTGGGGTGGAGGCTCATTATAGCTGGAGAGAAGGGCCCACAGTGGAAGCGATTTGCCCAAGGTCACGGGCTGAATCAGAGGCACGGCTGGAAACAGTACTCATGAATACTGGTTCCTAGAGTCGGAGCTCACCACCACCAGCCTACCCCCTCCCACACACACCAAAACAAACCCCCAAAGTCAGGAGATAGCAGCAGGGAAGAGAAGTCACCTGCCCTCCAAAGCCCAACATGTCCACGCTGACAATTTGCTCTACAGAATGGAAGCTGGGTGTGCAGGTCAAAGGTCTTCACAGACTGCAGTTGCTGAAACCAGGAGAAGTAGTTGCTAGTGAAAACATATAGGGTTCTATGCTTATTTGGGTCAGCCTGGCTTTCCATCCTGAGCTTCTGAGTATGCTCGTCAGATTCTTCAAAGTGTCAGCCTTCCAGGAGGGCTTGATGGTTTGCACCACAGCTGTGCTCAGCCCACCTGGCAGGTCTGGGCCTTTCTCTGGTTGGTTCTCTCCAGAACCTGGTCTATGTACCCAGGGTTGGGGTGAGAGATTCAGAGAAGGAGAGGAGAAAGAGAATGAGAAAGGGTGGAAGAGAGAGAGAGGAAAAGAAAAAAGAAAAGAAGAGAGAGGAAAAGGAAAGAAAGGAAAAAGGAAAACAGAGAGAGGTGGGCTTGTTTTAAACCTTTGCAGGCCCCAGGACCTCTTTGTCAGGAAGCTGTGCCCACAGTGTATCAAATACATTACAATCCCACACTGAATACAGTTTATACCTGATTATTTACCAGTTCAGTTTGGTTGCAGTTTGCTGGTTGACAATGTTATGGTTTTGTAGATATTTAAACATTTAATAATTTTGATTTTACACTTTCCTTCTCTGTCTTTTGGAGCTCATATTTTTTTCTTTCCAGGCTCTTGAAATGTTTATAAGACATAGGCACTATACATATTGACCTTAAAACAGCCCAGAGGGCTAGAAGAAGGGAGAGATGGGAAAGAAAGAATGTTGACTAGGACAGCAAGAAACAAAATCAAAACCACACTGAGGCAAACATTTACAAAGCAGACAGAGGGAGTTCTCGAAACTATAGAATTGCTGGTTAGAAAGAAGAAAGGAAGCAGCCCTTACCAGGATATTTCCAGGAAAAAAAGACGAAGAGATGAAAGACCAATCCAACCACAGATGAAAAAAAACTCTCTCTGATTATTCAATAATTTATTGAGCACAGGGCCAGATATTGTGCTTGGCTTCCAGCTCCAGATACAGAGCTGGATGAGACACAGTCTCTATTCTCAAGGAATTTACTGTTTTATTGAGGGAGACAGAAAGGTAAACAAGCAGTTCAGATATGTGATAAGGACATGAATTGCAGTAAGCATGAGAGGTTGGGAAAGCACAGAGCAGTAACCTAAGGGAGGAGATGCTCCCGGAATGTTCAAAGGCACAGAGGTGTGACCAGTGATGAAATGGAACTTGAGGGGAAGTCAGGTAGGGGTTGGGGGGCAGGGGGTGTGAGTGGAGGTGGAGGGTCACAGGGTGGGACTGAAAGGCCAAACTAAATTGATAGCAGATTGTGAGCATTTGGATTTACAGTAAGTCCCCTATATACGAACCAGTTACGTTCTGAGAGTGCATTTGTAAGTCCAATTTGTTCGTAAGTCCAACAAAGTTAGCCTAGGTAGCCAACTAACATAATCGTCTATATAGTACTGTACTGTAATAGGTTTATAATACTTTTCACACAAATAATACATAAAAAACAAACAAACACAAAAAATAAAGAAGGCATTTTTCATCTTACAGTACAGTAGTACCAGCTACGTCACCGCTGCTTTTACACTTGCTTCCGGACATCTTGGGCTTGAAATAAAGATACTGCACTACTGTACTCTATACAGTACTGTACAGTAAAGTACATAAAAGCACAACCACTTGTAGAGGATGCACACGCGTGACAATGTATGCCAGACACATGAACTAACTTACATGCTTGGATATGCAAATGCACTTTCACATCTTTGAAAGTTTGCAACTTGAAGGTTCATATGTAGGGCACTTATTGTATTCTGCAGTCTAAGATTAACCAAGAATGGTTTCCAAGCAGGGGAGGGACCCCATTCACTCCAGTTAGGGCTGATGATGGAGCTAGGGGCCGAGGCACTGGGGAACCAGAGAAGAGGCCATTGCATTCCTGCCATTGAAGGTAAAGGGCCTGGACCAGGCGCATGACATGGGAATGATGAGGCTGGGTCACCTTGGAGAAGTGTTTAGGGGGCAGCGGGCAGGGTTTGGGAACCAGTTGGAAGTGGGAGATGAGGGCAACGGAGGAATCAAGAATGACTCTCAGGTTTCTGGTTCAACTGAATGATGATGGTTATTCATTGAGAAAGGGGATATAAGAGAAGAAGCAGGTTTGGGGGACACTTTTCGTTTCCCCAAAGCCTTGTGATCCTAAGGAAGGTGCTATGTCCCAACGGGTCCCTTGAAAAGCGGCCAGGAAAAACCAGCAAAACTCTTTAAGAGGTGGGGAGAGCAGGGATGTGGAGAGTCACTGGTAGACTATGTGTTTCTCTTTGGCCAAAACAGAAGCATGACCCAGAGACCAAACCCTAGAAATCTGTCCATTTGGCTTCAGAAGAAAGGGGCTTGAAATCAGTAGGGACCAAGAGGGAACATGACAGGCACCTCTAGGGCCATGTTGGACGCTGGACTGGGGCTCCAGTTGTGATTCATGGTTGAAGGGAGTTTATTGGAAGTTAGCTCATGAAAGCTCCGAGCTACACACAGAAATCTGTATTCTTCCTGGCTAGCAACAGAACCTATGTAACAGCTAGTGCTGGATTGAGACACAGACATCTATCAATCATACCAAATTCATTGTGTTAAACTCCATCACCCAGAGCTGACCCTTTCCTACTGGAGGAAGTAATGAGCTAGAAATAAGTGCCATCCGAAGCCGAGTCTAAGTAAATCTGTGATCATGGACATTTCAAGCCATAGCTTCAGTTTGGGCTTTCAAACAGATGGATACTCTAGCATGAAATTGCCAAGATTAAAAAGAGAACATTAGTTTAATACACATGGCTGGGGAAATGGCCGGGGCCATCCATGGAGCTGGGTTCCCAAATCCTGGCTCAGGACTTGCTCAGCCTTCACAGGAAGAAAACAGCCCCAGAGCAAAGCAACTACTTTTCTTTCCCAGTTTTTGATGTTGGCAAAGGGAAGACAAATGAGGGTTCTCTGGTTTGGGGATGGCGTGAATGAACCACACGCGTCCATAGATAAACCAGGAGCCCTCCAAACACGCTCGTTTGTTCACACAAAAGCTAGGCTGGCAGCCCTCTCGCCAAGCCATGTTCACAGTTGGATCCTTAATGCATTGTGAGCATTCAATCAAACTTTTAGTGGTGAAACTCTGGGAGCAGAAAGCCAGCTAAGCCCAAAGGGTCCCTTGGCTTTTCCATCTTTTGTGGTTGTCTGGCTGTGCGCTCTTATGGGTTTTGTTGTCAGCAAACTCCTGGCTTGCCTTTGAGCGCGCCAAATTATTGAAAATGACTACAGCTCAAGACTGGCAAGATGATTGTTAAAAACAGCCCTGGCATTAATCATAGCTTAAGAGCTTTTGGAAAATGATTCTAATTCAGAAGGGGTGGCTTACAAAGAGCCTTGTTGAAAGCAAAGCAGACATCAAATTCTGAAAGGCCAAAATCCTCCTTGGTACCCACACCTGGCTTCTTCCCAAAATTCAGCTGGCAGAAACGTGTGGTTGGCGGCGTAGCTTACCCCACCAGCTCACCCTGTCTGAGGCCACCTCGGGTCTTCCACGAGTCCCACAGCATCTCTCCCCCGGGTCCCATGGCATTTCTCCCCCAGCTCTGGGGCCCTTGAGATGGGAAAGACTTCAGGGAGCGCCCACAGTTACAAGTTTACTGGCGGTCCTCGGAATAAGGAAGAGGTGGCTGGGCGCCTCGTATTCTGTCAACAGTCGGATGCCTTAGACTGGTGCTAAAATAAGCTGTGTGCATAGAGGCAGCTGCGTGGGCAAACACACGGTCAGCATTTGCAAGGAGCCAGGCAGGGCAACAAGCTAATACGTCTGCCTTTTGCCTGCCTGGCACAACAAAGGAGAATGATTTTTGCCGTCAGCGTTCTCCTTATCACGGAATCATTGCACAGTTTAGTATGATTAATGGTTTCCATTTAGGAGAAGCTGAGAATGAAAACAGTGGGGGAGTGGTGGCAACTCGGCTGGGGGTGTTTGTGGTTGCACCTTGGGCAGAAGGGCGAGGGAGATCTGGCCCGTGGTGGCCTCTACCTTTCCTTCTGGCACGACTGGGGAGGCACTCTGGGGCGAAGAAACACATGGCTTTTGACATGCATTTGCAGGAACAGTCTGAAAGCTGCAACCTTGTGATGCACTGCTTGCTGTTTCCTCCTTGCAGCCTTCCAAACACTTGTGTCTGAGAAGCTACTCCCTCTTGACCTGCCAAAGGGAGAGTGTTTCCTTCCCAGAGGTTCCTAACTAAGGGCTGGGTCTGAGAGGCAGCATGGTGATGGGGCTGGCTGGCTGAAACTCAGCGGAACTACCTACACCACTTCTTGGCATTCCTGATGGCCACGTGGGGATGCCACACAGGGAAGGACCCCACCTTTGTGCTAGTACGGTAGCGGTGACCTTCAACATGGCCACCTCTGTCTCTGGAGCCCGGCTGGTGGACCTAGTCTCAGCTCTCAGTGGCTGGCTGTCCCGGGAGTTCTTCTTCTCCTCTCTGCAGCATCCCTTCCTTTCCACTTCTGTAGGCACTGCTTCTGGTCAGATCTCACGGCTGCTGGAGATGAGTGGTGAGACAAAGGCCGCCGTAGCCAGAGACTTGAGGGTGCTGATAGAAACCAACCGGGAAAACACAGAGGATTCAAGAGGGCCTGATTTTTTTTTTTTTAAGCAATAGCCTCTGTTACTGAAGCCAGAGAGGGAGAAACTTGGTGATCTTGGCTGGGTCTAGCGTGACTCAAAACCCTTCTTGATGCATTGGTGTCTCTGCAAGGAAATCTATTATTTTCCATAAACTGTCTTAAGCATCTCCCGGGCTACATTTCTGGCTGTGTTAAGAATCAAGCCATCAAGAACAGCTGTGAATGTTATACACTTTCAGCAGCAGCAATGGGCTTTGGCAGGGAAGTAGGAGCAAAAAAACCCAAGTAGGACATTTCGGTTGACAGTAATGGCATTTTCCCTTCCTTGTCCAAACGATAAAAGATTCATGCTCCTAATTGCAACACTATAGCTTTCCCCATCACTTTATTCTGGGAGAGGAGGTTAGAGAAAACAGGCCTAGAGAGAGGGAGAGAAAGAGAGAGAGAGAGAGAGAGAAAGAGATGGATAGTAATTTCGTCACTAGCTAACAGAGACTGATTAGTACAGAAGGCTCCCTTCCATAGCAATACTTTTTAATCAGGGCTGCTGTGTCTGGGCAAACAGCTTTTGTGGATTAGCTAGACTCGAGCCTGCCAGCATCCGTTGCAAGTTTAAATGATGAAATACACAACCACAGAGAAAACAAACCAAAAAGAGTAATAAAGTCACACATTTCAATATTCGGTAACCATTAAGGGATTTAAATATTTGCTTGCTATTAAAGGCTTGCATTACACTCTTCCAACACCAGCTCTGGAAGACTGAAATATCAATTACGGATCAATTTTCCCCCTAAGTAAACACTAATGCAGGATAAACAGTATTAGAAGATGCAATCGTAACATTGCTGACTTTAGGATGGACTTCCTGCTGGTAACAGCAAGTTTAAGCCTGGTGATTAATTAACCTGAGAAGATAGCACTTACGGAAGTTTTAAGGCGATCATGTCTGCAATATGATTGTGAGCAGTGCACGTTTGGAGGGCAGCTGGAGTCCTGCGTCGATTTGACCCTCAGTGGTAGTCTTCATTTTCCCCAGAATCACCACCCACAGCTCAACACCTCCAAGGATTAGGAGGGAGTAAAGTGGGAGTTGAGGGTGGGTATGCGTGTGTGTGAAGACAAAAAGCAGTAGACTTTAAGTCCCATTCCTTGCTGTAATTAATTCTGTATTTAAATATGGAAGGTCCGAGTTGCATTTCCTGCACTGACCACCAGGGGCAGTAGACATGTTTGCTTTGGGAGGAAAAATAAAAACACAAAAAACAAACCAGATAACATCTCCTGTGTACAAAAGAGCCTGGAAGCTGAGGACTAGAAGACTTGAAAACAGAAGATTCTGGCTTTCAAGTCTCAGTTTTGGGGTGCTGACATTATCCTTGTGCCTAATACCCTCTTGCTGGCACGTGTAACGATGTGGTGTGGGGATGACACGTGGCTCTTATGGAGGCACATTTCACAATTTTGAGATGAACACAAGGCAAGGAATATGGTTTGAATTTTTGCAACATGCCATACCTCATTCTGAAGGCCCCTCACAATGTATGTGGCAATGGTGAGGCTTCGCTTAGCCATTAGCAAAAATGTCATTCTCTCTCTGTAGGGAAGAGCAGATATTCTGTCCCAGCGGGTCCCTGAGAACGATGGGACTAATAGCAATAAACTCAGGGCTGGCTGGCTAACTTGTTCAAGGCCAACCCGAAAGCTACCTATATTGAGGATGAACTTCTAAATGTCAAGGTTGAAATACAGAATTGGTGACCTGTTCAGACTAAGTATAAAGTGAGATTCGGGCAACCAGATGCTTGGGCTGTCTCCCTGTAGTGATCTACTACTTGCTAAGTGCCTACTACGTGCCTACGACTGACTTCAGTGTATTGGCCACAGAGTCTTTTGGATGACGGCCAAGAGTCCCCTCCCCTTCTCCTGCACAGTGTGCCAGGACATCCAAGTACTTCATTCTGGAAATATTTCCAAACCATACATGTGCGGCTGTGGATAGAAATTTCACTCTGAAGGAATTTGGCAGCCAGCTCTTCATGACTAAGGGCCATGTAGGGTCCTTCCACCTGTAGCATGGTGACTGCCCGGTTGCTTTAAAGCTCTGGATGACAGAATCAAAGGAACACTTCTCTGTGGACTAAGTCCACAGCAGTACAAGGATTACATTGCCAACAGACGGAGGACAGTGAAAGATCATGCCAATTAACATCCGCATAGCACCTCGGGGTTCCAGCTGATGTATTTGGAGAAGGCAAGCAGGCCAAAACATTCGTGAAAACTCTCTGGGGGAAATGAGGACCATTTTCATTCCCACACCAAAGGGAGGACCGGGCAACTTATCAAGCTCCTGCTGATGTGGACTGCTTCTGGCAACTTCTCCTTGCATACCCTGTGGGACTCAAGCGGCAGAAGTGCAGCAAGCCGCCACCTCACATCTGCCTCCGTTCACTGAACATCCTGGGTCCCCCTTCTCTGCAGGTCGCAGCTGAATCTGGAGCCTCATGCTACAGACAAAGGGAGAGGGCTGGGGACACTAAACATACCACGTGCCACGTGGCCTGGAATAACTACCCTAGTGAGTGGTGAGGACAAAGGGGCCCTTAAACATGCTAAGGCAAACTTCACAAGGGCATGAGGTGTCCACAGGAACCCAGATGGCTCCCTTCACTTGAGTCGTGACCACTTCTTGGTAGCCTTGGGTAACCTCTGTCTCTTTAACCACCATTTGCCTCTATCCTGTATCATGATTAACATGTAACATGCTTACTCTGCATCTGGCATATTATTCACTCAGCACTTACTGCCAATCTCACTTCTCTCTCCTAACACTGTGACCCCTCCCTTACAGAGCAGGAGACTAAGGCCGGGCAGGTTGGGGAACTCGCCTGAGGTTCCACAGCTAACAAGTGGTGGAGTGGGGGTCGGAAGCCAGGCTGTCTCTTAGCACGTACTCTTGATCTCTAGCCTCTATCACCTATAGGTCTTTTTACAGAGCTATGATGAACCAGGGCTCCCCACTGCTCCCTGCCCTGGGGCAGAGGCTGGGAGAGGCCCCTGAAGTCTTGACTCCTGTCTGGACTTTGAGAACAGCCAGAAGACGGACCCCACGCTCCACACCTCGCCTGATTTTGCTTTCTTCTTCCCATGCGAATCAGCGGGCTGGCTGGGCTTATTGCCGACTATACCTCCAACTCACTTCGCTCTCCACTAGCCATCCTTTAAGGTCTAGCTGGAATCCCAGCTCCTCCAAGAAGCTGTCTTGACTCTCCAGGCTTCACTGATTTCCGTTCTCCAAGAAATTTCCACGGCACTCTCTGGGCCCCTTAACCATTTTTGGGGTGCCCCCCACAGCTGGGGACCATTTCATGTTTTTATGTGGGTGTGACCGATGCCCCGGTTGGTCTCCAGAGATGATCTTACACTTCCCTGTGTTTCTCACGATGCTGAACATACAGCGGGCGCCCAGTAACTGCATGTCCGATTAGCAGATTTTTACAGAGACAGGCGAGAGACCAGGCCAGGATGGAAGGGCTGAAATGAAGTACGCAGCCTTTGGTTTTTCCGGAGCTTACCTTTTCTCCCACTGCTGAACCTTCCCCACCACCTGCCCGAGAGAGAAAAGGGGAACTCAGCTACAGCTGGGTGGACAGTGGGAAAGGGCCTTTCAGGGCGGCTCACGTGTGATCTGAGCATTTGAAAGATCAGTCACCATGAAGTGCAGTCATTGCTCGCCTCGGCCTGCAAGGCAAGGGGGACGGTGACAGACTGAATCCTGCTGTACACCCGGCCCGGAAGCCCCAGCAGCCTAAACAGTAAGTGAGAACAATCTTCCGTTGGCGGCCAGGCTCGTCCTCTGCAGATCACGTCTTTTTGTTAAAGGAGAGAGAACTTGAAATGAAGAAGGATGAATTGTGAAGACACGAAATCCCAAAGGAAGAGACAAGTGGAGCAGCCAACACAGGGGAGTGGGTGTGGGGTGCTGGGTGGAAATAGGGGAGTGAGGGCGGGAGACGCATCCACGGGAGGGGCCGTCCCAGGCTGGCCCGCGCTGCAGCCTGCGCACCTGCACAGATCACTGAGTCCGCGATGCCAGAGCACCTGGCCCACCTGTCTGCTGAGAGGGGAGGAGAGATCAAGTACAGGAAGGATGAGCAGAGGAGAGAAGGCGGTCCCAAGAAGCCCAGCCGGCAGCACCTCCTAGCATCTACCGCCCGTGCTCCTGGCCCTGCGCGAGGTGCTAAGGAGGAAGCCGGACTAGGGGCCCATCTTCTCCCAGGCCGAGACGTCCGTAAGAAGTCCATAATGAGAAAAAAGGATCACTTGGTAACATTAATTTTTTTTATTAAGAAGACAGATATTTTATAGTACTTCTTTTTTTTCTTTTTTTTTTGTAAAAATGGTATACATGAACCAATACAAAATGCGAATGGAACACATGGATGTGGAGTTTCATACACCGTAACATCGTCCATGTACACCTCAAAAACAGAACTGCCTAAAGGGAAAAGTCAGACGTCGGTGTGACTAAAGAACAAGCTTATTTGGCATCAATTATACATCCTTCATTATTTTATATTCCTTTAAAAAACACAAAAAACAAGTTTGTTCTTTCTTCACTCTCAAAAAAGTGATCAACCTGTACAAAGTAATACTCAACAATACATTTCAAACAGTGCACTGTATACTTAAGAAAAAAATACATAAACCGATATACAACTAAAATCCATAATTTCCTGTTTTTGCTTTGTTTTATTATTATTATTATCTTTTTCCAATGCATGGGGCCTACACTTTGCAATCTACCTGAGACGGAAAACACCAATCAAAACACATGAACCTGAGACATGTCAACATTGTAAGCCATAGAGTCACATCAGGAGCACTGCACTACTGTACACTTTTCAAAACGGAAAGATGGGAGGTCCCCAAAATGAGATGCCAATTCAGTGAGCAATGGTAGGGTTTATGTTTTTTTTTTTCGTTTTTTTTTTTTTTTTTTCCTAAAAAGAACAACTGAAAAAAACCTTTCAACGACATGCTAAATGGTTCTCACCCTTCGATACGATTATACTATGGTCGGAATGAGTGCTAAGGGCTCGGAATAGAGCTGCACGTTATAAAATTCACTGAAAAAGGGATGTTTGTCGTGGCTTTTTGTCTTGGTTAAGTGCCTAGGGATAGGAGAGGGGAAAACAAAACGCTGCTCAATATGGATTTTCTTTTACATACCAGTCCGTTCCCAAAAGGCCCCCGTATTGCAATGGTTCTATCAAAGGTTAAAATAAAGACAAGAAAAATAAACACGCTTTCAAACAACAAAGAGTTGACACTTTTTTTCCCCTTAAATAAATCAGCGTAAGTTTTCCACATAATGTAACAATAGTAAAAATGCATCTTGCAAAATCCAAAATTACTCACTGAAAATGTTATATAATATATATTTATATATATATAGATCTATCTTTTTTTTGATGCCATCTTTCCAAAGGGACTGTATTCTGGAGTCTGGAGCCTTACCAAAACATATGGTAAGAGTTTAGTTTTCGTCCTTCAGGACTACTTCTAGATTTCCTAGACGTTTCAGTGAAAATCCCCACATTTCTTTAAAAAAATGTAAATGGTAACTTGACTCCTCTGCCTTTTCCCAAGGCTCCCCATCTAAGATATGTTCAAGGTAACTTATTTTAGTAGCTATGCACTATGGCTGCCATCATGCGAGGATCAGTAATTTTTTGGCAGATGGTTCTTAAGGCTGAGGAAAGAGGCCAAGGCTAGTGTATGAAAGGTAAAAAGATAAAAACACTCACATCTGAGTTTTGATTAAGTAACTGAAAAATCCCTACATGCTGTGTTTCCACCTCTGCTCTGACCTTTTGAGAACTGAGATGGACGGCAGACCAGTTTGAGAACAATACTGGCCCTTCTTTTGTACCTCCTGCCTTTGTCAAGCCTAATCTGAAGGAATGAAAGTTTCACACGGATTCGAGTTGGAAATCCCAGCATGACAAATATCTGTAATATACAGTACATGCAGGTCACATCCTACTGCCTTCCTAACTAAGCACAAAGGAAAAAACAAAACAAAACAAAAACAAAACAAAAAAAACCCCCTGTCCCATTCAGTCATTCGCACATGACACAGACTTGCTTTTTCCTACAAATTAGTGAGAAGTAAGGCCGATTGGGAAAGGTGGATGGAATCATTTGGAACAGAAATAACCAGAGCAGAACTATCTTTCCCCCCTCCCTACTTCCCCTTCTGTGGCAACTCAAATTTATCCACTTATATAAAAGGAACAGACCTCACCTGTCAGGTCTGTTTAGGGCACTGAAAAAGGAGGAGGCCTTTCCGCCCCAAACCTTTCTGGACAGCGTGGGGTATCTATACTGAGCCGTCTACAGATACAGAATTAAAGACAGATTCAATCTCATTGTGACACACCTCACTTGCAGATAACCCTGTACAGTAATGTAGTTCCACAGCAAACAGAACAGTTTCTGAATCACAGTCTAAGTTTTCTAGTCTTCACTGCTCTAAGTATTTGAAACATGGGCAGCAGCAAAGAGTTCTCATTGTTTGTTCACCCAAATCTTTACGACAACAGAGAAGAAATGCATTATGGATACACTAAATTCTGAACTATGAAATCTAAACTGTGCTGGTTCTCCTTTTATGAAACTGAATTTTGAACAGAAAGCAGTTACTTCAAAAAATAAACAAAGGAAAGGAAAAACAATAAGAAAATAAGGGGTGGGGGGTAAGATTCTAAGGAATCCCAGCAGGCAAATTCCAAAATGGGAGATTTTGGAAAAAAAAAAAAATCCAAAGTTTTTTGGGAAAAATAAATGCGCACAAAGGAGGGAGGAAAAAAAAAAAAAAAAAGGAACACAACCAACAAACGAAAAACAAGGCACAGAATTTTCTGCAATCTATCCAAACTAAATCCAAGTGTCCAAGTTTGACTTGGTAGGAAGAAATAAAAATTGAAAAACCAAACAAACAAAAAAAGAGGTGTCAAACAGCAGAGTGTACTTTTCAAAGAACATTTCTTTCTTTTCTTTTCTTTTTTTTTTTTTTTACACAGCAAATCCCAAGCCTTCCCAGTCTCACACCTTTCCACCCATTCGTAAAAAAACACACGAATTTCTCGCAAGTTCCGATATCACTGTCTCTTTATCATCTAAATAGGGCCAGTTGGACACCTCATTGAAACAAAAAGGCTGATCTAGATGAAGTACTCTTTCTTTTCTTCGGAGTTGTTCTGTCCTCCTTCTGCATTGATTATAGCTGTGTCTGCGTCTGCTGCGTCATCGGCTCCTTTGGCTTCATGAGTGAAGTATGTACCTGAAAGATGAAGGGGTAAAGCACCGTGACTGTCTGATGGCCTCTGTGTCAAGTGGTACAGAGATGGCAACTTGCTTTATGGCCATCATCAGCCGAAGTGGTGTGCAGGCAGCAGAGGGGAAAAAACAATTGGAAGAAGAGAGCGAGGTGGGTGAGACAAATGGGGATCCGGGGGTTCCAAAGGCACCACTCCAACTGAACCGCTGCGATATAATTCAGCAAATGAGACATTAGAGCCGTGATTATGACCAGAGGATGTCAGCAGAAGAAGACGTGAGTGGGAGCTAAAAATGCAGAAAGCTGGAGAGCTGCTGACAGTAAACGCCCAGGACCAATGGCCAGATATGTGCACGTACATGGTTAAAGACCAAAGCAAGGAAGAGCAATTAGCCAATAAATGAATTAGGGCCCTGCTGATGTTCTACTGTCATCTCAAATCATTTATCTGAACCCTCGTCTCCTGTCTTCAGGAAGCACTGTTGCCTGTCCGTAAGTGAGAATGTGCTTGAATTTGTACAAGTAGGTTTGGTTTTCTTCTGCCTTCCATCACAGAGTGGGGTTCCAGATCGAGAAATAATTTGATATTGTAACAGCCGGAATCAAGGCGTGGGATCTGCCTTAAGGAACAAGTGATTCTCGCTCCTGATGTCACTCTAGCCCGGACCCAGATTCATGGATTTGCTAATTGGCATAGTCACTTTATAATGACAATAGACAGAACGTTACGGAGTTGGTGACACTCTTTATCAGCAAGTCCCAATGGTTTACACGGAGAAAGACAAGGGTTGCACCTCAGTATGAAATACGGGTAGAGCTTCCACTGCCCATCATAATCAAATCACCCTCCTCCCATTAGGTACTGTATTCTCCAGGATTCTTAAGTAAGAAAGGCTGATCTATTTGTTGTATTTTTCAAGTTTTCAAAGTGACAAGTCTGAGAAGGCAGGCGGTCAGATGGTCCCCCATGTCCCTTTCCGCTATAGAGTATGCCCTCTTCCCTGGGTCCCGTCAGCTGCTGTGCAGACTTTGGCCCTGCTCTCTGGCCGAACAGACTGCCTCCTGGGCGTGGGCAGAGGGTATACAGAGTGCTGGGCATGGGCAGCACTCATTGAAGGACCCCCAGTACTGAGGGCCCCAAACCGTTTTACACTCGAGATGGGCACTTCGGATTCTTAAGGTGATTGTCAAACACCTTGGACCTCTGTTGCTGCGCTCAGGGGACCCTCCCCAAACCCGAGTTCTACAATCAAGCAGACTGCCAGTGCCTGGAGTTTATACTATAGGAAAGGCTTGGGAGCCCACTGCACAGCGCTTGAGAAAAATACCCGAGAAAGACAAGGGCCGACAAACAAAAGGAAGGATAAATTATGGAGAGGGGAGAAGAGGCTCAGAGCAGCATGGGGCAGAGAGGAGGAGCCTTCCCAGAGATGATTGCCCATCCAGACGGCACAGTTGATAAGTGTGATGATTAATGGCAATTTAAATCAATTGCACTCATAATTTTAAAAATACATATTTATGTGGCTTTTAAGGCACATCAAACCAAGAAAGTATTCTAGCCGCTGTGACCAGCTTACCCAGAGTTGGGGGTCGGGGAGCAGGGCTAGTCTACCTGCATCCCGCAAAGCAGAAGGTTATGCAGCTGCTTTTTCCCTGTTTATCATTTTGGAGTTTACGCCACACCTCACACACCAGCCCCTTATAATTTTTACTCTATCCCCAATAATGAACTGTAGAATAACACACCTATAAAGCTTTTCATTTAGAGAAAAATCCAAATCAAGGAGTGCTACTCATCAGCTCTCAGAGTCCTAATCAGCCGCTGCTAAGATTTCTATTTTTTTCTCTCCCAGTTTCAGGAATCAAGGAGGCTGTGTGGCCACAGAAACCAAACTGCCTATCAAGGACAACCTTGCTAAGTCCCCCAAAGGCAGGCGCCGTGGTGATACAAGGCCTCCTGGCTGCCCAAGCGCCTGACTTACCTTTATGTCTGGCAAAATAGCGCCCCAGGATGATGAGCAAACACAGCATGGCAAACACCACCACGGCCACGACGCCGCCAATCACGGCGTGATCCACTGCCCTGATCGCGCCTTCTTCACCTGCTCGAGAATCTGTTGAAATCAGAAGAGGAATAGGGATGTAGAGGGTATTACGAGACACCAGAAGCCCTGGCGACACTGCCTCCAGGGTCAGAGGTCACCTTCTTTCTTAATGGAAGAGTCAGAGAGAACAGTCAAGATGGACCAAGTTCCCCTGAGGGGACCTGTTCAGTGCTGCACTGATCTGTTCTCCCCTCAAGGCATTTCATTCTAAGCGGCATCGGATGCTAACGCATGTAAACAAGCTTAGGGAGCAGGGAGAGAAGAAATAGAGTCTGTCCAGTCCTGACCTGGTCTTGGCATTCCCTCTCTCTGTATCCAGCTGCAGATCCTATTCAGGAGGCCGACCTAACTATTTAAGGGCGCTCAGAATGGCACCTTCAGGCCGTAACGGGAGCTGTGGAGGGGTGACTGGAGCATCTTTCTAGAGATGCCCAGGGACTTATTCCCTGCCAGGCATTTGCATGGGAACAGTAAGGAGCTCAAAAGCCCCAGCTGCCTAGAGATAAAACAAGGATCAGGGGACTAGAGACAAGTGACGTACCTGCTACATTTGGGATGTATGAGGGAGTAAGCCTCAGTCTAAAAACCTAAAAACCTATTTCAAAAAAGACAGCAAGGAATAATTGTCCATTGCCACAGATGGTTTTTCTTTTATTTATTTAACACTTCACGATGCAATTAATTTTCCTTTATAAGCATCACTCCCTCGGGATGTCTTCTTTCGACTGAGGAACGACATGTTTGGCTGAGGAACAAATCCAAAGTGAACCCCGAATGAGCTATGGCCATGCAGAATGGATGTATGGCAGTGTAAACAATTTTAATTTAGGAATGTGTCTACATCACCCCTTGCTGAAATCCTAATGGCACCCGAGATTTATAATGTAGTAAAAAACAATTATTCTCCCGTTGATTAATACATTAACATTTTGGAGTGGAAGCCAAACCATTGTCTTTTTTTTTTTTTATTGAGTCAAGTACGACACCTCCATTAAAATGATTTACTAGCTGCACCTTACAATTTAAGCACAGCAGCAACAGAAACGGTAAAAAACTTTTAACTTTACATGATTTGTGAAGTCATATGTGAAGGATTTACCATTTAAATCTTTCAGTACAAGAAGCACATGGCCTATAAATCTGTCCCTGTAGCAGTTGCTGGACGCCTAAGAGAAATGCATTTCACCAGGAAGACGGAGAGTGCAAATTCGAGTCAATTTTTAAGAAAGATTTCTCTCTGTCTCTCTCCAAAGAACAGAGCAAATCTCTGAAGCCTCCACCTCTAATAATATTTGAAGTTTATCGATCAAGGGTACAGATCCGTGACAGCTAAAGGTAATGGTGCTCTTCTGAGCCGAAACCTGATACAACGCTCTCAGCAGGAGGGCACGATTTACACTTTCTATCGATATTTCCAATTCTGCTCTGAGATTAAGTACTGAAGGATGTGGGGAAATAACTCGTGACTGAGGGTTCCATGAAAAGTGCTTTAATTAAGAGTTTAAATTAAAAAATGAAATATTTAAAGTATTTCATTAAGTTACCTTTGAAAGGACGACCAAAAAAAAAAAAAAAATCCCAAATCCAAACCCAAACAGAAGTGCCAAATCAGAGGCAGCAGCGGGTCGCCCAGGACAACAGGGTGAAGGGAGTTTAATAGGAGAATGGAGATGGGTTGGAGGCGGAGTGCACTGCAGCTAATTAGCCCACTCCGTGATGTGTGGGCCCCTCCAGCCACATGTCTAATAAGCTCAACTTGAAATGTGGCAGAGTGGAATCTCCCTTCGCAGCCCAACGTGCTGCCTACTGCAGAGTCAACAGCCTCTGCGTCTTGAAAGTCATTTCAACGAGGCAGAACTCAGCTAAGGAAATGGTTTTTTTTTTTTTTCTTTTAAGACAACAGAGCTTGTTGAAGGGGAGCGTGCCCTGGAGGGTGCCCCTGGGGTATCTGCTGGAGGATGGTGCTTTACACGCTGGAGACTCTCACCCCAACTGCACATGTTCAAAATTGCTCACGGGGAGACCAAAGTCCTGGAAAAACCAGAAAGTTGTGCTTTCCTTAGGGAGCTGTCAAAATAGGGGATCTTGTGGGAATGAGAATTAACTCATCTCCAATGGCCATGAGCTTCAGACCTGTTGAGAGATAAGGCTCTTTCTATTAACTCCCTGTGTCTTAAGAATTGGGTGAGAAAAGCAAAGTGATGCCAGCTACTGAGCAGCGGGGAAAGTTAGGTACAAGAGGCGAGAGGTGAAGAGAGGTCCTGTCCCGGGAAGATGGAGGGGAGGGAAGCTGCCCCAGCACAGGCTTAACCCACCGGGAGAAGCACTCCCCTGTCCTCTGTTACAGGACTGACTTCTCCATGCCTAGGCACAGGAACATTCTAGAAGCCTAGGAAAAGAGAGCCAGAGAGAGAACAGGGGGGAGGGAGGGAGAGAGGCAGGAGAGATGAGGAAGGAGGGGGAAGCTCTGTGATAAAGAAGAACCAACCAACCAACCTCACAGGGTACGTATCTGTGGGATTAGTTTTTCCAGCCAAAACCATTCTTTTGACCTTTGCTCCCCATGAGCTCAGAGCTGAAGAGGCTCAGTGCGGCTCTTTTCTCCCTGCCCTGTGCCCACATGAAATACCTGGGCTCTAATTACCTTCCCTACCCTCAAGGACATACGTATTTTACAGATACTTATTTATAGGGGTAACCTCTCCAGCTATCTTCTGATACTCACTTTGATCAGAAAGTTTACTACCACCAGTTAATCCCCGAGACATCTTTCCTGCCTTCAGTTACTGCAGACGGACCCAGAAGGTAAGTGATGCTGAATTTACAGGGCACAGTGTGGGTTGCAGCTCTGCCCCGCCTCTTGCCACCCCTGGCCCGCCCCGGGGTTTACTGCAGCGGGCACTGATGCAGTCCTGGCCATCCTCCGTTGCCCGGCATGGCCTGGCGTCCGATACGAAGAGTGGCACTGTTTCCAGACTCGTCTCACTCCTTTTTGTGTGTCCACGTGTGGGTTGGGTGGGGAGTTTTTACAGTGCCATTGATTGGTCCAAGGTGGTGAGGGGCACAGCTGAAGGCTGGTTACCTACCCCTAGATGCTGTGGACTGGTGCCTCATTCACTGCACGAAGCAGGAACACAAGACTCTACACAGAGAGGCACCGGGCTAAAGCAGTAGGATGCAAACTGGAACCCAGGGTGGTTATCAGCCACCAACAGGAGCGCGGCTCTGACAAAGTCCATCGGCTGTGTGGCCTTTCCTGTTCTGCTCACAGAGCAAAAGCTCTGGCCAGTTCCGTGAGTGATTACCTCGAACTGAAAACCCTGGGAAAGTCTATGACTTTCACTGTCACCCACAGATCCTGCTCCTCTTGGGGTGCAGACCCTTTCCCTCAGGTCCCGTGAACTTGCCGGGGGACATCCTCTCCAGATTTCGGGCTGCTTTTCTCAATCAGGCAGAGAAGGAAACCTACCGGATTCTACAGCTGTCCTCAGCTTCTACACTGAAAAATAAACACTAGCAACATGCCCGATCCTCAGGCAAGTGGACAGCTCTTTGGTTTAGAGGGAGTATTTTCCTGTCTCTAAGGGACACGATTACTCCTCTCAGTAACGGCTGTAACCGTGTTCATCCTGCTGGGACTTAGCTTTTCCCCATCATCGCAAAGAGGAAAGCCACGTTTTGACCTGGTGTACATTTATGGCACAGAGGTTATTCCAGCCTTGACGAACCAAGCAAGTTTGGGTGACACATTCCCACTGGAGTGTGGAATGCCATCCCGATCACTTCACATGGGACTTCAAGTAACGGAGGCGTTGTCCTTCCATGAGCCTGATTTTCAGGGGCACTTTGTAGATGCTGGGAAGTGTCAACTCAGAGTTGGGGCACAATCCTTCCTGCCTGCACTGTCCCGTGCTGCAGCCCCGTCTACGGCTCTACGTGTAGCACGAGACTCTTTAAGGACAGCTCAGTCATGAACTGTTTAGTATTCATTCGTGAGTTAGCTCTTCTTTGGGCAAAAAGCTGGAACAACTTGGCTCCAGGTGAGGGTTTCCGAGCTGCTTGCAGAATGCTAAGTTGGCTACCACTGCTTGGGTCACAGCTTCACCCACATGGGGTTCCCATTAGCATCTTAGAAACCGCCAGGACAAAAAAATTCAAAGACTCTCCCAAGAGTGATGTCCCAATCTGCTCAGTTTTCTTTACTTTGGGCCAGGTGAGCTGGCTTGATCCTTTCCTCGTGGGCAATATGCAAGGGGGAGTTCTAAAGACACTCGTTCCTTAGGGCCTGACAAGAAGAGTGACTGCTAGAGGAACTTCAGCCTCCTTCCCCTCCCTGCAGGGGCTTCCTTTTCTCTACTCGTTCCTACTCCTCAAATGACTGAGTGTAGGGGCTCGGGCGGTCACGCTGCCTAACAGATCCCGGTTGCTATGGCTACTTTACCAGCTGGCACGGGATGCCTGACATAAACTGCCATGTGAATGCCCTAATCGTGGATCTGTGAAAAGCCTGGGAGGCTCTGTTGTCCGAGGCAGAGATCCGTGGATAGCCAGGGAATGGCCAGGATGTCCTAGACAAGTTCCTGGCAGACAGCGACGTTGGCAGAGGGGCTGCTGAGCAGACAGCCCGCTGCAGCCGCAGCCGGCCTACCTTGAGCCCAGGCCACAGAGACGGCGGACACTAAGATTGCCACCTCCGACGAGAGGAAGTGTGATACAGTAATACGGTTCAAGCACACGGCAGAGGGCGGGAGGACCACCCTGCCTTGGCTTTCGTTCACCTTTCAACCCACCCTTGGCCTGGGCTAGAAAGCACGCTTAAAAACTTGGGGAGAGTTAGACACTCCCCTTAAATGCACATGCTATTTTTAAACAAACGTTATAAACTACCTGAGGTCTCATCTCTAAAATTAATCCCTAAAACATAGGGGAGGTTCTAAGGAGATGGGTCTTCCTACCTCTATTTATTGGACAATTCATATGGTCAACCTTCCGTAATTTCTCTATCGATGAATAGCTGGGAAAAAAGTGAAACTGTTGACTTTTCACAGCAGTTCTGTCACTTGCTTTAGTTCTAGTCTTTTTCCTGGGCTGAGGTCTGGCTAGACATGTCAGTTTAATTAGAAACTTCGAGAAGCGGTGCTGACGGTGGAATCGCTGCCCCCTGCTTCCTAGGGCTGTAGGGATTAGTCTATCGCATAGGAAGCTTAATGACTATGATGTCATTTGTTACTTCTTACTAGAAAGAAAAAACCTGACAGTGGATTTTCCACATCTGAGACAAACCCAAAATCTGACCTCAAAGACTAAACAAAACCAAGCCCCAAACCTGGCACCATCTGAAACCCGCAGCTTCTCATTCTCATCACCTATCGCAGCTCCCGCCATGGCAACAAAAATAAGTGTGCATTTTAAAAAGCACAACTTTATTACTGAAGGGGAACAAACTGAATGGCATGCACTGACAAAATGCCACATTATTTGCTAATCCTAATATGTTATTCTTCTTTAAGATTTGCTTTTCTCAGCAGCAATTCAATTATAGATGCTACAAATCCTTCTGACATTTAATTCCCTCTTGTCAGAGAGTAGTAAATGTATACAGTACATGCACAGCTTTCCCATTAAGATGTTAATATATATTGGAGCACACTAGCCTCCGTGCAGCATAACATTTCTTTTCTGTCTTCTGAGAAAGTGGAAGGGAAGGAATAAATGTAAGGCAAGAAAAATCATGAAGGTTCTCATACAGCATCCCAGGCATCTAGGACTACCCCTCGGCTGCATCTCATTCTAGCAACGTAACTGCAGCTACGCTATCGTTTCAAAGGAACTATGTTAAGCTACTTAAAGGAAAACTGCAGTCACCATCATCATCATCATCCTGCCACCCAGAGCTCCGCAGGCATTCACAGAAATCAGAAGTACCGCACACGGGCTCTGGCTGTACGTTGATCAGGACCTGGGGCTCTTTGGCGGTTACTGCCTATGTTATCCTCCAGAAACAGGCCCAAACAGGAGATGCAGGAAGAGTTAGGACTTCACCTCCTGTATGGCCCACTGGAAAGTGCGCTGGACTTGCCCACAGATCTGGCCTAGAAGCTGGGCTTCACTGCTTTTCTGTGAGACTTCAGGCAGGTCAATCAGCTACTCTGAGCCATGGGGCACCATCATACAATTCACAGGGGTGTTTTGAGAGGCCAGTGTGTCGCTGAATATGAAGCGGCCTCTCTGGGCCAGGGCTTGGCATATCATAGGCACTCAGTAAGTGTTTGCCAAATTGAAATCTGCTGTAATAAAGCCTACAGAGGGCTTTATTCCAGTTCCAATCCCTGATTCCAGGCAAATACTTATCAGCTCTTTGGGGTAAGGGTCGTACTGCACACTCAACATTGTTCTCAGAGGGTAAGATGCCCCACAGACACTAGCTGAGTTGAAGTCACCAAACCCCTTCTTTTCATTTATGTAGAATGGCACACAGTGTGACTGGTGGTCCTGGGTGGTGGTCAAGGCTGTGGGCCTGGCGGCTGAAGGCCACCCAATCCAAGTTATCACTCAGGTGTACCATTTAAGTATCAGGATATTAAATTCTTCTTGTCAGCTAAACATGAGAACAAGATTTTTTTTTTTATGTTGATTTTTCTCCCTTCTCAAGTAACTTGATTTTGTTAATGTAACCAACAGTGGAAATGACTTGAGGCAACAGGATGCAAATCCTCCCAAAGACATTAAGCATCACCAAAGAGACCACAAGGCACGCTCCTGAGTCCTCTCTATTCATCTAACAATAAGGACTTAGAAGTGTGATGGCCTTTTCCATTTTAAGCAACAGGAAGGCACTGAGGATGAGACTGGAGTTTTCCTTAAAGGAGTATACATCTGATAAAGAGAACAGCGTTGTAAAAGTATTTCTAAACATACATTTCCCACTAGAATCTCTCTCTGGAGAAAGATGCTTCAGTGGACCTCAGGCATTTGGGGGTGTGAGGATGGATTAATGAATATGGTGAAGTCACCCCAAAGCAGTGTCCAACCTGTAGAACTGGAATTCATATTTTGTGTTGTAGCCTGCCAACTCTTTAATTTGGAGGAAAATTTCCTATTTGATGGTCTCCTTCCTCCCCATGGGGGACACAGTAGCATGTTGGATTATGGGAAGATCAGCAATACCATGAAATTCAAACTTACATCGTGGTGGTAAAGTCATGGCCAAGCTGGCACGGACCCAATATGATTTGTCAGTCTACTGCCTTGTACTAAAAGGAATTTTAAAATAAGGGGATCTACATGTTTTAACCTTCTGCAACTCAACACTTTCCCATGGCATTTAGGACCGTCTCAGTGGGAAGTCCATCCCATAATTTAGGAGATCAATGGGACAGTGGCACTGAAAACATCTGAGCAGAGTTTAAGGTCCCCTTTGAATGGGAAAGAGCATGATTCAACGCTGGAAGAGATCTTTCCCGGTCGTCAGCACGTGGCTCTATACCTGATGGGCTCTGGAGAGCCCAGCTTTCCCTGCTTTATTCCTTGGATGCACAGTCTGAATCGAAAAGGGTCCAAGAGGGAAAGAATTCCCAAGAAGATACCAGAGCAAAGGAAGTGTGGATTTCACAGGGGAACGATAACCACTTTAAACCTAAGTCTCTGTTTCCTGAAGAGCCAGGAAGACCCGTATGTTGAAATTCTGATTCTGTCTCTTGAGTAAATTATTTAACCTCTGGAGCCCCACTTCCCTCATTTGTGAACAACCCCTTCCTTAACAATCTCCCAGGATTTGCATGACAATCCTCCCATGGCTGGCTTATGTTCTCATGCTCATCTCTTGGTCTTCCTGTCCCAATGGCCTCCCCTGGTGAGCATTTCTAAGCTACCCTCCACCTCTTCCCAGCCCCAGTCACTCACTTTCACTTTACCCAGGTTTATTTTTTCCCACAGCATTAGGCTGACATTATCTTGTGTTTTGAGCTTGTCTCCCTGACTAGAATGTAACTGTATGAGGGCAGGATCCTGGCACGTGAAATCTGGGGCAGCTCCAGCCTCTGGTTGGTCTTGTTCACTGCTGTATCCCTGGTGCCCAGGCCAGAGCCTAGCACGTAGGAGGAGCTCAAACAATTGTTGAATGAATGCAGATCAAATGAGATCATATGTGTGCACAAGCTTCCTGAGCGCTCAAGTACTATACAAGTACAAGCTAAGTAAGACCTCACCTGCGATTTAGGGGCCAGATCTTGAATTTGTCTACATAGTCCAGCTGGTTTTTGATGTTTTTCTTTATCATCATCATTATTATTACTAGCTTAACAAAAAAATGCAATCGGCTGTTTGCCAAGTCTGGGCCATACTTTACGTGAGAGCCAGTAAGGAAAGAGTCCCCCCACATGCTATGTCTATTGACAATTTCTTACACACATTTCAAGCAAGTTCAGCCAGACTTTGCGGACACTCACGACAGCCAGATGGTCTTATATCCCACCCCAGAACTGATAATCTGGATCTGAAGGCCTTTAAGTGCTTCCATTAACTAAATCTAGACCATATTTTGAGCCCATGCTTCCTCTGTAATCCATTTAAGGAACTATAGCTGGCTCACCTAGATTCTTCCTCAACACCTGGCATGGATTTTCAAAGCCACTTAGAATCTGCCTTCCATCCGTACTTTTCTATGCACTGTGAGGGAGGCGTTGATTTTTCCGGATCACTTTCTTGTATGTAGGGCCAGAGTTGAAAACGTGTCTCTCTCTGGGAAGCATGAGAGCTCTGAAATTTCTTGTTGGTGCCTTTGCTTCAAAAGCAGAAGCCTGATGGATTGCTCTGATTGTGCCGGAGGGCCATTCCCTGGCACGCGGCATATTTACCACCGCACTCCACTAAACAGTCCCCGAAGGACCTTCCTTCCATTGCTGAAGGGAGGGAGGCAGTTGGAGGCATTTTTTAAAAAGTTTTAAACTAAAATAGAAGGATAAATAGGCTTGAAGCTATTCTATTCCACATGGGTGGCCATAACCACCAGCTGTCACCGGGAAATAGCAGATGTAATTGATAAAGCAACGCAAAACTCTTGTGGATCCGTCATCAATAAAGTTAACACCCAAAAAGTCCATGAAAAGGTTCAAAGTAGAACTGGAGAAGCTCCCCAGGTCCTCCAATAATTAAAACACTGAACTACACACAAGCGTAATTTTTTAATGCAGATTGAAGAGGAGGATCAGCTGGGCAGCTTGCTTTGCTGGGTGAGGCTGGGGCACCATATGGTGCTTAGGAAACCGTCATTAGCTGAGGCGGCAGTGGTGTATGGGGGAGGAAGGGGGACAAGGGGCCAGCCGAAGACAGACCATCATTATTGTGAAGGAAACGCAGGATATAACATTTATCCACAATAAGCAAAGAATGAAATTTCTACCCAGATGGAGCAGGGAATGGATGGTAATATTATTCATTACCACAGTTTAGCATTACATGTACCACACCTCCTCTAATTTATTGATGGACTGTTTAAGACGGGTGTTAACCTGTTTGTCTTGTATTATAATTGAATTCAGTCTCTGGGCTACAGAAATTTAAGAAGTTCATCCTTTCTCAATCAATATGCTCTCCTTCAGTGACCCATTTCAAGACAGCTTCATAAAAAATAATGTATTTTGTTTTAATAAATTTAAACACTATGACAGCTGCTCAATTTTTATCGGGTGTTTTTTTTTCCCTTCAGATGTCTCTTTGCTGCCGAGTGAAGCCACGCTCACAATCAATAGTAATTGATTAATCAGCATCCCCTTTGAACAAAGGTGCTAATCAGTTTTTGATTAGTTCATCAAACCGGATGCGAAGGCAGCCCAGCCCCAGCCTGATAGATCATCAGGATTCTACTTGACTTATGGCTCCCTCGCAATACACAACTGCAGCGTTCCTGGACGGGGGAGGGGAGGGGGACAACGTAATTATTAATTTAACCAAATTATTATGAACACAAACAGTTGTTGGTTTATCACTCCCGACTCAGGGGTGATTGATAGAGCTGCAGCAAGGCTGCCTCTGACTTGGTGCAGAGCCGAGAGACCTGGACTATTCCTTAATTGATGATGTTCGGGGAAGGGATAAGGGCTGATTTAGTCCCCTTTTCCTAAAGAGGAGAAAAATGACTTCTGCGTATCCGAGTGATCCTTGTCTGGCTGATATGCTGAGAGGGATCAGGGCCAAGGAGAACTTGGTCCCTTCTTAGGATCCTTGAGAAGATAAAATTGCCACTGTGTCAGAGGGCTGTTTTATTTAGGGTCAGGATCTGAACTGAGGAGTCAGTCTTCTTACACTCAGCATGATATTCTAAGGAGGGAGAAGGACTCGCTCCTATTTCCAAAGACTATCAGGCTAACGTGTTTGCAACTTCTCTAAATATACCACAAACAAGAGGCAAAAATAAAACACTCCTTTGATGGCCGGCTACGTTTCTAATCGTCTATTTATTTATCTACCTAAACTCCTTGGGATTTGGGATTCATTTATTCGTCCCAACAAGTATCAATTGCGTGCTTATGATATGACAGGTGTACAGCAGTGAACAAAACCAATATGGCCTCCTGGAGCTTCCACTCTGTGGGAAAATCCATCAGCCAAGTTCAAACTGGGACATGCTACATAGCAGAAAAATAAAGGCGTCCCTGAGGTTTGACAGAAGCACAGAGGAGGCAATAAATCTATTGCTTGTGAAAGACAGTGGTACTATCTTATTCTCTCACTGGGTAAGTAAGACCTGTAGTTAAAGCTGCACCTCAGCAACCAGCTATTCAAGGGAGCTGCAGTGAAATCTCTTCAAGAAGGGCAACATGGAACCCTTGTTTCCAAAAGGCTGGAGTCAGCACCTACAGTCCTCTGCCTTGGTTTCTCCTGATGAGGAAGGGCCCTTCCTTATTGACTTATTAAGAAGCAACTGATCAAAATGTTTCAAAAGCTGCAGCTGGTTGGCAGTGAAGTCCCACAACATCATGGGAGCTCATATAATTGTTTAGCTCTGACCATTTTAAATCTCCTTCCCCTCCTTTTTAGGATATGCTTCTTATTTTGGATTAGTAACACCTAAATCCTGGAATCAAGCATGAAACCTACTTTTGCAAGAGCTCAGTGTGCTGTGAAAAAGGTCTGAGGTGGATAATTAGTTTGCATCATGGTGTGTGACAAAACAATTGCCCCCCCCTTCCTTCCTTCCCCTCCCCTCCCCCTCCTTCTAAGATTAACTATGACCTGGCTTTTCTAGTCTATTCCACAGAAGGAGATGGTCAATATGAGGGTTTGTTTTTTTTAAAAATAAAGATCTTGTCTCATAATCCAACATCCTTAAACAGCTTTGAAATGCAACAAATTTCTCATGAACCATTATATGCCTAGAACATAAAAATTATTTTCAGCCACTGAACAGAGTGGCTTTGGTGTAATCCCAAAGATGATTCGACCTGGAGGTCATTATTGACCTGGAGGTCATTACAGCAGGTCAGCCCCCAATCTGAAATATACACACAATATACAATCTGAAAATACACAGGGAAGAGAGGTGGGGGGAGGAAGAAAGTGTTCATAAAAATCTGTTTTTTTTTCCTTTAGTCTTAAAATCCACAATTGCGAATTGACTGCTCAGCGATCCAAATGGCCGTATTGTGGAAGTGGATGGAGGGCCCACAGGTTGGACACTGCAGAGCCTTTTACCTAATGACTAGCCCTTACCTGAGAGGTCCTCACTGGCCAGCTCTTCTGCGGAATTGGGCAACTGAGTAACGCCTTACAAGTAAAAACAAATCGTTTTTCTTTTCATTCCTCAAGGCACATAAACAAAACACTTAAGAACTGAGGATGAATTTCTTAAAAAAAAAACATGAGCCAAATCTCTTGCCATCTCTCGCTCTCTTTTATGGATAGCTTGAATGTATTAATCCATAAGTACGTTTCTCCAATCATTTCATTTTGTTATAGATACACAATTGAGGCAGAAAGATTCCTCAGTCTCCACTTTCAAAGCACATGAAACGTGAAGGTGAATGTTTCAAATCACTCGTTCATAACAGCATGCAGAAAGAAAACAATAAAGCCTGATTGTTAGCTATTGATGTTCTGATAGATCTCTTAAATACAAATATATTTAGAGGTTACATACTGATGTATTTAAGTTTTAGTTCACATTTTACTGTAAATTGAAATCCTTGGGCAAGAATGACAAACACAGTTCATTATCAATTGATGATGATCTTGGATCATCTATTTCAAAATGGTATGGCATCTGCTAACTGCAGTTTGCCTTCATCAGAAAATCTGATTTGCAAAATGATTTTTTTTTTCAAAAAGAGAATTTCAAAAATCAGTGGTATTCCTGAAAAAATGAAACCCTCAAAGCTGAAAAAGCAGTTAGGTCAGGAGATAATCAAGTGGAGCTTGAAATGCCTGTATCCAAGTTAGCACCAATGTTGCCCAGCTGGGATGGCTCTCGGCTAGCTCTGCCTGGAAGGAAAAGAGGTCAAGGGGAAAGCAGATAAACCATGGGGGGCGCAGTTAGGAGATGGCTTCCCTTTCCTCTTCCTGTATTTGCAGGCTGCTCCTTTAATGAAGTCAAAAACACCACAAAGTCGTGTCTGGTTTGTGCAGACCTCCAGGTCTTCTCATTTGCACAACAACTGGCTAATCCTTCTCTGATGAGATTTGTCACTTTTGAAGATACTTGCGGACCTATTAAACAGGAATGAGGGGCATGTCTTGTTTCTTTGTTCAGCTTTCCCTTCTCTTATAGCCAAGTGCAAAATATAAGCTCAGTAAGTATTTGCTGAATTAATGATTTGGGAGTAATGCTAAGTGAACTACCAACTAAAACAAATGCTCTGGAAACAAGCAATGTCAAACTGGCCGCACTATTCAAAAGCTCCCAAATCAACAGAAACACTTAATGTAGAAATGGACAGTAAAAGCTTGGATTTTGTAAGTTGTTTTATAAAGAAGCCAAATGAATATTGATAGCTAGGTTGGTGCTGTGAAAGGAAGCGTCATACCAGCTCTTGAAGAATTTCCATCATGACCCTTACCAATATTCAATGGCACGTGCCAATTAAAAATGGGATGATTTGAAGTCCACGGATGTTCCCAAACTATGGATTTAGGCAACTATGGGAAAGCAATGAGTAATGCAATAAATTAGAGAGGCAACTGAGTAGGGATGTTATCCACTGGTTCTGAAATCTGATTGGTTGAAAGTGTTCCTATTTCTAACTGGCTTTATTCATTGTATAAAGACTGATGAATACAATTATTTGAATAATTGTTATAAATGGGCAACATAAAGTTCTCCTCTGTAGTTAATTATGAATTTGCAGTTCTCAGGAGGCTAATCCCTCACTTCTAGGTGGCCCAATGAATATCAAAGCATTCTACATACATGCTTGGCAGCCACTGAACCATATTAAACAAGGATGTTTCAAGTAGGTAGCTTTACTGCTGAAGGCTTGTTTCCCTGGGGAGGGCATTAGAAAGCTAATTTTAAAAAATAAAGACAAATATGTTTATGAAATATCATTGATATGCAAAGTTTCCCATTAAAAAGCGACAGACAGTTTATACACACCTCATTAAAGATGAAACTGTCATTTTTAATGGCATAAACTTTAAAATATACCAAATCATCTGGAATCTACAGCTCAGATTATGTCTGAAAGTGGGAAGCCATCTAGGTTAGTGACGTTAAATTTGTTTTTGTACTACTATTGTATTTTATGAATCTATAGTGCTCTGCCATAGTTGGATAATTTCAAAATAAATATAATTAGGAAGAGTTTACTGAAGCACTGAGTGTACAAGTGAGGACAAGCAAAATTTACCTCCTAAAAATTGCTTTGGCTTAGGTAGCTTTCTTTCGTGATAAAAATTATACAGCTCTCATTTTCTCAAAGAAAAAGACAAAGGTGCATTTTGTGAGGCAGAGAATAGTCTTCAAAAGGAAACTCCACCATTTAACAATAAGTGGGAAATTACTTCTGGGGTTTTTCTCTTGAACTTTTCATATCATCCACTCAAGCCCTTCCTGGTCACTTCAATTAAAATGTATTCAACACATTTCTTTAAACTTTGTTAAACAAATGAAAGTTTACTTTTGGTCCATATGGGATCTTCTTTTGAGCAATTAATAAAATCCTAAGGTGCAAACATGATAATTTAATACACGCACGAGAATCGTCTCTTCCGCAGACATGATTTTTGCTCCTTCGTGTTGCTGTCAATCACGTGCTGCACGTGCCCTAAGCCTCCTCAGACAGTGCTTCTGCTGTTGGTATTGTTACTTCTCCTTTCCAGCAGAAATCGCTGGCTTCTAAAAATGGTATGTATGGCGTAGCAATTTTAAACCAGGTTAAGGAAAACCTCAAAAATTAGAAACAGCAAGAAATCCTAGAGTTAGTTAAATTCAAGGTCAAGGTCAAGTAAAATCTAAATGTTCGGGGCTCAATTCATCAGGGTTTCCATTTTTTATTTTTCCTGAAAATTTCAAAACAGAATGATCAAATAAAACCTCTAGGAAACAAAAACTTCCCACTGGCCCTAGTATCATTCCCATTATGAAAAAGTAGGCGATGGTCTCTCTCTTACCTAAGCAGCATATGTCTGATCACTTGGCCATATTATGGAATCTGTTACTTCCATCACCAGCCATAAGAGTTTAGACGCCCCGGCAGTTTTAATCTAAATGCTCAGTCAGTCATCCTGTTCTTCCTGCTTTGTCAGCTTTTGTGGAGAGTTTTTCCCTTCGTCCCATTAGCAGAAATTTGGTTCACGCCGTTAAACAGTAGCACATTGTTTCCAAACTGCATATCAAGGCTGAAACACAATCTTCAGGTCCTGCAGCCATTCGTACATAAACCTCTTTAGCTTTGCTCTTGAGTAGAACATACAATGTCTGCAGAGTCCCTTGACTGAATGACAGCCTTCGAATGCCACTGTTGTGTACTCATACAGAGAGATGTGCAGAGGGGTGCATACACAGATGGTGGACATAGAGGTTGTAATAATGCGCACTGCTGGCTGTTTTTCTTTAAAATGGGCTTCAGAATTTCCCCACAATTGAATAGAAAGAGAAGAAATTTCATGTGCTTTTAGAATTCCATCACGGCTTGCACGACTTATAAAGTAAGTCAGGGAAAGGGAGATCCATGGGGTAGTAGCCTAAGGGCAGAGGTCTAGGGGATAAGCATGTATCTAGCACACGCCAAATATTTTGAAACCAAAACTGAAAGTGAAAAATTATGTCAGAGGGGTTCCCAGTTTGAGTCTCACTACAATTGCATACTAAATTAAAAACTAGTTAATAACTCATTTGGGATCATAAATTCATGAGATCATCAGCTTCTACTGTACCAAGAGGTAGAAAGCAAAAGGACAGGTAGACTTGAAAATAATGAAATAGCGGTGGGGCGGAGGGGGGGAGAGACAGAGAAAGAGAAAGACAGAGAGAGAGAGAGAAAGAGAAAGACAGAGAGAGAGAGAGAACCCCAAACCCAGAGGAAGCCAGCTGACTGCAGTGCAGCAAAAGCACAAGCACTATTCCAGACCATGGGCATGCTGTCACCCAAAACCTCACACGAGGGAGGTGGGTGGGGGAAGGGAGAGGGGACACATGGGGCAGAAAAAGAACAAGGCACAAGACACTTACAGAGAAGCGCCCCACATTGGAACAAACAAAGAAAAACCATCACACGCACCCACACATCTATAATCATAGGAACGAGTACACCATCCGTGCTTAACGTCACTCATGCATTTCTGCCATAAATTTCAGACCATGTGGTACCAGGATTTGGCAGAGTGTTTTTTGCATTGCTCAACATGCACACATAACACAGGATTCTTCCCTGTCCAGGCCTTAAGGATGAGCTCCAAAAACACAAATGCTCAAGATCTTTCTTCAAAGATCCCTTCCGTCACCCTAGTCTAGGAATCCCATTCTTACACTCACACTTATCTTCACTGTACTATCAATTATATCCTTAAAGACACACTGTGGCTGACTGTTGTTTGATTTCTTTTTGGAGAAAATCCATTTGCTTTTGAATCATGCCCATGCACTTCTAACCTTCCCATACATGCTTATTCTAATCAGATATTGGTAAGAACAAAAGGTCAACATACATAAACAACTGATATACTTCATACATACTCTAGCAACACAAGCTTGAATAAAATATTTTAATGAGTCTTCAAAGGGAAAACGTTTTGTAAAATTTTTTTTTTTCCTTTTTAGAAAAGAAAAGAGAAGTATGGAAGGAAATCCAGTATGAAAACTTTTAAGACCAGTACAATGGTCACAACTGGCTGACCCAGTACGTCTTGTCATTTAAGTTGCCAAGTTATCAAACCACAACATTTTTCTAGGCCCAGATCTCCAACATGAGCATCTCAAGATTATTCTCAAATGAATCTAAGTCACATGGTTGTTATACGGAAGAAGCTGGGTTTTACCCATAAGTCATTTGAATAAAATCAGTTCTATATCCTCATCTCCTTGGAAATGTGGTCCCCTGCTTTGTAACTCCAATCATATTCTATTGCCTTTTCTATCCTGACAACTGACCTGGAAGACTTTCTCCCCCTGTCAAGTAAAATTCTAGATATTACTTTGGCTTTCATTAAAGCTTTTTGCTGTGGGCTGGAGAGTATGCTGTTGAAAAGAGGGGTCAGATCCCTTTGGGAGGATGCTGTGAGGGTTTTAGACAAGTTGGAGCATGTATTTATAAATGCATTTTATAGGAATCAACCTGGGTTATCACTTCTCTCTACCTGCTAAGGAATCATATATTATATATGATGATCATATATTATATATACATATATATATACACACACATACACACATATATATATATTATACTATTCTTACTTCCTTTTTTTTCTCCCCAAATTTCTTGGCTGTAGGTATACTTCTCATTCACTGCTGGTCAATAACATCCTACTGAGACATTGCTGGCTTGAACACTATTCCTGAACTAGTAAGACAGTGGTTGTTTCTCACAGTACACAGGCATCTCTGTTTCCTGTCACATGAATGCTAGAGTCCTATTCCAAGTGTCTCTTTATTATACCACAAAAAGAGATCACCTTCACTTTCTTTCTCCATAGAGAAATACATGTTGAAATACCAGTATCCTAAGATCAGGACTGGCCCCTAAATTAACTTCTCATTTTTCAGCTCAGGGGACATATTTTTTACCTTGAATACCCCACCCAACTCCAAGACCTACAACTATTAGAGTCATGTAACTACACAAATGTTACTGAAGGGACCTAGAAAACAGAAGTCTGGAGTCTTGAGATAAATGATCAGTATCTCTTCAAAGATCTCACAGAATTCAGGAATCTTATGATTACATTTGACCCTGGAGTTAATTATAGAAGGCTCAGAACTTAAAGCATCTTGAAAAGAATAGAACAAAAGTCTCTTGAACTACATTAAAATAGCCTTAAAGCTCTGAGAATAATCGATAAAAGTCAGAAAGTGCCCAATTAATGATGAAACCTACAAATAACTGAGCTTAATGGAGTGCAGTATCTGAGATGTAGAGAGCACCATGGGGCATTACCTTGGAAAGTGGAAGTTTTTTACCTAATTGATTTCTCATGACTGTCGGTGTATCTGGCCCTTTAACTAATTTTATGAACTTTTCCCTTTGTGCCAGTGACAGGGAGGGCATGGGGAGGTGGGTTAGGGTGGGGAGGGATACTGCCCTATACCCAAGTCTGTTTTGCTTTCTCAGAATTTCTCATCAGAAGGTCCAAATATGGGGCGTGGTCAGCCAAGCATAAAGGCCTGACCTTCAAGGACAGCTCACACAGCACAGGTTTTGCTCAGAGATTTCTAACTGGTTAAGTCCTCAAATGCAGGTCTGTTTAAGAAGGTCAGTCGTGCCAGGAAGAACTGTTTCTCCAGAAGTTGAATGAACACCATAGGGTTGGCTGATCACCTCTTGTCATTTAACTGATAGATTTCAATCCTGCACAATGTGCAAAGCGATGTAAAAAGGCCCTTTACCAAATAATTCCCTTGAATTCAGTTATTAAAATTCAGCCCATTTTTAACTAACGTATCTTTCTCCAAAGCACAATATCGCCAGGGTGAGATGTGAGCTAAGTAATAAAGTAATATACGGATGAAACTTGATTATCATTTTCTGATTGGAGACATATAGAAAAGTGAATGGACCTATTCCAACCTAGGAAGTCAGTGGAGAAATTCGGAAAAGGATTTCCTGATGCCCCCTGCTGAGCTTCATTTACTCGGTTTTTATCAGATTTTGGCTAACATCGTGAGGAGTTTTTTGTTTTTTAGTATTCTGCCTACAAGGTACCCACACAGAAATGATTTTTTTTAAGTCCCAGTTAATGCTGTTGAAACGTACATATGGTATCATTCTTGTTTGGAGATGTTTCCTGCCAAAGGGTAGCATAAACTTTTATGCACACATGGAGATTAAGCGTGAACCTGCAAGAGGCCGTGGAGGTAAAGATGATAATTAAAGAACAACAATGTTCTTCCTCATCCCTACGTCATGAATTTAAACAGGAACCTTCCGCCCTGACCTGTCCTTCAGTCTCGACTACTAAGTGACATAAATGACTCCTCTTCAAAATGTACCTAAGATTCTAGCCTATGAACGAAGAAAGCAACTGGGCCTTTAATTCAGATGCTATGATTTTTAGGCAAATATTAGGTTTTTTTGGAGTCCCTTATATTTCAATGTCTGGCGGCATTATAGAATTAAGGGCTACGTGCAGCTAAAACTCCTGCAGCCCAGCCAGCCGACAGGGAGGCCTGATCTCAGATTGCAACCACTGAACACTGAACTCACAACAGAAATGACAAGACTCGAAATCCTTTCAAGCCTCACAAATTAGAGTATATTTATGAGGTCAGTCTACTCGGAACACAGTTTCCCTTGAAGACTACATTTCTCTTTTTCCCAGGCTTGCCTTGCCGCTCAGCAGTGCTGAGAAAGTAGATAAACAGTAATGTGGTACCAACCGTGGACTGCTGGTTCTGTCGTCGCCGTGGTGTCTACAGACGGGAACAGAGGATTGGAGGAAGGGAAGAAACAGGAGGAACGGCATGCAAAAAAAGGGAAAATGGAAAAAAATGGAACAGATAATATATGAGCAAGCTTTCAAAGAACATCGCGTGACAAGCAATAATAAATGAAAAGCCAAAAGCATTTGAAGTGAGTTGCACTGTTTTAAGACATGCCTTCAGCTCAAAGCTGCGAGCCAGTGAGGAAAACAGTAGATTCTTTGGTTCTGGGGGTCTTGCCAGGATACATCTACTTGCTAGTCAATAGTCAGGGGAACATGCGAAGTGATGAGAAACACCAGTGCAAACTCAGTGACTGATAGATGGCTCGGAACGCATCAAGGCTCAGGACTGTGACAGAGTAGCTCAGTCGGAAGGCTGGCTGAACAACAGATTCATACATTCAAACATTGCCTTTGTTTTAACCCAACCCACCCAGGCGCTCAGGCTTTACGACCGCCAATCAGGCGTCGCTGAATCAACTGCACGTTTAGGATCCTTTTATGGTTCATGCGCAGATGCCTGTAGATGAATATATGGGTTCAAGTTTTCCATCCAGTGTGTTATTTCAGCAGGGTTCAGCTGGAAAGTTCAATTAACTGGGAGGCCAGGGGAATGAACATGTTAAAAGTTTTTCAGATTAGTTTCTATACACACACACACACACACACACACACTCATACTCACCACTCACCCATCCTCCACTCTGCGGATCTTACTATGTTACAATCTAAGGGCAAGAAGTCTTGCATGGAAAACACCCAAGTCCACATAATTTGCCAAATGCCACTTCTCATCATGTGACATTCCAAAAATTAAAGCATCCAGCCGTCCCTTTGCTCACGATCCAGAACCACATTCACTGTTGTGAGCTGCCAGGAGTCCTGCCTTCAGGGTGAATCAGGAGATGGCACGTGAGGTTTTTTCACTGCCAGATGCACTTGTTATGGAAGAAACCGTGCTTTGTCTCTTCTTCTATTTCTAATGCCGTTCAAGTTTTCTCCTTCTACCAGGCTTCAAAACCAGGCCTGCTATATTGGTTCCTCTTCACAGCAAATTCCTCAGGGGACTCCAGAAATTTTCTTTTTCTTTTTGGCTCGAGGGGAAGTGGGATAAATATCTAACAAAATGCACGGCAACTTTCTTTTCCCAGAGTCGTTTTAATACCCCTCTTCTAGCCAACTTCATTCCAATGTCAACCCATCTGGCCGGGTTTTAATTTTCAGTTCTATCTTCTCAAGGTGTCTCCCTCCACGATCCCCTTCTGGCCAGAAAGGAGTGGAGACACTCACACATGAGCTGGTCATGTCGAGCTGTAGTGGGATTCTGGGTTGACACTGCAAGTAGTTACCCGTCCTTTTTTATCATGCAGCTATTTAATAAGCTGGTAATTATTTTCATGAGTTCTGGAGATACCAAAAGACTCTTTTGGACTTGACAGAGGCAATGTTTAAATGCACCAGAATGCCAAATGTAACTTTTTTTTTTTTTTTTTTTGGTCTAACAAGCCTGGTGCTTCTGATTTATAAATATGACACATGAATTCACACCAGTGTTCCCCTTCAACTCCCCTTTCCTCAGAACCCTAGACCATCAAAAAATCAGAGCCCTTCTAAGGAGCCAGAATTAACCAGAAGTCCGAGAGGCCACTACAGCTTAATATAACTTATAGCTGAGTTTCTGAAGAACAGATGAAGGAAAGAAAAACATAAAATAAACCACATCAGAACGCAATACTTACTTACAAGTCTGTATGCATAAAGAAGCAGTTAAAAAACAATACCGAAAATTGTTCAGATGAAACATCTCTACATCAGATGCTCATGACACGTCTGACACGTCTCCTTACTTGAAACATCCAAGTCAAGAGTTAGTTTGAGGTGCTTTCAAATGGAGGGGCAAAATCAAATGCACATTTGTACAGAAACACTTATATGAAAGTTAATATATTTTATGACTAGACACTGGCTTTTTTCCAAAATTAATTTTTTGAAAAAGCAATAAACATTTTGGCTCGTTATTTTTGTAGCAGCACTTCTAATATGCTTTATTTTCACCAGGTAAATCATTAGTATAAAATGAAAGAAAGGGGTTGGAGTAAAATCTAAGGGTCCTCAAAAATAATGTCTTAGCATTAACCGACAACTCCCCAATTTACTGCCTGCCTACGTCACAACATCATGTCAGCTTTATGACGAAATCAAGCTAAGGGGGAAGCTGGGTGTACACTCCCCTGGGTGTACACTTCCAGGGAATAAATGAAGAAAAGTTCACAGTGCAGCTTGCCTCCCCATTCTGGGGATGGGAAATCCATCAATTGCACCCAACAGGGAAGAGAAAGGGATGTTGAGAAGGAAAACACACGGTTCTAAAACAGTGAAAAGCAAACACATGTTCAAGTCAAACAACACAGTTACTGCAGCTGGGAATGGCAAAACCAGGGATCAGTAATGGAGTGGGAGACGGCAGCAGACACACAGGCTTGGCTACAAAGTTGAGACGGAGATTGAGGGTGTTATCGGGGGAGTTGCTGATTCCATTTCTCTAAGAGCATCTGGTGTGGTATCTGAACAGAGGCTATTTCAAGTAAAGAATGAAAAAAAAAAATCTTTAGAAGTGACTTTGTGCTCCCCGCAGGAGAGCACTGTGACAGAATCTAATTCTCCTTCATAATTGCATTACGACTTCATGCAGAAACCACAGACACCCTGGCTCTGAAGTGAGTGCGGCTCTGTGAAGTAGGATTTATTAAGGTATCCTAATCAGGAGACTGGAGAGATGTGCTAGCCCACCCCTGTGCATCAACTTGTGGGGTCACGATATTGTTTGATAACATTCTAAGTGTACAGGCAAAATGCAAACAGTAACTTTCCAATAGAAAATAACGGAGGCTCTGATTAACTTGAAAAATGAGAGTGCCTAATTGCCCTAACAGAGGCTGTTTCAAACTTCATTCTGCGGCTGCCTTTAAAAAATAATCTTTGCGCTAGGCCTAGGAGAAAAATAGGTCACAGAAAGTTGAGCTGGACTTACGGTGGTGTAGGGTTATGAAATTAAAAAAGCCTCTTTGAGCTACTGTCTCTATTTTAATTTTAATTACAATGAGGGAGAAATTTATTGTACATTTATTTTATATGGTCAAGAAAAAACAATCCCACGTTCCTGCAAACCCAGTTAAGTGTGTATGGTCTCAATAGTCACTCTCTAGCTGTTTTATGAGTATAATTAAACAAGGTATCCAAGGGCAGGGCCTGCACTGCTATTTGAAAGATGAACATTTCACTGAATATCGACTTTCAGTCTCCCAGCCATACAAACAGTTTATGGGACCCTACCTTGAATAAATTAAAACATCACCTATATTTCACATGGCAGTATCAGATATTTTCAAAATCAAAAGGCTCAGACAATGTGTCAGATTAGAGACACCATCCATTTAACCAAGTAGCAAAAAAAAAACCCCAAAACCAAAAACAACAACAAAAAAACCGCATGCGAGGCAGCTGGGCAATGTTTAGCCGAAACAGTCATGTGTAAGCTCCACTGTGGCACATTCTAATCCTTTCATATGGATTCTCTCCAACTTAGAATTGTTCATTGAGTGTGACAGACTGGGGGTTTAAAACTAATCCATAAATTAGTCCGTGGTCTCAAACACAACGGGTGCCATAAATGAAAATGAAAATCCAGGAACGAAATTAAATTCACAACCTTAAATACTTTTTCTTCTCCAACTGCTCTATGGTACTCCTGCTTTATAATGCCCAGATTCACTGCAAGGCTGCATTTGGGGGGGAGGGGGGAGGGTGTGAGTAGGGTGTACATTAAAAAATGCATAGGGTAATAACCCGGAGAACCCAATCTGCTCGAAAGCAGAGCTTAATTGTAAAGAATTTAAATTCTGCCATTTTGATTGTCATAAGCTTAAATGAAAGCATGCTAAGCAGTCCAGACATATTTTAATACACTTTCCCTCGGTTTATTTTCTTAACTAAAGTCAATAAGGAGCCAATGGGTTTTCTTAATTGAATTCCCCTTCAGTTTGTGTTATGGAGCTGCTTTAAAGCTAGACGCTAGGGTAGGCAAGGAATTCCCCTGACAGTTTTATTCTCACGATGGTGCTGTGCTGGCCAATATATATTAAGTATAGTTCCCTCTTTTTCTTTCTTTTTGACATATTTGAAATCTATTGAAAGCAAACATACCTGCTGGAAAATTAAACTTTGAAATTTATTTTCTACTGGTTTCCCGGTTAATTTTCTTTCCATCTATGTTCAGCTTTAATTAAACTCCCATTGCTCAGGGATGGGAGAAATGGATAGGAACGGAACTGAAGCTAAAAGGCCTGAATAGGAGAACCCTAAGAAAGCTTTCTTCTGTCTTCCTGTCATCTCCCCTTTGAGTGAAGAGATTGTGTGCCCCGGAACAGCAGGAAGGGGAGTAGGTTGTTTTTTTTTCTTTTCGGTTAATTTCAAGTTTTGTTAAAAGCTTCTTCAGAATTGTTCAAAAGTGCTACTGTGCCCCTGAGATCTTTTCATTTGCAAACCAGATGTTCTCAAAATAATAATAATAATAACCACCTGTACCGTGGTTTCATTTAACAAGGAAAGCAATTCCTATCCTATGCTGTGTGTCAGTGCTGGACGGGAGGAGGGACAGAGACGGGTGAGGCACCGGTGAGGGGAGGAAAAGAGGGATGCAGGAGGGCGATGGCGGGGAGGGGAGCAGCTCTAGAAGTAGTAGTTTATATTCATCTCCTGGAGGGCTGGGTCCTTCCTGCCAAGTCCTTTATTTCCCACCACTGAGATAGCTCCAACTTTCTAATCCTAAGAAACCTGTATTTATGAGATTATTCTTTTGCACTGTTGTGCATGAATCTTTAGTATGAAAACATGTCAATTCCCTCTCTCTTGGATTATTTTTCAACAAGGAACATAAGAGTATGGAAATGATGATAGAAGCATTAGGAAAAAAAAAAAAATCTCACTGACTTCCCATCTCTCATTCCTTTTATAAAAAAAATGCAGAATCAGGTGACCTTCATCACTAATTTCTTCCATTCCCTCATAAGTCAATATGGGTCAAAAACTGGTTGGCTATGATGCTATTTGTAATAAATTTATCATCATCAAAAAAATAAAAATGTACACACTTAAGACAGTATGGAAAAACATGGTCCATGCACTTTTGGGGCAAAAACTTGGAAAGGGAGCTCATTATAAAACAGGTGGCTCATGAGTGTCTACTAGTGCCCTAATAATATTCTTGTCACCAGGCATACTGGTATGTATATCACTAACGTTCGATAAGTATTCAATAAATGATGAATGAAAAACAGTCTTAATGGAGTAGATGCCAACTCTCGAAAAAAGGCAATTTAGTAAACATTCTAGGATGAGAGATGTGTATTTCCTAGCAACAGTGGCTTAATATATATCCCAAACATAAATACACACAACAGACACAAACACTGACGATGGATGCTTGAAGTAAAGTTAGGCCTTCATGCTTAATTTCCCAAATGCCATCCTTTCTTATCCACATTCTATCCATTCTTTGATGGCACAGACCAAATTCTACGTCTCCTGTGACAGTCTCTTCAATCTTCTGAATCAGCCCTAAGTGCACAGTATCTCCTGCTAAGGAGTTCCAGTGGGTATAACCTATTTCCTCAGCTATATTTTAAGGGGTTCCAAGAATTTTCTGTCTCCTTGGGCACTAGCACAGTGCTGTACATATTATGGGTCCTTGATACGCGCTGAATGAATGCCTAAAAGCATTACCCCTTATGTCATGCAGATATCAATAGCACACAGCAGGAATCATGACGCTAAGACCCTGGAAAACAGACAGCTCTATGTGGAGCAAAGCTCTCTATTGTAATTTAGCTGGTCATGCTACAGAGTCAGTCTTAAGACAGGTGTAATTCTTTCCTTTGTACTTAGGAAACTGAAAACATGTGCTTGGTTGTTGAGTTTCCCCAATTTGGCATCCGCCTGAAGGATAAGGGCTGTTCTCACCTTCATTATTTATGTGACCTGACCCATGTTACACACACAAAAAAGCTTAGGATGGGAGGCTATGAATGCCAAAATAACAATGTGAGCCTGGGGGTGGGACTTACTTTCTCCAAGGTATATTGGGTACTGAGTGATTAGACAACAATAAGAAAAACCTTACTGTTTTCTTTTCCAAGAAACACAAAATATTTAATTGGATATGTACTTTCAAAAAGAGAAAAACTCATTTAGAAATGACCTACTTCATTCTTATGAAAGGATTCTTAAATGTGTTTCAGAATTTGGCCCTGTAGCTATTCATTTCTTATTCTAAGGTGATTTTAATTTTTTAATTTATGACAGTCACATGTATAAATGTGACCTACAGGTTGAGCTCCTCCTGGCCTGAATTTTATATTTAAGCTGCTAAGGGTGTTTCAAACTGAGTGCTGAGTGTTTTCTATGGTACTTCTCATCAAGCATGTAACTCAGGGCAAAACCAGGCAGAAATAAAACAATATCCACATTAACTAGGGAGGGAAACACAGAATATTTTCCTAAGATGATTGATCCAACTGGCAGACTGGGGCAAAAGCTATCACCAAACACAAAAACAGGTATTTTTATGTACATCTAATATACAAAGTCAACTAATTTCAAAGAAAGTTCAAAACAAAACAAACAACGCCCTCCCCCCTCCCCACCCACTTTAAAAATCAAAGATTTTTCTTTGATTCTGGCTTTTGAAAGGAATTTGCATCGAGGCCTCTTACCCCGTAATGGTTGGCTGTCTCTGTATTTTCGCAGAGGATGCCAGGGATGGATTTAAAGTGCAATTTAAATTAGGCATTTTGCTCTCCCATATTATAGCATATATCTTCATGAGTGAAACCACATGGACAACTTGATATTAAAAAAAAAAAAAGGGAGTGGGGGTCTGCCAGTAGCAATAGTCAAAACAGAAATATATGGTCAGAAGATTAACGTACATGAAAGAGAACAGAGACACCAAAGAATCTTATGGGAAATCACAGGAGGCTCTGCGTGGCTCCCATCCCAATTTTATCCCTCAGATGGTTTCTTATTTGGAAAGCGATTCTAATGACATTAATGGCTGAATAGTTAGAAAACCATAACAATGTTGATATGGCAAATTGACATCAAATACTCCTTTCAGTACTCCAGAGCTTGCAAAAATCTTCCGCAGGTGAATCTGCCTTTAGACGTGGCCTTCACAGGTAAGTCAGGAGAGCTTCCCCACACAGGACGGATGGGAGGCAGAGACGCCCTGCTCCTCCCTCCCACCTGTGATTCTGGGTGAGCAGCATCGGGTCAGATTGAGCTTACAACTCCTCTTTTTCAAGGGCCTCCAGGATAAAGATTTAACGTATTTTGAGGGAGTCAGGCGACTGGGAACTCACGAAGGCCTGCCTCCCTAACAGGGAGAACAATTCGATTATTCTGGTTATGGAAGATAAAAGACAACACTGGAACACTTCCTTTCAGAGACATCAGAAATCAACTATGACCTTTCGAGTTTAAAAACATTTTTTGATTGCATTTAAAAACAATTTGTACATTTTTCTTGTAACGAAACGCTGACCTAGGGAATGGGTTTCAGTCACTGCATTTGCCTGGGAGAAAAGAAATAGATGCCCGTGGGCTTCCTCTTCCTCTTCTCTCTTTTTTTTTTAAGCTAAGGCTTTATGTTAATATCACTAGATTTAGCTGTTGAAGCTTTTAAGGCTAATGGTGGCTGTAATGTACCAAACAGTACAAGAGAGAAGAAGAGTGGAGATTAATTTAGCTCTCCATTTGTCAGGATTCAGTCTGGAAGATTTCTTAGGAACCAATCTAAATCTAGGGGATAGCCTGGACCTTTAAAATGGGACACGGAATCATTCAGCTCCATAACCTTTCATCTGTTTGAAGAAAGGAGCAAATGTTAAATTCCACAAGTACACTTTCTGGGCAAGATAAATATATGTAAGACTGCTTGTTAAGACACAGCAAGCCTGTAAGATCACATCCATTAAGGCAGTGGATTCTACAGTGTTGTTTTAGTGGCAATTTTAGTGTAAGGACTCTTGGGTGTGCCAGTGAGAATCAGGGCATTCATCACCACAAATGCATTTTGTGTGTAGAGCGGGTTCAGCTACTAATACCAAGAGGCCAAAGTGCACCTATGAGATCATCTTATATTACCTTGAGCAAAGAGGCCAGGAGGCGAGACAGAGGAGCAGACAAGTCCCTATAAAGGTACCTGGGATGTGGACAGAAATATAGCATTGTTTGTTTTTAAAATTTCCTCTTAAATGGAGTCTCTGTGGTTGTAACTGTGATAACAGAGTTGTAGCTGTTTGAAGACGTGCGATTAGCTTTAGTCCGGAGTGAAGGCTTAGGAGCTGTGAACTGAAGCACCTCTGCTGAGTTGCTGAGATTGACGGTGAGGGGGGAGGATTTCAGAAAGTGTTAAGAAAGGTCTTTTTTTAAAAAAGCCTAAGCTAGTGAGAGGCCAGCCACAAATAAAAAGTGCTGTTCCACATTAAAGAGAAATGTGGTATTTATGCCGAATGAATGAAGGCCTTGACCGCCTTAAAATGTAAACCTGACTAGCTACCTAGACGGAACCTTCTACAAGGAGAGGTAATCAAGGCTGGCTCACACCCGGACAACTTCCGCAAAGACAAAACAGACCACGGAAGGGTTTTCTTAATGGGTTCACACACGCAGGGCAGTGGCGAAAGGGGCGATGTAATTTACACTGACATCCAAAGGGCCGTTCCTAGGAAACTATGAAAACCTGGTACACAGCAGCTCAAGCTTAATTGGTTTACTACCCGGATAAGGTAAGAAATCATGAAAGGTAAACACCTGGTTCGCAGCAAGGGAAGTCGTTAGCATGGTTGCTCTGGAAATCAGTCAGGGAGGAGCATCTTTGTTGCGCTTATTAAGGATGCAGAAAGTGGGGGGAATCTCTCCGCTCTGCTAACAAACTGAGTTTACTAAAGAAGCAGAAGAAACTAACAAAAAGCTAAAAGGGGAATACACACAGACAAGAATTTAGGAAGCAGCCTGGATGGAGCTGAGTTTAGGGTGAGACACAAAAACCAACTGGATGGATGGATGGATTTTTCAGAAGCTTTTTAATTAAGTGCAGGCACTGATGTTTTCGCAAACATCATTCAGAACCATGCTCACTAGTGGCTTATTTAAAAGTTCTTTGTTCCACTGTAATGGTTAGAAAGGTGAAGAAAACTGAAATTAAACAATCTATTGTTATATTTCATAAACCGATGAGGGCTCCTCTTTCCCTGAACACTTAGAATTTTCATCATGTCTATCACACCAACTCCTGTGAAAACTGAAAATGTCTCCAGAAAGTCAATGTAAAGGATGGTCTTACCTAAGGAAATCTTGCACGTCTAGTCGACATGGTGCGGCCATAACCTTTCCCACCCTGGTCGGCAGAGAAAACTCCAACAAGTCTCCCGGACAAGCGACATCAAGCACTGAGAGCCGCTGGGGACCAACCAGGAAGGGGCTGGAGGGCATAACCTCCTCCCTCAGTGACAGTCAGAAAAAGGAGACCGCGAAACTCACTTCGAATAGGAGTTTCAGACAGTCCAAAGAGCTAAACCACAGAGTGACAACCGCAGTGGTTCCTCCAATGTTTAACGGAGGGCAGGAAGGGGTACTCAAGTGCCCAGAGTGGAACAGACGGTGACTACCCAGGTGACACACGGTCAGTGGGTACTCTCTGGGGCAGGAAGGATGATGCATTTAGGAACATGGCCCACGGGGACATGTTAAAGGGTGTGTATTTTCCTTCTCGTATATTAAGATGAAATTAAGGCAAGAAGAAGATCCAAAGCCGGTATACTTACCGTTTCGTCAACCGTGGCTCAGCACAAGCTATCCGCGTGTTCTCTAAGAGCCAGGCTGCCATTTTCCCCCTAGCATTTTGCTTTGCATGGTGATGCTTAAAAAAGAATTCTGCAAAATAGCTGATCTACTGTTAAATGCTTGGATGTTAAAGACTTTTCTGAGGTCCTTAAGAGTCGACTTGAGAACACAGTATCTAATGTCTGTCAAGTTCCCAAATAAAGGAATAATTCCATTCCAAGGAGTTAAAGGGACCTTTTAGGCTTCTTGTTATACATACCAGAAAGACAGTGTACATTCAGGACATCTGCAATGGCAATGAAGGTACCATACCTGCGATGATGGTAAGGATGGTGGTGGTGGTGGTGGTGGTGGTGGTGGTGGTGGTTGTTGTGAGAGGAGGGATAGTTGTGGGGGGATCTGGATAAAGAAAAAAAGGAGAATCAAACCCACAATGCTGAGCACAGAGGTGATCAGTAACGACACAACAAAGGCGTGAAGACACTGACACGTTGTTTGATGACTTCTCCCTTTAAAATCCAAAGACTCCCCACCCCACCCACCCCCGGCCCTGCAAAGATTTATGTCTTATAATCATATCCCAAGGCCTTATTCGGAAAAGCTAAGAAAAGAAGAAAAGAAGAAAAGAGATCTGGGGGCTTCCCTGGTGGCGCAGTGGTTAAGAATCCGCCTGCCAATGCAGGGGACACGGGTTCGAACCCCGGTCCGGGAAGATCCCACATGCCGCGGAGCAACTAAGCCCGTGCACCACAACTACTGAGCCTGCGCTCTAGAGCCCGCGAGCCACAACTACTGAGCCCACGTGCTGCAACTACTGAGCCCGCACATGTAGAGCCCGTGCTCCGCAGCGAGAAGCCACCGCAATGAGAAGCCCGCGCACCACGACGAAGAGTAGCCCCCGCTCGCCGCAACTAGAGAAAAGCCTACGCATAGCAACGAAGACCCAACGCAGCCATAAATAAATAAAATAAATTTCAAAAATTAAAAAAAAAAAGAAAAGAGATTTGTATCAATGAAGTGAACTAGGGATGAGGAGATGAGAAGTAGAGAAGGGAGGAAAAATCAAAACATATGACACGCACCCCCCCCATCCTATTTCAAAAGGTGAGGTTAGACCAACTCAGCCCCTGAGAGGGTCCGACGGTTGTCATTTCGTTTTATACTTTCACCGGTGGGAGAAAAGAGGAGATGGCGCTGATCTATCTAAAGGGCTCCTATCGGCCAAGGGAAAGTGTGCGCCTGCCTCTTGCTCTCTGACTGTTAACTTCATTATTCTCCATCAATACATCCCAGCAGGAAGTAAAACTACTTCTATACTTGTAATAAATACACAGAAGAGAGAATGTCACCACTAAATATCAAGTTCCAGGCATGTGAGATTTTACTGAGATTTTATTTTTTAAAAGTCAGTAAATTTTACAACTTATAAATATTAATCAGTTCGTTGCCTTTGCTCAAGCCTGACCTACGTGGGTGACAATGATAAAACTGAAGAACGTTTCCATCTTGTAAACAAAAGAATTAAATACAAACAAGGCTTAACCCTCCAAGCCAGGAATCTGATAGGGAATCCTCTGTCAGGTGTCTGATATACTGTATATTCTTCTATCATCTCCAAAATCATTTGGGGGAAAAGGGAAGGCAAATATGAAAGAGAAAAAAAAAATTCTCAGCCCAACTGATCAAACTGAATGTGTTAAATTGTCAGCAAGACTTTGACCTAATCAATCATTCTGCTATAATAGAGCATAAGACGATTTGAAGGCTTTTGATTTTAAATTTTATCTAATGCCCGTCAACTTTTTCTCCCTGACACATCTGTTGTCCTTTTATCTCCAAGTGAGCTCTCAGACTGTCTAATTAATACATCCTAACTTTAATTATATACTGTGTCTTTATTGGGTTTGGTGGAACTTCCTGGAAGTTTACGAAAACATTATCCTGGCGTTTGGTTATGAGGTCTGCTTAAAAGATTCCTACCGTTGATCAATAATCAGTTTTAATTTTCCTCACAAACTTCTCTCACACGTACACAAATGTACGAATTTGACAGGGAAGAATCAAGAGCAAACCTGTCTGTTTTAGGGGAGACTGTTCACTGAAGTTGGGGATGCCAGCAGTTTAAACGACTATTGAAAGCAGCCTCACACGAGTGCAAAAAAAGAATCCATTAAAAAAAAAATCTCATTTTCTTCCAAGAAGTAGAAATGATTCATAATTTCAAACTACCTTGTTAGAAGAAGAACGGACAATACACGTCCAGTCTTGCTTTTTGGAGTACTTTCTTATGGAGGCCACAGGTGGGGAAGCATTTTGTGACCTGGGAGACCACTGGATGCACCTACATCCTGCGGCAGGTGCAGGTACAGGTGCAGGTACAGGTGCAGGTACAGGTGCAGGTAGGGACGCAGGTGAGCGAGGGGCACCGGTCCCTGAAGACAACCTGCTCTCTCCACGCCCCAATTCAGCTGTACCCAGAGATGTGCCTTCTCTGTTCTGATTCAATGACAATATTTATCACTGAAAAGGAACATCTGTAGCTGGTATGCTATAATGCTATTTCTGTCTCTATTTCTAAAAGTATTGGCACAAAATGTGCGATGTCCACAATACAATCAAAGTGCACCTGAAGGTGATTTGAAATTACGATTACCAACAGGAGTGGAACAGAGACTAACGAGGGCAGAGGCTTCAGAAAAAAGGTCACTAGTTCCTTTCATTTTGTGAAAATCACACACTTTCAATTATTTTCATCACTACTGGGGTAACTTGTCCTTCACATGTGGCTCAAGTGACCTAAATGAATTAGATTCCGTTACCAGGTGTAATGCTTAGACCATTTCTAGCGATAAGAGCAATGTGAGGTCACTATTTAAGAAAATACAGAGTTGGAGCTAATAAGCTATGTTTGACACATAGAGGCTAAAAGAACAAAACCAACTGGGGCTCAGGCGCTAACCAGATAGATTCGCCAAGTATAGAAGTTACTTCTAGAGAATTAAACATTTTAAAAGCATGTTAACTCTGAGTTCATAAAGAACTTTGAAAGCTACTGTAGTAGGACAATAAATTGGCTTTGAAAAGAAAACCTACTCACCATCTTCTCAAACTGCTAGAATATTTTATTACTAGACAAGCAACACCTCAGGTGAGTATTCTAGCCTGTCATCCCAAACATTACTGCTAGTACAGGTTACGGGAGGGAGGTAGCATATTGTGGATCTAGCAAATTCCTAGACCAGGCGAAGTGCACCATCTTGGGTTGGGGAGATAGTTGGATGTAGATGCGCTTGCCTACATGGGCAGGTCTCTGTTTCCTGGCTTTCAAATAATGCATTCTGGCCCAGCGAGTTCATTCCCAAACGACCATCTTGCATTGGAGGGAAATGTTCTACCGGGAAGCAGAGAGAGTAAGAGAAACTACAAAGAAAGACACACATTTCACTGTAGACTTTGGAGTCAAAGTATCGTGGCTCTGAAACATATTTAGTAACCGTGTGAACTTGGGCAACTTAGGTGACCTTTCTAAGCTTCCTTTTATCACCTGTAAAATGGCATGATGATGGCGCTTACCTCGTCATGTTATCGTGGAGATCAGAGGTGATCGTGCATGTAAAACTGTCACCCTAGCGCATGGAACGAAGTGAGCAAGCCCTCAATAAATGCTAGCCAGAGCTAGGATCCAAAATTATTCAAATCTATCTGTCTATCAAAACGTTTCTCATCTTGAGATGTCGGAACAGTGGGTACAATAAGTCAAAACTGTTTTTCCAGATACCTGAGTCTTCTGAATCAAGGAAGCACATAATAGACCGGTGGAAATTTGTCTCTGCTTTTCATAATCTGCCGTTTTTAAAAAGAGCTGAATGAAAGTCTGTAAACCTGGATAACAGCAAGGTTGGGGCCTCACATGAGGCTCAAACCCTGATGCTGAGCATGGGAGGGATGCAGAAACAAAAGGGGGATGGCTGGAAACGGGGCACTCGGCACCTCCTTGCACCTACACGGAGAGCCATTCCCTTCACTCTGATCTCCTTAACTACCGGGGAGAATTAATGCTATTATGTGTAGACCACAGACAACATGGGTAGTGTGCAAAGAAATCACACCTCAGAAGTCTATACATAAAGTGATTAGATGTGAGCCTTTAACTTTGCATTATGCTAAGGAAAACAAAACTCAGGTACAGGCTAAAGATTATATTTTAATATCCATGTAGATATGAGGTAAAGCATGGTTCTATTTCATCAAAGAGACTGCTACTCCTATTTTCTTCATAAGGAAAGTGGCCAGGTTCTAAGACGTTATGGTGTAAATATCCCGTATGTAGATTTACATGTGTGTATGTGTATATTCACATACACTTACACTTGGATTATTTACATGGCTCACATGAAGAGAGAAATGCACACACATGTTCATATATTTACAAGATACTGAAATTGTCATGCCTATGGTTACTCATTCTGTGTCATGTCAGCTCATGACTATTTTTCCTGGTGTAAAAGTAACCGAGAGAGTCAACTGGACAGAAGAGACTCAATTCGTCATCATAAGACTAGATAGGCAGTGCACTCCTCAACTAAACAGAGAATATTCACCAGACACAAAATTGACCATGAGCTATAAATGGGAAATAAGTTTAAAATGGCTGGTACAAGTAGGTGCACAATAAATATTTGTTGACTAGAAAGTGAAATTCATGATCATAGGCTTTAATAATCCTGCAAAAAGATATTAAGAAAACAGACAAATTTAAAAAAAAGCACTTGTGTCTAAAGCAGTAGCTATAGGTGGTTAACAGAGCTACCAAGGACCTTCTATTTTTTTTTTCCAAGTATTTACTGGCTTGCGACATATGGAATGTAATAGCTTCATGCTGAAAATAGGATAGTTCTGTTCATCAAAGCAGGAGAAAGGCTAGCCCAGGTATCATCGGAAAATACCGCTGGGAATAGACTTTCTGAGTTGAAAAGCCATTAATGGGTAAGGTTGAATTTCGCAGTCATTATTTCTAACATAATCTCCATAGCGTGCGCCTGAGGACAGAGCTTTCCTACTCAGCATGACCAGAGCCTGTGATCTAGAGGGAAGCCCCCATGATTAGAAGGGGAGAAGAAAAGTTGCTGTCCTCCTAGTAGTAGCACTGGGGTCCACCTTGGGCCAGGCTTCTTTTAATTCTTGAAGGAAACAAACTGGTTTTTTGGTTTTCAACTTGACCAAAAGCTCTAGGACTGAATCACAAGCAGCAGCTACATAATAAATGAGTCAAATGGAAGAGGGCTTCATCTTCTCACGTACCGTATACATACAGCATATAATCCGAATGAGCTTTGCCCACTATGTTTGAAGCCTCACAGCGGTATGTACCGTTATCTGTTTTGTTTAGGTTATTGATGAACAGGTTGGGCCCCGACAGTACGGCGTGTTGAGGCATTTCATCATCGACTCTCACCCAAGTTACCATCACAGGCCTGCAGAGGGAATGGGAGAGAGACAGGTTGCATTATGATTTCCCACCAAGATGTCTGCATCAAACCTCTCACCCACACAGTAAATGAATCCCATGCAGGATGACACAATTAAAGAGGACCTATTTTAAGTTCAGAGAATTACAGCTGTGAAGGCTTCACAAATCTGTTTGGAATATAATTTTTAAAAAAATATTATCAGGTGTTGAAAAACTTTCAACAGACCACAAGCAGGGGTCTCATCATTTCCAATTCATCTTCAACAAATCAGCAAATAAACCAATGTGCCCTATTTTTATGCCCTGCTGTGTGCTTTCACACCAATTCAGACAGGACAGAGCTCACCCATTGTTAATCATCTCATTAATTAGGGGGAAAAAAATCAAATCCTGGGCTGGTGATACATACATTAATCTCATGGTTACTAACACGCCGAGATAGTGGCATAGAAAGTTGTGATATTTAAGTGGATTTCGAGTTTCGCAGAAAGGAATGGACTTTTACAACTGAATAGTGCTTTCTTTGGCCTCTGCTGTTTGAAAAAAAATGACCTCTTCTCATTCTGGAAAGATGTAATCACTTCCTGTCCCCTTACCCCCTACCCATAACACACCCTCCGGCAACCCAAGACCCCACCGCACCTTCCGAGGCCCCAAGCCACCTTATCTATGTGCTCTTTGGCAAAATGCCTGTCTTCCCTGGCTCTCCAAGGCCCTCACGCTGCTCCCGTTCCCCTGTGTGTGCACCTGCAGGCCCCCAGCTCGAGGGACAGGCTCCCAGATCAATGGCTGCGGAGTGACAGCACCTCCACGTGAACTCCTGGGGTCCTACGGCACTTGCTCATCAGAGGGGAGTTTGTTTCCGTGATTTAAAGACCACATTTGTATCCATCAGGAAAAAGCAAATTTCACAAGATGCTCCAGGGCCCAAATTGCACACACACAGAGTCTTTTTCAAACTCACTGAATTTATAATCCTTCAAGGCAGCCCCTATGAAATCGAGGCCACATCTAGGGCTGGCCCTGAAAGCTGCCATTTCCAAGGCAGGGCCACAGAGATTCGGGCACAGAAGCAGCTTCCTTTCATCTCCTGCACTACCTCTAGGAGCGGCATCAGAACCTAAGACCTGTGCTTCATACGAATGGGCACTCAAGACAGCCCTGTCAAGTAGCATTCCGCTTTTCCAATGGGATGTGAAGTCACAATTTTTCTTTAATGACACATGGGTTTGTTATCACAACCCAGTAAATTATTTAAAAATGAGCCCTGCATCCGTCCTCCTCGCAGGCAAAGGCGAACGGCTCTGCCTGGCAATCAGACCTATTGTCCCGCTGCTTGACAGCTGAAACCATCAGTGGGGGTAAATGCTGAGAACGTTCACAGCATTTAACGGCAAGTTAAATTACCATTTTTATTGTATGCAATTTCTTGAGAAAATAAATAGGTGATATGCTAGAAGGGATAGCGGTCAAGTAACCCGTGCTTTGCTCAGACAACCGTGGACCCGGGCCGATCTGAGAGGAACAAGCAAATACCCTCTCTGGCATCAATGTCCCGAAGGAAGCATACAATTTACTGTCCCCGTGGCACATTCGACTGAACACAGTACCTTCTTCAGGGGAAAAAAAATATAGAAACAAAATATAGGTTAGCAAGCCATAGTCTGTAAATGTAGTTAATGTGGCTGGTACTTTAAGTGGCAAGAGGCCTGAGAGAATTAATTTTTTTTGCCACTGGATTGTTTTGGAAGGAAGGCAATTTGCTACCTGGGGCCTAATTCAAACAGTTTACGCAAAGAAAGAGCTGACTCTTTTGCAGTGTTCAAAGCAGAAGAAGACTGCTCTGGTAAAGCCGGAAGTACTTAAAACCAAATAACTTCGAAACACCCAAGGAAAAGCAAAGCAGAAGCAAGACCACCTCCTCCTTCCTAAAGGCCATCTTTACAACTCCAAACGGTGAGTAGAGAGAGAAGCAAATCCTCGGCCCTGGAGAAGGACACACAAAATAGGGAGGGCTGACGTGGGAAAAGAGACCATTGCAGCTAGGCTCCCTCCGGCTCTCTGTTCTCTCAGAGAGCATTGCTTAGCTGTCATGGGGAGAATTCTTTCCAAAGACTTGGGGGAAGCTTTGTGAAAATGCTCTGAGGTCCTTGTATGAATATGCTAGTTAGCAAAACTCTGAGAGGGGAAAAAATCATAGCGAGGGGACAGCAGAGGGAGCTCAATGCTGTTTTTTGTTGGGGACCAATAAGAATCTGAGTGAACCCAATCACTAGGTTGACCTGTTGTTCCATGTGAAATGGATTGTTTTTTTTCCCTCAGAAACAGTTAAAAACAATCTTCACTCTATTAGAAAGATGAAAGGATTCTTCCTCCTCCCCAAACGAAACGGAATAATAGCTAAAGTGGTACCACCACATGGCTTTTGCTTTATTAGTGATAATACATGTAGTTTCTCTAATTCACTTTCATTAATTTAGCAGGGGCAAGTGCAGTAGCTTTTTTTACACTTTTCAATAAAATAAGAGTGTAAGTCTTTTCCCTTATGTAGTATGTATACATATTCCTTGAGAAAAAGTCCCAAACCATTCCTTACTAACAAAAATATTTCTAGTAGTCACTTTTCCTTGAGGGAAGAAGCAAAATGAAAAGTAAGGCAAATTCATTTGCCTACAGCTGGCCCTAAACACAGCAGCTTAATTTAAGTCTGAAAACCATCTTTCCAACAGCTTAGTTAGACATTAACACAGAAGGTAGCAGATATATCATTAGATTGTGGGCACGCTAAAAAGTTATTAGGATTATTTTATGTGGGTGAGAGAAAATAGTTCTGACAATCATGTTGATGATGATAAAAGAGAATTAGCTGAGATTTCAATCTTAGCTGGCATTTCATTTTTCTCCCAATCCTCACCCTTAAGAACCACAGATATTTATTCCCCTTTTCACTGAATATTCTTTTAGTTCCTGAAAAATCTTCCATCCTTTACAGCAGGAGACAGGTGACAGGCCAATGAGTTGTGAATGCACGTCTGTGTGTTGTGACATTTACTGCTCATGACCCTCTGCCAACCTTGGCCTTCAGAACTTACTGGGGCTTCCCGATGGCTTCACATGTTAACTCAAGCGCGTCCCCTTCCCGGGTTAGGCCTTGTAGAGGATAAGTCATCTGAATATGCACTTGAGGCTTATCTGTGTGACAACAACACAAAGTACAATGTTTAGCAAATGATATCATCAGGCAGAACCAGACTTGCATGCTGTCACAAACCCCATACTACCAGCACTCACGTGCTTCCCACCCTCATGTCTTCAGTAAAATCCTTCTAATTAGTAAGTAATCCTGGCATTTGCTCAAATTAAATTGACTAATAACTCTAAGGAGTGAACCACGAACAGATAAGAGATTCATAAGCCAACCACGCCACATCAAACATTTCCTGTGAAATACATTTTGTTACATTTAAGTTTATCTCCAGACTCACTCAAGCTAAAGGAAACTCATTTGCCTTCATGCTGAGGTGAAGCCACAGATATCTGCGGTGCTCAGAATTGATACATTTTATCATAGATCATATATTACTATGTGACAATATGTTTTGACACTGCATATTAATAAGTTTGCCCCTTCTATGCTCTTGTTTTCAAATGGGAAAGGCAAAACTCCTGAATTCCACTCAAATGTCTCTAAGAATAAAGAACTGGGAGGTTCTGGTGGCCCCTAATGAAACTCTATGATGGCTCAACGTAAACAAATCAGAAGGAAGGAAACTGACAGTTACCGAGTCTACTATGGTAGGAACCATCCTTGGTGGCGGAAAAAGCCCAGTTTTAGGGACGAGAACATTGGTACCTAGAGAATGATGTAGGTTGTCCAAGGTCATAGAGATAACATAATGAGAGACAGCCTCGTGAAATGTATGTTTGGAGGGATTATTGATTCAAACCCACGTTTCCCAATGGCAATCCATAATTAAAGCCAAGTATACTGAGTATAGCTTCCTAACGCAGTCAAGTATTTAGGTATCCCTAAGTGATGTATTCCTAAGTGTAAGTGAATACTTTAGTGATGTAGGTATTCTTATTTCCACTAGCTATTTAAAAACTGTGTTTGTGAGTTTGTGGGGCTGTGGGAATGAGAGAGGAACGCTAGGAGGTACAGGGAATGGGGAGGGGTTGGAATTAACTTAGATACACACACAAATACATTTACAAATAAAACCTGAATGGAATTGGGAGGGTTTTTTTTTCCATTTGCTGAACTAATAAGCTATTAATCCCTAAATAATTTTTCTCATTTAATTTCATGACTTTGGAAATGTACCCAAGAGGTAATAAATGTGAGAGGGCAAGACATCAGTTGGCTGAAAGGTCAAAACAGTTGCCATAACTTTACTTTCTCGGACAATCACACCACCCAAACAACAGCCCCTTGGCCTTTTACAAGCAGTGGTTCGCTCATTATCATTCACCCTATGGTATCAGGGAGCAAAGAGAAATATGGCGGGGCTCAACCATCTCTACCTGTACACAGCCAAACAAGCTGCACGAGGTCCTCTCTAGGGATGGCTGTTTTCTGGATGTGTTTTTACAGTCGTGTTACTAGCGCTGGATCTTTCTGTCTCTGAAAACCACGTGGCATTCAAAACCTTTTAAGAGAGGCTTCTTGTACATCGGTGGGCACTGCACGCTGAATTGGTAATGCTTTCTGAGGAGCTAAGTCACTTGCCAGAGAACTTAAGTTAACTGGGACCAAAAGCTCCAGCTGACCCCTGAAAGTAACACGATGCTATTCTTAGACTTGTTGGCAAAGGCAATGTTTAAGAGGAAAATGGCGTACAGGTCTCCAGATACTGATAGCTGTGTGGGGAAGCTAATCATTAAAGAAAGGCAAAAATACTCAAAAAGGATAAACAGGATGACCTTAAATGAACACTGGCTGCTGGGCAAGTGTCCTGGGTGCCCACCTTTGAGAGCTATAGACAATACTGTAGGCTAAATACAACCATTGGGTGACATATGTGGGTCTATTATTTTTGGTGGTATAATACACTTGCACACAGAGCTAGTTGGTAAAGTTTATTAAAAAAACAACCCACAAGATACCAAGAAAAAAAAAAAATGGTAGAAGGTTATGCCACTGAAAACACAGACAACAAAAGACCGGCTCCCTTACAGTTCATGCTCAGAAACAGCAGTACTTCCGGAGTTCCTGGTTAGGGAACCTCTGTCATCCTTATCCAGGAACCATTCTGAGGAAAGCTAAATTTAAAGCCCCAAATTTGGGCTGAAATGTAACATTTTCTTATAGGTTAATCTCTGATCCACAGAAGGTCTACATTTTCCATGCACTGCTGACTTTGGCCCATTAATTAAGGAGAAGCAGAATGCTTGCTGGCCAATGTGGAAGGCTCTTTTGTCCTTTTTTCTCCTTTGTGTAATTTACAAGCAAACAGAGAGAGTATATTTTTCAGCACGGTGCACTAAGGGTTTTTACACGCTCAACTTCCATTAATAATAAAGACGGTGTTGAAAATCCATCCACCCTGCCTTTTCAGTACCACTGAGTTTGTTTTAGTTAAATGCTTTTTATGTTCCTAATGGCTGTTTGCCAGTTGTCAATTACTCACATAAATTAGGACTAACAAGCTAAGGCCTTGCTATACCTGGAATTTACCGTTTAAAAAAATCATATACTAAGCCACAGGAAATACCCCTTCAATTTTGATAACTGATTTTCCCAATTTACTCTCTAGGTTTCTGGAGAAACATCTACCATCTACTTATGGGTACAGCTGCCACAGTTACCTTAATAGGTCACTGGAAAGGTAAATATTAATCTTGCTTGTATTATACAGAAAAATGTCCTCCTCTGTTGACACGTGCAGTATTTATAGGCATGTTATTCGACTGTGGGCAGCTGAGCTATCTTCACGCCCAGCTTAGGAGCCAAATAGAGGGTCTGTGTGCCAAGATCCATCTCTGGGTGAAGGAAACTTAAAAAACAAATTCAATTCCCCCTCCTTTGCCCTGAAAGAGGAACTTGAGCCTTCCCAACAGGTGGAATAGAAACCCTGGGACTCCACTGGCACCTCTAGAACCCAGGGCTGCTACACCTTCCCAGGATGATCCTGACCACAATCCGATTATGTCAAAATACTGAACAATCCAGATGGCTGATTGCATAGCCCAGAAGCTCATCATTTATATATTTTAATTATGTTCATAAATCAAATGTTATAACCCGCCGCATCTTTTCTGAAACAGAACCAGACTCCAAGATTTATTTTTAAGTAATGAGGTAAGGCCCAGAACATCTTCTGGGTGATCATTTTACGCCTCGGTTGGTGTTGGAAGGCACAAGGCTAAAAGCCAGATGACACTTTCTGCCCAAGTGCAATAACTGTCTAGAAATGTACTGCAGAATGGCTTAATGTCACTATAAAATGGAACTGCTATATAAAAATAAGAAAAATAGTTAGGTCTGTGCACTCATGGAACATTACAGCTACAGAGATGGTACCACCAACAGCCAATCAATTAGGTCGAGGGATCTGAGGTTTTCATAATACACTGTAATTGTTTAAAAACCCCATAAAAGACATTTAGCAAGATTACTACAGCAGACAAAATTCGTCCATTGGTCAAAGTCGCACAGAGGGTTAAATACCAGGAGGCTTTAGGTCACACTACAGTAGCAACCAATTAAAAAAATCATATTAGAAAGACATTCTGATTTGATGAGACTTTCTTTAAATGGACTTTGCTCTCTCTATAAAGGGAAAAAAAATATATATAAAAGGAAACTCTTAAAAGAGGTTAGAATGGCTTGCTGGCAGATTACAATTGATTTCATGCCAGTCTGACCTTGCACCATATTCTATGATCTTTTCAGAAGATGAAACTCAAGATTCTGGAACGTGTATTTCACTTTCCTATGTAAATGAAAAGTCACAGTCTCCTTCCCTCTAGATTACCGCAGTAACATATCAGGTCTTTAAAATTTCTTAGTTAAAAAAAGTACACTGCGGTTTCCTTTTGCCTGGGATATTATCCTCCCCATGTACCAGAGAGGAGCATTGCTGAGATAAGAGGGAAGGCGCCCTGACACCGCGGCAGGAGGAGACCTGTTAGCCCAGGGGCTCCTGACGCTTTCCCTGCCTGAGATTTTCTAAAGCAGGGGACGTGGGCCTCAAATGTTCATTGATGCGCTGACTGCAAGCAGGTCCAGGACCCCAAGTGCAAATCTGTTCCTGCAGGCTCTTCACGTCCCTTACTTAGATTTCATCCAACATTCTGAAACACCTGTTAGAGTGAGACTGGATGCCTGTCGACCAAGTGTTCATTGTTTCGGGCCCACCAGGGAGAACTCAAGGGCAGTGTGGGCCCAGATGGATCAGAATGGCTGCGAGGACGGTTTGGGTCAGTGCCTGTGCATTCAGGTGGGGAAGCACTGACAGAAGGGCCTTTGTCAATCATGGGGGATTACGGCAGTTTGGAGAAGCACGACAATGCCGAGATGCACCTGAGATTTGGTGAGTATGAGGGGCTGCTTGAGCTCAAAGCAAGAATCAACCCCTATAACACGGCCGCCTAAGCTGCTGGGAGAGCCCGGCTTTGCTCTGAAGGAGGGCGATGTATCACGAGGTCATTGGGGCTGGTGAGAGAACACAGTCACAGCGAGCTCTCAGAGGACTTAAAGAGAACATCTTGCAAAAGGTTTGCTTCCCATTGTCACAATACGTTCACGAATAATTTTCACTGCCATTTATTTTGTTTGTTTGCAAGGTGAAGGACCTCCTGCTGTTACATCTGTTGTATGAATCGGAGCACTTAAACTGTTCTTCTTGAGGAGGGCTGAGCTATGATGAGTGGGGTGAGTCAAACCTGGGGGGACGGATGTGGGACCGAAGAGCATGTGCCACATTACACAGTAAAATGCAGTTTCCTCTTGTTGCAACTTGTGAGTAGTTCTGTGGATATTGAGATTACTGTTTACCCAACAGAATCAAATTTTATTCTGTGATGTTGTGGCAGAGAGTAGTTTCCAGTGCCTTTGAAGTGGGGTGCACACTCACCCACACAGCACTCTTCCATATCTTTGAGAAATCTTCAGAATTAGAAAGTGAACACTGGGTGAGAAAATTCTCATAGCAAGATTTTCTGCACAAGAACGTTAGCTCTGTTAACAAGAAAAGGTTTTTTTTGTATCCCTGGTGCCTAGAACAGTGTCAGTGCCTGGCACATAGTAGGCGTTCAATACATATTTACCAAGTGAATGAATGAATGAGAAAGTGGGGAAACATTGGGGCATGGACTTCTAAGCTCTGCTACCAGTTAAACAAAAACAAAACAAAAACAAGCAGACCGTGAATCCCTCTAAGCCCTGTTATAAGATAGACAAGGCACATTAAAATTTTCAAGTGTTTATTTGAGCATCCATTTGAACAGGGCAGCCCAAACTGAAAGTGCTCCAATAGGAGCTGGGGGAAAGGTTTTAATAGAAAAGACACGGAAGTAAAGCAAGTGAATTATTTGATTGGCTAAAGCTTGAGCAGTTGCCTAATTTGGGAAGCCTGGTTAGCTATTTGTGATTGGCTGGGCTTGAGTTTCATTGCCTTGGAGGGCATTGGCTTTGGTTTAGGTTTAGGTTTGCCTACATAAGCTACCAAGGTATCAGAGTCACCTTATTAGATTGGTCTAATGTCCTCCTTGTTTAATCACTTTAACAGCCCTCATTGCAAAATACAATTCTATTTTTCTTTTAGAAGGTCAATCCAGCTCCCAAAATTTGAGGTTCAACCCGCGTGTCTGATTTACATACTTCCACTTCACTACACATTTATTTAGCATTTTGGGTATATTTCAAGGTGGTATCTTAAATGAAATCATAAAGAATGTTGTTGAACCATTCTTTTTATTTATTTTTTGTTAACCACCTTAAGTATAGGAAGTTTTATTTGGTTGTCCAACATTTTTAAAAACATATTTTTTTTAAATTGAAGTATAGTTAATTTACAATGTTGTGTTGGTTTCAAGTGTACAGCAAAGGGATTCAGGTCTATATATATATATATATATATATATATATATATATATATATATTCTTTTTCAGATTCTTTTCCATTATAGGTTATTATCAATACAAGATATTGAGTATAGTTCCCTGTGCTATACAGTAGGTCCTTGTTGTTTACCTATTTTACATATAGTCGTGTGTATATGTTAATCCCAAACTCCTGATTAATCCCCCACTTCCCCCAGCGATCCCCCTTGGACCATTCTTTTTAGATTTTGAGATGTTAGCTTTACAACCATTTAACCTTCCACAGAATCAAAATCTGACCTTGAGTTAAAAACCATTAAGAGCGCACATTAGAAGAACTGTTTCACTACATAGTATTCAATGTCCACAGCCACAGAGACACACCTTTTCCAAATACATTAGGTCAGACAGTGAGATGTGGGAAGAGGCCTCTTTCTACAGGGTGTGCCTTCAGAAGGCAGGGATGATGGCAAAGGCTTTCTTCCCTAAGAGTCATGTCATTCAAGTCTTGCTCACAATGGAGTTGGCCCAATATTTACTCTTTGTTTTTTGAGTATCAGTGACTCAGTCTCCCGCCCCCTTTGGCACTGCAGAATGCCTCGCTAACACTCTATAGAGTTAATGGCATCAGGAACTTGGACCCGCTTCTACTGTGTGTTAACGCAAAAAATGATAGGTTAGAACATTAGTTTGAATCAGGGGGTCTCCATGCCTTGATTATTTTTCAGGAGGAATAATAAATACTGAAATAACTTCCCTGGAACTCAATTCATTGCTTTAAAAAAATAAAAGAAAGGGAGAGTGGGAGGAAGAGCCTATTCTGTTAAAAAAACGAGACCGGAGATCAGAGAGAAACAGGCCAAATATGAAAACGCCAGCTATTATGCTTTGAAGAATATAACCTGGGAGCAGAATCGATGGGGGAGAGGATGGGATATGGGAGCTGCCGTGGTAAACTGTGTGTTATCCTCCATTCCAAACAGGAAAGATTTTCCCATTTCCAGGTTTTTCTCCCTCCTTCACTGCAGGACACTATCGATACCAGAGAAACATTTATTTTGGCACAAAGAACAGGTTTTGATCATCTCCTCAATGCCCAATTTTCCCCCAATTGAGGGAATGAAAGAAAAAAAAAAATCTAGCCTTCTGTGGACCCTCGATGAACAGGAATATGGATGTACAAAATACCTGGCTACATTGAGTCAATAAAACTCATTTTGAAAATGATGCCCACGAACATAATTAACTGGCAGATGATAATCAGAGCAGGGAAGGCGTTCAAACACCCATTTTTTGAGCCTTTGGTTTCATTCTCCATTTCAAAACGTCTCTCTTAAATTTTTTTTTTTTTCAGATATGCACACACACAAAACCCTCACTAGATGAGGATTTTTGCAAAACATTTTAAAGAGCAAGGCTACGATGGGGGAAAGCAAAAGACACACAGCAGTAATTCCAGAGCTTCCGATTCACCTCGGTCCAGAGTAAGGCTTCCCCCCTTGCACAGCAATCTGAATTCCATACTGAGGGTCACACCTTTTCTTTGAATTCCCAGCTTATGTCGCTATGTGTTTCCACCTTGATGCTATTTAGACAGTTTTCTTTTAACGCGCAGACAGTGAACTGTTCTCCTTTAAAACAGGCTTTTATTTGACAAGAGTATGTTCGCTCAGATCTGAAGCTCCACTAACCGTGCTACAATTCTACCACGTTCTGCTATAATCAACCCTGTTGTAAATTTGAGCAACGCTATATACACAGACATTGGAAAGAAAAAACTGCACAGAAAGAGTTTAGGGTCATATAGCTCAGAACATTAAAAAGCAAAACTGTTCTCTGCCTAACATCTAAGGAAAGAGAGCTTTGAATTCCAGGTCGCGAGCACAATTACTTTCTGTTTTAAACATTTAACTGCGTGCTGCCGTATCCTTGCTGAGTCTCAGAATGAAAGCTAGAAAACTAAGAGCCCTACTGTATGTTCTTCCTTCCCAGCAACGGTCCTATGAGAAAACCTTATTAATGAGCTTGCAAACAAGCACCCAACAGGGAAATGCCACAAACAAGAGCAGCTAATGCCCCGGAAAATCAAATAACTGAACACTTGGCTGATTGTGATGCCTTTCATATTTATAATAAAAAAAAGGGAGGGGGGACTTTAATTCACTAATTCTGAGAGGTCAACACCTTGCTGAACAAAACAACTCACTTATTTATGTTCAGAAATCTCCAGATGATAAATTACATTGACGTTAATCACTTCAATGCATACTACACAATTAATATCCGTACTCACCAAAAACTTAAGGATTATTTAAAGTATGACAGCATACACATCTGGCTGATTTTTCACATAATTGGGCACCACAATTTCTGCTGGTACCACATACAAGTGTCTTAACAAACAAACGCTGCAAAATTCTGTGTTCAATTAATTAGGACTTAAATCCACACCACAAAAGGGATTCCAAGTTGGAGCTCAAGCCTTGTCTTCTAGACAATATGGTGGCTCTCCGTGTCAAGGGGAGTGTGCAACCCTTCCCTTCATTTTATCCCTCCTCCTTGCTCCTGTCATTTTTAAAGTAAGATATTTAGTGGCATACAACGTAGGTTTTCATTTCCTTTTTAAAAAATAGTGTTTTCTAAAAGGACGTAATTTATACAGCATTCAAATCCATTATCTGTCATTTTACTCTGTTCTTATCCTGATTAATATCCATCCATCTTAGATGAGGTAGAGAGAGGTTTCCAAAAAACTTCATGTAGCAAAATGGGCCAAGGTTGAACTGAGTATACTTAACACCAATCCTATCAGGTTAGATTTGCCTCGAAGGTAGTCTCATTTCCCCAGAGTAGAGTGATTCTTAATCTGAGGTCCATGGACCAGCTCAGAATGTTCTGGTGATAAACTAATGTTTATCACTGATAGTATAAGAAATCTTTTTAGGTGGCAAAGGAAAGGACATTAAAAAATAACAGTTGTATATTTATTTTAAAGTTTACTAGATAGACTATACATAGCAAATAAAACTCATAATTTTACAGGTGTTTTTACACAGGTCTTGGTTAGGTTAAAGCAATAAAATGACTTAAAAATTCTAAATGTGAGACGAACACAGATGACCTGTGGATTTGGTAAAACTTGTGAAAGTGGCCCTTGAATACCTAAAATTAGGAAAACTGTAAATACACTCCTTATACTGGAAGTAAAATGTGGTGAATGTCATTATTTCCAGCTCTATAGCTGTCAAAGGATTTTTAAAGGGGTCAACAATCCCCAAAAGTTTAAGAATTGCTGAGTCCAGAGTTTGGGCCAATTAAAAAATAATGGTCTTGGGCCTCCCTGGTGGTGCAGTGGTTGAGAATCTGCCTGCCAATGCAGGGGACACGGGTTCGAGCCCTGGTCTGGGAAGATCCCACATGCCGTGGAGCAACTGGGCCCGTGAGCCACAATTACTGAGCCTGCGCGTCTGGAGCCTGTGCTCCGCAACAAGAGAGGCCACGATAGTGAGAGGCCCGTGCACCGCGATGAAGAGTGGCCCCCACTTGCCGCAACTAGAGAAAGCCCTCGAACAGAAACGAAGACCCAACACAGCCATAAATAAATAAATAAATAAATAAAACTTAAAAAAAAAAAAAAAAAGGTCTAATGTTACTCCTCACAGAATATCCAAAATAATTCACCATCCATGCAGACTGGCTACTGAATCTCATGCATTCAAGTATCTCTTCTTTTTTCATGGCCATCAAGAATGTATATATGTGTATAACCGAGTCACTTTGCTGTACAGCAGAGACTGGCACAACACTGTAAATCAACTATACTTCAAAAAAAAAAGAGAGAGACATGGTGTGGCTTGTCTGCAGAGAGGGGCCTCCTATGGGGGGAATGGAGCTGAATCCCCAACACCACTGGCCAAGGTCTGAGAAAGTTCTAGCACCCAATGACCGAGTGCCTTGAGCACCTGAGACATGAGGCTTTTTGTTGTCCATAGCTGCTGGTGTTCAAGGAGAGTAAAGCTGGTAGGTAATGAAGTAGAGAATTCCGATGTGTCTGAAGATGCTACGTAAGGAATTCCTGGCTGACTCTGCAAATTTTTCAGTAGTGTTCTAGAGAGGGAGGGTTGTGAACTGTCATGTGACTTTCTTGAGCATGAAGCATCGTATTAAGATGCCAGATCAGACTCTAAACTACATGCAGATTAACACAATGCTTTGTAATTCTTAACCTTCTTTTATGCAAAAAGACATTTTTCCTTATATACATTCCAAGAAATGGAATATCAAAGGATAAAATGTTTGTGTGGCTTACGTTGGGTAAAAGAACAGAGTCTCCCATAAAAAGGTGCCATGTTAAAGTTAAAAATGACCCAGGAATGTGTCTTCAATTTGGGGAAGGCATTAAAGTCACTTTCGGGCAGTTAAGGGCTAGCAGTACTTTGTAAGATTGAAGTCAAATGGATTCAGATATGCAGCTTTATTCCTTTTCTTAGAAGGACAAATCTCACTTGAATCTTCAAAAGAAAAGGCTTTATAAAGATCATTGGCAAGTCTTCCAAGGGGTAGGAGGTGTAGTGCTTGAAATATTTTGCATTTGGAAATGAGTATAATTTTGTAGGTGGGTGGGGCTATATTCTATTTAGAAGATACTCTGGGAAACTAAGAGTTTAGGGGTGGGAACTGGGTGAACAGCTACTCAGGTCTCACAAAGGAGCTAATGTATTATTAAAGCTAATGGGCCCCTACAAGGAAAGTTAATGGGTATTAAGTTTGCTTAAATGAATTACATATTAACAAAGTCACAAGAAATCTACTATCTACCAATTTAGATAATATCTGATCTTTTCTGTTTTCCCATTATAGGGACATTACACCACAATAGTTTTAGTGATATGAAAATTATAAGCATGATGCCCATAATGAAGCCACATAATGAAGTAGATGAAATGAATTAACAAGAAAAACTGGCATTATGTAATGTTAAATTGAGCCAAGCTCACAAAGTGGAATGGGATGGCCTCGTAGAAGCAACTTTTTATAACTTTCTCCATCCCCTGTTTTGCTCAGGCAACCTAAGCAGGTGATACAAATCATAGGGGGATTAATGATGCCCACCCCTGCCACCACCAAATACATACCTAATTCCTAACCTCTGGAACCTGTGACTGTGGCCTTATTTGGAAAAGGATTCTTTGCAGATGTAATTAAGTTAAGGATATTGAATTGAGACCATTCTGGGTTAGCCGGGTGGGCCCTAAGTCCAATGACAAGTGTCCTTATAAGAGACACAAAGAGAAGAGAAGAAGGCCAGGTCAAGATGGAGACAGAGAGTGGAGTGATGTGGCCACAAGCCAAGGAACACCTGGAGCCACCAGCAGCCAGAAAAGGCAAGGAAGGATCCTCTCCCTAGAGCCTTCAGAGGGAATTTGGCCCTGTCGACACCTTGATTTCAGACTTCTGTCCCCTAGAACTGTGAGAGAATAAATGTCTGTTGTTTATCAAGTCATTAAATTTGTGGTAATCTGCTATGGCAGCCCTAGAAAATTAATAGAATAATTCACAGAGAGTAATGCTTTTCCTTTATCTGATGCCCAATCATTGACATCCAATCAAACTCTTGCAACATTTTCACTAGGCACACTCAAATGCCACCTGGAATTTTGCAGAGGTCAAGTTAAAGAAGTCTTTTGATAAAAAGTGAGAAGCTGGCTACTCAGCCACAACTTTGGTGCAAGGATAATTTTGTGCAGAAAGCAGGTATTTTTTCCACAAGTAGGAGAGCCCAGAGGAGAAGATGAGGAGAGCATCTTTAGTCCATAGGGCACAGTGAGGAGAAACCTCACTCACCATGAGCCAGCTTTTACTGATGAAGCCATCAAGACCACGGCACTCATCCCAAAGAGTTCCACTTTTAAACTCATCGCTATCATTTAAGCTAAAATAGAAGAGAACTTGCAATCTAAAACAAGATGCCGATGTTCAGTGGGAATAAAATCCCTTCTATAAAAAAATTCAGCACTTATGATGGGGTTAATAAAGCCAGGTGGGGGGGGCGGCTGGAATTACCCTAGATTTTGAAGTTGGCATAGAAATGATTACAGTCAATATTCACAAAATTTAATTAATTAAGTCATGCGCTAGAGCAGATGGAATCATTTTCAAGTTTTACATTTGGGTTAAATGTAGTATTTTCAAAATCCTCACTGGCACTCTATAATATGGCAGTGTTTCAGTAAAATAATCCTTTGATTATTTTTCTACCAAGACAACAAGATAAAAATTCTACCTAAACTATATAAAAACATATGTATTCAATAAGTGGCTTCTGAAGTATTTTAAAAAAACTGCTACTCTATACCCTCAGGATAAAATACTTGGGTAATGCTATGGTTTGAGTGTTTGTGCCCCCCCCACCCCACAAAACTTATACGTTGAAATGCTGATCCCCAATGTGATGGCATTAGGAGGTGGGGCCTTTGGGAGGTGATTAGGTCAGGAGGGTGAAACCCTCATGCCTGGGATTCGTGCCCTTATAAAAGAGGCTGCAGAGAGATCTCTAGCCCCTTCCACCATGTAAGGACATAGTGAGAAGGCGCCAGCCATGAACCAGGAAGAGGGATCTCACTGGAACTTGACCATGCTGGTACCCTGACCTTGGAATTCCCAGCCTCCAGAACCGTGAGCAGTAGATTTCTGTGGTTTATAAGCCACCAGCCTGTGGTAGTTTGTCACAGCGGCCAGAAAGGGCTAAGACAGGTACTCACACTGTACTTCTAGATACCGCTGGGTCTGCAAGTTTCCAGTGACGGCAGGATGCTCCACCTGACAGATCACCGGGACCCCGTCATCCTCCTTGTGCACCTTCAGCATCAGCTGACTGGTCACAGTGTACATGTCTGACCACTCCTCCACCTCCGATTTGCCTGGGGGGACATACCAAGAAACCAGAGCTGAGTGAATCTCCCTCTTTTCTTAAATATCCTCCCCACCCTCCCTCTGCCCCAACATTACTATTTTAATAAACATAATGGAAGTCACTCCAGATAAGGGTAATCTGGGGGGTAGATAACTGACAAAATGATAATTTCCTACTTTTCAGCCTTGCAGGATAGTATTTAAGATAAAACCAACTCCACATACTATTTATTATTTTTATGTAAATATATGTTTCTTCTGTCTTAAATTTTCCCACAAAAAATGCAGCTGAAAGTTGACCCATTTTGACATTTGACTGCTCAAGGCATTAGGGAGGAAGAAAAGAGAAGTGCTTTTTCCCCCTACAACCATCTGAACTTAACACATCTACTAGGCTGTCATGCGGTTTAAAAATTCCAGGACGTCATCCAAATCCCTTAAGTAATTCAATCAGGAGTAAAGATATAAACAACCCCCTTTGCCCACCCCCATCAGCAACCATTAACAGGGAAAGCAACTACAATTAAATGAAATTGGAATTGAAATGTTTAAACTCGGAGACTTTTGGAAGAACACAAAAAAATGCAGTGGCAGTGGGTAGAGCAAAGTAAGATATAGGCTTCAGGCCAGAAGGGAGCCACATCCAAGAACACCCAGAAAAGGGGGGAGGAGGCTTCCGGATGGGATGAATAGGCCAAGGAGGCCCCTTTCCTGAACTCAGCACTCCCTGGGACATGGCGCACCGTTAACTTTCTTTTAATGTTTTGTACTTATTGGTACACATTTAATGGCTCAATTCACTTAGACTGAAAAGCAGAGGGGAAATGAGAAACTCCTTCCTTCCAAAACCATACCTAGCAAATAGGAGATTAAAACAGAGCAAGCTTTTTGAAACTTAAGCCATTATATATAGATTTTTCTGTTTCTAGATATAGATTTTTATATCCTCTTTCTAAAGGGACTTTCTTTTCTTCCTGGAACTATTTATTTATTTAACAAGCACATACAGAGCACTTACCTTGGCCCAGACACTAGCCCCATGCTTTACAAATATTCACTCACTTCATCTTCATAAGAATCACACAAGGTATGTAAATATTAATATCCCCATTTTAGAGGAAACTGAGGCACACAGCAAGCATTTCTGTCAAATGATCAGAGGAGTTCAGGCCCTGAGTCCTCTGTCCTGGGTACTACTTGCAAGGCAACCTTTTGCAAAGAAAGGAATCGGAATGCAGACATGCAAGAGGAACTTAGGATAACTGGCAAAAAGAGAGTCAAAAATAGGGGCTAGGCTGTATCCTTCAGCCGATGCAGTGGCTAAGAGGGCAGGTGTCCGAGGATCCAGGAATCAAATCTGGATGGCCTGGTACTGAGGGAGAGACAATAGGAGCAGGGTTAAAAAAGTTGCCTGTGCTGCCAGCACAAAGTCAGAAACGTTGCAGAAGAATAGACTGCTGACACGGGCAACTGAATCACAGATTTCTCAAGAAGGGTGGTGCCTGCAAGTTCGCTATGAAGATAGATTCTCAGCTGCTTATTAGCACAAGCACCCTTGCAGGAAAGCACGTTGTCAAAACAACCGATAGTCCAATAGATGTTAGAATGACTTGGTATTCACCATGGCCAGGACTGCTATACATTTTTTTCAAGGTGTAACACAAGAATCTGGGGTCCTGACCCACCCTGAGTCACAGGGTAAAAGCAAGGAGAACTAAGGGTACAGACATGGCCAGCCTGAGCTCAGGGGATACCTCAGTGATTCTAACTGGTCTAGAGAGTTCTAGTTTACAGGTCTGGTTCTCTCTGAGCCTCTGAGTAAACCTCTAGCAGCACATAGCACCATGAACCCTCAAACAACAGAATGAGGATATGAATTAGAACAGTAAAATGCCGTTACGCCTTGGGCTCAGACACACTTAGTAACTGATTGCAAACCATATGTTAGGTTGGCCAAAAAGTTCGTTCGGTTAAGAAATACGTTGTTTGATAAAAGTTCTCGGTGAAAATGAAAAATGTGTCTTTCATTTTTGCTTATAACAGAAGGGACTTTTTGGCCAACCCAATATAAATGAGCATTTTTGTTCAGGGGTGTGTTTTGCATTTGTCTTTAACGTCCACAAAGGTGTACTCCTGCTGGGATCGAGTGTGGACTGGCTACCTCAGTACGAGGCAATTCGCATCTTACCTTTGAGCTCCTTGTTCCCTTTGAACCACCTGATGGTCGTGGCTGGTTTGCTGGCCATGGCAGTGCAGTTGACTTCAATCTCCTCACCTTCCACCGCAGTGTCTTTCTGGATATCGATCATCAGATTACGTGGTGGGACTACAAATTAAACATGTGTGCTTTTTAAACACAGAATCTATTTCTGGGCATATTCTTCTATTCTTTAGAAACTAGGACAACTGCTCTCAAAAAAAGGAGTTAAATAATAGACATTCCTGATGGGAATTTAAAACAAACTGCCACTGGAGGAAACAGAAGAAAGACAAAGTCATTATCAAATAAAGTGAGTTACGTAAAATCCCTTACTTTAGAATCTGTCCTAAAGTTATCTGATAAAATGACCAGTCTTCCACTCCTAAGTTATCAGTGACCAAGTTATAAAAATATAGATACTAGATTTGCTATCAATCGGTCATTAGAAAATTGACCAGAAAGTAGATATAAAAGCAAGAGGAGTACACACTATTGACATTACCCTCCTTATCTGGAAGTCTCTGAAAGGAATATTTCTCCTTAAACTCAACCCTTGGATTTCAATCTTCATATGAAAGATTCCAAAGTCAATCAGCAAAGATCAAAAACATGGAGTCCCATAAAAGAATCACTTCCCATAAACATACACAGAAAAACTGTGCCTCAGAGCCACTTCCATTTAATTCAAATTATTTATAGAGATCTAGAATATGATCTTGACCTCTGATGGATGGTGTAGTAATAAAATCCTTTAGCTATGAAGATGTAGTAATATAGGAAATGCCAGTTAATTTGTAATGATTTTCTATATTCTGAAATCTAAAGCTACAAATTTTGGAAACCAAAGGTGAAAAAGACTATTGAGTGTTTGTAGGTTAGATTTCTACCTCAGAATTAAAACCACTCTTCTCTAAGCATATTAAACATATATGTAATAAAATGATTAGAATAAAATATTTGGGGGCTAAAATGCTGAATATCAAATAAAGAGTAATGATGGTGGTTGATAAAGAAAGCATGTTATCTTTTCGGAAACTGAGTTGACAATGAAACTTCATATAAGTGCAACCTTATGTCAAGACTGAGCTTCTTGAAATAAAAATCAGTAAGAATACTGAATTCAGCAGACTGAATCTAAGAATATATGTCCTGACCACCATGAATAAGCAAAGACGGTTCTAAGACTTATGATTAATAAGTTTCTTGACTCAGAAGAGAAACAAGAAATTAAATATGTATAAACATGCCATCCTGATGATCAAGTTGAATAATAAATCTCTGATACTGCTTCAATAAATTATGGGATTAAACCATGTATTTGAGATTTCCAACTGTTCTAGTCCAATGTGAAAATTCTACCCACAGGAAGACTTTTACACTGAATTGAAGCAGTTGAAAATTTCTATAGAGAATTATGGAAAAGGAAAAGGAAAATGATTTGTTGTTTATGATTCTCAGCAAGATAGTTGGTAGGCAGAGTGTAACTATTAGAGCAAAAGCAGGCCTCTTCTTTGTTCCCTGTATAACCGGAAGCTAACACAGTTGCTCAACTGGACGTGTAGCTAAAGTGATGTGGCCCCAATGAGTAGTTAAACATGGCAAAGAACTACCCTAGTTTACATTTTAAGAAAAAATAAGCATAAAGAGAGATAGTCTAACATCCAATTTGGAGTTGCACATCTGCCAACATTTTAAGAGACAGAAAGGCAGGTATAAAAGTAAATGGGATGACTTTGGCTAGCTATTTCCTCAACGCAGTTTATCCTTCCTAGATGACAATCAGGTAGGTTAAAGATTTTCATTACATGTACCTAGACAGCTGATATGGGGTACACAGAGAGACTAGATGTTTACGTCCAACAAATACTACTAAATTCTGCGTGCCGTATAATAGGAATATTGAAAAAAATGCTTTTGTTAGAGCAAATGTCAGAGGAAAAGACTGTCCAAGCCTAAAGAAAATAAGATCTTGGTGAGCTATGAGGAACAGAAGAAGAGGCTTAGATAAAAAGGGAATAACTAAGGAGTGAAAGAGCTAGGAATGTCCTCCCAACAAATGTAGGGCTGAAAGTCAAACAGTATTAATTTTTTTCAAGGTCCAGGCAGAAATAAAAACGGAGTGATGAAAATAATTTCTGATATTGACATGTGCAATGATTTTCAACGAGAAATGTAATTGAGTAATGTAATTGATGGGGTACTACTCAATTTAAGGAAACTCAAATTGAGTATGGGATACTCACAGAAGCGGTTCTCTTCGGATGAGACAAAGAGGGCAAATAGCTAAAGATACTGTGTAATACACAAAGCTCTCTTCCTTGGAAAATACTACAGGATGGGATAGAGCAGATTTCAGTATGCATGGATAACTTTGGGAGAAACACTTTGATGGTCATTCTGTGGTAACCTGGGAATCTTCCTGATGGGAACAGATCCAGGAGTTGTTAAAAGGTTCCAGCAAATATCAATTGTCAGGTCTTGACGGCATTAAGGCTCAAACATAGTCTTTGTCAGATATTAGTTTTCTGCGTGTTCCTGGCTATCTTTCCTTCATCCTCTCCTTTTTCATGTTGAGTCTGAAGATACTGGAGAGCTCTCTCTCCTCCTCACAGGCTTCTTCTAACCTCCACTAGCAATTCACCTTCAGTGGTATTTCTTAGTAGAGGAAGTACTTAATTCTCTCCATCAGATGGAGAAGGTCATAAGGATGATGGCGTGTTCTTTTCACATTATCAATAATGTCTGCTAGTTCAAAGTAAGGAAATAGCAAGCGGTATGTATAAATTAGGCCAGAGGAAAACTTACCAATGTCTCTTAGATTTTGTGTGGGGGTTGAGAGTGTGAATGGCAGCAAATAGGTCCTTATCTAGATTACCTGTTGCTTGGTTTTATCCATGTTAATACCTCCTCTACTGCAGCAGGTATAATCTACACTTCCCTAATCCTTCCTAGTGGTTCCTGTACTAATGCTAGCTCCTCCTGAAGAGCTGACATCACCTGTAACTTGACAGCCAAGGTAGACATGTGGAAAACTTCAAAAGTGGTGGAAAGTATGACCAGTGTAGAAAAATAAAGGACTTGTTTATTGTTGAGAAGAACATCCTGAGAAATGGCTGAATGACTTTTTCCAAGTCCATAAACAGTTTTCTCAAGATTGTGACCAGTATTACTGATCTTTACAAAGCTTAGAAGAAGAAAGAGTCAAATGTAGTAGGAGTTGTTTGGTTTACAAATATAAAATAAAATGTGAGTCATAATGGTTCACTGATATCAGTTATAAAGCTAACTTCTCTCAGATTTTTTTTTAAAGCAAGAGAGCTATAGAAAATATAAATGAAGTGATTTAAGTCTATCTTTCTGAAAAGAAGGGGGGTAGGACAAGAAAATCTTAAAGTTTATTTTGGTCTATTCATTCTCCCGTTTTTCCCTTTAACTTCATAATGTCTACTCAAATACGAAAGCAGTTAGTAAGGTATCAAAATCCATTTATAAGAAAAAAATGAATTAGAACTGCTACTAACCAGAGAATACACTTATACATCGTCCATGAAAACAGACACATTTAGTGAAAATTGCCTGCAGCCATGAATGAAAATAACCAAAGATATATCTAAGGAGGTGCATAGAGATGGAAACCTGGATAAAAGTCATGTAGAGGGAAGTAGTAGAAAATAGCAAAGAAATGTTGACGTTCTTCTTAGCTAACCTCACATCTGTAAGAGTGCTAATTATAAACATTACGCCTACAACGTTACAAAAAATCAGCAATATCAAGATGAGTCACGTTAATTACAACAAAAGAGGAGACTTAAAGCTGATGGGTATGTGGAATCTCACTCTAAGATCCTTTAAAATAATTAGGTTCTCCTGCTCCAGGAATCTTAAGAGTGAACACTGATCTTAGAGGGACAGGACTGTAATAATATTAGCTACTATAATCAGTAACTACACTAATGTTAAGGCAGCCTATTCTCTCTCTCACTCATCTCCTCTCATGAACAGCAGTATGATCTGGAGAAAGAAACAAACTCATCACAAGTGGAAGGAGTGAACGAATATCCTAAAAGGCACCCAAATGCATGCAAAATATCGTAGGGGAGTTTTCAGTTTTTACACGGATAAGATAATAAACATAATAGTAACTAACAAATACCCATCTCTATGTCTTATAATTATGCTGAAATTTTTGCTGAATGCTTCAAACAACAAATAAAGATGCATGCACTAAAATGAGCATCTTCATCCGATCAAGAAGTTTGACAGCTGTGTAAGTACATATGGGGTCCTTTTCAGAGGACCACAGATAGAAACGAAGACGATGCTAATAGATCATTCTTCACTCATTATAATACCTGAAAACTCTAAACCTTAGGAGGAAGCTTTGAATATAGGAGTATCAGTGGAAATTGTCAGATTTTGGAATATGAAAGACTCAAGCACTGATGACAACAATTTGACTCCGTCAAGGAATCCTAGAATAAATTCAGTGGAAGGAATATTAAATGAATGCATAATATCTGCAAAAAGAGCATCTACCAGTATTCCTTTCAAGAATATTTAAGTTAATGTTTCTATACAATACAAGCAAGGAACCTATTATTTCTAGAACAATCAGACCTCCAAAAGGATTACAGGCATAATGCTTCTCAAAAGACTAGTGCTGGGTGTATTCAGTCCAACTGGCCCAGTCTAGTGGGTCTGAGAACAAATGTATCAAACACTGAAAACTGACAGGCAGTAACTGCTTGTCAAAGACCAGATACACTCCTGCAAACAGAAGATGTGCACCTTCAGGGAGAAAATCTTGAAACAGCAGCCTTCAGAATTTTGTTGAAAACAACCTAGACCAGAAGACCCAGAGGTTCTGAAGCAGAAGAGTAAGGTCTGTTTCGAAGTCTAAGATTCTTGATTCTCACCACGTGCTTTGTAACCTGGGCAAGACGGCTAACCTCTATTATTATCATCTCTTTCTTTGAAATAAAGACATTCATACTTAAAGGTATACGTAGCGAAACATTCTGAAAATGCAAAATGCCGTTAAGTATATTCCATCTAATTGCCGTCACTTTCGTGGACACACCATAAACAATGGTGGGTCAGTGGGAAGATGGCCTATTTGAAGTTTATGCAGCTGATGACTTACTCCAACAAGCAAACAGTGTTTCAAAGACTTCTCCAGAAAACTTTCAGTACATCTGCCAAATTCCAAAACAGTCATCCCAGCCAAACCTTCCACACTTACTATTTCTGCAGATCTAATAGGGATCAAAGGCGCAAGTAGAGATAAACATGTACACATCACCAAACACAGACCACAGCAGAAGCAACATGGCCAGACATGAAACCTGACTGTCTAAAATCAGTGTTCCTCTTATCAATAACATAAATGTAAGCATTAGGGATATGTTTTAGTTTAATGAATTAAAAAAATGTTCCCTATTACAGCTGTGTTTAAATAAAGTAATGAGGCAGCAGATCAATACATACACCCATAAATACATATATGTTCACACACACTAAGCAAAAACATCCTTCATATTTATCTTTCCCCTTTAATCTTCATATCATTACACTGAAAAGCTGCAGTCTGCCGCCTCAAATAGGCTTTGATTCATCATCTTTCCGAAGGTGTAAATCAGAGATCTTGCCTCACGCTATAGTGTAGGTCCTTGAAAACTCAGTTTCAAAAATCCAAATTGGCTGGTGTTAGGCACTGGAGTATATGTTTGTCTAAAAGGTGACTAGTTCAGACCACCTTCACCACAGGAATATCTGCTGACTCTATCAAAACATACACATGGAAACCTGGCTACCGGGATTCTGCTGAAAGTCGCAATCTAGCCATCGTACGTGAAGATACTTAACCCGCTAGAGGTAGAGGTGTAACCAGCAGCCAATCCACAGTTCTTGCTTATTATCAGCCTTCTCTCCCTAGAAGCTCTTCATTCTTTTACATTCTTTTACACATTCTTTTACACCTAATGGTTGCAATTTGTGGCAAAGTATGTGTTCATGGGGTATGATTTTTACAGCATAATCTTGAGTGGGAGCAATAAATGAGGCAATAAGTCAAGCCGAAGAAAAGGAGATCAACAATATTAAACGAGATGTAACTCAGAAGGAAAAATCATTAAGTGGATTTCATATCAGAGCTCTGCCACAGGGTGCAGATGCGGTAGCCTGTTTCCCCCTCTACTGCACAGAAGGGAACAAAAAAGTCCTGGTAGTTAGAAGCAACGACATTACATGTGGTGAGTTATTCATTTGAGGGCTCTAAATTCTCTTGATCTTTGCTTCTGAAGCTTGAGGGTTGAAACCCAAGAGCAGGTGAAATCTAGAAAGCCTGCTGATTGCCATTGCTTAGAGTGTTTGGTGAAACAGGCTATTTTTAAAATTCAGCAAGATGGGCGGTGAGTCCTCCTAAAACAGTAAAATTTACTGTTAACCTTTTCCTAGCTGCTGGAAGCCATGTGGCAGTAAGTACCACCCCCTCGTTGCCCAGGACAAGCCCTGGTGCGTTGCTTACCCAGGACAGTGATGGTGGTGTAACTTTCCTGAGGGGGGTCAGTGTAGAGCTGGCAGAAGTATCTTCCTTCATCAGAAATTGAGACATTTGTCAACGACACTCTGAGTTCACTGCTTGAAAAATTCAGCAGCTGGAACCTGCTGTCCTTCAAAGCTGGAAAACAAAACACAGAGTTAGTGTTGTGAGAAAGATGACAGTCTATTTGCCTTCCCGAGGGGAGGCAAAAGGCAAGTGACTAGAAAGGCAGCTACAGAGCGGACACACGGATTAAGTCTTTCTGCACCTGGTGGGTACTTCTTTGTGCTTCTTGAGTTCCTAGTTAGGGCTTCTGCAATAACTGCTTGTAGACACATATATATCCCTGCCCCAAAAGGAAACTCACACACATGGGTGTGTGTGTCGTCTGTGTACACACGCATATCCCTTGCTGTCAGTTTTGAGCACTTATTCATAAATTGTTTCGGATCTTCTATTGGAGACAGGCAGAATGAGAACAGGAGGAAAGGGCAGGCAATGAGCCCCCTTTGGCACTGAAATTTCAGGGAGTAGACCCTACAGGCTTTTAAATTGTCTCTAAAAATCTGAGGCCTTAAAAGAAATAGAGGTTCTAATATTATGAGAGAAAATTTTAAAAAAGCATTATTAGTAATTGCAAAAGCAAAATGAAAATCATTAAAAAAAAAAAACTTTATAGCAAAACAATCCAATTTAACTTTGATGCATCTTTGCGTTTGATGTGATTTGAGGTGGCGCTGCCAAAAGTCCATGGCCTGGGGCCTACAGGGGCCTTAGACCTGACCCCATTTTCTAACTGCATTCAGCTCCACGGGGATGAAACTGATTAGGCATAAAGTAGGAAGTCAGAGTCATCCCAAAAGTAATGTATGTGGGCTTTTTATTGATTTCTAATATTCACTTTTAAAATCCTTATATTAATTTGGCAAAGGCTACATCAGTATATACTAATGACAAAAACGCATTCTAACAATGAGAAGCTGGCTTCTCTCCTTTTACCCTCCATAGTCCTCTTAATGTTCCTTAGGTTTATAACTCTTTCCACAGGTCATGAATGTTCTGAGGTGTTGGGGGGAATGGGGACAAGTGGGCAGGAGGCGACATGCCTGACACCCGCTTTGGTTAGGCACCAATGCTCTCAAATCACAGTTTTTCGAGAGACCTGATTCTTGCTCTTGCCAAACCCTGACACCCATTTGAACCATTGCTATGATATACAATTAAGTTTCGATTACTGGCTTTTGTGATCTTACATTTGGAAGGATTTCAGCACATGGGCACCTCCATCTACCACAGGCTATGATGACAGGAGATTTGGTTTTGTCTTTATAGGCACAGATTGCCTAGGAAACTTCAGTCTTCAAACCAAACAGATTACCTTTGAGAATGCTATATTTTCCTTGCTTTACCCTATTTGAGTTGTTTGTGTCAGCTAAGTATTTGGGACTCAACAGAAATTCACCTTGAATTACTACAATCAATTCCTATTGCAAAGGAAGACTGTCTTACTTTTAAAAAAGGACCATTCAAGGTTTCTATTAAGTAGGAAGATTATGATTGCATGTCTCTTCTTCCCTCTGAAGAACTGATTAAACTTTAAGCATCTCACATTAAATTAAAAAGAAAAAAAAAGGAGGCCTTGGCAACCTCTTTATCAAGACAACATGTAGGAAAAAAAGTTGCCATCTAATGCTATAGAGATGGAAACTTACGCCGGAAGTCCCTGAAATAAATGGTCTGTCTGTTGGGATTCAGTAGTTGGATAACAGAGTCGTCACTCTTATTGACCTGGCAGCTGATGGTTGCAACTTCTCCCTCGATCACTGTCACGTCTTTCGTAAACAAATTCTGTCCATCACCTTTAAAAAAAGGAGAAAAAAATTCCATCAATTAAAATTTGGTTAATAGGATCAATTAAAATGAGAAACAAGAAGTGAATTAGAAAATAGACACGATGGGAATTCCCTGACGGTCCAGTGGTTAGGACTCCGAGCTTTCACTGCCAAGGGAGAGGGTTCACGCCCTGGTCAGGGAACTAACATCCCACAAGCTGCGCGGCCAAAAAAGAAAATAGACAGGAGTAGCCACATTTGGTAAGGCTCACACACCTTTCTCCATAGTCCACAAAACGAGTCTATTAAGCTGAGCTAGATCTAGGGGCAAAATACAACTAAGCCTGGAATCAACGTGCTGTCAGAAGTTGTGATGTCCACGCTCCAGCCTCCAATGTTTTTACTAGCCAAGTAGTATGCTGGAGAGGTACGGAAAGGTAAGCGTATTGGCCGTCATGAGGAACAGCAGCTCCCACAAACGGAGTAGGGGAAATACGTATACATCATCCTTCCTTATCTGCGGGTTCGGCATCTGCAGATTCAACCAACCGCAGATAGAAAATACTAAAAAAAAAAAAAAAAAAAAAATTCCAGAATGTTCCCCAAAGCAAAACTTGAATTTGCACGACAGCAACTATTTACATAGTGCTTACATTGTTTTTACCACTATTTACATAACATTTACATTGTACTGGGTATTATAAGTAATCTAGAGATGACTTAAAGTATACATTTTATAGAAGGGACTTGAGCATCCTGAGATTGTTGGTGTCCGTGGGGGTCCTGGAACCAATCCCCCATGGATACCAAGGAATGACTGTACTCAACCTCAGCTCACATGCCCTTGAGCTATTTGGTCACCTCACAGAAAACTCAAGGGGTCACTTAATAGAAGTAGGTGGGAGGGCTCAGTAAACAATCTCACCTTGTTAGTGGATGTCAAGATTCCCGAAGTATAGGCAGTCCCGTTATTTATTGCGTAGGAGTGGGGACCTGACTGTGACCCTTTGGAAACTCAGTAAAATCCTGGGAAGCCTTACAGTTCACTTTGTTACTCTGTTCTCAGAAACTACATCTTCGTGACTCACCCAAAGCTCCAGGCAGTCCTGAGCCACGTCCCTTCTACAGACTAACCCCTTGCAGCCATTTAGAAAATCTCTTACAGAACATGTCAAAAAGTCTAGGCTTTCAGATCCACTGATATCTGGATTATCTCCAGATCGGCTCTAGTTTGTTACTTCTAAGATAAGTGACAGTAGCCAGGGCCCCTCATAAATGTCCTAAACGATCCACAGCACAGGTAGGAGGAGAGGAGACTTCAAAAGCAAAAGATGAAATAATTGTTGAATGTCCAATTCCACACCGGGCATAGCAGGGGATTTAGCAGTATAAGACATTGTCCTAGCCTCTAAGAAGCTGCAATGTTGGTGAAAACTGATCCCTAATTCCCACATACAGAACAAAAAGTATAATACAGGCAATAGGTACAACGGTCAATCAGGGAGGGGACAAGAGAGATTGCTTTTTAGCTGTAAGATTTTAGGCAAACTATTTAAAGTCCCTGAGACAATGTCTCATCTGTAAAGTGGGGATAGTAATTAAAAGCTATCTCACAGAGCTGTTGGGAGGATTAAGAAAGATAATCAGGGACTTCCCTGGTGGCACAGTGGTTAAGAATCTACCTGCCAATGCAGGCGACACGAGTTCGAACCCTGATCTGGGAAGATCCCACATGCCACGGAGCAACTAAGTCCATGCGCCACAACTACTGAGCCTGCGCTCTAGAGCCTGCGAGCCACAACTACTGAGCCTGCGTGCCACAACTACTGAGCCTGCGCTCTAGAGCCCGTGCTCCGCAACGAAGAGTAGCCCCCGCTCACCACGACTAGAGAAAGCTCGCGCACAGCAATGAAGACCCAACGCAGCCAAAAATAAATACATAAATAAACAAATTTAAAGGAAAAAAAAAGAAAGATAATCAATGTAAAGCATCTAGCACTGTGGCTACCTTTCGTAAAACTGAATAAACGGTAGCTGTGATCATCATCACCACCATCACTTCTCTAGATGTCAAATCCCAACTAAGCAACTGTACATGTTGCGAGTAGTGTGGATACAAGAATGAAAGCTCACGGTCCCTGCTCTCAAGGAGCTCTCTATGTAATTATATATCAACTCAGGGTGGCTTATTCACTCTCTAAAAAAAACCTGTCACATTAAGAAACAAAGGTCAAAGATAAGTACTATTCTAAAAAAAAAAAATGAGACCGCATAAATAGAGACGCAATTTGAGTAAATGGAGGATTTCCACCTGCTCTCATATTTCTGCTGAAGGATCCTTTTTTGGCGGGACACAGCGGGGAAGTGTGAGAAGGGACGTCTAAGATGGCTTTAAGCCAAATCCACCTAGAAATAAACCAGCCTACGGGAGAGGATTAGAAAAGAGGCAACTAGAGGGATAAGGAAAACATTATTAGAGCCACAGATAAACAAAAATTCTTGATGCTTGAGGAGCAGAGCAAAATGAAACCCAACCTTGAGACCTCTGATCCAGGGAAGTAACCTGGGTGTGAGAACGAGGTCCACAGGGCTTGTAGCAAGTGAAAAGGTAAATCCAGCAGTGAAAGCTTAGTGGGCTGAAGACTGTTAGAGAATAATAACAAAGAGGAAGAGTGATCAGAGGAGACGAAGTCATGCTTATTTTTTCCTCAGTGGGTCACCGTGACAAACACAGAATTCAGAACCCAGCTGGGGGGAGCAGTTTATTCCCAGATCTGAGACTAAAACAAGGGAAAGGGAATTCCTGCCAATTGAGCAAGCTTTTCAAGGTGGTTTTGCTGGCCCTGGCGGAGGTCTGTACAGAAAGGACAATACCCTATTTCCTCAGGGTAACCCAATCTAGTAAGGAAACATTAAACTGCATGATTCAAAAGCTATTCTGTCTCAAAACATGGGACTTGCCTTGAGGAGATTAGACTATCAAACCAGTCTACCTGGATTGTGGAGGAGATTTCTTCTACCTAAAGGAAGTCTATTAGCAACACAAATAAGAATCTTCAGCTTATAAAAGGAACACATGGAAAGGCTACCCAGTGAAAGGCCTTAATCCCTTTGGCCTTATAGATCCTGACTACCATCTTGCAGATGCTGGGACTTAAAGCCAAGTGCAATTCAATTAAGCTCTAATAGAATAGTTTCTGTGGAAATAAGCATCCACTCTAATTTTAGTCTTTACTCAGAACCCTAGTATATTCTGTCTATATTCATATTAAGGCTATAAAACATTTGCAAAGGAGACAGGAGCAGAGGAGTTGACTGTGATTTTGTATTTAAAGCAAGGAAAGTAATAAAACAGAACCAGAGGGATTTTTTTGTTTGTACGTTTCTTAAAAAGTCTAAACATTCTTATTTATTACTTATAATTAAATAATATAAGACCAGATCCCTTTAATGTGTCATTGCTGAATAAATCATTCAGGTAAAACTTTTGCCATCTGCAAATGTTTGCCCTTGCTGTGTTATGTGGCACATAACAGGCTCTGCAAATCCACGGTGGTATCATCATCATTAACTGTATTATTTTTTGAAATTGCTAAGGCCAACCTAAAATCCAGTGTCTCAGAAAATGACAATTCCTAGCTATGTTAACATGGTTACGATACAAATGCTAAAAAATTATAAGTGCTGAAAGATATCAAAGTGCCTTGACTGATGGTGGTGGCCCAAGGATGTCACTCTGTAAAAATCACCAATAAATTATATGGGTCAGCTGGACAGTAGTTATATTACACAGAGCTCCATACTTGGAGCGTCGTAAGATGGCTGCAATGGAATAATAATGACCTATTTATTTGAGGCAAAGGAAGCGAATGACAGTGATGAAAATATGATATGTATGTCAGTACTCCTAACCGCCTGAAGCCTTTATGTAAAAATAATTTCTGCTCACGTCCTCAACTATTTCTTCCAAACAGAAGGGTTCACTGTGACTTGATAAATTTCCCCGTGAAACAGATATCATGACAATTAGGTTGTTACAAAACACAATCTGATGTGTAGCAGAAGACTACAAACAGGTAACTTTGGTGCCTTTCTTAAATAATCCATTTAAAAAACCCTTCCGATTTTCTAAAATTCAATCAGCAGATATACCGTCAGGGCAGAAATAGCACACGTTCTGGGCAAAAGAAATCAAGTAGGTACAATATATACTGTAGCCATTAAATAAGGCTGTTATCAGCAAGGTAATTTATTTTAAGGGTGGAACAACGTCTGACACGTATAGACATCTTTGACTGCTCATTGGTATACGTGGGTGAGGTTTAAGAGACGGAATCAAACTGGCTTTTAATTTATACCAGCAACTGTATTCCCTATAACTTCCCTATCTGCCCCACAAATTCTAAAAATAAAACTCTGGCATTAGAGAGGCCCATTCACTCGCAAGCAGGTCTCCCAAAGTACTCTAGAAGTTGCCAGGACATTCGTTACAAGGAAGAAAAAGCATATTACCTAAAGCAAAAAAAAAAAAAAAAAAAAGATAAAATTTATTTTGATGATCAGTAAAGACCATTTCAGCTGAGTTGGTTAGGGCTGGAGTGGGGCTGGGAAGGCAGTGGACTCAGAAATCCCCCATTAATTCAATCATCAATTGACTTAACTCATGGATTCTTTCCTGAAATCTCATCTTGTTATAAACACTATGTAAATGCATTACACAGAACACTAAGCCTGGGCTGGAATCTATTTGACCAACAAGAGAACTGCCTGAAGCGGGTGATGGGGCAAATCTTCGAGCCAGAAGCTGAAATGAGAAATAGCTCAGGCACCGGGACTTGGGGAAGGGAACGTATGTTGCTCTGACGCCAGGCGTTGTGTTAGTGGCTTCGCACGCTTTTCCTTCTCAAGCTCCTGTAGTTTTCAATGTCCCCACTTTAAAGATTAAGAACCTGAGACGCGGAGAAATTGAAATAAGCTGCCTAATGGAATTCAGCTAAGTGGCCGAGCTGGTGTTTGAACCCAGTTACATCAGCTTCTCCAGCCCATACAGTTTGTACTTTTTAACCGGCCAACCTCAAGATTTGTTGCCAAGGTTCTACTGGCTCTGCCTTGGAAAATTTACTTGTTTTTAAAGAGGGTGATTTCCCTATGAGCAACTTCTGATTTTTTTTTATTTCCATAATTTATCCAGAACACAATTACACACTTCAAGATGAGAGAGAGACTGTCCTGAATGTAAAACACCTTGTTTACTACTGCTTCCTTCTTTTAGCACTCAGCACACTGCCCCTGGAGAATGCCTTTATTACCAGTGCACGGCCAGCGTTTGCCAGCACTGAGAGCTCTGGCCCCCACTGCCTGTCTGTTAATAAATAAAGCACTTCATTTACACCGGGGAAGTCTCTCCAGTCAAGTCTATAATAAAAGGGCAAGTCACAGTTGGAACAGAATTCGGTTTATACTATGGCAACTATGTAAACTCTTCCTGACTCCGGAGGAGCACCAATGACTCTTTACTGGGAAGACAGCTTGCCCAGAGAAAGAGCAAATAAGGTCCCCTGTTCTACTCCTTCAGTTGCAAAATCGTATTAGGGGAACCTTTTTTTAAATCCTCTGCTGTGTGGAAGACTGAACCTAACATTAAATCAGCATAGTCAGGTTGTCTAAAATAGGCAAAAGTCCAACCAACAATACAGGCTGTCCAAAAAAAACCAACCAAACCAACAAAAAAATCATCCTGCCAATGATTAACGTAGCCATTAAAAAAGCCACCAGAGTTATCGAAATTTTACACTAATTAAAGCTTTGGGGTTATTAATTCTTCCCCTCCAAATGGTATCTAAGTTGAGACTTTCTAAAGAGGCAAAAAACTTGCATGTTTTTGAAACACTTATTTCTTAGTGGTATGTGAGCCCTGTGTCTTAAAGCTTCAAATGGCTTTTCCCCCACTCTCATTTCTGTTGGATCCCATTTTTACAACCATATCAGTTACGTGCCCAACTTGAAAGAGAAACCCCTTACCTCAACCCAAATACAACCATCACCAACAGAGGCACTGCAATTCCTGCTAACGTTTCTGAGAGCTAGGCTTAGAATTGAGTACATTTCAGGAAAAGAAAAAAAAAATTAAGATTCTGTTGAAACCCAGAGGGAGAAATCTTTCTAACTGCACATGTTCTTCCAAGTCAATGTAAACAGTGTTCACTATAAATCATTAACAAAGCCATTAAGATTTGATTTCTATCTAAGCAATTATTGTCAGCATATTTCGTACACTTCCTTTAAAAGACTCAATCTTATCTTTCAATTCATTAAACTGTTCCTTGCATTTACAGAGTTTTATATCAAATCAGAAACCTATTTGAATTAATAAGAATTACAGTAAAAGTAATTTGAAAATAAATGATTTGAAGTTCAAGCCACAAAAGCTTTTGATGAAAGAATTTAGTCCCCTTTAAATATTACAGTAACATTTTCAGTCATCCAATGTGCAAATAAAAGACAGTGAGAACCTGTGTCGAAAACGATGGGTCCAGGGCTTCCCTGGCAGTCCAGTGGTTAAGACTCCACGCTTCCACTGCAGGGGACGCAGATTCCATCCCTGGTCGGGGAATTGAGGTCCCACGTGCCGCGAGGCGCGGCCAAAAAAAAAAAACCGAAACAGAAAACGATGGGTCTATCAACCGTGGATTAAGGTCAAGGGTGAGCCCTCTTCAACATAAATACAATTCTTTATTTCAAAGAGAGACAATACTTCAACCTTTGTGAATACTAGAATATTTATTTAAAGTCAAAAGCATTCAATCTGCCTGCTGTTTACAAAGCTACCCTTAACCTTTTTGATCCCCATCCACGTTTTGCTATCCCAAACAGTAAAGTCGAATTTGTTGACTGTCTGCTCCAAGAACTGTCTACTCAATGGTCAAACTAAGTATGAATGCAAATCATACAGTTCATAAGCTGAGAGTTAAAATAAGCTAAACCAACTCAATAAATAACCGAGTGGGCAAGAGTGTGTGGCATGGACCAAAACACTTCCTTTGGGTCACCTTCTTTTCCATAGAACCCTTGTGGAAACAAAGGTCAACAGAACTAAAAGGAACCTCCAGATCAACTCTCTCATTTTATAGATTAAGACAGTGAGGTCCAGGGAGGAGATATTAAGTAAGATCACATGGCATTTATGAGGCCCCATCTCCTAATGGCTCATCAAGGTATTTCTAAATAACATTTATTGATTTGCTTCTAATTACAAAAGCAATATATGCTCAAGGTTTGTTTATTTATTTATTTATCTATTAATAGCTTTGTTTCAAGTGTAGTATTCGTAACACTTTATCCTATGGCATGGAGATGGTCAGGATCTCCTAAGAATCTCCTGTAATATAATTACTGCTGTATCACTTGAACTTATGGAAGGAAAAAAAAAATATTGAATTTAATCTAATCTCCTTTTATAATCAGTAAAAGGTGAGGCAAATTTCTGAACGGCAAGTTAAAGAGTAATCTTCCCTCAGTGCTGGTTTTTTCTTCAATTAAAATTGTTGATTTCCCCTGAATACAAAACAAAAAAATATCATCTGACACAACATTAAGCAATTCATGAATATTCTGTATACACGTTCTTGTTTAGTTGACTAATGGCAAATTAACGTTCTCTATTTTAGCTTAAACACATACTATAGGTATGTTTGATTAGCATTGAATTCCAAAAGCTGATTACTATGCATGCTTTGATTATGTAATTACATAATAGAGTATAATGGCTCCTTTGGAGTCATTATGATCTATATTGCAAATATGTTTCAGTTTTGCTATAGTTTAAATACGTTGAGATGAGAGCTCATAACAAGGCTCCACTTTTTAGTCTTATCAGCTAAATGGGCATTTCCCCATTCATCCCAACATCTCCTTGACACCAATTAAGGCCTATTGTGTCAAGCTGCATACACTTTTCCAGAAGTTCCCTTTGTTTTCTCGGCATTCAAAAAAGGACATTGATTTTAAAAGCTGTATGATGCAAAAGGCCTGGTTTCAAAAAAAAAAAAAAAAGGCTGAAATTCCATCCGTCATCCACCCTTTGAAAGGTCTGCAAGGAATCACATCTAGTTCATTAATCACTGTTCAGACAACCACAAGGGGGTTAAAGATGGAATTTCACCTTTAACTCGAAAAGGCACACGAAGGAGGGACAGCCGAGAATACTGATGGTCACAGTGGTGACTTGTCACAATGCGTTCAGCCACAGCAACTTACACAAAGGTCCAGTTCTGCAAAACTCATGTCTTGCAATATCCCTTTTAGAAGGGGTAGCTCTGAAAGAGCACGGCCAGATTTTGCCTTCAGAGTTCCCACACCCAGGTTTTGATGGATCTAAGGCTAACAAAATCGACCTACTGAATAGATTTTTGATAATTCCACCATCACCTTACAAATTGGAAAGTTCAGGATTTAAAACAGGACAAAAGTTATTGCAAAGAACGATGTCAAGATTCTCTTGTCCCCGTGAAATCCTTTAATCTTGTGCTATTTCATTTGTAAGAAGATCTGTTTCTGCTTTTCTCTTCCAAGAGAATGAGCTCTTATACCATGCCAAACCAAAGGTGACCCGAGTCTTAACTTTAAAGACCAATAAGCATCAAGCTGTTTTTACCTTTGGGTCTATTGGTTTTCAGCATTAAGGCTGAAGAACCGCGGTCAAGCAGTTCAACTGTATTGACTGTTGGTCAATACAGTCCAACTGGTATTTACATATAGGATGAGAACCTCTTTTGTGAAAGGAAACATTGATTAGATGTGTGAAAACTCTTTTCCAGGAATACTGTGACAAAAGAAAGTAGTTACAGCAGCTGCGCCTATGCTATTTCAGTTTTAACCATCACATTAGAAGCCTTCCTCTTAAGACTGAGCTCAATAGGACTTTTTAATCAGAGCCCACAGCACTAAGGGGGCCCAGCAATTATGATGCCTATGATCTGAGCTGCCTGATCCCATAAAGCGCAGAGGTTCAATGCCCTCTATAGAATGTTTGTGGGGAGTGATACCCATCCGCTAAACATGAAGATCTGAATTAGCTCTTCCATTAAAATCCACTTATCCAAGAAGCGAAGGCAATCAAAGAAAGAGGAATATAAGAATAAACCATAAAAGATAATAATAATCACTGAATCCTTTTGCTCTGCACACTGAAACGTGAAAATCCCAGACTTTCTTCTCCTCTCACTCCTTTTCATAGCTGGACAGCTTTCACGGCCTTTTCGTTCATCAAAAAGATAGCATCGGGCTTCCCTGGTGGCGCAGTGGTTGAGAGTCTGCCTGCCAATGCAGGCGACACGGGTTCGAGCCCTGGTCTGGGAAGATCCCACGTGCCGCGGAGCAACTGGGCCCGTGAGCCACCATTACTGAGCCTGCGCATCTGGAGCCTGTGCTCCGCAACAAGAGAGGCCGCAATAGTGAGAGCCCCACGCACCACGATGAAGAGTGGCTCCCGCTCGCCGCAACTAGAGGAAGCCCTCACACAGAAATAAAGACCCAACACAGCCAAAAATAAATAAATAATGAAGCTTTCATTAAAAAAAAAAAAGATAGCATCTTTTTTGGAGAGAAGATAGCCTCACCCTGAAGAGAAACTTCCTCCAGTGGACAGGTTTTCTGAGAATTAAAAGAGAGAGAAAAAAAACAGAGCCCCCGAAGTAGGAAAGTCACTGTTTTATTTGCTTGTGAGATGGCACTGAAATCACCTTGAGGAACAGTCATTTTAAGCCTGCTAAATCTGCTTAGAGGCTCTTGGGAGAAAAGAGGTTCTTAAAAAAAAATTAATTAAAAAATAACCACAGCCATCCAACTTGGACCTTGGAGGAGAACAATCTGAATACAGAGGCTTCTTACAAAACTAATTGTGTTGGCAAAGCAAGGAGTTTCTTCTCAATGGATTTGATTCTGTGATGCTCGTTTATGGCAAAAGAAGAATAAAAGAACAGTTTTATATTGCTCTGCTGCAGTAGCAATTCAAAGCGGGGGAGTGTTCCAGCATTTCAAAATACATTGTCTCTTTCAGACAGAGCCTGCTGAAGGCCAACTGTTGATCTTCTGCACCAACCACTTTGCTAATGAACTGATAATATGATATTCCATTCCCTGGGATATATTAAATGGCTACTTTGCAGACTGAAAACTGGTTGTACAATTCTGCTGTCCATGAGCATGGACTATTGGGAAAGAAAATCACATTCTAAAATGGATGCACTGTGCAGGTAGAAGCCAGTAACTGATGAAGCACAGACCCTCACACCATCCAGTGAGATGGTCACTGGTCCCAAAGTTACCTGAAGCCTGGGATAATGGGAACGGACGACTTAAATTCATATAGAGAACTATCCACATTTCTCAAACCATGAGCTAGTCATAATGAAAACAAAAGGTTTAAATGATTACAACTCAAAATACGCATTAACATATTTGAAAACCACAAAGGACGACACACATATTAGGTTCTACTATTCCTATAAAGATTTAAGGGAACTTGGACTTCTTCCTTACCCGGGAAGAGATCTTGGTAGCCAAGCCATTTACTATACACACTGCAGCAGCCTCTGGAGAGCCCTCACTCTGTAAGAAAATATAATGTTGCCTTTTTTTCTAACCAAATGAAAAGAAATTCACAATTTCTGTCTCAAAGCTATGGAGACAGCAGGCTCTACTGTGGTCTCTTCTTAACTGACACTTCTCAATTTCCTTACATTCTAAGCATATTTAGAGATGCAGATTGTTTACAATAACTGCCCCTCTACAAAGTGCTTTTAAATTGAATTTCCTTACAACCCTTAAGCTCAAGTCTCAATGGAGATGGCACGTGCAGTTCCCTTATTTTTTATACCCTGCTTTTAAGCACCCCATTTAATATCATCTTTCCCTTTGATGAGAGATACCATTATTAAACCCGGGTCACTTGCTTCAACTTACTAAAAGCTGATTTTTTTTTTTTCTTTACGTTTGCCTCCAGGGTGTTAAAAGACTTAACAATTAGTGTAAGATATTTAAAATCACAAAGCTATCACATGTAACAATGATTACTACACACAGAAAAGAAAAGGGAAGTGACTGCTTTTCTCCACGTCTGGAGGCAAGAGAAACACATTTCTTTTCTAAAGCGTTCATTATTATTTTAATTTTTTTAATATCAAGAAAACTCCCATTATTTCTGGAGGGAGCATTATTTTAATTATCTGTATGACAACAATAGCTAAATACTTTAAAAATGTTTTCTGTGTGCCAGGCACTATGCGTTGTTTTTTGTGTTATTTTATTTAATCCTCACAACAGTCCTATGTGGTTCAATATCTTATCATCATCCCCATTATACAGATGAGGAAACTGAGATTTAGAGAGGTTAAATAAGTGGCTGGAACCAATATCCAAACGTCCGTCTATTTCACTCTGGCACTAGTCACAATAACAGTATGTTAATGAGGCTTTATTTTATGACGCTAAAAGAACGGTGGGGAACTAATGGAAGAATCTACTGTATCTGATTTATATGAGTTAGGATTAAAACTAAAATAATACAGCTTAGAAGGAATTTGAAGCCTATCCATCAGCAATCAGCATGTTCCAATATGTGACAGCGACATAATTAGCTCTATAACCAGAGTCCAAATACTGGTCCTTTAGTATTTAGAGAGAGGATCTCTGTTCTGCCGAATGATTCCGACTCCAAATGCAGTTCAACTCCAACTTCAGGCATTTAGAGTGTCTGCTTCAAGGGCATTCATTAGTACTGACAATCTATGTGACTGAAATTTGGCTGTAACAGCAGTCTCTCTCTACATCTCCTCGTTCATTTTTCCTGCCAACAAGAGCCATTGAACACCTTCCAAATTTAAAGCTTAGAGCCGACAGGACAAGCAAGTAAGGATATCAGTTGGAACACATCAGATATGGACTCAGAGTGAACGTCAACCTCAACTGACATGACTACAGAAACAGAAACCGGGGAAATGGGAGGGGATAGATGTTTCATATTCTTATTCTAGAGAGTATTCTGAGCGTGTGTAATATGGTTTGTTCAAGAAACAGCTGTAAATCCATGATAAGCATCATGCTGAATAATGTGGCAACATTCAACTTATTCACATCTCCTACCAGGAATCCAAGCAGCCTTGGACTATTTTATGAAACGACAGTTTCTTAGCTGGAAAATTGGGTTCTGTGACTAAGGCCCTTATGGTGAGTTATTCCCTCTATTATCCGTCAGTCACAAAGCAAGTGGTGGTTTTTTAACCTCTGGGCTCTTGAATTGCTGGCCCCAGCTGAGTCTGAGAAGAAACATACGAGTTAGAAAGCTCTTCTTAAGCCAGGGTTTGATGAAGGGATTGCATGTGGAGAGTGGCCAAAGGAAATTCCAGATTCTACTTTCCTGACTGCCGAGTCCCCGGCGGAAAGCCTGTGTCAGTCAGAGGGGCATTGCAACTATCCAAAGTGGTGCCATTATGAAAATAACTTGATTAGTTACCATCTGAATGTGGGCTGCTGATTAATCATCGTTGAAATTAGAGATATGTGATAAGGACATCACTTGTACCTTATTTTCACTTAAGAGGTCATCTAAGGAAAATGAGACCATAAAACTCGGAAAACAGGAATTTGTGCTGCAGTTCTGAGCTTACTGGTGGTGAAACCGGGAAAAAACTCCGAATCTGTTTTCACATTTTAAAAAGGGTAAATGGCATCTCTCCTCCAAGGTTATCATGAGGATCGAGTGAGGAAATGTGTGTAACAGTATTTTTCAAGCTCCAAAAATGCTAAATAAGGGATATCATCTTTTCCTTCTCCAGCTTCTTAATTAGCATCATGGCTATCTCCATGCAGCCTCTGTCTATAGTGCTAGGACCTTCTTATGAGTTTCCATGATCTGCTGGAATTTTTTTTTTTCAATTTCAGAGCTTTAGCTATCATTCTTTTCATTCTAAGGCTAACTAAAAAAGCACAGAGTAAATTAAAACATCTTCATCACTAATGTTAAATTGCAAACTAAAACCATCCTCAGTATGAAAAGTATAAGATGAATAATAGCAGATGGAGGCAAAGGAGTGGACATTTAAAATTAGGTTCAATCTATAGCACTACAAACATGACTTATTTTCTGTTTTCCCTCCTTTAATTATACGGCCATAATCAGTTCAGTGAACAATTTCCGTGTTCTAAGGTTGTGTTAGGTTAGTCATGTAACACACAACACCCCTGCTGGAAAACCTCAACCGTCGACACCTCAGATATCAAGTTACTGAATATGCTGTTCCACAAAAGTGAGCTTTCCATATCATTGAATCTCTCTCTGAAGGCCAAAATTAAAACGAAATGAAATGAAACAAAAACAATTTCCACAAAGCTTGCTGACTTGTCCTATGCTCCTATTTAAGGAGGATGACATGAGTTAATGACACACGTAGGACCATGTGGCCCTTCTCTAAACAATCTCAGCTGTCAGGCTTGTACGTGTGCTTGCTGTTTCCCTCCAATGCTGGCTGTCACTTCTTGAAGATAATTCCTTCCTTTATTACTAAGTGCAAGAGCTTTGAGAAAGCTACTGGTGCTAAGACCTTTCCTGCTTACTAATCCAGGATGTTTGAGGTCTCTAGAAACCTAACCTTCACTAAGCGGTGTGTCACTGTGGCATGAGGGGGGTGTAATTTCCCCCTCCACTTGACACTGGAGGAAAGAAAAGTGCACAGACAAAATTTAATTAACAATAATATTTGGCTTAGTTTGACAATAATACTTTGACACTAATAGATCTTCTTAGGTAAAAATACGCCTTTGAACGTAGGAAGCAAACCAATAAAAAAATTGGTGACTGACTCTAGTTTGTTTTTTAATGTTATTATTATTATTAGTTCAAACCCATCTATTACTAAGCTATGTATAAAGGCAGGTAAACTGACCATGGAGGATGCTGCAGGATCCAGCTGGAAGTCATTCGCTTTCCCTATGAAGCTCTGATACCGCCCCATGTTCCTAGACGTCTGGCTCATGGTGTGTTGTAATTGTCAGTCTCGGCACTTATTACACTGATAGTTCTATGGTCATTTATTTACAGGGTGGTTTCCTTTTTAAAAAATTTTTGATCTAGGTTCAACTGCTAGCGCTGCCAGTTATTAGCTAAACCTTGCAAAAGTTACTTAAGCTCTTGAAGCCTCAGGTTTTACACATGTAAAATGGGTCTAAAAATTATAATTATTGTATCTCCTTGAGAACAGCCATACTATCTTCTTCATCTTTGCATTCCCAAAGCATAATAGAGGGTCAGTTTATAGAGCAAGTGTTCAATCAATCCTTGTTAGGGGAGTTACTAAGACCTTCACACTGAGGCACTCTCATTTTTGGAGACAAGTCTCTTAACGTCAAAACATTAAGTTGTACCCATCTCCCTTATTAAATATAATTGTGAACTTCAAATGAATTTAATTAAGAATTTCCTTAATTTTGCTTTCGAAATGATTAATTCCAATTGTCTGTTGTATTCTGAAGCTAACCATTTGCTTTTCCATGGCTCAGACATTTTCACAAGGTTGAAAAGAAACAGCCCTAGTGCTGTGTCTCCAGTAGTCAACAGAGCAAACAGCCCAGCTTTAAGAAGTCCCTGATGTATATATATGTATTGCATCTTCTTTATCCATTTGTCTGTCGATGGGCATATATACGATGGAATACTACTCAGCCATTAAAAGGAACGAAATGGGGTCATTTGTAGAGACATGGATGAACCTAGAGACTGTCACACAGAGTGAAATGAGTCAGGAAGAGAAAAACAAATATCGTATATTAACGCATGTATGGGGACCCGAGAAAAATGGCACAGATGAACCAGTTTGCAGGGCAGAAATAGAGACACAGATGTAGAGAACAAACATATGGACACCAAGGGGGGAAAGTGGTGGGGGGGTGGTGGTGGGATGAATTGGGAGATTGGAATTGACATGTATACACTAATATGTATAAAATAGGTAAGTAATAAGAACCTGCTGTATAAAAAAATAAATAAAATAACATTCAAAAACAAAAGAAGTTCCCGATGTTGCGAGGGAGACAGACATGTGTACGTACAAGGACAGCACAGTGTGGTGAGACTTGTAAGCCACAAGGATGCGAATGCACTATGGGAACCTGGAGAAGCCAGGAATGACCCTCTCAGGATGGGGGTGCAAATTCCAGAGAGGATGAAGAAGAGACACTAGCAAGAAGGATCATGGTGTGTTTAGAACAAAGGGAAGAGTGTGATATGCTCTGAAGAGTGCCAGGAACGGGCGCTTTCTAAAAAGGTCATTAGGTCCAGATATTGAAGGACACTGTATGCCAGGCTAGGGAATTTGCACTTTATATTGTAATTAATAGGGAGCCATTAAGTGATTTTAATCCAGGGAGTGATATGATCACACCTGTGTTCTGAAAGATAACGTCTGTGCAGAGAGGGAGGGAAGACGGGAGGTGGGAAAAGGCTGGAGCCAAGAAGATCAGTTAAGAGACTTCAGCCACAGAGTACTCAAAGCTGATAAGAGCCAGGTAAGGGAATCCGGAGGGGGGACGGCAGAGCTCAGGGTGGGAGGAGGGAGAGTGAGGAGGAGTGGGGAGCCCTTCCAGGTGAGGCACATTAGTGGGCTTTCAGCTCCGTTAAGGGGGCCCTGGGTATTCCTCAGTCACCTCTGCTCAACTCCAGTTAGTGTCTAGTGGCCTTCTAAGGAAGGACCAGCAAAGAGCTAACTTTCAAAAGGAGCTGGACGGCAGTTCACACAACCATTCTCATCCCCACTGCTGGTCACCACGGAGATGGGTTTTTGCAGCCTCACTTATACCAAAAATAGAATTAGGGTACCTGGGTGTCCCTCCGCCCCTGCCACCCTCACCCCCAATAGAGCCTTGCTAGTTCAGTGTGGTCGACCAGTAGTTTTGAAAATCCCTGCGAGATGATTAAAAATGAAGACTCTCAAATCACGCCAGACTGACTGAGTCAGAATCTGCATTTTAGGGCTTCCCTGGTGGCGCAGTGGTTGAGACTCTGCCTGCCAATGCAGGGCACACGGGTTCGAGCCCTGGTCTGGGAAGATCCCACATGCCGCGGAGCAACTAGGCCCATGAGCCACAACTACTGAGCCTGCGCGTCTGGAGCCTGTGGTCCGCAACAAGAGAGGCCGCGACAGTGAGAGGCCCGCGCACCGCGATGAAGAGTGGCCCCCGCTTGCCGCAACTAGAGAAAGCCCTCACACAGAGACGGAGACCCAACACAGCCATAAATAAATAAATAAATAAATTAAAAAAAAAAAAAAAGAATCTGCATTTTAAGAAGAGGCTCTAATCATTCATGTGCGCGTTACAGTTTGAGGAGCTCTGGCCTAGAGGACAGTAATCCTCTCATGATCATAAACACTGAGACTGACGGCTTAACCAAGGAAGATCACAGAAGGAAGTGTGTTGTTCCTAGACAACAGGTTTCAAGGAAACAGAAATTATGGCTGTGCACATCATTGAATCAGTGAGTCAATTATGAATTGACTCATAATCAATTCATAATTGATTATGAGTGAATCAGTGAGTCATGGGGTGAAGAAGAACGTGAATCCGCACCACCAAGTGAGGCCCGTCTCCAGGGAGTAACATGGCTTCTGCAACTTCTCCTTCTGTAAAAACCGACTTCAAGTTTGCACGATGACAATCAATTGACGTGAATCGTTCATGAAGTCAACAGGAACTAGAACCTTGGGTTCTTTTTCAAGTTTCACAGAACCGCCACTACACAAATGAAAAATCCTCTCCCAAAGCAGCTAGCTGACTGCAACCAAAGCAAATAGATTATTCTGCATTCAGCTGCAAAAAAAACCCCGACTTCTTCCAGCTGGTGCTCCCACACTCAGTGGGTTTGTAAGTTCGCATGCTGCACTCTGGTTAATTTTTTCTTCTTTGGTTTCATTGTTACTGTATGTTTTGTGCTCGTGTGTGTTGAGCCAGTGAAGACAAAACAACAAATAGGGAAATAAAGCAAGCAGTCCAAAATGAAAACTGAAAGAGGCAGTCCAGGTTTGTTACAAAAGTGATGAGATTCAACTATACAATCTGAAGGGAGGGGAAAAAAAATCTATACTACCCCATTACAGCAGACTTTTCACTCTGTGTCCAGGACATAAAATTTGCTGCAAAAGCACTATTTACAATAGCCAGGACATTGAAGCAACCTAAGTGTCCATCGACAGATGAATGGATAAAGATGTGGCACATGTATACAATGGAATATTACTCAGCCATAAAAAGAAACGAAATTGAGTTATTTGTAGTGAGGTGGATGGACCTAGAGTCTGTCATACAGAGTGAAGTAAGTCAGAAAGAGAAAAACAAATACCGTATGCTAACAAATATATATGGAATCTAAAAAAAAATGGTTCTGAAGAACCTAGGGGCAGGACAGGAATGAAGACACAGACGTAGAGAATGGACTTGAGGACACGGGGAAGGGGAAGGGTAAGCTGAGACGAAGTGAGAGAGTGGCATGGACATATATACACTACCAAATGTAAAATAGATAGCTAGTGGGAAGCAGCCGCATAGCACAGGGAGACCAGCTCAGTGCTTTGTGACTGCCTCGAGGGGTGGGATAGGGAGGGTGGGAGGGAGACGCAAGAGGGAGGAGATATGGGGATATATGGATATGTATAGCTGATTCACTTTGTTACAAAGCAGAAACTAACATACCATTATAAAGCAATTATACTCCACTAAAGATGTTAAAATAAAATTATACTCCAGTAAAGATGTTAAAATAAAATAAAATAAAATTCTGGGTACTCTGGGAACACCCAGAAACTGGAATTGTGAAAAAAAAAAATTTGCTGCAAAACTGTAACTAATGACATAAACAGAGGTTTAAGGGAAATAATAAGAGTCATAAGCTGTAGGCAGAAAGAAGCAGACACAGAAAGAGCCTCGTAGAATGCTCAGGGGAAGAAAAGGTAAACAAGAGTTTCACTTTTACACGGCCTCTTAATGAACATCCATGGATCAGCCTGGAGCAGATGCTAGAGTGAATGTGCCTTGCCTTCCGGATGCAGGCTAACAGCATCCTTAGCAGCAGCTCACAGAAGGAAATGACACCTTGAAAGCAAAGAAGCAAAGGTTTCACCTAAGTGTAAGAACCTCAGCTTGGAGAGGTTCTCTCCTATCACGCTGAAACTTAAGTATATAAAGTTTAGAATTTCAACCATTGTGTAAGTTTCCTAATAAACTTTTCGAATTTTATTTTTTTGGTGGGGGGAAGAGAGGGTAGAGCAGCACAATGATCATTGCCACGATCTAGTTTCTGTTCTTCCTGTTCCTTAATGTATGGCAATTGCAACTGGTTCACACTTCATTCCCCTAACCAATGTGTTCTTACGTGAAAGCTTTCAGGATTTTTACTCCTGGCGTACCCAGATGCCTTTCCTGCAGTGGGAGAATATCTCTGAAGGGTTTTCTGCTGGGTTACTAAAGTGCAGTTTCAGAGAGAATAATGTTCTGAATTTCAGTCTCTTAAAAAAGTCGTTGGGTTTACGGGCAGTCACGCTTGTCACATTTAGCGTGTGAATTACGGACTTCGTGGAAACACAGTTAAACTGCCACAGTTGTGCACAGCCATAATTTCTGCAGAGAAAAGAGCAACAATTGGGGAGCTTTATTACTACTAGTTTTCATTTTTAAGAAGCCAAAATCAACCCTCCTTACATTATAAGGTAGTTTTTCTTTTTAAAAAAGTTTTTTTTTTTCTTAAATAAAGGAAAAAAAAAGAAAACCTCTAATGGGCTACTTGCTGTTCTATTCACTTTTTAGATTTGTCAATTTTTGAGTGACTGCCAGCACCAGGGACTCTTTGTAACACCCTGTAATTGGGATATAATAAAAACATGCAATGATTAAAAATACTGTGAGTGTAACCACAGAAGGGACTATATATTCTGGGCCCTAAGGAAGGCCATTTCTTTGCAGAATCAGACAGACTCTGTTTATGTTATTAAATTGTAGCACTATTCACTGTCCGGGCTGGAAGCTTCCCGACATGTCAAAGGCACTAATATCGGTATGTCCAAAGCACACATTAGAACATTAACCTCTAGAATGCTGGTATCCTCTAGCCTTGCAATTCAGAGTGTAGAATTAGATATCCAGTCCTATGACATTGCTTACATGTCACAAATGTCTATCTGTCAAAAAATGTTTCTTTTTCCTACTAATTCACCTGAGAGTCAAAAAAAGTATGAGGGGGCTTCCCTGGTGGCACAGTGGTTGAGAATCTGCCTGCTAATGCAGGGGACACGGGTTCGAGCCCTGGTCTGGGAAGATCCCACATGGCGCGGAGCAACTGGGCCCGTGAGCCACAGCTACTGAGCCTGCGCGTCTGGAGCCTGTGCTCCACAACAAGAGATGCCGCGATAGTGGGAGGCCCGCGCACCGCGATGAAGAGTGGCCCCCGCTTGCCACAACTAGAGGAAGCCCTCGCATAGAAAACGAAGACCCAACACAGCCATAAATTAATTAATTAATTAATTAATTAAAATAAAATAAAAAAAGTATGAGGATTGTAGAGTTTGTAAGCAGAATACATTATTAATATAAATGGTAAGGCTAAATACTATTAATAATTTAAAAAAAACCCACCAATTAAATGCTGCTTCTTTGAACCCTAGCTCTGTGCCAGGCACTCCGTTGAGTGTTTTGCCACACCCGTGGTTCTCAACTTGTTTTAGCACGCATCAGAATCCTGGGCCCGACCCTGGGGTTTTTAATTTGGCAGGTCTGGGGGTGGGGCCCAAGGATTTGCGTTCCTAGTAAATTCCCAGGCGATGTGATGCTGCTACCCTAGGGGCCACACTTTGAGAACTGGCACACAGCATCTTATTGAATCCTTCACTGTGCCCGTTTTATAGATGAGGAAACTGAGGCTCAGACAGGGGCTCTGCCACTTAATAGCTGTATACATTTGGCCAAGATACTTAACTTCCTCAGGTCTCTGTGAGGGTGACCATTCCCATTAGGACTTCTCCCATGGCCAAATCTTGTCCTTTCTATCTAAATGTCCCCCTGACTTTATCCGAACGTTAATCCGTGTCCCGTTTCTACCGCCCATTACTAGGACCGTATCAGCTCAGATTTATGCTCTGCCAGCCGTGTTGTGATTAGGTGTCATCCCTGTCTTTCTATTACTCCGATATCGATAGATAAAATTCTGTGGTGATGCATCGCCTGCCCTTCCAAAGGTTACTGCCAGCAGATGCTAGGAATCAATACAGTTCTTATCTGTCACAAACCACAAGAAAAGCACGGTAAACAAGGCTCAATGAAAGGCCTGTGAACAGGTCAAAGAGAGAATCCCAGCTGCACGGGGTCACCAGTTTTTGTTTCCCTACCTAGTCCAGAACCTGGCTTTGGCTCTCAACTCTCCGTTTAAGGTTTGGACCATATAATATAGTGGGGCTCAGAACTAGGCCCTGGGTCCAACACCATCTCTGGTGACCCTTGACATGGACACTGCGAGGTGAGGCCAAAAGGCTAAAAATCTACTTTTATTATAACACGCGACCAAGATCGATAAGATATTTGAGCTCTTTGGAGGCAAAGGCTAAATAAATCTAAGGAGATATGGTAGGTTCACATATTTTTTGTTTTCTCCATCCATCTTTCAATAGGAAGAGTCTTAGTTTGGGTGAAAATAAAAAGCACTATATATATATATACATATACACACACACACATACACATATATATTTTAAATGCTTGTTGCTCAACACATTAAGAAAACATCTAGTTATAGATGTCCTAGAAACCTTTTTTTTTTGTAAAGAGGAGGCAAGTTAATTTTCTAACTTGATTTTTCTTCCCCAAGGGAAAGTTGCTTTATCTACAGAAAAAAGCAGGCCTAGGGTCCCCACCTGCCTGTTAGAAGTCTGCCCCTTTAAGTCTGAGTACAGCCCAAGTGGAGCTAAAGGAAGGGTTCCTCAAAATCCTACAAGCAGAAATCATGCCATCCAAAGATCTCTTGGACTCTTCTGCATCACTGCCTCCCTCTCCCACTCCTGGACCCATGCCTCTCCCCTCCTCATTCCACCTTGGTTCTAGCCTCCCATTTGCTCAGTTCTGTCTTGAGCTCTGGTGCCTTTATCAACTGACTTGCTTCTCCATCATTTGCTCCATTTTCAAGATGGCAGCTCTTCTTCACCCTCTTGTTTGCATGTGCTTAGACTGACCTCTCTGGCTTGGTCTTAGGACAGCCTCTAATGATCTAGGGACATAGAGTGAGTCGGAGGCAGGCTGGGCTTAGCATTTTAAGAACTGTTCCCTTCCTTGGTTTGAAACCTAAGCATATTGTATCAAGAAGCTCCCAGTGTGGCCAGTGGGCTTCTACCTTTGTGCCTGATGGCCTGAGTGTCCTAGGTCAGACCTAAGTTTTCAGAATAACGATGGGCACAGTTGCTCACAACAGGTGAGATAGTCACATGAGAATGACCAACACCGATAAATGAGGGACCATGCTTATTTACCAGGTTGTAACTGATTTTAAGAAAAAGATTTACAAATGCTTTTAATGAGACTATCCGTACCTTTTAGGAATTTGCAATGTAGAATTCACTCACTTGCTACACAGGCCAAATACTTTTCAACGCTTGAGATTTACTAGCCATGAGAGAGGAGCCATGAGGTGGGCTAAGTGTCCTGAGGGTGACCTATTATGGACGCAATGTTTTCTTCCTACACAAAACCATCAAAGACATTATTTAAAAGCATACTGAGAAATGGTGCACAAAAATGAAGCTAATATAAATTTATTATTTATGCCACACAAGAAGAATGAGGCCAGCTTTCCTGAGAATCCTCTGGAAGGATTCTCATCTTACTGAAAGCATTGGTTATTCAACCACTGCATTAGGAGTCCTGGGACCTCTACCTGACCACTTTTAAGAATTACTACCCTTCTCAAAAATTTAACTTGTATTCTAATTATAAAAATTATACATACTCATGGAAGAAAAAATAAAGTATACACAAAAAAACCCCCACAACTCTGAGATAATTATTATTAATATTTTGGTATGTTCCTTTCCATATATGGGACGTGTGTGTGTGTGTGTGTGTGTGCACGCTCGCGCATTTGTGTGTATAAAATTCTTAATTACTGTATTATGGTACATCATATAAGTATACCAGAAAAGTAATTTAGACATCCTGCTCTTGTTATATATTTAGATTGTTTCTAAGCTTTATGATTCTAACAAATGCTGCAATGAAAATCCTTCTGCAAATATATTCGTTCTGATTTCCACGTATATCGAGAACATCTTTTTAACATCATAAATTTCATGCACTCCAGTATAGTTTTACTATTCAATTTTTTAAAAATCACAGCAGCATCTATATACTCTATGTTACATATTTTTTGTTGTTAACTCAAAGTAATAGTGATTCCGACCCAAAGGAATTTGAGGCCTCTTTGACCTCATACAAAAACTCTTTGCATCTCTCAGGATCTGAGGCATGCAAAAACACTTATGACACTATTCTTACTTTTAAGGCATTCAGAAACTAAGAAGATGAAATCAACTTCAAAATTTAGGTCATGAGTACGTCATTCCTACAGAGAACACTGAACACACTTTAAACGAAAGACTAAACAATGGGTTTACTCATATTACAAAGAATGACCAGGGAACCCTTATAGTCTTTCACCACTGGGTTAAGTACCACTCCTACGTGCTCCCAAAAGTACACCACTTGTCCTATTTCAGCACCTGTTTAAACCTTCACATGCCCCACTAAGCTGTGATACTAACAGAAGCAAGTGATGACCAAATATTTCCTCTGACCAAGGCGCTGTACCAAGTTCTGCAAAGGAAGAGCATGTACGTATCTTTTACACCACCACCATATCCTCAGGATTCCATAGTGTCTGGTAGCAAATATTTGCTGAATGAATGAACGAATAAATGAGTGAATAAAAGAGAATTCAACTGACCATTTCTTTACCTTAAGCTTTCTATGCCCTTGAGGTGTCATTTTCTTAACATTTTATTTGGAAATGCTTTAAGACTTACAGAAAAGTTGCAAAAATAGTACAGAGAGTTCTCATAAACTCCTTTCCCCTAAGGTGAACATGGCACAATTATCAAAACTATAAAATTGACACTGTAAATACCACCACATCACCTGGACAGTTTGAAGAGTACCGGTCAGCTATTTTGTATGTCCCTCCATTTAGGTTTGATTAACGTTTTCCCATAAATGGACTGAGGTCATGGATTTAGGGGAAGAATATCACAGAGGTCATGTACCCTTCTCACATCACATGAGAATAGACACGATATCAGTTTCTACTGGTGATGTTAACCTTGGCCACTTGGCTATGGTGACATATGGAAGGTTTCACCACTGGAAAATAATTATTCTTCCCTTTCCATTTGTGAGAATTGGAGTCACTAAAGTCCAGCCCATGCTCCTGGGGAGAGGAATTCAGCTCCACCTCTTAGAGGGAGAAATCTAAAGAATTTGTGGATATATGTACATGTTCAAATCACTAGAGCAATTAAATATTTTGGGGGAGATACTTTGAGGCTATGCAACTATCCTGTTGTCTCCTTCAACTTTCGCTCGTTAATTTTAGCATTCATGGATGGCTCTTGCCTGTAGCAATCACTACTATGGTGTTCAAGTGGTAAAATTTTATTTCTCCCACTCCTTTAACTGAAGTTCTTGTGTGTAGAAGAGCTTTCCCTTTTTTCCTGTCTATCTATTTATTTTTTTATTCAGTCATTTTTTTATATTAGTATGGACTCAAATGGATGTTTATTTTATCCTTTGGCTTTAATCTGATAATTAGCGTGATTAATATTATTGTGCAAACTGTTCCACCTTGGCCATTGGGAGCTCTTTCTATTACATTCAGCACAACAAAATTAAGGAGAACTTTAAAAGTTACCAGAAACCAGTAGAAATAGGCAAACAATGAAAAAGATCGAACAGAAAAAGAGTCAAATGAGCAACATTTTTGAAACAGATCTTAGAAAAAGATAAGGAGAGGAAAAGTACATCGCTTCAAAATAAGAACAACAATAGCAAAAGATCTGGGAATCTGCTGTAATACTATGTTTATATAAACCTTTTCTAATTCCAGTGAAAAGTGGTCACTTTCCAGTGGTCCAGAAGGACCATTTACCATTCTTATAAGGCAGCTGGGAGGTAAGGGCACCACTAATAAGAGGAGGAAGATGAGACAGAGAGTCAAATTCCAAGAGACTCAGATGCTTACTGCAGACTGCAGCCTCCACCCTGTATGTTTAAATACCACTCAATTAGGATCAACATTCATTTTTTATTAATGCTCTTCTGAGACAATGGCTCTTTTATCTGCGTTTTATCTTCCAGCTATGTTAAGACCAAGGACACTCGCACAGAAGATATCAAGGAGGAGACCCTGATGAATTGGGAGTTTAAAATACAAATGGAACTTCGTCTGTCTTGACTTGTTTTATTAACATCTGAAGGTTGATTTATAGCAGATTAGCAGGTGGGAGGGAGAGGACTGTTTGTGCAATCACTTTACTTAACACACACAATTAGAAAAAACAAACATTCAAAAATGGCTCCCTTCTATGGGCTAATATATGGCACATTCAGTTCTAAAATAGTCACTTCCATCTCTTGTCACCTATTGCAGTGACCAAGGACAGGTGTACCCTATCTCAAGACCACAGAAAAACATTCTGTGCAAAACGCTGGTTTAAGAGACCTAGTGTTTCCACAAACACAATGAAAGCTCCTGTACAAGGATGTGTGTGGTAGGAATGGTGAAGTCAGATGGATCTAGGCTCAAATCCTCTTTCCACTTGTGAAGCTTTGTGACCTTGAGTAAGTAATTTCACCTGAGCCTCCATTTTGTCATCTACAGAAATGGAACTATTAAGACAAATATTGTATGGTATTGCTTATATGTGGAATTTTTTTTAAAAAAATGAATGATATAAATGAACTTATATACAAAACAGAAATAGACCCACAGACATAGAAAACAAACTTGTGGTTACCAAGGGGGAAAGAGGGGGAGGGATAAATTAGGAGTTTGAGATAAACATATACACACTGCTATGTATAAAATAGATAACCAGCAAGGACCTACTGTATAGCACAGGGACCTATACGCAATATTTTGTAATAACCTATAAGGGAAAAGAATCTGGAAAAGAATATATCTGTATATCTATCTATCTATCTATCTATCTATCTATCTATCTATCTATCTGAATCGCTTTGCTGTACACCTGAAACTAACACAACATTGTAAATCAACTATACTTCAATTAAAAAAAAAAAAAAGGAACCATTGCAGAAGACTACTGTGAAGATTAAATGAGACGATGACTGTGCCCAGGGCCTGACGATATAAGGGTTCAATAAACACTGGAGATTGTATGATAATGATGATTTCTCTTACTATCCTCATTTCCTAAAAACGAGGATAAGCTGCAAGTGGGGTGACCTTACCAAATAGGAGTGCCATGGAGGTAAGCAAATGGTTGCACTTCTCCACCTCTTAGGAAGGAAATGGATACATGCAAACCATTACCTTAGTAATGAAAAGCCAGTCAGCATTAAGGAAAATTTACGGCATTCAGTAGACTGTGTTTGCACTTGACACGAAGTAGACTAGACAACAGCCTTGGCTTTATCTGGAGAATAATGGTCTGATAATTTTTAAAACCAAGGAATCCTAACATCTTCTTGTTTATAGGAATTCAATACCAATATTGAAATTTTCCTCTTTTCTCATAAGAAAAAACTGAGTCTAACCTCTTTGAGGGAAGGAACTTGTGTGTTTTGTTCTTGGCTCCTTCTCCAGTGCCTAGAATAGTGTCTGGCTCTTTTTCTTAAAAAATTTATTCTATTGAAGTATAGTTGACTTACAGTGTTGTGTTAATTTCTGCTGTACAGCAAAGTGATTCAGTTATACATACATATGCATTCTTTTTCATATTCTTTTCCATATGGTTTATCACAGGGCATTAAATATAGTTCCCTGTACTATGCAGTAGGACCTTGTTGTTTATCCATGCTACATATAATAGTTTGCATCTGCTAATCCCAAACTCTCAATCCATCCCTCTCCCACTCCCCCTCCCCCTTGGCCACCACAAGTCTGTTCTCTATGTCTGTGAGTCTGTTTCTGTTTCGTAGATAGGTTCATTTGTGTCATATTTTAGATGCCACATATGTGATATCATGTGGTATTTGTCTTTCTCTTTCTGACTTACTTCACTGAGTATGATCAGCTCTAGGTCCATCCATGTTGCTCCAAATGAGAATAATGCCTGGCTCTTAATCTTCCTGGGCCTCTGTGTCTTATGCCAAATTTGGGCACCGTGGCTGGTCCATTCCTACTGTCGTATTTTTTTTAAGCTCCTACAGTTTCATCACTGCTCACAGCAGTCACTGAGTGCTGTTTCTATCCATATGGAAATGCTTTTCTGCACCTATTTCTTATGTTCGTACATGCCCCAGCACTGACCCCTCATAAAATTGTGAAAAAGATTTCCTCCTCTCCACCACTGACCATACCTCCCTGTGCCATAAGCACAAACGCTCCTCCTACAGTACAGATTGTCTTATCAGATGTCTTTGGGGCCAGCAGTTCATTGGTCAAAAACATGACATAGTGGGGAAGCACAGAAAAAAAAAAAAAATTTTTTTTTAAATAAAGCTGTTCTTACTATCTTGATTCTTTCTAGGGTTGCATTTATTTATTTATCTATTTATTTATTTATTTATTTATTTATTTTTACATGCTGTAAATATTTTATTTTAATTTAAAACATATAGCTGTACTTTCACTGACCAACCTCTGGGTGTAAAATCCAAGCCTTTTCTTTCAAATGGTCTGAGAATCAGTGAGGTTGCTTCTTGGTGAGCGTATAACTCAACTAGCAGGACGGTGTCCTCAAATCGTGGTCCCCGGACCACAGTCTCACATCACAAGGAAAACTGGTTAGGAATCGAATTCTCAGGCTCCTATCCAGACCTACTAAATCAGTAACCCTCTGGGTGGGGCCCAGCCCTCTGTTTCAATAAGCTTCCAGGTGAGTCTGATGTCTCCTGAAGTCTGAGCGGCACTGTGGTGACAGGTGAGACCGACTCGTGTAGATGAGTGGCATCCACCTGCCAACGTCCAGTGTGTCGTGAGCGTCAGCCAATAGGACGTGCAGAGTGCCTGGGTCCGCTGGTTACTACTCCAGTGAACCGGTTACTGTACTTAAACACAGCATCAGTCGGCCGTGCCTTAATATCAGGCAACGGTCCTTCAGAGTGGCTTCCACGGATGCTGTTCATAGCTGCGAAATGTAACGTCTCTGAGCCATTACTAACACTCACAACTCCCAGCTTTTCTGCACAAGGCTTACGGTGCTACCCTACTCTGCCTCTGGCCTCCTGTTAATCATTTCTGTGAGAGAGGAGAGAAGCAGCCAGTCATCCTGACTGCTGTGTCTGCATCCATCAGCCAGTGAAACCCGGTGGGGGCGGTGCACTCACACCCCCAGCCACGCAGGACTGGACCACAGAGGAGGTTGGATACCTCCCCGCGAAGCACACCACAACGTACACCGTGTGCTGTCTTCCATATTCACCAACTCAGTGCCTGCCCTATGCGAACCAAAGAACAGCGCTCTTTCTTCTACTACTTGCTAATTTATAGCCACATGAGCATAAACATTTCCTGGGTTCTTTTATCATTCATAACTTTGTTCTGTCAGTAATATCTGTCATCCTTTGTAGTTCGGTAAGCTCTTTCAAAGCCGAGATAGCTTTATTTCTAAATGGCATCTGAGATGAATTTTGATAAACATGCATTTTGTATCTTAATAAAAAAGGGATTTTCCCCCTTAACTACCTGAATATATAAATGTTTAAAAAGTTTCTGAAACCTGCCTTTGCATCTTACATTGAAAATTCAATGTCAAAATAATATTAAGAACACACAAAACTGTAGGAAATTGTTTTAACCATGATGTGATAAATAATAAATCAGAATACAAGTTACTCTGCAATTATGGGTTTTCTCCATTCTTTAAGCTTCTTGCCTGTTCCACATCAGTGGATCGACAGCCCTTTAGTTTAACAATTATGCACAGAGGCAATCTTGTTAGGACTTGATAAAACACTGTCACTGTCTTTGTCCCTGCCATGCAAAGATGCTACAGTAAAAGCTATAATGTACCAAGCTGCCTGCACTAAGGCGATGTGCCCAAACAAGAAAGTTCAAAGCAGAGTTCCAATGGATTCAATATAATTTGAAGTGCTGGAGGGCTGATGTAGGCGCCATCACCCAAATATGACTTTGTTTGTAGGTGACCCTCCAAAATTATAGCTCAGACTAACCTTCAGCTGGTTGGGCTGGCTGGTCCACCGTGCCCCCTTTTGGAAGCTTATGCATTTAAGGTGTGGAGGCTTTTCCAAAAGCCAAGAGCTGCATTTTGAGCAGTGTGGTCTCAGCCGAGGCCAGCCACTCCGCTATCTCCTTGAGGGATATTTACTTACATATTCAGTTCAAATTTACAGTACCTGGCTTGCGAATGAAATGCCACTTAAGAAGAGAATGCCATACCATTGTGGGAAATAAATCAAACAAGCACTTCTTATTTTAGCACACGCTGGAAATCACACATTGCGAAAGCTGTATGTAGGTTATCTGCCCAACAGAAACACGTGCCACCCCTTTCAGTGCCTTTCCCTGGCTACTATTCAAACTAACCTAAAATTGCTTTCTTCCACACAAGTCTCCTTACTGAAGAAACCAATTAACCCCTTTGATTCCTTTAAAGCATATGATGACCAGAAGGCAACCGAGCTGGGTGGAAAGTTTAACCTTTGAGAAGAACACTTCCAAAAGAAGTAAGATGAGGAATAGCCCCCTTGGAGGTCAGAACTGTGTTTATGACATGGTCATGGGGCTGAATTCAAACCTCAAGGGAACAAAACTCAGTAACTAAGGTTGGTCTTGTAAGCAGAGGGTTATTTACCTCTGAGAATATATCGTTAACACATAGCAAACTCAGAGAAGTGGTGATGTCACATAGCGGCTCCCTTCTGCGATGGTTTCACGGAATCATCTTTCAGTAAGTCTTTACTAAGAATTGTTTTGCCAGTGGTGTTGATGGGTTTGCACTGAATTGTCACACCGCTGGCCTTTCAGGTGACAGCCCACACATTTGGGGGGCAGCTGCCTGGGGGTAAGAGGCTGGTGCCTGGAATTCTCAGCTGTGGATACATGCTCACAATTCAGAGATGCTCTATGTCCTTTGAAGACATTCTTGATTTTTACATTTGAGCTTTGGGTCCACTTGGTCTGGCCACTGTACTAAAATATTTGCAGACCTAGGGATATGTATTTCAGCTTGGGGAATGGGAAAGTTGCTAGAAAACACTGGAGGCTTATTCTCAGAATATCCTCTTCATGCAAAGAAAAAAAAAAATCCTCACCATCACAACAAAGCCAGTCTCTCTCTCTCTCAGCTCTCTCCTCAGTCAGTCTTAGAGTACCTATTAGTGCCAGGAAAGGGGTCACCAAAGACCTCGGGCTCTGTGCTCAGTAAAAAAGCCCCAGGTCTGGGAGGAGCAAAGGACCCCCGGCCCCCGGCTCAGTGCTCTGGAAGCACTATATTGAGAGGACCCGGAGCCAGGCCCAGCAATGCGTCCGTTTATTGTCTGCACATTTTCTTCTTTCCTTTCTTGATGAAACTGTCAATCTTCATAATGGTGTTAGCAATCGTAGGGATGTGCTGCGAAGCGGCTTTAAAGGCATCTGATAAAGAGAAAACCTGTGCTCTCCTGGTCCTGAGCCCCTCTTTAGAGTCAGTTGTCGGTGATAAGGTTGGGCATTCTGACTCGTACGGAGGGCGAGAAATTTGACTTGGCAAGTCAAACTGCCACCAACTCGACAGGACACGTGGGACCCCCAAGCTGCCCTCCTTTCAGTCCCTCACGTGGGTAGAACTTGACATCACAACACTGCCCCATTCTGGTTGGCTGCACTGACCAGAAGGGGGTGAAAATGCTTGGGTATCACATAGGGACTGGTATTTTTGGATGCCCTGGCTCGAAGTATTTCTCTCCCTTAACATGGCTCCTAGACTGGCGTTCCAAGAATAACTATCCCCCCCATGGGACTTCCCTGGTGGTCCAGTGGTGAGGACTTGGTGTTTTCACTGCCATGGCCTGGGTTCAATCCCTGGTCGGGGAACTAAGATCCCACAAGCTGTGTGGTGTGGCCAAAACAAAGAAAGAAAGAAAAAAAGAAAGAAAGAAAAACTATCCCCACACATGATCCAGCGTCATGGTGTGACGTCAGTCCGATGTGCTGGCATTCAAGCAAATCCAAACTAACCCAGGGGTCCACACTGTGCTCCTGTGCAACGTTCATATGGCAGGAAAGGACCCCAAGTGGTCAGTGAGAGCTCCCCAACTCTCTAAATTCCCCCTAACTACCGTCAGAAACAACCCGCAGACCTGAGAGAGCCGGGCGTTTCTTCCCAGGGCAACTCTACACCAGCAGCTTCCCCCAGCCAAGTGGGCAAATCATCAAACTGCAGCCGGCTTCAATGTCTCCTTTGTAGGCCCTCCATTTCCGTCATTCAGGTCTCCTAAATTGTAAACCATTCAAGGGCAAAGTGAGGTTGGTGCTCCCAGTTAGTTATTCTTGAAAACCAGGAGCTGTACTACGCATTCAAAAAAGAAAACTGCTTAGTACATACTCTGGGGTCCTCCAAACGGCAGGTGATGCCACACACCATCTGTGATCCAAAATCTAAAGGCACTGGGGTCAGGGGTGGGGAGGAGAGGGCAGAGCTGGGGCCTCCACTTTGACTCCAAACCACAGAAGCCAAGAAATTCAGATTCAGAACTGCAAAGTAGTATGAGGTTTCACAAGCAATAATACCTATCAAGTCATGTGACTTAAAGCATCTGTCACCAGCCAGGCCTGCTTACACTCTGCACAGTGGAAGAACCCGTGCCCACTGGTGCACAGTTGGACAGGAGCCCCCAGAAGGAAAGTTAGGTCCCTCTGGATTTTATGAGGCTTTTAAGGACCAACTTCTCTGCTCTAGTATCTTAGAAAGAAAGTTGACTGCACCAAAATAGGCCATTTGTCAGGCAGTTATGTGTTGTATTTTTCCTGCTGGAAATTATGCCTTCTTCGAGGAAGGTTTAGGTGATGAAGAGGATTTGTGTAGAAGTGTGCAGTAGTCAGCTCCCACGATTTCCTTCTCAAATACATCCCAAAAGGGACATGCATTTAAGTAGCACAGCAGGCCCGTGTGACCAAAATGACAGTGCTCTTTCCAATTTATACTTCTAAAAGAGAATAAGCAGACACAATAACAAAAGCCTTTAGTCTAGATTTCATATCAGACATTTTGATGAATAGTAGCCTAAAGGGCAACATATTTATAAGTTTTAAGTCTCTCCTGCAACACAAACTGTCCTGATTTATCCCTATGATAAAGGCAGTTCTGAGAGCTACTTTACCATATTTATTATTTTACAGAGGGGGAAAAATGTTGATTCAGCCTTCAATCTGCCACTGTTGGAGTTATAAATGTTGGTAAGAGACCAGTGCTGATGTCTATAAATATTAATCTATTTGTCATAAGTTCTGGGCAGCCCCTTCCCCTTTTCTTCCAGAACATTTCCCCCTTATTCTTGCTGCATCTACAGGATTTGCTTTATTGGCTTAAACCTTAAAAGGACTGGAAAGGGTAGCCTCTTTGAAGCCCATTACTGACTGGGTAGGTGATGGCCCAATAAAGCTCCAGTTCAATGTTTATTTAAATGGAAGGGCTTCCCTGGTGGCGCAGTGGTTGAGAGTCTGCCTGCCAATGCAGGAGACACGGGTTCGAGACCTGGTCCGGGAAGATCCCACATCCCGCGGAGCAACTAGGCCCGTGAGCCACAACTACTGAGCCTGCGCGTCTGGAGCCTGTGCTCTGCAACAAGAGAGGCCGCGACAGTGAGAGGCCTGCACACCGTGATGAAGAGTGGCCCCCGCTTGCCGCAGCTAGAGAAAGCCCTCGCACAGAAACGAAGACCCAACACAGCCATAAATAAATAAATAAATAAATAAATAAATAAATAAATAAATAAATAAATAAAAGGAAGCTCTATGGACAAATGTCGATACCTCTTTTATTAACTGATAAACAGGCACTCTTATCTGCCTGTATGTACTCCCTACTCTCACCTCTACTCCCAATAAAAACTTCAATATGGAGTACAATCTAAGATGATTAAGTTCCTTTATTTAAAACAGAATCCTCCTTACCTTGACCCTTGAATTCAAAAAAACGCTCCCACTTTCTCCAAAATCCCGTTTTCTTGGTTTAAGACACAGTTAATAAATCATTTTGGGGATACACCTCAAGTTGCTACTTCCTTCAGCTACTTGTAAACCACTGGGAGTTTATTCATTAGCAGGTATGAAAAACATCTGAATACAACCACCAGCCTGTGTTTGTCTACAGTGTCAAAGTGAACCGTTCATTAGCATTTGTGAGAAACGACCAAGTCACCAAAGGGTATTAAGCCAACCTAGATGAGGGGCAGAGGCTTGTGGACTGATGTGTTAATTCACTGTCCTAGATTAAACACCAGAGACAGGTCCTTAGTAGAGCTTCACTGTCACTGGGCTAAGCACCGGGTTACAAATGGATGTCTTCCCAGGAGGTAAAGGGCCAAGATATATAATTATAGCCATTGCCAAATAATTAAATTGAAGTTCTTCTACATATAAGATTTTGGGCTAGGTACAGTCAACTACTTACTCTGTATTCCTGTATATTTGTACCCATTATAGGTGAACATAGGTTATAATCTTCTCTATTCAAAGAAGTCCTTCTTGGAGATGGAGACTCTTAAGAGAGACTCTACAATACAAAGAGACTAAGGATTTTCAACGCAGTTTTCAGAAGTTTCACTAATACCATTCTTGGCGAAATTAGAAAAATGCTTGGCATAAACACTATATGTGCTGGTTGGATTGGCTGCCAAAGACCCACTGAGATGTGGTATTCCATGTGGATATGCATCTTTAATTAGTCTCAATAGATTTTATATGTATTCAACATTAATCTATACCACCTGTCCCAGACTAAAAGCATGAAAATGGTTCTTCTTAACCACCCTTGCCCAGAAAATTATTCTGTTCCTTCTTCCAATAAATTCTGAAGGCTCTCTGGAAGGTCTTAAATGTTGGTTTAACAACACTTCTTCTATTATAGATTTTTTTTTACGAACTTGCAAAGACTATTGCTGTATGATTTTGTTAAAGGCAAAAGAAAGCAGTTCAAAGATGCGTTATTAAAATCCTGACCTGAGACACCAGCCACAGTCTCACACCTGCATTTTAATTGTAGTCATTGCATTTCTCATTTCTATTAAGCCTCCTAGCCAAGGGATTATATTCAGCTGCAACAAGTCTTCAGCTGTTGTATCCCAGCTCAGAAATTGGTTTTTTGAGCTCATTCACTCTAAACAGAATTTTTTTTTTTTTTGCTTATTATCAACTAGTTCCCTCGGGTTTCAGGTTTAGTCAAGTGCTTATAAGTAACTGGTGCTCATATTTTAATATGCAAAAAACCCCACAAATTAATTTAAAAGTCACTTAGAACTAAATGAAACTTACACAACAACCAGATCGTGATGAGTTTAACCTCAAAAAAAAAAAAAAGAAAATCTTTTAACTCTCCAGCATTCCATGAAGCTTAAGTTTCCAATAGGATCCAACATGAGCCATTTCAGGGGGACAAATTCCATGATATTCAGGAATAACTCAGTAACTGTTTTTCAGAAGAGACTCAAAGCAAGAATATTCCTATGACCAAACACTTGAGAAGAGACCTATTTTGATGGAGCTTTATTTTTGTCTGTTAGAAAGAAAGCAACACCACAAAGTTTATACGATGGAAAGGCAGACGGAGAGAACAACTTTAACTTCTGCTCATTGGTAAGCAGGTCAGAGGACTTCATATCGGGGTGGTAGGGTCAAGACAGGGCTGGAAAGATAAACCACTACTATACAGGCCTGTTTCCTCAAGAGCTACTCAGTTATCTACTCATGAACACACAGTAGATATCCTAGCAAGATACTAGAAGCTGTATTTCTGGTCTGACATGCAGGCTAGAGAACAAAACTGTATTTGCTGTATTAAGTCACCTCCTTTATGACCATAAGTACTCTAAAAGGTCTAAATGGCTATCTCCATGCTAGATGTCAGAATACAAAAAAATATCAAACCAAAATGTAAAAACCCACAAAACTTTTTTTTTTTTTAAGGAATTCCTTTATTTTTATTATTTATTTATTTATTTATTTATTTTTGGCTGTGTTGGGTCTTCGTTTCTGTGCGAGGGCTTTCTCTAGTTGCGGTAAGCGGGGGCCACTCTTCATCGCGGTGCGCGGGCCTTATCGCGGCCTCTCTTGTTGCGGAGCACAGGCTCCAGACGCGCAAGCTCGATAATTGTGGCTCACGGGTCTAGTTGCTCCACAGCATGTGGGATCATCCCAGACCAGGGCTCGAACCCGTGTCCCTTGCATTGGCAGGCGGACTCTCAACCACTGTGCCACCAGGGAAGCCCCAAAACCCACAAAACTTTGCCCAACCACAATCAACAGGCTTCAAACATCATCACTGTCTAAGTATGTCTACACCTCCATGGTGGTTTATCATCTTGCTATCACATTAATTTTAGAAACGCCTCTTAAATGTTCCTCATTCACTGAACACATAATTCAATTCTGTGCTAAATTTCAAAATAGCTCTTTTAACTAGAAACGAGAAACAAGAAGTCATACCAGATATCAGCTTGATAATTAAACGAGTTCACCAATGTTTCAAAGACAGAGGGGGAAAAAAGGAAACCCACTGATCTTTGTTACTAGAAACGTCATGATTATCACAAATTTAACCAAAGAATTAGGTACCTTAAATGCCAGATGCAAAAATAAATGGCGTTTGGTTTTTAATTAAGCCTTTGTGTAAGAAAAAAAATTTAGGCCTGGGGGTTTAGATTGTCATTTTACACAAAAGTAAATGGTAAATGCCTTTCTACATGCGAAGCCATTAGATATAATTATGCAATGGGCAAAGCGTGTATCACGCTGTAAATGTCATTTGGTTTTACCGTTATAAACTCATCAACATTTATCAAAACATCGCCTGGAGAAAGAAGACGCCTAGAGCGAGTGACAAATTTAATGCCATCTTTGAAAGTACATGACAAAGAAGTGTCACCAAAAAACATACAACTGACATACTACAGTGGTGATCTGCATACCCATTTAATAGAAATTCTGTTCTCTCCAGAGAAGTCTCCCAATCACAGTACAATTCAGTGGGGTTTCAAGATCGGTTTTCCTCCCTGGAAAATCATACCCCCTTCCCCACACTCCTAAATATTGCCATCAGATGTGTGTAATCCCAGCCAACTTCTGCAGGTAGAGGAACGTGTGAATTCATCCAGATGAGCTTGCGGGTTTGATTTCAATTGCTTATTCAACCACAAACCTTAGTGCTTCTTAGTTAGTAATCTCTTAATGGAGTTGTGTTCAAATGGAAACCCAGGGACTGTTCCTGCCAGGTTCTCTTTAGACAACCGGGGCTTGTTTCCCATTTCTTGCTCTGAATCACGGAACAGCCCAGGTGCTTAAGCACGAGCACGAGCTCTGCTAGCACACTGTGTGAACGGTTCTCCTTTCTGAGTGCCATTTCACTATCCCCATCAATCTGGTAGCTATCACCCAGGGAGATGTGTCCTTTGAAAAACAAAATGGCTGGGCTTGAAAGAGTCTACTTCTCCCCTTGTCCCCATTTCAGTTTCACACAACTTGTTAATATAAAATCTTGACAATGGGCCAGGGTAGTAACACCGTTGGCAATGTTTCTGTCCTTTGTAGCTCGGTGCCTAAAAACTACCGGTGTGGAAGACAACAGCAACAAAAGCTGGGAGGAACAAGAGGCAGCTCTCGAACTGGCGTAAAAAGGAAGTAGATCCCTCGGAAGAGACGTTGATGTATATAGACCTCATGCTGTTGATAACTTCATTTTACCTTTCCTTACCAGCTACATGCTTCAAGCATCTCTAAGTACCAGGATTTCCTGGGTGGGGTCGCTTCCCAGTGACCCAGCAGCTGCAATAGGAGTGCAGAGCTTGTGTCTTCTCCCCAACCTGGACTTGTTTCCCCCACAAGCACTCCTCCTTTTGTCCCTGTCTTGACTTTTCCCACATGTGCTAGTTCCTCTACAAACCCCTTCCCATGAACTTGATTCAGGACACCCTCCATCCCCACCGTGGTCCCTTTCAGCAAAGGTACATGAGGTATTTTTTTCACATCAATCAAGATTACACATCTCAATCACTCTAAAGGGTCAGCCACTATTCTCTTGAGGTACAGAATTATCAAAAAACACTTGGGAAAACCCAGTTCTTTCAATTCCACACACAAAAAAACCTTTCTCATGTTGCATCATTGCTCAGCATCATGTTGCCCCTTCAGCTTCTCCATGGTTGCAGGGATACAGCTATTTCTATGTGTTCCCAAAGCAACCTGCTCTCCCCTACTTCCTTCACACCCCTTTGCTGCCTGATTAATTCCAATTCATTTTTCAGATCTCTGCTCAGATACCATTTCCTTCATGAGACCTGACCAGACTCCACCTTCTCCAGATAGGCTCAGGATCCCTATAGGATCGGTCCCACAGCACCCTGTGTTTCCCCATCTCAGGACTTACAAGCCCTTAAATCACTTTACAACATAAGCTTAGGAAACGGATGCTTTGGTGTTTCCCATCTATAAGACAGGGAGAAAAATCTGTCAATTAAATGTGCGTGGCATATAAGATTGAAGATAAAACGTATATACAGTTCTTTGATAGCAAAGAAACATATGAATTCAAGATATTATCATTATTTGCTCCTCTTGTATTTTGCAAATCACTTATTAAATAACAAGTGAAGCACAACTAAAAATAGAAGTATTTTTAAAGGGATTTTAGAGGGGGGTTGGAGGGAAACGAGTAGAAATGTGTTATAGTTAAAGGTTCATTTCAACTATTCTAAGAGGACTTGGTGAACCTTAATAAGGAGACAAGAATGCATTAGAGGATAATGGTGCACTTGCTATTTAAGGTTCTACATTTCTTGTTTGCCACTAACAGAGATGTATTTTTTCTTTAAATTCAAGCTGATCCCATTAGCACCAATTTGCAATTTCCCAGTCTTCTCAAATAGCCACAGAACATCCAGAAAACAAACTGTCTATTCCATGATTGTTTAGCGGAAGCTTAGTTATTTCCATTACCTGTGTTTAATTTCAAGCTTGCCAACTCATAGCTTTGGAAAGAGGGAAGGAGAAAACAGGTTATTTAAAATTGATGTGTTTTATCATTACCCATCATTAAAAAATGATGCCGTTGTACCATTTCAGAAGTGGCAGGCAGTGAATATTTAATGCTCATGCTAGTATTTATTAATTTCGCCTTTCTACAGTTCTTTACAGAATGACTATTTTAAATGACTATGATTTCTATGTCTTACAGATTCTCTGGCATTTCATTTCTACTCGCAAAGCATTTGTATCTGTGCTTAAGAAGCTACCCAGTAATACCTATAAATCGAGGAACTGTTTAAAACAACAGGCACCATCAAGATTAGGAGGGAAAAAAGTCACACGTTTGGGCCTTTGTTAAAGAGACAGCATATGGGAGAAAAAGGGTAGGTGCAGCACGCCACTCACAAATCTCTCTGTAGAATACATTAGACCAACATAACAGAGCCAAGGCAACAGACAAAGCTAGGTGGAGACCAATAGAGAAATACACATGAGAATATGCAGTACATCCTCACAATGAAAAACAGAATATTATACATAAAGTCGTACATGCCGCCATATCACTTGGAGGGTTATCAACATATGTATTAGTTTTGTGTTCTCATCACATCATAAACATCTGGATGGCAAAAGCTGTTTTTGACATATACATTTATTTTTCATGTATCTAGAAACGAACTTACTCCATTTTTATTGACAAGTATACCCTCTTTGATAATTAGTCGTCGACTGAAATGCTGCAAAAAGTTCATGGGTGCCAATGAGCTATTTCTACCCCGTGTGCTCAAATCACCTCTCTACTAAGCCGGCAGTCTGGTTCTGAGCACCTGAAAACTCCCACTCTCCTGTCCTCATACTGTCATCTGTCCCCTGTTTCTTCCCCGCACTAAGCACCCTACCAGCTCTGCAGAAGCGGACAAAGGAAAGTCGATCTGTGCCGAACACTAATAAAGACCACATTTTCTCAACAAGATTGCATCCAGCAAATTGTGAGCCTGAGGGCAAAGTACAGAGTGGGGGAGGCTTGTCAGCAAGGGGGCATCTCACAGTTGGTAGCCAACAGCCAGCCTGAGTAGACAAGAACATAGTGCTGGCCAGCAGTACCATGCCCACCACCAAGGTGGCCATAGACATCTCTTCTGCTGTGATACGTTTTTGTTTTGTTTTGTCTTACCTATTATTATTGTACAGCACTGACACCCTGAAAGCTGACGATCAGCCACCGTGCTCTAATGTTGCTACAGAGACTTGATGAAAGCACAGCCTGACAAAATACACAGGGCTCACAACTCCCTGAAATGCAGGCTAAAAGAGTAAGGTATGCTTTTTTCAATTTAGTAGCACAGAATTGCAGAACACCATCATTAACAATGACAGCAACAACAGTCCACTGAAATCCTGGCGACCATTCCACTGAATGTCAAGATCAAACCAGAACTTAACTAGTAGGAGTGCTAGTTATAATCACCCCAATCCATCCTTTCTGATGACAGAGGTTACGGCAATACAATGTATGTGGTCAAATTGGTAAAAAAAAAAAGGCAGGGGGGAACTGAGAAGCCCTTCTGTACTCTGTAAAGTCCCTCCTCCAAATAGGGTTTCCACGCTATTCTCCTGCCTGCTTCACAGGAAGGAGGCTTCTATTGAGGGAGGGAAGGCTGCCTGTTATAATATTTTATTTTTTTGCTCCATGGTCATCATCAAATGACACTGATTGTGCACGTACTACAGACTGAATGTTGAAATTACAAAAATGAATCAGCTACATTTCTCTTTCTCAAGGACCTCAGGGTTTAGTGGTAGAGACAGGACAGACAAGTAAAAAGGAGAAGAATACAAAGCCCGTTGTGCTGAGTACTGAGTGAGGGGTGTGGGCACTAAGCTTTGTGGAACTCCTTTTCCTGCTGCTTGCCGAGGTGCAGTATTCATTCCCATCATCAGTTTCTTTCACCCCTGATATCATACTTACAGTCCCGTGTATTGCTCTACCTACCCTGCAATTCTCGCCCCCTCCCCAATCATGTCCTCATGCCCGTTTCACAGCTGCTCATCTGTACAATAAATTCCCTCCTTACCATGTCCTGTGGATTGTCATGAAGCCTTGCCTGACTATGTTGCAGAAAAGTGACCTTTCCTGCCTCTTTGAATTCCTTGTGCACTGTTATAAATGCAAATAATAATAATAATAATAACTTTTCATGAGCTAAAATGAGAAAAAATATGTATGTAAAGCACTCAGAAGAGTAATCAGCACATAGTAAATGCTCAGTAAATGTTAGCTGTATGTATTATTGGTCAGTTGATTATAATGGCAGGTGGTAGATATAAGCAAGTTAAAGAAAAACCACTTGTCCTCCAGCAATTCAGGATTTAGTAGGATAGATAAGACAGGTCTTCATAGAATAAGACAGGATATGTCTTATAAAAGACAGGATATGATAAAGATCCTGTGAATGTTCCAGAGGAATGGGCGAAGCAGGGCCTTACTTGGAGATGACTATTCAGGGCTCTGAACGTCGGGGAAGAAAATACAGCCTTTAACCTTTGGATGCTGCAAAGTGAGAGAAGGTGGTTAAGCCTATGAGTGTGGATGGAACGGAGTGAAGAGGTATCACGTACCACACCATCCTCCAGGAAGAGGAATTCTACAGAGGTTAGATGGATTGAATGCTGTGTGTGTGATGAGGGTGGGAAGTGGGGGGACCACAGACGTGCAGAGACTACCCGAGAGGTTACTGGAGCGTCGCCAGGCAAGCTGAGGCTGGCCTGAATGAGGGGGGGAGGAGCAGCAGTCAGAAAGAGGAGAGATCTGATCTTAGAATCACAAAGGAGAAGTTACACAACCTGGTCGACCTCTGAACGGTGGTGTGGGAGAAGCGTGGAGAGAACGCATGTAAGTGCCAAGAGTGAGTCTGGAGGGCTAAGACTCATCAATGAAGATGCGAGGCCTGGAAGATACGGGCAGGGAAGACAGATGGTGTATTCAACAGCTGAGTGATGTGTAGCTCTACATTTTCAAAGCATAAAGAAAGATGCGGGGCTTCCCTGGTGGCACAGTGGTTGAGAATCCGCCTGCCAATGCAGGGGACACGGGTTCGAGCCCTGGTCTGGGAAGATCCCACACGCCGCAGAGCAACTAGGCCCGTGAGCCACAACTACTGAGCCTGCGCGACTGGAGCCTGTGCTCCGCAACAAGAGAGGCCACGATAGCGAGAGGCCCGCACACCGCGATGAAGAGTGGCCCCCGCTTGCCACAACTAGAGAAAGCCCTCGCTCAGAAACGAAAACCCAACACAGACAAAAATAAACATAAAAATAAATAAATTAATTAAAAAAAAAAAAAGAAAGAAAGATGCGGATTTGGGAGTCCTGTAAATCAAGATGACAGCTGAATCAGGCCCTCAGAGGTCACTGGAAAGTAGGCAAAACAGGATCAGGCAAGACAGTCTCTAAGAATGTCATCCTTCCCAAGTCCACCTCCTACTGGGCCCTTTGTCAACAGACCCTATGACAACACACAGATCAGAAAATTAGATGCACTAGCACTTATTTCTAATTACAGTATCATGATATGATGTTCCTAGGTGACAAAAATGGAGTTTGGGTACAGTCAATGCCTATCAATGGGCTATCAAGTGAAATCGGCCACATTGAACATTTTTGACCCCTCAAATCAAATATTTCACAAAGAGCACCTAACATAAAAGTGTCAGGCTACGAAAATCCTGTGCTCAGCCTTGACCTTCCCTTGAATATTCAAGATCTACTTTATGCTAAAATTGCTTTTCTCTTCTAAATGAAAAACAGATAAGAGCCCAGGGATCTGTACCTGGGATTCTGTATTAGATAATTCAGAAAAATTATGCTCTTTCGTTTTCCACCTTATAGGAGAAGTCTGAACTCTTCCCTATTCATCCAAAGAAGACAAATATTTAAGGGCCAGGGTAACTGTTACGACTCTCCAGATTTTATTGTGTTATCCCATATCAGTAATGAAATAGTTCCTCTGCAGTAAACAATATCCAACACAAAAGCCCTTCAGCAAGCAGGAGAGGGGGAAAAAATAATTTATGAAAATACATGTAATTTTTCACACATACCCCAATATATTAAGCACATATTTTGCCACGGGCACCAGATTCAGTTTAATTAGAACAATATTCCTTCCTACATCGGAAATATTTAGCTCCTACCCAGCTCACCGTGCTGCAATGTTCCCTGGTCCCCAAATGAAATTATAGCAAGCCAGCACCCTAGGAGGAGTGTGAGACTTGAATATTGCAGGGCGGTACAAAGTTGAGCCCCTCTCATCAAAGGACAATGGACTTGGCTGCACTGTATGTTAACATCAAGCCACTGGATTTTAATCCAGTGAAATACAAGCTTCAATTAGTAAGACATTTGCTATCCAGTTAGGGATGTGAATCTTGGGTTAATAACCTCTACAGACTATCTTATTTCTGTTTTTTAAAATTATAAAGCAAGAGAAGGCCTATTTTATTTCTGTTTTTAAAATTATAAAGCAAGAGGAGGAGCACAGACAACGTGGTGTGTGCAGGAAATGCATCGGTAGTGGAAATATCTCAAACAAACACAGCACCTTTTCTGGGATACTCTCAGAAGACCAGAAACTCATCAGTTGCAGCTGGTCGTCCTACTCATCCAGCACTTGGTTTTAGTAGTAGATGTACATGTGGCCACATGAGGGAATGCCTTTTTTTCACTAAAATGGAATCTGTGCAGTTTTCTTTCTAGAGGGCTTATAAAAATAAGCTTTTTATTGCTTGCATCTCCAAACTGCTTTATTTGGCATAGTGATGAAAAATGCTGGCATTTATATATAATGTAACCACCAGATAAGAAAGGAGGAAAAGAAAAGGAACAGGGGATTAATTATCAGTCCTACAGAATGAACTTTACCCTGATAAGGTAATACAGTCCCTGTAGGCAGAGAAGATGAAAAAATTATAGCATGCCTAACACACAGACAGTTATTCATATTGTGTACAAATCAGAGCAGGTCTCACGCAGCAGCGATGGCTCAGATCCACCCAGATCCACGGTGCAACGCCATCGTCAGAACGGAATGAGGCAGCTTGCTCCGGGTGTGTGGCAACACTGCGACCAGGCCAGCAGGCAAGAGGACGCCCAGAAGGTACATCCTCTATCAAGATGTGGCTTTATCAACAAGCTTACTGATTTCCCTAGGAATGTGGTCTCTCACTGATTAATGGTGAGGAATTCCACCACGACAAGTAACTTATCCTTAATGTGTCCTGCTCAAAAGTAGGCAGCAAAGAGCCACACAGCTCCCTAGACAGTTTGTCAATTTCAGCTTCTCAGTGGAATAGAAATAAGAGCTCACTAATGACAACTGCGGGGACCATGGCCCCTCTGGCGGTGACCTAATGTTACCTACTAATGGATTGGACTCCCAGTAGATCGGGAAACCCACCCAAGTACAAGGCAGAATCTATTTCTCTCATTAGGGAAAAGGGCTGAAAGAGAACCAGGCTGTGTCTTTTTGCCTGAGCCTTCCTAAAGGCATGGGTCATGGAAGACCCTTGACCACAGTGACGCCAAGCCACGCTGAGCTACCAAACTTCTCCAGAGCATAGAGGGTGAGCTCTTTTGAAGTACAGGGAAGGGCCCAGAACTCCCAATGAAAATAAATAAGAAATAATGGGAGTATTAATTCCACCAAATCAAGGGTTTGGCTCTGGAGAATTTTTCCCCCCTCAAGACTTGAGCTTAAAGAGAATACCAAGATAAACGTTATTTTTACCTCTTGGGGGGAAATAGATTTTTTAAAAGGGCCACAAAGATACTTTCAAAACAATTCTCCAATATTTTTTAGCCAATATCCTATTATTAATTATGCATAAACTTATTTCAAAGTTGCTGAGTTTTTGTAAATCATTGCTCTCTAGCTTAAGATTCTGAATGGCCACTGCCAGTTTCATCTGCCAAATAATGAAACTCGTCCTTCAAGGAAATCATTTAGTTCTATGAGAGTTTAAAATGAGGCTGCTAAAAAAGACGGATCTTCAGATCCAGGGCAAATATGCAGTACAAGGTACACCTTAAGTGGAAATACATGAGCTGTCTATAACTACAGTGGTTTTCAATGAAAAAAAGCTTAGTTCCTAAGACAAAAAAGAATTTCCTTTTCAGCTAAACAACTGATGTGCAAGAAGTAAGTTAAAAGTCATAATAGTGTATTTAATGAGGAAAGAAACAAAACACCTTGTCATTGACATTTAATCATAGAGTTTAATAAGTGGTTCATTTTTCAGGTGTACTTCTATTTACAACACAATCTCAACTGGCTTCACCAAGTGCAGCAGGGATCAAAGACATACAAGTCGTCCATCTTGGAGTTTTACTGAAACCGTTGAGTTTATCTGAATTTGGTTAAGTTGCTCCTAGTTCCTCTCCTTCTAATGACTATTTTTGGTAGGCCTTTAATACAAATAAGCGTTGGTAAGTAAGTATTGCTGATTAATGCGTGCCAAGTACTATGATGGTTTTTATATAGATTATCTCATGCTATCTTCACAGTAATCTCATGGGATAGGTTTGGTGATTAACCTCATTTTGCACATGAGAAAACAGAGAGGCTGAGTAATCTGTCTAAGGAGCACAACTGAATAAGTGCCTAAGTCAGGATTCCAAACCAGGTTCATCTACTCTATGGCCTAAACGTTTAATTTCCAGGATATTATCACACGTGTACTTTCTAAAGTGCGATGACCTAGATAACGTCATCATGAAGAAAAGTAAAAGGTAAGACACGGCATCTACCCTCAGTGTTCAAATATGGATCCAAACAAGAGGTATCTTAAGTTGAGGTATCTTACTGAGGAAACTACAGTTAGCAATCTGGGTTAACGATCAACACTGAGGTTCTATCATAACACTAGAAAAGCAGAGCCTAGAATGCCCATGGGCTTCTTTCTTTCATTCATTTCCAGGAAAATGTTGGTTATTTGTCCTCTGAGGAGGTGTGAGGGGAGGACCAAGTGTTCTCCCAGGGGTTGTCAGAGCTGATAAATGACCAGGTTAACTCTCCAAGGAGGCTGCATTTTGGCTTTCTAGCCAATGCATCTTCATATACCAATCTCAACAGGCGAAGGTAGCAGAGACTAGAAGGGCCATGGATGAGGGCACAGTCAGGGTCTTGGAAATAATTTATAGGGGCAAGAAAGGGTCTATAAATGAGGACACAGTGATATTAAAATGGAAAGGAAAACTAAGCGGGATTAAGAAAGAGCCCAGGGTTTATAGTAAAATAGGGTCTTTCACAGAGCTTAGAAATGACTGGCCTTTAACATATACCAAGGCGAATGGCCCATGAATCCATCTTTTGCCTCTCTGTGGGCTGAATTATACTCCACACGACACGCTAAAGACAGCCATGAACAGTTTTTATAGCTTTGAGGAGTGGCTTTTTAGTTTAGGTTGCATTATGAGAACAAAACAAGTGGTCGTGAATCGTAACATTTTATGGGTCTGCTGCTTCTTATAGTTTTCTAAAATTAAGCCCTTAAATTATACTCCACCCTCATTAGGAAAACAGTCCCAGAAAGAGGACACCATTTTAGAGGCTATGCAAAAGAGGGGATGGTAGGTCTGGAGAGCCTGGAGTATATAATTAAATTGATGGGCCCTGAGGAATGAAGGATGTGGTGGCAGAAAGAAAACACATGGCTGCCTGGGAACCAATCGGCTGTAGTTCACTAGCCGGAAGCAAACAAGGTTCAGAGAACAGCCATTTTCAAATTATAGAGCCTCATGCAGGAATGCAGTTGGGGGAAGCATTTCTGTGCAAAGCCAAAAGAAGAGGAGGAAAGGGAAGAGGTGCTAAGTAAACTGGGGTTGACTGAGTATTCTCCATCCACTGGGTGTTGTGTAAGACCCCTACAGAGTTTTAAAAGGCAGCATAAAAAATAAAATAAAATAAAGGCTATTACCCTCAAGGGAGTTACCATCCAGCTGGGGAGACACAGAAGAAAGAAAACAATGCAAGGCAGCATAAAATGAAATGTCAATTTTCCCTGGAACCTTCTAGAGCTACTCGAGATGTTCAGGGCAAGGTGAGATCTGTGAGAAGCCTGGGCAAGGTCTAGACAAGGCACCCTGTCCGAGCTCCCTGAGTACCCTGTACCCCGTGTCTTAGCACCTACGATGCTGCTGCAAAGCCTTTCCTCACCCACGTCACCACCCCCCCCCCCATAAGGTCTTTGAGAGCAGAGGCCATGCCCACCTTGCTCAGTGTGGCAACTCCAGGGCCTCTCACACTCAAGAAATACGTCTAGAGTTGGACTGAATCCAATCCAGGGAGGAAGAGTAAGGAGAAGCTCTTGAGGGGGTTGGGCCTTGGACTAGCTCCTAAAGATGACAGAATTACTGAGGCCGAAGGAGCCATTCCAGGCAGGGGGACCTGCAGGAACCAGGGCGGAGGCTTAAGAGCATGGGCTCTGTGTGTGTGTGTGTGTGTGTGTGTGTGTGTGTGCGTGTGTGCGCGCGCGCGTGCGCCCAGGGAGAGAAGGTAAGACAGACAGACCAGGGCTGGACAGAGAAGCGCTTTCTGTTTGAAGACTTTCTGGTCCTAGAAATGGGTCACTCATTTCATGGCCTAGAGATGATGCATTATTGTACTATTACTAACAGAAATAGATGTGAAATATTTTAATTCTACCACTGCCGATGTTGTCCGTTGCAAGAAGAAATCATTCAGCGCAAAATAGGGGGACAATGGGCTGGCCAGCGCTTTACTAGAATAACGCTCCCTCCTTCCATTTCTGTTCATTAGATTTTAATGTCAGTTTCACTGCTTCAGTTTACCAATTATTTAAAGGTTATAGTCAGTCAGACAAGGTTTGTTTAAAAAAAATAAAAAAGGAAAAACACAGGGGAAGATAGTTATCAAAAAAGAATAAAGCACATTCACGTAAGTTTAGAATCTGTCACCAGCCACAATGCCAAAGGCTCAGTTTCTCCTTTCTCATTTTCTCCTCACCACTACTCCATCCCAGCATCCAATAAACAGGGTCACTCTGATGACTTAAAAAAGAAAGACGAGGAAAAAATTTTTCTAATGCTTTAAAGGTATGGTTTAGGCCGTATATTAAAGCCAAAGGTTACGTATTCCTTCATGCCATAGTATTTTCCTGATTTCTTTTTAAAGGCGTTTAGCTCAATAACTACCATTCTCCTATTTCCAATATGTCTAAATGGTTAACACAGGATTTTCTAAGTTCTTTCCTATTAAATGAACTGACCAAAGTCTTTACTTCCTAGTGAAATGGACTCTATCCAAGAATGCCATGGAAGACAAAGAATCCAACTGGTTCAGTGGCTCAATCCAATGAAGCATTCACCCTCGGCCTCTGACAGCTCAATCTCAATGCTTCCTGACAGTATGAAGGATTGCTAATTTCTAACGCTCTCACTGGTGGTTCTTAAACGCTCACCAATGAACCAAATGTTGATCAGTCAATGCCAAGGAATCAGAAACCAAATTGCCAACCCCTTGATTTATACAGTCCAGAGACTCAGGTTTAAAATCAGATCAAACACATTAGAACTCACTAAAATGTTTTAATAGATGCACAGTGAAAATACTTGTGAATACAATTTAAAGGAGAAAGGCTAATATTGTAGCTCATCATATCCAATATGTGTTGAGCACTTACTCTGATAGGAACTGTTCAAAGTACTTCAGATGCATTAACTCGTATATCCTCAGCAAAAACCCAATGAAGTGGTGCTCTTATCGCCATTTTACAGATGAGGAAACTGAGACAGGGAGAGTTTACTTACCTGTTCAAGGCCACCCAGCTAGTAAGTGTTTAAGTCTGGAAACTTGGATAGAGGTTTATAGGTGTCATGTCTGTGATGCAAAGTGTGGTTACAAGGGGAAACATTAGACTTGGACTAGAAATATAAGAAAAATTAACATTCACTGAATGTCTATTAAGTGTTTTCAACTATTTCATTTAATCCTAGAACAAAGACATAGTGGGTATCAGTAGCCTCATTTTGCTCGATGAGGAAACAGAGAAATTAAGTCACTTATCCAAGAGCACATAGGTGGTTATGGCTGAGCCCAAAACTCATGACCTCTAGGTGAAGCCCCACTGCAGGTCCCTTCCTGGAGGACAGAGCTTGGCTCTTGGTGACCAACAGTCCCCTGAACCTAGTAGGAGCCTGAAACCTTGACACTCAATATTTGCTTTTTACCTGGTGACATTAACTCCTCTGAGCCTCAGCATTTTTCATCTATAAAATTATCATAGATGTGGCTGTTGTGAGAAGATGAAATATTTTTTTTCCAGCTCTGTTGGGGTATAAATGATGAATACATATTGTATGTATTTAGGTTGTACAACGTGATTTTCTTGAAAAGTGCACAACATGATGGTTTAATATACTCATACATTGGGAAATGATTACCACAATCAAGTTAAGTAACACACACCCACCACTTCTCTTAGTTACTGAAATAATTTCGCAGAAAGCATCACAGACACTCTAAAGTCAAAGACACGGGGAAACTGTAGAAGTAGAGACAATAACTGTAGAAGTACAGACAATAAGAAGTATAGACAATAATAATAACTGTAGAAGTAAGACAATAATAGACAATAATAAGACAATCACTTCTTAGTTCTTCCATTTATCTTCTAAAGGGAGTGGTATTTTATTAGATGTGAATAATTAATTTTTTTTAAAAAATAGAGAACTTAAAATTGTTACTAGCCCTATGCCCACTGACGTTTACTCTGCATGTAGGGCAGACATGTATCACCCATTGTAATAAATATTCAACAAGGGGTAATATAATGACACATCATAATCTTTTCACACGCACAGACACACAAACAAATAAACAAAAAAGGACATCAAAGGGGGTTTTCTTTTGCTTAGGCCACAGAAACACCTATTAGCCATTTTGTTAAAGCCCAGGGCATTCAGCTTATATACAAAATTCATTACTGTCTGCATTTTTAAAAGGAATTTAAAGGCAGTGACCTGACCATGGACACAATAATGAAACAAGAATCTCATTACCATGCTCTAAATAATAATATAAAAAAACTAAACTTCAGTAATACTTTAATGTTCAGATAAATGCCTGCTTTAAACCCAATCCCTGGCTGCTCAGGATTCCTAGTTGAAACAAAACCTAACCAGGGTAAAACATACATTCTGGTAGTTCAATTTGTTACGCTCTGGATAGCGTCTGTCTTTAGAGAACTACCTTTCTCCCCAATTAAGGAACAATTTTGCCAATCAGTTTTCCTGGCGACTCAGCCTCACAAAAGAGAGAGGGAAGGGAAGAAGCAGGGGGTGTCAGGAAGGTAGCTGTACCTCCTGTCACATCACTCCTGATGAAAGGGGCTCTGAAAGAACAGAAGGCAAGTGCATTTCAAGAACAACAGAACCTTTCAGCAAAAGTACATTCGCCTAATTGAAAAGCAACTCGAAGCTGTTATTTTTATACCCCAAAATGCTGAATCATTCTTCCAACAATTTCACAAAATCAATAAAGGAGAAGTAGGTCTCTCCTGACCCCTTATCCTAACCATTGCCTGTCTGAAATACTGCCTTTCCTTTTCTCTCCTGTTTAGATTTAGGGCCAAGTATCCAAAGAGAGGCAAGAACATACTGCGGTCTCTGAATTAAGAAGGACACGCTACAAAAGAAAAGGGCCTCGTACATCTTGCACCAAAGTTTTTCTTCTAAGGTTTCTACATTGATAATCTACAGCACTGATAACAAGGTTCCTGGGGATGTAACTCGAAGATTGTTTTATTATTAGTGCTGTTATTCTATTGAAAGGTATGATGGAAGGAAGGAAGGGAGGGGGAAAAGGCAAGCCCAGGTGCTTGATTTAAAATCAGAGCAATAGGGTGGTCCTTTGACATTTCCATGATCTGGTCACACACTGGCACCATTCCAGTCACGTGCCAGGGAGGAGTGTTCAAACACAGCGAATTGTACTTGAACGATGCCATCCTAGAGTCCACCTGGGCATCTGATGGACAGCACAGGGCATCAGCTTTGCCAAATGGTTACCTGGTGCAGCGAAATGTTAGAGTCGACTCTAATACCTGGTCACAGAGAATTACTGAATTACAAAGTGTAAATATCAGTTATCTTTACACAAACAATAAAAAACCAAAAAAATGGTGAATCTAACCATTCCTTTGGGGGCCTATAATATATATCAAGATAGAATTTATTCACTCACTATGTATTTATTGAGACCTACTCTATGACAGGTACTCTTGTAGGTGCTGGGCATATGACACTGAACAAATCTGAGTTCCTGTTTTCATGGAGCTCACATTCTAAAGATGGGAGGCAGACCATGAAGAGACAGTAACATATAATATACCAGGTGATGATCAGTACTTTGAAAAATACAGCAGGTTAAGGGAGGGGGTGGGTGGGAAGTACCATGTGGAGGAGGCTAATATTTATGTAGACCTCATATTTTATATAGGCCTTTATACAGGCAAGGCCTGTGTGATGGAGGGACATTTGAGCAGAATCTGGAGGACATGTGGGAGAGCAAAATGGGTATCTGAGAGGAAGCATGTTTTAGTTCCAGGCAAATGGAGCAATAAAGCAAGGGCCCTCCGGGGAGAATGGGCTCAGTGTGTTCCAGAAACAGCACGGAAGCCAGCATGGCCAAGAGTAAGAGATGGCGACAGAGAGAGACTGGCTCATCTTCTAGGAATTCACACCTAGAACAAAATAAAATAATACTCCCCTTCCAGAATACCAGGAGAAAAGTTACATTTTACAGCAAACGTTTCAAATGAACCACCGAGCTTTGCTACTTGAAGAATTTTCCGATGGCTTATGTTATGTAATCGACCATCTAGGCTGTGTAGAGACCCGTCTCTACACAGCCTAGATTTTTAAACTAGATGATGCTAAAGAAGGGTACATTGAACAAAAAATCCACTCAGACCCTCCCTGAGGACCTCCCTCCACTTCTCTCCCGCCTCCCACACCCCCTCAGAAGTCAGGGTCAATGCCCTCGGTCTTCCCAGAGACTTTCATGAATTCCCGTGCCATGGTACTCACCATGCTGCCCTGTCACTGTTTGACACTTGTCTCCTTCCACTAGAGACGAAAAGGTTTTACTTACTTCACTGCAATGGCCTCGCAATGCCTAAGAAGAGTTTGTTGGAAGAGCTGAATGAAAAGCTGGGTAGGGCTCAGCCTCCCCGTCTTGACCTTGCTCACTCCACCTCGATGGGGATGACTCAGACGGCCTAGGGGCAGCCTCACTTCCCCCGGGCCTCCTCTCTCCCTGCCCTGTGCCTGGCCACCTCACACTCCCCCCAGATCAGGATACGCACCATGCTGATTTTGCTTACAAATGGCTTTGCAGGATGAGTCTTCTCAAGAAGAACTGAGACATCCAGAGAAGCTTAAACATTTCTGGAGGTCAAAGATAAAAGAGTGTTATTTACTTACATAGTTGCCGCTTTAATCATGATTTAGCTTTAAGAAGGGGGCACGTTCCAGAGCAGCAGTGGAGGGTAGAAATTTCTGTGATAATGGAAGTGTTCTCCATCTGCACCGTCCAATAGGACGTCTGAGGCACTTGGGAGTGTGGCTAGAGCGCTTGACCACCTGAATTTTAATTGTATTCAGTTTTGATTGACTTAAATTCAAATACCCATATGGGGCTGAGTGCCTTCTGTGAGGCACAGCACAGTTCTGGAATTTTCTATCATGATGGGCTCTCCTTCAGACAGGTCCAAATTGATTTGAATGCAAGTTCCATGAGGACCAGAGCCTTGTTCGTCACGCTCACAGCCTGTGATGGGATCTGGGAGGTTCTCAGTGAGTGTCTGAGGAATCACACACGCACGCACGAATGGCTGAAGGAAGGGGTGAGAGGCTCGGCTTGGCATTTGCAGAGGTCCGGCCGTACTGACTGTGGATACGCTGGCATCTTCCGTGCCCCGGAGCTCTGAAGTTCTGAGACACTTCCGACGGGACTGTTTTTCTATGTGGACTCTACAACACACGACTGTGTTTCCGTAAACAGTATTTTTAAATGAAAGAAGAACCGCTTACATGAAAGCTGACTCTAAGCGCTGACCATTCTTGCTATTATTGACTGCCACAGAGGGGCTGCAGGACAGAAGTCACCCAGCTAGTTCCTCTTCTCTCCCTGAACATTTCAAAAGTTGGATACACTGTGCAGGAGGCATGCATTTTTTTAACCTCATTTGTGATTTTGAGTAGGAAATTAAAACCTGTACACAGGAAAAGAAAGAAGACCCGATGTATCTGATCAGGGGCTCTTTATGAAGAATTTATTATCAGGGAGGAATATCAAATGAGAAGCCGGAACAGCACAGAAGCCCAATAAAACACCAGCATTTGACAAAATAAAACATGCTGATGGGCTGGAGGACTTGATGGCTGAGGGGATAAGGAAAAGAAAAGGAGGAAATTAGAACAAATAAGATGGATGATGTAATTAAGAACTGAAAACCAGTAGAGAGGAAGAGAAATTTGAGCTTGTTGGCCATGGGAAGTAAGCTATTTCAACCTGTTTAAACACAAAGGAGGGCAGGTTTAGAGTCTACATATATCATAAAAAAATTCTATGTTTAAATATCCAAGCCTCAAATTGGGTCCATGGTGGGTTGAGGGTTTGCATTGACCGCCATCCCGTCTTCAGCAAACCAAAGCATCTCCAAATATAATAGTGCAGACCCCCTTCGGCTGCCTGACATTAACTCCATATTGCTCCCCACTCCTTGTTCTCCTCTGATTGCCTTCAAGATCGCACAGGGCCCAACATGAAAGGATCACTATAGCAACCCGGGAAGCTCTTTTATCGGCCTGGAGGAGGTTTCCTAGAGTGGAGCCGGATGGAAGATGCGGAGGGGAGAGCTTTGAGGACTGCCCACTGTCAAACCATCCTCGAGATTCTTAACATGAGGATGTGTATTCCAGAAAATGATTAATGCTTTGAGGGAAAAAACGTGTTCTAATTGAACATACAGTAATTCTGAATTTTCTTTTTGTGTGACAGATAAGATATGATCATTGAATTTCTTTCTCCAGAGGCTTTGGAGGAAAAAAAAACCCTTTGTGGAAGCAATATCTTCGGTGTCTGAAAGATAGTCTTTTTATATGAAACAAATTCTGCATTGGGTTACTAAAAGCATCCACCTGCTTATCAATCTAAAAGCTGCATCTTTAAAGGTCACAAGTGAAGGAAAATCAGATAGACTCATTCTAATTCCTAGCAAACGGGAGCTCATTTCTCACCAATCCACCCTGCAGCGCTCAGTAGCGTGACCTTTCACTTACAAAGAGAACAGCAGATTTCTGTCTCTCATGTGCTACCCTTCCTTCCTCTTCACGAATTAAATGCAGTTTTGATATTATCATCACACCCTTCCAGAATATTCCGTGGAAAGGACCTATGAATTAGCATTACTTTGCCAAAATGGCCAGCTAAATCTCTCTCACAATCACTTGGCCCTGAAAAGGAATAATAATAATAATAATAATAATAATAATAATAATAATAATAATAAAAACAGAATAGAATACTACAGAGTCAGAGAAATCTTATAACACCTGTGATCTGGAGCAGTAATCGAATAAAAAAAAAAAGGAAAAATGAGTATCTAACTGCATGTTGCTCTTTTAAATTTGGCCTGACAAATTCAGCTGGGAAAATAATTCTAAGAGATTACAGAGGAGTCCTTCCTCTGGCATTTCTGAGAATACAGGCGTCTGAGTGACATTAGGAAGTAATCTGTATGTTGGGAACCTATGGAAAACACACTGGGAGAATTTCAAGCCTAAGAGTAATGACGACTGGGGGCTTGTCTTGGTTTCTTACCACCCACTGAAACGACAGCTGGAGGGGTCCGTGACCTGGTGTGATGGCAAAAACACTCATTTCTGAACAGTCACTGCCAACCTTGTTCAAGTCTGAAGTCCAAGGGTTCTAAATACATATATGCACAGCCAGATGGGAGAACTGAACAGAATGCAAGCTGTCCTGTTTACATCAAAATGGCAGGCGACTGTAAGACTATCATTTAATTTTCAGAAGAAATTCTTTGTTGTAGCTTCATGCGGTAATCTCAGGCAATCTGCATTTAATTTCTAAGTGTTTTAAGTTCCTTAATAATATGCAAGAGAAAATGCTTTAAATGGAACACAAAAAAGCAGTCGATTTTATTTCTACATGCCTCAGTTTCCCTAACACGAGAGAGTGGAAATCCATCACATCCCTACCCAAGGCCAATTTAAATTCTATGTGGAAGCCAGGACAAATCAGATGCTTAATACGTTTTAAACTAGTGCTAATTAAGAATTCAGAGAAGACAAAGTTTCTTCTGAAGTAATAATAATCTACACTTGTCTAGGACATTATGGTGTGCTGAGTACACCATCACATTTGATGCTCCCAGGAGCCTGTTATCAGGCAGGACAGACAGTGGACATCCATTCTGTGGATGAGAAAATGACACTAGGGGGTGGCCGTGCAGCTAATAACTCACAGAAGATCACTCACTGGGGCAGCTAGAACCCAAACCCTGATGGAAACCTTGACATCCCGTGGTATTTTCACTATCCTGAAACAGGATTAATATTTGGTCAGAAATATTGTTTTCTTTTTGCACATGTTGAATCAATATTGATATTCTAATTTAGGAGACAAGGCCGCCCCCTTGCTATTTGCATATTGTAATAGCCTTCAGGATAATTATTGGATAGATCTTTTGAAAAAGGAAGCCACATGTTTACACTACTTCACTGCTTTTAGAAGAGTAGGGTACATGACATTTACCAAATGCTGTAGCACAATTAGTTGTCATTTAAACTTCTGTGAAGAAATCACATTAAAAAAGGGAAATAAACAGAAAACCAAAACTTTCAATGACTTCTTTACAGCTAAAAGATTAAATATAACTCTTCTGTCCTACAGAGATCCCACAAAATCCATTAAAGATCTCAGAGGTTCTTATCCTTTATTCTACTACATGAACAACACAAGCTAACTTGTGCTTAAAGTTTCTACCCGACGGTCTCATCTAATCCAAAACCACTAATTTGAAGCAAACAAATAAATGTTACACTGTACTGCTCTCCAGTCAGTATCGCTGATGAGATAAACATAGTAGTTTTTGTATCATCATCGTTTAATACTATTTATTATTATTGGCTATGATTAGTTCTGTTATTATTATGCTGCTTAAGCGAAAAAACAACACAGGATTTTGCAGATTTTGATTAGTAATCAACATACTCTAATTTAAATCCTAATTTCAGGCCTAGGAACAGAACAAAAAGCAAACCTTCTTTCTTCTAAACCATTAGGCTGGTTATACTTCATAAATAATCTTTTGGATCAGACTCTATAATTAAGAGAAGTAAATAAGATAATCAAGACAACACATCTTAAGTTATTTCACAAGCACAAATAAGAGATCCAAGTTTTGAGATACGGCTTCCCAATGGCCACCACAGTACAGTTTAGAGCACCAGGTGGAGAGGTGTATCTTGGCAGTACAGGCACTAACCAGGACAGTGCTCATATGGTTATTGGCAAGGACACACGATCAGAGCCAGCCTGCCTCTTCAGATGCAGCCTTCAGGAGGCCCCTACCACCTGCCCCTGAAGGCTCCTCACGGGGACACTCGAGTCACACATTTGCAAGGAGAGGAGGCCAAGGCTTGTAAACCAGGGAAATCCAGCCTTCTCTCCATTAGTGTCTATACTCAGCACTTCCACTTCCTCACCAAACACTCCTTCCCTCAGTTCTTACGATTTTTTTTAAGTTGAAGTATAGTTGATTTACAATGTTGTGTTAGTTTCAGGGTATATAGCAAAGTGATTCAGTTTTATAATATATATAAATATATATATATTATAAAACACACACACACACATATATATTCTTTTTCAGATTATTTTCCATTATTGGTTACTACAAGGTATTGAGTATAGTTCCCTATGCTATACAGAACAGTAGTCCTTGTTTATCTATTTTATATACAGTAGTGTGTATATGTTAATCCCAAGCTCCTAATTTATCCCTCTACCCCTTTCCCCTTTGGTAACCATGTGTTTGTTTTCTATGTCTGTGAGTCTGTTTCTGTTTCATAGATAGGTTCATTTGTGTCACATTTTACATTCCACTTGTAAGTGATATCATATGATAGTTGTCTTTCTCTGTCTAACTTACTTCACTTAGTATGATAATCTCTAGGTCCGTCCATGTTGCTGCAAATGACATTATCGCATTCTTTTTGATGGCTGAGTAATATTCCATTGTACGTATGTACCACATCTTCTTTATCCATTCATGTGTTGATGAACACTTAGGTTGCCTCCCTGTCTTGGCTATTGTAAACAGTGCTGCTGTGAACATTGGGGTGCACATAACTTTTCAAATTAAGTGTTTTCATCTTTTCTGGATATATGCTCAGGAGTGGGATTGCCGGATCACATAGTAACTCTATTTTTAGTTTTTGAAGGAACCTCCATACTATTCTCCAAAGTGGCTGCCAGTTTTTACAATTTAATTGCAAGCAAACCACAGAACCTACGCTCTTAAAACAGCTTCTTCCTAGGGCGCTGCATCCAATAGCCTGTTCTCATCTACCTCAATCTCTTCCAGTGTTTAACACTGTACTGATGCACTCCCACTTCAAAACTTTCCCCCCTTCAACTTTGAGAGTCCCCATTTTCCTGGCTAATTTTTCTGGTTTTTGTACCTCCCTCCCCATTCCGCCTCTTCTTCCTGCCCACTAAATGTAGTTATCCCTGAGGGTCCTTATAAGTAATAAAGAGAGGTATCTCAGACAACTGCCAAACTTACAAAATGTGTTTGCATTAATCAGCTCAATGAAACACAATGCTTATTACTTAATAAATATTGCTTCCATAGACAAATTTTATCAAAAATTTCCTATCAGTTCAACTATTAATTATATATAGAAGACTCTCAAATCTCTCCCCAGCGCCCTAACACACTTCATCCAATCCCATGTCCATAATGACAACAGAGTCCGGGACATTTTCACCTGGATCAATGAGCACTCAGTAAGTCCACAACAAAGCCTATCACACCCATCCACCCAGCTGGCCCTCCTCCTGGCCCCTCCATCACTGTTAAGGGCATCCTCCCTAGTCATCTGACCCCTCTCATTGCCCTGGTCTTCATATCTATTCTTCACTGTGCTGGCCCTGGTTAAAGTTCTCACTACCCCTTGGCTGGACCACTATGATCTTCCAGTCTTCAGTCACTCCCTTCTGCAATCCATACGTACTACCCCTACTTCCCCTTCTTGGTTCCTTCTGAAGAAAATCCAGAGTTGCTAACATGATACTGAAATCTCTAAAGGATCCTCTATAATCTCCCTTTTCAGCATTATTTCTCGTGATTAGCCTCCCCAGGTTTCAGACAAGCTAGCCTACAACACACACACCAACCTCTCAACATGAATGGGGGTTTCCTGCTTCCATGCTTTATCTCATGCTGGTCCCTCTATTTAGAACATCTTCAACTATTATAATCTTACATGTCACAAATCTTCCCCATTTGTCAATGCCCAACTTCAGGGTTGCTCCTTTCATGAAGCTATTTTTGATCCGCTCAACTAGAAGTAAGTTCTTCCTCCACTGAGTATCAGACCACTTTCTGAGTATTTTTCTATCGAAATCAACATATAATATTTCTCTGATAATTAATCTATACATACCTCATCTCATTTTAGAATTCAGGCAGTATCTCACTTTTGAATCAAACACATAGTCCTACACATAATGGGCTTGTCTGAATAAGTATTTGACAAATGAACAAATCAAGTGAATTAAATTCCTGACTTCCTACTGCCAATTTTTTTTAACGAATCAGTATTTAGTAGATTGCAGCATCTGAGAACAAGCTCCTTTTGTATCCAATAAACATAATGCTTCAAGTACTCCTAAACCACACTCCCCTCCTTGCTATACAGTATTTGGCTTCGAAGAATAAATTAGCGCAAGGGCTTCACTGGATATGCAATAGAAAATTAACTTCTCCTAAAATGGTTTGGTTCAAGTTTATTAGAAAGCTCTCAGTTTTACTGGTTAGCTTTGCAGAAAATTTTGTGTTAACTAGGATCAGAAATGGTAGAAAGCAGAACTGCATTGACAGAACCATCGAGGGTCAGAGAGATGGGGATGATACAATTAAAAGGTGGACAGACAGGTAGACAGATGCTGAGCTGCATGATCAGGAACAAGATGGTATAAAAAGGCTTCTTTGATCATTAGAGACACTGCTATAATGAAGCTCTGGATATCTACTCGGTGTTTCCGCCGGCTCTCATCTCCAGCAGGTGTCTTACAGAGAAAACAAGGCAAACACAAACAGATCCACTGCCAGCTAGTCAAAGCTGCTTGGCATTTTTTTCCTGTTGATTAAGCCACAAATAAAATCATACATGTTGTGCTTCTGACACAGGCAGAGTAAGCAGTTCGTGTATCTTTACAGAACACATCTATCTGAAATATTTCAGCATCCATTACTCTGCTGAGATCAAGAAACTAATACACACTCAATAGAGTATTCTATGTGATCTGAAACATCCCCAAGGGCCGAGAACACGACACAAACTGTAAGCACCAAAGTGGATTTAAAAGCCAAGCAAACTACGGGATTGGAAATCTGGAAAATGAAGGTAAATCGTGAATCAGGAGGCAGGACACAGGGGCTTAAAGAATAACTAACTCTTCGTTATTTAGGAGAGAGAATGGAGAGCTGCGCTAATGTGGATGAGCCAAGATGGCAGCGCTAAATGTCATTCATATTTGCCTCTGGAATGCACTGCGTGGTCCCGTAGAAGTAACGGCTTCTCGTTTCGTTTCCACATAGTTTGAAATGAGAGTAGGTTTCCTGGTCATACACCAGCTGACAGGGATGTAGGTGGTAATCAGGGATTCTCTGGGGGATAATAGTTGCTGTGAATAATCCACATGGTAGAGACTTGAGCGTGAGTCTCAGCAGTGTTATGGACACCCTTCTGTGTTAGGCATTCCAATTCATCTCCTTGCCTTGGGTTCCTCCTCTGACGCATGGAGACAACTGTAACACTTGTTTTCTGTCTGCGGGGGGATTTCAAGAGTATAACTAAGATGTCGGTATATTGCATTCCTCTCTTCAGAAGAAGCTAAGTGACAGCATCATTTCTCACAAAATCTGTTGACTGATTCTGGCTCTAGGGTTAGATTGAGGAGGGCGAGGAGAAAGGGAAGTAGGCAGAGAGAGAAGGAGGAAGAGATCCAGTCACTAGAACTATTTTTACGGCTTGGGGAAGAGGTGAATGCCCCTGTAAATCATACTTCCAAAGACAGATGGCCTTCTTTAACAACAATGTCTCCTTCTAGAGTCATCACTTTATCCTGTGAAAGACTTTAGTTCCATATGTTCATGAATCACTGATCCTGCGACAATTGTAAGGGCACGCCTCTGAAAGATCTGATCGCACTACACCGGCATGGGGTGGGGTGGGGGGGTCTTTGATGAGGAAATAGAGAGAGCCAACATTTTCATGTATAGGTTGGAAAATCAGGTAAGACACACCGCTGTTTTCCCCTTTCCTTCTCTACATTTTACAGTTACAAAGCCCATTCCCAACACACTTTAATCAGCCACTCAATATCACATGGCTTTTGCCAAATATAAAAGTATGTCACAGAGCACAAGCCAAGGGAAGAGCATGGCCCACTCCTTCTCAGTTACTGAGCTTCTCTCTGTGACCGTAGATTTCTGTGCGCAGCCCTTTGCACAACCACTTGAAATCTCAATATGACAGCCCAATCTGTGGTGTTACCTGAACACTGTCAGGTCAGATTCTCTCAGAATACTAATGTTAAGAAGATCACCATGACATCTGCCTACTGTAGGTAACAATGACCAACCACAAAGGTAATCTTAAATTAGGTTCTCTTTCAAGATATCAATAACTCAAATTGCTTTTGTCATAGTTCTTTTCAAAAAAAAATATTTTCAATTTAGAACTGGAAGGAAACATGAAAGAGTAGGCTTGACTGCCCGTGAAGCCCACTGCTACTGCAGTGCTAAATGGGCACAGGCTGGGAAGACAAATGAAATAAGACAAATGCACTCTCCCTTATGCTCAAGTATGGTATTTAATACAGTTGAACACTGCATTTCTTTTTATCTTTGACAGGTCCAGAAATGGCCACTTACTTTATCTGCAGCTGAGATATTCTCAAAAATATGTTTTCTTGCCCCACAGGAGAATAGTTTTTTTTTTCCAGAGTTCATTAACAGGAAAAATTGGTGAACACTGCATATGGACTTTTTTTCCTTCAACCATCATTAAAGATTAAACATCAGTAACTCTTAATAAACTCTAGAAGCAAGAGCTAAAAATGAGTGAGAATGGCAAGCCTAGACAACAGTATGCGTCATCATGGAAAAGCCGTTTAACAGGTATTTCCTCTAAGTTGGGAGATACTTATACAGTATATAGAATCGCAAAGTTGGACTGCTTTATTATTTTGAAATTCATTCTTCTATTCCTGCAGAGTTTTGCAGTTTGACCTATTTGTCTTAAGGTTGGACTGCATTATATATTCTTAAGAAGCAGAAGCAAGATGGAGATGGCCTTGAAAATCACCATCAACATTGTAATCGGTCTCTTTGATAGAGGTGATACAGAGCACTGACACTTTAGCCGCCATTTTCCCTTAAAATGGTATTCTCATTCATTTGAAGACAAAAGCAGAAGCCTCTGCCTTGAATTTGCAATGTTTAAAAATGGGAGAAATATACTGTTTGATTCAATGTTCAACCATTAGCAAAGTGCACTCAAGGAATCGAACTCAGAAAAAAAGGAAAGAAAACTTAGTTTGTAGTAATCTTTCCATAAAGGCATCCAATAGTCCTTTCTGATTGAAAAGTGTGATTTCAGACTAGCTACTCTAAATGTACTATAAAAGGCAAATGCAACAGACTTTTCGGTTGATCCAGCCTAAATGAGGCCACAAATAGGGAAGTAAAATAGTAAAATAATAAAAAAATCCCACACCTACTTAAATAGATATGTAAAACTCAGAGTGCTATTAGCTGCTCAATGATAATCATGAATAACATTACTAGAGAGGAGTTATTGCAAGATAAGAATTTTCAGGGGGCTCCCTCAGCTAAATTATGGCAATAATTCCTACCCTCTTCATCATGAATAGTTTTACAAATAGAAGAAAGAAACTCTTTCCCTGGCTTTAGGCTTTTGATACTCACATCCTCACTTTAAAGACAGACCTTATGGGACTTCCCTGGTGGCGCAGTGGTTAAGAATCCGCCTGCCAATGCAGGGGACACGGGTTCGAGCCCTGGTCCGGGAAGATCCCACATGCCGCGGAGCAACTAAGCCCGTGAGCCACAACTACTGAGCCTGCGTGCCACAACTACTGAAGCCCGTGCGCCTAGAGCCCGTGCTCCACAACAAGAGAAGCCACCGCAATGAGAAGCCTGCACACTGCAACAAAGAGTAGCCCCTGCTCGCCACAACTAGAGAAAGCCCGCGTGCAGCAACAAAGACCCAACACAGCCAAAAATTATTAAATAAATAATAAATAAATTTAAAAAACAAAAACAAAAAACAGACCTTATTATCTGTCTTCAGACAGGAATGTCTTTTCCAACAAGGAGGGAAGGTCTAAGATGCTGCTTTGAGAAGGATCAAATTAAGGGATCAAAGAATCCAAGATACAATTTTGTGTTAGTATCTGGTGTCTTTCCTTTTTTCTTACCAATACAAGGTGGATCTTATTTCTTAAGCACATATAAATATATTACACAAAGCAAGTACTATCCAAATTCTGTCCCGGAGAAGAACTCTTGAGACAAAATTTCAGGAGGAATATTCCTGAACTTGTACAAAGGGAATGCTCATATTTTTTATTCACAATGTATCTTAGCCTAGATCTATTATGATTATATTAGAAGCAAAACCAGGAGAAGGAAAGAATAAAATGAGAACATGTAGTTTCTCCATGATCATCATTGATTATGGTCATCCTAAAGAGGTAAATACGTTATTTAAAACTGTTAAACATCCATGTAGGCTCCGGTCATAATCCCATTTATCCTCGTCAAGCTCAATTTAAGCTGGTGCTCTACACTGGGAAAGTTTTGAGAGAGGAGCTTCTCCGACCATTTATGAAGCATTTGCCTTTCCCTGAACAAAGCATTTTGCCCCCTTTTTAAATCTCCAAATAGAAATTTAGTACTTCCTTTATTGCTCATAGTTTCTTTTGCACTTCAGGGGATTTATACTGAGTGATGGCAGAAGAATCCCTAGTCTAAAGCAAAATTCTGTATTGATATTTAGGATGATTTGAGCATCAGCACATTAGAGTGAAAGCGTGGGTGAAAGATTCTGGTTATTATTCCGAAAGCTGACTCACCCTCACAGAAGAGCCCACAGCTACTGAAAAGGGTTTTATTTTTGAAAAGACAGATAGGATAGTGTGAGCTGACCATGGCTAATGGAAAAGCCTAGCTTCGGTTTCTATGTGTAGCTGGATGGCACTGCCTGGGGTGGGTGGTGGTACAGCATGATGGTAATGAGACGTGGGTGTTGGACAGTTTAGTCCAAAAAGCATTCACGGTTTCTAGCTGAACCAAGAAGATGTTCAATTCAGTCCCCTTACCAGTCTTACCTGAAGTCAAAACAAGATAAAACAAACAAACAAAGCCCTAGTCTACTAGGGTCTTTGGGGAGTGCATCACATAAATATATCTGTGATCCTTTACAAGCTGCAACATCATTTAAAACTCATATGTAGACCTTTGTACTTTACTGAGAACACAACCCCCAAAGCCGCTTTTCGTGATTGGTAGTAGGGAACAGTGCACGAAAGCTGGAGTTCTAGACTGAGACAGATCTGAGTTCCAATCTTGGCTTCACTGTTTATCAGGTGTACAACCTTGACTCAGTTACTTCATTTCTCTGACTTTGACTTTCCTCATCAAAAAAAATAACAATTAAAAAATTAAAAAGAGAGATAATAGTACATACCCCACAACATCATGAGGATTAAACAGCAAATGCATTCAAAATTCTAATCACATAACACAAAGGAGTTCGTTTGGGGTGATGGAAATGTTCTATAGCTTGATAACACATACACATTTGTTAAAATTTATAGAACTGGGGTTCCCTGGTGGTCCAGTGGCTAACACTCCGTGCTCCCAATGCAGGGGGCCTGGGTTCGATCCCTGGTCAGGGAACTAGATCCCACATGCCGCAACTAAGACCTGGCCCAGCCAAATAAATGAGTAAAATAAATAAATACTTAAAAAAAAATTTATAGAACTGTACACAAAAAGGAAAACAATGGAAATCTTACTGTATGATAATTTAAAATGAAATTTTAAACATATATGTATTATATATATACATATATGTGTGTGCGTGTATGTGTGTATAACATTGGGTAAAGCATTCAATAAATACAAACAACACAGAACTGATCACAGTTTATAGCACATAATAAGCATTTAAAAGTGCCCATTAGCGATGTGGCTTTTGCTGCTGAGGCTGCTGCTGCGGTTGTTATTAGCAAGCCATGTAGAATATGAGTAACAAGGAGGACAAAAATAAAGGAGGCAACTGGTAGACCCAGGTAAGGTTCACCGACGAAGGGGGATGGAACATTGGAAAGGGAAGTGGAGCTGCACCAACGGCCACTGGGATCCAGCTGGGAGCCAGGCTGTGTGTGAGTGGGAGAATGCTGCCATCTCTGTGCTGCTCCCAGGTTAGGAAGAAGACGCATTACCAGTTACAATTACAGGATGCCAGAATAAAAAAAAGGAAGAAAAAGAGCAGCTATTTCTGCTGCTAGACATGAAAACAAACCAACGGAGAAAAGTGCTTTGATGAGCAGAGTGTATGCTGCTGTGTGTGTGGGCTGGATTCTACCTCATCCTCCAAAAGGGAGGGGATGAATAATGCTTCAGGTTCAGACTCGAATGGGTGCAGTGCAGAAAAGCCAGCCAAGTATACATTCTGTTCTTAATACCATTAAATTCTGTTCTCCTTTTTGGTGTAAAGGTTCAGCATACAAAGTTGGAAAGAGGAATTTTTTTTTTTTTTAAAGGAGGCAAAGGATATGGGAAAAAATTCAATACCAGATTCCAGTATGCATGTAATCACTGAGATTTTCTATGCCTGCATTTTTAAAAAATGATGTTTCTGCTCAAGAGCCAGTAAGCCATTGGCTGCCACAGACCATATAATGTGTTGACGCTCCCGAAGGGCAAGCAGACGACAGGAAAGCACTTATCTGGTTGTAAAAATATGTTCCCTCTCAATATGCAGGTCTATTTTTCTTCCTGCAATAAACTACAGTTGTTTGATGCTGTATCTGATAGCTTTATAGTATTTGTTCACATACTCACTAATTTGCAAGACTGGGTAATTTGCAATGGGTCTCATAGGTCATTAGTGCAAATTAACAGCATTCTGTAAAAGACGAAGCAAGAAAAGCGGGGACTTTGCCATAGTGCACGGTTAAGCATCATATTTCAATTTAGGGATCTGACACCTTGTATTCATTCTTCCATAGTAGAAAAAAGTGGATTTCACCACCACCACCTCCTGGCAGGGAGCAGGGAAGCATTAATGAAAGAGATTCTAACCCACGTCTTTAATCTCCAGGTTGTGATATATTTTGAAAATATACAACTGTATTAACATCCCTTCCTGGCACTTGTCCACCCTAAACAGTTTATTTATATTTGAACCTGAAAAGAAGGCACTAAGGCCTCCTTCCTACACAATCCCCTAGGCCTTCTTTTTTGGCGTGGAAAGCACACTCATTTTTGCAAAATTACTCAATGTATATGGCTGCATTCTACAGTTTTCATTAAGAATTCAAGAGACGAAAACTGTTGGCTTCCATAGGAAGGTGACCAGATCTACCGGGATATTATGTACAAATAGTCTGGTTAGAATAATAAATGCTGCATGTGCTTTATAATGTTAGACATGTGAAACATGGATTCATTTGTGATCTGAGCCTCAGATTTTTAAAAATGGATCCTCACTTGCCTTGAGATAAACTTAAGTAAATAATGTTTGCCATCAACTCTAAATGAAGAATGACAGTTAAATTTTATAATCATCTTCACAGCTTCAGGACTTACTTTATATTTTCTCAGGCTCATGACCCAAGGGTTGCCATAGCAACTAGGAAATCCTACCTTATCAAGCGCTTACATTTACATTCCTTGCAGCAGCTTCCCTTTATGAATTAAATCCATCATGGTTTTCTATTCTCAAAATAAAAAGTTCTTAGGATTATCTTGCAGAAACAAGGATCAAATCCTCTGATAGAAATACAGTATGCAAAAGTTAATTCAATGGTGGTTTTCTTTAGGAAGATATATAACTGTGGCATAATAAACAGCTTATGTCCAAACTTCCTGGCTTCAAAGGAAACTTAAATAGAGACATTGTGCTAAAAATGACACATCCACTACCTATGCATTTCATCTTAGAATTATCAAAGAAATAGTCTGATCGGATATCATACTTCAAACAGGTATACAGACATACAAAGAATTAAAACTGCCTAAGATAAAGCCCTATTACATATACACATAAATATTAATAAAATGGATAACAAACAAATATATTTCAATTCACAACTCAAATAAGGAAAACAAAACAAATGACAAGCTTCACTTTATTAAGTCCCTATGTTTATAGAGTCAATTTTTGTCCTTGTTTTTGGAGTAGTCATGTTACCTGGTAATATGTGATTACTGCCTCTGTGTTTATAGCTGTGCACGACAATTATGCAAACAATGGAAAAAACCCATCAACCTACCATCTCTGATGAGAGATGGAGAGTGAGGGAATGACTACTACTCCTGTTAGTAGGTACAGCAATCCAAGATGGCGTAGACCATCTCCCCATGCAAGGAACAGAAACTTAGGGGGAAGACACAGAAGCTCAGACAGTGAAATGAAGACTCATTCAACTAAGTGTGAAACCAACTTCTGAGGGTTACACTAGAATCCAAATCCCTTGGAGCCCTCAAATCACTGCTTGACAGTGCTTAGTGGAGATGATGTCAAAGACAGAAAAAAATTAGATTCTAGCCTCACCTGCCATCCAACCCCCAGAAGGCCAGAGGATTTATCTAGACTTCCAGTCATGGGCTTCTTCCAGCTCAGACAATTCTCTGATTACGTACACAGACCTCAACTCAGTTTGCATTATCCGAAAGAACTTTTTCTCTTACTAGTTTCAACATGTATCCATCCAATTCTGTCTTTGAAATTCCTCTCCTTTTCTGTGTTGGCAGTCCTCTGCTTCCTCTAGACAGCTTTTGCTTTTTTGTCCTTTTGGTCTCTTCTTCTTATCCACACTTTGATTCTCAATCTTTTCTCTCCTCTCTAGCTTGGAGAGTCACAGCACAATGAGATAAAGAATAAATAGAGCATTGGCTGGCCACAATAGAAGAGGGATTCTTTAAAGTTCTATTAAAACCTAGTTCCTTCCACCACCACTAGCTCCCCCCCTTTTGTATTTTCTGCAGCTAATAGGTAACTGGCATCTTGACTTCAGATTTTTGGAGGATGGACAACAGCATTCAAAAAGGTGAAGCACCAAGGGTGCCCTCAATGTTTCAATCGTGGCTCATGTTAGAGGTAGAAACAGATTGGTCATTCATTTTAGGATGTTTAGTTCTGAAAAAATTCTATTTCAAATGAAACAAAAGAATATGCAATGTAAACTTTCAGGCAGTGTAATATCCAATTTCTATTATATTCAATTCTAACACGTCTTTCTATGCATCAAATCACTTTCAAAAATAAGTATTATTTAACCTCAAAACTTTACTTAAGATATATTTGTGGGGGAAATACACAGACACACACACACAGACATACCCACATACATCACCTACTAAGACTACTCTAGTCATCCACTCACTTCAGCAGTGCACCATTTTAATGATTTCCATATATAGAACACTGATATACAACAGAATCTGAGAAAACATTTATTTGTGTACTGAATACAGCTCGAGAGAAAAGGCCTGTAATATGTTTTCTAGAATTCCGAGTCATTGAGAATTAGAATTATCTTACATAAATTAGTGAGCAAGATGAACTGTCACAGGGTTATCTCCCCTAACCAATTTAGAAGTAAACCAGAGCTTTAATACAAGGGAAATTCTGGGAAGCTCTTTGATGAACATGATTCCACTCTACAGTAATGAAATTCACAAAGTCACATCAATAGCCAATATATAGACATGCAAGAGTTCTAATTTGGCTAATGCATTTTTTATTCATTATTGGGCTTCAGTAAAAACCTGATTTCCAACTTATGGATGCATCAATTACTCAGGCTTCACTTTTCAAAATGAGAAATATTTAAGTTGTCCATGAATAATCGATCGGGTGAGTGAGTGATGCAGAGTCAGAATGTCAGAGCTGGCATCATGCTGTCGCAGTAAAAATGCATGTTGTATTTCAGGCCCATCTGATGCTCATTACAAGATATGTATAACATAGATTTTAAATGCTTTCATTTCTGTTGATCTGGATTTCCATACTTGAGTGCAAATTTAATTTCCCACATTGCAGAGGTATTTGTTATAGATTCTCCTCCAACCCATTAAAAGTATTTGTTGGTCTTGCTTGCTTGGTAAAAACTTCAAACAGAAGTAAGCTTGTGTGAAAACTAGAGCCTAAATAATTTTTTGTCAATGTAATTTTCCTTTGCAAAAAGCAACTTGAAAAGGTAAAATGCCCCGGGTGGCTAGATTCTGCAAGTCAGAAAATGTTCCGCAAAGGGCCCTACTACCTTCCATCAGTAGAAAGGCCCCCAAAACACTTACTCTGTTTCCAATGAGACAGAAGGCAAAAAATATAAACACCAAAGAATAAGGTCAGAAGAAGATTTTAAAATGGATTCTCAACTATTTAAGCCAGAAACAAAAATATGCTGCGGCCCAATTACTAGCGTCATCTAATGCCAAGGTTGATCTTGATCCTTACGTTCTCCTTCAGGTCTTTAAGACCAACTAGGTCCTAAGTGCCTGGGTTCTTCCCATCCTAGTGTTGCAAACCAGTGTTTAGGTCTTTATAGGGTGAGGCTTTAATTAATGAAGTTAAAACATTCAAGAAAAATCACTGGAGTTTACAGATTTAAAAATTTAAATGCATATTATCCTTAATATTATATTATTATCATCATTATTATTATTATCAAATTTATATTATGCCCTGAAAGGCCATCTGCTTATCCAAGTAATGCTGCCATTGCCCTCACACAGTCTGAACTACTCCTTTTACCTCCCCTTCCATGACAGTCAGTGTGACACACTTATATCCTAGTGTTTCATAGCTACGCTTGGCCATTCCTTTTTTAAAAGGCCACAACTACAACGCCCACCTCAAAGAGCGATTCCAAGTGACTTTGGGCTGGTTCCAAATATATTAAATTACCCCAATGGATAAAGATCTGCTACTGCTGAGACTATTCAAATAATCCAAATAAAATGCATAAAGAGAAGTAGAAAAAAGGTTTTGCTCAACGGCAGCCTCAATGAAATACCTCTATATGACTTTCTAAAGTGACTACTATAAAAGACACAAAGTATATACATATATATATATATTTTTACCTGCAACGAGGTTTTTGTCCTTAACTGGTGAAAGTTTTAAACATCACAACAGAAAATTTCAGTACTGTGGAGCAAAACATGCTACTCTCAGCTGAATAAATCCAATGCTGTTTTCTAGAAGTAATTTTTGGGAAACCCATGGTTGAAGTTCAGACATAAGAAGGGTAAGTCATAGACAGCAGTAAATGTGCTCATATATATAGAACCTGTAACCACTATTTATTCTAAATCTGTGCTTTCACTCACTAAATATATTAGAAAGCATTTAAAAGACCATGAAAGATAACTTCCATTTAGTACAAAGCTGACCTTTGGGGTCTCTAAGGAAAATATTAGAATCTTAGAGTGAATTCTTTAACAAAGCAACCTATTCCATTTGCCATATTTGGGTTTTCTTCTAGCAAGGTACAGGTATCAATGACAGTAAAAACTTTCTTCCTAGTTTTTAATCACTAACTTTTGTAAAATATAACTGTTACACATAGCCTAAATGCTAATTCATCAATTTTTACTTTTTGAATGAAATTCATTCATTCATTCTTCTATTTATTCAATCAACAAATATATATTGAGGCACTGTGCTGGATATAAACATGGATGATGATTTACCTCTTTTCACTTTAAATTATCTATATAGACAATGAGCATTGAATTAAGCTACATGTTACACAAAGGGTAGAGATTTGCTTCCACAACCTGGCAAGAAACATTTAAGCAAGGCGTAAACTGTATTCACGATTTTGAATTAAATCAGAAATGCTCTGCTGAAACCAATAATTTGGGGTTTCATTTTTCTTTTATCTTCTTTATTCTTATTCCAGCTATAAATCATATCACTACCCATTCATTCTTCTAAGACATGGGAACAGTTAAGTGAAGGTTCTGTTTATTCTTTCTCCAAACCAGTGACTAAATTTAAATAAAATGTTCTTGAGGTTAAAGGAATATGCTATTTCTTTTAAAGTTGTCAACCCTCTAAAAAAAAGTTAAAAAAAGTAAAACCAAAAGGAGTGTCAATGCATAATTTTAAACGTACAGATTAGCTGTAACTCATGGGCTTTTCAGTATACAACCCAAGAATTCTGTCAAAGTAAAAAAGAAAATAAAAGAGTAGGTGAATGGGGTAGGGGGTGAGCATGAAATCTCAGTGCTCTTAAAATAGTTCCTTTTCTGAGCTAGGCAGCTATGCCAATTCAATCAACCAGAGAAGTTTAATAATGGATTTCAATCAGTCCTTTTCTTCTTTTCACTTTTTGTCAATTAAGAAACAGGAACTCAGTTCTTGTAAGTTATGTAGAATTGAAATGGCAAGTCCAGGAATACCAAGCTTCTCTAAGTTGAGCAGTAAGCCAGGCAGCTAATACAGCTTTGGCAACAGAGACTACAGCCCATGCTCGATCTGGCTCTACCCCCTCTGGCAGTGACGTGAGGCAAACCACTCAGTCTCTCTGAACTTCCAAATCCTCATCTGTAAATGGGGATAAAAACAGTTTCTATCTCAAACAATTGTTGCCACGAGGATTACTGAGCACTTTCACATCGGCATCCTGCCCGGTGTTACCAATGAACTTCTCCTTCCCCTTGAGGCTTCTAGAATCTAGCAGCAGCCCTCTACTCTCTACTTCTCAAACCTCCAATCTTCTGACTCCAATGTGTGGACACTGGAGAAAAGATTACAAAATAGATAAGATTTTGTACAAGTTCTATAGGATTGTAAAATTCAGAAATAATTTGGTCTTGGTGAAACCCTGGGGAGTTTTCTTTGAGTAATTTGCATACATTTTAATGCAAAGACTTTGTGACATCTTTCATGGCAGAAAGTTCAAGAGGCTTTTCTGGTTTACTCTGGGCCCCTCAGCTGTGTTCCAGATAGCTGAGGTCATCTGATACAAGACCTCCAGATAAATGAGGAGGCACTGTACCACATCACTAGATCCTAGAAAGAACAGAAAATTCCTGAACACAACTGCTGACCTAGAAATCTGGTCTTTAAATTGAAGGAAAAAAGAGTATTATTTGTAGGTAACACAAAAGTCTGTGGCATCTTATCATTTCACTGTGCTTTGAGCAAGCTTTCAGAACCATCTGATAGGAAGGGATTCTATTAGTTACGTGCATTACACGCTGGAAAAACAAACAAGTGCCACTTTACATAGTTCAACTAATGCATGATCTGACACCTCTACAAAGCAGGGAGAAAGACAATCTTATTGCATCCTGCTATCCATGACTGAGTAGAACTAACTATACCTAACTTTCCCTAAGCCCTGTTCATAGTGATGGAGGATGCCACTTGATTTCTATGGAAACAGTTCTGTTTAAGAGCATAATAAAGGAAAACAACAACCACAAATAAGTAATAGAAATTGTAAATCAAGGAAGACTTCCGAGGAAAAGAACAAACTGTAATAATCATCGTTATCTTTATAACTAATGCTTGTTGGAAGCTTAATACGTGTGAGCCTCTGGGCTAAAGCACCTCCTTCAGTCCACACAGAGCTGGTGAAGTCGTCAGTATCACAGAGGAGTAAACAGGCTTAGGGTGGGCAACAAGCTTGCCAGGGGGGGTCAGACACATGTCATGGAAGAAAATCCCTCCCCCCCACAAAAAGCTTCTGTTTTTACAACGAGGAGAATAAAACAAGAGTTTCATCATTTTAGACCAATGTACCTGGTGTGTATTTTTTTCTTGATTTTTAAGAAAAGGCTAAATAATCAGATGGGCAGATGAGCAGAGAAGTACAGCAAAAGATTCCCTATATCCAGAAAATATAAATACCAGTTTTTCCAACTCCAAGGAAGTGTCTTTAGATTAGTTTCCACCAACTGACATAGGGATAAAATTTTCCTACTTTAAGATATTTATTCCTCCTTTAGTTCATTCATCACCCATTTATTGTTAGATATGCCATGCAAACTTGAAATTAACATGTCCCCTTCCTCCAAGAAGCTCACGGTCTAGTACAGAAGATGGAAATATAAACACAGAGTTACAGAAAGATGTGACAGTGCAGTGACAGTCATACAAGATGCTAATAAGTGAGTAAGACAAGGTGGCAGTTGGTTAACTATCAGGAAAAGAAAAAATGATTTGTTTCTTGCTCCAATGCTACTTTATTTAAATTTCAGGGACTCTATTTTTTGATAACTCCAATTTAACATGCCCTAGACATTAAGCACATTCACAAGACATTGAAAACAGATTAATATCACCACTGGTTAGGTGTGTTTTCTCCCTTTCACCTTTAGCAAGCACTTCTACACTGAAGCATCTCATGTTTTGATCACTGGAGGGTAGGATGCTATATAAATACACTGCGGAAGTGTACTAATTCATTAATAGTAGCCTCAATATAGCTGAAATCACAGGACTGTGACCTTAATAATGAATCACACTCAAAACACTTCAAAAAATATCAACTCCTATTTCATGCAGTATCAATACTAGAGCAATAAGATATATCAAAAAACTGTATATTTAAAATGAAACTATCTTCTACATAAAATAAACAACATCTATTGACCCTGGCTTAGAATATACCTAACTTATTTCTAGGCCCTCCCTCACCAAAAATGAAGCAAAACTCAAGGTGATTTTGTCTGCACAAAACCAAAATTGTCTGGTTGCGCTAAGATTTAAGAAGTCAGATGACTCAATGTGCATTGCAGCTCTATTTACAATAGTCAGGACATGGAAGCAACCTAAATGCCCACCGACAGACGAATGGATAAAGAAGATGTGACACGTATATACAATGGAATATTACTCAGCCATAAAAAGGAACGAAATTGAGTTATTTGTAGTGAGGTAGATGGACCTAGAATCTGTCATACAGAGTGAAGTAAGTCAGAAAGAGAAAAACAAATACCGTATGCTAACGCATATATATGGAATTTAAAAAAGCAGTACTGATGAACCTAGTGGCAGGGCAGGAATAAAGACGCAGATGTAGAGAACGGACTTGAGGGCACGGGGGGAAGGGGAAGCTGGGATGAAGTGAGAGAGTGGCACTGGCATATAAGCACTACCAAATGTAAAATGCATGGCTAGTGGGAAGCTGCTGCATAGCACAGGGAGATCAGCTCAGTGCTTTGTGACCACCTAGAGGGATGGGATAGGGAGGGTGGGAGGGAGACGCAAGGTGGAGGAGATATGGGGATATATGTATACATATAGCTGATTCACTTTGTTGTACAGTAGAAACTAACACAACACATTGTAAAGCATTTATACTCCAATAAAGATGTGGAAAAAAAAAAAGTCAGATGACTATCATCTAAATCCTCTGTTTAAAAATAACATCTATTGCACAGCAAGAACTCTGACAATCCCTTGTTTGTGGTAAAGTAGCAGAAGAGACTAAGCCAATCTCAACACAGGTTGAAATGTCTCAAAGATCTTGACATATTCCATACTAAACCATCAGGAGATGGTCGGGAGTATAATTTCTCTAAACAATGTGAACAGGAAATCAGACATTGTCTCTAAAATCTAATCAAGGTCTGTTGTAGATACTTGGAGGAAATATACTAGAAAAGCCAAAAGCAATAATATTGGCAACAATTTCTCATGTCAACTCAAGAACTGTTTCTGAACAAAGATCCTGAACGGAAACCTAATTTTACATTAGGCAGTGACCATCTGTATATACTAGACAATAATATTTGCAGACAATAGTGATTATGCCTTCTGGGTTTTCCTGAATAATGATTAACATACCAAGGGTATGTACAGTATCTTCCCAAATGAAGAAGAAGGAATTACAAGTCTACCAAAATATCTCTAACCTACACTACCATGCTTCCCAAAGACAAAAAAGTGGAAGGAAATTAAGCAAGCATTCAAATGTGGTAAAACAGCAAGTATCTGTCAGACGACTTACGTTCTGTTTTCAAAGTGTAAAAATATGTGTGTACAAAGTGCCGAGCCCTTGATATTAACCAGAAGGAGGTGAGCTAGATGCTCGGCCAGTGATTACACTCATCTTTATAAATAGCTTTGGCCCCAAGAAACTACAGGGGGGAAATGATCATTGTAGACAGTTTAACGTCTATGGTCAACTGTGGGACTTTGCAAGACAAAGCAAGCCTGTGGTCCGAGAGACTGCTGACTGTCGCTCACCCATTCTCACCTTCTTCCAGGCAGCCTGGAACAAGGCTGGCTGCTGCATTTCCCAGCCTTCCCTGCAGCTAGGTTGGTCAGGTGACTAAGTCCTTGCAACGTGAGCAGGAGGGACTTGTGCCAGTTCCAACCTAGTGCCTAAAGGGCAGGCTGCCCCCTTTTCTCTCTCCCTTCCGAGAGGACAAAACGGTATGACCGGCGTGGCTCCAGAAGCTCCGTGTTGAGGGTGGCAGAAGCATCGTTAGCCTAGGTCACTGAATGGCTGGGTGGAGTTAGGCTATCCACAGAACCGGAACATCTACCCTAGACTACGAAGTTAAAAAAAAAAAAAACACGTAATTTCTAAATATCTAACTCACTGCAAAACTTGCAGCTTTTCTATCCTCACTAATAGATTCTCAGAGGACTGCAATTCGAGTTGCAAGTGTATCGATGACAATATTATGGATAATGTTCTCAACAGACTCATCAGGAGTGACCAGTTAATCTTCAAGGTCAACCAAGTGAGGTCACTGCAGCACTAGTGCCCCAGGACACCCCTGTACAAACAGCACCGTGACCTCGGTTTGTTGTGGACTTGCAAGCACAGGGAAGGGCAGGGGTAGAAGACACTCTCCTCAGGATTCTGTATTCTAAGGCCACTGATAATTACTGTGTAAGGGTAAGCGGGTGAACACTGGGGGAGAAAAGCATTGTCAAAATAATTGCCCCTGCCCTTCAACTTCAAAGGACATGCCTGACTATAATTGATACAAGCGAGCCTTACTAATTTCTAAGAAAACATGAGCAGGGTAGACAAGCGAGCCCTCGGAGTCGAGAGTCTAAGACGATAGTATGATCACGTAGAAAGTGTTCATGCCCCATTCATTTAGTGCCTTCCAGGTATTATGCTGGAGGCCCCAGATATGGTAGCAAACAGAGTACACGTAATTCCTGTGCTCAGGAACTATTACCAGTGGAATTCCTGGAGCCAGATTGTATGACAGACACAGCACCAGGGGGAAGGTGAACAGTAACAAAAACACCCAGCAAGCCATCATCACCAGTCCTGCCAGGAGAAATACAGACTGCAGAGAGGATTTCGTTTCACAGGCAAAGTGACCATACGAAAACAAGTAACTCTAAAGCTCAATCAATTTTACCATGACATACTGGCACCCAGAACAAACGGTCACTTTGAGTGAGTACTCGTTTCATAAATTAGGGGAGGAAGTTCATGAAATGTTAAAAATTCCAACCAAGCAACTGGATGTAAATTGTGATCAGACTCAGAGCTGACACGTTGAACAGTTTAATTTAGGTACAGCTCTCAGCTGCGCTGGGCATATGCAAGAGAAACAGATGCCTTGAATCATTTCAAAGTACATTCCTGTCAGAAATGTCCTTTGTGACACTAAAATCAATTCCCTACGCCTTTACTAACTGTTCTACAAAAAAAAAAAGGGGGGAGGAGGAGGAAAAAAAGGTTATTTTAATCGAATGTCTTCCCACTAAGGCAAAATTAAACCCAAACCTATTAAACAGTACAAATTTACGTTCAATTTTTATAATTAGTGTTGCTTTCATAGAAAGGATGGCAATAGGACAGGATGGGACACGATCCGTTTTCATTGTGGAGAACTATGGAAGTTTTTGACTTGTCCTGGGGAAATGAGGGAAACCTGATAAAAGCTGTTACGTGAAAAAGGGAGACTCCAATTCTTGTCCAAACTATCCCAGAAAACTGTAGGAGAACAGATTCTGTTTTACTTGGGAATTTCAACTACTTATCCAAACTCAGAAACCGCCCCTCTACCCCCAACAGATTCTTAAATTCACATGGCCACCTCTCCTAAGAATCTGTAGAGCATCTTTAAATATACTTTATGAGGGTGCCTGCAGAGTTGGCTTAGAAATTCAATTAAACTCATGTCTCATATGTTTAGCCAAAAAAAAAAAAAAAAATCAAAACGCCACCAAACCAAACAAAAATGGAAACACACACTGAATATCTAAACACTGCAGTGTGTCACATCTCTCCTGAGGGAGGAAAGAGTTCCCCAGTCCCCCTACCTCAAGCCACACCAATTAAAGACACAATTGTTTTTTCTTTTCCTATTTTAGTTATCTTGACCTACCACAAAAGCCCATACTCTAGCTAAAAACAGACTAAGTAATAATAATACACCGCAATTTTCGTTAGGCTCAGAAGGTGTTTTCTAGCACACATCTCTCTGCCTCCTTTCCACTGTTGATTTAATGCAAAGCCTGGTGCCAGCTCCTCTTGCACGCAGGCACTCTGTGAAGAGAAATGCCTGGAAAGTCACACTCCATCAGAAACCAAATAATTTTGCCAGCCATGGCCATGCCTGAGAATACCCTTCATCTTCCAAAGGAAGTTGTCATTTATTGGACTGAGATATATATATATTATATATATATATATATATATATATATATATATATATATATATATATAAAATATATAAAATATATATATGTGTGTGTGCGCGTGTGTGTATGTATATACACACACACACATATATGTAACTTTTTTTAAAGCTTAACATGTGAGGCTTTTCAAGCTATTTGGCTTTTAAGGACTCACCATTTGGGACCAGCAGGGTAACGTCTATCTTAGAATATCTGATCACAATGAAGTTAGCCAGAAAAATCTCTAGAGTGGCTTATCTATGAATAATGAGAAAAGGAGGAAGGAGTTCACCTAGGGGGAGTCAGATGACTCAGTAGCCAAGGGAGCATTTCAACATCAGAACAAGGCTCTGTTCATACCTAAGCTTATTGACATTTTTCATTCTCTGTGACAGCCAGTGAAGGTAAAATGAAGAGGAAGAGGTTTGGGCCACAGTGTGTGATAGTTCTGAGTGTGAGAATTCTGATCCTTTCCATCTGGCACCTCTTGCTAAAGCCAAGAGGAGATCCAGGCATCAAAAGCGGCATTAGGCAAGTGCAGGAAACACTTACCCAAACACAGGGAGCAAGAAACTCATCCTTCAAATGTATAGCGTTGCCATGAACAGTCATTGTGAACTGAAACCCAGAAAACTGTTAGGTCCCTTCCGTGAGGGTATGTAATGACTCTCATGTAATGACACAAACTCCAGTGATCTATCTTTAGGGTCTCAAAGAGAAGATGTAGCATACTAGATATCGAGAGAAGCTGTGCTTAAGTTCCTTGGAAGTGTTCGACCAACATCTTTTACAAGGAACAAAACTGACTAGAGAGCAAGATAAAGCAAGAGAAAATGCAAAGTGCAATACTGACTTCCCAGTCAGCAAAAGTTAATGAGTTGCAGACCACGAGCATCTCAATGTAAAACCACGGTGTGTGCATGTTATGAAATTACTCTACAAAAGATTGCTTAAGCAAATTTACAATGAAAAACAACATCAAAACACCAAGGAAGTGGAATGAATATAAATAGGAAGCACACTTAGACACCAAGGGTGTCTTATTTTAAGAAGAAAAAAAAAAAGATCCTCACTTCAACAAGGACTTTTTCAAACTACAAAGCAAGATCAGATAAGCATCCAGGTCATCTTTACAACAACATAAATTTTACACAAGCAAAAAAGCCCAACTACAGAAAATTGATCTTCCATTGCCCCTGCAGCCATGCAGACAGCATGCAAAAATCCATCCGTGGGCACTCTTCAAAGGGTCGGACTGAATCCACAACACCTGGAGATGAACAAGAAGAACTTAAATGGGGCCAGTGGGTCCCTAAGGAGCAGTTTTTAACTGGCCCATAAGCTAATAAGAGCAGTTATAAACTGTGAACAACCAGTGCCCTACCAGGAGAAACATTTATCACACTAACATGCCTGAAAAAGTGGAGAGGGCTCATCTGTACACTCTCTGCAGCTTCCATTAGAATGTTAATTGTTCAAACTGAAGAAAAGGAGACAGAAGGAATGGCTTTTACCATCGTGTGTTAAGTTTATTTTTGTTCTTCTGACCAGTTCCCAAGGGGCAGGAGGCTAATGACGGTTCTTCATCATCAACCGCAAAGGATATTTACATCCATCCTGTAACCATGACAGCTGTGTCACTAATTCCCTAACTGCCTCCACCACATGAACCAATCATCTGGCATGAAGCTGCAAGATGGAGTGCCCTGCAATCATTATTCACCAAGCACTTTCATTAACAAACTGCCCTTAATTACAGCAGTAATTGCGAAATTATTTCATAGCAGCAATTATTTTTCTCAGCCAATCCAGGCTATTTAAGTAGGACATTGCCTACGAAAATGGCAAAAGGCCAAGTAATCTATGACCAAAGATATGTTTTAGTTGTACTACAAACTTAGTTTTCCAAATATTGCATCAGAGGGCTTTGAAATTATATTATACACCCTGTTAGGCACTCCACACGCGCAGACACACACACCCCAATAAAGCTAACCTTCTCTACTTCTTTATTTCAATTTGAAAGCAAAATGCATCCATAACATTCACATTAAGCACCTAAACTAATGCTATTGTCCAGCAAAGTAAAAATAATGAGTTTCTAGATCAAAACCTATACTTTGAGAATTGCTGAACACGCTAACCCATCCATTAGAGAGACATCAACTCCCCTCCCCCCAAACCCATTCCTTTCACTCAAGAGCCCTTTGTTCTTTTATACTTATACACTTAGATACCCAGCTATGATAAGGAGTGTTGGTACACCTATCTACCTGCTGGCCTCATACACGAAATCACAAAGTAGTTTCCAGAAATCACATCTAGATATTCAAAATTACAGACTGAAACACATTTATGCTTCGTTTCCTCGTGTTTCAATTTGAGAATTGTTCAACATTTATCCTGAAGATGAAATTAGAGTCACAATGTCCTATTTGGAGAATACTGAGTTTTCAATGGAGTTAGAGAACAAGAAAGGTGTGATCTGGAGAAACTAGGAGAGTATGGTTGAATCAAGATAAAGCTAATACCGCAGTTAGATTATATGAAGACTTGAATACTATCCTAAGGAGTTTGGATGTTACCTGGTAGACAGCGAAGACCTGTGCAAAGCAAGGGATGAAGACAGCTTGAAATCAGGTGGTGGTAATGGACATGGAGGGAGAGGGTGGAGAAATCCATGAACAATTTTGCAGGCAGAATTATACTTGGTAACTGTTGAGTACAGATGGGAATAGAGAGCTATTCAGAGACTGCTCTATGGTTTCTAGCTTGTAAGAATAGACAGACGATGAGCTAGGGAATGCAATAAGGACCTGTAATACATTTGAACACTTCAAGTTTTCAATATCTATAGGATATTAACCTAGCGATATTAAGGAAATAGCTAGAAAAAATAATAATTAACATTTATGGCTTATTAATTATACGTCAGGCACTGTGCTAAATGCATTAGATGTATCAACTCACTTGATACTCAAAACAGTAGGATCTATGAAGTAGATTCTATTTTTACAACCATTTTTAAGGACAGGAAAGCTGAGGCTCAATGACCCAAGGTCACTAGGGCAGAGGAGGCTAGTTGCTTAGCAAATATCCACTCTTCCCTTAGTCCTTGGTTAACAGAACCCTTCTTTTTTAGCTGGCCATGGTAAAGATAACATTTCCCACCTCCCTCACATCTAGGGCATGCTCTCTAAGTAGAAGGGCTGGGTGGGTTGGAAAAGAAACTGGTTCTGCCTGGAGGACTTTTCATTGTCTTTCCTGCTGCCTAAGAGGCAGCTGCTCTACCTAAGCCCCCAGCAGTCATCCTGGATTAGAAGGCACCAACTGGGGATTGTGAAGCAGAAAGAAGGAGGCTGAATTCCTGAAGATCGGGTGGAGGCTCTGAATTGCGCACCTCCAGACTTCTTTCAGGTGACAAAATCAACTAGTGTTTAAACCATCATTTTGGGGGGTCTCTTTTAGAGCCAAAAGGAATTCCTAAATGATATAGTCACACAGCGAGTAAGTAGCACAGGCAGGATTTAAAACTCAAGTCTTTCTGATTCCAAATCCTATGCTCGTAACAAAAGGGCTGGACTACTCAGGAGAGACTGAGGCTATAGGTGCAGATTGTCAATTACTGGTGTATGCACATCTTGACAGATCTCGTTACTTCCTCTAATACAAAAATAATGCAAACTATTCAGCATCATCATAGAAGGGAAGTATTATCATTAGATAAACAATCTGGGTGATAGAGAATTAACATATTACTGACTTTAGAGAACTAAAATAAATAACTCTAACATTCCTAAAATTATCAGGCATAATTTTATCTTCCTGTTGAGGTCTCATTTTGGAGTCCTGTAGAATATTTTTATTAAACAGAGCTACAAAAGAATTGGCAAGTTACTTATATACTGAGTAAATGGGAAATAATCTAGTGCCTTCTTTCCTAAATTTTAATTGGATAAAAATCCAGTTCTGTAAAGAAATGAAATACTAATGATTTTGCAATGAAGTATGTTTCCATATAAAAATAACTTACAATTTCTCCTGTCAAAAGCATTAATAATTTATAGGCTAAAATCAGTTATTATGATTGGATTTGGATTTCCTATGCAGTTAGGTGTTTATAGATATCTTCCCTGTATTACACACTGGTGAGTTTTAACTAAAGGTTAATAACCTTTTATTCCTACAAGAAGAATTGCAAAATTAGTATTTACACCTTCACTTTTATGTCGTCAATGCCTGGGTGTGCTGGAGTTGGTGGGAATTCAGAAAAGAAACGCTTCATTTAATTAATTAGAAAAGGTCTCCTAGAAGAATATCTGGAAGGATGATGTAGTTTCAGGTTTTGCGGTGACAACACCCTTAAAAAGCAAAGGAAATCCTTTCTTTATAAATTTTTTTTTTAATTCAATATAAAACGTGGGTTTTCCCAAAGAGAAATTATATCCTCTTTGTTAAAATATTATTTTTGAAGTTCATGATTTAACTGGAATTCCAGTCTCTGTAGCAGAGAGACAAGACAAATGGTTTCTTCTATCTAAAGCAATGATAGCTATATTTTTAAATATCCACATAGTTCATACTTTTAACAACATTATAGCCAGGAAGTGAATGTATTTCATTTTGATGATTTCATATATTGCATTAATGAGAAAAACCGAGGCATATTATCTGAGGATCTAAAATATTGTGTAATTACAAGTTTTATGCCAGCTTTCAAGTAATTCCGTTTTTCAAAGACAGTAAAGGGAGAAGAATCTGAGCTAGACAGATATTCTCTCTCTTAACAATAAGAGTAAGTAATTCAACTTAACAGTTCGGTTCTCTCCCTGAAGAGCTGCGTGATCAGTGAGAAGCACTGGATTAATTCCATATTTTCTCTGCTTATGTATGTTTTTAAACATCCTCTGGAGTAAATATGCTAGCGGTAAGCACATACTACTTGGGAAAAATGCGTGTTGTAGGACACTCTCTAGGCTCTCCTAGTGACTAAAAGCAAACATAATAAAACAACCTGCCATAAATTCAGTGCTTCCTCATTTACCTATTCTTGTCTGAACACTTTAAAACATGCAAATCATATTCCAGTGCATTCTTAATGTTTGACCCAGATTACACAAAAGAATACCAGGGTAATAAAAATCTTCCTATGCTTTACTCACAAATGTTGGAGAATAAAGATAGGCAGAAACTACTACAACCATATAATGTCATGGATTCCTCTTCCTAACACCCTAGTTCCAAGAGCTGCTACCTACCAGAACTTCCTACGGTAGCCAGGTCCTGCTGTAAATTGTCCTCTAAGATTTTCTGACTACATTAGTACCACTTGTTTGTCTTCCTAGTCATTTTGCAACAGTGGTGCAACACTCTAGGCAAAGCATGCCATAGGGTTAGAGCCCTGCTTGAGGGAACCAGAGGAACGCAATCATCACCCACAAATGCACCATCTGTTCTGCCTTACTGCTTAATTAAACTAAAACTGGTAGGTTCTTAATTCTCACAGCTCATAAAAATAAAGGTCACAACAGAGTATGAGCATCATGCATCACCCACATAACATACAGTTGCTAAAGTCTATTTTGTCAACCTATCACTCAGAAGAAAAAAGAAACACACCATCTAGCTGACGTCAAGGCATTGCGTGATTCTATCAGTCACGATCGCAGATCAATGACGGGACAGCTGAACTGTCAGCCTGAGTGAACAGAAGGTTCAATTCTTGGCCGTTGTCTTTACCTCTCTCCTAGAGCACTTGCCAAAAAAAATTCTTCCTCACATTATAAGACCACTCATAAATTTGTTTGTTGTATCATTCATTCGTTCATGCTTCAACCATTGATCAAAGGCTTATTTATGCACGGCATTCGGTTTGGTACCTTAGAAGATACAAAGATGAATCAGATGCATACTCTCAGCATGCACAGCTGCTAATGATATATATACACGGGTATATGTGTGTGCATATATATAATAGCTTTATTGCAGTGCAATTCATAGAGCATACAACTTACTCAGTGCACAATTCAGTGGTTTTTAGTATATTCATTCATAGTATATTTTAGTATATTCACAGTGGTTTTTAGTATAATTTAGTATAATATATTCACACAGAGTTGTGCAACTATCACCCCTTATCCAATTTCAGAACATCATCTTCATTCCAAAAATAATTTTATACCCACAAGCAGCCACTCCTGTTATCGTCTCCCAGTCCCTAGCAGACCACTGACCTACTTTCTGTCTCTATAGATCTACCTATTCTGGACATTTCATGTAAATGGAATCACACAATATGTGGCCTTTGGGCTTTTTTCACTTAGCATAATGTTTTCAAGGTTCAAAACCATGGTACAGCATGTGTCAGAACCTCATTCTTTTCTGTTGCTCAATAATATTCCTGTGTGTGTCTGTGTTTGTGTGTGCGTGTGTGTCTGTGTGTATACATTCTGTTTATTCATTCATCAGCTGTTGGACATTTGCGTTCTTTCCATTTTTTGGTTATCATGAATAATGCTGCTATAAACATTGCTGTACATGTTTTTGTGTGGACATATGTTTTAATTCTCTAGGGTATGCAGTTAGGAGTGCAATTGGTGGGTCATATGGTAACTCTATGTTTAACTTTTTGAGGGACTGCCAAGCTGTTTTCCAAATTAGCTGCACTATTTTACATTACCACTGGCAATGTATGAAGATTCCAATTTCCCACATCCTTGTCAACACTTATTATTGTCTATCTTTTTTTAGTTTAGTCATCCTTGTGGATGTGAAGTGGTATCTCATTTTGGTTTTGATTTGCATTTCTCTAGTGACTAATAATGTTGAGCTTATGTGCTTATTGGCCAATTATATATCTTCTTTGGAGAGATGTGTTATATATTTTGAGCAACTTTTAATCAACCACTCGGTAGAAATATATGAAGCATTATATTTGTGATCTCCCAGCACCAATGTGTGACATTTTCCATCAAAACTCTAATATATCTTTTCACCCTAAAGTTCCTTTTGATGTTTAAATGCACACACTAATATATATGTCCAAATACAAAGAAGTCTTGAAACTCTATGGCATAATTTAAAGGGTGGTGGGTGAGAATAGGTGGGTGAAATTTTACTCGACTAGTTCGTTCTTTCTAGCCAATAGCCCATTTTCCAAGTCTACTAGAAGTCAACTAATAAGAATTTCTGAAGAAGATATGTAACTTGGAAGTAGATGAATTATAGGAAATTCAAGAGGAGGAAATGATGGTGAGAAGAATGAAGGACAAATTCAGCTTCACAACAAGCAAATTCAAGAAATGTTAGAGAGATAACACAACCTCAGGAGAGCTTGACTGATTTAGACAGTAGTAGAGAGATTTTGTAGATAACTAAGAGTTATTTCCTAGGAAAGTGGATGAATCATGGTGTCACTAGCTCAGAAGAAGAGCAAGGATGGGGATGGGAAGGAGGGGAGCAAAACAAAATGCAGACCCACTGAAGGAGGACTAGTGGATTTTGTTGCTCTTTTAAGGGAAGAGATTTGAAAAAGGAAAAAACAATGGGATTAATCCAATCTGGGCCACAATGGATTTGGTCTGGGATATGTGCGTTGTTGTTCCAGGGCAGGAGACGGGAAGACCATGCAAAGAACCCAAGCAGGATGGCACTCAGGAGAGGGTGTGGGTTAGAGATGCTTGTGGGAAACAAAAGAGCTGCAGTCTGTTCACACAACAGAGAAAAAAGCCTGACATTATTCTTAACTCCTTTCAAGCCAAATCATCCTAGTTGGAAACAATGGGGAACTTAATTCAGTGATATAGTTATGAGATACGATGAATGAAACTAATTGATCCTCCTTACTGCGCCCGTAAAAGTAATCACGTGTCTCCCTTTAGACTTCTCTGAACTGAATCACGCACCTTCAACTTTCTTCGCTGTGCAGGTTTTTAAAACTTCGTAACATTTCTCTCCACATAAGACAAATAAAAACAAAACAAATAAACGACAGCAACAATAAGCATGATGATTTGGATGCTACGTTCTCTACAAGAAACAAAAGAAGGCAAAACTGTAAAGGAGTCAGCAGTACCTTTACCAGCGATATATTCCAGGCCCCCAATCGATAACTCTGTTCTCTCTTGTTGGTATGCCCGTGGAAAAGGTGCACGACAGCAGAAACAGACAGAGACCTTAAAAAGCAATTAAGGGTGAGGAATCTCCTGCCAAACCGCTAGTACAGATGTAACCTTTTTTTTCACAGAGCTTAGCTTCATTCCATGGACAAGAAACAGCTTGATAAATACTACATGATGAAAAAGTGATCAAATTTATAAAAACTAAAGATGAGGAATGACCAATGGGAGAACCCCAGGTGCTACGGAGAGTGGCTGCACGGATTTCTGTACTTCCTGCTCCCGGTAGGTGGCGCCAAACTCCTTGAAGAGGAAACAGAAAGCCAAGTTAAAGGGCTCGTGTGTGTCTAGATTGAAGGGCTCAAGAATTTGCTTGTGAGTTGGCAATTTTTCTTTCAAGGCAGCTTTTCTTCACTGGTATTGGCAAGCTTTACATTTCAGAAGTGATTCACCTACGTCAGGTTATTTATGCGCTTCTTTTTTCCCCTCTAAGTGCCCAGCTTCGCGTTAACAGTATGACCACCTTCATTGCACAACTCAACTGTATCCATCACATAAATGGAATGGAAGGTTCATGACAGCACCTATTAAAAGCATTTTCAAAGGGAAAATAGCATTTTAAAGCCATTTGGATCCCGGAAGTTAAAATCTCTAGGAAGAAATGTTACAAAACTGCTATTGACAACCATCAACCAAAATGAAACCCTGTTTCTGGTCCCCACAATAGCCACAGGGAAGCAACAGTAAGTGGGATTACCTTCTCAGGGGGCTCTGACACCCACATATGCTCCCAATCTTTCAGGCCTTGAGGTGGAAGAGTGTCAGAAACACGCCTCAGACATGCATCTCCTGGTAGCCCTGCTCTGAAGGCAGCCATGGGTCAGATCTCAGTGCATCCTCAACAAGGGTCCTCTCCCCCAGAGAAGCAGTGGTGAGGAGCTGAGGTAGGGCTGGGATGGAAGGGTTGGTCAAGCTGGGATAAAAGGAGGATGAAGAGAAGGGTGTGTCTCTGCGGGCAAACGCAGGCAGGCGAGAGTTAGCTATCTTGTCCCAGGTTTTCACTATCCTCCTCTAGATCCAATGTTTATAACAAACAAACATTCCCTGCCAACCTCCTAAAATTTTTAAACAACAGCAGCCAAGACTGACTTCCATTCGGCACAATTACATAAGACCAAGCAGTGCACTGCTCTCATTTTTGGAGCTTTGTTTTAAGCTCCCTCATTAATCTTTCAGTCTTTTCCCATCTCTGCCTGACTATAACCGCCCTGAATTTATCCAAGCCTGCAGCATGCCAGGCTCACTGGTGTCTAAATCACCAGGAGCTGAATACACATGCTACTCGTGGGAGTCTACACTTCCATCAGAAAGAACCAATCACAGCTCAGGAGACGTAAACCTCTTTTTAATTGTATTCTATGATACTAACGGGCATTCATTACACACGGACCTTAAAACAAGATTTGCTCTTGGCTGCTCATAATTGTATTTCTACAGCAGTTTAAACTGTTGGCACCTGCAACTGCTAGCAGGCCTAAGCTAAGAATTTCTATTATCCCAGTTTCAAGGGTTACATTTAAAATAAAACTCAGAGGGGCAAAACACTACATACACACATATTTACACAAATTAAATACTATGCAAAAAGTCAATACCTTCTGCACACAAAACTACATTAAACTCAATTAGCCCTAAGCAAAAACTATAGGAAGCAGGTTTTTCTGTGAACCAACGGAGTAGCTGCTCTGTATAATAAAGAATATAAAAGCAGCGAGATTACAGGGTTCTGCAGAATTGTCAATAAATGCTTTTCAAAAATCATTACCAAGACTGATTTCTAAATTAATTAACGTAAATGAAATTAACATAAAACAGTCCAAGCCAAGGAATTTATACACAAGTAACCTCTGACTTCTGGGTTCTAAGAAAGAAGGGCTCTTTAAGCATGTATCTGTTGTCCAAGGTTTTTCCAGGCTATTCCCAACTATAAGGCACAAAACAGTCACCAAACTAAAGTACAGTGTCTTTCTGGTTATGGTTTCCTACTTGATTATGACCAAAATTAAATTATACAAATATTTCACTAAATATCTTCTCAAACCTTATAAATATTAATATGACCTCAATCTCCTATGTGCCCAGCATTTAAAAATCCATTTAAAAATCTTGGAAACTAATTTAAGATTTCCATCTAGAATACAAATTAGCACGTCCTCTTCCTTGCTCTGTTTTGCTCCGCACCCATATCTGCACGTTTAGTACTGAATGTCAATCGGTAGCACTTAAAGATGATGAATATTAAAAGCATGCTTCTGCCTGCTAACATATTAGAGGCTGGCAACCACTGAATTTGTCATAAGCTACATTTTCGGTAAACAAACTACTGCCTTTAAAGCACCAAGGCATTCCGTACATTCCCAAATTGTGAAAAAGGTACACAGAGGGTGAAATTTTACTGTTAAATACATCAGCTGAGAGGACTGCACGAAATTTAAATCTTTTTAAAAACTTACCACCTCACAGTAACACTTGGCTGTACTTTCTAAAATATTTCCCTGAGGACTACATTTGAACAATGCCAGCTGCTATGAACTGAACAGTCATTATGTGCCAGGCACTGAGCATTTTACATATATACATACATGCATGCTTTTGAAATATACATGCTATCTTATCTACATGCCATCTTCACATACATGCTACCTTATTTGCATACATGCATGCTACCTTTACATACACAACACAATATGAAACTTCCTACTCTATAAGGTAAGCTATTGTTTTCCTTGGGGAGGTTAGATGACTTACTTGAGGTCATGAGCAAAGGAAAGGTAGAACCAGAATTCCAACCCAGGTTTATCTCTCCAATCCCCTATACATTACTATGCAGCCAATTTTCTGTCATATAAAACCTCCTGGGGACTTCCCTGGTGGCGCAGTGGTTAAGAATCCGCCTGCCAATGCAGGGGACACGGGTTCGGGCCCTGGTCCAGGAAGATCCCACGTGCTGTGGAGCAGCTAAGCCCATGCGCCACAACTACTGAGCCTGTGCTCTAGAGCCTGCGAGCCACAACTACTGAGCCTGCGTGCCACAACTATTGAAGCCCACACGCCTAGAGCCCGTGCTCCGCAACAAGAGAAGCCACCACAATGAGAAGCCCGTGCACCACAAGGAAGAGCAGCCCCCACTTGCCACAACTAGAGAAAGCCCGCACCCAGCAACGAAGACCCAACATGGCCCAAAATAAATAAATAAATAAATTTATTAAAAAAAAAAAACCCACCTCCTGAAGGGCTGACATTTGCTGGATACTGCTTACTCTGTTGGGTCCAGAGCTTAATACCTATTTATTTTACATTTGCATTAAGAAAACCTTCTCGTATACAAATATTATTTCTGCAAGGATTCATTCATCCAGAAGACTGAACAAAAGTGCACCTTTGATGGGACTATAGAAAAGATTATTATTACTATTATTTTTTACTTAATTAAAAATGGCTTATTGGGATCACCTCTTTAGTACATGGAAGAGCAGCTGGTTTACTCTGTCAAATCTCTGTACAATACACCTGTTCTTACCCAACTCTGTGCCATATGATCCAGCAATCCCACTCCTGGGCATATACCCAGATAAAACTATTATTCAAAAAGATACATGCACCCCTCTGTTCACAGCAGCACTATTTATAATAGCCAAGACATGGAAACAACCTAAATGTCCATCAACAGATGAATGGATAAACAAGATATGGTACATATATACAATGGAATATTACTCAGCCATCAAAAAGAATGAAATAATGCCATTTGCAGCAACATGCATGGACCTAGAGATTATCATACTAAGTGAAGTCAGTCAGACAGAGAGACAAATATCATATGATATTGCTTATATGTTGAATCAAAATTTGACACAAATGAACTTATCTACGAAACAGACTCACAAAGAGAACACACTTGTGGTTGCCAATGGGGAGGGCGGGTGGGGGAGAGTTGGATTGGGAGTTTGGGATTAGCAGATGCAAACTATTACAGAGAAGATGGATAAACAACAAGGTCCTACTGTATAGCACAGGGAACTAGATTCAATATCCTGTGATAAACCACAAGGGGAAAGGACATGAAAAAGAATGTATATATATGTATAACTGAATCACTTGTACAGCAGAAATTAACACAACACTGTAAATCAACTATACTTCAATAAAATTTAAAAAAAAACAACTCTGTCAAATCTCTGCAAAATATACCTGTTCAATGTACCAACAATATACCCAACTGCCTAGCCTGGAAGGTGGAAGTGATTGGGATTGGGCTCTGTAGCTGGAGTTGAAAATACAGTGCTACTTCCTACCGGTATTGCGACCAAGCCTCAACAGCCTCATTTGACAATGAAGTCGATAGTACCTAGCTCATAGATTACTGAGGAGGTTAAATGAAATGATGCATACAGGGTAGACATAGTGAGTACTCAATAAATGTTAGCTGTTGGCTTTCTTTGGGGTGTCAGATTTTATCAAAACATCTTTACTACTTCCCTTGGATGCTATATGGTTCTTTAATTTGTCTATTAAGAACTGTCTTACACTCAATAAGTATTTTTTCTACTCAATTTTATGCTATCAGCTCTACAGCTCTCCAAATCATTCTAAATTATTCTTCTGTTTCCCTGGGCTTAGAGAGATTCAAATTCTTTTTCTAAATTATAGACTAAGATCTTCTTTTTGAACCTGATTTTTCTAGCTGCTTAATCACTTCTGTTGACCTCTGATTTTCTACCAGATTGGCCAAATCTTTCTGATATGACGACATCCAGAACAATCTGAATTAACCTTTTGAGAGCCTAAAAATCAGGACTTATTTGAATTCTGATTTCCGCCTCCCCCAGCACTTAGAAACATGTTCCTTACTGCATGCTAATCTCCACCTTTCCTCCATGTCTTACCTCAGGACAGACGTTTCATCACATTTCAGAGTAAAAACTTTTTTCTCTCATAATGAGGGAGAAACAGTGCCATTACTTACAAAGTTGTTGTTTGTAGATGAAATTACATTTTCCAAATATATAGTGTTAGTTAGTTAATTTATATATGTCTTCATTCATTTCTTCAACAAATATTTCTTTGTGCCTACTATGTGCCATAGTGGGTGGATAATACGCTTGTGCAATGAAAAGATGAAAGCTTAGGCGCTAAATTCTGTTGTCTGCCTAGATCACACAGGTTGTTTGAAAAGAGCAGTTAAAACTTTTAAGAGTCAAATTAATTATACATATATTGTTTAGAAGTATATACGTATATTATATTTATATTTCCAAATTCAATCGCTCTTTGAAATGAGATATAAAAGTGAGTCTGCAAATGAAAAAAGGAAAGGCATATGAAACTATTCTGTTTTTCTATAGCTAGATGGGATTATGGAGTTTGATTCTGTTTTCTGTATTGAGTTTTATAGGCATCCTGTTTCTTCACTTAGTTATAAAACCTTTTAATAAATCTTAAAACACTATGTATCTACTCTCAACGTTAACCCGAAAAGATCACATTAGTCTTCTTTTAATGAAAGACTCATAATTTAGCACTTTTATTTCCCTTACACTACCTACCAGTTTTCCAGTTAAGAAAGTCATCAGAATATTGTTCAGTGTTGATTTGGAATTAGAAACTCCACCTGGAATGTGGTATCAGTACCTAAGGTTGAGTCTCTTTTATATCTGAAAAATGTCCCTCCAATAATTATCACAGTTGATGCATTAGTTTTGCACTGCCTTCCTCAATACGCTCTCTCATTTCTAGGTGGCGCTGTATCTTTCTAGGCTTCTCCGCTGCATTCTGGGCATTTTCCTGAACTTTATTCTCTATCACTGGCTGAGTTTTCTAAGTCTCCTTCTAATATTTACAACGAAGATTTACTTTACCTATTATAGTTTTCATTTCATTATACCTTTCTAAAATTCTCATTTACGTAATGCAACCTCTTTGTGTATCTCACTGAATTTACAAAGTAGAGCTTTTCGGACAGTTTCTTGTTTCATAAAGCAGATCTGTTTCAGAGAGATTTTACTGCAGGTTCCTACAACTCCTTTGCTTTAGAGCTGTTGTTTTTTGCTTTAATTATTCATCTATAATATTTGCCTTGCTTCCTTTTTTACATCCTTGAGCTTGGTTTGTTGACCTTGGTCTTCAATGCTTACCCTACATGAGGACCGCTTTAAAGCCCTTACCAATAACTGAGTTTCATTAATGAATTTGACAGTCTCTTCAATGATCACAACTAGGAACTGAGCAAGGCGCTGGGGATTCAATAAGAAGGAATCCACCACCCCTCCAACTTCCCTTCCCAGCCCTTATGGAGCTTACCAACCCAGGAGACAAACAAAACATACACTGTGATGAAGGGGTGGGGCGACAAAGGATGACTGGTGGTAGGTGTGGCAGGTGCAAATGCTGGAGTACCAAGGGTCACAGACCAAGCCAGAAGCTGGGGGGGGGGGGAGGGGAGGGGGGGAGGTAGAGTCTATTTGGAATGAGATCAGTCTCCACTCCCTTCCCTGAACCCTACAAAAAAGCTAAGCCAGAGAAGGAGCAGGTAGCACAATTTACCAAATCAGCTAAAGCAATGAGCAGCGCTGGAGACGAACAAAAGGGAAAACAGGTCAGTACAAGGAGAGAGAGAGCAGGATTCCAGAACCAGAGGCAGTAAAGGGCTGGTGGGGGGGATGCAGGGGCAGAGGGGGTCAGGTCAGAATGGGGGTAGCTGAAGAAGGGGCACCTCTTCATCTGGTTTCAACCGCAAGGAAGAATAAAAATTCCTTCCAGAAACTAGAATGGGCTCAATGCCTGATACTCATCGCGGTGACTTCTGGGGATTTGTTTCCTCTTCAGACAATTTCATGGGTCTTTTAAAGGAAATAAGGAAGACATTGTTCACAGCACTTCCACTCAGTTTGCTACATTCTTGGAAGTCAGTGGTTCAATCTCAAAGGAAACTTCTTGCTAACAGTACATTCAGTTATTGATGCACTAAAAACAATGAGTGTTGCGGGACAGACTTCCTAGCCTATCCAGCTAAACAAAAGAGACCCCCGAGACACACATTTCCATCCCGAGAGCCCTGCAGGCGCATCTGTGAAACTTGCCATCATAAGACTCCTTTAATTTTAAGTTAAATTAAGGGCCCCAAAAGTAAGCACATTGTTCAGGTTATCCCAACTAATGTCCTAAATTTACAATTTCAATGATTCTCCATCCAGCTGATGACTCCTACTATAATAAAGATTTCATGAACCATGGAACCAACTGACAAAAACAAAATAAATAAATATCGTTCACAGTTTAGAAGTAAGAAAAAGCACCTGCACAGTCCCATTCCTAATTGGAAAAGGGTAAATATCTGGGGGAGATTTTTTAATCAAATCTATACCTGTAAATGAAAACCATGGGGGTACAAAGGCTGATTTTCTAACAAAAACATACAAAGTTAAGATCCCAAATTTCTGAGCTATCAGTTGACACATACAAAATATTTAAACATACACACACACAATGATCAAACAAAACTAAAATGAAATACGGATCTATTTTTCTTCAACACAGTTCTATCATTCCCTTCTCCCTTTGTGTGTGTGTGTGTGTGTGTGTGTGTGTGTGTGTGGGCATGTGTGTGTGCATGTGTGTGTTGCAGGAAGGGGGGGTGTTGATAGATTTCTTTATTCACCATACATTTATCGATCCAGTTGCCCCAGTTTTTGTGAGGTTTTCTAACAATGCCCCACTGCCAGAAAGTTGGAGGGGGAAAAACAAACAAAGTAAACAGATGACAGGGAAGGAACTTGGACTGGAAATTATCAAAGCACACTGTGTGAGGAAATCTACAGGCCAGCACAATCATTACTCAACCATCTGATTATTTCTGAGCTGGGCACAGAAGGAGGATATCTGAAGGGAGTAACCAACCTGCTCTTGCCCCCTCCTCCCCTCCCCCACTGAAAAACAAGGACAGAAGAAAGGATGCGAACAAGGGAAGGGAAGGAGGAGGAGAAAAAACAGCAAGCTCAGAAGCAAAAGAGGGATGGGCAGATAGAAGTGAGAAGGCTCTTTCAAAGAGGAGCCTAATGGAGTTTGAAATATTGAAAGTGGAGCAGGTCTATTAGGTGTGGCGTGTGTGTGCACAGCTGAAGTGGACTGAAGATGAAGGTCACTTCAGTTGAAGGAGAAGAACTATGAGATGTGGGTAGTAGCAGGGTCTTCGAAAGGAATGCTACACATACTTAGTGAGGATCCTGACTTAAAAATCACTGGGGAAACTGAGACGGTCTCGAAGTAGCTGTGGCTCCAGAATTGTTATTGGGGAGGTGAGGTGGGGTAGGGGGAGTGGGGAGGTATTTAAAGTTGGATGGGTATGATATTTACATATACTTGACACAGTGTCTATTTCCATATCTAAGAATGGGTAAGATTAAAGAGATCATAAAGAGTCCCCTCAACCATCTTTGGCTTGATGCCTCCACTGACTTGAAGGTAGATTACAGGGATATCTGATTTACGGAATGATGGAGTAATCTGATAGTAAATAAAGAGTCAAGAAATATCTCTAATTCCTACTACTCTACTCTGGAATAGAGGGAAAAAATGAAGTGACGTTCCTCTTGGATTTCCCTAGGGCTTCCCTGAAATATCACTGGCTGATATTTTCTCACAGTTCCATCCCTGGCACTCTTCTCTGTTTTGCCTACACACTCTAAGCAATGTCAAGCTCATCTCACCGGTTCCAGCCCAGCACTCTAAATTGATCGCTCGTCTTTCTCGCTGGCGGTCTCATCAGTTCTTCAAATCAACATGGTTAAAATTAAGTTTATAATATTCCTGCCCCCCACCCACCCTGCTTCTATTCACTTCATCAACTGAGAAAGTCATCTTCAAAAACGTTTGCCCCCCATTCCCCTCTCCCTCCCTCCAAAACCAATTGGTAAACAGTTCCCAAGGATTTCAATGATTTTGCAAATCCATCATCTATTTTCAAATCTGACTACTACACACTTAGGGTCAACTATCTTTTCTCACCTGATCTCACCTCATCTTCCAAATGGCCTCCTAACTAGCTTCTCACTCTTCAGAAACATCCTCTACACTATCACCAGGGCATTCTCTCTAAACAATGATCTGATCAGATCACTTGCACGCTTAAAACTTTCAATGGCTCCTTGTGCCTATAGGATGAAACTCAAAACTACCCGAGCTCCCAGTCACGTTCTTCTTTAAGGAGAGAGAGAGAGAGAAAGAGAGAGCAAATTCCTGCCACATCTCCCTCAGAACTGTTGGGAGGATCAAATAAAAATGTTGGGAGGATCAAATAAAAATGTATGTAGATGCACTTTCAAAGCTCTAAAGGATTATCCAGTGGTTCTTAGCCTTTATGGGGTCACAGTCCCTTGGACGAGTCTGATATAAGCTCTGGAGTTTTCTCAAAAACACACACGTCAGCATCTACCTGCAGGTACACCTCAGCATCCAGTTTCAGGGCATCTGTGGATGCTGAAAGACCATCCAGATTAAGACCTTACTTAGGTATTTATTATTTTCACGTTGGTACACAGAATTAGAGCCAGCAGCATCTAGATGGCATTTCCAGCCTCGTAAACAAGCAAGTGGCTCTCCTGTGGGCAGTCTGATTATTCATGCAGATGTCTAAAATATTCATCAGCAGGGTCAATGGGTGCACAGTGAATATAGGCGGAAAATTAGTACAGTAGTTAGAGGGTAGGGCTCACAGTCATTTCATTGGAGCGCAGCTGTCCCTACACACGCAACTGTTTGAAAAGAACAGGTTATTTTGAAAACAATCAGCTGAATTGAGTCAAAAAAACTAGCCAGTGGGCCTTCATCTAACTGAATGAAAATGAAGTAAGGTTCCTTCCTTCTCACACAGCCCATCGATGCAAAAATAGGCACACTGAATCTACAGCATAAATGTGTATTATTCATGAAGGCTGTTTCTTGCAGCTGTATCTTCCACGATCTGGCTTTGGCTCTATTTGTCCATATGTCCTGCAACACGTTTGTACATATTTACACCGTATATTTTAGTTCTCAGAAGCTAAAAGGCAAGGAACAATGCTTAACTCTGCACGTCTGTACAGGACCCATCACCCGGGACTGCCGGGCTGTATCCAACGGCAGCAGACCCAAATTCCGTACCAAGCGTGGGCCTAAAATCCTCATCATAAAAAATTGATCCATCCGCCTTCAGAAGAATGTGATCATCAAAGTTTGTGCTACTGACCAATGACTAAATCTTCAGTCAATCACAGATGATGATGCTATGCCATCAAAGTGAAATACCACGAAAGACATTGATCAGTATATATCACACAGTAGATACACGTTCCATAGCCTATATATCACACAGTAGATACACGTTCCATAGCCTATATATCAAACAGTAGATACACGTTCCATAGCCTATATATCAAACAGTAGATACACGTTCCATAGCCTATATATCACACAGTAGATACACGTTCCACAGCCTATATATCACACAGTAGATACACGTTCCACAGCCTATATATCAAACAGTAGATACACGTTCCACAGCCTATATATCAAACAGTAGATACACGTTCCATAGCCTATATATCAAACAGTAGATACACGTTCCATAGCCTATATATCAAACAGTAGATACACGTTCCATAGCCTATATATCAAACAGTAGATACACGTTCCATAGCCTATACATCAAACAGTAGAAACACATTCCATAGCATACAATACCACATATGAGGGGGCTCTATGTAGTATGAAATATACATATTGAGTACAAAAACTAAATGTGTTCTTATTATAAGATTGGCCTAAAACCAATGTTAGCCTTCAAAAATAACCATTTAATGAACCGTTGTTTGCCTTCTGAAAATTAATATTTTTGGCACATATATCTCAGACATATTCCCTGGAAATATGAACTTATGTCTTTTTTCTCTTGATAAATTTCCAAGAAGCAGTCATTCGAAATCATTAAAGGGCCTTACAGATGACTGCTTCAAAAATGCCTGCATTTTCCTGTTTTGTCACGAGATGGCGATATCATGCATTAGTAAACCATAAAAACCATTAAGTATTAATTTATCTCTCTAGAAGTGCGGTTCTCAAACTTGAGGATGTCAGGACCCTTTAAAACTCTTCAAAATTATTGAGGACCTCAGAGAGCTTCTGCTTATGTAGGTTATATCTATCGATTTTTACCTTATTAGTAGCTTAAATTGAAAAAAGTTTACATATTTCTATTAATGCACTTAAAATACTAATAAATGCATTACTTATTAACACAAGTAATATATTTTTTGTGAAATAACTACATTGTCCAAAGCAAAAAGAGTAGTGAGAGATTTTTACAAATCTCTTTAATGTATGCCTAGCTTAAACGAAGAGACCTGGATTCTTCTAACTGTTTCTTCATTCAATCTGCTGTGATATGTTGCTTTGATTGAGGTAAATGAAGAAAGCTCAGCCTCAGGCAGATATGTACTTGAAAACAGAAAATCTTTTAACAGTCTTTTCAGATAATTATGAATATCCTTCTTCGATACTATACCAAAACTCAACAAGTGGTAGTTTCTTAATGCTAAGTTAGAATGCGGAATCAGAAACCGTATTAAAGAACTTTCCGACTCTACTACATAGAATCCATTGGTCTATCTTGCATTTTGAATGTATCTTTTACCCAGGCCTGATTTTTTTTTTTGTAACAACATGCATTGGTCATTTGGAAAATATTAGTTCACTAAGTTATGCAGATCTTCCAAATGTTGACACATTTCATTATTTTTTTTAAAAAAACACATTCATTTATCACCACCAAGCTCATCAGAAAAGTCTTTAAGTATGTGGAAGCTGTCAAGTTCTCAGTGAGATTCAAGTTTTCTAAAATTCCTGTTTTCATTCAAAAGCTTGAATTGTATCACTAACAACAAACACTGTCCGCTGTTTCCCTCAAAAGGACAGGCTCACTTTACTTTCAAGAAAATACCCAAGTCTGCATACCCATAGTTTAATCGTTCTTTCGAGTAAAATGGCGTTCCATGAAACATTCAGCTAGCTCAGCTTGTAAGCCAGTCTCACGAGTACTCTTCCTTAAGACAATCATCATACTGGTATGAAGCAGAAGCACTTCATGTGCACCTCCCCTTTCATCACACAGACTATTAAAAAGATGTGTACTCAAGGCCAAGATATGATAAGATTAATAAGTCCTACTGCTTCATCAGGACATTCTTTTTTACTGAGAGTGTGCGGGGGTGAAGAATATAATGATTTCTAGGACAGTTTGGTGCCACTGACTTGATTCAGGTTAAGGTGCCAGCAGTTTTACCCACCACTGCTTTTGTGCCATTAGTGCAAACGTCAAGATATCGAAAAGACAAATGACATCTTAGTATTATAAGAATATTTTTGATCTTATGGATCCCCTGAAAGGATCTCAGAGATCCCCAGGGATCCCTGGACCACACTTTGAGAACCACACTTGAGTTTATAAAAGATATAATACATATATTCAATGTATATATAATGTATATTCAAATATATTATTTTATTCAATCCTAAATACTTTGTGAAATATGTAGGTTAAGTATCCTATCCCCATTTTGTAGAAGGTGAGGCTCAAGATTATGAAAGTATTTATGCAAGATCACAAAAGCTAGAACATGGCACAGAGGGAATTTAACTTAGGGTCTTGTTCAGTCTGTACTCTTTTCACTTTTATTACACCGCACAGAAAACTAAAATGGACTTATGACAGCATTTAAAAATAAACTGAGGGCTTCCCTGGTGGAGCAGTGGTTGAGAATCCACCTGCCAATGCAGGGGACACGGGTTCGAGCCCTGGTCCGGGAAGATCCCACATGCCACGGAGCAACTGGGCCCGTGCGCCACAACTACTGAGCCTGTGCTCTGGAGCCCGTGAGCTGCAACTGCTGAGCCCGTGTGCCACAACTACTGAAGGCCGCACACCTAGAGCCCGTGCTCCACAACAAGAGAAGCCACCACAATGAGAAGCCCATGCGCCGCAACGAAGACCCAATGCAGCCAAAAAAATAAATAAATTAAATAAATTTTTTAAAAATAATTAAAAAATAAATAAACTGAGTGACAAATTTGGGGGGAAATGAGAAGTAGGGATTCATAGTACAGAAAAACCTCTATTCCTAAAACAGTTGGTAAAGGGAAACCCTTATTTTATCCTTAACGCTTCCATATACCTGCTCTTTAGATGCCTATTCTTCTTAAAAATTTACAATATATTAATTGGGACCAAAACATGAATTCAGTAAAATACCAAATTTAAGTCCTTTCCTGATGTGTACATTCATAATTTAGTTCTTTTAAAAGCATTACTAGATCTCAGAGCCATAATTGGAAGCACTATCATTTCACAGTAGTAAGGCTAAAAATAAATGTACACCAGGAGTGTTGTTCCAACTTTTTCTTCAAGAAGTAGAACACTGAATAGTTAACACTTTACGTGGCATCTCAATATGGGAAAAAAAATAAATCGAAGTTATTCTCTCTGGTTGAAACATACTGTGTTGCTGTTATTAGTAGTCACCCTTAATTAAGTACTCACAATATGTTTGAATTTGTACAAGTTTTACATATATTATCCACCTCATTTAATCTTCACAACACATCAAAGTTGCCACCTTCTTATTAATATTACCACCATTTTACAGATGAGGCAATTGAGGTTCAGGGAATTAACTGTCTCCTAATACAAGTAGTTAGTAGCTGAGCTGAATTTAAAACCAGTCTGTCTAAGCTTGACTGACTCCAAAGATGAATCGATCAGTTCCTGCCTCTTTTCGTGGGTTCCCGGGCCGGCAGCTCTGATGGGCACCTGCAACTAGATCCCTGGTTTTCCCCAGTTAGTTAGCCTCCTATTGAGATGCAGTTGGTGGAGTCAAGGCTAAATACATGTATTAATTTGATGTGCTGTAGACATTGTCTCATAATCAACACAAATTTCATTCTTTCTGCATAACTGTATATCTTTCTACTTCACCAACTTGCTATTCAGTTATTCCTCAACATAAACTCTCTTTTCCAGTAAAACTAGGTGGCTCGTGATTTCTTTGATTACACCACAGTCTTCCTCTACCATTCAGCCTGTACCCCTCCATTCTGCCTATTGAAATCCTGCCTTTTATACTTCTGTGAAGTCTTCCCTAAGACAGGAGATGGGTGTTCTGTCTCCTTACCCTCTACCCCTTGGCTCTATATCTTTCTTAATGCTACTTAACTTTTCATATGCATTTGTTGTATCTTCTCAACTAAGTTGTAATTGTTTTTCTGCCCTCTTTGTATCCCCCACAACTTCTATCACAATACTATATATAAACTAGAGGCCCGCAAATGTTGTTGAATTAATACTCTATGGAGTTGTGATAAGGATTTATTAAAAATCCATTTCTTAAGGAATTTATATTAGATAAACGTGTTTTAAGAGGGTCACACTGGTGCTTCTAGTAATAAATCACCTCCACAGAAAAACAACTACCATTACTGAACTGAGAGTGAATTTGTAAGTCCTGCCTCCAAGAGATTAGTTGGGAATAACTTAAGCACAAAGCGGGTGACATAACTGATTGGCCCTGAGTGGACTGTAATTATCTTGGGATATAAAATACTAGTCTGGAAGCTTGGTTCTCCTGAAGTAGTGAATGACTGAACTGGGAGAAAGCTCACACTTCTATATAAATACTAGAGGAAGAAGGAGGAAAACAACATCACCATCATCATCACCATGCGAGCTGACACATGTACAGTGTTACTAGCAGCTAGACACTGTTCTAAGCACCTGACGTGTTAACTCATTTAATACTCACAAAACCCTAAGAGTTTGTAACTGGATTTTATAGACGAGAAAATTAAGTCACATACGAAAAATAAGTAACTGCCTAAGGTTACACAGCTAGTAAGTAGTAGAGACGGGACGCAGTAAATTCACTTAAATGTTTGAAATACTTGCCCAACACTAAATTACCATTTGGAGAAAGATTTAAAGAACTGCTAATATCTAGGCACACACTAATGCACTCTCTCTCCATAACCTTGAAGTTACTGTCTTTTTGAAGAATATTAGAAATCCGTGAACCCAATATGCTTTCAAGTATCATGATCACTTAAGCCTTCTGAAGGCTGCTAGTGACCAACGGCAGATGTCTACACACAGGAGCCACGCTGTGCAGGATTCACTGTCTCTGCCTGCTGCCATAATTGGTCACAGCATCCCTCCTCTGGTCTTGCCATGGCTCAAGTCTCCTTAAATACTGGGCAATTACATCTCCCTCTGCTTTCTCTCCAAACATCCAGATTTCTCAATTTTTCCTGGCATAAAACTGTTAAGGAAGGGGAAGAAGACTGCAAGTGCTGTACATTTTATAAGACCCTGTACCTTCATGTTAAAGAGGCTTGTGCCATCTTTTTTACCGTTTAAAGTTGTTGTAATTTAAAAAGCAAACACATCTCATCATAGTTTCATGGAGCTTTGGTCACACCTGCTCCACAGGAAGCTGTCCTTACCTTTTGCCTCTTCACTAATTTTACTTAATTCAGAATTATTTTAATTTTTAAATTCTCCAATTATTCAATGATTTATGACCATACAAGCAGATATCTAATATCAGAATATAGGAAACGCAGAAGAGAGTATTAGCTCCAAAGTCAAATTACCAGTTGGGCAACTTTAGTTTTGGCCAAGTGTCTTAACCGTCAAATAAGAGAGCGAATTTCCTTCCAATCTACAACACAGAATAAGTGCATCAAAGCTTTTACCAGAGAGCTCAGGCACGAACCCTCTTCAATCTGCCATTTCATAAGCCCAACTGAGATTCATAATATTTTACATGAAAAGAGGTAGAGGAAAAATGTATTGATCTCTCTAGGTATTCTAAATTTTATCTGTATTTCCAATAAGATCACCAAACTACCTAGGATCACATTTAAAATCAGTTTATTTAACAAGGTCTGCTTCACTACCCCAATCAGGGCATCTGAGTTATAAGGATGAGATTCCAAATCATCCAGCATGCATGCTGAACACGGGCTGACTTCATACATGGTTATTCCCGAGTCTACTTTGATAGTGTCTTTCTCCCTCAATGACTGAAAAATTGTTTTGAGCATAGTGACTACTTAAGATTCCTATCTGACATACCTAAAATGTTTATTAAATAAAAAGAAAGATACAGCAACATGTAGGTTTATGGCTGAATTTTTGCTTTTATGGCATTTGGGTCACATCTACGATTATCTTAGTTGCATCTTTGGTCGTAAATGCAAGCTCCATTGTTCCTATGAGGAGATACAAAACCCTTTATGACAATCCCTTTTACGATGTGTCTTTCTAGGAACTCTCTGACAAACAGCTAGAATTGACTGTACTGAAAACAGAGTTTTTAATAATGAGGCTTACGCAGTGGCTAAAATGTACTAGAATTTTAGGGTGAAACTGCAGAAAGAAAAAAAGTCACATCATAATACATGTGGTATAATTGGATGCATTTCAAATTAAATTTCCCACAGTGTGAGATTCACAGAACAAAATAAACTTTCAATCCATGCAAGTGGAAGGAAATATGGGTAGAAAGTCCTAAAATGTAATACATTTCAAAAGTAACATTAAGAGGAGTTCCCGTGTGTACTTAAGAACTGGTGACATATCCTACTTGAAAAACATTAAGTTCATACTAGCTCAAACAGAAAATGTCCAAAGTTACCAGCTCTCAGACTGATGCAGAGGTCTGCATATTCTAAACTCCTTTTCTAGATTTATATCCTCCTAAGTCAGAGACATAATCAGTTTACTCATTCAACAGATAGTTCTTGAGTATTTTTCTGTGGCCAGGCACTAGGTATGTTTTAGTGAGCAAACAGGCTTATATTCTGATCAATTTAAGTAGCCTCCTGCTGGGCTATAACAAAGCAAAAATAAAGTAAGTAAACGATTGGTAATGACTACTAACTAGCTTTAATTAATAAGATTTGAAAGCCTTAAATAGGATATTTATTCCACCTGCAGAAAATTTAGACTTAAGTAGAATATAAAATAAACCACAAGATAACCTCTATATAAACAAAGCTCTCCACGGAGGAATGTGAGAACTAGAAAATTCTTTGTTTTGCAATTTCAGTTTGAGTAAGATAAGAAAGTTTACAAAGAAGCACTGTGTTTTGCTCAGTAGATAAAACATTAATCTAACTGTTGACCTAGAAATAACATATAAAATTATAAACCGGTCACATGAAAGCTTTAAGGAAACAAGCCTCTCACAGCACTGGTTATTAGTGGATTCAGTTAGACTGTGGATTTACCAGTGTGTGGCAGAGAATTATATGGGGATCCTTTTTTCACTGTTTGAACAGATATTAAGTAGCAGAACTTCTTCTTTACCTTCTGGAGTTCAAGTCTAACACATGCTGAAATGACTGTCAACTCTTATACATGTAACTTAAGTCTCACAGCAATGCAAAATTACCAATACAAACTTAGTGAATTGAGTTGCACCTTATTATACAAACTGGATCGGAATACAATTTACTTCTTGCTTGTCAACATAAATGCTTTAACGTCTAATCCAGTGCTTTAGGCTGAAATTTTATGAATTCATAAAAAAGTGCATACCCGATATATAAGATCCCCAGTTAGAGCCATCTACACAGCAAAAATAAATTATGCCAGCCATTTGTCATAACTGTCACTGAAAAATAAGTAACAACTGAAAAGGCTTTAACTTACCTTAAGAATTTTGACTACATTAAAATACCTCTACTTGCAAAAGCCTTGTCATCACACTATAACAAGAGATTAACTTTTCTTCAGAGAAATCAGATTAAAAAAAATCATAGAGAACCTAGAAAGTGAACTCCAATGTGAGGAATTAAAGAGTTGCATGTGTACTCTGGCCTGAATCAGACTTAAGTAACACATGACGTGGTAACCATATTTCTAAGAGAAATTAGGAAATCCAAAAACTGCCTGTGACAGAGGGAAGATAAAGAGAATCTAAATCTAGCTGGAGGAACAGTGAGTGGAGAAGATAAGCTCCTTACCAGTTTTTAAGTCTCCAAAGCCAATGGTTAGTATATGTGCTTAAACCCTAAGACCCCAATGATGGAAACAGCCATACGGCAGGACTTGCTCTGCCAAGAATAACCTTCCTGATCTCCATCTATCAAAAGACTATGCACCATTAATATCCAATTCTGTCATCTCTTTCGCGAAGCCTTTCTTGATTTCCCCCAGCCAAAGCTAATCTCTCCAACTGATGTTCTTCCATATAACTGTCTTCCTTTTCAGTGATGTGTTGCTGCTTTGTTTGTTGCTGTTAGTTTGCTGCTTTGTTCACATATTCCAAAATATATTTAAACCAGTCTTTGAATATTTAGGTCATTTCTAGTCATTTGCTCTGTTAAACAGGAAAAGACAGCTACACCGCCTAGGTTTAAATCCAAGGTTTACCATTTCTTGCCTGTGTGATCTCTGATCAGTGTCTTAACCATTGTGCCCCAGTTTCTTTATCTGTAGAATGGGGATGATAATCTGCTGACCTCAGAGGGTTCCTATGAGGGTTAAATGAGGATGGATGTGTAAAGTATTTAGGACAATCTTTGGTACTTGGCAAGCTCTATATAGTAAGAACATAGACTTTGGAGTCAGACCTTGTGGGTTCAAATTCTAGCTCCATCTTTTACTAGTTGTTTGACCTTGGACAATTACCTTAACTTCTCTGAGCTTATATAATAATATCTTTCTTATAGGCAGCTATGAGCATTCAGTGAGGTAATATAAAGTGCTTTCACAGTGCTTGACTTAAAATAAGGACACAGTACATGGTAATTGTTTTTATTATTACCATCATAATCATTATAGTTATGAATAATGCTGTAATGAACCTCCGTACACATAAACCTTTGTACGTCTTCGTGAATGTTTCCTTAGGGTAAATTCTTAGAAGTAGAACTGCTTTGCTCCTTTTGACTTTCTAAAATGACTTTAATAAACCTTTGTATATTTTTTAGAAAGGCCAACTTTTATTGTGCACGTAAGAGTGCAATTTACCAATCTAGGCATGGTAGGTTATTCAAGAATGAACATTTCCTTATTGTAATAACCTTATAATCTAATGTGAGGATTAAGAGATGAAACTAAATAACTGTGATAAAGTACGCAACATAACATTTTCCCTAGTTCTGTACAGTCTTGCCCTGCAGTGCAAGCCCCCTTTAAAATCTAATGTCTGAGCTTTGAGTATTATGCTAATTGTGGGTGAACAAATGCAGTACTGTTTCCAAACTGCTCAAATATATTCCGTATTTCTCCAAGTCACCTGCCTATTCAGCACTGTGAACAGCCCTCTCTAAAAAAAACAAAAAAAAACATAAAGGGCAAAAAGTTGTGGCTTGCCAGTATCTCCATTTCTCCAAATTATTCCGTCAGAATATGCACATCATTTATCCTTTATTCTTATACATAAAGTTCACTTCCATATCATATACAGTCTAGAAAAGATAGCATGGAATAACAGAAAAAGGATGTTGAAGGAGAATCTTAAGACCTGAGTCTCAGATCCAACCATACCACCTATTATCTTTGTGATGTTAGTCAAAATCTTAACCTCTCTGAGCCCTTGTTTTTTCTTCTATAGTAAGAGTTCAGATGGAGTTTCTTCTCAGCATCAATATTCTATATAATCTCAAGATAGCAGAGAAGAGACCTTTTGCTCAAGTCAACACTAAAATGTGCCAATTAATAAACAAGGTAGAGTTCAGATAAGAGTTTAAAATAAACAAAAAGGGACTTCCCTGGTGGCGCAGTGGTTAAGAATCCGCCTGCCAACGCAGGGGACATGGGTTCAATCCCTGGTCCGGGAAGATCCCACATGCCGTGGAGCAACTAAGCCCGTGTGCCACAACTACTGAGCCTGCGCTCTAGAGCCCACGAGCCACAACTACTGAAGCCCGCGTGCTCTAGGGTCCATGTGTCGCAACTAATGAGCCCGCGTGCTGCAACTACTGAAGCCTGCGTGCCTAGAGCCCGTGCTCCGCAACAAGAGAAGCCACCGCAATGAGAAGCCCGCGCACCGCAACAAAGAGTAGCTCCTGATCGCCACAGCTAGAGAAAGCCCACGCGCAGCAATGAAGACCCAATGCAGCCATAAATAAATAAATAAATAAATAAAAATAAAAATATAAACAAAAAACTTCAATGGAGTTTTAACAAAATTTATATGTTGTCCAGATAGAGCACTCTGAACACTTACCTACTTCCAAATGCTTATTACGCTACACCAGCATTAATTACAAGATTATTCTTGATCTCCCTGCAATACGACTCAAGATGTAAAAATGTCTGTATTCAGAGTTCAGCACCAATATGGACATAGCAACTCAAGCTGATCTCTACTAATCTGTCCTGAGCCTTCTCCTGCTCCCCGCCCCCAACCGAATCGCAAGAGCAAAATCAATTTCACATCTCTGCAAACCACCTCCAGTCTAATTCTCTGGCACAGATCTCAGTCCAAAACTTGAATATCATATCTCTATTTACTGGATGTTTCTCCTTTAATTGGCACTTTTCTAAATCAGGTCAGGCAGGCTTAAACATCAGTCACAATTTACTCCTCCAGCATCCTGATTCTCTCCTTCAGTTTGTCACTTATCCCCAGTACTTCTATTGGATTATGGATTACATTTACCAGGGACAACATATGCACAGAAGAGGTGCACCATCCCCTATTCTTTCACCCATGACAGACATCACTAACTGACCACAGAACTCCCTCGCTTGAGTCCAGACATAGCTTTACAATCCTCACTATCATAGCACTTCAGGGAGCCACAGCCATTGACTGGAGCTGAGATGTCAGATGAAGCCCAGCTCTCATCGCTGGTCTCCATCCTGGTAACCATGACTACTCCTGCCTCTCTTCTACAAACCATTTATCACATCACGACTGCACTACTGCAATAGCCCTCTAACCACTCTCTGATACGAGTCTCTCTCTAAGTCATCCTTACCTTGTCTCTCTCCAGCCTAGTCGTCCTCAATGGCTCCCCATTATCTATCCGTCTACAGGGAAAATAAAAACATGTTCACCTCTTCAGATGTTCAAGATCCTCTACAATTTGGTCCAAATCTTCCTCTCTGGCCTGTCTCTCATAATCCAACAACAGAGTTTTTCAAATATTTCTCAGTTTTTTAACTCTTTCATCCAACAAAATCTTGGGCCAAATCCCAATAAATTAAATTGACAAAACAGCACTGCCTGGGTTGAAACAGACCTAACGGTCCAGCGACAGCACGCGACTCAGGGGCCCTTTGGCTCCTCAGAAGGGGCTGAAGCTCTTCTGCAGAACCAACCGCCACCATGCTGGCCAGAGAACACGAGAATCCAAAGTAGACTCCTAACCAGCACTGGTTTATAAGCTCTTCTGAGACTACAAAACAAACCCAGGACAGAACTAATCAAAAGAGCCCAAACACTTAAACCCAGAGTCCGCAAAACACACAGACATCCCCCCTCCTCATACATAAATTTAACATGATTTTCTTCTGCTCTGAAAATGTCAGTGCTCAGCAAGGGACAGGACAAGGTTAAGAGAATCTGACAGAAAGGATTGGATGGAGTTGAGAGCTGAAGTCCTGCAAGTTTATCTACACAAGCAGCACAAGTTCTCCTGGCATATTCCCAACTCAGCCCAATGCCCTCCAGCTGCATAATAGCAATAATTTTTTTAAATACCCTCATTCTGTCCTACCACATCTCACAATGTGTAAAGCCCGGCTGGATAGTGTGTAGGATTTTGTCAAGCTGTCTTTAATCTTTAGTTTCACCTCCATCCCTAACAACTGAGCTGGCAAGTACTTAAGTTGCTGATGTTTACATCCTGCTTGTTTTATTGTTCTTTCCAAGAAGCACTTTTTGTTGATAGAGGCCAGAGGCAGGGGTGCCATTTGTCAGAGCTTAACCACAGTGCTTCTTACCCTACCAGAAACCAGGAACCCTCTTGCTTCACCTCCCAGATGTTCAAGCATTTCTTTACTCAATTATTTTTTTTTGCACTTCAATTTTTTAAAAAATTCTAAATCAAAAGAGAAAATGTACATGCATCTAACTGGTTCTCTGAAAACATGAGCTGAAATCATCTTCATTAGGTTTTCCAGATGTCCTTTCTTCTTAGCCCACATTCAGTACATTATCTGTTGATCATACCACTGAAACCAGACAACCTCTGATGGGCCCTTTTGCTCACGTGAATCCTATTATCTTAAAAAAGTTCCTCTTCCCAGAGATCCTCAGTATGCAGGCTGGACAGTGGCACAGCAGAAGCAGTCCCCTCTCAAATATCCACATGTGGTTTAGCATTATCCCAGCCTTTTTAATCCCACTTTGATACCTTGCCACCCACTACACGGCGTGGCTTGTCTTCAGAAGTTATGTGCTTAGGGACATAAATGAATGTCAGTGTGAGAATAAGCAAAACAGGGGTAAATTTTATAATACATCGCAAAATCAACTCTAAATAATTTTAGGAACCCACGGTTGAAAGACATTCCACGAAGCTTCTTCTCTGTTGGGGCGAATAATGAAGAGCTGACCAGCATTCTTTTTGGAACTCAACTTTGCCCTGGCTTCTTTGGGACGAATAGAAGCTGCCAGGGAGAGGCCTAGATTGGACCAAATGGAGACGGATTCCCGTCTGGAGCACCTAAGAACCCATCATGCCTTATGAGGACTTGCCCCACAATTCAGTTCCTGGGTTTATATTTTGCTTGTTGTTAAATTGTTCCGGTTGAAATTAGTGACCATTACTAGAAACAACTGCTAGCAAACTGTCTGAAGTAATTCCTTCTACCTGATCAGATGACGTACAGCCCTATTTAAAAAGAATATTAAAAAAAAAAAAAAAGAATATTAACACCCTACATTGTCAGGGTAAGATACCTATTGATTTATTTCAAAAGTCAAAGAGATAGAACAAAATTGAGGGTACCCAAACAAAATGGGTATATAAATACCCATTTTCAATGCAACACCAATAAACTGAGCTGGGGGTACAGGTGAATAAAACCATCCTCATTGCCAATACATCTGCCCAGGATAGACCGCTATTAACGATCTAAACTTCTTTTGCATTCTCAAGTCTAACATCAAGGATTAACATCAGGGATGGACTTCTAAGCAAAAGACACCCAGCTTACTCGTAATGTTGCAGGGCACCAGCCCCACACATAGCTTCTTCCTGGCATACGTCTTACTCCCCTCCTTCACCATTACATTCACCCATTCAATAACTTAATGAGACTGACGTAAAGCAGAGAGCAGGTGTGTGCAATATGCTGTTTGCATCTCCCCACTTGGAGTTATTAGCACCTCCCGTCACTCAATTTGGCAGGTCCATTTTAATATTAGCATCACACACAAGCTGCATCCTTGAGAAAGGAGGCCGTTTCAGACTTTTCTGGTGAACTATTACTTAGATAACAGAACATTTATTTCACGTCATTATAAAATTAAACTTTACCTCTGGGTCTTGAAAAGGCTAATAGTTCAACTTCCCTTTTTGACATGCAAGAAGATAAGATTCTCCTGACACTAAAATAGGAAAGGGCATCTGTAAGCACTGTGACAATTCTACTAGGCTGCTCAGTCCAGTAGATTATTTTTTTTTCAACTGTATAAACATATGTACACTAATATATTTTTAAAACGCGCCATGTTACCCATGTAAAGAAAGCTGAATGCCCTCACTTTAATGCCGTGCTACAGTAGTTTTACATCTCGGTCATGCGCCTCCGAAATAGGTTTCAGAATTATTCACAATGTCAATTGCGTATTATGGCTCAGTTTCCACGGATAGTTTTGTCCATTACACACAACTACAACCTGTTTAAAGAGAAAGAAAGACATTTGACAATGTCTGCTTCCTTTTATACAGTGTTATATACTGTGAGTTTCATGGGAATTCAGTCTGAGCGCTTGGGTTGTGCTCAAGGATTGAAAAGATAAACCACACCCAGAATTCTTTGTTAAAGGTGAGGTGGGTCATACTACCTCTGTTATTTCTAGATAAACTTTACCAGAATAGAGTTGATACAAGTGGAGAGATGACTATTAGAAGTTTTCTAAGTTTGCTAATAAGGATGGCAAATTACCAGGCTGAATTCTGTCGTTTGTTAATCAAATTGAATAGTAATTCCTTCCTGCAGACACATGAAGAAGACAAATTATCAATTTATGTAAATCATAATTAGTTCAGAGGCAGATTCCAATTCTCCTGAAGATTAGCTCGGCGTAGTTTAGGTTTGTATGGCACTCGGTTACCATACAAATTGTTGAAAACCTGAGCCTTCACTGAGGTACTTGAAATCTTGGATTATGGCCACTTGAAGGTTTGCAGTAATAATTCAAAATGCTTTTACTTTGTTCTATTCACCGATGCCAATTTTCACTAAGTGCACAGGCAAGGGACTATGGGGAGAGGTATTCACCGCAGTTCTTGTCTGCTGTTTGTCCCCCAATGTGGATGGATGGCTTTGCTGCCACTGAGACTGAAGGCCCTTTCCAATCTTTAATTTTCTTGAAGAGTGGATAAGTGTCGTGAGCAAAACGTCTCACCACTGCTCTCGAGGTGCTTATTTAAAAAGAAATAAAACATGATTCCTTTCAAGTGCTTTACAATTAAAAATATATGACAGGAGGGTCATCTGGGCAATTTAACTACATCGGGAAGGGTCACAGGCCTACGAAGTTTGAGAAACCCTCAGCTAGCTGGACTCAGTGCGTGTATTCATTGTCACTGGGAGCATATTAGATTATTAAAAGGGACATGCTAATGTGACATTTTACTATTACAAAGGAAACTCAGTACTAAAATTAGAGCATAAATCAGGCAGATATGCTTCCAGACGTGCAATCAACTCTGTCTTCCACTCATTCTCCTTTACGCATCAAAGAGTTATATTAAATTTCATTTTGTATTTATTTGTTAACTATGTGTGTCGCTCCTTTCGAAGTTCAATGTGAGCAACAAAAATGTAGCTGCATCCTAGTAAAACATCCCAGTAAAGATGAAGTTTAGTGCAGATAAAGGTAGGTGATGAAGGTGTCAGAAAAATATACTTTAAAAATCAAGACTGAAATATAAACCTATTAGTTTTGAATATTTATCCAGATTACATTTCATATGCAAGACTCTCTTCAAGAAAGCTCTCTTCTTTATTGTAGGAAAGTATCTATACCCATGAAACAGCAAGATTTGTCTTTGAAAAAGAGCCTGACAGCCCAACCAATTCTGTTCCCAAAACAATGGCTAGTTTGGGGGTGTAAACGGCAGACATCCTAAAGTAAATCACTGTCATGAAATAATAATTAGCATTGTAAAAATAACCTCCACTGCCTCAGCTGACTAATGCACAATTCCTGCTCAAGCCCATATTTCAAGTCTGAAAGTCACCAAATGAAATTAGCACTTTCATTCCAAAGGCAGAGTCTGTTGGTATTTTTGCCTGGAAGGAAAGGGAAACCATTTCATACCATCTCACTAATCCAAAATAGCAAAAACTTGTCATCTTTGTTGCTTAAAGGGAAAGCTGTTCCAGGGCTTGGCAGAGATCACAGTTCAACTTAACAGCATTCTCCACCCTTCCCCTCCCCACCCCACTGTTCTAGGTCCATCCCATCAGCAAAGGGATTAATGATGCATATTTCACTCAGATGGTACATGTCTACAGAACTGTGAGGCTGGGCAGTTCCGTGACACAGTCCTTAATAACAAGGCCAAAATCATGGGCTTGACACCCACGTGGACCAATCTTCTTTCCTCTGTTTCACTGCCTTACCATCTTTAGCACTAGCCATCCCATTGCAAACGTACGCTATTGGCCAAAGGGTGATTCAGGAAGTGCATGAAAATGGTTCAGTGGATCCCAGTCATGAAAGGAAGGGAAGGAAAAAGGAAGGGAGGAGGGAAAGAACCAGGGAGAGAGGAAGATTTTTTTTGCCCTGCAAAATCTTAAAAGTGCTCTGCCTTACTGTCTCAGAGCCTGTGACCACTACAAATAGGAATACATAGTGGTAAAGAAAATGGCTAGCTAGCTAATTTATTCTGAGTTTGTCCTATGCTAACTTTCAAAACATTAACTAAATCTATATAAAATTAAACAACGCTTATGAATTAAACACTGTATTTCATGCCTCAAAAGAACTCAGCGCATTAGCAATTAGCATTTTCTTTGTTTTGGATTCATTGAATTTATATCATCCTTCAACACTGTTTAGCTAAAGCAAACAAAAACAAGAAAATCACATTATTCTTTCTAAGCCATACAAAAGTGATCTGGAAAGTCACGTTTAAAATCGCTATCATGGATTAGCTTAAGGCAATTATTTCACTGGCTGCATTCTTTTACGAGAAGTTAAAAAAAAATCAAGCTTCCTGCCTAACAAGAAAAATGAAATCCCATTAGTTGTGTCTCCAGTGTATATTAACATTCCTTTTGTTTAGAAAGGTTAATATCCCCCAAATAAAGGAGCATACAGTGCCTGTTAAAATAATTACATCATGACATTTTAGAAAGGTTGGCAGATAGACGTGGTTCCAAGCAAAGAAACAAACAAAAGTAAAAGCGAGTACTTTTTAAATTACCCATGACTTCAAAAAATGGGAAGCACTGGAAATTCCACCATGTTTGCAATTTCCTGCCGGCTTGTCTGGTCTCTGCTATTTGGCTTTTCTCCCTCTTCCTCAATATCTTTCTGTCGTAGAAACTTAGGAAGGTGTACCTTCATGCTCGAAATCAGATGAGCTATTATCTGAAAAGGAAACTACAAATCTGACAACAAAAGAATTTCACAACAGATAGATGGCTGAGAGCCTGAGGTACCAACATCAAACCCAAGTATTTCATGGCCACCTGGAGTCCGGAAGGACAGTATTTAGTGTCCTTAAAGAAAGAATGGTTTTTCTATCCTAGGCAAGTTGATCTGAAGGCCCAGCATTAGTAAGACTGAAGCCAGTGAACAATTTAAGTCTCCAAATTCACTCCTATAAGACCTAAAAGAAAATACTTCAAATTTTATGCAAATAAAATATGGCACCCTGACTCTGATGCATGAGGCAAAAAGATGCAATTCTCCACATAAGGAAAACAAGTTATTCATCTGTCAAACCTCTGGATATAGCAAACATTTTAAAATAAAACAAACAGGCACAAGAGTAATCTAAAACCTAACTGGCTCTCCCTTTCTCCTTCTCTAGGGCATGAAAGCCCCTCTGGAGCTCTAGAATGGGGTACCCTGCTCTTCCACTGTTCCCAGGAAGACAGCCAATGAAACAGGCAAGACAAAGGTGAGGAGAAAGTCAATGGTTTTCCCCACTACTGCTTAAACCATAGAAAGCTTCCTAGGTTAATGATGCCTCAACCTCTGGACAGCAGATCAGGGAATCTAATTGAACGTGTACTTTAAGAGGCTTATTAATATTCCCAAAAGTCACAGAATGTTTAACATCGGCAATTCCCAGCAACACCAAGAACAACTTGTACATGTGCAGTGATGAAAAGGATGCTGCCTTAAGAATCCAGAAAAAAAAATTATTATAAAAAATAATGAAAGGTCCCCAAGCTACCATGACAAAAATTCCCAAATAGTATAAATCTACAAAAGGGAATTCAGTGCCACACTCAGCCGAGAGTCTCACAACAGACCTGTAAAGGAAAGCCTGTCTCGGCTTCCTACAATGAGTAGGCATTCCTTCGGCACAGGGCTTTTTGGCACTGAGTGATGCCGCTTCGTCCCCAGCTCATGCAAATACAGCGCCCTGCACGCAAGAAGCAATCCCTGAACACTTGTTGAATGAAGGAACAAATGAACAATTTAGATGGAATAGTCTTCCAAAGCAGCCTCTAACACATCTAAACCAACACAGGCAATGTAGAGTGCTGGCTGAAATAGACGGATTTTTTTTTTCTTCCAGGAGCCGGATAAGAGCTCATCTGCAGGAAAAAAAAAAAAATAGTAGAGTGGGCAAAGTAAATTCCTTTCTCTTCCATATTCAAGGAACATGTGTTTCCCAATAAGAAGAGAGAAGATGATGATGATGATGATGGCAAACACATAGCATTTGTTGAAGTATCTTACATGAATTTACTAGTTTCACCCTCACAACTGCCTATCAAATCGGTATTACTATGCCCATCCTACAGCTGAGTTAAGACAGAGGTAAGTTTCATTCAGCTAGTGCCTGGCACAGCCAGACTGCAAGGCCAGGCAGTTAGATCCTGAATCTATGCTTTAACCTACACTACACTATTTATAACAGCGCTATTCAATAGAACTTTCTGTGATGATGGGCATGTCTACATCTACACTGTCCAATACAGAAACCACTCGCCACGTGTAGCTACTGAGCCTTCGCAATGTCACTACAGCAACTGGAGAACCAAAGTTTTCATTTTACTTAATTAAGTTTAAATGTAAATAGCCACATGCTGCTACTTACACTTCAGTTTAATTCTATAACATAGACAATTTGTTCAGCTAATGAAATGCAAGATACTGTAGATGCCACCCTTTGTGAAATCAACTCTTAGCAATTTTCTGTCTAGGAGTTCACAAGTCAAAGTTCGATAACTACTCATTTTGTCATATGAGTGATAAAAGTAGTCTGACACAGAGAGTTTTATAACTTGTAAATGTCCTATTGTCCATACTTCCCTGCAAATATATGTGTGTGGTGGGGGTGGGGATGGAGTCAATAGCAGGTATTCTCATTCTAAGTCATATTTCTCAAACAATCCTCAAGGAATCTTTCATCTAATTCATTCAACAAATATCACCAGGCAACTACTATAGGCTATGATGAGGATAAACATATAATACTACAAAAGCACATACTCACACACTATATACACATTTTTGCCCAGAATTTGCCACATAGTATATACTCAATAAGTGCATCATTTCATTTGGATCTTTGTAATGGTCTCTGTCCTGGGCTTCCTTCCTCCAGTATTGCTTCCTTTAAACCCATCTTTCACAAAACTCCTAGAGTGACTTTCCCAAAATGTAGATCTGACATGGGCACACCTCCAGTTAAAATCCTTCAGTCGGTTCTCACTCTTATAAGATAAAATCCAAGCTCCTTAGTTTGGTACCTCCTGGACATGGTAACTTGGTCAGTGACAATCCTCCTGGCCTCATCACTCACTTGCCCGTTTTTGGGAACTAACGAACACCTCCGTAGTGTTCTGTTTATATATTTGTAGACCTTAATTTTTTCAAGGACTGTAAATTAAGCCTTACATTGTTTATCTCCAGGATTGAGTACAATACTTCTCAGGCAGTAGGCACTGAAGAGACACTTATTGAACTAAATAAAATATGAGAAAATTGATAATGAAAGATGGAAGTTATATTTGCCATAATGGATACAAACAACTTATAGACTGCTCTGGGCTGATAGGAAAAGGAACAAAGAATGAATTGGGAAGACATTCTAAGGGGCGTATGAGCTACAGTAAATTTTAAGTAGAGCGAATACCACAAACATTATCAATTATCAGCTCATGTCATGTAATAGGAGTGGAGAGAATAAAACATTTATCCCATTTTCTCCAGGCCATCCACTTTGGCCCACTGCCTTCCTAGATACCGTCCAACTCACCTCCAAGAAAGAAGGACTTTTCCACCTATCATGAGAGCACAAAGGCTATGGCACTGAGGGTCCCAACTGGACAGGCATTGGGTGTTGATGGTTCAGCACCTATTTTTAATACTCTCTTTAACTTCTTGCTTCTTGGCTTCGTGCAGTAAGCAGAGCCAAGCAAGGCCTAGTCTCTTGAGGCAGAATGGCTGTCCTATTTGCATTCACTTTCACTTAGGAGCTCTATCTGTTCCTTCTCTCTTCTCAGTTTGTCTTTAGTGTGGCTGCCAAAAGGCAGTAAGATTCCAAGATTAAGACTTGGAACAGACAGAGGAGTTGAAGGCATCACTTGGGTTCAAGCCTAAACCCATGATCCGATCCAGCTTCTATCAGAGCTCTGCACTGGAGTCCCAAGTGCTGGTACTTAGATTGCCATTCTGTACCTTCTTGCTCTGGGAAGAGAGGGTAGTAAATGGGAGAGGTGATTGACAGGACAGGGTCTGAGCCTATCTGCGTCCTTGCATATCTCATCCCAATCACTAACAAATAGGAAGAAAAGAGTGTTTAATTTGTAAGGATTGTAAAGTGAAGGGAAGTGGTAGAAAATAAGGCTAGAAAACTAGGTTTTGGTCAGATTGACTACCAACCTAAGTAAATTTTAGTCTCTAGGTTCAAAGCAGTGATGGGTTCCTTGTTTGTTTATTTTAAATCATGAACAGGACAGAAAAAGCCTAGTACCTAGCATACAGTAAATAATAAATATTTAATCTGGCAGCTATATCTAACCTGATCTGAAAGCAGGAGAGACTGAAAACATCGGGAAAACAGTTAAGAGGCTATTACAATAATCTAGGGCAAAGAAAGATTTTTTTAAATTATTGAAGAGGCTTAACTGTTTGAAAAAGGGAAAGTATAACTTACTGAGGATCCACTATGTGCCAACCATTATGCTGGTCATTATTTTAATTAGTCTTCACAAATCTATAAAGTAAGCATGATGATTCATGCTCTCAAATTAAAAAAATAAGGCACCAAGAATGTGTAACTTACCCAAGGTCACACAGCTGGTGGGAGATATGCAGTCTTAGATCTGTCTGCAGTCAGGTACCAAGCACTCTATCCACCCACGCAACCCTGATTCTCAAGACTTGGAAATCAACTGCACGAAGAAGGGCAAGAGGGAGGGTCAAGAAATACTAGGAGGTTTCTGAGCCTTTTCTTATGTACCTTTCTGTTAAGTGAGCCAACAATTTCTAAAGCTGACAGTGTAACAGGCCCTGATCAAAGTACTGGAGACACAAACTTCAATGTGACATAGTCTTTGCCTTTAAGGGATTTGCAAGTGGCCAGATAATTACAAACTAAGATAAATTAAACCCTAAATAGCAATAGGGAGGTCATGAGAAAAAGCAAGTTTATGTGCATAAGAAATTTCCCTGGGAACTATAGAACTACAGTAACTAGAATTTTTCAAATAATACTGAAATTAAGGATAACCACCTCAGAGTTTCCAGAGTGTTCCTCGATATCATTAAAAAGAAGGACTCTCTACAAATTATGATCATTAACTTAATTATAAGATATTATGCATTCATTTTATTCACCACCAACACACTGTAGAGAGGATTTCCCTAAACATCTCTAATGTAGCCACCTATGTCAGTTAAAAGGAATCCTGTCCGTGCTAATTTCCCTTCTACTTGAACAAAACCACTCCTATACATCTTGGAGAAGTTTAATTTGCTGAAATGACACTAATTGAAATTATCAAACTCCAAATCCCAAATTTTCAGGATTTTCGATCCAGAACACAAAGATAAGGAAATAATTAATTCAAAGGCCATCTCAAGAGAAATCAAGTTATGGGCAAACTACCTAGAAACTGAAAACTAAATAGATATAGTTCAACTTCCAATTTCATGCACGCACACACGACACACACACACACACACACACACAGAGTCACATGCACAAACTCGGAAAGTGGGTTAATCACTAAATTATTCTCTTATACCTTATGCATTTTTATAACTCTCTTCCTGAAGTACATTATTTGTTACGTAACTCACATGGGAGAAGCAGTTGCTATGCCCATTTTATAACATAAGAAACTAGGGCAGTAAGGCCAAGGAACTTGACCTAAATAACCTGTGATTTTGGTAGAGCTGACAAATCAATATAAAAGGATTTACAATTCTGAAACTTCTAATATCTCCAGAAGCAAAACTATTGGCAGAAAGGACAAATTCCCTCCATGAAAACAGAAGGCATTTATCGTCAACACTTAACATAGACCCTGGCACAGAATGTGGCTTTGATATATAGTTTCTGAATGAACAGATGGACAAATAAGAGAATGTCAATGAATGATGAGTCTAATGAAATCGGTGGTATATTATATTTTTTGAATGGAGCTATAAAGCATTTCAAGTTTTTTTTTGTTTTTTTTTTAAGTAGCACTTTACAGGGAAAATAGCAGTCCACATAAATTCCCAAAATGACTTCTACCTAGTAGTATATGAGAAATAACACCACTGTTTGGGAACTACTACCTTTAAACTCAGAAAATATTGGCAGTGTTTGTAAGTTTAATGCACTACCATTAAAAGACACACACACACAAACTTTAGATAAACAGATGTTATATATAACACGCTTTAAAAGAAAACTCAATTACCTAAAAAAAAAAGTATGTATTTTAGCAATGTATCCATTCTTTGTATTCTACAATTCAAACAAGATGGGTTTTATAACCAAAAGGGGGAAGGAATGTATTCCAACCATGTTATAATAGCACAATGCAAACATTTTTGTAATCCCTTTTTGGAATTCTAATGTTAGCTTACAAAATTCAACTGGCTTTTAGAAGAACCTAACAAATAATACAACTGTGAAGGAAATTTAAATATATGCTCTCTTCTCCCCTCCTGGCACAAACTCCCAACGTGACAATGGAGAGCAAGTGCTCAGGAGCCCGCGCTGGAGGTGAGGGCAGAAACCCACCCCAGAGGGCTTTCTTCTGCTTGCCTGGCCCCACACCACATTCAGGTTTCACGCAGTACAGACAGAGTCACATGTAATATGTCAACTTTGCTCTATTAATACTGGGAAAATAAACAAAAGGAAAAGGATTTTCCTGTAAGAAGACCTTTCAGCACTGGGTTCACTCATTCATTTTTAAACGTTTACTGAGTTCCTATTGTGTTGAAGATAAAGTGCCAGGAACTGAGTCTTATATTCTTGCAAATTTCCCTGTCCCAGCTTCATAAAAATCCACATAAGCCATAAAGAAATGCCAAAGGGCCCAAGGGCAAAGGTTATCACAGACTAACTCAGACGGCCTGCTCTTATCTTTCCCTCCACCCCAAGCCAGTAGTCTCCAGCATGTTATGTAACTGTTCTGAGTCCTGTTTCCTTTTCTGTCAAATGGGGATAATGAGATTGTCTCTCCCAAAAAATATGTTGAGAAGATTAATAAAATAATATATTTTTAGCACAGTACCTGGCACATAGCAAGTGCTCAGTGAATGAGAGCTGTCTTTGTGGGTCACGCAACATGAGTACCACGGCTATTTAGTCACTCATCATACTCAGATGAGTACTTAGTAGGTACCACTCACATGTTAAGTACTGAGGACACAGACAGAAACAAAACAGAAAGAGCCTGTCTTCCTGGAGCTTACAGTCTAGTATGAGAGCCAGATACTAAACAATTAGTTGATTATAATGTGGTAAGTGCCATAAAAAATATTTTTTTTCCTAACAGCTTTATTGAGGTGTAATTGACACAGTAAACTCCACATGTGTAACGTATATAGAGCTGACATATGTATACAGCTGCAAAACCATCACCACAATCAAGATAATGAACAGATGTACCATCCCCCAAACGTCCTTGTACACACCTGGAATCCCTCCTTCAGGTACCACCACCTCCCACTACCTCTCAAGCAGTCATTCATCCTTTTTTGTCTCACTGCAGTTTCTTTTGCATTTTTCTAGAATTCCATATAAAAGGAATCATACAGTATGTATTCTTTTTACCTGACTTATTTCACTCAGAGCAATTATTTTGAGATTCGTTCATGTTACGTCAGTAATTTTAAAACACACTGGAGGGGCTTCCCTGGTGGCGCAGTGGTTGAGAGTCTGCCTGCCGGTGCAGGGGACACGGGTTCGAGCCCTGGTCTGGGAGGATCCCACGTGCCGCGGAGCAACTGGGCCCGTGAGCCACAACTGCTGAGCCTGCGCGTCTGGAGCCTGTGCTCCACAGCAAGAGAGGCCGCGATGGTGAGGGGCCCACGCACCGCGGTGAAGAGTGGCCCCCGCTTGCCACAACTAGAGAAAGCCCTTGCGCAGAAACGAAGACCCAACACAGCCAAAAATAAAAATAAATAAATTAAAAAAAAAAAAAAACCACACTGGAAAACAGGACCATCTCATCTACTCCACCACACATAAACCTCTACCTTTTGATTCAAATACCATCTCTCCCACTAAACTCACCCCTTTAAACCCTGAGGAGTACAGATCAATCTAGAATTAACTGCTTTTCTAAGGGTTTGCCTCCCAACTGCAACGTGTTGAATACTTTCCCCCCATTATTCAGTGTTTCACATGCCCACTGAGTATTTCATACTAATCACTATTTTTATTGTCAGAACAGAAAGAGCAATGTTTTGCACCTCTCACATCAAGCAGGCAAAACCAAGATGAGTAATCTTGAAACAATCATCAAAGCAGACTCTCAGTATAGCTTTGTATACATACATGCATTACCATTTAAAAAAAACACTACAAAATGAGAGGCACATCTGTGTGGCTTGTCATAAGATGGTGGGGATTTTTGAGAAACTGTTCTACAGATGTTCTAGGATCTAAAGTATTGTTCCTATGAAGACTGATTATTTTCTAGCTGAGCGGTCAAGTACACTGCTCAAAGGCATGGGCTTCTAGTCAAGAACCAGTGCAGAAGGTAAGGCAAGTGATTCTCTTTACCAGATTATTAGGTAATGGTAGGATATAAAAGTTGCACTAAAAATTCTCTTTCATTTCGACATGAAATTTCTTATATTTCTAACTAGTGTCATACGTCAAGATGAGATGATATCAAGTACTAAGTACAATGGTTGGTACGTAGTAGGTACCTCAGTATAGCACAGCCATTACAGTAACATCCTTGGTAGAAAACCAGCCCAAGGTAAAGATAAGACATAGTCATACTACAAACCTCCTTAGAGAAATGGGTCCCTTCCTTGATTACAGTGACTCCTACCTTTTCAATCAGTCATTCCACAAAATTGCACATCTCCTATGTGTTCAGCCCTGGGCTAGTTGGCCAATAAATATTTACCAAGTGTCTCCTGCGCCTAGCACTGAACAAGGCTTTTTTAAGGATGAGTAAGATAAAATGTTCCCAACTCAACCTCTGTTGAATGTTCCAGATTTCTTTAGTTTAAATATAAGAGAATGGCACATGCAAACATACACACACACACTGGCTTTGTACTGTTCCAAATACAATTCTTCTAGTAGGGTTAAGTTTGAGACCCTTGAAAATAAGAAGGCCTACACTAAAATGTGAACCAGGATATTTCAATTTCTGGGTCTCTGTCACTCAAATTTATTTTGAGAGCCTTGAATAACAACCACACTAATGGCTGCATCCATTTATTGTGTACCTACTACCTGCGGGCACTGCTACGCCAAATTCTGCAGGCAAGTGGGTAAGAAGATTAATCATATAGAGGAGGGCATATGTAAGCCTTTCTTTGGCAACAAAATAATATACTTGTTATTTTGACTTTTGCTTAAGTTCCACAGAAAAGCTGACATTGATATTGTACTTGTTACTGAAGACTCAAAAAGCTGCCAAATCATCGAAGTCCAACTACAATACAAATGAGCCTCCTGAACAACAACTTGAACTTTTTGCTGACTTTGTGGCCGCATCCTAACCAAAAATATACAGTGAAATTAATTTATCTTGCTGATCAAAGTTTTCCGTTCTTAGGCACAGACGAAATGGAGCATTTGCCAAAACCTGCTAACACTGCTTACGTGATTATGAATGGTAACCGGGACCGTACATGAACAGAATCCAATGAGTAACTTGAGAGAGAAAACCATACACGCACACATTCCAGACGAAATCCTAGAATGAAATGCTGACACCCAAAAGGCATGTAGGTTCAGCGACTGCAGCAGATGAAAATATTTCAAAGCCAGATACATTTCCTGTTGCAAATTCCTTACATTCCATGACTAAATCCTAATGGCCACGAGCAGCCTTGCAATCTCCGATTGTGCTGATGCACAGAAAGGGAACTGTACACGTGTGGCCGTGCTGTCAGCAGAGCCCCTAGACGGAACACTGTTGCAGTCTGAAGGAGAAATAAAAGTGTCTGGGAGGCACTTCACACGTTTTCAGAGAAAGACTGATGACTGTGACCTTGAGCCCCTTCTAAAAGGCGTGCTTTCTTTAAAGTCTTACTGGGCCCCTGTAGCCTACTCACAAGATCCAACAAGAATTTATTTTTTTGAGATTTTAATTTGACGGTAAGATGAAACTGCCTGGATACATTTGTGGTCCTCCTGGCGATCACTAATATTTACCAGGTACAAATGTACTTGGGCTTCAAAGTACTCAACCTGTGTTTTAACCTATAATTTACATTTTGACTAAGAATCCCTAAAAGACTCTGTCTAGATGTAACTGCGAATGCCCTGCTTCTTGGATCTCAAATTCCGCTAAAAAGAGAAAAGGGGGCGGGGGGGGGGGGGCGGGAACTATATTACAAAAACAGAAAACGAAAAAGCATCAAAGCAAGTAAAACACCATTCATACAGCATAAAACAACTGAATCGCCATCAATACCTAGTGTTTGTCTCTGCGATATCACTAACAAATAATCCTTTTTAAACTGGTGTTACTGACAGTTTTCCAGACACTCAAAGTTGGGTATGCTGGAAATTCTCTTACCAGAGAGAAGCCAGGAGGATTATAATGAGGTAGTAGTCAGTGCTGTAGTTAATCTGCAGCTCATAAAGGAAATCAGATTGTATAACTCAGATTCTGCCTCTGACTACCCAGGACTCACTGGAAACATTTTAAGAGCCCCAGAGTAGATTCAGCACTGTAGCCTCTGACTATACTGAGTGACCTGTGTCTTGTTGAAGTTGACCCTGAATGGTGTGTGTATACAGCCATTATTTATGATTGCTTATGGTTCTCCACCATATTTTGCATCTGATTGAGAGGGAAGTAATTCTAAGAACCAAATTTATGCCACAGAGACTTCATATTGTATCTTCAGATGGTGCATGTCTGGGGGCACATGTGCACCCATCCCCACACGTCCCTGCACACACACACACACACACACAAGCGAGCAATCCTGCCCCAAATCACACACCCAAACCTGGTCCTTCCAATTTTAAACTCTGTTGATTCCGTTTGAGTATAGGTAGTTTGTCTCATTTAAATAATGGAGTAATATTATTCAAAAACAAGGTCTAACAATGGCTTGTAATAAACTCTTCTCTGAGGTTAACAATGCCTACACCTATGGAATATTAATGAGGCAGAATTTGCCTAAGAAGCACTTGGTATAAAATAAAATGAAATCAAGTGCCAAAACACGGTCAATCCCCTCTGCCCTATCTTGTACCACTGAAAATGAACTAAATTAGCCATTTGGAATGTTGATTCTCAAAAGAATGTACCTTGATATCAGGCAACTACAGTTTTGTATTTTACCTTTTAAACCTGACAAGGTTTTCTGTTTTCTATCTTATCTTCAAGACAAAAAGGAGCGAAGTACAATCCCCACAGGCCTCAAGAGCACTGAGACCTAGTCAACAAAAATAGTTTTAATTAACAGATAAATGTGTGGTTTAGTTGGTAGGAAATTTACTTAAAAGTGTTTTAGGGAAATGCCTGGAGAATAATAGTATAAACAGATTATTAGAGTGTTTGTTTTTTTTTTAGTTGCTCTATAATACAGTCTTCCATATCTAGGCAGATCTGGGCAGAGACAGAGGGCCTAAGCCTGTATTTAACAATGAATGATTAAAAGCAGAGTAAAAGACGCCAGATACTATTTAATCCTTCTCACAAATAAACATCAATAAAGCTATGAGGTCGTTGAGTATTTTTATGCTTATATAACCCCCAAAGAAGTACTCCTCTCATTGTTTATTTGCGTACCAGTAACATCACCACTTTTACAAATCCAATGCAGGAATTCAATTTATTAGACTTCTACACAATGTTTCTTATCCAGAAAATGTAGTGCAGCTGATCTTTCATTCAATAATCAAGCACCTACTAGGCGCTAGGTGCCAGGAACACAGAGGAAAGCTGCCATTATCTGTTAAAGGATCTGAACTTAATGTTTATCTCATTCACTGATTTCTTCAAGTCTCTACCAACAGGAGAATCAGACAGACATGCCCAGTCCAGATAAATCTTCCCTTAAGGATCAACGGTAGAAGCCGAGAGCTCAGGTTCTTTGGCCTCTTGTCGCTACAAAGTTCCTTTGACGCCGCAGATTAAACCTGGCACCACTTCCACGACCAGCAGGACATGGCATAACTAGTGCCAAAGTACCGCATGCATTCGAGCACCAGTGACCTTAAATGGAGGTCACTATTACCATCTCCTACCGTTTTTTGACAGTTGGCCGCTGTTCTCTGAATGTCAGAACCCTCTAAATTCTACTGAATCATTGAACATTTGGACCAAGGTTGATGAGGGGTGATCCAGGTAATGGCTTTTCAATATTAAAGAAAACAGTTCCTTCTCTTCTTATAAGAAATGTGTTAAGAAGGATTCAAAAACCCCAGACAGTGATAGATTTGTTTATTTGCCAAGTCCGTTTTAGGGTAATTTTCCTTTTTAAGCAGCAATCTGGATGACTAAGTTAAGAATAATGGAAAGAATAAGATGAATGAATGCAAAAACACAATAGAGGAGGTTTAAGATAAACAGAAATTTGTTTCCTTCGATTCAAGGTCCACTGATCAGTTCATCAGTTCAGCTAGGAAAGGCTGAAGAATGTACTTCGTTCTCTAATAGGAAAGGCTAAGTTTCTTGGACTACTCTAGTGCTTTCACTGGGGCCTGAATCAAATGATCTTGGGACTGCTTCTTCTGGTAATTCTGAATACACGTGTGATCCCTCTCAGTGAAATCTAAGATATGTTCATTCTTATTCTAGCATCGAATGTGTCTCATTTTCAAACCTACAGTTCCTGGAATGTTTGCTTCTATAAACTCTTTTCTAAGGCCAGGTTTTCCTTTCAAAAGTGTTCCTAACATTTACATTTACACCAATCATTAAGTCTCTTTTATACATGAAACCCTTCCAATTAACATTCTCTTATAACTTTCTTTCACTCCTTTTCCTTTTTAAGTAAACTCCTTTTTAAATCAACCTCTTCCTCGGATTCCTAACGGAAACACCTGGACTTGGTCTGGTAGAAGCACACATCTATCACGGCCAGAAATGTCACCATTTACAAAGTCCCCCATGCATTTTCTATAGTGGAGTAAATTATAAAGCGAGAAGGAGAAGAAGAAGAAGAAGAAGAAGAAGGAGAAGGAGGAGGAGAGGGAGGAGGAGAAGCCTTTTATTTAACTTGTTTGGTAGGGACCAGATCCACTCTGGCAACGTCGTATTTCTGACACAGTATATACATATCCATGACACTTCTAGAATCCTGTCACAGTCAGTTACTATTACACATTTGGCACGATATCACTCTGTACTCTTGAAAATTTTAAATAGCATCACAAACCAATCAATTAATATGCTACATACATAATAAATGCTCAAAGTAGTAAAATAGCCAATTCACAACTTATATACTTAATATCAATGTTGACATGTACCTCACTTAACAGTTTCATTAATATTTACTTAATATTTTAATTTGGAAAAGAGAAAGAAAAACAATGGTGAAAATTAAACTCTTCATCGCTTTTTCAGCTGTAGCTCTTTGTAGATGTTTACAGAAAAACTTGATAGGCTTGATTAAACAATGCTCTCCATTCCCCTGTAAAACATGCTAACCGATGCTCAGGGTATTCTGAAGTCATACATGTGGGATTCTCTACTATGCCCATGCAAGACTAGTCCCACCAGGTGAGTTGCGCTTTACCATCAGTTCACTGGGTGTGTTCCCAAACCTGTTTATTCCAGTTCTGTTTGCTAATGTAATTACAAAATGTAACTAAATAGTATGTGAACAGATGATACCATGTAAATCAATGAAATCTAAGTGGAAAAGAAAGTGATTTGTTTCTATCAAAATTAAGCAGAATGTTTCAAAGAACTTCATAAAGATGAGTCATATAACAATAATCACTGAATACATGTAGGTTAAATAATTGAACAGTTTCGGGGGACATTTAGTAAAAGTCTAGCAGGATTCTGCGCAGAGATTGTTACACATGTCTTTAAATAACTACTCCAATTTAGACAGACATGGATTGGAAATCAGAGGGATTTCATTGTGGGTGTGGTTTATGCAAGAAAGATGACAGGGAAGTCCAACTAGAAAAGAAAATGTTTTGAACTAACATCAAAGATTGGCAAATAAAAAAAGAAAAAAATATATGTGTATGATAAATATAGCTATAAATGTTAAAAAGCTGAAAGTATGTATTTATAATTTGTTAAAACTTTTTTGATTAGCCAACTACTAGAATCAACCAAACTGGAGAAGAAGACCTACTATAACTTTTTAATCACCTCATGTAATAGCTCGGGTGTCCTAAATGCAGCCAAAAAAAATGGGGGGGGGGGCCAAATTTATGAATATTTTCAAAATATCAAATCCAAAATGCTCACATTGCTAATCTTGCTTAAAACCAAGAATCAATTTTCAGGACCAGAGCATTTAGAAATTCAGTCTTGATAATATGGGAGGATTTTACCCCCTTGTGAGAGCACAGAGGAGGTTTTCTACATGTGGGCTGCTGCCATGAAAGGGCCAGGATTAATCTACACACTGTGTGGTAATATTTTCATCTAGATTTATGGCTCCTGTTTTTGCCAGGGCCCGGTGATTCCTGTCTCTAGGGTCACATGTTATCATACAGCCCTCCACAGATAGCGCTGGCATACTCTCGACTCCGCTCTGATCATATAATGCATGCGCATTTGGAATCATCAGAAGCAAACATCACATTTCTCTACAGCACAAAAACAGGCGAACAAAAAGACTTGATAAGCAAATTGCCTGTCTCCGTGCCTCCTTGATAGGAAAAGTCAGGAACCTACTTAAATATTTATTTTTAATTCCTCTGGCTAAGATTCTGACATGCAAAAATCCAAAATGCATAGCTTTTTGTGTCAAGTGATGTCCAAAGCAACAGGCAGCATGTTTTACATGCAGGTCATCTGTACTGCATTTTTGTAAGGCAGTAAAGAGGGTTAGTCTTCTAGAACCTAGAGTCCACACCCCCTGGGATACCTTGAAAAAAGTCCCTTTCGAAATGCAGCAAGTTTCTAAACTTTTTCTTTCTTCCACTCCTCACAACAACGTGTAAAGAAGTAAGTCTTCTGGTTACTGAGTACGTGTAATGTAACAAGTGGCACTGGAGTAGAAAAGAAGAGAAATCTCATACCAAGAAGAGATTTGTGTTCACATTTCTTAGAACATGCATTTCTTCCAAATAGGTCAAAATAATTTACAAAAAAAAAAAAAAGCTCCCTTAAGGTATCAAATGAAGAATAATACAGAGGAAATGAGAAATATACAATTTGACTTACTCAAGGTTATAGCAAGAAAATGACAAAAAAAAAAAAAAAAAGCAGACCTAAATTACCTTCACCTCCAAAGTAATCTTTCTACAATTTTTCACCAGGAATTAACGTGAAATGGTCTGAAAAGAGCTGAGCGCTTTTTAAACTATTTTACATGCAGTCAGTCCTTCCTCCTAGTATCCTAGCATCCTGGCAGTTGGAATTTGGGATATTTCAGACCTTGGCTGGGTCATGCCCTCATGTACACTGAGGAAAACAAAAGTCTCAATAATTTACATTAAAAATTGCTAAGACTTATTTTTTGCATGACATTCTGAGTACTCTTAAAGATGAAAACAAACAACAGGTGCCGGCCAGACAGTACGTTTTCTCTTAGAAAACCATCCAGTGTCCACATAACTAGTCTTTGTGCAGAAAAGCTCCTTTCCATTTACTTAAGTTAACGAACGAAGTACAGACCCGTAAATCAAATCAAGAGTTCTCTTGAATACGTTCTTTTCTTAAGTGATAATTCAAGTTTTCTTTTTATTCTAATTATAAAACAAATGCATATTCATCATAGAAAATGAAACAGAAAAAAATAAAGGAGCAAACAGAGTTCACAGGAATCGCACCGCTCAGAGTCAACCACCGTTAACATTTTGTTTTACTCTATGTTTTTATTTTCCTGTGCACTTGTAGCACATTAATATATGCATCAATTTTATAAATTTTAACAGTATTTTAAGAGGATTATTCAGTCATCTTCTGATTTTACTTTCATTGGTTTAATAAATTTAAGTCAATCCTCCCCTGTGAACATGAGTTTCTCATAAAAAAAAAAACAAAACAAAACCAGTAAGGTCATCTCTAGTAGACATTTTGTAAGTTCAAATTTAAGTAAATCCTAAATATAAGAAAATCTCCCTTTTTCCATATGAGATGATCCCCTCAAAAAATGAAGCTTTTTAAAAAAAACTTGACTATATTAACTTTTAGGACTGAGATTGAGATGGCTAAATGTCTAGGTATATTTCCTGTATTTAGTTTTATGTATATGTTCAAAATCATATGGAATATCAGAGTATGTTTAATTTAGGAAAGTGCTTTGTTTTTTTCTCCTCTCACATTTCATGAAGAACTCCCCAGGCACAAAAGTGTCTTTACTATCACTAAAGCTACTTTTTTTAGGGACACCTTCCTGAGCAAATCATCTCCCCTTGGAGGTTGTTTGAGACATAGCACTTTTTAAAATTCATGTATGACACAGTTGCCACAAGCTCCAAGTCACTAAATAGAAGGACGGGTTTTCACATGTCTTGCAAGCACACAGTTGTGATCTCCATGGCAAAGGCACTTGCAATACTGTTTCATCTGTCCTTTAAAAGGCTTGTTTAATAGAGTTGCCGTATGATCCAGCAATCCCACTCCTGGGCATATATCCAGACAAAACTATAACTGGAAAAGATACATGCATCCCTATGTTCATAGCAGCACTAGGCACAATAGCCAAGACATGGAAACAACCTAAATGTCCATTGACTGACGAATGGATAAAGAAGATGTGATATATATATATGTACCATGCAATACTACTCAGACATAAAAAAAGAATGAAATAATGCCATTTGCAGCAACATGGATGGACTTAGATGATCATACTAAGTGAAGTAAGTCAGAAAGAGAAAGACAAATACCATATGATATCACTTACATGTGGAATCTAAAATATGGCACATATGAACTTATCTACGAAACAGAGACAGACTCACAGACATAGAGAACAGACTTGTGGTTGCCAAGGCAGGTGGTGGGGAAGGATGGATTGGGAGTTTGGGATTAGCAGATGCAAACTATGTTATATAAAATGGATAAACAACAAGGTCCTACTGTGTAGTACAGGGAACTATATTTAATGTCCTGTGATAAACCATAACGTAAAAGAATATGAAAAAAAAAGTATATATGTGTATAACTGAATCACTTCGCTGTACAGCAGAAATCAACGCAACATTGTAAAAAGAACTAATTTTTTAAAAGGGATAAAAAAAGGCTTGTTTACAATAATATCCACCACTTGTAACTGAGAGGTCATACCTAAATGATTAAATTTGTGTTAAATTTCTCTCTCTCTTTTTTTAATCTGACTCTGCATCTTCAGCAAGCATTCATGAAAGCCGTTTTGATGTTCAAAGTAATTGGGACATTGATCTATAATAGGAGAGCCTTTTAATAAACTTGAATATATATAATGACTTCTCTTTTGGGGAATAATATTTCTGGGGAAAAATCCTAATATTAGGGGCACACATAGTGACAAGAACACATCAATAGCCAACAGTAATTTTTCTTGCAGCATGTTTTTGTTTGTGTTTTGTTTCCCTGGTTACTGTGATTCTAAGACTGAAAAGAGCACTATGACAACCACATTTGGGGGCAAATGCATTTGTACAATAACCTCTTGTGCAGTACCGTCCAAGAGAACTTTCTGCAGTGACGGAAATCTTCTTATCTGTACTGTCCAACGTGGTAGCCAATGACCACATGTGGCTATTGAGCACTTGTCACGTGGCTAATGCGACTGAGGAAATGAACTTTAGTTGTCAATTTAAATAGCCACAGTGAGCTACTGGCTACCCCGTCTGACAGTGCAGCTCTAGAGGGGAAGGGATGTGTCAGTCCTTCTGACAGCTCCCCGCTTCCCAGTGTTCAGCAGAGTGAGCGGAACATTGTTTTTTGTTTTGTTTTGTTTTGCATTTTTATGTAAGTAATAATAATTTGCTAGATGAATCCTAAGGAGAAAGGCCTCTTTTCCTTAATAAGGGCATCATGGAATCCCTGAAAGGAGCAGAACCACCCAGTCTCACTGCAAAGCAGCCACTAAAAGAAAGACAAATTCCACAATCCAAACTTAATATTTCCTATGGCACCTTCTTTGCAACCCTTGGGAAAACCTACAAAACACTAGAGAGGCAATTATTTTATTTTTGAACTGTCTAAGATTCTATGGGAACGGTTCATCATTCGTTCAGAGGGAGAAATATAAACTGGACATGTAAGATTTTATAATCCCATTTGCTACAAGAAGCCTGGCAGAAGATGCATTAATTAACAAAACATAGTCACCATTTTATTTTTCAATTATTTGTTAAAACTGGGAAGAAAATTCTTTCTCAGACTTGCAGAGGAAAGACAGCTAACAAGCTATACACTAAATTAAAATACAAAATTCTGATGCCACATAAAATTCCAAACAAATCTAAGGGCATACTGGCATCCCAGAATCTCTGTAACAAAAGAAGTATATTTGCATTTGCACAACATTAACAACTGAAATAAAATTCAACCATCTCACTCACAGAAGATTTTTGATTTTATTAATATCCTTACAGATTTTACCTGTCCATAAGCATTGATTAGAGGGGAAAAAAAAACAACAACAGCACTGTGTCTGATCAGGCTTCTGATTCTAGTATTAACTGAAGGGAGAAGCACAAGCAAAAATCGAGCTACAATACATTATTCTGAAATGCTGCCACAGGAAAAAAGACACAGCACTGATTCCATCCACTTCCATTTTCTTTGCAACAAATCTGTCATTTAAGACTAAGATGTTAAGATATGACTTATCCTTGCTGAAGCCACCTTCTTATAAATGCAGATCTCCCAACAGGCTTCATAGCCCTATCTCTTCCTATAAGTTGCTCCTGATTCAAGCAGATAATTTTGCTCTCTTTAATACACTGGAACTGAATAAGTTCTTGGCACTTCAAAAAGAATTATGGGAACAAAAATTCTCTTGCCAGAAAAGTACAGGTAAGGCTCTAGTCTATTGATGGGTAAGTGTTCCTTATTTTGCCACAGAGCGTGCTAGAACAGTAAGAGAGCGATCAGAGCAGATGTATGTTTCAGGGGACCTTAATGATAATCTGTGCGAGTTATATAGAGAAAGATTCAGGTCACAGAACATTACACTTACGGCTGCTGTTGTGAACTGAATGTATCCCCATAAAATTCATATGTTGAAGCCCTAACCACCTCCCCCCATATGATGATATTTAGAGATGAGACCTGTGGGAGGTAACTAGGGTTAGATGAGGTCACAGATTGGGGCTCTCATGATGGAATTTGTGCCTTTATAAGAAGAGTCACCAGACAGCTTGCTTTTCCTCTCTGTGCACAAAGAGGTCATGTGAGCACAGAGCAAGATGGCACCCACCCACAGCACTAATCAGGGCATGAGTGTGATGAACTACCTGGGGCTGGGGAAAAAACTACCTGAAATGTTAGAGGGAATGCTGAGCAACACACACCAAGCTGGGACTAGTGCCTGTTCCCACGAGGCAGCCGAGAGAAAAGGTCTCAGAGTGAAATCTACCTTGCTGGCACCTTGCTCTTGGACTTCTCAGACTCCAGAACTGTGAGAAATAAATTCCTGTTGTTAAAGCCACCCAGCCTATGGTATTTTGTTTCAGCAGCCCAAGGGGACTAACGCAGCTGCACCCTCAATTTGGATTTAAAGTTGGTCTCCCTGATCCCTATATCCCCACCTCTGAAGGAAGAGTCAGGAGCGTCCACAGTGAAATACCTAACGCCACCACAACCCAGCTATTAAAGAAGTCAGCATTAATTACTGGCTATTTAACCTATATTTAAAACTAATGAAGACTTCTGCTTTCTGCCAATACAGAGTCACAGGAACCAGATTTACCCTCTCATCTGAAACAACAACAACAAAATGAGTTTGAAAAACAATGTTTTTCAAGACACTGGACATGAGACAACAAAGGACAGTGGTTCCTGAGAGACGGGAAACAAATGAGGTGAGCCTTACTACTGGCTCAATCTTACTTTCCAGGACGCAGCCTAGGGAGGGGAAATTGAAGTGAAGCCCAGAGAGACCAAGGCAGCTAGAGTGTGCAGGACCAAGTACTGAGGAGAAGCCACACAGATGTAGAACCCCAGAGATCTGTAGAGGTTCCCTCTCAAGTACTCAGCAGAACACTCATCAGGGCTTGAGTGTGATGAACTAACTTGGTTGCGGAAAAAACTATCTGAAGTGTTAGAGGAAATGGTAAGCAACACACATCAGGCTGGGAATAGTGCCTGTTCCCACTGGACAGAAGAAAAACCTCATAGTTCCCAGGCTATATAGAGTACTTAGAAAGGTATTGCCTCAGTAGTGGGAATAATTGGTCCTAGACTAAACACTGCTCCAGTTCCACCAAACAAATCTTAAAAGCAGAACCAAAAGGATCAAAGTATTTCCAAGTAACATAACTAACTGCATACCAAAACAAAACTCAAGAGTACACACAAAAATATCCAGCACCAAACCAGAAAAATCACAATGTCTAGCATTTAATCAAAGATTAGCAGGCATGCAAAGAAGCAGGAAAATAAGATCCATATTGAGAAGAAAAATCAATCAATCAAAACTGACCCAGACTGATACAAATGATAGAATTAGCAGACAAAGATCTTAAAAGACTTAATATAACTGCACTAGGTGTGTTTAAAATAGAGACATAGAAGATTTTTTTTTTTTAAAGCTCAAATAGGGAATTCCCTGGCAGTCCAGTAATGAGGACTCCACACTTCCAATGCCAAGGCCCAGGTTCAATCCCTGGTCGGGGAACTAAGATCCCACAAGCTGCGTAGTGCAGCCAAAATAAATAAATAAAATAAAATCTCAAATAGAACTTCTAGAGATAGTCTTCAACACATGAAATGAAAAGAAAACTGAAATTAACAGCTAATTAGACATTTCAGAAGAAAAAAAAATTTAGTTTTCAAGATATAACAGTAGAAACTGCCCAAAATGAAACACTGAGACAAAATAAAGAAATCAGAACAAAATAAAACAAAACAAAAATAATCATTAAGCTGTGGGACAACCACAGATGTAAGAAGTTCAATGAACTTCAAGCACAGAAACAGGATGAAAATTACACCCAGTCGTGTCACTATAAAACTGCTCAAAACCAATGATAACAAGAAAACCTTAATAGGAGCCAAAGAAAATGACACGCTATTTATATAAAAAGGAAGATAAAGATAACATCAAATTTATCATTAGGATTATGCAATCAAAAATAGAGTAGAACAACATCTTTAAAGCATTTAAAGAAAAAAATCTGTCAACCTAGAATTAAATATCCAGTGACATTCGCTTCTAAAAAAAAAAAGGCTTTTTAAGTTATACAAAAGTTGAAAGAATTAATCATCAATAGTTCCGCATTACAAGAAATGTTAAGGAAACTTGATAAGGCAAAAGAAAGATGATATCAGGTGGAAATATGAGTATAATATTTGTATGCAAAGAGGAAATAAAGTATACCAAAAATAATAACTACGTGGATAAATGTATAAGAATGTTCTATTAGTATTTAAAAGATATCTTTAAATATTTATTTATTTATTTTTAAAGCCAATTAATAGACTGTTTAAACAAAAATAATAATAATGTGCTGTTATAATAATAATGTGAAGTTTATAGTATATGTAAAAGTAAAATGTATGACAAAAGTAGCACATAAGCTGGGAAAGAAAATTAGAAGTATAGGATTTAAGGTTCTTATACTACACGTGAAGTGGTATTATATCACTTGCAGATAGTCTTTAACAAGTTAAAGATATATACTATAAACCCTAAAACAACCACAAATGTTTTTAAAAGCAATTACAGCTAATAAGCCAACAAAGGAGATAAATTGGCATCATAAAAAGTACTCACTTAACACAAAAGAAGGCCAAAAAAGAAGAAAAGGAGAAGAAAATACAGATGGGACAAATAAAAAACAAACAGCAAGATGAATTAACCTATGTCAATAATCACATTAAAAGTAAATGGTCTAAATACCCCTAATTAAAAGGCAGAGATTGTCAGACTGCATGTTTTTTAAAAAGCAAGCCTCAACGATATACTTACTACAAGAAAAACACTTTAAATACAAAGACACAAATAGGTTAAAAGTAAAAAGATGAAAAAAGACTTCTCGTGTCAACACTAAAAGCTAGTATAAATGCTTCACTTAAGCACTGCACTTCTAGTGTGTGATATACCTCAAGTGTAATACTCTATCAAAGAATTCACATGACATTGGCTAAGAGAAGTATGAAAATGGCTCTTTTGAATTTATTTTCATATCGTTTACAAAATCATCTGGGAAGGTATAATTCATTGTAACAAATATCCTTTAGAGAATCATATAATATATTCTCTTCACATAATTCAGTGCCAGGAAAATGTCTTCATTCCATGTGAATTCACATGCTTTCTTAAATCATGTAAGTACTATAGGAGCCAGTTTTCCCTTTATGTCTTGCCTAACAATCAGAAAGCCAAAGCTCAACTTAGTGCCAAAGTCTAAAAATAAATCCACCCCAGGCACTTCGGAGGATACTCACTCTCTCCTTCTAATTGGTTGTTGACCTCTCCTAAAATCATTTTACTTTCACCGTAATACTGGAAACTACTTTGAATTCTTTTTTTTAAGAGTCATGTTTTATAACAGAAAGAATATCAGGAATGAGACATGAGTATTTGTTCCACCACTTATAACATGTGTGATGTAAATCACAAAGGGGTTGAATAACAGCTCTGAGGTTTCATTTTGCACCATAAAGTGAGAATAACAGTGGCCACTTTGTCTCTCTCTTAAGAATTTTAATAACTGCACTGTTGGTGGGAATGTAAATTGATACAGCCACTATGGAGAACCTCCACTATGGAGGTTCCTTAAAAAACTAAAATAGAATTACCATATGACCCAGCAATCCCACTACTGGGCATATAGCCAGAGAAAAACATAATTCAAAAAGACACATGCACCCCAATGTTCACTGCAGCACTATTTATAATAGCCAGGTCATGGAAGCAACCTAAATGCCCATCAACAGATGAATGGATAAAGAAGATGTGGTACATATATACAATGGAATATTACTCAGTCATAAAAAAGGAACGAAATCGGGTCATTTGTAGAGACATGGATGGACCTAGAGAGTGTCATACAGAGTGAAGTGAGTCAGAAAGAGAAAAACAAATGTTGTATATTAACACATATATGTGGAATCTAGAAAAATGGTACAGATGAACTGGTTTGCAGGGCAGAAATAGAGACACAGATGTAGAGAACAAACGTATGGACACCAAGGGGGGAAAGCGGGGGTGTGGGGGTGGTGGTGGGATGAATTGGGAGATTGTGATTGACATGTATACACTGATGTGTATAAAACAGATAACTAATGAGAACCTGCTATACAAAAAAAAATAATTTAATTAAATTAAAAAAAGAATTTTAATAAAATGTGAAAGTCTACAAATTTAAAAACACAAAGCTGAGTTAATATTAAATGAAGCCAAAGGATTATCAAAATTGATGTGGTTATATTTTTAAAACTGAAATCTCATCTTATGATGTAGTCATTTCCAGGTTAACTCTTTTCCCCCTGTTATCAATATTAAATCAATTCAAAGCTAGATGAACCCACAGCAGCCTAGAGTATGTTCTGAGAAGCAATAAAATGACCAGCCACAGTCATATTTCAGAACTCTGAATCCAGAAACAAGAACAAGGAAAACAGTGGCACTCTCAGGTGAGCATGGAGGAAAGAAGGCATAACCCAAACCAGGACTGGATCTGCAGAAGTATTAAAGATGGGCCCCCAAAGACTTGTGAATTCAGGTATGCACTTGTTACTCCTTTGATTGTCAATTAACATTTCTGCATAAGAGGAAAGACAGGGAACAAGGGTACAAGGACATAAATTGTTCTGATATTTTATCAAATGCAGAATTGCCCTTAAGCAAATCTACTCCAGTACTAGGCATTCTGCTCTAAGCAGTGAGAATTCTCCCTCTGGCCTCAGGCAGAGCCTTAGTTGTGAGGTTCACCTGTATTTTAGCATTCCACGTGGTCAAAGATAACTGCAGCCTAGCTTTTATAGGATTGAAATAACTGCAAGTCTTTTCTAGTAGATGTGTAGAGCAATGAGTTAAACAAGAAAAAAGGATTCAGATGGTACACAGGTGGCTCATCAAAAATATGGTGAGTCAAGAAAGAAAAGGGGAATTCTCAGAAGAAAACTGGAGACACAGCTAAATAGCTATACCACAAACACATTTCATAAAATAGATCTGCAGTTCTTATATGCTGGTGAGTATCAGAATCACTTATGGAAATTAAAAATGCAGATGCCAAACTTCATCTACCAGAGGCAATACCAGTGTGTGTCTGATGTTGAGAACCTCTAATGTTAATTAATTTCATTAGGAACCAGGATTTGAGGCATAAAGAAATAAGTGAAAATACAAATGTGTGATTTAGAGGGCAGCAAGCATAAGCCACTTCAAGCCCTGTGGCACCGTCCAGGGAGAAACTGGAAATGCCACAAGGCTGGCAGGTGAAAAAAGAATGTGTGATTTAAGTAAGTGTGTGATTTTAAGTAAAAACTGTGTAGTCCTGAATTGGAAGAGTCAAGATGAAGTCATTATGCATTTTATCTTTAAGACAACAACAACAATGTATTTCCTAGCTCTGTACACTAAAAAGATCTAAAAACAATGATTTACTCGAAAGCAGTAAGTGTCCCCTAGTGACCAGATTATGGTTTCTAAATACCGTTTCCCACTAAAAGGAACAAGCTCCTAGGAGAAATAGCTGATTCCAGGTGTAAGGGGTGGGGGGAACCGACAAACGTTATAAAATAAACCTGGAATATCTCATCATATCAGGAAAAATGATGTTAACAAAGATTAACATGGAGTCATGTTAAAAGGTCTCAGGAACCAACATGAAGAGGTTCCCGTGGCAAAAACAGGATAAGCTGAGCATCAATAGAATAATAATTGTAATAGATTAAAGTATGTTTCAAGCTATGAGGTCAAAATAATACTGAAACAAAACACAACAAAGCCCCCACGATTATCTTTAAAGGATACTGAAGAACCAACTAATTATTTGGAAAATTACTAAATAAAGGTAAAGAATCAATCATTTATCTTGTCCTTCCTACATGTACTGCACCTTAAGGTAAATGATAAGGGGAAGTTTCTCTTTGTGAACAAGGAATAACAGAATAAGATTATCACCATCTTGCAGCCCCTATTGAAAGAATCTAAGCAGTGATCTTCGAGTGGTTACTAACGTCACACATACCCCAAAAGGTACATATATTATGTGCCTGCCTATGGATTATTCTTGCACTTCATATACCCACCCCCTCAAAAAAAGAAAAAGAAAATCAAACCCAAATCAGATATACTTCTACTTTGATTTATGGGAAATTAAGAAATAAATATGCTAAACAACATCATGAGGATATAATAAGCAAAATCTGATTGGGGGAAACTACAGATCAAACAGTCTAGTTTCTTCAACAAATAAACTTCAAGGGGGAAAAAAGAAAGATGAGGGAGAAGCTATAGGTTAAAAGATACTTGACATTAAAATGATTCAGAGGGGTGAAAAGGGCATTAATGGGTGAGATTATAAATGAAATAATGTTGGCCATGAGTTAATAATTGTTGAAATGATGGGAACATGGGGGTCCAATACACTATTCCCTCTGCTTTTGTATGTTTGACATTTTTCACAGTAAGGAGTTTAAAAATGTCAAAAGCAAAAAACAAAGAAAAGATACAAAACTATGGCATTAAATTTCAAATCTGGGTTACCTTTGAGGATGAGAAAAGAGCAGTAATTCTGAGAGGGCATGAAGGGAGACTTCTGGAGTACTGGATAAAGTCTAATTCTTGAGCTGAGTAAACTCAGGTGCTTATTTTGTAGTATTACTGAACATTTATATTTTGTGCTATTATTGAACATTTATATTTTGTGCAACTTTCTGGTGTTATACTTCAACCAAAATTAGTTAACATCAGTACGCAGAAGGGACTTCCCTGGTGGTCCAGTGGTTAAGAATCCACCTTCCGATGCAGGGGATGCGGGTTCGATCCCTGGTCAGGGAACTAAGATCCGACATGCTGTGGGGCAACTAAGCACGCACGCCACAACGAAACATCCTGGTGCTGCAACTAAGACCCGATGCAGCCAAAAATTAATTAATTAATTAATTTTTAAAAAATTAGTATGCAGAAATCTAGACCATCATTCATCAGTATAACCACAGGAAATGCATTCGATAAGATGCAAGTATTTAATACTTTGTAATGCATAATACTTCCATAGTGTTTAAGAAGTTTATGGACATTGATCAAAAGGAAAAGACAATGGGTTGTGAACGTTGTATTATACAGCCTTTAATCTCATGAGAAGTAATCATAAGACACAGACCTAACAGAATCAGGACATATTAAATATAAGGAATACACTAATAATAATAATAGCAAATACCTATAAAGTATCTATCGTGTGTTAGTTAAAAGATGGTTATAAATTCTTTTAACTATTCTTTCAGATAAGGTATAAATACTCAACTTTCACTTGTAATGCTAAATTCATCTTTGCTGATATACTAACCAGTCTACATTTATTTACTGGTATATTGTACAAAGAGGAAATTACTGTACTGTACAAAGAGGAAAGTATAGCAAATAAACATGTAACTTATTGTGAAAAAGCCAGAGTGAATTGAAGGTCATGTTGCTAAATGGTTACAAGCAAGATCTTTGGTGTCAATCAGTCTTAGATAGGAATCCTCACTCACCTACAAGTTGTGTGACATCAAGCAAGTACTTAATCTTTTTGTGCCTTCGTTTCCACATTTGTGAATGGACTGGTATTATCACTTCTAGTTACTATGGGATTAAATGAGATAGAACTCTTAGCTCAGTGCCTGGCATGCAGCAGCTGCTCATTAAACGGTAATTACCATATATTTATTATTGTTGTAATTATAAAAGGATATCCCTCTGCAATATCTCCCTTGGTAGTTTCAAAATATTCCTCTTAAAGAAATATGATGAAGAAAATTACAAATATAGGCTCTGCCAGAAAAAAAGAATGTTTTATTTCAAATAAGATGGAGAAAACACACAAAAAAAATAAAGAGGGAAATGACAAAGCACAAGTAAATGGCTAAAAATTTAAAAGCAAGATATCAGAAAAGCTAAAATCAAAACATAATCACTGGTTTCAAGCTGAAAAAATAATGCAAAGCAGATTTAGAAGAAATTATTCCATAGTCATAACCCACGGGTCGAGAGAATCAGGTCTTGCGGTATCAAACCCATGGGAACCCCACCTAAACCTGAGAGCCATGAAAAGTACATTAGCTCTTGTTTGAAGCAGGTACCACTTACCTGAGTATGAAGACATAATGCCCGTCACTGGGGATCCGTCAGGTAATTCCCGAGGACACTGGTGGTCCTGGTCTCTCTCTCAGGCTCCACAGTCTCTCAGAGCCCATAGGGCTTTCAAGGTACTTAAATATGTGGTATGTTTTGACAACAGCGTGTTTTATAAGTCATTTGTCATCAGCAAACTTTAGACAAGGTTAATGAAAGTTCTGTCACTTTAATGTCTAGCTGGCTTTAAATTACAAATGTCATGCGCCATGACTAAAGAAAGGGCACTGCAATAATACCATAAACCATCATCTCCAGGGACATACAGGTAATTGCATAGCTCATTAAAAAACTGTTTTAATTATTAATTGACCGTGTCAGAGTTGTCCTTTGAAGTCAATTTTAATTTTTTTTTTCCTTGCAAGCATTATGATTTCAAGCTGACCTACAGAACTTTGTGTACCACCCAGAAAACTGCCAGCAGTGGTTACCAAGAAAGCTCTCCAATACTTGGAGTTACTTTCAAGTCATTTGCAAATAACTTGCTTATTGCGGGGAAGGAAACGGCAGAACCTTTTTGAAGAAGTCACTTCAAAAGGTGTTCTAATCACCTTATAAGATACCACAGAACAGAAAAGAGAAATGAATTTTAAAAATGCCAGGAGTTAGAGCAAGCATTCATCTTTTTGTTAAATTTTCTTCCATGATGATGTGAAACAAGGACTAAAAGTTTTTGCCGGAAACCACAGCGCTATCTGATCAGGAAGGACTTAGCTAAACTTACAAAGGAGAGAGCTAGTTAAATGTTTTATTTAATAAATAATTCTAGAAATAGGCTGGTTACAATTACCAAAGTTGAATAGTCATCATTCACAAATGTCAACAGTAATAATTTATATACTTAAAGCTATCTTTAAGTTCCACTAACCAAGAGAGAGAACTAGTAGACTCTTTTTTTTTTTCTGAGTGAAACTAGAAGGTATCTTACAGAAAGACAAGAGTATGTCCACTCTTGCAAAAGATGCCAGTGGCAAGCTTAAATGGCTAATTCTATATTTATAAAGAGACAAGCGTCCATAATGTCAAATGACAGAGTTCTCACTGATTTATTAGCAAATTGAACTTTCACTATAAGAGAAAAGAATTTCTCAAAATCTGGATCTTATAAATTAATCCACTCCTTCTTGAATACCATTTTAAAAAGACAATGTCAACCTTAAGTTTGAACGATCCGTTGTCTTGTAAAAATCTTAGGTGAATATGTCTGGTAGCAAATTTCCAGAACAAGAACTCTCTTCCAACACAACCTAAAAATCTACTGTCATAAGTATTAGACAAGGTACAGTCATGCAGCCAAGCTCAGACTATTTCCATCAACACAAACACTGACAGCAAGCGTGTCCACCAAGTTTGCAGTGCCAACAACTTACAACTCAAACCTGGGATCAATTTATGAACTCCGCTGCTGTTAATGACCACGCAGGGCAAGGAACACCAGAAAAATGACAGCATCCTCAGGACTAACATATCATCTCCCAGAATGTGAAAATGAGATAAGTCAATTCTGCTGCATGGTCTGCACCTTGAGAATTAAACAGCAACTACCAACTGATAACAGAAATTACTCTCATTGGAGGCTCAACACCTGATTCTCCTTTGCCCCACCAAGCGGAGACTGGCAGATAACAGAATGACAGGAAAAAAATCAGTCCACCCACATTTCCTGCATTGTGGAAAAGTGAACACGCAGAATCACACAGCAAATCACCTAAGAGAAGTAAGTGAATAAATATATAAATAATAAAATAAAAATAAAATAATGGCATTTGCAGCAACATGAATGGACCTGGAGATTATCATACTAAGTGAAGTAAGTCAGACAGAGAAAGACAAATATCATATGATGTCACTTATAGGTGGAATCTAAAAACAAATGATACAAATGAACTTATTTACAAAACAGAAACAGACTTACAGACTTAGAGAACAAATTTATGGTTACTGGGGGGGGCGGGGAAAGGGTGGTAGGGAGGGATAGATTGGGAGTTTGGGATTGACATGTACACATTGCTATATTTAAAATAGATAACCAACAAGGACCTACTGTATAGCACAGGGAACCCTGCTCAATATTCTGTAATAACCTAAATGGGTAAGAATTTGAAAAATAATTGACACATGTATATGTATGATAAATAGATAGATAGATAGGATAAAGAAGCAGGACTGGACAGTACAGGGGCCAGCATACTAAGGCTCAGGAACCAAATCCAGCCCGCTGTCTGTTTTTCTAGAGCCTGTAACCTAAGAGTAGTTGTTACATTTTTAATTGGTTGAAAAAAAAAACTTTAGGAATAATACTAAAATCACAACTCATGAAAATTATATGAAATTCATATTTCAGTGTCCATAAATAAAGTTTTATTGGAACATATCCATGCTCATTGGTTTACATATTGTCTGCGGCAGCTTTCACACTAGAGCCGGAGGGCTGAGTGGTTGTGAAAGACAGCATATGGCCCCAGAAGCCTAACATATACTACCTTGCCCTTGACAGAGAAAGTTTGCCAACCTCTGCTATAATGAAGTGGGACCTAAAATCCTCACCTTGGATGGCGTATCAAGTGAGCTGGCCCCATCTCCATTCCTTCAAGCAATCCTGATATTTAATAATTTAAAGACTTACCCCTCAAAGAGGAGATTTTACAATAAATGATAAATATCTCTAGCTGGAGGGTACAGCATGAGTGTTACCAAATTGATGATCAAGTTCTGTCTCTAGTATATACATATAAGTAGAACACAATGTACAATATTCTAATTAAATTGAAAAATGGTTGCACAAGCTCTGTTTCTATTAGCCAGGTCTTATTTGATTTAGCAACAGTAATGAATGCTGAATCAGGTCAGGGTTGTTAAGGTTGTCTGGTTTTGCCAATCTACTGAAATTAGGATAATAAAACCGAAGACATGTAATATGGTAGACATTTAAAAAGAAAACTCGTTTATCTTCAATTAAAATATCCACTATATGACAATAAACTTATTACTCCTCCCTATAGAAAGGTTAGGTTGACGAAAACAGCACATTATAAAGAATTCAGTCCAGCATGGGGACCATGGAGTTACATTTTAGAACATCAAAAATAGCCTGGTTTTCTTGTGATACCAACATTTCACAGGTTTGCGGGGGGGAAAAAAACAACAGGCGAAACACAGAAGCTCAAAATATTCTCTAACTGACAAAACGTTGCACTAGATTTTTGGCTTCACTAAAGCTAAAATTCTCTGCATGAAATAAGGAAGGAACGGTGATCCAGTTTCTTGAAATGAGCAAGATCCTACGTGGGCACGTTAACTTATTTGCTTGTTTGAGTCATTGGGGGAACTACATGGTCACCACCTCTGATTCACTTTACCTTTTGAGACTAAAATGAAATTATGGCTTATTTCATTTTCTAGATTTTATGCATTTATTGACATAAACACACAGAACATAAACTCCATACTGAAACTATACCAATCATCTTGGTATGTTACACACAGAACATAAACTCCATACTGAAACTATATCAATCATCTTGGTATGTTATAAAATACAGTATCTTTAATAATATTTGTTTTAGGCCCCAATTAATTTTATGAGGGAATAATAAAACAGCAGCCTCTTCCTCCGCCTACAGTATAGATTATATAATAAAATCACCAGATATAGGCCAAATCAATGGGGTGAAAACAACCTCTTTGAAGTTGGCTATGAAGATGCACTAATTCCAGCCCTCAAAAGACAATTGACTCCTACGACCCAGTGGCTCCAACCCACTCAAAACCAGAGCAGCCAGAATCTATAGTCAGAAAGGAAGATATGCAGTTCCTCTATTTCCCCATATTTAGAAGACATAAAATGAATACGGAAAATAAGCTAGACAGGAAATCAAAAAGGGTACAATCTGGAAAAAAAAAAAAGGAGTATAAAATACTCTGTTAGCTGCTGAAGAGAAGTTCCACAAAACTGCACTTACACAAGCTGTGATGTCCAACTCAAGCAATTCACAACCCTCATGTGCCAGTCCTGATTATTCTCTTAAAAGCGCTACCGTGTGCTATCTTCAAAATATTAAACTGTCCATCAACGTAAATGATCCCATTAAACAATCTCTAGGTATGCCATCCGGCTGAATGAAAAGGAAACCCTAATGATGATCTGAAATGGGAACCAAATGATTTAAAGGGAAATATACAACATTTTCTGAATTTATCAAAAGGCAAAGAGTAATTTTAAAACTCTTTTTTCTGTTCTCTGCCACCAAAATAAATAAATTGAATAAGCAAGCATTAGGCTAACTTGCAAGTTGTAAATACTAGGAAATTAGTCTTAAAAGACTATGGTTGCCTAAGCCCTCTTTCATTTTTCACTAACAGTAACAAAGCAGAGAGTGAGACTCCAGAATTGGAGGTAACCAAGCAAAGGTTAGATGATCATGTGTGTGTGCTGAAAAGGGGATTCAAGCATTCATTTTGAATAAGGATGATGAATTGGATCAGATCATCTCCACGCTTTATCTCCAAAGTATAACATGACTGAAGCCACATAAAATGAAAAACAACTACAGAGATAGCATTAAGTAAGGAGCTTAATATTTGTTTTCAACTCTTAATTAGTGATACTTTTAAAAAATAAAAAATGAGCAGATTCCTCTCAGAAGTGCTGAGAGGCTCCCTTTCACACAAAACCTAAAAGGAAGGTAGTAACAACAACTTTCAAGGTCATGCAAAATGCAATTCCAGAGGAACATCACAATCTATAAACACCACTCAGAGGAAAGTATCTTTCCACCACAGAGGAGTAACAATGGGTAAAGCCAACCATTATATGAATGCATAAGGTTAATTCATTAACCTTATTAGCCAACAGGGAGTCAGCAACATGTAGCAAAAACAGCACAGACTTTGGTCCAATGGCCTTGGGTTCACATCTCAGTTCTAATTTTTATTAAGCTATTTAACATTAGGAATGTCACTTAAACTTTTGGAGCCTCAGGTTTCTTATCTGTAAAATGGGAACACCTTCTTTACTGGGGTTGTTAACAGGATTAAATGAGAAAACATATACAAACTATTGAAAACAGTACTTGATACAGTAAGTACATCATAAATCAATTCCCCCCCCCAACACGAAACAAATATTCACTAAATGTGACAATGTGTCAGGCTAAGACACTGTTTCTCAAGTATGATACATGAAATAATTTTAAATGGTACCTAAAACTTTAAAAGTTTAATATTTGAGATTTTAATTTAAACATATATTAAAAGAAAACAGAGCCCCCCAAAAACCTGTAATTTCATGCCAAATACTGATTTGGATGAGGTTGAGTAAAAAAGATTAATCAACCTAAAGGGAAATATTATGTAAAGAATAATATTGGCAATATAAAGATATGGCAAAAATCATACAGGAAAGAAACACTATCTTATAGATATATACACATATATACATATATATGTATACACACACACACACACACACAAATACACTAGAGTGTTTCTGTCATCAGAAAGTTTACAATCTAATGACTATGTGGATCACAAGTGAGCAAACAAATGAAACACCACATATATTCCAAGTTCAGAGTCATATTCAAGAAGAATGGTGTTAAAAGTCTCCCTCTTCTTGGCTCTTTTAACATGTATCACATATAAAAGCTCTTTAAAAATAAATGAGTTTAACAATCATCATGCTGAGTTGTAACATAAGCTGATTTGGAAGTCCTTGTATAGTATCATGTTAGGGATTTGTATGTTAAATCTTCTCTTTGAATTATCCAGGAAATCATTCTTGTCTCACCTTTATTTTCTTTATGGGAAACTAAGGAAACAAAGGGTTCTGCTGGTTCAACAGCCAAATCACTCAAGACACTTGGAGCAAAACAAGGAACAATCTACTAAAAACTGTAAGATCCAAGAACGCGAAACGGTTTTAGATTTCAGCAAGTCTCATCCTTAGAGACCCTACATGCCACAAGAATAAGCTGAATTTGCATTTGAGAATTGAGTGAAACAAACAAAGTGTCCTTGTCAAGGGAAATGAACAGTAAAATAAGAAAGAAAAAGAAAAGCACTTTGTATGTATTCCCAAGGAAAACCACAGGCTCCTTAAAAGCACTCACAACAGGTAGGACCTTCTTGAAATGCTTACGTATCTTAAAACAAAAACAAATGTCCCCTTATCATCTCATGATTCATGCAATATATTAACTTGTGCCCTTTAACCTCTCTTGAGGTTGTCTTTCTTCGTGATTCCTTTACAACATTTTAATAGTAAACCTCCATCATGTCAAAATTTATCTACACACAGTATTAGTTTAAAAAAATTTTTTTGATAAAAAAATAAAAAGCTACATACAGGCAACCAAAGCCATATTGACAGGGATTTAATGACCAGGGAGCATATAGTTCTATAGCGGAGATATACAAGAGGGGAACATTATGTGCAAAAGGAAACATATAGAACAGAGTAAGTAAAAAAGATAACTATCAGTGACATTCTCTGAAATACAAGATATGCTTCTATAGTTTGGACCATACAAGGTGAGAGCATGTTAATACCTAATTAGGATCCTGTGTTAGCTAATAAGCAAGAAGAATAAAGCTTCACCATATCACAAAATCACTCTGTCATATTGACATTCATTCCAAATGTCGCTAGTGCATTGATTTTCTTAGAAGCTTCGTGATTCAGCTGCCTCTGAACCACAGTTAGAGCAATGCCCACCTGCATCACTAGCTAAATACAGCTTTAGAAGAGAAATGGATAGAGGGTGGCAAAATTAATAAATTATCATTTTTCTTCACAACTTGCTTAGGAAACATGCATGGTGCAAAAAAAATAAAATCTGTAAAAATAGGCTTGGCATTTCTAAAAGAGTTTCTTAGATAGGAATTTTTGAAATATATTTTTTAAAATCCTCTGTTTTCTTTAAAAGCAATAATTTAGTCCAAACAGCTGATCTTTATTCTGGTTCTTCTGTTTTCTGCTTTTTTCATCAGTCATCCTTAAACACCTTTCATACCAAGAACCAACAGCAAGGAACTGGAAAAAAAAAAAGGTAGAAGCTCAGTAGACCCCAAAGAGCCCATAAGAGTTCCTCGAAAAAAAAAAAAAAAAAAAGCCACTGATCTTCATCAGAGTAGAGAAGTACAAATCCCAGGATCACTGCCACTAAATCGGCAGACCCATGTGATGAGTGCTACTGTCAATATGGCTAGTCTACCTTGACTTTTGAATGTCAAAAATAATATGGACAGAATTGACTAAGCAGTCTCCGAGGTACTGCCTTTAAAATTTTTAACTTTATGGACATTAAATATTGAACAGATAATTGGATTTATCCCCTTCAGCGCTTTATGGATGTACAAAGTACCTACTTTCTCCTGTTTTATTCAAATTAATGGCGCTCTTTTAAAGTGTCTGTCCTGAGCACACACTATAGCCGACTCATTAAAAGGATGCTTCTTCTTCTGCTTACCAACTCTTTTCTCCGTTTTTAATAAGAGGGCAAAAACCACACTCAAACCCACATGTACAGTTAAGGGCAAATTTATTGAGAGTCACCCTGAAAACTAGAATTTTCCCTCCCTCAACTCAAGTATGTGGTGTGATATGGCAGTTGATTAGCCGTTATCATGGAAAATCACAACAGAGAATCCATTTCTTCTGTTTTTAATTAAAACATTTATAAACACTTCTTTGCAACTGGATAGCTTACTGCTACATTATAAAATCAAGTTTGGAGGACATAAGGATGCCAGTACCTCTCTAGAGGATTAGCCAAATGAAACCCTGGATTGTGGATTGGACAGGGAAAAAAATGCACCGATGGACGGGCTGTGCAATTCACACTAGTGATAAGGTATTTCTATCAAGTATGACTAACACCTACAAACGTACAATCTGAAAATAACTCTGGTGGAGGTGTTAGTGGAAAGGGGTTAATGGAAATAATGTTTTCATTTTAAACAGTATAAATCCACAACTGGCATTCCATTGGCCCATGACCTCCCCTTACCCAAATCCTTGTTCAAGTCATTTGCTAGTGTAATTGAAACCTTCTTTGAGAGTCTTTAGATTTCATTTCATGTTTGGGGGACAATACAGCTAAAAGACATTTACCATCCATCTTTCCTAACATTCGTAATCTAAATAGAAGACCCAAATCCAAGACTGTGCTTTTGATGGACCGCTCGCCTTCCTATACAGTAGAGCTTAAAGAGATCCCATTATTGCTTTCAGAACCCTTACAGAAAACATACATTCATACTCATTTTAGTTTTTATCACCCAGCTGAACAGCATATATTTATTTTTAATGGGTTTTTAAAGAAACATAAGTTTTCAATTAAAAAATTCAAAAGAACAAGACAAAAACAACAAACATTAAATGCAGGTGGAAAAAAAAGGCTCAACAACATGACATGTTAAAAAATAAAAAACCGTAGAAATAAGATTTGCTGCTCCTGAGTAAAATGCTAAAGAAACTCCAAAGCTTTTCCTATATGTGAGTCCTTTTTAATGCAGGTCTCCATCTATTCATTTCTCTTATAGTTGAAACAGGTTATAAAGAAATGCTTCCATCTAGCTGTCCAGTGTCATGAATATGACACTACTAGGGGACAGGCTTTTGATGATCATCTCAATTATTCTATTAGACATGCATTCAAAATAATGGGTTTTAAGTTTATCTTGGAATGTATATGAGGTCTATCTAATATGAAGCCAAATTTTTGCTATAGCTAGGAAAATTCGAAGGACTGAAGGAAAAGAAAACACAAACAAGCCATCCACCTCAGTTAGGTACATATTAGACTAGTGGTTAACTTGATCAAGAAAATTTCACGATCTGTTTGTCAGAAAATCCTCACAAATACAAGTAGATAAAGCCTTGACTTCAACATTCAAATAGGCTCCTCCGGAACAGCTAATGGGCTGCACAAAGGCAGCCTCCTTTCAAATCCATTTCTAATTCTTCACCTTACAAGAGTCACAACTGGCCAGTATCAAAAATACAAATAAAGCTTGCTGACAGCCTCTCAGACACTAATTCTTAAGTGTTTTTGGTGTACAAGCTGCTTTATTTCCTTCTGTTCACTGGGATTTTTCCTATATAAGAACAGGACAAAATTGGACACATTCTGATATTAAGATTACACGGGCTACCTCTAACAAAATTACCTGCTGAACTGAAAGGAGCAACTGCGAAGTTCATTGTGCCCGTATTTCTACGAATCAAGTCTGTCCTGGAACACCATTTCACCTGAAGCTATCTGGCAGTTCATTTAGTCATTCAGGATTAACTGTTGTGCGTCCATCATTCCATAAACCCCAATTGTAATTTTGAACAAGAAGAAGATATAAGAATATCTCATGGGCAAGTCCACAATTTCCAAATATTTAATAAAGAAAAACTATACATTTCACCATGACCCAAAGTGGGAGAACAGACTCATATCCCATGTGGAGCTAGAGTATATGCCAGCCTTTTTATATTAAATACATTTTAAGCCTTCTTGTTGCAAAAAAACCAAAAGATATTTAAATAAGGAGCTTAACTATTAAAAAAATGCACTCATTTGATATGCCCACCACTGAAAGATGTTTTTTTGCAACTAGAATGGTGGAAACTAGTGAAATGTATCACTGGGAAGTTTATAAAGGAGTCAAAGAGAGAAAAAAAAGCCAAACAGTTAACAATGGTGTACGGAATCAGGGAACTTAGTCCCCAAGATACAGAGACAAAGGGGCTAAGAAAGGGCATGTCACAAATTACCTGGCACTTTCCCCATCTGTGAACCAAATGCTTCTGATTATCTACTGTACCAAAAACTTAGGGTGGATGCAAGAATCAAGAGAGGCTTTTGTTCCCTTTGAATTCCTGAGAAATATGCTTGATTGGGAAAAAAATTTTCAAAGAATAAAATAAGGGGATGATTTTAAACTTTAAGAGAATGGACCACATTTCCTTTAAATAAATGACCAACCTTCTACAGTGATACATGTCTCAGTATACCTTTATATAGAGTCTGGAACTTGGGAAGCTTGTTAATGTTTTACATATTCAAAAATTAATATTAAAATAAACAAGGGTGGGGAAAAAACCTAAAATTGAAAGCAAACTGAAGCAAATGAACACAAATGTCCCTGAAATTAATGACATAACCACTATGAAGGAGAGGAGAAAAAGATACAGGTTTGACCTCAGTGTTTTACTATATTCTCCATGCTAAGAAGGCATGAAGGGAAAACAGCAAACATGTCCTGAACCTTTTTTTAGTAGTTTGTTTTCCATAGTGGTATGAGTGAAGCAATTCTGGAACTATGTTTAGATGTACTATAAGACTGAGTAAATGAGTACTGTATTAGGAGCCAGGGTTTTCAATGTGGAAGAAGGAGAATCAAATGTTTGGACTTGGAAGTACTAGGGCAAACTCACAATTTCTAAACTACGGACATGTGTGCAAGCACACATGCACCTGGTCTTTTTCCTAACTCTGACTTCTAAGATGGCCTAGAAGCGAATCTTCTCTATTAGTAAGTAGCACACCTAGCACTGCAACATCAGTTGCTAAGACCATTCTCCTCTAAAAGGAACCAGAAATCTCCACAGAAATGGTTGATTACAGGGCTATGGCAGAGAAGGTACAAGATGAGACTAGAACATCTTATGTCAGAAAGAAAGTTAGCACTCAAAGAAAAAAAAATGGTGGGGGCACATCAAAAGAACACAGGAAACAACCTGAAGGGGCTCTCACTGATTAAATCTAGAATTTGAGCACAAAGATATTTAAGAAAAGTAATAAGTAATAAACCATAAAAAGGGGGAGTCTAAGAGTCAATACCAATGATAGAAGAGACAGATAATGGATGGATGGATGGATGGATGGGTGGTGGGTGGGATGAAGGATTCTTCTTTAAAGGAGAATGCTGACTGCTGACTGGTAATTGTTGATGCTCTAATTCCAACTCATCATAGGAAAGACTAGTTCATGCAAGAATCATCAAGAGAAGTTAAACCTAAGGGGAAATTTTTGAAGAAGAATAAGATATTTGCATTTCTCCACAGATTGCTTATTAGTTGCAAGGGAAAGTAGAGTAACTATACAGTGGAAAAATCAGCTAACACCTTGACCAGATAATCAAATTTAATATTACCAATGAAGGGCAGAAGGACACTGGGTACCTCTGGTTGTAATACTCCAAGAAGGACATGTCACTTAATTATTATTCCAGCTGGGAATACATAACCTTAATTTCACCATGAGGAAACATCAGACGAACCCAAATGAGCACATTTTTATTAAAAAAGAAAGAGAGAGAGAGAAGGGGGTCCTATACATTTTTTAATGTCAGTGTCATAAAAGACAAAGACAGCCCCATTAGAGGAGATATAACAACGAAATGCAATGTGTGATCCTGGAATGGACCTAGTACTGCAGGAGGATTAATGACAAAAAGGAAGTCATTAGATCAGCTCACCAATCTGAAACATGGACACAAGATTATAGCATTATATCAATGTTGAGTTTCCTAGAGTTAATAAGTGTACTGTAGTTATATAAGAAAATGTTCTTATTCTTTGGAAATACACTCTTAAGTATTTGGAAGCAAAGAGACATGATGTATGCAGCTTACTCTCAAATGATTTAGGGAAAAAATGCATAGCGAAAGATGGGGAAAGAGAACAGAGGGAAGGGATGTTCATACACACAAACCATAAAGCATACACAGCCCAATGCAGTGTTCCTAATCTCATACTTATCTCATACTTTGTCTCTGTTAAGATCACCTAAATGTGGAGAAAGTGTTATGCACAAAGATGTTTGTTACAGTATTGTTTATAAAAGCAAAAAATATACCATATGTATTTTTAAAAAAACCGGGGTTAATGGTTAATTAAATTATGCTGTGTAAATTCAAAAGAACACTATGCAGGGACTTCCCTGGTGGCACTGTGGTTAAGAATCTGCCTGCCAATGCAGGGGACACTGCTTCGATCTCTGGTCCAGGAAGATCCCACATGCCGCGGAGCAACTAAGCCCGTGCACCACAACTACTGAGCCTGTGCTCTAGAGCCCACGAGCCACAACTACTGAAGCCTGCATGCCACAACTATGAAGCCCACGCACCTAGAGCCCGTGCTCCATAACAAGAGAAGCCACCGCAATAAGAAGCCTGCGAACCGCAATGATGAGCAGCCCCTGCTCGCCACAACTAGAGAAAGCCCACGAGCAGCAACGGAGACCCAATGCAGCCAAAAATAAATAAATAAAATAAATTTATTTTTTAAAAAAAGGACACTATGCAGTCTTTAAATGTGTGTACAAAAGTTTATAATAACAATCGGAAATATGTTATATAATATTAAGTGAAAATAACAGGATTAAAGATGATATATAGCATGATCACATGTAGGTAAAGCAGACAAAGAGAAAAAAAAATCATAGAAAAAAGGTTACAAAGAAACACAAGAAAATGCCAACACTGGTCATCCCTCCCAGAGATGGCTTATCGAGGACTTTTTCCCTTCTGCTTTCTGTAGGTTTCAGATATGTAATGTTTGTATTACAATGTTATGATAAAAATAAGGTTTATTCTTAGAATAATAATATAATAGAAGTAAAAAGAAATAAGTTTAATTTACTTATTAAACTAGTTCTTCAGGGACACCTGCTGTAAAAAGGAAATACTTACTGTGGATGTCCGACCATCCAAATTTCTTTAGTTATTTTTTAAAATTTATTTTATTGAAGTCTAGCTGATTTACAATGTTGTGTTAATTTCTGCTATACAGCAAAGTGATTCAGTTACACATATATATATATATAGATGGATACATTCCTTTTCATATTCTTTTCCATTATGGTTTATCACAGGACTTTGAATATAGTTCCCTCAACCATCCAAATTTAATTTGAGCTACTTCTGGTTCCAAAGATGGGAAATAAAAGAGAGAAATTGGGAGTCATGCTAGGAGATGGTGGTCTCTAGTAGAACTTACTTAAGGTGGTGAACCATACACTCATGAGCCGCAGATGCCTCCTTTCCCCTTATTCTGAGCCACAGGAAGATGGTGAGATTACTTTACACCATCCCATCCCCCCACCACACACACACCCAACCTCGAAGGAGGGGAAAAAGAGAAGCAGGGCACCAACAGGGACTAGCACATGGTGGTGGCCTCAGTCTACCGCACCGTACCTGGCTAAGCTCAAAAGTACACTTCTCACTACTCTTGCTCAGATGCCGGAGAGCACACATTCTAGCTGAAATCCTTCAATTCGGTCCTGGTCAGCAGCTCTGGTGTTCCACAGGTGGAAATGGACCAGCCCACTTATTCTGGCAGAGAACTTGCCTCTGCATATAGGGTTCATTGTGGTATTCATCGGCGGGGCGGGGGGAGGTAGAGACAGGAGGTGTGTGTGTATGTGTGTGTTGGGGGAGAGGGAGGGAAAGAGGGAGAGAGGGAGGGAGGGAGGGGGAGGGGGGAGAAAACTTCAGAGCTTTTAAAAAGTAGGCGAAGATGATGAGATGTAAACATTTGGTTAACTGAAAGGTTGAACAGAAAACGGAAACACACCACCATTCATTTTCTAACAGCACGTGAGGCTCCCACAGTCACTGCCAAAAGGTCAGGCTATTTTTTTTAATGGGGTTTTTAAGAGAAGTGAGTACGGTAAACAAAAGAGGAAGCTTCTCGATTAAACAATTATTAGAGCTCAGTTCCTGTTTGAGATACGCACATTTGGAAACATTTAATTATATTTATTTCTCAATATACTCTGGTGTGAGTAACCTTGAACTTCGACTGAACCTCATAACTCAGTCAATGAAATAATTAACATTCTTTTGCCAACCTGATTTGGATGAAAAACTCAAACACTTCATTTAAAGTTTATGTGAGGTACATTCATAAGAATACACTAATTTCTCATTCAGATTTCAAATTGAACCAATTTAATGACTGCAATAGCAAAGCAATAGGAATGCAAAGAAGAAAAATAGACAATTGACAATTACCCAAAGTTCCTGCCATGTTTTATGAATCAACAATTGTCTCCAAACTTGTGAAAGAAATCAATGTGCATTAATTTCTAGAATCTTATAACCTATCTGCACTTAACTATAAAAAATGAGAATTAGACATACAATTTAAAGAATTCATCAATTTGAATGAACAGAAATAAAGAATGTCTCTATGATCCCATGTTCCCTTTTAAGGCAGCACAACTCTCAGGGCTGTCTAGTTTACCACTATTTCTTCTTTGCATTCATGTTCTTTATCAGCAAAACGGTTACAATGGCCTTTCAGACTCGAGTGATGCATGACAAAACAACATAGTACCATTCTCAAATATGAATAGACTGGGAACACAGCTCCAAGAAGCAACTGCAATGGTTATGCCAGAGAATGAATAACACCCAGCAACATTATCAAATTCTAAAATTAAGCACGAAAAAGGGGTAGAAATAAAAGGAGAAGGAAAAGGCAAAAAAGAAGAGGAGGAGGGGGAAGGGGGAACCCCTGCAATTTCAACACATAAATAATGAAAAGTGAAATTCACTCCCTTCACTGTCCTTCCTGTTTTCCCCTGAAACAGAATGTAACACTGGGACTTACTGTGGGATAGACTAGACTATTTCTTACCAAGTGAGGAATAAATCTCACTCCAGTTTTACCGCTTGCCTCCCCACTCTCCACATTTACAAAGCTTCTTTAAAGCTCTACATATTCTGACGTGCAGAGGCCACAAAGCCACCGCTCTGGTGCTGCAGCTGGTGCGGCCCCGATAAAAAGCAGAGTACCTACCAACAGAGGCATTCAGACAGAAAGACCTGCTTCAAAAACCCTCCAGCAATGTGTATGGAAGGTCCTGGACCAAGGTGATGGATTTCTGTTGGCCATCCCAGAAAAGAGATAACCTGCATAGCAGAGAATTAAACTTGATTATTTAAAAAAAAAAGAAAGAAAGAAAGAAAGAAAGAAAGGAAGGAAGGGAGGGAGGGAGAGAGAGAGGGGGGGGGGGAGAAAGAGAGAGAGAGAAAGAAAGAAAGAAAGAGAGAGAGAAAGAGAGAAAGAGAGAAAGGGAGAAAGAAAAAAAGAAAGAAAGAAAGAAAGAAAGAAAGAAGAAAGAAAGAAAGAAAGAAAGAAAGAAAGAAAGAAAGAAAGAAAGAAAGAAAGAAAGAAAGAAAGAAAGAAAGAAAGAAAGAAAAAGAAAGAAAGAAAGAAAGAAAGGAAGGAAGGAAGGAAGAAAGAAAACAGAATAGTAGGGCTACAGGGACAATACCACCACTAAGAATAAAGAGTTCTACAAAAGTAAAAACAATAAATCCAAATCTTGTTCAGCTGTCCTATTCTCATTATGCCCAATGCTGACCATCCCATTTAAAACTGTAACCCCACCCAAGCACTCCCAGTCCCCCTCACCCTACTCTATTTTTTCCATAGTTGCTCTCACACTCAAAACACTATATAATTTGCTCACTTGTTATGTTAATTGCTTATTTCTCACTCACCCCTTCCTCTGCCCTCCCTGATTGTAGGTTCTACAGAGGGTGGGGTATTTGTCTGTTTAGTTCACTAATATACCTCGGTGTCCAGTACATAATAGACACTCAATAAATGTCAGTTAAATGAATGAATCATTCATTAAGCTAAATGATTTCTTAAAGCTCTTCTTATTCAAACAGAAAAGGCAAAAATTAGGCAGGGAATCTTTAAACAGTTGTAATAGGTCAGATAAAGGGTTATTATCTTTACTATAAAAAGCCTATTTACATTGATTAAAGACCACACACACAAACACTCTCTCTCTCTCCCCCCTCCCACTGCTCAAACACTGACTCAGAAATGAGTAAAGAACCTAAACAACAGCTGCTAAAAAAAGCCCAGCAAATGGTTAAGAAAAATAAACTCACTAATATCAGATAAACAATAAAACAAAACGAGATTTTTTTTCCACTGGGTAATTAGCAAAGATTTTTAAAACTAAAACTTCACAGCACAATGACAGTGCAGTAAAACGGTCATTCCCAGCCAGTAGGAGTGAAATTAAAACAACAATTCTAGAGAATAATTTGGAAATAAGAATTTAGAGCTAAATAGGTCCATATCTCTAACCTAGGAATTTCATTTTGTGAAACCTTATTCCAAAGAAATACTTTGAAATATAGACAAAGATCAAATACAAAGATGTTCATCAAAGCATTATTTATAACAGCAAAATTCTAGAAACAATCTAGGGGATTAACAATGGAGAAATGGTTCAGTCAATTATGGTCCAGCCACTAAATTAATTATTATACAGTCTTTAAGATGTATGCTTGAAGAACTTTTATAAAGACAAGAATGTGAATAAGACGATGTCAAATAAATGAAAGCAAGCCAATCTGTTCTGAACCATGGAGGGCAATATTCAAGGAAGGCAGAAAATACTATTATCTAGAGTATTTATCTCCGAGGTAGGATTATAGATGAATTTTATTCTCTACACTATACTTTTATGAATTTTCTTATTTATTTTAAACATGTTCTACCTATATAATAGAAAAAAAATTTAAATGAAAGAAAGATTTCATAGAAGAGTTGAGACAAAATATGCTTTTAAGAGTTGTCAATATTAGCAAGAAGAAGAAAATCTTGTAAAGAAAAGACTTGAAAAAACCGAGCAAATGTTAGTAACATCTGCAAAAACACAAAAGTAGCATTCTTAAGAAATAGAACACCCTTAATCCCCTTAAATAAAAAACAGAAATTAAGAAACCACAGTCCTGAATAACCTCTATAGGGTCCTTTCATTCCAAAAGTATATTCTTAGAATTTTTCTTTTAAAATTCAATATGAAATTAGACAGGGAATCTTTAGACAGGGAATGTTGTAAATTTTATTTCCTAACTCACATAGCTATAAAAGAGGAAGTCTAAAAAAAAAAAAGAGAGAAAATACAAAACATTTATGGCATTAGCACTGTCCTTCTCCACGAATATAAACTAAAATTATTGATAATAAATGGACTTTTCAATAAATCGGCCAAATATAGAGTCACTGATCACAGCTATAAATCATCTGCTAGGAAAAGGCTGAATTTATAAAAATAACTCTATCTTTATAGATGATCAGAAGAAAAACTACCCAAGCTCTTAGGAAAGCCCTTTTTCTTAATCTGTACAGGCAGAGTAATAATTTAAACCATTCTAAAACAAATTTAAACATTCAAAACAAAGAAGACGGTTGCGCTTACAGATAGAGACCTACAGACTAACATCTGCTCATGCCCTTTGGAAATCTACAGGACTGTATCAACAAATATGAACATCCTTTGCAGTCATCTGACAGCACTGCTTCATGAAATTACATCAGATCTCTATCTAAACCAAGTTTTAGGGCTATCCATAGAGGCAGTAAAAGCAACTGCGAAGAAAAGGTAAGAAAATTCAAGCAAACCTATTACTTTTCTTTTAAGCTCAAATCTATTTCTTAAGGCTAAACAATAGAAGCATGATGCTTGGATACCAAGACTTTCCTTTATAACCTTTGCTTTGAATCTAGCTCCAGAGGGAAAATCATGTTTACAAGAACCACAAGACACGTGAAAAGCAATAACCAAGGTAAATGAAAAAATGCCGGGTTAAGTTTTAGTCAGAACTTTATTGCAAAGGTACTTTGTTTTATGAGATGAAGAAATCTACTTTTCCTCTTCTCCTCTAGCATTACATATTGAAAAACGAAAACATGATTAAACAATTCTTTTAATGTCATCTCATCATTTATAAAGAGCTTAAGGAAAACAATTTTCATACAGGCTGAGCACGATGGTGTATCATGTGGAACCCAATGTCAAAAACTCAAGTTCAATTTCCACTGCTAATCAAGTTTCTGAAACAGGAACTCTGTTCTTTTCCCTACTAGCCCTGTGCTTTGTTTTTCTTTCATAGTCTTAATTCAAAATGTTCTAAAATTTTGGAGTCAATTTTTTTTAACAGACAAATGTAGCATGTCAAAGAAAACATCAGAGGTAATTACTGCCCACCCACTGTTCTCATTCCAGAAGAAAGAGACAAAAGAGTGGGTCAGAACTTTTGGATTATTTTATTGGTGTGTTTATGAAAGAGAAAAGTGAGAGAATACCAGGGAGATTCAGCATAAAGTAAGGAGAGACAAAGCAGATTTATAAAAATCAAACGTATCTGTGATAGTTTGACTCGTCCTTGACATTTTAATTTTCAGCCATTACTACAGATAAAGTAGAGGGTTGGCAAATTTGTCTGGATATTAGAATCATCTGGAGATCTCTTAAAAATTCCAAAGCCCAGGTCCCACCCCCAAACAATCTTTTTTTTAACATGTATCAACACATCCAGAATTGACAGTTACTAACATTTTGTCCCACTTGCTTTTAGCTCTTTTTTTTCCTCTTTTTTTTAATTGAAGTATAGTTGATTTACAATGTTGTGTTAATTTCAGGTGTACAGCAAAATGATTCAGTTTCATGTATGTGTGTGTGTGTGTGTGTGTATATATATATATATATATATTCTTTTTCAGATTCTTTTCCCTTATAGATTATTATAAGATATTGAGTATATTCCCTGTGCTATACAGTAGGTCCTTGTTGGTTATCTATTTTACATATAGTAGTGTAGACCACAATCTTTGAGGAATGAAATTAGGCATCAGAGTTTTTGAAGCGCCACAGGTTCGGGAACCACTGACACAAAGTATAGAAAACCAAGTAAATTCTTCTGTCTCCTTTGAGATTTACCATAGATGTCATCCCAGGGAATTAAAAAAGAAAAGAAAGGGAAAAAGAGAAAAAAAAAAAGAAATACCACTCAACCAATGCATTACTCTCTGTTTTTTTAAAGAAAATCATTTACACATGTACTCACAGCCATTACTGAAGCTGGCTCAACAAAATGCTGGAAAAAAATCATTATTAAGGTACATGGCACGTTATGCTGACATGAGTTTATACCGCACAGCATCATTCCTTTGAGAAGGATGCTGATTTGGGTGAAGAAGCAGAAGGGAGAGAGTCTTATCATAAACTCAAAATGAGGTGATGCAGATTCCAAGGTGACTATCACAGCTTTCTAGTGACAAGCTGGCAGCAATTAGAAAGAGATGTTTGAAGAACATGAATTTGCTTAGCCTCACCTACCTTAGTTTTTCTTCTAATAAGGGAACAAACGTTAAAACCCTCTCTATCTATTAAGTATAAACATGGAGAAGGAGGGAAAGAAGAATATCCTAAACCCTTAATTCCATTTAAAAAAGGACTTACTGAAGCTAATTTTCTGATTGTACATATAACTTAAAGATGTCCAGAAGATCTTACTCATTACATATCATTTTCTTCCCCTCTGGCTCTTTCTATGTCCTATATCTCTAAAAAAAAAAAAAAAAGGTTAAAGGTGCATGTGTTCTGTTTGCACTATTGGTTCACGACATTCATAGAGTTCATCACATACAGAGCACCACCTATGTACTTAGCTTCAATCTGCGGAAATCTGTCATCCCTAGGAAAGAGTATGGATTATTTTTATGCCATCCAAATGGGAGAATGTCCCAGATACCAGATGATGAAGGGGCCCCAGAGGGACTATAATGCTAACATGCTTATGAGCACTATAAAATTTAGCTTCAAAGACACTCTGAGTCTGGCAGTGCTTCCACAGATCTCCGTGAATAGTAAAGACACAGTTGCTAATGGTGGTGGAAGCAAAGGGCATGAGGCAAGAAGCACATCCTTGTGTGTGCGATCACATCCCATTAAGATACAAGAAATTCTCTTAGAGAAAATCAGGGAAATCGGTGCATCAATTTATGTGCTACAAACATGGTTTGCTTCCTCACTGTAGCATAGGATTAAACAAATAAATCTGGATCACTCTTCAAAGACCTAAGGTCAAGCTGCATAACACTTTTCCTCTGGGCTGGCTTTTGGCATTCTGGTGATTTCAACGACGTTTATGACAGACCAACCTTCGACAAAGCACTGCTTAACTAACTTTTTTTTTTTCATAGCACATAAAGGTGAAGGGAATACTTCTTGGCAGAACAGATATACTAGAAATTAACTTTAGAGTTGTTCTCTTTTGCCCTAAATTTTCTTCTGCCTCTATCCTGCAGTGAAGTCACGATGCATCTGTGACAGAATAAGTCCCATGGCAACAGACTGACATCATAAACACCAGATTAAGACTTGGCTGCAAAGCCAAAGGAGATGATGGGCCAGGAAGGAAGAGGCTATAATTCAAACAAATCTCTTCCATAATAGCTATGGGAATACTAAATATTACTGGTTGAGTAAATTGCTTTTTGTATAAGTGTTCTCTTTTTTGAAGTTTGCCCCAGAGTGAAAGTCTCTCTGTTAAGTCAGAACCTTAGCATTATTTTAATGTACTGTTCTGTATTTAATAATCTGATGCTTCAGACATGAGTCTATTACCATGGGAATGACAGCAGCACAAATACAAGATTATGGCTATCAAGAAGGAGAAAAGAAATTATGAATAAGCCTCGTTATGTTCAATAATTAGCAGCTACATGGAAAAAAACAAAACCATGAATTGAGGTTGATGCATTTATCTCAGTGTTTGAATACAACTCTGAGTGTGTTATTGCTTTAAAATGAGATTCTAACAAACCGCCAAAAAAAATCTTGACTAGCAGTTGCTACTCAGTGCTAGAATTTAAAAACTCATCCTGTCTAGCTCTCTTCTGTTTTAATTCTTCCCCTGCAGAAGACTGGTGACTAATGGGTAATACACAACATCCCAAGATGGATTCTGACCATTTGAACCAACACTTCGGGGGTAAAAGCATGGAAATATTGAAGAGAACGGCTCCTCTACCTTAGTTGACCACAAAAGGAACAGCTTCCAGGAAATGACGTTGCCCTCTCCCCACAATGAAAAGTCTATGTATCAAGATATGGGATGGTGTAATTCAAAGAGCCATGTACCACAATGTCCACTGCAGCACTATTTACAATAGCCAGGACATGGAAGCAACCTAAGTGTCCATCGGCAGATGAATGGATAAAGAAGATATGGCACATATATACAACGAAATATTACTCAGCCATAAAAAGAAACGAAATGGAGTTATTTGTAGTGAGGTGGATGGACCTAGAGTCTGTCATACAGAGTGAAGTAAGTCAGAAAGAGAAAAACAAATACCGTATGCTAACACATATATATGGAATCTAAAAAAAAAAAAAAATGATTCTGAAGAACCTAGGGGCAGGACAGGAATAAAGACGCAGACGTAGAGAATGGATATGAGGACACAGGGAGGGGGAAGGGTAAGCTGAGACGAAGTGAGAGAGTGTCATGGACATATATACACTACCAAATGTAAGACAGATAGCTAGTGGGAAACAGCCGCACAGCACAGGGAGATCAGCTCGGTGCTTTGTGACCACCTAGAGGAGTGGGATAGGGAGGGTGGGTGGGAGACGCAAGAGGGAGGAGATATGGGGATATATGTATATGTATAGCTGATTCACTTTGTTATAAAGCAGAAACTAACACAACCTTGTAAAGCAATTATACTCCAATAAAGATGTTAAAGAAAAAAAAGAATATAAGGCAACGGGAAAAGAGAGAGTTTTGAGCTAAATTAATCCATAGTCTCATCATGTTCATAATGTATCAATTAACTGGATATTGCTAAAGACACAAGGCATGTATAAGGCATGGGATGTGCCCTCACAACACACATATGATCTGACATGGGCAGGGGGTATATATAAAATTGTAAGGAACAATTTAAAAATACTGTAATTAACATTAAAATCTATTAATTTATCAAGCTTAAAAAAAAAAAGATATGGGATGGTGGATGCAGAAAGGGACTGCTAAGCATGAGACATAAAAGTCCACCTTGGATCAACATGCAATCCATACAGGCCTCTATTTCTTCTAAAGTGACAATAAAGAACATTGTACTCTATGATGTTCACCTTAATGACTAAGGAAGTGTTCCATGCATTTAAAACTTCGCTTAACAAGGCCTGCAGCTGCACTAACTGTAGGAAAGATTAGCAAAATGGTGGATAAACATTTTGAGATTATCAAAGGCTGCTAAAGCAGTACGTCACTAAACCAAAGTCTACACCCAAGTCTAAAGACGCATGTACTAGAGCAATGTCATAGCATCCAGTCTTCCCTGAGTGTTTGGGAAAGTGGGCACATTGCTAGACCTCTGGCACCTTGTGGAATCATCTAGCCTTACTCTACAAAAGGAGCGATTTTAACATGATCCATTCTAAATCAGGTGGCAAGAACAAAATTTTAATCCTCTCGTAAGGTTAACATTTAACAAAGATGGACAGCCCCTTGGTACTTTCAAACTTCCCTACTCCCATCTTCCATGAGGTTTCTGCATTCTAAGGCAATGGCACAACACATCATTGGAGGAAAGTAATTTTAGAACATACCATCCAAATTAACTGGTCATGAATAGGCTCTGATTAAAATATAAAGAGCTTTTAAAATAATTTAAAATGATTCACTGGAACGAATTTGGAGATATTTTAATCTCTGAATGTGCAATGAACTGTAGTCTCCCTTGGCCCCAGCCTCTCCTTAGAGAGGGACATTTCTGGTTAGGACTTTTGCCATTGGTAAGAGGTATCTGAGCCGCACCAACTAAGCTGCATTTTGCCTGTGCAGTTCCCTCTGCCTTTTCTGATTTGTGTCTTCCCAGCTAAGGCACAGTTCCCTTCCACTTTCCAAACCAGACTGTGGACACTCCCCTTCTCAGTGAATCTCGCTCTTCTGTTTACTAAGACAGATAGCTAGATAATTCTGAACACAACAATGTGACAATTATTTAACAAATCACATGAGATCAAAAGACCTCAGCTTACGTTCTTTAGTCATTTGTTTGAATTCCATCTTAGATTAAACAAAGGAATATTTTCCCAACATAATGTTCTAGCATATTCTCAGGGATTCCACTAAGGCCCACTTGTGAACCAACACCTAAGCCACACTTAACTAGGCTTTTCTAGTGTGACACGAAGTTCAAGGCGATGTTTGCTGCTTTGGAAAGTGCCCTCTTAGACCCACTACAGATTCCTTCACAAAATCCTTTGGCGCCTGGTCTCCAAGATTCCCTGACTCTCAGCCAAAGACACTTCAGATAAGAGGAGGACAGCCGATCTCTATTTTCTTGTTTTCTAAACCTTGCTGTTTCTTCTAAGACTCTGGATAAAGAGCTGGAGTTGAGAAGAAGAAATGAGAGACAAATCTACATGCTGGAACAGTGTGATAAACACAGTTATTCCCTGATTTAACCTTCCCAGCAGTCTGATGAAGCAGCTGTGTGAAATCCAAACCCAATACAATTCCAAAACTCAAATTCTTTCCGCTATATCCTTACTGAAGTTCAGTCTTCTTGAAAGCAGGAACCCTGGCTTTTAATTCTTCCCTGTAATCTCAGAGACTACACATACAAAGAGTTCTTAATTAACATGTACAAGTAAGAGGCAAAGGATTTATAGGAAACTATCTAGTTTGTCAAGGCAACACCCCTGCCCACACCAGACCAGAGCACACACGTCAACCATAACTTACTACCACAGCATCGAGACGACAGAGGGAACGCTCCAACCTCCACCCATTCTGAAGTTGATGCGTTCAAGCATAAGACAGCCACTTACCTAAAAGATGAGAGAAAACATCATTATTGTAAATGTGGATATTGACTTCCTAGAAACTTTATCAACAAAATATTAAAATATACTTTCATTTTACAATCAATAGATCCTGAGCATGACAGTATAAGAAGAGCTAGTTCTTCATATCTCTCAATTTTCAAGGCCGGCTCTCATTCTTCATTACTGAATATTTAAATTCCATTCTCCTTAACTTAGAACAGTATTATTTTTATTGAAGTATAGTTGAATTACAATGTTGTGTTAGTTTCAGGTGTACACCAAAGTGATTCAGTTTTATATATATATATACATATATATATTTATATATATGTATATATATATTTTTTTTTCAGATTCTTTTATAGGTTATTACAAAATATTGGGTATAGTTCTCTGTGCTACACAGTATGTCCTTGTTGGTTAGCTATTTTATATATAGTAGTGTGTATATGTTAATCCCAAACTCCTTTTGGAAGTCCTAGCCACAGCAATCAGAGAAGAAAAAGAAATAAAAGGAACCCAAGTTGGAAAAGAAGAAGTAAAACTGCCACTGTTTGCAGTGACATGATACTATACATAGAAAATCCTAAAGATGCTACCAGAAAGCTACTAGAGCTCATCAGTGAATTCAGTAAAGTTGCAGGATATAAAATTAATACACAGAAATCTGTTGCATTTCTATACACTAACAGCAAAAGATCAGAAAGAGAAATTAAGGAAATGATCCTATTTACCATCACAGTCTTTATTTTTTTTGAGATGACAGAAGACTTTAAAAGACTAATGAATCCTCTCTCCAGAAAACTACATATAGACATCTCTTTCACATAGCTTTGGTGGGTTCACAGCCCTCCTGCAATCCACCCACTGACCCTATGACTAATATCTGACGCAAGATTGGGCTGCAGGATATCCCTGAAGCTTAAATATACTTCAAATTGCTTCAGAACCCACATAAACTTTAAATTCTTAAAAATGTGTGCAATGTATGTACAAAAGTTTGCACCCAGCATATAGAAAAGACACATTCTTTTTAAGCATAAATGACACATAAAAAATTGGTCAGTACTAGATGGCAAAGAAAGTCTCTGGAAATAGCAAAAAAAATTACAACTATTTAGATGCCAACTAGAGCTGTTGGTAATAAAATTGAAAAACTAAATAAGTTAAAAACAAACAAACCCAACAAAGAGCTATCAGGAAAATCCGAGACAGAAAAGGGGTGTGTGTGTGTGTGTGTGTGTGTGTGTGTGTGTGTGTGTGTCTATATTGTATGTTGGGATGGGGATAGGGCTAAACCTTTAAATAGTGTAACATATTAGAAAGCTTCTGTAAGTAAAATAGTGTGGCTTGTTACATAAGTAAACAGACCAATGGAACAAAACCAAAAGCTCAGAAACTGACCCAAGTATACATGGAAAATTAGTATATGATAAAGTACCACCTCAAATCAATGAAGGAAAAAAAATGGACTTTTTAATAAATGGTGTTTGGACAACTGGATAGCTACTGGAAAAAAATTTAATTACATTTATATCTCACATTATATACCAGAATACATTCCAAATGAATCACATATTTAAATTTAAAAATAAAATCACACAATTATCGAGAGAAAGAAAACTTGCGTGAACTCCATTATAAACTGAGAATGAGAAAAGGCAGCTCCAAAAATAACAAAAGATTTTAAAAATATTGAATCACTATGTTGTACACCTGATACCAATATAATACTGTAAATCAACTATACCGCAATAAAAAAATAAATAACTAAAAATAAGACAAAAATAATAAAAGATTAACAAATTTGTCTACATAAAAGTGTATTTAAAAATAAAAATACACTAGTCAAAAGACAAATCACATACTTGAAAAAAATAATATTTGCAACTTATCATGGACAAAGGGGTAATATCCCTACATACAAAGAGCTCCTTAAAAAAATCTAGAAGAAAAATATCAACATCACCCCTCACCCCAAAATAGGCAAAAGATATGAACAGGAAATATACAGAAAAATAAGTGAAAATGGCCCAAAACATATGAACAGATACTCAATGTTACTCATAATAAGAGACATGCATTCATTTTTCACTGATTAGATTGGCAAAAATCCAAAAGTTTGACAACATACTTTGTGAAACTAAGGGGAAGCAGCACCTTTGTATACTGCTGGTGAGAAGGCAAAATGGTACAAACTCCTAAAGAAGGGGACTTGGCAGCTTCCAGCAGAAATGTAGATTTCTAAATCAGTATAGAGGTAAAAGGGTAAGACAGTGAAGAAAAAATGGACTCTTCAATAAATGGTGCCAATATAATTCCAATAAATAAATGTAGAAGAATTATGGAAATAGAAAAACATATGGCAAACACCACAAGCAAGAATGGATGCTAAAATGGCAACGTTTAAGACAGTAACTCTGTGGGAAAATGTGGCCAATAGCCCTTAGCCCACTTTGGTTATACAAGACGTTAATAATTGGGGAACCTGGATGAAAGGTCTATGGGTATTTTTTTTTAATTAATTAATTAATTTATTTATGGCTGTGTTGGGTCTTCGTTTCTGTGCGAGGGCTTTCTCTAGTTGCGACAAGCGGGGGCCACTCTTCATCGCAGTGCGCGGGCCTCTCACTATCACGGCCTCTCTTGTTGCGGAGCACAGGCTCCAGACGCGCAGGCTCAGTAATTGTGGCTCACGGGCTCAGTTGCTCCGCGGCATGTGGGATCTTCCCAGACCAGGGCTCGAACCCATGTCCCCTACATTGGCAGGCAGATTCTCAACCACTGCGCCACCAGGGAAGCCCTATGGGTATTTTTTGTGTGATTTTTGCAACTTCTTGCAAGTCTGAAGTTATTTTTTTATGTTAAAATTTTAAAAAAAATTCTTTAAAAGAAAAAGAGAAATGCTTTTTTAAAAAAAAAAAAACAGCACTGAGACAATCAGATATCCACATGGAAAAAATTAAAATTAGATCCTTACTTCAAGCCATACACAAAAATTTCTGATCTGTTAACTGAAAGTAAAAAACAGAACTCTGAAACTCTTAGAAAAAAGAGAGGGCATTTTCATGACCTTGAGTTTGCCTACATTAAAATTAAACTTTGTACAACAAAAGATAGCATAAAGAAAGTAAAAAGGCAAGCCATACACTTGAAATGCACATAAGCGACAATGGATTAGTATTCCGAACATATAGAATGTCCACATATCAAACAGAAAGACAAAACAATCCAATAGAAAAACAGAAAAGATCTGATCAGGCAACTGACAGAAGAGAAAACCCAAACGGCCAATAAGTATGAAATGATACTCAACCTCACGAGCCAGGAAAATGCAAATTAAACCAAGGAGATATCTTTTCACTGCCATCAAATTGACAAAAAATTTTATTATCTGGTGCTACCAGGGTTGGAGAAGATGGGAAGCAACAGAAGCTCTCACACTGCACCTGTGAGAGCACGATCACATTGGAAAGAGATAGATTGTTTTATCTAGAAAAGTGGGGGGTGTCCAAAGTAACTCCACTCCCGGATAGTAGCCTAGAGAAATTCCCACAGGTGTTCAAAAGCAGAAGACTTGTACTGGGCACTCCATACAAGAACGTTCATCCTGTCAGTGGGGATAAGAGTCAAAAACTGGAAACAACCTAGATGGTCATCAAAAGGCAAATAAAGAAATAAATAGTGGTATATTCACAAAGTGGAATAACATACGGCAGTGAGAATAAACAAACTAGAGCTACATGCAGCAAGATGAATAAATTTCACACATAAAGGGTGAAGGTAAAAACCAAATTTCAGAATATGGCAGCATGATAGTATTTATATCATTATTTTTAATACTTTCCTAAAAACATGCAAAATTACTGCATACTATATATGGACACATGTTTATAGGAGAATGACTAACACAGATAAGGAAGTAATAAACACTAGATGCAGGATTATAGTTTAACCCTTGGAAAGAGGTGAGGGAAAGGCAAATGCAAAACAGAGTTTGCACACACGGTGAAGTATTAAGATGTGACAAAGCCAGGTGTGCGCATGCATCTCCTATATTATTCTCTATGAGTTTTTCTATAAATGCAATATATATCATTTCAAAAAGAATATGCATAATAAAGTATGGGCTTTTATTATTCAATTGGATTTTGCTTAACTTTGATGGGTTTTTGCAGTTTTTTCTTTAAGGTATTTCCTTTTCCTTGATTTTTATATTGGTATAAAAACATACAGGTTATCTTCAGACCCCATATTCTAAGAACAAGGCTGCTTTTTGTTTCCTTGAAAGTATCCAAATACTTCTTCCCTCGTTATTCGTATTACTCAGTTGCTTCCTAAAGGATTTCTATTCAGAAAAATTTTAAACAGATCCTTCTGGAATATGTTAGAACCCCAGAATATAATCAGAATGTTAAGATGTTTTAAAGAAATTTGATTTAAAAAAAAAAAATCAGATCACTTACGATGCCTTTAGCAAAGATTAAATAACCAAATACAATTGCATTTTCCATAATGAATGTCAGGCTATACATTACTGTGCAGTTTGTATGTTGAAAAGTAATATGTAATTGTGAAATACTCCACGGTTGAGGAAGCATGATAAAAATTTAATAATCTAGTACAGAGTATATATACAAGAAAGGCAGTTTTCCATATCACACTAAGTGTTATGCGCTATTGCTACTGACTTTCACAAGTAACTATACTGATTCACCACCTAGAAGGTCAACACATTCTAGCCTTAGAAGTGCTACAAAGGTTTGGGTGAAGGCTAAAAAGATCCCATTCACCTATTCACTGCACTTTTCCAAGACTAAGAGCTCTATGGGTTAATAATGTTTACTAACAATGAGACCAGGAACCTCCCACATATTAATTTCACACAGGAAAAAAATTTAGTGCCATGGTTTCCTAACCCTGGCTTACTACTGTCTTTCAGGTTGAACCACTAGACAGTTCAATGCAAATCTGCCACCACCATAAGGAAAAAGAACCAAAGCACAGGTATGGAGGGTGGGCCAGCAGCATCTTGGTGTGGAAAGGCTGGAGCACGCATTTTAAGCGCTGCTAAAACAACTAGATATGCACCCAACATGATGACGGTCGACATCAAGGATGTTTCCAAAACCCATGCCAAGAGGATGACTTTTATTTCAAGATTCACTTTGAAATAACGAGCTGTTTTCTAAAGCCAGAGTTTTAGTTCTTGTATATTGAATAAGGATAAGCAATTTTAAAAAGCAAATAAGCCCCTTAAGTATCAAATTTCTAAAACGTGTTCTCTTTGCTCTAAAGGCGGGAGGGAGAATAATTTGCCCGTGGGCTCAGAAACTGAACGACTAGTTTCAACCCTAAGCAAATTTTCGTTCAAACTGAGTCCTTTAAAAGACTGGAAGGAGGTGGTAAATGTTGGTGTTGGCAACAGCTTAAACAAAAGCCACACTGTTTCTTATTTTTACTTGTGAATACTGGGAATAAGAAGGAAGCAGTGATGTTCCCCTTAAAAAAAAAAAATAACAGTCCAACGTGCTATCTTTCCTCTACCTAAAGAAAATGTGTCAATTTTAGGTCCTCAAACAACAAATTTTTCCGCAGCACAACAGCTCATTTCTTTATACTACTGCTAGTTGGCTGTCCCTGATGAGCTGAAATCAGTGCACAGCTCAAGATCTGGGACTGAAACCAAAAGTAATAAATCAATGAAGGCCTGGATTTCTATCCCACCAAGCAAACCAGACTCTTCTAAGATAAGGAGGGGCCAAAAGCAGTGGAGAAGCTCACAGCTGCGCTGGTCAGTGAGCTAAAATTACCTGATGTGGGAAAGGTGTGCTCCCATCCTAATTCTAGGAAATCTCACTTAATCCTCCTGTTACTCTGCCATATTGCAATCACAAGGGTTCTATGTAGCGCCTCCTTCTAGCACTTACTCAGAATCAACTCTACTCCAAGAAAATTAGTTAAGACATCACTTTTCTGTGGAAGGCCTTCTAAATAATCAAAACCTGAAGTCAGCATTATTTCATTGCACAGAAGGTGGGGGCAGGGAGAGATGTTGGCCAGAAAATACTTACTCTAAACAGAAATGTTACATTTTGAAATTGTTCCAAAAAGAGAATATTGGCAGGAACTGCCAAGATTTTGTGCTTTCTGCTGTTACTAACATGAAATAGATTTGCGTTCTAATCTGGTAACATGAAACAAACCAAAAGTAGACAGACTGGCAAATACTAACTCTAGTTGCCCAGTGTCACACACCATCAGTTCAAAGAGGTCAAAAAAGAAGCCCAGGAAGTCATAAAGTATCCGAAGAGATGAACAGTGCACTTTTTTTTTTTTTAATACTGATCTAGTGAGAAGGCATAAAGGAGTCCCCCTCAGCAGAAGACTTCAAAAGCTAGATAAGGGAAGACAAAGAAAGAGGCATAAATGGAAAACTCATCAACAAGCTAAGAATATAATCAAGCGAAACTAAACTTCAATTTTTGCAAGAATACAGGCGTTTTGGCACTCAAAGGAGATGCCGTCGCTACACCTCTCTGTATACAAAGGAAATGTGAAATCCTGAAATCCCGTAGCATGTAGTCACTGAAGCGACTGCCAGGTAGGGCTAATCCCCAAACAAGATTTCTTAAGAAATCGAATTCTCCACTTTATCCCTTTTTTGTTTTTTGGTTTTTCATTTTGTTTTGCTTTTTTTTCTCTTCTTTCATTGTTAAATATTAGCATATTAGAGAAAGGAATCTTGAAAAAACAATCTTCAGTCACTCAAGGGGCTAAATCAAGTCCTCTTGAACCCACAGGGCCCACCAAGATAAAGGGCATTGGAATGATGAGTTTTTAATGAAGCAATAGACCGACTAAGTAACTAGGGAAAAGGAAAGGAAAGGTGCTGAAATCTGACCCCACGGCAAAGAGGCAAAGTCTACATAAACCCATGGAGAAAGCGTGCAGTTTTAAGGAATCTGAGCTCCTTTACCCTCAATACAATCTTACTCAGGGAATGCTTCCATATGCTTAAAAAAAAAAAATCCACTTTGCCTGCTCCCAGATATATAGCATCAGGGCAGGGATAAATTTCAAGCTGGCACAAGTCCAAATCCAACAGTTGCAGCTGTAGTAGCTGCCTTGTTTACAAAGCAATTCAGGAAGCTTTTAGAGGGCAGAGTGCACCAGACAGAAGGGGTTCTGTAAGCAAAACATGGATGGATCCCAATGCATTCAGAGCAGACAACACATCTGTTCCCAGGTCCCCCTTGGAGACATGCCGACTACAAATCCAAGTCAACCTTAAATGCTCATGTTTTTTCAGGAAAGCATATCCACTGAAGCACTCAAATCAAAATTATATGCTGGCAGTTATTGGACCCTCGGGCCACCCCCACATTCTAACCAAAACTCTTGAGAACAACATTCCACACAAGGTTTTGAGCAGACTCCAATCTATGACCTGGACTCCTTTGCTCGCTTAGGACGCCAAGTGTAAGGATGCCTTCAACTGCCACTTTCCACCTCTTATCAACTATGTTCTTTAGCTTCCATCTGATCTTGTATCTGTCCAGCATAATTATGTGAGGAAAGGGTATGTCCCAGAATCAACGTCGGTTCCCCTTGTTACTTCCTCACATCCAGAAGATTTCAATAATCTCACTTGATTCTATCCCCCTTTAGTCCTTTCTGCTGCTGTCTCTTTGCCATTTTTCTTTTCTTGGCATAGTTTAATTCAGAATTCCTCTCTAAGAAAAAGAAATATACAGTCAAGAAGTGGGGGGGGGGGGGGGATGGCGGATAGGGAAAGAGCAATAGAATAAATGCTGAAAAGGAAACAGAGTACCTTCTGCCTGTTTACAGAGTTTCAAAAAATGTGCCATGATGATGACATGGGTGAGAATATGATGGGCACAGATGGGCATAATTAAAGCAGAAAGGAGCTCTTAAGATGCTTAAAAGGGGGTAGTTCAGCCCTCTTAGCTGAAAAGTAACCAAACATATAAGAAACAGAAGACATTTAAAAGATACGCTTAATTGTATATGGATGACAATGACTATTTGAAATTCACAGGATTTGAAATTCATGTTATCTGTCCATCTGATCTCTCAGGCAGTGGGCTGTAGTTTCTACCCATTGCAAGTGATTTTTTTTCCTGTAAGGCAAAGCATACATCCAGCCTACTATATGGACTCTGCCAGATACTTAGCCTTTTTTAAGAAAAAACAAGTACATCTCAAGCCCTCTGCGAGTCTGGATCTTTAAAAGTTTCTGTACCTTAATGGCTTAGCATAATAAAAAATTGATGAAAAAAATAGATGAAAAAGGTTTTCTATCTGCTAACACATCTGACTGTAAAAAAATAAATTAATTAAAGATAAGTTTAACTTGGAGCTTAAAATATTTAATCAATTAATTAAAATAAAATTTAAGAATGCTGGAGAGGGTGTGGAGAAAAGGGAACCCTCCTACACTGTTGGTGGGAATGTAAATTGGTGCAGCCACTATCGAGAACAGTATGGAGGTTCCTTAAAAAACTAAAAATAGAGCTACCATATGATCCAGCAATCCCACTCCTGGGGGACAAACTATAATTCAGAAACATACATGTACCCCTATGTTCATAGCAGCACTATGTACAATAGCCAAGACATGGAAGCAAGCCAAATGTCCGTCGACAGATGAATGGATAAAGAAGATGTGGTACATATATACAATGGAGTACTACTCAGACATAAAAAAAGAATGAAATAACACCATTTGCAGCAACATGGATGGACCTAGAGATTATCATACTAAATGAAGTAAGTCAGACAGAGAAAGACAAATACTATATGATATCACTTATATGTGGAATCTAAAATATGACACAAGTGAACTTACAAAACAGAAAACAGAGAACAGACTTGTGGTTGCCAAGGCGGAGGATGGGTGGGGGAGGGATGGACTTGGAGTTTGGGGTTAGCAGATGCAAACTCTTATATACAGAATGGATAAACAACAAGGTCCTACTGTATAGCACAGGGAACTACAGTCAATATCCTGTAGTAAACCATAATGGAAAAGAAGATGAGAAAGAATGTACTATATATACATACATAACTGAATCACTTTGCTGTACAGCAGAAATTAACCCAACATCGTAAATCAACCATACTTCAATAAAATAAAATTTCAGAAAATATAAAATCTGTACTTTCCCAAGTTTGGCTACGCATAGCACAGGAGTCACACACTCAGGAAGGACCATGACATCACGCTAAACCTTTCTTCTGTGGGTTCCCTGGGTAGAATATTTGTCATAACCACAGTAAAAGACAGTCATGATCCAGCTGCCCCCACGACCATAAGTATCGTCTCCTGCACTCAAATGAAAGAGCATATACAACAACAAACCGCTGCAGATTTACAGCGGGAGTAAATGTTGAGCATAAAATCCCAACCGTGTCTTTGTGCATGCAGCATCTATACAATAAATCAGCACAAAGCCCAGTACGGTGTACCTCTCACTATGTAAATACACATGTTAATTACAAGTTTAATCGCACATATTAATAACACCTAGTCTATAATTGCAATGTATTTATGTAAACCTAATCAAGGAAAACTAGAATTAGTTGCATAAAACTTGTAATGAAAAATATAACGACTACACTAACAAGATAGGGATAGGAATGCATATCTGTGACAAACTGTTTGTGTCAAGAAGAATAGAAAGTGATTCTCTTTCCTGAACATTATTTCAGGCCCATTTAACACAATCTGTACCACTCAATGAATGTGCAGTGTCTTACACACATCAAATCAGATTTGGATAGTGTTCCTGACTTCAGATAAAATGGCATTACTATATTTAGTTATGGAATGATAGGAAGTGCTTACATTTTTAAACTTAATAAAAAGTGGGACAGGTTAAGAATTAAGAGAGCCTGACTCCAATCTGCTATGTGGTATTTAAACAGCAAAACAAGTCTACCTCATGAAATAGGTAGACTTCATGCAGTCTCTGACTTAATTTCATCCTTAAACAATTTAAAAAAGTGTGGTCAGAGAAAGTGGAAGACAGTGGAAATCCTATTTAGAACAATTTCACAAAACCAAAGTCAATCATCAGTCATTTGTTGCATGTCATTTTACATACCCTCACTGCAAAACTGTCACTTCCTAAGTTTCTGAAGTTTCATTTCTCCAAAGAGAACCAGAGTTTAATAAAAACAAAAACAAAGTCAATTAAAACATTAACTCAAATAATAACTTAAGACTGTAATTGTTTCTTCATTCTAATTGCTGTTTGAACTTTATGAACCATTTCCTTACCAGACTAAAAACAAAAATTTTTACAAAACCCTAAATGACAGACTTCTAGATTTTTTTCATGTAAAACTTGGAAATATTCTAGTTTCACTTTTAGTAATATATGCCTTTTTTCTTTTTTTTTTTTTTTTTTGGCTCAGGACTAAATCAAGTTGATGTGCGAAAGTATAAAACAGCTATATGAAGAGGACTGAAGAAATTTTAAAAATGAATACTGAGTCTGCTCTTATAAACAGCTTTATGAAGCAAACTTCAGTATTTAAAAATATTCTACTGAATCTGCTTTTCAAAAGTGAGTCACGATTTCATGTCTATACGAGGGAGAACGATAGAGACTCCCAGCTGATCCTAAAGTAGAGGGCCAGCGAGGCAGTGAGCAAGGCAGTGACACAGCCCTCCTGTGAGTCATTATCTCTCTGGGAAAAACAGAAGCAAAGTCTTGTTGCCGAAATTTGTCTCGTAATCGCTCTGTTGTTTAAGACAACCAGTGAGTGAGGTCGCTGCTTCCACGACATCATTTACCATTAACATATCCTGAGCCAGTTCAAAACTACAGGTATTTTACAAGCACCCAGAGCCCTTACCCATTAAAAATAGCTAATAAATAGCCACGCACTGTGATGGAAGAATGCAATATTTTCCACAAGAAATGATATCATTTATCTTTTCCAAAATTTTATTCACACCTCAATTACTGTTCATCTGTCACCATCACTCCTAAAACCCAAAGCAAGTAATCACCTGAAAGATAAATTCTCACTGAACTTCCACTGTGTTTACACATAAGAAAAGAAATTTTAAAACTACCATTTCCTTCAGCCATTAAGTTAGTCAGTTTAAGGTTTCTTGGTGAAAAACCTAAAGAAATCCCTGGTTTATCCATGGGAGGGGAGTTGAGAATAGGTAACATTTATACATTTAAATGTTTAGAAGACCTCAAAATGTTTGCTCGGAAGTATTATGAGCTCTCATATGTCATTCAATATATAGCAAATCAATAATGATTCATTAATCATACTTTTTTCTTGCAACAAATGTTTATGAGATTATTACTTTGTGGACAGCAAAACAAAAGATAGACCAACATTCTCAGCCCAACTTAAACCAGTTTTCTTCAGGGTTCCTCTTTCTGCAAAAACTCAACATTATTAATAGTAATCTAAAATAATGATCAAATCACAACTGCTAACATTTATTGAGTGCTTACTATGTGCCAGGCTCTGTTCTAGACACTTGGCAAATATTAATTCATTTAATTCTCAAAACAGCTCTAGAAGAAAGATTCTGTAAGTATTTCCATTATCCAGACAGGGAAACTGTGGCATAGTGTGACTACATAACTTGAACGTGATCACAGTTAATAAATGGCAGAGGTAGGACAGGATCCCAGGGAGTCTGGCTCCAGAATTCAGCTCTTAACCACTAAGCTAAAATTAATTTCAAGCCAATATCTACCATCACTCTCATCACATCACACTCAAATGGATTATATTTTTATGTAAATACACACAGAGCATATAATTGTTAATTCATCAAGTAATGCTGCATTAAAATAACATCCTCTTCTAGAATCATTTGTTTATTTTTTGTGACCTCAATTATTTTTAACCTAATGGACTTTTATTTTCATGAAAGTATATTATTAGGGAATAGGAAAAGAAAACACCCAACACTTCTACTATGTAAAAAAGGACATCTTCATGATATTTAATCATGTAATATTTTTGTTAGTTCAGGGAATCCTAGTTACCTTAATATTAATCATTTGAGCCCCCATAGTTAGCAAGAAGGCAAAAGTCATCATAACATAAAAAACATACCTAATAACACTGCAATCTATCTATCTCTATCCACAGAATTATATTCTTTATAGGTCTCTGGAAGATTCTACACTGCATGTACAAAGACAACAGCCCTCAATATAAAATTGTAGCTCTTATCAAAGATTCAGAATTTCATGAAATCAGTGAAAGTGATGATAAAGATTGCTCGAATCCCAAGCAAGATCACTAACCAATCAAAGAGCATCTGGCAAAGTTAAGCCAAATAAAAAACCAGGAGGGAAAGTCAGAAAGGACAAAAAGAGGCTAAACACTTGGGAGACGGGAGGGACATTCAGTCATCCAACTTTATCAGAAAAACTGCATGGCAAATACAGTCACCACTTGATCCTTCGCTCATTCTAAGAATTACAGAGTTGCAAGTATATTTTAAATGTTGTTAAATATAAGATAAAATAATATTCCTCATTTTTACTTTCACTCTCCACGATAAAATTCAGTCAAATCTCTTTACCTCTATTTACATGAAATTCTGGTACCCGCTTTAAGTGAATTCACTTCAGTGACCTTTTCCAGGCATCAATCATCTAATAAGGAGGATCTCCTGTACCCAATCTGCATTTTAAAAGGAACTCACAACTTCAGACTTGGATGAGGGAGACCTAGCATATCTTCTAGCAGAGCGATCTAATGGGGGGAAGAGTTTTGAGTCTGAAAAACTGGTTTCTAATACCTACTGAACTGCACAACAGCTGCAGTGAGTTTGGGAAAAATCTCTTAACCTATCTCAGACAGTTTGCACACTTGGAAAAATGGAATATTCCCTACCTTATGGTGCTCTTATGAGTAGAAAATGAGATAGCACATCTACGAGCGATTTTTCAGCTGTAAATGGCTAACCAAATGTTGGTTATTCTTACAACTCAACTGCCATTCCATGAGTTGATAGTCAATTTCACCAAGCATTCATCATTCATAGATTACATACTGATTGACTTTTGGTTGTATACCTTAGATGCTGAGGGAAGTAACCAAAAATAAAACAATATATCTGCTTTTAAAAGTCTGCTTGAGTTGTGAGCTTTCAAAGCTTATAAGAAAAGGTTTTCCTTTAAAAAATTAGCATACAAGGCAAATAAGTAATATGACATTAAAGGTGTAAAAACAAGAAACACTGGAACTCCTAAGAAATAGTTTGATTCCCACTAGGATAATCAGGGTAGGCCTCCTGAAAGAAGCTACATGAAAGAAAGATTAAGTCAGGGTTATCTTAGAGTTGAAAGACCTTACATCCAACCTCACTGGGTTCATCCTACTCCTTTTGTGTCCCTGTAAAAAGAGTCCTCAAAACACAAACAATGGTGACAAGGTAATATGGGGCTTGCGAAGACGTTCAATTCATTATTATCTACTGTGCCACCTGCCATGTCTGACATGCAGTTTAAATATACTGTAGTGGCACAGCTCATCTGCTGATGATACCAAGTCAAACCATTAATATACAACTCCACTGAAGACACTGACAGAAAATTTTAGCTCCAGGTCATGCATTTATGAAGAGATAATCAAAGACACATTTTTGTGAAAAGCAGGAATCACATTCAAAAGCTGTGCATCTTTGGCCAATTGTCTGCTGCTTTCCTATATTAAATCTCCAGAGTGAAAAAATACTAAACAATGTACTTCTATTTTTGCCCATCAGAATCACTAAACCCTGATATGAAGCAAACTGCTCAGATTGTAAACATGGAAGGAATAAATCTGCTGGGTAACAGTAAACTCAAGTAGCACAAATCACATCTAGTATTCTTGTAGACTCTCCTTATCAGTATTTAAGCAGCAGAGACAGAACCAACAACCACAGATAAAGCACACCACACTATTTAAATTCATCTGGTGTTCTGGTGTCCTAGTATTCTGTCCTATACAAACCTAGATGGCTTATTCTCAGATTCTACACATAACCACCATGCTAACTTGTTGGCTCTACTATCAGAGACTGTAGCCACTGAGCCCCTTCATGCTGGTTAATTGCAAGGATTATAGACACACACACGCACAAACTGGTCGATTTTGTACTCACAGTCTAAAAACTCAGGCAAGCAAGATGTGATCAGCTAGTCAAGAAATAAAATTAGAAAATGTTCTATACACTCTTCTGGCTTTTTCAAACTATTCAAATAATTATTGTTTAGACTGAATCTTATCAGCCACAGGGCGTTCAATTTAACGTAGAAATAAGAAAAGGGAAAAGCTTGTAAAACAATATAGCAAAAGGAGTTTCAGTGAATTGAGTGGCTTTTGAGATGGACATTTATTAACTATAAACAGATTTAAAAATAATTCTATATGTAAGTGTAGGTATGTTTATAGAAACACAAAAGAGGGGGAAACGTTTAGGGGAAAATGTGATCCAATACATGTCTTTCTTTCACCATCCAGAGGAAAACAGATTTCAACTCACTTGAAAACTGTCTGGCTGGAGACTACACAATTTCCCCCCGTAGCTCATTAAACTGTTACATCACCTTGACAGTCACTTCCTGCAAAGTTAAATGCAAATCAAAACATTTTTAATTGAATCATGCAACACATGACTAAGGCAGCTCACTGTTTAGAGGAAATCTGTGAAGTAATTCATTACTGCGCTAAAGTAACTACACCCCCCCTGATAGAAATAACTCAGATTTTAACATATCAAGTCTGCTTAAAGCCGGGGACACCTGCAGTGAAAAGGTGCTGCGTTTATACTTATCTACCTCAAGTTCTATGGCTCTGACTCTTTGACACCTTATTCAGAAGTAGCTAAGAAGCAATATTGGTGAGTAGTAAGGGACTTCAACTTGACATGAGGAAAAACTGGCTCTCCCTCCTCTCCCAGCCTTCACATATAAAAACAAGTCTTTCTTCAACAAAGTAAGATTTAATGAAGACACTAAGAGAAAAACCTTTGCCTCACCCATTCTGGAACGCAAAGGTCACCTGTGGCTCAATGGTGATGCTTTGTATATTTTGATAATGCACAAAAGAAAATGAAACTTCTTTAATAACATAGCCCGAGGGTATAAGTGGACCACTCAAGTGGTTTATATGATTAGCTTAACAAGAAGGGACATCCACTTTTCTACTGCTTCATGTGATCTATTTACAGTCAAGGTAGCTATATTTAGAAAATTCCTACAGTACCTAAGAACTGAGAGACAAATATCAAACTACTACCCTTTCAGGCTTCCCCAAAAAATTCTGTTAGCCTCAGGAAAGCATGAGCCATTGGGGGTTTGCTTCAGCAGAATCTGAACCAGAAATATTATTCTATATTATACTTAAAAAAAAAACCTGCTGCAAATTGCATTCAGTGCAACATTTTAACCTGTACCATATTTGAGATCAGAGTTTATACATATTAATGTCAAGGAGCCCATAGCCCAAACCCCACTGTTTATCACTACCTGAAAATTAAATTAAACATACCACATTAAGCAACCAACCAAATTTGATCTCCATTAAACCCAAGCCAAGAGTGAGACCTTGACAATAGGACTGAAGAGATTAGGGCTTACTTTAAACAGAGTGACTGCGATAAAACAATTCAAATGTGAGACTTTACAGGAGCAAGTACTTAAAGCACCTCAAGACAAATATTTACATGAACTATACAACATCATAATCTACTAAATATAAAAGATTCAGGAACCCATTAAATCATAATTTAGAATACAAATTTTACAGGAGGGAAGGAAAGGAGACTGCTCTGCTAACTGGGTCCTATAAATGAATGTGCAGTGAAAGTTCTTTTGAAGGCAAGAGGCAAGATCAATAAGGGGTGAAAATGTAAATGTATTAACACAAAGCAAAATGGGATTCTTATTTTGCTATGGTCTGCTACTTACAGCATGTTGTACTGGCTAGACAGTCCCCTTTGAAGTTTTTATCCTTAAGAATTCCCTTCCCAGGACTTCTCTGGTGGTGCAGTGGTTAAGAATCCGCCTGCCAATGCAGGGGACACGGGTTCAAGCCCTGGTCTGGGAAGATCCCACATACCACAGAGCAGCTAAGCCCGTGCGCCACAACTACTGAGCCTGTGCTCTAGAGCCCGCGAGCCACAACTACTTAAGCCCTTGTGCCTAGAGCCTGTGCTCCACAACAAGAGAAACCACTGCAATAAGCCCGTGCACCGCAACGAAGAGTAGCCCCCGCTCTCCACAACTAGCCCACGCGCAGCAAGACCCAACGCAGCCAAAAATAAATAAATAAGTATTTAAAAAATAAAAAAAGGGCTTCCCTGGTGGCGCAGTGGTTGAGAATCCGCCTGCCAATGCAGGGAACACGGGTTCGAGCCCTGGTCTGGGAAGATCCCACATGCCGCGGAGCAACTGGGCCCGTGAGCCACAGCTACTGCGCCTGCGCGTCTGGAGCCTGTGCTCCGCAACAAGAGAGGCCGCGATAGTGAGAGGCCCGCGCACCGCGATGAAGAGTGGCCCCCGCTCGCCGCAACTAGAGAAAGCCCTCGCACAGAAACGAAGACCCAACACAGCCAAAAATAAATTAAATAAATAAATAAATAAATAAATTTATTTTTTAAAAAAAATTTAAAAATTTTTAAAAAAAGAATCCCCTTCTCATTTCATTCCATCCTTATACTGTCACGATCACATACCTCTCACTTTTCTCCAGTTCCTGAAGAATTTCCAACCATTTGCCTCTTCTTCGTACAAAGGCTGCGCCTTTGTTTTGATCCCCTAACCACTCTCCTTTCTCACAATCATGTTTAATCCCTCATAAACACTCTGAAACACTCCAGTAATTTGAAACAACATTTCTACCCTTTGCCCTCTTTCCCGAATCCCAGGATAAGGTAAAAGAATGCTGGGGGCTCCCTCTGACGCCCATCCCCTGCCTTTAAGAAATACACCATAAACAGATATATTACTTTAAAATTTTTTAAACTCCAACTACTCCTAATAATTATTAAAAATTACAATCAGCAGAGATGTCCAGTTTGCAAAAATCTCCCAGTTAATGAGAGCTATGTTTTCAGGTTCATAAAGCCAATACCCCATCTGGTCTTTTAAAGTAAGACATTAACTGAATCCTCTAGAGAATTAAGAAATCTCTGACCATGAACCTGAAAATGAGCCCCCGAGAGTCAGTAATCTGATTAAACTGGGTGAACAAGACGACAGAATGGACCTTAGATGGGGAGATCCAGAGCTGGGAACAGATGCTAAGATCAGGAAGTGGCTTCCATCCAAGCCCAAAGTCAGTCCCTTGGCTCTTCTATAGAGATTAGTCAAGGGAACACATTTTTGTTCTTACCCACTTTCATCTCAATTGTGCTCAAGCTCCAAATGATATTTCTCTGCATAGTGAGTTGATTTCTCGATCAATGGATTCCGTTTGAGGCTTCCCATGACCTGGTCCAAAACCTCTCATACTCTCCATGTTTTCTCGGAGACACTCTGGAGAACATTTCTCAACTGGTGTGAAAATCAGAATTACCTAGGGATGTTTTAAAAAAGAGATGCACATGCCCAGAGTCTCCTACCACAACTATTGAATTAGACCCTCCTGGGAGAAGCCCCAAAGCAGGTATACTTTTTAAGCTCCTTAAGCTCCTCTGAAGGACACCATTGGTTGAGCACCAGTGATTTAGAATTGAAAACAATGGGTATAATGTAACGAGGAAAGACACACAGGATCACTGCATAAGGAAGTAGACAGGCAAGAGCAGAGAATCTGGAGCTGACTTCCTCCTGATGGTGAATGTTCTCTCCTCTGCTGGTTGAAAGCGTCAGCCAGGCTCTGGCCCCCTGGGCAAAGGAAGCATCCAATAGCCCTGGCACTCCTCTGCAATGTTCAACAGGTTGCTCCAGGGGGTATGGACTTTGAAAGTTGCCATTATACCACTAGAGCTGGCATCCTGGAGTGTCACAGGTGTATTGATAATTGACTCAGTCTGTTTTGTTTACAATTTCCTGCCCAACAAATTGCATGTTTCTGCAGATGTCTAACAAATTCAGGACATTTAATTCCTCAGCTGCCACCGTCCTGCTGTTTCCACCCTCCTCATCCATTGGTTACGATGGTGTCCAAAGACAACATCACCAGCATTAGCCAAGGTCATTAAAAAGCTCTTACAACCATCTGTACCCAGATGGACAGGTCTCCAGCCAAAACGGGAGAGGTTCCCCCTCAAAGGAGGCCCAGAGGACCTGACTCCAAGCAGTGCCACAGTTGGTTTTTTAATTATTGTTTGTGGGTCCTGAATTATTTACATCTCAGCTGTAAATCTTAATGACCCATGCCATGTTCTTCTTGGCTTACTGATGGTAAGCAAAGCCAAAGCAGTTTCGTTTACCTGATTCAACACTGCTATAGGATGGGAGCCAAAGAAAAATGCATCTTCCTAAATTGTCTTACACAGGTTCTTGGAACAAATCATTCTTGCTTGGACCCTTGGCTACGTCATTCGCCAAACACTTATCAGTTAATTCCCTACTGCCTTCACACGCCTTATCATCCGATGGTGCATTTCCATGCAAATGACTCATTTGTGTAGGGTTTTTATTTTTTTAAAATCCCTTGTTCCTTGAGCTCTGCATCGCACACACACAAAATCTAACTTTACGTGAAATCAAACCACAGTGATTTTTTTTACAGTGTTCCTACAACATGTTACAGATACTTAATATGATGGCAGGAGTTGCCAGAAAAAAGGTTTAAAGACCATAATGCACCCTGGCAAAGTTTGGCGAGATCTTCACAACTAAAACCAAACGCCTAGATAAAGAGAGTCAAATGGCTTTGCTAAAACACGCTGCCTGGAGAAATCCAGTCAGCCTGGGGTTTCAGCTAACTTTGACCAAATGCATGAGGGAAGAAAGGATCTTCGTGCTCACATCTATCTACTTGACAAAACTGGAGATCTCTGTCCTAAGTACTGACCTCCAAAACACTAGGAAAAGTGAATGCTGAATTCCTGTCCTCCAGCCTCTAAGAGGAGCGTCTCAGTCACCCTCAGCCACCCCTTTCTACCATAGTCACACTGCTTCTCCACACTCTTTCTTCCTGCCCTTCAGAAGTCGAAGCAGACGTGCTCACCAGCGGTGCCAAACCGTTAGACTCATCAAGTTTACGAACACTGCATACAAAATGCAAACATTTCCTTCCATTTGGGCAAACATTGGCACGGGAAACTTTCTTTCCAATGGTAACAGCAGGGAGCTTAAATAAAAGTTCAGTTTCTAGAAGGGTGGGGGAGAGAAAAAGCTAATTCTAAAAATATGTCATCAGCAGCATGCCATTGCCAGAGAAAATGGTACATGTTTCCCTCAAGCACGGTTCACTCAAATGAACTTGACAGCTTCAGAGATCACTTAAAAGAAAGAAAATTTGTTGCATGAGGCCTGCCAAATACTAAAGAGATCACGTCTCAACAGATACGACTTGATAGATCCTCATCTTAAATATTTCTGTACGATGATTACGTGAACTCAGAATTAGCACTTTGTCACAGAACTGCACACAGGCTTATGCCCTAAGGGTATTCTTCCAGCCCATTCATAGGAATCCTTACTGGAATCTGGCAATTAACTTTCACATCTTGCTACTGTTATCAGTTCCCCCGAAAATAAATTAAAGGCCATCTGGGCATACAAGTAAAATTACACAGCTAAACTTAAAATAAGCAGCTTTCCCCTTGTCCACAGGTGTGTCCAGACAAGGTAAACAATTTTAACTGGGTTACAAATTACAGATGTCAGTGCCTTCTCTCAAATCCACCAAATGCTGGAAAATGCTGCTCTCTGGCAGACAATTTCCTAAAAGGATAGTTTCCCATTTAAACATAATTCTCAAGTTACTGAAAATCCTGTAAAAATCAGGTGTGAATATGCTCATTTGACCCGAAGCTGCAGCTCGCAAACATCTAATTAAAAGGAAAGGCAGGCAGGCATTACAACTCCCCAGAAAGCCACAAAAATAAACGGCTCCATCTTCGAGAAGATGATTTCCAATTACAACACAATGCTGGTCTGAAGAAATGTCCAATGCAGTGGTGAGCAGAAATATACCAACCAAAAAGCTTTCCCATCTCAACAGGGACAACATGGCAGCTAAGCTATCAAGTCCGTTGTAGAAGCCGAACACCTCTATTTGTTTTCTCATCCTCTTAGCCATAACCTAGATTTCTGGATCCTGGTTTAAACTGAATAGACCCTTTTACAAGTGTAACTCCTTAAAAGGGCACTGAGGGTTGACTTTGCCCTTGGAGAAGAGGAGAGAAAAACTATGGGCTGATCTTTAATATTAAATATTTAATGTGTTTTTAACACATCAGCCCTTTAGATTTAATTCCAGACTTAATGCACCTGTCAGGATACTGACGGTGATGGTTTTATTGCAACTATACATTTTTCTGACATTCAGAAACAGATTTTCAAAAGATTCTGTACCCCAGAAAATTCCAAGCAAGGTTCAATTTAACTTTTTTTAAAACACACTTGGAAAAAAACCATTTTCTTCTACAAAAAAACATTTTCTCCTTCAGCAAAAAAATGCTAACAGGTTAGTAAGTGCACAAAATATAAACCTAGAAAATGCTGCAGACATTGCTTTTTTAAATATTTGTGCATTTTTAAGACCGCAAAGACAAAAGCTGAGCCTTAGTGACAACAGGGTAAAACTTAAATATGTTCTAATTTATGTAGCCCTCGACCGCCAACATTCAAGGGAATCCTTAAGGAGGCCAACTGTAACATTAGTTTGATGCTGGGAATCCTATAATTCCATTAAATGATGAAATGACAGAATATGCATAAATGATGTGACCGTATTTAGAAACATCTGTGGGTTTGGGTTTTTTTTCCCGGAAAGAAAATCTTCAGTGGTATGCTTTTTCACTCATCTTGGTGGATTGTACTAGCACCTGGATAAACTTAAAATACCCATCACTATGGGAGAGGGGGGGATAACGGTGGGGAGGCACAAAATTTAGATTAATACATTATGAGCACTTCCCAGAGGGACAACAGATTTTTAAATACATAGTGATCTATCCCTTCTTTTTAACTAGAAAGAGAATGTGGTATGTTCTCTACCCTTGCATCATGGTCCTTCTCTCTAAGAGCATGACGACAAGCTCACTTTGAACATTATTAACTAATATTGATTTAAGTGGACCGGGAACTCTTGAAGTTTTTTACTCATCTGAAATGCAGAGCACATCCATATTTTACCAAAAGGTTTACTAGGCATATTAATCTTTTATGCATTTTATTCCTCCAAGCGTGAAAAGAAACAAGTTGAAGTAATAGAGGTTGCCAGGTGTTGGTGGCACCCATTCCACTGTAATGACAGCCATGACTTAAGGTTTTGTCTCGCTCTACTCTTCCTATGAATTGCAAGCTCTACTCTTCCTATGAATTGCAAATCTTCAGGTTGCCACAGCAACTCTATACACTGACAGGTAAGCTTCAGGAAGCATCCTGGTCATCGTTCCCATGCTGTTTGCTTGGCATCAGAGCACCCCAAACTCCCTGCTGCACGGGAGCATCAGGGGATGGTTCCCCTTACAGAGTTATTCTAGCACACTGCCTGGTCACTGCGATTAATCATTGCTGCTTCTTGAGCTGACATAGCAAGGTGGGGAAACGACATCCTAAATGAGCAGAGCTGATTACCTGGGAAAGCAATTCTTCAAGATAGCACAGCTAACTAATAGCTCCATCTGCTACACATAAACACCTTCCAGAGCCCCAGAAGTAATGTCAGAATACAACTAACAGAGTTGGGTCCCGTATGCCAGATTTCTGTGTGTCATCACAGGTGTTTGATGAGCACAGAAAGTACTTGAACTTTTCTTCCTCCGTGGGGTAACCGGTGCTATATCATCATCTCAGGATCACGGGCTCCCCAGAAGGAGATATTTCAGTAGGTGTTCTCCGTTTGATTTTTTTAAAAATAAATGTGAAATAAGACTTCAATATGAAGCCACCTGAAGTATACACAAAGAAGCGGTAGGACAGGCCTGTGGTAAAACACACTTCTCGGAAACACAAATGACAACAAAGCTCCGCGGTAAACCAAAGACAAGAAGCTTTTCCATTGCCCCCAATATATACTGGTATATATTGCGAAAGATTTGTTTTAAAGTGATTAAATAAAAATAGAACCTTTAAAAATGGGGACAGTGCATCCCAGTTCTATAAATGAAACAAACTTAAGAAGGCTGTGGTTAGGATGCATCGATAAGCTCGGCAGACAGTTAAATACAATTTGGCGAGGACAAGTGGAGCTGTACCAAGCTATTATTACAGACGAGACTATAAATGGCTCTCGGAAATTTTTTTAGAAATCTAAACAACCGGCCGCTTCTTAAGTCACCCTACAGATTCTGTCTGCTTTTATTATTAATAAATCTTTGACAATAGAAATCAAATTTTAACATCTCAACGCTGGGTGTTTAAGGAGGCTGCACATTTCTACTTTCCTGACCAAAGTACTGGCATTTTACAGTAGCTGCATTTAACACTGCTTCTGTATCAGATGGGAACAGGCTCCAGCTCTTTCCACATTAGCTGTGATTTTAATAACACGCCAAGCAAAACAGGCTAGCGTAATAAGTTTCATTGCACCCACTTCAACAACAGATAAGCACCTCATTTTCATACAGTTTCCACTTGTTGCTAGGTAACCACACCATAAGGAGACATCTCTCGGCATTATGCAGAATGCATCCTCTTCACCCAAATTTGATGTGCTCTGGGCATTAAATACTGTTATTTCAACCATACCTATCACTCAAACAGTTTAAGCTTTGGTTTCAACAGCAACATAGGTTTGGGGGATGGTTGCTTCTGAGGGGATTTTTTGATGTGCCCAGATTCTAAAAGATACACTACAATAACATCTTTCTCTCTTCCCCAAAGCAAACCCACTGCGTCATCCAATGAATTGATAGCCTGACACTTCACAGAGAAAGTAAACCCTCTCGAAAGATGTCCACACTCTGCCCTCTTAACAGTAGACAATGTCAATTAAAAACTTCCTTACTGCTTTACGTGGCCATGAAGGGAACTTTGTAAGCAGGGGTCTGTGTGGAGTTGGGCCTCACCTGCGGGCTTCAGGCAGAAACCCTTTAACTAGGCACATCTAGGCCAAAGCGGGAACCCCATCTGTCAGCCAAACAAACCAGCTTTCTGCTGGAGAAAGGGAAAGCTCTGCGGGAACAGATGCAGCCCGACCTAAGATACTGAAGGACTCGGGCGACAAGGAAGCAGGAGGGCTACCTGCAGGAAAGGCAACAGACACTGACATTTTAAAAAGAAAATAAATCTTAGCAAGCGACACAAGGCATCTACCAAACATGAATTTTCTTTTGAGCTTCAGGAATATTTTATCCTACATGATTAGTGGATGCCAGAAAATGTTTTATCACCTCAACTTGTCAATGGCGCTGAATGTCTCTCTCACATGTGATATGAAATTGAAGGAAACTAATCAATGGGGTTGAATGGTCTCTCTCACATAGGATATAAAATTGAAGGAAATTAATCATGCTCAGGAGTAGGACCCAGACAGGGAACCAGATTCCGACCCTCAGCCTCTTGTGGACCCAGAGCTTCGTTTCCTATAATTTCAGTGCCACCCAAGGTACGGCTGCCCGATCTCTTTAGAGGCAGAGGGGGGTGGGAGTCACACATCAGATTCACTCCCTACCTTAAGCCTTAGCTTACTGAGCAATCCTTCCCCTCTTATTTGCACCCTTGTGGTCTGAGAAGTAGGAGTTCAAAGGGTTTTGCCTCCAGGCCCTCCCTAAATACACCTGGTGCAGAGGCACCTGGCCGGAGAAGCACCTCCACTCTGTCAGGCAGGGCGAGGTCTTCGTGGGGTCCGCTGCACCATGTTTGGTGTCATCCATGAAGCTCTTCCTTCACTCACCACCCGCTTCTTCCCTTTGCTCCCTCTGGGTGTCTCCACAGCTTAGATGGTTTGACCTATTTTAGTTCTTTTTAAAATCTGGATAATTTAAGTTAGAATGGCAGGGCTGGATCACTACCATTCACAGATGAGGACAGACTAAGATGAAACAGGAAGAGAGATGTGATGGACAAGGCAAGAGCTGGGAAAACATTGCTATGTTTCCCAAGGCACGTATTTTAACAAACTTCACTTAATCTGTTCTAAAACTCCAGGAACGGTACGAATTGGGAGGGTGAAAGAACACAGGAGGGATTAATAAATCCATCTTTCTTTCTGTTCCTTATGAGAACATCACTTGGTCCACTCTATTAACTTAAAACAAAAAGTCACCTAGTTACTGACAGAAAGTTTAAAATGACCAGCAGCCAGATGTAGAAGGTAACAATGAAAATTCTAAATGTGCATACTGTCTGGTCCAGCAATGCTATTTCTGGGTGTGTATTCTCAACGAACTCTTGCACGTGTGCACGTGGAGACATGTACAAGAATCTTCATTGGAGTACAGTTTACAGTAGGAAAAATCTGCAAACAACCTATATGCCTATCAGTAGGGGGATGGCTAAATAAACAGGCGTATGTGTGCTGTGGAATACGAGGTAGCACATAAATGGAACAAGCAAAACCTGCATGTAACAACATGGCCAGGCTTCTAGGACACTGCTAGGGAAGAAAGCAAGCTGCAGAATGATGAGTACGGTATGATACCACATATGCTACCCCATAGTGTGTCCATGGATTTTATGTTTACATCTACATCAAGATAGACAGATAGATAGGCAGGCAGGTAGATAAGTAGACAGATAGATGAAAAAGTATGGAAGAAAACAGAAGCTAGTTAAACGGAGACAATTGGGGAATCCATCAGTGAGGACTCAGCCTTTTCTAAAATATGTTGAAAGGGAAATATATTCATGTATTTCTTGACTAATTAGAGATTAAAGAAAATGAAAATATATTTATAATAAACTGGAAGGTAATTAAAGGGGACAATGTCAAGAACTAAAGGAAATATGTCTTGAGTCTTCTAAGTTCTATCGAAGGACTAGTAGATGAACTTATTCTACCTCCTCTGAAAGTGTTAATTTTGAAAAGTGTTCCAAGATAAGCGTGCAAATATTTAGAAAAAAAAAGTTTTAGTGGATTGTCACCTTAAGTTTTAAATATCTAGACATTTATTTAAAATATCTAAATATTTATGGGTTCCTTTAGAAAAGAGCCAACTTTACCAATATAACTACCTTACTATCACATGGCAATACATCCATTAAATGGAAAAATAATAATAAAATATAATTCTTATAACACCTTCAAGATAATTGGCCATGGGAGAAAATATATAAATTGGACTCATTTATATAAAAGTGAATCCATTAAGAATGGCAAGAGTCCTTGCATCTGGTGAATTTTTTTGTGTTTGGAATTGTGCCTAGAAGTCATCAGATTTGTTGCTAGTGAACCCCCATCTGTCACAGCTTGCATCTGAACTATATATAGCTCTTATTCCCCAAATCAATATGTTATGTGTTCGTGCAATCCAGTATCCAGTCTAGAAGTTTTGCAACTGTCTACAAGCTCCTCAATTCTTATTTTCACAATTCCTTGCTTTGTTATAATTCTTAATATACAACTGACAGAATGTAGAGATATCATTTTAAAGACTTCACTCACCAAAGCTTGGCTGTGGAGAAAAAAAGAAAGTTAGCATTGTGTGTGTGTGTGTGTCCCCACGCATGCATGGAAACCAGAAAGGATAAAATTATAAAACATTATACTTCATTATAGTGAAGAGGTTCCAATCCTCAAAGGATTGAAACATGCCTTAGGCAAGATTGTTCTAGTAATATCTCATCTATGAGGCCACAGTATCCAGCAAGCCCAGCTTTCCAGAGCATCAGAGGGAGTGTCAGAGCTCCACAGGGGAGCATCTAAGTCACTCAAATGTCACCAGCCTACTTAAGTCCCACGTAAGTCATGGACAACACTTAACTCTATTAAGTGCAAGACGATGGGCTGTCACCATGTACTACATTAACATACTTTTCATACACATCTAGTAGTCTTAGTTATCTAGTTTTCCGGCCTACAACAAAATCAAAACAAAAAAAATTTTAAGGGAAAAGAAAAAGCTGAGGGCAAAAGAAGAGACAAGAAAAACTATTTTTAAAAATTATTGAGAACTCAGAAAAGCATAGCAATCTCTCCGAGTGTAGAAGAGACAAAACAACCAATCCATATGAATGGTCTCTAAGCAAAACATGTTAATTAGTATTCTACAAGATCTCAGGTCATTTACACAAAACGGAATTCAATCTCCTATGTTTTTTAAAAGGAAGAGAATTGTGTATTTTATTTTGGTACCATTTTCATCAAACAGCAGGCACTAAGTTTGTCTGGTGAGCTCTACTGAGTTGCCAGTGCCATGAGGTTACCAAAAATAAATAAATAAAAATAAGATGATTTTAGGTGGTACTAATAATAGTAGTGTCCAAAACAAAGATGTCCTTGAGGGCAAAGACTTAGTGTGGTTTGTTACCTACTTAATCCCCAGGCACAGAGCAGTGCTTGGAACTCAACACTTCCTGAGAGGATGAATGTATAAATGAGACGAATGAGAGGCTGAAGAAATGTATGAATCAGCAGGTTGGAAAAAAACGGGCTCAGGGTTTCTCCAAACTCTACAAACTTATAGTTCAAATGAAATATAAAAAATTTTAATATTTCAGGGTCACCTTTAGAAAAACAACTTTTTGTTATTTAAGGAATACCATGAATAAAATGTAACGAGGAAAAGAAGGTAATGTGAAACAAATTTAGAAAGAGGAGAGGAAAGAAAAAGTTGATGCCTTTAATTGCCTAGCTTCTTCATAAAACTCCAGAGCGCCTGCATTTTCTCTCTTCACTTCCTCATCGCCTCCAGCTAAAGAGTGGACATGCATGGCACAGGTCCATGATTCTACAGAGATCTCTAAAATTGGGTGTTGAGAGAGCCTGACAGCCTTTGTTTACTTAAGATTTACCTCAAAACTTCATTTTTTACTTTGAAAGGCTTTCCTCCTCTATGTGTTTCAAAAATAAATTCCTTCAACATTAAATCACATCTTCTTGAAATATAAACCTATCAAGCAGAGGGAATTAGCCTTAAGCTGCCAACATCAAAGCAAAGGAGTCCTGCCTTTGGTGAGAACCGCCTACCTGATTGATGGCTCTGTCCCTGCATTCAGAGTCAAGCTAAGTAGAAAACAAAGAGGTTATCAAATTTCAGTAATTAATATGAGTAAACATGAGTTGAGCTAACAAAAGCAATTACCTGTAATTTTAGTGCTATTATCTCAACATTTCATGTTTTGCCTATTTCAACGGAAAGCAGAGATTAAAATGAATGCCTCAGGACCAGAGATTTGGTCATTTCATTCCAAAGTTACCATCCACCTGTGTAGCACAGTTGACAGCTAATTTAATACTCTCCTCCAGATAAAATAAATTACTCCAACTTCAGTTTATAAAGAATAAAAAGACTCCCTAGTATTTTCACTCATCTTTGACATGAGAAAAATTATTTAAATTTTCTGAATTAAAATCGGCAGGGAAGGTGGGAAGGAGCTCGTGTTTGTTTCTGATGGGATCTTTCCATTTTGCTGACATTGCTGAAAATATTTTACTCTGATATTATCTTCTGGCTTGGGTCTGCGTCTTTTTGCACTTCTTTCTGGAGTCATAACTGAGCACTTCCACTGCCTTAATTATATTAAAAGGAGCAGGAGGGGTAAGAACTGCAATTTCCTTTCTTAAAGATACAAAAAAGTCTCAGAAAACTGGAAGATAGATTGACAACTACTATAAAAAAACACACAGGGCTTCCCTGGTGGCGCAGTGGTTGAGAATCTGCCTGCCAATGCAGGGGACACGGGTTCGAGCCCTGGTCTGGGAGGATCCCACGTGCCGCGGAGCAACTGGGCCCGTGAGCCACAGTTACTGAGCCTGCGCGTCTGGAGCCTGTGCTCCGCAACGAGAGAGGCCGCGACGGTGAGAGGCCCGCGCACCGCGATGAAGAGTGGCCCCTGCTTGCCGCAACTGGAGAGAGCCCTCGCACAGAAACGAAGACCCAACACAGCCAAAAATAAATAAATTAATTAATTAAAAAAAAAAAAAAAAAACACACACAAAGTTTAATCTTGGAGAAGTAAAATAAGACTTATTTCAGATTATTTAATGCATCAGTACAAAATGTCACTAAATGACCTCTGACTCTGTCATCCTTGGACCATCGTTCTTCCTCACAGCCCATATCCAATCCATCACCAAGCTTGTAGATATGGCCCCTAACTACGGCTCAAGTTCACCCACTTCTCTCCTTGCCCCCCACCACTACCCTAATACAAAGCCACTGCCCCCCTCCTGTCCAGACAGTAGCCTCCTAAACTGTGGGTACCTATCTGCATCCACTCACACCCCTCCACATTGTAGCCAAAGTGATCTTTTCCAGAAAATGACTAGGATCATGTTACCTCTTCCTACCTACTTAAAACCCCTCTAAGTCTTCCCAGGCCTCTTAGAATAAAGCCCCCAATCTTTCCCCACAGCCTGCAGGGCCCCGAGCAATCTGGCTACTACCCGCCTCTCCACTTGCCTCTCTGTCCCAGCCCCTCTGACTCCAGGCACAATGGCCTTCTTTCAATTCCTTCAATGCACCTGGTTCCCTGTGAAAAGCTCTTCTGACCCTTTATAGCCTGGTTAACTCACACCGGCCCTTCTTCAGACCACAGTTCAATCATCACTCCTCGGTGATGCCCACTCTGGCCGCCTAGACCAGATCAAGTTCTCTTAGTTTACGATTTCATTGCACCGTAGGTTTCTCCTCCAAGACACTTGGACCACTTTATAATTGTACATTTGTGCGATGTTTGCTTCATAAATGATTATATTAAAAATATTTAATAATTGCTCCTTGACTGCAAGGAGCCTTAGGGCAGAGGCCAAGTCTGCTTTTGCTTACCACCGGCCTCTTCCACCCAGCACCTAGCACATACTCATTAAATAAAAACAAATTAATTGTTGCATGCATTGCAATTGTCCATGTGGGATCCGCCTTCTTTAGTGGGCTGTGAGGTCAGAGATTCTGCCTCTTTCCCTCTTGGCATCCTCAGCATCTAGCCTAGAGCTTGGCCCATGGTAGACTGTTGATCAATAAGCGCTTAATGAATGCTTGAGAAGAGTAAACAAATGTTTTTAAAATATAAAAGCAGTAGCTCTGACCATCTCTTGGAATGATTAAGAATCCCAATATTTGTATTGCTCAGGAGAATCAATTATCCAAACTTCCTGCAATGCTGTTCTGTGAGAAGAGATTTGTGGAAATGAATAAGGTGGCTCTGATAGCCTGAGGGTCCGACACATCCACCCACTTAAAACTGCTCCCTTTAGACCAACACAACATGCCCAGCTCACACATGACAAACAAAAATCTGTCCACACACATTTTTATTTAAACAGGAGTCTATCTGTGCAGAAGGAGAAAGAAATTAACTTCTGTGCACTTCTGAGAGTTTGATTTCCTACCCTAGATTTGCACAGCACACTTAGATGATCAAGGCCTAGCTTCCTAGTTAAAACCAAGCGAACAAAAAGAATACTAGTATTTAAACAACATTCCAAGTCACGGCATGTTCAAGGCCCAACTTGTCAAGTTCAAGGTCCCTTTAAGAGCTTTTGTAAGTCCAATAAGGGTATCCAAATAATACCCCCAGATGCACAGTCCCCAAACCATTACAACTCCATGAGACTTAATGTGTTGACTGTTGTACGGTGCCTTTTCTTCTGCAAAGCCATGTAGATAATATTTCAACAATAACCACACATTTCTCCCTGCGGTATAGACACATACAAAATGCATTAGGAAAAATGCCAATAACTGAAACGCTTTCTCCGCAGCTCTATTCAACTGAGTGTCTCCCAGGTGCCACAGAAGTGCACAGCTTTCTGAATCTGGTTCCAAAGGGAGCTCAGAGTCAATAAGCCTCCTCAGCTATCATCTAGCATGACTAAATCACTCCAAGGGCAAACCTTTCTGAGTTATGTGACCATTTCTTTTGCAGAGTTTTACCGAAAATGGCATGCCATGAACCAATTTAATTCAAGGTAACCCACACTGCTGGGTGAAGAGGAGCCCCAGAAACGAACAGGAGGAAGAAAATGCAAACCTTTCAAGTTACACAGGATCTTCAATCACACAGAGAAATGAGCATAAATTAATAAACCAGGAAAGTTCCCAGGACCTATAAGGGATCGTTCCAAATAGAAACCCCCTTTTCCAGTATTAGAATAAACCCATCACTACGGTGGCGTTTTGCCTTTCAAAGAGGTACAGCCAAGGAAATGCTTTGCTGATGAGAATCACGCTGTGCAACCACGTCAGTTGGTTCAATGATGCTCAGAGGACATTCTGGGATTCCTTTCATGTTGTTCTCTTGCGAGCTGTGCACAGGAAGACGAGCGAATTCTCCACTCAGAAAATACTCCATTATTTTAATAGGATTACATCTTAGATTGACAATGTTTAAAATAGCCTCCCGAATTTATTAGCCTGCCAGCGCTTCAAATAAGTAACTTTAATGCTAAGATCTTTTAAGTTTAAGTAAATGACTGGCAATGAGTCACAAAATTTCCTCTAGCTTTCTAAAACACAACACTCTGGCCATCAAATGGGAGTTCATGAACTCAGGAGTAAGGACCTTCACACTGGGTTCTCCGTGTCTATGATTTGCCACATTTTTAAATACATGAGTTTCTCTGAACTTTTATTTTTTTAGGACTCCTCTTTGGTCTCCAAAAGCATATTCTGGCTTCACAAGATGTAGGCTGACTACCAGGTTCAACTGAATCTCTGACAAAGGTATCGAATTCTTTAGTCCCTAAGGTCTTATTATAACTTCCCTCATCACCCCTCCCTTCTCTTTTAAAGCAGACACATCGATAACAGGTACCCAGGACCTACCATATGCAAGGCCCCCACCTATAGTGCTCTAAATCAGCCAAGTGATTTTCATTTCCTACTCCGACTATCCACCTGGCCTCAGCTAGGTTAGAATTCAGGCTCTGCCCTTTACTCTTTTACCTTCAAGTTTCTGAACTCTACAAGCCTGGTTTCTTCATCTGTACAATGGGGTGAAAATCGTTCTCCCCTCAGGCAAATCTTGTGAGGATTAAGTGAGGCAATCTGTCTGCAGCACTAACACACTGTTGGTGGGAGGCAAGGACCCGGTCACTTTTGCTGGTTTTCACCTCTCCCTTCCTACTCTGCAAGCCACCGAATTCCTACCCAGACCCAATTCAAATGGAATGAACTACACTCTTTACAAGAGATTTTCAGAAAAGTTGAGCTCTGATTAGCGTATCAGTTCTCTGAGGATTATCATGAATGTTTCACTTTCTTACACAGTTGCTACCACGTTTCATTATAACATGGTAAAGCTTCAGATTAACTAATAACATGGGTTGGGAAACATGAACAGTAGAGGGTCTGGAGCAGGAGTTGGCCAACTACCACTTGTGGGCCAAACCCAGCCAGAGAGCTAAGAGTGATTTTTACATCATTAAATGGTTGACGAAAGTCAAAAGAAGAAGAATATTTCATGACACATGAAATTCAGATTTCCAGTATGCATAATAGAGTTTTATGGGAACACAGCCACACGCATATGCATTTCCTATGGCTGTTTTCACATTACAACATCAGAGTGGACTCAGTGTGACAGAAACCTATGGCCCAAAAGGCCTCAAATATTTACAGAAAAAGTTTTCCAATTCCTGACATACACCAATATTTTCTGGTTTTGAAAAAGCTTAGTACATGATGGTGAACATTTAAGAAACCTATAAAACCCTCTGGAAAACCATACATGGTACTACTTGAATATCTCTACAAAGACGCTAGGCAACAGGGTTTAGGCTAATATATATCATGGTGATGGGGGCTCTGAACTTGAAAAAGGTAACTATCTTCTGCTCTTCATCTTATTCACTGACTCACTGAGCCCAATAAAATAAATTAGGAAAAAAATGTATTTATATACTGTAAATGTATACATACACATATATACATCTCACATATATATACACTCCTCACATAAAGCAATGCTTACCTCGTGATACAAATGAACTTATTTATAATACAGAAACAGACTCACAGACATAGAAAACAAATTTATGGTTACCAGAGGGGAAGGATGGGAGAGGGATAAATTAGGAGTTTGGGATTAACAGATACACACCACTATACATAAAATAAACAACAAGGTCCTACTGTAGAGCACAGGGAACTATACTCAGTATCTTGTAATAACCTATTACAATGGAAAAGAATCTGAAAAAGTATATATATGTATACATATATATATATATAAAGCTGAATCACTTTACTATACACTTGAAACTAACACAATATTGTAAATCAACTAGACTTCAGTTAAAAAAAAAAAAAGAAATGCTTACTTTATGTCCATCATATGACACAAAGGGTCAAGATGGTCACACGTTTTTCTTCTTTTTTTTCTAATTCTGAAATCTTTTATATCTTTTAATTTGGGTAAATACTGTTAGAGCTTTTTCCAAAAGTATCCCTGAAAACATGTCACCCACCTGAGTGTCTTTTCTGCTTTGCTCTCAACCCCTACCTATTTACTGAATTTTGTTTGGGGCGGGGGGACCCACCTGGTACTCTCTTCTTGACTCTGCTTTATGTCTCAAGTTCCTTTGTTATGTACTTTGACTCTTTTGGACTTAAATACAGCTGAGGTAACAGCAACGACAGTAAGTGTAATCAGTGAGCTCTGGCCCACGAGTCCAAGACTTGACCTTAACTCTCAGTGGACCATTTAGCTTCTCTGTCCCATGATTGGTAATTTATGCACTTAGTTTTCAGAAGAACCAACCAGGAGAATGAGGATAAATGAAAGCAAACCCACCCACCCCTGCACCCCAGAAGAATGAGCGCAGTGCCTCACGTATGATGAGTTGCTTATAAGTTTCTGAAATAGAGGGACTGACTAATCATGCAGTTCCCTCTGTTTCTAACACAGAGCCTGGAATGCAGTTAACAGTGCACTTAATTTTTGCTTTAAAAAGGCCCTCTTTCAGTGGTCAGTCAATAAACTGAAGAGCTACTATAAAAGAGGTACCTGAGTCTGATTTGAACTTTGTTCTCTTTACTTTACTCCTAGCAGCTTCAATGCTCTGAATAGCACTGACAATAAAGATATGAAAGAACAACAGAATGAGAGTAATCCTTCTTGTGAGTAAAATGTCTGTTGGAGAAATCTGCAGGGCAGCACCAAGGATTATATATACTAATACACAACAAAATCTGGCAGAGTATTAAGTTCTAAGAGGACTTACATCCTTGGATGGAATATTTCTTCCCACTTGGAGATATTGCTACTCCAAAAAGATATGGTAATGGTAAGAAATGCAAGACTTGCCCAAAGGCAGAATGGAAAGTTCTATCATTATTGAACACATAAATTCTGAGCTTGTTCAATCCTTTCATGGTCTGAAGATGAAAGCCTTTCCCTTTTTCCTTTTCCTGTTTTGGGGACAAGGGGAGGAAGAAGGCTAGGCCCAGAGAGACAAGACACAAGGACAAGACCAAATAGACTTAAGAGACTAACACCATCTTAAATTACACTGCCAAGCCGCATCTGCCCAAATCTGCCAGTTGTTGCCACCGGATTTATTCTGAATATTTCTATAAAAACAAATCAGCACAAGAAGTTTTCAGGACTGCAGAATGCTGTCCTAATCCTACGCAAAAGCTGGTAGACAGTCAGCAGTTTCACAAAAGACAGAAGCAGAACAGAGAAACGGGAATGTACCAAAGCAAGAAGCAAGTCAATAACCCTGAAGTTCCCTTTCATCAGAAAATGTTTAACTCCCAAATCCTCATCAGACCAAAATTACAACTTCAAAGTTGGATGACAGAGGAACTAAACAAAGAACACACTTCTTGCTGGCTGGCTTTCCTTCAGAACCACTTTCCTACCGCAGATTTTATTTATTGCCATGAAAATGATACCTGTCACCAGAAGTTACAGTGTAGACATCACCTAACTCATTATCAGGGCGGAGAAAAAGGGAGAGTCTGGGGAGGTTTTTTCTACTCTCAATCAAAAGAAGTAGGTACTAGAGAAAGGAAAACAAAAACAGGAGAATCTCTGCTAACAATGCCTAGCTTTAAGGCTCCACAGGAAAGAAAACAGGACTAGGGGAGTACTGTGAAATGCCTGATTGCTGAGTGAATGTATTTTAGCATACTAGTTGTCATCGCAGGTCAGTGGGATTTGAGAGCATATTTCTGTTTTGACATCTGGCCCATAACAAAATTACTATTGATCTGTTGTGAGCTTCCAGCAAAACAGTATAACCTAGTCTCAGAACAAAGAATCATTCACTAAATAACAGGCAATCATCATGCTGTATTTGCACCCTCGGTCCAAAAATCACATCTTTGCTAGTGTTCTGCTTGGTCCATTTTGGGATGAACTTCCTATTCCTGAATCGAGGTGTCCAGATCTTTTTTAAAAGTGAATTTTACCAGTACAGGATTAATTCTGTCTTTCAGTAGCCTGGTGGCAGCAGCAGTATAATGCTGACATCTACCTTGAACACACACTTTGGTTTGCTGCTGATTCTGGAAACTGACAGGACAAGCATTATTTTCCAGGAGATGTTCTACAGGCAGTGGATGGAAAACGATGAAACAAATCAGACAGTCAGAACTGTTCATGGAGGTTTGGAAGGGGTAAAAAAATAAAAGAAGAGGAAGAAAGAAGAACCATCAGCCTTATGTCTAATTTACTAAAAAAAATTTATAGGTCAGTGCCACTCACAAATGATGCAGCTTTCATTAAAATGATCATTTATGATTTTTAGTGGGCTGTATTTTTCAATGATACTAATAAACTATTAGAGAACTTTGACATAATATTGTTTGTTCCAAAGAACCGGGTTCCTTTTGTAGCATGGTTTAGCTGGATATTGACTATTGATTGTCCAGATGGGTAAATACCTCCCCTTGTTTCATACCTTGGCCATATGTACCCCCAAATATATCACTGCCAGCTTTTCAGAACAAAGCTGTATTAACCAAGAAACTATCTGATGGTTTTATTTGCCTGCATCAGTCAAAGGAAGACAAACATATAGATCAAGTGCATCTGTGCTCTAGACTGCATTGATTTGTTGCATGTGTGGTTAAATCCTGTCAAACAGTATTAAAGGTGACGCATTATCAACAAAGCACCCACTCTGAGAGTGGCTCAGTGAGTCATCAGTGGGGCTTCCACCTGCCACGCAAAGCAGTTACAAAACTTATTCCAAATCAAAGCACTTTTCAAACATGAAATCTATTAAGCCCCCAGCACTACTTCAGCACGGGGCTCTTGTGAAATGATTTTATGAGGAAAGGCTAACCATTACCTCCCAAAGAAAAAACTGGCCAAAATGTAAAGGAATGGGGTGGAGGGAAAGAAAATATTATGGGCACAAGGAAGACCATATTCCCAAAGATTTGGTGCCACGGCATCTTAAAAAGAGCCTAGATAGGTACCCGTCTTGGATGATTTAGGTGACTTGACTACAGGGAAGAGGTAGACCAGATAGCTGCTCTCTTCTAGAAACCATTCATGACTTCAAATATGTTTGCCTTCCAGTTCTCCCATACTACCCTTGTTGGCCTGTGGATCACTGACGGGTGTGGATTAATACACTGAAGCAGTACACATTTCTATTCGTGGCCTCAAAGGATGTGTTCTGTTGACAGATAGCAGCTTAAGAGAACCAATTCTTTAATTAATGTTTTGCAGAGATGTCCACATGCTGACCTCAGCAATATTAAAGGCATACAATTATTATGCAAAGTCATGAAGGTATACTCATTTCAGAGTCATCTATGGGAAATTGTCAGATCAACTCCAGTGACAAAGCACAGCTAAGTGGTGTTTTGAGAGAGGGAACCCATTACACTCCAGTAGAACAGAAGGTCTTTTCATAATATCTGCACGGACAGCATGAACAATTGCTCACTTTTTTCTAGTTTATTTTTTCCCATCAAAACACTGGATTAGGGTTCAGAATTTCTAAAGTGAATCAAATTTTTAATAAATTCTGTTATGCTCGTAATAACAGAATTTATTTTATGCTCATAAATTTTTAAAATCTGTTCCCTATATTAGCAGCTCTACAAGTGGCAGAAACCAGAAAGTATAGCAAACATTTATCCTGGATTTGCCAAGGCAGGTCTGATTTCAAATATTCTACTCCTTTGTACTCATAAATCACCAAAATGTCCAAACTGGATATTCAACATTTCCATACCTAGTTGGTCTTGGGGAAAAAAATTATTTGGCGTAATCTTTATTTCCCATAATCTTCTGTGGGATTTTGGCTCAGAATATATCATCACTGTATCAATATGTATCAATATGCTAAACAGCAAACATTTCATCTCCTGACAGAGGTTTTCCCTATACTTACCATACATAATATGCTATAATTGTTTCACTGCCTGTATTCTCACTAGACCCTAAGCTCTTGGAGGGCAGGGATTCTGTCTTGTTAACCAATATTTCCCAATATCCAGCATGGTGCCTGGTAAACGATGGGTGCACAGTAAATACTTGTTAAATTCTTGAGTGAAAAATAAATCAAATATAAAGAAAGAAATTACGCACTCCACCCAGGAAAATCTCAAGGTAATTAACTAAATGCAATAGGATGCTTTACTACTCCAGGGCCTTGAACTGTTCCTCGTCATATGCAAGTATCCACGTATTAACTAACTCCATGCAGACAGCAAAGGTGAATTTGGGGGAAACACCATTTATACCACGGAGTGAGTCGCTAGGTTCAATGAGACCAGGAGGCCACCACTTGAAAAATGATTGAATTGACTCTGCTTCTTCAAGTTTTCCTTTGGAGCTTCTGAAAAACTGTGGCTACTCAGTGGCCCTCTGGCTTTCATTCTTCAAGGACAATTACCTAACTTAAGTTTAGCTCAAGATTTTAGCAATCACTCTTAGAAATATGGAATAGAAATATGTCTTTTTTTTTTACTGGAAAAAAAAAATGTTAAACAAATGACAAGGCCCCGAGAGAGAGTGAAGTCCTTGCCTTCTCAGGCCTGTCCCTGTAGGTGTAGATATCATGGTCTTCTTGGCTGAAGGCCTCTCCCCTTACATGAAAAGAGGGGGATATGCACCACAAAGGGTGGAACTCGACAATGAAGAGAATGCCTTGAAGGTCTAAGCACTCAAATACGCCATAAAAATGGATAAAGCTTACAGAGATACTGAATATGCCATAAGACAAAAACAAGATTGAAAGAAAACTAGAATACTCTTTGATTTCTACCAAGACATTTAATAATAATTATAACTCCTACACGGAACTGCAAAAACACTGGAAAAAAGATTAGGCTCACTGCTTGGGAATAACAGGTGAGTTTTTCTCATGACATGAAAGACCCGGTAAGGGATTTCGAGTGAGAAAATTGCTCACAGTGCTAGTCAATTTGTGAAAATGATCAAACTTTATAGAAAGTGAGCAAAATACTGACCCTCATGCACACCAACCACCTGGATACTGCAGGTTAATATTTTCAGAAAACAATATGGACTCTGAAATCAATGAAAAGCTGTTCTGGGGCCCCTTCAGCACCCCTCTTGTTATTTTACAATCCCCAGTATTATGTAAAACCCTAGATCAGGCAACTCTGACAGTCCTAAAAGTTTCAGTTGATCTTAAGTTCAATGAGCAACATGTAATCAGGTGTCTTAAAAGCTGCACCTACAGGAAAAAACAAGAAAAGTGATAGTTACTTCCACTTTAAGCTGACAGGAACAATACACATTCCGTAACATAAATTAGTAAGAGCTGGGCACTGTAGTAGGAACCCCAAATTCTATGATGAATTGAGATCTGATCCCTGCCTTCACAGAAGTCAGTCCAGCATGGAGCCTGATGAACAAATAGGAAAGTATAATAAAATATAGAGAAAGTACAGGCAGATAAAAGGCATGTGCTAAGTGGGTAGGAAGGCGTGAGGCAGGCTGAAGGGGAGAGGGGAGTTGGGCACAACACGGTGAGATCATCTAACTCTACCTGGGGATTAGGGGATGGAGAAACAATGACAGGAATAGATGTACAGAGGAACTGCCTTCTGAATTGAATGACTTAATGATTAGGACGACAAGGAAGGTTGAGGGCACAGCATATGACAAAGGCATAGAGATGTTAAAACAGCTGATATATACACAATGGAATATTACTCGGCCATAAAAAAGAACGAAATAATGCCATTTGCAGCTACATGGATGGACCTAGAGATTATCATACTAAGTGAAGTCAGTCAGACAGAGAGAGACAAATATCATATGATATCGCTTATATGTTGAATCAAAATTTGACACAAATGAACTTATCTACGAAACAGACTCACAAAGAGAACATACTTGTGGTTGCCAATGGGGAGGGCGGGCGGGGGAGAGTTGGATTGGGAGTTTGGGATTAGCAGATGCAAACTATTATATATAGGATGGACAAACAACAAGGTCCTACTGTATAGCACAGGGAACTATATTCAATATCCTGTAATAAACCATGATGGAAAACAATATGAAAAAGAATATATATATGTATATAGAGAGAACTGAATCGCTTTGCTGTACCACAGGAACTAACACAACATTGTAAATCAACTATACTTCAATGAAAAGAAAAAAGAAAATCTCAAAACAAAACAAAACATCAGATATATAAGGAAACAAAACAAGAATGTGCACAGTCAAGGATGTCACACTAAATGGTCAGCGACAAGCAAGGATTAGACTCTGGGATGCAAGGCAAGGGACCGATGAGTGGATGTTACAGAGAATAATTAATATCATCATAATATATGTAAGACCATTCTAGTATGGCTATCTAAACATGAAAAGGCCCACTTCTAAGCTTTATGCTGAGGTCTCTTCCGACTCTGCAATTCTGTGACTCACCAATTCCAAATCCCCACACCCCCAAAAAAAGCCACGAGAAAAGTCCTCATTTGTAACACAAGAAAATAGACAGAATATTACCATCTCTCCATCAGTGCAGGCACATTAACCAAATCCAAAATTTCTTCCTCCCATCAGAAGACCTAACATAGCCTTAAAAATAGACTCCTACCACAAGCGATGATTTATGACAGATCAGCAATCATGTATATTTATTTCATTGAATTCACTCCTCCTATAAGTATGGAAAAGAAACTAGGAAAAACCTTCCCCAACTGCTAAGTTTTTTGCTCTTTGCAAAGCTAATATTAGGATATTCATATTCCCAGTAAACAGCTTGTCTAAAAGAAACTTCAAACTATAGCAACTCTTACAAAAGGCTATTTGCATCTTCAGAAGCAGAAGTCTACAGGCATTAATAAGGATAAGTGCAGCTATTTAGCCCAGAACCCCTGAGGCCAAGATAGATGATCTAACACCTTTTACTTAACAAGTTTCCATGCCAAAAGAGTCCTCTCATCAGCATGTTTATAAGCTTACTCGCATATTCTAATGGTAACAGTACCAGATGACAGATTTATAAGTAGATACAAGAGGGTATCATTTCTCCTCCAAGCATATGCCAAGGCATACATCTGAAGAAAATGCTGCCGATTGTTCACAATACACTCCAGGACCTCTTTTATTGAAAACTAAGTTTAACTATTCTGATGCTAACGTCAAGTAGATACAAACATTCTCCAGCTCTGAGCCAAAGGCTCCCATGATTTACTAATTAGGTGAATGAACCAAGAAAAAAAACAGAAGAACACATGTAGATAGATGCAGCTAATAGGCCTCATCCATTAACCAGCTTCTCCAAAAGCCAAACCACCTGGTTTTCTAATCATCACTCCTACTACCACTTTATAGATTAATTATGCATCAAAAATAATCATTGGTATTTTTGATAATACACGTAGTGGCAGATTGTACAATCTGAGCACAAAGCCCCAAAACAGTGTAATTTGGAGTTTTTTCCAAACCTCTTTTGGTTTGGAAGCCAGAAGTCAATGGTTGCAATCCCAGCAATGCCTCTCTCTGAAGTTCTTTCTTTCTTTCTTTCTTTTTTTAATTGAAATATAGTTGAATTACAATGTGTGTTAGTTAATTACTGCTGTACAGCAAAGTGAGTCAGTTATACACATATATATATATATATATATATATATATATATACACACACACACACACATTCTTATTCATATTCTTTTCCATTACGGTTTATCACAGGCTATCGAATATAGTTTCATGTACTATACGGTAGGACCTTGTTGTTTTTCCATTCTACATATACCAGTTTGCATCTGCTAATTCCAAACTCCCAATCCATCCCTCCCTCCTCTCGCTTGGCAACCTCCAGTCTATTCTCTATGTCCCTGTTTCTGTTTCTGTTTCATAGATAGGTTCATTTGTGTCATTTTTTCTTTTCACATATAAGTGATATCATCAGAGTTCTTAATATCTGGCAAATCATTAGTAACCTTTGCCCTCAATTTCTCTCACCTATAAAATTCAAAGACTACCTGCCACGTGCAAAATTTTTCTAGATGGAATAAAAATGATTAAAACACATGGTTATGAAGGATTTTAGTGTCCTCAGAAGATGCTGGATCTCAATATTGTTGAAGAATTTTTAATTATAAATATCCACCCAGGGAAAAAAGAAAGCATTGAATCAGTCTTCCAAAAACTAGTTTTTGCATATCTAGTATGTACCAGGCATTCAGCTGTGTTGGTGGATGCAAAGATAAAACAGCCAAATTGTAAGGCGCCCATAGTCCCTACATTTCAGATTACTGGAGAACATGAAATCAGATGTAATATAATAACATGACATACGAAGTGCTACAATAGAACAAAGGACAAAACGCTACAGGTGCAGAGAAGGGAGTTCCCATGTTTTTCAGTATCTTGTCAAAGTAGGAGACAAGAGATGGTTGGTTGGGTTTTATATATGTATTATATTTCCAATAAATCATATTCTGAAATCCAAACGAACACAGTCTGTAGCCAACATTAGGACCATTAACATAACTCTAGTTGGAATTTTAAAAAACACCGCTCCATTCAATTCTAGTAATCGAAGAACATAAAAGATGAAAATAGCTGCCAGCCAAAAATAAGAACTAAATCCCAACCAACACTCAGTGATAAAGGGAAAATTCATTTGGAAAAATGCATTCCAGAAGAAATCAGTAAAGAGTTAATAAAGCCTTCTACAAACTTGAGAAAAATATCTCTATAAAAACGTACATGTAATATGGCTACAGATCATTGGTTAGCTGCCAGAAAAATGATGGAATATGGTATAGTTTACTTATTTCTTTTTAATGGCGCCAACATTCCACCTGAAAAATTGGTCCCGGAGCTGTATAATTGGGGATAAAAATTAAATGACAGTTTCTATTTGTCATGATGAAAGCTGATCACTTGTGTTTTTTCATTTATCCACGCTGACTAAAGTGGTTCCTGAAGTCTACCAAGCCAATCTTTTTCCTAACAGTGAAAATCATGCTGTTACTAGAATAAAGGGAAAAATGGAATAAGCTGTTGGCATCTGAGCACACACTTCATTCAGGTTCCTGAGTTCTCGGGTCTCTATCTCCAAATTGTCAAGAGGCAGGGGCCAGATGATAACTTTTGGGGCCTCATTAACATATTCTCAATGGAGAATAAGCCATTGGTCCCATTTTCTTATTTATCAATATTGTGGAATTAAATTACTAATATTTCACATTATCAGTAGAAAATCAAATCCTCTTTATCTTCCTCATATTTAAAAGACTACTCACATAGCAAAGACAACGTCAGTAAGCAAATTAGGACACTAGAGAGAGAAACTAACCCTAGATCCCGTGTAGGGAAGATGGACATCCATAGAGCTTGAGGTGGTTATGGCTGTCATTCTGTTTTGGGGGACAGGGGTGCGGAGGGGAGAGGTGAGGCAGGCACGAAGACGAATAATGACTGCCAGAGACCCTGGTATCAAAGACAGTTCTAGTATTAAAACATAAAAGTTACATGTGTTTGGCTTTTGCTCATCCTGATCTCAGAAGTTATTTGGAAAGGGGAAGGTAATCCCCCATAAATATATTTAAAGGCTTAAAAACAGATTTATGTCAAGCTGCTTTGAAGTTTACACCTTCCCTTTCCTTCTAGACCTGAGCTGATTTGAGTTTGATTGGATTTTCATCAGTGACCTCTGATGAAGTGTTTCAAAACTAGAGTTGAACCAAGTAATTCAGGGCTGGAGTGAAGGGCAGCAGCTCTGGAGCCAGACTGCAGCTCCCCCTCTTGCCAGCTGCGTGACCTGAGGCAAGTTATTTAACCTGTGGGTGCCTCAGTTTTTCGTCTAGACGATGGAGATTACAAGAGGGTTATAAGTACTAAAGCATGAGTACGTGTAAACTGCCTGGAATAATGACTAGCACATAGTCAATCCTTAACAATGTTACTACTATTACTACTATGCCACGTAAGAGTGGTTTAAAAAAATCATGTAGTCAGACAGAAAATTACTGACAAGACATTTAATAAAATTATAAGGATGTACTGCTTTACAACAGAAGAATATGGGCAATCAAGCTTATAAAATAGATAAACTCCAGGGTGATTATTCATACGAAAAGTGTTTACTTTATAAAGAGACTCAGCTTGGAAAGGACTCCCCTAGTGGCCGTAAGCATTTCAGTTCAAAACGATGTTACCGAGTGCCTGTTAGATGTCAAAAACTAACTACAGTCAATTCAAGGATGACCAAGACGGGGACCTGGCTTTAAGGAGCTTACAATTTTACAGTAATAATAGTATCTATCACTTACAGACACCTACTATGTGCCAGTAGCTATATAAAGTGCTTTACATGTATGATTTCTCTTACTCCACATGAATACAATGGGACAGGCATTGTTGTGGCCATTACACAAAACAAAAGGCTAGGACACAGAAAAATAAATTACTGGCCAAGGTCTCATAACAACAAAGTTTTCGTGCTAAGATTTCAACCCTTGTGGATCTGACTTCAAAGCCCCATTCTCATCGGTACATCATACTGTTTTCCACTTATTTGTAATTCATCGGCTACTTGCCAGGGATGGGATCAGGCAACTGAAAGCTCACGTGTTTGGAACTGCTGCCAAAAGATGTTAAACTACAAAAAGGCACTGAGTGTTTCTAAGATGAGACGAGCTTCAGAAAGGCCATCCCCCTTTACAGACTAAGGAGCTAAGCCCCAGAGGGGTTAAGTAATTCACTTAAAGTCAAAAGATAAAGTAGTTCTAAAAATTATAGTGTAAATCAGCATGAAAATGACACTTCTTTTTAGAAAAATCTGAAGTATAAATAAATCTATTATCCCAAATGAGGTGAGCCTAAGAAGCCTAATAGGACCACAAAGGTTCCAAAAGAACAGGGTTGCAAATTCAGTCTCAACCAGGAAACAAACAAGAGCAGGGTGTCCTGGAAAGGCAGTCTTGGGGAGAGAGGCTGGGGTAAGAAAAAGTAACATTTCAAATAAAAAGCCAAAAGCCACCCTCATCATCTGTCCCTGCTCTCCAGAGAGCCCACATTGAGACCCCGGGAGCTGTCAAATGGCCAAATAGATATGGAGCCTGAAGTTGACTAAGATATGGTTAAAAAGAAGCTTCAGGACTCCACTGAAATAGGCACGACCTATCCCTTTAAAACTTAAAATCTGATCAGCTCTGGTAAAAACAGAACAGGTGGTTATCCACGTCGTCCCCCTTGTCCGTAGGACCAGTGAGAAGTGAACCATATGATGAACTAAACAGTGATCTCTGGTATATTATCTAGATAAGGGTATCTGGTGCCATTATCAGGTTCTAGATTGGACTGTAAACATCTGTATTTCAAAGAGGCCAGTGGAAAGCACATGGGCCTTAAAAGTTACAAATCTGAGTTTGAAATGTGGATCTGCCATTTATTAGCCATATGGCCCTGAAAAAGTCATTTAATCTTCTCCCGTTGAAAAGGGATAAACAATAGCTAGTCCTACTCTCCTTAGGATTAAATAAGAAGCAGAGATTTCCTTGCTGGGTATTGGTTTATTGCCTCTTAACTTCAAATTCACCCTTTTTGCCTGCTCTGAGAAAATGGATTTGAGCCCTTTGAATGTTTTTCCTTTACCCACGGGCACAATGTTAAGCTTTGTCAGTAGAGGGCGCCGGAGGGCCACTGTAGAAGGAATAAGGCTTCTCCAGCATGCAGCTCCTGAGGTGCTCCGATTCCCCAGGTCCTACAGAGCAGAGCGACCAAGAACATCCAGAGGCTAGCAGCTTCCCCAGCACCCTCCTCAGGCAATTCTGTATCAAAGCGCCTCCAAAGAGGCACCATCTCATGAACAGTTTTCCCCAGCATCCTAGAGGGCGGATTTCCAGCAAGTTCCACAGCACCACAGGAACTTCCCTGACACAGTGAGTCACTGTGCCCAAGGCAATACACTCTGAATCTCAGCCTGGGGTAGGACGAAGGGGGCTCTTCCTAGGGTTCTCTTATCTCAACCTCAGCGTCGTGGCTGCTGGTTGTATCTGCTAATCCTACGCTCTTCAGAATTCTCTTTAAATCTCGCTAGCAAATCCCTTGTTATCCGAATCCCCTGTTAGAGTGAATGAGTCTATATTGAACATTCCCTCTTCAAATTACTGTATGCTTTCTCTCTCTTAATTGGACCCAGATTAATACAGTTTCCTAGACCAGTGCCTGATTTATAGTTCCTGTTCAATAAACAGCACATATAACAACCATAAATGATTGAGTTCCTCTCATCCCTATTCTTAAGAGGCAATCCTTTCCCTTTTTCATTCTACTTTGACCAGAACACGAACCTATTTCTACTACAAAAATCCCTCCATGATGTAAGTGGAGCAATGAGTTAATAAGAACGCCCCAACTGTTTCTGCCAAATATATGAATCAAATAAAAAAGAAGGCTGCCTCACAACTAACTGTCCCCTTATTCAGCATGTACCTTAGAAGATTCTTTCTGCAACTTCCTTGGCTGACCTAAATGCGACAAAATGTGAAAATGCCTTCTTCTTCTTGCCAAGGATATTCCCAAAATGATCTAAAGAACCAAATTCACTAGTATTTTTAAAAATGTAAGGAGCAGCCATTTTATTTACTCTTGTCTCAACTCATGTTAATAAATTACAATATTTTGAAAACTCATAGAAAATATAGAACATTACCTATCCCAGAATAAGAGATGAATTTGTGTTAGGGGATGGGGATGAGAGTACCACTCCCAGGGAAAGCAAGAAACAGAGTGGGTTTAGCAGCAATATTACAAAGTCACCATGTATTTCCTCATCTTGCAAATGTACCAGCTTGGGTACATTCTTGGGTAAAGGAGTGTAAAAATACATTATTCAAGATGTCATGTATTGTTGGCACACACTGTGAAATGAAATTACTGTAAAAATATAGACGATCTCAAATGTATTAAGTTTCTGTCTGCAAATTCTTTATTTCTAATCCTCAGAATTACTCTTCCTCGGAAAGGAAAGCTATCTCACCTTCGACACAATCCCATGTCATCTGTATTTTTACTTGTGTCTAAAAGTCTCACCTAATTATCAATTTAACAAGGAGCAGAGACCAAGGGGGGGAAAAAAAAAATCTCATCATCTTTTAGGCAGGCACCTTGTCCAATTTCAAGAGGTAACCCCCACGTTAAAACACCCCATAATAGATATTGTGAGCCACCGCAGGACCCCAACATAAAGCAAGGCTCCTCATTAAAAGTTGGAAAGGACCCTGCCAGGGATGTCTGCAGGGACGCTCAACAATAGCAGTTATACCCCATGCCTTTTCCGACCTAGATTAAATTACTGACAAAATGGACAGACTACCCAAAACTGTGAGCAATACGTTCTGCCAATGAAAATAATGATCGTGCTTGGTATAGCACACAGGCTTTCTGCTCAGCTTGTCAGCATTTCCAGTTAAGGGGCTCAATGGTCTTTCCCTGACAAAAACAATAAGCTACCTTCATTTCTTAAGCCCCCTCGGGGCTTTGAATTACTGTCCATTCTGCACTAAGGTCAGTCCTGTAAAACTGTTTTATCCCCTGGAAGAGCCAGAAGCAGCAGCCCCTACTTAAAACTCAGATGGAGAAAATTCGAGAACACGTGAGCTTCTTGTAATTTTCCACTGTCAGTTTTGCATATTTGCATTCTTAAAAGTTGCATCTACTGCTTGAGATGGCAAGGTGTGTTTCCCAGCAATGTCATCACTTCATGCTCTTGGTGTTTTATATGAAAACGTGTATTTCTCTAAGCCAGTGTGTAACAGAGCAAGATTTCAAAACGGTTTAACTTTATAGTTCCAAACATTCTAGTGAGTTCAACCATCTCATATAATATAGTGAAACGAACACATACAAACACAAACACACCCCTTAGGTGTGCATTTTGTTGGATTTTATTTTTCATTTTATACCAGAGAAAACAACATTATGCCAGATCTCTTGACAGCAAACAAACCCTGTTTAGGAGAAACAAATCTTGCCGTTTATTTTTTTCATTCGTTCATTCATTCATTCATTTATTTACAGAATGACTTCCCACACTAAAAAGCTGTTAAAATTTTTGGCTAGAAAGAGAGCTCCTTTCACCCACCCTATGTTTTTCCAAACTGCATGGGAATCCAACATAGTTGCTCTATTTGACCTGGCAAGTTCAACCACTAAAAACAAGGTCCTTTGCCCTAAGGAGGGGCCTAACAGGTGCCAGTTTCGAAATATAGCTTTAAGGCTTCAATAGAAGATGTTGACAAGAGCACCACTCTTATGAAATACTGGTCCCCAAAGGCCCATCTTTCGGTGAGTTTCTTTCCACCTGCGTCCAAGTCTGGGTTTCCAGGCACCATCACTCCTACTTACTTGTACGTCCAGGCCTCCCACAATTCTCAACTTCATTCACAGCCTTTATTCCTGGTTCTAAACGATGCCTCTTCTCTAGTAACACGGCAGGAGGAAACTAGTTAAATGCATCCTTGATGCTGATGTGATCTTTCCAGTTATTGAATGTTTCACTGAATTTTACACTATACAACTTCAAATGCAGAAAGCGGCCGATTCATTTTGTTAATGTCGTTCGGTATAGATAGCCAGCTCTGCAAACTATACACTTTGATTTTGTACATGAGAAAACGTATTTTTCATTACATCCCTTATCCTCCTAATGACATTTCCAAACAGGATTTTAAGAACTGTGAAGCAGAAATAAAATTATGCTCAAGTTCCAAATTGATCTCATAGAATGGAAAATGGCTATCATCACCAGTGAGTATTAACAGGACTCAAAGCGGGCAAGTTTCTAGTTCAGAAACATTTCTCAAATAAGGATCATCCTTTAAATGCCCCTGACATTACCAATCACAACAGAAATTCTTTGAAAGAACTAAAGAGGCTCTGATGAGATCCTTCCCCCCACCCCCAATTCCTTTATACTGTAACCAGACTTCAGCATCTGCTTTGGTGTACTTCCTTCCTATTCAATGATGAATCAGGGCTAACACTTCAGTTACCTGGATTTACACAAAAACCTACAGGAGCCATGAAATTGCTTCTATAAAGCACAATCTGGGGTGACTTTTAAACAGCTTTAAGAGTAATTTGCAAATAAAAATACTGCTGTAGCAAGTTTTATGTCTTCTACACACATATGCTAGAACAATTTCTTTCTCCCAGAGAGAGAAGGGAGGGATATGTCTAAACTTCATAATACGCAGCCAGTTATGACCCACTGTCATCGTGGTTGTATTAATTATCATCTGCCTTCCCTAAGTTATCAAGAGCTGAGAGAAGCCTAACAGCCATTCATTTCACATGGCCGTTGTTCCACATTGGAAAGTGCTGTAATTGATCTCAAGGTCTTTCTGCATTGACACAGGTATGTGTACATTCAGCACAACCCCCGAATTTTACCACTTGCAGGCTTTTGAGGATGTCAGTTACTCCCAGCCACAAGGCTCGGGCCCAGTCCCCGCCCCCCCCCCCCCCCATTATCCCGCACTGGCTGAGGGCTCTCCGGAGATGCAACACAAAAGGCGTTTAGATAGCAAGTGGCAGCCAAGCCCCAGACTTCAATGAGTTATATGAAACACAAACATGATGGGATTATTTATAGAACAGCAGCAACTATTATTATTTATGCAAATGTCCCTTACAGACCACCTGGAGTTACAGACTATTCATAGGCTTCAGCTTAAGACACGAGCCATCCCAACAAAGAAGCTGTTCTCCAAGTGGAGATACCATGATCTTGGAAATGTGGGAAACACTTGTCCTTGTTAATTTAGGCATTAGAGGGGGTTTCCTATTTGGGTTGGACTTTTTTCCTAACTGCAGGGAAACAAGCAGAGGAGTAAATGTGGATAAAAGACCAGTCCACAAATTAGGATTATACCCTGGAAGACATTAAAAGCCAGTCCCCTCAAGATGGTCCTGGGTAGAGAGAGGAGCGCATTCAGTGCTAGAAGGGAACAGAAAGGTTCTCAAAATAGCCTCAAGTTAAGAATGAAGGGCCTGAAGCTGGCTGTGAAGGATAAGAAATGGAGGGAGAATAAGGAGTGATATGTGTTAACTTTAACTATGTTAATTTCTTACTTAACTTTCTTTTTTTTTTAACTTTTGCATATCATTTAAAAAGTCCAATAATGTAGCTTATAATCAAATTCCCATCCTCCCACCCATCCAGTCTCACCCCCTGCAGTGTTTGCCCCTGCTTGCTCTCTTATCTGCCAGCAGCCTCTCTTTCATGGCAAAACGCCAGCTGCAGTTCTGTCTTCAGCACAGTATCTTTCTGATTTACCACAGCTGTTTATTTAACTTTCTTATATCAAAGATTTGGGGGGAAAAAATCACCCCCAGAGACCAGCTGATTTACACAGGGAATAAAGCCAAAATCTCTGGTTTTGATGCTCTCTTATCCAGGTGACCCAAGGTTTACTCTGATTATGTGAACTAGATTTCAGTTCCAATCCCCTTGGCCAAAAGCTATGAAATCCACCTGAATTACAGCTCACCAACTGCACTTTCACCTGGAAACTAGAGGTGAAAGTCAAGTGCTTTATCTGCTCAGACAAGCGGCTTCTCTCCAGATCAGGAGTATTTTAATGAAATGAGACTTAAGTGAATTGTTGACATTAGCATTAAATGTTGTCATTTAATATCAACAGTGTGTTTGATTTGTACACAGTTATGAAATGTCATTCGGACCAGAGAGTTATATTGAGGTTTACCACATTATAGGAATGGATTTCCAGAGGGAAGTGAACTGATCTATCTCAAAATAAAACGTATTTACATTAACACTTGGGGGAAACAGACAGCCCTGCAAACATAGATGGAGAGATAAAAATAAGAGCAGAACAAAACTCAACTTGGAAGAACAGTAGAATAAAATACAATTTCTGGGCTCTGTGCACATGCAACATTTCATTATATGTTTTTTCTTGATCTTTTAAAAAATTAAGTACAAAGTATATGGGAAAGAAATATCACTACTGGGAAATATCTACTATAGTTCAGTCTCCAAAATAATTTTTAAGGGGGGAAGTTGGCAGTGCTTAACATTTAGATGGAAGAAATGATTCAGAGGTAGACTCACTTCCTTAAAGGGAAAAACCAAACCTGTAAACATCTAACATTTGCATGGAAAATTATATTAGTTTAACTAGTTGGATCAATTTCATCTAATCTAATTTCTTAGATAAAATTACATTAGTTGTCTAGTTGTCATGTAAATACACTGGTCACATGGAAAGAGAGGCACTCATCACGGGGCTGAACTTTCTTCCTCAACTTTCTTCCCAGAGGTAGTTGCGAATTACACCAAAAACATACTTTCTGACCACAAATCATGAACAATAAAATAAGTATTCCCCCCCAAACACAGCAGCCTAAAAAGGAAAATTTAAACACTATAATCCCTTAGTCCCGAGATTAACCAATTGAGCTAAAAAAAATACTGGTATATTCCAAAACCAATCAACTTATAAGATATAGCCTCCTAGATCTGGAAGGCACTCCACTCACTTTTTTTTTTTTTTAATGACTACATATAACCTACCATTATAACATGAGAATAGGGATGGAGGAGAAGTAGTCCTTTACTGTAGAATTGTATTTATCACTACTTCTAGAATGTTCTTTTTTTAAAAAAAGGCCTTACCCCTCCAAGGATTTGGAAGCAAAATTGACAAAGCTCTCTCTCCTAGAAAGTCTAAGTCCTCTAGGTTCTAGGCAATTAAAGTTGACTCAAAGGAAAACTTGAAGCAAGCTCTTGCAGCAGAAAAACAATGCTGTGATGAGCCTTTGTTTACAACTGATCTTATTTCTTTATCGTTCACTTGAGGAAGCTGTAAGGTCTTTGGCACCTGGCTAAAAATAGCAGAAGTAAAGCAGGTGACAAAGATGAATGGCTCCCAGAGACACAATTCAAAGCAGAGGAATTTAAGAAAAACTTCAGCAGTGTCTGCAAAAGACACTTTCCTGCCAGGTAAATCAAGGTGGAAGTAAACTGCTCCTCTCGGAGCAGAATCACAGTCTGCCAGGCAGGCATTTCTCTTTCAGTGTTTCATGTTCACTTTTGTGCTATGTTTTAAAAATATCTTCAAACCCTAAGAAGCTGGTTTTGCCATGGGATCAAGGAAAAGGGTTTCAATGTAACCTCATAAAATGCAATGACACTAGATCATATCACCTTTCAAATTCATTGAAAGCTCCTGGCAAAATGACAAATCAAAAAGCCCATTAAATCCCAGCAGGAGACGGGACGAACGCCTGCCCTTCCTGATGGACGCTGGGATCCACTTGCCCACTGCCAAGGCCCCCCCTCCTCTCTGTGAAGCTGAGAAGACTCTAGGTCTTTTCAAGAGTTTATTTCAGGTCAGACACCACGAGAGAGGGTCAAAGTCCATTCCTTTAGGCAAATTGCATCCTAAAGGATGTGCCTTTTACTGTTGCTTATGCTGTAAGTCTGTCCACCTTCTATCTTAAGGGACAAGTCTTACACCCTATCTTCTGATATTTTAGGAAGAAGCCGTTTCCTTGCGCCACCCCACCCAATTTTCTTGCTGGTTCATAAAATGAAAAGGCTTATAAAATAAAAACTTTTGACCTCTTGGAAGGACTGCAGAAGAAGTTTCAGATCTTCCTTCCACATTCAGAGATGGCGGGGTGACTTCCCTCAGGTGAAACTGGAAAAGGCCTCAAAGGAGGGGAAGTCAGCTCTTTCTGGGCTCTCTTTTTCAGATCCTTTTTATCAATATGGCAACTCCTTCTTGGATCGCACCAGCTACTAGCTTTAGGTCCTTCCATTTTTTTTCACGATTGCAAAATCAAAATAAACTCCAAAAGCCTCATACATGAAGCTCCAAAAACTCATGAGCAACCCTCACTGAAAAATTCAATAATCATTTCTTTCCAAATCTTCAATGTATTTTGAAAAAAAAAAAAAAGGTCTGTATGGCAAGGGAGCAGGATATCTCTAAGAACAGAAGTACTTTAAAGGAAAAAAATGGGGAAAAATATAGACCAAGACAGTGAGGAAGTGTCTGGTGGAAAAATCCCCATATGTACTTTAAATAAAAATGTACTAAGAACTCAAAACGTGTAGGGAACTATATTCAATAATAACCTATAGTAGAAAATAATCTGAAATACACATATATATATACACACACAAACACACACATATATATATAACTGAATCACTTTGCTGTATACCTGAAACTAATACAATATTGTAAATCAACTATACTTCAATTTAAAAAATTATATAAATTTCAGAAGTAGACAACTCATCCATTGTCTCAGAATTTCTGGGTAGTAGTTTCACTAGTAATTCACTTTGTAATACTTTGAAACATGAATGAATAATATGTACCTTTTCTATATAGTGCAATAAATTTTTTTAACTCTCACTTTTATAATTTAATAGTTATGTGACTTTAAGCAAGTTACAAATTCTCTGAGTTATGCTTTACTCATCTCTAAAATAGGAATCATGTTTATTATGAGGATCAGATCTGATTAAGTACTAAGGCCAGTGTTTAATACCAGCGAATGTTAAATAAATGTTTGTTTCTCTCTTCTAAAAAACACAGAACTCAAAATGTGAACAAAGCCCGTGGAATGTTCACTGACTCTCTCAACTGTGGAAAAGGTTCCAACAGAGTCAAGTCCCTGAAGAAAATCTTTCAGTATTCCAGGAAGGCCACACAAGTTCTGTGACTTGTTCCCTAACTGTAAAATATCTTCCCTGCAAACCCAGAAGCAGCCGGTCCTTGTAAACACTCCTCCTTGGGAGAGGAAAGAACCTGTTAATCTGCTGTGTGCCCAACAGATCGCTGGCACATTAGCATTGCCATCCATTCACAGCAACTTCATGTTCAAAGATCAAGTTGACACCACGCGCATGTTCTGCATTCTTATTGGGAAATGCCAATAACTGGCAGGGTCCAAAAGCAACTCTGGGGTGCAAGTAAGTCCTCTCTAAGAAGTGGGGCCATGCTTCTGCCTCGTGTGTTGCATATCCCACAGGTGGCCCAGTGGCACTGTTCCTGGAGAGCAAAGAGAACACAAGTGGCTCTGTGTGTGTGGGGGGGGGGGGGGGGGATTCGTTTCTAGTCCGTGCATTTGTTTTTAAAACTCGATGATGGCCGAAGATCTATAATCTTAACAGTTTCAGCAAAAATCCAATGGGTTTGAATAAAGTACAGGGAAACAAAAGTGGCCCTTTAAAGAGAATACCTCCCCCAAAAGATGTACTGTTGCCATTAATGGAGAAGAACGGTGAGAACGGGGTGGATGTGTACCCTGGGCGAATCTGAATGTCTAAGTAGTGACCTGCGCATTCAGTAAGACAACGTAAAACATATTGATACGAAAAGGAACCTGCACTCTAAGTAAAATTCGAAGGTGAAATCTGACTCTACAATCCTCGGGTGCGAGGGAGGAAACAACTAAACTTTAATTTTTTTGAATTACAAGGTCACAAGTGACATACCTATAGAGGCTAAAGCATAACCTCAATTTGATTTTGTATAATTTTATCTTAAGTCAGATGAACTTGCGGAAAAACAAATTTGAGTTTAAAAAAAAAAGCAAAAAGAACATTCTTCAAGTCTCATTAAATTATCATTAAAGGCTTAGCACTTGTGTATATAGATGAGATATACGACTAGTCGAATGATACAGTAGAAAGAGCACTGGAACAGGAAATGCAAAAACCTGGACTTTGATCCTGGCTCTTCCACTACCTGTATGAATGTGGGTAAATCACTCAAATCCCTTATAAAATACAGACAGTAATCCCTTTCTGCCACACAGGGTTTTTGCAAGGATCAAATGAAATAATGTACGTCATGTGTATTATAAACCTCAAAAACACCATATCAATTTAATATTTCCAATTATATTCATGTTAAGATTAAACACCCTGGAACATTAACAGTTTGCCAAATAACTGACTTTCATGGTTCCAAACCTACCTCTGCTCAGGCTAATCCTTCTGCTTGAAATTTCTTCTGCTTCGCCATTGACAGATTCACAGCTCAGTAAGGACAGGAACCTCTCTGTCTTACCCACCTCAGAATTCCCAAAAGTTGGCATAGTGCCTGGCACAGACTTTATCGTTACTATATATTGAGTGTCTACTAAACGCTAGGTACCATCGGGCTTTCATATGCATTTCCTTAATCCACCCCCCGCCCGGCCCCAAGCCTATTAGATGGGTAACACAAAAGGAAGCTGATCCTCAGAAAGCTTAAATAACTTTGCCAAGGTGATAAAGCCACATCAATGCCAGGGTCAGGATCCAAACCCAGGTCCTTCAAATTCCAAGACTGTACTCTTTCCACTCGGCTACTCTCCCTTTCACATTACAGATGCCCAATGAGTTGAATTTGATCAAAGGCTTCATTTTAACCACATTGCATCAAAAGACATAACTTAAAAGTACGCATTTGACAATCAACTAAAATTGCAAACTTGACTTTTAAAATCCATGGGCTTAAGCCTGGGTAAGACCTCCCCAAAATGCACCTAGATTCACAGACATAGCAAAACACAACTGAAAAATTCATTCTTCACTGGCCAACACAAAATGGGATGGAAAATTCTGAGTGAGGGGTAGAAGAGAAAATCTGGAACCTTCTGTCTTGCCAGAAAACCCTTAAAGAATTCAGCTCCCGTTTATTTACATAATTAAGTGATTGCAACTTTATTTAAAGAGCACTTACACAAATCTCAATGCCTAGGCTGCCAAGAAGTGGAACAGACTTTTAAAACCTCCCCCCAAACCTCTTCTCTGAGAGGAAAACCAGCCTAAGGAGTTTCAGTCTGATAGGTAATTGTTCTGTAAAATTAAAAGCCACAGAAAATTGGAGTTTCGAATGGAAAATGTCACCTCAACCATAACACTAATAAAAACAGCTAATGAATAAGTGCATTCTGGCAGGAATATATAAAAATTGCAAAGCCCAATGTGGACAGTACAGAATACAGAAGGAATTCACGTGAGTAAACATCAAATGAAAGATTATCCTTATTTGTGAAGCATCCATTCCAGCAAGAAATTGAACTAGAGACCTTTTGTATCCAGAACAGCAGGACTACCTGTGGCGCCCACAGAAAATAGTTCTGGGTAAAGAAACAACCTGATGCTCCAGGGGTGCTAAGGTTCCCCACCCCCAAATCTCCAGAGATCCTCCAACCACATTAAGCTCGGATTCATTTTCAGATGTAGAAATGCTTATATGTAGTGAGGAACAACATGGCTAAAATCATAAGGCTTTAAAACAATGAGCTATGCCTTTCCAGCCTGTTCTACAGCAGAGAGCAAAAACATACCTGGCCTTTGAGAGGCATGTGGGATCAAGCCCCGCCGCCCCCCTCCCCCCGCTTCATCAACTGTGCGATCTTCAGACAAGAAAATGAAGTAATCTATCCAAGGCTCGGTTTCCTCATCAGTAAAATGGGGACTATAGTAGACACTAGAATCGTTGTGAGAATTCAGGGAGACAGTGAATGTAAAATGCTTTAGCACAGTGCTTGGCAGGCCATCTGTGCTCATAAATGCTGGTTGTAATAACTGTAAGAATAATTATTATAATTATTATTATGTTACACCCTGCCCCAGTCCATACCTGCATTTCTTCTTGCAAGTTAGAAAAGAAAAAGTCTCCGGTATTCACCAACAAGTCCTATATAAGGTCCCTTTTCTCTCCATCCACATTTAGCACTGCTCTGACTTATAGGGGTTCAGTCGCCACACACCTCTTGAGGGATACTTGAAATCACATACCACTTCTGCAACTCGACATCCCATTGCACACACCAGTAACATCTCAGGAGACAACATTTCCCTGAACGGGGTCTCTGGAATCAGATACAAGACTAGCCCAGATATCAAACTCAACTGATCCTTCCATTTACGTGTTTCTAAGTTAAGGCATACATACTCGCAAAGATCTAATAGATTTTTTTCTAATAAATCAAAGCCCTTCAAAGTTAGAGCAGAGCAGATACCCCCTTTTCTCTTCATCTTCGGGAATGACGCCTAGCAAGTCTCCACAATTCAGTTAATCACTCATCACGTAAACAAAGAAACCTCTCCAGAGCCGAAGAGCCGCATGTGGAGATTCCCGATGCAGAAGGGTATTTTTTCAACAGGAACAATGCAATCTATTCAGTAGAGAAGAGTACACCGTGCCAATTAAATATGTTGGGTTCCATAATTATAACTGCAATAATGAATGGAAAGAAGTGTTATTGCCACACAATGCCCTTCTGTATCCCGCTCAGTGATTTGTCTCTGGTCTGATTCCTCTAAATTCTTCCTCTGATTAGATCGTCCTGCAGATTCCTCTCTATCACAAACGTACTTACTGTCTCTACTCCCCCCATGCAACCAAAGGCCTAAATTTAACAAATAACTTGAAAACCGAAAGAATGTCTAGTCTCTTGTTAGAGCTGTATATTTTTAAAACATAAAATTTCTAACTACAGTGTCACAATTTTCCCCTGAGAAACCAAAAGCTTTGGATAAAATTTCATTCAGACCTGTCTTACTCTCCAGAAAAGAAATGCAGAGATCTCCTTCCCGCACGGCCCCCCCAACCCCGTTTCTTCCCCTGAAAGACAGAGTCAGCCCAGAGCCAGGATGAGAAGGGTGCCACTTCCCTCCTGAAATCCCGTCTAACGAGATCACTGACTAGTTAGCTGTCTCTCCACCACTAGTGAACCTGAAGAGCCTAAATTGGAAAAAACTTTCACACACCACGTTAATTCAAAATGGCTTAGTCACTGGTTGAGACCATCTCAGAAATCTGAAGAATTTCATTCTGGACCATATGTGCATATGGTTTCTCTTATCCTCACACTTATGCTTCAGTGGGTTTAATAAATTTTAAAAATAAATTACCTCCTAGTACTTCACCAGAACATTCAGACTCCCCGGCCTTTCCATACTCAGGTCAGACTATTTCTGTGTGTATATGTATGATTTGGTTAACCTTCTATTAAACCCTCTACTGATTTCCCACAAATAGGATTTAAATTTTGGAACTGGACATGTACTAAGGGGCTTTGGTACCTGTAAAGCAGCCCCTGAACACCTGACACCTTTTTTCTTCAGTTGGCAGGTAGGCTCACAAAGGAGGTTTCTGTTTCCAGAGGAGCTCTCACCAATGCTGAGGCTTTTTTTTTTTTTTTTTTTGTAAATTTATTTATTTTATTTATTTTAGTTTTTTTGGCTGTGTTGGGTCTTCGTTGTGGTGCGTGGGCACGGGCTCTAGGCACGTGGGCTCAGCAGCTGTGGCCTGCGGGCTCTAGAGTGCAGGCTCAGTAGTTGTGGCTCACGGGCCTAGCTGCTCCGCGGCATGTGGGATCTTCCCGGACCAGGGCTCGAACCCGTGTCCCCTGCATTGGCAGGCGGATTCTTAACCACTGCGCCACCAGGGAAGCCCAAAGCCTCGCAATCTTATCTCCTGGCAGCAAATGCTGCAGCACAGGCAGTCCACGCAGGGTTAAGGAAGCCACACACCCTCCCTTTTCATTTAAGTTGACACCCAGTGCAAACCTTTCCCTTTGGCCATGGGTATTGGTTTGCCACAGTTGTAAACAGCTCTTCGGATCAGTCCCAAAGGCCAGGCTTTCCAGATCCTGGAAGTGTGTCACACAAAATAATATTTACAAATAGCCTGAAACAATACAACTCAGCTACACACAGCGTTACTGGTAAGTTTGACAAAATGCTCCCCCGCCAGTAACGAAGTGCTGTGGAAACATGTCCAAGGGCCTAAGAACCGTGCATTAACCTTTTACAACTGGGTTTCCATTATTCCCTCTGATGATCTTTAAATGCACTGTACCCAGTATTTTTTTAAATGACCATAAATGGTGAAAATACAATGGTGACAGTAATAATAGTAATGAAGTTAGTTACTGAGTGATTAACATGGTCAGGCACTGTACTTCCTTTCTTTCATGGATCTCATTCTCCCATGTCTCAGCTCTTTTAACCTTAGGTGGTCCTGGCCTGGGTTACTGGAGGTAAAAGCCACCTTATTCTGCCCATGTGCTAGAAAACAGAAAAAGAAAACCACGTCATTTATATCAACTACTGGTCACTGGCTCTCTATTCCCCATCGTACTTTTACTAAGATCCTTATACAGTCACACCCTGGTTTCTTTCAAATATAGATTAATTTATTTCAGGTTCTGAGTCTGTGAACCCATGCTAATTTGCATGACTCAGTAGAAAGGCTCCAAAAAAAAAAAAATCAGTCAAAAGATCTTTAGCAGGAAGAGATCTTTAGTAACTTTGGGTTAGACAGCTAACATGAAGTAGAATTTCAGTGTAGGAGTTCATTAATTCTTTCAATAAATATTTACTGGACCCCCTAACATGTAGATGGTACTATATTAGGCAGCATATATACATGATAGATAAAGCTCCTACTCTGTCACTATTTATAGTCCGGTACGGTGATAAAATGAAAACACAAATAACTCTAAACAAACCTGAATATCATAAATCTCATAGAGAGTAAGAATAGTAGTTCAGATAAAGCCAAGGTGATAAGCGAAGGCTTCATCTTCATATAGAAATGTAACAGATGAAAAAGGATGAGTAATATCTCAATATAAGAATATGAAAGACAATAAATGTTTTTAAAAAATTTGTAGGGGTCAGAAATTGCAAACCATGGTTGATGGCAAGTTGGGTCAACAGACTGGCACAGGGGAGCATCTGGTGAGCTCAGCAGGCCAGAGAATTCTGCTTTTAAAACAAGGATGCTTTGGAACCAGGGAGTGATCAGAACAGGGCTTGAGGAAGTTAAATCCGTCCGCAGTCCATGGGATGGATGGGGTCTGTACAGACAAAAGCCATAAGGGAATAAATAGCTGACCGTGAGCCATGGCAATGGGAAGTGTGAGGTAAGAAAGGTTTTATTAGAAAGGTCAAGAGAACCTGGTGCCTGTGTGCCCATGAAGCACGGAAGGAAACAGAGATGTCTGCGGAGACTCAGGCCTGGGGCTGCCTGGGAGAAGGGTGGTGAGCGATGAAAGGAAAAAGGAGATGCACAAGGACCTGGGTTAGCAGGTGTAGGGTGGCGGCAGAAGCAGACTTTCCAACTGGGGATTTTGTCTTTGGTGGGTGCATCTGTATATTTGTTGGTGATCTGAGATGGGAAACAGGTAGAGATAAATTCTGTTGGAAACCAAAGTAGTTTGATGGGGCAGTGGGACTCCAAGGGGTGGCAGGAACAGCGGGCAGTTGACAATGCAGTGCAGGGATTTCCAAAAAAAAAGGTCACGCTGGAGAGAAAAGCAGACTCGAAGCTGCGGGAGTGAATGAGATCTAGAACACTAAAGAGGGCCTATGGAAAAGAGAAGAAAATATCTGAGGACAAAACACTGGGGAAAACATGTGGCTGGGAGAAGAAGGAAAAAGAGCCAGCACAAGTGCCACCCAAAAAAGCCAACCTAAAAGGCAGAAGCAGTGCTGCAGAAGAAACAGGGGCATTTTTCAAAGGAAACAGGAGTTAATGGCGCCAAATACTGTAGGGCAGGCAAGGAAGATAAGGCTTAACTAAGGACTACTGGTGCTTGGTGACCTTCAGAAGTATGGTTTCAGGACAGCGGAGGGGGAAGAAGTTAAACTCCAAGACCCAGCTCAGAAGGCTGACTGCTTCAGCTGGCCACAAGGATGGACGGAGAGCAGCAGAGAAGGCAAGAGTTAAACCGGAAAGGAAGAACCTGGGCATCCCACCTGCAGAACAGCCAGCGGCACCTCGGGTTAACCGGAAGTTCTCCCACTCCACAGCACGAAGCTCCTCAGATGATCCACCCAATTGAGGTCTGCAGGCCACGGTGACCCGTGCTCAGCTAGGGGGCGCCGACGTCATCAGAGGCCTCTGCTGACAAGCGCCTCATCTCATCTCATACAGAATGAAAACAGCTTACACCAAAGCAGAGCCCCATGATCCTATTAAATATTCTACAAGTGATTTCTTTTTGATGTGGAGGAGGGGGAGGGAGGGAAGAAAGGGAAGTTAGAAAACCATCCTTACGTTGCCAAGTATCCAAGCAACCACGAGGTAAGGAGTATCATCAAACAAGACTTAATTGCTCTATCCCAGCAGAGCGTGGGAGTCAATTTCCTTGACTTGAAGGCAAGGATGGTTTAAGGAAGGCCCTTGAAGTCTGTGTGTCAGTCAATCTGGCAAGCACTCAGATCATCTTTTTTTTAAAGAGTGCACAAATAAGAGAGGCAGTGGTGTAAAGATAAAAGGGGGAGAAAGGAGGGCAGGGGATGACGGAGGGGACATCGGTGTGCTCTGCAGAAGGGGACGGTGACAGGGAAGGGAAAGAACAAGACACACAAGGCTCATGTCAACCTGTGAAACAGGCACTTAAGATAGCTTGGCAGAAGTGGCTTTATTTCAGTATGTTTATTTATTAAAACACGGATCCTTGCAGAAAAATGCACACAGAACATGGCATGTAATTCAGGAAACTCACAGACCTGCTGAAAGCCAGGCATGGATCTCCTGAGGGACCTCATGGACCCCACTGCTTGATGTCACCAGACTGAGGTTTTTTGCAGCACCTACACTTCTGACCACAACCAATGAAACGAGTCTACCCCTGCCTCAGTTTACTAACATCTCTCCTCCAGAAAAAAAGAAGAGCTGAGACTAACTCCTAAGGTCAACCTTTGTTTCAATATTTATATTTCCTGGTTTTAAGTAATTTCTCATCATGCCATTAGCCTTCTCTGATCTTAAAGAAAAAACCAATTCAAAGCCAAAAATGATATCACTATCACAATGACTTTTCACCTACACACAGAGGCCAACAAAACAACTTCAAGAAAAAAGGAGGTATACATGTACATTCATATTTCAGAATCATATTACAGGAAACTTAAGGCAGGTCTGCCTCCCTTTCCGTTGTAAAAATCCAGGTTCCTGACATTTCACTGCCATTGGGTACTCTCTGAAAGGTTATGTTTTTATAATGGAGAAATTCTCTCTGACCCACTGGGGTTTCTACTTCCTCACTCATCAATTAAAATCTTCAGCAAATTTCAGCTTGCTTTAGTGAAGTACAGGTAAGTGTTTTAATGTTCCCAACACGCAAAAAAGATGACACCGCTGGAAGTCCAACATTGCCTGGTCATCTCCCAGTCTACACCTGAAGCCTGAAAACCAAAAGCTTTGAGGGGAAAAGAAGAAGAATTAGAGCCAAATTCTCTATTGGAAATAGTTCCTCGGTTTTCCAGCTCCCAGGTGGAAGTTAATCTTGTCCCCATTTCAGCCCCATCACCACCTGCAAGAAATGCTATACTATGCAGAGGCCAACAGCCTCAGAGATGAATCATCTTCAATTCAGACTTTATGCAGTCTTGTCTGCTCAAGTCTGCTGACAGATGCGGGGCACTCTGCATCTCTTCCCTTTTCCTTTACGTTGAATCAATTAGCAATGTTAAATACTTAACACATTAGTGTTATTTCACTGAACAAAACAATTCACAAGCAGCCTCGGGAGTGGCCATGTGAGATAGGGAACGGACCAGACGTGGAGAAAACTGAATGAAGGGAAAAGTAGGTTTTAGGTGACTGTGTATTTTAAAAAATATAAAAATCTATTCACAATTCACTGAAGATGGATTGCTTGTTTCTTTCCTTCTCCTGACAGGTCCTGAATCTTTATAGAGAACATTAAATTAAAGTGCATAATGGGTTTATGTAGCATAGTGCACATGGCAGACATTAGTCACGTCCCTTAAGCATTTTTCTCATTTTCTAAGCCTGACTTAGGCCCCATTTCCCCATTGATGAGGGAAGTCCGTACTAACCCACAAACCACATCTGCAGTCTGGTGGGCCATTTTTCACATTTGATGTTGTCAACAGAGGCTGTGTCCTGCACTCAAGCCATCACAGATTATTACATTTCCAGCATAGTTTACAGGGAACAGTGAAAAGCTGATAGGGTCATTCGAGGGAGAAGTTTTGTTTTGCTTTTCCCTCTCCCCGCTTGAAAACACATGGTGCCATTGAGGAGCAGGGAAAAACCAGCTCCAGCTGCCCTGCAGAACCCTGAATGGATGAGCTGGACGATTTTTACTCAAGCACACAGCCCAAATTCACATGTAATACAGCCAGAAGCTTAGAACCAACAATGCTGGGTCACTTAGGGATGTTGCTTGTGTAGTTCAGAACATTCTATGCCGGTATCAGCATACTTTATCAATCTCCTAATCTGGTATGACGCTGTAAAGTGATTGCCAGGAGGCCCTCCTGACTACAGAGCATGGAGCTTTCAATGTTACATGTCGGGCTGACCCCCACGAATGCTCTTGGAAGGATACCCCAACTGTACAGCTGTTTAGCAGCGCAAATCTGATGCTAATGAGAAAACTGAAAAGAACAGGTCGCTTGCCACGTGGCTAGATTTCATTAGCATCAGACAAGTTCCTGCATCATATTATTTTTACTGGAAAATAATTAGAGCCCTGGATCTCTGCCTGGGAGCACTACTCCTTCAGCACACTGTGTCAGGGATGGAAGGAAAAAAGCATTTTGATGGGATTCAAAGAGAAAAATAAGATTTCTGCAGCAAGATTCCCCCACAACCGATTGCATGAATCTGGGGGTAGTCTCATCACAGCCAATATCATGTCCTCATCAGGAACTTTTCAATGGTTCTAGACAGCTGTGTTCTGAATGACAGGAGAGGTGTTTCTAAAACTTAAAATCAATACAAATAAGATGCTTGGTTAATGCCTTCGCATATGAAGCACAGGTATCCGAAAGACAAAATAGATTTACTTTGGTTACAAGAGCTAACACTGATGGAGCCCTTACCAAGTGCCTTATACTTTGATAAGCATTTTATAGATAGAAATATAAACACTGACACAGATACACAGATATTCCCGCAACCTCACAAGGGAGGTATTATTATCCCCATTTTACAGATAAGAAAAGTAAGGCTCAGACAGGTTAAGTTACTTGCACAAACACACACAGTTGGAATGGAAGAAAGTGAGATTTGAATCTTGGAAAGTCTTATTCCAGAGTCTGTCTTCTCCACTGTTAAATTTACTCCCTGTATTTGATATCCATAGAGTTTTTTTTTCCCCCCCAAATGGTCAATTTTGATCAAAAAGCCTCTACAGCTTTTACAGGAATGACAAGTAGAACCAGTGTTGTAAGATTTAACCTGGGAATTTAGAATGCATTTGCCTAGGTTTTTCTTGATGTTTTGATGAGCACATTAGCATGAATTCTAGAATAGGTTTCTGCTGGAATGGGTACCAAGTAATTTACTGCCTTCCAGGTCAGAGTGGGCAGCAAATATGATTTCCATGTATCCAATCCATAATGCATTATGGGACTTCAGCAGTAAAACCACGATTTTCAGAGAATGTTCATTTAACCATACAGGTAATTAATAATTGATATGTTATTTACTTTACTTTAAGAGCCAAAAAAGCTATGAAAAAGCCTCTATCACTTCCCCTACCCTGGACTACCCTAAAACCAGAACCATGATGACGTGTAACACCCTGAGTCTACAAGAGTTCTGGTCCACCAGAGTGAACGAAGGCAGAACTAGTTTGACATTTCCTGCTGACTGTGATTAGAGCATCTTTTAATGAAGTTCACTTCAAATCATTTTAAATCCATTTGCTCATGTCAACATCAATGTACTCAGCATTATCTACCAATTAGTAAACCGGAAAATATTCTTTAGATAATCTGAAATCTCAGTAAAATATTCAGCATGCCATTCATTTACTATAAACTGCCCTGTAAAAACAAATTAGCAAAACCAGCTGTCACAGGACAACATAAACATCCATTAATACAGCCCAACTACTTCAGTCTCTGGCGAGATTTTTCAGGAAGGAGAAAATGCGGTAGAGATATAAATCAACAAGAATTCCAACATACTGCACAATATTAAAGGGTCCATTTACCTTCCCTCTGTGTGAGCTCAAACTTGGACTGGGAAGAAAGGGGTTAAATGAAACCTCCTTGGCAATTCTTTCAATGAAGGATCTCCAGTCTGTGCTGCAGTAAGTCTAGAAGACCAAGAGAGTTCTAACATATGCCATGCTTCAGAAAGATCAGAAATGTCAAGGAGCATGAAAGCTGGCCAAATATGAATCTGATTATAAATATGCAAGGGAGCAATCAATTCAATTGCAAGCCCCAGATTTTGCATGACTCAAACACACTGCAGAAAGCACCTTCCAAACTTACAGGAAACCAGTGAGTACACCACTTACCGGGCAACACTGACCCGTCCTTTCCACAAATCAGCCTGACAAAATTCTGTAATTTAAATACGGCAGTATTTCAATAGCCGCCTTCCACTTAGGACCCTTTCAGTATTTTTCATGTTAATGCATTGGTTATAAATAAACTGCAGCAGCACCTGTTAAGAGGGATTAAAAAAAGCTTTTATCTTATGAGAGACCGGGTGAGAGCTTGTTCTCTGATGAACACAATCATGGTATGCAGAAGACGTCTGTAGTGGAGGAGCAGTATTCTTCAACAGTGATTTCGATTTAAGAATCTAAATTGGGCTTCAGTCACTGATGACTACTTCGACCTTCTAAACGATAAGGAACACTTCGGAGTGGGTACCTAACACAAAGGCTGCGAATCGTGGGACGGAATATGCTCAAATACGAGCACCTAACTGATTGAAGGTAGAAAGGCTTGAGGGGGCAGGCCTGCTCTTTCCTTAGAAGAGCCATGACCCCCAAATGATGGACAGAAGCACCGGAACCAGAACAAAAGGTGCCCACAAACAGTTTCACACAAAGTGTTTCCTAAATGCTTGTGGGGCCATACAAGCAGCTTGATTTCTAGGACATTTCCATTTTGGGTTTTGCTGGGTATTTCAAGACATTAAGAAATAAACACACTCAGTTAAGCATGGAAAAGAGAGGAGCCATACATAGCAGGGACCACCTGGACCAATACCATTGCAACTGAACAATTTCTTTAAAGGAGGAAAGAAATCTAAAAAATTCTCATCCTTTTAAGAGTGAATGAGTTTATAGGCACACTAGGGGTTGCTCCTAACGCTGCAGCAAGCCAAGGCTGAAACATAAGGACCTTCAAACAAAAGAAAACAAACCAAAGGAACTGAAAAAAAATTTTTTTAAATCACAAACCCAGTCACATCTATACATCCTCTGGAGAGAAGTCATAAACTTGCCTTACGTTTACACTTCTCTTCTTGACATTAATTATTACGAAAAGCTTTTCATCTTGATTATAGCCATTAATAAATTAAAAGTGAATCTATTTCTATAAGTATTTCATTTCATAACCAGGTGCAACACTCAGCCTGTGGCTTTGATATACAAAGAGACTTAATTAATGCAAAAGCAGCCTGTATATGGTATCCATAAGAAAGATAAGCATAAACTTTAAGAATAATTTGCAATTTTGCAAATGTTAATTCCCTACTTCCAACATTTACTAGAATTTTAAGTTTTACATGTTCACTGAAAAAACAATTCAAGCCACACAGAAAATTACAAAAAAGAAAGGCTGTAAAGCACCATAATATCAGTCTTGTACTCCTGGCACTACATTGTGAGATGAGACAGAGAACTGGGAAGAAAAAAGCTTGAAGACAGCCAGATCTGGAGCTTTCTCTACAGTAATAGAGGCTCTCCTGGAACAGGTGATTTGCCTAATCCAGAAGAAAAGAACAGACAAAACTTCATGAATAGGATATCTGTTTCACTTGTGAAAATCCTAAAAGTAAGACTACAATTTCTAAAGAAAGCAATTAACAAACTTAGTTATCATGGAAATGGCTAATGTACCTTATGTCTCAGGGTGTGTGTGTGTGTGTGTGTGTGTGTTTGTATGGTATCCATGTGGGTAGCGTGAGTGTGTTTCTTTCGGAAGGCAAAAAGAGTCTGCTGGTATAGGGCAGGGGTACACCTTACTGTATTTCTCATGTGGGTTGAGTCGTTAGAAACAAAAATCAGGTGCTCCAAATTTTCGTTTATCCCAGGGCAGTAAATGAACTAAGTCTACATGAAAATTCAGATGGGGAGTGATACCTACCTAAAATGCACAATACATGTATTCTACCCTAATAGAGGCTGGCTTAAGAATTACACAGTTCTGTCAAAACAAACTCTTATGGAAGCCCTGATTTCCACTTCTATAATTTTAGTTATGTCTAAGCACAATCACTTACCTTTCATGTAAGGCACTTCAACCTCTCCACTATAATAAAAAAAATAATAGCTAACACTCATATAGTGCGTACTATGTCCCAGGGATTGTTCTAATAGCTTTATACTTATTAACCTATTTTAATACAACAACTCTACTATCCTTTCTATTTGACAAATGAGGAAACTGAGGCTCAGAGAGGTTCAATGACTTGCCTAAGGTAGCAGGGCCAGGATTTGAACCCGATGTGATCTGACTCCTGTGCCAGATCAGTAAATTGTGGGAGATGGTGCTTTTTGGATGGCATGAAACTGTAAGTTGTCTCTATGTCTTACCCCATGAGGAAGTGGTACTGTTAATCATAACCATATTACCCTTAATTTCTGGTTCTGAGATCTTGGATGAGTCATTAATCTGAAAGTCAGTTCTCTAATCAGCCCAATAAGAAAAAACAATGCCCACGTCAAATGATAATGTGAGATATGATACAGTACATGTTAAGTACTTTGTAAACTATAGCATTTGTCTGAAATGTTAGGTGCCATTTTAATGATTAAACTTCTCATAATGCCACCTTCTCTCCTTCTCCGTGTTAGACCACTGGACAGTTCCATTAATTAGATGCGTTAGGAAATGAATAAAAACTAAATAAAGAACAAAGTACCCAGCGTAGTTTGAAACTGTCTTCAAATAAGACTGATTAAACTAGCCACTGACAATGAAACAACATTCATGGTAGGGCATTATGTCAAAAAGCCCATTTAGCTAGCCTAATTTATTCTACTAGAAAAAACCATAAAAACCTTTAAGATCCTATTAGAAAGTAAGCTATCATCCATTAAAACTAAAGTTGAATGGAAAAATTTTAAGAAATGCAATGGATTTGTCAAAAAGTCAAGTAGTATTTCTTACTATTCATTAACAATTATAAAGCACTAAAACTTGAAAGCCCTGTGCAAATTAGGATGCCGGCGTAGAGCAAGACCATGAAATGCCGTATATACCAGGCAATACATTTACTAAGTGCCTGCTCTGCAGAGAACAGAACTGCTTCTGTGGTTTGACATTTTCTTTAAAAATACCCTGTCCTAGTTGAATTAGTAATAAAAGGTACCATTTATAAATCCCCTAATGTAGGACAGGGATTGTAGGAGGACATTACCTATGAAATCTCACTTAATCCTTGCAATACAACGATCACATGAAGTAGGCAGTATTATCTTAATTTTTCAAATGAGGAAACTAAGGCCAAACATGTGCATCAATCACTATAAGAAGTGAAGGACCCAGAAGTCAAAACCGGCTCCACTGTCCACAGTGCATGTCCCCTTTCCTCACGTCATCTAAAGTGTCCCGGCCTTTTTAACCAGGATGCCTCAAGCATCATAGGAGAGGGAATTAATGATTCTAGGGCGCTTAAGACATAGCCAAAGGTTGCCTGAATACAGACATCACTAACATTGAAAATTCATGCGTGTTCTGTATTCTACATGGTAATATACATTTATCATTTTGATATTTTTTAATTTATTTTTTCTCAAATATTCTAGTGAAATGACACACCAAAAATATGTACCAAATACATCCTACCCCAGTTTAAGGGAACACATTACACCATCCTACCTGTTGAAAACATGGAGAATACATACAGCAATCAACCAAAGCCCTTACAGGGGAGCACAGTCAAGGAGAAATGAGTACAGTATAAACTGAACACCTGTTACTCCGAGAGAAAGCCGAGCCTTTTTCGAGGAAGTGAATTTCCAGACTGATATGTTAAATGATGATGGATATTAACTAGACTTACTGTGGTGACCATTTTGCAGTGTATGCAAATATCGAATCATTATGTTGTACACATGAAATTAATATAATATGTCAGTTACGCCTCAATTTTTAAAAACAAGAAAAAGAACAGAGTACCTAGGCTGAAGTCATTAAAGATGACTCTCAAAAACTATATATATAGGTGTGTGGGGGAGGGTATGTGTGGGAGTGTGTGCACACTGGGCATTAACCTATCGATGTACAAGCTTGGTTTTTAAAAATCAGAAGTTAATTAAATATGACATTCTTCAAAATTCCCCAGTTTGCCAATATTGAAATGTTAATTTATTATTCACCAGCACATTAGCGACACTCTCACCTCTTACTGAGTTCCTTGCATAAGCCATCTGGATTCAAGTCACTCTCACCCATCTGTGTTCTCACATTCACAAATCCTAAACATTCTTTTCTTGCCATACAAGGAACATGTATTTCTATTGCTCTCTTTAAAATAAAAGGAAAATGACATACAGCTATCCTGGACTTAGGAAAGAAGGTTATACCTTGTTAAAGGTATTGATAACTAATTATTGTCTGGTAATTAATAGCCTAGTAAGCAGAAAATACTTTGATTTCACATTTTAGGTAATTCAATGCAATCTACTTGTCACATCTACCCTTCCAGAAACGTACTGCACAAACATTTCCTTAAAACCAAAAATTTCAACCAGGAGCAATATAACTAAGATGCCTACATAATTTCCCAGCATAGCATGGGTTCTGGGGTCAGAGAGCCCAGTCTGAGCACTGGTTCAACCATTTGCTAGCTGAATTACCTTAGACAAGGAACTTAATTTGACTGAGACTCAGTTTCCTCATCAGTAATCCGAGATTTAAAAAGCATCTACCACAACTGGCAAAAAGATATTCATATTAATCAATTAAACCGAAAGTCCAAAAGTAGAACCACACAAATATGGCCAACTGATTTTTGACAAAGGTACAAAGGCAATTCAAAGGAAAGGCTAGTCTTTTCAACAAAGGGTTCTGAAACAACTGAACATCCGTATGCAAAAAAGATAAACTTCAATCCATACTTACTACCTTATATAAAAAATAACTCAAAACGAATCACAGACCTAAACGTAAAATGTAAAACTATAAAACTTTTCAAAGAAAACTGGACAGAATCTTCATGACCTTGGATTAGGTAGTAAGTTCTTAGTTACCTCATCAAAGGCACAATCCATAAAAGACAAAATTGATAAACTAGACTTCATAAAAATTTAAAACTCAGTGAAAGACACTCTTAAGAGAATAAAAAGACAAGCTACAGACTGTGAGAAAATAAATGCAAATCACACATCCGACAAAGGGCTTATATCCAGTACTCTCAATATTCAAGAGTAAAAAAAAAAAAAATTTTTTTTAAATGGACAAAATATCTGAATAGACACCACTTCACCAAAGAAGAAATACAGATGGCAAACAAGCACATGAAAAGATGCCCAACAGTAGTCATTAGAGAAACATAAAATAAAACCATAATGGGATACCACTATGTATCTATTACAGTGACTAAAATTAAAACACACACACTCAGTGACATTGTTAAGTGCTGACAAGGATGCAGAGCAAATGAAATCCTTTTGCCTTTTGGCAGGAATGAAAAATGGTACAGCCACTCCGGAAATTAGTTTGGCAGTTCCTTTAAAAGATAAACTTATTAAAAGTTATACTTACTACATGGCCTGGTAATCCCACCTCTAGGCATATACTCAAGAGAAATGAAAACTTATATCCACAAAAAAATCTGTACACAAATATTTCTAGTCACATTACTGAGACTGCCAAAAACTGAAAAACAGCCTAAATGTCTGTCAATAGATGAATGGATAAACTGTGGTACATCCATTCAATGGAATACAGCTTAGCAATATAAAGGAATGAACTACTGATATATGCAACAACACTGATGAATTTCAGATGCGACACGTTAAGTGAAAGAAGACAGATTCAAAAGATTGCATCCAGTATGATCCCACTTACATGACATGCTGGAGAAGACACAAAACCATAGAAATGGAGAACAAATTGGTAGCTACGAAAGCTATGTGGACTAAAGTGCATTCTTTAAATTTATACTAAAGGGTTTAGATTAGTAAATTGAACACTAAGGAAGTAGACTTTCTATCCTCTTGAGAAGAGATGCAGATATACATACATCATAACGAATCACAGAGCTCCAAGTATCAATTCAGAAGATATCAAAGAATGTTTTTTTTTAATTTTTTCTTTATTGTATTCTTGGCAAATTTAATAAACTCTTTGTATAAAGAACAAAATAAAAGCAAGGCATATGAACATTTTTTAACAGACAAGTCTTCTGAATGTAAAAATGTGAATTTTTAATGATTCCTTTAAATTTTCACTTTGTGTCATTGCAAAATTTGAGACTCACATTCAAAATGAAACGTTTATTTTACAAATTATTTAATTAAAATACTATACATCTCTTCTTAAAATCATATTAAACTATAAATTATTTTAAAAGGGTGGGGGAAAGGTTTGACTACAAAGGGACAGCATGAAGGGGTTTGGGTAAATGAGGCAGCAGTATCCTGACTGTGGTAGTCGTACAGTAGTGACACGATTCTGTGCATTTGCCAAAATTTACAGAACCGCACCCTCAAAAAAATAAATTTTAGTCTTTATGTAAAATTTTTTAAAGATTCCTACAAGTAACAAACAAAATTATCACTAGACAAATCATAGAGCAGTTGCGAGAACTCAATGAGATGAATATGTGCTCAGAGTAAGCACTTGGTAAATTTTTTAAATTCTTATAGTATTACCTGGTCTCAGTATTTAATATGCAATCCACATTCAAATCAAATTAATACATTTATCAAGGATCAATTATGTTCCAGCAGAGAGCTGGCTTCTACAGTAAATATAAGACATAGAGAGTGTCTGTACTCTCTCAAGAGTTTCAAGAATATAACATGTTCTGGTTACATAATCTAAAAACTAAGGTTAAAATTCAGCTATAAAATTGTTCAGGAGCAAAGTCAACACTAAATTATCAATAATAAAAGAGGACCAAGGCCAGATAATGCAAGGTCATTTCCATGCGGTTTTTAAGTATACTGGGGGGATTGGTGATTTGTTTGTTTGTTTTTCCCTCAGAGGCATATTTACCTCACCTTTGAGGCTTAGGCCCAAAAGCTTAGTCCAATATTACAATGGATTTGTATTCTCTATGCAAATCAGTAGATGGCAGCAGGAGGGGGCCAGAAACATGCTGGGTGGTAGGAGAAAGCAGTCCTAGAATTAAACACTGTCGTGCATAATCCACACTGAGAAAATGCAGACTTTATTAGCATCATTACATACTTGGACTGCTCAACACTCACACGATAAGAGAATCAGGACGATAAAGATTCCCTGGTTAAAACTCTCCTGGAAGAAAGATGGCTTAGAAATCAACAATTACGTCTATCGCAAAATGAGGCAGCTTAATTTTGGCATCCCATCACGCTAGCAAACAAGCCATGGGGACACACCATAACTGAGAGCTAACACACTGACTTCGACGGGAAAAGGCAGACAGCACTCAAGAAATAAATATAACATCCAAGCCCTTTGGCAATTTTATTTACCGCCATTTGTCATCCTTCCCATCAATGATTTTCAAACGGTGGGTCTTAAAATAAATTTAATGGGTCCCACCCAGCATTTGCTTAAGTGAAACAGACTAGAAATGGATACGGCAGAATAGAGCAAGGTACAGTAGGGTAAGATAGGCTACAAAAAGGAATGGATAGATTACAGTGGAAAGGTTAGGATTGACAGAAAAGGGAAAGGAAGGAAAACATCAAAGTATACTTAAAAAAAGCAAGGGACACCAAACATAGTAATTTATTGTGTATATGGTTGCATGGGTCATGGTCTAAAATTTTTTTGAAAACCACTGCCTTCAATCTTAACCCATGGTATAATAACCTCTTGTCTAAAACTTCTTTGAAAGCATGTTTTCATACTCTTCCCAAGGACAAGAATCCAATGGTTATTTCCAAGAAAAGGAATTACCTATCCAGCTCTATGTAACCAAGGCAGAAGGGGAGAAAATAAAAAATGTTACGCTGTTTTCTAAATTTGTATTATGTCACCAGATCCATAAAATATACCCACAATTTCAGCACTATGACCTAAGAGCTACCTCAGCGTGTAGCTTTATCCTCATAGACATCATCACTGTACTGAAACAGCCTCACTCACAGCAAGGGTCTGAAATAGTGACCCTTTTCTGCTCCACTCTGTGTGCTAACAAACTAAGCTTATACACTGAAAAAGGCAATAAAGGGCTGGCTCGTGTGCGTTCTCTTCCTAATCCTATTTGCATCGATGACTCCTCTCCAAAAAAAAAAAAAAAAAAAAAAAACTGATTGTAGTACAGAAGCCTCTTCTCCAGAGTGCTGATACAATTGGGGTCCAGGCAGAGACTGGGATCAAACACACACACACACACACACACACACACAAAGAATCCTATACATTTGGTGCAATACAATCACAAGCAGATGAAATCCTGAAGACCACAAATTCCATTCCTAAATTCCATAGTATACAGAGTTTATATAACTTTAAAAGAAATCCAGTATTTGGGCCACCAAAAATTCTTTTAGCAAAAAGCCAAAGTCCATCAAAGCATAATCGATAGCAACTAAATAAGAGAAATAAAACAGGTTGCCTTGCAAAGTGATAATCTAAGGAGAAAGATATGCTGGAAAGCAAGTGAAACGTGAGAAAACAAAACAGCTGGTAGATACCTAGGAAAGAGCTAGATATCAGTCAGTATGAAGGGTATAGAGACATAAAAATAACACTTCTTCAGAGTCCCAGGTATCTAGCCAAAAATAAACTGTAAATATAAGGTTTCTTCAAAGCCTAATATATTTACATGCAGCATCCATTTCAACAGACTCTTTTTTAGACCTTTTAAACAGTAAGCTTTGCATCTTTTCTTTTTTTCTAATTACAAAGGTAACGCATATGCATTATAGAAATTTCAAACAACATGCAAATATAACAGAAAGTAAAAGTCCTTCATAATCCTATTCTCCAGACATAACCTTTGTTAACAGCTTTATGTTTATTCTCCAAATTTTAAATGAATCTTCTAATTAGCTAGTATGCATTATAGATTAATTATACATAAAACATAAGTTTTTAAGAGAAATAGGATCATTCCACATACACCCGGTTCTGCAAGGTGCTTTTTTGCAACCTACTGACATGTATCTTGAAAATCTTTTCCTGTCAGTAGACATAGATGGACATCACTCTTTTTAATGGCTAATAAGTATTCTATTATATGAACAGACCACAATTTATTTAACCAATCTCTTACAGACGGACATTTGGGTTGTTTCCAATTTTTTGCCATTAAAAACAACGCAGCAGTTACATCCTTCTGTGTATATATTTAAACTATTTCTGTAAGCTGAATTCCTTGAAGTAGGTTTTTGTTTGGGGTCATAGAATATGCTCAACTTTTTTTCTTTTAATTACCCACTTAACTTTAATTCATACTACCAAAAATCTTCAAGGTAGCAATTGCTTTAATTGCTTAATTATTTTGATTTTCATCTTTAATACTTTTTTGAGAATAATTTATTCTACTCAAAATTATTTGCATGGGGATTAAATCAAAAGGTATGTTTTAACACATTCCTGATCACTTATTAGAAAATATGCTTTGTCTACATTCTACAGAAAATATTCTAGTTTTAAGAGATTTCATGTATCCCCCAAGTCATTCAAATCCTCTTAAGTCCCACATTAGACTTCGAAGTTCTTCTTTGACTCAGATAGATTCACTGTAATCAGTTTCCTGTCTGTCTTCCAGAAAAAGGAAAAGAACACAAGGATCCCCATCACACAGAGCTTTAAAATCCAACCCAAAAAAAAACCCTACAAAATTGTCACTCCTAAATGAGTGCATAAGAAACGCAAATGCAAAAAGTCATGACATTCAGAGTCTGACTTACAGTAAATCACCCAGGACACATTTCATGGTAAACAAAATACTTACTGAGAAATATAGTTACCAGGGCAACCATAACTGACCTTTTATGTTTTATTTATCAATCATATTGCTGAATAATTCTTATTCTTGGAAACAAAGGAGAAAATGTATTATAAACAATGGTAATTAATTAAGGGCCCCCTGCTCCTCACTAAATCATTCCTGCCAAATCTGTGTTTATCCAACAGACATGCTATTATCTGCTTCTTAGTTCTTCTCTAGGCTCAGGTTGGAGATGGCATATCCCAAAGAGGCATTCACAAGTTACCGATATTAAACTTGATACCTTAGATGAGGAAGGTATAATATGAGAGCTAACTCTCAACAGACGTTCGGACAGATATGGGAATTCGTGCTACTACATCATCACAATGCCTGGCGCCTAGCTGGTACTTACTCTAGAAATATGGAATAATTGAAACTTAAATGAATATATGCATGAATGAATAAATCCACCTACCTTTCAAATTAGACAGTTTCTAAGACTAGAAATTTCAAACATTTCACCAATTAAGCTCTACCTTTTTACAAGTCCCAAATAATATTCTCATCTAATCAAACGTCACCTCCACTTAGGAAGAAAATAGATAAGCCTACTTATTTTTAGTAGCTGAGAGTATAGTTATACCTGCTTGAACCTGGCAGAGAGGAAGAAAAGAAAATGGCATTGGATTCCCAGTGTCCAAAATAGGATATTAAGAGCATTTACAATGCGTGGAATTTATTCATAATCCTCATCGAAGAGGCAGCAAGGGTAGAGAAAAGAGCCGCGTGCTGCCGGGTCAGAGTCTGGGGCTCAGTCTTGGCCTTCGATTTACTTGAGTAAATCACTTCACTTTTCTGAGCCTTAGTTTCCTGATTTATAAGATGGGGAGGCTAGTCTGTAGATCTCTGAAGTCGCTTTGGCTCTAAATGTCCATGACGTACTGACCTGCCGCCCCTCTAAAAGGGAAGAAAGGATCAAGGACCCCTCGGTAGTAAAGTGTCCAGCTGGGAAAGAGGAGCATTGCGTCTGTTGCCGAGGCAAGGCCAGGGGGATTGTGGTCAGGCCACCGCAATGTGAGGTTTCCAATCTCAGTCACGTGCTCTCCACAATCTTCTGAGTTCCCGCAGCGGGCAGGTAATTTTCAAACCTTCCCCTTTCTCCCTCCAGCTCCATCTGAGACAGGTTGGGACCTAGGACCTGGGACCCCTTGCTGCAGTGCTCGCACTTGGACAAACGTCTCCTCCAGCAAGAAAATACAAAGAAACTATAAGGGACTAAAAATAACCGCTTGCATACAAAGAAACTATAAGGGACTAAAAATAACTGCTTGCATGCACAGTTGGGGCAAATTCTGGATGAGATACAAAAAGGCCAAAAACCCCAACTACCACTTCTGAAGAACTAGAGCAAAAACGGTGTCAGCAGCAAAAGCAGGGTACTGCACATGCCCCCTGCACTCAACACCACCAAAGGGTCTGCAAACCACCCAAGCCTCTCCTCTGGCCCGACTCCTGGACACTCCCCTACCCTCACCCCATATAAGAAACCAGCTCGCCCTGCCTTGGGAGCGAGTAAGGGAACCTGTTACTTGTTTTTGCTCCCTGCTGTAGCTGCAGGAGCCCCAGTAGAGCCTTGCGTGAACTTCCCATCTGGCCTCTAGTCAATTTCTATTGATTGGGGAAGGCCAAGAACCCTGGTCGGTATCACATCCAACGTCAGCAGGTACAACATGGGCTCCAACTTTCCCAAGGAGAATCTTCGTCTCTTTGGTCCTCAGCCGTCCCACATACTGTCCAGCTTACACCCATCCTTCTCCTCAAGGCCTTTCCCATTACCTCCATCTCAGAAGAAAAATTGTCCCTCTCCCTCCTCCTCTCCAAGCCAATGCCCCCCCCACCTGGCCTTCATCACAGCCCTCACTCCTTCAGTGATCAACTCTCACTTCTTCATCTTCAATCTCCCTCTGGTTTTTCTATAAACCTTATCAAATCTCCCTAATTTAAAGTATATATATTTTTAAATTTCCCTCATTCCTACATCTCTTTATTTCCACTTCCTCCTCCCTCGCCCTAACTTCATCAGCTTCCTCTCTTAAAACATGTGTCAGGGCTTCCCTGGTGGCGCAGTGGTTAAGAGTCCGCCTGCCAATGCAGGGGACACGGGTTCGAGCCCTGGTCCGGGAAGATCCTACATGCCGCAGAGCAACTAAGCCCGTGCTCCACAACTACTGAGCCTGCGCTCTAGAGCCCGTGAGCCACAACTACTGAGCCCACGTGCCACAACTACTTAAGTCCATGCACCTAGAGCCCGTGCTCTGCAACAAGAGAAGCCACCGCAATGAGAAGCCCGCGCACCGCAAAGAAGAGTAGCCCCCGCTCACCACAACTAGAGAAAGCCCGCGCACAGCAACGAAGACCCAATGCAGCCAAAAAATTAACTAATTAAATAAATTTTAAAAAACAAACAAACAAAAGAACGTGTCTATTCTCCCACCTCCTATTCTGCACTCCCCATTTGCCCCAGCCACTGCCATCTGGTTTCCACATTCACCCAGCACTGAAATTGTTAGGCCGAGCTCCCCTTTATATGCCTAAGTGCCGTGTCCACAAACAGCCTCCTTTATCTAATCTGACCTCGCTGTAGCATTTGACAGTGTTTTTCCCTCCTCCTTAGAACTCTCTTCTCTCTTGGATCCCAAGACAAAAGTCTTTGCTGGTTTTCCTCAAAATTTGACAGTTCCTTCTTCATTCCTGCCCCTGGTTCATCATCTTCTGTCTATCTTTAACTGTTAATGTTCCCTCAAGTTCTATCCTGGAATGCCTCTTCTCTCCTTACCCAGTGTATACATTCTTCTTAGGAGAGCTCATCATGGCCATGGCTCCACTGAGTACTGGAGAGGGCTGCTAGATACTTCCACCTGGACATGCCAGAGCCGTCTCCAAAGCTAAGCACGTCATCTTCAATCCCCAATCTTGTCCACCTTCTAAACTCTGTCTTGACTAGTGTACCTATCACTCACCTAGGTGGCCAAGCCAGAACTTGATCATTCATCTAGACTCACCCTCTTCTCACTCCTCATTCAGTCATGAAATTCCACCCTCTTCAATATATCCTGAAAGCAACTCTTCCCAAACTACACATCAGATACCTTAGCTAAGGCCCTCATAATCCCAGCTACTCTCCCACAGCTTCTCCTTAAATGCTCTCCCATCTCTGGTTTCTAATCTCCCCAATCCATTTCACACACAGCCAATTGGATTCTCCCCACCTGCTACTGACACCCTCCATGGGATAAAGCTTCAGCTCCTCCTCATCACTAAGTTGATCCTTCACGATCTGACTCCCGTGTACCTTCCCCAGCTTCACCTTTTGCTGCATCCTCAAAGGCTTTTTCCCCCTGCCATGACAAACTATTTGCAGTTCCCAGAATCCCCCATGCTTTTTAGGCTTCCACATCTGTCCACATGTTATCTCTCTACCTGGAAAAACTCCTAATACCATCTGTACAGCTCTCTCTTACCGATCTTTCAAGTCCCAACTCAAGGGCCCCCTGAAAGTCTTTCCTGATGCTAAGTCTCCATACTGAGTGTAGGTACTCCTCCTCCTTCTGTAGCGCTCCCAAACTATGTCTATTATGGGTCTAAGCACATAGCATTGTTATTTTCACTATCTCCTGCACAAGAATCTAAAATATAAATCTCTGAAGGAAAGAAACCCTATATAATTCATCTTTGTAAATCTAGTACTTATCACGGTGTCCAGCACATAGTAGGGGATACACATACACACACCCACACCCACACAGATAGGCACGCAGCATTTACTCAAAAGGCATTACAAGGCTGAGGACAAAATTGATAGTCACATTAATTTTAACTCTTGGACAAACACTACACTCTATAGCTTCTTTATATTCACTATAGCACAGAGCCTTCTTGGGTCGAGTCATGGAGTAGGTGCCATTTGTCACGGGAAGTAATGGTGGGAGATCTCACGATCTTGTTTCTTCTATAAAATGATCAATTTCACTTGAAAAATACTGGCTGTGCACTAGACGTCACAGATTCCCCCAAAGAGTTCACTCCTTCTGGGAGTTTACAGTCTCAGAATCTGTAGACTACATTTCAAGAAAAAGTCTGTAGTAAGTTTTTGGTATACATGCATTTCTGTGCATCAGTATTCTTCAAAATGTCATAAAACGAATGGGACCACACATGAAAATTTTGTTTCCAAATTCATTCCTTATGTTAAGTTTTGACATTGAATTCCAATGTCCTTCTGCTATCTCTCAGTTTTGCTGGTTATTAGGCTTCAAATCACTGTCACTGGGCAAGCAGTGAACATGCAATAATTATTTCATATTTTTCTTTCTCCTCTATCATCTTTAAATCCACAATATCTCAATCCAACTGATGTCAGTAAATCCAGCCTGTCCCAACATTTCTCTAAAACTCTTAAAACTATTTGAATGAGGTGTTGAGCAGCTGTCAGTTATGGATTTGAAAATAAAAAAGAGCCTGAAAATTGTACGTCAGTATAAAAAGATTAGGTGAAGCAATTCAGAATGTTTAAGAACTTTAAATCAAGTTAAAAGCAGTTACTATGGCCAGACTTCATGAAGCTCTGCTTAAGAGTCGCATTAACCTGGCAGTCAAAACTATTTAAAATAAAGAATGTTTTTTTCACATTTCACTCACTTTCGGCATCAACTAAAAAAAAAAAAAAAAAAAAGAAAAGACAACAACGTGAATTGGCACACGGCAGTACAGTCATGTAACAGTAACCTCCAAGATTTAGCTTTCTTTTTTTTTTTTAATTGTATTTATTTATTTATGGCTGTGTTGGGTCTTCGTTTCTGTGCGAGGGCTTTCTCTAGTTGCGGCAAGCGGGGGCCACTCTTCATCACAGTGCGCGGGCCTCTCACTATCGCGGCCTCTCTTGTTGCGGAGCACAGGCTCCAGATGCGCAGGCTCATCAATTGTGGCTCACGGGCCTAGTCGCTCTGCGGCATGTGGGATTCTCCCAGACCAGGGCTCGAACCCGTGTCCCCTGCACTGGCAGGCAGACTCTCAACCACTGCGCCACCACGGAAGCCCCAAGATTTAGCTTTCTAAGGACAAAGCTAGAGCTATTAATCTGTGCACTAGATGAGCTATACCCCTCTAAGGCCAAAAGGGATAATTCTTCAAATGAAGAAAGAACAATTAAGATATTCTAGAAGCTTTTAGGTATGAAAAGCAAGAGAGAGTAGAGAAAAATGCACAATTTGGAGACCCACAGCAGCTGAGTCCAAGATTCAATACAAATCTACTGAATTCGGCGTGAAGTCAACACCCTCACCCAACCCCTCTTCCAATAATGATAAGCATGAGAATTTGGCTTCTTACTTTTTAGTCTAGAGCTATGCTGTCCAATACGGCAGCCACTAGCCATATGGGGCTATTTAAATTTAAGTTAATTAAAATGAAAGAGAATTAAAAATTCAGCTCCTCAGTTACACGAACCACATTTCAAGCGCTCAATAGTCACATATGGCTAGTGGCTACACTACTGGATGGCACAGATACAGAATCCTTCCATCATCACAGAAAGGTCTACTGAAAAGCGCTGGAGACACATGGCTGGAAAGTTTCAGCACTCCACTGCTCAACTGAGTTCCTTTCTGATCATTCTACCTATAGGAGGAGACTTGTCAGGTCCTAAAGGTAATATGCAAAAATTCCACAAGGATTTACCTTTTACATGGAAGAGTTAAGGAAATGCAGACTACAAGTCAGCGGACTGCCATATTGGCCTGAGCTACACTCTCACTAGTCAAATGTAAATCAAAATGCTCCCACACGTCAATTTAATTCGTGACCCCCTGCTGACTAATATGCACTAAAGGAACCATGCCCAGTCTTTCTGGACTTCACGCAGCTTGTTGAAAGCCAGGGTAGCAAACGTTCATCTACCTAAAAAATAGGAGTTGCCGTTAAGCTGACCTAGATTCTTCCTGCCATCCTGAAAGGGCTTCCCGCGCTACACTAGGATTTGTTTTTGTTCTCTGGTGGTGGTTGTTAAAGAAGCACACTTCCAGAAAAAGCTTCCATCTATCCTGCCTACATGCTTAAGCCTGCCAAAGCTGTCATTCATTACGTGAAATACAAGGACAACTGTGAGGTTCGTTAATGTGCTTTTTATTCAACATCAACCTCTAGAATCGTAATTAAACCTTTTGAGTCCTAGGGACAGACTGAACAGGCTCTCACAGCCCCCTATACAATGAATTTTAAGGCACAGTGTGGTGTACCAGTGTATTACAATGAGAACCGGACTCATTGGAGTACTTTCAGTCCAAAAACCTGGAATCGGGAATCAAATAAGTGTTCCAACATCCTAGCTGTGTGACTGGCTAAGTTACCTAATTTCATTCTTATACAACCTCCTCCCCAGAGTTCATCCACTTTCAAGACAATCCTTAACTGCTTCAAGACTCTTCAGCAACTTAGTTAACAGACTTCCAGCCCACATCAACCCTGCCTACAACTCCCTCCCCCTTCCACAGCATTCATCTCCAGTCCTCTGATGAGTCCTGACTAGTTCATCACAGCTCCTTATCCTGTCCCCTAAAAACACACCTCCCTTAAGGTTCTACCTCTATGACCCTCTTCAGGATCCCTCATACACTCCTCTCCAGCACCTAACACAATGGCACACATCGGGCATCTCAGTACATGTGTATCAAATAAGTAACTGAATCAATGCGTCATGTAGAATCAGCTATCAACTCTTTACAGATGACTTTCAAATCTGTATCTCTAGCTCTACTCTCAGCTTCTCTCCTAAACTAGAGCATCACATTTCAAATGACCTTCTAAACATTTCTACTATGTTCTAATGGTAGCTCAAGTTTAACATGTCCAAAACCAAGCTCATTGTCTTCCCTTACTAAGCCCACCATGATATTCTGATTTCTGTTCATTGGAACAGCCACTCTCCTAAGCCACTCAAGTTCCAAATCAAAGCATGCCTTCGTTTCTAGTCTTTACTTTCCCTCAATCCCCATTCTCCTGTCAATTCCACCTCCATTCTTCCTCCACTGCCCTAATTCAAGTTTTCATAAAGTCATACCTGAACTATTATACCCCTAATCAATCTTTCATTTCTAATCTAATCACAAACCATTGCCAGATTCATAGTCCTAGAGCACCAATCTGACATTACTTCCCTGTTCAAAATCCCTTCAATAGTTCCCAATGACATCCAGAATTAAATCTAAATTTGGCTTTCAAAGTTTTTTCCACAATCTGCCCCCCAGTTATCTTTTGCTAATCCCATCTCTCACATGCCATTTTAGCTTGCCTACCTGTAAGCCTTTACTCATGTGGTTCTCCTTCAACCTGGAATGTCCTCTCTCCTCACCTCTTTCTGGGTGGAAATCTTCCCTGTGTTTTCGAGACTTCATTTAAATGAAAAGCCTTCTACACTCCAACTCCATGTTAGCTCCCTTCTTTATATCCCTCTGATAGAAAGACAGAGATGACAGTGATCTGAAATCTCAACTCCTTATCCAGTCCTCTGCTGTGGCCACAGTCACACCTTCGGGGACCCCAAAGAGAATATGAGGAAAGGAAAGATGAGGCAGATGAGCATTCCTTGTTACTGCCCATGACTTTAGCCTCAGCCCAGATGTGATCTCAGGAACCAGGGCATCATTCTCTCCAGCCTTGTTGTTTTGAACCTGAAGGACTCATTCTGTTTAGATCTGTGGTTTTCAAACCTTTTTTAAAAGAGTATAACACTTTTTCAAGGGGCCTCCTATAGAGATCCAACATATAAATGTGGAACTTATCTTGCTGAAATGGTACAGTGCTCTGGGAACTAGCACCAGATAAATGTTATAAAATGAATTTAACTCTCATCAGTTATTCCATTATAAGTAGATTATATATTCATCTTTTTTTTTTTTTTTTTTTAGTCTATCCTTTTCTTCCTCCTTTAGTTCATGGAAAGTTCAGGCCAAAATCCTGAAGGTGATGACCTCATTTAAAAATATCCTAAGACCTTGAAAAATATTCTATTAAAGCCTAACTCTGTATGCACTCACCTTATGAAACAAGGATAAAGGGATGTCATCATGGCTAAATTAATATAAAAATGAAACATCATTTTTGGTTAAAAAAATAAAGGTGAAGAAAAGTTCTGCTACTTCTTTAGCCTGAAATTCTTTCTGGACCAGATTCATGCTACTGCATGAATGGAATACAATGCTGGAGGAATAACATTTCAAGAGGAAAAGAAGACTGAACATGGTGGTTATTTAAAGAATCATCAACTTGTTTGCATGCAAATGACCAGAATAATGACATAAGCAATCCTGCCAACAGGACCTAGAAGCAATTGTTTTTAAATAGGATGCTTGAAGCATTAGCCACCTAATTCTAGAAGAAACTGACTTACTAATCTTTTCTTTTTCTTGGATAATACCAATCATATATTATATATGAACACACTGACAAAATGTATATTTCAAAGATATAATTTTTCGTGAACATCGCTATCACATCATTATTTACTTGACAGTAGGTCACACTGATAAAGATATATTTACCAAGATTTATAGTGGAAAGGAAGGGTTTAATTCCTCTGCCTTGAAGGATTTCTTAAGAAGGCAATCTCTGAAAGAGTGTCTACCAAGATAGAGAAGATGGCAAATGGCACAAAATCAAGGAAGATATGTCATTCCAGTCAAAACCTCAACTAATTGCAATAATCCACACACGACGCCTAAGAAATGCAAGCTGTGTAACCTAAGACAATAGAGAGCTATATAGCTACAAGGGAAGCATCGAAAAAATGCTACGATTCCCCATAATTCAAAGCATTTAAAGCACCAAACACAGCCTAGGCTGGATGCATGCCTTAGGCAGGGAGAAGAGAAGTCTAAATGGATGGATGTGAATATGAAGGAAACACTTTAAAAATAGGCCATAAAAACAAGTTATGATAGGTCCTCCTCCCCTCCCAATACCGTCAGGTAGTTAGAGTTATTGAGCAGACATCACTTACGACAGTGAGAAAAAGGCTAGCCACCCCCTCCCCTTCAAAAACGCCTCGACAAGGTCACAGATTTATCAGTGTCACAAATGCATTTAAAAAATATTACAGCAATAAACTCTGGTTAGAGTGGGTTCCACCTCTATATTCACAGGAAAGAACAAACTCCAAACTTCTCCTAAATTAAAAGGTAACATTAGCAAACTCCCTCTCCCTCTGCCTGCATATGAAATCTCTCCCACCTTCCATGGAAGAACAACAGGAAATCTTCTTTCTGTTTAAAACTAGATCAGTTGTAGGCAATTAACTTTATAAGCTTAATTTTGCCACAGTCTTATTTAGCACCAACTATCCAGTCACACAAATAGTGGAGGCATCTCCACAAAACACACTGCCCTACCCATCTCATTTTTTTAAAACACAGCAACAAGCCATTTCTCATGTTTGATCCAACAACTGTGATCTATTTTTTGATCCTGAAGCCACAGACTCCACATATATCTTTATTACTGTACAAGGAAAACTGTTACCCTGAGGTTTAAATTTTCCTATGTGTACCATGCCTCTCCTGAGAATATATCCGTTTTAAGACAAGGCTCTCATGAAAACTGAGGGGAAGAGGGGCAGATGGCCTCAGACAGAAGTTTCTTGGTTTGTTGCTGCAACTCTAACGTGCCAGTATGGCCCTAGCAATGACACAAAGTCCAGCCATATCAGGACTGTACAGTGATTAAGTAAATGGAAAGAGGTTCTCTTACTTGGGCTGGTATCTAAATCTCCCCAACGACTGCCCAACAACCAAGTATGAACAAACACGCTAGAAGTCAGTCCTTCAGGCTACGAAAACATCAGATAGTGACAGCCCTTCATCCATTAAGAGAGAACAAACAACGTCTACTAAGAATTACAGTTCTAAAAGCCGATAACTAGACAACCACTAAATTAAATTCATACACAAAGGCCTCATGCGAATTCTAAACCCCAACTACCAGTATTCATGACAAATGAGGAAAGATAGGCTATATACGTACTGGAAATCAGATTGTGTAACAGGAAAATGGTGAGTGAATAAACAACCTTCGGAGTGATGCATCTTTATACTGCCCTTCAAGACTGAATTATTATTACCATGTTCTCTGTTCACATTTACGCTGATGATTTCATGGGCAATGGAGACCTAATTTCCAATTCATTCATTGCTTTAACAAATGTTTATTGAACACATACTATGTGTAGGGCATTAACTCTATGCTGTTAAGGATACAAAGATGAATAAGCAGTAGTCCCTCCTGTAGAAAGGCTAGGAGACACCTATCTATGGACCCACGTCAACATATGATAATGTAAGAAGTGTTAAATATCATGGGATGGCTAGAGAAATTGTAAAAGAAGTTGAAAGGAAAATATTACATTCAGGCTGGAAAGCACATTAAGATTTGAAAAAGAAGCACTGGACTTGGGTCTTATGTGCGCACAGGATTGAAACACGCTGATATGGAAGACCAGAGGATGGGGCGTTTCTGCTGGTGAAAACAAGTCTGACAAGTATGAAATGCACAGGTATAGAGAGGGAACCTGGGGCAATTTGGAGAAAGATGCTTGACAGGAAGAAAGAAGATAAGTCTGGGAGAGCCCCTAAGGAAGTACAAAAGAGGGGCACAAAGAAAAGGCACCTAACCCACCTGAGAGGTCACGTAAGTTTCCTTGAGAAATTGGGAGCTGGATCTCGAAAGATATGTAGGAATTCAGCCATCTAGATAAGCATGCTTCAGGAGGAGGAGGTGACATACAAAAGGCTGAGAGAGCGTGGCGTATCTAGGACACATTTACTTTGGTTAAGTAAAGAACACGGTGTGCAGCTCCTAAAGCAAGAACACGGTGTGCACAGCTGGCAAGAGGTGAGCTTGAGAGGAAGACATAAGTCAGGTGATAAAGGGCACTGTAGGCCACACTGGAGGAGTGTAAGTGTCATCTTTAAGGTGCCAAGAGAACATTTCCAGATTTTAAGCAAGAAAGTGACACTCTAATATGTGTTTCAGAAAGATCTGCCTAAAAGCAGTGTTAAGGATGCATTAGAAGGGATGAGACTAGAGGTAAACAGACCAATTAAGGGACTGTCAGATCAGTTTAAATCTACTTTCCTCAACTGTAAAATGAGGATAAGGGTAACTAAGACAGTGGTGGTGAAACTGACAGGAGTGAATGCAAGAGACAAGCAGGACTTAGTTACTAACACAGGGGGAAAGGGTAGCGAAGGAGGAAGTACTCTAAGATGTCTCCCAGATTCACTTAACTCATTGGGCAGCTTGGTGATACCCTTCATCAGCATAGAAAATATAGGATAGTGGGAGGTTTGGAGAGCAAACATGCTAAGTTCAGTTTTAGACATCTTGAACTTTAGGAAAATGTACTTAAGTGTTTAAAACGATGGGTTTTGAAGATAGACCCGGTTCTACCACTTATTATTTGTGCCTCTTGGACAAGGGTCCTATCATCCTCTCAACTTCCTCATCTGTAAAATGAAGGAAGAGAGATTACTTACAGGGTGACAGTAGGGATTAAATGAGATCCTGAATGAAGATACAAAATAATAGTTGCTGTTTTGTTGTTAATATTATTTGAGGTAACTGTGGAATATCCAGATTGAGATGTTCAATAGGCACCTTTGGAACATGGTCTGAGGTTTAGATGCAAAAGGCTGTGCACTTTACAGTAAGTATAACACAATTTTTTTAAAGGGGTAGGAAGAATTGGGGCATTGGGACTTGAGACATAGATCTGCCAATTTACTGGATGAGGAGAAGGGTAAACGATGACTGCTGAGAAGCAAAGTAAGGCACAGTTAATGAACATCAGAGACACACATTGCATTATATGAAAAAGGGCAGTCCCTATTTTCTTGCAAGTAATTTGGTGAGTTAAATGAAAAAAATAAAGCATTCTTCTAACTACCCAAAGACAACTATTACCCTAGAAGGAAGAAATGGAAGAGATATGAATATAGTTAAAAAAAAAAAAAAAAGTTTCTAAAGTGAAATAAAGCCAAATGGGGGTAAATCATCAAATTAATATGAGAACCCAGGATTTGTCAAATAAGACATTATAGGCAGATGTTAACACGGTTTATGGAAAAGTATGAAAACAAAGAACAACACTACCTATTATTTTTTCAAAGGAAAAATAGGAAAGATACATGAGAAAGGAATGAAATTGGCTACTACAGGAAGATGGGTGGGAATGGGCCAGGAAGTACAGGGAAGGGAGTGACACTTCTTTACATAGTTTTGATTTTTGAGCCATGGTAATGATTTACATGTTCAACATATAAACTTAAATCAGCAAGGATAGGTAAAACACTAAAATTGAATAGAAACAGAAATTAATGATCCTAAGTATACATCTCATTGATAACACACACACACACACACACACACACACACACACAAGGCACTAATCTGTGAACTTGTGAACACAGTACTCTGACCATCAACCTTCACTGGATCTATTTTAAAGGCAAAAAGAATGGCAAAAATCTTGAGCTTCACTTGGCAGTTTTGTCATCTACAGTATTATCTGTGGAGTAATTCCAAAACTATTTTTTGCATGAATTATAAGACACTGATATGGCTGGGAATCAAGGTTCTCACCATGGGGGGAAAAAAGTACAAATAAGGAATGAGAAAAGGGGAGAAAGAACCTTAGTTTTACAATAGAGTTGAAGACATCAGTATGAACTCATGATTTAAATAAATAAGTATAAATTTTAAATGTATTCAGATATATATAAATATAAATAAATTTATTTATATAATAATAAATATACACGTAATCTCCTAGTTCTGTCCACTGAAACAAGTCAACCGCAATGAGCGCAAGTCTTTGGTATCTAAATACCAGTTGCCCACCAAAAGGAACCACAGCTTCTTGCGGAAATAGCTGATTCCAGATCTGGAGCAGGGAAAATACAAGGTGAGCTTAGACATCTTCTTGTGACATAAAATAAGAAAGAACTTAAAAATCAACAGAGATGTGTCAGAAGGATACAAGAGCCAGACTGAAGGGGTTCCCTTTAGCCAAATTTGACGGTAAAGAAATATTATCACACTGAAATTTTTTTAAATGTATGAGTCCACTGTGATTTTCAAATAAAAAGGAAAGGATGGGGGAAAGGCAAGCTCTTCTTTATTCAAGAAGGCCTCTGCCCAATAAAGGGGAATGACAATCAGAAAAAGCACAATTTTATAAACACTGGTGTAATATTTGATTTAGACAAGGTTTATCAATGCTGCTAAAACCACTAGATGAAGTGTTTGAGAACAGGATCTTCAATCTCAAAATATCCCACAAATCACTTATTAATGACAAAGGGACAGAAGTGGAGAAATCTGTAAATCCACATCAACCAAGTACTAAACGTACAGTTAGCAAAGGGATCAAACTTGCCACCGCTAAAATTAGGACAAACTGCTATTATGTTGCCCTTGATGTGATGTTAAAAGGTGGCAACATCAGCTGTGCCATGTTCCTATGATTACAGTCTGAATCAAACTAGGAGGAAACAAGCAAACAATCTGTAGAACCGTGGGACATTCCACAAAACTGCAGATCTGGACTCAACAAAATGTCAACACCATGAAAGACATCCCACACACACACTCCTTAAAAGAACCTTAACAAACAAACAAACGAAAAAAAAAGTGGAGGGCAAGGGAATGGTTCTAGATTAAAAGAAAAAGAGACATGAAAACCATATCCAATGTGTGATCTCCAATGGAGTCTAGATCAGGGAGGACAAAGAAACACAGATAAAGAATATTACTGGGACAATTGGGGAACTTTGAACATGGACTAGACATTAAATAATATTGGTGAATATTAAATTTCTTGAACATAATGAGGTTGTGGAAGAAAATGTCCCTATTCTCAGGAGTCTGGTGCTGAAGTATTCAAGGGTGACGTGTCACTATGCCTGCAACTTGCTTTCACATGGATCAGAAAAAAACAAAAAAGACATGTGTGGATACATTATGTAGAGAGCTAGAGATAAAACAAATGGGCAAAATGTTGACAGTTGATGAATCTAAGTAAGGGGTGTACAAGCATTTGTTATACTTTCAACTTTCCTGCGGTTTTGTCAGTTTTCAAAATAAAAGTTGAGAAAACCAACTGTATCCCTCAGGAATCAACGCACCCAACTATAACTGCACCAAACACAATGCCTGGTATAAAAGCAGACACTTGATTTAACAATAATTTTTAAATTCTCATTTTTCTTCCAAGTGCCTTATGGGTCAGCTACAGAAATACAAGTACTTGATTTAAATATAGTATATAAAATATAAGGGGTAAGTAAAATCATAAAGTCCTGCCTGTGTTAAAAGGCCCAGAAACTTGAGATTATAATCACTGTCTATTTCTCCAAGGTGACTGGATAATTCCATTTACTTCCAAAAAACATTCAACTCCGGGTGGGATCTTAATCTTACTGCCACTTTATTCTTCAGTTTCACCTTAGAGACAGTTGAGTACATCCTGAATTAATCCTTTCAGTACAGAATTTTTCAATATTCTCAAATGTGTGAGGGATTTACAAACGTGATTAGCAGTAGTAGTAGTCAGAAACATAACCCCCATCACTAAACCGTGGCTGTTTTAATGAAAGCCATATATATAAAATACTTCCTTCTCAAGGACATTCATACATATGATCTTCTTTTATTTTTAACACCCTGTAAGGTAGGTTGTTTTTGTTGTTTTTAGCTCTTAAGCAAAGCAGTAGGTTTATACTGTTCTGTAATCTAGACCAGGTATTCTGCTTGCCAACCTGGCCCAGAGATGGACAGATTTGCTTCAGGAAAGGGAAACAAACAGCAACTAACATTCACGTGATTACTAACAAAACTAAAAGAAAGGAGACAGAGGTCTCTTCACAATGATGTGTGCGCACAAGATATGCACAAGGAGAAGTGAAGTTCAGTGTCATTTAAGCTAATCTCTATTTGAACCTTTTAAGAGATAAAACCATTTGAGCAGTAATTTAGTACTGAATTAACTTTTTTTTTTCTCCCTATCTTTGAAGTTTTCATTGTTTAAGTAAGGGTTTCTGCAAGAGAAATGAAGCAGGGTTCCTCTTCTACTCAGAAGCTGTTGATGTGCAGTAACTTCTGCATGGCTTGGCTTATCCCAGGCTGATAATCAGCAAAGAGCCAAATACATACCACATTTGACATACGACCTTTTCCCCCAAGACCGTCCCCAAACACTCCATGATAATCAAGTGTTCATACCACTGAATTATCATGCTGCATAACCTTCCAGTAGCAAAAACTGAACTCTGCAGGGGAAGGATGCCAGACGAGGAAAAAAATAAGGGAAGAACCATGGCAGATATTAGTACCAGATAAAGGCTTTGAAAAGATCCTTCAGATAACAGGTTTAGCAGTTAGACTGAGAAACAAAGATTTCATTTTTTATCTTAAGCCAGTAACAATTCACCCTCTATGTAATCAACTAAAACGCGATCTGCCACAATGGGAGAGATGCCTGTGTTTAGTGAGATAGCACTGCTCCCAAAGTCAACGCTACTTAAAGTGTTAGCTAATAAAGACCTGGGTTTTAGTGCACTTCCTTCTGGCTTCCCGGGTAGTACTTCTTAGTAACTGATGCACCGAAAACGAGCACCAAATGCTCCTCTAAGGCTGCATCTTTTGGAGTATCTTCAGAGGGGCTGATCTCATGAATGCCAAGTCAGCAGCTCCAGACCAGGCTCTCTGACTCTGACCCTTCCAAAGTCTCCAACTCCTCAAGGCTTAACGTTTTGCCCCAAAGTCTTACTTTGCCAGCTTGTAATTTGTGAATTCAGTTACACTATTTTCATGCTATAGTAAATGCCTGTATTCCAACACGTACTACCAAATAGGCACAATACACTTTCAGCATTCTAAGGTTTAAAATTTCATTAAAATAATGGCAATAATATCTACATATTGTGGCTTACTGGAAAGAAAAACTCATGTATACACCTGTAAAGCAGAAAAAGGAAATGTCTGTGTGGGCATATATTTTAGATAGGCATGTGTTAGTTAAACTGAAAGATGCAAAGGAAAGATGTTTGTTCTCAAGGTGGGCAAGGAGATTCAGCTGTCCTACAATTATAAACCAAAACAGTTAAGAGGAAAACCGATCAGAGAGCAGTTTTATGCAAAGGCAACCAGCTGAAGGCTGATCAGGGGAACCACTTTCTTCCTGGGTTTCACTGGAGAATCATCAGTCTTCCAGTCTCATCGGGATTGGGCTGAAAAGTAATAAGAAATGAGGGCAATTAGAGAAGGAGTGAGAGAGCAATTGAGGAAGGAACAACCTTAAGACAAAACAATGTGGATTTCGAATCCGGTGCAAGGAGCAAGAATTTGAGATTAGGTTTTCTGCAAGGGCATGTCCTGATCCTGTCCAGGAAAGAATTACAGCTGTGGTAGGAGGACTTAAATTCTGGCTCAGAGAGCCTAGGATCAGGGGAATTGGCTAGGGAGCTTCTGCTAGTAAAACATGGTTTGGAGAGGACGTTGAGGCTTCCAGAGAATGTTGTGGAGAAATAATCAGCCCCATTTTATCCCATTTTATTTCAGTCTAAGGGTGAAAGATAAGGAGGGGAAAAAAGACTCCAAATTTCAGGGCCTTGGAGACCAGGATGACAGTGGTGTCACGTGCAATAATGGAGACTTTGTGAAAAGTTGAGATCTAAGATGAAAGGTTCAATTTCTGACATGTTAACTTCTAGATTATTCCTAGCCAAGTGGAGATATGGTACAGACAGTGGGAGAGATGGGGCCCGGGAGCCCTCTGTTTTTAGGGAGATTCCTCCCCACCCCCTCCAGGGACCTCATAACTTAATTCCAACTTGACACTGCCGTCTAGTGCTGGATGGCTCAAGAGGATTTAGAGTGCCTACCTTACCAAGGAAGACTGCCACGAGCAAGCCACTTATTCTAGGCATTTTTAAAAGTCCATGCCACTAGAATATCAACATCAAACACTGAGTAGCATTTAAATATGAAACAGAGCACTTTCATTTCAAGGCTATTTAACATTTCTGAAATATCAAATGACTATATTCCAGTAAAGCATCTACTAAAAGAAAAACTTTTCCCCACCCCACATCTCTCGTAAGATAATCACCCCATTCAAGACACCTGTCAGTCATAATAGATTTTTTTCTTAGCGCTCAGTTTTCTCGAAACCTTACCGCCAAGCTCCTCTTTTGAGTAATAATAAAGGCCACACATCACTTTTGCTGTGCATGTATATAAATACCTCCATCTCCCTTTCTTCTAACCCTAGTTCAAGGCCAACTGCTCCAAAGCTTTTGAGAACCAGCACTGGAAGATCTTCAAAGAGAAAGTGCCCATTAACCACAACAGCAGCTGCTGGCTAGAGCCCGCAATTTAAATCTCTGAAAAAGAAACTGTGGCTTCTGAAATTTAAACAAGGAGGTGCCACTTGTAATTACAAACATTCCAGTGGGTTCCTTCCTTCATTGATGGTTTCCAAACAAAGGCTTTTTATTCGATTTTGGTGGCGCTCCCCAAACCCTAAATGTAGACATTCCTTTGTGCTTTTCTGGTGCCGTGGCCAGCTCAGAAGAGGGGCACAGGAGGCGGGTTTTTACCCGGCCAGGGCAGCTTGGACCCCTCAAAACCATCTCATGTGTAATTACTTGTTTGGCTAGAAACCAAAAACCCAAATGCTTCAGATTTATAGTCCACGTTAAATACATTTGAGAAAGAATTTCTTAAAAGATAGACACACACACACACAAACAAAACCTCACATTTCACGAACCCGGGAAAATGGAACCAACCTATCTTCCGAGAAACCAAAGAAGTTCTGAAATTAACACTGAAGCATTCTAACATTTCCAGCTGAAATTAAAAATTCACATTTTAAATTAATGGGGCAAACACTGAAAAGTGAAAAAGAGTAACATTTTCTCTTCCTACCACCCCACACCCCCATCCTACAAAAATAAGGCCCAAAAACTTACAGCTCCCTAGGGGTTTCCCACACCAAAGGCATTTTCTGATCACTTCAGTTACAGAATACAGGCTGAAATTAACACTTAGCCAATTAGAAATGGGAAAAGACATCTTTTTCTTTGAAGCCATATATTTACAAAACGCAAAGGCACTTATACCACGGAGACATTTAAAGGAAAATATTCCGAATGAGGGTATCTCACAGCCATCAAACTAAACTAGCCTTTCCTACAGAAGTCCTCCTATGGAGAGTATTCATTATGAGAACATCTAGAAATGGCCAATCTCACCAAGGGTGTTTTCCATAGCTCGCCACTGAGGAATTAGCTACAATTACTGCATATTTACACAACCATATTTACACAATAAAACTCATCTTATCCGATCCAAACAAAACCTTGCTCAAAATAAACCAAACCACACGAAAAGGTCTCCTCAGTGCAGGCAGTAATCATGCTCTGGCTTTTCTAGCTCCCGCCTCAGCTTCTACCCACTGTAACAAGCCTTCACTCTACCTTCCAGGGTAAAGCAAGAGTAGGATGAAAATCTGTATACCAGTGGATAAAATGTACATGCAGCTAATGATACTGTGATTATGGGCATAGAGGAAGAGCTGTATCTTACAGAAATTCATTCTAAAGTAATTTATGGAAGAAGTGATAGGATGTCCAGGATTTGTTTAAAATAATCTGGGAAGGGGAGGAGGTGTACAGAAGGTAAATGAACCATGCGTGGATAATTACCAAACCTGATGATCTGCAAAGAGGGTTAATTATGGCATTCTCTCTACATTTGTGTATAATTGAAATTTTCCATAATAAAGTGAAAAAATAAAGAAAATATGATTGACGTAAAAAAAAGGTCATCTTGCAACAATAAAATAATTTTGTCTTTAAGAAAAAAAATTATTCTGAGCTTTTTCCCAGCCTTAACAGAAAGGCACAAGTACCTGGTAAGAAAATCAAGATGTGTTTTTGTTCTTGACTTAAGGACCCTTCCTTTTTTCTTATGTGGAACCAGTTCTCCTGTTAATCTGACTCCTTGAAATGACAAAACAAAAGCTTAAAAGCCTAAAGCTGAGGCTTCTGTGCTTCTGTGAAGCCTAGTTTTCACGCATCAGACTTAAAGGACCGGGACACAAATCCAGAGCTCTCCTCTACTCAGGTGCTTTGGACAACAACATTCATGTGTGACTGCCAAATGAAGTCCAGAGGTTTCAGAATGACTTGTCAACACTAAAGACAACCTTACCAAAAACTGGTCCTTTCTTCCCAGAGGTCACACCTCTGACCCATCGGTTTATTACGCAGAACAATAATTACTCTTGCTGCCTTCAGAATACAAACTCTTCCTACCCAAGATACCATCTACCCACGATGCATATCCCTAACTGGGCATCCTTGCTAGGAGGTGGAAGAGAAGGTTCACTGGCTGGCTATCAAGAGACCAGCTCGCCATCCAGGAAGCATAGCTAACTTAGCCTCAGTTCAGCGGTAAGCACGGTCCTTCCCTCTCTGGGCTTCAGCTGCCTCATTGCAAAATAATAAGATTTTGCCAGATGATTTCTAATATCCTTCCCCTTTCAAAAATTCCATGATTATAGGAATGTCTAGTTCCTCAACAGGTGATATTAAGAAAAAGAACTTGGCATTAAAATGTTATATTTTCTATTAAATAATTTTAAATGTGACTATGAACGCTGGCTGAGCTTCTGTATACGTACATATATATACATATATGCATGTGGATACACACATATTTGTGTGAGTACACACACACACACACACACACACACACAGGCTGATACCATTAGGTGCTTATATGGGACTAATTGCTTACAACTAGTAGCAGCAAATTTTCAATTCTGCAACAGATGTCGCTGTGTGATTTCTCCTTTCTGTGCTGGATTTTCAGTTGAAAATGCCCAGCATGATGGTCAGTACTATTCTTCCCAAGAAAGAGATGCAACATTTGAATCCTTCGGATTTATTTCGTAGAAAATTTCTTTATATGCTGGTAAATTTCCATTCAAATCATAACATTGATTAGTTTGGTGCAATTTAAGAGATTCCCCTGCATAAAAATGGGCCTTCTGTTAAACACACAGGCACACACAAAACCATTTTTAAAATGTAAATTCTAAGTGGCCAATTAAGCATTAATATGTCACATACAGAAACTGAGAGATTGAGTTTATATTCACAGCAATATTATCAAGTTTTTAAAGCCTGAAAATCACTTAGCAATATAGGCCAAGGAATAATAAAAATTCACTTATGTATAATAAGGCCAAAATGTACCAGGTGTGGGCAAAAGTCACTGAAAACTCCAAGAGCACCATTCATGACAATGACAATTTTGGATTTTAGTTTTCACAGCATTTCTTTAAAAATAAATAGTAAGGCTAATATTATAATTGCAAGACCTCTTACCCATCTGACATTCACTATCAACCACTTCCTGACACATATCACAGAAAAGTGACATCTCTTTCCATTCAACCGATATAACCGCCGAAGACCATCCATCTCAACAGGTAGCTACTAGCACTTTCTTCCGCTGTAATTCAGAGCTGGGAGAAAGGATTTGAAAATCTCCTTTTCAGACCCAGGAACCCATTACCTTCTGGGGTTTTAGAGGGAGCCGAGCAAGCTGAGCAGAGCAGGCAAGGAGTCCAGGGAGTCGAGGGCAAAGTCAGATAAGAATATGAAGTCAGGAAACGAGAGAGGAAGCGCCAGTGTCCTGCCTTGGCTTCTTCCCTGTCCCACTCCCCTTTACCAGGAGGGCCATTGGGAAAACTGGATAAAGCATGTACGACATCCATATGAATAAAGCTCTTTGTTCCGGAGAACTGCCTGCTCTTTTATTCCCCCCTTTTTCTGTATTTGTTCATTTCAAAAGATTGCTCAATGGCTCTCTTGTTCCTCCAAAATGTCCCAGGCAAATAATGCAAGCTTGTCTCGTCACACAAGTCACTAAATGAAGCCTTGTGCGTCTCCAGTGACACACTGTAAATATAAAGTGGCATTAATGAGGGATATTTTATCAAAGCTATCACAGACAAGTGCAAGTCCCTCCCGCAGCTATTGGATTTGAGGCAGGGAAAGGCGACAATAGCAGGGCGGCACTTTTGTAAAGTCCCTATCCCCGGTACACAAGCCCCAACAGGCCACGACAAGCAAAAACTCAGTTCCTGGGCTTCCCAGCACCACCACACTTCCCCACCCATCAGCCATCCTCTCTACTGCTGAAAATGTTAAGAGGAGGGTGACCAACCGCGGGTTCACTGTGGGTCAGAAACAACATCACGCAAGCACCCCAAACTAAACGGGCGTGATTTACACTGAGGAGTGAGCTTTGACAAGCCCATTTTAGCTGCATTTCATTAACATCCATTTCATCCAAACACCACAGGAGGGATGGGAGATTTTCTCCAGGGGATAGATGGATTCAGTTACAGGGGAAGACAGAACCTGGACCCACTGCACAATGGCCCTTGATGACTATCCCAGCAAGGCTGTAAATGAAACAAGCCTTACGAAGTTAAAAGGCAACGCCAACAGGTTTCTCTAATCCTGGGAGTAGGAACTGGAGGTCTCTGACAAAGCTTAAACTAAGAGGAGTAAGGAAGAGAAGTCCCCTGGTCCCCACCTGAAATCTACTCTCCGGGTCTAGGACCTGGGGCTAGGCCAAGACCCCTTCTCAAACTCAGCACCAAAAAAAACGCATTAAAGGAAAAAAAAAAAAAAAGATTTAAAGAAAGGCGCCTCACCCCCTCACTACAAATCAAACCCAATTACTTTCTAATTTGAACACAATCTGATAACAGCGTACAAACAGGGATGTACACAGGAGCAAGAAGCTGCTTCCATGGTAACTGGCAACAGAATTTTCTTGTAGCTTTGACATGCACGGTTGAGTTCCAGACCGCTCCTTTCTAAGTCAGCATATAGCCCTCGCTGGGAAGGCAACTTCTTACCGCGAGATAGTTACAAATACAGTACTGTTGCTACTACCCGGAGCCTTCAATGAGCAGGCTGGACAGAGGAGGTATAATCTGATGCTGCTCTGCTGGCAAGCGGCATTGCACGGCTCCCATTTTTAGTCCAAAGACAATATCCCGATCAGCGCTTCCCCCCCACCCCCGCCTTTTTTTTTTTTTTTTTTTTTTGCAGCCAATACAAGTCTATTGTTGCCTCTATTATGCGCCAGTTACCGAGCCTGTAACGCTCACGTTTAACCGACACTGGCGCTTTTTACAATGCAGCAGAACGAGGGATCTCTTTCAGGAACATTTCATGGAACCCATCGAGTCAGAGACATCACCCGAAATGAAGTTGTAACCACACCGGCATCGGCTGAACCCAATTATCTCGTAACTCATAAATTAGGAATTCACAGTGCAAAAACACATAAACAACATCCGGAGACAGTGGCATGGAAGAAAAAATCCCCAGCTCTGGAACTGAAGCTGCCGCCAGATTCCCACACCTATGGATCCCCGAAAGGTTCCCCAAGTCGAGCTCCTTTGCAAGCCTGTCTTGGGGAGTGGGGGGGAAACAACCACCCCGGTATTCCCCCAAATCCAAAGCTAGCACCCCCAGATCTCCCCGTTTCCTACAGCGTGTCTCCTGCGGTGTTTACGTAACTGTGTGTCCTCTAGCGTGTAAACAAAAGGCACAGCCCAAGCGGAGAGGCACCCCGGGAGCGGCACGGTGGCCCCGGCGCTGCACCCGCCCGGGTCGGGGGCTCCGCAGGTGGGGGCTGAGCTCTCGGTGTCCTCCGCCACTTGTTGCTCGCGGGTCCTGCGGCTTCCGAGCTGCGAGGAGGGGCTTTGCAGGCGCCGAGCCCTGCTGCATCCCCTCCTGCACCTCCCCGCCCCCCGCGGCCCTGCGCCTTGGAGTCCCGGCTCCCTGCTACCAGCCCGCAGCAGGCGGCCAGGGGCGCTGGGACGCCGTGCGGCCGCCAAGCGCGGCGGTGGTGGGAAGGGGAGGCAGGGTGCAGCACGGCCGGGCTCTCCGCTAGGGAAGAGCTCCAGCTCCCTTTTGTTAGCAAAAGCAAACACTGCCCTCTTCTTTCCCGACCGCGCCAACGCGCCCGGCACACGGTCAGCCAAACAGCGTGCTCCAGCCGAGTGCTCCGCATCTTCAGGGAAGGAGCGGGGCGCGCAGAGCCGCCCCTGGGCAAATTCCCAAGACAGCTCTGCACGCAGGGGACGCTCGGAGGCCCGGAGGGTGACCGCCTGGCCGCAGAGGCCGCGAACGCTCCCTCCACCACCCCCAAGCTGCCGAAAATGACAGGCAGCCTGGAAATCCGGGGTCCCCACTCCCGGCGGAGGACGCTGTGGGGTAGGCGGGCTGCGGCTTCCCGGCTTCTTCCCGCAGAGGCGGCGACAGCAACCGCCCCCCCGCGGGGCCGGGCCCGGGGAACTTTCGCTGCCTGGAGCCCGGCCAAGGAGACCCGCAGCCGGGCGGAGGGGGCGGAGGGGGCGGAGGGGCCGCGATCCGGCTGGAAGGAGACACGAGGGGCGAACTGTTCGTGGACAGGGGAGAAAGGCAGAGCGCGGGGAAAGCAGGAGCGATCAGACAAATCTGGAGATGTCCTGTGGACCAGTGAGGAATCGCGCTGGAGGGGGCCGCTAGTCGGCCATGGGGAGGTTTCGGGGATGGGGAACGGGGCGCCCGCTGGAGAGGTGGGGGCGAATGGGCAGCCCGGGGAGGCGGGAGGACCTGCAAGTTACGGGGACAACAGCGAGTTAGGGAGGGTCCGGAAGGTTTGGGGGGGTGCTTTTGATCCACCCCCTTCCCCTATATTCTCTAGCCCCCGAGCCCCACATTCTCACTCCACTCCGCGCCCCGCGCCAAGCCGGGGAGAAAAGGTGTGGGTGCAGCCATCCCTACGAGCTCTAATTCACACCGAGCTGGGCAAGGGAGAGGAGATTTACCGATCCCCTCAACCCCTTCCATTCTCAGCCCTGAGTTTCCTCTCCACTCTCCCTCCGATTTGGATTTAGGAAGTGGGGGAAGGTTGTCATGGAAACGTTTCCCCCCTCCATGGCTACGGCCACCGGGGTGCCTTAGGAGATTTCGGGGGCCAACCGGCCGGTGCCCACACCTACCTGTGGGGATCAGTGCCGCGGCAGAGAGGAGCAACAGCAGAAGCCGGAGTCGGAGACCGGGAGGCGCCGCCGCCGCCGCCGCCACCGCCGCCGCCGCACACTGGGGTCCGCTCGGCAGCACAGCACTCGCCATGTCGGGCACCTGCCTCAGACTGGCGGCTGTGGCTTCCTCCCGAGCCCGAGCGGACAACTAATGAGATGCTAATGACATGCGCTGGAGGCGGAGTCCGGACCGACCAATCACATCGCCGCGAGCCGAACCCGGCTCTCGGAGGACTCACCCCCTCCCCCACCCCGCCCCCTGGCGCTGGCTTCGGCAGCGCGCCCGCGCCACCTAGGGGCGGGGCCAGGGGGAGGGGCGTATGCAAATATGTTTATGTTAAAATTTGTTTTCGGTTCCCCGGGATCAAGGAAAAAGTGTTCTCCTGGGCCCGTGGCGCACAGGGGCTCCGGCGCCGGGGGCGGGTCTAGCTTCCCGTACACCTTTATTAGGAATGTTTATAGGAATCGCTACATCAACCAGACGACGAGAATCTCCCTAGGAGGCTCCCCTGCCCGGTACGCAGAGTGCAACTGGCCTGGAAACAAAACGTTGCAAATTTCCGTCACTCACCTTGCACCGAAGGAATAGATCTTTGGGAAACGGGGGCTGTTCGGGAGTAGAGAGTGAGAAGGCAGGTCCCCGGATTGACAAAACAATCTGGGAGAAGTGCATGCGTGCTTTGCACGTCCGGCGGAGCGGGAGAGCCCGCTCAACAGCCTAGCGGCAGACTTGGGCATAGTTGGGAGAAAGGAGCCGGAATCGGGATCTGGGATTTTCGAGTCTCTGTGTTTGCGGTAGATTCTCGGGAAAGGTAGATCGAGGAGGGTTGGCTCCGGCTCCCCAGCTTGCTGAAGGTCTCCTTCCTGGCTTTAATGTATATGTGATATATGTGTATTTAATATACATGATGCACATGTATTATTAGATAATTACGATTACACACACTCAACAAAAAATCTTTTCTGTGAAGGCTTCGGGGTGGAGGGCGGAGACGGGGTGTGAAGAGAAGGTCTGCCATCTTCCTCCTTCAGGGCTCAAACCCACTCCTCCCACCGCCCCTTTGCCCCTTGTCCCGCCTAAGGCGGCTGGGGACCAACAGGTGCTCTGAGCTTCCCGCGTCTCTGGGAGAGGCTTTCCAGGCTGAAGCGACTCGCTTCTCGGACTCGCTCTCCCTCCCCGAAATTGCCTTTGCTTTCTTCTGAGCCAGGCAGCCGGCTCTCTTGTTTGTCTGCTTTTTAATTACTTATTTTCTTCCCCTCTAGAAAATCGTGTGCTCTCTGACCCTCTGTTGCTCAAGCATCAAATTGAAGGACGAGCCATATTAAGTGTAAAGGTTTATAATAATTTAAGTATTCATAGAATGCAGAACAATAAGATGTAGGAAATACAATTTGCATAATAAATATCAATATCACAGCAGCTAAAACAAACCATGACAAATTATCTGTGGCTAAATGACCAAGAGATTACTGAATGTAAATTGCTAAGTCTGAGCTCTCTGTCCTCATCTTGCTAAAAAATAAATAAATAAATGTTACATATCAAAAAGGAAGTCAAGATCTGCCAACCCACCAAATGAGTTACACTTAAAAACAGCCTCCTATTATCCATTATGCATAAACTAATTTCAAGACTGCCCTGTCTTCACAGGCCTGGATATTCTGCACTGTAATTACAGTCCCTAATACATGAACTGCAGGCAGCCCTCTAGAAGTCTGGAAAGCTCCAGCAGGCAAACAGCACAACATGAGGCGGAAAACCATCACCACATGGTCACCGGGATAATGTCCAGTCCGCAAAGTCCTACCTATTCTTATCACCTGCAGAAGTAAAGCTACCTCGATCAGACCAAATGCAAAGCAGAGTCCCACCACAATCAGGATAAAAAAAACTGAGGCCATAAATATGCTGAAAGATGTATAAACTATAAAGTAAGGTCCTATATCCCAGTCAATCTAGCACCCTAGTGTAAATTTATACTTGCTATTATTATTATTATTACTACTTTTGCATTTATTGAGGTCTTATTAAGTATGTTACATGTGTAATCTCATTTAATCCTTGGAACAGTCCTCAGGGCACACAGTATTCTTTCCCATCTTGTATTTTTTAAACACAGAAAGATTAAGCAATTGCCCTAAGGTCAAAGTTTGTAAGGTGCAAAGCTTACGCAATTAACCACTATGCTATACTGGGCCTCAATAAATATTTGTTAAGTGAATGAATAAATTTCACATTACAATGCATGAATAATAAGCATAAGCTACATTTTAACATAAGGTGAAAATATGCCAGCAACTCAGAAACATTTTTTTAAATAACAGGATTGCATTATACTCCTAAGGAAAAGCATTCCTCATGAGGCTGTAGCTCCAAGAGAATCTAGTCAGGCCCCAGTCCTCCCACACTAGGAACACAGTATGGGGACATTGGAAGATGTGGAGTGTTTTCATCTCCCTTCATTCTCTTGGCACATCAAATGAAGACCTACGCAGATTTCCAGTTGGCAAAGAACAACATGGGACATTTCTGTAGGAAATGCTAATGCTGTATGACTTACCTCCCCAGAAGAATGCAGATAGCTTTAGAAATTTCCACCAGAAAATGCCACCCCTGCCAGACATTTAAGGAACTTGCACATCCAATTTCCCAGGTCATGGGACATCTTTAGCACTAAGTCTTCATGGAAACAACCAGAGCTGAAAATTTAGGATAAAGCTGTTGCTACCCTATCCACTAGCCACACTCCTCTGCCACCCTCAGCTCTTTCACACTGAAGATCTTGCCAAATGATTTAACATATGGAACATGTGAAGAACGTATCAAATTCCTGCATCTGCTAAATACAAGTTATGACTACTCTGGCTTTCTCATAGTAAAGCTCGTCATTTTCTGCTTCGTGCACTAGAACTCCTCCCCAAGTATGAGTTCCAACATTTCTTCCCCTTGCTGCATGAATTGAACCACTTTTGAAAACCAGATGGTGTTTTTGCCATTTATAACTGATAATCAATTGTTTTGTGAATTTAATTTTTCAAGAAAGAGCTGAATAGTCATCAGAATTACAATCTGGGTGCTACTTGTGTTAGAAGAAAATTGCCAGAAGCACCAAGAGCCCGGTTCTTTTCTTTTCCCTAAGAAAACTTGAAAGAGCAAAAGAGAAAGAGACCTTAGATTATTTGCCTTCCCTAAAACAGTTGAGAAATATGGATAAACATATATGAAAAATAAGCATTAAAGGAAGATTCATGTTTTGGGAAATACATCAGAGGCAATCAATGAGAACTAGTGACGTCCTGCTTTTCAAAAATGCTAATTACTTGAGTAGCCAGGTATAAAAAGGCCCATTATTAGGGACAAGAAAACAATATTATGGAGTCAGCATTTTCCTTGCTACTGGATTATTTGAGTACCCATAGGAAAGTGGTTTAAACAGTTTACAAACTGAATGTTTTTGTCCCCCCACCCCACCCCCAATTCATATGTTGAAGCTCTAACCCCGCCCCCTAATGTGATGATATTTGGAGGTGGGGCCTTTGGAAGTTAATTATGTTTAGATGAGGTCATGATGGTGGACCCCCTGTGATGGAATTAATGCCCTAGGAAGAGACAACAGAGTTTTCTCTCTCCAACATGCAGGCACGGAGGAAAGGCCATGTGGGCACAACTGGATGGCAGCCATCCCAAGCGAGGAAGAGGGCTCTCACCAGAGCCCAACCATACTGGCACCCTGATCTCAGACTTCCAACCTCCAGAACTGTGAAAAAATAAATGTCTGTTATTTAAGCCTCCCAGCCTACGGCATTTTGTTATAGCCTCCCGAGCAGACTAAAATAATCCCTAGACCTCAACTTCCATTGTCAAAAAAGTTACTAAAATTATAATAAATGTCGGCTTTTAATGGAAAGTCTTCCATAAATTAAAGTGAGTTAGCAGTATGTTAGATATTGGACTGGAGAGACTCTTGGTCTACCTAGTAGACATCTCACCTATTCTTAGGTTATTAAGACCAAGCAACTATCAGTTTATGAATCTTTGTGAAATATAAAGCCAGCTAGATCTATATTTTTAAATGAGTAGTTAAACACTTTACCCACAGGTTTATTCTTCTAGAATCATAGAGTTGACAGCAAACCCTTGAATATCAAGAGGTGAATATCAGTGTGAAGGAAAGGGAAGTACCGAAGCAGGTTGCAGAAAACTACTACACATACACTAGGTCAAGAAGCAGCCCCAATGGCCACGAAGGGAAATTTGTCATAGGGACCCAAGTCATAGTTTTTTCCATCATATCTAGGAATATATCCAGGTATACATGGCTGATCCAAATATATATTCATTAAAAGGAAAGAGATGTATAGCACACCCCAATGGAACAATCACTGTTAAGTTGTGGGAATACAAAGATGAATGACAAACTATCTACTGTCAAGGAACTCAGAATATAGCATGAACAGTGCAATTATTATATAGGGTAAGTGTTTTTATAGTATGTGCACACAGCTCTATATGAACAGAGAAGGGGGGCACCTATTATACCCAAGAGGCAAGTGTGAATGTCTATATATCAAGGGAAAATTCCCACAGGAGAATGTTCATGAGCTGAGTGCTGGAAGTTGAAAAAGACTCCACGGGGTGGACAAGGGCAGAGGGGGAAGATGTGACGAGGGAGGTCATTTACAAGGCCCCAAAGCTTAGGAAAGCATGGATCTCTTAGGAAAGTTTAGGATCACAGGTCGCCCGAGGACAGGTGGCAAGAGAAGAAGCTGGGGAAAATATACAGGGATCAGGGAAATGTCTTGACTGACATGCTGAGAAGTTTTCATTGTTGATGATAGGTAATGGGGACCCATTGAATTAGGAGAATTTCATGGTCAGATTTACATTCTGGAAAGATTATTTTAGTGGTATCATGGTTTTAAAAAAAGACCTTAAAATGAACCTTAGATTTGTATTTTCAGCCTTTGAGAAAATGTTGGTACGATTCACCCAAGACAAGTACAAGGATATGGAATAGGTCCATCTGATTGCTTATTGTTTGTTTGGGGGATGGGCAGTGGAAGAAGATGATTTCACTTCGGGACAGCTTGGCTTTGAGGTGTCTTTGAAATACTTAGCCAGGCTATAAGTCTGAAATCCTGGTCTAGAACTCAGAAAAGTGACTGAGCTGGGAGTCAAGAGCATGCAGGTAGAAGTTGAAGCCAGGGACTTGAGCAGGGGTGGGGCAAGGGGGAAGCAGTGGTTACCTAGAGACAATATATTGAAGGACTTTTGAAAAATAAGCCAGGTGTACCACTCTGATGAACACCAATTATTTAAGGAGTGGATGGAGCTTAGGAAGGAGAGACGTGGGAATGGGGAAAGAATAAAAAGAGAGCTAAATAAGGAAGAGGCAGTGATTAACCGTGTCAATTTCTTGCTACAAAGAAGTAAAAAAGTACATTTCACAAGAATTATCAAGAGTTGATAACAGAAATGAAATGCTGAGGTCCAGTATGTGACCAGTCTGACATCCCATGTAAACAGCTTGATTCAAGTTTGACAATACAAGGAGACAGATATGTGCTCACTTTACTTATCTTGCCAGTAGGGCAGGAAGATGTGATTTGCTAGTGATTTTCTGATATGGAAGAAATAGCTTTAGAGTTTTTCAATTTGACGTTCAATTTCATTGACACTGACAGACAGCCTTGGGTAGGATAGAGGGATCCTTGCAACTGAGGTAACTCAACTAATTATCACATGTAGACCTTAGTTTTTATTTCCAAACTAAAATATGATTGGCGATGATGCTGTAAAAGTTCTTCCCAACAATTTTAAAAGTCACATTATCCTGGTATGATATCATAATCGTCAGATCTAGCTTTGTGATAATTCCATAGCAGTGCAGCGTAACTTCCCTGGCAGCAGGATTTCAGCAAGATCCATTAAAGAAAGATATTGATAGCCATAGATTTTCATAAAGCTGCAAATATAAAATAGCCATATTATGAATATGAGATTGTATCACTCATGCTGCTAAAAGATGACAATGGCAATATAACTTTAGTAATATGAGTTGTAAACAGGACAAGTTCTGAATAGAAATTGTCTTGATCATCTATCTTGCAGTCCCAAACAGGAAAAGTTTTTAGGAGAATGGTCTCACAAACCCATCCTTGGAGTCTTTTGATGGCCCTGTCCAAGTTTTCATGTTTGACCTTCTGATCTCAAATGACACGCAAATCCTTCAGCTGCATTTTGAATTGGTATTATACTTCTTTTGTTTCTTCTTCTTCCTGGTTATCCCTGCCTGATTAATGGGCTACTTCGAGATTTTGTATTTTTGCACTGAAGTGCCCATGTTTATTCATTCTTCAAACTCTGTCAACTTAAATCAAATCATCGTCTGACTTATAGCAAACAACCAAATCCTAAATTTTCAAAGGACTACATGTAGTGTAGCCACGCAGGTCAACATTAAAGCCAGTGCCTGCCTAAATCCCATGTAACTCTTTGAAAATGTAGGGGTTTGTCAAAAGGGTTCCAGAAGAAGAACAATCATCTTACTCTTTTGCAGATTTAGGTAGAGCTTTTTTTTTTCCTTTTTTAAAAGTTATTTCAGCTCTCCAAGGATACGCTTCTATCAGCTAGCAGGAGCCCTACGTGGCGCTTTGAATGTCTTCTTTTACCTGTCCACAGAGTGAAGAACTGATGTTCAGTTTGTTTAAAGATCATGTTTTGAAGAAAAGCAAGACTTAATTTCAATCTTTCATGTTTGTTGACAGCTTTGTCACTTCCTAAGCTATTTCTCTAAGACCTTCGTTACAGTACTAATATCTCTCTCTATATTTTATTTATGTGGCTCAGTCTGTGATGAATAACACATTTATGCAAAAATCTCAATATATCTACAAGGTACCAATACATAGAACAGGCATACTCTATACACTGCAGTTAATAAAATGCAGTAAAAAGCATATAGTTTCAGAGGCAATTAGTACAGTTCATGACTTCACTTATTAAAAAAAAAGTCCTGATGATTTCTAATAATTGTTTTTTATCTTTCATCTAAATTGTTCCTCTTGTCTGTGTCAGCTTTGGCCCAGAAATAGGATTGCCACTGGGGAAAGTATACAGCTGCTGCTTACCACACTAGGATAAGGAAGAGACATTAAGGATCAGGACCCTAGAACCTCCTACAGTCTGCCTTCAGTATCTGCAGATTCTGAATCTGTGGATTCAACCAATCACTGATCAAAAATATTCAGGAAAAAAAATTCCAGAGAGTTCCAAAAAGCAAAGCTTGAATTTGCCATGTGCCAGCAAAAATTTACAGAACATTCACATTGTATTAGGTATTATAAGTAATCTAGAGATGATTTAAAGTGTACAGGAAGTTATACACAAATACTACACCATTTCATATAAGGGATCTTTGTACCTAAGTGTGTCCTGGAACCAGTCCCCCATGGATATCGAGGGATGACTGTACTTTTCTTGGAGAGATACTCCACGGGAAAGTCAATTACCAGGCTTCTCAGTTTGTACCACCAACATGAAGGTTATGTTTTGCTTGCTAATGCAAAGGAAGGGAAAATCCTATGAAGTCAATTCAAACTTGGAAAGGTTAGCAATTCCAAGTTGGTAAGGTCTCTGGCATATTAGCCTCCTAAAGATGCACTTTGTAAAGCAAGATCATCTTAATATCAGACACCACCAATTCACTTCATCTGACTCCATTCCTGTTTGAGCATGACACCAGCCCAAAGGGGAGGTTCACAGTCATTTGTCCAGCCCTCCATTTCCAGGTGATGCCAGTGGGTCTATGTTCTTCTCCTAAAGGATCTCCCAAGGAGGCAAAAATTCCAGGGAACCTAGAAACATCATACTCGATATTGAAATTACTCTGTCCTCTCTTCTCAAACTTACAAGGCGTCCATCACACTTGTATTCAGCATAACAATGTTACGCTGGTAAATTACATATGTTCAACGTCCACTGCAAATAGAATTTCTGGTTTACAATTTACAAAATTATCTCTTCCACCCTCTGGGTTTGCACTGTGGCTCATCCAGGGGCTTTTACTCAACATGTGTTTTGTTATGAAGATAAAAAAGAAAAAAGAAAAAGCCCTCTCCTTCCTTTTCCCCCTCCTCCATTGTAAGTGCTAATAAAACACGTCTTTTGATTTAGAAGAAATCCTGTTGAGGACCTAAAGGCGTGTCATCATGGAAGCATCACTTTTTCATTATCTGCTTCTTTTCCCAATTGGCAGTGCTTTACAGTGAGCCATATCCTTTTGAAACCAATGATAAAGAGGTATTTGGAATAAACAGAAGAGCCCCTGTCAATGAATCCCTCAGATTACTAGGGATGGTAACTTTTAAAGCCAGTTCCTAGGAACTCAGCCTTTTTATCTTCGAGTATTCAAAATTAATTTGCCAAGCCATACAGGTGGGCTCTCTCCCCTCACTAAAATCATCTTTAAAATCACTAAAGTTTAGACTGTGCTTTCCGTATGGAAACAGAGGGGATGGTATGTCTAGTGTTTCTTCTCCTTCTCCTTCTTCTCCTTTTTTAAAAAACTGGATCATTGATTTATTTTGAATAATTGAGAAAAGAGACCTGTTTTTGCAGAGGGCAAGAGGGCTGCAGCTAAAGCACAAACATCTAGTACACAACTCTAGCTCAACTCAATTACCTGGGGTCTGGTGAGACTCCAGCCTGGCCATTTCTGTCTATCGGAGGCAGGCTAAAAACCACCTAAATGGAACTGGTTTGCAGAATCAGGTTACAATGACCAGTTCCATGTTCTCATCGTTTTCAAAAGATTGCTCCTCTACTTTTGAGAGGCATTGCAAATAAACATGATGAAGAAAAGAAAAAACTCGTATCTTCTCTGGAAAGACTCAGCTAAAGAGAACTTAATATTCTTTTTTTTTTTTAATTTTTATTGGAGTATAGTTGCTTTACAATGTTGTGTTAGTTTCTGCTGTACAGCAAAGTGAATCAGCCATCTGTATACATATATCTCCTCTTTTTTGGATTTCCTTCCCATTTAGGTCACCAGGAGCATTGAGTAGAGCTCCCTGTGCTATACAGTAGGTTTCATTAGTTATCTATTTTATACATAGTAGTGTATATATGTCAATCCCAATCTCCCAATTCATCCCACCCCTCCTTCCCCCTCTTGGTATCCATACGTTTGTTCTCTACATCTGTGTCTCTATTTCTGCTTTGCAAATATTCAATAAGTTCATTTGTACCATTTTTCTAGATTCCACATATAAGCGATATTATATGATATTTATTTTTCTTTTTCTCTTTCTGACTTACTTCACTCTGTATGACACTCTCTAGGTCCATCCACGTCTCTGCAAATGGCACAATTCCGTTCTTTTATATGGCTGAGTAATATTCCATTGTATATAGGTACTACATCTTCTTTATCAAAGAGAGCTTAGTACTCTTGGTCCCTACTATTCCCACAAAGCTCCCTAATTCAGAATCGCTGAAAGGACACCAGGAGAACAACCTAGAAGTCACATTAGGAAGATCATTACTATAGCCCCCTACTCGTTACTAAACAGTCTTTTTTAGTATTTATAAGATGTCTTTTTAGGTTTCCAATCCCCCATAAAATGCATCATTTTAGACACTTTGCATTTCGGTTAAACCCTCGACTCTGGAAGGAATTATCATTTCTCTGAAGGTTAGTTGCTCATTCCATTGACTATTAAGTTTATTTATTAGGGTGAAAAAGTGAAATGGACAGCAGGAGGAAATTGATATTTTAGAACATTATATGCCAGGCTGTGTGCTTGTTTGCCTTACATATGTCATGTAGTCTCTTTTGGAGGCTCTCCTTTTTTGTCCTACACTGATAAGTATATCATACAAAAGCCCTTTTTGGCAGAAAAATTTGAAATAGGTTTATTTAGATCCTAAAAATAGGTGAAGGAGACTTTATTTGAATTTTTGCTGAGGGGATTCAGATTGTCAAACTACGTCACTGGATATATCACTGGAAATATGGATATAAGAGAAAATCTGTATTCAAATGCTTTATAACTATTTTTCTTTGGTTAGTTTGAAATGCATTTTGACAAAGGTGTACAAATTTTAATCAAAGCTGAGAAACATGGAATAAAAGAGAGAAGCGTAAATATTTCCCTCAAGGGTTAAGATATTTTTTCCTAATACCTCTTTCCATGAAGCTCAAAAGTTAAATGGTCCTGCCTTCATCTTCCTTTACAATTGCTTTCCTGGTATTTTAAAATTAATCAGTCAAGCAAATATTTATTGATGAATATACTACGTTTGGCACTAAGAAAGACACGAAGTGTACAAGACATGATATCTTATCTTGAAGAATTTATAATTGAATTAAAGAGGCAAGATCTGTGGAAAGTTAACTAATAGCTCAAGGCAGTATATGAAAAGCATCTGATATGTAGAGGGGAAAAAGCTAGGCAAATATATTAGAATCCTGTTAAATGATTTCTTATCGTACATATATAGTTACTTCAAGAACCTGCTTATATTCCTTATACGAATAAAACGAAAAGACCTTACATAACATAATTGACCATAAATGCAATCAAACTTCAAAAAACATTACTATACTTGTACATTCAAATGATATACCTACTGATAGTGATGCCTTATTATTCTGAATTGCCAACTTGAGAAAAAAAAAAATCAGAACTGGATGCTAAATTTGCATATGATTTCATTTCATAGAAAAAGGTACCCTCTCCCTTCCTACTCTTTTCTCCTTCTTTCCTGCCAATCAAAAACCTGAAGGACATTGTAGTAGGCTGATGAATGGCCCCCCAAAATATCCAGGTCTTAATTCCTGGAACTTCTGAATGTTCCTTCACAAGGAACTTTTACCTCCTATGGAAAAGTGGTCTTTGCAGATGTGATTAAGGTAAGGATCTTGAGATGGGGAGATTATCCAGGTGGGTCCTAAATGCAATCTCAGTTATCTTTATAAAAGGGAGGCAGAAAGAGATGTGACATACACACAGAGGAGGTGAGGCAAAGATGGAGCAGAGAGAGATTTAAAGATGTTGGCCTTGAAGATTGGAGTGATGCTGCCACAAACCAAGAAATAACAGCAGTGCCCAGAGGCTGGAAGAGGCAGGGCACAGATTCTCCCCTGGAGCTTCTGGAGGCTGTGCAGCCCTGCCAACACCTTGATTTTGACAATGTTACTCACTTTGGACTTTTGGCTCCCAGAACGGTGAGAAAATAAATTTCTCTTTTTCTAAGCCTCCAAGTTTGTGGTGATTTGATACAGCAGCCTCAAGAACGAATACAGACACTAATGTTTATTGAATGTTCTCTATGAGTCAGTTACTCTATATAAAACATCTCATTTAATTCTTGCAACAACTGAGTAGTAGTATTATTATGTGGATGAGAAAATTGCAGCTCAGAAAGGTTAAGCAGCTGGCACAGATTTATCTGACTTCAAAAGCCCATGCTCTTTGTACGATACCATATTTTCTCAGCACCTTTCTTTTCCCTTGATTGGCAGTCATGCTTGTGTCAGGGTAGGATAACCCAGCCTGATGTGAAATGTAACCAGCTTCAACATGTACATGCGTAGATTTCTTTCCTTTTGTCTGCCTCACAGGTTCCATTCTAATCCAACACATACACTCAGATCCTGACAAAACAAAAAACACCATTGCCTTCTTGCTGTGGAAACTGACAATGATTTGGGGCTGAGAGTCCCCCTTTGGAACAGGTGCTTATGGCTTAACCCTCACCTGGCTGGAAGAGTTGTGTCTCCGCCCCAAATTGCAAAGTTCCTCCTGGCTACTGCTGCAAAACTCACCTATCTGACGCTGACGGTGTGCATTGCTAGTTAACATTTTGGCAAAGGAGGTTTTCTAATAGAGGAGAGGGCTGAGGTGGGGGGGGCGGGGGGGGGGGTAGTTAATTTCATCTCTGTTTCCTCTTCCTCCCTTTGATGGCTGCCCTGGCCTTTGAAGTTGGGTAAATACACAGCATGGTGGGAGGGGATGCCAGCTGCCCAGACACCACTGGCAGGAGACTGAAGGGCTGTTGCCTTCCCTCCCCAGCCTGGGAGGTGTGCCCTGTGGCAACACTTCTTCCCTGGGGTAATTCACATGGGGAGCTGTCAAATGACAAGTCCCAACTGGTACGCTGGTCGTGAGGCTCAGCTTTGGACAAGGGTTTTATGACTCCGGAATTGTCTTCTCAGATGATATTCCCCTCTTGAAGTCATCATCTGTGATGTCAGGAAAAAGAGGAAACCCTCCCCCCCCGACCCCCATCTCTTTCCTTTTGCTTCTTTACCCCCACTTCTCCCCACCACCCTCTTTCCCAATCCTTTTGAAGTTTCTGGGGCTGAGCTCCCTATGTCTTCTTCTTTCTTTTCTAATAAACTGTAAACTGCTGCATGGCCTATTCACGCCACAAGCACCCATCAAGCACCTATAGTATATAATGCCATGTGTTAGGGTTTGTACTGTCCTAAGGCTTAGCTTGGTGCCAAAGGAGTGAGCCACAGCGGCTTCATGGAAGGGGCAATGAGAAGGAGCAAAGGGCTGTGAATAGAATCCAACCTAGCTTTTCTTGCAGGAAAAAGAAAAAACCTTTCAGAGGACTGCTTCCTATTAAAGCAGACACACCTAGATCCCAAAGATTGCAATGAAAAAAACCCGCACAAGAGACAGTTGGACTGTGCTGACAAGATGATTGGAAACAACCAAAGCTGGAGATCAAAGAGTGGAAGGAAAGCAAAATCAAATGCAAGAGGGGAAACTTTTGAAAGGAAGAAAGCGATGGAGCCTGGCGTGAGTCAAGTAAAGACTCTGTGAAAGGCTGAGGAGAACAGCCCATGCTTAGCAATCCACAGCTTAAGAGAAAAAGATGATTGAAAACCATGTTTTCTCACAAAGGAGACAGGCATCCGCCATGAACAGGCTCAGGTAGAAACTTCTGGGGCCCTGTCACTGGTTTCTATTCGATGCCATCTTTCTTGCCTTGGGGACTCAACTAAAACCGCATCTTTTTCCAAGAATCCTTTCTAACTTAAGGAAACAATATTACTGTTGCTACTATGTCTATTAAGAATAATGATAATAATGAAAATGTACTGAACACTTACTATATACACACCAGGGTTTATGCTGAGAGCTCTATCATGTCGAATATTATGTATAATAGTGAAATACTATTCTTATCCACATGTCCTTAACCGCAGATAAAGAAAGTGTGGGTTGAAAATACTAAGTAGTTTACCCAAGATAACCATTAGTAAGTGGTGGAACCAGTTAGGAACTTGTATGTCTAATTCTGAAGTTCATGTTATATTGCCAAATATATGGTAAACAGTATGGATGTACGACACACACACACACACACACACACACGTGCACACGCATACACATTGTACTCTCTTTAACATCACCCTTATGGAGATGGTTCTCGACAATAGTTCTTTGCTTCTCTTCAGATCTTCTGATGTCATGACCTGCCTTCAACCAATTTCTTTCTGTTACTCTTTCTAGAAATGTTGGTCAATTGTCCCAGGATACAGTGATACTTATCATGGCCTCCATAACATAAAAAATATCTACCCATCTGTAATTCTCTGTTTTCTGGACCATTTGTTTTAATGCAACTTGATCCTCCATGAAGCCTTTAACACTCAGCATAATAGTCATCTTCTCTTTTCCCAAGGTAAATTCAGTACTATTACATGCACAATTTTTTCTTGGTCATTAAGGTTCAAAACCAGAATACAAAATAAATGGCAAGGAGACAAGCCAGGGTTTCCCTGGTGGCACAGTCGTTGAGAATCTGCTTGCCAATGCAGGGGACACGGGTTCGAGCCCTGGCCCCGGAAGATCCCACATGCCGCAGAGCAACTAAGCCCATGTGCCACAACTACTGAGCCTGAGCTCTAAAGCCCGTGAGCCACAACTACTGAAGCCCGTGTGCCACAACTACTGAAGCCCGTGTCCCACAACTACTGAAGCCCATGTGCCTAGAGCCCGTGCTCCACAACAAGAGCGGCCACCGCAATGAGAAGCCCACGCACCGCAATGAAGAGTAGCCCCCGCTCGCCGCAACTAGAGAAAGCCCGCGTGCAGCAACAAAGACCCAACGCAGCCAAAAATAAATAAATAAAATAAATAAATTTATTAAAAAAAAAAAAAGACAAGCCATAAGTTTATCCATAGGACAATGGAGAGCTCAGTGGATGAGTATATTGTAGGCTGGTGCCTTTACAGTCGTTGGCTGAGAACAGACCCTCTGCCATGTTAGCTCAATAGTTTCTCTCAGTCTGAAACAGGCATCAGAATCACCTGGACAGCTTGTTAAAACACAGATTGCTGGACCCCATCTCCAGAGTTTCTGATTGAGTAGCCTGGAGTGGGGCTCTAGGATTTACATTTCTAACAAGTTCCCAGATGCTGCTGACCTGGGTGCCACATTTTGAAAAGCACTGGTGTCAAGAAATGGACTTATATACCTACTTTAGAACTAATAACATAACCAACCTGGGCTGCATGGGACAGTGTTAAATGGAGATATATATATATATATATATATATGTATATATATATATATGTATATCACAATATGTGAACATGTATGTATAACTGTCTAAAGGATGTTTGCTCAGATCACTTCTTTTTATCCTCATAGCTTCCCCATGAAGTAGCATTGTAACATCATGTATCTAAGGTCAGACAGGCTTTAGTTTCCATACCCAATTTTCCCATTTCTAGCTCCTTTGGGCAACCCAGTTTAAGCTCTCTAAGACTCATTTCCTCACTCTAAAATTGAAAAATATGAGTGTGTACTTTGTGGTGTTGTGAGGATTAACTGAGATAAAGCAGGAAAAGTGCTTCCCACACTGTCTGACATTTGATAAATATTCCATGAACATAGGTACCATTGTTCTAGTCCTAAAAGAATAAGGAGCTTGCTCAAGGACCCCAACTTGCTGGGGGCAGAGCTGAGCTTCTTGAATTCCAGGCCCTGATCCCCATTTGGGTGATTTCAGCACGTGGCAGATTTTATAGGCAGCTTTGGGGATGATGGTACCTCGGTTAATGAAGCCTCAGGGAATGGAGCTCTTTTATTTCACATTTTAAAAACAAACAAAAAACCCTTCATATGTCATTTGAAGAAAAGCTGCATGTATTCACAGCTGCCCATGACAAAAATACCTCTGAGCACAGCTTCTATTTGTCCCTTCCCAGTTGAATGTAAATAAGGCTCATCCTAGGCAAATCTGTTGAAGACGAGGAGGATTCCTTTATTCCACCTCGGTAGCAAATGTCAGGCGTGCTCTTTCCTCCCTTTGCCTTTCAAAATAAGAAAGTGTCTGCTATCAATCATTTACTCTTATCGGTAGATTGACTTTAGTGTGAATGAGCCGCAATATATAATCACATTTGTATTTTAAGGCTTTCATATTTAATTACGAGAACCAAAACTTTTTATTCATTAACATAAATTTCAGGCATTAGCTGGCAGACAGAGAGAAATGAGGGAGGTTAAGAGAACCCTGGGCTATCTTCTCTGTCTCCCTGAGATATTGGAAGGATGAACTGGGAACTGTCAAACTCTTTCCTCCAGACCAGTGACTTGCTGGGGAGTGGGATAAGACGGGGTAGGAGGAGGGGACTCCCAGAATCTCCATAACCCATCCCCCTGTCAAGTTCCCCAAGTAAACAGAGATGTAAAAATCAATGTGCTGCAAGGTCAACAGAATTTCAGGACAAGTCTGCAGACCCCCACTCAACAAGATTGCCATCCATACACCCCTTCTTTATAGAAATTCTGAAATGGTCACCGTTCCAGACCATTACTCTGTCCTCTCCCCTCCCTTGCATCAGACTCCTTTCTCCAGTTTAGTATGTGAACTTGGACAAATTACTTAGCCTTCCTGAGTCTTAGGTGCCTCAATTTTGAAATACAAATAACATCTCCTTCACTGGGAACAGCAGAACAATAGGAGATACCATAGATAAGGCAGAACAGAGCCTGCATGTGGTGGGCACTCAATAAGTGCTTATTCATTCATTCCGTTTGTCAGTCTGCCATTTGTTCAGCCATTGAAATAAATACTGTGTGCATCTGCTACGAGCCAGGTGTTAAGCTGGCCACTGGAAAGACAACGATGAGCAGGGCATTGGTCTTGTCCCCATGACACGCATAGTCTACTGCAGTGGTTTCAAGCCTGGGTATATATGCATCACAGCCTCTGGTGGAGGGAGCTCTTCCTGGACCACACCCCAAACCTCCTGACTTGGAGTCTCTGGGAAGGAAACTGTTTTTATTAAAAGCTCCTCTGATCTTTCTGGTGCGTAGCCAACATTGAGAACCACCCTGGGGGTTCACTCTCTCCTCCTCCTTTCCCCTGCTTCTCCCACAACATTAGATCTGGTTCTTCCCCCATCCTTCCTTCTGCCCCAGGGAGATGGCATAGTTTAGGTATTCTGATCCATTCTTTGTTATTTTAGTTATTATTTTATATTTTAGTTAGTGTTTAATATTGTTTTGCCCATAATCTTTGTTGTCTAGTATCTTGGCATACGTCCCTCCACTGCCTGTATACTTCTGTATCTGGTAATAACGTTTACGACAGAGGTTTGTCATTGTGACGCGTCTTCGCTGTTAATAATTGTTGAGCCTGTAGATTTAACTGCGTTGTCTGAGAGCTACTGTTTTTCTAGAGCACCAGTATTCCTTCCTGACCCTTTGCTCCCCAGCTTCAGGTCTGACCACAGTGGCTGGCTTCCTTCAGCTCATATTAATTAATGTAACAAATTGTGGCAGTTTGGAGGTCAAGTTTCCCATTTATATCAAGATAGTTACTGGTTGGCAAAATACTATCTTTGGGTGCCAGAGGCCTTATGATTACTAAGTTCATATCAAGTGCTGTAATTATTGTGATGATTTATCACTCAAAAAACCCTTGATAGTACAACCAAGTCCTTCAAAGATCCATCCAATTTAGCTCTGAATCAATACCAAATGTTATCCAAAAGTCAAGTTCTGTTGTAAGACACTAGACCCATGACTGATCAATAGACAGATAGACAGATATGCAGGCTATAGCCTGGTCAAGTTATAATTCTAAACTGCCAGTTTAAGAAAAGAAAAAAAAAGGAGAAACAAGGAAGAAAAAGGTTAAAATCCCTAGATTGGATAGAATGAGCTGAAGTGTTTTCAAATGGATTTGAGAAACTGAACTATTCCCAGGCGGAAAGATAAAATGTGAAGCTGCAGTCAGTCTGGCTTTCTGGCTTTCCTAACCTTTTTACTGCCAGATAATGAGGAATCAGCTATAATTTAGACACAGTATTCTTTTCACAGATTATATTGAAGTTTGGGGGGTGGGGGGGAGAAAGGGGAAGGGAGAGAGGCTCACTTTATAGTCTGGCATCATCTTTCTCCAGCAGAAAAAGCTAGTGTGCTTCTCCCCAGGAACCAGCTCAGGGGAGCGTGGCCCTCTGTGTGTTGTTGTTCCAACTTCCAGGTCAAGAGGGTACGTGCATTGGATTTATTACAATTGGAAGAAAAGAAATTGTAATCTGTATGAGCCAACGACATGGAGCCTTACGATAAGAGAATGAAGGATCGTTTCACATTTAAAGCAAATTAGATTATTGGGGTCAAATTCTTCAGCAGAGACATCACGTCTTCTGAGTGATGCTTGTATATTTGACATCTTTTCCCCTCCTCCAGGTTTTGCATTAACATTTACATTTTTTAGAAACATATTTATGGAGTGAAATAAAAAAGCCAAATAATGAATGGATGGGAAAAGGAGAATAACTGATCCACGTGCTGAACCAGGGCTTGTCCTCACTGACGTCTAGACCTGAAAGGCACCTCACAAGATTGTCTGGTCAAGTACCAGGTGTCTAGGTAGGAGTACACCAAGCCATTAGGAAAGGGTGTCACATGTTCAATTTTTTCATGGAAGGAGATTTTCTAGCTTTTTCACTTGCTGGTTCTGATATTCAGTCTCTAAGCAAGACCGAGAGAGTCTATTTGAACACTTGCCTTACAATTTAAGACTTTGCCTCTGATCTGTCCTTTTCATTTCATTCATTTCATGTTCTTCAAAAACACCTACCACCCACATTGTTCTGATCTGGGATATTGCCCGTAATTCAGTTTCACTCCCAACCAAAGATCTTCCCCATAATATCATTGAGCTTTTAAGGAAATGTATGAATTGACATCTATATGTGATAAATGCAACATGTATCCATCTTGCTATAGAGCTGTTCTTTCTGTTTCTCACCAAAATGGGAGCCAGTACAGCCCCCCTCCTTCAACCCCAAGTCTAGCTCTGCACCCCTGCCCCCATTCTTGGCCATGATCCCAAGCTTCTTGGGGTCTTTCTACTTCTTTTCCACTTTCCATTTCTTATGTCTCTCAAGAAATTGGCAAAGTAAGATGAAAAAGTCTAGTTCTAATCCAGCCCTGGTCTGTGACTCATTGAAAACTAAAATAAAGAATTCAAATTCAATTCTGGTCACAGAATGAATAGGGTTTGGGAGTGCAAAGATGAAAATGAATAGATGACATTTTCCATTCTCCTGCAGTTAGAACAATGGGTGGCTGAAAGTTTTCCTCTTCGAGCTCTGTCAAGTCTGTGAGTATAAACAATACTATTTGTCTTCTATCTAATGGTCTCAACACACCTTGTTAACACGTCTCAATAATTACCCCATTGCAGAGGCAGAGAGTGAGAGATGGTAATTAGGAATTGGGCCAAACTGTTCTCAGCAGTGGTGGTCAGAATTAGAGTCAAGGCTACCTACTCCCCCAGACTATTTACTTTCCAGCCAATTCATCCCAAATGGACCTCCCTTGCCCCTTTCACCAGCATCTCCCTTGAAACACAAATGGGCCAAGAAGACCCACAGTCACTTCTGGAATAGTAATTTCTCTGCTCCTAAGAAAGGTCTCTCTGGAGATTCTTTGTGCCAAGTGGAGGTTTAGATGATCCAAACATTTAAGTGCATATTGATTGCAGTCAGATGCTGTACTCTGACCCGCCTCTCAAGCTCTGGACTGTATTTCTCTGGAATACTAGCTTTTATGTATTAACCTTCTACCAGCTCCTCATGGAACAGAGCAGAGGCCAAAATTAAAGGCCTGGACAAGGGTCAAAGTTTTACCTATGAAGCTGTGCTGGAGCTTGACCTTGAGAACTCAGTTTTGCATTAACACAATATTACTACGGATTCTTTAAAGAATCTAAATAATTGGGCAGCCATTCTCCTTAATTCACTCTTGTTTTGTCATTCTTCTTTTTAAAAACAAATCTAAGGAAAAAAAGACAACAGAAGTACAGATCTCTCTCTTTATTAAGTTGTGAGATTATGATTTACTCACATCCAACTCTTGTTGTGGGAAGGGTCGGGATCCGCAAGGAATGCTGACTCTGCAGACAGAAGGAAGAAAGGAGCTTTCAGCATGGAGGGGTGCCGTATCACAGAACCATAAATCCTCGATCTGCAAGATACATTAAAAAATCATCTGGTTCAGCCACCTGCGTTCGGACAAGGAAAGACATCAGAATTTCCTTTTGTCTGGGGGGAACTGGGATCCAGAAAAGGTAACTGGTTAAGCGATTTACCCAAGGTCACCCAGCTAGTGTCAGAAGTGGCCTCCTGCCACTGCCTCCTAGTACAGTGCTGGCAAAGGAGAGCTCAGCTCATCCACAGAAGGGTTGTAAATATCTGTTCCTTCATCAGAAACCAACTACCTTCAGGCCAGATGGCTAGAGTGATAAAACTAATATTAATTTTTTCCAAAAAGCTCTTTTTAGAATGAAGAATGGAGCCGTGAAATTGAAAGCTCTGTCCAAGAAACATGAGATGCACACAGGATGGGCTACTGTCAAGGACAGGCTGTTAAGGGGCCCCCAGGAAGCTTCATGGACTTCAAACCAAATTATTATAGTGATTTCAATCAGCAGATGGGATTCCACAAACAATAACATTTACAAGGTAATCTCCATTCTAAGTAATTGCCATTTCCCAAGAGCCAGTTGGTGGGAAAGGGTAGAGCCATCCCAGGGAAGATGCACCTGCTTCTGAATATCTTTCCTCCTTCAATCAGCTTTTGGTTCAACACACACGTAGAACACATTCTTGTGCTTACCTACACACACACAACTACACACACTCGTATGCACATGTGAATACATAGGACCCCTCAAACGCCCACAGTGCAGCTCATTGGTAGGATCTTAATCATTGCATGTGTAAGTTTCAGACTGGCTCTACCACTAGCAAAGAGCAAAACAGTGCCGGGCAGTGGTGTTCCCGTATCAAAGAACAAAGTTGGAACTCCCATACAATTATATTTGATCACAGTAGAAGGTGAAATCATTAGATATTAGCGAGGTGCAGTGGAATAAAAATGATGTGTTAGCGGGGGTTCATTACACTGTATTTTCAGAGCCAGGAAGATCAATGCGTTCATGCATCATGAATTAGACTCCGGCTTTAGCCTTCCCTGCTCTCCGGAAACCCAACATGATCTATCACCAGCCATACATCACCATTTCAGGATTGCACATTAACGAGAAAGCTGCAGTTTCCGCCTGTCAAGCTGACCAGCTGCCTCTTTCTCTGCAGAAGGGGGAATATTTCTGGTTCAGGATTTTACTTTTAAAACAAAAAGGGACCTAAGAGGTCAGTGTCAACTGGACAGTCACACAGTCTGATCTTCGTGTTGTCCCAATACTCCAGCTGATAATCCTGTCCTTCCTGGCTTCTGACCATCCTGGATCCAGGCCGGCAGGAATTCGCCATTATGGCTTTAGATGTTACACAAGGACATAGCCCACGTGACACATCTAGGGTCTCCTGGGGTATGCTCTCTATCCCCTCAGGGTCTGCTTAATATCATTGGGTATATTTAGAAGTCTCCGAGGGAGATCCAGATGTTACATGTCCCCCCTTCTACACCCACTGCCCCTCTATCCTCCCCGCCCCCACTTTCCCCCTTAATAGAGGCTCTCATCACCCAGCAGTTTGCCACTAACACTTTCCCTTCATTTATCCTCAGTCCACCTCCCCTCTCCGCCTGCCTGACCCCGCACCTGCCAATGCGGCCCCTCTTCCCTGCTGGTGTTCAGATACCCGCAGACGTTTCCGATCGCTGCTTTTAATCGGCGTTTAGCCCGTCTGTCCATATTTAGTTCTTTTAATCTCTCCTCATCATTCAATCCCTCCAGTCTCTTCATCATTTTTTTTTTTTCTTTTTTGGTGTGTTGCTCTTTCTTGAGTTTTATCTAATTTGTCTACATCATCCTTCTGGCTGTGACATGCCCACTGGCCCTGAACTCCATCACTGCAGGAAGAGCGGCTGGTAGGGCCTTGGTCCACCCTTCGCTTCTCCTCCAGCCTTTACTCAGGTCTATTCCTCACCAACAGAAGAATCAGGAGAAGTTTGGGGGTGAATTTGGGCTGGGAAAGACCTGCCCCTTCCCTCTCTAGCTCGTTGCTGAAATACAGGTAAAGGCAATAGGAGAGGGGAGGTCAGAAGAAAAGAGACTGAAGTTTAAGTACATGGAAGAATTTCCCAAGGTCCTTCCTTGGGGAACAGAAGAGACTGTGACCTCATCAGCCTGGACTCTGGGAGAAGGAGGCTGTCACAGGTCCCACTGTCCCCTCATTTCTAGCTAACAGGGCTGACAGTGAGCATCAGGGTTGATGGCTTGGGGGCCGTGATCACGCTTGGTGATCTGGGGAAACCATCCTCCCCTGATGATATATGATATATAACAAATCTGAGCACCTGGAAAGGGGTTTCTGGCTCCATCTACTAAGATGAGTTAGAGCTGGCTGGGGCCTTGAAGAACCTTGGTTTGGGAGGTCACAACTTTCTAAGGAACCTTGAACTCAGCAGCAGGAGTTATGGACCACAGACAAGGGATAGATGAAGACATTCACTGAAGAAAGCATGGCTCAAGATCCCAGATTCAGGAGGCCTACACCCCTAAACCATTGGAAGGCAGCTTCTGGGGAGGAGAGTTGGGCTTGGGGCTGGTTGGAGGAGGGCAGATTTTTTTATCTGAAAGGGTGAAAGGAAGAGCCATAAGTTGGTGAGAGGCTTCCTATTTATTGGGAATTTTGAGTTTATTCTTTTATTTCAATCAGGCCTTTTCTCCAGTGCCACTTCCTTTGAGAGAACTTCTTTGAAAACATCATCTAAAATGGTACCCTACTTAGCTCTCTGTCCACTTCCGTCCAAATATCCCATGTTTTATTTGTTTGTCACTTTATTATTCAATTCCCCACCAGAACATAAGCTCCCTGAGGGCAGGGGTTTCCTCAAAGCAACAATGGCAGTGTCAGACACTGGCTCCATATTTGACTGTGGACCAACTAACTGCCATCCTGTTTTTGTATTTTTTCCTCCGGAAGTATGAGGTACACAGAACCCAGTACAGACTCACAGGATCTGGTTCCCCGCATGGGCTGGCAAGGTCTGAGTCAGCCTGGTTCTCCTGGGACCTCCAATCAAAGCCCTGCTGAGTTCAGGGGAGGGAGAATGAGCTGAGAAAACCTGCCTCCTCCATATTGTTTCCTTCTTAACAGCTTGAAATGAAAGAGAAAGAAAGTGTCAGTTGTGGAAAGAAAGAAGTGGAAGGTTCAGTCCACCTCTGCCTCCCACAGGCTGCCATCAAACCTGTTTAACCTGTTTCGTTTTCTTTTAAAACCCAGTACCAAGGAGAGCTCTGTCATGGGCTCTCTCCCCCATGAAAACACAGCTGCTGTGACTTTCAATGACCACCCTAGTTTTATGAATGGTTTAAAGCTCAGGAAGACATAGGGAAAGAGTTTCTGACTTTCTCTAAAGGAATACTTTCCTATGTCACACTTAACTCCAAAAGCTAGTAGGATCCTGCTTGGTCTCCACTGGGAGACCTCCATCCCCTGATGCCCGTCATCTACTCATATGTTCTGAAAACCTAAATCTAGGGTTCCTGAGACTTGTGTACATATTTTAAAAATCCACTTTACATATTTTATAGTTGCTCTATCTCTAGCTATACAATTATACTTTTTTTTTTTTCGCATTCCCCACCAACGTTGGAAACTCCAGAAGAACAGGAAACTTTACGGATTAGTTCACTGTGCCTTAGACACATAGTAGGGGTTCAATAAATACTTGTTGAATTAATGAATAAATATATACTTATATTATATGGTCCCCTTAGCTCTTAACTCTAGGTATATAATAGAGTCGCCTGAGGCTTTTAAAATATTCCCATTCCTGGACCCCATCCCAGACCATTTAGGTCAGCATCTTTGAGGATATGGTCTAGGAATCAGTGTATATACATATATAATTGGCTCATGTGATTATGGAATCTGGCAAGTCCAAAATCTGTAGAGTGGGCCAGGAGGCTGGAAACCCAAGACAGCTGATGGTGCAGATGAAGTCTGAAGGCAGTCTGCTCCTTGGAATCAGTAGTTTTTAAAAGCCTCAGGTGATTCTAGTGTGAGCAAGATTGGGAGCTACCACTCTAGATCCATCAGTGTGTGTTTGTAAGCTACCTCCTGGCCTAGGTGGGACCATGTTTCAGATGTAGCACTGGGCACAACTGTCATATCCTGTGATCATGGCTCATTACTCAGAGTGGGTCAAGGGAGATGAGGTGGTACCAAGACCTACCCTTTGGGACATGTGATGAGGGAGCCGACTCATTTGCAAGAAAGACTGAAGAATGGTCTTTATAATTGCACTGCAGATATAAAGTCAATAACAGGGGGTCCATGGCAAAGTTGAAAAGTTACTTGCCAGGAAGGAAAAGAATATGGTAAAAACAATACGGTGAATTGTGGTGAGGGGTTAGAAGTTCAGACAGATGGGCCGTGGGCATCAATGAGGTCTCTCTACAGGCTAGCAGGGCACCAGACAGTGGATGGAGTTTCAGTCAGGACCACTGTCCTTGGGTGGTTAGAAACGGACTTACAAAGCAGAGTCTTCTAGGTCAACTGGAGATTGGTCAGGCTGGTGGAATAGGAACCCAGGGTGGAGAGGAAAACAGAGACCTCTGTACCAGAATAAGGGGCTGCCAGTGAGCCGAGACTCAGAAATAAAGCTGGAGCCAAATCATTATGCAGTTGGTATTAGGAAAGTAAACCTGAGTATTAACATAAAGAGATACTCAATACTAAAGTTTTCAGATGACTAGAAGGAAGAGATGTAAGCTACTTAAACAATTCCTGCCACGTCTATTCTGTTCATCAATGCGTAGCAGAGTACGTGGCAGATAAAGAGTTCTCAGTGAATGAGGAAAGAAGAAGCTGGAAGAGGCTTGAATGTGTCTGCAGGTGAGGGTCATTAGTAGACCTAGTTTTTTTTTAATAGCTTTATTGATATATAATTCACTATACCATAGAATTCATCCATTTAAAGTGTACAATTCAATGGGTACACTTTGGTATATTACATTATCAATTTTTAAAATTGTGGTAAAATATAGATAACCTAAAATGTTCATTTAAACTATTTTTATGTATACAATTCAGTATATCATTAATTATGTTCACAAGGTTCAGCCATCACCACTATGCATTTCCAGAACGTTTTCATCAAGCTGAATAGAAGCTCTGCAACGTTAAATAGTCCCCCCACACGCAGCCCCTGGGGACCTCTAATCTACATTCTGTCTCTATGAATTTGCCTATTCTAGACTATTTGTGAGCGGAATTTGCCTATTCTGCTCACAAAGAGTGAGCGGAATCCTACACTATTTGTCCTTTTGTGTTTATTTTGCTCAGGACACCTTGTTGTGAGGCGCTGGGAAGGATGGAGGTATGGCAGGGCTTTGAAGTTGGCAAGTCCATTTTTCGTACGGTGGTAGTAATAACCTCATTGCTGTTTCTGCTCCTAAGATCTTGTTTTGGTTTGGTTCCCTAATACTTTGAAGTCTTGTGTCAGTCCCTTTCACCCTCCCCTACCCACCACCCAATCACCTTGGACTGGATTTTCTCCTCAGAGTTCCTTTTCAAGCTAGTAATAGGGCAAGTATTAAGAAGCTGTTGCAGCCTCCCAATTAATACACATCTCCATAATAATTAGTTGAAGGAGCCCTTTGAAGTCCTGGGATAGAGTGTTGAAATCACTCTCTTTCTGAAGGAAGGGATAGGGCTTCCTCTGCGTTATCAACCCAGAGGGAGCGATACTCTCAGCTCATCTCAGCCTGCGCCTTCTGAAAGGTTCTATCACAAGGACCCCTTCCCTCAGCTCTACCTCCCGGCCTTCTGCCTGCTGTTTTCTCCTGCCCCTTCAGCTCTTTCTATCTCTTAGGATAGTAGTCAAATTCCCTTAGTGCTGCTGGGGGCCCAGCTGAGCTGCTGGTACTCACCCTGACCCCTTTGATGCAGAGGTGTTCTCACAGCATTTGCTCAGGCCTTAACGCGCAGGAGGGGCCACTCAATCAGGTCAGATAGGCAAGAACATGTTCAATGCGATACAGACTCGGAGCCCAGGTTCATTCTTTTTAGAATCTCTAGACAAGGAAAGCCAAGGGCTTGGGCTGGAGAAGAAGATGGGGAAGTGAGAGGGAGTCTGAAAGATGGGGTTGGCTGGGGAGAGAAAGGAGAACAAGGAGAGAAGAAAAGTGAGAATTGAGTGATGGCTTTGCCGGAGTCTAGGTAACACGCCCTAATCTTACTGTCCAAATCACGTTCGAGGCTCAGACACTTAACTGGCATTCCACAAGGGCTATTTGCGGGGCAAGAGCTTTGATAATCTGGACATGCTTTCTAAGAAATTATATAATATGTGCAACATACTTGCAGAATAAAACCTGGTAGGGTTCTCATTCTTCTAGAGTGCTGTGGGGTTGAACTCCCCACTGCGGGACACAAGAAACCTGATTGCAATTTTCAGCCAGGTCAATGGGTTCAGGCATCCATCTTGACTGATGTCTGATGGAATTAACTGTAGATACACCTCAAGCAGGATATCACATTTAATGTGGTTCTAACTCTAGCTCCCTTCTCAGGAGGAAATTTTTTTTTTTTTTAGGTTTTTAAATAAGCTTTATTTCCTCTTTTTCTTAAAAAATATGTGTGTAATAGATTGGCTCTTAGAAACTAAAATATATTCCCCTCCATTGGTTTAAAACTTTTTCTCAAACTCATTAGTTTTTACCTCCTAGTACCTTATATGTAACAGGCATTCAATAATATATATATATTTTTAACATCTTTATTGGAGTATAATTGCTTTACAATGGTGTGTTAGTTTCTGCTGTATAACAAAGTGAATCAGCTATACGTATACATATATCCCCATATCTCCTCCCTCTTGCATCTCCCTCCCACCCTCCCTATTGCACCCCTCTAGGTGGACACAAAGCACCGAGCTGATCTCCCTGTGCTGTGCGGCTGCTTCCCACTAGCTATCTGTTTTACATTTGGTAGTGTATATATGTCCATGCCACTCTCTCACTTCGTCCCAGCTTACCCTTCCCCACCGCCCCGTGTCCTCAAGTCCACTCTCTACGTCTGCATCTTTATTCCTGTCCTGCCCCTAGGTTTATTAGAACTTTTTTTTTTTTTTAGATTCCATATATATGTGTTAGCATACGGTATTTGTTTTTCTCTTTCTGACTTATTTCACTCTGTATGACAGACTCTAGGTCCATCCACCTCACTGTAAATAACTCAATTTCGTTTCTTTTTATGGCTGAGTAATATTCCATTGTATATATGTGCCACATCTTCTTTATCCATTCACCTGTCGATGGACACAGGTTGCTTCCATGTCCTGGCTATTGTAAATAGAGCTGCAGTGAACATTGTGGTACATGACTCTTTTTAAATTATGGTTTTCTCAGGGTATATGCCCTGTAGTGGGATTGCTGGGTCGTATGGTAGTTCTATTTTTAGTTTTTTAAGGAATCAGGAGGAAATTTTTAAAAATCTTTAGCCAGGCAAGTCCTGCTTCGGTTTAAATTCTTTTTTCATTTCCTTTGTTCTGCATCTTTGACTATATCCCCTGCTTCTATAGACATTCCACCTAATTTTGAATGGTTGCTCCCTTTTATACTAATTGTAAAAAATTCTCAGTCTCTCTGGTAGCAGCTTCTTAGTTTTCTCCCTAAGTACAGAATCTGCATTCACTGTATTTCTGTAGGTCTAGCTACTGCTGTTTATAATTGCTACTGTGTTGATCCATTCAATACTGAACCATTTCTGTATTCATTCTACGAATTTTCTATGAAATTACCTAAAACCCCAAGAATATTATCTTTTTACAGACCATAGCTGAACTCTGTGCTTTGTGTACTCTCTGAGCTAATGTGAGGCGCTCTGGGGGGAGCTTTGTGGTCCCTGACTTATTTTGGGTGGGTGAGGGGTTGGTTAGAAGCGAATCACTGCTCATTTTACTAGTAGCCAGACAAGTCTCCCCACCATATAGAACTCATTGACTCTATATCATTTCTCATGTTAGTTCACATCCATGTGAACATTTATGTGCAGCAAAAACACAGAATTAAATGACCGACTCGGTTGCTTATTTCAGTTTAGAGATTTTATTTTGAACTCCATCAACCGGGCATCAGAACGAGCAATCCAAAATGTTCCCGAATAGGTATCGAGACTCTCTTAAGTGGGGAGATCTGTGTTCTTCCAGTAGGAGAACTTTGTTTGGGGAAAGAAAAGGGCATTTTCTGCACTGTGGTGCTTCTTCTCATCCAAAATGAGACAGCCTGGCATAGATTAAGCCCCCTCTTGGGGCTTTTTGGAGTGAGTCTGGTGAAGGTGGGGCTGAGTAAGCTACATGTTAGTTGGGATAAGTAGAGCTGGCTGCTATAACAGATAAGCTCCCACATCTCAGTGGTTCAACCACAGAAGTTCATTCCTAACTCACACTGTACTTCAGTGAGGCTGCTCCTACTCTATGTGGTCATTCAGGGACTAAGGCTCCTTCCATCTTGTGGTCTAGCCTTCTGTAGATCTTCAAAATCCTCTTCACTCAACTGGAAGAAGGGAAAGGAGATGGCAGATCATAGGAGAGAAGATCTATGGGTCAGACCTGTAAGTGGAAAACATCTCTTCTGCCAACATTTCAGTGCTGGGAATTCAGTCGTAAGGTGATACCTCTCTCTAAGGAGCTGGGGAAAGTCTGCCCAGAAGGAAAAGGAAATGGGATTTGATGAGTATATAGCAGTCTCGGCTGCAGGCTGGGACAGCATTTCCACTTTCACTGCCCGTATGCATGGTCTCCTCCTCCAAGCTCTCTGAGGTAAGGACAGGACAGCAAGGAATGTGTCCTTTCTGCCATTAAATCTTACTGAAAGGAACAGCACCATGTGTTGAGTATGTATTGTGTGCCTGGCTCTGTGCCAGGGGATGCAGCCCGTGGGATGCAGCCCGTGGGAACCAGTGTCACCGAGTAGAAGGATTTAGGAACTACTTGGTGAAAATGGAAAGACACCTCCTTCTAAAACATTACCAGGGAGGTTTTCTAAGAAGAACCAGTAGGGAAAGAGAGAGATTATTCCAGGACACACTCCCTTCCTTAAAACCCTTCTACTGGCACTCCCACCATCACGCACTCCCACCCCACCATCGACAACATGATAAATCTAAATTTCTGGAGCTAATTTATAAGGTCCTTCAGGACTCGGCCTCTGCTTCCTCTCCTTCCTCACCACTCCTTCCTGCACTCCAACGAGGCCGAGCCCGGGTCGTGCCCTAAATGCACCTTGCTCTCTTCTCACTCAGTGCATCCTGCATGGGGAGGCTTCCTCTTGGAACCCTCTTCCCTCTCTCGGCTTGCTGGATCCTTTTGCTATTTAGGTCTCAAATGGGATGTCATTTCTTCTAGGAAGCCTGCCCTGGCCTCACTCCACCCCTCAAGTTGGATATGGTGTTCCTTCTTCATGCTTGCCCGGCACTATTTTCTCTGCTATAGATCCTAGTGTCTGCCTTCTTACTGTCTGTGTCTCCACGTGCCAGGCCCACCTCCTTCATTATTATTAGTTTAGCACCTGGTACTGCACCTGGACCACAAGAGGTAGGTACTCAGTGAGTGGGTGAAGCGCAGCAAGGGTCACACTCTCACAGGAGCAGCCCTGGTACTGATCGTTCTCCGCCCCCGTTTGTAATTTACACCCACAAGGGAAATCAACGGATTTCCATCACTAACCCTGAGGGTCTGTTTTGGCATTGTTGTTACTTTTTTGTTTCTATTTTTGTCTTCCTTGAAACATTTCACTTCAAGTGGTGACCCTCCTCCCCTCCAGCCCAGAGTTACCTGGAAGCATGAATGTTGAATTGTTCCTAGATCCCTGGCTCAGGATTCCGCGTGCTGGCACATGTCACACGGCGACTGCGGACCCATGAAAAGCCGCTCCTTCCCAGCTGGTCAGGGCTTCTCTCTCTGCGGCTGCTCCACATTCTCACAAACACACCTGGACAGCTCACACCTGAGAGGGAGGAGGCGGCCTGCGGACACGTGCACGTGGAGCCCGATTCTGATGTGGGCTTTGCCGCCCTCGTACCCGGACTTTTCGCTCCTCTTCTCCCTATGCTGATTCTGTTTGGCTGCCAGGTCTGCAGGCTTAGCTTTGCCCAGGCTCCGGGAGCAATTCTGACTTCAGGCTGGAAGAATTCAAGCTGCTGCCGTCCAACGGCGTTGATTTGCTCTTGTCAGCCTGGCTACTTGCTTCTTGTCCCTCATCTTGTGGCTCATTCTGACAAGTGGATAGTCTGACGTATACCTCTGTCCCCAGGTCACTGCCTTGGTTATTTTCTCCGTTCTCAGGGCCTCAGAGGCTGAGGACATTCACTCCTTGCTTAAGTGTCCTTCCCTGGTCTCCAGTCCCCTCGGGGTCTGCGTCTTGCCTTTCGATCTTGCTGCCTGCAAACAGACATCCCCAGAGGTGGCTTCCTGCCTCCTGGGACTCCTGAGTGCTGCCCTTATTTGACTTATGTGCATCGCTGTGCCCACCCACCCAGGAGGTGACCCCCAATATTTCCCAGGGAAGCCCCAAAGCTAACTTCTTGCTCCCACTCTCATGTGGCCTGTTCCTATATCTGCCAAATTCTGTGTCCCCCCACTGGGTTGGTTGTTCTGCTCTCCCCTCGGTGTTTGCCCCACCTGAGTAGATGAGTCTAATTCCAGATCTCAGGACTCCTGCTGTCTTTCCTGTCCTAATGCAGTTAATCAGTCCATGCCCAACTGTGTTCTCAGATATGACTCTGCCTTCCCCTTGGGACGAACCATCCTTCTTCCATCTTTTAAGTTCCCGCAGAGGTCTCAGTTGGGTAATCAAGAGGTACTCAGGGCATCAGATATCCACGGTACAGAGAGAGAGGCTGATAGAGTCCCTTTAGCTCTAGCTGAAAAAAAAATTCAACAGAAGGCCAGGGCAGCTGTAAGCAAGACATGGCAGCCTTGCTAAGTAGGGATCTCAAATCCCTGTGGTGTGAAGACAGATGTCCCATAAACCCATGTGCAGCCTAATTTATATTGGATGGTTAGTTCTGCCATGAGAAGGTTATCTTGCCTGGGCTGGAAACAAAGGTGTCCAGTGGGAGCTCTCTTCTCTAAAGCTTGCCCTGTGCCAAGAAGGGAGCACCAAACCTTCCCTCCAAGGGATACTATTGCAATCCAGCATTTGCAAGCTTTGCCTAACAGTCTTGGTCCGATAGCCCTTGTTCCCTCTTTACCTGATGTGTGCCTGACCCCAGGCTTTGCCCTTCTGGTTTCCTATTTGCTCCAGCCAAGCCTCCAGGTTTGGTGTCTCAATTTGCCTGCTTCTCTTGCTTCCAGCTAGCTGCTGCTGCTGCTTTTTGCTCCCTGACTTATGGCATTCATTCATTTATTCATTCAAGATCCCTACCCCCAAGGAGCTTATAGTCTAGAGAGAAGAAAATGACACAAATGGTTACTGGGTACAATTGCAAAAAAATGTTACACAGGAAAATTTGAAGATGTTATGGACAGATGACCGGCTTTATCTGGCGGATCAAGAATGCTTTCCGGAGGAAGGGATGGTGCTAAAGTCTTCTTTCTTGTACTATGTTGCAGAAGCCCTGTGGATACATTCTGGAATTCCCGTGATGTGTCCTGGTCTTGATTTTGGCTCTGGGCAGTTGAAGTGAGAGTTGTAGGGAGTGCATGGGGGGGAGTCCACAGCTTTATTCTCCACACTGGGCCTTAGCGATGGAAGTGAAGGTTTGTGGCCTCAGGAAGTTCTCCCAAGGCCCTGGATTTCTTTTTCCCCCTCAACCTGACTGCAGGGGCTCACTCTTCTCTGCATCTAGCACAGTGCCTGGCTCACAGCAAACACTCCACGAATGCTGGCCGATTCGATTAGATTTGATCTGGGTCCATGTAGATAGATACAGGAGGAGAAACAGAAGAGAATCAAAGAATGATGACCATAAGGGGAGGAGTGATGTAATTTTAACCAGAAAATTATCTGTGAATAGATTATATAGTGTATTCAAACTTCAGTCTTTCATAATCTAATTATATGCAAATACCCCATGTGGTCTTCCTTACCAGCTTGTGTACCTGGATACAGCATTTTGGAGAATCCAAGCGGAGCTCCTTGAGGTAAGAAAAACTAAAGACAAGGATTTGGAATCTTTGAATTGAAAGACAGCAGCAGGCATTGAATACAAAGCAGCCCCGCCCTCCGTGGAGTCTGCCCTCTTCAAACATCCCCTAATCCTTCCACTCAGATCACACACACTGCTTGACTCCATTTTTAGAAATCTCCAATTGGTAGAAATGCCTCATCTTGAGGCAAAGTTGTAATTTCTCTTGTTGGCCTGAGTCCGGCCTTTCAAAACCCCTTGGAGTAAACCTGATTCTTTTTCCATATGATTTCCATTCAGATGTTTGTATTTCCCACTGTGCTGCGGAGCCCTGTCACGCCAGCTCAGCTCTGCCCAGGGGCTGGACTGCAGGAAGGAACTTGGAGGGCCTCTGAACTGTGGGCAGCAGCTCCTGCACCGTCCTCACAGCCCCGTCACGAGGTCACGTCTGCTCACGATGAGGTCCAGCTCCTGTGCCTGAGGCCATGTTTATTCTCTAGTGCCTGGATTCCTGCTTCAGCTCCCTGTCTGGGACCCACTACCTTGGATTAGATCTTCCCTCACAAGGCCTTCCTAGGACTGAAGCCAAACCCCCATCCCTACGGATGAGTCTTCAGTATTTGATGCCAAGTGCTTCTCCTTGGCCCACTGCCTGCTGTCAGACTCTGCTGGTCTCTTCTGGCCCTGCCTTTGACATTAACTTCCTGCATGACCTCTGATTCCCTGTTTCCTGGTCTATAAGTTGAATGAGTTTGAGTGTATCAGTGGTTCTAAAAACAGCCACCACTTAGAAACACCTGAGGGAAACTTTACAGAGTACCAATGCCCACGACAAGGACTAAGATGAAGCAAGCCAGGCCCCTAGGGTAAGAGGGACTCACCCTCAGGGACATTTGTGTGACCCTGCGAGTGATATTTCCTACATTTTGTGCCCCAGGAGTCTGGCTTGCCTCATCCTAGCCCCAGCCCTGCCACTAGAAGACCGACACCCAGAGATTCTGATCCGTTTGGTTCAGGAAGAGGCCCAGAAATTGGTATTTTTAAAAAATGATGCCAGAGGTTACTATGTGCAACGAGGGTTGAGAATCACTGGACTAAATGACCTCTCTGGGGTCTCTTCCCCTGAAGTGCACTCCAGGACCCTGGGGCTCTTAACCATGCTTCTTTACCCATGCTTGACCCTGGGACTTTGCTAATCACTTGTGATGCCCTACTCTCTTCTGGTGGGTCTCTCTCATTTCCAGACCCCAGCCAGGCTCAGTTTAGCCCATCCTCCTCCTACCAGGGCTTTGTTCTGACCAATCTTCTCTTCTCCAGGCAAAGCCTCCCTTAGATAACCAAGGTTCCAAATCTACCATCCTGTTAGCTCTCCTTTGGAAATGTGCCAGGTGTCTGTGCACCTTTTCTGTAATGTGATCTGGAGAGTTTGTGATCCTATAGGGCTCTGGTACTTTCTTTTTCATTCATTCAACAAGCAGGTACTGAGGACCTGCTGTGTGCCCCGCCCTGCGCTATTTGATGAGGAGGACAAAGATATATAGGATATAGTTCATGCCTAGTATGGTTTATGGTAGATCAGCCTTTCCCAAAGCCTGCTCTGGTTGTCCACAGATGTGACACAAAACACACACACACACAAAACAAGAAAAATTTCCTGGTAAAATAATCTAGGCAGGCTCTTATCACAGCACTTCTCATCACCTTTAATATGCTAATAGGCACTATGCATCTCCAAAAGGGGAACCCAGTATAAAGTGATTCCCAAATATATGTGACCACCAAACTCCCATGTAACATGGAATATTCCAGAAGACACTCTGGAAAATGCTGTCATAGATCGTAGAATGCTAAACCTGGAATCAACATTAAATCTAGACAGGAGAACTCTATTAATGGGACCTAAGATTGCATTAGCTTTTTGAGCAGCTACATAGTTCTGTTGACTCATCATGAGCTTGAGGCTGGCTAAATTGCTTGGGTCTTTTTCCACACAAACCTCCTTAAGCAGGTTTTTTCCTTTGAGAATCTGGGCTATAGATATTTTTGGAAACTGAGCATAGGACCTATCAAATTTAACTTTATCGTTTTTGGTCCATAAAATCTGTTGAGATCTTTTTGATCTGAATCCTGCCCTCCCACGTATCAGCTAGGTACCCCAGCTATCTGTTGTCTACAGCTTAAGTAAGTAAGCCTTTAAGGAAGGCCTTCATCCAAGCCTCTGAAGAACATGCTGAATGAGACAGATCCCTGTATCAAACCACTGGAGGTTTTCCTTGGCATTGGCATTGATCTTTTAATCAACAGTACTTGGGTTTAGTCATTCTACAAATCCACCCAGGGCAGCCTTTGCTGAGCTGCTAACTGTCCTTCTGGGTCAAAGGGTAACATGGGAGGTTTTGGGAAACACTTTGTGGAAATCCACATTCCCCTGGTTTACCAGTACTGTAATACTTACAAAGAGAATAAAATAAGGACAGGCTGTTATGAATCTTTCAAAGAGGATAGTGTTTTTATTTTTGTGATTATAAAAGTGACCTAGGCTTATAGAAAATATGGAAAATAGAGGAAAAAAACCTAGTATTAAGAAGAAAATTAAAACCACCCAGCGTCTAATTACCCAGGGATCATCTCAGTTAACTGGTGCTATGTCTCTTTCCAGTCTTTTATTATGCACATGAATTGATTTATTCAAAAATATTTATTAAGCGCCTTCTATGTGCTAGACATTGTTCTAGATGCAGCAGTGAACTAAAAGCAACCTCCCTCCCCCACAAAAAATCCCCGCCCACATGAAGCTTACATTCTAGTAGATGTTTATTAATGAATGAATGAATGAATACTTTTTAAAACTCAGTCTTTAGTAAAAGATACTCTAAAAAGCATCTTGCTTATCTCTCCCAACTTAGCATTATATCAGAGCAACCATCCCTGGAATGACTTTGTGTTAACGGACCCAGGCCAGCTTCTGATGCTTCCTGTTTGCCTTACTAACTGTTCCCAATCTCTTCTTTAATCCTGCAATCTAGAATTTTGTGAGGGGTTGGTATGAAGCTCAGCAGCTTGTGATTTCCAGAATGCAGCTTTTCCCTCTCTTTGAAAATCAGGACAAACGTGCTATTGCCAGTCACTTGGCACCTCTTCTTCTTGACTGTTTCTCCAAGATTACAGCTGTAGTTCCCCAGTCCCGCCTGCCTGGGAGGCAATTTGTCTAGGCTTGAAGACTTGAACTCTTTTTCTCTCTCTCCGCCCATAATCGGCTTCAGGCTGTTCCCACTTGAGTTCATCCTCCCCCTCCCAGACCCAGATTGGTCTCTGTGGTAGAGAAGGCAGAGGTAAGAGGAACTGACACAGACGTGGCTCATACAGAGGAAAGTAAGTCAGAAAGAGAAAAACAAATATTGTATAACATTACTTAAATATGGAATCTAGAAAAATGGTACAGATGAACTTATTTGCAAAGCAGAAATAGAGTCACAGATGTAGAGAACAAACGTATGGTTACCAAGGGGGAAAGGGGGGTGGTGGGAGGAATTAGGAGATTGGGATTGACATATATACACTACTATGTATAAAATAGATAACTAATGAAAACCTACTGTATAGCACAGGGAGCTCTATTGAATGCTCTGTGGTGACCTAAATTGGAAGGAAATCTAAAAAGAGTGGATATGTGTATACGTATAACTGCTTCACTTTGCTGTACAGCAGAAACTAACACAACTTGTAAAGCAACTCTACTCCGATAAAAATAAATAAATAAATAAATAAAATAAAAAGAGCTGAGAGGTTCTGTTCTCTCTCTGCTGTCAATCAGCATGAAGTCATTTGCTCCAAGCAGCCGCCTTCTCCCCTTCTTCTTGCACTGAACTCAGGGGGAAGCTTATGGAGGAGCCCCGAGGCAAGCCCTTTTAATTTTCATTAATCTCAGATGACTCTCTTTCCAAAAAAATTCCTGATAGCGTTCTTGTCGGGCTGAGTGATTGTGTTTCCCTTTTGTATTTGCCCACTCTCTCATTTTACAAAGAAGGAAACTGAGGCTTACGTTCAGTAAAGGGCATGGCGTTAAGTCTGATCCTAAACTGGAACTATAGTATTCACTTGAGTCAACCTTACAGTAGCTGAGAAAAAAAAAAAAACGTTTTGCAAGAAACAGATCACTAGGGGAGAGAAAGGACCTCAGGAGAAATTTAATTGAGACCCCCTGTCATGGGGAGAGAACAGTGGATTTCACTGAATAAGCCCCAGATTGCAGCAAGTTTTCCCTGGTTGCAGACGTCCCACCGGGACCATTCTGGTCCGTTCTGCTTGGGGGAATGGCAAAGCCCAACCCCTTTGCCTTCAGCATTGGACTCCCACATAGGAAGCCAAACAGCTGGTTCTTCTCCGTATGTGGGCTCCCCAGCCTTACTCTCTGCATTAACTGAAACCCTTCCTCAGGGGAGCCACTGACAGCTCCCTTTGATTGGCTATTGACAGTCACGCTGGGGCTTCTAAGCAGCTCCTTTTTAACCTTGAAAGATGACTATTTTCATTTTTTTGGAGTCTCTGTCACCACCTGCAGACAGAAGCAGATGATTTAAGAGGTGAGGGAGTAGGAATTCTGTGACCTTCAAACAGAAAGCCCCAGAATCAGTGGACACAGTTGAATCGCTACCTGACCTGCCTGTCTTTATGTCCTGGCTCTATCCTCAGTTCACTGTGTTAGATAAGAGGTTTCCTGTTACGCTCTGAAGGGCTGGAATTACCAGGCAAGCTCAGGAGGCATCTACAACACCATTCTCTGTAAACATCCTTTGCAAATGCTGTGTTAGTACCAGACCTGGGTAGATGCCATCTTGGCATCAAAAGTGCCATCGTTTAGGGCAAAGGGTGGGAGGGTAGGTACACAAAACATAAAAATTGAGTTAATCTAGTCTATTTAAATGTATAAATAAATAAAGCTAGTTCACTTGTGCATTTTCTAAACCAAGACCAGGAAACATAAAATTCTCTGTAATAAATAATGAGATAAACGTTAGTTTCATTTTACAGCCAGAAGAGTCAGAAGAAGGCCAAAAAAAGGAGAAAAGATGGGGGTAGGGGGAGAAAAGGAAGGAGGATGGAGACTGTGCAAGAGAGGAGGGAAGGGAAGGAAAGGAACGGGGACGCTATCGTAATCTTCTGTCTCAGAGATCATATCCATCTGCTGTTAAATACTTGAAGGGTTCCCCCCCACCTCCCAAACTCTAAACTCTATAGGACAGAAACAAGGAACATCAGTTTGGCCCTTACTTTGTGGAATGAACAGTATGGTTTCTCTATAGGTAACAGCTCTACCTAGTATTCCAAAAGAACTCTGCTTCGGTCGTATGCCAGGTACACCTAGACTCCTTGCCCTGATGCTGTCTAAGCGTTATTCTGCTGGAGCAGCACTGGCCACAAGTCCGCTTCTGCATCCCCAGCCAGTGGAATTTGGACCCATCCTTTTCTTGCAGCAGAGCTGATAGGCCAACTGCGGAATTGTAGTCGGCCTCCAACTGTTCGCTCCAGAGTGTACAGATGTTTGAATTTCTTCTACTTTAGCTATTTCTGCTCCTATTTGCTACCACACGTATTCCTGAAAATGTAGGAATTTCAGGAGGTGCAATTCTCTTCCAATGTAAACCTGTTGTTCCATGAATGCCTTCTGCAACAAAATACCTCTATGAAATGTCTGTGAATGTCTTCCCCAGCTGTTGAAAAAGGGGTTTTATCATCTTCCGTGGGGTTAGACAGGAAAGGAGTAACTTTGGGGTGAAGAGCTGCCTGGACGACTTCCCTCTTCCATCAGTAGCTCTTTCCATCCCTAAGATGGTTGGATCCTGTGTTGAAGATTGTTCTGTTTTAATTAACTATTTCCTTCCCATTATATGTAGCCTATGCTTTTATACTTTCCCCTGATTCCCGATCTTGTTTTCCACTCTTCATTGTTGGTTCTGTCAGGCATTCCATCACTTCCATCCCGATGGCATCCACTTTTGAGGGGAACCCAGGCCTCCAGACCTTGGTTTCTTTTCCACTGGAAGCCTCAATTCTCCATCCAGCTCCTGTTAATACTCTGAAGCTGAGGTCATCCCAATATTTCCAGTTTCCAGGACTTTAACCAACATCCCACCCCCAACAACATTAATCAAGCAGTTGGTTCTCCCAAGATCTCTTCACTCCCTTCCTAGCACTTAATTCTGAACTGCAGGAGGCCCAGTATCCCCGTGAACTACAAATGCCTGAGACTGGGTTAACACCATGAACAAAACCATCCTCTTTCCTTCTGTCCCCCCTCCTTGGTCAAAACCGACTGCTGAGCGTTTACCAACATCGTTCACAGCTGTGCCTCCTTTGGGCTGCCTTCTCTACACAGTAGAGATATGTATACAATCATATTACTCTTAATTTCCATGAGGTTGTCAGGAGCAGACCAGAGAACAGATGTGTTTACCAAAACTTAGAGGGGTTCCAGCGGGAATGAAATCATGAGGATCTTGAGGTTTGGCTAAATAATCTGACTCCCTTGACCAGTTGTAGAAACAATCCTAGGCCAATGCTTCTCCAACTTTCATGCACAGATAAATCACCTCGAGATCTTGTTAACATGCAGACTCTGACTGAGCAGGTCTGTGGGAAGAAGGCTTGATGTGATGACAATATCACAGGTCCAGCCAGCCCGTGGGCCAGGCTTTGAATAGTAAGGGGCTAAGGCTCCTACCTCACTGGGTTTTCCACGTGTTGCCATTGTTGGTTCCTCTGATCTGCCTGAAGTTCACCATTTGTAAAATGAGAGTGTAGAACTGCCTGGCCTCTTAGCCCCTTGCAGTGTGAATATGGAATGTTTGATGTAATGTGTTGTATTCTGGTCAGCTCACATGTCACCTCTTCTCTAAAATCTTCCCCGATTCTCCAGTGGAAGTTCTCACTCTGAGCTCCCTTTATGCTTCAATTCAATTCAGTTTAGAACAGTTCAATTCAGTATAACTCAGAAAGCTTCACTGAACATGTCAGGCTGTAAGTTTCTTTCTTTGAGCCTGAAGAGATGATGATGCCATTAACAAGGGTGGAAGATTTGGTTATACAAACGGAAGAGGAGACCTGGGGAGAAGATAACCAAGTTTCTTTTCTTTCCCACACATATTCATGTTATTTCACTCCATGAATTTTCTTGATAACCAAGTTAATATTTGCCCTGCTATGTGTCATATGCCTGTAATATGTAGAGGTGGAGAGGCAGCATGGCATGGCACCCTCTAGGACCAGACCACGTGTGTCTGGAACTCGGCCTCAATGCTCCCTAGCTGTGTGATTTTGGACAACTTACCTAACCTCTCTGTGCCTTAACTTCTTTGTCTTTAAGATGAGGATAATAATAGCACCCACCTCATAGGGTTGTTATATCGTTAGGCGTTGATATTTCTAAAGCACTTAGAATATTATTGATAGTTAGTATTGTAAAGAAATGTTTGTTCAAAAAATATATGTTCTCGGGACTTTCCCGGTGGCACAGTGGTTAAGAATCCGCCTGTCAATGCAGGGGACATGGGTTCTATCCCTGGTCCGGAAGATCCCACAGGCCGCAGAGCTACTGAGCCCGCGTGCTGCAACTACTGAAGCCTGCGCGCCTAGAGCCCGTGCTCCACAACAAGAGAAGCCACCGCAACGAGAAGCCCATGCACCACAATGAAGAGTAACCCCCGCTCACCACAACTAAAGAAAGCCCGCGAGCAACAATGAAGACCCAAAGCAACCAAAAATAAATTAAAAATTTAAAAAATAATATGCTTGACTGTACGTAATTAAAAAAACAGCAGGAAATAAAAATAGGTACAATGTAGTGGTTAAGATGCAATTAAAACAAACAAACAAACAAAACCAAAAAATATATTTTCTGGAGGTGTCACTCAAGAAAAGTGAGGGTAGGAGATGTGGATTTGGGGGCTGTCAGTATGTAAGTGTTGTCAGGGCTTAAGAGCAAAGATATTTTCCAGGGAGAATGTCAGCTGCAGAAGGAGTGGTGAAAAGGGAAAAATAGATTCTTTAGGGAATACCAATATTTAGGGGGTCAGCAGAGGGAGAGGGTTCAATAAAGGAGACTTAGGAGTGGTCTCAGAAGTAAAGATGACCCAGGAGAAAGTGAAATCAGAAGCTAAGTAAGTAGAGAATTTCAAGAAATGGGCCGTGGTCAACAGTGACAAACGTCATGGCAACATCCAATAAGATAAGGAACAAAACAAAGCCATTTGTTCATACGGCTGATAAAGCATGTTTCAGGCTACATATAATTCCTCTTTCTGCCTGTCTTCACCCACTAAGCCGTGAGTCCTCAACATAAGGGGCCGACTTTATTATTCAGCCTCGTACACCCAGGGGTGGGCACACGCCTGCAGCACAGGTGTAGCTAGACTGTCTAATGACTCCAGTTCCTGAGTGGTCCGCATGACCCTGCTTGTCTACTGAGTAATGGGACAATAAACAAGGTGGAGAGAATTTCAATTCTTTCTTCTTGAGGTCCCCAAGAAAAGGGCAAGAATAGTTTTTCTTGGTACTGGGCATCCTTTTCATGTGAGCTTGGGCCATTGCAGAAGTTGAGATGAGGTCCTATGAGGTCTGGGTCGGGGAGAGCGGGCTGGTGAAGATCTCAGGTGAGACCATCTTCTTGGCGTTCCCAGCATCACCAGGCAGTGATGGCAGCTCTCCGTGTTGGCCCCATGTGCACTAGCATAGTCTCATAGCTTGTGTGTAGTCTGGACCCACAAGTCTGTCTGCCTCGTGTGGCTCACTGGTGACCGCCATCTTTGCCCCTAGGAGACCGAATGACCACATGTTGGTGGCACTGAGGGGAAAATTCTTCTACAGGGTCAGGTTGGGCCAGCTGACCTTTAAGATCCCGTCCAACCTCAAGATTCTAGAAGCCTGGGTGACCCCTGAAGGTGATGATGGAGCAGAGCCCAAGAGCTTCTCTAGGTGGATTCATGTGGTGGCCGGAAGTTCTGGGTGTACAGTTCTGTGCTGGGTGTTTAGGCTTCCACGGGATTGTAGGATTAATTGAGACAGGAAGGGAGGGAGGCTGGAGAGCTGAAAGAAGGCGGGGGAAGTGTGTGGGTTATAGGACTGCAGAGCCCCCTGCTGAGAAATTGTAAAGAATGAGGGTGGCGGGCTGGGACCGTGTGGGAGCTCTGACTCATGCTAGTGTTGACAAATAGGCTGGATTCCTTTAACGCCACTGGACTTTGCCCTTTCAGGATGTACAGCCAACGTCAGCACACTGCTAATGGGGCTTTGAGAGTCTCCTTTTGATGAGCGTGTCCCAGAAAGCAGGTATTAGCCATTTCTGCTGGGGAGGCAATGAAGGCATTTGCAGCTGAAATCGGCTTTCCTGGATGCCCTAATAAAGCAGAGACTTTCAAAGCCCCATTAGTGGTGTGCTGACTGCAGCTTTACATCTGTACCAGCCCAGTTCAAGAGCGGAGCGCTGGGCGCTCACATCCCAAACCCCAAGGAACGAACTACCTGCAGACAAAAGTCAGCTTCTTTTTCCATCAGTAGGCTGTGAGCTCCTTAGGAGAGAGACCTTGTCTTCCTGTCTGGGGGTATGCTCGTCTGGTGCCCAGCACAAAACAGACTCTCAATAAATGCTAATGGAATTGGTAAATGTCTTTGGTGGGGTAGGGAGTCTTCTGCTAAAGGGAGTCACAATGTGGACAGTTCCCAGCATGGTGTTGGCCCTTGGTGAGCCCTCAGTGTATGATTATGGGATTAATGAATGACAGGTAGGGTTAAAGGGGAAGGGAAGGGAGGGGAGGGGAGGGGAGGGAAGGGGAGGGGAGGGGAGTGGAGGGGAAGGGAAAGGAAGGGAAGGGAAAGGAAGGGAAGGGAAGGGAAGGGAAGGGAAGGGAAGGGAAGGGAAGGGAAGGGAAGGGAAGGGAAGGGGGAGAGATAAGGAAAAGTAGCTCTTCCCTCCACCCCGCACCTGCCAGTAGGAAGACTATATTTCTCCCTCAGCCAGAAGTAGCTAAGCTTCTCTACAAGACCCCACAGCATCCATGTCTCCCTGGAATGAAGCCAGAGGACCTTTCTCTTGTTAGGTCCCAAAGGTGGGGAGTGGCATGGGGACAGAGGGACCCTTGTTGTCAGGTTCTTTACAAGTTGGGTATGCTGAGGAATTAACATAGATGGGTGAGTTAACTAAGGCTTCCTTCTGGGTGAGTGAACTAAGGCTCTCAGAAGTTATGCGCCTTGTCCAGATTAACACAAATGTAAACGATGGCGCCAGAATTCAAATCCAAGTCGGTCTGCCTTGCAAGCTCACATCTCTCCAACCACCTCCCACTTTCCCTCTGACCACAGATACCTCTGAGGCTGTCACCCTGAATGTCAACTGTTTCTAAACAGATGCCCTCCTCCACCTGCTTGACCCATGTGCACTTGCCCTTAGTTTGGTAACAATCTAGATAGAGGCGGGTCATCCCAACTGTCCATCAACTTCTTCCTCTTCCATAATCCGAAGGAAATTCCTGGGGAAGGGGTTGACAGATGGACCAGTCCGGCAGCCCTGTTAGCCATCAGTTTCCATGGGCCAACGTTTCTCCAGGTGGATATGTCCTCCATACCTCTCGTCTCTTCTTTCTGAATACATGCTGTTCCAGGTAAGACTTTCCAAGAAGCTCTGGAAAGGAAAATAAATAATAAACAAATAAATGGACTAAAATAGATAAATACATAAACACCTACCTGCTTGCCCTTGTGTGTTTATCCTGGTTCTTTGTTTGACTCGTAAAGTGCCTGGTCCCCAGAAGGTCTTGTGTCAGCCACTGTGTGTGACTGGGACTCTTTGCCCTGTTGTTCTGCCGTCTGAATGTTTCCAGTCAGGATTTAGTCACTGCACATCTTTGAGAGTCCTCTAATCAGAGAAATTAACTCTCATCAGACACAGGAATTAATCTTTGCTAGTGTTGTTGTCAGTCTAACTTTGCCTTCCTCGGTGCCAGACGTGGAGAGGAATGTCCTAGGAGGGAGCCACTGCCACCACTGCCAAGGGCCTCAGTGGGGACAGGCAGGGCTTCACCTAAGGAATGGAGACTGACCCCTCCTCCTACCTGAGTCAAGAGGTATACGGGACCCCTGAGGAGGGCTATGTTGAGTGACTACAATGTGTGAATAATGTAATGGCAGAGAGGGAGAAGAGGGGCGACTCTTAGATGATGACCCACGATGGGAGGCATTCTTTACCCTTGACCAGCTTGTTAGACTATAGACCCGTCTTTTGAAGCCATCCTTCAATTGGTGTGTGTGTGTGTGTGTGTGTGTGTGGCGGGGACAGACTCTTGGTTGCATTTGTGAAAAGTTTGGAGCCAAATTCCGGTTTCACAGCATCATACCATCTTCAGGCACAGAGAAAGCACAATGCAAAGAATATCAGGTTACTACAGCATAAATAAACATGACATTAACACAATCTTCCACAATATATATTTCCTATCGTCTCGTTTGCTCATGAAAAGTATATTATGGAGAATCATCTGTTAGCATCACACTTATTCACACTGCAACACTTGGTTTCGTCAATGTCAAGCTATCTCTACACGCGGCGGTAGTCACCAGTTGTCATCAGAGTTCTAGAGCAGATTTTCATTTTAAATTACAGCATTCTCCTGCATATGTGATTTTCAGGCTTAGGAAATCTCAGGGTCTTTGTTTCTGAGTGAGTGGTGGTAAGAAAAGCACTGAGAATCAGAAAAGATGCCTTTCATCTTGCTTTGTTACCATGTACTCTGTGACCTGGGAAAAATCACTTCCCTTCTCTGGTCCTCAGCTTCCCCATCTATAAATTGTGGTTATTTGATGAGATTTTTGGTGAGTCTTTGAGCAGCTACTGAGAAAGTAGAGCAGGGGAATGGCCTTAATTATCTGAGGTGGAGAAAGAAGGGGATCAGAGTTTCTTTATAATTTGGGGCACAGTGACCAGAATTTATGCCACTTCCATGGCCACATTATCAGAGCTGCAGGAGTATCCCACCTGGACAGGGGTCTCTGTTTCACACTCTCCACTTCTTGGATGATTGCTTTCTCTGCTACTGGGATTTAAAAAAGAAGAAAAAATCCTCCAAGACAAGTCACTTTCTCATTGGCCTGTGACATGCTACATGAACCATCTATATTACGGATGTGACCATGGGTACTGCCCACGTTGATTCATACCTTGGTGACCTCGTGGATCACTGACAACCTTGCCACCTGGCAGGCTGCCTGGAATTCACCGGGACCCGTCAGAAGCCCCAGCTGTACCTCCATTTTGCCGGCGACCTCAGGTCCAGCAGCCACCCTTGGGTTTCAAGCCTACCATTGTCAGTCTAAGGAACAATTGCATCCTCAAATCAAAAGTCAGGAATTCTAAGAGGAGCGGTGCCGCTCACGAGCTGAGTGGCGACTTGCAGAAGTACAATGAGATGACAAAGTCTCTTTCTGACATCTTTTCATAATGCAAAGCCCCAGGTAGCAGATAAACAATGCAGTGCCAGCCAGCCAGAGTTCTTGCTATCTTGTTGACTGAAGCATTCATTGTGAGGCTTCCTGGGCATCTTATTATGGGGGAAAGCAGGACTCGGACCACTTCTGCATAGTGTAGATTAATCTGCAGGCTGCACGACACCTTTACTTCGTGGTCTTTGTCTCATCGGGTGTCATGAGGGAGGGTGAGTTACTCTCTCTGGTTTTGGACACTTGCTTTTTAATCTTTTTTGCTGCCTTTGATTTTTACATTTGGCTCCAGGGAAGGCAGGCTGTCATGGATAGAGCCTCATGCCTGGCGTAGCACGCTGTGTGCTGGAGGAGCATCTCTCTGAACCCTCACCAGTGGGTTCAGGGACAAGGTTACCAGATTGCCTTCCTTGGCCTTTGTGCTCAAATGATCTCATCAGATCAAAGAACACAGCTACAAATCCACCCCCCCAAAACAACCACCTCTGCCACCAACGCAATCTTGAAACTCTTCCCACAAGTTAGGTTGCAGGAGACGGAAGAAGGATTAAGGCTGAGTAATACAGGTCAATGTCATTTTCTGAGAACACTGGTACTTAGAGACCATTGGCAGTAGAAAAAGTCACTATTTCCCAAACTTGCAAACAGACCCCCTATTTAGGGCCTGGGTCTTAAATAATGCTACATACTTCAAATATAATAGCAATGGGACTAAAATCAATTTGAAATAAGATTTCCCTTTTTGTTCTTTTTCTGTAGTTTTTGAGAATCAGCAAGCAATGCTATAGAGAAAAACACAGTGGTTTTGAAATCAGAGTGGAATTTTTCTGAGTTCACACCATCTCTGTGTCCCTATTTAGAAATCTGTAAAGTGGGGTAGTAATACCTTCTTTGCTCTTGTTATGAGGCTAAAGTGTATGTAAAGAGCCTAGCACATAGCAGGTAAATGGAAATGCTACTTATATGAGAGCACAGTGAGAACATATGACTCCAAGATGATTTTGTTGCCTTTTTTGGTGCAGACTTCTAAGAATTAACTATCTAGGTTTAGTAATAGATTTGGTGTATGAGTGGCAAAATGGGCAGATCTTTCTGCCTGGGGGCTCCCTGTGATTTGTCAGGGAGATGCAGCCAGTAAGGAAATCCACACTTTTGGTATTTTTCTAGGTAGGAAGGAGTAGTTGTGGCATGGGTCCTGCAATGTGAGATTTGTCTGACTTGAAAAAGAATATTGGCCACAATCCCTTATCAAACCCCCCTGGGGCCAGATGTATTTCAGAATTCAGAATTTTTTAGATTTTTGAAAAGTCATGTGCTACAGATACTGGATATTACATAAAACCCCCAGCAGAGTCTGGAGCAGCAACTTGGAAGGAAAAACCATGCTGATTTCTGCAGCAAATATTCATCTTAAGTGGAATAAATGAGGTCTACAAAGAAACCCAGGTCAGTTCGGGTCCGGTTTTATTGCCAAATGAGTTATGAAGAATCTTCCAGTATTCAGAGCTTTTTGGATTTCAAAATTGCAGATTGGTGATTTATAAGAATACTAGAGATGATGACGAATAATAAAAACAGTTGCATGTAATAAGTGTTTTCCTTTTGCCAGGAACTCTAAGTGCCTTTCATATATTTTCTTATTTGTTCTCCAACAACAGTCCTGGATATTGATATTATTATCTTTCTTTTAGTGAGGAAGAGGAATGGGCTCAGAGATATTAAGAAACTTTCCCTGGGTCACATGGGCAGTCAACGGCAGCCCTAGGAATTGAACCTAGATCCAACCTGATTGCAAAGCCTATGCTGGTAAAACTAGATTAATGTTTTTCCCTGCATGGTGAAGGTTGCCTCACGCTGGAGTGCAGAGAATTTATCTCATGGATGATGGAATATTTGCAAGACTATTTTAGCCCTGTGATTTAAGCCAGGCTGGAAGTGTCTTAAAGAGGCTAGTAGCTAAGAGGAACAAAGGGACAAGAGGTGTTAAAAAAAAAAAAAAAAAAAAAAGGAGGTAAGTGGGGCATACATTACCTAAACCTGGCCATTTCAATATTGGCAAGCCAGCTATGTTGATGCAAGCCCATTCCAGACAGCTTTTGACCTTGATCTGATCTCCCGTCCTTAAAGAAAAGCTTTCTTCAGCTTCAAGTGGCCTTCCTCGGAACTCAGCTATCCAGAAAGGGTAAGTGACCCACCTCGGGCTCAGACCAGGCCTCAGCCCTGTGTGTGACCTCTATTGTGTGGGTAGAGTACTACAGAGAAAAAAAAAAAATCCTAATGGGTCTTAATGGGGGAGGAAATGGCCATCCTAAAAATAACGCCAGGCCCTGTGGAGTAATGACATCATTAGCCAACCCCAGCCTGACGGATTCTAAGCACTTTTGACCAGACATTTTATTTTAGCACAAGATGTATCAAGCAAATCTATTATGCTTGTCAGCCCAAGCAAGGGTGGCGAGGCAAGAATTAAGTGAAAGGCGCCCGGGAAGGGCCATGACACTTGCTTTAATCACATTTTACGTAATTGGGATAGTTGCTATTTCCGAATCTTTGGCCGGGCAGTCTTTATGACCACAACAAAACAGATCTGGGAGGAAAAGAAATTCCATCATCTGGAGAGGAGCTGACATTCGGATTTAATTCTGTCTTGGGCAAGAGAAGGGGCCTGGGGAACTGGGTTAACCAAGAGCTGCTGAGAAAGACAGAAGTAGGTGTCACAGCAAATTCCTCCTCCCCAGGGTGATTCTTCTCTTTTCAGCTGAGAAGGTGTGAGTGCCTTCCCATGGTCCCTGCCCTAGCAGGGCTCTTAGGACCGTGCATGAAATAACAATTCGTGTCACCCTCCATCTGTCCTCCACTAGATCACAAGCTCCACGAGGCCAGGATTGGGCTCCTCCAGACCTTCATCCCATCACTCAGCAAAGCGCCTGGCAAATAGCAAACGTTCACTAAAAATGTGTTCATTTAGAACAAATGACTGTGAATTCATTCATAATGGTGACAGATGATGTTGTACATCTCTGTTTGTTCACTTGTAAGGATGGAAGAGGAAGCCGGTCCTTCTCCAAGAAGGTAGAGCGGTGATGTATCCCCTGGGCTAGGAGCAAAGAGCTTGTATCCTATGGTTTCAGTCAAGTGGTTCTGGCAGCTCAGGCTCCCTTCATGTAAGTAATGACAAAACCCTTCTTATCTCTCGGCTTCACAGAGAGACTAGCGGAATAAATGACATCCAACTTGATTATGGTTCCAAGACAAATCAGCCACCGAAACTCAGACCTAAAGGCTTTTCCCCTTTTCCATTGCGCTGGTCCTACAGCAAGCCTGGCCATGGGATTCTTGTGGGTTTACCTCCCCAAGGATGTGGGGAAGGTGAGGGGTGACCACGCTTTGTGTCTGGCCACATCCTTGTTTCTTCTCCCCAGAACAAAACATCTGCTTCAGCCACCTCCCACTCTCTCTCCCCCCACCCCCTTCCTGTGCCCTCCTTTCTCACTTGCAGTCCTCATTCAGCCTTCCCCTCTCTTTGCTCTGGCCCCCTGGGGCCTGTCATAATTAGAAAAGGAGGAAGGAGGGGAGCCATCCTAGCCCACCAGGGCTTTAGAGGGAGCTGGGGCTGCGTGCTGGAGACGTGGGGCTGCAAAGTTTTCTGTGTCTTTCTTCTTTTCCAGCCACGGTACCTCCCAACACGGGCAGGCCCTGTCCTCAAGTCAAGGAGGCCCCAGAGCCAGGAACACATGGCTCTGCATGTAGATATGTGTCTAGAAAAGTGTGAGTGTGTGTGTGTGTGTGTGTGTGAGCATGTGAAGATGTGTTATGAATGTAGGTGTGGATTTATGATGTGCCGTGCTTCAGATGGGGGAGCCATGTAGCAAAGGTTGTTTTTATCTGGAAGCTTTAATCCGTGTCAACTTTGGGAGTTCAGATTCTCTAGGGAATCCCTGTGTACTATCCCCTCCTTCCGCTCTCCCTTTGCTCTCCCAGATCCTCCCTTCTACCTTAACAATAAAAGGAAAGCAGTAGTTGGAATTGATGATCAGAGCCATTCCAAATCTTTCCTCCCTTCCCCCAAGACCACGTGTTGGCCTGAGCTGAGTATGTCAGCCTCCGTGAGAAACATGCAGGTCAGGGATGCAGGCTGTTTCAGCTTCCTCTGGACCAGGGTCTCACTCCTGGGCTGGCATTTTCCTGGGGATGCTGAGGGGATCATTAATCTGTCTCCTTGCTATTTTTCTGTCCAGCCCAGGGGACGACTCTAGCCTATAAATCAGCTCAGTATGGAGTGGGAAACTCAAGGAAGGGATCCAGTAAGAAGGAAAATAGACACTCAGGAAGGATACAGACCTGAGGTGTGAGACCCGGAAAATCAGGAGAAGAAAGGAGAGCGATCTTTTGAGGAAATAACACGAAGAGAAAAAATTGCACGAACCCAGCAGGGCCAGATCGGGGACAAAGGAGATCTAGACTCTGGTCTTCAAGATGTTACTCTAAGCTTCTTGCTTCAGCTAATCTCTTTGGGCTACAACTAGGCCATCTGTTCAGGTGGGCTCTCTCCAGGCCCTCGCTCAGTCTTGTGCTTTCCTGGGAATTAGAGCATGTGCAGAGAAACAAAACAAATTCATACATGCAAATGATTCCAACCCTATATATTTGCTCCTGAAAGTTAATTAATCAAAAGTACCCATGGTAAAGATTTCTAAGGAGAACTGTGATTGATGGGAGGCGGTGTGGCCAGTGGGATGGGTCTGGAATCAGGCCTGTTACTGGTTTTCTCTGAATCTCTGGATACCGATCCGTTAACCCTTGGCCAACACCTCAGTTTCCTCATCCTTTAAGATCAGTTTGAACTTCAGACTTCTGCGATGATGGCAGTCATTGTCTCCACAGTGATATGAAGCACTCACATCTCTCTCAGTGACTCTCCAGCATCTTGGCCATCATTGACAGAAGCCACAGCTGGACGGGAGAAGGGGTTGCCTTGATGGGGTCCATCACTCTCCCAGTCAAGCCCACTGCTCTCCAGGCTATATGGGCTGGACCACTCACTCCTGGGACAAAGTCTGCTCTAGGGGCTGTTATCTTTTGAGAGGCAGCTTGGTGGTTTAAAGAGCTCAGGCTCTGGAAAGAGATGGACTTGTGTTTAGAAATCATCCATGAATTATGCGGCCCCTGGAGAGACCCTAAGTGTGCCAGAGGCCCTGTAACCACATCCGTAAAAGAGGATCACAGTACCTGCCTTGTTGGTTTCTTGTGAGTGTTAGTGTTAATGTATAGACAGCACCTAGTATAGTTCCCGGAACATGGAGGCACCCAAGGAACAGTTATTATTACTATTATTGGACCAGTGGAGTTGAAACCAGGAAGGAGAAAGGAATAACTGGAATGAAGGTCACCTTCAGGCAGACATATCACAGACTGAGTAAAGTGTGTGTGCACGTCTGTGCATGTGTATGGGTCTGGCTGTGTGTATAGGTGTGTGTGAGAGTGAGTGTATATGTGTGTGAAAGAATGTGTAAGAACGCATGCATGTGTATGTGTGCACATGTGAGTGTGTGTACACATATGTGGCTGTGTGTGAGCGTGTGAGTGTGTCTGCATGTGTGTTGGGGCAGACATACTTTCTAGTTCTCCAAATGGACCTTGCCTTTGTACACGCTTCTCCCTCTACCTGGAATGCCCTGGTCTTCCCCGCATTCCATAAATGCCTACTATTTTATCAAGATTCAACTCAGACCATCGCCTCTTTGCAGCCATCCCTGAACTTTTTGGGAGGAGATGCTCATTCTCTTTTCTTCTGTTTCCCTCTGCCTTAAACTAGGGAAGCAGCAGCAGGAGGAGGGGTTAAGAGTATGGGCTCTAGGAGCACAAATCATGGGTTTGAATTTCAGTGCTTCAACTTGTAGCTAAGTGATCGCAGATGAGTTCCTTGGCCTGGACCTCTGGAAGCCTCAACTTCCTTATCTGCAACGTGGAAATAATAAAGTTGTCTTCCTCATGAGGTTGGTAGGAGGGTTAAAGAATCTAATGCATTTACAGCATTTTCTACAGTACCTGGTACATGATAAGTTCTCAGTCCGTGTCAGGCATCATCATTACTCTACTATTGTTTTGCCACATCATATTGTACTATTGGAATGTTTCATTTACATATTCATTTCCCCAAATCTGTGAACTCTCTGAGAGTAGAGATTTTTCCTCTAGCACCTACCCAGTAGCCTGACATCCAGGAGTAATGGAAAGGAAATGGAAACAAAAGGAAAGTATTATTCATCTCTTCTCCTCCCTATTTCTCTTTTTTTTTTTTGAATTTTTGAAGTTTACTTTATTTATTTTTTTACACAGCAGGTTCTTATTAGTCATTAGTCATTTTATTGCCCAATTCATCACACCACCATCCCCACCCCCCCACAGCTTTCCCCCCTTGGTGTCCATACGTTTGTTCTCTACATTCATGTCTCAACTTCTGCCCTGCAAACTGGTTCATCTGTACCATTTTTCTAGGTTCCACATACATGCGTTAATATACAATATTTGTTTTTCTCTTTCTGACTTACTTCACTCTGTATGACAGTCTTTAGATCCATCCACGTCTCAACAAATGACTCAATTTCGTTCCTTTTTATGGCTGAGTAATATTCCATTTGTATATATGTACCACAACTTCTTTATCCATTCGTCTGTCGATGGGCATTTAGGTTGCTTCCATGACCTGACTATTGTAAATAGTGCTGCAATGAACATTGGGGTGCATGTGTCTTTTTGAATTATGGTCTTCTCTGGGTATTTGCCCTGTAGTGGGATTGCTGGATCATATGGTAATTCTATTTTTAGTTTTTTAAGGAACCTCCATACTGTTCTCTATAGTGGCTGTATCAATTTACATTCCCACCAACAGTGCAAGAGGGTTCCCTTTTCTCCACACCCTCACCAGTATTTGTTGTTTGTAGATTTTCTGATGATGCCCATTCTAACTGGTATGAGGTGATACCTCATTGTAGTTTTGATTTACATTTCTCTAATAATTAGTGATGTTGAGCATCTTTTCATGTGCTTCTTGGCCATCTGTATGTCTTCTTTGGAGAAATGTCTATATAGGTCTTCTGCCCATTTTTGGATTGGGTTGTTTGTTTCTTTAATATTGAGCTGCATGAGCTGTTTATATATTTTGGAGATGAATCCTTTGTCCGTTGATTCGTTTGCAAATATTTTCTCCCATTCTGAGGGTTGTCTTTTCGTCTTGTTTATGGTTTCCTTTGCTGTGCAAAAGCTTTTAAGTTTCATTAGGTCCCAATTGTTTATTTTTGTTTTTATTTCCATTACTCTAGGAGGTAGATCAAAAAAGATCTTGCTGTGATTTATGTCAAAGAGTGTTCTTCCTACGTTTTCCTCTAAGAGTTTTATCCGATTTCTTATTTTTCCCAGCTGAGGCCCCTCTCCTTCATGCTGCCATCAGAAAGCAGAGTGGGGACTGGAGTGCAGTCTCATCCCCATACAAAGGGCATCCTCAGTCAACACATAAAGGTCCCCGCTGTATCTATACTTAGCAGGCATTCGGCTCCCACATTTATTACATCACCAAGGCTATTTTTTTCCTGATGTTGTCTTCAATAGACTCAATTGAAACACAAGAAAGGCCCTCCTGGCCCATCAATGAGTCCGAGGCCAAAACTTCTGGTGGGACAACATCCTTCTGTTGTTGCCCATAGAAAGTGCCCTCAGTCACCCTGGGCTACTCATTCCCCAAACATGCAACACCCAACCAGACCGTACACAGGGGGAGAGAAGGTCGGCTGACCACAGAGAACTGACCCCCACACGCTACAGTGCAAAATACATACAAGTCAACTATTGTAGAGCACACAGGCTGTCAGTCTCCCTAACTTGTTTTCCTGCCTTAGTTCTCTCCCATCTCTCCATCTTCCAAAGAGATCTGCAGCTAAGCCTCCCTAGTTTTTAAGGAAGTCTTGACTGAGGCAGTGGCGTCCGTCCAACCATCTGGTGAGGTTGGTACTGATTCTTGTTCCCTTGGATAAGTCCTGGGAAGTACCCAGAAGCCTGGTAGTCAGAGCATTTCCTTATGCATCTGCTATTACTCAGCTCATTGTCTAGGACTTCTGCTCTAATGCCCCGCTCTGGCATTTTCTCTTCTGGACTCCCTGTCTGGAAAGACCAAGCCCTTTCCAACTGGAACCGCTGCCCTGAAACTCATGCACGTTGGGGTCTCTAAAAGTTCTTGTTTGTGTTCCTTCCTGAGTGGATTCCATCTCTTTTCATCCCTCTGCCCATTACAAGAGTCTTGCTACATGTGGCTAGATTATCAGTGCTGTATCCCTTCCCTTTGGTCTCATTGATCTCTGATCTTTAGAAGCCCTCAGTCTCATGTTTGTCTTTAGCCCAGTTTTGTGTGGGCAAACATATACACACTAGACTTTTGGGTCTATCTCAAGGTTCCAGCCAGCAAGGTTTGGCCAGTTGCTCTCAGAGCTCCGGGGATTATGTGAAGCAGTGTAAAAGCTGTGTAGCTACTGGCTCTCTGTCTCTACCCTTCCCCTGTAAGGGTGGCTGATGGCCTCATTCCTAAGCAGGAGGTTTTGGCTGATATGCATGTGTGTGCATGCACATGAGTGTGAAAGAGAGAAAAACAGGAATACAGTTTGAGATATATTCAAAATGAGGGGCTTCTAGAACATCACAGAGGTTTCCAGTAGATGATCTGATATATGAGGGCAGAACTCAAAGGAGAAGTCTGGGCTGCAGCCTCAGACTTGCGAATCAACAAGACATGGAAGAGCGTTGAATCCAGGTGTCTGCTTAAGAAGTGAATGAGAAGAGCTGGGATTGGAGGCCTGACCCTTGAAGCTTCCCAGCGTTTATGGGATGGGTGGTGGGAAAGGAGCTGCCTCGGGATCTGAGAAGAAGGAACTGGAGAAGCTGAAGTAGAATTTAGGAAGAATGGCCTCCCCAAGTCCCTGGGGGAAAAGAATTTCCAGAAAGAGGAATGGTAAGTAAGATAAGGGCTGAAGAGTGGCTGTTGGATTTAGTCATCTGATGTCATTGGTTACATTGGAACTGTTTCAGGGGTCTTGGGGCAAAAGCCAACCTGAAGTTGGCTGTGGAGTCAATACAAGAAGTGAGGACGCTTTGGGGAAAGCTGGCTGAGAAGGGAAGAGACGTTGGGGCTGAAGTAGCTGAAGTAGCTACTTCAGAAGTAGCTGAAGAGGGGTTTAAACTACAGGCAGGGCTGGTTTGATTGTTTTGTTTTCAGTACAAGAGACTTGTGTATTTTTGAGCCCTGAGGCAAGTAGAGAGAGTTAAATATAATGGTTAAGAGACAGGCTGGGACCTGGGACCTGGGATCCTTTGCTGCAGTGCTTGCACCTGGACAAACGTCTCCTCAAGCAACAGAATACAAAGAAATGATAAGGGACTAAAAATAACTGTGTGCATGTACAGTTGGGGCAAATTACGGACAACAAGATACAAAAAGACCAAAAACCCAGCTGCCACCTCTGAAGAGCCGGATGCAAAAGCAGGGTACCGTGCATGCCCCCTGCACACAGCACCACCAAAGGGGTGGGCAGACCACCTAAGCTACCTTTCCGGGCCGACCCCTGCACACACCCCTACCCTCACTCCATATAAGGAACCAGCTCGCTAGCCCCCCTTCTCAGGGAGCAAGCAAGGGAAACTGTTACTTATTTTCACCACCGCCTGCTGCAGCAGGAGCCCCATTAAAGCCTTGCCTGAATTTCTTGTCTGGCCTCTTATCAGTTTCTATTGATTAAGGATGGCCAAGAACCCTGGTCAGTAACAGAGAGGGCATGACTGGTGGAGAGAAATGGCTGGTGAGGCAGCAGGCAGGTGATACTGAGCACAAGTGGTGAGATACACCTTTGCCAGGAGAAGGCACCTCCTCGCCTTTGGACTCGATCTAGCAACCCTTAGATGAGGCGAGGGACCAGAGGATGTCAGGTGGCCGATCGGTGGCCTACCATCTAACGTTTGGCAGAGAGAATCCACGCAGACAAATTTGAGTGGCCTGAACTTGAAATCTCTAAATGAATGAAACTCTCCGAGTGGCATGTCAGGGGCTCTGACCCACGTTCACAGTGACCCATGATGGAACAGGAGAGATGGCAGGTGACCTTGAAGTGCTCCTGTGTGGCACCTGCCTGGTGCTGATGGAAGCTGTCAATCTTGCCTGGAGACCAGGGTCACCCTGGGAGGCTCTGCTCCCCCGAGGGGGGAGCTGGGCAGGGACTTCCCCTTGGGGACTGACTGCAAGGCTCCTCAATGGGGTCCCTCCTTGCCCGCTACCATTTTTCTTCATTATTTCTGCTATGTCACCCGTCACGTTGTCAGTTTCCTCTCAGAACGGCGATAAATGGCGCCTCTCATGTTGTGTCCTTAGGGGACACCTGTTATTTATTTCAATGATGGGCAAGATGCCATAGCTAATTAAGAAAAATTGTGGGCCGCCCACAGCCATGCCATAGTTTTGTGTCACTTCAGCCCCACAGTCCTTCACCCCACGTAGGAGCCATTTCCCTCCCCGCCCCCCCAGAGCTTGTGAGGTCAGGGGATGAAGGGTATGAACATCACTCCCTCCCTCTATCCCTAAAAGGAGTCCCACACCGGTCTTCCTGCTGAAGGACATGGGGAGTCATGGGCCCAGGCTGGACACCTCTTGTAAGTTTCAGGCCTCTGCGGGGGTCAATCAAGTCCTTCCCTTCTGTCCCCCACCCGGAGAAACGTAGAGACACAGCCAGCGGAGTGTTTTCTCCCTCATGACTTGGCAGGGCAGGAAAGGCAGCTTCTGTGGCCAGGGCCGCTTGGACACAATGACCCAGATAACTGAAGTGACACCTGGCTCGTGCTTGCGTCACCTCAGTCAGCCTAGTCAGACCTGCTCAAAACAAAGGATGCTGCTGGCCCCACCCATAGGCGACTAGTTTCTTCTGGATTTCCCAGATTTCTGGGCCCTGTGAAAGGTGGTGGCAAGTTTTGTCTGTTTGGGTGCGGAAGATCTTGCTCATGAGATGGTCTCTGGAGCCAGAACGGTAGGAAGGGGGCTCAGGGTGAGGTGGGAAGGGTTATGTGAGGGTCGGTAGTTGTTAGAATGGGCTGCAGAGGGAGGTGGATGAATCTTCGCCTGAAGACATTAACTAAGGGGGAGTCATATCCCAGAGGGTTTGAGAGGATGCTTCCCCAAGGACCAGAGAATTGCCCGGATACTTCCTGTGCGCTCTGGTCCCTGGGTCTTTTGGAATTCTTGGCAGAAATTTTCTTTTAACTTCAGATGCCCACGTCACCTCTGTGCCTGGTGGAGTCTTTATAGTCCCGACAAAAGGGGCAAAGTGCGGCTGGGATTCAAGGGCAGGCGAGGGGGAGGCAGGCGTGGCTGGGCTTGGAGGAGATCGGCTGGAGGTTGGGTCCAAGCCCAGCGTGAAGGCGCCGGCACTCTCTGTGCCCCAAGTGGGATCCAGGAGAAAACCCAGGGCCGGGGATGGTGACATCGGGCCCCCTGTGCCCTCTCCCTCTGTCAGTTTGCCTGGCATCCAGCCCTTCCTGCTGGTCACGCTATCAGAGCCCAGCCTGAGAAGAAATTACATTGCATTTGGAGCCGCGATAACTTCAGAGCAGGCTGTTTTCTTCACACTGGGACACAGCACAGCTTCCCCTTCTATCTCTTATTTGCTTTCACATTGTACTCGCTTTAACACAGAGTCCAGGGGACAAAAGGCCCCTGTGTGAGACTCCCTCCTCCTGCCCCCACTTCGTGGCCGCTCCCTGCCCCCAACTGGCCCTGACACACTCCTGGCAGACCACAGAGATGCGATCTGGGGCTGGCATTCCAAGGACCCACTGCTTCAGGAATTGCAAATGTCTCCGATTAAAACCAGCAGGGCTAATCTCAAGTTGCTCAAGTTGCTACAATACTGAAGAAAATAACAATTTGTTGGGTTTCTCTGACTCCCCAGGTCCGGGAAAGAAAACATTCACAGGGAGAAAAGCAACAAAGAAGAAAAGGGGAAGAAAAACACACAGATATGTGTGGGTTTGGACCCCATTTTGCCCAGACCATCTGTGTCGAACGCTGTAGGATCACATGCTTACACCCCGTCTTACCTCCACCGGCTTCCTGGTCAGATGCATGCTCTAGGTGTAACGTAGAGTCCAGTTTGGCAGAATTTTTCTGACTCCCCATGATTCTGGGAACATTTCTGTAAGAATCGGTATACTCCATCCAGGTCCGTCATTACTTCTCTCTTCAAGCAAGAATTCTGTATTCTTCTCTTAATTCAGTTCATTTAGAAAGAACTGGCCTGAACACGTGTCTAGAGTTCACCGGGCAGAGGGTAATTTTTTTCTAGCATTCATTCAGCAAGCAATGATGCCTGATTCTGAATGTCACGTGCTCTGCAGGTATTGGTTTTACAAAGATGAGGTCACCGACTTCAAGGAAGATACAGTTTAATGGAGGAGACAGACCTAGAAATAATTAATTATGATAGAAGGCTGCATGGAATAAGGGCTAAATAGCAGCATTTGAAATGACTTCTGCCTGGAGATTCAGTCTGCTGCTGAGTCTGGGCTGAGCTGCTGACTACCTAGGAAGCGTGGCCATTTTCCTCCAGTTCTTCTGAGCTCCCTCAATATCCCTCAGCATTTAATTCCTTCCTCTGAGTGTCTGCCTGAGTGTCTGCCTTACTCCTTCTGCCAAGATGGCCTTGATGTGGTCTTTCAACCGAATGACAGTGATGACCATTTCTGAATGCCCAGTGCCTCACAAATATCTTTAGGCCTTGGAGAAGTCATTGTATTAATAAGTTGGAGAACCTGGATTTACACCCAGTATGTTCAATTCTTAAGTGCTCTTAGTACTGTATCACCTTGCTTTTGTGTAAGTTTTAGGGTTGAATTTAACACTCAAAACCGTTTTGGAATGAGATGGAATATATGTAATTTTATTTTTATTTATTTATTTATTTATTGAAGTAGAGTTGATTTACAGTGTTTCAGGTGTACAGCAAAGTGATTCAAATATATATTCTTTTTTCAGGTTCTTTTCCATTACGGGTTATTACAAGATATTAAATATAGTTCCCTGTGCTATACAGTGGGTCCTTGTTGTTTATCTATTTTATATAGAGTAGTGTGTGTCTATTAATCCCAAATTCCTAATTTATCCGTCCCACCTCCACTACCCCCTAAGTTTGTTTTCTATGTCTGTGAGTCCATTTTTGTTTTGTAAATAAATTCATTTGTATCAGTTTTTTAGATTCCACATATAAGTAATATCATGATATTTGTCTTTGTCTGGCTTACTTCACTTAGTATGATTATCTCTAGATTCATCCATGTTGCTGCAAATGTCATTATTTCATTCATTTTTATGGCGGAGTAATATTCCATTATATATGGGGTATATGTAATTTTAAATCTTTAATTTTTATAATGACCTTATGACTTTGATCATGATATATACTTTCTCGGAAGTATAGAGACTTACCATGTTTAAAATTGAGTGATAATAATACCGCAAAATTCCATAGTGTCTTAATGTTTCCAAAGAGCTTGCATTCATATTTTACCATTTCATCCAATTAACCACTTACATGTACAGTCAAATGACACAAACATTAGTTGCCCTAAATACATCATCTATTCGAGTGACACTGAATAATGGCTCACTCTAATTCATGACAGGTACTCTTCTAAGTGCTTTACATATATTAACTTATGAGACCCTATAGGGAGTCATAATTGTGATTACCATTTCAAAGATGAGGAAACTAAGACACAGAAGGGTTACGTAACTTGCCCTGGATCATAGAGCCAGTAAATGCAGAGCTAGGATTTGAGCTCAGTTTTTCACTTAGATACTATGCTGTACTGAGGATAATGCCTTCAGCTGTTTTGCGTCAAGTTTCCAGCTGTAAGGGGTCAGATTTTATCCCAGTTCCCAGCTGGCTAAAACGCCAAAGCTTGTATGTTTGACTTATTTCTTAGGGGTTTCCAGAGGCAAGATGTGCTCTAAGTCTTGAATCGTGACCAGGTGGCTTTAGGCAAAAAAGCTTAGACATAAAGTTGTATAAGAGCATGACATTTGGAGGGAACAGTATTCAGTAGGACTGGCTGTGGGTGCAAAGGCTAGAATAGTGCAGATGAATATGAAAGTAACTGGGAACCACGTTGTACAGGGCCTCATACACAATGCTAAGGAAAGATCACGTTACACTGGGAGTGATGGGGAACTACTGCAGGATTTTAAGAAGGGGATTGGCACTACTATGTTTGTTCTTTCCTATTCTGTATCAGGATAGAAAAAGTATTCTTGTGTCAGAATGGAGGATAAAATACAGGAGGAGACAGCTGGCTATCATTAGGAGGCTTTTGCAATGGTTCAAACAAGAAATGGTGAGATTAACATGTGAGGTTGTGAGGTACCACCTCACATGAGTCAGAATGGCCATCATCAAAAAAATCTACAAATAATAAATGCTGGAGAGGGTGTGGAGAAAAGGGAACCCTCCTCCACTGTTGGTGGGAATGTAAACTGGTGCAGCCACTATGGAGAACAGTATGGAAGTTCCTTAAAAAACTAAAAATAAAGCTACCATATGATCCTGCAATCCAACTCCTGGGCATATATCTGGAGAAAACCATAATTCAAAAAGATACATGCACCCCAATGTTCATTGCAGCACTATTTACAATATCTAAGACATGGAAACAACCTAAATGTCCATCAACAAATGAATGGATAAAGAAGATGTGGTATGTGTGTGTGTGTGTGTGTGTGTGTAATGGAGTATTACTCAGCCATAAAAAAGAATGAAATGATGTCATTTGCATCAACATGGATGTACCTAGAGATTATCATACTAAGTGAAATAAGTCAGACAGAGAAAGACAAATATATGATATTACTTATATGTGGAATCTAAAAAAAATGATACAAATGAACTTACAAAGAACAAATAGACTCACAGACATAGAAAACAAACTTATGGTTAACAAAGGGGAAAGGTGGGGTGGGGGAGGGATAAATTAGGGATTTGGGATTAATAGATATACACTATATAAAATAGATAAAAAACAAGGACCTACTGTATAGCACAGGGAACTATATTCAATATTTTGTAATAACCTATATGGGAAAAGAATCTAAAAAAGAAAAAAAAAATAAACTGAATCACTTTGCTGCACACCTGAAACTAACACAGCATTGTAAATCAACTATACTTTAATTTAAAAAAAAAAAAAAATATATATATATATATATATATATATATATGTATATATATATATATATATATATATGATGTGAGGTTGTGATTGCCGCCAGGCTAAGACAGTGGCAGGGAGAACAGGAAAGATGGGACAGACCTGAGGGCTATTTTAGAATAAATGGACAAGACTTTGTAAGTGGATTAGAAGAGACAGAGGAGATATGCTTATTTCTGAAGTTTCTGTTTTGGCTAACTTGGGAGATGGTGATACTGTTAACTGAGAGAGGGGAAACAGGGGTCTTTATGGAAGAGATAATCAATTTGGTTGTGGAAATTTTGGTCTGAAAGTGGTCTGGGTAAACCTAGTTGTTGCCACCTTGTAGGTACTTAGAAATAGTAGATTTTTTTTTTTTTTTTTACAAATCCATAAACAAAAAATGTGTATAGAATAAAATGGACAAAGAAAACAAAAAAGCATTTTTCAAAGAAAGATATACAAATGGACAATAAACAAATAGAAAAAAATAAGAAGTACTATTGAAATAATGAGAAAATACAGAGACAAGATTAAAACCAATGTTGTTATACATTCTTGGTGAGGGTTTGGGGAAACTGGTACTCTTATTCACTGGTGATGGGAACATACATTGGTACCATCTTGTTTGAAGGTAATTTGACAGTATCTTGTTTGACTTTAAAAGTGTTTGCATGCTTGCTCCCAGAAATTTAGCCACAAGGATGCTCATTGTGGTGTTGTTTATAGTAGTGGAAAATGTCGAACCAAGGCTAATGTACAAAAATTGGAAGAAAAGTTTAAACGAATTTTGGCACAGTCATACCATGGAATGCTGTGCAGCCATTGAAATGAGGTTGTAGAATTATACTTAGTGATTTGAAAGACAAAAATAAAAAAAGATTGCCAAGTCCTATGTAAAGTATGACCAAAATTTTGGAAAACAAGAAATTTTTAGACCAAAAATTCAATTTTCTGCACAGAAAAGGTTCATAAAGTTAGGTATACATCAGAATAACAATAGTGATTATTTCTGGAAGTTTGAATTTCAGGTTTTTGCATTTTACATTCTTTTGGCTTTCCTAGACTTCCCAATCTTCTGTAGAAACCAGGTATTATTTGTGTTATTTTAAAAAGTGACTTAAAATCTAAAGTATTGGATGATCAAGTTTATTTTTACAAAATGAGTAGATTTGAATCTTAGGAAGAAGTAGGTGCTGAGAATAAAGAGTTCAGAGTCACTGACTTATAGGTGAAGGTGGATGAAATCAACCAGGAAGAACAGGTAAGAGCAAAAACTGAGTCCTGGAGAATAACAACCTTTGTTAAGTTAATGAAGGGGACTCAATGAAGGGGTCTGAGAGGGAATGGTGAAGAAATGATGGTAGAACAAGACTAAAAGTGCCCTGTGACAAAGATCAGAGTAGGAGAGGCATCTTAAAGAAAGAAGCCATCAGTTGTTTTGCGTACAACAAAGAAGTCAGGGAACTTGGAGGCTGAAGAACAGTTACTGGATATAAAGATAAGCAGATGGCCTCCGTGGGTGAAGTTTCAGGAGAGTTTAAGAGGCAGAAAGAAGCGAGATGACCCCGGGCTGGACGGTGAACGCACCGTGAGGGACTGGAGATCACAAGTGGAGACTAGTCTGAGGGATGTTGGTGGGTAACAGGATGAGAGGACAGTAGAGCTGGGGGAAGCAGAGGTGAATAAGGGGATGTTTTTAATGGGAGGAGACTTAAGTACCGTAGAGCCCCCCACCCACCACATCTGCAAATTCAACCAACTCAAGATCATTCAGTTGTTTTGAAAATGTTTTTTTTAATTCCAGAAAATTCCAAAAAGCAAAACTTGAACTCGCCACTCACCTGGCAACTACCTACATAGCATTTACGTGGTACTATGTACAAGTATTTACATAGCATTTATGTTGTATAAGGTATTATGAGTAATCTAGAGATGGTTTAAAGTATATGAAAGGATGGGAGGCTTGGAGGATGTGTGTAGTTGATATGCAAATACTGTGTCATTTTATATACCGGACTTGAACGTTTGTGGATTTCGGTATCCACGGGGGTCCTGGAACCGACCCCCTGTGGATACCGAGGGACGCTCTAGGTTTTTAGGCTGAGTGAAGGGAGCTGTTATTGGAAAAGAAATTGACGAGATAAGAAAAGCGGGATAATTAATTGGACAAGATATGAGGGAAGTGGAGGAGGAAGAGCATCTCTCTCCAGGGGGTAGAGGGAGGGGGGTTATGGACGCTGGGCTGCACCGACCACACCTGCCCTTCAGGACTGCGGGACTTATCTTCCCCACTGCTGGGCATTCTCAACTTCTTTGAGAATTGCCTCGGCTGAAAAGAGTTGCCTCAAGCAAGCCCACACCCTGTTCTGGGGCATCCTACAGGCAATGACTGGTTAACAGCGCCATCCTTCTAACCCAGACAATTCTAAGGGCCATCTCAGCTCCAGAGCTCTCTGTAGGGTTGGCTGAGACTGAATAGTGATGGCACCACAGCCCAGTTTCTCCCTCTGCCCGATCTTGATTTCTTGATTTTCAACACAGGTGTTGCCCCTGAGAGCGACTTCCTCTAATAAACTTCTTGAATATTAAGTTCCTTCTCCAGAGTCTGCTTCCCAGGGAACCCAATCAGTGACAGAATGTATGAACTTCGATGGAGATATATATACATTTGGGAAAGAAGGATTTCATATTTGTTATGTTCTATTTTCTCCTGTGAAATTGGAGGCAAGTTCATCCCATAAGAGACGCATGCCATTCATTGCAATGTTGTAGTGTTAGAAGAAAAATCAAAAATAAATTCATTGCAATGTTGTAGTGTTAGAAGAAACATTAAAGATAACTTAAATGGACGGCAATAGGTAAATGGCTGAGTAAATTCTGGTGTATCATTTGGACAAAATACATGGTAATTAAGAAAACAATGTATTGACATAGAACAATTGTGGTTTAGTGGGAAAGAGGAAACTTAAATCTAGAGAAGAGGTTTGAAAAATAGTTTAGAATAGCCACCATGGAGACAGGAAAGGGAGCGTACTGCAGTCTAACAAAAGGAATGCCTAGTAGCCCGATAATCCCAAACAGCTAGTGATGTGATTATTGCCAATAATTTTGACACAGAAGAAGTGATGAGCACGACAAAGCTAAATTAATACAGTAAGAAAAGCGATACAGTCGAGAGAGTATGTAGTTGTTTATAGTGTTTCAGAGCCTAGGCTCTGGAATCAGGGTCTTGGGTTCAAATCCTGACACCACCACTTAATTAAGGACAGGGCTGGCTTCTTGGGTGCAAAAAGTGCCACTGAAAGACTCCTGCTCTCAGAATGGTCCTGTGCTTCAAATTCTTAATAATTTTGTCTTTGAACTTGTGTGTTGTTAAGGCGGATGGGCCCATGGAGCGTGTATATGAGCAGAGGAATCGGCACACGTGCACGACCGACCATTATTACTCGTTGCCTCGATTACACGTAGCGCTCCAGAAGCCCTGCAGCTTCCATAACATACTTAAATTTCTACTCACTTTGCGTCTTGCTGAACTCACATGCATTGTGGGTCCACTGAATTCTGTGCTCACGCTAGGACGAATCTACAACTAGCAAATGGGGCACCGACAGCCCTGACCAGGCCATGCTTCCCTGTCAACCAGAACTTGCTGGGAAAACAAAGGCAACGGCATTCTCCAAACAACCAAGGAACCCAAGCACATCCTTTCTTACTCGCATTACTTTCCTGCATTAGCCAATCACTTATGCAGGAAATCATGACATACCAGGAAAGGGAAAGATAGGACGGCCCATAGTTCCCTTTCCTTCAAGTCTTTCCATTTGAAGATAAGAAGTGTTGATAGGATGTGTGCATATCAGGAAGTGAAATAAAAACAGCTAGTTTTGTGCAGCGTTTCCACTGTTCTGGTAAGAGTAAAATACAAATACATGTACAAGCTATGAAATACTGGTGATTCTGCATATGAGTTAAACGCTCATATTTGCATTTCGAACTGGCATCGCACGATATAAACAGTGAAACATGCTAATAATTTAAAATTCTTTATTTAGAATGATGATTTGCTGTACTATGTTTTATAAGTAATAAAATATTTTAAAGGGAAAAACTTTATTTACTTATTTATTTTTTAACAGCCATAGAACCTGCTCTGGACAAGGTCATGGCTCCTTCCAGGTGTGTCCATGTTGTTGATGTATTTTTTTTAATTTAATTTAATTAATTTATTTTTTTATACAGCAGGTTCTTATTAGTTATCTATTTTATACATATTAGTGTATACATGTCAATCCCAATCTCCCAATTCATCCCACTGCCACCTGCCACCCCACTCCCCCCCCACCCCCGCTTTCCCCCTTGGTGTCCATACATTTGTTCTCTACATCTGTTTCTCTGTTTCTGCCTTGCAAACTGGTTCATTTGTACCATTTTTCTAGATTCCACATACACTGTTAATATATGATATTTGTTTTTCTGATTTACTTCACTCTGTAGGACAGTCTCTAGGTCCATCCACGTCTCTACAAATGACCCAGTTTCATTCCTTTTTATGGCTGAGTAATATTCCATTGTATATATGTACCACATCTTTTTTTTTTTAAACATCTTTATTGGAGTATAATTGCTTTACAATGGTGTGTTAGTTTCTGCTTTATAACAAAGTGAATCAGTTATACATATACATATGTTCCCATATCTCTTCCCTCTTGCATCTCCCTCCCTCCCACCTTACCTATCCCACCCCTCTAGGTGGTCACAAAGCACTGAGCTGATCTCCCTGTGCTATGTGACTGCTTCCCACTAGCTATATATTTTACATTTGGTAGTGTATATATGTCCATGCCACTCTCTCACCCTGTCACATCTCACCCCTCCCCCTCCCCATATCCTCAAGTCCATTCTCTAGTAGGTCTGTGTCTTTATTCCCATCTTGCCACTAGGTTCTTCATGACCTTTTTTTTTTCCCTTAGATTCCATATATATGTGTTAGCATACTGTATTTTCTTTTCTCTTTCTGACTTACTTCACTCTGTTTGACAGACTCTAACTCCATCCACCTCACTACAAATACCTCCATTTCATTTCTTTTTATAGCTGAGTAATAGTCCATTGTATATATGTACCACATCTTCTTTAATCATTCATCTGTCGATGGGCATTTAGGTTGCTTCCATGACCTGGCTATTGTAAATACTGCTGCAATGAACATTGGGGTGCATGTGTCTTTTTGAATTATGGTTTTCTCTGGGTATATGCTCAGTAGTGGGATTGCTGTGTCATATGGTAATACTATTTTTAGTCTTTTAAGGAACCTCCATACTGTTCTCCATAGTGCCTGTATCAATTTACATTCCCACCAACAGTGCAAGAGGGTTCCCTTTTCTCCACACCCTCTCCAGCATTTGTTGTTTGTAGATTTTCTGATGATGCCTATTCTAACCGGTGTGAGGTGATACCTCACTGTAGTTTTGATTTGCGTTTTTTTAATAATTAGTGATGTTGAACAGCTTTTTATGTGCCTCTTGGTCATCTGTATGTCTTGTTTGGAGAGATGTCTATTTAGGTCTTCTGCCCATTTTTTGATTGGGGTGTTTCTTTTTTTAATATTGGGCTGCATGACCTGTTTATATATTTTGGAGATGAATCCTTTGTCCGTTGATTCGTTTGCAAATATTTTCTCCCATCCTGAGGGCTGTCTTTTCATCTTGTTTATAGTTTCCTTTGCTGTGCAAAAGCTTTGAAGTTTCATTAGGTCCCATTTGTTTATTTTTGTTTTTATTTCCATTACTCTAGGAGGTGGGTCAAAAAAGATCTTGCTGTGATTTATGTCAAAAAGTGTTCTTCTTATGTTTTCCTCTAAGAGTATTATAGTGTCTGGTCTTACATTTAGGTCTGTAATCCATTTTGAGCTTATTTTTGTGTATGGTGTTAGGGAGTGTTCTAATTTCATTCTTTTACATGTAGCTGTCCAGTTTTCGCAGCACCATTTATTGAAGAGACTGTCTTTTCTCCATTGTATATCCTTGCCTCCTTCGTCATAGATTAGTTGACCATAGGTGCATGTGTTTATCTCTGGGCTTTCTATCCTGTTCCATTGACCTATATTTCTGTTTTTGTGTCAGTACCATATTGTCTTGATTACTGTAGTTTTGTAGTATAGTCTGAAGTCAGGGAGTCTGATCCTCCAGCTCCTTTTTTTCCCCTCAGATTGCTTTGGCTATTCGGGGTCTTTTGTGTTTCCATACAAATTTTAAGATTCTTTTGTTCTAGTTCTGTAAAAACTGCCATTGGTAATTTGATAGTGATTGCATTGAATCTGTAGATTGCTTTGGATAGTATAGTCATTTTCACAATATTGATTCTTCCAATCCAAGAACATGGTATATCTCTCCATCTGTTGGTATCATCTTTAATTTCTTTCATTAGTGTCTTATAGTTTTCTGCATACAGGTCTTTTGTCTCCTTAGGTAGGTTTATTCCTAGGTATTTTATTCTTTTTGCTGCAGTGGTAAATGGGAGTGTTTCCTTAATTTCTCTTCCAGATTTTTCATCATTAGTGTATAGGAATGCAAGAGATTTCTGTGCATTCATTTTGTATCCTGCTACTTTACCAAATTCATTGATTAGCTCTAGTAGTTTTCTGGTAGCATATTTAGGATTCTCTAATACAGTATCATGTCATCTGCAAACAGTGACAATTTTACTTCTTCTTTTCCAATTTGGATTCCTTTTATTCCTTTTCATCTCTGATTGCTGTGGCTAAAACTTCCAAAATTATGTTGAATAATAGTGGTGAGAGTGGACATCCTTGTCTTGTTCCTGATTTTAGAGGAAATGGTTTAAGTTTTTCACCATTGAGTACGATGTTGGCTGTGGGTTTGTCATATATGGCCTTTATTATGTTGAGGTAAATTCCCTCTATGCCTACTGTCTGGAGAATTTTTATCATAAATGGGTACTGAATTTTGTCAAAAGATTTTTCTGCATCTACTGAGATTATCATATGGTTTTTATCCTTCAGTTTGTTAATATGGTGTATCACACTGATTGATTTGAGTATATTGAGGAATCATTGCATTCCTGGGATAAATTCCCCTTGACCATGGTGTATGATCCTTTTAATGTGCTGTTGGATTCTGTTTGCTAGTGTTTTGTTGAGGATTTTTGCATCTATGTTCATCAGTGATATTGGTCTGTAGTTTTCTTTTTTTGTGACATCTTTGTCTGGTTTTGGTTTCAGGGTGATGGTGGCCTCATAGAATGAGTTTAGGAGTGTCCCTCCCTCTGCTATATTTTGGAAGAGTTTGAGAAAGATAGGTGTTAACTCTTCTCTAAATGTTTGATAGAATTTGCTTGTGAAGCCATCTGGTTCTGGGCTTTTGTTTGTTGGAAGATTTTTATCACAGTCTCAATTTCAGTGCTTGTGATTGGTCTGTTTATATTTTCTATTTCTTCCTGGTTCAGTCTCAGAAGGTTGTGCTCTTCTAAGAATTTGCCCATTTCTTCCAGGTTGTCCATTTTATTGGCATATAGCTGCTTGTAGTAATCCCTCATGATTCTTTGTATTTCTGCAGTGTCATTTGTTACTTCTCCTTTTTCATTTCTAATTCTGTTGATTTGAGTCTTCTCCCATTTTTTCTTGATGACTCTGGCTAGTGGTCTATCAATTTTGTTTATCTTCTCAAAGAACCAGCTTTTAGTTTCATTGATCTTTGCTATTGTTTCCTGCATTTCTTTTTCATTTACTTCTGATCTGATCTTTATGATTTCTTTCCTTCTGCTAGCTTTGGGGTTTTTTTGTTCTTCTTTCTCTAATTGCTTTAGGTATAAGGTTAGGTTGTTTATTTGAGATGTTTCTTGTTTCCTGAGGTAGGATTGTATTGCTATAAACTTCCCTCTTAGAACTAATTTGCTGCATCCCATAGGTTTTGGGTTGTCGTGTTTTCATTGTCATTTGTTTCAAGGTATTTTTTGATTTCCTCTTTGATTTCGTCAGTGATCTCTTGGTTATTTAGTAGTGTATTATATATTTAGCCTCCATGTGTTTGTATTTTTTACAGCTTTCTTCCTGTAATTGATATCTAGTCTCATAGAGTTGTGGTCAGAAAAGATACTTGATACGATTTCAGTTTTCTTAAATTTACCAAGGCTTGATTTGTGACCCAAGATATGATCTATCCTGGAGAATGTTCCATGAGCACTTGAGAAGAAAGTGTATTCTGTTGTTTTTGGATGGAATGTCCTATAAATATCAATTAAGTCCATCTTGTTTAATGTGTCATTTATGGCTTGTTTTTCCTTATTTATTTTCATTTTGGATGATCGGTCCATTGGTGAAAGTGGGGTGTTAAAGTCCCCTACTATTATTGTGTTACTGCCGATTTCCCCTTTTATGGCTATTAGCATTTGCCTTATGTATTGAGGTGCTCCTATGTTGAGTGCATAAATATTTACAATTGTTACATCTTCTTCTTGGATTGATCCCTTGATAATTATGTAGTGTCCTTCTTTGTCTCTTGTAATAGTCTTTATTTTAAAGTCTATTTTGTCTGGTATGAGAATTGCTACTCCAGCTTTCTTTTGATTTCCATTTGCATGGAATATCTTTTTCCATCCCCCTCACTTTCAGTCTGTATGTGTCCCTAGGTCTGAAGTTGGTCTCTTGTAGACAACATATATATGGGTCTTGTTTTTGTATCCAATCAGTGAGCCTGTGGTTGGAGCATTTAATACATTTACATTTAACGTAATTATCAATATGTATGTTCCTATTACCATTTTTTAATTGTTTTGGGTTTGTTTTTGTAGGTCCTTTTCTTCTCTTGTGTTTCCCACTTAGAGGTTCCTTTAGCATTTGTTGTAGAGGTGGTAAAAACTTTATATATTAATATTTTAAGGGCATTTTCTCCTCCTGAATTTTGAAAGAGGGCCTGTATTTTCATTTTTCACTGGGCTTTACAAATTATGTAGCTGACTCTGGCTAGGAAGCCTTGGACAATTACTCAACTTCATTTTCTTCATTTGTAAATCGATGAAAAAGATGAAGAAAGTTAATGTACAGAAAGGGCTCTCGGTAGGCTGCGGCACGAATAATGCCATGTGTTTGCCACTCTTTTTAGACAAATGGCTACGTGGCTGAACTGGATGTAAAGGCAGGGAGGTCAGAAAGACTAGTCAAGAGAAGATGGGAAGAAGTTAAGAGATTGGAGTTCTTGAGGTCTTGGCATAAACCAAACTGATCAAAAAGAGAGTGTGCTCTTATTGGCTTTGTTGATCTATAACCTTGTGCTTTTAAATATTTTGAATCCTAATTTTATTAACATAGTTAAAATATCTTTCCTAAACTCGCTGTCTTGCTTTCTTCCGGCAGGCTGATCCCTTGTTCCTGCCCCCGTCAGTAGATTTCTGATGCTCTTTTTCTCAAACGTCATGTTGAAACAGAAACATGGGGTCAAGGTTCCCTGGAGTGATGCCCTTGGCCAAAGATTTGGTCAGAGCTTTGTTCTGGGCTCTAGGTAACCGTCTGGGGGAATGTAGGCAAGGTCTCTTCCAACAACCAATCACTAATTCCATTATCTCAGTTGGTTAAAGAATGTTTTTGGAAATCCTGTGACTCTATCAGATTCCTGGAAAAAAATATTACCAGAAAGACACACACAGTGAATAAATAAACTTTTAAAATGATGAGCATTTCTAAAGGAATCATAGATGAAAAGATAAGAAATTGTGGGACTTCCCTGGTGGTCCAGTGGTTAAGACTTCGCACTTCCAATGCAGGGGACGCGGGTTCAATCCCTTGTCAGGGAACTAAGATCCCCCATGCTGCGTGGGGCAGCAAATAAATAAATAAATAAAATGAAAAAAAAAGAAGTTGGGTTTTTGAACTTAAGAGTTGGGCAATGGAACAGTATTAGGTGATGACAAGTTCTAGGGTGCTGCCGTGGAAGTGGGTCACTTAAATGGAGGTTAAATTTGTCGAAGTAAAGGGAATCAAGAAATTTCGACGTTATTAGATGAGTCATCTACTTGCAGACTGAAGCCATGGGAATGATGACAGAGGTCCAGGTGGGAAGAAGCCAGGGGTCAAAGATCTATAGAAATCTGTGAAACTGACTGAGGTCAGTGGATGGCTACAGTGGGACTGGGGAGATGGTAGCACAGTTGGATGTGCTGAAAGGGTCAAGAGAGGAGGAGAGCTGAACGCAGCTATTTGTTCCAACATGAGGCTAGGCTCCAACGTCTGAAAAACAAGAGTAGCTAAAATTTAATATAGCAAGGACCCAAATCATATATTCTACCCTAAAGGCAAGTAGGTTGAAGCCAGAGACTAATAGGGGAAACACCAAGATGTAATTGGGGGGTAAGAGGATCATAGACATAAAGATCAGAGAACAGCACAGCAGTGAAAGCAACAGAACACAGAGAGGAAATAAATATGGCGAGGTCCTGTAATTGGATGAGGCCCATCGGACTAATAAGGGATCCAGTTAAATGCCTGCTGGCTGCGGCTGCAGACGTCCTGAAGCAGCCCCTGGGAGCCTGCATGAGCTGTTGAAAGCCCATCTTACACCTGATCCCAAAGGGTAGCCACTGCTGCTAAGACTCTGCAGACGAGCAGCCCCTCCCCCCACCCCCCCGTGGTGAAAACACACCCAGAACAAACTCCAAGGTTGCCACTGTGTGCATGTGTTCAGGGCATCCTCCCATTTAGTCAAAACCTAGTTGGGCTTCTCAGGCCTCAGAAGGCGGCAGTGAGGTGTCCTCAGTCTGGGGGGGGTCACATGGCTGTGCTCCTTGTGCAGACCCACACGGTGCGCTGATGCCGCTGTGCTAGCTCAGCCATGGGAGGCCTTCCTGGAGGTTCCCAAGGCCACGGCCAAGGTGCTTGGTCCTCACGGCATCCACGCAGCTCTCCCCCTCTGAGTCCTGCCTCCTCGGAGGTCGGGGTTCCCTGGTTGTCAGGTGCCTGCCTCTCTGGAGGCTGTCAGCCTCTTCCTTCTTCTGCTTCCACCTCCTGAGCGTCAGTCATCCTCTCTGGGGTCAGAGACAGGCCCTTCTCCTTGACCAGCCCTTCTCTTTCAAACCCAGCCATGGCAAAGCCACCAAGCTCCTTCCCTAGATGACAAATCCCATTTAATCACTTGATTGTCCCTGAGTTTTAACAAAAATAATGGCCCCTGGCAACTCCTCCTTTGTGCTACAAAACAGAGGTAAATGTTATTAACCAAGTGAAGAAACTTAGACCTCAAGGACACAAAAGCCTGGGGAGGGGCTGGAAGAAGGGTTGGGGAGGAGAGAAGGAAATACCTTTCGTGCCTTTGTGTTGAGCTCACTGCAGAGAAAAACAAGACAGGTAATTTCGGAGTCAGTTATTCTGCTTCATTAAAGTCTCAATAAATTGCCCTGCTCTATGCAAATTCTATGGCATTAAGTGTGGTCTTTGGTGGGTTCAGGAATTACCCGGAAGGGGAGCAGGATGGAGATGTGGAACTAGCTAGGTGCCCTGGAGGTCTGTCCCTGGGGCTGGGAGGAGGTGGCTGAGCCTAAAATAGGAACTGGCCAGGCCTTGGGCATCTAATCTCCCAGAGGGGCCAAGTTCTCACCGTCCCCAGTGACCTTCCGCTTCCCGCTGTTACCCAGAAAATGACATTAAACCCAATTGCTCCGTGTGTTCAGGCATACAAATGGATAGCAGAAAGCATTTGCCTGAGGTTGGGGGTGATAAAGGGAATGTATTTCTGAGCCAAATACAGTACGCAAAGTGCACAAACCTTTTCAGGATTACTTATTAGCCAAGGGAACAGGGAGTTGGGGGAGGGTGATGGGGGAGGGAGACGAAGCTGGGAGTCCTGCAGTCACGGAATCCAAGCCGATCCTGGGCTTTCATGCTCATTTCTGGTAACAAGAGGGAAAAGTTAAAACACTTTTTTTTTTTTGTTTTTTAAAACATTTTTATGGAAAAACAGCCCTGTTGGGTCTCTTACTCCCGGTCAACACTCACCACACCAGCCGAGCTCTTAACTCAGTGCCAGGGTCAGGGAGAGACTCTGAAAATAATAGCAGCTGCTGTGTTTTGCCTAGAAGCCACACTATTTTTTCTTTGTGTTTTCCTTATTTTCACCTCATTCATTTCCAGAAGTGGTAGCAGGCCCATGCTTTTTGTTTTCCGAGGCTCTGTGTGTGTGTGTGTATGTGTGTTTGTGTGTATCTTACAACCCTGGCAAGGGGCATTCGTGAGGAAATCAATATTTGTTTCAAATGTGATGTTTACAGGAAGGGCCTGGGGGAGGAGAGAGAAGTTGAGGCAGAGAGCTGGAATGCTCTGGAAGAGGACCTTCGTGGAGGATGGCCAGCCAGCGGAGGGAGGAAGTCACCCCAGAGGGCAGGGCTGCTCCTCTGGCTGCGCAGACAGCAGACCGTAACCCAGGGTGGCTCCATGGAGGGCCAGGCCAAGACTGGGGCAGGACTCGATGCGCAGGAAGGGCTGCTGAGGGTGAGGCTGGCAGGTGGACTTGGTGGGCCTGAAGGGTTTCCTGAAGAGAAATGGTGGGTGTAGGAATTCTAGGTTCACATCCCCAGGGGCAAAGTCAGATTAGTGTCAAGTCAGGCCTGACATCCAAAGCAGGACGTTGTAGGTAATGGAGATTCTAGACATGAGTCAGGAGGCAGAGCTTTGCCTTTTCAGGCTTCTAGAGTTTGCCATAGAGCCCTCTGCAGTGGCTCAGATAATGGGATGGGCACGGTCCTTGAGCGGGAGCTGAGAAAGCTGGCCGAGCTGGCTAAGATGATGGAAGCCAAGTGGGCAAGGGTTCAGGGTCATTCTCCAGCCCCAGACTCGAGCAGGAAACCAGGGCAGGAGCCCATCACACTGTCCAGGCCAGCACAAGTGGGCCCAGATGAAGCTCGGGGAGCACGAGGGGGACCCAAGCCCCCCAGATACTGGGTTTAGGACAGCAAAATCCAGGCCATGCCTCCTGGTATGGGTGGAGCTCTCACATGCCTCATGGTGCAGTCAGCAGATTAAAGGTCCTCAGGTTCTAGAACGGAATGGAACGGAGACCTGGCAGAGACTGATAGACCCAGGGAAAGACAAGGACTGGGAAAATCAGCCCTCAGTGGTTCTCTGGATGAGGCAGTGGCCGGAGCTCATTTTGCCTGTGCAGGTGGAGAAGGGTATGGAGGAAAGTAGCAGCCATCCAGACTCTGCCACTGGCTGGTCGTGGGTCCTCAGTAAGTGGACCTCAGTGGGCCTCAGCTTCCTAATCTCAGGGAAGTCATATTTCACAGCTATGAATCTCATCTATAGCTTAGGATTATAAGAAATACTCTAAAAAATTCTTTAAATCAACTTGAATCTAATTCTGAGTTCCCATTCTTCTGAGCAAGTCGGAAATTTAGTCTTAGTCATTAACGGGACTCCCCATCCTACAGCGATGCAAAAGTCCTAGAGTCTCATGCAGGGCCAAGGCATTTGGGCGTCTCTTTTATTCATTCAACAGATACTTTCTGGCTCTTACTTGAACCATGCACTTTTCCAGGCACAAGATATATGAGAGAAAGAGACAGAATTCCTGCTCTCAAGGAATTTATATTCTGTAGGGGATGGTAGGGAGAGGGAGGTGTGTGTGGGTGTGTGTGGGGTGTGTGTGTGTGTGTGTGTATGGTGGTGGTGGGGTGGGGTGTGTGTGCAGACAATAGATGTATGAATAAATGAATCAACCAATAAATATGATGATTTCAGGAAGAGGGAAATGTTGTGGTTTAGCGGAGCCCATAATGACAGCTGTTTCCAGCCTGCGCTCTGAACTGCCGGAGAGACAGACACATGAGTTAGACGGTGGAGACACAAGCACCAGCTTTACGGCTCATCATAGCTAGTTTGGAGGATGAGGCTCAGGGGTGCAGCAGTGACGGGCTTCACGGTGCTGACCCTGGAATTAGACAGACTTGCAATCCAGTCCCAGGCAGAGATGGTCAGTCACAAGCCTTCCCCTGAGGGGCAGAACCTTTTCCACGAAGCCTGCTTCTTGGTCCAGGGCAGAGCAGCGCTTCTGCTCTCTGCGTGAAGCAGATCCCAGAAAGAGAGGGAGAGACTGAGCCAGGTGGTCCTAGCGCCTTCTCCAAACTCACCAGTCAGGTAAGACATACCTGCCCTGCAGAGAAGTGAGTAAAAGCTGGGGAGAGAGACCAGTAGTGTTACTCTGTCTAATGGAAGTATCCCCCACATGGAAGGAAACATCAGCAGTGTTCCCTCCTAAATCTGTGAAGAAATAATATAAAAGCAGAGGCTAGAAAATAATGGGTGGGACGTGGGCACATCAGGATTTCTAAAGGATTACTTTAGCTAGAGTGGTTAGGAGAGGCTCTCTGAGAAGGTGACTTTTGATCAGAGACCCAAATGATGGGGAAGAGCCACCTGTGAATATCTGGGGAAAGAGCTCTCAAGACAGGGGACAGCCAGGGCAAAGGCTCTACAGCGTGAGTAAGCTTGGTGGGTTCAAGGAACAGAAAGAAAGCCAGTGTTGCTAGAGTGACAAAGCAGGGAGTGATAGAAGGGAGAGTCAGAAAGATAAGCAGGGTCTGGGTCATGGGGGCCCTTTGTGGGTTCAGGTGAAGAGACCAGGTGTTATTCTCATGGCAAAGAGTAGCCTCTGGAGTGCTGTAAGTGGGGAAGGAGCCAGCGCAAGGTAACAACCTGGGAGAGAGCGCATCTCTTGATGCTTCATCTGATGTTCTTCCTGCTATTCTGTGCTGACTCCATCCAGAAAGGGAGGGGCTTGTAATCCCTGCCCTGTCTCCCTTGCACAGTCGGACAGTTGTGGTGAAGATGGAAAGGCAATGCCTGTGATGGTGCTTTGGATGGTTGCAAGAGCTGTTTATAAATACTTGTATCAGCTATAGCCCTCTGGTCCTTACCCAGCTGCTGTGGGCTCTGGCCAGACCTTGTGGCCAGGTGAAGCTGGGGCTGAGCAGCCTGGGAGGTTGAAAAAGGAGGAGATAGGAGATTCAAGAATTGAAAGGCACCCGCGAAACGGTAGACCCCAACTTCCCCATCTTCAGAGAAGCCCAGTCCAGCCAGGTGAGGCAGCAGGTCAGGGAGGGCAAAAGTGGGGGGGGGGGCCCAGGATTCGGGTTCCCAGTCTAGAGTTCTTTCCATTGCACTGTGTTGAGGTAATGATCTCATTTTCCTAACAAAGAGTTCATCTTCTTAAAGACAAATAATGAGTGAACACCCACACATTCATGGAGCATCTACTATATTCAAAGACTATCTATTTGTCCTGACATTCACTATCTCATTTATTTCCTTTTTCCTCTTCCCTCTGTTCCTCCCTTTCTCCGTCTTTTGAGTATTTCTCCCGAACGTACTAAGTGCTGAGCTCACCCTGAGGTCTGGAGTCTCCCCGATACTTCGTTCCCCTTCTATCAACAGGCCAGTCATCATTGCCTTCCCTCTGTCACTGGGTGGTTGTGAGAATTAAATGAGATAACACATGCAGAACACTTTGTAACCTGTAAGGCTTTACTAAGCTGTAAGGAGACATGTTTCCATCATTAGCTGATGGAAGGTAAGAAACGTTCAGGCTTCCCATAATGTTGCAACCTCATCCACACTTCCTTGCCTGGACTTCTCCCCATCCTGCTACCCTGCCTCTGTTTTCTTTTCCCCCTTCTGCCCTCACTCCCCGGGGGAACTCAGCCTGGACACAGCAGCTGGTAGTTAGCCAAGTGTCTCCTTTTCTAACCTAATTATCTGAATGGGCTTGCCTGGGGCCCAGGAGGTCAGGGCATGGACAAAAGGTCACACAGCAAACCTCCAGGTCTCCTGGGAGTGGGCATTGCCTTGGCAGCTTCCCACTGCTCTGACCCGTCCCACCGACACAGGATTTCAAATCTAGGCAGGCCAGGAGGAGAAAATAAAAATAGAGGAGTAGGTTTACAGCAGGGTTCCTGAACTTACTCTAATTTGGGCCGGATAATTCTTTGTTTTGGAGATGAGGTTGTCCCAGACACTGTAGGATGTTTAGCAATATCCCTGACCACTGGATGCCAATAGCACTTCCCACAGTTGTGTCCGCAGACGTTGCCACATGACCCCGGCGGTGGAGGTAATTGTCCTAGATCCATTGGTCTAGAGTATTACAGATTCAACTGTAATAAGCAGTGAAGTAAACATCAGCTCAACTTGTTTAATTTTTTAGTGTTAACCTATGGCTCTAGTTTTAAACTTCGCTCTTAAGCTATTCTGTGTGTGTGTGCGCGCGCGCGATAGTAAATGCCTGGAAGAGTTTTCTCTGATTAAAGGTGGACTTATTTCAATGTGATTGGTATATTACCGAACAATTTCAGCATCATGCAACATTTACGTTGCTTATGCGTGATCTCATCCTCTGGAACTCTGGGTGAACACAGAAAATGGAACTCAGCTAAACTGAGCCACACACATAGGAATCCACAAGCCACATGCAAGTGCATCAAACACTGACAAAGAGAGGGAGAGAGAGAGACAGAGAAAGAGAGAGAGGGAGAGAGCGCTTCTCTTTTTGGCATTACAGATACCATGTCCTTTTTACAACCAACCTCCTGCCCTTTTCCTTTCTTTGCCCAGTAGATGGGGACAAAGAAGATATAAGCTGATTGGAGGCAGGGAGAGACTGTGTGGAGTGGAGTTTGAGGACAGAGAACGTCTTTGGGGGGTTAGGGAACTCGAATAAAGCGATGGAAGAGATAGTAGGAAGTGAAAATAGAGGACTTCAGCCAAGGGGTGGAAATGATAAGATAGTCAAATCACCTTGAGAAGGATGTTCTAACAGTCAGCGCAACAATGGAATGGACCACTTGGGATGGAATGAGTTCCCCATTTCTGGATGAATCAAGAGGAGGCTGTATTGTAGAGAGAAGGACGGCAACAATGGGTAGGAGTTTTGACTCAAAGACCTACCTGGTTCTTCCTGACTTTAAGACTCCATAATGTAATGAGAGGGAGTGAGTCCCTGGAAATGGTGTATTAGGAGGATTAATTTGGAAGGTCTGAACGGTCCTTTAGAAGAGAAAGAGGTTGTGGAAAAACTTGCAGAGAAAAGATCTCATTGCAGAGACCTCGTCATAAAGTAACAAGGGCCTAAATGTATATGCTGAGGTAAAGAGCAGGAAAGAATGGGCACAGGAGATGCTAAGGAAGGGGAACAAGCAGGATTAGGGGACTGATCAGATTTGGGGCAAGGGTGGAGAAAATGAAGAAACAATAGCCCAAAAAAGAAAAAAAAAAAAAACACTCTTTTTTTTTGTTTTTTGTTTTTGTCTTTTTTAAAAACTCCATGTTATAAACATGGATGACTGAAATGATGGTCAGCCATGGGGGACGATGATGAGTCTGGTTTTATGCGATGCTATTTTTGAGATGGTACATGCTGTAATCTGCTTGATGATAGGTTTTATGTAGCAATCACCAAAGATGTATCTAGCACAGTGCCAGGCACGGAATAGGTACCAAATGATGATTTCTTGACGATTCATTGACAGGGTCTTGGTATGAAATACAGGCCCTGATATCTCAGGCTATGTATATATAGATATAGATAGATGTGGATAGATATCAAGATAGATCTAGATAGCTAGCTAGCTAGCTAGCTAGATGATAGATAGATAGATAAATAGGTAACTAGATAGATACTTAGATAGATCTAGATAGATCTAGGTATCTTCTTGAAAAAATGAACATTCCCATCTCAGCTGACTCATTTGGTGGCATAAACAAGTTTACGTGATAGTTTGATAGAGAACAGTTTAGTGTGGGGTAAGGAAAGATGGGAGAGGTATCTTATAGTTTCTCAAGATATTTACAGCTCTTATCATACAGAAGTAGCACTCACAGGGTCCAGACAGATTGAATGCTAAGTGACAGTGAGGTATACAAGTAGAGATGTCCAGAAGGCAGCTGGAGATGCTCAACTGGAGCTAAGGAAGGAAGATAGGGCTGGAGCTTGAGGTACAGAAGACATTGAACTTCAAGGTAGAGAGTGTGAAGGCTGGAGGGTCTAGGGCCACATACCTGAGCCTCGGGCAGGCCCAGGGAGGGGAAGGAGTGTGGGTGTGGGGAGAGGGAGGGCCAGGGTAGGAGTGATGCACGCTGAGGAGGGAGGTGGGAGGGTCCAGTAGGGCAGAGTCAGGGCTGTCATGTGTCAAGTGCTGAGAGGACCAGGGAGCAATGCCCTGGAAGATGTGTTAGAACTGGCCCTGAGGCGGGGCTGCAGCTAACGTCAGAGAACGTAGCTCTAACGGGGTGGCGAGGATAGAATCTGCATTGCAGGATGTCACCCAATCAGTGGGTGGTAAGGAGATGGAAGCAGGGGTATAAATTGACAATTTTGTCTCTGAATGGAAGGCGAAATTTAGAGGCTGTGGTTAAAATAAGTGATTCAAAGTGTAAGGCTTTGAAGAGTACAGGAAATGTTGTTTAAGAAGATGTCTTAAAGGAGACTGCATTTGAGTTGGGTCCTCAAGATGAGTGAGGCCTGGCTGGGCAGAGCCGTGCAAGGAGGTTAACATGTGTACATTTGCCCCGTGGTAAAATCTGAGAGGCCCAGGTTAGTCAACTGATGTGCAAGGCAGAACACTTGGAACTGAATCCAGTCCAAGTCAGGAAGCTGTTCTTAGAATGGTACCCAGCACTCTTTACCTCCAGGATCCTCTGAAAGTGAAATAATCAGTAGCAACTAGCAGTTTACACATGCAAATTGTTGAGGTGATTGAAAGCTCAGGCTTTGGGGTCCAGAACTAGACCTCTGAATGCCTTGAGCTCTCCCACCTGTGAAATGTGCACAATAAGACTTTCAAAGGGTTGTTGCAGGGCTTAATAAGATCATGTATGCAAACTCCTTTAACACGTGTGACCAACACAGGGTCACCACTCAGCTACTGTTATTATATATGATCATCAGACCACCCAGCTATGTATTATCTTCTGTGATGGAGAAAACTGGTTATCAACCAAGGTAGCTCAGTTGGAACAAGTGGATGAGATGCAAATCTCATTCCTCCTGTGCCAGAGTCTGTCTCCTTCACTTGCTTTCCCTTCTCCCCTCCCTTTAACGTTTGGGAATATTTAATGTTCCCTCTTGGACAGGTGAAGGGGATCAAGAGGTAAAACTACTAGGTATTAAGTAAGTAAGTAATGTACAAGGATGTAATGTACAGCACAAGGAATAAAGCCAATACTTTATAATAACTTTGTATGGGGTATAATCTATAAAAATATTGAATCACTATGCTACAAACTTGAAGCTAATATAATATTGTAAGTCAATGTACTTCAATTATAGAAAGAGAAAAAAGTGTTTCCTCTTACATTTGTTAACTACCTATGGGTTGGACGGTAGCTGTGCAAGGTCCTAACTGTGCAAGTATCTCTCTCCTTCTCTCTCTCTCTCTCTGCACTTGTTTAGCGACATGTGGTGGGAGCCAGGTGGAGAAGAGGATACGAAGATAAACGAGGCAAACATTCTGTCCTTGAAATGTCCACAGTCCAGGCTAGTGGGGAAGGCACTATGTAGACAGGCAATTAAAATAAAACGTGATAAGCACCAGAATAGACTACAAACAGCATATTGTGGCAGCCCAGAAGTGAAAGAAGCCATCCCTGGGAAAGCTGGGAAAGGCTTCCCAGAAGAGGTGATGTTCATCTTGAATCCTGAAGAATAAACCAGCATCTTTCAGGTGCAGATCAGGGAAAGGCGTTCCACATGGCAGTTGCACAAGGCAAAGGCCTGGGTTCCTGTGACAGCAACAGCACTTTCTGTTCCAGGACAGAAGAGGCTTGGGGTTTAGGAATTTATCAAGGGGAGTGGAAGATGAAGCTGAAAAGTAAGGTAGAATCAAATTGTCAAGGGACTTTTTTTGGTGGCAGGCCAAGGAGCCTGGGTTTTATTTTTGAGTGATGGGAAGCTGAAGTCTTTAGCAGGAAAATTAGCAGATTTAACTATATTTCCCTCTATTTTTTTGGTAACAGTTATGCTGAGAAACAATTCACACACCATGCAATTCACTATTAAACGTGTACAATGCAATTTTTGTGTGTGTGTGTATTCAACCACTAACCTATTTTTTGTCTTTATAGCTTTGCCTTCTCTGGACATTTCATATAAATGGACTCATGTAATATGTGACTTTTTGTGACTGACTTCTTTCATTAACATAATGCTTTCAAGATTCCTCCATAATGCTGAATAATATTCTATTGTATGGATATACCACATCTTATTTATCCATTCATCAGTTGATAGACGTTTGGGTTGTTTCCACTTTCTGGCTATTATAAACAATGCTGCTATGAAGATTCATGTACAAGTTTTAGTGGAAACATATGTTTTCATATGTTTTCTTGGGTACGAAGGAGTGGGATTGCTGGGTCATATGGTAACTCTCTGTTTAACCTTTTGAACCTTTTCCAGAACAGCTGCACCATTTTACATTCCCACCTGCAATGTATAAGGGTTCCAGTTTCTCCACATCCTTGCCAACACTTGTTATTATCTGTCAGATTTATTTCTCAGGAGTGTTACTGGGGCAGCGGTTTGAAACATAGATAGGCATAGGGAGAGACCCATTAGGAGGCCTTTGCCATGGCCAATATGAGTGATGATGGCAGAATTGGCTGCTTATCTGGCTCATGTTGTTACTGACTGAAGGAACCTGACTCAACCTCTTCTAAATCTACAAATGGGGAGGTGAGCATGATACCATGACCACGAAGTCTCTACTTCCCTTATGTAGATGGCAGCATGTGCTTGCAGGGTCCCTTTTCAGCCAGCAGGAAGGGCTTTCAATCCAAGAAGAAACATCTTTCTGGGTTTACTGTTAACAGACTCCCAGGTTAGAAGGTAGTCGTGAGAACTTCCCTAGTTCAGCTCTGTGACCAGGGATTAAGACGTCAGGACTTTTCTTCACAGGGAGAGTCTCAAATAGACAGCAAACTTCTTTGGGTGGAGAGTGAGATGGAATAAATCATCAACCCTCTGGGGAGCAGGACGCTGAGTTCCTTCTGGTGGGGTGGAATCCAGTGGATAAAATTCCCTGAGCCAGTCTCAGCAAGAGTCCAAATCAGCACCACCTTCAAATTCACAGCTAACAAAGGTGCTAACCCCAGAGTTTGAAGAATGTCGCTTTCCATTTAAGTCCTTGCTGCCTCGCCAATGTCCCCTGAGGCTCTGGGTTAGTTACTCCCTCGCCAGTATCCCCTCTCGGTGCTGTGGCCACATGATGGTTTTCTCTTTTCCTATAAGGACTAAAGGTCATCTACAGATCCATATCTCCTGGCATAGCAAAGGCTCAGGAGATACTTAGAAGCGTCGCTAAGTCTCAGCTGGGCAGTCATTCATTCAACCAACAACCCTGTGTTGAGCTCTGGGATACGTATTCAGGAGGCACTGAGCAAGACAGAGCTCCTGCTTTCAGAGGACGCTCAGTCCAGAGAGAACCGCTTTAAAGGGAGTGTATGTGTGCGTGCGTGTGTGTGTGTGTGTGTGCGCGCGTGCGTGTGTGTGTGTGTGTGTGTGTGTGAGGATGTGTGGATGCAGACTTTGAATACAGTGTAGTCACTTGCCCTTGAGTTGGTTAGAATTGTACCCTTGATACACCACAGTACTCCTATCAGCACCAAAGGGCTATGGTAGAGTGCTGAATTTCTTCTCCTGAAACAAAACCTAAAGAGGTGTGTGTGTGTGTGTGTGTGTGTGTGTGTGTGTGTGTGTGTGTGTGTCCTCCCAACATGAAAATCCAGAGAGTCTAAAGCCCCCTGCCCCTTCAGTCTCCATCTCCTCACCCCTACCAAAATACCTAGTCGACTGCAGGACAAAGGGAGAGGAAATTTTGGGTCAGCAAAACCCGAAGTTTATACAAATAAAGCACACACCGATGCCATAAAATGTGTAAGACAAAGACTTCCTTTTACGCAGGAGCTCTAAAGTGCAGGGGATCACAAAAAAACAAGGAAGTGATGCTTCTCTCCCAATTATTGTGCACTCTCAGCTGTATTTTGTTGACCTCGATGATTTCAATCAGCTTTCAGCCCATCCAGCCTTCACCTGCTATGAATCAAAACCTGGAGGGCTCTCTGTTCTCCGTGCTCAGAAAAAAACCCTTTGATAAGGTTGTAATGCATGCAAGGCAGAGCGGGTTGGGCTGGGTGCCTTTCTTCAACTGGCATTATACATTTATGATGCAAACCAATGAAGAAACCAGGGCTTGGAGTGCAGGGGCTGAGAGGGGCCTAGTCAGAGGTACTGGAGGGGCGGGGTTTGACTTAGGGGGAATTGGAATTGCCTTACTCTGTTGGAACCAAAGGCCCGTGAGAGAAGGGCTGGTGCTGGGAGGATGTGACAACAGGCCTCATATGCGAAGCTTAGCACCTCGAAACTCCGTCACTATTTCTGGGCTCCTTGGTGGATTGGCTTTTCTTGGAGGAAGGTGACGATCCCCAACACTGTAAACCTCTTCAGTAGAACATAATCTCCATGAAGGCAGGGTCTCTCTTTTTTTTTTTGGTTTGCTTTGTTCACTGGTCTGTTCTGATGTCTAGAAATGTGCCTGGTACATGGTAGGGACTCAACAAATATTTGTAGCATGAATGAATGCTGGGCACCCTCTTTTTTAGAGACACCCAGTTGTGGGTGCAGAGAGTACAAAGCTTTCTTCTTGGCTCTGGTGAAATTAGGAGCTATTGTGGGCTCCAGGCTACCATAGTGACTGGCTGTTGGGCGGTAGGTGGGAGGAAGATAGTGAGTCTGGGACACAGATGGTGGAGGAGAATCAAGGGGTTCAATTAGCTTGTACTAAAAAATACAGTCATATACATGTCACCTTCCCTGTAACCCTCTCCTGTTTCCAAGGGAAAGAAGGAACCTCCTCTCCTTACTTTCTCCCATGGTTAAGCTCCTAAGCATGATTTTTTAAAAATTCCTTTTCTTCTTCAAGGCTACCTGTAACATTTGTTTATTCCTATTTGGATGCTGACTTTTTGTGTAACCTTCGTTTTAATCTGTAATATATCAGTTTCCTCATTTGCAAAACGGGATTCATAAAATTGATCTCACAAAGTGGGTGAGGAGAATAAATGAGCAAATGTAAATAAAGTCACTAGTACATAAGAAGTGCCCTGCGAATGCAAACTCTAACTACTACCATTGCTACAGCTACTGCGAGTAAAATCGATGAAGGCTTCTAGATATAAGTGAGACACTAGGATCACTCCTTGTGATTCAGGCCTGAGGCCTGAAGGGGAAGAGGGAAGGAGAAGATAGTCATTGCTCGTGGCTGGGACCAGGGCATTGGGCTGGCACCCTCCTGGTAACAGAGAGGTTCCCCTCCAATCCCTCCTTCAAGCCCAGAATCAATAGGAGCCACCCATGGGTCTCCCCAGATGGTGGTGCCCATAGCCTGGGCTGTCAGTATTCTCCAGGGAAACAGTTTGCTTCTCCTTGGAAACCAGCCCTCACCCCTTTAATGCTTCTTCAACCTTTGTAGGATCCCCATAGCACCTGGAGCCACCCAGGATCCCTTGGCCACGTTTTGCATGTAGGGTGGTCAGATATTGCAAATTAGATATTGGATCACATGATCTTTCAGGTGGAAAAGTCCATCTAAGAGCCTTATGGAGAAGCAACAGAATGAGGGAGTTAAAAATGCAGGCTGTGCTGGGCAGTGGTCTAGCGGGCAGGTGGCCGTTGTTTTGCCTGGGCTCACATCCCACTCAACCTTCACCCGCTGTGTGATGCTGGACATGTTACGAAATCTCTCTGGGGTGAAAACAGAGGTGATGCTCATTTAACAAATATTTACTGATCGCCTCTGTGAGCCAGGTACTCTTAAAAATAGCATCTGCATCATGGGTGGTTGCAACGATTAGATGAGATAGTGAATGAATTGCACAGAATCTGCTTACAGAGAGCGTGGAACAGATATTAGCTGTTGTTATTATTTCATATGGTTCAGATGCCCAATTGTAGACCTTACAGTACTTGTCATTGGTTCTCTTCCATTAAAGAGAATATTTAGAATTGGAATTGTCCAGAAAAATCTAAGCTATGTGGTCCGCGGATCTGTCTATCACATGCTTTAAAATTAAAACAAATTTTTTTTAGTCTGTAGAACCTTAAAGGTACCCAATAATTATTCATGGTTTGGGCCTTCCATTGTTCTATCTCTAACATATTCCTAACTCCTCCCCACTGAGTCATCCTCTGCATTTTTAGGTAAAACCTCATTATTGTAATTGCAGCAATGATGACGCCATCTTGTCATCATGCGGCACTGAAATCTCACCTTTTTCGAAATGCTTTTGAGACACAGAACCTCATTTGTTCCAATGGCCGGGGTTGGGGGCGTATGCCTGCTGGAGTCTAAAGATGATGGTACCCCCTGTGACCTTGCATAACCATGTTCTGTTTCAAGTTTGGGAGGGTGGTGATCTATCCTATGTCACTGACTATGGTATCCGGGCTGTTTGCTGAGAAGAGCTGTTAAGAATCGCCCCCACCCCACCACCCACTGTAGACAGAAACACTGAAATGAACTGTGAATGACTTTGGGGATCAAATAGACAAAGGTTCAATGCCAGTTCTCCCACTTACAGGGAAAAAGCCAAGGGATAGGGAGGATGGGAGGGAGGCTCAACAGGGAGGGGACATGGGGACATGTGTATGCATATGGCTGATCCTCTTTGGTGTACAACAGAAACTGACACAGTATTGTGACGCAATTATACTGCAGTAAAGATCTATCTAAAAAATAAAAATTTAAAAAAATTTAAAAAGCCAAGTAGATTCCTGACCTCAGTTTCCTCTGAGAGAAAATGAGGCACAATATATATTCCAAAGAGGTGTATGAGGATTATTACCTAAGAGTCTAGCAGAATCTGTGCACACCTCCATAAATATGACTTCCCTTCCCCCTCTCACCTCCACCATCCCCGAAACACTGCCTTCCCTTTGGGCCCCCTGATGTTCTCTGGGTTTGATCCTTATCCTCTTGTCTTCACCATGCCCTGAGTAGTTGCAGAGTGTGTGTGTGTGTGTGTGTGTGTGTGTGTGTGTGTGTGTGTGTGTGTAAGGAGGTGGGCAGAGACGACGTGGAGCCTGGCTCCTTCTCTGATCTGTCCTGCGGGAGGAACCTAGCCCAGCAGCCCCACGTGGCTCCCATACGACCATAAGTAAAACACAAACAAAGCAGAGGTTGTTCTGCTTGTCAGCCTCTGAGACCATATGGAGCTGAGACATGATTGTATTACCTCTGCTAGACTGCAGTTGAGCTAAACAGAAAAGCCATAATAAACTATTCTGGGGAGGTCCCCGAGCTCCGCGCACAGAGCACAAACAGATAAACAAGAGGGTGGCTGGATGTTTTTTTTAAAGGAAGGAGCACCAGAGAAAAACAAGGGAGAGAGAGTAAGAAAAAATGGAGGGAGAAGAAAAAGAACAAAAGAGAAAGGGAGAAAGTAGGAGAGAGAGGTATGGGGTAAGACCACTTCAGTGCAACTGCATCATTGGGCATTTGTTTCTGCAAGGATTTATACCCTGTGGGGACTCCGTGGTGTCACCTAGATAGATAGTAAAATCTGATTGTAATTTTGGCTTTTCCATGGTATCTGTCTATGTTTGTGGTAGAGTTGGGAGTATCAAAGAGAAGATGCAAAATGGCATTTAGGAATATTTGAAACAGCTTTAAATCCCCTCTTAGCTCCCTTCTATTCTTCCCCCTTCCTTGCGCCTCTTACCCTCATGATTCCAGTCCAAACAGGTTGATAAGACTCATATCTTTTGACACTGACCAGACCCTTCTTTTGTCTTCAGTAGAGTTGGGGCTGAGTGCCCAGGAGTCTGTGTGTGTGTGAGTGCATGGGGAGAGGGGGCGGATGGGGAGAGCGATATGTGGTTCAGACAGAAGCTGCATTGCCCCTCTGCTTGGGCAGGCTATATGCCCACTGGAAGTCTTTCCAGACCGCAGGGAAATGGTAGACAACATAAATAAATCAGGGAGAAAAAAAAACCCCACAGCCACCAGATGTTGCTCCTGAACAAAGTCTTACAGTAGGAAAGAAGGATTCCCAAAGTGGCAACAAACTCACATGGAAGTGTCTGTGAGGTTAAAACAAAAAATTCCCTGTTTGCATGCTGTTTATTCCAGGTGTGATTAGTAAATCACAACACTTTGCGAACTGTCATCTGTTTTGAAAGTTTGGGCAAGTGTAGAGTTCAGAAGCAACACAACCACCAACAGTAACTACTTCCATGTGGTAACTACCTCCCGGTCAAACTTTATAGCCACTCTTTAAAATGCTTGAATTATAGAAGCCATATAGCAATGGTAGCTAAGCATGTGGGGTTTTGATGTAGACAAACTTGTATTCAAATCTGAGGTCTAACACTTACCTGCTGTGGGGCACTTATCTGCTGTGGGTATCCAGTGTAGGAAGACGGCAATAGTCAAGTCCTGGGACAACAGTCCTGCACCTACCTCAAAGGGAAAGGTCCAGGTTGGAATGGGAGGATGGAGGACCATGGGGAGAAAGAAACTGATGGATATAAGTATTTTGAAAATTATTGCTAGGTCATTGATCAGTTGGAGCATTTGGGAGAAAGAAAAGAGTAATTGGTTCATGTAAAGCAGCAACTTAAAAAAGTCAGGCAATCATAAACTCCAGGAAAAACAATCTATGAGAAATGACACATAATTATGGTAAACTACCTGTCTCGGCAGTGAATAATACTCATGCAGTCTTAATAGTATAAATACAGACTACTAATTTAACCCTAATTGTTATATAATTACACCAGAAGGATAGGGGAGAGACAGTAGGAAGAAGGTTGACAGTGTACAAGAGAGCGAAATCCTCAACTGCAATAATTGGAATTTAATAGAAACTGTCTAAAACTGATAACTCAAGAAATAGCAGTATAAACAGGTTATTTAAAATTGGAGGTAAATGCCAGGAGAAAGTACTGAGTTGAGAGAGGTTACTTCTGTGGGACGGAAGAGGTGAGGAAGGGTAGATGAGAAGACTGCTATTGTTTGAGTCTTTCAGCACTATTAGTTTTTTTTTTAAACTATGTACACAGATTACTTTGATAAATAACTTTAAAATGTATAAGGTGCTTAGCTTGGTACTTGCCACATAATAAATGCTTAATAAGTGTTAGCCATCATTACAGAACTGGAATGGATGTAAAAGGTTTATTTCATCTATTCTCTTGCCTTTAGCCAGTACAATACCTAAACTCCCCCACAGGGCTGACTGTATCACAGGGTAAATCCAGCGACTCTGCCAGCATCAGCTATTTACGTGTCACTGGCCAAGACACTCTCCCATAGTCCATAACGACCTCAGCAATGTAGAATGTCAGGGCCAGTCCTGATACAACGGCCAAATAGGCACAGTTGCTGTAATACTCATTCTGTCCTTGGGGCAGGCTGAATGATGGCTCCCCAAATGTGTCCATATCCTAATCCCTAGAACCTGTGAATGTTACCTTATATGGCAAAAGGGACTTTGCGGATGTAATTAAGTTAAGGACCTTGAGATTATCATCATGGGCAGGATGTAATCACAACAGTCCTGAATAAGAAAGAGGAGGAGTCTGAGTAAGAGATAGGAGATGTGATGACAGAAGGAAAGGACTGGGTTGATGAAATTTGAGGATGGAGGAAGGGGCCACAAGCCAAGGAATAGGAGCAGCCCCTGGAATGGAAAATGCCAAGGAAAAGATTCTCCCCTCGGAGGTTGCAGAAGGAATCAGCCCTACTAACATTTCAACTTTAGCCCAGTGAAACTGATTTCTGACCTCCAGGACTGTAAGAGACTAAATACATGTTGTTTTTAGCCCCTAAGTTTGTGGTAATTTGTTACAGCAGCCATAGGAAACCAATGGAATCCATAAAAATTTCCCTCCCTTTCTTTTCATCCTTTACCATCTCAAGCAATATACATCATGTCTGGTAACCAGGGCCTCCCTGGGAAATGTAAAAATGTATTTGTGTTCGAAGTGTTACGAGTTGTTGTGTGTCTTTCAAAGAAGTTTTACATCCTGCAAAAAGATTCCAAGAAGAAAGTCTCAAAGGCAGAGAATTATTTTTACTCATATTTGTTATTTCTAGTACCTAGCACAGTGTCTGGTTAATAAATGATTGCTGAAAGAATGAATGACTAAGTGGCTAAATACATAAACGAATCAATAACTGAATAGGCCTCTAGACTCAAAGAAGACGCCATCATCCCTCATTAGTCAAAGATATTTAAGAACATCTTCTTTCTGCCTAATTGAAATCCCCCAAGCTGAATTTTAAGTGCTGTCTTTTTTATCCTCAGTGGATTTAGTGAACATCTGGTCATCAACCAACATTTATTAAGTCACTCTTAGTTTTATTTTTTCAGGCTAAATAATCTCAATTCAATGAACTATTCATACCAGTCTTCTCTTTGTCGTGGTCAGAGCAGGCCAGTTTCCATGATGGGTTTTCCTTTGGGCTCCAACCAAATGGAACTGTAATGAGGTAAGGCTTCTAATGTATTCTCATTCTCTAATTTTTGCACACATTTGATTAGGGACCACGGACAAGGGACTTCACTGTCTTTGTTGCCAGTGGTGCGCTTATAAAAAGTGGGACAATCAGAGCCCACGGGAATGGGCCTGTATCAGTGGCCTATCTCTGTAACCCATGGAGGCAACACAGTGAGTGGCTAAAAGCACAGGTTTTAGCCTCTGAACTAGGCCTGGGTTCCAGGCCTGTTTTTTTCACTTACTATCTGTGTGACCTTGGGCAGGTCACAAAACCTCTCTGAACTTTAATATTGCAATCTCTAACTCAAGGGGCCTTATAATGCTGTTGTGAGGATTAAAGTAGATGCCAAATAGCACTCTTAATTGTGCCTGGTACAAGCTAGCACTTGCTAAATGTGAACTATTATGGTAAAGACACTGGGCAAGGGTGTGGCAAAACTTGTTTTTCTCCTTCCATAACATTCTGGGCCATTGCTGAAGGAGGGGTAAGGGATTCAGATCAGGCCATCTTGGGCAAGGAGGATCAGAATTCATTTATTCAGCCTACAGGCATTTATTTTGTTCTCTAAAGGAGTTCTCAGTGTAGCAGGAAAGTATACAGATAAATTCAACATTGCAATGCAATGTGATAAGGAGTTGTGGAGTGGCTTCGAGAGGACGGCACCTTTGAATGAGTCTTAGAAGATGAATAGGTGGCCTCTAGGAAGAGATAATGTCATTCCAAACAGAAGAAACAGAACGTACAAAGCCACCGAATGTGAAACAGCATGATGGGTCCAGGGAAGAGGGCAGCCATAAGAGTTATTATCACATTTCCAGTTCTCCGCCTTCTAAACACATGGTGGGATTGCATTTCTTGGCCTCCTTAGAGTTGGGTTTGACTGTTTGACCAGGTGACAATGTGTTGTGAGCAGAAGTCACAAGTGCCACTCCAGGCCAGAGCATTGTATTATTGATGTAGGATCTTCCCAAACTGGCTTTTCTTTTGTCACACTGACTGGTAATATTTGAAATGGTGGCTCCTCTGTTAGTCTAGTCCTGGAGTGAGGAGATAAAGAACAAAGTCCCCAGCTCTGTTCTACAGTCTAGTATATTGCTCACAAAGTAGTGCCTTTTGTTGTTCCAGGTTGGTATGACTTTGTGTTTGTTTGTTACTGCAGCATAACCTAGCCTATTCCATCTGATGGAGTAGATGCAGTCTGGGGAAATAATAACCTGTGTTTATCTTCTCTCCTCTCCTAAGGCCACCCACCCGCCCCAAGACACAGTAGATATAGAGGTCAGTAAACTTCAAGGACAGCTTTGAATGGGAAAGATAAAAAAATAAGGCTATCCGTGTGTGTATCCACCAACTCTTTGTCTTTGAGGAGGGAAGACGTTGGTCAGGGATTGGCTGTAAGTATGGGTACCTTTGTTTCCCTTGACCCTACTGCCTCCCTGAGTCATTGCCCAGCAGTATGGGTTCCTAGAGCTGAGCCCCAAGACAACTCTTTATAATAATGATGACTTACTTTCCCTTTGCACAGTTCTCTGCCCAGGGTGATGTGCTTTCACATATTTTATTTCTTTGACACATCACAACAACCTAGGGAGGTTGGCATTATGATTAGTCCCATTTTACAAATGGGGAAATGAGAGGTCAGAAAGGTTACGTGACTTGTGCAAGATCACACAGTTAGTAAATTTAAGAGACAGGTTTCAATTTGAGGTCTGCTGATACCAACTTATGAATTCTTTCTGCTCTACTGCTTCCCTTCCCCCTCCTACTCTTTTCTTACCTTGAGGTTGTTCAACCTGCCTTCCTAAATACACTCAGAAACACAGGGCTTTCAATTCATAATTGTGATAGCTTCAGGGACAGAGTGTAAAAAAATATCAACTCATAGGAACTTTTCCCCAGCCATTGACTCTTTTTCCATCAGAAGGAATGTGAGGAGTATTATTATGACCATCAAAATACTTTTATTAATATGGCAATGTCTATTGCTTCATACCTACAGGGATCCAGATTTTAACATCGAGGAGCTTAGTCTTTTCTACCCCAGAGCTTTTGCTCATTTTGGAATATCTTGGACTGGTGTGTTCTTTCTCCACATCTCTGGTCCAACTCAAAGGCCTTCTTTTCCATGGAGCCTTCCCTGATTACCCAGAATCTCCATGTTCCTGTGGCACATACTTCTGGTTTGGTTCTTAACTGAAAATGCCTTCTATTATGGCTGGTTGTGAATATGCTGGACTTCCTCACTAAAACGTAAGCTCTTGGATAACAGAGAATGTGACATTCATTTTTGAGGGGGACAATATAGCACAGTGAAAGGCCCTGGGATCTAGCCTGAGCTCTGTTTTTAGCTAAACTCGATAGTTTTTGATAAATCACATCAATTTTCTCTTCTACAAAATATGAGAGTTGAGATATAGGCTTCGGAGGTCTACGAACCCCCCTAAAATTATATGCAAACATTTATATCTGTGTGCAACGTCTTTAGAGATGGTCCAAAATATTTGTCAGATTTTTAAAGGAGTCTGTGATTCAAGAAAGTTTACAAACCAATAGATTAAAGAATTTCAAAGTTTCCTCGAAGCTCAAATATTCTAAGAATTGTTCTTAAAAATCCATCAATCAGTAGAGCAAAACAGAGAGCCCAGAAATACGCTTATATAGTCATTTGATTTTTGGCAAAAATATAAAAGTCATTCAACAGGGAAAGGAATGTCTTTCAACAATTTTCACTGAAACAACTGGATATTTACATTAAAAAGTTTTTACCTTGATCTCTGCCTCTTACCACATACAAAATTAATTTGAGACAAATTATAGAGCTGAATGTAAAACCATAAAGCTTCTAGAGGAAAACCTAGGAAATTTTCGTGACTTGGGAGTAGGTAAAGATATCTTAGGACACTGATATCAATAGCCATAAAATAAAACAATAATAATTATTATAAATTAGATTTTATAAAAATAGGAAACTTCTGCTCACCAAAGACACTATTAAGAAAATGGATAAGTGAGCCACAGACTGAGAAAAAATATTTGCAAAACATATCTGACAAAGAACTGGTATCCAGAATGTACCAAGAATGGCTACAACTCAAGGATGAAAAGATAAACAACATAATCAAAAAAATGGGCAAAAGATTTGAACAGATACTTCACTAAGCAAAGTTTACAACTGGCCAATAAGCACATTAAAAAGTGTTCAACTACTATACATCCATTAGAGTGACTAAAATGAAAAAGACCGGCAATATCAAACGTTGGCAAAGTTACTGGAGCAGGAATTCTCAGACATTGTGGGTGGCAGTACACAACCACTTTGAAAAATGATCTGGGAGTTTTTTTCTAAAACTAAACATAGTCCTATCTTATGATCACTAATACGACTCTCAGTGATTTATCCAAGAGAAATAAAAACGTATATCTACAAAGAGAGTTGCAGGAAAATGGTCATAGTAGCTTAATTGATTATATGTCCCCAACCTGGAGACAGCCCAGTTGTCCATTGACAGGGGCACAGATACATACAGAGGAGTACCATTCAGCAATAGAAAGGAACAAGCTGCTGATACACGCATCAACAGGCAAAACATTTTGCCTTACATTGTGAAGGAAGCCTTACATAAGAGTACACGGTATATTATTTGACTTATATGAAGGTCTCTAAAAGGCAAAACTGATATACAATGAAAAAAATCACAACAGTGGTTGTCTCTGTAGGAAGGGAGTGGGGCTGAATTGGGAGGGACCTGAGGAGGGGCATGACCAGCACTTTCTGGGTTGATGGTCATGTTCCATAATTTTATAGGGTTTTGGGTTACACAGGTGTATGCATTTATCAAAACTCATTTTTAAGTTCTGCTCATTTTGTGGTATGTACATTTTACTTCAAAAAAAAAAAGAACCACAAATATTGAACTCTAATGATATGCATGCTAAAGTATTTAAAGTTGGAGTGTACTGATGTCTGTAATTTACTTTGAAATGCATCCAAAAACATAAGATAGATTGATGGGAGATGGCTAGATGGACAGGTATGTGATAAACAAATAAAGCAACATGTTAATTGTAGAATCTACGTCGTGGGTGTATGGGTGTTCACTACACAGTTCTTTCAATTTTTCTGTTATGTTTGAAAATGTTCATAATAAAATGTTGGGGGAAAAAAATCTGTCAACCAAAAAGGCACCAACAAATCAACCAACCAACTAACCAATCAAATAGTAAATCAGCTAATACAGTGTTTCCCAAACTTGACTCTTTTGGATTCTCCCTGTAGTACTTTACTTGAACTTGACTCATCTTTAAAACTTATGGTCTAATTTTGCCTTATCCTGAGTAATAATATCCGTGATATTTTGTGTGACGTATTAGTTATATATGTATAATATATATGTATATATATTTTTTTAATTTGATTTTTTTAATTCAAAGATTGTCAAAGGAAGTAAAACAGGAACAGCTAAGCATCTGGTCAAATGTACAGTTCAAAATGTCTTTTGGTGCTTAACAACAAGTCCTAGGAAAGAAAACTACAGAGTTATCTTGAACCGGACAAATAAGTTACCAAGGGCAAGTTTGTGGCACTAGGCTTATGCATACAATGTACATTAACATAAATATCTAGATGTTAACTTAAAGATGGCGGTCATAGGCCAAGTGTAAAGTTGTTGTACTTACCCGCAAAGTGTGCATATCACACATTAGAAGTTCTGGTCTTTGCTCCATGCTGTGGGGAATTAGAAGTGGGACATGTGGTCTCTGACCTCAAAGAGCTTTAGTGACAGCCCCCTAAATCTGCGGGCCAAGGGGAGGACAGGCTCTGTGCATCTGGGGGCAGCAGCCTGGACTGTACACGAGTGCCTGGGAAACGTCTGCAGCGGGCCTCACCCGAGGGAGGTGAGGACAGAAATAACTGGTGACACATGGGTCGATGGCCTGTCTCCTTGCTCAAGACAAGTGGGGAAAAGACTCTTTGAAGCCTCACGAGCAGACACTCCATTGGATAGACCTTCAGATTTGAAACTGTGCCACAACTTTGAAGAGAAGGAGAAAACACACCATCCAGCCACCTAATCACAGGACCCCCCTGTGGTTCCCACCACCCTCCACCCTCCATCTATTCCACTCCTCTCAATTGTCAATTAAAATAAACAGCCTTGTATTCCGAGGCCTGGCTTCAATCTATCTCGACTGGGAGTATACGCACAGATTTGTGGCAGTGCCCGAAAGTCCTTGCTCAACCTTTTTAATATCTGAACAAAGCAATCAAACCCGATAAGATCTAGCGAAGGCGAGATCACTCTTCTGTCCCTGGGATGGAAGCTTATTAGGCTGTGGCCCACATCATCAGAGTTATTGTGCCATGTTAAATTTATTGGTACTATCTCACCTCATTAAATACTTAAATAGACCTGACAGGACAGAAAAACGGGCTTTTTAATTTTTTTCCCCTATCCAAAGTGAGCTGGTGTTTCCCATGTCCCAGTTCACCTCTGCTACAGCTGTTGGCAAAGAAATAAGAAAGCAGCGCACTGAATGGAAGGTGCGGGCTGGCTGTTTAGAGATTCCTGGGGTCTTCCCAATGCCAGCCTGACTTGGGCAGGAGGTGACAAAAGCACCCCTGAAGCACGTGTGTGTGTCAGTGGGAATGGGGTGAAAGAGGCAGAGGGAACCATGGTGTTCCCTCCCTCTGCTGCATTCCCCAAATCTGTCTGGCTCTGCATTTTCTAGGAGGAGCCGACAATGGCCAGAAATAAAGGTCAGGGTGAGTGAGGAGAGGAAATAGGGCTGTTTGGGGATGAGGAGGCCGGTGGGGAGATGTGGCAGGTGAGTAGCAAAGCAGCCAGCCTCAGCCCCTCCTCCAGTGCTGGGGCCTGTGGACTTTATTTAGCAAATAGCCCTAGTATCCAGGGCTGGATGGTGACCAAGGGCAGGATTTCCCCAGATTCAGAGCTAGAGACTTCGCAGGCTGGTGAAGGCTTGCAGGGACCCAGTAGCCTGAAGGCTTCAAGCAAGTTACAGATGTTGCGAGGCGGGTGTCAAAGGATGCTGATTTGGCCCTCTGCCTATGCCTTTCTCCAGACACTGGCTGTGTGTCTGTGTGTGTGTTGGGGTGGGAGGTGGGGGGTAGAGTGGAAATTCAGGACCTGGAGAAAATCGGCAACCCGGAAAATGTCCCTTAAAGAGTTTCATCCGGAGCTTGATGCCTTTTCCTCATTTATCAAGCCAATTTCCTTCTCAGCCAAGGTGATTTGGGACACAGACTTCCCTCACCTCCCTCCTCTCCTCATATCTCTACCTGCAGAGAAGGTCTCTGTTCTCCAGCTGTTTCCCTCTCCCAGCACAGGTCCTTGTTTGCACCTTGTTAATAAGGTGGGCAAGGGGCCAGGAAGCAGCTCCCGGGCGCCTTCCGTTCCTAATGCCCTAAATGGCCATGACACTGCACTTAATTTCCGTTTTGCTGCAACTGCTGGCGGGACATCAGCGGGCCAAGACCTGGGTCCTGTGACAGTATCTTCAACCGTGGCCATCAGCGTCCCTGTAATTAGATGCCACTTGGAGCCCGCCGTCCTGCAGTGCCAAGCTTGGAGGACTTATGTAACTGTATCCCTGTTTGGAGCACAAGTCTCTTTACAAGCTCCTAATCTCCCAGCGTTAAAACAGCCATAATCCCTTGCCCACCCTGGGAGGGAAGGCGGGCCACAACCTGATGGGTTATCTCTGTTGTCAGCTTAGCATAGTGTGGGGCACATAAAACCCAGGACTTGTGCAGAAAACCCAGGTGGTTGACGTTTACCAACCGGGGAGCATTGCTCTTTATCTTTTTTGGAATGTTCCATAGTAGACTTGGGGAAGTGAAATGGTCAGAAGCCATGGGTGAGGGCTTCCGCTGCCTTTGGTGCACATCCAAAAAATGTTAAATGGGGACCACTGTGAATGCTAAGTGGGGAGCATGGAGGAAGAGCCATGGTGGTAATTAAAGCATGTTGACCGTGTCGAGGTTTGGGGGAGGATTGGAAGTCAGCCTGTGTGTGTGGATATCAAGGTCCAGTTTGGTCTCAACCAAATGCTGGTTGCGGGGAGGGAGGTAGGGGAGGGTAAAGGAAGTGATTAATTACTGCCCAGGTGGCAGTATGTCTTCATGTAGAAGTTGCAGCCTCAGTTATCTTTAGTTACTTCCCCATGGTCTTAAATCAAGGGCTAGTCCAGAATGGGGGTCAGTTGCCGAAATACATGTCCTGGGCGGGGCTGGCAAAAGGTGGACCATGGAGTGAAGGGTCACTTTGGGGCAGGCATGGCCCTGTCTCAGATCAGCCTTCCCTCAAGGACTGAGCGATAAAACCGACGATAATTGAAATCGGAATCAATAATACCCTAGACACATAGAGCATCTTCAGAGAAGCCCGGTGTCTTTTCTGCTCCATTGATCGTGTTTGTCTTCACCCACTGACTGGGCAGGTCAGAAGCAGTGAGTGGGGACTCCTTTCCCACTGCATGGATGGACAAAGGCAATCAGCCCCATCCATACACACACCTGGTTTCCTCCACATGCTCTCCTCTAGCACAGGGTTCCAAGTTATTAGGAAGAGTTAATTAGCAAGTCCCTGTGTCTTCCATCCTCAGTGGATGGAAATCACCGGAGGTGCCAATGAAAGCTACGGATTCCCACACTGCGCATGCGGAGTCGGTTTTCAGGGGGTGCGGCAAGGTTATATGCATTTTTAGCAGGCTCTCCAACTGCTCCCCAGGTGACTAGCGTTTGGGAACCCTGCACCCTTGCTGTCCTTCTTACTTTCTAAATAGGGAGGGACTCACAGGGACCAGTTTTCAAACTTGTCAGGGCTGGAGACTGTATCTTCAAAATCCAGGACGCCTTTGAAAGGCAGTAGGAAAAAAAAAAGAAAAATGACCCAAGATGTGGTGTGCTTTCTGGGAACATCGGTCTCCTTCCCTGAGTGAGGATGGGGGTGGGACGGAGGAAACTGGAGAGGGTTATGGAAGAGGTGGTGATTCTAGGTAGAGCAGTTCACTGCCCCTTCTCTGAGCTTGAGTCTCCGCATCTGTAAGGTCAGGGGGTTGGGAGGTGATCGCTCAGGGCCCTTCTTTCTCTGACACTATGGGCGTCTCTAGTCTTCAGGCCAAATGTCTCCACCCCCACATGGCCTGACATCAGGGAAGGAGGTCCTTTTTGCTTTTAGGTAAGGAAAAGGAGTTGGGGTACCCTGAGTGTCACTCCCACGTGGCCTGTTGCCTCTCTCCCGTCTTTTTCTTCCACTCGGTCTCCTGGTCTCTCTTCCCGTTAGACAGAGGTGGAATCTTGAAGCAGGTCACCCTACCCTCTGCCCAATAAAGCCCATGAAAGTGATCTCCCCTGGGCTGTTCAGGACCTCCCGCTCACTTTCTGCTTCCACGTTGTCTTTCCCTGACTGGAGAATTTCTTTTGGCATCCTCCCCCATATTTGACCCCCCAGGTCGCCCTTCTCAATTTATTGAATATAAATTATGCTCTCAGAGACAAATAGTTCTTCCTTTCTTGCCCCTTATGCTCTATTGTCCTCAGATAAAAATGCAGGACGCTCTCTTAACGGGATCTTATGTATCCGAGTTCTCAGCTATCTCAAGTTATTAGGAACAGTTAATTAGCAAGTCCCTGTGTCTTTCAGGCTGGTTCACCAGTGCCAGGGGAATTTATGGATTATATATCCCAGGGAGAAGTCAAGGATGACTCCAGCGTATTTGGCCTTGAAAAACAAAGTTGCTATTTACAATTGACATCCGCTGGAGCCTAATGAAGCATGGTCTTTGGGAGAAAAGCTGGAACTCTGGACACGACTGTGCTCCATTCAAGAGGCAGCTACTGATGGCCTTGGAGCCATCACTGGGGACTGGAGATGCTGGGCAACACCAAGAGGGAGAAGATGTAGACCTCTTCCCAGAAGAACTCACGTTGAAGAAGGGAAAGCCCATGTCTTCAACCAACTGGTCGGTTGGAAGATGGTTGTACCTGAAACACGCTGAGAAGGAAAGCACAGTTGCAAGGACCTTCAAAACTGAAAACCCTCTAAAATTTAATCCTGTCCAGTGGCTGAGTTAGGCTGCAAGTGTGCAACGTCTGGTTTGAACTCAGTATATTGGAAAATATTTCCTTCTCTTCCTTTAAAACTTTTGTTTCTACTACCTAGTACCCACACACAAAGGGTAGAGCTTTTTCCAGTATTTTTATGAGGACATAGCTGGATGTAGGCCTTGCATGATACAGGCCTTTGATGGTGATAAATTCCATGGGGTTTCTGTTTTGTTTTGTTTTGAGAATGTCAACCTTGTCAATAGACAAAGATAAAGAAGTCTGTGTTCGGGAGCAGGAGATTAAGAAATCTGAGAGTTTATGCCAAATTCACTGATTCCCTAATTCATTCCCTGATTCAAGTATTGGTTCTTTGCTATAGTGGCTGATAGACTACTGATTCATTCATTTATTTATTCAATAAACACCCATGGATTTCCTTATCTAAGTTCTTATCCAAGAAAATCAAGCTGAAAGTATTCTTCCTTCTAGTTTCTTTTTTCTTGGTTTCCTTCCAAAGCAGTTAAGGGGAGGTAGAGGGCAACAGGGGGAGAGATGTTGACTTTGGCTTCTCTGGGATGCCTACCCTTTGCAATGCCAGACCCCAGAGAAGGAGAGAGCCTTGAATGTGGAGAAAGATGGCAGAGTCTCCTTGGACTCTGACTTCCTCTCCTTTCTTTTGACCTCTTCTTCTCCAGTCCTCTTTGTCTTCCCTTGTTTCTTTGTTCCCAGAGGTTTTTGGCCTTGTTGGGATCAGCCACTCAGGGTATCTGTGGGGTCCCCAGCTCTGCTATCCTGCCTCCCCCTCCAACAATACAGGGAGTAGGCAGCACCTGGTGCTCCTGTCTCCTGAGAGCCTTTTTAATATTATTTCATTTCTTTTAACCTTTATTAAGACAAACATTGAGCTGAGAAGAGTCTATACTCCCATCAGAGACACTCTCCATTTTGATATTAAAAACAAAAGAAAACAAAACCTAAACTCTCCCAACCTGTGGCCCAGAGGGGAGAGAGAGAGAAGAGAAAAAGGGGGGAAAAAAAAGGAAAACAGTATCCTAGAGATATTTTTACCTTCAAAGATCCATCACTCATTACTGCATATCACAGACACGTCTACAATCTCATCTTCTTACAATTCTCCGTGAAATAAGTGTAAATGGAAAATAATACCCATTTTGAAAGTTCAACAAAATGTCTTTATCCACCAAATGTAGCCCCATCTGTCTCATTTTCAGAAACAAAGCCTGATTTTAAATAGCAGCTCGCCACCCAAAGAAACACCGGCAGCTCTCTCCAGCTCCGCACGGCAGGGGCTGCTGCGGTACCCCCATGTAATCGCCCACCTCCTGGTCAACATGGGATGGACTTCTGGGGAGGCCAAACACCTCAGCTTCAGCGGGTTTCCTGGGTCCTTCCCTCTGAGGAGGGAGAAATGGTAGAATTCTGTAAACATTTAAAGCCGGCTCTCCCTCACCACCTGGGGAGAGAGTTACCTGGGTTACCAGTCGCCGCCAGTCCCCCATCCCTCCCCAGACCACAGCATGCATACACCGTCACCCCAGCCGGCGAAGAGGAGGTAAGGAGAAGCTTCCTCCAGCACCTGATTTCCACTTTGATAAACAAATGATGTACCACAGTAGACTTGAAAGTGGAAAGGTGCTCAGAAGCACAAAGAAGGGGAAAAGCTCATACTTGAAGGATTTAACTCTCTGCACTAACCAGCTCTATGATGCTGAGCAAATACTTGAGACTCTCAGGTCCTTCGTTTCTTTTAAGCTCATCTCCTACAACTTAGATGTCTGATAGGGATTCCAATCAGTGTGTCCCAAACCCCTGCTCTCTCCCTTCCTCCATTTTCTCCACTTCAGTTAAAAGCAACTCTATCTGTCCAGTTGATCAAGCTAAAATGAAAGCAAACAAACCAACCAATGTGACTCCGCTCCCGCCTCTGATCTGACAACAAAACCTGTTGGTTCTACCTTCAGATACAGCCAGAATGAGATCCGTTCTCTCCACCGTCGTCCCCACATGCCTTGCTGTAGACCACTGGCATTTCTAGCTGCTTCTACCCCTGGCCTGATTCGACAGCAGGGTAGGGTGGGGAAAGCACAGAATCGGCAGCCTACCTGTTTAGATTCCAAACCGGCTCAGTCATTGACTAGCTGTGTGGCCAGGTTCTTGATAACCTCTCCATGCTTTTGTTTTCTCATCTGTAAAATGGGAACCATAATAGACTACCTCATAGGGTTGTGATGAGGACTGACTGAGTTAAGATGCATAAATGAACTTAAAACAGTGCCAGGTGCATAAGAAGTACTACGCAAGTATTAGGGTTAGAGTTAGGGTTATGATTGTTTATATTATTCTCAGCACAGCACCAGAATGATCCTGTTAAAATATAAATCAGACCCTATCACTTTTCTGTTCAAAACCTTCCAGTATCTCCTTCAGGATAAAATCCAAAGTCCTTTCCTCCAAGGTTGTGTGAGTGTTGATTGCCTGTACCTCTTCTGTTGGTACTCTGTTCCAGCCACTTGGAGCCTGCATTTCCTGGCACACACTGGGTCATTCCCACCTCAGGATCTTTCCACTTGCCGTTGCCTCCAAGGGGAATACTCTTTCCACGAGAGTTACGTGACTTTTCTCCCTCCCTCCATTCGAAGATCTCCCTCTTCGTGAGGTCATCTCTGACTACTCTTTTTAAAATTAAATCTGAATGCTCTCCATTCCTTTTTTTTCTGCTTTATTTTTCTCCCTAGCACTTATCACTACTTAATATACTATGTATTGTACTTATTTATTTCATTTACTATCTGTCTCTTTCCATTAGACTGTAAGCCCCACAAGTGTAGGATTTTTTCATCTGTTTGTTCACTGATATATTCCCAACTCTAAAATAGTGCCTGGTGCAAAATGGACACTCAATAAATATTTGTTCAATGGATGAATATAAATAACGGTTAAACCTGACAATCTTGAAGATCTCCCCTTTTTCGTTAACATTCTGCAATCGTATAATGTATCTTCTTACCTGTGGAGCAGAGATTTTTGCAGTTATATCACCTAAAAGAGGTTAAATGACTTTTTAAGAGCCACGGGAACACTGAGGGAGAGCCAGTTCTGGAACCCAGATCTTGTGACACTGACTTCAACTCTCTTCCCTCCCCTCTGAGCCTCCTGCTAACATTGAATTTTCCTAGACACATTTGTTAAATGGATGGATGGATGGATGGATGGATAGATGGATGGGTACATGCATGCATAAACAAATCCCCCTCCTCTTTGGGAGGCAGGCAAAAGATGGTAAAACTAGCCTGAGGAGAAGGCTGGAGTTTTCTTTGACAGGATGAGGCTGACACAGAGCCCAGCCAGGAAGGAAGGGTCCATCAGTGCTTATGCCTGGCCATGAATCATCCCCGGTGATTCAGGAGCTGGAAGACCTGTCAGGGAAATCTCAGATGGAATTGATGTATCAAGGTGTCACTGTCGTTTATCAGAAGTGACACTATGGGAGATTGACAGGTAGTCACTGGACAAAACAGGCAGATCACAGGCTCATAGAGATGCCTGGCAGCCCCTGTTGCTTAGGAGACTCAAGTCCAGGCTCTGGAGGGGCCTCCACAGAACTTGGCCAGCAATGTGACAGGTGGGCAGGAAGGGTGTTGCGGTGAAATAGTAGTGACCCAACATGGGTCCCTGTCCCAAGGACCTCATGGGTCACCTAGATCGGGGGTATTCTTTTTTTTTTGTCAGCGTTATTTCTTTTTCCTTTTTTTTCTTCTTTTCAGAGAGCTCACCACCCCACATCAGCCTTTATGAGGTCCACATGAAAGGGGCCCCTAAGCTGTACAGAGTATAGGTTGGACAGAACCCAGCCTGCCACTGGGCCAAGGATGTGGGACCATTACATCTTCTCAGATCTGCAGCAACCTGCTCTCCACCTCCTTTCAACATGAGAACAATGGCTAATGGTTACTGAGTACTTATTCCATAGTATGCCCTTAATGCACCTTATTTTACCTTCACAACAGCCAGATGTGGTAGCCATTCTATTCCTCATATTATAGTTGAAGAAATGAGACTCTAAACGTTAAATTACTTGTTTGGACCATAGGGCTAGACAGTGGCTGAATGAGAATTGCAATCCAGGTATGTGTAACTCACCGTCTCTTTCTTAACCCGTCAGCATCACTCCACAGACCATCAGAACCGGGCTCTTATCCCACCCCTCAGCCAGGTCCTCAGGGCCATCACCGTTGGGCACTTCTCCATGACTCTCCATTCTTCCAACACAGATGCTCTGCTTAAGCCAAACTCATATTCCTTCCAACTCCCATTCTTGTGAGTTTCTCAAAGGTCTTGTTGTCTTTGTACCTCAGAGCTGAACGTAGTGCCTGGCTCATAGTCAGGGTTAAATAAACGTTGTTGAATAAAGGAATGACTTGTTTAGACCCCATCTCTGTGCCTTGTAGCTGCCAAATTCATCTCCACGGCTGGTGTCCAGTCAACATCTCTCCCTACCTCCAAAGCCTAATTTAAAACTTGATATTTTTCTGTTGGTTATGAGTGGAACTTGGTGCAAAATTTAAAGAGTATATTATAGTATATGTCAAAATTTGACAAAGTATAATAAACACCTTAGAAATATGTTAATCCTTAATTCAGTAATTTTATTTCTAGGAATTTATCCTAAAGAAAAAGAAAATCACACATGTACATGAAGAAGTAAGTGCCAGGATGTTCACTGCTGCATTGTTTAAGATGGCACAAAACTGGAACTCCCTGGAATGTCCAATAATAGAGGACTCGTTAAAAAAAATTACACATTCTCTTTTATATTCATACAACAGAATACTTAGTAGTCATTAAAAATAATGAAGATATATATATCTATTGACATAAGAAATTAAGTGAAAAAAGTAGGTTATAAAATAGTACACCCAGAATAATTTGATTTTTATTAAAATTGTATGAATATAAATATATGCATCAAAAAATGTCTAGAAAAACATATATCAACCTGTAGACGATGGTTATCTTCAGGTAAGGATTATGGGTGATTTTTTTTCTCCTTTTTACTTATTCATTTTCTAATTTTCTGCAAAGCACATGTTTAAAAAGAAAGATAAATGGACATTCTCTAAGAAATATTCCCTGATTACTCTTACCTCCCTTAATCCTTCCCAAATCTGATGGCCCCCACTGCCTGGTACTGTTTAGCACATGTGCTGGATTGGGTTGATTGTAAGGGTCTAGCATTGTTCCCATAGGTGATGATTTTCATTCCCTTTATAAGCTGTTAGAAGGCTGGAGTCCCCTCTTCAATCTGTTGTTGTTGTTTTTTAACTGCAGAATTTGATATAGTATATGGGAGGGCATAAAGTTTTTCTCTCTCCCACTGTTTATTCCTATGAGGTAGAAAATGAAGAGTGGAATTCCTTGAGTCCATGGGGAGGAATGGGGATGAAGCCATTTCCCCACAGCTGGGAAAAGGTCCAAATTTGCCCATGACGCCAAAGGTAGTAAATAATACAGCCATCTCTGAGGTCAGGGCCCTGGCCTCCTCAGGCAGCCACGCTGACCTGCATAATGGGCCACAGGAGGTGATGATTCACGCAGGTGCTGGCTGGGTTCCTGCCAGGCTGGCCTAATGAGGCTCCACAGTTGGAACTAGACAGGCCTGAAAATATGGCCCCCCAGGGATGGCCGGGGCCATGCTCTGCGGAACTGGGCTGGCCAGGGGCCTGGAGGGGCTTCCGAGAATCGGAGCTGGAGACACATGGCTGCCTTGGCCTTCTTCTGTCTGTGCAGCTGGAGCCCCAGGGTGAAATCTACACCCATTACCCAACCGTACAGAGCAAAAAGAAATGAGTTTAAAGCACCAGAAGGAGGACTTAAATAATAATAATGTAGTGAGTGGTTTGGGTAGCAACTGTTGTGGTAAAATCACCTCCCATTTGTACAGAGCTTGACTGTGCACAAAATGCTTTCACATATATTATCCTATTTGACCCTCACAACAGCCCTGTGAAATAGTCAGTCTTCACCCAGATTTTCCATCTCCTGACTTCACTCTGCTAAAAGAAGGTCTACCTGAGTGGGAGAGAAGATGACACGCTCAGTGATAAAGGAATTTCACGGGTGTGTTTCAAGAACAGAGGTCTCCTTCCTATGTTTGGATGAATTTTAGAGAGAGAATCTGGCTGGGGGCGGGCGTGGGGGGAATGAAATGACCCCTGAAGGCCCCAAGTTTGTGACAGGATAGCTGGGTGGGCCTGAAGGCCATAGCCATGAACATAGGAATGTGGTGTTCCTGCCTTCAAACACATGCCTCGTAGCCCAGTGAGGACAGAGACTTGCTCCTTTTTTAGACACCAGTGGACGAGGATGTCAGGGTCAACCATGGAATTCTCTGCCCAGGCTTCAGACAAGACCCTGTGGTGTGGTGTGTGAGCTCATGTGGGTAACAAGCAGGGACAGATGAGGAGCTAGAGTTGGGGGAGAGGCAGACTGGTCCTTGAGAGAGGTCTGAAAAGTAGAAAGAAAATTGTCTCTGAGTTTGTCCTGTGAGCTCTGCCGGGGGTGGCAGGAGACTCAGTTGGGGAAAGCCAGCCAGGAAGACCGCGGCTCTGCCCACATTCCACAAGCAGAGCAGATACGTTCCAGGGTCCATCTCACTGTCAGAAAGGGCTCCAACAGCAAAGGGCTGAATGGATTTGCCCCTGCCTACTCTTAGAGGTGCAGTCATTCTTTCATTTCCTTCTGAGTCTCTCAGCCATCAAGTTGGTGCCCTTACCCCCTCAGAATTACTCTCTGATGTGGCTCCGTGGGCATCTCCTCTTGGGTTTTGTGAGCCTCAGGGATGCAGCCCAGTTACTCCTAAGCTCTGGTCTGCATCATCTTTGTCTCAGGGATGAGGAAGAATGGTGCCCTCTGTGCTCAGGATGACTTTACTTCAAGGGACTTGCATCGTTGGGGTCCAGTCGGGAAGATGGAAACCACACCAGGCATTTCAACAGAAATGATTTGACACAGGGGATTGGTTCAACAGAGGCAGGCACTTATTACCTAGGTCTGGGTGAGCAAAGAGAAGAGCTTGGGGCTGTCAGAACTTAGAAGCTCCCAGGAGGGACCCTGCACCGCTGGGATCTAGACCTTAAAGGGGTGGGGGGCTGCTGATGCACCTGGAGCTTGAAGGAGGGGCCCCAGGGCTCAGTGTGACCCACTGCTGCCGGTGACTCTGGAGTTCAGGGAAGGGGCTCTGCAGAGCTGGGACTCTGTCTGCCAAAGGAGAACTGCCTGGCTGGTGCTGGGATCTCGAGGGGATGCAGTGAGCCTGGTACAGGATGAGCCTGGAAACAACTGCTGCCTCTGGGCAAAGGGCTCCTATGCTGGGGCAGAGGCAGCAAGTGAAGAGGAAGGAGCAAATCCTGTCTCCCGGCCTCGAGCTGTCCAGTCTCCCTCTAGCTCTCCCTATTGACAGAACCAAACAGGAACCAGGGGGCTGAGGAGAAATGCAATATGCAGAGTCCCAGCCCAGCATCACAAAGCAAAACACAGAAAGGGGGGTTTGCAGCTTCACAATCGGCACGGAGCCTTATTTCTAGAAGATGTATTAATGGGGGGACATTTTCCAGATGGACATAAGAAACTTCAGAAGGTAGCTGGACTCTCTTATAGCCCATGCTCTTGGCCAGCTCCTTGAATCACCACGTCTGATCCCTCACTTCTTTACTTTCTACGACAGATCCTAGGGCTTTTACACATTGCATTTTAAAAAAAAATGTGAGGTGGGCAAGTCTCCATCTTATCCCCTTTGGGATCATCTTGATCCTTTGACCCTCGCCCCAGACTGAACAAGGCCCACTTCCAAGTCACAGGAAAAATGGAGCTTCAAGTGTCAGACAGTAATAGCAAGACATTATCAGTGTAGGCCTGTGATTGTGTCGTATAAAAAATAAAACACATACCAGTTAATCAAAGCACTACAGACACTTTTAAGTAATCCCAGTTTGGCTTTGCATAACTCCATATACCGCCGGCAGCGCTCTTGTCTACCACCAGAGACCATAATATACATCAAAAATTCTCCTTTAAATTTATTTTCAGTAAAGATTGGTCTTTTGAACTGTGGCAGTGGAGGCTTAAGGGTACAAAATCTCTCTCGCCTTTTTCTCTTTCATTTTCTAGCTCCCCTGTCTTTCTCTTTGGTGGGGCGGTGACTCTGACGCGGGGGAAGAGAGCAGCAGTGGGTTCCACACATCTTGTCGAACCTTCTGTCCTTTGCATGGATCAGTTCCTCTCATCTGCCACTTGATTAAGACATTAAAGCAGGAAGGTGAAGGAAGGTTGAGTTGCAGCAAGAGGGAGTGGGAACAATTCCCCTCCGTTCGCCTTGGAGAAAGGCTCCAATTGCTGGTCCCAAGACGGTACTGGGCTATCCCAGCTGTGATGGTGCAGCCTTGGTGCTTTCTCAGAACCCCAGATTTTGTGGAATGCACAACACTGGGTACCTAGGGGTACTGCTGACACCCCCATACCAATGTTGAACCCTGCCTTGCTGCCCTCACTAACGGGACAGCAAATAGGACAGCCTTCCCAACTCACAGAGAGACTGCGGCTGGTCACTTGGTTATGGGAGTACATTTTAGTGGCTAAAGCTAGTCCTAGTTTGAATCAATCAGAATTAATTACTTGATAGCTGTTTGACCTGGTGTCAGTTTTTGGTTTGAGTTTTATTATGGTAAAATATACCTAACATAACATTTACCATCTTGACTGTACAGTTCAGGGGCATCAAGTCCATTCACCCTGTTGTGCTACCATAACCACCATCCATCTTCAGAACTTTTTTATATTCCCAAACTAAAACTCTATACCTTTACAGAAATAACTTCCCCTCCACCCGCCCCCCCACCCCCAGCCCCTAGCCACCACCATTCTCCTTTCTGTCTCTGTGAATTTCACTACCCTTGGTACCTCATGTAAGTGAAATCTGAAATACTGTATTTCTATTTATTTATTTATTTATTTATGGCTGTGTTGGGTCTTCGTTTCTGTGCGAGGGCTTTCTCCAGTTGCGGCGAGCGGGGGCCGCTCTTCTTCGTTACGGTGCACGGGCCTCTCACTGTCGCGGCCTCTCTTGTTGTGGAGCACAGGCTCCAGACGCGCAGGCTCAGTAGTTGTGGTGCATGGGCCTAGTTGCTCCGCGGCATGTGGGATCGTCCCAGACCAGGGCTCGAACCCGTGTCCCCTGCATTGGCAGGCAGATTCTCAACCACTGCGCCACCAGGGAAGCCCCTGTATTTCTCTTTTGTGACTGGCTTAATTCTCTTAGCACAATGTCTTCAAGGTTCATCCATGTTGTAGGATATGTCCCTAAGGTCAGTTTTTCTTCTGAATAAACCAAGAGTTGCCAGCTCATACACTCTGCTTCCTTGCCCTGCCTCAAATGAAGAGTTGGTTAAGCAAAACGTATAGGAGAATATATCCACAGCTGCTTAGAGCCAGAAGGGGTCTTAAATATCACCCGCCTCTACGTCCTGGCGTTAGAGGACACCCTCACTTCCACCTCTGAGTGGAAGGGTGGGCTGATAAGAGTATTTTTTAAAGCAATTTACCTTTTTTCCTGAGATATTTATATCTATCAACTCACGTGATCATAACAACAAGTCTAAGGTAAGTCCAGGCAGGTCTTATTTTCCCCATTTTACTGCGGGTGACATCAACGCCAAGAGGGTAGAGATGCATTTGCTCCTGACCCCTTGCGTGGTGGCTCTTGTTTCCGGTCTCCATCCTCTCCGCAATACCATGCAGCCTCCACGCTAACCCAGGTGTGCGTAGCTGGTTGTATTTCATTCCTTACTCAAGGATCACTTTCCTCTCTCCTATCTTCTTGGAGTTAGTGCCTCAGAGCCCCAAGTCAGCTATTTGAACCTCTTAGATTATGTCCCAGAAAAGGAAAGGGGCTAGATAGTCACTGTCAGATATGAGCTGGGATGAAGACGGGACCTCAGAGCAAAGGAACCAATGCACTTGAAAAGATTCCATGGCTTCATCAAGGCCACCGTCTTATGAGTCAGGAGATTCTTTCTTAGCATCTGACCCAAGTCCCTTCCACAATCGTAATAATTTCCTCCCCTCTTGTCCTGAGCTCACTGGGAACAGAGAGGGGCTGCTACTGGCATTTATGTTGCAAGAGACAAATTTCTCCCTCAGCCTCTTTTGCCCTTGGCCGAGTCTCTCAATCCTGACCTTCCGTGGGGAAGAGAGGAATCCACCGGCAGCGATTTTCCTCATCACCGATCCTGGCAGCAGACGCTGGGCTGTCAGTGCTCCGGGTGCCATGAGGGTCATCCCACGGGCTTTCTCCCCAGGGTCTCCCAAGTGTTGGGTGAAATTTAAGAAGCACAAGCTGCCTTCCATCTGCCAGCTCCGGGGGTCAGGTGCCCCCAGATGGTGCAGGCCAGGGGACAAAGGGCAAGAAGGAGCCTGTCGATTGGAACATCAGAAGAGGATAAATAAGCACTGTCCTGTTGGCCGCCCAGGTCTTTCTTTTGATCTTCTGAAAGCAATACAACTCTCCAATAAATACTGCACCCTTATATAAATAAGCACCGGCCTTTGACCGTCTCTTTAGCCAGCTCTCTGGATTCCTAAGAATGAAAACACAGGTACATGCCCTAAGAAGCTGCCGCGGCTGGGATGGGAACCATAAAGGACATCCCACAGAGAAGGTGGCAAGACAGCGGGGCCAAATGGCGGCGTGGAAAAGGGGGTAAAGACTACGGAATCTACTTCTCTGCCCATAGGGAGGCTTAGAAGTGCTGGCTCCCAAGCAGCCTAGGTGGGAACAGAAGAAACAATCTTAGCTGGGCTTGAGCAGCCAACAGACTCTGGAATCGCAGGGCGGAGGCTCTGGAGTTTTCTTCTCAGCCGCTCCAGCTGCACGTTCCTGAAAAGCCGGCACTTGTGTGAAGCATGTCCCAACTCAGACGTGAGTCACGCCAGCTTATTTTAAGGCCTGACCTCTTCCCGGGAAGGGAAACCGGCCTGGAAAGCCACGTGCTGGAAGGCGACCATGGCCCCAGGCCAAGGGAAACAGAGGTCCCTACAGCTCCCTGACATTCTACTCCCCAGAAGCCCAGCGCGAGCAGAGGCGGCAACAGCTGGTGGCACTCACCCCCCCTCCCTCCCCGGGGCAGTGATAGTGGGACTTGCAGCGCCCGCAGCTCTCGGGTCCATCGAGAGCCCACTGAAGGCTGGGGGATGGGGCAGCAGGGCAGGGAGAAGAAGCCCTGTTTTTCCCTTCCTGGGGACTCTCGCCTTGTTTTTAAGTCCACACCAAATTGTCCTGAGAGGTCACTGCGCTCCTTTGGGGATAAATGGACAGAGGGAGTCTGAAATCTCATGCTCACTCAGCCCAATGTATTTAAGTCTTTTCATAATTCATAGCCCCATTTCCATACACAGGCCCACTTAAGGAGAGATCTCAGGGAAACCTCAAAGCTGTTCTGATTGCACGGGCTCATCCAGCATCTTCCTAAAAGGTTCTCGACTCGCCTCTCAGAATTGACGGCATCAATGCTTATGAAGAAAAACTAATAGCGCCAGCTGGTAGTCACTGAAAAGTCACTTAATATTTCTCAGTGCAAGGAGCTACACTTAATGGGACACAATGTTTTTTTCCCTAAGCAGTTGGAAAAAACCCTTGACATCCTATTAATAATGTCAAGTTTTATTGGCTCTCTCATTTGACATGATATTAAACTTTTCAGACTCTATCTCGACTGAGGTACAAGGTTGTTAAAGTGCGGACGGGTTGGAGCATTACAAAACGTGGCGTGGAACCAATGCCTGTCCAGGTGAGCGTAGAGAGATGGGAAGGGGTGAGAGGCGGGGCTCAAGAGACAAATCCTACTTGTGGAAGACTTCTGAGGACCCCACTCCCTTCCCTGCACTGTCTTTTCCTAACACTGATGGGGCTTCAAAACTCCATGGCATCGGGCCACTCATCGTCCTCTGCAAGTCTACTTCCCTGCATAGAATGAAGTGAAAACAACAAAGTCAAGACAAACGACAGAGTCTGTGGAAGTCCAAGCACAGTTTCGCTCCATGGCACTTCCTTGGGACAGGAAGTGTCTGGCTTTCTAATAAAAACAATGCACAATAAGAATAGCTATTGTTACTAGTACCCACACATGGCTGACTCCGTTCTAAGTGCTTTGCCGTATTAACCCCTCTTGGCTCCTTACGAAAACTGCATGAGTTAGTTGCTATTTTTGTCCCCATGGTCCCCATTTTGAAGATACAAAACTGAAAGAAAGATGTGCCCAAATCTCAGGGCTCGTAGGTAACACACCTGGGAATCCGCTCCAAGCAGAATGTAGCTGGACACCAACGGCTTACCATTCTTTGATGCAATGGGACCCACTTTGGAAATGCAGTGTCACCTCTGCAGAGGTTAGGGACCCCAGCCTGGCCCTTAGATCTCTCCCCAGCCCCGGCATCCCTCCTCTTCTCACCATTTTACTGTGGGGACCTGATGTGAAAACAAGCAGGCGGTTTCTAGCAGACAGGCTTCGGCTTTGCCTGTCAGGCGCAAAACCATAAATAACACATTTTAAGCAAAGAACACCCCGGCAACCCAATAATGCACATCTAAAGCCATTTTGATGTTGGAGAGATACAGTAATACTTTTATGCTTTGTTTAAAGAAATTGTTTCCAGCATATTTGTAGTGAAGTCACTCCAAAGAGTTTATTTTGGATGATTGATTTATAGGAATCCGGCTCACACGCCCAGAGGATGACACTTAAATCATATCTTCTTTTCATTTATAATAAGGAACAAAATGATCATATTTTGACAAGTCTGATCATTTTGGGGGTTGAGCAGATTCCCTCGGTGGGCTCAGTCTATAGCTTGAGGAACTGAGAGAATATTATTACGTCTCATTAAAATCAGCTGCAGCTGCTTCAGCTGGCTGCCCCAAGAAAACAAAGCGATGGACGGTTTATCCTGGAGTAGGCTACCTAATGATTTTTAAGAACGAGACAACTGGAAATATCTTGAGTTGCGATTGTCAAACCCAGCTGCCTCGGGTTTGAATTTACAGCAGCAATCCCTTAAAGAAGACCCTCTCTGTCCCCCACAAAGAGGTGACTTGCCGATTCACAGGTCTTTCTGTGCCCTCCCTCCCCCCGCCCAACCCCCCTTGATGCTGCTGCAGGCTCTGACCTTCTGACCCTCTGACCCACAGAGGCCTCATTGCATTCCCAGGCCTAGTGGGAATCTTAATGGCCAGCCATGGCGGTGGTGAGGGTGACATGTGCTGCTTTGGTGCCTGCCTTCTCACTAGATCCAACAAGCCAGGTTGTAGCCCTTGTTTGTTTTCAGATTTACGGCTGGAATAGATGTTGCTTGCATCCCATCCCCAAATCCATGCTGCCACTCCTGTATTTGTACGCAGCTCCTTGGCTGGGCTTTGGGTCCCGCTGAGTCCTGCCCCGCCTGGGAGGGTCTACTTTCTCCTCTGCTTCCCCTGCAAACCGTGGCAGGCATCCTCTTCTGGTCTCTCTCTCCAGCAGGGGCCCGGCCCTCCACCCCTCCCACTTCTTGGGAAGATGAGAGTTCAGTCTGTGACAACCACCACACAGTGAGAAGACCAGGAAAGTTCTCCTGGAACAAAACCTCCCCAAGTTCTCAGGGGCCGTGGAGGTCTGTGTAAGAGGAGTCCAGTGAAAGATCTTCCTTCTCTCATCTCCCTCTTTCATCTTCCCTAATCCCCTCCCCTCAACTTATCTTTCTTTTTCTCTCTGTCCCCAGCCCCCCTCCTCTTTCTATTCACCATCAAGAACAGCCAATTTAGCGGGCGGCCGTATGGCTCCAGCAAAGTCCCTGGGATCAGTGGCTGTAGGGAATGGCGGAGCCAGAAGGGAAAATCAAAGATGAAATGAGCATTTGGATCTTACTGAAACTGACTACTCTTCTGCCTCATGGTTCCGGGAGATTAGGGGATGGGGTCTGTGCTTCCTTCCCTCCTGAACCTGACCCACCGCTTTCTCTCCTGTGAGGACCTGTAACACGGCCAGTTAGACACTGGTTTCAGCTGTCAAAAAGTTTTCCACCCGCAGCCGTGCTGGGGCTTTGAAGGTGATGTCGGGGTGGCGGACAGGAGGGGGTGAGGAAAAGCCATTTCTGGGACGGACAGAGCTCAAGGTCCAAGACCGGAAGATGTATAGGTGGACATGAGCGGGTGTTTATTCCAAACAGGAGGGGCTCAAATGGCAGCAAGAGGGATGAAGCTTAGATGTAAAGAGGAACATGGGTTTTTTTAAAAATTTTTTTTAAATTTTTTTTTTATTTTATGGCTGTGTTGGGTCTTCGTTTCTGTGCGAGGGCTTTCTTCTAGTTGGGGCAAGCGGGGGCCACGCTTCATCGCGGTGCGCGGGCCTCTCACTGTCGCGGCCTCTCTTGTTGCGGAGCACAGGCTCCAGACGCGCAGGCTCCGTAATTGTGGCTCACGGGCCTAGTTGCTCCGCGGCATGTGGGATCTTCCCAGACCAGGGCTCGAACCCGTGTCCCCTGCATTGGCAGGCAGATTCTCAATCACTGCGCCACCAAGGAAGCCCCGGAACATGGGTTTTGAAAGTAAGCCAGGATGCCTTTAATAATTGCTATAATAACTACATTTTATTATGTAGTATATTTACTGTTCTAAGAACTTTCTTTTACAATCTCATTTAATCCCTCCAACGACCCTACAAAAGAGGTATGCCTGTTAGATTTCCCTTTTACAGCTGAGAAAGCTGAGGTTCAGATAAATTAAATAACTTTATCCAAGGCCAGCAGCTAGAAAGGGACAGAGCCAGAATTTAGACTCAGGCAATCTGATGCCAGAGCCTGGGCTCCTAACTGCTGCCTTCCAGCTGCCTCCCTGGGCAGAGTAGGGAAATGCTGGAGATGGTTCTTCCTGGCCAGGTGGGATACACACCTGGAAGACCAAGAGGTGGGTGAGTGGACTTGGTGGCTTTGTGAGTCTCTGAAGAGTGTGGGATTCTCGGTGACTGTGAGCCTGGCCTTCTCACTGACGCGGCTCCCTCCCTCTCCGCCCTTCCCACACAGTTTCTCCAAGCTCCATCCATCCCACGAGCTGGGGGGAGGGCTGAAGTGAGGATGAGAGGTCCTCGTGAGGCTGAGTCCAGCCCTGGATGCCTCTGCCCGCATCTGCTTTGCTCGGGGTACAGTTGCCTGACTCGCATCTGTTACGCTGGGTCACCAGCTGCCAACTGCAGCCAAGGGGTCAGTCACCTTTTCCATCCATCCTCCGTCCTGATCTGACTTACCTCGCACAAGGGGTGCCCCCCCGAGCCCGCGGCTCTGGTCCTCCCCGTCTCCTTCTCAGCTTAGTGGGTTTTTAATGTGGCCCAGGAGTCCTTGTCAGTTTCAAGAGTCCCCCACCCCCCTGACCTTTTAATAAACATTTCCTGTGTTATCAGAATATTTCCTAATTCATTCCGTTCTGTCCCTGAAAATCTAAATCCTATTTAATGTCCTTCATTTTCATTTATAAAGACAGATACAAAATAATTATTTCCTATCTCTGTGGTTTCCTTATCTCTTGTCCTAATAATGCCTTCGGCAGCCGAACATTTCCCGTCAGTTGAAACAGTGTGTTTGTTTTTTGTTCTTTAAAGAAGAAAAATAAAATGCTTTATTGGGCTTTGTCTCATCTATCTCTTCCCTTTCAGGCTTTCTTGGCCCCCTTCCTCTCTTCCTCTCTGTCTTTCCCTGGGTACCTCTCTCTCCCTCTACCAAGTCCCCTCTCGTGCTGCCCAGGCCCTCGCCCAGCCATGCTCGGCTCCCCTCATTTTCCTGTTCGTGCTGCAGTCTGCCTGCAGCCTCACATCTGAATTTCATCAGCCCCTGAGCCTGCCTGTGAGCTCAAGTCCCCCAGCTAGTAAAATTGGTTTGGACGAGCAGACGCAGTTTCAAAAAGAAACATTCTTTGGTTTCCTCTCATGAAAACTAGTGAGCAGAGAATTCACAGTTCTCTTCTCTGGGCGTCTCTTTGAAGTTTTTGATTGAAAGGAGAAGGAATGAAAAGGGATGGTGGGGAGGGGGGAGATAGTGGTGGGCATAAGGATTCCAGATTTAAGTAGCAACTCTGAAGCTGGGGACCCAGGCTTCCAGCAACCCTCTCTGTTCCCCGCCATTTGGGTTGGGACAACACTGTTATTTTTGGCCGTTCTGTATCTGATCCAGTCTTTCCCCCTCCTCTCTTTTATTTTGGGATAAAATTCAATACACAGTTTAAGTCTGGGGTTTGGGAGAAAGTCGTTAATGGAAGCAGACTGATTTTACGGGGACTGGTTATGTTCTTGGCAGAGTTGTTCAAACCCAACCATTGGCACTGGCCGAGCGCCTTCCATATATCAATCAGCTCCATAAGAGATCACGTTTACTGTCGCAGCCATTCTGTAACTAGGTGCCTTTTGTTACCCTATTTTACCCACGAGGAAACTGAGGCTCAGAGAGACGAAGTAACCTGCTCCCGGCACTCGGCCAGCAATGGTACAGCCGGGCTCAGAACCCAGGTCTGCCCAACTCCATGGCCTGTCCTCCCAACTCCGGTATCTTCTTTCTTCATGCCCTCTGTTCTCTAACACCCAGGCCTTCAAGAGAAAAAAAAATGCTGTCAGTCTTCCAGCTTTAAAGTCTTTGTCAAGGCCAAGAAGGAACTCAGAAGAGCTCTTTGTCAAGGTATCTAATGGATGGACCCGGAGCGCTTTTATCATTCACGGGGAATGTGGTTACAAGACACAGAAAAGAAAACTCAAGAGAAAAATGTTTGAAAGCCTGGTGATAGGGAGAGGTCAAGGACTGCTGGACGGGCACCAGAGACATTCTCTAAACCAAACCCCTTCGTTTTATAGTCAAGGAGACTGAGGCCTAGGAGGGGCGGGTCTGACCCTTCCCTTCACTTGGCTCAGCAGTGAAACACACTGATCTAGCCGTGGCCCCCAGACAGCTCTACTTTACCTTCTGGGAAGCTGCGTGGGGATCGGCTGAGGGAGGCCAGGGAATTGGGCATCTTCCTCTGTAAGATCCAGACTTAGGAGACAAAGGGGTTTAAGGAGGCCAGAACTAGCCAGAAGCTTCTGAATAAAGAAGGAGCAGTCATGAGGCTAACACTCCCCTAGACAACAATCTCTGAAAGAGGCAGGCATCCTTGAGGCCCCAGCTCCTACTGGAGGATCCTTTTCTGGTCAGTGGATTAGGCTAACCAACCAGTGCTGTCTTTCTTCTGGCTCCCTGGAAGGTCCTGGCCTGGGGGACCAGGTTGCCCATGTACTTGGACTCGGTGAGATGCATACAAACCTTACAAAATGTCATCAATACAGTCTGTGCCACTCAGGCCAGAGGGCAGGAAGGATAACACCAGCAAGGAGGGTCCCCTAGCTGGAGACTCTCTGTAAAGCAGTGTTAATCAAACAACTGTTTCATAGAATGGGTCACCCAAATCCCAAACCTCACCAATTGAGATAGCATCTTCCAGTTGATGTAACCAACAAAGAGAAGCATATTAAACCACTGGTATTTGGTGCAGCCACTATGGAGAACAGTATGGAGGTTCTTTAAAAAACTAAAAATTGAGTTACCATAGGGTTCAGCAGTTCCATTTCTGGGAATATATCCAGAAAAGATGAAAACTCTAATTCGAAAAGATAATGCACCCCAGTGTTCATAGCAGCACTATTTAAATACAATAACCAAGACTTGGAAGCAACCTAAATGTCCATTGACAGAGGAATGGATAAGGAGGATGTGGTACATATATACAATGGAATATTACTCAGCCATAAAAAAGAACGGAATAATGCCATTTGCAGCAACATGGATGGACCTAGAGATTATCATACTAAGTGAGGTAAGTCAGACAGAGAAAGAGAAAAACTGTATGACGTCACCTACATGTGGACTCTAAAAAAATGATACAAATGAACTTATTTACAAAACAGAAAGAGACTCACAGACATAGAAAACAAACTTATGGTTACCAAAGGGGAAGGGAAGCAGAGAGAGGGATAAATTAGGAATTTGTAACTGAATCACTTTTCTGTACACCTGAAACTAACACACTGTAAATCAACTATACTTCAATTAAAAAAAAAAAACAACCCATCAGTATAACTGGCTTGAAATGGGGCCATGAAGGAATGGGGCTCCAGGACAACTATGGTTTGGTGGGTGTGTGAGTTGCTAGTGACGGGGAAGATGGTGGATTTTGAAATGATCTGAACATAGGTTATCTCACTGGGGGATCAGGACCTTGGAGGGTGGGGGGAAGAGTGGGAGAAGGCTGGGGAAGGGAAGCACAGTCCTGAAACGTGGCTTCCTAGGCACACAAGAAACTTTGCCAATCTCATGTTGTTCCTGACAGCTGCTCTGGGGTGAAGGGAGACCTTGCAGAGTCTAGAGGAGTGAAAACCTGGTCTGGCAATTCCCAGAGCTGAGTTCTGGTCCCATAGCTGCCTCTCTGACCTTCAGTTTCTGGTCCCATAAAATGAGGGTGTGTGGCTATCAGTATTTTCCAAACTTCAATTTATTCAAGTACTATTTTTATGAGGAGTTTTGTCAGATCTTTAAATATGTTTCTTTCAATTGGCTTACTAAAAAATTTTTCCTCGCTCTGAACATACTATGCAAAATACCCAGGTTTGGTGAGCAAGTCATATTTTTTTCTAATGTAGATTAAAGTAAACTCAACTATTAATGTTCTTTAAGGCTCATCTGTGTATCACCTAAATTACCTTTTGTCCTACCCTCTGAGGAACTCTGGGCTGAGCGATGGCGGACCCCCTCCATCTCTGCGATGCCATGATGCATTACGTGGGGGAATACTTTCCTTGCCCTTTCTGAATGGAGGACAAGATTTTCAGAAGCTCTGAGTCCCTGTTGGGAAAGAGAAGAGACTCTGCATGTTTCACGGATGCTGAAGCCAAATTCTGGAAGGAATGACAAAGTCATTGCTAATTGCAGCCAATTATTCTATCGGGTGGTACTAGTAAGGAAAATGACTTCAAATCTAGAGTTGTCTTGGAAAGAATTACCATACTGGTAAATAATTTTGATTTGAGTAATTTTTAATGCTAACATTTGCTACAAGTACCTAGAAAATTAAAAAAAAATGCCTTCATTGGAGCTTATGAAGGCGGTTTTGTAATTAATGACCCACCAGTCATACCTGTAATTTTGGGTATAAAAAAGAAACATTAACTATGTGTTTTTTTTTTTTCTTTTTCTGAAGAGTAGAATTATTTTCTCTCAGCCCCCCAGGGCCTGAGACCACCCACTGGAAGGTGCCCTAGGTTATTACTCATCCTTTGTTCTAAAGAAACAGAAATTCATCATGGTAGACTGTGCACTGTGTATTTCCAACTGGGTCTCTAATCCCTTCTGTGTCTTTTCCTGGCCATGAGAGAGTGGTTGGTTCCTTCCCTTTACTCTGTGACTCAATTTCATCACCTATAAAATGAATACAAAGTGAAATGGCCTAAGGACTGTTACACTTAATCACTCTGGCTGTGTGTGTGTATGTACATATATATGTACACATATATACTGTACATATGTACATATATATTTAGATAAGGAGGTGCTGCATCTTTAAGCAAATACTTGTACTAAACTGCTTGGAATAATTTTATTAATTTATCATTTCATTTATTCTCATTCATTAAGTACCTTTTAAACACTATCATTCATCATTTAGTCCATCCATCTATCCATTGAGCTACATTTTCAACAAATATTCATCAAGTATCACTTACATGCTCTGCCCTGAGGGGAGATACAAAAGAGGTGTAAGAGAGAGTTCCTGCCCTTCAGGGCCTTGGAATACATTTGTCAAAACGATATTGACAGATGATCATTCACTAGCCATGAGACCTGGTGGGAGCCAATGATTTCATGAATGATGCTGAGTGTAAACATTCTAAGAAGTAACTGCTTTAAGAATTCAGAGAAGGGGAGAAAGATCTTTGCAAGGTGCTGGGTTCAAAAAGCCTTTGAGGAGGAGGGGAGACTTGGGCAGAGTATTAAATGATGAATTGTGTTTGGGTTGGCAGAGAAGAGAGCAAAGGGTAAGAATCGGCATTTAAGATAATCAGCTCTGCCATTCACTTGCTGTGGGACTTACGGCAAATCTCTTAACCTCTCTGGTCCTCAATGTTTTCCTCTGTAAAATGGGGGATTGGACTGGTTGCTTCAAAATTTTATGATCCAGTGAAAATCTAGACAGGGGAAGCGCATGAGTGGTTTTGGTAACACAGGGGAAAGGCTTAATGACCTTTGAAAGACATTATCTGATTTTCCCAGAGTGACTGTTCTGCATCAGAAAGAATGGGCTGTGTTTGAACTGGGGGCCATAGCCTGGAGGTCTGATCTGGATTCCCTTGGACTGGAAGAAACACACTCTCATTGTCTTTGCCAACAACTGCCTGTGGCAAATTCAGTCCCCTGCTTGATGCAGCATTTGGAGGAAATTTTTCCATGAAAACAAAAGTTTTTGCTTAATTATTCAGCACACTCATGCGTTTAAAAATACTGTCCACTCTCTAACTAACTGTCTTTTTAACAAAGCTTTTTGGCTCCCAAGGAGCTGGGCCTCCATTGTCTAAGGCTTCCTTATAAAGAACTCAGGGCCAGGCATAATCCCAGATGTCCCCGTGTTTAGAGACAAGCTTCCCCAGGCAGAAAGAGGTGTCTAACTTGCCTTTCTGTAGAGATGTGACGAAGGCACAGCCAAGCTCCCTGGGGACTGGTGTAGGCAGAGTGTGAATGGGGGTGAAATGATAAGACAAGGTCATTTGCCCAAATGTGGATGGTGAGTTTTAGAGCATCAGAGAAGACTTTCTCCACGCTGCCTCTTGATCCAACTGTATTTATCCTTTCATCTAAGATCCATTCATCTCGCCATCCATCTAACATAGACGCATTGCCTACTCGCTGCCCCACGCTGTTCTAGTTCCTGAGACCGCCACGTATGGAGAAGAATCAGTATAGGACAAGTTTCAGGGGAAACTGGAAATTTTCTAATGGCCCAGAGGAAACGGTGTAATTTTTGCCTTACCCCAATTTAATATCTTTGATTTCTTTCATGCTTTCTAGTCGCATGGCATTTAGGGTGTTTGTCTTAACTGATGGAGGTTTCCATCTTGAGGAGAGATCAGATCTCGGCTCTCAGAGAGCAGAACAAGGTCTGTATTGTTCACTTCATACACAGGGCAGCCCAGCATTAGATCAGCAGAAGCCCAAAGATGGAAAGATTTGGATAATGAAAATGCTATTTATCAAAACGGCGGCCCACGTAGATGCCAAATTTACAGCATTTAATGCAGTCACCAGCCTACGTGTGTCCCCTTAATATTCCAGCCTGCTTCCCCAGCCTCCCCGCTGAAGATGCCAGGAATGGCAAGATCAAAAGAAAGAGAGACTGCCTGAAGTTGGAAGCGTGAGTCATTGTAGCGTGAAGCCAGAGGGTCGTAAGGAAATGACACTTTGCTGGTGACCCTGCCAGAGGGTCTTTCCAGCACCACTCACTCACCTTTTCTGGGGAGCTGCCTTCCTTCCAGTAGGGACGGAGGTGTGGGTTTGAATGTTGGGGGGCGGGGCAGGGTTTGAGGAATGGGACCTGCAACCACCTCCAACCTTGTGCCACAAAAGGTAGGTCAAGCTTACCATTGGATTTTCATAACTGGAATAGAAGGTGATGAGAAGAAAGTAGCATTAAGAAAGCCTTGAGGGGGACTTCCCTGGTGGCGCAGTGGTTAGGAATCCGCCTGTCAATGCAGGGGACACGGGTTCGAGCCCTGGTCTGGGAAGATCCCACATGCCGCGGAGCAACTAAGCCCGCGAGCCACCACTACTGAAGCCTGTGTGCCTAGAGCCCGTGCTCCGCTACAAGAGAAGCCACCGCAATGAGAAGCCCGCACACCGCAATGAAGAGTAGCCCCCACACGCCACAACTAGAGATAACCCGCATGCAGCAACGAAGACCCAACGCAGCCAAAAATAAATAATAAATAAATAAATTTATTAAAAGAAAGCATTTAAGTAGCTATCTGGTAGGACTTCCTATTAAGGTACCCAAAGAGACTGAGGAATTATTAAATTAGCCATGACTTTCGGTTTCTTCATTTGCTAAGTTGGGATAAGAATACCTATCTTGAAGGTATTTATGATGATGAGTTTTTAAAAGGTAATGTATCTGAAGGCACCTAGCACAGTGGTTGGTACATAATATACACCTAATATTTGTTACTTGAATCTGGATCTGAATCCTAGAGAAGGGAGGAAGGCTTCTCAAAGAAGATGAACTCCCATAGCTGGACTATGTCAACTCCTAAGAATATTTTGGCCAATAGGATGCTGCCTTTCAGTGACCCCCCTCATGGACAGTCCATCTTGCAAATGGCTCTTCTGATATTGACTTTGAAAACATAATGATTACCCTGAGCTCCTTTTGGAAACATAAAAAACATAGTGCAAAGAGATCAGAGCCTTCCTCAGATTCCACAATTTGCTTGTGCCAAGAGCCAGGAGGTCTCCTGGGCCCTTAGCACTGAGCCCTGGACATGAGCTATGGCGTCTGAGCAGGCGGGAGAAAATAAAAGCCCAGTATTTTGTCAATAAGTGTCTCAACTCTGTATTGCTAAGTGTATTCTTTCTACTTCCCCATTCCTTTCTTACATTAAAAGGTGAGAGGGCAGAGATTCTCCATCTCCACTAAGGACAAAATAGCAGAGAACAGGCTGACACTATGATTGTGACGGTATAAGGTAGAGGTTGGCAAGAACTTCCAAACAGAAAAGAGGGATTAAAATTGGCATGCACAGCTGGGGCCGACCCTAGGTTCTTTTTCAGGCGCCTCTAAGAATGGGAGAGGCTACCAGCTACTGTCTACATAAAGCATCTCAGAAAATCACCTTGTAAGATTTCTTCCAGATTCCCTGGAGACCAGCGGGGAAGCAGCTGTCATACTTAAGAAGCTGCTGAGTGTGGTCGGTGTCAGAGGCAGTCCCTTAAAAGGGTACGTTTCATCTCTGCTGCCATTTGGTAAAGGAAGGCACTGGGCTGGGAGATTCACTTGACAAGCGGGGTCAGGAAAGTGGCAGTTGTTGATCCCAGGTGGCCAGAAAGCCTCCCAGTGAAGGTAAACAGAAATGGAGATAGATCAAGGGGTGAGAGGTCACTGCATTAGGAGGCTGATGAGGCCAGTTGTCTTCTGGGGTGTCTGGAGGCGGGGAGGCTGGTGTGATTGGCCTCAGCCTCAGGATCGGGGGAGGGGTGAGGGGGCAAAGGACAAGAGCAGGAGGATGGAGGAAGGAGACCCCAGAAAGAGTGGGAAAGGGGCATCTCTAGCCCAGAAGCTATTTCTACTTGTAGCATGGGTACTGCTAGCTTTGGGCAGGTACGCCTCGTGCTGCAATTGTGCCAAATGGAGTTGAGTGGTTGGCTAAAAGAAAAACTCCACTTACTCATTTGCATGTTATTTTGCATCTCATTTGCATACTATTCACTTAATGTCATATGCACACAACTTCCCAGCTCCTGCTTCTTCCCCTCTCCAACCCCCACAAAGCTCCTGCATCTCCTTCCTTTCTCAACACCTCTGTTCCCATTTTTTCTCCCCAATTTGTACTCTTCTTCCTTCAGAGTGGTAAATAGAGCACAGGCTTTGGAGCTGGGTAGACCTGCCCTCTAACACAGCATCCTCTGTTTATCTATCTTTAGAGCTTCAGCAAATCTGTAATCTCTCTTATTCTCATCTGTAAAATGGGAACAGTTAACACCTACGTCTCAGAGTTGTTGCAAAGAATGAATTAAATAAAGTCAGCAAAAAAGCCCCTGGCCCTACGGTAGGAACCTGACTCTTTATTGATGCCCTTCACATCAAGTCAGGAAAATTTTAAGGCTCTGGGATTCCCTACTTGGTGTTTTCCTTGGAATTTATGGATAAGCTGGTTGATTCTTCAAAATCTCTTCTTTCTTGGTCATGTGTCTAAGCTGCATTTAGAGCCAGGGCAACGGGAGGAGAAACAGTGTCAGCACCGGTGCCCTTTCTGGGATTTTCCAGCATCATCTAACTGAGGACTTTCTCATTTGTCTTCCCCAGAGCCCAAAGCCTGAGAATGCCCTGGTTGCTAATCCCAGGGCGGGCTTGCTTCCTCTGCATCTGCTCTCCAAGCCTCACATCAGCTTGATCCCCAAAGCCGGAGGGCACATCCCCAAATCCCCGGCTCTACCGGTGTCCCTAATCAGGCCACCTGTCCCAGCCTGCTGAAGATGCCTGGGTCAGCTTCTGAGAGCCTCTCACCTCTTTATCCAAACAGCATCCTGGCTTCTCTTCAGGCATTAGATTCCGAGTTCATATTTTGCGAGATGCATAGTGAAGAGAGAACGATTCAATCTCCCCTCTGCATCCTGAGGAGTCACTTCTGTGAAACTCCCTCCAAATCCTCATCACTTTTAGTCAGGCATTTCTGTTTCACCTTTCTCTCCAAAGTGAGGACGAGGGGTTCTACTGTAAAATAATAAGAAGAACTAACACTCGGGTGGCATTTACCGTGTGTCAACACTGTTCTAAGTGTTCTGTGGATATTGTCTCATTTAATCCCCATGACAACCCTATGGAGTCACTATCATTATTATCTCCATTTTACAGATGAGATGACAACTTGTTCTGCAGGGGAGGGTGGAGCCAGGATTCTAATCTGGGCAGCCAGCTCCAAAGTCCATTCTCTTGACTGTGTTATAATCAATCAACAATACGGGAGATGTGTGCAGGACGAAAAGCAATTCTTGATACTTTTTCCAAATTTTTGGAATCAGAAAGAGCAGACTTTTGTTGTAGTAAGTGAGATTAGGTAAGACATCAGGTAGAACTACCTGTTTCAAAGAGTTAACAGTAGGGCCAACACCATCATATGTGTGGGCTACATGGTACCAGATGGTGGCTCTCTTGGAGTCTCTGAAAACCTTGTGTCTGTAAGCATGGAGGAAGGGTGGTATCTATTGAGTGAGATGTTGAGGTTGAGGACAGGATTAAGGACTGCTGAAAGGTGACCAGAGAATCAATCAGTCAGTCAATCAGTGGATTAATCAATATTTGTTGAGTATTCAGTAGAAGGTACTTAAGTAAAAATTCGCTAAGAATCACTTCTGTGCAAAGCCCTGTGCTAGGCACAGAGGATGGATGGGCCGGGTCACTTATTGGGTCCTTTCCGGGTTCAGAAGACCATAAAGCCTCATTGTTTGGGCACACAGGGCAGACTCCACTGCCTTTACTTTGCCCTCTGGTTTATGCCATCATGTGGTCCAGATCTCTGTCCACACCTGCTCAGGACCAAGAGCCCCTGCTCCTGGGCTGCGACAGCCCACAGGCTCTGGAATCCCTCCAAACCTGCTCCCAGAACTCTGCCCCAGAGGGTTTGCCTGGAACTATGTAACTGATTCGCTGGCCTGTGAAGACTCCTCCCTCCGAGGGCAGCCCTGAACCTCATCTAGTTGGTTCCTAGGAGGGTGGAGCGTCCATTCTTTCTTTTTTTTAAATTAATTAATTTATTTTATTTTTGGCTGTGTTGGGTCTTCGTTGCTGCACACGGCCTTTCTCTAGTTGCGGTGAGCGGGGGCTACTCTTCGTTGCGGTGCATGGGTTTCTCATTGCGGTGGCTTCTCTTGTTGTGGAGCACGGGCTCTAGGCGCGTGGGCTTCAGTAGTTGTGGCAGGCGGTCTCAGTAGTTGTGGCGCACGGGCTCAGTTGCTCGGATGCATGTGGGATCTTCCTGGACCAGGGCTCGAACCCATGTCCCCTGAATTGGTAGGCAGATTCTTAACCACTGCACCACCAGGGAAGTCCCAAGTTCTTTCTGATCCTATCATCTGATCATAAGTTTGCAGGGGAGTCACTCATTCACTTGGCCATTGAGTCACATATTCTACAAAACAGTTATTAATCATCTCATACGTGACAAACACTGTGCTGGAGCCCAGGAATGTAGGGATCAAAGAATTCTGTCTGTTCCTGCTCCCCAGAGCTTACTGTTAGCCAGGGAGACAGACAACTTCAGAACAGGTTGTACCATATCCCCGAGATCCATCCTGGGTTAGGGGGACAAGCTCAAAAATCTGTCCCTTTATCAAGGTCCCTCACTGATACTGTATTTTTAGTTTGGCTTCATTTGCCATCCATCATACTAATTAATTAATTAATTAATTGCATTTTATTTTATATTCTGGGAGTTTGGGTGTTTTGAAGGCAAAATGCAAATGTATGCAAATCAGCACACAAATTTATGCAACGACAACATGGAAATTTGTCCCCAGATTTCCTGGGAAAAAAATCTGGAGGCCTCAGCCAGTCCCTCAGCAGGCTGCCTGTCCCCAGGCCTGTCCTATCTTCCCTTTTGTTTGGGTTCTTAATCTGCGCTGGGCTCCCTGCCTGGCCATTCTGAGGTCAGTAATGCAGGTGGACAGGCGACAGCCTGGCCATCCATTATCCCGAAACCTCTCAGCTTCCCGAGCCACCAAAAAACTCCCTCACTCCCTGTAATCGGCTTTCATTTGAAACAATCAAGAGATTTCCTACCACTTTCCCCTCTGACCAGGTCTCGTAAACCACCCAGATGCTGAGTTTCAGGCTTAGAGCTTGGTTTGACTACGGTACTTAATGGAAGCGGTTGGCAATGTCTGCTCGCTCTTATTGAAAAATAAATTCAAACCATTTTATTGACCATCTTCTGTGCGCAGAGCCTTGGTTTCCCCCAGGGGGCTGGGGGATGATGGTTAGGGCTGGGGGAGGTGAGCGCTGGGAGGGCTGCAGAGACACTTTGGCTTTGCGAGGTAAGGCTGCCCAGCGGGTGTCACAGTGATAAACAGCCTGTCTCCTGCTCCGGACAGGAAACCTCATGGAAGCAGCATGGTGGGAGGAGGGGCTGTGAGGACAGAGGCTGATGGGGACAGCACCAGAGGAGGATCGGCTTCGTCAACCTGCGGAGTGTCAACGGGTAGTCTGGCTCTGCAGAGCCGGAGAGCAATGGGAGCTTGACAAAGCAGGCTCAGTGCAGCCAGGGTTGGAAAGGACAGCGGGAGGATGGCTGGCCCCTCTCACCAGGAGAGGGGGTACGTGGCACTACGGCCAGGTCTTTGCTTGGGCACACGTAATCTCGAATGCCATCAACTGATCAAGTGTGGCCAGACCCTCGTGAAAATGTGTAAGCTGAGGGGTGCCTGAAGGATTTGACTTAGACTGAAAGTGAAGAACTTGCGGAGGGTGGGCATACTGAGACACTAAGAACAGGTGACTAAGAGAGGATGTGAAATCTCCTTTTCTTGGAGAGCCTTTGAAACAAGTTCAGAACCCATTTTTTTGGGTGGGAGAGGAGGCACAGTTCTGTCTGGAGGCAGGGGAATGGACTAGATGACTTCTGGCAGTCCAGGGAGGCTAAGGATAGATCTACCCCAGTCGATACACGTCCGGCATCAACTTGCTGCCCAGGTGTGGCCATCCCCAGCGACACAGAGTTTAGCCTCTCTCGTTCTCTTTTCCTCCCTCCTTACTATGGTTGTCTCAACAGCTCAGTGGGTCAAACCATCCCCTCCAGTGTGAATTGGAGCCCTGTTTCATCCGCTCACTCATGCCATCTCCTTTCTGTGTGTGGATGCAGAACCTCTCTCGTCTCTGGGGGAGCTCCCCTTCAGGCCAGCCGTGCTGGGCAGCCTCGTTGCCATTCCGGCCAGAGCCTGGAGCTCAGCCCTCCGGAGGGGCACAGGGCAGCGTTCTGGCAAGCAAGCATGTCAGAGCGGCTCTGGCGTTTCCCTAGAACAATTCAAATTGCTTTTTTTACACCTCACTGCACTATGCCAACCCTGATTCACATTATTTGTGCACTCGCTAAGTGTACATTATCTGATCCGTCACCCTGTAAAACGCTGCAAGAGGAATCTGTGGCTCCTGTCTGCTGCTGACTGTGGGTCGGGCACAGGAGTCTCTGTACACATATTTTTGCAAAATGGGAAGGAAGGAATAAACCTAATGCCACCGACAACGATACCCCACTAGAGCCGGGGGCCAGAAGAGAAAGTGCATGACTCCTGCCCAGGTAACTTGGAGCCTCCTGGAAGAGACGGTTCAACCCCAAAGCCCCAGCACCTTTCCTTCCTGTGGCCTCCTTTCTGTATCACATTATTTAACAGGAAGAGACAAGCAGGAGGGGAAATAAGGCTCTGAACCTAGCTATGCAGATTTCCTCTGACTGGAGTTAACGGGCCTGGGGAGAGCTGGAGGCGAGAGATAAAGTGAGGATGGGCGTGTGCGGGTGGGCAAGAGGGACAACACTCCCTGTCCACAGCGCCTCAGCTTCCCTCAGGGGTGAGTAGGGCTCCCTGTCCTGCTCAGCCCAAGGTACTCGGGAAATTGGTCAAAGACCCTAGAGTCCTTCCATTCTGGGTCAGCTTGGGGCTTTACTAACCGGCTGCCAGGTTCTCCTACCGAGCCTTCAAGATAGCTTACCTCTAGGAAGCCCAAGCCTTTTGGAGTTATTAGAAAATGGATGGATTTACACAAACGAACCTATCTATGAAACAGAAACAGACTCACAGACATAGAGAACAGACTTGTGGTTGCCAAGGGGGAGGGGGGGTGGGGGAAGGATGGAGTGGGAAGTTGGGGTTAGCAGATTTAAGCTATTATATATGGAGTGGATAAACAGCAAGGTCCTACTGTATAGCACAGGGAACTATATCAATATCCTGTAATAAACATAATGGAAAAGAATATGAAAAAGAATATATATGTATATGTACAACTGAATCACCTTGCTGTGTAGCAGAAATTAACACAACATTGTAAATCAACTATACTTCAATAAACACACACACACACACACACACACACACACACGCAAAGAAAATGGATGGATTCCTACTTTTGACCAGATATCATTCCACCCTTCTGCTCATTTCCCTTATAATCTGGGTGAATGGGACACTTTTTGGTTCCTAGAGATCGCACTCTGTCCCAAATGGTCACTGGAACGTTGGTAATCCATCCCAGTTGAAAACCAGGGTCTGATTTCTAAATGGGAACGGCTAGGATCTTCTGTGGATTGGCTGAGAGCCCCAGTTCACATCTGAACGTGGATCCCTCTCTCTGCGTGGAGAACTTCAGGATCATCTTCACATTCAAGATGGTGACTCTCTCTGCAAGAGTCCGGGTTTCCTGCACCACCTCAGCCCTGAGTTTAATTCACCACCTGTCTGTGGAGAGCACACAGGTACCTGAGCCTGTCCCAGGGTCTGTGGGATGGAGGAAGCAGAACAAGAAAAAGACTTGGTTCCTGCCCTGGGGTTGCTTATGATCTGGTTGGATTGACAAATAGCTACCTTCCCCAGCTGTTCCTGATTTGGCTTCAGCCCCAGGGCTCCTGAAGGGCATTTTGCAGCAGTGAAGCCCAGGGGTCGCCCAGCTGAGATCCGCATTTTCTGCCTTTTGGCAGGAGCCAGCAGTTTCTACATGGGAGCTCACATCTCAGTGAAAACGAGAAATCTGATGCCTCACTGACAACTCATTTTCTCAACCTTCATTCTGGGGAAAGGCGACTTTGTGTTCTAGCTGCCATATTGTAGCTGTAACCCCTGATGCACCATCAATTAAAAACAGCAATAACTCTGCATGGGAAAGAAGCCACAGATAATAGGCTTCCATTAGATTAAGTAGTTATATGAATAAAAAAAATAAAACCTATACTTCGGCTAATTAAACCCACTCACCATCTGATTAAGATGTGTTGTGAGACCGTGGAAAAGTACCAACCACTAACTGTAAGTAATCTGGCACAGATGGGAATTAATAGTATATTCCCTGGCATGGAGATAATGGATCTCCATAGAGGCTCATCAGAGCCATTAATAAGAATGGACAGTCCCAAACAGCTGGTTCCTTATGCCGGGGTCAGGGCAGGCCGTGCTCCTAGTAAAAATAGCTTCTCAATTCCATTCCACCTACTGAGATCACCTGCTGAGGAGGGCTAGGCATGCTGACCTCTTGAGATGCCATCAGATTTAAGGTTCCGCTGCAGTTGTAGACCTGCGGTCTGGACCCAAGTGAGTGGAAGAGGAATTGTGACCCAACTGTGACCCAAGAGTATGGAGTTAGGACCAGCTGCCCTGCCTTGTAGGGCTCTCTGTGCCAGACCAGAGTACTTCAAGGTAACTAGGAACCAAAGCAGTGGGTGTCCTGGGAAGGTAGATGCCCGTTCCTGCGGAGCTGCACTCTGCAGGGGGTGGGGCTTGGGTTACCATGGGAACCAGGCCTAAACCCAGGTATAGGCCCATAGGGGGCCCTGGTTGACACAGCCCAAGGTTGCTGTTTTGGGGGCTGAGAATCCAGGGCGAACCCAGAAATGACCTGGGAGAAGCAGCTGTGGTGAGAAAGATGAGGGGGTCCACTGGGCGGGGAGCGAGGTGGGGCTCTGAGGGCCAGGAGCCGGCAGCTCGGAGCTCTCGCAGACAGAGTGTGTCCAATGCCCGTTTAGCGGCTACTCTGGAGCCGTCTCTGCCCTTTGGAGCAGCTGCGAGGAGAGCACCGGGCCTTGCCTTCTAATTACCACTAATTGGGTAAATGCTGAGATGATCTCTCTCTCCCTTCCCCTTCACTCCCTCTCCCCACAAAGGCAACTGAGAGATACAGAGAGGTCACAAAGAGACTTTTCCAAATGGAGACAGGCAAGGATGACATGGTGTGAATACCAAGCAGCCACTGCCCCGGGGAAGGGAAGAGGAGAGAGGCTTCTGGGAGGCTCTGAGAGAGGAGGGCGGGGACATGGGGCTGGGGGGTGGGGTCTGAGGTCTGCGGGCTCAAGCCACTTCCCCAGCCTGGCTTCCTCTCGCCTCTCCTCTGGAGCAGCAGAGATGTCTTGCTTAGGTGGGGGGTAACGCAGTCTGTCTTCTGGGGCTTGCTCCTTGAAGATTCCTCCTCTCCGGATCCTTGAACTGGGTCTGTGTGTATGGGGTGGGTTCTTCCGGCAGTCTGGACGGCAGAGGGGCCCTGGCCTGCTCAGGCTGTGGGCAGGGTCAGAGGCACTGGGAACACCAATGCCGAGCCCCCCAGGGCAGAAACGATAGAGCATCTCCTTTCCCTCAGGCTCTGGGTGGGAGCCATGCCTATGTCTGGACAGACCTAGAAACTCCTGGATTTTCGGTTAGAGGTAATTAAGTTAGTTTCAAAAAAGCTTTTGTGTTTGTCTTCATTTTTATTTTTCCTCGGGATCATATCTTTATCTTCCCCATAGCTTTGTAAAGCTGGGTGGTGACAAGGGAACGGCTATTCCATTTCACCGATGGAAAAACTGAGGCCACGAGTGCCTGTTCATTTCTACTTCAGAACCAGGACAAGCATCCGAATGGTCTGAAGTTCTAGGCAATCTACTAAAAATCCATAATGTCCGGAAAAATATTGCTCTGGTTTTAAGTTAGGGGAGGAAAACATGCTTGTTTCAAAAAATGTATTTGAATAGTACTGAAGGGTTTCAAGTGAAATGTAAATGTCCCAAGCCCATTCTCATCTCCTAGGTCCCATTAGTTAACCTTTGAGAAATTTCCCATTTCCAAATAAACGTGCATGTTTATCTCTCTCTATTTTTTTCTTTTCCACAAATTAAAAAGGTACTTTAACACTGTATTACAACTTTAGTTTTTCATTTACCTGTTATAATTTTATTACTCTTTACAGTTTACAAAGTGCTTTTGTTCTCACATTAACCCATCAAGGTGAGTGGGATGAGCATTATTGTCTCTGGTTTTCAGACACGGAAACGGATTCAGAGAAGCAAAGTCGCTTTGTCTGTCCACTGTTAGGCAGCCGTCGATTGTCGGAGCCAGAACTCGAACGTGGGTTTTCTGAATTCAAGTCCAGTGTTCTTGCCCCAAACAACAGCAGTGGCAAAGACGGACACAGAACATCATAATCATGAGAGCAAACACTCACAGAGCCCTTACTGAGGGTGCGGGACTTCTCCATGTTCTCTGTACCTATTATATCATGAAAATCCCACGACTCTGTGAGATGAGCACCGTTATTACCATCCTCGAGTCACAGAAGAGGAAACCAAGTCACAGAGAACTTAAAAATAATGTGTTCAGGCTCACACCCCAAGCAACAAACCCCAGAGTTTGCCTCCAGAGTCCATTCTGCACGTCTACACCACACTGCCACTTAGTCTGTGCCAGATGCTGCTAGATGCTCTTTTATGTATGGTAGCTCATTTCATCCTCACCAAAACCCTGTATCAGTACTAATTAACATTGGACCATGCAACATCTTCACCAGTGTCCCAAGCTCAGAAATAAGGAATCTCCCAACAGCACTGGGAAACTTCTAACGCCTTCCTAGGTCTATGCTAGAGGCTTTCCATACACCTCTTTATTTCATAACGTGAAAGGGTTGTCTTCCTCATATTACAGATGGAGAACCTAAGGCTCAGAGAGGTTCAGTAACTTTCCCAAGGCCACACAGTAAGTGAAAGAGCCAAGACTGAACGCAGGTCTGTCTGATCCTGAAGACTGGCTTTGTTTCTGCTCAACCTATATCTTGTTTTCCGGACTGGTTGGGACTTCAGTATCTTCCCTCCTTCCTATTCCAAGGCTTGGGAAAACACCAGGTGCCTGCCTGGGGAGGAGTAGTCAGTGTATGGCCCTAGCCTCTTCTATTCCAGAAGAATAATGGATCCTGCCAACCTTTCAATGTGCTCCCTACCCTCCTGGAAAGGCAGCCCCCCAGGCTATTTGTGTTTATAGGCTGGCTTGGCTGGAGACCTTGCCAGGGTTTGAGCATCTCGCTCCCACTCTGAACCCTTAAGGCATTTGAAATGCATGTCTTGACACTGTGCATAGGTCCTGTATTACAACCTAGCATCTGCCTGGGTCCTTGGCATCTGCCCTTCTAGACTGGAGGTGCTGCAGCAGGCACAGCCCAAAGTATGCAGTCCAGCGCGTTGCAAATAATAGGTGCTCAATAAACGAGCCCTCCGGTACGACACTGACTTGAGTTTTCAGGGTCTGACTTTCCTAGGAGAGGTTCCGTGTGTGACAGATTCTTTGCAAGCAGTTTGCATTTGAGGTTCCAGCCTTAACTATCCTTCCTCCTCATGGCCTGTGCAGGGAAGGGAGGCTTCACGCCAGCTCTCCCCTGCTGCTCCTGGATAGATGCTCGCCTGCTTCCCACCACGTTGCTGTCAGCACCCGGCCATCCACTGCAGAGGGTTGCAGAGCTACACGTGAGGAGGGTCTGGTAAGAGCTGAAGGGTTCAGGCCATGACACTGCCGTCGTTTGAGTTTCCCAGCATTCTCAGGAGCCAAAGGGTGTGAGGCGAGCAAAGCAAGACAGCCCAGAAATGCAAAGCCTGCCGGTGGTACCTTTGTGCAAATCAAGGAACAAAAGTGTGTGTGTATAGGTATATATCTCCCAAACACTGGTTTTTGAGGCAGAGTCCAGATGCAACTTTTCACCGGTTACACTGAGGAAGGGGAGGGCTAGGGTAGAGCTTAATCCCACCGGGGCAGACTCACTGCTATGGAATGTTCTGTAGCTGTGGGGGAGAGGCAGACTGCTCCACTACCAGGGAGGGCTTTGAGGGGACACGGGAAGACTCCCCTGTGGTGTCCTTCCCACCAGGGAGCCTTCGTGGTCATCCTACCACCACCGCCAGCCCTGGCAACCACCATCTGCTTTCTGTCTCTGAATTGGACTACTCTAGTACCTCATATAAGTGGGATCGTACAGTGTTTGTCCTTTTGTGTCTGGCTTATTTCACTCAGCATAATGTCCTCAAGGTTCATCCATGTCATAACACAAGTCCGAATTCCTATCATTCTTAAGACTGAGTAATATTCCATTGTATGTATAGATGATATTTTGTTTTTCAGTTCATCCATCGATGGACACACAGGTGAAGTTTTAAACTCTGTGATGGCGTAGTTTCTTCTCTTTCCATGCATGCAGCCAACGGTCATCCATTAACGTCTTTCTGTATTCAGTAAGCACACGTGGTGCATCTTCAGTGTACCAGGATCTCTGATAAGATTACGAGAGAGATCGAACAGTGTCCCTGATCTCCAAATGCTCACAGACCCAGCAGGGAACTAGTTCCTTCGTTAGGGTACAGCGAGGGCTGCGTAGAGGAGGGGTGGTTGATTTCTCTGGTGGGAGAGACAGGCATGTGTATCAGGAAAGGCTTCACAGAGGAGGCAACCTTTGCGCTGTCTCTTGACAGATGAGTAGGTGATTGGCAGGCAAAGGAGACTGGGAGGGCACCCAGACAGGGGGGCTGCACAGCTGTGAGGGAGCAGCATGGGCTGGAGGGGTGGGACGGCCCCTGAGAGGCTGCAGGCTCTGCCAGTGACTGGGACATGGCGGGGGGGTTGGAGCAGGGGAGAGAGGGGAGGAAGGCACAGAGAGAGATGGGGCTTCAGGGACAGGAGGGGCCCAGATTAGTATGGGGTCCTGTTCACCATACTTCAGGGTGTTGTCAAGGAGCCAAGCCCGGAAAAGCCTCACTAAGAAGATTCCATGGAAAAGGAGTTTAAACCATGCTAGATGATTGGACAAATGATTTTCAAAGTTATGACACCTCTTGAATTTAGTAATCCAAAGATGCAGGATCCCTGGCCTAAGTATGATTAACTGGGTCCCTAGCTCGGGCCACGTGAGGGGATGTTAGAGGTGCCAGTTGTGTTCAGCAGGGGACTGGTGCTGGCATTTGATAACTAAGGAACACCACCCACCTACTAGAAAAACCACAAGCTAAAATATGCCCAGACACTCTGGGTCAAAGTAGCTAAGAAAGCCAGTCCTAGCTTTCAACTAGGGAGGAAGCAAGACTCCCATTGAATCTGAAACAGTGCCACACTGAACAACTAGGAGCAACCTGGGACTCTCTGAAACTTACCTAAGAGAAGGGAAGGGGACCTGGACTTGAGTCAGGACACCTGACTCAGATCCTGGTTCTCTCGATCACCAGCTGTGTGACTTGGGGAAAATTGCTTGACCTCTCTAAACCTGTTTCCTCATCTGTCAAAAAGGCATGACCAGACCCACGTTATTTATCTTTCATTAGAAATTCAGGAATGATCCGAATAAGTCAGAGAGTGCAGGTGATTACATCTATGAGGCATTGCCACCTCTCCGAACCCCCTGCATCTGGTGCTGATATAAGCTGTGCATTGGAAATGACAAGATGGGGGTGGCCTGCAGAATAGAAGAGGAGAAGTATGAAGGGAGGTGGAGGAGTCAAGCTAGGGCTCCGGGGGCACAGACATGGGTAAAATGTTCCCCAGTACTTGGATGTTGGTAGCAGAAATTTACTCGGGAGCTGCTCTGGGATGTCCTGGTGATGGAGTCTGGACTGAGACCACATAAGGGGTGACTGCCTGGGACTGCCTGTCTCTGTGGGCAGAAGTAGCAGGGGTCATTGAGAGTTAGTGCTGTGCCAGGCGATCCCAGGAGCATAGCATCAGATCTGAATTCAGGAAGGAAAGCTGGAGTCTCCACAACCTCTCTGCAGGGTTCCTCATCTGTGAATCTGAAATAATACCTGCTTTGCCTGGTCGGCATTAAATGTCAATGTCAAAGTGTTCTTTAAACTATAGAGGTCTGAAGAAATGTTTGCTTCTTGTATTGCCCTTCCCCGTTCGGGCGGCTAAAAGATGGTGCTGTCTTCACAAAAAACTTGCAGCTCTTCTCACTAGTTCTTGGTCCATGGAGCCCGCCCATCTGCCCAAGACACTTGCTGTTCGCCAGCCTCGGCCGCCCAGTCTGCCTGTAAAAGCTAAGAATACGTCATAAAACTGCCGTAAGGTTTTGTGAGCCCTCTTTCCCTCCCAGGGACCGATCTTGGTGCTGTGAATCACACCAGTGCCTGTATGTGGGGCTCAGAGCGTGTGGCCAGGAGGAGGAGGGCAGATGGGGTGGAGAGAGGTGGCTTCATGGGGGTCTTTGGAGCAGCAGGATTGTGCCACCTCAAAAGGGCTCCAGCTCTGGGTGACCTTGGCTGCAGCCTTGGTTGGGCCATTTAGTCTGGCCCGAGAGACAGGAAGGTAAAGGAAAAGAGGGAAAAAAGATGTCGTGGTGCAATATATAAGTTTGGAGTCAAACAGACCTTGGTATGTGTCTCGCCTAAGCTGTTTTCTAGCTGTGTGACTAGGCAGGTTGCTTAACCTCTCTGAGCCTTAATTTATCATCTGTGAAATGGGGATAATGATAGAACTAAGCTTACAGGGTTGTTCAAATGAGATAAATGGAACAAAGTGATCGATATGTGTCTAATATTACGATTATTTTTTGCACGGTGTTTAGAAAGTAGTAAATGTCCAATGAATACTTTCTGAATGGATAAATGAATAAACAAATGCATGGAATGAACTAGTTGAAGAAGAAGAAAAAGAGGAAGAAGGGAAAGAAGGTCTACCTCAAATGTCACCACCTCCTCCTTCTCTTACTCTCTCCAGCTCCCGTTTTCCTCACCCACAATTTGAGGGTTTGAGATTAGTTCATTTTCAAGGTTTCTCCCAGCTCTCATATTTGAAGACTCTTGATTCATTCCTTTACTCATTATTTACTGAGCATCTAATATGTGCTAAGTAGTGTTCTAGCTACTGTGAACAAAACACAGGAGGCCCTTGCCCTCTTGACATTTGATTTCTACTGGTGGCAGAAGTGGGACATACACAAAATATGACGAGTGAATACATTATATAATAAGCTAGAAGTCGTGAAGTGCTATGGAGAACTGGAAAGCAGGGTGGGGATGCTGAACGCGGGGAGGAGGGTATTTCGCTTTTACTTAGTGAGGTCAGGGGAGATGTCCTTCACCATGTCCCCTTGGGGCAAAGACTTAAAAGAGGTGAAGGAGTGAGTCGTGCTGATAGCTGGGAAAGTCTAGGTAAAGGGAACAGCCAGAGCAAAGGCCCTGAGGCTGGAGGTGGTCTGGCATGGCAGAACAGCAGGGGGTATCCAACCTTGTTCTCACTGAACAAGAGAGTACAGTACAAAATGCATTCCCCTTGGTTGACCAGGAGAGGGCTCCAGCTGTGGTCCACCACCCCTCTTGCGGACCCGTGTCCCCAGTCTCCCTATGTCCTGTCCTGGCCAAGGTATCCTGCCTGAGAACAGATGGGGTTGAGGAAATTTCCTTTTACATGAAATAATTTAAATGTTATCAGTTCCTCTGCTGGGTAGAAATGAAACACCAGACCTTTGGCTGAGCGGGGAGGATTGAGAAGTGGCTGCTAATCACGCACCTTCACCTGGAAGAAAGCGGCAGGTGTGGAAGGCGGCTGCGGCTCTTCCGTGGGGCTGCGTGCAGTATCCGCTCCCGCTCAGCTCCGCCTAGTGATGGGAGGAGCACTGGACGGGGAGTCGGGATAGCTGCTTCCCCCCGAGACCCAGCCGCCAACTGGGCGACCTGGCTCAAGGCATTTCACTCCCAACCTCTGTTTCCTCTTCTCTATGACTTGAGGGTGTTGAACTCGGAGATATGTGATTTCCCCAAGTCTAGCGGCCACGTGTCTGTCTTTCCCACTAGACTCTGGACTCCTAGCAGGGCAAGCGTGATTCATCTTTAATCCTCAGCATCTATATCACAGGGACCACGTTTCCTAAATAGACGGAGGGCTTGGTTTTAGGGGAAGGGGCCTCTCTAGAGCCTGGGGACTTTGTCAAGCAGGGCTTTATTGGGAAATAGCCCTAAACTTAAGCCCTTTGCCTGCTCTGGCCTCAGATAGCCTGCTTGACCGCCCACTGACCCCTTCAGCCACGGGACCTTCTACCCAGGGGTAGTTGATGGGAAGAATCGGCTTGTTTACTTTTCATTAACTTCTCTCAAGTGGGCTGTGTGTAGGGGGAGAGGATGTTGGGAGCTGGTTGGACGGGTGGGCAGGCCTGGGGTCAGCCTCTTCCTCTGAGAGACCCTCTTAGGCCAATTCACCTCCACATCTTCCTCACTTCTCCTGAGTTCAAAGCCCTTCCTGGGAAGATGCTTCCCAGCCCCCAGCCCTGGGAGTCTTCAGCCTTGCTCTGGTCTCACTCGGAGGCCAGCTGCCCTAATGAAGGGAACCTATGTTCCTGCATGCGTCCCCAGGCTCCTCCAGAGGGAGGTCCCGCTGGCTGCAGGCAAGGCGCCCGTAATTGGCCTGTTACTGATCTGTAGATGGTAATTCTGAATCTGCCATGGCTGCTCCATGGGGAAACGAGTGGTGGGGATGTGGTGCTTATGGAGGAGGGGTCTTGACTGCCAAAGAGTCTCCGGGAAGTTGCAGTGGCCCTCATGTCTGCAGGGCACTGACAGGGTTCTTGGGGCTGCATCCTCTAAGCCTCCTGCCCCCCCAGTTTTTGGCAGCAGAGAGGATGGGGGGGAACTGGGGGAAAAGGTCTCTCTCTTCATCCTGATTGGCTGGCAAAATGGGTAGGGGAGAACAGGAAGTGGACTCTTCAACCAGGACCTATCCGTGCCTTTTCCCATCAAGGAGCTGAGGCATCGCTGGTGACCCGAAAGTGACATTTCAGGCTGGTGTGTCAACTGAAGTCCCTTCCCGTGGGAAAAAAAAATAGCTCCAGATGATTGGGCCACATCCAAGCGGAGAGACTGCCTGGGCCATTGACTTAAAAAAATAATGAATGTAAAGAAGATAATAAAACCTAACTTCAGCACCTTATTTTCATGGCCTCAGACCCACACAGAGAAATCCCTTAAGCCTTGGCTCGTCTCTCCAAGACAGGCTCTGAGACACAGGGCAAAGATGCCAGGCCTGGAGCTTTAGGTGTTCCAGTGACCTCTGAGGAGTTCTTCACATCATCTGAGTTTCTGTTAGCTCGTTCGAAAATGGGTGATTCCGATGGAACAGGGTAGGTGAGAGAATCATGTGAGAAAGCAGATGGGAAAATGCTTTATAAACCAGCACTAACAAAAGTTAGCTATTACTGTTGTGTTCATTTTTAGTAGCTCCCAATAAGCAGCATTTCAAATCAAGATTTGTAATGTGAACAAACGTTTTTGTACCTGGGTTGCAGAAGCCCACCATAACCTCTGCCCCCAAATGCAATGAGGGTTTAGAGGGTTTCAACAGCTTCCCCCAGGCCCCACCCAACACCAGCCCACACTCAGGCAGCCCACACTCAGGCAGCGAGCTCCAAAGACCTTGGGCAAGTGACCTAACCTCCGTGGGTCTCACCTCTTCGAAGCCCTGTGAGCTCTGACGTACAATTCACCGGAAGATGCATCCTTGTTCTCTTTGGCCACCTCTCTCCTCTACTCCATCTCTTCCCTAATCCTGTCCTAAACCTTTCCTTCTCCTCTCTGGGGATCTACCCTGGCCTCTCTGAATCTTCCCTTTGCTACCCTCACCCACAAGCCCCCTTTCCTCATATTCTTTGGTGTTTTGGCCAGAGAGATCTGTGTCCTTCCCCAAGAGATGTCCCTGAGAATTCTTTAAGTGGCTGGGAGGGGAAAAGGATCGTGTGTAATTTTGGTACCAGAGATAATCAGGTGATTGTGCAATTAGCAGTAATTTGATCGCTCCCGTAATTTCCTTTTAACAAGAGCCCCCTTAAAAAAAATAATAATAAAATAAGAGGGTTTTCTTTTTTTTCCCCTTGTTTTGTCTGGAGTGTCTGTCATCAGGAATTTGGTCCGACTCCCACGCACTCCGCGTGGCAGCTAGGGGGAGGGGAAAGATGCCGGCGGCAGAACTCCTGAGGAAGAGGATGTGCCCGGCGGGCTGCTCTCCCGGGCGCCCCGCCGGGCTCAGGCTGTGGGACGGGACCGCGGGAGGAGGGTACTCCAGTCTCCAGAGACGGACTCCCGCTGACTGCCCCCCACCGCCCCCCGGGGCCCCTGGGTCGCTGGGAAGGGGCCCTCGGGAAAGACACCGGAGCCTGGGAGGGCGCAGCCGGGCTCACAAGGGCTTGGTGAGTGGAGGGAGGCCCTCCTGTTCCACGTCGCGGTCGGGGCGCAGGGGCCAGCGCTCCAGGGTCCATCGGGCCCAAGCTAGGGCTCCGCATCACACTCGCCCCTCACCCCATCCCCAACCCTGCCGCGTGGGCTGTGGCACAGAGGTGGCAAACACCCCCAGGGCCTTGTGCCTGGTAATTACCAAGCAAATTCCCAGCGAATTCGTCTCCCCACCCCGGGGCAGCGCCTGCTGCGTGTTCTCTGATTCAGGCCGGGAATGTGCAAACAGCGCCCGGGAACCTGCGGGGACCCGTAATTGCTCTGGAGTTGCCCGGGACTTTGCAAGGTAAGCACGCGCCGCGCTGCTCCCGGCACGGTGCGCACCGATCGCCTGGCGCCCTCCCTCCCTCCCTCGGAGGATGCAGGGACTGCGGGGACTGCGGGGACTGCGGGGACTGCGCCGAGCCAGGTGGGCGAGCTCCGATTCCGCGGAGCTGAGCCGCGGCCAGGCGCTAAGGGGGCCGGGGTGCGGGAAGCAGGTGGGGACACGAGTGACCTGTGGCGGGAGAGGGGCCACCTGGCCACGTCCCCGGGAAGGAGGGCCTTGGGGGACATGGGCCCCTTCTGTCCCTTCCCTCCGGTGGAGAGGCTCCTCATTGATGGGCCTTGTCATCCTTCAAGTGTAATTTTTTTAAATTGCAAAAATCTTACAGAGCTATTAACCTCAAAAGAGTTTAACATATGGCAGACCGAGTCTCCCTCTTACCCTAATTATAAGGCTTGCAGTAATGGGGCTGTCTTTTAAGTTACAGCTGCTGCGCTTTTGGCTTTCGCTAACATTACATCCTATTAAAGAGCTACATTAAATGCATGCAAATTGCCGGAGCTACCGCGCTCTCCCGACCAGTGAGGGGGACGGACTGCAGCCCAGGCGGCGATATCGAGGGTCAGACTCACCCTGCTGCGAACGCCATATGATCTATCAATCAAACTCCTCTCATTAATTAACTAATTCATTAAATATCTTTATATATGAAGGCCCGGCCAGGCGGAACATTGTGTTGACAGGGACGTCCCGTCAGCACTTAGCCCTGCGCGCTCCCCTCCCCTCCCGCACAAATCACCCGATGACTAAGAGAGGTCAACTTCCCAGTTTCTGCAGGGACGGAAGCAGCCGCTGTGCCCGGACCCACCCCTGGGGGGCCCTCCTCGCGCCTTCCGTCCCATGACCCCCCTCAGTGACCCTGCCCTGCCCTCACCGTGTAGGGTTGTAATGAGCTGTATTTATGGGTCTGGTGCCTTGGCTTCCCTGGCACCTGGGGGGCTGGAACTGGACCAAATACGGCTCACTGGGGAGCCCCAGTGCCCAGTACAGGACCCAGCATGTAGCAGATGCTCTAAATGTTTACGGAAGGAAGACCTGCTGTATTGGAGCGCTTTCCTCTCTCCAGAACCCCCAGCACTAAGGGGGCCTCCTTTCTAAGCTCTCTGACCAGTTCAGAGCTGGTCATCCGCATAGCCACAATCTCAGACACTGAAGCAAACTCTGGCAAGAAGGATGAAACTATGTCGTTCTATAAACAATAAAGAGACATTTTAGAGTGGATGGTGGGCTTCCTTAGTTGTTTATATACACACATACATATATATTTGCTGAGCAAACTAGGATATAATCATTCCTTTGCTATGTTACCTTATTTAATGTTGACTTCAACTATGCCAGATGGTTATTTTTACTTCCAGGGTAGGGGAGAAGAAACAGAGGCTGGGAAAGATTAACTTATTCAAGGTCAAGTGGCAGAGCCAGAATTCAGAGTCTGGCTTGCTGGATCCAAGACCAGTGCCGACTGCTCTGTCATAGGCATGTAAAAAATAACGCTTGAGAGGTAGTGGATGTGCTGCTTTCCTTGGTTGCCTGCTGTTCCCTTTTGTTCCCACCGTTGTCTTTCTCTCCTTGTTTTGTAGCAGCCGCTGTCACCACTGCCTCCTCTGCTGGGCTGGTGGGTCTTTGCTCTGTGTTTGGGAAGATGGAGGTCACAGGACACCCCATGATCAAGGCTGCTGGCTCTTGACTGTGCTTAGAATGACTTGGAGTGATTTTCCATATAGAGCACCTGGGCAGACAAAGCCAGTTGCCTTATAGCTGTGTTATCTGGCAGAGACCTGGGCCCTGAGCAGCTGGGTACAAGGAATGGGAATGGGATGGGCAACTCCAAACCAGCTCCTGGAGAACACTCCTCTACCGGGCTCTGGCCCCCTTTAGAGAGGGCAGTCACAGGTGAGAGCTACAGGTCAAAATAAAGAGGGTCTCTGCAGAGTTTAGCTTTGGTTCCTGCTGTTCAGCTCATGTAAGTTCCTAATCCACCCAGATGAAGTGAGCTGTGCCAGCAAACTTCCAAAGCCTAGGAATTCCTGGAAAAACGCATTCCCAGATCCTTCTGTACTCCTCTCACCCGCCTCTCTCCATCTCGCTCACTCTCTTGCCCCCCCTGAGACATGGGGCTAATGGACTTTGGCTGTTAGCACCCGGGATGTTGGGCACCAACCTCGCCATGGGCCTCTAGAGCTTCCTCTGGCCCCCTTGGTTCCCAAGAATAGTTTTGGAATGGGGTGTGCTGTGCTAATGGGGGTTAATGGTAACCTCGGAATCAATTTTCCCTCCCAGAAGAAAAATCTCCTGGCTTAGACGGCATAGACTGTAATAGTGAAAATGGCTCTAGATTGGAAAAATTGGCACGTTGTAGTCCAACAAGGCAATTTTTGAATTGTTCTATCCAGCTGTGTGCCTCTGGACACTATGCTGCTGGCGTCCTAAAGCTACGGGATGGAAAGCAACTTTCCAGCCAAAGACAGCTCTAATGTGGTTTTTTGTTTTCTCACCCCAGCCTGAATTTGTTGTTTTGTTTACCTGCCCAAAATCCTTGGAGCTTTGGCCTCTACCTTAGCAACTGTCAGAGCTATTGGATGAGAGAGTGCTGTGGCCTTCTGTAGAACCTCACTCCTCAGGGCAATGGGCCTGGGAAAGAGGGTTTCACAGGCTGCAAGGAGAAGCTGGGACAGCTCAGGCCCATAGCTCCCAACCAGCTTTGCCTGGTCTGTGTCAAATCTGGGCCTCTCTTGGACCCAGAAGAGGAAATGTCGGATGGTTATGCAGGGTGCTTGATTTTGATGGGCTGTGTTTCCTCTATTATAATATGCAAACCATTTTGTGTTGTTTTTATAAACATTAAAATGCAAAGCAACGCTTCTTAGAATAAAAATATATGATCTATATTTCAAGTAATAGAACAACAGAATGGGAGAACTGCAAGGCAGCATACCACTTACTTAGTAAATGTCCTCATTGTACAGATGGGGAAATGGAGGTGGCCCAAGGTCACGTATCTGTTTGGTGGGGAAGAACTTGCTCTCACTATACGGCGCTCCAGGCTTTGGATAATGGACCAAGTGGCCAGCGGAACCTGTCGTTCGATTTCTCTGTTCCTGTGGCCACAGCTCTCTACTTTCCGCTTACTCCGCCTTCCCTGAGTCATCTTAATGGTGGGCCTTATTTGGTGACTCAAGATTAGAACCACGTAATGGGTTGAAATGGAATTTGGAACAAGTGCTAAACTGGGGCTTGACCTGCTAAGTGTTCTCCCTGCCCTGCTCCCCCGCAGCCCATTTCCCCCAATACATCCTGAGATCTCTACCATGCCCATGGATCCTGTCATCCCCTTGCTCCTCTGGATACAGCCCAGGCTCCTTTCTATGGCTTATCATGTGATTCATGAGATGACTTGTGCCTATTTCTCCAGCCTCACGTCTCACAGCCATTGACCTTCCGCCCTGCACAACCCTGTCTTCACCCCGTCAAGGCCAGTTATCCCGTTGCATCTTACCCTCTTCACCTTTGCATACCTCATCTGCCTTTGCACGTTCAATTATACCCTCCTCCTAGAAATCTCTATCTTCCCCAACCTGTCCCCCTCCTTCCTACCCCCCTTCATCTGGCTAGATCCAACTCCTCCTTCAGTCTCAGCTAAAACACCAGATTCTCTTCACCAAGCCCCACAGTCTGGATTAGGTGCGCTTCCTGTGGACTCCTGAGGCATCCTTTACTTCCCCTGTGCTATCACTTACCACTCTGTACTGCAATTGTCTGTTGACCAGTTCGAATCTTCCATTAGAATGTAAGCTCCAGGAGGGCAGCGCTGTGTCACGTTCACCCCGAAGACTGTCTGGCTCATGACAAGCACTGCCTGAGTAGTTGAATGACACCTAAAAATGCTGCTACTACTACAACAAAAAACAACCGGTATTTATTGAGTGTTTTCCTCTGCCGGAAACTATGCAAAGTGCCTTCTATGCATCACCTAATTTATATTAGTTCTTGTATGAATTGAATGAGGTGAGAACAAGGCATTCTAATCCTGGCTCTGCCTCTAGCTGCCTGTGTGACGTTCAACAATTCCCGTGGTTTCCTCATCTTCAGAATGAAGGAGAGAGAAGGGGGCAGACAGACTTCCTTTCTCGGGTTCTTTTTCCTAGGCAAAAAGGGAATCAAGAGTCAGTCTATGCAGGCCTGGGGAAAATCAACCCTCAGGATTCAGAGAACCAGCGGACACGGAGGGTCAACTTTCTAGTCCGGGAGCAGGAGAGGCATCTGGCCGTGAGGCTGGGAAGGGCAGCGGGTTGTTCTCCCATGCTGTGGTAGAGCTTCCAGATAGAGAAGCCCGCTGCTAGCTGAGTCATTAACGCTGGTCTCCTCACCTCGGGCATTGTCTGATTTAAGTGTAATAGCTTGTTTGGTGGATTTTGCCTTCTATAGAAATCCCCCCAAGAGTGAAGTGTCGCATTCAGCTGGGAGAGCACAGGCCTTTGTGCGCTGATGGCCCGGCCTTGACTGAATGTGTTTGGAGTTGGTTATCAAAGGGGAGGATAAATTAGAGCACAGAGCTGAGAAGAGAGGAAGAGGGGGCCCTTTCATGAGCAGGGCTGAGCGCTTAAGCAGCTGACTTGGAGCTGGGAAGCCCCTGAACCTGGCCCTCTTGCCTTTTGGCAGTGGCAGAGCTGCAGGCAGGCCTGGCTGTACCCTGGCAGAGCCCAGATTCTGAGGTCCCACCAGGCCCTGGGGGATGGGGGTGGGGGCGGGACAGGAGGAGTGGGGGTGAGTGGTGTTGATAACAGGATGGCCTCCGGGGCTTGGAGGAGGGCTCCTGGGGTGTAGAGGAGGCCAGCACCTTCCCTCCTTGCGCAGCTTTCCCCCGCCCCCTTCCCGGATTTATTGAAATCATGTTCTGATGGTACTGTAGGCTCCAAGGGACCGCTTTGGTCTTGGGGATGCCGTTCAGGGGCTCCACCCCCATCTGCCTCTCTCCAGCCCCCAGCACACACTTACCAGCTGGCTCTCAGGACAGTTTTATGGAGTGCGCTGGTCAGCCAGAGATATTGGAGCTCCCAAAATAAGAGATCCTGGGCATTCGACCCTCTCTATGGTCTTGGCTTCTGATGTCCAGATTCGGAGGCCAAGCTGGGCACAGCTGTCAGCTGAGCCACAGGCAGGGCTGCTGAAATAGTAAATTACACCGAGTGCCCAGTGCCCAGTTTTTGCCTGCAAGAATGCTTCCCTCTGTTTTTCAGTGGGTCTTCCCCCCCCGCCCCCGTCAGTGTCCCTGGGCCCCTCACTGACAGCTTCTTGCCATGTGGGATCTTGATCAACAAGCTCACCCCTCGAGGAACCAGAGAACTTTTGTTTGCTGATTAGCGCTTAACCCTCAACATCTTAGGTTCATATCATTTTCCTGCTGGAAGGAACCCAAGACACAAGCTGTAGACCTATTTTTAAAACCCGTTTGGAGTTGCAGATATTTTAAAGAATCATCTGAAAGTTATGACCCCTCACCCCAGAAACACACACATTCTCATGCATACAAAAGTTTAGCCGCCATTTCTGGGGGGTTACACCCTCCGAATCTATGTATACCTCCCACCCTGGCTGCACATTTGAATCAGCTGGGAGCTCTGATAAAATTCTGAGGTCTAGGCCTTACACACATAGATTCTGATTGAAACGGTCCAGGGTGGGATCTGGGCATCAGTATTTTTTCTACAACACTCCAGGGGATTCTAATGCAGCCAAGATTGAGAATCATTGCCCTAAGGCCCCTTAGACTCTCCTCCCCACTCTGATTAAGAACCCCAGCTGTGGACAGTCAATGCCTGTACAGAGAGGCATGTAGGAAGGCACACGCTGGGGTGCTTGTAAGGATGGGGTAGACACCATGAACGGATATATCATTTTGCCCACTGCGTTTAAAATCTTTTCCTTCTTCCCTCACCCCTTGAGGGGTGCTTCCTTGGTGTTCATTTAAAATAATTTTAGCACACCACAGTGGGAAGGGAGCCCGGTTGCCTTGATGTGCTTCTGTCATTTCAAGGAACTCAATAAAAATTTCGTTTTGGTGTTCATTCAAGGCAACTTCCTCATAGAGGTCTTATGCTGCAAACCCGAGTTTTCTTTTCATCTGGTCACCCCCGGGGAAATTGTGTATTTGAAATTCAAACAATATTTGGGCAAAAAGCAGTTCTCATTATATGCGGTGGAGAAGGCCAATGAGAGGAAAGCACGGGGAAATGATTGAGTGACATTTCTATTTGCTGGTTTGACTTTTCCGCCAGGGGCCGCCGTGCTTTGGGGCCGCCAGAGAACCTCAGCCTCCTAGGATGGACTGGAAATGCCAGACCCCCGGAAAAAAGAATTCGGAGGAGAAAAATGAGTGGGCTGGAAACGGATTTGAAGAGTCAATGTGACCTCACACTGATGTCGTTAGTGAGATAGGGAGAGAATTCTGTGTTTTGCACAAGTTCTGTCTAGGAAGGAGATTGTTCCCGTTATGGACTCTCAAGGTTGAAGGGGACTCAGAGATGGTCTGGATCTACCTTCTTTGGTAGGTGGATCCCCTCTCTAACATTTGAATTGACCCTGGTCAAGCATTTAGATGGATTCATGCATTTATTCATTCATGGATGGAGCACCAGCAATGTCTGGCACTTGGCAAGTTGTGCAGGGGAATTCAGAGACTGATGGGTCACCCCTGCCCTTAAGTAACTTTTACAGTTTCCTGAGGACTTGAACAGCTAAAATGCCAGGGAGACGGGGTAAATGCTGTGAGGGCAGGAAGCTGGGGGGTGGGGCCGGGTGGGGATGTTAGCCTTGACTGAGGATCCATTAGGAGCCGCGTGGTAATTTCCCCGAATCACATCTCTTAATCGTTACAGCAACTCTGGAAAATAAGTACTATTATCATCACCCCCTTTTTATAGACAAGGAAACTGATTTTCAGAGAGGTGAATTTGCTTTCTCAAGGTGACAGAGCCATTAATAAGTGTTTTAGAATAGGTATTTAAGAGTAAGTATTTTAACCCAGTATGTCCCAGGCCAATTCTCTTGCCACTGTAACAATCTGCTTTCCTAAGAAGAGTTCAAAAAGGGCAAAGACTGACTTTTGGCTGGGCTAGGGGATGAGAAGGGAGGGATTTGGGCAGGCAGAAATGGGGCGATAGAAGGTACACCGAGAACAAAGCTTCCCAGGCTCAGTATCTCTGGGGGAAGAAAACGTAGCAGCTTGGGCTGGAAAGCGGGGGTTGAGAATGAGACTAGGAAGTTAGGTTAGGACAGGGTTTTGAAGGCGTGGAAGCTACTGAGGTGGATTTGGGGTGGGATAGAGAGTGAGAAAACCCTAAACATTTTTGAAGAAAGAGGGAGTCTGATGTGAGCATTGCTACTCATAGGAGAAAGAGTGGAGATTTTGATTCCTGGCCCTGTCACTGCCTCGCTATGCAACTTTGGGCAGATTATTTAATCTCCCTGTGCCTCAGTTCTTTCATCTGTAAAATAGGAATGATAAACAGTACTTACCCCATGGAGCCGTTGTAAGGATCAAATGAGTAATGTCTGTGGAGTGCTTAGAATAATGCCTGACACACAGTAAGGTCTTTGTAAATGTTGGATATAACTTTTACCCTTCAGGAATTTAATTCTGATAATGGTATATATAGCAGGGGGTGACGTGAGGAGAGATAGAAGGCCCAGGTGTTAGCTAGGAGGCAGTTGTAACAGTCTGGGCAAGAGGGTCTAAAGGCTTCACCTTGACTGGTACCCATGGAATGTAGTGAAACACCGGGAGGGGGAATCAGTGTTACTCTGCTTCTGATTGGCTGTGGAGGTGCACTCAGGAGACCCCCGAGGTAACTCACAGCTGGGAGAATGGCAGTGTCAGTCCTAGACCTCGGCACCGGGAGAAGCTGCAGGTGAGTAGGGGAAGACAAGAAGGTTGGTTTAAACCCATGTGAAACTAGAGTGAGAAGCAACCCCAGAGCCGAAAGAGGAGCCGGGGTCGGGGGGCTTGGTCTCGCCCTGCCCCTGGCTTGTTCCTACATGGCTGCTCTGCTACTTTGTCCCCCCACCTGGGTCCTGGGAAGCTCTGTCCTCACGCTACCTTTGATTCCTGTGCTCCCGTCTCCTCTGAGCCCTTCCTGAGTCCCCCACATGCCCTCTGCAGCTGCTTCCCCAAATGGTCAAGGCACGGGGACCCTGGGTCCCTGTCAAAGCAGATCACATCTCCTGCTGTTGCTTTGGGAAGGCTGGGTGTGAGGGATGGGTGGGCAGAATGCCCAGGCTGTGCGGATCAGGAGGGAGAGGGAAGGATTTGGGGGATGGTGGTAAGTAGCAGCAGAAAATAAGTATTCTGCCCTAGGAGGAGAAAATTGGTGAGTGACCAGCTTCGGGGGCTTTCAGGGGCTTCCTGCTGCTACAGGAATCCCTTGATGGGGACCCAGTGCCCTTCTGAATTCCCCACGCCTCTCTGATAGTTTGCACGTGGCATTGGGAGGGGTGTGGGTACCAGCTCACCAGCTGGAAGGGATGCTGAGGGAGGCTGGAGGGCCTCTGGTGGGCCCCAGTCCTCCATCCTCCATTCAATCCCATCATGCCTGTGGGCATCAGGGATTCAGACAAAAGGAGCCTTGCAACGGAAAGGGGGAGTCTTATAACGAAATTCCAGGCTGCTGTCAACCAGGCGCCCTGCCCCACAGAACAGATGCCAGACAGGTTGCAGTGTGTCAGGCCCGGGCCTGCCTGGGCCTGGCAGGGGGTCCTGCAGGCAGGCAGAGTCAATTACCCAGAAAGGTTCCACTTAACTTTTCCTGCTGTTTGCAGACCCTGCCCCGGCCTCTGCAGCCTTGCTGGCCTCGGCCAAAGCACCGTCGGCCTGCACTGCAGCCGGCTGCCTGCCAGCTGTGTCCTTGGACATGTCCAGGGCCACCGGATCCAGGAGTCTAGCCTCCTGCCCTCATTGGCTCCAGGGCTGCCTGCTCTGGCTCTTGGCCAGAGGATTTCCGTCGGTCCCCCTGCAGACCCCGCAGGATCCTTAGGTGGGAGGGGCATCAAGGGGCTCTCCTGTCCCTCTTGTGAGGCATCAGCATCCTACATGTCCTCCTCTTCCTCCTCCTCGGTCACCTGTCCGAGTTCAGTGGGTGGTGACAATCTGGGCTCTGGAGTCGGACAGACATGGGTTTGAAGCCAGGATCAGCCACGTACCGCTGCGGGACCTGGCGCGTTGATTTAACTTCTTTAAACTACAGTTCCACCATCTGTGAAGTGAAAATAATAATAATATATATCTCATAGGATTATTGTGAGGATCAGAGAAGATGGTGTAAAGTACCTGAAATGCCTGCCCAGGATAAATGCTCACCAATATTCTTTCCTTCCTCCCCGCGCCCTCACCTCTTTCTTCTCCTCCCCCCTCCTTCCCCTCCCCCTCCTCCTCCTCCTCCTCCTCTTCTTCCTAGTTATTCATTTAAGATCCTCACTTATCAGGAAGTTTGTTGGTTCGGTTCCTCCTTTCTGGTGTAGAATCCTGGATTGAGAGAAAACCTAGTTTCTAGTCCAGGCTTATCTATCAATTCTCTTCAGACAGAATTGAGTCTACAACACTAAAATATATTATGAAATTAGAGTATGCTTTCCCCAGTGGGTTAATGCCGTTTAACCAAGGTCAAGGTCTTTGGGTTAAGTCCTAACCATCCCTGGCTTCTACCCATTGAGCCCCTGAAGTTTTGTATCTCACGGACATTTCCTCTCTCTGCACCCCTCGACCAGCCCAGTCAGCTTCTACATGTTTGCTGTTGGTCAGAAATGCCCCAAAGATGCAGTTTAGAGCTCCTGCAGGTATAATGCTGTGATGGGATTTCAGCTTCCAACATGCACCCAGTGGATGGAAGGTAGAACACTGTCATTTGGTCATTAAGTCATTCAACAAACACTCACTGAGAGCCTGCTATGTGCCTGGGAACTGAGGGTTTAAAGACAAATAGACAGCCCAGCCCTTCAACAAGTGAGCAGTCTGCTGGGGAGGTGGATGAGTAAACAGATAATTAGAATCGAATGTACTAGATGCTATGATAGGAGTAGGATAATGTGTTGGAGAGGCTTCTGGGATGGAACGGGAGCTACATTCTGCAGCTCAAGTATGATTGATATGGGAACATTGAAACCTGCACCGTCCCTCCAACTCTGAGGAGGAGAGTGATACCTAAGGATGGAAGCAACGAGCTTCTCAGTGGACTCCAATCCAGCCACCAGCCATCTTCCTCGAGCTGGACTCTTCTGTTGCAATCCGCTCACAAGGCCCTCTGTCCAAGGGGCCTCTGCTACAGCATCTCAGGTCTGGGGCAACCTTCCCCATCTATCTCCTCTGCCATGTAGATGAGTGGGGGAGGTGGGTCTGACGATTCTGTGAGCAGTGACTGCACCCTAGCACTGCCCTAATTGTGCCAGACAGGACTGTTTAAATACCACCAGACAGAATATTACTCAAATTAAAAATGAGGCCTTAAATGTCATTATTTGTGTCATTATTAATAGCCCCTAATTGTGTTCTCTAATCATCATGAAATTATGTTAGTATTAATATTCACGTCAAAGCTGCCTAGGGAACTTGGAAGATTTAAAAAAAAAATTATACCATATGTCAGTTCCCATGAATGTGAAGCAAAGGCTGGTTTTAGTGCTTTAGTTCCAACTGGAGATGAGATGATGCTCTCCACGGCTGGGGACCAGGATAGCCTCTGACTGCAAGGGCCTCCTTAATTTCCGCCCCCTGAGTCACTGACTCCTGGACCCCTCCACTCACAGGCGTGAGTAGGACCTGTCCTCATGGAATACTGTGTGGGTCTCCGGCCAGCTGCCCTCACTGGTGAGGGGATTGGTGTCTGCTCAGATTGGAAAGTGTTTGGTGCCTTGGGACATGACACCTTTCCTCTCCTGCAGCTTTGAGACCTGCCTGTGTCTAGACACCATAATGAGAAACACGTGGCTGGCCTGCCTGTCCTCACTCTCCATCTACTCAGAGACGCCACCTCCGTGCATTTGGGATTCTGCCTGAACTGCCCTTCCTGCCTCAGGGAAGTGATGCCAAAAAAAAGAAGAAAAGAAAAAAGTTGGAGTCTCCCAGAGAAACGTGTTGTATAATGCAACATAGAAAGAACTTTTGGAAAATAGAGATTCAGAATTTAAAAGTACATATAGCGTGTCCATACAATCTGGAAACAGGTGAATCTGTGTCCTCAAGGATATCTTTATCCTGTAAGGAACGAAATAGAATTATCTGTGTTTCCGCATTTTTTTGGACAGCTCTGGATTTTGCCCCGTGCTAACCTTGCCGGGGCTTCTCTGGGGGAAACACCGACTCCCGGGATGAGGATGGGCTCCCTTTGGATGCTTTCCTTTCTTATCAGAGGCATCGGGAATGAGAGCTTCTGTGGGGGATAAGCTGCATGTGCCTCTCACATCACATGGGACTCGAGTTCTGCCTCCCCCTCAGACTGACACCAGCCGTAAGAGGTGGGGAGGTAACGGGGGCGGACCATAGTGCCAATTAGAGATTCCCTCCCTTTGGGGATGTGTGGGGCGAGTGCCCTGGGACCCCCAGAGGCATCAGCCTCCTGCTGACATCACTCACTAGCTTCCCTTCATCCTTTCTACAACATTCCTTTAGGCTGCCTGCTCACCGCCTCAGTCATCCGCTAATGGAGTCCACGTGACCGCAATGTGTCAGACAAATCTGGGGCAACTGCCTCACTCTCTTCCCGGAGCCCTTGGAATTCTCTGGAACTGAGAATATTCAAATGCCTTTCTTGGTGAAACAGCAGGCTTCCAACCCGCCCCCCCCCCAACCCCAAATATTATGACTTGAGTTAAATATAACCCAGAGCACGAAAATAACAGCACAACATGGGGATCGGAGAAGCCATGGAGCGAGCAGCTCACACACAGTCACACTGTCTGTCACCCTGGGGGCGGCAGGGCAACTGCAGACCCCGGGGCCACCCAGGCAGAAAGCCCACAAAACCCCGCAGAGGTCTGGTGCCTTCCGGACCAGTGAGTAGCTAGCTACGTTAGCCTGGGTGGGCCTTCTCTCTGCTGCTTTTTGCAGAGATTCTCCTTTTTCCTAATCAGATGTGGTGTGACTTAAAGAGTTGGGGAGGATCTATCTTAGGTGATGTGTGGCAAGGGAGACTTTCCTGCTTCTTCAGACGTGAAGGGAGGATCAAGGTAGGAGGGGGACCCTCAGGCGGCGGCACGTCTGGCTGGCATGCTGATGTGGATTTCCAAACCCAGAGGACACACGCGTGCCCCTTGTCACTGGACCGCCTTTTAAGATAATCTAGAAGGAGAAGCTTGATCTGCGGAGGGGAGGGTGGGTGGATGCGTGTTTAGGGCCATGAGTCAGGTTCTCCAGCCTCCTTTCATAACCTCATGCATAAGCGTCTGCTAAAAACTCAGTGGGTAATAGATAAGCAAAAGGTCTTCTGAAAGTCAGCCTCTCTGAATTCCAAACCCAATGATTACTGTAATTGTTGGCCTAGGGCTGGATTTGAACCAGTGAACCTACAATAGAATAGTTAAATAGGCCTCCTCTCAGAGCCCTTCTGCCACTGAGTTACCCAGCAACAGTCACGTGGCTGCTTCTCTCTCCTCTGCTTTGGGCCAAATAGCGAATAGCTCAGGCCAGTCCAAAAGAGCAGGTACGTCGGTGTCTTCTCTGTATTACGGATACTTTATACACGTAGGAGGATTTATAGCGTTTGTAACATGCCTTCTTCGATCCCCATAAGGTAAGTAGGGCAGATGTAATTACCACCCACTTTACAGATGAGAAAATCGAGCCTCAGTACAGGTATAGGCCAACAGCTACGTCGCTTACAAGTGACACAGTGGAGTTGACCCCAAGTCTTCTGATTGCTGGGGCTACATTTTGAATAGGCCCCTCCCATATGGTACACGGCTCTTTGCCCTTCCACGCTCCCCTTCCCCCACCCCCGAGGCAGCTTGGGAATTCTGAGAAAAGTCAAGGGGCTAGCTAGACCATGAATTCTATAAAGACAGTGGCAACAATACTATTAAGTTCTCTGCCCTTCCCCAAATCTTTTCTTTCTTTCAGTCAGATCTCAGGTGTGCATGAGATGCAGTCCAGAGGGGTGCGTGGGAAGGTGAGAAAGGAAGGCAGTGAGAAAGATTTTACCCTCTCAGGGTCTTTGCTTTTGTTTCCGTGGCCCTTCCTCGAAGATGAGTCAACGGAAAGAGCTCCCAATCCTCCCAAATCCAGAAACAAAACCACAAAGCGCCTCCTCCTCACCATTCCCACCCCCTCCCCAAGTCAGCAAATCCTGAGATTCCTTCTTTGAGAGAGAGCTTGGGTTGAGGAAGAGGGTTCCAGCTTCACACGGGGCTTCATGTGAGGGTCTTAGGAAGAGACAAGAGCCATACTAAGGACACCTACCCTGGACTCCCACCTGAGCTGCCTACCTGCCTCCTGCTTGAGGAAAATAGACATAAAGCCTCATTGGTGGGACTTTCAGTTTTGTCCCCTCTTTCGTCTTGAGAGCCACTGTCCGGATTTCCACTTCTGTGCCCCCTTATCCTTCCTCCACCCCCATCTTCCGCTCTGCAAAGCCCCTGCTAGAAGCTGACAAAGCTGACTGCCTGCTTAATGTGCTACAGGTGTTGTTGCTAGGCAACCACCCTACTCTGCGGCTCAGGCTCTGTCAGCCCAGCTCAAACCCCTGGTAGCACTTAACCCCATAACTTCTTACCGCAAACGCTAATGACCCAGGCTCACTGAACAGCACATTTATACCCCATGATCAAGGAGCGGAAGGATTGATTCTCAGCACCTTCAGACCTTCAACCAACACTGCTCGCCATCGAGCCCTGCGTCAGGCTGCCCTGAGCATGATGTGGAAGCCTTTTGTCTATAAGTGTCTGTTCCTCCTTTCCGGCCGCATCTGGAGGATACTGACTGTAAATGTTGACCATCTCTCTCCACTGGACGGGATTCTCCTCGAGTCAGCCAAACGCCTAGGCTGCTTTCTGGTCCCCAGGAAAGAGGTGGCAGGCTTTTTCTGCATTTTAAACTACGTTCAGATTCACACTTTTGACCCCAGATCTCACAGTTACGAACGAAATTCATTCTTCGATGTCTGTACTCAGTTGAGCTGAGGATGATCACCAATTTCGCCAATTCTTCCAACACTTGAATGTTTTCATACGTTTCTGTTCTTGATCTTTGCTTCCGAAATGGAATAACTCACAGTCTTTTGGCTTAACCAGGAGTTACAGGAAGCTTTAAACATGCATAGATAAACACTTACATTAGCACATAGATCAAACTCCAGTAGAATTGATCTGTTCCTGAGTTGGCCTTTCCCATTCAGACTGTGATCAAACTGCTCAACTCATGCCAGGTCCTCAACAACAGTTGGTGAAGGCATGAACACAGCCATGTTTTTACTTCTCTTTTCGAAACCACAGAGTAGGGTTGACAGTGATGAGAGAGACCATTAAATGCCAAAGCAAATTCCCCCTTCCTTCCTTCTTACTTTTCTCTCATGAGTCTAAACTCTGCCTATAAGCCAGATTATAGGAGATGCCCACATGGTGCCGAATCTCCTTTCTGCTGGCTAGGTGCCTGATTGTGAGGGGCAGGTCTAGACTTGCTGGGCCATGACAGTGGAGATTCTCACCCATCCCCAAAGGCCAGCTTCTCCCAGGTGGGCTGGGCACCTCCGCACGACAACAGAACACTGGAAGGGGTCTCAAGGGGTCACTACTGCTTTCTGTTCTAGCTGGAAAAAGTGCTTAACCCTCCCCCTCCTGGCAGTTATCTAATTATTCAGGAGTGTGGGAACAGAGAGAACTTACTTCCATTGAGCATTTATGTTCATTGTTTATTTAGGAGCAAGTATTTCAACCCCAGAGCCCCACTGCAGAGTAAGTTTCCTGCTCCCCGTGGATGGAATGTGTCAGGCGCAGGACCAGTGCTTATGTGCACATTCTCATCTAACCTTTGTCATAGCTCCAGCATATGGACAGACCTATTTCTATCCTATGTGTGAAAAACTAGGTTCAGAGAGGTGGAATAACTTTCTCAAGTTTGCACAATTAGTAAGTGGCCCAGCTGGTATTCTAAACTACGCTGTGTCCTGGGAGATCTGACAACCACAGCTCCAAGAGGTTAGGTGACTTGCCTGAGATCCCACTGCCAGTTAGTCATGGGATTGGAATTCTCATTGATCTGACTCCAAAGTCCTTTGCGTGTTTTTAGAGTTATTCCTCCAGTTTCTGTGTTGATGGTGCCTCCATAGTGGTGAGAAATTCCTGTGTCCGGCGTGGAGGAGAAGTAGATTCTAGGGAACAGCAAAGATGGCATCCTGAACAGGCTGTATCTGGAAGTGAGGGTCCCTGTGTATCTGTTTTCCATTTCTTTGAAAGGACAACACTGGAGAGAGAGAGAGAGGGAGAAGGGGAAGGGGAAGAGGAAGAAGAAGGAGAGGAGGAGGGGGAGGAGAGGGAGAAGAAGAGGGAGAAAGTGGAGGAGGAAGAGGATTAGGAGGGGGAAGGGAGTGAAGAAGAGAGAGAGGAAGATAGAAAGACAAGGAGATAGACATATACACACAGAGACAGAGACAGGCAGAGAGAGGGAGATGGAGAGAGAGAGAGAGGGAGACAGAGAGAGAAAGACATACACACAGACACACACACACACACCCACAAACCTCTTGTTCCTACAATGCTATGGCCCTCAGCTTCCCTCCCTCATCTTGAGGCAGTGATGCCTTGGCTTCGGATTAAGCCACTTGTTGCCAGCTGGTGGCATTAAGAGTTGGGAGTGCCAGTTCGGTCACAGGTGACAGGATTGGGAACATCATCATGGCCCTGGCTCCTTCCCAGTAGAACCAGTGGGGTCTGGGAAAATTACCCAGTTGGGGAATTAAATGGGGGCGAAAAGAGATGGCAGATGATGGGTCCTAGTGGGGAGGGGAGGGGTGAAGTGCTCGCCCCATGAGTTTAACACTTTCATGCAAGTGGTTTCTCCATAAAGTATTAATAATGTTCCTATAATTGATACTTCAGGGCAATAACCTCTGACAAAATGGCCCTGATTAGCTGATAATTGAGTGTGTTGGATTGTGTCCTGAGAGAGCTGAACGCCAGGCAAGGCCCATTAGCCCATCATAATGACCCCTTTTGTCAGGTATTAGTGTCATTAAGAGCCCGCTCTCTGAAATCAGTCCCTTTATTTAACTCTTTTCCCTAATTATATGGATCATTTTACAAATCACAGCAAATGTTTGCACACAGCCCCATCACGCAATGGAGTGAGGCGCTTCAGGAAGAGACTGGAGATTTCTGAGTGGAGAGTCCTTGGTAAGGAGGGTACTTGTGGTCACTGGGAGATTTCCCGAGGAGATGGGCCCCTTGGAAAGCATTGCACGATAACATGATGCGCCCTGCCGGCCAAGGTGCCTACAAGGGGGAACATCTGGATGGGGGTGCCTTGCCACGAGACCTTGCAGGCCACGCATAGGTCACCACCTGTGCCCCTGAATCCATCTAGGCAAAACATCTGGCCTCCTGGCCTCAGAGAAGCTGAATCCGTAGAGAGGGTGCCAGGATGGAATAGGTCGGCACCTGAGCACAGCCACAGGGCCTCCAGAAGACACAGAACACCAGAGCTAATCATCTGGGTTTTGCCCAGAGCTGACTCATATTTCTGTCAGGAGGCAGGAGCCTGCGGGAGTGGCTGGAGAGGCTAAGTAGGGCCCAAATCATCCAGATCTGGGAAAATGTGACCACGGTGCCCTTGTGTCCGTACTTAGAGCTGGCGGCTAGGTAAGCAGCCAGTGCTTCTGGGACTCCTGGGGACTTGGAACCTGATCAGCCCCTAGGCCACACACACAGAAGCTGACACAACAGGAAGCTCAAGGGACAGAAGGCTGCTTCTGACCTGTTCTTCCAAGTGCCTTCTCACTCATTAAAAACTAGAGAGTTATTTGTAGTGAGGTGGATGGACCTAGAGACTGTCATACAGAGTGAAGTAAGTCAGAAAGAGGAAAACAAATACCGTATGCTAACACATATATATGGAATCTAAAAAAAAAAAAAAAAAAAAAGGTTCTGAAGAACCTAGTGACAGGACAGGAATAAAGACGCAGACGTAGAGAATGGACTTGAAGACACGGGGAAGGGGAAGTGTAAGCTGGGATGAAGTGAGACAGTGGCATGGACATATATACACTACCAAATGTAAAATAGATAGCTTGTGGGAAGTAGCCGCAAAGCACAGGGAGATCAGCTTGGTGATTTGTGACCACCTAGAGAGGTGGGATAGGGAGGGTGGGAGGGAGATGCAAGAGGGAGGAGATATGGCGATATATGTTTATGTATAGCTGATTCACTTTGTTATACAGCAGAAACTAACAAACCATTGTAAAGCAATTATACTCCAATAAAGATGTTTAAAAAAAAAAGTAGAGACAGTTTCCCATTTATTCGAATTCACTCACTGCCTGACACATATTCCACCCTCCCATCTCTGTACAAAGCTTTTTAACCCAGGGAAGGTTCAGTGTGGGTGAATCAGAAAGAGGTTTCGGTCTCTAGAATGAATTGCTTAGAGATGAGGGACTGATAGCTTGTTGGCAGCTAAGAAGGGTATATTTTTATAGATACCAAAGATGAAGCTGAAAGGATATCATCTATCACAGGAAAGGCACAGACGTTGCTGAGCTGGGGGGGATAATTTATTTATTTGGCAAAGTGATGGGTGAATTTCCCAAGAAGAGTTAGGACTTGCTCTGGGTCCTGGGGTGGAGTGTCTGGACAGTATCTCCTACCCCTGCCCTGTTTCTGCAAAGTGAAGGCTCCTTGACTTTGCTTTCCCTTGTTTTAATCACAGAGGAACTTGTGCTCCCATGATTTGCGTTGGGCCTGGTGAATTTCCCAGCATTGGCCTTGGGTGGAGAGCTGCCAGCTGTGCAGAGAAACTGCCAGGGTTTCTGCTGAGGAAGCAGAATTTTGGTGGTAGAGTGTGACATTCTCTTCTCAAAAATAATACCTTTCATTTAAGGTAGGAGAGGAGGTTTGACTTACCGTGAAAATATGATTTTCAGCCCTGTTCTGCTTGGGGCAGACTTTTTCTGCAGGGCCGAGTTGCTGAAGCAGGGAAGGGAAGCCCCAAAGCTGCAGGTGGGAGTGGTGGTCTCAGGGACGCTATGCTCCAGAGGATTCCTCTGAGAGTGGGGCCAGACATGTGGGAGTCCTACTTTCCGGCTGCAGCTCCCTCGGTGGTCCAGTTCTGCTCAAACCCCAAGGAATGCTGCTCCCATGGAACAAAGCATGCACCTCACCAACTGGAATACGAATAAAGTGATATTATGTATGTTTAGACACATAAATTAACAAATATTTTATGTTATGGCAATTTCTGAGCAGTCAATAGACGTTTCTTAAACGTTGTATTGCTGAGGCCCTGAAGTGGACACTGGGTATATGCTGATGAACGGGGCATGGAATCTACTCTCAAGTAGCTCAGACTCCTGCATGTGTGGTTGTGGTGGAGTGGGGTGTACACAGACACTTAAATCAATCTAGTGTACTGATGCTGTAATAGAAACGTGGGCTGGGTGTTATAGGAACGCACTGGGGAAATAACTAACTGCCTCTTGCTGGGAGAGATGGAGAAGGCTTTCCCGAAGACATAATACTTAAGCTGAGATTTGAGAGTTTGCTAGATAAAGGAATGAAATAAAGTGCCATCACAACAAAGAACAGCTACAATTTATTAGGGATTTTGGTATAATAATCATAATACCCGATCTTATGGAGCAATTACTATATGCCAAAACACTTTGCATAATTTATCTCATTTGATCCTCACAGCAACCCTGTAAGATAGGTATTATTATTACCCCCTCTTTACAATGAAGGAAACAGAGGTTTCAAGGGAATTTACAGATATTAAATACTCTGTTGGGGTCACATAAATCTCAAGTGATTTAAGAAATCACTCCTGCTGTCCTTAGCTGCTGGGCGCGAGGCTCCGGGTGAGGAGAAGTGGGGAAGAAGGCTGAATGGAGCCCTGAAGCCCATGGGGCGTGGGCAGCCACTCGGGGGTTCCAGCCACAAATCCAGATCTGAACCTTACCCAGTAACTCAAACCCAAGATCCCTCTGTCCTCACTAGGAAGATCTGGGATGTGGGTCTCTAACAGGACAGAGTTCAGCCAGGGGTTCTTTAGTGGTGTTTGGCCCTCAGTTTACATGTGCAAACAGGTCTGCCATCTCTGCTTCACATAAGCTCTCCTTTCCAGCCAAACTGTTCTGTTCAGTGTCTCTTGAACTCTTTCTGGGTCTTTCTGGCCAGATCTCCTACCTAATGGGATTTTTCCCATCAGAATGTCTTCCGCACCTGTCTCCTTTCAACTAAACCCAAATCATCCTTCTAAGCTAAACTCAAGCCCCATGACTTTGGTGAAGCCTTTCCATCCCTTCATCCCACAATTACCCCCTCCCATTCCTACAGTGCTTGGTTCATCCCTCCTCCTGTTGTGGGTAACACAGTCACGGTCACGGGCATCACCCCCAAGGGCCGCTGTGCTGTGCTCCATGTGAGTGGATCCCCCAGTTTGCACTAGAGTAGCCACCAGTGTGCCCTGGATGTGTCTCCTCAAGAAAAGTGTAAATTTCTTCAAGTGAGAAGAGGTGTCTTATCTTAGACATCTGCAAGTGTCCTGTGATGCCTCATGTATAGTAGTTGCTCATTAAATACTTGTTGATGGATTTGCCACAGTCAGTAGGTGTGAGAAAAGCTCAAAGATGAGGATGTCAAGGCTCCACCTGAATTTATTCTCTAACTGGAGGCATTTTCCTTAAGCTCTGAGCCCTGGTCGCAACATCGTCAATTTGAGAGAGGAGCAACTCCATCCACACTTCCCCCATCCCAGAGGAGGCGGGCAGAAGAGGATTCTTGCCTACAGGGTACATGGTGATCTTGGGCAGAAAGGCCTGGGATGATGGGAGATGTTATCAGTGCTAATAAAGTTCTTGTCTCTTGGTCAGGGCTTGCTAATTGCCTGCAAAGCACGGTAATGGGAAGACAGTTCCAGGCAGGAGAAGAAACATGTTCGTTCAGGGTCAGGGGCAAGATGTGGGTCTCTCTGGCTGTCAGGCTGAAATCTTCGTCTCTCTGCTGGTCTCCCTGCCTAGATGCTCCTAGGAGCACTGTGTGGGTGTGCAGCTTAAAATAATGCTGCATTTGTTTGGCTTTGAACGCACTACCCTGGAGACGGGTGGCAGGCATGCCCACCTGGAGTTTGTCTGGAGCCTGGTGTCATCTCCAGTTGACTGAGTACATGCAAGTGAGCTGGGGGAGGCTCAAGGTGTCACCCAAGGCAAGGAGAACCCTAGGAGACAGGCTAATGCTGGGGACAAAACCAAGCCAGGCAAGAATCTGAATACCAGTTAAGACATGGTGTCCGTCACTGCTCTCCTCTGCTTCCATTTCTGCTCCTACCATTGGCTCCCCACTCCCACCCCCACCCCCACTTCACTATCCAGAGCCATTGTTCTCCGGGGTGGGTGGGGAGACACAAAAGAAAGCACAGAGTAGATGCTCAATGACTTTGTTGAAATGAATTGAAGAAGGCACGAGGGCTGGGCACCAGCAAACAGAGGGGTGCTGGCTGGTTCCTTTAACAGATACACTGCTCTCAGGAAGGAGTTCCTTAAGAAAGGGGCCAAAGGAATTATTGATTGGGAGTTGCAAAACCACTCTGTCAGTTCTTTTAAAGAGAGAATTTCTTTCTCCTACGGAGACCGCACTTAGCATGAGAAAGGCCAAGGTACAAGGTTACACGCCCTGTCTGTCCCTGGCCCTTCGCTCGCTGATGGCTTCATAGCCTGTCTCACAACGCACTGCCTTCTCGCCCTGCATGCGCCTCTCTCCCCCTGCGCCCCAGAAGGTCAGCAGGTTGTCTCTTACATTTTTGTCTGTTTCAGCTAACAGGTCTCTGACAGGCAGGGTCCTTCCTTTCCAGGAAGACTGCCGTGTCCACAGCGAGGCTGCCTCTGTCCTACTTTGAGGGTCCTGAACTCACGAAGTGGAGCTGGGTCTAAGGACAGTGTGACCGCACACCAGGGTCTAGCTGCTAGGGAACCTGCTCAGATTTGGGAGGAGCAAATTTGAATCACAGATGCAAATTGCGTAACGTTCTGTCCTTCTTGATCGCTTCCTCATGTGAAAGGAAGAGAGAATTCGGAGCTGGTCTTCTCTAAGAAGGTGCTCCTGGTGAACTAGCTCCCAGAGTCTGAGAACCAGAGTTCATCTGAAGCTTGGAATTCAATTGCTCCAACAGTGAGGGGCTTTGGGGGTAGGCTGGGGGAATTCTCTGGGGACTTGTAGCCCATGCTTTTCCCTGATTTGCTGTCACTGCCAATCTGGGAGTCTGAAATGTGTTGACAGCAGACATTCTTTGTGTTCTGACTGTAAGAAGCGATTTGTGGGTACCCCGACTTTGTCTCTTCCATTGGCAGCCCGAGAACGAAGCAAACAGCAGAGGAGACAAGAGAGAAGGAAAGAAGGGGCTGATGGGTGTGTCAGAGTGAGGCCCAGAGTCCCCGTTTTCTCCTTTCCTCCTGCAGATGACCTCATTTATTATGGAAAAGGTTTAGGTATTGAGTCATAACTTGCAAGAAGGAGAAACAGCCCAATCGACACCTCTCCAGAGCACCTGTGGAGGCGGACTGCTGCAGGTAGGGTGAAGAGGGAGGAGGGGAGAGTAGTTAGAAGATAATCTGGCTTAAGAAGTAGCTCTGGACCATCTGTGCTTTCGTTAATCATGGAACATGCGCGTCTAATCCCAATTAACTTCTGCCACCATCTCCAATCTCAGCTTCTCTGTTCACGCCAGTGACAAGACTTTAGCTGCAGGCCAAGAGGCTGGGAAGACCCCACATTACCTAGGTGGGAACAACCAGATGGGCCCTGCCTGCTGGGGCACTGGTGGTGATGGAGACAAGGCAGAAGAAGTAGCTGGGTTATTAAGTAAAGTCTTGCCTTGGCCTCCAGCTCTTCCCAGTGCAACTTTATCCAGGGAACTGGGGAGAATGTTTTTGGACTTGGCCCTTAGGCCTTATCGAGGGACTTTATCAACATTCCCAGAAGTGGAAGCGCCTGACAAGCACTCTGTTTATGCACCAGGAAGCCATACGGGATGGACCCTTAATGCGCTGCCTGTGAAGGCCTATGCATGAGCTGGGGTGATGTCCAAGGACTACTTCTTTGGGTCCCAGTTTCCTCTGCTGGACAAAGAAAGAATTTGATTAGGTGATCTATAACTGCGCCATCCAATATGGTAGCCACTGGCGACGTGTGGCTATTTGAATTGAAATGAATGGAAATTAAATACAAAATTCAGCAGCTCAGTCACACTAGCCACATTTCAAATGCTCAATAGCTACACGTGGCCACTGGCTGCTGTATCAGGCAGTGTAGGTATAGACCATCTATGCCACTGCAAAAAGTTCTGGCGGGCAGCGCTCATCCGTAACGTCTCTGGCAATTCTGCTATTGCGTTATTCTAGAATTGTCTGCTATCAAGAGTCCTGCAGCATTCGTTCCTTTGCCCCCTTGAGTTTCCTCCCCACCAGCTGCTGTCATCTGCCGCCACTTACACAGCACATGACACAGCAATGCCCACACACACACACACACACACACACACACACACACACACACACACGGGGCACACAATGCTTTCTTCCAATCAGGGCAGTGTTGAGAAATTTGATAGCCTGACTTGAGAACAACTGACTAATTGGGTGCACTCCTGACTTCTCCTTACATTTTAGGGACTTTCTTTGTCATGTAATTATTCGTTGTCCACCATTTCCTGAAAGCCTACTACATGCCAGGTACTGTTCAGAGCACCAGTGGAATGTGGAGTTTGGGGATGATCCCTTATGACAGCGAATTCCTTTGCAGTAGGAGGCATGGCCAATGTGAGCATCAACAACCCTCTAAGTGTCCACCTGTGGCCTTGCCCCTGAAGGGTTTGCATGGCACAAAGAGCCCTCACTTTATAAACACTTGATATGAACAGATGGGGGCTGGGAGGAGTTGAGGAAGATGCAGTGCGATCAGTACTTGACTGGAGGCCTGGGCAGCATGTTATGGGGACAGAGCAGGGACAGTCACATGCCCCCCTCCCAGGGCCTCGATTTCCCCAGGTGAACAGAGGGCAGGCCTGGCCCTCTCCGAGGCCTCCTCGTGGCCAAGACCCTCCCTGCAGGAGTCGAGATGTCTGAGCACTCTTTGGAGGAAAAGCCTCACTAGGTGCAAAATTCAGGCTGCACAGGTTTTTCTCCATTTCCCGACTGTGCTGTCCTTTATTCTTATAAATCCTGAGGCTGCCTGGAGACTCCTTCCCTCCCCCTACAGCCCTCCCTCCTTCCCGGCTGCATAGCCCCAGCCCAGTTCTTGTCATATTTCCTACTGGATCGGGTGTTTAATTAAAATCATAATTAAAATTGATCTCCTCATTAGCATGCACCTGCTCTGCCTCTCACATCCTTGCGTTCCATTATCCACTGAAGATGTCAGGGCTGACAGGCGAGAGCCAGACCCCAGGCCGGCCCCACTTGATGGGGTTGGCAGATGACAACATCTGGACAGAGAGGACTTTGGGGGAGAAGGTGCATCCACGGCAGAACAACAAACAATTAGCGCCAGGTGGGCTCTCTGGGGAAAGGGCCGGCTGCTGGAGGCCTGTGGGCAGCTGGCCACATCTGTGGTCCTCCCGGAAGGACTCCTCCCACGTCCACCTTCCTACCCCTACTCTGTGTGTGTGCACACACATATACATACACCCGCATGCACACCCCTCGGGTGATCTGTGACAAGTCAACAAACTCCTGGCCCCGGAGAGTCAGGGAGGGGGTGAAACCAAGAAGGCCTCTGGTTTCCAGAGATGAACCCCAGATGTGCCCTCAAGGAGCCTCCATCAGGGCTGTGATGACCACCATCACGACTCTCCTCCAGGGGGCGCCAGTGAGAGTTAGGCGAGCCACAGGGGGTCAGGAGAGGAGCTGGCCTGAGCCTCCCAGCTTGAGGAGACCTGCAAAGAAATGCTGGGGTGTCAGGCGTGAGTGTGCAGTGCAGAGCTATGAACCCTATGGCAACTTGACTTCCTGCCTGGCCCCTCTCACCCATGGAAGGGGAAGGAGGCCCGGGAGGAGAAAGCCAACAGGGCATGAACTCAGTGCAGGAATGGAAGCTCCACAAGAGCAGGGGATTTCTTTTCTTTTTAAATTTTTATTTTTAATTGTTGTTAAGAACACATAACATAAAATTGACTATCTTAACTGTCTCTAAGTACAGTTCAGTAGTGTCAAATACATTCACATTATTGTACAACCAATCTTCAGAAGTTTTTCATCTTGTATAACTGATGCTCTGTATCCATTAAACAACAACTCTCCATCCCCACCTCCCCCAGCCCCGAGCATCCACCCTTCTACTTTCTGTCTCTAGGAAAGCTGACTGCTCTAGGTGCCTCATATCAGTATAATCATATGGTATTTGACTTTTCGTGACTGGCTTATTTCACTTAGCATGATGTCCTCAAGGGTCATCCATGTTGTAACATGAGTCAAAGTTTCCTTCCTTTTTAAGATTGAATAATATTCCATTGTATGTAAATACCACATTTTGTTTATCCACCCATCTGTAGATGGGTGGATACTTGGGTTGCTTCCACCTCTTGGCTGTTGTGAATGCTGCTGCTTTGAGCATGCAAGCCCAAATATCTCTTCAAGATTCTGCTTTCCATTCTTTTAGATATACACCCAGAAGTGGAAGTGCCGAGTTCATACGATAATTCTGTAGCAAAGAAGAACAAACTGACTCCACATCGGATCTGTTCCTTTATCTCTAACCCTTGTGCTCTGTTGCCTGTGCTTAGTCATGCTGGCTCTGCACCTTTGTAAAACAATGTTGCCTGTAGCCTGAAATATACAGGATAGCCCCTTCTCAAGCCTCTGACCTTTAAAGGTATAACACTTTTCCATTCATACAGAGATAAAAAGTTGCAGAAAAGAGAATAACATTTGTCTTGTTGGAGGAAGATTGTGACCAGATCTACCTGGCCAGTTGCAAGAACAAAGGATTCTGGCACCAAGAAATTGGCACCAACCAACCACATCCCCTCCCCTTGTAGTATAAAAGAAGCCTGAATTTGAACTCAGGTAAAATGGTTCTTTGGGACGCTAGTCTACCATCTTCTTGGTCTGCTGGTTTTCTGAATAAAGTCGCTATCCCTTGCCCCAACAATTTGTCCCTCGATTTATTGGTCTGTCATGTGTAAAGCAGTATAAGCCGGGACTCGGTAACAATTCTGTTTTTAATTTTTGAGGAACCGCCATACTGTGTTCTATAGGGGCTCTGCAATTTTACATTCCCACCAGCAGAGCACAAGTGTTCTAATTTCTTAACATCCTCATCAACACTCATTTCCTGTTTTTGTTTGTTTGTTGGTTTTTAGTAATAGCCATCCTAATGGGTGTAAAGTGATTTCTCATTGTGGTTTTGATTTGCATTTCCCTAATGATTAGTGATGTTGAGCATCTTTTCATGTGCTTATTGGCCATTTGTATTTCCTCTTTGAAGAAATATCTATTCGAGTTCTTTGCCCATTTTTTAATCAGGTTATTTGTTTTGTTGTTGATGAGTGGGCAGGGCTTTTTATCTGTCTTGTTCCCTGCTGTATTCCTGGCACCTAAAACAGAACCTGGCATATTGCATGCACTCAGTTTACTTACTGAACATTTGTTGAATTAGTGAGTACCTTTCATTTTCAGAAATCACTAAATGAAATGGGATTCTTCCAAAGGGGTGGTGAGGATATGGATGTGATCTGAAATGTGATATCTCACTTACTCCACCGTTTTTGCAAATCCTGTGTGAGTTCTGTCATAGAAAGCTAGGTCAAATTGACCTCACATCTAAGGGATTTTTGACCAAGGTGGACATCCTATAGTGAAGGAAATTTAGGCTTTGGGGTTAGACCTCAATTCGTATCCCAGAGCTCTGCTACTTACTGGCTATGTGGCCCTGTGCAAATGACCTCACTAAGCCTCAGTTTGCATATACATAAAATGGGAATAAAAATACCTACCAAATAGGGTGGTCACAAGGAAGACATGGGGTAATAAGTTCCTGTAACTGATCATTCCCTTTCTTGCTCTTTTTCCCTGTGATTCTAAAACTCTGATTATAACATCCTACAAATGACCAGAACACCAGGACTCACATTGTCCCTCGTGTTAAGCACATGGTATCTGTTGATCACTTTCTCTGTGTGACACACTGCACTTAGGAGGGAGGCGGCTCAGAAATGTGGAAGGCATGGATGGGTCCTACCCCTGGAACAAGGCAGGGGGGCAGGTGAACCGAGGCCAGAAGAAGGCTGGAGTGACCCTGAGCTGGGTTTGCAGGAAGAGTAGGGCTTAGATAGGCCAAGAGAGTGCCCTGAAGTGGCAAGGGCATGGCTTCAACATCAGGTTCCTGTCTTCAGACTTCTTCCTGCCCAGTGGAGGCCACCCAGGAGGTGTGAGCAGGGGAAAAGCCAGGTGAAAACTGGTGAGGGCTAGCTGGGCTGCAGAAGAAGGCATGGAAATTATCCAAGGATGCAAAGCCTCTTTGCAGTGAAGAGGTTCTTCCTCTGGCTGCTCAAATTCCTTCTGCTGGAATTGAAGTTTGTTTTCTCCTCTGCAGTCTTTGGGGGAAGGAGAGAATTGCTAATGACCTTCCTCCATTACCCGCCATTGATTTGTGGGAGGGGAGCTCTGCCGTAGCTTGGTCTTCCTGCCTTTCCCTGTGCACATCCCTCTGGATGTACTAACAAGGGCTTAACCAGAGATGAATAAGTGCCAAGGCATTTTTAGTTTATAGGACTTCTCCAACATTCCTCCTCCCTCTCCTTCCCCCCTTCCCTCTCCTCCCCACCCCTCTACCTCCCCAGTCCCTGTCCTTGGGGGCTCAGGGCAGAGGTCACCCTCCTGGGGGAGATGATCCTCCAGTCCTGCCCAGGTGGGCTCACCTCTGCTCCTCCCTGGGAGCCGCCAGCAGGCAGCCTGGGAGCCCTGGGAAGTCAGGTCAAACGCAGATAATGTAGGAGCAGGAGCCAGCGGGAGGGGGGGTTGTCCACCAGGGAGGTGATTAGCTCTGCGGCGCCTCTAATAATCATCTGTGAGGCTAACAAACAGCACAGAGGAGGCAGCGAGGGCAGGCTGTGCGCTGGCTGTCTCTGTCCTTGTTAAGGTTAGGTGACGAGGGAGACCTTGTTAATTGCAGACTTATCCTGGTTACTACCAGCTCTCAGCCAACGAGCCACAGGAGGCAAAGCCAAGGCTTAGTGGGGAGATTTGGAGCAGCTGAAGGCTGCTGGGGTAGAGTTTCGTCCCTACCCTGGGGACCCAACTTGTGAGAAAGCCCTGGGATTCAAAAACTCAGTTCATCCATCGGTCAGTATTGGCTGGCTGCAATGTGTTCTATAGAACATTCAAAGGAGTCCCGAATTTCATTTTTTTGAAAGATACGAGTTGAACCAACAAAGACGAGTCTCCATCTAGCCCATCAGAGGACCCCCCAACACACACACACTCTCACACATACACACTTACGCTCACACACACTTGGTTCTGAGCCTTCTGGTGTTAGATGCTCTATAAATATCCGTTGCATTGAATTAAACTTGAAATTGAACCCAGAGAGAAGGGGTGTGGCTCTTCTCCCTCTGGATTCCCTGGCTCCTTTGCTGCTTGACCCTGTAGCTGCCTGGAAAAAAGGACAACACAGAACGAGGTGGGAGGACCTGCCTCAGCTAGGGGGTGGCGGAGGCCATGAGGGGGCAGGAGCAAAGGAAATACAGGAGCCGGGCTGGCAGCCAGGGGTGGGACAGCATAGACAAGACACCAAACTCAGCCTTCAAGGAAATGCAGGGTGGGAGCGTGGCCACAGCAAGAGCCCTGGTTAGCGTCACACAGAACATGCCCAGGCCGAGCCCCATGAACAGAAGCCCAGAAGACTGAGTAGCGAGACGGAGGTGTGGGCAGCTGGTTTGCCGAATGTCAATATGGGAAAATCTTAAAAAGTGCGGTTTTCTGAGGCTAGCCTCTGACAGAGAACAAGTGACTCTTAACCCCAGTGGATTATAATTTAAAGACCTCAAAGGAGCTCCTAGAAATAAGAAGCTTCATGGAGGATGCTGGAAAGAAAAGGGTAGAATTTCCTCCCTATTGGGTGGATGTTTGTCTTCTGCCGAGAGCTACCAACCAGTCTGTCTCTCATATCTGGACAGTGCATGGGGACAGCAGCCCTGGCTCTGAACTGCCCCATCTTCTCCAACTGTTAGAATTTTCTTTACTCCCCTCTCTTCCTGGTTGCCCCTCTCCACTCTCCTCTGCGGACTTCATGCTGCCTGCAGTCGCCTGGAACCCACCCCTTCCCTAGGCACCCGCTCCGGATACCCCTCTAAGATCTGATCTGGGGCGGCAGGACTAGTAGTGGTGCCACGAAATAAGAATGGTAATAATAATGAAGGAATGAATGACCATCTGTTAGGTTCTTAGGATGTGCCAGGGCCCTGAGCTAAGTGCTTTATAATGCATTATTTCATGTAATACTTCTAACAATCTCATGAAGGATCACTGAATCATTTTATAAGACCTGATTTATAAAAGAAGAAACTGAGGCTCCGAGAGGTCACACAACTCGCCCAGGGTCGCTCAGATAGCAAGTTGCTGCGCTGGGATTCAGACTCTGAAGGGGATGTTCTTTCTCCTGCAGAGAGGACTGGGGAGCTGGGAAGGCCAAACCCCTGGCTCCTCCCTCTCCTGCTGTCGCAAGGGCTCAGGGAGCCCAGCCCCGTCTATTATCCCCCTTCCCCGCCTCCGTCCCATCTGAGACGGCCAGAAGCAGGGTTTCTTCACCTCGGTGGACACCCGAAGACCCACCATTAGTGTTTGGACACGCTCTTTGTCTGTTTCATATGAAACTAATGAATAGAGACCTTGGAGGAAGTCACTTTAATCCCTTGATCCCGTTTGTTGAGGGGAAAAAAAAGACAAACTCAGAAAGTATTTCCTTCAAGGATGTCAGAGTGGGGCCCTGTGTTCTTTCCTACAGTCGGCCAGCGAAGTAAGAGGCCCCAGGCAGACGTTTCTCTGGAGCATTCAGTCAGCAGGAAGTCCCTCCTACAGGGCACCATGGCACTGTCCCTGGGGACCAGAGTCCCTTTAAGACCTTTCTCATCTTTTCCCAACCTCCTGCCCTGCTGGCCCTGCCCCAGCTCCTGAGGCATCATCAGCTCAGAGCTGGTGGGGCTGGGGAGGAGCTTTTCCCCGCAGCCTTTCTACTCTGGGTTGGCTTCTGTAGTTCCTAGCTCCTGCTTCATAACCCTTGGTGCTGTTCTGAGTGCCTTGTTGCTACCAATTCATTTAATCCTCCCAGTAATCTGGTAGGGTGTGCACCATTCCCATTTTACGGATGGGCAAATGGAGGCACGGCAAGATTAGTGACTTCTCCAGGGGCACAGCCTGGAAGTGTTGGAGACAGATGTGAACCTCCATAACCGAGTCCACGGCTCAGACTCCTCCTTATTGGTACTGGATGCTGGGGACATTTAAAGTGATCTTTTCTTTTTTTTTTTTGGCAGGCTGGCCTAGGAAACTTCCTACTGTGAATAACACTGATCTACATGCCAAGCTCCAAGCAGCTGACGTATTAATGAGCATAGCTGTGGCCTGCCTGCTTTTTGTGTCCCCCTCAGAACTTGAACAAAAGGCACACTCCATGGGTGTTGGGTAGGTGGTTGATTGATTGGATTTTTACTGGCAGGAAGCTCCACTGGCTTCCACAGCTGCTGAGGTTGGAGAAGGAAAGGAGGGAGGAGGCGTGGTGGTCCACGGGAATGGGTCCCCCTATGAGCAGCTCAGTCCTGGGGTGTGTGCCATGCCTCTTCCTTGGGTAGAGTGCCAGGCAGACACTGTGGGTCCCTGTGAAGGTGGCAAAGCAGATGTGTTCCCATCCCCCTCTCAATCTAGTAGACCCTTCATTCCTCTTCTTCAGACTGGGAAGCTCTCCGCCCCGGGAATCTGCAGGATGAGCTGAACTGGACTTGCTTACAGGAGGGTAATCCGTAGGGCCAGCTGTGCTTACTCCTCTCGGGCTGCCGTGGGATGGAGCTCCGTGGACCTCCCGGGCCAGTAAGGGGAAACCACATGAGGCTTGACTCCTGCCTCCCACCCGGGGAGGGAGGTCGGGCTGTATAGAGAGACACACACAGGTTAGTTCTAACAGGTGTCTGCTTTCTGCCTCCGGCTCAGGGGCCCACACCTGCTGCTATGTGTCCAGGTACCCCACCTGTTTGATCCCCACTGCGGGGGACTGGGGGTGGGGAGACCGGGGAGAGCTGGGAGGAGGGGAAGGAGATGTAACATACTGAGCCGAGAGCACTCAGGGAAATAAAGGATCTATTTTTTTTTTCCATTTGTTCTCAGCAAACATTTGTCATTTAATTTCTTCCTAATTACACAATTACGTAATTATGTAGTATTAGTAAAATAAAGCCTAAAGACATTTGAGTGAAGAATTACTTAAGTAAATAATGTCTGACTGAAGTAATTATTTCCGGGGTTTTCTTTTTTAAAGTAGAATTGGATGAAGTTAGTCCAGGCATTGTTGCGGAGCTGAGTGGGAGTGGGGACTGTACAGCCAGGGGGCAGAGATAAAGCTCCCCTGGTCCTCCTGGGGTTTAGCTCCCAGCATCTTAGAACTTTCCTCCCTCTGTAGATGAGGCGCCGATGGCAAATTCCAGCTCTGCTATTGGCTAGTGGCTTGGGAACTAGCTTCCGTTTTGAGCCACACTGGGCCCGTCAGAAGGGCTAGTTCCTGCCCCAGTGGGAGAGGAGGATGAGGGAAGTACTCAGTTACTGAGGGCTGTGCCTCGGCCTCCCCAGGTTTACAAAGAGGCAGCCATACATGAGACCACCAGGTCCGTAAAGAGACCACCCCCACCCCAGCTGCAGGGTGAGGGACTAGGTCCCGTGAAGTGCTGGGGGGCGATATGGTGGCAGAGGTGGACGGAAGATCTCAGGGCTGCAAAGCTACCTGGAGACCTTATGTGGACAGGTCACCCGGGGTCAGGTGCCGTTTGCCCTGGGCATTTCCTTCTTGGCCTGCAGGGCTGCAGAGAACACAGTTTCCTTCAAGGTTGGCACTCAGCGCCCCTAAGCCGCGGTAGACTTTGACCTGGCAGTGTGCTTAAGGGGGAAGGAAGCAGCCCTCCCAGAAGGGGCTGGGAGGCCTGGGATGAAGGGAACTCTTGGATGAGGCTGGTGGCGATGCTGCCAGAGTACCTCCTGGATGCCTGCTTCAATCTGCCCTTGATAAGACCAGAGGTCAGCTCTCAAGACACGAGCCCCTTTTCTCCACACTTCAGAGTTTGGTGAAGGACTGACCCAGCAGCTTCTTATAGAAGGTGATTCCTGGGGGAATCAGGCCGACCTGTGCTCCCTCCATCTCTCCCCTCTTCCCATCACTACAGTGCTTGCTTATCCTTCAGAAGAGAGTCACTCATTCCTTTGATCTGGAGGGCTTGTCCCTCTCTGAAATCCTCCTTGTGCAATGGAGCCCCAGACAAGGTAGGTCCTTAAGACTTCTCAGCTTTCTCCTTACGGCAATAGAACCAATATATTCCTCCCCTGGAGCTGTGTTTTAGTTTCCTGAGGACTTGCAGTCCCTGCTGAGGCCCTGGGAAGCTGAGGTATATGTCACTGATCTTCTGTACTTCTGGTGCTGGTGGGTGTCAGACAAGAGTTGCAGATCACGCCGCCCTGCCTGCTGCAAATCTCCGAGAGCTCGAAGGAGACCAGCTTGAACAGGAAGCACGTAAGCCTTCGCAGCCTTCTCACTGGGGCCATGGCTTTGGGCCTGTGATTGGCAGCTCACTGACACCAGCATTCTTTGAGAAAGGAACACAAAAGAGGCTTCTGGAAAGTTACTGAAGCCACGGGAGAGTATTGGCAAGGAATGCTGACACAGTCCTTCAGGCCGAAAACTGTAAGGTGGGTTCAAAACATCAGTTTTTCTTGAGTGGTTTATCTGTTGCTCATTGAGCTACAAATATTTGGAAGTATTTAGTAAAGTTGAAGATACATTGCCCTACAATTGGGCAACTGTACTCTAGGCACAGGCTCTAGAGAAACATATAGGTGCAAAAAGAGACAGACACCGGAGGAATCATAGCAGCATTGTTAGTAACAGGAGAAAAAAAAAAGAATAAACAACCTAAATTTCTATTAACAAGAGAATGAAATGAATAAGTTGAGTAAGTTGTGAAATACTCATTGAATGGAGTTCTTTTCAGCAATAAAAATGAATGAAGTGGAACTACATGTATCAACATGGATGATTCTATGAAACACCATGGAGCTAAAAAAGCATGTTGCAGAAGAGTATATACACTGTGATACCACTTAGAAAAGCTGTAAGCGATGCAAAACCAAACCATGTACTCTTTATGAAGAATACATAGGAATGTCGACACCAAATTCAAAGATGGTCAAATTCAAGAGCGTGGGAATAGGGAGTGGGAGGGAGGGTTGGGAGGAAGGGGCTGTAGTACGTGGGCATCCAACCTTATTGGTCATGTTTTATTTATGATGCTGGGATATGGGCACAAGGGTATTTATCATAATATTCCTTAAATTTTCTGAGTGGTTGAAATATTTTCAGAAATATTTTACAGTATTAAGAAATAAAAATGTGAAAATCCAAACAACAACTAAGGACCCCCTCGGCTTTTCTCAGAAGTGCCAGGATGTGGTGTGTGTGTGTGTGTGTGTGTGTGTGTGTGTGTGTGTGTGTGGTGTATACATTCATGTGTGTGAGTCTGAGATGGCAGAGGTGGGTGGTGAATAGTTGGGGTGAAGAGCAGTGTAGAAGACCTCAGATAGACAGGGTCATAGCTGGCTCCTGGGAAGTTTTCTGGGTTGAATACTTATTCAGTAAAGTTCCTCTCTTCACATAATATTTGCCTACGTAAGAAGCTAAATATTCAGTGAGTAATTAGCCAGTTCAAATTTGTGGTATGAAAAGACAATTCTTTCTAATTATAGGGATGTCAGTTAAAAGATGCCACACTGGGATGCCATTCACTGCCAAGACAGCCTTAATAAAATTCTCACTGTGATTTAGATTCAAAAAGGTTAAAAAAAAAAAAAAAGACACCATGATTTTTGATAATTAAATATTTACGAGAGCTGAGAAAATAAGTCACACTAATGTTTCAGGCTAATCAAAAGCTCTTAAAAATAAGTTCCAGTAAGGATATTGTTGCTCTCACAGCTCTGCTGCCAGGTTCACAGATTTTCTGGACTAACAACAGAATCACGGCCGACTCTCCTGGAGGGTCTGACGGGCAGTCCTTACACATCCATCTCTCCTGGAGACATTATTTAATTTACAGTTACTTTTCTGCTTTGTAATTTTACATAGTCCCACTGTTGTCTGCTCCCTCCCCCCAGTTAGATTCTAAGTGACATGACTACAGAGCTGTGTCTTTTTTAGGGGGTGGAGGTAGGGATGGGAGGGGAGGTATGTCATCTCTAATCCAGTTCTCTCTGTAAGGGAAGCTCAATAATGAATTGAGCTTGACAAATAGTTAATGCGATAGAAATTGTACCCTGACTTGAAATTTAGCTCCAATGCTCTCTGGCTGTGAGCCATTGGACAAGTGACTTTAACCTGTCTCAGTGTCAGTTTTGTTTCTGTAAAATGGGGATATTACACAACTACCTTAAAGGATTCTTTTTTTTTTTAATTGCAGTATAGTTGATTTACAATGTTCTGTTAATTTCTGCCGTACAGCAAACTGATTCAGTTATATATACGTTCTTTTTTTTACATTCTTTTCCATTATGGTTTATCATAGGATATTGAATATAATTCTCTGTGCTATACAGTAGGAGCTTGTTGTTTATCCATTTTATATATAATAGCTTACATCTGCTCACCCCACCTCCCACTCCATCCCTCCCCCAGCCACCTCTCCCTTGGCAACCACAAATCTGTTCTCTTTGTCCGTGAGTCTATTTCTGTTTCACAGATAGGTTCATTTGTGTCGTATTTTAGATTCCACATATAAGTGATATCATATGATATTTGTCTTTCTCTGTCTGATTTACTTCACTTAGTATGATAATCTCTAGGTCCATCCAAGATTAAGGTAATTTAAACCCATCTCTTCTTATAGGAGACTTGCAGGCATTGTCTACTCATTTCTGTCTTTACCTCTATGACCTGCTACCCCTCTCTCTGTGGGCAGAGGTCAGCATGAGATCCACCCTTTCTCCCCTCAGCTCCTGGTTTTCTCAGGATATGCTCCCATGACCACAGCTGCTTGGTCCAGGGATGGTAGCTGACCCAGGCTGGGCCAATCTGAGGACTTTCCCAGGATTTTGAATTAAGAACTGAGGAAGCTAGTCAGACCATGTCTGCTTAAGAATACAGTAAATAGGAAACAGCCTAATTGTAGTATATCAGTTAAGATTGGATTTTGCTGCATTTAGCTGAAACCCCCATCCCACCCATGCCACAAAAAAGCACAACTAAACAAAAATAATAATTAAATAAAATAGACATATATGTTGCTCTTCTGTAAAAACAGTCCAGAAGTAGGCAGTGCAGGGCCAGCTGAGGGCTCCAAGGTCAGGCTCCGATCTTTCTGCTTCTCCATCCTCAGGGCAGTTTCCAGCCTCCAAGTTATCTCCTGTTCCAGTAAGGGTGCAGGAACTTCAGTGGTCTTATTTGCATTTCAGGAGGTTGGAAGGACAAAAGGGAGAAAAAGAGCATGGCCCTCATTTTTTAGAAGGCCTAGCTCTTCTCCTCACATCTCATTGACCCAAACCTAGTCACATGGCCAAACCTAGCTGCAAAGATAGCTGGGAAATGTAATCTTTTAGCTGGGAACCATTGCTGCTCAATAAAACTGGGGTTCTAAGGAGGAAAGGAGGAATGCATGTTGTACTAGGCTCCCAGTAATCTCTGCTCCTTGGAGTAATTCTGCCACATAGACAAAGCTGGTCTGTTGTCACATCTCTATATTTCCCATGGCTTGGTTATTTAATCTTAGCTCTGATTATGGTAGATACTCAGGATCCTTTTAATAAATTCCTTCTTTTCTTTCTTTCATTAGAAAAAGTGTCAGTCACAGCCACAAGGGTCCTGCTCTTCCTCTCCTTTAAGACCCCTTTACAGCTCCCTGTGACACTGGAGGAACTCTAACAGCCCTTGTAGGTTTATTGGTTACTTTAACTAGAGGACTGGCTCCCACGTGCGTTCACTTGTGAGAAGGTTGTGGTGCTTTGCCCTCTGAGTTACTCTCTGCCTTTTTGGTGCTAAATCCAAGACTCTCTGGCTCTCTCCTTGGTTCCGGGTCCCAGAACATTGCAGAGAACTTGGAGTTGGTTTCTGCTTTCTTGTTTCTTCGAGTGTTGTCTGCAATCACTGTTGTTTCTCTTCTCCACTTAGAAGCACTGGGAGAGAATATGAGCTCCAATGACTCAGCTATAAAACTGCTTCCTCTCCTCCTGCCTGGCAAGACCCCAGGAGAGGTCGCCAAGACATTGGTCAGTCTGCGGGGTTGTGCCAGGACTCAGCACGCCCTCTTATATCGGCAGAGAGCAAGGTAAGAATAAGGAGAAGAGGCTTTCCTTGGCACTTCTCTGGAGAGTCACTTATACCACAATTCTGGTGACTTCTAGCCTGGGGGTTCAGTTGACCTTGGGAGAGCCTGGAGGTGTGCTTTGGGAGGAGGGCTAGGCATCCTGAAGATTACTTTTTGACAAACCCAGGAACTGCATGGAAACAGGGCCCATTCCACCCCACCCCCACGCCCCATCCCAGGGAGACTGGAGGTGGAGCTCAGAGCTGATCATGGGATTTGCAAGGGCAGGTCATCGTGGTTAGCTGATGGGCATTTGAGAATGCATTTTGTGCTGAGTCTATGGGCAAAACATACTTCTCTACGAGGTGACTTTATTGCTGCAATGAACCTCATCTCTGTGAGTCAGAAGGTCATCCTCTGCAGCAACCATGTGACTGGGAATCACAGAGAAGAGGAATCGAAGGGCCTCCAAAAGTAATTTATTAGCGCTCAATTATTGAGCACTCGTTACCGGCAAGTCCCATGCTAAGAGTAGGTATTATCTTATGTCATTTTTCTCTAACCCTCTGAATTCGGTAATGTTAACACGCCAGTTCAGCAGATGGAAAAACCGAGGCTCGGAGTCATCGATCCCGTTGTCAGAGCCGGGATTCAAATTCAGTGTCTGATCATTCCAAGCCTCTCCCCCTACTCACCACACTCTACCACCTTCTGCAACGTTTACTGAAGGTCCCCACTGTGCCTAAGCTGGTTCCTAGATGCCACAGGCAGGACTGGATCAATATAGAGGCTGCCGTAACCATCTCCAGGAGGCCTGTTTCCCGCCTCCCTTACCATTAAGTTCCTGTGTGTCAACATCACGCAGAGCTACTACTGAGCAATTCGATGGAAATATAATGCAAGCCGCATATGTATTTTTACATGTTTTATTAGGTACATTAAAAGAAATAAAAAGAAGTATCACTGTAGCTCATGCTATCTGCATAAAATATTTTAAAAATCACATTACAGTGGTATATCAGTGCATAGAAAATAAAATCATTCCAACTGAATCAATCCATTGACACTGACACAACCAGTGTTGTTTTTATTTATTTATTTTTATCTTTTATTTTTTCATTGAAATATAGTTGATTTACAATATCGTGTTAGTTTCAGGTGTACAGCAAAGGGATTCAGTTATACATACATATATTTATATCAATTCTTTTTCAGATTCTTTTCCATTATAGGTTATTACAAGATATTGAGTATAGTTCCCTGTGCTATACTGTAGGTCCTTATTGCTTATCTATTTTATATATAGTTGTATGTATATGTTAATCCCAAACTCCTTATTTATCTCTCTCCCGATTTGTTCTGTGTTTTCAGTACAAGAAATGACACACGTTGCTGATACATGTACTACAGTACAACAGTGATATCTAATGGGATACAAAGGTTAAAGTGAAATGTGCTTCTATCAAAACAATAAAAGCGTGTCTAATGCCAAAATATTTTACACTGCTTCTGCTTTTTAATTTAAATTAAATAAAATTAAAAATTTAGTTTTTGGTAGCATTAGCCAGATTTCAAGTGCTCAGTAGCCAAACATGGCTAATGGCTACCATTTCAGACAGTTCAGATCTAGCATCCAATTGAAATTTTTCATGATGCAAATGCACTTAATGCATCCTGAACAGAGAGAAGACATACCAGGCTGGAGGAGGGCGTCTGTACAGAAGAGAAGTGGAGAATGAGGCTGGAATGATGTGGGGACCCATGGGAAAGGGCCACTGTCAGTTTCTGAAAGAGGATAATGCAGTGGGAATGGTAATTTAAGAAGATTAATCTGGATGCATTAGACAGAATGGCTTGCGAGGACACAGGTTAGAGGCAGGACCATCACATTATGGGGAAGGGGAGTTGATAAAGCTGTGAACTACAGTGAGAGTTGCCAGAAAAGGAAAAAAATATGTCGAGAAACATTATGAAGAGTTACTATGAAAAGACAGCCTCTTCAATAAATAGTGTTGGGAAAACTGGGCAGCTACATGCAAAAGAATCAAATTGGACTGCTTTCTCATACCATATACAAACATAAGCTCAAAATGGATTAAAAACTTAAATGTAAGACCTGAAACCATAAAACTCCTAGAAGAAAACACAGGCAGTATGCTCTTTGACATTGGTCTTAGCTATTTTTTTTTTTTAATATATGTCTCCTTAGGCAAAGGAAACAAAAGCAAAAATAAACAAATGGGACTACATCAAACTAAAAACCTTTTGCACAGTGAAGGAAACTATCAACAAAATGAAAAGCAGCCTGCTGAATGGGAGAAAGATATTTGCAAACAATGATAAGGGGTTAATATCCAAAATATACAAAGAACTCATACAACCCAACATCAAAAAAACAAACAACCTGATTAAAAATTGGGCAGAGGACCCAAATAGTTTTCCAAAGGAGACATTTAGATGACCAACAGACACATGAAAAAATATTCAGCATCACAAATTATAAGGCAAATGCAAATCAAAACCACATTGAGGGCTACCCTGGTGGCGCAGTGGTCAAGAATCCGCCTGCCAATGCTGGGGACATGGGTTCGAGCCCTGGTCTGGGAAGATTCCACATGCCGCGGAGCAACTAAGCCCAGGCACCACAACTACTGAATCTGCGCTCTAGAGCCCGTGAACCACAGCTACTGAGCCCGCATGCTACAACTACTGAAGCCTGTGCGCCTAGAGCCGGTGCTCTGCAACAAGAGAAGCCACCGCAATAAGAAACCCACGCACGGCAATGAAGAGTAGCCCCAGCTCGCCACAACTAGAGAAAACCCGCGTGCAGCAACGAACACCCAACGCAGCCAAAAATAAATAAATAAATAAATTTATTTAAAAAAAAAAACACATTGAGATACCACTTCACATTTATGAGAAGGTCTATTATCAAAAAGACAACAAATAGCAAGTGTTGGCAAGAATGTGGAGAAAAGGGAACCCTTGTACACTTACTGGTGGGATAGTAAATTGGTGCAGTCACTATAAAAACCAGTATGGAAGTTCCTAAAAAAATTGAAAATGGAATTACCATATGATCAAGCAAATCTACTTCTGGGTATTTTCCCAAAGAAAACAAAAGACTAATTTGAAAAAATATATGCACCCCAATGTTCAGTGTAGCATTATTTATAATAGCCAAGATATGGAAGCAACCTAAGTGCCCATCAATAGAAAAATGGGTAAAAAAGATGTGGTGTATATATACAATGGACTATTACTCAGCCATAATAAAGAATGAAATCTTGCCATTTCCAACAACATGGATGGACCTAGAGGGTATTATGTTAAGTGAGATAAGTCAGACAAAGTTAAAAACACTGTATGATATCACTTATACGTGGAATCTAAAAAATAAAAACAGGAGAAAAACCATAACAAAACATAAACAGACTCACAGATACAGAGAACAAACAGGTTGCTGCTGTGGGTGATGGGGGAATAAGTGAAATAAGTGGAAGGGATTGGGAGGTACAAACTCCCAGTTATAAAATAAATAATGAATAAATAAATGTAATGTACAGCATGGGAAATACAGTTAATAATATACAAATAACTTTTATGGTGACAGATGGTGGCTGGACTGGTCATGGTGATCATTTTGTAATAGATGGGAGTGTCAAATTACTATGTTGTGTACCTGAAATTAATATAACAGTGTAAGTCAATTATACGTCAAAAAAAAAAAAAGGGGTTACTATGGGTCAGTGGTTGGATGCATAAGGGGAACAAGAAAGGGGGAGAGTTGACGATGACCCTGAGGTTTTGCGCCTCCGACAATAGAAAATGTTAATACCACTGATAGGGATGAAGTCAGGAGGGAAAGCAGGCTGGGGCCAGGGTGGGAGGAGATAGCTGATGAGTTCAATTTTGTACAGACTGGGTTTGCACTAATTCCTTCCATTATCTCTCCTCTTTACCGCTCCTCCTCTCTCCTCCCTCTTACGTTTCCCTTCCTTCCCTCCTTTTCCTGTCTCTTTCTTCTCTTGAAATAGATTAATTGAGCACCCATCATGTGCTAGAGACAAAGAAGTTTAACAGACATTTTCCAGGCCTGATGAAGGACCACTGAGGGGGTGGTGGGTACTTCATCAAAGACAACTAAATAAAATTTCCTCCTTATTTCCTTCTGCTGTACCTGGCATGCCTCTTGATATTTGGCCTGGGATGGGAAGTGGAGGTGGCAGGATGAAAGGAGTATAAAGATTGTTCGTGTTTCTTAAGCATTTAGTACGGGTCAGGCACAGTTCTAAACATTTCACTGTGACTTCGCCATCACATTGAAGAGCATTATTTCCCCCTTGACAGGTAAGAAAAATGAGGCACAGAGAGATAAAGTCACTTACCTAAGGAAGCACAACTGGTAAGTGGTAGGCGGGATTTGACTCTTACAATTGGTGTTGAATATTCACTGTGAGTTGGGTAAAAAGAGTCAGTCACCTTGTTGTGGGCTGATTTTTGCATCCTCCCCAAATTCCTTTGTTGAAGCCCTAACCCCCAATGTGATAGTAATATTTGGAGGTGGGGCCTTTGGGAGGTAATAAGGTTTAGATGAGGTCATGAGGGTGAGACCCTCTTGATGGGATTAGTGCCCTTATAAGAAGAAGAAGACAGAGAGACCCCACTCTGTCCATGCACAAGCACCAAAGAAGGGCCGTGAGAGCACACGGCAAGAAGGCGGCCGTCTGCAAGCCAGGAAGAGGACGTTCAGCAGGAACTGAATCTGCCCACACCTTGATCTTGGACTGCCCAGTCTCCAGAACTGAGAGGAATAAATGTCTGTTGTTTAAGGCACCCAGTCTATGGTGTTTTGTTAAAGCAGCCTGAGCTAACTAAGACATCGTACCACAGGGGTGCCTTGCCTTTCCAGCCCTTTCTGAAGGGCAGGCTTTTCACAGGGTGGGTGGCTCCCGTGAAGCCTCTGGGGGGTTTTTCCTTCCACAAGTGGGGCTGGTGACCAGCAGGAGTTTGTGCGGAAAGCAAAGGACTGACCGCCGTCCTCCTGCCAGCAGAGAGAGAGGTCAGATGGGGGATGCTTTCTTCCAGCACCTCTCCTTATTGTTAATCGAGTGACTGCTCCCAGGGATCTGGTTTTCTGCTCTGAATGCTGTGTTTTGATGATGTTTTTCTAATATAGTTACCCACCTGCAAGTACATCCCAGAAAAAAAGGCCTTCAAATGGAATAGGAGCCGGGTGAGGGGGGAGGTAGGGGATGGGGAGGCGATGGGAAATATTGCACTGCTCCCGTACAGCAGCTCAAGGGATTTATTCTAGGCTTTCAGAGCCAAGTGAATATTGCTTATTCATGTGCAATCTAATCCTCCACGTGGCCTGGGGGCTGAGAGCAGCAGGGATGACCTGGTTGCAGAGGGGCAAGGAGGGGCTGGAGGGCCCGTCCCTGGGCACTGTGGGGCAGACCTGGCATCCTGTGCTCTGGGAGGGCTGGCGCTGGAAGAAGGTGTCCCTTGAATGGCTCGGATGCAGGGGCAATGACTGGGAGGGAGTTAGTATGGGCTGGAGGTAGATTGGTGATCAGACTCAGGATGTCTCAGTGGATTCAAGGTACAGAGTGTGCGACTCAAACATCTAGGGGACAGAAATGCCAGGCGCCCCTCCGCCATGCCCCCTTGAAAGGACAGCCGAGCCGCAGATTGATGCACACTCCCAGGCAGAGAATATCTTAATCACCCACTCGGTGGGCGATGGATCATCAGAGCAAGAGCAGCAGAGCTACTCTTCGGCCACCCCGAAGCTCTGACTTGATAACATGTGATAATTCACTTAGGGGCACAGGGAAGGAGAAGATTTCCCAACTGCGGCTAACCAGTGCTGAAGACCTGAAAACAGCCGCTTGGGACTGCTTTTATGTTCAGCTGTCGGCTTAGAAGCAGATGTCTAAGTGAACCTGGACATGGGTCAAACAAATATGCTGGGAACTGCGTGCAATGCACGGATCTGTTGTTATATCCGGCGGAGGGCCTGTGTGCCCAACCTGCTCCCCTCCAGCCACACAGAAGAAGAGACAGAGAAGAAGGCAATACCTCTCTGTAACATCTGATGGGGTTTGGGGGGTGGTTCTAGCACAGAGACATCACTGAACAGCAGGCAGTCACCTCTGCAGGGCACAGTGATGGAGTGGGAAAGATAAAGTGGCCCTTTTTGACCAGTGGAAGCTCAGGGACTGGTGACCAGAGGCCTGCTCTCTGGCCACAGGGGCCTTTGACAGTTCAGAGAGTCCAGCTATAGGAGAATCCTGTTTTCTATAGGGAAGGGAAGTGCTCCCTAGGAGCCACTGGGTGGAGGGCACAGACATCTTCCCTAACAACCCATCTCTTCATTTTTCTCTCCATCTCCTGCCAAAGAAGTAACCTACAGTGGTTTTGTTTCAACCAAAAGCTGAATTGGCTTGGGGGGTGGAATCCTGTGGTTATTCTCAACATGGAAAAAGGTAGAGGTCATGCCACATTAGGTATGCCCCATCTAAGGGGCAGGACCACAGGTGTTTTTCACATAAGAACACCTGTGCTGTCCTTTAACTGAACAGGTATAATTAATAGAATAATAGAAATACCAGCAGATATCACTATTAAGTGTTTACCATGCATCAGCCCCTGGGCTAAATAGTTTTGTGAACGTAATCACTTCTGATCCCCCATTAACTCTTCCTGTTGACTTAGCCCTTCTCCTCTGACCTCACAAACACTCACAACCACATTCTCCAGGATTGAAGCATCTGGGAACTCAGACCAAAAATAAACCCAAGTAATCTCTGAGCAGGTGTGCATTACCTTGGGTTGGCTCCAGGTGAATGATTAATTTGCTGATACCTTTACTGGCTGGCTTATGACAGATGGGGATGAGAAGCAGGAAAGCAACTGGACAGGTCAGAAGTGACGAGACACCTGTTTTTTAGACACTGCAGCCACACTATGTAGCTTGTAAATAGTAGCTTGTCCTTGTGGAGATATTCTAGGCTGGCAAAAGTACATGAGAAGGCATTGCAGCACTATTTACAATAACCAGGACATGGAACCAACCTAAATGTCCATTGACAGATGAATGGATAAAAAAGATGTGGCACATATATACAACGGAATATTAGCCATGAAAAGAAAAGAAATTGAGTTATTTGTAGTGAGGCGGATGGACCTAGAGTCTGTCATACAGAGTGAAGTAAGTCAGAAAGAGAAAAACAAATACCATATGCTAACGCGTATATATGGAATCTAAAAAAAAATAATGGTATTGATGAACCTGGTGGCAGGGCAGGAATAAAGACATAAACATAGAGAATGGACTTGAGGACACGGGGTGGGGGTGGTGAGGGGGAAGCTGGGGCGAAGTGAGAGTAGCATCGACATATATACACTACCGAATGTAAAATAGCTAGTGGGAAGCAGCAGCGTAGCACAGGGGGATCAGCTCGGTGCTTTGCGATGACCTAGAGGGGTGGGATAGGGAGGGTGGGAGGCAGGCTCAAGAGGGAGGGGATGTGGGGACATGTGTATGCATATGGCTGATTCACTTTGGTGTACAGCAGAAACTAACACAGTATTGTGAAGCAATTGTACTCCAATAAAGATCTATTAAAAAAAAATTACATGAGAAGTATTCTTAGCCTCCATTTTACAAATGAAGCAACTGAGGTTGAAAGAAGTGGAGTGATTATCCCAAAGTCACATAGCAAGTAAGTTGCACAATCAGGATTTGAACCCCATGTCTGTCTCACAGCAAAACCATACCTGTCTCTTTCTAGACCAAGTCTCAGAACAGAGGAAGTCATGAACAGCCCCATGCTGAATACAGAGGAGACATCCTGCCCAACAGAGTCCACATCGTTGAATAGATATTGCACTGGGGATGAATAAGAATAGGAAAGTTCTATTGCTCTAATAGAAAATACCTTTATAGACTGAAGAGTCATTTCCTACACCAGTTTCTCTTTTCCTTGGCTAAGAGTCAGAGTGATAGACTCTCAGAGATAGAAGGGACATTGGAGGACATCTAGTTCCATCCCCTCTTTTTACAGAAGAAGGCAAAGAGGCCCAGACAGAGGAACCGGGATGTTCAAGGTCACACAGCTAATGAGAGATATGACTGAGCCTAGAATTTGGGAATTCTCACTGTTAGGCCCAAGCTCTTCCCATTGCTCTGTGAACTTTCTTATGTCTTCGGGTTTTTCTCACCTTGAAGGACACATGGCAACTTACCCCAATCTCACTTAGTCTGAAGATGAAATGTTCAAAACAAATTTTTCTACTTTCTCCCTACTCCTTCCCCTCTTCCCATCCAACTAACTGGAAGGATGGTTTGGCACCAGAACAAGCTACCTGAGACAAGGAAGGGGGCACAGATTTCCTCAATTCCTGGATTGGGAAGATATTGGTGTTTTAGTTTTTTAGAAAGTATCTTGAAGGCTTACCTAAAACTGTAATAATAAAGACAGTGTTCTACAGATGAAATGATAGACAGATAGACGAATTGAACATGGCACAGTCTAGAATCAGGCCCCCACACATATTCAGTCACCTCATTTATGATAAAGGTGACTGCAGTGCCGTGGGGACAAGGATGGCCTTTTTCAATAAGTGATGCTAAGTCAACTGGATATCCTTATTTGAAAAAAAAATTTTTTTTAAATCCCTACCTCACACCAAACAGATAAATTATAATTCTAAATGAGAATGGTAAAATTATAAAGGCTTTTAGAAAAAAACATGGAAGGATATCTTCAGGAGCCAGGCTAGATAAAGATTCCTTCAACAGGACACAAAATGCTTAACCATAAGGGGAAAAAAATTGATGAATTAAACTACATTAAAATTAATAACTTCAATTAATAATAAAAAAGGTAAAACCACACAACTAAGAAGGCAAAAAAGGTAAGCCACAGAGCTGGAGAAGATATGTGCAAAATATATATCTCTCAAAGGACTCATATTCAGAATATGTAAAGAACACTACAAACCAGTAGGAAAAAGGCAGATAATTCAATAGAAAAAATGGACAAAATACTTGAACTGGCTTTTCCCCAAAGATCTCCAAGTGACCAATAAACATGTGAAAAGGTGCTCAACTCTTTTGATAATCAGGGGTATGTAAATTAAAATCACTGTGAAATATCACCCGGTTTTCAGTGGAATGTTTCAAATAAAAAAGAGACAATGCCAAGTATGTCCTGAGGATGTGGAACAATCAGAACTCAAACACTACTGGTAGGAGTGAGAATTGCAACAACAATTTTGGAAAACAGTTTGGCAGTTTCTACTGATACAAAACACACATTTCTTAGAGCTAACAGAAAAACCGTATGTGTATTTATCAAAAGACAGACACAAGTATGTTCAGAGCAGCATTTTAGTAAAAGCAAAATATTGGAAAAAAAACCAAATATTTATCAAAAATGGAATGGATAAATAAATTGGGTATATTCACACTCTGGGAAACTATATAGAAAAGAGAGAACAAACTATAACCAATGCAGCATCATGGATGAGTCTCATAAATATGGTGAATGAAAGCAAGCAGACACAACCGTGAACATACTAGATGATTCCATTTATATAAGTCAGAAGCAGGTAAAACGAATCTATAGTGTTAGAAGTCAGGATAGTGGTTACCTTTGAAGGGAGATGGTAACTGGGAAGGGGCAGAAGGGGAGTCCCCGGGTAGGGCAAGTGGAAATATTCCTTTGTCTGATATCATGGTGCATTTGGTGAAAACCATTGAGTTGTACATTTACGTTAAACTACCATAAAACATATCTTCAACTTATTTTTCTCTTCTAAAATGGAGGAAAGTCAGGAGAAAGGGACGTAACATATCTATTTATACCTACTTCAAGCCTGCCGTCATGCTAGATTTTACAGGTGTTAGCTCATGTAATCCTCCCAGCCATCCTGTGAGATAGGTGTTAGGTCCTCCATTTCACAGATGAGGAAACTAATACCCCAAAAGTGTAATTGTCCAAGGCCATGCCATTAGCAAGTGCTGGAATGAGATGTGACCTAGGATTTGAATCCAGGTTTGCCTGGGCCAGGAGCCCGTCTTTCCTCCACATCATGGTGCTTTCAAGGAAATGGCCTTAGCGTTGGGGTCAGAAAATCTGGTTTTGAATCCTAGTGCTATCCCTCACATGTTGTGTGACTGTGGGTAAATCGATCTAACTGGTTTTCATCTGTGGTTTGGGGAATTTTGGCCGGGGTGGGAAGGTGATACTGGTAGAAGAGTCTAGAAATGTACACAAAGTCACATCACAGAGCCCTGTACTCAGCAGATGCAGAATCCTTTTTGCTTCATCTAAACCCTACTAGGCATTCATATCCTTCCTAGCAGGCGTTGTGCACCCCAAAGCAAAATTCACCGTGCCCCTCTCCCTGGTGTCACGGTTCAAGTGAATTCAGCTGGAAGTAAACATCAAGGGCAAGTTTGCTGGGAAAAAGGAGCCATGTTCAGCCTGAGGGTGTATGTGAAAGTGGGCAAAAGGCCTTGCTTTGGTGCTGAGGGAGTTTGCTGGTGACCTTATGAAAATGAGCTTCAGGTCTGTTGTTTTAACACCAGCTGGCAGAATTGAGTCGTCTCCCCTTGAGTTGTCTCCTTGATAGGAGAGGTTGGAAACGTGGAGAAGAATCTTCCAAAACCTGCTAGAATCACTCTCTTAAAAACAGCAGATTCTGCAAGCTCCTTTCACAGCAGAACTGAGTGAAACTTTTTTTTGAGTCCCCTAAGAATAGTCAGGAAAATGGATGGAGGGTAAATAGCATCTGTATTTGTTCAACATTATGTCACCTGCCCCACGTTGCTTAATATCTGCTTAGGAATTGGGAGCTCCTTGGGCTGGCAGGGGGAGTGGGGACCTGAGCTCTACAGGGTGCCCTTCAGAACAGGACACGTGGATGGATTTTTTTTATGAACTTATGATCACGGTCCTGTACTATACGTGAGGCACATGAAAAAAGATGCCAGTTCTGGGTAACGTGGAAGAGTTGTCTTTCTGTGTCCACACCTCAAAGACCTTCTCCCCCTTTTAAAGGCTCAGAGATCAGTGCTATGAGGTGGGCGGGGGAAAGCAAGAGTTTTAAGAGGGAGGGATGAGGGGCAGTAAGCAGGAGCCAAGCTCCCAGCCTGCCTGCCCCTACCCCACCCCCCTTGTCTTCACCAAAGTCTTCATGTCTCTGTTCCTAAATTGCACACATTGATCTGCTGTGTGCAAAGTTGCAAAGCAAGTTGGCAGGAGCACTGGATTGTATCAGGTCTATGAGGGAATAAATATACTTGGGGTTTTAGTTTAAATGAGTTGAGAGCTCGGGAATGGCCTGACAGCCATGGGGAGCCCAAGCGTCTGTTTCCCATCAAATAAGTCCCTTTGTAGGTTGCAGCTGTCAGTCAGCGCTGCCCCATGGGTACCTGCCCTTGGAGACAGATGTCCCCACCCACGCTGCTGGCCTGTCACTGCAGAGAAGAGGCGTGGGTGGAAGCGAGGCTGGGGTGGTTGGTGGCCGGTGGCTGGGAAGGTCGTCTTTTTCACACTGCCCTGACCTCTCCCCAGTCAAGGTCTTGTCCCTAATGCATGAGCTTTTCTCAGGGGGAAGGGATAGGCTGAGAGGGGACCCTAGGCTCTGGGTTCTTCATACCCAGCCACCTGGGTACAGCCTGTCTGTTCTGCTACCTTTTCTTATATTAATATCTTGATTAATTCCAGACCAATTGTCCTTTTTTTTCTTCTTATTTCCTAGCCTTTGCAAACCACCTACTCCTCTGTAAGAGTGACTTTGATTGAAGTTTGAAGTTTTCAGGTTCAGCTGTTTTCTAGTTACTTGTTGTTAGAAAATGTAGCAATTTCCCCCCAGTAAAGAGGGAAAAGGTCCTCCTCCCTTCCCCCCTCCTCCCCTCCCCTCCAGGCATCTCCTGATGTGTCATAACTTTAAAAAAGGCCTGCAAGATATAGTTATTTATTCTTCTTCATCCTTCCCTCAACTCGATTTTGGGCTGAGGCCAAAACTGGGGGGAAACGATGAAGCAGCCAACCAAATAGTCTCCTTCAAAGCAGAAGTGTTTGTTCCTGTGACCGCTGCCCTCCTGATGCTGCCGTCTGGGGATGGGGGTGTGCTAGTGGGGAGATTAGGGGGGTCAGGGGTGCACTCAGCACCCGCCCCTGCACGGGCCGGCCCTAACCCGTGGCCAAGGCTGAGTGGTTATGAAAGACCCTCTTGTATTGGATACAGTCAGCCCAGAGGGAGGCCCCCCCCCCAGAAGGTCACTGGCTCCTCCCAGGGTCGACCTTGCTGAAATTTATAGCTCCCCTCAATAAATCTATTGTGTGGCTCCTTAGGAAGCCGTGGGGGTGAGTCAGTGCTTGGGGACCTGGGGAGGTGGAACCAGGCAGGGACCAGGGAAGCCCTGCTGGGGCAGGAGGAGCAGGCAGAGAAGCCAGTGTCCCCTCCCGCCCCTCCCTCTCCAGGCTGGGGCTCTTTTCAGAAGGAGGCGGAGGCTACCTGCACACCCTTGGGGATCTCAGAAGCTTGGCTCCGAATCTCTGCGCCAAACGAGAGGAGGAGGCCCTGGAAGGGAGTTTGTGCCCGGAGAGGACGGGTGCTAGGTGCCGCTCCCCAAAAGACAGCAGGAACCCTTTCTCCCAAACCAGCCGCACCTCATCAATGAGCCATGCCAGAGGTTCTTCCCACACACACACACACCCCAGCAGCTCAAAGGCATGATGAAAAAAAGATTGGTTTCAGAAAGCTGGGGGTGGGGGTCCGAGCACAGGCGCTGAGCCTAATCTGGAATTTCCCCGCGGGGCAGATGAGAGCCGTGGAGCCGGGGTGGAGATTCACCCTCCTCGCCCCCCTCGCCCCCCACGGCCCCATCGCAGCTCACCTGGCTGATCGCAGCCTCGCTGCAGTCTTCCTGGGGGAGCAGGCTGAGGTCAGGAGGCAGCAGCGGAAGCGAGCAGCTGAAAGGCGGGCCGCGACTCTGCTGGGGGAGGGTCGGGGCTCAGGATTGGGCACCCGACAGGCTTGGGTGAGGAGGCTGTGGGGAGGAGGGCCTGTAGAGTGGGGTGCAGGCAGAGCCGGGGAACGGGAGACTGAGTTTACGTGGAGGGTGGTTGAAGGGCTCAGTCCGAGCTCCAGATGTCGGCTTGAAGCGGGGCTGCAATATCCCTGCTCAGAGTGGTCCCCGGGCTGGGGGTGGGGAGAGGCTGGCAAAGGAGGCCAGCCCGTTGGGAGAAGCTCCGGGAGGCCCAGACATTGGCACGAGCTCAGCTTCTCTTCTGCCTCGCCATTTCCACACATACTTGTCCTCTGCCTCCACGAGGCTCAAATGAATCACTTCTGCCTCAAAATGAAAAAGGAAAAACTAGGAACAGTCCCATGGATGCATGAGTTCAGCTCAGAGCCTCTGCCGCAGCAGCCCCAGGGGAAGTCACAGCTCACGTCCAGCTGGGGGTTCAGGCAGAAGTGGCCTGTGCTTATAAATGCTGTGTCCTGTGGCCGATTTTGGTGTTGTAAGGGGTATATTTGTTAAATTCGCGTCAATATCCAAGGGGCCCTGTGTTTACTCCATTAGGAAACCTGATAGAGCTAATCAATGCTGGAAGGACTCTAGTTAACTCCGGAGGGAAGGCAAATATAAACAGCAGCCGTCAAATAGATGTAAAATCCCCCCCCCCCCCACTGCATTTCGTTAGGGTGGCCGCCAGCAGGCCCGTGCCGCAAGCCTGGGCTGTCAGGGGGGGCGAGGCTCCTCCCCAGAGGGCAGGAGTGGACAGGGGACCTGTTGGAAGTCAGGGCCTGGCTGGCTTCTGAATGTGGGTCCGGTTCCACATTAGCTGTGGGCCTTGGGCAAGTCAGGTGGCCTCCCTGGCCCTCAGTGTCTTTATCAGAAGGGCCGTCGCTAATGTTGAAACGCACTTCACATCTCAAGGGCTTTCATTATCTTACTTGCTATTCTTCACCCATTGAGGTGGGCATCATTATCATTATTTCCGTTTCACAGGTAAAAAAAATGCAGCTCAGAGACATTAAACGACTTCACTAAGGCCACAGGCAGATAGAACCATTGAATCATAAATCCAGGCTCTCTCCTACATGCTTTCTTTCCTCTAGGCCATACCATTTCTGGAAGGGCTTTACACAGTATTACCTCATACGATCCCTCTAACCCCATAAGGTGGTTAACTTACTGTTACCACCAAGTGACAAATTAAGAAGTCAAATCCCCAGGTTCAGAGAAGTAAGAGACTGTTCCAAGGTCATATAGATTAACCTAGTCCCTACAGCCAACACCACTGCTTGTTCAGATCATACCAGTGCAAGGAGGGATTGGGAAGAGCTGATATCCGAGGTCTTTTCTATGTAAAACATGCTGTGTTACTTTAACTTTCTTTTCCAACCTCACCTGCTTAGAGAATTCCTTTCTTCATATACCACCATGGTCACCAATTAGTCTGCTGCCTCCAGATGAAAGAGCATCAGAAAGGAGACACAGAGAGGCTGGGTCTGGGGTGAGGGGTAGAGCACGGAGAGTAGCCACACCCTCTCCCCATCATGGTTTTCTGCTGCCTCACCCCTGCCCTCCCTGGCTCAGGAAACTCACGAAACGTATCAGCTCCCTGGAACCCTGATTGGACAACAGATCCAGGGCTCTGTGAGGCCGGGCTTACACATCTCACCAGTAGCCAAAGACTTCTCCCTAGGGTGAGTTCACCCTAGACTTAACCTCTTTTATTCTTTTACTTATGACTGAGCTTACGTCCTTTACCTGTGGAATGCTGCTTAGCTCCAGCCAAGTCTCAGGGGGGGGACCCTCCAAGATTTACTGGAGAGAAGATTTCTCTCCCTCTTTCGAAAAGGGGGCAGTCAATAGGGATTTTCTTCCCCAACATCACATCCTAATGTCCACTTTTTACCCTGCATGGGGAGACCGGAAGAGATAGCTAGGGCTCTGGGATTATTAATAATAGTGATTTCTCATTTTACACAGGTTGCTTCACATGTCGTTTACAGACAGCGTTTACCTACATTATCTCATCTAGTTTTCAAATTCAATGTAGGGTCCAAGACTGTTTTGATTCCTGTCCTATGAAGGAATAAAGAAACTGGACCTAAGACAGCCCAGGTGATTGGTTCAAGGTCATGAACTAGTAAGAAGCAGAGCAGGGTCTTCCCAACGCTTGGTCCGGACCTCTTTTCACTTAAGCAGTGTTGTTCCTCCGGCCGTCCTGTGAAATGCTGTGACGGCGGCTCTTGGAAGGCAGTGTTGGTGGCGATAAAGAACTGGCTGTGGTTTGGGAGGTGAAAGGTTCCAGGAGCTTGACAGGAGGCAGTGGCCTCTCTACTCCCAGGAGGCAGGTGATGCTTCTCACGGGGGAAGCCCCCATAAATGTTTGCTGTATAAATGAATGAATGAGTAATTGAGTGACCAGATCTCAGCTTCCCCCATTCCTAGTCAAACGTGCTGCCCAGGACACCACTCTCATTCCAGCACTTTTTCATTGATCTGAAAATGTAAAAATCAGTCTTCAGACCCTTAAAAATAAACTCACCCACGGGCCTTTTGCTGAGAGGAAATACAAGAAGCAGTTTGGGAGTGGGGGGAGAGGGAAGAGATTTTCGAGGTAGGGACTTGAGGCAGGGACTTGCCTGGCCCTGTGGTCGAAGGGCACCCAGCACAAGGAGCTGCCCTCTATGCTTCCCTGGCGGCCGCATCTCTGGGGACGGGGAGACGAGAGCCAATCCCATCCTTTCTGTAGGGCCCGTTGGACGTGTAGCCTTGGCGTCCAGCCAGAGCCCAGGCTTCAGAACGGAGGAGGACCACTAAGCAGGAAATGCGGCCGCCTCATTCCAGATCTCTTCTGAATTTCACTTGTGACAAACCACTCTTCATAAACCCCAGAACTGCCCATCGTCACCGGGGTGAGGGAAGCAATGCTGCTGAGAGGGGAAAACAATTAGAAATACGATTAGTGTTGTAAAAGCAGGTCATAAATATTTGAGTCCTCTCTCTGGAGAGGAGGGACAAGATGAAAGCTCACAATTCCTTGTATTGACAAAAGAGGAAACAGTCCATGAAACTGGTCATTTGCCTGGGCATTTTTATCTATCAGATCCAAGAGTCAGAACAAGGGAAGCATGAATGATTGGATTAGCTGCCCAGCCTTTATGTGATTTTGCCGCATCAGCAATACGCAATGACTGCAACCCTCAGACGTGGGCATGCACACGCACACACACACACACACACACACACACACACAAGCCAGCGCAGTGGACACGCTCCCACACAGCTAGGCAGAGGTGACCACGCGCTCGGACACTCCCATTCAACAGCAGAGGAGGATGAACTTCTCCACCAAGGTCAGATGTAGAAAAACATGAGGATCCTCCCTTAGAGTTCTTCCTCTGCATCCTTGGAGGAGAATGACAGAGTCCGGGGCATCCTCTAACACCCCATCTCCCTCTCAAGGGCCCAACCCCTTGTGATGCCCTTTGAGTAGGTGTCATGTGTGCCTTGGCCTTTCCTTCCAAGCGTCCATTTGGTTGTTCCTTGGGTGGTCTTGGCTCCACGACATGCTGGATGAAGCAAGGCCTGTTCATCTGGTAACCCCAACCCCTCCAGTGCCTGGCTTCTCACTTAACTCTCTGGAGCTCCGGGGCGCCTCCATGCCCCAGGTGGGGAAGGCGGGGTGTGGACATGGGGATTGCAAGTGCCCTGAGCTGTGTGGGACCCAGGTCCCCCCTGCAGTTATATACAACCACCTGGCACCTATGCCCACCAGCAGGAAGCAGAGCTCCCGTTGCTGGGGGCACTGTGCCAGCATGGCAGATGGGCATCTGTGTCAGCTGCCAAGGGACCTCAACTAGGATCCAAATAGGTCTGCATTTTTGGAGGGCAGGACATTCTCTCCTTTGCTCCCCTTTAATGCAAGACCAGCTGATGAAACCATCTATCTGTGTATTGCCTGGGTTCCTGGATGCATGTAACTCCACTTACCCCCATTACTGGGGAGGATGAAAGGATGGATGGGGCACACTGGCCCTTTTCAGTGTTCATATACACCTACATATGTTCTGGGCATGTGCACCCCTGTACCGAGAGGCATGGGATCCCGAAATTGACTTGCTGGGAATTTTCTTTGGCTTTCTGACAAATAATTGCACAGCTTAATTACCTGAAAGTGGTGGGAAGCTCACTGCCTCACGGGCAGCTCCTCCTTTGCTGGCTAAGAGTAGTTGTTGGACAATTTTATTCCATAATACAAAATCTGCAACCAGATTAATTCCGGCTCTGCCCTGGAGCCACTGAGAACAAATCTGCCTTCTCTTCCTATACGACAGCCTTCAAATATTTTAAACCAATGGTCACATCCCTGAAGAATCTTTGCCTCTCTAGGCTAAGTATTTCCCATCCCTTCAATTCCTACAGTCATACCTTGAGTGACATAAGACCCAGATTGCTTGTTAGGATTGAGTAGTGGATTGTTGAAAAAAACAACAGGTGCTGAATTCAGACCTAGCTGAGTGTGAATCACCCTCATTCAGTGGAGTTGACTGAATGGAGACCTGGTGTTTGCAGTCGGAGCTGCCATCTTGCAATTCAATTACCCACACGTTTGGATTAAATAGCATTTACTGAACTGTTATATGATAAGGGATCTATCCTTATTAAAAGTAGGTATTATTACTTCTATTTTAGAAATGAAAAAAACTGGTACATAGAGGTGACCTAGCTTCCTGTGGGTCATACAGCTAGTCTATGAAAAGCAAGATTATGAACCTATTATGGGCTTTGTTTCCAAGTCAAGTACGTGTCCATGACTGGAGATTGAGTGGATACTGGAAATACATATGATGTGCATATGTAAGCATATCCGTCCATGGTGGAAGGCCATCTTGTCAACAAGAACACTCCTGAAGCAGGGGTATGTGCAGGGGCAGGAGTGATGGGGCCCTTCACCCTTCCCTCTCTGTACTCTTTTTCTGTTCAAGTGTTTTTAAGACTACAATATCTTCAAGTTATTCTCATGTATTTGAAACACAAATAAAATGAATTAGACTGTATCTTCAAGTTGGTTAAAATCCAATGGATGAGCCAAAATATACTTAAGAATACATTCCCAAGTGTCAGAGGCAGTATGGCCTGATGGCTAAAAGGATGGAAACTGGAGCTCTAGAGCCTGGATCCCAATCACAACTCTACCACTTACTGGCTATGTGACCTTGGACAAGTTAATCAATCTCTTTATTCCTCCATTTCCTCATCTGTAAAATGGGGATAACAATTTTTAGTACATATCTCATAGGGTATGTTTGTGAAGAATAAAGAGCTTCAATTTTTTTTGGATTGAGGTATACTTTATATATGGTACAATTAACCCTTTTCAGTGTACAGTTTTATGAGTTTTGACAAATGCATAAAGTCATGTAATCACTACCACAATAAAAATACAAAACAATTCCATCAACCCTCCATATATCTCTTGAGTCCCTTTTCATTCAATCGCCTTCCCATCCTCAGCTCCTGGCAACTACTGATCTGTTTTTTGTTCCTTTAGTTTGCCTTTCCCAGAGTATCCTGTGAATATAACTATACAGTATGTAGCCTTCTGAGTCTGGCTGTTTCACTTAACATAATATTTGAGACTCACTCATGCTGTCGTATACGTCAGTAATTCATTTCTGTCATTGCCGAGTAGGAGTCCATTGTATGGATATACTACAGTTTTACACCCATTCACTAGATGAAGGACCTTGGGTTGTTTCCAGTTTTTGGTGGTCATGAATAAACTCTACACATTCACATACAGGCTGCGTGTACATGTCAGTTCATTTCATATGGTAAATACTTAGATTGGAATTGCTAGATCATTTGCAAGTATATATTTAACTTTATAAGAAACTGCCAAACTGTTTTCCAAAATGGCTGCATCATTTCACATTCTCACCCACAATGATAGAGAATCCTCCTTGTCTTATATCCTCCCCAGCACTTGGTATCATCATTCATTCATTCATTTATAATTTTAGCCATTCTAATAGGTATGCAGAGTTATCTCACTTTAGAACATGGAGCATCTTTTCATGTGATTGTTTGCCATCTGTGTATCTTTTTTTGGTGAAATGTCTGTTGCTCATTTTAAAAAAATGGGTGGTTTATTTTCTTATTGTTGAGTTTTGAAAGTTCTTTATGTAGTCCTGATTCAAGTCCTTTGGCAGATATGTGTTTTGGAAATATTTTCTCCTTGTCTGTGACTTGTCTTTTAAGTCTTTCAAGAATGTCTTTTAGGGCTTCCCTGGTGGTGCAGTGGTTGGGAATCTGCCTGCCAATGCAGGGGACATGGGTTCGAGCCCTGGTCCGGGAGGATCCCACATGCCGTGGAGCGACTGGGCCCGTGAGCCACAACTACTGAGCCTGTGCGCTGGAGCCCACGAGCCGCAGCTACTGAGCCCAAGTGCCACAACTACTGAAGTCCACGTGCCTAGAGCCCGTGCTCCGCAACAAGAGAAGCCACCGCAATGAGAGGCCCGCGCACCACAATGAAGGGTAGCCCCCGCTCGCCGCAACTAGAGGAAGCCCACACGCAGCAATGACGACCCAACATAGCCAAAAAATAAATAAATTATATTAAATTAATTAAAAAAAAAAGAATGTCTTTTGAAGAGAAGTTTTTAGCATTGATAAAATCCAAGTTGTTAATCTTTTCCTTTATGGGTCATGATTTTGCTGTTACCTAAAGTCACAATTTTTTTTTTAAATATTTCTGTCTAAAGGTTTTATAGCTCTAAAGGTTTACTTTAGCTTTTACTTTCCTTTTGGGGTAAAATTCTGTATATGGTGTGAGGTAAGGTTAAGGCCTCTGGTGCCACGGCTGCTGTTGGACGTCTTGGATCCTGCATCTTCCTCTTGGCCAGGCTGTTTGTATTCTTTAGAGACTTTTCACATAATGCCTGTGCTAGTATTTATAACTCTGCTTAACTAGGCTGGCCTCTGCTGCCCTGGGCATTTCTTAGACTCAAGCGGGACGGAGTTGCAATCTTTCCAAGCCACTCAGTAATTATTTCCCACTCAGAGCACGAAGCATGCTAAGAGCTAGAAGTTGCTTAGTGTGCAGGCTGCCTGGGGGTTGGGACATGTCCAGTGAGAGATGTGCTGGGTCTAGCTTAGTCACACGTAAGCCATGCATTGTAGCCTTGAGAGTTGGTTGGTCACACTGCACATTGGGCTGGGGCTGGACGACTCGTCTCTCCTTCGGCCCTGGGCCTTTGGGTGTGACCATCTGAGGAGAGCTGCCGACCAACCAATCCTGAGGTTCTGAGAGGTGGATGGGTAGCAGGGGAGGTGAGTGCAGTCTAAGTCTCTGAGAAAATATGTGCCAGTGGAGCAAACACAAGAGTCTCTTATCAGCAGCTGATTTTCCCTCTCTCCCTTTCCTGATTGTAAAGACAAACAGCAATTGTACAGCACCTGGGAAATGCCTGCGGTGCCAAGATCCCCTTGTCTCTGCACTCATGTTATCACATCACACCTTTCCCTTCTCCTGTGCCAGTGTCTGGAGCAGGAAAGTTGTGGGGGAGGGGGGGAGGAAGGAAGGAAGAGTGGTTCAGGCTGAAGGCAAAGCTTCAAGGCTTTGAAGTGTGAACTCAGCAAGGGCTCCAGATGTTCACATTTCTACTCAAGGCACCGAAACAAGATTCAGCTGCCCAAGCTTGGGCAAAGGAAAATAGAACCATCAGAGTCCCTAGCCTGAAAATATTCCTGGAAAATTCCTTTGTCCCTATCCTCCTGCCTCTGATCAGGATGTCACTTAAGTTGACCCAGATAGAAGAGCCCAAAAGAGATGGTGCAATCTCCTTTGGTTACTATCTCAAGTGTCCACCTTGATTTAGGCATTTTGGTATCAGGACTGGTATTTAGGTCTATGGAGTCTATGGAACAGGAGTTAGCTGGTGGGCAGAGGCAGGCAGTGGGATCAGGAAGAGACCAGAGATAGGGCGGAAGTGGGGATGGAGGGATCGGGAAATGAGAAATCCAAGTGCTGATGCCCTAACACTTCAGGGATTCCAAGCAGAGAAGGTCTCACTTCAGAGCAGGCAACTCAGGGGTTCTGCTAGTTCCCTTGGCCAAATTACTGCATTCCTCTGGGCTGCTGCTTTTCATTTGTAAACTAGAGGAGTTAACAATTTCCCCCCTCAACTACCACCACTAAGGGTGCTTGACCCAGAACTTGCTCTAAGTGATCCAGGAACTAGATTTGCCCTCTCAAGGTCTTCATTAATTTCTGTGTTAAAATAAAGGGTTAGATGAGATGATTTCTCTGATTCCATTCAGGAGCTTACCTTCTATGATTTTATTTTATTTTTTAAATTTAAAAAAAGTTTGTATTTAAGTATAGTTGATTTATACCTTCTTTGATTTTATAATTTTTATTTTTTTATTCTATGCCTACAAATTCCTGAAGAGCTATGAGACTGGGTAAAGTTACTGGAGAAGTGCTCCACTGGTGCTGAGGGAAGGATGAGAAGATGCAGTCTTAGATTATATTGAAGGGATAGAATTTGAACTGTGACTTCCCCACTTCTTTCTGCTTCTCTTTATCTTATACATCTATCAAGACGCTTAGCTCAAGGCCCATATGGTCTGGGAGGCCTTCCAGTACCAGCTCGGTAAATGCACTCTTTTGTAAAAATATAATGTGTGTGTGCAGCACAGTTTGAGCTGTATTAATTCATTCATTAATGTACTTACTTATACTGCCTTGTGCCAAAGTGGAGTTATGGTGGCTTACACAGATATGTGAAACGGAGTGAGATAATATATATTAGAAGCAAGTGGGAAAGGAAAATATGAAAACAAAGGAAGACATGTCACACGGGATCAGGAGTGAGGCTAATATAAGCATAAAGAGCTTGAAATCCCAAGCACCTACTACTGGTAACCAGGGCCTGAGTTTAGAATCTAGCGTTTCTGGCAGCCAACCTGGGCAAGGTAATGTGATCAGTCTCACAATTACAGTGTCTGTAAGATGGGAGAACAAAAGGAAGGAAGGAGGGAAGGAAGGAAGGAAGGAGGGAGGGAGGGAGGGGAGAGGAGGGGAAAGGACGGGATGGGAGGAGAGGGGAGGGGAGGGAGGAAAGAATGGAGATGGGGAGGAAAAAAGGAAAGAAGATTGTTTAGGAGAAACCCAACTTTCCCAGTGCTGACCCAGGAAGGCACTTTCCTGGGGGCCTTCCCAGGGAGAGCTCTACCCGATGAACATCGTGACCTGATGAACATCGTGACCCGATGATCAATGTCCTCAACAACAGCCTCACAGGAGACGCAGCGCCTTACTTTTTTTAGGTTGCTCCCCATAACATCATCCGCCACACAGACCAAACTTTAACTCAGGAAAATAGGAGGCCAGAAGGACGTGGTCCAGGAGAGAGCTCTCTGCTGACCTGGTTTAATCCTGGGGCCGATTCGTTGTTCATGTTTCCAGAGGGAGGGAGGGACTACACATCCTTCAGGCACTTTTATGCATTTTTTTTCCCTCAGCTGGGCTTTTGATGGACACTGCATGGCAGTGAGTTTGAGACTATATTCCCTGCCAAATACCTAAAGTGCAGCTATTGGGTTGCCAATTAAATACGGACCCATATGCCTTACAAACACACAAACGGTTAGAATCTGTCAACCCTGGGGTAGGGCTGTCATTCTCTTATGAAAATTGATGCACCTACCCAGGAGCTGGGCTGGATCACAGGGCCACCCCCTTGGCTCTGAGCTAAGCGGAAGGGGTTTGCAGGGTGATTGATCCCCTCCTAGGCCAAGCGTGTCTGTACTATAGGATGGAGTGATTTCTCTGGGAATGGAGACCCTCTGATTCTGCCCTTCCTAAAACGAGAGGCTTTGTCTATGTGATTTCCAAGTTCCCTTCTGGCCCAAACATTGCTAATTCCAGAAGGAAAATGCTTCATGGGAGGAGGGCTGTTCAACACTGGAGTGGTCTGCCATTGGAACGGAGAAATTGTCTGCCTCAGAGATGTAGAGTCCCATGCTGTCTGGGGTAAATCGGAACAGATCTGCCTGGAGGCAGGGAGCTGGACAGGATTGGCCTCTGGAATGTTTATCAAGGTGTCCCAGCAGTGGGTATTCAGCTGGCTTATCATCTTGTCTCATAAGTGTGTACGACCTGCTTGTGTCATCTGTGTCCTCCGGGCTCAGGCCTCCCTCCTCCTGGGGGGGGCACAGGCATGTGGACTCTGGTCTACGTTGATCTTGTTCCTCCCCCATTAGCAGCTGCAGCACCGGAGCCCCCTCTACAGAGTCTTTCCTGGGAAATGTACTAGGCAGCACAGCACTCCGCTCGTAAAAATACAATAAACGGCCCGGCAAGTGGTCGGCAGCGTAATGACTCTAACCCAGCAGCGTTCTTGGAAGGGCCTCTTCAGAAGCAAAGCTGAGAAGACTTAAAGGAAATCTTTGGGGGTAATTAGGTTTCTGGAGAGCAGGAACTTCTTAAATCATGGAGAGTCAGAAAGGACCTGGTCTCTAAATCACACCTCAGGCCAGGCTGAGCCCCGAAGGCCCCTCCGTTGCCCGCCTCCCCCCTCCTTGGAGGGCTGTTGGCCATGAGGCAGCCCCTCTTTTAAAAAAATTTTTTTTTCACATCTTCATTGGAGTATAATTGCTTTACAGTGGTGTGTTAGTTTCGGCTTTATAACAAAGTGAATCAGTTATACATATACATATGTTCCCATATCTCTTCCCTCTTGCATCTCCCTCCCTCCCACCCTCCCTATCCCACCCCTCTAGGTGGTCACAAAGCACCAAGCTGATCTCCCTGTGCTATGCGGCTGCTTCCCACTAGCTATCTATTTTACATTTGGGAGTGTATATATGTCCATGCCACTCTCTCACTTTGTCCCAGCTTCCCCTTCCCCCTCCCCATGTACTCAAGTCCATTCTCTACGTCTGCGTCTTTATTCCTGTCCTGCCCCTACGTTCTTCAGAACCAATTTTTTTTTTTTTTAGATTCCATATATATGTGTTAGCATACAGTATTTGCTTTTCTCTTTCTGACTTACTTCACTCTGTATGACAGACACTAGGTCCATCCACCTCACTACAAATAACTCAGTTTCATTCCTTTTTATGGCTGAGTAATATTCCACTGTATATATGTGCCACATCTTCTTTATGCATTCATCTGTCGGTGGACACTTAGGTGGCTTCCATGTCCTGGCTATTGTAAATAGTGTGCAGCCCTTCTTTTCACATTCATGTGTTACATTCAGCCCTCTAGAGACCCACCCTGACCCACATGAGAAAACCCTGGTCACTGAGAGGCCCAGGGAGGCTGAGGTGAGAAGCGGTTTTCCTGCCTGGGGTGGGACACTACCAGCTGGATAGATGGCTTTTTGTGTGGGTGGCACATGGGTGAGGGGGTTCATGGCAGCAGAAGGATGGCTGTGATAACTGAACAAAAATGCCTTTCAGCCTCGTGATCCCTTGTCAAGGACTGAAAGGAAAACTTCCAACCTACTTCCTTCTAATTCCCCGAAGTCCCTTCCCCCCTCTTGCTAGTATTTGGGCCTCGAGAGTAGTTGACAGCCTGGCCGGTGCCGAGTAGGAGGGATGATGCTGGCTTACCTTCTTTCTTGGTGGCCCGCCCTCCAACCCTTCCCCACTTCCTCTTAAATGGAGAGGGAAGTAAACTCACCTCTGTTCTCTGGGCTCCTGGAGTCCCAGCTCCCACCCCACTCCTTCCCTTGGGGGCTCCGTGGGGGGCCCGAGCCGAAGGGCCTGAACTGAAAGGCCCATTCCTACCAGCGCTGCCTGCGAGCTGGGGCGGATGCAGTTAAGGAGTAAAAAGCAATCAGGGGATTCTGGGGCCTCTGTGACACGCAGACCTTCAGGGCATTCAGGGAAAGTAGATTAAAAAAAAAAAAAAGAAATCTTTTTCCAGATAAGAGAGGCCTGTAAAGAGGCCAAAGAAAGGAAAAACCAGCCCCCCACCCCTTTGATCACAGGGGATTGTAATTACTCAGATATTGATTGGGATAATAAGTTTGCCAAAACTCCAGAGAGGGAGAGATATTCCTCCAGGTATTTTGCTTTGGCAGGATTTGCTGAGCTCTCCTGTGAAGTCAAAGTCAATTTGGAGCCCTGGGCCTGACCTGGAAGCCTGCAAAATGGGAGGTGGAGGCCTTTTCCCCCAGGAGCGGGTACGGTACCTGCCCCGGTGTACCGCCCTCCCTCCCCGGACTGTTCCCACTGCACTAATTAGCATGATCAAGGCTGTTATTAATAACCTCCGGGGCCTACCAGGGTGGAACAGAGGCAAGAACTGAAGCTGGCCCCCTCCGCCTGGACTCCAGAATCTTCTTCAGTAGTTTCCTACATCGCTCCTGCAAGCCTCCTCTCTCAGATTTACCCCTGAGCTATACTCCTGTCGTGTGCATGCACGCATGTGCACACGCACATGTACATGCCCTACCTACGCTTCAGCCACACCGGTTTTACCCACAATCCCTCGTGTCCTCACCCAGCACACACAGCATGGGATTACAAGCTCTGGCTCTGGGGTCAGAGTGACCTGAATTCAAGTCCTACTCAGCCACTTACTAGCCCTGCAATCCTGAGCACGTCCCTTTACCTTTTAGAGCCCCAGGATTATTAGTAGAATGGAAATATTAGTAGCACCTGTCTCCCCTTGCATGGCTGTTGAGAGAGAGGGTTAAATGAGATGATGTGAAACATTGCAGGAAGCAATCAATGCAAATAGAGGCCACTGCTATTGTTTTTCTCCAGCCCTTCTCTGAGATTTTGCACGGATAATTGCTTCTGCAAGAATTTCTCGCATCAGAGCTGCAAACCAAGGCTCTTCTCAATCTTCCAGGCCCAGCCTACACCCCAGCTTTGTCCCATCCAGTGCCACTCTCTCCTTTTTGCTTCCACTGCAGCCGCCTGTATCTCTTAGAGCTGTTATCATGCTTGCTTTGAGATCTGATTTTGAATTGGAGGAAGGCAGGGATTGTCTTCTTCATCTTTTTCTCTCCTTTGCTCCAATACCGGAGTTTAGTACTCTACACACCTTAAATATAGTAGGTCTGCAATACATTTTTGTCTAGCTTTCAAAATAATAGATACCATTTAGTGAGCAATTACTATGTGCCTCTTTCGTTTCCTTCTCCCATTTAATCCTCACACCAACCCTATGAAATATTATGACTTCCTTTTTACAGATGTGGAAAGTAATGCTCTGGAGAGATTAAGTCACTGGCTGATCACAGAGCTGATGAGTGGCTGAGCATTGCTCTAGCCCAAGACCGTCTGTTTCCAAAGCCCCTAGTTATATACGACTAGGCTAAACCCAGCACATCTTTCACGGGACATATCCCAACCCCCAGGTAGCCAGCACGCTAAGCAACTTCCAGCTCTTATCATGCTTTGTGCTCTGAGTGGGAAAAGAGCTACTGAGTAGCTTGGAAAGATTGCAACTCCATTTTGCTTGAGTCTAAGAAATGCTCAGGGCAGCAGAGGCCAGCCTAGTTAAGCAGGGATATAAATATTAGCACAAGCGTTACATGAAAGGTCTTTAAAGAATACAAACAGCCTGGCCGAGGGGAAGATGGAGAATCCAAGGAGTCTGACAGCAGCTGTTGCATCAGATGCACTTTGAGGTATATGGTGTGAAGTGCCAGGAAGTCTGCCTGTCAAGGATGGGCTCCTCAAATATATCCAGGCTGACAGAAGGCAGGGGAGAAGGTTGGTTCCAACAGAAGGAAAGTGCTGATGGGGAGCTGAGGAACCAGTGGAGACTTGGCATTAGAGCTGTAGAAGACAGGAAAGATGGAGACGAGGGGACACATCACCATAAAAGACTGACAATGCGAATAGTGACGATGATGATGTTGACGATGATGATATTGACTGAGGATTGCTTGCTTTGTGCCCAGTACTGCCTGATGTACAAAGTGACCAGCTGTCTAGTCTCAGCAACATAAACATGATTCTTTCAGAACGCAAGGGCACTCCTTTTCAATCTTTCTCTACTGCTGACACCCCAGAGAACTCCAACCTTTTCTTATTCTCTCAACAGGCATTTATTCTATGTCTTGCCTGTGTTTGCCACCAGGATGGATTCTGGGGAGATGAATGAAACTTGTGCTCCAAACTGGAGGACCTCACAGTCTAATGAGGGACAGGACACATAAATAACTACGATGCAGTGGGATGCAGAGAGGTATATTCAAGTGTCCTGGGAAATGGGAGCAAGACTCCAGAGAACAGGCAATATTTGAGCTGAGATGACTTTTAAGAATGGGAGGATTCGAGTAGGTAGAGTGTGAAGCAGGAGGCGTCGTGGGTAGGAGAAGCAGGCTGGTGAAAGCTTGGAGGTGTGAAAGTGTACGGTGTGTTCAAGATGGGCGTAACAGAGACCCCCCGTGTGTCTAGAGTTGGGGTATGTGAGAAGTTGCAGTAGATGAGGTCTGAAGTATATGGTGGGTATATGGTCACTGGAGGCCACTCGAGAAAACCGTTCTCTTGCTCTCTGTACATCCCCTGATTGACCAGTGCCTGCTTGCCTACACCTTGCTCACATGACTGACCTTCCTACATACTTGCCCCCGCCCAGCTAGTGATTGTTCTAATCTTTAGATCAGCGCATCTCCACCATCATAGCTTATCAAAGGGGTGATAAGGGGCGTGCCCCTCTGCTAGTTTCCCTGGTAACCGATGAGTCAACATGATCTCAAGTCCCCCTAAAACTGGTAACCTGCCTGCCTTCTGCAGCACATGGCGGTGTGTCGCTCCAGCACTTTGCTTCAGACATGTAAGCTCCCCCATCCATTAAACCATTGATGTCTCTGTCACTGACTCTGGGCTCTTTCTTTAGTCTTGAAGCTGGGCAAGTACAGGGCTTGTAGGCCTGTGGGGTACAGCCCAACAATGGGACAAAATTGTGAGAAATCTTTGAAAGACATGTTGCTGAATCAATCAGCAGATTTATTTACTGAGCATCTCCTATGTGCCAAGTATGGAACCTGGCGCTGGGACTCTAATGGCGAGCAAAGCCAAGTCAGTCTCTGTTTCCTATGTAGGATGGCCATATATCCCAGTTTTCTTTTTGTCCTGGAATAGTTACTACTAGCACTCCTTTGACATTCAAAAGTGTTTCTGTTGACACTATAAATTATATGGTCATGCTAACTATATAGCTTCAGCTCAGTGCAGAAAGACAGATATTAATCAATCATCCAAATATATAACTTCAAATTGTGCTAGGTACTACGAAGGAAAGGTACAGAGTGCTGTTACAGTGGGCACTGGGGAGCAGCTCCAGTCTCCAAAGGAATTGAGACTTCTCTTCAGGCAAAGACATAGAAGGTTTTTAAGTTGGAGATCAGATCTCAGTTTTAGAAGTCATGGGATTTCTATGTTTGTTGAAGATTTCTCTCTCTCTCTCTCTCTCTTTAAAATCTCCCAGTTATTAACAATAGGAATTGAAACAAAAATAACACTTTTCACTGTATAGCATTTCACTTTATAAATGAACTTTCACAGGTATGTTTTCTCATCAGAGGGGGAGAGTAGAAAGTGCAAAGAATCAGATGAAGCTAACTTTCTGTCTTTGCTCTGCCTCCAAGCAGCTGCCTGCCTGGGCAAGTTCCTTCACCTGACTATGCCTCAGTTTCCACATCTTTAGAAAGGGGATACTATAATTCAAAAAGATATATGCACCCAAGTGTCCATAGCAGCACTATTTCCAATAGCCATAGAAAAGAATGACATATTGCCATTTCCAGTAACATGGATGGACTTACAGAATATTACACTTAGTAAAATAAGTCAGACAGAGAATGACAAATACCATATGATCTCATTTATATGTGGAATCTAAGAAATAATACAAATGAATCTATATACAAAACAGAAACAGACTCACAGACATAGAAAACAAACTAATGGCTACCAAATGGGACAAGGAGGTGGGGAGGGACAAACTAAGAGTTTGGGATTAGCAGATACAAACTATTACACATAGAAGAGATAAGCAACAGGGATATATTGGATAGCACAGGGAATTATACCCAGTATTTTACAATAACCTATGATGGAATATAATTTGCAAAACAAACAAACAAAAACCAAACTGAATCACTATTCTGTACACCTAAAACTAACACAATATTGTAAATCAACTATACTTCAAGAAATATTCATAGATCTGCATGCCAAAAAAGGTCAATTTTAATGTATGATCATTTTTTAATGAACTAAATATTTTGAAAATATTAGAAAAAAAAAGGAAGGGAGTGGTCTTTCCCACATACAAGGGTGATTGGGAGGATGAGAAGTCATGTAAATGAAATGGCTAGCACAGTGCTTGGCACATAATAGGCTTTCGAAAAATGCTACCAACCGTTATTAGGTTTTCTGAGCTCGTGGACACTTAAAGGAAGGGAAAAAGCTGATGGTGTTTCAACCACTGGAAGGAAATTGGGCTGGAAAGTCCCTGGCAGTCCAGTGGTTAGGACTCTGATCTTCCACTGCTGTGGGAAGTCAATCCCTGGTTGGGGAACTAAGATCCCACAAGCCCCGCGGTATGGCCAAAAAGAGAGAAAAAAAAAAAAAAAAGGAAACTGACGAACGTCCCACTCTGGAGGCAGATGTTGGTTACCGGGGAGGCTACGCATGTGTGGGGACAGTGGGTATGTGGGAAATCCCTGCACGGTCCCCTCAATTTCGCTACGAACCCAAAACTGCTCTTAAAAAGACAGTAATGAAACAAACACACAAAGACACACACAAACGAACATCCCTTCTTTTCAGTTGGACTCTCCTTGGCCCTTAAGGACCAGAACCTGCTTGCCTGACAGGCTAAGAAGACGGGAAGAGAGAAGTAAATTTCCAGACCCAAGCTGTGCTGCCTTCAGCTGTCCTGAATATCTGGAAATCAGACAGTGCAGCCTTGACAAAAGTTTACTTGGTCCCATCTTTTCTCCTTCTGTGGCTGGCATGTGACCCCCTCGGTAGTGATGGAGGGCTCCTGAGAGCAGGGATGCAGGCAGATGCTGCGCCCGAGGCAGGGGTGGGTGGGGCAGGCTAGCTGGGGTTTAACAAAGAAGGAGCCAGGAGCCTGTGTGAGGGTGAGGAAGGGGGGTACCCTGCAGCCGCAGTCACTGTTTCAGGGCTGGAAGTATTTTAACCACGTCCATCCAAGTCTGCCTGGTTTCTTGACCGGGAATTCCTGGAGTCTGCATCGCATTTTCCTTCTGATTTGCCCCTGGTGTTGTTCTGCTGTGTATTTGCTGGGACCGCCTTAACAAAGTACTGCAGTCTGGGTGGCTTAAACAATAGAAATTTCTTTACTCCCAGTTCTGGAGGCTAGAAGTCTGAGAGCAAAGTGTCAGCAGGCTTTTTTCTTCCGCAGCCTCTCTCCCTGGCTCGTAGGTGGCCGTCTTGTCTCTGTGTCTTCACGTGGTCTCTCCTCTGTGTGTGTCTGTGTCCTGATTTCCTCTTTTTATGACACCAGTCATAATTGGATTCATGTCCACCCTAATGACCTCATTTAACCTTAATTACCTCTTTAGAGACCCCAAATCTCCAAATACTGTCACATTCTGGGCTGCTGATTGGGGCAGGGGGTGCGGTTAGGCCTTCAACATATGAATTTGTTACGGGGGAGGGATTCCGTCTCCGACATACAACTAGGCAAGTTGCATCTTTGTCTTAGTCTCCTGGGAGAAAGAAAAGTGGGTTGGATGACCTTCTGGGCATCGTTCCTTGGAGAGGAGTAAACTGGGCACCTGCTAGATTTTTGAAGCAGGCAGGCCAGGCAGAGGTTTGGAGATGGTGGCAGCCTGTGCAGATGGCAGAGTTTTCCGAATAAATGGTGATTTTCTTCCTTGGTGATTTCCCAAGGCCACTGAGGCCTGACAATTCTGGCAGGGAAACCAAATGTAAATGAGTCTCTTTCAAGTCTGCCTGAGGGGTAGGCATTAGTCAGGGAACTAACCACCTCACCTGACTGTTTCCTGTGCTCTGCACACGTAGAAGTGGGTCGTGAAGAAGCACAGTCACCGATCCAGAGCTACTTTCTACCTAGACAGAAGACAAACACAAACCCTGAGCAAACCAATGGGAAATGTGGAGCAAGTGGGGCTAAATTCCTCCACCCTGTGAGCACGACAGTGGAGGCAGCCTGTGGACCTCAGGGTCAGGGGCAGGTTTGCTCAGGAAAGGCTTCTGAGATGGTCATGAGAAGCGCGACCATTGGAACATTGCAACAGTGTTTCGAACTTTAGTTCAACTCCTATATTTTCAGACAGAAAACTGAGGCTCAGGGAGGTTCTAAGCTGGCTTGAGGTTCTAAGCTCATGAACAAGAAAGCCAGGAGTAGAATTCGGGTTCCCTCCCTCTGTGTTGTGTCGCTCTTACAATTACACTGGAAGGGGAGAGGGAAAGGACCAATTGAAAAAGATGTCAGAGGCAGGGAGTAGGGAGAGTGGATTTTATGGATGGGACCATATTGAGGAGAAGTGAAAAATTGGGCAGATAAGGTTGTGGAGGGCCAGGAGGCCAAAGACCTTGAAGGTTGAGTGGACAAAATTTTTTTTTTTTTCATAATTGGCAACAAGGGACAGAGGGATAGACTTCCTCTAACTACGTCCCAGGGGTTTCTGCTGTTACTACTTGCAAAAAAGATTATTCTGCAAACACCCCGCCTTTACATCAGAAGCCCAGAGTGTTTCAGCTTGTTGAATTCACCCAGCATGGTAATCTGGACCAGAAATTGTGAGCTCCCTGTTCCACGTTAAAAGATAAGGCATAAGGTCCCAGGCCTTGTGGACTCTGCAATGGAGCCTCTTATTTTGTAGCCTAGACAGAGCTAAGGACCCTTGCTACACAGAAGTGAATTCCCATTGGCCCAGTCTCAGCCTGCCCTGCCTTTACGCCTGCATCTTGGGTAGGACCCCATGGGTTCCTTGAAGCTGCAGCCTTGTGTCTGTGGATGCTGGACGGGCACAGAGAGGAAGGGAGAGGGCCAGGAGCCTGCTGAAGAGGCCGAGAGGATACAAGGCCTGAAGGGGACCCGCTGCTTGCTGTCATTGCCTTGTTGGTATTGCAGAAACAGGGCTCCAGCACCAGGGGAGGATGTCAGGGTCAAGAACTGCAAATTGTAAACCACAGTGAAGTGAGATGAATCAATCTTCAGTGACCTAATAGACAGGAGGAAAGCCTGCTAATAGGAGGCTTAAAAAAAAGCCTCCCAGGATGTGCAGGGCTGCAGGAGATCACGGCCAGGCCAGCTCTGTCCACTCGGACAAGCAGGCTCGGGTGCGTTTGGTCTTACGTTTGTCAGGGAGTGGACCAGGCCAACCGGGACCAGAAAGCATCTCCACAGCCACACCCTAGGAGGTCAGGCTTGAAGAGGGTTCCCTGGTGCAAGTCTGTCTTTTTTTACCGTAGTCGTGAACCCTGGAGAGGAAAGCATCCCTTCCGTTTACATGGTTTTCATTCTTTTCTGATTATAATACGTTTGTTATTGGAACTATAGAAAACATACAGAAAAAAATAGGATATCATTCACAGTCACACAACCAAAGATCATTACTGTTAATATTTCAGAGGATTTCCCTCCAATCTGTTTTTTTCTATGTATACAAATTTCAAAGTAAAATTGGGATTACTTATTATATTTGCATTTTCATAATCTTTTTTCACTTAAGATTATATCATGAGCCTATTCCCATCCTATTAAATATTATTCTATTTTATTTTATTTTAAAATTTATTTTATTTATTTATTATTTATTTTATTTATTTATTTTGGCTGCGCTGGGTCTTAGTTGCGGCATGTGGGATATTTTAGTTGCGGCATGCGAACTCTTAGTTGCGGCATGCATGCGGGATCTAGATCCCTGGGCAGGGAACAAACCTGGGCCCCCTGCATTGGGAGTGTGGAGTCTTACCCACTGGACCACAAGGGAAGTCCCTATTCTATTTTAAAAAACAGGGGCTTCCCTGGTGGCACAGTGGTTGAGAATCTGCCTGCCAATGCAGGGGACACGGGTTCGAGCCCTGGTCTGGGAAGATTCCACATGCTGCGGAGCAACTAGGCCCGTGAGCCACAATTACTGAGCCTGCGCGTCTGGAGCCTGTGCTCCGCAACAAGAGAGGCCGCGAGAGTGAGAGGCCCGCGCACCGCGATGAAGAGTGACCCCCGCTTGCCACAACTAGAGAAAGCCCTCGCACAGAAACGAAGACCCAACACAGCCATAAATAAATAAATAAATAAATAAAAACAGCTTCATAGTATTTAATTCTGTGGATGTAAATATATCTGATCAACTATCGTTAGATATTTAGATTGCTTACCAATTTGCACCATTGTAAATTCTACTGCAATGAACATCTTTGTATCACAATAATATTTGACCACGTTTCCGATGATTTCCTTAGGGAACCTTCCTAGAAGTGGAGTCAGTGTTTCAAAGGCTCTTGTTGCACGTTGGCTACCTGCCCTCCTCACCCCCTCACCCGAAATGTTATACCAATTTGCACTTCCGTTAATCAGTGCTCATTTCCCTGCCCACTTGCCAACGCTGTGAATTATTACATTCTTTCAAGTGGAAGGTCATCTTTCCAGAGTCATGCTCCCCTTACTGATGAGCTTCAAACATGGCAGCTAACTTCTTTGTGTTTATTGGCAGAGCTCAGTAAATTCACACTTGGGGAGAGTCAGAAAACTTGGGAAGGAAAGAACATTTGATCTACAGGCAGCGTTTGGTGCTGGGGAGGGAAAGAGGGGACCCGTGTATGAGGTGGGGCTTGATTCCTGCTTTTCCAAAAACCCAAAGTCTGTTGAACTGCTATACAAAGCCCCTCCTGCCTGGGAATGCTCCCGGGCTGATCAGGAAATGAGAGAACAAAGCAAGCTGAGACAAAGGCAGGCTTAGTGGTCTGGAAGTCCAGCGACGTGCAAAGCCCCTGACGCTAAGCAGAAATGAAAACATTAATGGTGAGACACCCGAAGAAAATGTATTCCATATGCACAGACCGCTGGCAGCAAAGGAATACAAATGCACTTGGACTTTAGCCAGGGGAACAGGAACAGCAGCCGATAACTTTGGACTTGCTTTCTAACACCCTCAGGTCAGTTTCAGCTGAAGGCACTTGGGGTGCTGAAATTGACCTTCTTCCTGACTCCAGTGACCGATAAACATATCAGTATTGCAACTTATTTTAAATAACGGCCAGAGCCACCATTTATTGGGTAAGCCCAATAGCGGATCAGGTGCCTACTATCCACTCACGCTCGTTGCTTTTATGGAGCACATGTAAGCCTCAGACCAGTTCTGTGCAGCGGGAATCATTATCCCCATATCCCAGATGAGAAAACTGATGCACAATGAGATTAAGCCACTTGCTTAATTTATCAGAGTGGCAGAACCTGGATCTTAAGTCAGGACTCACTGGCCCACTGCCTGTGTTCTTACCACTCTGTCTGGGTGGGGTCTGGTTTCCAGACTCCTGGGTGTGGAGATGGGGGTAGGAGAGCCCGTACGGTCCGGGAGCCAGAAAGGCTAGGCCTTGCAGCCCTGGGAAGCCTGGCCACCCAGACTGATGTGAGGTGACAGGCTCCTTACTCGGTTTGCCACACCCTGCCAGGGGTGATGTGGCAGAGGTAAGAGTGAACATTCTTAGGGTGATAAATGGCCAGCGGGTCTTGGCATGTCCTTCCCATGGCAGCTGAGCCAAGTCCTTCTGGGCAGGACATTCCCAGAAAGCACCTTGGTGGTGGGTGGGTGGCTGGTGAGATAATCCACACTTTCCCTGAGGTGAAAAGCCACATGCACAGAATTCCTGGGAGACAGGCCGGCAAAGAAATTGTCCCAGTGTCCACGGGAGGGTTGCAACCTGCCGGTCATCAGACTCCAGACTGCGGCTGGGAGAATCGCTCTTCCTGGATCTGACTTCTCTTGATGCCTCTGGCCTGTCTTACGGACGGATTCTGCGGGTGGCAGGAAGTGGAGTCCATGTAGAAGGAAAGAGAAGGAATTATTCCTAAGGAATCTCTGGGAGACCTGGAAATTGGCTAGCTCCCAGCCAACCCCTAACTTCCCTTCTCATTAGGGCCTCCTCAAACTCCCCCAAATTCTCCCACTGCAACATATGTTTTGCTGACCAAGAAGAACTCTTAGTGCTGACTCGTGCTTTTGCTGGAAAAACACTGGACAGACAAGAGTAGGATTTTTCTTTTTCTATTTAGAAAAACAAAGCAAGACAAAAAAACAAAGCACAAAGCTTTTAAGTTAAGTGCTGGGGGATTGACTTCTCAGGGCAAAATGGGGGATGGCTATTGTCTAGCTGAGAAGCCCCAGGGTCTGCTAGTCCGGTGTGGGATTAGTTGTGGGTAGAAGGTTTTGCATCCATGGTTTTGTTCAATCTCTGTACCCAGATTCTGAGGCTCCAAGGTTTGGTGCACACAGAGGATAATAATGTTAGCATTTACCGAGTCCTGCCATGCGTGAGTCATAGGTGTTAAGTGCTAGGTGTGCTGCCCTATTTAATTCTCTGGATGTTGCCTTGGGGTATATGCCCATTTTGTAGATGGAGACATTGAGGTTTAGAGAGGTGTGTGGCTTGTTCGTGATTATGTTTAGTCAGGGCCAGAGCTGGGGCTCAAAGCAGGCAATCCCAGACCAGAGTGCACACTCTCAACCTCTGCCCTCTTGTTATTCTGCTTCCCAGGGATCGAGGGCTTATGCTCCAGGAAGGAATACATGATTTTTTTCTCTTGGTCCTTGAGTATTGCAAATAAATACCCATGACAAGGCCTCTGGGAGGGGCTCTCAAGTCAGCTCAATGGGCTTAAAAAGGATCTATAAGACAGGTGGTCCAAGGCAGGGTACTGGCTTGTCTGCTTTTTGTTCTTGATGAATAAACAGCCTCAAGAGGGGTTACTCCAATGGGTACCATGTCCACCCTCCCCCCACCACAGAGTCTAACTGTGAGTAGATTTGAGAGGGAAATCCTTGTTTGGCTGAAGTAGGAGGCATCCTAAAAACACACTGGGCTTTATCTGCACAGTTAGATGGATGGGGACGATGGATAGATGCCAGAGGAAGCCTGGATGTGAGAATCTGGCAGACAGAGATGGATGTGAAGAAACAGGGAGTGAGAGAAAAGCAAAAGGCAAAAAGCCACATGCATGGGTGGAGAGAGATGCTTCGGAGTGGCCGGGCGATGGGGAAGCAGCAGGGGCTGGGCTGCAGCCAGGACAGAGGAAAGGGAGAGGCGAGCCTGACTGGCTTCTGTGATTGGAGTGGAGGGAAGCACGGCCCCTTGGGGTGACTCAAGGGTGAGAAACATCCAATACAGAAAGAAGCTTGCTTCCTACATGCCCAAGGCTGCCTGGAGAGAAGTAGGAAAGACTCATAGATGCAGAGCTGTGGTCCTCAAAGCGTGGTTCGTGGGCCAGCGGCTTCAGCATCACCTGGGCCCTTGTTAGAAATGCACATTTCAGGCCCTACATCAGACTCTCTGAATCGGAAACTCTGTGGCCCAGTTCAGCATCGTGTGTTTTCACAAGCCCTTCACGTGCTTTTGACACACACTAAAGGCTGAGAACCAAGATGATGTAGAGGGATGGGGAGAATGAGGAGGTGAGAGCAAGAGGGCGAAGAATTCTAGAATCAAGTTCAAGTGTCGGAGGGAACAAAAGACAAAGAACAAGAGTTTTGTGCTAGAGGGAAAAGGGAACATTGCCTGGGGATCATGGAGGTCCATCAAAGGAGAGTGCAGTGCTGGGAAGCGCTACCATAAATCATTCTGGAAGAGGATGGGGCATGGAGGAAGGAGGGTAGGCTAGCAGAAAGCACACAGGCCAACCCAGGAACGCAACAGCCCCTTAGAGGGACAAGGAAGGGTTTTAATGGTGCTGAAGTTCTAACTGTCTTCCCCAGGAACTGGACCTCAGGTTTCCATCAACCTGGGGAAGAGCATGAATGCACAGAGGAGACACTAGCAGGGGGGGCACTCAGAGATCAGATCGAGGGCTCCAGGAATGGTCTCCGCTCCCATTTCCTTGTTGCCATGGTAGAAATTCATCCAAACTCTAACATGCCCAGAGATCCCTTTGTTTGGATATTAACCTTTTCCTCTTCCCTCACCAAGGGAGGCCCTGATAAGCTCTTAAGAACCAGGGTGTGGGTGACCAGAGTTACAGTGTACAGAGTGATGTGCCACTGAACACAGGGCCCGGGCTTTGTACTGGTGCCATCAGGAGAAGAAACCTTCTCAGGGAAGGCAGGTGGGCTAACAATCCCAGCCTTCCAGGCCTCTGTTTGTACATAACCAGGGGATGAATGCTTCCTCCATCTTCATTGATTTTTATTTTATTTCGCTTTTATTTTACTTCTTTGTCCACTCCTGACATCGGAAGGAAATGGATAGACTGGCAGCTGGAGACATTTCTCTCTGGATCCTTACTTACAGCTGATGCCATGACGCTCTGCACAAACAGCGTTTCCTGAGACCCCAGACCTCGGAGCAGCAGAGAAAGGCGCAGCTCCAGGCATCTCCTCACACTCACTTATGACTACAAAAACCTTATAATGGTCCGGGGAAACTTTTGCCTGGGTAAATAACCATTATTGTACTTACAATTTTGAAAATATTCATTTGAGGCCTTTTGAATGTAGATTCAAATCTTCTCTGGAGATTGTACTTGAAGAAAAGGCACTTTTATATGACTTTCCATTTGGATTAGCAGGCAGACCACCTGGAGGCCTCTTAAGGGCCACACTTGGAGAACCACCGTGCTAGCAGACAGCATGGGTCGAGGGAAAGGCTGTTGCTCCTGTTAATAGATCAGGAGGAACTAGCTAATGATTTTGAGGAGGAAAAAAAAAAAACAACCCAACACTCAGTTGAAAGCAATCTCCATTAGTGCAGCACACGCAACACAACCGTGAATTATTGTGTTGATGGAAGAGACAAGCCATAAATTTCTCCCATTAAAGTTCTTGACTCACAGTTATCAGGTAGAGACTAATGACTTAAAAATAATATGTGCAAATGTCATCAGAATACAGATGACCTGGCTTGTGGGCCCAGTAACGGAAGCCAGTCTGATGCCTTGGACAGAGAAGAGAGTACATTTAGGGGTTGGGGCAGGATGCATTTTGTACACAATGGGAATATTTTCTTTTCAATCAAAGGGAGGTACTCCGGAGACGTGAGAAGGGACTATATTTGCTCTGTGGGGCAGCTTGGAGGTTAAGGCTGAAGCACCAGGAAAGGAAGTTCAAGGAGACCCTCAGTGGAGGGTTCTGATTCCTAGTTGCTCTGGCATCACTTGCAGGAAGGGTTCCGACCAGGCAAGACCCTGGTTGGAAGGCAGTGAGCGCAGCCTGGACCCCAGATGGCTGCTGTCCTCCCTGCTTTGCTCCTTCTGGGGGAAGAGCTCCTTTCCTCTTTCCATCCTTATTCCCCTCTGTGGTCTCATCTTCTACTTTGGAAGACCTCAACCAGGCTCTGGAGCTGTCCTTGCTGCCTCTTTTTTGACTATTTTTTCCTTCTCTATAAATAAGCTCACTTATCAAATCATCTGTCCTTTATCATTTAGGCAGCCCTTTAAATCTCACCTGCTCAGCCTTCCTGGATTAGCAGCTGAGAGGCGTTTCTTCCCTTTACCCCAACCATACCTCTCCAAACATGAAAGCCACATGAAATCCAGTGCCTCTCCACTCACTCTCCCATCAAACCCACCAAGGCACTTAGCCCCAGAGGGGAACCAGCTTAACCAAAGAGTGTTTTATTTGTGTATTTGTAAGCATTCATGTTTACCATAGAATAGCTTCTGCATATTCTTCCTGCCAGCATGGGTTTATTTTTCTAATGGGAATCCTCACCTCCGTGTTTCTTGGCTGAGCCTACTCTTTGCTCTACCCCTGCCCCAGCATCTTAGTCACGCACAAACTCTAGTGACTCATGGAGGGCCATAAACTAATCTGAATAAGGGGATGGGGGAACCCTTGGTACTATCTTCGGGAGAAAGGAATGAACACAACTTCTAGGGATTTGGGGCCCCTGTTGAAGAAAAAAAATAGCTTTTGATATGACCCAAGCTCATATTTTCTAAGCAACACGGCTGCCTGGGGTGGCATTTGGCTCTGGGAACTGACCTCTTAGAAAACTGGGCCTGGCTATCTGAATCCCAAACTTGCCTCCTTCACGTCTCCATCCTCTTACTTGATACTCTCCAAGGGGCAGTATCCAGCTTGCTTTGAAGGAGAGCCATCAACCACTATGCAATCAGCAGTGTTTTAGAGGAAAATCATACCTGAGTTTACACTTCCCTAAACTTGCTACAGGTGCTGCAGTGACCGGGGGATTAGGCCGGGGTTTTGCATTAATTCCCACACCACTCCTCGTGCAGGTGGGGCCCTGACTTTGATCCTGACATCTGGGACCCCTACGCCCCGGGGGCTCGGAAGCCTCTTGCAGGAGAATGGAGCGTCTAGAAACAGTCCCTGGAGGTTCTATGGGATCATTTTCCTCTATTTCTTCCCTGCCCGCCCCCCCTCCCCAATTTTTGTATTTTTTATTAACAAGGATGAAAGTAAATGTGAACTCGAAACAATAAGGCATGGAAAAATCACAGAAATGACTTAATTAAGTTTTTAAAGATTTCCATGCTGGAATAAATTAGCCTTCCTGCAAATGTCACAATATTCAGGAAAAAAAAATTGTAATCAATGGAGCACAGTGGTTCCCTGCTCTTTATTTAAACGAAAGCTTCATGGGTGCGATTCCTCTACCCCTGCTCCTGCCCTGCAGCTGCCGCTCTCCGGACCCCTGGGCTGCTCTGCTGTGGGCAAGGGCACCAGCCTCTCACATCAGCATATTCTGGCTACCGCTCCAAAGGATGGAGGGGAGCCTTGTGGGTGGAGCTGAGGGGTGGGAGGACAGGCAGGGAGATTGTTCTTGGTCAGAGTGAGGGCTTGTTGTGGTTCTGTTTCTCCTTTGAAAGGTAGCAAAACCTAATCTCTCTTTGGGGATTGGGAATCTTCAGTGAAAGCCGGGGGTTAGGGAGCTCTTTCCTTTAGAGCCAGCAAGAGAGTGTGATGAGGGATCAGACCGCAGGGCCAGGGGGGAGAGGCTATTCCCCCCTGCCCCCCTTCCAGTCCTTTCCTCATAGCCAGGGCTGCCTCAGACTGGAAGGGGTCACAGGGAGGCAGGGCAAGAGAAAGAGAAGGATGGAGGGGAAAGGAGAGGGCCCAGCTGCCCTGCCTGTGGCCACACAGACAGCTTTCCACAGCCATCAAGACGGAGGGCGGATCGCTAGGCTAATGAGTACGGGCCGCTGTGCTGCTGCTTCCAACCGGGACTTGAGTGGTAAGTGATGTCATGCCAGCTGCCCAGCCCTACTGTAATGCAGCTGTCAGGGTCCCGTGGGGAAAACTTGGGGAGAAATACAAGAAGCCTCAAAAGCAGCAAAAGGCCCAGTCAAGTGAAGGGAAATGGAATTACAGTAATGCTGAAAGCCGGCACACTGGAGGATTAAAACACTTTGTTTTGGAACCAGATTCGACTCAACCTGGGTTATTAAATTATTTATTGTTTGCCTCTCCAGTAATGGGAGAGAGTAATGGGGGAAGCAGTCAGCCAGGGCAAAAATTGTTTTAATTATCAGGCATGTTTGGGGGTCAACCTGGATCTAGCCCCCTGAGCATGGGGCTGAGTGAGGTGGAAATGGGATATTCCGTGTTTAATTAGATTAATCAGATCCATTGGCTGTAATAACCTGGAGGCCGGTTACGTGAGGATCCTTCAGACTTACCGTGAGGGACGTCAGCCCATTGCCCAAGGACGTTCCGTGACCCTCAGCTGTTCTGCTTTGGTGAGCGTCACTGACTGCTACCCCAACTGCTGCAGCAACTTGCATCCTGCCAGCGCCACTGGGTTTAGAGTGAGGGCGGTGACAGGCCTACAGGAGGTGGCAAGAGGCCAAGGAAACAGAAGACTCTCTCAGTCTATCCTGGCCACTCTTTACTTATTGGCTGTCTGGGATAATGCGATGATGATTTCTGATACCTGCTATGAGTCAAGGCTTGTGATGAGCATTTTATTTTATTTTATTTTATTTGGAATTTTCATTCAATTTTATTTTGTTTTGGAGTTCTACTGGGTTGTCTTCAGACACCTTCCTTTCATATCTTAAACTGTATCGCAAGGGTGCTAGGGGAGAACCCAATAGTCTAGGGGATCCCAATAAAGTTTAGCACATAGTTCACATAACGTTCCGGAGTATTTCTTTCTGAATATAGGAGTTACCCGTCCAGGCGAATGGAGGAAAATTTACACTTGAGGGTCCCTTTGAATGACTGGAATTCAAAAATTCTCAGCTCCTCCACCTTTGTTCCTCTTTTCCTGGGTTTGGAGGCCACGTGTCCCGCAGGGTACACCTGCCTCTCTCTCTGCACGCAGATCACTGGCTCCAGACCGCTGGGGAAGGAGACTAAGCCGGAGGAAAAGAAGACTCGGGCACCCGGCCGGAGGGAGCGGGCGGGGACGGGCGGGACATGGTGATGAGCATTTTACATACATCGTTTTGTTTGATCTTCACAATAACCCTTCTTTTTTTTTTTTTTTTTAAAGGAACTCCTTTATTTATTTATTTATTTATTTTTGGCTGTGTTGGGTCTTCGTTTCTGTGCGAGGGCTTTCTCTAGTTGCGGCGAGCGGGGGCCACTCTTCATCGCGGTGCGCGGGCCTCTCACTATCGCGGCCTCTCCCGTTGCGGAGCACAGGCTCCAGACGCGCAGGCTCAGTAGTTGTGGCTCACGGGCCTAGTTGCTCCGTGGCATGTGGGATCTTCCCAGACCAGGGCTCGAACCCGTGTCCCCTGTATTGGCAGGCAGACTCTCAACCACTGCGCCACCAGGGAAGCCCCACAATAACCCTTCTCAATAGGGTAAACATGCATCGCGATCTGAACGGGATCATCCTGACTCATGCCTGTTGTTTCTGAGTCATTTTTAAGGCTCTACCCTTTCACTGGCAAACGAGTCCTTATTTGAACCATAAATGATTATACCCATTTTGTAGATGAGGAGCTGAGGCTTAGCGTTTTGCCTAAGTCCCCCCAGCTGGTCAGGGGCTGACCAGGTTTTACACTGGGCCTGTCTGGAGTCTGAACTCTTGATGCTACTTCTTCAGGGCTGGTGGAGAAGAGGAAAGCAGGGATACGAGGCAGACGGGGAGACTGCGGTGGTTCTAGTGCTCCTCTGATAGGTAGCAAAATAGAATCTCTCTTAGGGGCTGGAAGTTGGAAGTTGGGGGCACCCAGCTTAGGAAGTAGTTCAAAGATGCCTGTTGACTGACTGGTCAACCTAAGGCAGCTGAGGAAGAGGGTCTGCCCTCCTAACTCGAGGTCCTGGGTAGACTTGTTCAAGGCAGGCACTTGGAGAACCCAGGTCAGGACTAAGTGTCGTTCTTTGCCAAGAGGTGACACACACATGCCTGGCTCTTCTTAAAGTCCAGTTGTCTGGGCAAAGAGGCAGGAATCTGAGCCTCTGCTTCCAGCCTTTGGCCTCTGATCTGAAGCCACGAGAAATGACGGTAAGAAAATCCCCCCACCAGCCGGCTGCCTTTGACACATACATTCCGTCCCATCCCGTTTGTGGAGGAGGAAAAGGCTTGGTGAGCCAGGCTCCCTTTGTGGAGGCTGCAAAGTCTGCGCCTGAGAAATGCAAATTGTTGTTATTACCATGCAAACTGTTGCTGTAAAGGGCTGGTCTGGAATACTTGGCTTCCTTAATTAGAGCTGATCTTTCTTTCCCTGCAAATTTGGGGACTCTCCTGTTATTAATGACCTTTTTGGATCCATGCCCAGGACTTAGAGATATTGTCTTCAGATACAGGTAATAAGGTCGCTACTGATCCTGAACAAATGGGGGAAGTGATTTAATAATTACTCTGCACTGTCTGTGGGTGACCTTTCATTTGTCGAGATGAGGGGCATCTGTTTATCATCACCCCCATGTGGAAGATTTTGATTTGGGGAGACTAGTTCTCCTGGAAGGAATCCATTTCACTCTTTGCCCTTGTAGAAGTTTGCCTGGAAAAGTATCATGTGCCACAGCACGTGAGAGAGCTGCAGTGGCAGGAATAGAAGTGGGACAGACAGGCTGAAAACACAAGTTCCTCTTAAGCCTGCGGTGAATGATTGACTCCCAGGGCGGGCGGACTTGTGCGCTGGTGAGGTAGGTCAGTGGTTTCTGGAGGGACCGTGTATTTCCACTTTTTTTGCACTTACAGTGTAAAAGTTCTGATACCCAGTTCCAGTGTGTGTGTGTGGGGGGGAGGGGGTGGTCCCCACTTACCAGGCAATTAGCACAATTCTGACACTGTCTACCCGGTGATAGTGTCAGATCCCACAGGTTGAGGGCTCAGTCTCACAAGACTGCCCCGCAAACCCACTGCAGACGCCAGTTGCAAGTCCAGGTTGTCACCTGTGCTTCTGATGGACCTGCTACCGATTCCAATGACTCCCTCCTTGAGTTCAATTAATTGCTAGAGCAGCTCGCAGAACTCAGAAACATTTGACTTACTAGATCACAGGTTTATTATAAAAGGATAGAACTCAGGAACAGCCAGATGGAAGAGATGCAGAGGGCAAGGTATGGGGAAGGAGCACTGAGCTTCCACGCCCTCTCCAGGTGCGCTCCTCTCCTCAAACTTCCACGTGTTCACCAACCCGGAAGCTCTCGTCCTTTTGGGTTTTTATGGAGGTTTCACTACATAGACTCGATTGATTAAATCATTGGCCATTGGTGATTAAACTCAGCCTCCAGCCCTCTCCCTTCCATGGAGGTCAGGGGAGTGGGACTGAAAGTTCCAACCCTGTAATCATGTGACTTGTTCCCCTGGCAACCAGCCCCCATCCTTAGGTGAAGTAGGGGCTTTCAAGAGTCACCTCATTAACATAACCTCATCACTTAGGAAATTCCAAGTGTTTTAGGAGTTCTGTGCCAGAAGGGGACAAAAACCAAATGTCTATTTCTTACTGTAAATCGCAGTATCACACAGCACAATGGGAGAGATGGCCCTGTGTGCCCGGGGTGAGATGTGGCGGATCTCACCTGGGGAGACCTGGGCAGGGTCATGGAGGAGGTGCTGGGAGGAGGGACCAGGGAGGCTCAGAGCTCCGTGAGGCTGAGTTCCTCCAGGCGGAAATTCCTCTCTTACTGGACCCTGAGGGGCCTCTGGAGGGCTTGGTAGAGTGTCTGGTAGAGGGATGACAAGGACTGAAGGCTGGGGAAGGAAGGCAGATTAATCTAAGCTGTACAGAAATTCACACACTGTTGGGTGCGCGCAGTGTCTTAAAGAACTTGGGGCTAGCTCTATCACCTCATTTCTCTGTGGCCACCAAGCCCATGCTTACACGTCTCCCTTGGGGAACTCACCCTTCCTTCCTTGATGTCCTAAGGCCTCCCTTCTACTTCCAGCCATTTTAATAAAATTCCTTTTAAAAATTGAGATAAGAATATCTGTTCTATGACATTTGCCCATTGACCTTTGTTCTTATTTTGGGGCATCGATTTGTACAGCTCCTCTGTCTAAGGATGGTCCTTCAGGCTTTGGAACAGAGCTCACCTACTCACCCTGCATCTTCGGGCTAAACATCCCATTTCTTTACATGTTCTTCGCGAGTTATGGTTCCAAGTACTCCCACCACCCTAGTCACCCTCCTCTGACCGAGTCTTGTTTTATGTATCTGTGAACATGAGGATTGCCATCAATACTCAAGTCTGGTTTGAGCACCACAGAGTAGAACAGGTCTATCTCCTTCTTTCTTCCAGAACGTATGTTTTATAATGCAACCTAAGAAAGGAAATTTTTTAAAAGGGGGGTGGAAGAAAGCCTTGGGGTCCCATTAGAAGAATAGGTGGGAGGGATCCCAGAGAAACATAACTTTCTGGGGGGCTGGTGAGAGTTTCAAAGGGAGGGAGCAGGGGGTGGCCCCAGCAGTGTTTGGAGCCCTGCCTTCCTCTCAGATGAGCAGGGAACCAGAGCTGGGCTTGGGAGGTGGGAGATGAGCAAGGGAGCAGCTCTGGATGAGAGGACACGGGCCACCACTGAAGTGGGAGTCACTCTGAACCTCAACGAGATGACCTCGGAACACTAAGGCTTCAGGGGAGAAGCCCCCCCCTCCCCGCTCCCTGCCCATGCTTCCTGGTGAGTAAGAACCCCTTGTTCATACCCCAGAATGGTCTGGACCTCCATTCTTCTCACCTGCATCCTACATGTAACCATGTGTTCAGGTCCTGACTTTCTCACTGGACTTTTAGAGCAGGGTCAGCGCATGTCCTTCCCATGATCCTTCATCCACAGTGCCTAGTACAGAGGAGGCACTCAGCAAAAATGGGCTGGATAAATGAACCAAGAAGCGAACAGTGAATTCTCATCGTGCTTGCCCTGAGGTTTCTGTTGATGGGTTCTGTTCATTGGCCTGTTTGGAAACTCCTGTTACTTCCTTTCTTAGTTGTAACTGTTTTTCTCCTACTGCAGTGAACTCCCCATTATCCAGCCATGTTAAAAGATAGGAAAGAACCACAAAAACATAAAATGATTCTAGCTGAAGAGAGCTTTAGAAATCCCCCAAGTTTATTGAAAAGACTTCTTTTTTCTCCTTCATCCCCACTCCACTAAATTCTCTCACTTCCTTTCTTTCTTTGTTAAAATAATTAATTAATTAATTGATTAATTTTTGGCTGCGTTGGGCCTTCGTTGCTAGGCGCTGGCTTTCTCTAGTTGCTTCGAGCAGGGGCTACTCTTCGTTGTGGTGTGTGTGCATCTCATTGTGGTGGCTTCTCTTGTTGTGGAGCACGGGCTCTAGAGCACAGGCTCAGTAGTTGTGGCACACAGGCTTAGTTGCTCCGCGGCATGTGGGATCTTCCCGGACCAGGGCTCAAACCGTTGTCCCCTGCATTTGCAGGGGGATTTTTAACCACTGCACCACCAGGGAAGCCCCCTTTCTTTCTTTCCATACCCCAGCTCTACAAGGAAATTCCCTTGCCATCACCCCTAACTCCCTTTTCCCTACCTCCCTCCACTGCACTCATCTGGAAAACTCCATGCACCCGATCACTTTGCATCTTCTCTGAAGCAGCTCAGCATGGCTGGAATACATCTTCCTCCCCTTGAAACAGATCAACTGAGCTCCAAGGAAGACAGCCCTGCCCCACCCCACAATGATCTCTAGTAATGTGGCTTTTGCAATCCATAGGTCCTGTCAGCTGCTACTCTATTTCTATTGCCCATTTTAGAATAATATTTTTTTGAGGACATCCTTCTGGGTGACTTTTCTGCATATCTACTCTCTAGGCTTGGGCTGGAAAGCATCTTAGGGATCAGCTGATCTTGTACCTTTCAGTGTTGTTATCTTGAAGTGGGAAACCTTCCTTTTACATAGAACCATTATTTATAAAAGAGGTGAGTGTGAGCTCTTGCCGAAGAGGTGCTGAGTGCCAGGGTCCTTCCACTTGGACCCTCCATTGCTCCTGAGGCTGCTCCCGTTTCTTAGGGCTCCTGCAGACTCCGTTTGAAATCGCTGATTTAGCCTGAGAAGCTTGTTGTTAAGGTGAGGGTACTGAGGTCCAGAGAGGTGAACCACTTGCCTGAGGTCACACAATAGACCCAAGACCCAGAATGTTTACTCTGGGACTCTTTCCACCAGAGCAGGACACCTCTTGCTCTGACACTTATGCTTTTTGGCCTGCCGAGCCTGACTCTGGCCCATGGTGACCTGTGCTGTGACCACCATCACCTCCTATTTGGACCCAGAAAGTCAGTCTCCCTGGCGGACAGACAGGCCGGCCGTCCTGGGGCCACATTCCCCAGCACAGGGGCACTGCCACCCTCCCACCTCTGTCCTTTCTAGGGATTGCAGCCCAAAGCCTCTTACAAAACTGTCTTCTGAGGGCCCCTTGGCTGTCCTGTTTGTAAAACCATTCACAGTCAGCCCTGCCTTTCATTTCCTTAATCTTAAATTGCATCAGAAAGGGAGAGATTAGAGGTAAAACTTCAATAAAAGACTGAACAAAAGCCCGCTCCCACATTGGATTCTTACACCTAGCTTTGCCTTTTCTGCCCTCCCTCTTGTCTGACAGACTGAGTGTATGAACCTCAATTTTTTTGTAAAAACTTAGATTAAAACACTATTTAGAAAAGGTCCGCAAGTTTGAAGTCACCTCTGGTTCATACATTAAACATCAAATGTACATTAACTGTGAATTATGGTCATGAAAAATAAATCCTTTAATGCCGTTTTCTGTGTTCCACTGCTGAAGCTTAGCATTTATGGCCTCTTAGCAACTCTGTCAATGGGTGGACTTCTTATTTTCCAGCTCTCACCACCCCAGAGGCTTCCCTCTCTGTGCACCTGTAAATATACAACTGTGGGAAAAGATGGTAGGGAAGGTTAAGCTCAGAAGCAGATCCACCTGGGTGGCATGAGCCATCAATCCCCAATGGGCAGGTGGCCACACCTTGGATGGGCAGGTGGCCACACCTTGGATGGGCAGGTGGCCACACCTTGCGTAGGGCACCATTATAGCTCCTTTACAACCCTCCTGGGCTCAGTTCAATTCTGTTTGCAACATTGAGTTCTGGGGCTGTAATTGTTAGGAAGGTGTCTAACCAGTATGAAGATCAAGCAGTCGATCAGAAATCCTGTCAGTGGAGAAGCAGAGTTGCACACAAAGGGCTTCTCTTCCTGAAGAAGAGGCAGGTGCAAAAGTCAGGTATGGGTCTCGGTGTGGAAGTCATGTTCTTGCATTTCTGAGCCATCTGCCATTTTTTGCAGGACCAGGGTGAACTGGACAGGTAAAGAGCAGGGGTGATATATATCCAAAATGCTTACTCTTAGGAGAAGGACATTTTCCCTCTAAAACTGTAGGAGCTCTCCCTGTAGGAGCAAAGATGCAAACCACCTGCAAAGGCTTTTGCTCTAATCTGATCTAAAGCCTGGGAGGCCAGAAACCTGCTGGAGTTGTGGACAAGCCTTAGCAGGTTTTGAAACAAAATTAGGGAAGTCAAAATGAATTACTTCTTCTCCCAACCTACGTTAAGAGACAAGATCAGATAAAGTCAAGATAATGATTGAAAACGATTTAAAAAGGCATTGAATTGCATTTCAGTGTTTATGCACCTTTAAAGCTTGCACTAAATTGTACAAGTTATTTAAATACATTCTTTAATATTTATGCTTTGTTGTTTTAATAAAGACTTCTATTTTTAAATAAAATGCATAATTAAGTGGAACAGATTATTTTCCTCTTTGACATGCTTAATCACGCCTCTGGGAAGCATAACTTGTTCCAATTATAAAGTCCAGACACTACCGTCTACCATGGAGCACCTGCACCCAGTAGGTCCTCAATAAATATTTAATCATCAGCTATTATGTGCCTGACACTGTGTTACAGTCTGGAGAAACAAAGGAGAGAGAAAAAAAGACATGGTTCCTACTCTAATGGAGCTTGTATTGTAATACAATGAGAGAGTCAGACATTAGTTATACAAATGAGGGTAAGGTTATAAGATGAGATCAGTATCAAGAGGCATGGGAACACTGTCTGGTGAGAGCTTATCCCAAAGGAACTTATCCTAATAAGTTGGAGAGGCGGAGAGATCAGGAGGGCTTCGTGAGGATGTGATGGTTGAGCTGGAATCTGGGGGACAAGGTGGAGATCATTGGGTAAAGAGAGAGGGCAGGAGAATCCCATGCAGAGCAAGTGGGATGAGCAAAGCCTAGTGGTAGGAGGCAGCATGGTGTATTTTGGGGGGACTAAAGAAATGACTGGCAAGGATGACGGGCCTGGCCAGAGCACAGGCTGTGCTGTGGACAGAGGTCCCAGCTGGGCTGAGGAAGGTGTGCAGGGAGCTAACATCCAGCCCTGCTCCAGTTGCCAAGCTACAGCCTCATAAGCAGCTGTGTCAGCCCGCAGGAAAGGGCATCTTTTTCCAGTTGGGCTGCCCAGAAGGGGCACCTTTATCTAATTCCCTCCAAAGTGCCCTGAGTGCTGTCATCCTGGTGTCTGGACTACAGCAAGGGAGAGGAAGAGTGAGACCAGGTAAAGCTGGAAAGGCAGCCAACCTTGAAGCCCCCTTTTGTGGGCCTTTATCCTAAGAACAATGAGAAGCTAATGAAGAGTTTTAAGGGTATATGTGTGTGATGAACAGATTTGCATTTTGAAAAGATCACTCTAGTTGCAGTGTGGAAAACTGATTAGAAGGGCATCAGAGTGGAAAGGGGGTACGGTTTTGGGCAGAAGACCATGAGTTTCTTGGACTATCGAGTCTGATGTGTTTTGCAAGCATCCTAGTGGAGCCGTAAGGCGAGCGGTGAGATCAGACAAAGTGCAGGTATAAAACTTAGTTTGTAGTTGTCGTAACATCCAGGTGTTGGCCCCAGGGCATGTAGCAACTTAATCCGTGGGTCGACAGGGAAAGAAAGAGAAGGAAACTAAGTACAGGCAGGGCAGGGGCTAGTGCAGTCTGCCCCAGTGGTAAGGCGGGCTCTCAACGGTAAGCTGGTAGATTCAGCTCAGCACGGGGATGGTCATGGTAAGGTTAGTGCTGACACATTGCTTCTCCTGGTGCAGGTGGTGGTGGTGGCGCTTTGGACATTTCAGCGATGATCCAGGCCAAGGACTAAGGGTATTGAGATAGAGTTCAGTTTATTTGGAAAAAGGACTGATATAGGATGGATACATTGGAAGATTCTAAAACAGAGATTTAGGGTGGGGTGATGGTTCCAGAAGAGGATCAGAGTGCAAACTCAGAACTGGACAGAATCCAGCCATGCTCACTAGGAGGACAAGGTGCGCACTAGCGGGAAAGGTGAAGATTGGTGGACTTTAAAATCCTCATGGGTTTAGCTCTGGGCCCACTGGGTATCTGGCTTAAGGATGCGAGACCAGTTATAGCCCCTCAACCGCAGGTGGGGTTGGGTCCCTAATAAACAACGGGGCTGGGTCAGGACAGGTTAGGGACAGGGCAGGTTTGAGTCTGCAGGTTGAAAATTTTCAGTACCTCCAGGTGCACAGGGCTGGAGATGCAGGAGCTCCCAGTGATAAGATCAGGAGCTTTGTGAATATAAACATATAAATTATGGTAAACACTGTTTCCTCCCTCTTTTGGGTCAGTTGCCAGGTGTTCTAGTAGCCCTAATAATTCTATGTGGAGGATCAATTCCTTACCAGGCTGGGATAAATTTTGCAGGGGTAAAGAATAAGTTGAGGTCACCTAGTCCAGAAAAAAAGAAGGCCAGGAAGTAGAATCTTCTCAGCTGGCAGGACTTAAACTAAACATATTCTTATTAATGATAATGCCAGGCACTCTTCTAAACATTTTATGTGAATCAACGAATTTAATTAACTCAATAACCTCACAATACCTCTGGGAGCTCGGGTATCATCTACTACACTTTACAGATAAGGAAACTGGCGCATAGCTGAGAGGTTAATCTTCTCACTCTAGGTCCCATAACTAGTAAGTGTTCCAACCAAGAGTCAAATCCAGACAGTCTACTCCAGACCTTCATGCTAAATGTCTACATCATACTGAACATGATGAGAAAATCATTGAGTTCTCAAGGAATGTTTCATAGAAGTGGCTTAAAAATCCTTGAAATTCTGGAGCCTAGAATTCAGTGGGACCATCCCTGTCTTCCTTTCCTCCTAGGAAGCCTTGCAAACCTCGTGAGGGATAACTGACGATAGAGGATACCGCTGGGATAATTATTCTGATGTCTAAGAAGTGAGCCTCTGAGGGGCTAGCCAAGCTGGAGGAGGGTGGCAGGGTAGGGGGTGAGCCTGGCCATGAAATCAGGGCTCCCCAGGCCACATCTTACAGTAGATCTTGGGGACACGGCAGCTTCCACTTCTGAATCCCCATCATCTGCCTCCCTGGTTCCCAAGACACAGATGCGGCCATTACATCTGCATTGATTGGTCAAGAGGTAAAAGTTGGTGGTGTTGCACTCATCTCTCTAAATAAGAGCCTTGGACCTGTAGCACTGCCTCTATTCTTTCCAGAAACCTCTGTCCACAGTGGGCCACAGAACACTGACACTTACTGTGAGCTGTTTAGGGTGAATGAATGAACTAATTGGTGCAGGCAAAGTCCTGTTTTGTAACTACGAGGCAGTTTACAGGCTTTCTCCCCAGGCCAGTCCCGTGGGCAGACAGCCTCGTGGTATAGCTCAGCTGATGGATCTTTCCTTGCTCCCAATCCCTGTGTTTCCTGGACACTTATCCTTCCTCTAACAATTTAGCCATGGGGCAGCAGCCTCTCCCAGTCTGAGCTTCATCTGAAGGTCAGATGACTTTCCTTTGATCTAGAGCAAACAGGCATGCAATCACGGCAAACATAAGACTTGGGGAAGGAGTCGGTTTCTAAGAGGACATGTTGAGGAACCGAGTCAACTGTATTGTGAGGGCTTTTGCCCAGTTGGTATTTCTTTTTATTTTGAACTTGTTCCCTGGTTAGCGGGTTGGGATGGGAGGTGTAGTGAAAGTACCTGGCTAGACCCAACCCTCGTTCCTTATGAAATATATTTGCCCATGAAACATCCTGTTTCAAAAGAAAGGCAAGATCTGCCTGGCTACTGAGAAGCCCTTTACTGAAGCCAAGGGCCAGATGTCCAAAGTGGAAAACAAGACTTACGGTCACCCACCAAAAATCTTTTTTTTTTTTTAATTTTTTTTTAGCATCTTTATTGGAGTATAATTGCTTTACAATGGTGTGTTAGTTTCTGCTTTATAACAAAGTGAATCAGTTATACATATACATATGTTCCCATATCTCTTCCCTCTTGCGTCTCCCTCCCTCCCACCCTCCCTATCCCACCCCTCTAGGTGGGCACAAACCACCGAGCTGATCTCCCTGTGCTATGCGGCTGCTTCCCACTAGCTATCCATTTTACGTTTGGTAGTGTATATCGGGTTGGAAATCTCAGACTGTGATGGGAACCCAGATGGTCATTCTCCTTCCAAACTCCCACTTCCATTTGTCCTTTGTCTTCTGTCTTTTAGATGATAGACTCTATCAAAGATTGAGAACGATGAGCTGGGATTAGATATCGTTTGGGATGAGGCTGAAGAGTTTGGTACCACCGACATCATTTCTACTGCCAATAAAAATCAAGGGAAATCCTGTGGGATGGGAAGGGATTCATTTGTCCCTTAAATGAACAAAACACTGTGGAGAAAGTGAGGAAAAGAGTTCTGAGAAGATCTACTCTGGAGGGGCCCCAACGGTAGCACCCAAAATATTCCTCTGTGTTTCTCCCTTTTGTCCCTGTCATGCCCTACACCCAGTGGTCCATTTGGGCTCAAGAAAGAAACAAAGTGAATTCTACTTCCCCTTCATCTAAGTCGTTTATGAAAGAAAGGCTCTGCATTTTTTTTTAAAAGGAACTATTCTAAAACTGAAAGAAGCTAAAAGGGAAATGAAGAAAATACAAAAATGCATAAGTGTATGCAGGCTTAAAATACAAGTATTTGTGCAATAAATCATACTACTTATTGAGCAGGGAAGTCCAGCTTCACTCTGCACCCTGTTTTAGGATTCTGTCCATAGTTCCTCTTTTTTGGTTCTAGAGCTGTTTCCCCTCTCGTTCTGGGATGAGGTCTGGAAAGCACTTACATCTATAAGTGGAAAAGTGAGCTGTCAGCCCCTCCCCAAGGAATAGGGCACCCCTTAACTTCCTCCAGGACCCCACTTGCATGGAGCAGATGTGAACAGTCTGGACACGCCACCTGCTAATCACAGGGAAGGGCCAAAGGGCTCTTTTTTTCCTAGAGACCCTCCACAAATTCCGACCAAGTGTCCACAGCGCTGTAAACCCCAGCACTGTAAACCCAAACAAGAGAAAGTCCCAGCTCATGCCACTAGTTTTGTTTATTTCAGCACCTTGTCTTCTGCAGGCATCAGGTACATTGCAGACAGGGAAATTGGGTTTCAGAAATAGCACCTGTTGGAGAATGGCAGGCATCATCCCCACCCCCCGCCAGCACCAAATGGTCTTAATTAACTTTGGACACTTCCGCGCCTCACACTTTATTTCTGAATGTTATTGAAAGTTGTCAGAACTTGTCTCACTTTTTTATTTTATTATTAATGTGTAAATACAATGCCTCAGGAGTGTTACTAAAACACAGAATCTGATCCCAGGAGATTAATTTATGAACGCAGCATAGGGTGAAGTTGCATCCTGGCGACTGCAAATTGATGTTGGTAAGAGCCACAAGCATCGGCCTCTCTAAACCCACAGGGATCCAGAAGGCCAAGGTGGCTGGAGGCAAGCAAGGATGAGGGGGAAAGCGGAGCTCTGCTGATTTTTGAGACCCCCCAGGACACAGGACCTTGGTTTACTCTTGGTAGGGAAGAGGAGAGTAAGGCCATCTTTCTCTCCCAATGGGGCAGTGCTCCCTGCAAGTCTGTCCATCCATTAGCCAAGTCCATGGGCGTTTATTGAGCTCTTATGCTACATCAATCTAAGCTCAGCTCCGTGGGAATCCAAACAAGCAAAGCAATAGTTACCGCTTGTGATGACCTTACCGTCCCCGGGGGAGTCAAACATAGGCACTTGAAACTATTGGAGAATAAAGCCAGAACATGCTCTTGGCAAGCATGGCATTGTGTGCAGCAGATTTTTAAATGCATGGGTTAGGGAAGAGGAGAGTCCCTGTGGATTGCAGTGATCAGGTAAGTCCTCCAGGTGGGGGACTTGCTGGGGTGGGATACACCGACTGCAAGCATAAGATAGTGGAGTTAAAGATGTGTGTCCTGGGTCCTTCCTCACCAGCGGGGAGACTTGCCTAATATCGCAGTGGTGTCTTTATTTCCACAGAGGATCTGAGTTCAGGCAATCTGGTGGGAAGGTGGAAATAGTATTTATTTAGAAGCTGTGCTCTACCCAAGCTTGAGAGAGCATCTGTCTATCCTTATCCAGAGTGGGTATGGTAGCATCCTGGCCCAGCATCACTGATCTGCACCTCCTGGGAGCTCTGAGCACTGAGGCCAGCCCTCCGAATTTGAGGCGTGGTTCTCATTGGTGAAGGCAGAGAGGCCACGCCCATAGCCAAGGGGAGGAGCTGGGGGGTAGGGGGTCCAAAAGAGCAAGCTGGGATCCTGGGATGGGCAGGTGAGGGAGGGGAGCTGGGTCTTCCATCCCGGGCTCCTGATAATCTGCTGTCTTTTCAGGGACCCGGAGCAGGTGGGGACACCGGTGTGGACGGCTGGGGTTTAGCTCCTGCCCACTCCCGAGGATGCTGGGGGTCCGCCCTCCAGTTTCCCTGTGTCCCTTTCTCCAGCTCGCCTCCCGCCTGCCCTTTGGGCTGCGGCTTGAGGCTGCGGCCCCTCCCTGCCCCTCCTGGGAGCGGGTTTGTGTGTGTGAGTGCGGGGTGGCGGGGTGCAGACCCTAGGGGAGGCCTGAGGTCGCACGCGGTTCCCCCTCCCAGAGCTGAAGCGGGGGCAGAAGGCCGGGTGAAGGGAGCGGGCGTGCTGGGCGGCGGAGCGTCGTCCGGAGGGCTCCGCGGGGCGGGCAGGATCCCCGCGCCTCCCTCCTCCACCCGAGGCGCCGGGACGGATGCTGCGTCCGCCGAGGGCTCTTTACCGCGGGAAGCAGCCGGGGACCGCGGCGGCGGGGGGCCTGCACGCTCATCCGAGGGCAATACTGTCCGCGAGCTGACATGTCCCCGGGACTGGTTGCGGGGCCCGAGCCGGCCCGAGCCGCGGCCGTTGATTAGAAGCTCCGGCGGAGCCGCCTGCTGATTCCGGGGGAACAGATCGGCCGCTGCTCGCACTGTATTCTCGCCGGCGCCCCTTCTCCCCTTTCCTTCTGCGGCGCTTCTCTCCCTCCCTCGGGGAGGCCCCCGGGGACGGCCGCGCCGAGGCCACCCCTTCTCGCCTCCCACCCCGCGCTCTTGCCGCCTCCGCGCCCCCTCCCCCTCCCAGGGCTCCCCCAGGTCTTGCAGAGATGGGCAGGGGGTCCTCACAGGGGACCCAGTGGGGAAGGGCTGGCGTGGTGAGGGGTGGGATGGGATAAGGGACGCAGCCTGGCGAAGGAGACCCTTCTCTTTCTGGAAATCCAGCCCCCAGAGAAACCAGAGCCCAGCCCTCCTCTTGAGCAAATGGTACATTTCAATCTCAGTTTCCGTCCCTGTCGTGGGGCTTTGCCTCTGAGTGTGTGTGATCTCCAGGATGGGCGTTCCAGAGCAGACAGAGACAGACTCATGGCCTCAGGACTTTGGAGAAAATGCAGAGCATGGTCCCCTCTCTCTCGTCTCTCTTCTCCTCTCCCCAGTCACCTGCTGGGCACCCTACTTCCCGGCATCCCCACCATGCGTAGAATCTGTAGCCCAAATCCCTGGCTGGCCAAAGGGCTGACTGCGCCTGCAGGTCCCCCTTCCTCGGGCGGGGTGGGGGTGGGGGGGCTGGAGAGAGGCAGGAGGGAGGGGAATGGGGGGGGTGGGAGGCTGTGCACATAGTAGGTGCAGAGAACACATACAAGGGGTCAGCCACATAGACTAGGCAGTGTCCTGGGTGCCCCTGTTGCTGGGGAAGTGAGATTCAGAGCAGCACACCATCCGACAGACAGACAGACGTGGTGGTCTCCGCAGCTCAGCCCTAGCAGCCGGGCTGGTGGGAGGCAGCCGGCACGTTTGAGGGCTCACGCAAGCCCAGCGATTGAAGGGCTGCTCTTCGGAGCTGCTGCCAAACTAATCTCAGTCCGGCAGCCCCGTGCTTTGACTTCAGTCTCAGCCCATTCGCTGGGTCTGCCCTGCAGAGGAGGCCTCCACCTCCTCCTGGGGCTGTGGATTAACCCCTAAAAACTGAGTTGTGTTTGCAGAGCTTACTCTAAAGCCGAGGGAGCCTCGTGTTCTTGCTCCTTGTTGACTAGGGGGATCCATGAGGTCAGATGCTGCTGGCAGTGGCTCAGCCCTGGGCCCTAGACACACACTCAGTCTGGGAGTCTTCCAGGAAATCTTTCTCACACGGCCCAGCCTGTGAGTTCTACCTTCTCCAGCCCCACAGGGCACAGCCTCCCAGGCCTTTTCCTAGAGGCACATCCCTGCCTTAACCGGGCTGGGAGGGTACCAGCATCTCCATCTTACCGGTAGAGGCATTGCTGCTCTCAGATGTCTGCCCATAGACTCAGGATCCAGCAAACGCCCTTCCTTTGATCATTACTAAAGTGGCCGATTCATACCACTGGGGGTTCTGCTTGGATTCCTCGTTAGCTCTCCTGCCCCAGAGCGCCAGTCTTGCCTGACTGAGGTTGCAGGACTGACCTCCTCTCTGGCCCTTTCCCACCCCCATCCCAGGGAGCTCAGTCTGTTCCTCTTGGCTTCCTGATGCCACTGGGGTCTGTTCTGACCAGAATGACCATCCAAAGCCACAGCCATATTATCCATCTGCCTTGGAGGGTCTCTACTGCCAGCTCCCCGCTAAATATTTGGCTTCCCCCTTCCCTATGGGTACCAACCCGATCCTGAATCAAGCCAAGTCTGCTCCCCCCACCATGTCACCCCCTTTCCCATTAGCTCAGTTTACATCCTGTATCCTTTCAGGCTCCCTGTACCATCTATCTGCTCCAGCTTGACCGAGAACAGGAATGACAGTGAGTCCTACTGCCCTTTCTCTGTTTAAGTGGTTTGTGTACAACCCTCTAGCTCTCTAACCTCTCACGTGAGCAGGTACCTGCCTTTTCTGTAGCTCTGACTGTGAGGCTCTTCTTTAAGAGTCTGGGGGTGATTGTGAGTGAGATCTAGGGTAACTACACCACTTGAGTGGGCAGTTTCTTTGAGCCAGATACTGTTCTAGGCACCAAGGATAATGAAGATGAAAAGATAAGGTCCTCCCTGCTCCCAGAGATTTTTCTTTGTGGTGGGGAACCCGGAAATCCATCTGAGGTACAATATGAGAGACGCTGTAACAGAGGCAGATTCTAGCAGAAGAGGGGGTTTCGGGGAACATCTTGCCTTAGACTGCATTGGGGCCACTTGTCTCTACGAGTCTCCCCCCCTCACAGATGAAATGGTCAGGGGAAGGGAAAGAAGAAGAGAATTGAGCTGGACACAGGGAGCCAGCGTGGGTCTGGAAGCATCTCCTATGTGAATGGATTTCCCCTTACTTGCTTGGTGCTGTGTGGGATATGGAAGTCTTGACCTCTGGAGGCTCAGTTGCAATGGAGCTGACAGAGACTTACAGTAAGTAACTCTAATAGAAGTCAGATTGAGAAAAGTGCCATAACGGGTACCATCAATATATTACTAGTATATGGAGAAAAGGATACTTTGCTGAAAAGTTTTAGGGGAGACTCCATGGAGCTTTCCTTTATTACACATTACTATCAAATAACCCTTTTCTTGCACGTGGGGCAGGACGGTAAATTATTATTTGCAGTGGATAATTCTATATTTGGATACCTAACATCCTCCCTGCCTGTTTTTTTTTTTTTTTTTTGTAATGATCTTTCATGCAACTCTCAGTTCCTTGAGATAGGTAGGCCTCCCCGCTTATTCTTCCCCTCCAGGTGGAGTTTGAGATTCAAGGTTAAATGGTTAAACCGGTGATCACATTCCAAGCCCGAGGTCATGGTGATTGGTTCAGGGATGACCCAACTCACCCAGTGAGTGTCCAGCTCAGGACTTAAGTGAATTGTCGAGGGGAAGAATAGCTCCTTCTCTGTTGGGCTTGGGATTGTGAGAATGCCATTCTGAAGCAGCTGCTACCATCTTGCTGCCACCAGGTCTTGAATGGCATGGAACCGGGACAGCGGAATGGGATGGTGAGAGAGAAACTCTGTCCTGGGGGCAGTTCCCGAGTCACCCTCTAGATATCTAAAGCCAGGCTGAGCTCTGGACTTGTCAGTTACACCATCCAACACATTCCCTCTTTGTTTAGGTAATTTGATTGGGGATTTGATCCCTTGTAACATGTAGCCAAAAGAGATGTAATTGATACACCTTTAGTTCTGTGCTCAATGCTTTTAATTACAGCCTCTATTTTGATAGCTGGCAGTTACTGTTTCCATCTTTCTGACGAAGAATCTGAGGCTCAGAGAGGTCAGGACTCCAGGAGTTGGAAAGTTTACTCAAGGACAAAGATTTAAGAAGCTCAGGCAGGGCCTTAAAGGGTCCTTACCTTCAGGGAAAAAAAAATTAAGTCTCAGTAAAAATGAGAAAGTTCAATCAAATGACAAGTTCCTCTTCTAGAGTCTCACTCCTTCCTTCCTGCTGTTCTTGGCATGGCTTCTGGGCCTGCCAAGGTGTGGCAAGAGGCACGACTCATTTTGTGGGTAGATATACAAATTCTGTGGGCCAGTAGATTTGTGGCTCTCTTTGCACAGCTATAGTTATTTCTGCAAGACATCAGCGTAGGGAGACACCAGGTCACCCAAGCAGGGTGAGGGGCAGGCGCATGAGGATGGCGAGATGCCTGGAGTAATCAAGCCAGCCCGGGGAGCCTCCTGCAGGCTCGGGTGAGAGCAGGAGAGATTTCTAATTCTGCTCAACCTGCCCTGGCTGTGCCAGGAGATGCTCTGGCCAGGGGAGGGTTAATGACCAGAGGCCCTCCTTCAGAAAAGAAAAAGGCCTCAGTAACAAAACCCAACAGAAGGAGGGAAGAGACGCAAGTTACCAGCCGCACACCCACATCTCCCGCTACAAATGCTTTTAGCCGCACGTTGAATCTTCCCTCTAATGGCACCTCCTGTTAAACGAGATATGTCACCCGACCTGAGGAGGCTGACTTGAAAGGCAAATAGTTGGAAGTGATTCCACATGTTATTACTGAGAGCTGTTCTCACATTTCCGGCAAAAATAATGGAGCTGAGGTCTGAAGGGATGACTAATACCTCGCCATTACTGACCCGAGGCCGGGCATTACATTGTAATCCTGGCCACTCAGTGGCCCTTCAAGCTTATTTTTCGGTGCTTGTCCTCTGGGTGCTTTCTGCTGGTGGCCCTGGTCACGTTAACCTGGGCTCCAGCCTATTGAAATGAGAAGGCTCTCATCTCCATGGGGACAGGGGAGGAAGGGTGAGGCCACCCAGAGCAGAAGTGAGCAGTCCTGAGATTTGGGTTTGTCCTCTGCTTCGAGGAAGGGCTGCGTCAAACTTGTCCCAGACACGTAGGAATCTGTCCTGATCCTAATTTCATCCAGGATTCTATCATTGTCTTTAACAGCTTTTATAGGTGTTTTACAGGCCTTGCCATCGGGAAATTCTTTGGGTTTAACCTTAAAGGTCTCCTGTTAAAATGTTAGCCTATGTCTCCTTTTCTTTTTTCCTTCAACAGTATAGGAGAATATTAGATTTAAAGACCTTAGAGGGGGAATTTAACAAGAGCCAACATTTATGGGGGGCTGGTTATGTGCCCATCACAGTGTTGGGTGCCTTAATACACAACAGATAAGACCATGGCCTGGGTCACCAGTGGATGTCGGTGTATCTGTCTAATGGACATTTTTCACCCCTTGTTTCCCTTGACCTCTCAGTGATATTCCACCCTCTTGACCATTCTCTCCAATTGAAGAACTACCTCTTCTGTTCTCTGTGATGCTGGGTTCACCCGGATTCTTTCTCCTGGCTGGGGGCTTCTCCGTCTCCTCTGTGGGCTCATCCTTCTCTGCCATCTGCCATCTATACATTGGAGCTCCTAAAAACTTGGCCCTCATTTCTTACGATTCTAGACTCTTTCCAAAGTTGACCTTCCCCATGGGTTTGGCCTCAATCATCATCCCTATGCCAATGGCTCCCTCACCTGCCTCCAATCCAGACCTCTCCTGTACTCTCCAGAGCTGCATTTCCAATGGCGTACTTGGAATCTCCACTTTGCTATTCCAAAGCTGCCTCTAACTCAACATTTTCAAAATTGAAATCCCTCTCTTCACTCCCAATCTTGGCCTCTCCCACTGTTCTCTTTCTGCATGTTCAGAAAGTCTGGACTTCCATCTGCACAAGCTAGAAAACTGGGGGGCTCCCTCTCTCTCTGAAACCCTCAAACTGTTGATCACCGAGTCCTTGCTGATTTGACTTCCTCATTATTTCTTGGCTCTCCCTTTCCCTCGGCCACCACCTTTGGCCAAAGTGCCATCCTCTACTGCTTGTTACAGCTTCTGAACTCACCTCACACAGGCTGAACCCTCTAGTCTGTTTTCCACCCTGTGGTCCAAGAGCTCTTTTCAAAACTCTAATTTGGCCATCCTATTCTAGGTTGAAAGCCTGCATTGGTTTCCCATTGCTCCTAAAATGTAGACCAAAGTCCTTACCAAGGCCCTACACAACCTGGCGGGGCTATTTCCTTGGTCTCATCGTACACTATTCTCCCCTCACTTTTCAAACCCCAGCATATGTCCTTCCCTCAGTTCCTTAATCCAATCTCCCTCTTGCCCCAGGATTTTTGCACATGCTGCTACTTTCCCCTTTGGCCAAGTTAACCTTCCCCTCCAGCTCTTGACTTGCACCAAACTTCCATGGCCTCTCAGATCAGATGAGGTCTGTGCCATGCAGCCAGCTTTCCCCCAGTGCTTAGAATAGCTCTGGCCCCTATATTCCACTCTGTAGCATTTGTAGGATGACCTACCCATTCACCGTGCACTCAACCATCAGCTGTGAGTGTCACGCCTCAGGTCCTCCTGTGATGCCCCTATTTTCCTGGCTGGAAAGGGTGAAGAGGCTGCCCTCTCAGTGACCAGGTGAAAGCTCAGGTAAGTTCAGCATTTTCAGACCCTATTTGGCCCCTGTGGTGTGGGTCGCTCTAGAGTTTTCCCTGCTGCCTGAGTTCTTTCTTGAGTCTTGCAGTCTGTTCCCAGCTGTTCCCAACCAGTGCTTCTAGCACCCTCAAAACAGATGTCCAGGACCATCCTACTGGAGTAGGAAGAACTCGGGGGGCTGGCCCGGCCTGGGCAGGGCACAGGAACACCAGACCACACACGGACCTCTGCTCCTATATCTGTCACCCAGGCCTTTTGTCACCCTGGGACTGCTGGATGGTGGGGTCCTCAAAGGACTATGCTGGCAGCCAAATTCTCCTTTTTGGCAAATTCTCTTCTCCTTTTAGAATCTAAGCTGATTATTTGTTCTCTTTAGAGCATTTACTTTCTCGTGTATAAATATTGGGCCATGCGGTCGGAACTTGCGCTCCGCAGACAGGAGTGGTGACAGCCGCGACAGTGGTTTATTTTTAAATAAAAATTGGAAAGTTACAAGGCTCCTGAGGTTTTCTGCATTTCTATTTTTCATTCAAAAGAAGAAGAAAAAAAAAGCAGGGGAGAAAAAAGGATGGGGCTGGGGGTGGGGAAATATGGCCTGTATCTCTGCTTCCATTCTTCAGGGCTTCCTGTTTTCATCTCCTTCTCCTGCCTCCCTTCCCTGGCACTTGGCATCTCTGTAAAGAAAGGGAAGGGGTGATTACTTCTAAGAAGGGAGTGGAGGATCTGTTCAAGCCGAGCATTAGGCATGCAGCCCCTGAGCAAGTTGCATGCATGGTAAAATATTACCTTAATAACATACTCACAGAGAGCTATGTGTAAATGGTAACAGCTGCTTTTGTGATGACCGTGTTATAAATGATTGCAGCCCTGGTCATTAATAATGCATTTGAACAATAACAACTTGATTCCAAGGAGGAAGTTCAGCCTTTCATTTTTTTCCTGGCATGCGAATTCACTCTTGCTGTTCTGTAAAGTAACTGGGCTCAAGGATTGAAGGCCCACACTGGGCCTTCAGAACCAGGAACATTTCAGCCCATTCCTGGCTCCCAGCCAGGTAAAATGGGGCTTCCAGAACCCACCCTAGTGCTTCTGCTACACCCACACTGTTAACCTTGCAGCTGGCCTACACCTTTTAAGCCTCTCCACCTCCCCTTGGACCTAAAGTATCAGGAACCTGCCACTCTGACGGTAGCTCGAGGGTGGACACCCCATGAGATATCAGGATCCTGGAAGTTTCCCAGCAGGTGGTGTTGAGTATTCAAGGGTTACTTTTCTTTAACATGTCTGAGGTTACTGTTCTGCCTGAATGACAGTACAAACCCTTTAGGATGTCATATGAGGAAATGTCACATTCCAGCTCCAAACCCTTGGCCACATATCCTGCCACTCTTACTCCACACTATTCTAATTGCTCCAAACTTCTCAGGGTTTCAAAAACATTCCCTTCTATTTAAGACCTTTGTACCTCGGCCTATGCTGTTCTCTCTGTTCTATCTATACAACTCCTACTCATCCTTCAAGACCCTGGCCAAATATCCCCCCTTTCTCTACCTCCCCAGGGCAGGGTTAGTTGTTCCATCCTCTGTAATCTTATCTATACTGTAGCACTTTGCACAACTCTGGCATCAGTCATACCACACACTGTAATACTTTGTTTACAGGGAGGTTTTCTCCCTGAGCTTGGAGCTTATTAAGGGCAAGAAATATGTGTTAGTATCTTTTATATCTCCATTCCCTACTGCAGTGTTCAGTAATCATTGAATATTCAATAAGAGTTGAATGAAAGAATGAACAATCATTCAATAAATATTTTTTCTTATGTTTGATGATATTTTGGGGCCCTGGATCCTGAGCTGGAATCAGATCCTCCTGTGAAGGCTAGTTCCTGCCCACCGGGGTGCCCCCTTGAAGCATTGTGATCCTGAGTTGGGGCAGCCCAAAGGTGTTTAGTGGTTACCAGCATCTATGGGAGTGTAGCCCGTGGGCCCAGGCATCTTCCATGCTACACAGATCATAGTCTGATACTGCCTGCCCCTCTGAAGTCAAAAGTTTCTCCTAGGAAAGGGAGAAGGAGGGATAAATTAGGAGTATGGGATTAACGAATACAAACTACTATACATAAAATAGATAAGCAGCAAGGATTTACTGTACAGCACAGAGAACTCTAGTCAACATCTTGTAATAACCTGTAATGGAAAATAATCTGCAAAACTATATATGTATTACTGAATCACTTTGCTGTATACCTGAAACTAACACAATATTGTAATCAACTATACTTCAATTTAAAAAACAGTTTGTCTTATAACTGCCTTGCTCCCTGTCTCTCCACCTCTACTCTCCTACTTAAACTTCACACAATTTATTACGGGCCTCAATATACCAAAGATATGCACCTTGGGTAAGTTTTACACACACAGACCCATAATATTCAATTCATTTGGCATGCCTTCAATATAGGGCAGACTTCTATCATTGTTTCTGGCTCCCCTTCCTGTATACTCTCCTTTCAACCTCCGATTCTAGCCCAGAGGCTTTTCTTTAGTTTTCGTAATCATTGGGAAAGTAAGATCTTTTTTCCCTGGACCCTAAGTTCATTCCTCCACGCAGCCATCTGAACCCAACAGGAGTCCTTCTGCGCTGGAGCCTCAGAACTACAATGAATTAGGCCCTCCCTTCTCTGGGTATAAAGACCCCACAGTTAGTTCTCTGAAACTGCCCCTGTTTTAACTACTTCTTCCTGCTCTAAAAGCTTTTTCTTGCTTCTGCCTTTTATGACTGTACTCTAAAACCCCTCTCATCTCTTCCTGTTCTAAAACTTCATCATCCTTTCGGAATCCATGTTTTCTCTACGAGTCCTAATTTTTTACAACTCTGACCTTGGATCATCGCTTACTCCATCTGTTCTTCCTGGCCTGGCTTTCCATCAGAATTGCCAATCCAAGGACTCATCTTTCAGCCCAATTTCTCTCCTCAGATTAAAAAAAAAAAAAATCAGAAAGCATTTGCACATCTATAGCTTCAGGAATTTATTTATTTATAACTTGCTCTCTTACAAAAAGGATTTAAAACAGTTTGCAAAGATGCAAACGATATGGCAAGATAAAATAAACAAAAAACAGGTTTGAAAAAAGAAGAAGAGGCAAAAGTAAAGCAAGGTTAGGAGAAGCTGATGGAACCATGAGTGAGGTGCCCTGTGGCATCGTGAAGTCCCAGCTACCTGCTGATGGTGGCCATGGATTTCACCATGGGTATCCCATGGTCAAAACAAGAGGGGAATGAGAACACTTACGAAATTCAGTATCCAGGAGACAAAAGTGAATCTAAGTTTCTCATGAAAACTACAAACATTTAAGGTACCAATACTAGAGTCAGATTTCTGCTCTAAGGCTTGGGCTAGGTTCTCTTAATAAAGCAGTTTCTCCACAGCGATCTTAGACTAAACACTGATGAACGTTCTTTATGCAAACTTGTTCTTATTAGAAAAGTTCAGCAAATTTTAACTTAGTAGGAATGTTGAGAGGATAGTCAAGCACCGGACTGGTGTTTGAACTCAGTGATCCTGGAGCTTCCCTTCAACTTGAGTTTCTAGGTGCGCTGATGGTTACACAGCCAGGTAAGATGTGATCCCTGCCCTCAGGGAGCTTACACTCTCACAGGACTGCTGCTCTCACATCTGAATGCACAAGAATATCACTGGGATACATGCTGAAAATGTGCCCTGCCCCAGTTAGGGCACCAGAGCCTGTATTTTTAACAAGCCCCTTTGTAATTCTCATACAGATGCTTCAGGTAAGAACTATGGTGATGGGGAACCAGAGCACGGGTCGTCAATCCACAGTGCAAAGCATCAAATCTAGATGCTAAGAACAAGAGCCTGAAGGGTGGAGCAATCACTCTGGCAGGTGTGCTAAGAGAAGGAGATGATGGTCATGTTTGAGCTGAGCTCTGAGACATGAGTAAGAGCAGACACAGGATAAGTGGGGGGCACTTTCATGCAGAGGAAATAGACTAGGCAAAAACTCAGGAGTGGAGAAGTGCAATGCTTGTTTAAGGAAAAACAAATAGATCAGATTGACTAGAGTATAAGGTCTATGTAGAGGAAATAGTAGAGAATAAGTCCAGAAAGGTAGGCTGGGGACAAATTATGGAGGGCTTTGAATGACAGACTGATGAATGGGAGCTGTACTTAGTAGGCAATGGGGAGCCATTGAAGGCTTTAGAGCCCCAGGATGATGTGATCAAAGTAGTACTTGAGGAAGATTAATTTGGTTGTAGTGTTTGGAATGAATTTGAGAATGTGAAGACTGCACAGGGTTTGGTCCATAAAAGGCACCCTGTAAATGCTTGTTGAATAAAATGTTTGACTAGAGCAAAGAAAATGTCATTGCAAAAGTCTAGGTGCAAGGTGATAAAGACATTAAAGAACTAACAATAAGAAATAAAGAGCAAGGGAAGAAGTCTGTGACATTCATAGCAGAAATTACAGACCAGGATGACCTGCTGTGCAGGGTGAAGAGAAGAAAAGAGTCATTGTTTGCTCTCAAGTTTGGAACCTGAGCTACCGGGAGACCTGTGGGTCCACTCCCTGTACCAAGAAAGTCAGAGGAGGCCCTGGCTGTGGTAAAAGGTGATGAGTCTTTGAATTGGGAATGGGAATTGGAGCTTACAGGAGAGATCAGGGCTAGCAATTCTGGCCCAGGCGGAGCGGCTTCTGCAGGAACATAGGCTGGAAGGTAGCATCTAGAGCAGTTGCCCACACTTCAGTGTTGGGAGAAGAAAAACGAGTCATCCTAGGAGACACAAGGATGCTCCTGCATGGTGGGGACTAATTTAGAGTCTGGAATTCAAGGGAGAGGGGCATTTAAAGAAGGAAGCACTGAGAGCAGTGCTCTAGGCTGCCGACAGGTGGGGACACACCGCAGCTGAGGCTGCGCTTTGGGATTTAGCAATTAGGTTGTCACCGCTGACCTTTGAGAGAGTGGTTTCAATGAGCAACGGGGGTGTTATTTCAGTTCCATTCATCAAGCCCCCAATTAGACGAGGGGTCCTCAATCCATATGCCTCATTTTTGAAGATTTCTCTCTTTTTCTTTGCCCTAACTCTACCTGTTCCTTCCACTGTTGGCTCCTGGCTAGACCCACTCCCTCCTCCAATTCCATAGGGCACAAGGGAGCCCTTAAGGCTATCGGCCTTTGGTAAAACCTCAACGACTGTGAAATTCCATCACCCAAGCAATATACGCGGGTGCAGCCCAGAATCAGTTTCTTCCAGGCCTGCTGCCTGCTGTCCTTCTGGCCTGGTTCCCTTTATGCTCATGGCCAGAGTTCAATGCCAACGTCAACAGCTTGTTTTATGTTTGACAGTTTATAGTTCTCCTTCTCACTATATTTATCAGGACTATTTGGTTGCAAGTAACAGAAACTCAATTTGGATTGTCTTATTTTAACAAAGGGAATTTACTGGCACATGTACCTGGGGACTTGAGCTACTACTGGATTCAGGGGCTCAGGTGATGTCATCAGGATTCTTTTTTCTCTGTGTCCACACTCTGCCTGTCTCTGCTTGGCTTCTTTACTTCCTGCTACAGAGAGGTCTTTTTCAGGTGTCGGGGAAGGTTTCCATCTCTAGCTCCCCCTGGCCCCCAACACTCAGGCTGGAAAAAAATCCCAGGCAGGGAAGAACAATGATTGGCCAGACATGGTCCCAGGCCCATCCTTGAACCATCACTGTGCCCAAGGGCATGAGGAGCAATAATTGGCTGGACCTGGATTGCAGGCCATCTCTGCTCCTAGGGGTCAACAGCATCCCGTTAGAATCACACGACTGACATGGCACAGAAGCAGTTTCCCATAGGAAGGAGGAATGTCGGTAGGTGACGGTGGTGAGGGGTCAGTTCCAAACAACAGATTGTCCAATGACACCCCATCTACTTGGCTTACAGCTTCTCTGTCACCCCGGTGAGACTGTGCCTATATGTCTCACTTTCCCGTCACTGCCCCAATTAGTGGGCAGAGAACTAAAGATGAAACTGAATGCCAAGGCTTCCCCCTCCTCCTCCTCTCTGGGCTCGCTTCGTGACAGCCATCACCTACGTGGGTATGTCTCCTGATTTCCAGCGGCCCCAGGCTGCGGTGGCAGGGGAGGCTTAGATCAGAGTGGTAATGGGCTGGCTGAGGTGTGTGAGAGCAGAGGCTGAGCCAGCCCCGGCTGCTGAGCCAGGCAAGATGAAGGTGCCATAAGCCAGGAGCCGGAGGGCAGATTGCCCACTCGCTGCCTGAATCCGCAGGAGGACTTGGTGCTTTCTGAGGGCCTGAGCTGACTTGCTCTGTGACCTTAGGCTAGACACTTAATTGCTCAGGGCGGCTTCCCTTCACTCTCCACCTGGAAGCAGAATAGTGACATGACTGAGTGGGCAGAAGCTGCATCTTTTCAGGGGGTGTGTTGGCTTGGAGGTTGGTTCTCTGGAAACTGGCTCCCCATCCGCGCTGTACCCCTGAGCGTGGGCCCCCTGGCTCTGGGCCCACCAGCCTGCTTCGTAGAGAGCAGATCTCTGAAGATCTTTGGCTTAAGATTTTCTGATTTCAACCTCCTGAACTATTTGCTGTTGCAACTGAGCTGGGAAATAGATGACCTTTTTCACGGTAATAGTTGGGAGTGGGCGTGTAGGTTTCAAGGTGCTTAAAAACACGTGCTTTCAGAGCCTGGGGTGTCTAGTGCCACAGAGGCCCTAAGGAGGGGTGGGGGTTTGGGGGCGTTGGTGGGTTTTTATAACCGCTGTTCCCTCTGATCCCCTCCTCTCCAGGTTCAGCACCAGGAACAGTTACATGATGCCCTTGGGGAGTGTTCTCAGAATACAGACCCACCAGAGTGCTGGGAGGGGGAGGCAGGTAACACAGGTCGGGTTACAGTCAAGCGAAGGGGGAGGATTTACCTGCCAATCATAGGCGTGTATCCGCCTTTACCCTCTGCCTTGCCAAGCCCTGGAGTGTGCTGCTCAAACTTTAGTGTGCTTTGGCAACCACCAAGTGTGGTAGAAGGAAATGCATATTCCAGGGCACCACCTCTAGAGAATATGAATCGGTAGGTCCGGTGAGGGGTTCTAGAAGCCTGCCTTTTCAACAAGCAGCTCAGGTGATCCTGATATCAGTGGGACCAGATTCTGAGTGAAGGAAGAGGGTAGGGCTCTGGGCCTTTCATCTTTGTTTGATTGGAACAGCTTAACTTTTATCCGCTTTGTACACTGAGGTTCTAGACAAGTGTACATTAGAACAAACAGGCTCATGATCTCAAAGAAATTTGGAAACTGCTGAACAAAAGCCATCTAATCACCTTGGCAAATTTAGAGTCCAGGCTTCTCAGCCTTGCGTTCAAGGCCTTCCATGACCTAATGCCTCTCAGGGAGGTTTCAGCCACAGGCAGCTCAGTATTTCCCAAACATGCTTCCTACATCCTTCCCATAGTCCTTTTCCTGCAGGAAGCCTTCCAGGACTACACTAGAAAGCCAGGGTCCGTGAGTGCTCCGGGAAGCTGGAGGGGGAGGGGCGGAGGGTACGCCCTCTGAGCACATCCCTCCAACATGTTACCTTTTCGTGAAATTTGCCAAGGTATCATCTTGACTTAATGGGGGTCAAGAGGAAATAATGAAAGTAAGGGACGGGGAGACTAGAAGTCAAATGGCATAGAAAGCCCCTCCCTTCCCCATACCCTGCTCCTAGGTCTCTGACCCTGTACTAGGACCTCGTGATGACCCTGGGTAGGGGGAGTCAAACGTTTGCCTGATCAAACCATCAGGAGGGCAGAGCCGGTGGACCCCATCCCCCCAGCTTTCGCAGCACCCCACTCTCCCAGGCACAGGCACTGTACACTGTCTTTCCCCCAGCAGCATGAAAATATGCCGGACTGGGTGCCGGTGAGTGAGGCTGGAGGGGCCTGACGGCCCCAATGCTGGGAGAGCTGGGCCTCTGGATTCTGTTCCCCTTTGCTGGGGGGAAGAAGCGTGAAAGGGGAGCTGAGAACACAGGGTTCTCTCACCCCGAGAGCTGTCAGCCTGACCAGAGTGGGTGTTCATTTTCAGAATAAATAATCAACTCAAAAAATGTACCAAATTCATTTTCAGATTGGCTTGTCAGGTCCACGTTTGCCCAGGACGAGCCGGTTGAATAAAATGTATCTTGGGGAGCAAGGTGAGCCAGCCTGTCTCATTTCCTCAGGGACATCTTGTAAATAAGGGCCATTCCTGAGGCCGGAAGCAGAGAATTCCCCAGAACAGATTGAATTCTGGCTTTGTCCTAATGAACGTCAATATTTATTACCAAAGGCATCGTGCTCCTTGGAGTAATAGAGCATTTCACCATCTCAGCGCCCGCCGGTTGCCTTCCCAGGTACCAAATGCTATGTAATTGCTGCTCATAAAGGCAGCAGACAATATTGCCAGGGAAACTCACTTCTGGCTGTAAATCTTCATCTTCAAAACCAGCAGAGTTTTGCTTTCCAGTTTGGAGGGTGTCCCTGAGGGCAGGGCCCACCCAGATTTTCTGGTTTTCCTCCTTTGGCAGGGAGCCTCCCAAACCCCTCTGGGGAGAGGGAGGGGCTCCTTCTGGGATCAGAATGAGGGCATCAGCCAGCAAAGGCTGGAAAGGCGGAGGAGTGATGGAAGCTACCGTCCCCACCACAACTCTGAGCTGAGGGAGAGACAGAGAGTTGGAAGGGCCTATGAACTTGTCCCGTCAACGCTCTTACTCTGTAAATGAGGAAGCAGAGGCTCAGAGAGAGGCGGTTTTGTTAAGGTCGCGCAGTTCCCAGGCCAGTGCCCTTCACATTTGGCCACACCGTCTCCTGGGGATTAAACAGTGGGCTCCAAAGAACTCCCTGAACTGGCTGCTGCCTGCGAGGGTCAGTGGTTCCCAGCTGGACACTTCCCTTGACTCCTGTAAGTCTGGAGCCTTACTGCCAAGGGGCCTGGCTTCCTGGGGCCTTGTCCAGTCAGGGTGCTTCTTCTAGTTGATATAAGCCTACAAGCTGCCCTCACCTGTCTTGGAGAAACCTCTGGAAACCAACTCCAGATTCTGCCCCTCAGCTGAAACATTCTTGCGAGCAACAGTCTTATGTGGAGAATTTGTACAAGGAAAAAGAGATTAGATTCAGCTTTTCCTCGGAGTGAATAATACAGTTGTTTCTAGTAGGACCTTAGCTCCACTAAGGGTAGAGGCGTGTGCCTCTCCAAGAAGGGGTTTGGAAGGGTCAAGGAGAGCCTGAAACACGTGAACTCAGGACACCAGGCTGGGCCAAGTTCAGCTTCTGAATCTGCTTCCTTTCCTTTTGCCAACTTGCTAAGGACAGAGATGGCCCGGGGCAGAGACACAAAATGGGTTTTAGAGAGTGATGTCATGTTGTTCCCAGATACCAGATCGCTCTGCAGAAACTGCCTGCCTGCTGTTATGGGAGTTGTGTTGGAGAGAATTGTAACTTTTGACAATGGGCATCTCATCTTGCACAGATGCGTCCTTTATAGAATCTGCCAGCAAGATTACAGAGGCATCGCAGTGTAATGGGAAGAGGAGTCAATAATTCTGGGGTTATTGATTGTAACCAGATCTATTCTTCTTTTTTAATTTATATTTTATCCACTTTTTTCAACCTGCATTTTTTTTTTTTAAACCCATACTCACAAAAGCACCTGCTGGATCAAGTGCAGTTGATTACATTTTTAAAATGATGGGAGTAATTTGCTGCTCTTAGGAGAGTCTGGGGCATGGCAGTATGTGGCTAGAGGGGGAGGGAAATGCATGCAGGGAGCAGGGTGGGGGAAGAAGTAGAAAGGAGGGAGGAAGGCATGGTCAGGGGAGGGCACGGAGCAGCGCAGGGGAACGCCCCCATTCCGCCCGGCTGACCCTGCACGCCCTGAAGCCAAGATCTGATGAAGACTTCATTAGAGATTCAGACTTCCCACAGTTTCTGGCCCCACTGGGGGTTAGTGCATCCCAGAGGATAAATTCTCATCTCTCAGAGCTTACTTCCTCCAGGAGATTTTTCCTGATAAGGCAAATGGAAACACTGGTGGGTTAGGGCAGGTAACCCATGCACACGAATATCCATGTACATACCCTCGTGCGTGTGCTCAGTTGTACATATATATATATTTTTTTCATATTCTTTTCCTTTTTGATTTATCACAGGATATCATATATAGTTCCCTGTGCTATACAGCAGGACCTTGTTATTTAACCATCCTATACATAATAGTTCGCCTCTGTTAATCCCAAACTCCCAGTCCTTCCCTCCCCCACCCTCATGTACACCTCCATTACAAAATATATATGTATAGCACACAGCAGACAACTTGATGTTTATAATTGTTGGATTGGACTGTATGGGATGAGCTTGTAAGCGCTTAAAAAATGGATTATGCATTTTCGATGTCCCCAATACCCTTTTTGTCTCTAACCCACTACACAGTGTAGCATAATAAAACCAGTGGGTATTTGCTGAATAATCCTCAGTGAGGTAAGTGGTCACTTGAACATTCTCTCCTTGTGGAGAAGTGACCAGGGACTTCTCCACTCATCAAAATAGGCACAATGTGACTTTGATTCAATTTCAGTTTCTAAATCACCCTATGACTGTATTTCCATTTATTTCTCTTCCAGTTGATGAGACTCCCAGCCTAACAGAGGCAACTAGATCTATAATCGTGAATTAGATCACAGAAGGCCCAAGTTCAGAGGCCCCTTAGAGATTGCCTCCTCCAGATCTGTCATTGTCCAGAAGAGGAAATTGGGTCTCAGAGAGATTAAAATGACCTGCCCCAAGGCCAGCAACTGGTTTGGGTTAAAATCAGGAGCATTTCAGTGTATTTTCCCCATGCACAATTGGTCTCTTTTCTTCCTCTTACTTCATTTTCTTCTATAGACAGTAGCAGGGCCTGGTCACTGATGTCTCTCTCTCTACTTCCCCAAACTTGCTCACAGCTTCCTTCTCTCTCCTGTTTGCTTCTAGATGGATTAGAAAACAGCAGGGGCTTGAGGTAAGTGTAAGAGGCAGAAATGGAGCTAGATTTAGGGTCATCATTACCCATCATCAACTCATTTTGTGTAGGCCTGGACCACTTTTTTTCTACGCTGGGGCTGGTACTGACATTCTGTGGGGTGAGGTTTTGAGGTCAAGTAAAGAGAGAAAGAAAGAAAGATCGTCATGTTATTTTGCTTTTTGGGTGGGCAAAAATACTGCACAAGAATTCTGGATTGTGTTTCCACATCTAGGATGTGGGGGAGATTTGGGAATGGATGAGAAAGAAAGAGGGGTATATATTTTTTCTCACTCTAAGGCTTGATTGTAATATGACCAAGGGGACCTACAAGGATGACCATGATCCCCTGGCTGGCCTTGACTTCTCATCTGTCCCTGTTAACATCCCCCATTGCCAACTGCTCAAGCCATTATCCAGAGACCTACACTGTCTTTTTTCTTTATCTCTGTTCTCTCTGACATGATACCAATCACTTTGAATCAGAAGACTTGAGAATGAAACTAATCTCTTACACTTAGTAGCTATGTGATCTTGGGCATATCACTTAATTTCTCTAAATCTCAGTTACTTCACTTGTAAAGGAAGGGTAAATATGCCTATTCTCCCTACCTTACTGAGGCATTGAGAACCAACACTGATAGTTTGAATAATAACATGGCATGAGTTAGACTGTGCCACATACATGTAAGAGACTTAAAAAATCAAGCTGTTTATTTTAGAGCAGTTTTAGATTTATAGAAAAAGATGGTTCAGAGAGATTTCATATAACCCACACTTAGTTACTTCTATTATTAACATCTTCTATTAGTATGGTACATTTGTTACAATTAATGGCCCAATATTGACAAATTATTATTATGAAGTCTGTAGTTTATTTGAATTTCCTTAGTTTTTACCTACTGTCCTCTGTTCCAGGATCGCATTCAGACACAACATTACAGGTAGTTGTCATTTCTCTTTAGGTTCCTCTTGGCTGTGGCCACTTCTCAAACTTTCCTTGTGTTTGATGACCTTGACGGTTCTGAGGAGGACCCTGTAGAATGACCCTCAGATGTGATTTTTCTGATGTTTGGTTCATGATTAGACTGGGATTCTGGGTTTTATCCAGGATAGATCATGCCCGAGACTTTAATTATATGTATTGATGTTATTTTAGAGTTACATTTTGTCCTTAAGAAAGGGACCCCTGATTTAGAACCCTTCCCAACAGTGTCTGGGTTACATGGGCCCCCTCTTGGCCCTGGAATAAGACTCCTGGTAGGGTTTTCTTTGAAATATAAGAAACTCTTTCCCTCCAGTCCACTGAATCTGTCTTTCTGGTCACCTGGGCCTGACACTAATGAGCTGTTAATAACATGACCATTGCCTATGCAAATGAAGTAAGCGAGGCTGGGTGGGGAGGTAGTGCGGTGACAGCCCGTTCCCTTCGAGTGCTAAGTAATGAATCATGTTGCTGTGGTTATTAACCGCCTTAACTGAGGTGCTGCAGGAGCTGACCCCCACGGGCCCCTCGGTTCCTGGTTTATTTACATCAGCAGCCCATTTCCCAGGAGACGCTGGGCATGCAAGGGGTTAATCACCTCATCTCTATATTAAGGGAGCAGTGAGGTATCAGGGACTACAAAGAAAAGAGTCTAACTCTCCATTTGGGTGCTGACTCCTGTGTGTTTTGAGAGAGTTACTTACCCTCTCTGTGTCTCACTTTCTCTTCTGGATGCTCGTAAGTGATGGCTCTTGTGAATTTGCCTCTTCCTTGTTGTAACGTGGTCTGGGAGAATGGTGGTGCTGATGCAGGTTTACAGTCTGGACTGTTTTGCACTCAATTTACCTGTTTCTGACTTGTGGGACAGGGTAACAGATCTGAATGGGGGCTGACAGGCACCCCTCACTGGAATGTTTGTATAGAGCGGGACCTGCCTTCATGGGTGGAGGTGCTGTCGTTTCTCTTGTTCAGTCCAATGCCTCTGAATCACCTCTATCCAGGCAGGGCTTGTCTGATTTGCAAAGAAAGGCTGGAAGACTTGGCATCTCTGTGCTGACATCAACCCTAGGTAAGCATTCTCCACTCCATTCCAGCCCACTCAGTTCTGCATTTGGATTGTTTCTTTGCCAGATACTGCATGTTACCTATGGGTTCTCTCTACTCTTAGGATTGTCTGGTCTTCCTGTTTCCTTCCTGTCCTCGGGCCCTGTACTGTGTCCTTTTAGTTCCTTTCGCCACTGTCTAGAACCCTCTGGACACTGCTGCCTGGCTCATGGGGCCATTCCAGCCTGATCCAAACCTTCTACCTTCAGGCCCTGCTTTCTCAGCTGGCACTTCTTACTCTACCCTACATTGGTCCCCAGGCAGCAGCTCCTAACTGGGGGCAGGTCCAGCTGTGTCAGGGCCAGAAACTGGGGGTCCAAGATGAGCTCCTGTCACTCAGTCCCCCTGTCATGGGCAGGGTCCCCCAGTGCCATGTTGGCACAGGCTGACTTACAAGGGCGCGTCCTCCCTACCTGCTGTCCAGCTGTGTTTGCATGTACACATGATGCCGTGCCAGACAAGCAAGTTCACAGCCACTTAGGGGGATGATCAGATCCCTCAGTGAGTTTGTTTTAGAGTCTGTCAGGGACAGTGATATCAAATAGAGGGGTTTTTGCCCAAACTACATGCCTTGGCATCCATCCAGGTCATTAAAAGGAAACAGGCGATGGAAAGAAATGAGATGGTGGACAATTAAGGGACACATTATTTCCTCCTATTCTCCAGTTGTTAGACTTCCACAAGGAATGGAGAAATTGAATGCCTACTGTATGTTGAGTTCTTTACTACACTATTCCTGGTCTACCATTTCTTCTCTCCTCTATGGTACCTTCGTTCACCCAAGTTGTTCCTAGAAACCTCAGCTTCATCCCAAACACCTCCCCTTTCTTTACACTCCCAACAGTCATTCATTTCCTAAATCTCATTTATTGTCTTTATACCATGCTCATAGGGTTGTAGAAATCATTTTTATTTTATGGGTAAGGAATGAAATTCAGAGACACGGAAATCTTACTGAGGTCACAGAACTAGTAGGTGGATGAGTGCTGTTTTGACCTGATTTGTCTTCCTCCACAGTCCTTGGCAACTCATTGATCGACAGACGCTTAGCGGCCCCTATGACGAGGATGGTGCTAGATGCTGGAGGACAAGTCATGGTCTTTACTCAGGGACGCTGTAGTCCAGGAGCAGGGGGAAATATGTCCAAAAAAGTCAGAATACAGTGGAGGAATTGCATGGCTCTGTGAGAGCACAGAGAAGAGATTGACTAACTGCTAGAGGAAAGTCAGGAAAAACTTGGTGGAGGAGGTGATGACTTTGGATCGGAGTCTCGAAGGTTGGGAGAAGTTGGCCAGTTAGACTAGAAGGGAGAGAGAAATCTGTTATAGGAACAAACACGAACAAAGCCGTGGACACAAGACAGAGCATGTGAGGAAAACCACAAACTCCTGTGACTGGTGATGGCACGTGGTATCAGGGGAACTGTGAGATCACATGCCGGGTGAGGAGTCTTAGCTTTTTCCTGAAGTCTGAGAGGGAAAGAGATGCAGTCATGAAGTCGCCTTAAAAAAGGAACTGGCAGGAATGTGGAGTGTGTACATGTTTGTGTGAGTGCATATGTATTTGTGAAGAAGCACTAAAGCCATGGAGACCAATTAAGAGGCTTTTCCCACAGGTTTCAGAAAAGGTGATAAGGGCCTGGACCAAGCAACAGCAGAGGGGATGGTGGAGAAGGGGCGGAGTTGACAAATCATTCTGTTAGACAATAGAACAGACTCAGAGAGGAATGCGCTGGTGGGGAGACGTGAGGAAAAGGGAGGTGTTTGGGACGATCATGAAGTTTCTAATTAAATAACTTGGGTGAATGATGGTACCATTAAGTCAGATAAGGAATGGGAGAGGAAAATAATGAGGTCAATTTGGGAGATTTTGGTGGAGAGCTTCATGTGGTGCTGCTGCTTTCTGAGCATAATGACGGGGAGGAAGGATAGAGTCGGGGCAATGGTCAGAGAGACGGGGGGTCTCCTAGGACACGGTCAGGGCCCGGGCTAATATTCCCGGCCAGCAAGTCAAGGTCTGGATTGGAAGAAGCCACAGCACCATCTGCAAAGCTGTTCCTCGTTCCCAGTCCTCTGGTCACGTCGACACCCCTCTCTGCTTGTCATGAGTCAGGTGCTGACAGTCTCAATGGTGCTGGCGATCTATCAGTGAGTGGAAAAAGATAATTGACCACCATCTCACCTCGCCTCGCCTCGCCTCAGCTGATAGAGAGAAATTTAACTGCTTCATTCCACCATAATTTCATATAATTCTCCATCTTTTTCTCCCCAGCTTTTACTTTTAAGTCTACACAAGTGATTAATGATTTGCTATCAAATATAAAAAAAGAAGCTAAAATATCATTGGACAGTTTAACAGCCTTTAAAATATTATGGTCTCTCTGGCTGGACATCCAGGGTAGCTGTAGAAGTCCAGAAGGTCAAGCTTTAATGAACTGGTGAGAATTAGAGGAGGAAAGTGAAAGTGATCAATGCTCAGAGCTGGCTCCACAGTCCATTGACCTTGGAGGGAGAGGAGACCTTGGGATTTATGGAACCCCCCCCGGGAATATTCATGGATATTCATGGATATTCAGACACCACTGGGGAGGGTGGTGGCGTGGGCCTATGACACAGAGTCAGGGGTCCGGGGTCATGAGGCTGTTTGCTCTTAGTCTGGTCCTTGTTTATACTCTCACAATCACCCAGGCTTTGCCGTCTCAGCCCCCTTAGCTGGACTCCCTCCAACTGTTTGCCTCTGGGAAGGCCTGCCTCCGACCCGTCCAGAGAACTCAAAAGTTCCCCTTGCCATCATTTTTTTTCCTTTGGACCCTCTGACTTGCTTGCTGTATCCCTCTTGCTTGATCCTTGGAAGTGGAGACTTGCTTTGTAGCCTTCTTTGCATGTAAGCCTCTGAACTTATCAGAGAGACATGACAGGCAGAAGAGGGGTGGGGCAGAAGTCACCGACTGTGTGCCATGCATTCTTCCAGGCACTAATCTCAACACTGTGTCATCTGATTTTCTCCGACCCTTGAGGTAGCTACTGCAATGCTCACTTACAGATGAAGAAACCGTGGTTCCAAAGATGCTGTGGGTAGCTGCCATAGTGATTCCTCAGGACCCCTGCTTCCTGGCATTCATGTCCTTGTATAACCCCCTCCCCTGGAGTGTGGGCTGCACCTAGCAACTTGCTTCTAACAAAGGGACTATGGCAAAAGTGATGGCGTGTCACTTCTGAGATTAGGTCGTAAACAGACCGTCACTTCCATCTTGTTCTCCTCCTGGCTCACCCTGATGGAAGCCTGCTACCATGCTGTGAGCTGCCTGATGGGAAAGTCTACATGGCAAGGGATGGAGGGAGGCCTCCAGCAAACAGTTTGGGAGGAACTGCATCCTGGCAATAATCACATGAGTGAGCTTGGATGTGTGACCTCCTCGGTGGAGCCTCGAGAGGTCTGCAACCCCAGCTGACACCTTAATTATAGCCTGGGGAACCCTGAGCAGAGGACCCAGCTAAGCTGTATCTAGATTCTTGACCCACAGAAACTATAAGATAATTAAAGTGTGTTGTTGTAATCCACAAAATTTTGGAGTATTTTGTTACACAGCGATAGATAAATAATGATCAAATAACAGACAGTTAATAAATGGCAGAGTTCGGACTCAAACTTGGGACTGTTTGATTTTGTATTATGATCTTTTCATGATACTATATTGGTTTAAAAATAAAAAAAGATTGACATGTGCCTACAGCTCCAGGAGGAGCTAAAATAGAGAGTTAAATTAAGTTCATTGGGCAGTGGGATCCAGATATGCAGAGGGCCAGGCTGTCACGGAGAAACCATTTATTCTGTCTTTACCTGTTGGTGGACCTTCCGGGGGAGCTGCAGAGTGACAGATCTTCCCCCGAAAGCTCTTTCCCATTAGACAGATTGCACTTGGGAACATCTGCCCAGAAGCACTCCAGTTGATTTAAGCATCTTTACTTTTAATTTTTGGTACCTTTCAGAGGAAAAGAGAAAAATAAGCTTAGTTTCCTGAAGTGTAATTGTTTCGGGCAGTTATTTATTAATGAGAAGGAAAAACATGTCAAGGAGGCCGGGTTTGGCTGTACAACTCATGTTAACCAGGGCGCAGGTTAGAGGGAAGGTAAGCCCGCCGTCAGTCTGCATTTGTCCAGCTCCGTGATCACCTGTTAATTACTTGTGCTTTGGGCCCTGGAGGGGGGACCGCCTTTGCTTCCTCCCCAGCCGAGGGTTGCTGAGTTCCATAGGGCAAGGGAAGCACCCTCTCTAACACGATGCTCCCAGTGGGGTTCTATGGTCCTTGGAGCTTTCTCCAAGATTCTGAAGACTCACTCTGTGCCTAAGCCCCAGGATGGGGAAGGGGTAAGGCCTTCCATTGTTGAGGATGTAGGGTGTACAATTTTAACCTGAGTTACCACTGAGTTGTGTGAATGTATTGTATTTGGGGTCAGTGAGATTATGGGAACTTGCTGTAAGTTAACTTGGGTACAATACAGGGGGAATTATAGAACATACTTCACAGGATTGATAGAAGGATCAAATGGGATAATGTACGTGAAAACTTGTATGATATAAAGCACTTTGCAAATTGTGTGTGTGTGTGTGTGTGTGTGTGTTCCTGTGAGTTTGGTCAAGTTGGAGTTATACTCATGGAGGAGACACAAAGGAATAAAGCGATTTATCTGATGAAACCACTTGACTAGAAATTAGATCAGTATGTGTTAGGGAGGCTTTCAGCAACATTTTTTTTTTTGGCAAAAATTTCAACAAAATTTCTGCCTAATAGGAGTTTGAATTCATGGAGGCACGAGCGATTCCTTCACTGGGATGGTCTCACACATCTATACTGTTCTGAAGTATTGTTATTAAGAATGTGCGTGTATTACTTTTCAATTAAAAAAGCTAGTTAGAAGCATATCACAATGTGAACAGACTAGTCATATGCAGATTTGGACCATATCTGTACATTCAAAATAATGTAAAGAATTAGGGTGATTCGATTTTTAATTTCGTATTACCAATTAATTATTTCTATATTTATGTGTTAACAAGGAATTAGGTACACCACCATCCTTGATGTGTTGGCTTTTTGTCCTCATGCTTGCCACCTCATTATCATCAAATGGTTAACAACTCCTCACTCAAGATAGGAAGAAGAAAGAAAAGACATCATAAGCTATATTTGTCTATTTTATCTTGGAAAGCAAAAACAAAAATTTTCTTCCAGAAGCCCCTGCTGAGAATTAGCCACATATCTACTCGTATTGTATGAGGACCTGAGAAAGTAAATATAAGTCTTTATTTTCATCACCAATAGCAGGAAGAGGGCAAGAGAGAAGGAAGTTAGAAATGGCTGCGTTACTTAACCAACTGGGTCTTCCACAGGGTGTCAGAGGCACCTGGTGTTAGAACAGGAAGGAGGTGATCTTGGAGATGATCTGATTTAACCTCATAAAAAGGATGTGAGGCCCAGAGAGGTTATTGCCTGTCCAAAGTCGCAAATTAAGTGGACAATACCATCTGTGCTTGAAGGAGGTATAAATGGATTGTGTCCATGTTTCACATGGATTATGAGGCATTTGAGGAAAACTCCCTTATACAGAATGCCTGGAAACCTCGAGTTTCAAAACACATCTGTAGTTTCCTTTTTAGATAGTTATGTGGTTTTCTAGAATATAGAAGTAAATTAAGTTGTAGAGATAAGAGGGGAAATGGAAACTATTGACCACTTAGGGTTGTCTCTTTGGCAGGTGACCAGGTAGGTCTAGGGTAAGCAAGCTTACTGGCACCCAGAAAACCGTGTGCTTCTTCACTCTATAGTCACGTAACATTGGCATGATGTGAAGGGATTGAGGGGGCTGAGAGAATTGAAGGGGTTAATTCAGACCCAGCAGCAACTATCTGGTGTGTGCCCACACTCTGCCCAGTATCAAGTTAGGTCCTGTGATGGAAAAAAAATAAGTGCAATTCAACTCAATTCACTGTGACCCAGCAAACATGTATTGAGTGTGCTTGTTCCAGGCATGATAAATATATGAAGATAAATAAACGATGCTTTCCCTCCAACTGCTCACGAATAGAATGGACGACAACAACTCACTAAAACACTATAAAATACTTGCTAAAATATATCATGAATGAAAGGCAGTGAGTGCTCAGTGGACCCAACTAGAGGGGCATTTTAATGACCATCCCAGAGCCCAGTGGAATGGAAGAGACTTAAATCATGATGCTGTCAAACTCTCCAGAATAAAGAAACTGATAGACTAACCAATCTGGGGTGGGAAGTATGGAAATTTCAGAGAACACTATGGAAGTTAAGAGGAAAAAACGTCAACCAGGCCTGGGCTCACTCAAAGAAGACTTCCTGGGATTGTGGACCTTGTGTTGGACTTGGAAGATGGCACTTGAAAGATAGAGGAAGGGATAAGGGATCGGTGGGAAGTGAGTTTAGTTAAGGAGACATGATATGTTTGGCAGCCTTGCCTGGTCAGGAGGGCCTTGGGAAACCTCTTTTCTACTTCCTTCAAGCTCCAAGTCACCCAGTTCCAAAGAGTTTTCTTATATGGTCCTAAGCCAAAGTATTCCTCTTGATCTTTGGGCAAAGGAGTCCATCCTTTATGTTCATTCCTAAAAGAGAGGTGGAGTGGTCAGTGGCCTCTCTGTGGAGAGGCTCAAATCCTGGGGGTGACTGGTGGCCCACTTGAACCCTGGTCTCAAATCTGGAAAAGCACTTAAAAGACTGATTCTTACCTGCCTCACCACACTTCTCCCCCCCCCCCCAGAAGGATGGATTAGAAACCAGAAAGTTAAGGATTTTGCCAATATAGAGAAGAGGCCTGTGTCATTCCATATAGCACTCCATCTCTAAAGAGTTATTCAAAATTCAATGTTCATATCTTCCTCTGTTATCTCTAGATTTCTGCTTTCAGGGCATCTCAAGATATTGAAAGCTCATGAAAAGTTCTAGATAAAGAGGCAGGATGTTGGAGAATCAATAACACCTACTGGGTGCTTACTAAGTGCCAGGCACTACTGTCAATACTTTCCATGCATAACTTACTTAACAGGGAGAAGGCCCTGTTGTTGAGACTCCTGAGCCTCCATTGACTGCAGCGTAGAAATAGTGGGCCAATAAAAACGACTGAAATCATGGCATTTGCAGGAACATGGATGATCCTAGAGATGGTCATACTAAGTGAAGTAAGTCGGACAAAGACAAATACCATATGATATCACTTATACGTGGAATCTAAAATATGACACAAATGAACCTATTTATGAAACAGAAACAGGCTCACAGACATAGAGAACAGACTTGTGGTGGGCAAGGGGGAGGGCCGGTGAGGGAGGCATTGAGTCGGAGTTTGGGGTTAGATGCAAACTGTTATCTATAGGATGGATAAACAACAAGACCCTACTGTATAGCATAGGGAACTATATTCAATATCCTGTGATAAACCATAACGGAAAAGAATATGAAAAAGAATGTATGTATATGTATAACTGAGTCACTTTGCTGTACAGCAGAAATTAACACAACATTGTACATCAAGTGTACTTCAATAAAATAAATTAAAAAAAGAAATAGTGGGCTGGCAAAATGCAAGAAGCTATCTGTGCAAACACAACTCTTACTAATGGTCAGGAAGAGACATGACCATTGTGCGCATTTCAATGACTTTATCCATTCCACCCAAGCTTTTGTTCCTTCCCCTGTAACCCTTTTGGCTTTCTTTCACATATAAGCTGAAGCTTTCCTGTTCCCACTAACCATGTAGGCTGCAGCTTGGTAAACCATTACTCATACCCACTTCATGGAAAGCTCTTCTTTGGGTAAGTGGCACTGCTTGCTGAGTTTCTGTGTAGAGCTGTCACTGGGGCCAAGGTATGGCACAGGGCAGGAGCCCAGCGTCAAGTGCAGGATGGGAGTCTCCAGAACAATGTCTGATTGTCATGATGGCGTGTTGGAGAAAAGATACCCTCACTCTGCCTAAAGAGAACCTTCTGCCTGTCTCCAGAAATCATGCAAAATAGACTCTTAAAATGAGATTAGGCTGAAGCAGGACCAATTAAAGTTGGAGTTCCAGTTGCTCTATGACTTCATTGAAAGCTCAGTGCCAGCAGGAAAAAAAAAAAGAAATCAATACTACATTTTCATCGTCATCAATTTTGCTTTTTGCTAAATGAAAATGTTTTTATTCCCTTTCTTGTTCCCTCCACCATTGAAGATGTTTTCTCTGCCCGTGTACTATCTTTACCTCATCCTGTTATGTTAGTTGAACTCATGCAAAGAGCTCCATGTAGGATAGTGCCATAAGTACACTTGTCTGTAATAAGCATTTAAACAATTGCAGAGGATGCCATCTCAATGCACCAAGGATTTACTAGTACAATAGTCCTTGCTCTGCAGGCCTGTCTGCTGCTGCAACAGGGCCCTAACCATGGTCTGCTCTGTGAAACTATTGGCTGCTCCAATTTTTGTAGAGTCGATAGCGCACTTACTCCAAACAGCTCTCAAGGCTCCAGGGGCCCATCCCAGCTCCATGCCCTGTGCCATATTGCAGCACCACGCCTTGTAGACGGGAATCCCATAGGTGAGGCGGGCCCGTCTTGAACTCATTCATGGGCTTTGGTTGCAGAAGCAGCAAAGGGACCTCATTATAAGATGTTCTCACCTGTACAGTTACAGAAGAACTGAAAGGGTTTTGCTGAATAATGCAGTGAACTGGCTTCCAACACAGTCCCACAGTAGTGACCTTTACGAGCTCTCAATGAGCTCCCATTGCTATTGGCTCCAAGACGGTCCCCATCCAGGACTTGACTCTGTGGGAAATATTTGGAAAGAAAGAGAGAAAGAGAGAAAGAGAGAAAGAGAGAGAGAAAGAAAGAAAGAAAGAAAGAAAGAAAGAAAGAAAGGAAGGAAGGAAGGAAGGAAGGAAGGAAGGAAGGAAGGAAGGAAGAAAGAAAGAAAGAAAGAAAGAAAGAAAGAAAGAAAGAAAGAAAGAAAGAAAGAAAGAAAGAGAAAGAAAGAAAGGCAAATTCACAATAGAGGACACAAAAAAATACAGCTCCACGGGCTGGAAACTCATTTCCTGAGGAGCCAGGAGCACATCGCAAGCTCTCTGGGAATCACTGAGCTCCAGGAAGCTCGACCAGTCACTTAATAAGTCATTGAGGACGTGTGGTTTAATTAACTTGCCCAAAATTCCTCCTTTCCTTCTCTCACTTTTGCTATTAATATTTTTTGATATCTGATAATGCAGTGTAGTTAATTTTTTCTGGCTTTATAATGAACACTGCCATAATGAAAAAGGTTAGCAGTGCTTCAGGCAGCTTTTAATTATCCAGCCGAGCAGGTAAAAGCACTTTATTCTTCTCTTTTTTTCCCCTTACTTAGCAATTAATGGAGGAGCTCAGTGGCACTTACTGTTCCTTTTTTGTTTTCTAATGGATGATCTTGCATGGAGCAGGGACGCCTTCCTGTACCCCAGTTCCTACCAGGCAGGGACGTTGGAGGCTGCAGGGCTGCATCGCAGGCCTCTGGTTTGTGGGATGGAAGTGCTTCTGCTGCTGGCTGAAGGTTTATCTAATTAAAAAGCCGAGTTACCTAGAGTTGTTGTTACCAGTTCCCTGTCTTGCATTCTTCTGCCTTTGTATCTTCGCCCAGAGACACCCCAAAATACTTTTATAGCCCAGCTGGCTTTATGGTGTACGTTTTCTTGGTTCTATTGAATGGGGCCATCTTCCTTCTGCTTCCCGTGCTAACGGCAGCCTTGGGATTGTTCTCCTTACTTGACTGACAGGGAAACTGAGGCCCAAAGAGGTTGTCTGCTTGGCTAAAAGCCCTTCCTTCAGTTCTGATGATACTATCTCTGGATATGGAGAGACATATCACCAAGCTAATTATAATACTACCTTCCAGGAGGAAAGAGTTTAAAAATTATGAGAGCCACTTCCAAACCCACCAATTGATAAAGTCACAGGGAACAGATTTTTATTATGAGTGGAATTATTTGCATGATTCCTCTTTCTTTTGCAAATAGAAAACAAAAAAATATTGTTCAGGGAGTGTGTGTATAACACATTTTTCTATGACTTGATAAAAGCCGACTGGCCCTCAGACTGTATATGCAGATCTCTCTAGAGGGGCTGGACCAGTTTTTCTAAGAGCCCAGGGTCTTCTGAAAAGGAAGAGCTAGAGACACCATGCTCGCTAAGATTTGAAGCTGGGATGGTCTGGAGGTGCAGGAAATGGTCCTGTGCAAAGTCTGCCTGAAGGAAGGGATACTGAAAGCATAAGAAGGGAAGATACCAAGGAGTAAGGGCACCCAGAGCTGGTGATCTGAGCTTGACCTCAAATTTCTGGGTTCCTGGAATAGGGGGTAGTTACACTTTCCTGGTGATGTGTAGGGAGGACGATGATCGGCATCTGAGAATAAACTCAAAGAGATCACTGTTAGGGAGGAGTCCTTCTAAAGATGGTTTATGATGTGACACTCACCATGCAAGGGTACTTATCTAAATGTCTCTGTCCTACAATATACCCTTGCTGATAAGCTTCAAGGAAAGGGGAGAGAAGAGGCAAATTTATTGCATCATTTGTGCCAAACATTTGGGGCATTCTCTCCCCACCACACACCAGGTGCAGGAATTTCTGACTGGAGAAAGATCTTACTGATGCTATTGCAATGGGACTCAAGCACTGAACTTGCAGACCTTGGTGCACTCTATGAAGCTTTGGTTGCTTGTGGCCCTGTCATGTGATTTTAATGAAGTTCAGGTTGAAATAACTACCCGACTTACTTTGACTGCCATTGCAAACTTTAACAGTTGCAACAGCAGTACCTGCACAAGCAGCAAGAAATACCTGGGCCTCCAAAGCTCACAGGTCAACAGCAGCCTGAGTTTTAGTAATTCTAGAACACTATCTTGCAGCCCAGTTTGGATACCATCATGACCTCATGTCCCTGGGACTGTGCAAGACTCATACTCGACTTTCCGCTCCACAGTGGCCACCATCATGACGATCGATGCTGGGGCAGTGACCTCACACGCCAGTTCTCCTCCCCCCAGCATTTGGGAACAAGACTGGCCCATGAGTCTGAGTGTCACAGGGGTTCTTGGGCAATCTGGGGGAGGGGTGGTCATTTGAGGGGGGTATACTCGCTTTTCTGTTAAGTATTCAAGTTTGTGAAGTCTTTCAAAACAATCACTTTATATTTGAAAAGCACTTTGAAATTTTCAAAACAATAGCAGCTCCATTATCCCACCTGATTCAAATCACACTTAAAGGGTTGGGAAAATTCTTCCATTTTACAGATGAAAAAGTCAAGGCCACAGAGGTTACCTCCCTCTTTAAAGCAGGGTTTCTCAACTAGAGGTGGCTGTGCTCCCAGGGGATGTTTGAAAATGTCTGGAAATATTTTTGTTGTCATAACTGGGTGGCAGGGGGGACACGGTGCTACCGGCATCTAGTGAGTAGAGGCCAGAGATGTTGCTAAACATCCTACCGTGCACAAAACAGCCCCCCAAGACACAGAATTATCTAGTCTAAAATGTTAATAGCGTGGAGCTTGAGAAACCCTGATGTAAGGACATAGTTCTAGAGGAAGAGCTGGTGATTTTTAAAATGGATGTCACACTACTATTCATGATAACATCTGCCATTTGTTGAATATTATATATTGAGCACTGTTCTAAGTCTTCACACCCATCAACTCAGTCCTCAAAGCAGCCCTAAGTGGGAAGGATTATTACTCTACTTTGAAATGAGGAAACTGAGACTCAGGAGGTCAAGCAAGTTGTCAAAGGGCCCCCAGCCAAGTTAGTGATGGGACCTGTGTCAGCTCAGTCCTGGGCTTGTCCTGTTTCCCCCTCTCTGCATGGCTCCCTGAAGCACAACTGGACAGGGAACTCTGCCTTGCCTGGCCAGCACCAAGCACAGAAAGAGTAACCAGTTACTTTTTGGATGGTCAGAAGCCTCAGGTTCCAGGATCACCACAGAAAGCTAATTTTGAAAATCCTGCCATTTGTGACAATATGAATGAATCTTGAGGGCCTTATGCAAAGTGAAATAAGTCAGAGAAAAACAAATACTGTAAGGTCTCTCTTATATGTGGAATCTAAAGGAACCAAACTTGGAGAAACAGAGAAGAGATTGGTAGTTGGCAGGGGCAGGGGTGGAGAGTAGGGTTATAAGATAAAAAAGTGTTCCAGGGATGTAATGTATGGCATGGTTACTATAGTTAATAATACTCTATTGTATATTGGAAAGTTTCTAAGAGAGTAGATCTTGAGTTCTCATCATAAGAAAAAAATTGTAACCATATGGGGTGATGCATGTTAATTAAACTTATTGTGGTGATCATTTTGTAATATATACACATATCAAATCATTATGTTGTACGCCTTTGGCTAATTCAATGTAATATGTTGACTATAACTCAATAAAACTGAAAAAAAAATAACCTTGTCCTCTCTGTGTTCTCTCCTGGGTACAAATTCAAGATTCAGGGAGACCAATGGCCTCAGTAATTTCTATCCATTGGCATATGCTCCTTTTCCCCTCTTATACCTATGGGGCAATCTCTCGACATGCACACACATCAGTCATTCATTTATTCATATACTTAACTCAAAAATATTTATCAAGGATTGAAGATACAAAGGGGAAATAAATACATATAGTTTTATTCCCAAGTTACTGACAGTCTATTGGATCAGACAAGCCTAAAAAATCATTATATTACAGTGTGCTTAGTTCAGTGACGGAGATGTGGTCAGACTACCAGAGGAGCACAGAAAAGGGGTCCCTAATCAGCTTCTGGGGGGGCTGGGAGTCATGCAATATGATATTGGAGTCTTAGAGTCTGAGATGGATTAGCCAAATGGAGACAGAGAGGGGGTGGGAATATCGTGAAAATACAGTCTCAAAGGCCAAGAGCTTCATGGTGAAAGAGCCTCTGGTGAAAGTGAAGTAGTCCTTTGTTATCCGAAGGCAAAGCACACAGCAGCGAGATGAAGGTGGAGGAGTAGGCGGAAGCCTGAAAGGGGAGCTTGTAAATGCTAGGGAGACACTGAGGAGGGGAATGAGTTTTAATGTGCAGGTTACAACCCTTAGGGAGAGCCACCTTGTCTTTGAGATGAGACAGGGCTTAAACTCTTGTGGAAGACAGACTTGAGGGACACGAGGCTGGAGGCAGGGAGATGGGCTGGGAGGTTTTTGAAGGAGTCCAGGTCAAGAGCCTAAACCAGGGTTGGAGAAGGAGGGGATGGGTTAAAGCTATTTTGGAGTTAAAGTCAGCAGACTTAGGTGTTTAGATTTGAGAGGTACAGGAAAAGGATATGTTATATTTGGACTTGTTGCATGAGCTACCTGGGAGACATCGGGTAGATCTCTCTGTCCAGTGGACCATTGGACAAAAATGGAATTTGTAGGGAGAGAAACGTGATGGAGATACAGATTTTGGAATCAACAGTGGAGAAGCGGGAGTTGTAACAATGGGACTCACTTGAGCAAATAGGCCCATGTGTCCTCCTTAATCCAATGATCTGTGACCAAAGCACTGGGCAGATGTACAAACATGGCAGTTGGAGCCCACCCATAGAGATGGCAGGAGGGCATTCAAAGACGTCATTGCAAGCCGAACAAGCAGCCCCAAATAAGGCAAGTGCACTTGGCAATCTAGCTTGATATACTCTGGATAATCACCATGTAGAGGCTCAGTGGCAAGCTGCCTTTCCCCCTCCCATCATGAAGGAAATGGCTGTTCTTCACGACACAAGGTCAACAGTTTGCCAACTTTACAGTCTTTACTGGCTTAGACATGAACTATTCTTAATCTGAATATTCACTGCAGGGCTGTGAAGCATGGGAAACTCTATCTGGAATCTAGACTCCTGTCTCAGGGTGGGAAGTCTCTGGATTTCCCACATTATTCTTCTTTCTACTATGTCGTGGCCCTTCCTAAATGGCAGAATGTGTTGGTGTATGCAGTCACATGCACAGGTATGATTGTGGACACGCAAACACACACTTCCCCGCGTCCCCCTAATACATGCACAAGTTTTGAATTAGAAAAACATGCCCCTCCATATTAACACCTGGCATCTGATATAAAATAAACCCAGCCTTAGTAATTATTCGAGGACTTTGCAGCAGCTTTCTTCTGACCAGTGTTGATGGCTGGTGCCAGTCACCATAACTAGGTGTGAATTAACACAACAGCATTCATGCTACAGAGCCTCCTGGGCTTGTGTTTAAAACACAGGGTTGTGTTTTAGAGCCGTGGATAAAGTTCATTAATAGGTGCGAGCACAGTTCTCAAAGGGCAGTTCTGCCGTATTTTCAGTCACTGTTCAGAATTCTCATTAGCCAATTACCCTGATCCCATCCTTCCAGCTCCTGTAGTAATGTGTATTTTAAAGGCCCTGATAAGACACAGCATGTTTTAAATATACCTTAATGTACTGGAAATGCACGAGCCCCCTTAGGGTTTATATATCTTAACCATTGGCCAATCTTGCAAAGTTATAAATAAATGTTACAGGCATCAGCTGCAGTAGTAGAATCAGCTGGGGATATCTAAAAGCCAGTCTAAAGTCGAACTTACCTCTAATTTGAGATATAAAGCATGGTGAGCAAAGCAGGCAGGAATATACAGATGATTTCCTGGTAATAAAATCAACAACATTGACATATGAAGTGCGACCGAGTGGGAATAGGGTTGATGTGGGCAGCAGCTTGGTTGAACTAACAAGTAGTTATGTGCAAGTTACTGTGCTGGGCATTGTGGGGATAAAAAATGAAGAGAACCATGGTTCTGGTTGGTTTATAAACGTACCTAGCGATGACACAAGGACACAGGTAATAATCAGAGAGGTTGAGGTGAGTGGCCCTGCTATGGGGGCCAAATTGGGAGGGCTCAGAAATGATTTCTTTGAAGAGGTGGCAGTTGAATGGACTTTGAAAAATGGGTCAGATTTCATAGGCAGAGATTGGAAACTTGAAGTGGTGGAAGTCAGAGCATAACATAAACAGAGCTGGGAGATGGGGAAACATAGGACATTTCAGCATAGGGTAGACAGTTCAATTGGGTGGGAGGAAGTATTGGGTACCTGCAGGGGAGCAATGGAAAATAAGGCTGGAAGGGTGGGCGGGGGTCAAGTTCTGTAAGGTCTTGAATGCTAAGGTAAGGAGTTTTGAACTAATTCAATAGGAAATGGAGAGAGAATTCAAAGCTTTTAATCAGAGGAAGAATAAGGCAAGAGCTACGTTTCAGGGGGGACTAATTTGGCAGCGGGGTTTAAAAAGGACAAGAATGGAGACACACAGGAATTGAGAAGACCAGTTGGGAGATTTTGAAATAAAATACAAGAGAGAGAAGGAAGGTCTGAATTAGGGATTCTAGCAGTGGGAGGGACTACAGAGGAAAAAAAAAGTGCCTCTGAGAGATGTTAGGAAGGAAGATGAACAGGCAGGACCATGGGCAGCTGATTGGATATGATGCGTGAGCACTGGGGGCCACTAATGCAGGTGGAGTGTCAAAGATGGCGCTCATGTTGTTAGCCCTGGTAACTGGTACCATGAGCTGAGCCTTGAACAGACTGTAAATAACACTGCCACAAAGATAGACTGACTTGAGGGTGGGCATGGGTGTGGAGGATGAGTGAAAGTTTCCAGTCATGAAAGGCCTGCAACTCCAGCAAGAGCCTGAGTCCAGAGATAGATACTTGTGAGACAAGAGAAGAGATGAGACCAATAAGGGGCAGAGGGTAGAGCAAAATGAGAAAAAGGCTACACACAATGCTGGAGGTACCATTATTTAGGAGGTGCCCTGCCTTTTGGCCTCACTGTAGCTCCTATAAATGGTGAGCTCTTGACCAGCATTGGGAATATCTAGTCACTTTCAAGATCTGATTTTGCCATTGTCATTCCTTTGCAGGACAAGAGAAGACATGAAACAAGGGAACCAGAGTCTACAGAGAGGTCAAGACAAACTCCAGAATGGGAGTGGCAGGTTGTCAGGGAGGTGGTGGGTTGGGTAACAGTGGAGGAGGGAAGGGATGAAGCAACATTTCTCTCTGAGAATTCCTTCTGTGGGTCCTAGGAGTCAGTCTGAAGATATTCCCCATCCCCAGAGGAGGAGAGACGTATTAGCTGACATAGCTGGCAAGTGAAAGAAGATTCTTGAAGATGATGGTTAGCCAGTCAAGTCAATCAGAGAAGTAGATCACTAAGAGGTGTGTGTGTGTGTGTGTGTGTGTGTGTGCGTGCACATGTATGCGTACATGCATTTTTGCATGTACATATGTACACACATACCCATGCATATATATACATATACACACATACATACACACATATGTATTTATATCTACAAGTCTCTTGCTCTATTTATCTATCTACCTACTACTTATTTCCATCTATTTATCTATCTACCTACCTACCTGAGTGATTTGTTACAGGAGTTGGACCTTACACAATTGTGGGAACTGCTTCGTCTTTGTAAGGCTGCTTTTATCTGATGCTGGAGCCTCACATCCACAGGAAGGCAGTTGTGAAGGGAAGAAAGATGTAATCTGGGGAGAGAAGGGCAAACTGAACCTACAAGAAAAGCTGGAACCCACGAGGATGAACTGGCTGGAATCTGTGCCCGTTCTCCCCACCTCCAATCGTGATGAAATAGGTAACACGCAGCGAAGGTGGCTCCTCTCACCATGGGGTAAAGGCGCACCTGGCCCCGGAGGAGCTGGAGGAGCTGAGGGAGGGCCTGGGGGAAGGTGGAGCAGTTACTGGCCCAGCTGGTGCCCAGCATCTAAGAGGGGTGAGAGCAGGCAAGCGTGTGAGCCCAAACAGCTTCCACCGCAAGCTTCTGAATGTAAAAACCACCATGGCTGTGGCTTCACGTCCACCTTCCAGCGCTTGCAGGAAAACCTCTCTTGTGGCTCATTCTAACCAGAAACATACGAGGAAGGAGGTCTGAGAAATGGGGTTCATCTGGTCTAGCTGATCTGACACATGCAGAGTCACCATGGCAGAGGGAAAAGGGGACGGCAGAGAGGAGGAAGAGGCGGGGGAGCAGGATGGGAGATGAGTAGACTAGTGGTCTGGCTTCCCTAGTCGTCAGGCTCAATCTGCCAGACAGTCAGACTCTGAAGTTTGACTCGAGGCTCCCTAAGGTCAGGGTCTACATCACATCTCCCTCATTCTCTTCCAAAACATGTTGTAAGGACAGGCTACCGAGTACCTGTTAGTCTCCAAGGACTGTACTATTTTCTATGCGTATGTCATTTCTTTACTATTCAGCATAATTCTAAACAGAGAGTAATATTATGCCCATTTTACAGATAGGGAAACCAAGGCTTTGGGTGGTCAAATGATGGGTTCAAGACCACACAGCTAGAAAGTGACAGAGTCTGTATTGGAACCTCAATTAATTTGACTCCAGAGTTTCTGGTTTTAACTACCACTGGATCTAAAGCATCCTGAGTTCCCAGCAGAGTTCCTGGCACACAGTAGGATTTCAATAAATTGCAATTAAATGAATGTGTGGATTTATGGATGAGTGATGGGCAAATGAATGGATGAGTGATGGGCAAATGGATGGATGAGTGGACAAATGGTGGTTGGATGGATAGACGGTAGAACTAAGGTATCTGGGAGAAGCGGAGAGTTCAGGAGAGAAACGGGCTCAGGGGAGAATTTGTATGGCACTTACAAAAGCTCATCTTTGATCAGGTAGCGGAGAGAATCAGAGGGAAATCCAGACAACTGCTGAGCCCAGCTTTCCTTTTGCCACTGAATTAATCCATAGGCTTTTCCATGAAAACCCATGCTTCCAATGGGTCATCATTTGTATTACTTACTGGGGCCCATGTAAGCGGTGAACCAAGGATCAGGAGGCTGATTCCTAAATCTGCCTTCATAAGCAACTTGCTGTGAACTTGAGCACCTAATTCTCCATCTGCCCCATGCAGTGATGGTGCTCTCCAAGCCACTTTGCTGGGTTCTGTTTTCGACCCTGTACCTGAGGTCTGACTTGAAGAAAATTAGCCCATCCTTTTGCTCCTCAGTTACTTCAGAATGATTAGCTGTAAATGTAGGAGTTGTACCCCTTAGAAATAGGAGAAGACCCTGGGCCCTTCTAGCTTGCTTCTGGAAATGGGTTCACTCTGTTGGACAGGCCTCACCGGAGCTCTTCCTTGGCAGCTGGCCTCTCCTGATGGGGGAAGTGTTCCCTCCGAATGTGAGTTCGTCCCAGAGACAGTAACTCTGTCCTCTCTTAGACGCTTCCTGCGTACGGGGGAAAGAACAGCGTCCGTCCACATCCCCCTTCCCCCTTGGCAGGCTGCTGTCTGCTCTCCTTGTGAGGTCTCAGGAGCCTGTGACATTATCTGTTATCTCCCAGGAGAGGCCCTGGACCACAGTTGTGAGCCCTGAGATTGATGAATATGCAGGAAGGGCTCCTGTGCCAGGCAGGGAAGCTGCTGAGCTAGGATGATGGGCTGGGCTGGACTGGGCCAGCCATGCAGGGCGGGGTGAGTCAGGGCCTCGGCTGGGGGAGGGGGGATCTTTCTCGGGTTCTGAGCACCGTTGGAGAGAAGCCCAGCACAGTTAGGTAGGCCCATTCACCATCCTTAGGAGGGAGAAGCTGTCATTGGTATGTCTGCATTCTCCAGCACTGTGGATTCCAGAGTCTTAGAAATGCCCTGGCCGCTAAGCATCCCACTGGTGACAATTAAGCTGTTCAATACTAGGTCAGCAACTTTGCAGGGAATGTTTGCTGATGGCATTCTACTGGGTGTACTGGTACTACTGACTCTGGTCCCCAGAAAGCCTGACACGTCCCTAGTGGCAGAAGAAAGCTAGGAGCAAATTCTGCCAGCATCACAGAATCCTTAGGCTGAGTGTGACGTTTAGAGGTCACCTGGTCCAGCCATTTGCCTGCAGGCAGGTCTGGACATAAACCAGCCTAGACAGATGAGAATCTGTTCTCTCTCCCTGCCTTCAAAAACCTTCACTCACAGAAGGACGTTTCATGTATAGCCTTAGTACCTAATACACCTCAACCCCGAGACAGTTCTTTCTGAGAGCTCATCTGGATTCTACTTGCTCCCAGGGGTTCTTTCTTTGATTTATATCTCAGTGGAGATGGAAGGAAGAACCCTTCACATGTTGTATGCAGTAGTTGCTGGAGCTTGCTCACGTGGGCTTTTCCAGTACCCACTGTGCATGTTTCTTCTAACTCTGGGTTCAGTAACATCACCTTGGTAGCTTGTGATCAGCCATGGTAAGAGTATTTACACCATGGAAATGGGCAAGCACCACAAATCGGGGCTTTCTTTTCCCCCAGAAAACCAGCTGTTTAACATATACCAGCACACAACTGGTCGTGGAGAGCAATACTTCACGGAACTCAGGTAACAATTCTTCTCTGTACACTTCACCTTAGTGCTGTCAAGTTATCACTTTAGTGCCTTCAGGTGAAGCTCAGTCTCTGGCAGGACTATAATTTCCCAGCGAGCAGAGGCTGCAACTTGAATTCGCCCACCGCCCAGGACTTTTTCTACAGCAGCTGCACGTCAACTATACGCCAGAGGAATGAAGGACACGTATCAGATCATCAGGCTGAATGACTCTAGTTTTCATCGTCTTAGCTCTAATGCGATTCCACGGTTGGAGTCAGGTTTGCCAAGCAGGAGATATGTGTATCTCAGTTGACTTCAGCGTTGTGCAATTCAATTCAAGCAGGATTTATGAGACGTCTTCTCAGTGTTCACCCGGTACTAGGCTCTGGAGCCCCGGAGGAGGGCCTGTTGGTGAGTTTCAACAACCCATCACTTCTATTCTCCAATAAATTACAATTTGATTTGGAAGCTATGCATGCAAGCAGAGAGTGAGGGATCAATATGAATATTCTGGAAGACGTGAGCTTGAGGGATTTTGAGTGGTCATAAAACACGGGGGTAAGAACATGGGTCACTGGGGTCAGAGTGCCTGTGTTCGAACTCCAGATCACCACGTCGTAGCTGTGCAACCTGGGAAGAGCTGCTTACCAACCCACACCCTGCCCACCCCAACTCAGATTCCTCACTCTAAGGGTATCATGAAATCTAGCTCATAGAGTCGTTATCAGAGTCATTGCACTGATGTTTATAAAGCACGTGGCGCATTGCCTGGGATACCGCAGGTGTAAAATATAAAGCAGTTATTGTTTTTATCGTAGGCTCTAATGGCCTCTTTTTAAAAGTGAATAAACTGAGACCCAGAAGTGTGAAAATGACTGTTCGCTAATTAGTGGCAGAACTGGGATTAGCAGCAGTAACTAATTTTGTCAGTATAGAGGGAGGTACATGCTTCAGTAACAAATATACCCACAAGTCTCAATGCCTTGACATGAGAAATACTGTTGACTGTTTATGCAAAGTCGGATGCGGATCAGGGGACACTGCTCTGTTCTGCAGCTGCATCTTCTGGAGCCCGTGGTCTCGAAGGCCAGCACAGCAGGGCGGACAGAGGTGGAGGAGGTGTGCCAGGTCCTACCGCCTTGGCCAGTCCATTGGTGAGAACCGGTTGCACGGCCCCCGCTCAAGAGCAGTGGGGAGGCTAAGCTGGCACGGGGTTGGTGAGCACAGAGCGTGCCACACCCACAAGACAGAAGCCATCCCAAGGGGGCGTCTGATGAAGCGTTCAATTGCAGAGGAGATACGACGTGTGACATTCGGTGATTGTCTAGTGAGGGGTAGAGACAAGGGTTGCAGGAGATTAGAGCGGGGCAGATAAGAGAGGACAAAAGGGTGAAACAACGCTTGTTGAGGGAGTAAGACTAGCTCAGGACCTGGGACCAGGACAAGTCCAAGAAAGACAGGTAGATCAGGAGATGTGGATGGGAGGGCATCCCCCGGAAGCAGCATGGACAAATGGGGGAGCCCTCCTGTGGTGACGATCGTGACCATCTCCAGCCATGGTCAGCAGGCGGCGGGGCGTAGGCAGAGGAGGACATCCCCGCGATCAATGGCAACTCCCCAAAGCTCAGCCTCCTGCCTCTCCCTCTTGCACTCATCTGGAGAAATTTCCACGGAGCTCAGCTTCCTTCATAGGCCCTGAAATAAATGCCCTCTAGTGAAGAATGGCGTGGTGGGAAGAGGGCTGGGCGTGGCATCCACAAATGCAGGTTTTCTGTTCCTGCTTTGGCCCCTGACTCCTGGGTGACTCTGAGCAGCCTCTCTACCTCTCTGAGCTGCAGTCCTCATTGGTGAAAAGAGGAGTTCCTTCCGGCCCTTTACAGATCTGATTTTCTGGGACTCTGAGACTCTCACAGCCATCATTTAAAGGATATTTTGGTGGTAAAATTTTTGGAGGGCCAGTCTGGAACTCTCCTCTGGGAAAAGATTAAGAGGAGGCGAGGATCTGACCAAAACTATAGCGGCTTAGACGGTGAACAGGATGGAACGTGGCATATGCTAATCTTTGGTGCGGAGCCAAGCTTACATCGGAACAGACTCAGGATAAAGAGGCAGCCCTGGAAGCTGAGCCCGGTCTCATAAATCTCAACACTGACATATCAATCCGTCAGCTCAATCAGTTGCAACATTTTTTTTTCCTTTTGGAAATAAATAAAGATGAAGGCAAGAGATACCACCCAAAGAGGAAACCCCAGAAGAGCGTGGAGAGTCACACTGCCCCTGAATCCTGGAGCTGGGCTCTGATGAATGGAGCAGGCTGCATTTGATAAATCAGGTCCCTCAATCCAGTGGGTTTAGGCTCTTGTTTCCTAAATGGGAACTTCATGCTGTTCACTCATTCAAAGGTAGGATGCTGCCTCAGAAAGTTAATCTATAAATCTGTTATTTACAAGGGTCTCCATGTTTTTTTTTTTTTTAAAAAAACAACTTATAAATCATGCCTATCTCAGCTAGAAACTTTTCTGGTATAAATTGTCACCCTCTTCCTATAAATCTCACATTTACAGTCCTTCCTGATCAATCAGACCTCACACGTCTAGGGTGGGAGAGCTGAGAAAAAAGGGTGGGGGGCCTATGACTGGGAGTGCTGGGAGGGGTGGAGTGGAGAGTGCGGAAGTCCAGGGGTAATTTGTTCCTCAGTTCGCCCTGGACTCCTTTTATTTATTTATTTTATATTCTATCTGGCTCTGGGAGTCCACTGATTAAAAAAAAAAAAAGTTTCAAATCAATAAAATATGCAACAGGAGATGGATTCTGGGCTGGTTTATTAGGCAATTTCCTGTATAGCTCCCTGGGGGAACACATGGCCCTCCACACCCTGCCCGGTTCTCATCCCACGTTAACCCTTGGGGTGCTGCCAGCTGACCTCACGGGGCACAAGAGCCTCCTGCCCCACCCCATGTCCTGGCTGTAGTCTCCACCCAGGGTCAGCTGCTCTTTCCCACACTGGAGGCTTCCAGACACATCCCTGCTGCTGCAGCAGCGTCTCCACCAGTCCCCTCCTTTCCTGCCTCTATTCCTTTAGGAAGCCACCTCCTCCAAGAAGTCCTCATTAACTGACATCTCATACTGCTGAACATATAGGGATTTATATTAGCAAATGACAACAGCAACAACAAAGCAGGTGCTTTATCAGAGGATGAACTAATAAAGGAGAAGCTCTTTTTCTTAGGAGTCACTTCGTGCTCATATGTAGATGGACTGAGGCTACGTGGATGAGGTGAGACCTGGAGCACTGACGTTTCTCCTGAGGGTGGGCTCCCCTCTGGCTGCCCACAGGTACCAGCAGTTCCTTCCTCTCTCTCAGGCATTAGACCTTCCAAGCCCCTCATTGTCAGAAAGGGCTTTTATCTACTTCTCGCCCACCTGCCCCCTGCCCAAGCCACCCCTCTCTGAGCCACCAGCCCTGGGGAGAACACATCTCCCTCCAGAGCCCTCTCTGCACAGGCTGACTTTTTTAAGAGGGGATTTATTTCAAAGAATGTCTTCATTGAGGAATTGAAGTGGTTTCATTTTAGCTATGGGGGTGCCTCACTTAATACACTAAATAGCTTTCTGAAAAGTTGTAAGTAAAATGAAAAAAAAAATCCTCTTTAAAAGCACAGATAGAATTTCTATTAAAAGCAATCTTATGATAAATCCTTTCGTGAAGAATTACTTTGGTCCTGAGCAGCAGATTTGCAGCTCTATCTTTCTGCTGGACATTTCCGCCTAGGTGACAACAATGTTAACAGTACTGGTAGATTGGCTGCTTGATGTGTGCCAGGCGCATGCATGTGTGCATGTGTATGTGCGTGTGTGTAATTTTCCCACCACAGCCCTGTGATATAAGTCCTGTATTATCCCCATTTAACAGATAAAGAGACTGAGACCAAGAGAAATTAACATAGGTAGTAAGTGATGAAGTTAAGATGAAGTTTCTTGGCTCAAAATCAAGGTGCCTGAAATCAGATTTGTCCTATTTCCGCCTTAGTCTGTGTAGACCTGCCTTTTCCTTACCTGTTTGTCTAGCACAAGTCTCCCAATTGTGGGCAGGGCTAAACCTTGGAGCATAATGTCTCTCTTCCTACTCCTTCTTTTCCTGCCCTGCCCACTCAGACAATTGTCAAGTCCGTTGATTTGACCACAATTCCACTCTTGTCACTTCTACATTCCTTTGCCCCTTCCTTTCTCCCCAGAGAAAGGACCACTCTTGTTTTCTTTTGCAGTAGCTTACCAACAAACATCCCTACCCAGTCTCCTTGTGTTGTGCCCGCCCTGCCCACTGTTTGCCAGAGTGACCTGCCTAAAGCACTACGACTCCCGGGCCATGTCCCCTCCTCAAAACCACTCAGGACTCTCTGCCACAGATGAAGCCCCACCTCCTTGCCCTGGCCTACAGGACCCTCCGGTCTGTCCTCCGCCCTCCGTGTCTCTCCGCCCTGCGTTTCTCTCCACCCTCCATGTCTACCACTTCCTCCCCCGTGCAAGCCTTGCCCTGCATGCTCCGGCCACACGTTTTTTCCAGCATTCTCTTTGTTTAGGCAGCAACAGCCATCACTCCCCCTTTCTCTCATTGTTAACATTGTCCCTGGACTTCTAGAGCTAGAGAATGCTCTAGCTCTCTGGAAGACCCGTTACATTCTGCCCTGAATTCTAAACTTGATCCATATTTTGTCTTTCTTTGCTAGCTCCCTGGGGGCTGCTATCTGACTTTTCCAATTCAATTACCGATGCTTTGGGCAGAGCATGCTGTAGGTCCTGGGGATACCGAGGTGCATAAGATGTGACTTGGCTCTGACGGATGAAGCATTCTGTAGGGAAGAGAGACTAAAAAGGCACTATTACAATTTCGCATGTTGGTACAGAGCCAGAGGTCTTCACATGGTGTTGCAGGAAGCACAGGAAGGGAGGTTATTGTAGCCACAGTCTCCTTTGTACCCTGTAATACAGAGTAAAGTGCCCTGCGTTTAATGGGGCTGCAGGGAATGTTTATTTAATTGAATAATTTCTCAGTGACTCTTTTGTTAAAAAGGATTTTTAAATATTTGGTTGACTTAACTGAACTTGGATGTCCTTGGATTTCAGGACACCACACATTCTCTTGTTGATAGATACCACCCCTGCCTTTTGCTATTATAAATAAAGCAGCAGTTAAGATGTTTATGGACCTAAGTTTTCAATTTTTTTGGTAAATAACCAATAGTGGAATTGCTAGATCATAGGTGTATTTGAAAACCTGCTATCGTTTTCCAAAGTGATTGTATCATTAGATCCATTAGCTCTAATTGCTTCACATCCTTTTGTTCTAGTCATTTTAATGGTAACCATTCTAGTGGGTGTGTAGTTGTATATTATATATATTTATATATATAATATATATATATTATATCAGGTGCTCATACATTCTATTGTGAGCTAATGAGTGATTGTTGGTATATTGTTCTGGAAATGTTCTCAAGACCGTTACATGTGTTCCATATGTACATTATGAACTCCTCAAGGATATCTCTATTCTACTCCTTTATTCTCTGGAGAAGAGTAAGAGACAGACTAAAATTCCACCCATATTCCTACATCCGAGTAAGGGGGCCAGCCTCTACCCTAGACTCTCACCTAAGCATTGACCACCTTTGACTTAATTTTTCCACTTTGGAGATGGAAGGATGTAGGGATAATTAAATCTTACTCTTTAGGACCATTCTAAAGCCAAGATATAGATGATGGTGTTGCTTGTTCATCGCGGATCTTGGGTAGGTCCATTAAAGCCTCCTGAACACAGTCTCTTTATCTATAAGATAACTCCTACTCTCAAGTGTTGGTGTGAGATGTGGGTGCAACAATGTGTGTTACTTGCCTAGCACAGTTCCTGGAATATGGTCTGCATTGAACAGATAACAGTGATTGTGGCACCAATACTATTATTGAGTACAACCATGGTTTTCACTGGGCTAGGTAGGCCTGGGGAAGACTGTGATAATTCAGACAAATTTATTTTTCATTCTCAAAAAATGTCATAGTCTAGTAAGGGAGAACTAAGGATAAAGGTGATTTGAGTGTAGTGTATGAGTCCCCAGATAGGGGTAAATGGAACCAAGGGAGAACCCAGAAGGCTTTTCTGGAGGAAGTGACAGCTATGCTGAGAGTTGGAGGATGGCTGAAAGTTAGCCAGTGAAGATGGGAGAGAGGCAGCAGCAGGAAGGCGCTCCAGACAAAAAGAATGGCTGTTTTCCAGCGAATTTCAGCGTACTTGTAGCATGAGAGACTTAGGTTAAACTTTAGACCACACAGAGAAAGAGTGGAATTAATGATGAAGGGAAATTAAGACATTTCTTTCTTTAGGACACTCAGCCAACGGATTGGTAGATTAGGCATGGCACTGCTTTGATGCGGCAGGACCACTTGGGTAGGAAAAGGCTGAGACATGAATATTTAGTTCAGTAGTTTTCAAACTATTTTTAAAAATCCATGATAACTGTCTCTTTAAATGAAAACTTTCACAGGAAAACAAAATACAAAGTAGCGCTTCTCTGGAAGGAAGAGAGTGCTGTTTCCAAACTCTTGTAGAGGGTCCACCTGAGGCCTCCACTTACACTATGGTGGCCCTTGGGACACTTCCAATGGATCCCCTGGATTTCTAAAAGTAGAGCCTGAAGAGCCTTATTTGAAAGCCAAAGAGATGGCTGGCCAGAGAGTGATATGTTCTCCAAGTCCAAGGACCAATTCTGGCATGAAAGCCAGTGATACTTGGGCCACTGCATTGTCTTCTGGTATACAAGAGCTTCCTAAAGTGTCTTCCATCATGAGGTTATCCATACCTTTCTAAGATGCTAAGGGAGCACCAGTGTTCTTGCTACTACGGTTGAGTAATTTTTCTCAAGGTGTGTCTTTCACCCAGTGAGAGACAAGTAGATTGTCCGGGGACATTTCCTGAAGCTCAGATCTCCTGGGAATGGACAGACTACAGCAAGAGCTCCCCTTCCTCTAACAGGAGGGGTTGGGCTTTAACTCAACTTCCCATGAGACTGGAGTCTCCCTTCCCCCAGCAGGCTGAATCCACCTTTTCACAAAGTTTCCAGGTGCGAACAGCTGGCACTCTTAGATAACTCCCTACACAGCTGGCGTTTACATGCAGTCTGCCTGGCACCTGGATCTGGTCTGTTTATCCCGCTCTCTGGTTGCTCTGCTTGTACTATAAGTAGCATCCTTTCCTTAGAGCATAACTCCACGGTCTGATCCATGGTGCCTCGACCCACAGGAACCGCAGGTCTTCTTTTGCTGCCTTTGACTTGTAAGTTTTCCCAATAAAAGTTGCTTCGTCATCCCCACAACGTGATATTATAATGTTTACCTTCTCCCACCTTGACCCCACCTCTCGATTCCATTCTCTAGCCTTTCTAGTTGGAATTTCCACTAGAAACTGGGGGTGAAGATAGGGGGAGATGCAACCAGCGGGTTCTCCACTGGAGAAGTCTTTAGGGTCAGACAGAACTCCCTCTCTCCCTCTTTCTTTGACATTGTCCAGAAAGACCACTTGCCTTCCAAGAGGTCTCCTCCAGACCCCCCTTTTTTTTGATCAACACCACAATTTATTTGTAAACATGTTATATGTGTCAGTAATCAAGTTGACAACACTTTATACATTTCATTGTATAATATTAACATCATACAAGAAAAAAAGTCCACTGTACTCTGTTACAGTTTTGGTATTTCAAAATCTATAAATACAAGTCTTATTTGAAACACTGAAAATAAAAGAGAAACAAACACAAATGGCAGAGAAAATTGGAAACAACTAAAAGAAAACCATATTTCCCCCCAAACAAATAAAATAATCTGATTACATATTTTAAAAGAAAAAAAGAAATCAAGGAAATCAAAGGATCATATATATATATTTTTTTAATTTTAGAATTTTATTTTATTTATTTTTTCATACAGCAGGTTCTTATTAGCTATCCATTTTATACACATCAGTGTATACATGTCAATCCCAATCTCCCAATTCATCACACCACCCCGCCCCCAGCCCCGAGCCGCTTTCCCCCCTTGGTGTCCATATGATTGCTCTCTACATCTGTGTCTCTATTTCTGCCCTGCAAACCGGTTCATCTGTACCATTTTTCTAGGTTCCACATACATGCATTAATATACGATATTTGTTTTTCTCTTTCTGACTTACTTCATCCTGTATGACAGTCTCTAGATCCATCCACCTCTCAACAAATGACTCAGTTTCGTTCCTTTTTATGGCTGAGTAATATTCCATTGTATATATGTACCACTTCTTCTTTATCCATTTGTCTGTCGATGGGCATTTAGGATATTTCCATGAACTGGCTATTGTAAATAATGTTGCAATGAACATTGGGGTGCATGTGTCTTTTTGAAATACGGTTTTCTGTGGGTATATGCCCAGTAGTGGGATTGCTAGATCATATGGTAATTCTATTTTTAGTTTTTTAAGGAACCTCCATACTGTTCTCCATAGTGGCTGTATCAATTTACATTCCCACCAACAGTGCAAGAGGGTTCCCTTTTCTCCACACCCTCTCCAGCATTTGTTGTTTGTAGATTTTCTGGTGGTGCCCATTCTAACTGGTGTGAGGTGATACCTCATTGTAGTTTTGATTTGCATTTCTCTAATAATTAGTGATGTTGAGCATCTTTTCATGTGCTTCTTGGCCATCTGTATGTCTTCTTTGGAGAAATGTCTATTTAGGTCTTCTGCCCATTTTTGGATTGGGTTGTTTGTTTCTTTAATATTGAGCTGCATGAGCTGTTTATATATTTCGGAGATGAATCCTTTGTCCGTTGATTCGTTTGCAAATATTTTCTCCCATCCTGAGGGCTGTCTTTTCGTCTTGTTTATGGTTTCCTTTGCTGTGCAAAAGCTTTGAAGTTTCATTAGGTCCCAATTGTTTATTTTTGTTTTTATTTCCATTACTCTAGGAGGTGGATCAAAAAAGATCTTGCTGTGATTTATGTCAAAGAGTGTTCTTCCTGTGTTTTCCTCTAAGAGTTTTATAGTGTCCAGTCTTACATTTAGGTCTCTAATCCATTTTGAGTTTATTTTTGTGTATGGTGTTAGGGAGTGTTCTAATTTCATTCTTTTACATGTAGCTGTCCGGTTTTCCCAGCACCACTTATTGAAGAGACTGTCTTTTCTCCATTGTATATCTTTGCCTCCTTTGTCATAGATTAGTTGACCATAGGTGCGTGTGTTTATCTCTGGGCTTTCTAGCTTGTTCCATTGATCTATGTTTCTGTTTTTGTGCCAGCACCATACTGTCTTGATTACTGTAGCTTTGTAGTATAGTCTGAAGTCAGGGAGTCTGATTCCTCCAGCTCCGTTTTTTTCCCTCAAGACTGCTTTGGCTATTCGGGGTCTTTTGTGTCTCCATACACATTTTAAGATTATTTGTTCTACTTCCGTAAAAAATGCCATTGGTAATTTGATAGGGATTGCATTGAATCTGTAGATTGCTTTGGGTAGTATAGTCATTTTCACAATGTTGATTCTTCCAATCCAAGAACATGGTATATCTCTCCATCTGTTGGTATCATCTTTAATTTCATTCATCAGTGTCTTATAGTTTTCTGCATACAGGTCTTTTGTCTCCCTAGGTAGGTATATTCCTAGGTATTTTACTCTTTTTGTTGCATTGGTAAATGGGAGTGCTTCCTTAATTTCTCTTTCAGATTTTTCATCATTAGTGCATAGGAATGAAAGAGATTTCTGTGCATTAATTTTGTATCCTGCAAGTTTACCAGATTCATTGATTAGCTCTAGTAGTTTTCTGGCGGCATCTTTAGGATTCTCTATGTAGAGTATCATGTCATCTGCAAAGAGTGAGAGTTTTCTTCTTCTTTTCCAATTTGTATTCCTTTTATTTCTTTCTCTTTTCTGATTTCTGTGGCTAGGACTTCCAAAACTATGTTGAATAATACTGGCGAGAGTGGATGTGCTTGTCTTGTTCCTGATCTTAGAGGAAATGTTTTTCAGTTTTTCACCATTGAGAATGATGTTTGCTGTGGGTTTGTTGTATATGGCCTTTATTGTGTTGAGGCAGGTTCCCTCTGTGCCCACTTTCTGGAGAGTTTTTATCATAAATGGGTGTTGAAATTTGTCAAAAGGTTTTTCTGCATCTATTGAGATGATCATATGGTTTTTATTCTTCAGTTTGTTAATATGGTGTATCACAATGATTGATTTGTGTATATTGAAGAATCCTTGCATCCCTGGGATAAATCCCACTTGATCATGGTGTATGCTCCTTTTAATGTGTTGTTGGATTCTGTTTGTTAGTATTTTGTTGAGGATTTTTGCATCTCTATTCATCAGTGATATTGGTCTGTAATTTTCTCTTTTTGTAGTATCTTTGTCTGGTTTTGGTATCAGGGTGATGGTGGCCTCATAGAATGAGTTTGGGAGTGTTCCTTCCTCTGCAATTTTTTGGAAGAGTTTGGGAAGGATGGGTGTTAGCTCTTCACTAAATGTTTGACAGAATTCACCTGTGAAGCCATCGGGTCCTGGATTTTTTTTGTTGGAAGATTTTTAATCACAGTTTCAATTTCATTACTTGTGATTGGTCTGTTCATATTTTCTATTTCTTCCTGGTTCAGGCTTGGAAGGTTATACCTTTCTAAGAATTTGTCCATTTCTTCCAGGTTGTCCATTTTATTGACATAGAGATGCTTGTAGTAGTCTCTTAGGATGGTTTGTATTTCTGCGGTGTCTGTTGTAACTTCTCATTTTTCATTTCTAACTTTATTGATTTGAGTCCTCTCCCTCTGTTTCTTGATGAGTCTGGCTAATGGTTTATCAATTTTGTTTACCTTCTCAAAGAACCAACTTTTAGTTTTATTGATCTTTGCTATTGTTTTCTTTGTTTCTATTTCATTTATTTCTGCTCTGATCTTTATGATTTCTTTCCTTCTGCTAACTTTGGGTTTTGTTTGTTCTTCTTTCTCTCGTTCCTTTTGGTGTAAGGTTTAGATTGTTTATTTGAGATTTTTCTTGTTTCTTGAGGTAGGCTTGTATAGGTATAAACTTCCCTCTTAGAACTGCATTTGCTGCATCCCATAGGTTTTGCATCGTCATGTTTCAGTTGTCATTTGTCTCTAGGTGTTTTTTGATTTCCTCTTTGATTTCTTCAGTGATCTCTTGGTTATTTAGTAATGTATTGTTTAGCCTCCATGTGTTTGTGTTTTTTACATTTTTTCCCTGTAATTGATTTCTAATCTCATAGGGCTGTGGTCAGAAAAGATGCTTGATATGATTTCATTTTTCTTAAATTTACTGAGGCTTGATTTGTGACCCAAGATGTGATCTATCCTGGAGAACGTTGTGTGTGCACTTGAGAAGAAAGTGTAATCTGCTGTTTTCGGATCAAATGTTCTATAAATATCAATTAAATCTATCTGGTCTATTGTGTCATTTAAAGCTTGTGTTTCTTTATTCATTTTCTGTTTGGATGATGTAAGTGAAGTGTTAAAGTCCCCCACTATTATTGTGTTACTGTCAACTTCCTCTTTTATAGCTGTTAACAGTTGCCTTATGTATTGAGGTGCTCCTATGTTGGGTGCATATAAATTCATAATTGTTATATCTTCTTCTTGGATTGATCCCTTGATCATTATGTAGTGACCTTCCTTGTCTCTTGTAACATTCTTTATTTTAAAGTCTATTTTATCTGATATAAGTATTGCTACCCCAGCTTTCTTCTGATTTTCATTTGCATGGTATATCTTTTTCCATCCCCTCACTTTTAGTCTGTATGTGTCCCTAGGTCCGAAGTGGGTCTCTTGTAGACAGCATATATATTGGTCTTGTTTTTGTATCCATTCAGTGAGCCTGTGTCTTTTCGTTGGAGCATTTAATCCATTCATGTTTAAGGTAATTATCCATATGTATGTTCCTATTACCATTTTCTTCATTATTGCGGGTGTGTTTTTGTAGGTCCTTTTCTTCTCTTGTTTTTCCCACCTAGAGAATTTCCTTTAGCATTTTTTGTAGAGCTGGTTTGCTGTTGAGAAATTCTTTTAGCTTTTGCTTGTCTGTAAAGCTTTTGATATCTCCATTGACTCTGAATGAGATCTTTGCCAGGTAGAGTAATCTTGGTTGTAGGTTCTTCCCTTTCCTCACTTTAAATATATCATGCCACTCCCTTCTGCCTTGTAGAGTTTCTGCTGAGAAATCAGCTGTTAACCTTATGGGAGTTCCCTTGTAGGTTATTTGTCGTTTTTCCCTTGTTGCTTTCAATAATTTTTCTTTGTCTTTAATTTTTGTCAGTTTGATTACTATGTGTCTTGGCGTGTTTCTCCTTGGGTTTATCCTGCCTGGGGCTCTCTGCACTTCCTGGACTTGGGTGGCAATTTCCTTTCCCATGTTAAGGAAATTTTCGACTATTATCTCTTCAAATATTTCCTCAGGTCCTTTCTCTCTCTCTTTTCCTTCTGGAACCCCTATGATGGGAATGTTGTTGAGTTTAATGTTGTCCCAGAGGTCTCTTAGGCTGTCTTCATTTCTTTTCATTCTTTTTTCTTTAATCTGTTCCACGGCAGTGAATTCCACCATTCTGTCTTTCAGGTCACTTATCTGTTCTTCTGCCTCAGTTATTCTGCTATTGATTCCTTCTAGAGTATTTTTCATTTCAGTTATTGTATTGTTCATCTCTGTTTGTTTGTTTTTTAATTCTTCTAGGTCTTTGTTAAACATTTCTTGCATCTTCTCGATCTTTGCCTCCATTCTTTTTCCGAGGCCCTGGATCATCTTCACTATCATTATTCTGAATTATTTTTCTGGAAGGCTGCCTATCTCCACTTCATTTAGTTGTTTTTCTGGGGTTTTATCTTGTTTCTTCATCTGATACATAGCCCTCTGCCTTTTCATCTTGTCTATCTTTCTGTGAATGTGGTTTTTGTTCCACAGGCTGCAGGATTTTAGTTCTTCTCGCTTCTGCTCTCTGCTCTCTGGTGGATGAGGCTATCTAAGAGGCTTGTGCAAGTTTCCTGATGGGAGGGACTGGTGGCAGTTAGAGCTGGGTATTGCTCTGGTGGGCAGAACTCAGTAAAACTTTAATCCTCTTGTCCGTTGATGGGTGGGGCTGGTTTCCCTCCCTGTTGGTTGTTTGGTCTGAGGTGACCCATCACTGGAGCCTGACCGGCTCTTTGGTGGGACTAATGGCAGACTCTGGGAGGGCTCACACCAAGGAGTACTTCCGAGAACTTCTTTTGTCAGTGTCCTTGTCCACACAGTGAGCCACAGCCACCCCCCGCCTCTGCAGGAGACCCTCCAACACTAGCAGGTAGGTCTGTTTCAGTCTCCTATGGGGTCACCGCTCCTTCCCCCGCATCCCGATGCGCACACTACTTTGCGTGTGCCCTCCAAGAGTGGAGTCTCTGTTTCCCCCAGTCCTGTCAAAGTCCTGCAATCAAATCCCACTAGCCTTCAATATCTGATTCTCTAGGAATTCCTCCTCCCATTGCCAGACCCCAGGTTGGGAAGCCTGACGTGGGGCTCAGAACCTTCACTCCAGTGGGTGGGCTTCTGTAATATAAGTTTTCTCCAGTTTGTGAGTCACCCACCCAGCAGTTATGGGATTTGCTTTTACTGTGATTGCGCCCCTCCTACCATCTCACTGTGGCTTCTCCTTTGTCTTTGGATGGGGGGTATCTTTTTTGGTGAATTCCAGTGTCTTCCTGTAGATGATTGTTCAGCAGTTAGTCGTGATTCCTGTGCTCTCGCAAGAAGGAGTGAGCGCACGTCCTTCTACTCTGCCATCTTCTAGGATTCCATATATTTTTTTAACGACATAAAGTTATATTTCTTTAGACCTATGTGAGAGGTGAAATTGTACCATATTAAATTCTATGTCCTTGTTTATATTTCTTTTTCCCTTGGTTTCTAAAGTTTGCCAACTGTTTAAGCTACATTAAGGACAGAAAAGAGGGGAGATCAGACCCCTTCTTGAGTGGTGTCTTCAGATAACCAGAGACTTTCAGAAGAGAGGTTTCCATGGTGGAGGGGGTAGCTGTGGGCTGGAAGGAGTCTCTCTCTGACTTACCCATCACTCCTCTCAAGCACCCCTCCCCCACTATAACATTTCTCACTCTACACATATTTGGCTAGTTAAGGATTTTCAGTCATAATATAGTCTCTGAAAAAGCAGGGACAATATTTGTTTCACCCATCACTGTACAACAGACCTAGAATAGTTCAAAGTTATTACAGTGGCCTCTAAGGCCCTACCAATTTGGCCACCCCATCCCCCATCACCTCTCTGACCCCTTGCTTCTACTTCACTGCCCCTTGCTTACCCTTGCTCTGCTTCAGGCTTTGACTGTCTTCTGAATATTGCAGGCCTACTGCTGCCTCAGGGTCTCTGGACTTGCTGTTCCATCTGCTTTCATGCACTTCCCTCTCGCAGGTATCTCCAGGGTTGGCTGCCTCACTTCCTACTGGACTTGTATCAAATGTTACTCTTTCCACAAGGCCATTTCTGACCACCCATTTAAAATTGGTACCAGCATACTCCCTATCCCACTGACTAAATTAATTATTCTCTAAGGCTCTTATCCACAGGAATGCTATGTATTTTACTCGTTGGTTTCTCTTCTCATTTCTAGAATGCAGGTTTTTGGAGGGCAGGGATTTTTGTCTGCTTTCTTCACTGTCCTACCCTTGATGCCCAGAACCGTGCCTGGCACACAGTAGATGTTGAATAAATGTCTGTTGAGTGAGTGCATGAATTCTTCTGAGAATTAGAGCAGGCTCCAGGCCTCTTTTCTGTGTCTGTCTATTTTTCCGGGGCTTAGGGAACTCGATATACAAGACTTACCATGGAAGACCAGAGCTGGCCTATTTATTCTTCCTCACTTTGGCTTCCTTGCATTTCTTACTAAACCACACAAATAGGCTTTATGTTTAAGAAGTGCCTTCCCTCCCAGCATCACTTAGTAGAGAAAAATATTTATTTGGGTTTGAGGTTGGCAATACATCAAAATCCAATAATCATACCCTAGTGCAAATGCACTGGAGGGTGTGAGATACAAAATGTAATAATATGTAATCTGCACATCAGGATCACAAAGGCGAATCTACAATTTCACTTTATTTATTTTCTTAAAATGTGACAATCCCACATGTACTTGAAATGATGCAGGTTGGGACAAACAGAAACGTGGGAGATTTATGAGCTGTATCAGCCTGGTCTTAGGGATTCCTCCCTGGTCCGTGCTTGGAAGATAGGGCTGAGCAATTTCACCTTTTACTGCAGCAATATCTCGTCTGCATTCGGGAGAAAGACCTCCAACATGTGAACATATTAGCAGGCCTGTCTCTTTACCCGTGTGTGCATTTCCCACAGTGTGTGCCTCCTGGGTCTTGGGGGCCTGTTTACTGGTGTGAGCTGTTTGGAGGCTCAGTTGTGTAGACTGTATGGGAGAGAGTCTCAGCGTGGGCTGGACTTGTGCAAAGTGGAGGGTGGGAGACAGTCTGGAGATTTTAAAAAGCAGTAGTTTTTTTTTTTTCCTGAACATGGAACAGAAGCCTGCTCGGATGAAATAACACAAAACAATTTCGAGGACCTGTAAGCTGTGGTCCCGTGGCCAGGGTTGGACATATCTGGATCTACCTAAGCTGTCCAAGGGGGTCTCCAGCCCACAAGGGAAACTTCACCTACCTCTCCCCACTCTCCTTGATCACTCCCTCTCCCAAGGGTTCTGCTCTCTCTTCTCACTGCTCTGAGTTTGCTGTCCCCTGCCGAGTGACTTTATGTTAAAGACAACAATAACCATTGTTTATTGGAAGGCTGATATTTGGCAGAAATGAACCACCCTGCAAGGCAGGTGTGCAGTCTCGGATTTGTCTAGGAGGAACCTACAACTCTAAGAGGTTAAATGACTAAGAAAGTCAGTGTTAAACCTAAGATTTGACTCCAGGCCTGTGTGGTTTGCTTCTGTTTCACTGTTTTAGGGTCATCAGACCTTCATCAGTACTGTCTTTAGCCCTACGCTACCAGGGCCCTGGCTCTGGGCTCCATGCTTAGAGGGGCCCAGCACTGGTTTTTCTCCTGTCCTGTTGTGTCCACATCTTTGGCACCCACAGGACATGACCCCTGGATCTCACACCCCTTCTTCAAGACCAGGTTCCGGGTCCTCAAGGCAAGGAATGGAGCTTAGACATGTGGTCTGGGGTATTCACACACATGCATGCAGGGCCTCTTGTCGCATAGGGCGGAACCAAGTGTGGGAAGGGAAGATGGACGGCCCCAGTCAGGCTGCTTCCCTACGACCCTTGCTGCAGGGCCCACAGATGTCAGGCTTGCCATTTTCATCATCGTGATGTCCTGAGTGTGTACAGCCTCTGCACCATTTTCATTGCATCCATCCATCCTTTGATATTCATTCCAGCTCCATGAGACTGGAGGAATTTGAGGATGAGGGAGAATTCATAGGTAGCAACTACCCCTAGACCTGTCCTCCGACTCCCTCTATGCCCTGAGCTCTCTGTCCCATGCCTGCCCTGGCCTGTCATGTTCTTTGTGGCCCCTCCCCTTTTCTATCATCCTCCTTGCACAAACCATGAAATCAGCCTGTATCTCAGGGACAAGCTCTTTGAAACTTGCCCCTACTAACCACCTCCAGTTTGGCTAAACTGACACATCCCCAAGGACATGGAGACCTCAGGGAGTCTTCCTTCACAAGCTGGCTGTGGATTGTCTATGATCTGCTGGTCAGATCACAGAGAAAGTTAGAAGCTGAGGGAAAAGCTGTCTGCAGTAACTAAACACCAAGCATCTTTTCATGGCTGTCTTCTCTCTGGCCATCCCCTACTGGGTCCACAGTGGCCTGGGTTCTCATGAAGCTATAGCACCTGGTTACAAGGAGATCCTCTGAATCCCAGAGCAGGCTCCTCTTGGAATGAGAGAGATTGTTCAGTGTGTGGGGAGTGGAGCCTACAATCCAGGGTTTCCCCAGGGCGCCAGCCTCCCTACCTCTCTACCTGCACCTCCTACCAACTCCCCAGTTAAACTCAGCCCCAGATCTACTGGCTTCTTCCTAGACAAATCCACATACTTGGTCTCCCTCAAAATCTGTGTCTTGCTTGTACCATTTTCCTTGCTAAGAATATTCATTCCCCTTTCTCTCATTTTGTGTGAGTTTTGCCCATTTTTCAAAGCCCTCGGCAGTTGGAAGTCATGCCGTTTGAGATGTGGTTGAAGAAACTATAGCTGTTTAGTCAAGAAAAGGAAGAATTCAGAAGAAATGTGTGAAAGCCGATGTGAAAGATGAGAAGGACCGTCTTGTGGAAAAAAGGACAGATCTAGTACTTGTGACCTCAGGAGGCAAATCAGAGCCACCAGGGTACCAGTTCAAGCTCAGTGTGAGAGAGAACCTCCTGGCAGTGAGAGAAACCCAAACATGGATCAGACTGCCTTGGACAGTAAAAAGCCTCTGGTCAGATACTGACTATGTTCCCCAGGGGTTCGTTCCCTGGGGCTGATGAAGATGAAATTTAAGATGAAATGTAGGGTTGGTCTACATGACTCCCAAGGCCATTTTAACCCTGAGATCCAGAGTTTTCTAGTGTCACCTCCTCTGGAAGTTCTTCTTTATCTACTGCTACCTTCACAGAGAGTTATTTCTCTGGACCACTTAGAACCAAAACCTCAAACTTTAGTTCTAATTATTAGTTACCTTGTCTACTACTAGTTACCCTAGGTAGGTTGAAAACTCCTTGAAGTTAGGGACCTTTTTCTGAGATAATCACTCTTCCAGAATATAGTAGGGGAGCTCAATACATGTGTCTCTTTAAGATAACTTTTTCTGATGATAAAATATACTTCTGCTTATTAAAAAGAGTTCAAAAACTGCAAAGTATGTGGAATAATATAAAAATGGTCCATTATCCCATCATCCAGAAATAACTTCATGCATTTCCTTCCAGTCTTCAATATGTATTTATTTTTTGAAATGATGAGAACAAACTTGCAGGGGAATTTCATATTTTTCAAACTCAAAAGCAAGTGGTAACCAAAAAGCTCAGTCAGCCTTCTGGGATGGTACAGTTTCGTCCAGCACTTCCTGCTGTTGGTGTCTCCTGGGAAGCAGAGGAAGGCAGGGACTCTCAAATCACTGTGAGCTACTGGCTATTCCAGGTGAAGTGCCCAAGAGTCCCAAGGAAGGTGTCTTTTTTTTGCAGACTGTGTTTGCCTTCCAACCCTAAGATGTTCCTCATGGTCAAATGTGCTCTACTTCTCTGCAGTTACCAGGGGGTCTCCGCAGGGAGGATTAGCCTGGCTGGAGATTGTGTGTGTGTGTGTGTGTGTGTGTTTTCCTTTCTCCCTAACTCACTGAGAGCTTGGCAAGGCCAGGAGAGAGGCAGCTGATTATTTTTAGCCCCTTGTTCCTCAGAATGGATTGTGCATAACAAAAGAATGCTAATGCTCAGTGTCTTTATGAAAGCACTGGAGTTCATCAGCTTTGCAAAGAAGTGAAATTAAATCAAGATTTAATTGGGATATGCATGTTTTATTCATGCTACTAACCACAGGAGAAGCCAGCAAGCTGAAGGTAAAAAAGAGGGGAAAAAGTCTTTTGAAAAGTTGTTTCTCTCTGATTAAATAGAGATAGTTTCCAACTTCAAAGGCAGCAGGCCTTTAATGTATTTTAAATACTCAACTATGCTTGGCCTGGCCAGTTCTGTTGCTGGTAGGTGACAGCAACCCAGGCGTGCCCTACTCCTGCCTTCATGTCCTGGCCTCCAAAGCATGTATGTGGCTCCTGGTCCTACCGTCTGTGCTTCAGTATGAGCCCTAGAAACAGCTGTCCCAGGACTCTGGGGAGAGGTGGGCACAGCTCAGGGGATCTAGAGTTATCCCTCAGCATATGAGTAGCTCCTACTGCCCACATCTGAAGAACAAATAATACTGAGGAATAAGACTTTTCTCCTTCATCAGAGACTTCTCCCCTGGAAGGAGACATGTTGAGTATCAAGCTATGTTAGGTAGAAAGATAAGGCAGTCCCAGCCTGAGTCTCTTGCACCTAACAATATAGAACAAGAGATTAAAGAAAGACCCAGATAATATAGGAAAAAGAGAGAGAAAGGCAAAGTTTGCTGGAAAGGTTTCAGAAGCTCTGACAGATCAAAGGAAAGAGCAATCCAGTAGGAAGACCAAAGAGAGCTTTATGGTTGAGATGAGATTTGAGCTAAGTTAGAAGAATGTCCACAATTTCTGTGTGTACAATGGGGAGCAAGTGTTCCAAGCAGTGAAACTCTGAGTCAAGTTGCTGGAGATGGAAAGCTTGAAAGATGTTTCAGGGAAGACAAAGAGTCTGATTGGCTATGGCTTGTGGTGCATATGGTGTAGCAGCAGGAGAGTCTGGCAATATAGGTTGGGACAAGACCATGGAGAGTCTTAAACTCAGGCTGAGCAGTTTATAAAATGAGAGGATTAGCTAAAGTTTAGGCAAAAATAGCCCTTCATATTCATAAATTCAGAGGTCTATAGAATTGGAAAAGATTTTCAGAATTATCTGGCCCCAGGATTTCTATGGCTAACCACCTCCTGTGACCATAGCAGACATCATTCATCCATCTTGGCACTCTTTTCTTCTGAGGTTAGAAGGAAGCTTACAGTCTTTTTGAACAAAGCAAACTAGTAGCCACTGCTAGATTCTGGCTATCTGAATTCCTTTCCTGACACTCTTGAATATATCATATCTCAAAAATATCTGCATGAAGTGCGTGGGACTGGTGCTCCCAGCTTTCCATAATAGTGGGCTAGGTTATTTGGTTCTAATTACCCATTGAGAAAAAACTAAAAGTCTTCTTAAAAGTATCAAATAGATAACAAGATAGTAAGGAATTACTGGGAAAATTAATTAAGGGAAAACGTGAGCAGTAAAGGCAACACAAAAGACATTTTTGCCTTAAGAGCATTGGCCAATTTGGGGAATTTTGAACTTTGTTTTGAAGTCCTTATTAAAAAAAGGGGGAAAAATGAAAATCCAAGATCTGTACAAGATTTGAAGTCTAATATGTGATACATTCCACAACAAGCTGGTATAAATGTAAACCAGAAGGAATCCAGCCTGCCTACGGTTTTGCAATCTTGTTTCACATCTTCTACATGGTCCAAGGAGCCTTAGGGCATAAACTTGGCATAGGGTGGTCCTATACTGATATATCTATGGCACTTGAAGAAGAAATGAAATTTTTCTCCAAAGGAAAGCACTTGCATCCTTGGCCTCAAATATTACAAATAATTATTTTAAATATAATGGGTATCATAAAATCAAAGATAACCAAGTCACAAAGAACAAAATAAGCATGGAAAAGCAGAAACAAACAAAGCAATAGAAATATATCAACAAGGAATTTAGTATCAAAATGACCAGAGAGAAGTTATAAAACAATTATGTTTACCCTGGGTTGCAGCTTGGATTCTCAGGGACTCAAGACTCTGAGATGGATATTAGAGTTTAGAAAGCTTATTGGGGATCAACACCTGTGGGGGAAGAAAAGAAGGCAGGATTGGGCAGAGGAAGAAGTCAAACTGAGATCCAGTCTCAACAGGCCTCAGCCAACACGAGAGGAAGCTCTGAAGCTAGAATGGCACTTCAGAGATATCCTGAATTGGAGGGAGAGATTTAGGTTGTTAAATCCCCATTACAACCAGTCCTTAGATATGACTCACCCCTAGGAAGAACCTCTTTTCAACTAAGGTAAGGAACCTCTTTTCCACCAAGGCAAGATCCAAAGAGGTTGTCAGACAACAACATTCCCATCAGCTGAGTAAAGGAATCTCTTATTCCTGAAAGGGAAGTGGGCAGTGCAGCATAGCATCCATAATGCTCTGTTTGAGGAAATAAAAAGAAGTGTAAATATATATGTATGAGAAGGAAGCTATAAAGATTGTCAGAGTAGTTTTTTTTTTTTAAAAATAGAGCTTCTGAAAATGAAAAATCCAACTATTAAAATTAGAAATCCAAAGATGAGTTTAATTGCAGATCAAACACAGCTGAAGAAGGAATTAGTAAACTGGAAGATATGCCAGAAGAAAGTAGCATATGTATGACATGAAGAGACAGAAAGTTAGAAGATGAAGAGTAGTCAAGTGATACACCGTATAGAGTGAGGAGGTCTAACATACATTTAATCAGAATACCAGGAGAGGAGAGAGAAAATAGGGCAGAAGCAATATTTGAAGAGATAGTGGCTAAGAATTTTCAGGACCAATGAGTGTCATAAATCCATAAAATCAAGAAGCCTTATAAATGTAGAAAACACGCAAACACATCATAGAACAACATAGACAAAGAGAAAATCTTAATAGAAGATTTAAAGAAATACAGGTTGTTTTCAAATGAATGACAGGTTAATTGCTGACTTCCCAACAATAATAAAGGAAACTAGATGGCAAAGGAAGAATGTCTTAAGTATGTTGACAAAATTGATAGCTAACGAATAATTCTACACTTAGTGGAAATATCTTTTAATAATGAGCACAAAATAAAGACATTTTGGGTAAACTAAACAGAGTTGTTATCAACAAACCCTCAGTAAAATAAATTCTAAATGATGTATTTCAGGCAGAAAAAAAAATGATTCCAGATGGAAGATGTGAAATGTAGACAGAAAGGCTGTAAATAAGTGGGTACTCCACATGAACATTGAATATACAAAAGAATAAAATCTTGAAGCTTAATTTTAAAAATATAGAATTAATGGAGTTAAAGTGTTATAAGATCTTTGGGTTATGTGTTATGAAGATTAAGATATTCACATTTGGCTTTGATAACTTAAGCATACATCTTATATATTTTAGAATATATTGGTCATGATTCAGCACAGAAAAAGAAACAAAGTATTTCAAGCAGGAAAAAAATAAATATAAGGAATTAGTAGTTTTTAAAAAAATCATTGGAAAGATTGGAGAAGCAAAATCAGAAAGGCAGTGAAATGCAGTGTCCAACTGCTGCAAAAATTCATGTTTTCCACAACCCATACATCAGCCATCACCACTGTCAAAGAAGGAAAGGTCATTCCTTCATTCCTGCTCTCCAGGTTATATATGAGTATATTCATTGGCAGAACTTACATTGCACTTCAAAATCCAGTGTTAAAGAGTTTGAGAAATTTCGTTTCAGGTTTCCAGCTCCTGGGATATAGAGACAAGCACAGAAGAAGATGGTAATGAAAGATGATTACCACTAAACATTATCCAATAGCAAAACAATAAAAATAGTGTATAATATCCAAAGAAGTAGCTTTGCTACTATGTTTTATTCTAGAATTGTCATAGTTTTCAGGTTTACATTAATGTATATAATCTATTTTAAGTTTTTTGGTATATTGATTGGAATTCATTTTTTTGCACATGGATATCCTTTTGTCGAAAAGACTATATTTCTCCCATGGAACTGCCTTTGCCCTTTGTCAAAAATCAGTGTGTGTGTGTGTGTGTGTGTGTGTGTGTGTAATTTTTAGATTACAGATTCTCCATTCTGTTCCATTGATCTGTCAGTCTATCTGATGCCAACATCACACTATCTTAATTACTGTACCTTTATATTGAATCTAAAAACAGGTAGTGTTAACTCTCTACTTTGCACTTCTTTTAAAAATTTATTTTAGCTATTCTACAACCTTTACATTTCAATGTAACTTTTAGAGTCAGCTTGTATATATCTACCAAAAAGAAGCCTTATGGCATCTTAAATAGAGATTGTCTTGAATCTATTTGAGGACAATTGACATTTTAACAATACTGAGCCTTTGAACCTATAAACAAGGTATATCTATTCATTTATTTAGGTCTTCTTTTATTTCTCTTGACAATTTTTTTGTAGTTTTTAGTGACAGGTTTTGCATATATTCTTCCGGTTTTACACCTAATTATTTCATATTTTGATGCTATCATCTTTTAAAAATATTTTAATTTCTAATTGTTCATTGGTAGTATATAGAAATACAGTTGAATTTTGTATTTGATCTTGCAATCTGCAATCTTGCTAAACTCATGTATTAGTCTCAGTAACTTTTTTTTAATAGGTTGCATCCCATTTTCTAGATAGACAATCATATTGTATGTGAATCATATGTGTATGTATGTTAAGACAGTTCTACTTCTTCCTTACCAATCTGGATGCCTTTTATTTCTTTTTCTTGCTTATTGCACTGGCTAGAAACTCCAACATAATGAATAAAAGTAGTGAGCCTGGATATCCTTGTCTTGTTCTTGATCTTAAGGGGGAAAAATTCAGCCTGTCATCATTGTGATATTGACTAGAGGTTTTTATAGATTCCCTTCATATGATTGAGGAAGTTACTTTCCAATTATGTTTGCTAAAAGTTTTTTTTTTTTAATTAAAAATGGATGTTGAATTTTGTCAAATGCTTTTTCTTCATCTGTTGAGAAAATTATGTGGTTATTCTCTTTCAGTTTGTTAATACAGTGAATTTGATTCATTTTAAATGTTAAATCAACTTTAACATTGATTCATGGGATAATTCATGGAATAAACCTTATTTGGTCAAGATATACTATTGTTGATTTGGTTTTTTAAAATGTTGTTTATAATCATGGCATCTATGTTTATGAGGAATATTGTTCTGTAGTTTTCTTGTACTGTTTTTGTCTGGATTTGTTGTCATGGTACTGCTGACTTTAGGATGAGTTGGTAAGTATTCCCTCCTGTTCAATCTTTGGAAGAGTTTGAACAGAATCATTCTAATGTCTTCCTTCAGTGTTTGGAAGAATTTACAAATGAAGCCATTTGGGCCTGGAGTTTTCTTTGTTGGAAGGTTTTTATTTACAAATTTAATATCTTTAACAGATACAGGGCTATTCAGGCTATTTCTTCTTGAATGAGCTTTGATAGTTTGTGATTTTCAAGGAGTTTTATATTATACTTAATTTATTAAATGTATTATCATAAAATTGTTCATAATAGTTCCCTATTACCCTTTTAATATCTATAGAATCTGTAGTGACATCCTTTTTCATATCTGATATTGGCAACTTGTGTCTTCTCTCTTTATTTTTCTCCTTGATCAGTTTGGTTAGAGGTTTATCAATTTTGTCATTATTAAACAATATTTATTGCTTATTATTACATTATATGTATACATATATTTATTAAAAAATAAGCTGCTGAATTTATTGATTTTTAAAAATATTTCTATTTCATTGATTTCTACTGTGATCTGATCTTTATTATTTCCTTTCTTCTACTTATTTTAGGTTTTATTTGATTTTTTTCAGTTCTTTAAGGTGGAAGCTGAGTTTATGTGTTTGAGATCGTTTTTTTCTAAAATGGATATTTAGTGGTATAAGTTTGTCTCTAAGTACTACTTTAATAATACAACAAACTTTGATACATTGTGTTTTCATTCAAAGTGTTTTTGATTTTGTCTTTTGATTTCTTCCTTGACTCATAGGTTATTTAGAAGTATCCTATTTAGTTTCCTAATTTTCAGGAAATTTCCCAATATTTTTGTGGTTTTGATTTCTATTTACTTCCATTTTGGTTAGAGAATGTACTTTACATGACTTGAATCTCCTTAAATTTATTTAGATTCATTTTAGGGTCCTGAATCTGGTCTACCTTGATAAATGTTCCATGTGCATTTAGAAATAATATGTATTCTACAGTTGTTGGATGGAATATCCTATGGATATCAGTTAGGTCAAGTTGTTTGATAGTGTGTTTAAGTCTTCTATATCATTGCTGATTTCCTGTTACTTGTTTTTATCGAGTATTAAAAGAGGAAAAATCTCTAAGAGAAATCTCCAACTATACCTGTGGATTTGTCTATTTCTTTCCTTAGGTCTATCAATTTTTATTTCATGTATTTTAAAACTCTATTATTAGATGCATGAATGTTTAGAATTGTTATATGCTATTGATAGATTTATCCCTTCATCATTACGACATAAAGGTCTTTATCTATTGTTCTATTGTAATATTCTTTGCTATGAATCTAATTGTCTGACACTAATATAAGCACTCCAGCCTTATTTTATCTTTTATTTTTTTTGGCTATGCCACACAGCAGCTTGCAGGATCTTGGTTCCACAACCAGGGATTGAAACCAGGCCCTCATCAGTGAAAGTATGGAGTACTAACCACTGGACTGCCAGGGAATTCCCAGTAGTTTTTTTTTTTTATATGGATTCCATTTTAATATTTATGATTAGCTTTATAATATTGTATAATTTATATTACAAAACACGTTTGCTGGATGCCTATGCTTTCTTTTTTTTTTCACACACACACACTATTTTATTTTTACAAGAGATAAATAAACTGACACCAAGCATTATAAATGGATGACCACAACAAAAGCAACAATGATTGCAATTACCAAACACGAAACACACTCATACTATGTCATAATATTGACATTCAGTCCAGTAATCCTCCACTGTAACAGCTCCTTTACTTTGCAGTGAAAATTGATTTGTATATTTTTTGCCTCTGAGTCCTTGTGGGATTTTTTTTTATTCAAACAGAAAGTCACAAAAATTATAATCATCCTCATCAGTTCACTCAGTCCCATGTAATTCATTTTTTTTCATCTTGATCTTTTGTTAGCAGTTTTTTGTTTTTTGTTATTTTTTTCACTCCAGCCTTCTTTTAACTAGTGTTAGTATAGTATGTCCTTTTCTATCATTTTATTTTTTACAATATTTACTATCCATTCATGATGAAAAGAAAACACTTAGCAAAGTAGGAATGGAGGGAAACCTCTTTCTTTTGATAAAACTTATCTACCAAAACCTATAGCAAACATCATACTTAATGGTAAAGCTCTGGATGCTTTCCTTTTGAAAGCAAGAACAGGAAAGGGAATTTCATTACCCCCACTTCTATCAATTCAATATTGTACTAGAGGTTTTGAGCAACACAAAAAAAACCTTCTTTCTCCCTTTACCACCCCCCAAAAAATGACTGAAAAGGAAAAAAAAGTCATCACTTAAAAATGATATAACTGTGCACAAAGAAAATCCAAAAAGAGTCCATAGATAAATTTTTAAATGTAATAAGAGAATTTTAACAAGTTTGCTGGATATAAAATAAATATAAAAAATATTTGTTAGAATATTTGCACCACCATATATCAAGACTTACTATAAAAGATATTATAACTAGGTTGGTGTTGCATTGGTGCAGTGATAGTAAAATAGAGCAATGCCATAGAATAGCAAGCCAAGCAATAGACTCTTGATACAGTGCAGAGGTAAGCCCTGCAGAGAATTAGATAAAAGACAGGCTTTTCAAAAACGGTGCCAAGAAAATTGGATATCCATATGGAAGAAAAAGAAATTAGATATCTGCCTCACATCATACACTAAAATCAATTTCAGATGGATTAAAGACCAGATTGTGAAGTCAAAATTATATTGCTTTCTGGAATTTCAGGTCCAGAACAAGATACTATAGATTGACTTTTCCCTGCTCCTCTCTCTAAATATAACTAAATACCAAGAAATTATTAAACAGAGAGTGATTAAAGGACTCTGAAACCTGGAAAGTAAAAGGCAGAGTGGCTAGACACCTCAGGACTTGAGGAATAACAATGTGGTGAGTTCCCTCCTTTTGTTGTTGTTGTTGTTTTTCTTTGTTTGTTTGTTTGTTTTATATCTCTCATATATCTTTGAACTAGGCACTGGAGAGGCCTATGACCCAGAACAACTGACAGGCATAGATAAAGACGAAAAAAAAAAAAAACAGAATAAGGCCTCTCTCTCCTGACAAAGGACCAAGAAAAGGGAAGTCCAACAGAAATCTAGTGAGGAATCTCAGTCCCTGCTCCATCACTAGAAAACCAGCAACGGCAGCAGTGAAAACACAGCCACCTCAGCCCTGCTCCACATCCAGGACCCTGGTGAGTGGTCTATTCTGCTTACAGCAGCAGCAGAAAATCCCCAGGCCATCTTGCCCCTGCTCCATGAGCCATGCTCAGTGGGTGATCTAATTCATAGGTAGCAGTGAAGCCCTAGGCTGTCTAAGCTGCCACTGCACAACTGGGGCACTGGTGGGTTATCCCATCCATCAACAGTGGCAACAGCAATGAAGACCCGTGTCTCCCTGCTTTCCACCTAGAGGCATAGGAAGACCCAGGCTAAGGGATTTTTTTTCTTCTTCTCTACCAAAGGTCTCTCAGTAACAGGTGGCCTAAGGAAGTACCTTCTGGCACTACAGATAATGCTAGCAGGCATTGAACAAGTGTCCCAACAGCACTAGAAGAACAAAGCAGGCCGAAATAATATTACAAGAACTCAGAAAACTAAATTTTCATTAGAACTAAAGTCACAAAAATAAGGCAGAACCTATATGCTAAACTTTAAAAAGGCAACTTTCTGCTAAAATAGGTTTAGATGAGATCAAAAGTCCCTTAACTAAATGACCAAAATGTCCAGGATACAATAAAAAATCATTCTTCATACTAAGAACAGGAGAACCACAACTTGAAAATGAAATGACAATCAGCAGACACTAATCCTGAGATGCTGAATTATTTGACAAGAATTTTAAAGCAACTCTGACAAAAATGCCCCCATAATCAATTATAAATTCTCTTGAAACAAAGAAAAATATAGAAAATCTCAGTAAAGAAATAGAAGTTATAAAAAAGAACCAAACAAAAATAAACTCAAAAATACAATAACTTAAATGAAAAACTTGCTGAATGGAATCAATAGCAGAGTGGATATGACAGAGCACTGAATCCATGAACTTGAAGTCAAATCAATAGAATTTATTCAGTCTGAACAATAAAGAGAAAATAGACTAAAGAAAAAAACAGTCTCAAGGATTTATACAACAAACATCTAACATTTATATCATTGGAGTCCCAGAAGAAATAATAGCTGAAAACTTTCCAAATTGGTGTGAAACGTAAAACAACTATACCCCAATAAAACAAACAAACAAACAAACAAACAAATAACCCCTACAGATCCATGAAGCTGAGTGAATCCCAAATAGGATAAACCAAAAGAAATATACACCAAGAAATATCACAAACTTCTAAAAACTAATAGTGAAGGGAAAAAATCTTAAAAACCACCAGAGATAGAGGACACATTATCTATTAAAAACCACCAATTTGAATGACAAAGGATGTCTTATCTGAAACCATGTGGTAGACAGAAATGGCATAACATTTTTCAGTCCTTAAGAAGTGGCAACCCTGAATCTGGTGAAACAGACAACAAGGTTTTTGTTTTTTGTTTTTTTGCTTTGTTTTGTTTGTAGACATAGACAAGCTTATTTTATTTTATTTTAAATTAATTTTTATAGGAGTATAGTTGATTAACAATGTTGTGTTAGTTTCTGCTGTACAGCAAAGTGAATCAGTTATACATATACATATATCCATTCTTTTTTAGATTCTTTTCCCATATAAGTCATTACAGAGTACTGAGTTCCCTGTGCTATACAGTAGGTGCTTATTAGTTTTCTGTTTTATAGTCATATGTATATATCAATCCCAATCTCCCAATTTATCCCCCCTCACCTGCTCTTTCCCCCTTGGTAACCATAAATTTGTTTTCTACATCTGTGACTCTATTTCTTTTTTGTAAATAAGGTTATTTTTAAATTTATGAAAGGAGAAAAGCTCTATAATAGCCAAAACAATTTTGAAAAGGAAGAATTAAGTGGGGGAAATCATTTTTCCCAATGTTAAATCTTACTATATGGCTAGGGTATACAATAAATGTGATACTAGTGGAGGGATAGACATATAGATCAATGCCATACAACAGAGAACTCAGAAATAGATCCACACAAATATATCCAACACATTTTTGACAAAAGAGCAAAAACAACTAATGGAAAACAGATAACCTTTTCACTAAGTGGTACTAGAGCTATCCATAAGCATAAAATGGGCCTTGATTGTAAACCACACATCTTATGTACAAATACCAAGTCAAAATGGATCATGGGTCAAATTTTAGGAAAAAAGCATAAGAGAAAACCTTTGGGTTCCAAGGCTAGGCAAAGAGTTCTTAGACTTGACACCAAAAGCACAATCCATAAAAGAAAAAATAATAAATTGGACTTCATCAAAATTAAAAAATTTTCTCTGCAAAAGATCCTTTTAAGTGGACAAAAAGGCAAATCAGACTGGAAGAAAATGTTTGTAAACCACATGTCTAACAAAGAATTTGCATCTAGACTGCATAACGAACTATCAAAACTCAATATTAAAAAAACAAACAGTCCAATTATAAAATGGGCAGAAGACATGCATAGATGTTTTATCAAAAAGCATATGCAGATGACAAATAAGCACATGATGTCCAGCTTAGTTAGCTATTAAGAAATGCAAATTAAAACTACAATGAGATAGCACCACACACCTATCAGAATAGTTAATGTAAAAAATAGTGATAACACCAAATACTGGCAAAGATGTGGAAAAACTCGTTCACCCATATATTGCTAGTTGGAATGTAAAATGGTACAACCACTCTGGAAAATAATTTGATATTTCCTTTAAAATTAAAAATGCACCCAACAGTCGCACTATTTGGCATTTATTCCAGAGAACTGAAAACTTATATTCACACAGAAGCTTGTACAAAAATATTTATAGCAGCTTTATTTGTAATTGTCCCAAACTAGAAACTAACCAATGTCTTTCACTAGATGAAAGGTTAAATAGGCTGTGGTACATTTACATCCTTGGTTACTACTCAGCAGTAAAAAGGAATAAACTTGATACTGCAACAACTTGGATGAACCTCAAGGTAATTATGCTGAGTTAAAAAAGTCATGGTCAAAAAGATACATGCTGCATGATTCCATTTATACAGCAGCATAATTACAGAGATGGAGAACAGATTAGTGTTTGCCCAGAGGTAAGGACAGACAGAGAGGAGATAGCTATAGGGGTATAGCATGAAGGGAGTCTTGTGATGATGATACCATTATGCATACTGACTGTGGTGGTGGTTCTATGAAGCTACACATGTAATAAAATTGCATAGAGTGATACAAATACACACCAATGTATGTATAAGTGCATATATATGAGTGCATGTATAACTGGTGAAATCTGAATATGCTCTGTAGGTTGCAATGATGTCAATTTCCTGGTCATGATACTTTACTCCAGTTCTACAAGATGTTAACATGGGGCGAGGCTGGGTGAAGGATGAATGTATGGAGATTCCCCATACATTTTTCTAGCACCTCTTGTGCCTCTACAATTGTTTCAAAATAAAAAAGATTTTTAAAAATTATATTGTTTTTAGACGATAAAATAAAATAACCTCCTCACCTCAAAGTAGGGAAGAATTTCTTAAACGAGATACAAAATGTACTAGATATAAAAGACATTGCCTCAGTCTTCAATCTTAAACTCCTTGTAGCATTTACTGTTATTATTTACCCTGAAATCTCATTCTGATTATTTTCTATCTTGGTTTCTATGGCACTTAAACTTATTTAAATTTTCCTTTTATCTCTCAAACTTCTTTATTTACTTGTTAAACAAGTACTGAGCACCTGTTATGTTCCAGGAACCCTTTTAGGTGTGGGATATTATAGTGAACAAAACAGATTTTTCAAATAGATAACGTCCCTATCCTGATGGGGCTTACAGTTTAGTGCTAGCTGGTGGTTGAGAAGGCAAAAGAATGTATACATAAATAAGTAAAATATAGTAGTATGCCAATTGGTGATAAGTGTTACAAAAAAAACAATAAATCATAGAAGGGGAATAAGAATGCTGGGGAGAGATAAAGTGTTCAGTTTTGAATAAGACGATTAAGGAGGTCCTCATGGAGGAGTCTTTTGAGCAGGGAATTAAAGGAGGTGAAAAATGTACTGTGAGGTTATCTAGAGGGAGAGTGTTCAGAAAGGAGGGATGAGCAAGGAGGGTGTATGCTTGGCCTGCTCAAGGACAGGCAAGGGGGCCAAGGTGTCCAGAGCAGAGTGAAGGAAAAAGTAACAGGAGATGAGGTCGGAGTGGTCATCACACCAGATCCCAATGGCCCTGTGGGCCAATGTAAGGCCTTTGCTTTTACTCCACATCAGTGGTCTTAAAGAGTGGTCCTGAACCAGCAGCATCAGCATCCCCTGGGAAAGTGTTAGAAATGCTCAACATTGCTAATTAGTAGAGAAATGTAAATCAAAACTACAATGAGGTATAACCTCACACCAGTCAGAATGGCCATCATCAAAAAGTCTACAAATAAGAAATGCTGGGCTTCCCTGGTGGCACAGTGGTTGAGAATCTGCCTGCCAATGCAGGTGACACAGGTTCGAGCCCTGGTCTGGGAAGATCCCACATGCCACGGAGCAACTAGGCCCGTGAGCCACAACTACTGAGCCTGCGCGTCTGGAGCCTGTGCTCCGCAACAAGAGAGGCCGCGACAGTGAGAGGCCTGCGCACCGCGATGAAGAGTGGCCCCCGCTCGCCGCAATTAGAGAAAGCCCTCACACAGAAACGAAGACCCAACACAGCCAAAAATAAATAAATAAATAAAGAAGCTTTCATTAAAAAAAAAAACCAAAAAAAACAAAAAAAGAAATGCTGGAGAGCATGTGGAGAAAAAGGAACCCTCCTATACTGTTGGTGGGAATGTAAATTGGTGCAGCCACTATGGAGAGCAGTATGGAGGTTCCTTAAAAAACTAAAATTAGAGGTACCATATGATCCTGCAATCCCACTCTACTCAATATTCTGTAATGACCTATATGGGAAAAGAATCTAAAAAAGAGTGGATATATGTATATATATAACTGGTTCACTTTGCTATACAGCAGAAACTAACACAACATTGTAAATCAATTGTACTCAAATAAAAATTCATTTAAAAATAAAAGTAAAAAAAATAAAACCACCGTGTGGGTCTGGAAAAAAAAAAAAAAAGAATCACCCAACAGGCTTGTTACAACTCAGATTGCTGGCCCCACTTCTAGAGTTTCTAATTCAGCAGGTATAGGGAAAGGCCTGGGAATTTGCATTTCTTTTTTAAAATTTAATTTCATTTTTAAATTGAAGTATGTTGATTTACAACGTTGTGTTAGCTTCAGGTGTACAGCAAAGTGATTCAGATATATATATATATATATCTTTCCTTTATAGGTTAGATTCTTTTCCTTTATAGGTTATTGCAAAATATTGAGTATAGTGCCCTGTGCTATACAATAGGTTCTTATTAGTTATCTGTTTTATATATAGTAGTGTGTATATGTCAATCCCAATCTCCTGATTTATCCCTCCCCTCTTTCCCCTTTGGTAACTGTAAGTTTGTTTTCTACATCTGCGACTCTATTTCTGCTTTACAAATAAGTTCATTTGTACCATTTTTTTTTAGATTCCACATATAAACAATAAATAAATCATACTTGTCTTTGTCTGACTTACTTCACTCATTATGGCACTATCTAAATCCATCCATGTCACTGCAAATGGCATTATTTCATTCTTTTTTATGGCTGAGTAATATTCCATTGTATGTATGTACCACATCTTCTTTATCCATTCATGTGTCGATGAACATTTAGGTTGCTTCCATGTCCTGGCTACTGTAAATAGTGCTGCAATGAACATTGGGTGCATGTATTTTTTGAATTATGGTTTTTCTCCAGATATATGCCCAGGAGAGGGATTGCTGGATTGCCAGAACCTGCTGGGTGATTCTGATGCACACTAGAGTTTGAGAAACACTGCTCTAAATCATATGGATACCATCTGAGAGCCTTGAGCAGAGGACTGGCACAGTCTGATTTCCCTTCTGGCTTCTAGGTTGAAAATACTTCATAGGAGTGGACCCAGGGAGGCCAGTTAGGAGGCTACTGCAAAGATCTATGGGGGAGTTGATGGCAGTTCGGTCTAGGGTCATAGTGGTGGAGATGGAGAGGGGGTTACTGTCACTGATTCCCCAAGGCTCCTTTCTCCATATGAGTTATTTTCTTTTGAGCTTGGTTACAAGCTTTCATGTGTAACTTGCACAGAAGATGCTCAGATCCATGTATTGGTGGGCACCTTGCAGAGCTCTTTATCCCCTATATTCAACTCCTTTTAGGATATTTTAAAGGAAATATCACCAAACTTTCACTTAGTGGAACTATTCTGCATGTTTTGGCATCTGCAGTACATATATCTACACTGATATATTCCCAAAGAATTAAAAAATTTTCATTTCTGGGCTCCGTTGACCCCCCACAGGACCCGTGAATCCCCTCACACCTATGAATCAGGTCACTCTGATATTTGTCATCTATTGTCCCAAGAACTGAAGCCCAGGCTAAGATGACAGGTCTGTCGTTTTGCAAGGGTGGGGTTTGCTTTCCCAAACGTTGTTGGGCTGGTTCTCGTGGGATCACTGCAGCCAAGGAAACTAACTGCAAGCCTCTAGCTGGTTCGGTTGTAAATGTTGACGGCGACAGGTGACAAGAATGAGATGAATGTTTATAAGAATTACATGCATCTCTGAGTGTTTATTTATTTGAACTTTTTGAAATTAATCTTAGAATTTGTACCACATGTAATGTTGATCACTGATTTCGAACTTAATACAGTGCATGGAAATATTTACAGGATTTAGAGGCACTTCAGAGTCTGTCACAGGGACAGACCAATGACACAATCTGCTTATGCCTTCTGAAACCTGTATTTAGTCACGGACAACTTTAGGTAACTCTTTTTAAGAGTTCAATGGCTAAAATCATTATTCTTGTGCCTAAGAAGAATGAGATTGTTAATTGTGTTTCCAGTAAAAGATGTGAATAAATAAAGTATGTTAATATTTTATTATAACTGTTAGGATTTGCTAGAACAGCATTTATTACATTGGGAACAACTAGTAGATTTTATTTCTCATGCCAAGTCCTATTGATTGTTATCGACTGCTTGGAGCTCTGTGAGAAGAATCCTGAGGCTGAGTCTGGTTACCACAAGAAAGAGGGTCACATTTGATAGGAACTGGCTGCCATTGGTGCGGGTTGTGGGTGTGGGAGTGGGGGATGGCTCCAGAGCCTCATATTGTCTGACTCTTCCACAGAAGCAAAAACAATCCGCTTTATTAGGATAAATTCAACATTTCCCAACCTGGATGGGAGCTCCCCACTACTCAACTCTCTGCTTTGAATGTGCTCGTCTTTCTCATCTTTACATTTTTCTCATGACCCCAATGTTCATCTACTTGCTATTCTATCTAGTGTAAAATTCTCTATTTGGCTTTGAGGAACCTTATGATCTCTCTCTACCCCTCCTATGCCTATCATCCCCCTAAGGTCCTCTATGCATCCCCTTTATTCCGGTTAGCCTGGATTCCTTATTGTCACATGTGGAAATATTGATAATTTGGTCTCCGAGCATTTGCTTAAACCTACCATCTTAGTCTGAAATGTCCACTCTCCTCTCTGTCTATTTAATTTCTATCCATCTTTTAAGATGTGGTACAAGTCCTTTGTAGACTGTGGAATCTTCCCTCATTACCCTGATCCCTTTCGCCTGATGCTCTAATTCTTGATTTCCTAGAAACCTGGAGCTAGTTGCAGAAAACGCAATATCCTTCCTAAAGCAAAAAATAGATGAATTACAGAAAATTGGGTAGTGTTGGAAAATTTGGAGGAGCATGCTCTAGGCTGGGCTGTTAGAAAGACTTGCAAAATACTGCAGAATTCATCTGCCTGGGAAGCTGCTCCCTAGACCCAATCAGAAATGTTAGGAATCAGGAAAAAAAAAAAAGAAAGAAAAACCCTAGAACCCTTGGTTTTAGGGACATATCATTTTGGGTAAAGTCCAGGAATCAGGGTATTACCACTATTATAACTGTTGCCCCAAGAGCCACATCAACCCTGCCAGAGTACACTGGGGGAAAAGGATGTCTTGTACCCAACATCTTGGCATCCGAGAAGTGAATGACTGGATGATGGAACAGGTTGAACAAATGTCCTACCTCATGGGCATGCTTGCCAGCAGAAGACAGCAGATGCCTGTAAGGAGACCCTCCTCTACCTTCTAGATCTTGCATGAGTAGATGTGATTTCCTCTACCTAAATCTTAAAATCCAACGGAAAGAGCCTGGGAAATGTAATTTCTGGCATTCTACCATCTAAAATAAAGGAAGGCACACCAGAAAGAGAGCGGGATGGATGGGGACAGTCTGCCATATTTGCCATATAGATTACAAATTGCTGTCTTTAAGCATTGCAAATCCAGTCGTGCCATTTCCCTTTTAAAACCATTCATTGCCTCTTAATAGCCTGCAGCCTGAAGCCTTAACTCCTTAGCATGGCCGATAAGGCTCTCTTCCGTGCCCCGGGGTGTAAGGGCAGTACAAATGAGAGTTTATTATGGGAGGGGGGCTAGGATAGCTTTTCCAGCTTCTGGGCACTAGTGTTCTCTCCTCTGCTCTTTTGCAAAGTCATCAAAAACATGGCTTTCGTTCTGATTTCACATTTTTTGAGATATGACTCTTTCGACACCTCCCTTACTTTTATTTGAAGCTTCCCCTTCTTATGCCCCAATAGTCCCTTTCCTGCACAGTTTGGATTTTACTCCCAGAAGTTTCTCTTTGGTGTAGTGCTTTGCCTTGGAAGCAAGATTTAGTTGGTTAGTTCCAGGAGGTTTTAGGGTCCAGACTGGTTCAGCACCATCTGTCATGATTGCACTCACCCATGTTGCACAGCCAATATTGCATTGTCTCTTTGCATTCACCCACAAATTGGCTCCTGTAGAATCCCTTCCCATTTTCGGTCTCTGTTCTCAGACTGGGTCTCCACAATTCCAGCAAATGCTTTTGGCATCTTGAGGTTCTCATATTCTCAGGGCCAGGAGAGTCCAATTGCCTTCCCTTCTTTCCTCCAGCACAGACGCTAATATCACATGGGTCTTATACATGTTGGTAGTTTGTGCCTACATATTTGGTGTTCATCAGAATTCCACGATTTCTCCTTTTATTGTAGATGTTTTCCATGGTTCTTTGGTTTTGATATCCTAGTTGCTAGGTCTTTTTTTTTTAAATGGGAAAGTTAAGGGAAAAAATAAAAACCATTCAATTTTTTGCCACCATCTTCTTTTAAAAATATTAAGTGAATGAATAATGAATCACTGATGACTCTGAGTTCACCCCTAGTCTTGTTAGAAAAAAGGATCTTGGTGAAGTTTTGATGTCATGAAGAATGATGGGTTTGCAGGGATCTCTCCAACAACCAGCCAGCACCCTCACTAAGTCGACATTTTTGGCTTGTGTCCACCCGAAGTTTCCTAAGTTGGGCCAAATACAGCCTCTATCCACTCATGCCCTTTTCCTGTGGGAAACAGATGTCACTTCTGGTTCTCTTAAAAAAATTTTTAGGTGCTTCAGGTGGCATTACTAAGAACAGAGGCTGGGCTTTGTCATCAATGGTGTAAGTGAATTCTATCTTTCATCTTCTTGTCACTCACTCAAGAGTTAAAGTCTGGGGTGGGGGAGGTTAGGTGCAACTTACTGGCAAAGTCTAGGCTTGTTCTTGTGATTTCCTTGCTAGGAAACAGAGGATGAAACTGGTATTTCAGTGTCAGTAGTGTAGGAGGTAATACTGCATAATAGGTGGTTCCTCCACAATGAGAAAGGACTTAGATGCTGTAAAGAGGAGAGAAATGTTAAATTTCTATTGCTGTCCATTCCTTTGGCTGGTGAACATCCATTTATTCTTCCTTAAATTTTAAAATTTACCAGGAACAATAAAAATAAATGAAGGAAGGAAAGAAGAAAGAAAGACAAGAAACTCTTTTAATAAAAGGCTCCTATCTTTCATTCAAATGAAAACACTCTTTCACCAAAGGTAGACAGCCAAGGATCTTGCAGTTCTCGCTCCAGTTTTAGGTACAGGATTTCGATGATGTGGTTTTAGTGTTGGTTTTCCAGGTTGTGAAGTTCACCACCACCCATGCACATTATATCAAATCATGACAAAAAGGAAAAGAAAGAAATACAGATAAAGGCTATGTCTATTTTTTCCAAAGCTGATTATGACACCGTAGTTAATTTTTATGACTTCCTTTCCCCATTACCCATTTCCTGTTTCCATTGACTTTAACTAGTACCTCAACTAGTTGGGATTCTTTCCTGGGTGAGGTGGTGCACATGACCCATGCCTTCGTTTCTGAGGGAGGTGAGATCTTGATAATCCTGCGTGTAGAGACTTCTATGAAGTTTTACCATTGCAAATGATGCTTCCAGGAGGTGCCCTAGGAAACCCTCTGGATTTATTCCTTTCTCTTCCCCCCTCCCTTTTTATAGCAGCAACTTTATTTCATCCTGATACTGAGGATTAACCATTCCATCTAACACTACAAAATCTTTTTTTTTTTTTTTTTTTTTGCGTGTTCTCCCAGGAGCATGAGAAACTCAAAACATCCAGGAGGCAATTATAACTTCCAATTTGATGAAATAAATTTTGTGTTTCCTCATGGGCGCATTCCTCCATTGAGATGTAATGCAGCATAGTGGTTAAGGGCCTGAGCACTGAACTTAAACTGCCTGTGTTCAAATTCCAGCTCCACCATCTACCACTTCTCTGAATTCAATTTCCTAATGTGCAAATTATGGACAATATAGTATTTTACTCATGGAGTCATTATGATGACTAAATGAAATAGTCCATGTAAATCACAGAACAACGCCTGTCACATAAGTGTTTTTAAAATATTAACTATGACCACTGAGTGCTAAACACGCAGAGCACAGTTACAAGGGAGGGAAACAAACAAACAAAAATCAAGATCACTAGATGTAACTATGAGCTTGCACAGCCCCTCATCACTCCATGTACATACATTTTCACACCTTCATTTCTGGACCTGGGGATTATGTTAGTGGGAGAAATAGCACCATGTATTTGTCGCCTACTCAAAGGACACAACTTATTCTACACCATGTACTCCAATCTCCCAAGATTCCCCCACAACTGGCACTGATTTTTATGAAGTCCATATTCTTGTTCTATAAGGCCATCTATTTCTGGGTGATGGGCACATGATATGACCAGTGAATCCCATGGGTATTGATTCATTGTCTTAATTCTTTTCTGTAACAATATTATTAATTATTATTATTATTTGAATTGTTTGATAAGAAATAATAATGTGCAGACTGTCATAATGATGTATAAGTCAATACTTAGACTACAGATCACACGTTGAAAAGGAAAGAAAATCCTAATACAGAAAAACTTTCTCTTCCAAAGGGGGCAAATCATTGCCCCTTCATAATGGAAGGGTTCATTGTAATCAACCTGCCGACAGGAGCCTAGCTGGTCACTCTGAAGTATGATACTGTATTAGGGGCTAGGGATGTTGATTGTTGCTTCTACAAATTGTTGAGGGTAAATTCTTAGTCTGTGTTCCTGTCAGCTCTTGGTTACATGGTTACATGGACCTGGTGTTCCATGTGTTAAATAGCACTCTATATTGTTTACTTATTCAGAACGTAGACTGTACTTTGAAGAATAGAATCCCCAAACCAACTTTGTTAGTTCATGAAAATAATGAGCAATGTTTAATTTTCTAATGCTGCCATAAAAAATTACTACAAATTTGGTGTCTTAAAATAACACAAATTTGTAATCTCACAGTTCTGTAGGTCAGAAATCTTACATGGGTCTTATGTATCTAAAATCAAAGTGTCAGCATATCTGTGTTTCTTTCTAGAGGCTCTGAGAAAAATCTGTTTTATTGCTCATTCAAGGTGTTGATAGAATTCAATTCCTTGAGGTTGTAGGACTGAGGCCCCCACTTTCTTGCTGGTTGTCAGTTGAACGCTGTTCTCAGTATTTAGAGGCCCCTGCATTCCTTAGCTTGTGCGTCCTCTATCCGTCTTCAAATCCAGCAATTGTGGGTTGAGTTTCTTTCACACTTTGAATCTCTCCTGCCCCTTTGGTTACATCCCTCAGACTCTTCTTTTAGGAAATGCTCTCCACTTTTAAGGACTTAAGTGATTTGATTGGGTCCACCAGGATACTACAGGATAATCTTCCAGGTTCAAGATCCATAGTCTTAACCACATCGACAAAGTTCCTTTTGATAAGTAGCATAGCATAACAGGCTCCAGGGATCAAGGCATGAACATCTCTGAAGAGACATTATTTTATCTACTGCAAGCAAGCACTATAGAAGAAAGCTAATCTGATTCTCTGCAGTAGGAAACTTTGATGATTATTCACAAGGGGCACAATATTATCATACCAATCCTCAAATGTTGATCCTTCTAACTCCCAAATCATTTGACTAAACCATTAGCAACCACCTAGTTCCTTAACTCAGTTTATCACTCTTTCCAGGCAAAGTAGAAAAAGCGATATCTTAGTCAAGGAGAATTAAGACATCTCTGAGAAAGTCATAAAGGTGTACATTTGTCCCATCAAGTGAAAGAAAATTACTTCTAGTGTCCTCCATTTGTTGGAAATTGAAGAGAAAAAAAGCATTTGTCAGATTAATAACTCCATGCTCAATATCAAGGGCTGTACTGATTTGTTCTAATAGGAGACCATGAAAAGAAAAGTACCTGCAGTTAGAGTCATACATTATTAAGCTGACAATAATCCACTGCCATTTTCCAAGGTTCATCTACCCTTGGCAGGATAAACCAAAGAACCAAATGGCCCTGTGAATTGTAGTGTTTTTCAAGTATTTGATGGTGATACTGATTTCTCTGATTCTCCTAAGGATGTGGTTTATGTTTTGAGTTACTTTTTGGTAGGAAGCATAAAGTGTAGAGGCTTCCTCTTGTCCCTTTCTGCCATGATATCCCTTCCCCCATTGGTAAAGGGGGCTGATAGAGGATTATTGCTGTGTATATTTATTTCATTTATTGACATGAGTTTTGATTCCTTTTGGTCCACTACCATGACTTAGGTCAAAATTCCACTTGTCACCTGTCTTGCATAAGCTTCCATTCTGGGTTTTAGATCACTGTGGTGTTCTGAGTACCCAAGCAGCAGTGTTAGTTTAGACCTGATGTGCAATATATATAAAAGGTTTAGATATCTATCTTTTTCTGAAGGTAAACATCTGAAGCCACCTTTGGAGAAGGATAAGAGGAAGATTCTAAGTGTACACTTGGATATTTTTGCAGGATCTTTCATCAAGTGTACCCAGTCTTCTTTTCACTTACGAGTTTCTGTTTCTTTGAACATGAGTCTAGGAAATGGGTGGAAAATCAGGACCACCATAATATGAAGTCAACCACCATAGTTGAAGTCAGGCCTCCAGTTATTCAGTAATATTCATAAAGTGGGACTTTAGTTGGTATGGCAGAAAAAGTAATGTTCACATATATTCTACCTGGTCCATCCATTTCCCTGCTCCCTTGTAGTTAAGTGCTGCCATGTGGTTAGACTCTGCTCAATGTGCTGCAGAAGTAACATGCGAAACTTCTGGGCTGAAGCCCAGAAAAGCAGGTATGAGTTCTCCATGTAGTCTCTTCCCCTACCATGGAAACTATGAAATCAGATCACAAGATGAAGCAAGCTTGGTCTCTAAGCCACTGCATGATCAAAAGCCCTAGACAGTCACTCAGACCTGTAGCAGACTTTGTGTCCATGAGAAGTAAACTTTTAAGTGCTACGCCACTGACACTTGGGGGTTATTTTATTATCAAAGCATATCCTCATTCATTGGGGAACCAGACCTTATAGTCAAAGGACCTCATGAACAATCAACCACCATGAATGATCTTGTGTGTTAGACCATTTTATTTACCATAATGATACTTCCTTCTGTTATGGTAATCAAGCTCATTCTGCTTCTGTCAGTTAAGTTTCTCTGTTTATTTTTAGTTTTTCCATTCTGGAATCCTTGCATCACACTGAAACCAGGGAGCCCATTTTAACTGCAGCACCTTCCTCAATATCTCTGGACTACAGCCACCATAGTGTTTCTCAAAGATTCTTGTACCTCTTTTACCAATATCTATCTCAAGGCTTCAGTGAGGAGAGATTTTTTTTCCTGGGGTCTCCCCAGAGACTTAGGGAGAGGGTGGTTGCATTGTGATTAATTTATTTCAGACTTCTTATATACCTCCAAATTCAAATTCCTTTATCTACATTAGGTCAAAATATTTTTGGTATTTTGATTTTATTTAGTGAGGGTCAGCTCTGAACATAGGTGTTCATTAACCAGTTATACAAACTATCACAATCCATACCAGCAAGCACACAAAAACTGGGCTTTCTAGTAAGTTCATTCAAACTGATAAATTGAATCCAACCTAAAGCTATATTTCTTCCAATTTGGTGAGGACCCTCTAAATTCATTCCCATACACATTCCAAAGACTTTTGCAGATATAAATAAAGTCTCATAATTCTTTGGGATAGATTCCTCTCTTCTTTGATTTGATTTATTGTTTTCTCCTTAGAGTATGCTGTGATCTAATTTAATTGTAGCTTTGGAGAAAAGAAGGGGTTGGAAGTGGTCAGAGAGGGTAGATCAAAAGGGAAACTGGCTTGTTGTTGTAGGGTAACTCTCTCATATGTGGGCACAGGAAGGTTGTTTCCAAGAGCATAGGAAGTTCAGTGACGGGTAGGGGTTCTGTACACCAAGACATCTCCTAATTCTGCCATATATGTCTAATCCAGTGTTTCAATGTTCTCTTCTTTCCTGATCCGTGGCCCAACTGAAGAGACATTACATGTTGGTTAATTCAACAGATGTCGCAATTTGGCAATCTGCAGGGGAAAAACATAATCTTTGATAAATTTGGTTTTCACTTATCTCAATCCCAAAGATGCAACTGAAAAGATATTCTTTCACGCTGTTCATAGAGAGCCTGAGAATTTAGAAATTTAAATGCTTCATTTTCTTCTAAAAAATCATCAAATGCCAAGATAAGTAACTCCCTTATCCTGTAGCCCTTGCATTAGCAACTAGTCTCCCAAGCTTTGCCCTCCACGAGCACTTTATTCCCGATGACTGTGGGTAATACTTTAACTATTTTGCTGCTGTATGCCATAAACTAGAATTCTATCCTGGAATAGTAATAGAACGTTCATTGCTTTCTGCTGTATCTAGGCTAGATATCCAATCCCAGCTTTTCCATGATTTATTGGAGACATCTTAATTACAATGTGCTTACTATGTGCCAGGCACTGATCTGAGTGGTTTTCACACATTAACTCTTTAAGCATTAAAACAACCCAATGAGATTGGCACTGTTATTACCCACAGTCAAAAATGAGGAACTGATACACATGGAGGCTAGTTCACAGAGCTTATAAGTGGCAAAGCAGGAGAATTAAAGCCAGGCAGTCTGTCTCCTCCGTGTTTTTAACCACTGTGCTTTATTGCCTCTCAATTTGAAAGTATATTCTTATCATTTGGTTTGCTGTCATTTTGTAAGAAATAGAAACTAATTTTTGCTATCTTAACAAAATGATGTTTTGTTAGAAGGTCGTCAGAATTGACAGAAGCAGACTAGAAGATCAGCCTTGGATAACAAGGTTGAGTTGAGGTCCCTATAGTGGGTTAAGGAGAAGGAAGTGAATAACATTCCGCAGAGGAAACATCTGGCCGGGACATTACTCTTGTCACTACATCTGCCATCACTGCTAACTTCATGGTAGAATTCAAACCACTCCATTATCTTATTGCCACTCACTCAAGTGCCAAATTTCACAGCAGAAGCCTCTGATATGCTGAGCTTATTTACCTGCCTGTACTGTGGCTGCCAAGGAATGGACAGAAGGGGGATTGAAAGCTTTTGGCTTCCTTAGTGGGAGAGAGATGAAGCCCAGCTTCACAATGAGACTAAATACGATGAGGAAATCTTACAAATGGTAAAGAGGTTGCTTGACAGACATCAAAATACTAACTGTTCATTATGACTTGTAAAGATCTAAAAGGATTGAGACCCTACAATCTCATTTGTGTCTGAAAACACAAGAAACCAAGGAACAGATATTTATCGGCCTTCCCAACCTCCAAATCTCTCCCAACTCCACTGTATAGTTGGATAGACTTCACTAAAGAGAGGTAAACTGACTCTCCCTGCTCCCATCCCTGAAACACAGAAAGCTAGATGCAAATTCTAGGCTCAGTCCATTTAATATGAGGCTGTATTTCCCAAAACTTTGCAAACCCAAGACACACCCTGGTCTATTCTGAGCTTGAAGCTATTTCTCACATTCCTTTGTAGTATTGGTTACCCACAGTCTCAGTAGTACCAGACCAAGCCCCAAACCACTGAACTCAGCCCATCTGGCTTTCAGATGAAATCTGGTATGGTAGAGTCAGCAACTGACCCTTAAGATGCTCTGAGCTGTCTAAGTTGTCAAAATAGGCCAACTGCCTTGGTCCCTCATACTGTCTTTCCCCAACCCCAATCTTCCTGGAAGTACTGTTAAGGAAACATCAAGACATAGACTTAGGTGAGGCTGTAGATAGATATAATAGGAAATAGATACAACTAAGAAGGTTCTATTTTTGTTTCTTTCCACCATTGCCTTAGACAAAACTTGCTTAAAAGCTGCGGCTACTTGGAGCTCTGTCCAGTTGTCCTCAGGAGTAAAATCAGGGGAGCACAGAAGCTGTGCCTGTAAGGAGCTGATACAAACAGGTGTGGACCCAAACTTTGGGCTGTGGCTTCCCTACCCTTCCTTGTCTCCTCACAAGGTTGCCTTTCTCTGTGAGCAATGGTCAAAGTCCTGAACTGATTAGTTGTTTTTAGGGCGAGGAGCTATTGACTGTGTTTTCCAAAGCCTGGGCTCTTCACACCGTGGCTTATCTACCTCCTACCTCATAAATTCTCTGGGACTCTGGCAGCCTGGGGTCTGACTTTCCTATAAAACATCACCGGACAGATAACTAAAACATCCTTAAGGTCTAGAAACCTCCTGGTGAGAGTGTTTCAGCTTGAATATAAAATAGAGTAGACCATGAGTAAGGCGAAAGAAAAGGTAGCTCCACTTAAAAGAAAACACTTCCCAAGTTACTCCATCTCCAGAGTGGTGCCCCTGTTTTTTTGGAAAGTTTCACTATTCCTAGCCTGGCTGCTTGCCTACTCTTTACCCACATAGCCTACAAAAGAACTCTGCCTGCCAACATTTGCAGTCAGTGTCCAACTGCAAATGTGAGGATTGGGCTCATGGAACCGACACCAGTTTACTAAGCAAATGGACAGGGTTCTTCATTCACAAATATTAATAAACAGCCACTAGATATGTGACTAAAGGCTATGATAGGAAATGAAGGTGCAAGGTGAACAAGCAGAACTGACCATAGACAAAACTATGGTTTTGTCTATAAGGTAGCAGAAGAGACTTGATATACATTTGAGGTGTCATTGCAACCATAAAAGGATGCAATCAAAAAACAAAAAGAGGACTAGGAAATCTATGTTATTATTGTTAACTGTAAAAAAATCAATGAACCAGTAAATAATAAAATGGACATGGGCAAAGTAAGTTGGCTACTTGAAAGGTAAAAATCAAGAAAACCAACTATATTGTAATAGATGGAAAAACTTACAGAAAAGTTGAGACTTGGTGAATAGAGTTCTATTCAGAATAAAAGAATTTCCAGAAAAGAAGAGTGAAGAAAATATTAAAGAATAACAGAAGAATAGTTGCCAGAGTCAAAGAAAGACATACACCAGCAATAATATTTATTTTTACAAGTTTTCTTCTTTTTTTGTCTTATTGCTGATACACCTTATTCTTATTTTCTGTTTCCTTAATTATCTCTGTTTCTTCTATGGTTAGTTCTGTTTACTCCCTAAGTGTGCGTAGAATCGATTTTAAAAGATCCACACCTGGAATTCTGGTTCCAATCAAGACGAAGTAGGTGGTATTGGAATTATACTCCTGCCATAAACAACTATAAAAACTGGACAAAAATATTTAAAAACTTTTGTTTATAGGCATTAGAGAACAACCATAGAAGAAATACAATACAGGAGGTGAGCCCATCATTTATACTCACTTTGTCCCTGAAGGCATTTTCTAAACTGAGGTGCAGAGAGCCCAAGCAGAGAGTGGTGGTCTATTTGAGCAGAAGAGACATTCATTGTTTAGAACTGCCAAGAGAGCTACTAATTTAACGATTGTGTCACAGGTAAGCAGAGGACTGCAGATGAGTCCCCGAAATCTAAATAATATTTTCCTTGTTCTTTGGACAATTTCTAAACTATTCATGCACAGGGAGAGACTCTGGAAGAAGAGCTGCAGGTTGGGAGATAAAGACTGGAATTCTGATATAAACAGAATGGAAGTATCTTAGTGAACCCCATAGGTTTTCAATCAAGAGCTAAGAAAGGTCATATCTTAGTAAGAAGTAGCAAATGTTAGGAGTCATAGCTACATCTAAGAGTAGTACAAAACTGAGGTAAACCTCCTTAACAAATCCTAAAAGTAATCCTCTACAGGATAAAAGTGATCATCCAGTAATTTGTTTTCTTTTACATTTAAAGCGATTTTATAGAGGTTTAATTTACATACAATAAGGCATTTTAGCAACTCATTTTAATTGTAAAGTTTTATGAGTTTTGACAAATGTTCACATCCATATAATCACCACTCCAAAAAAAAGTGTAGATAACTTCTATCACCCCAAGTTTTCTTTGTAACTTTTTACAGACAATGACCCCTCCTGTTCTTTTGGATCCATAAAATCACTAATCTGCTTTTCATCAGTAGATAAGTTTTTCCTGTCTTTTAATATCCTTTTGTGTCTGGTTTCTTTTGCTCAGCATAATGTTTTTGAGATCATCTATATTATTGTGTGTATTAGAAGTTTGTTCCTTCTTATTACTGAATAGTGTTGCCTTATATAAATATACTACAATAATTTACTTATTTGTAGGCATTTAAGATTACTTTCATTTTCTGCTATAGTGAATAAAGCAGGTATAAACATTCATGTACAAACTTTTTGTGACATATCTTTTCATTCCTTTTATATAAATACTTAGCAGGGCAGTTTCTTGGTTATAGGGTAGGTACAGGTTTAACTAAACAAGAAACTGCCAGACTTTATCAAAATAGTTGTGTAATTTTATATTCCCACTAGCAATGTTTGGGAATTCCAGTTGTTTCACATCCTTGTCAACTCTTAGCATTGTCAGACTTTAAAATTTTAGCCACCTTAATGGATGTGGAATATTATCTTATATGGTTTTTAATTTGCATTTCCCTGATGACTAATAATACTGAGTATGTTTCAGGTGGTATTGACTATCGTATATCTTCCTTTGTGAAGCTCTGTTCAAATATTTTGCCCATGTTTTAAAATTGAGTTGTTTGTGAACTATTGAGTTGCAATACTTTTTTATATACTCTAGATGCATGTTCTATATCAGATATATGCATTGCAGATATCTCCTCCCAGTCTGTAGCTTGTCTTTTAATTTTCTTAATGGAATCTTTTGAAGAGTAGAAGTTTAAAATTTTGATGGAGTCATATTTATAATTTTTTTCTTCTATCATTTGTTTTGTGTTCCATCTAAGAAATTTTCTTCTAGAAATGTTTTCTTCTAGAGGTCTATGGTTTTAGCTTTTACACTTAGGTTCATGATCCTTTTTGAGTAAATATTTTTCACGTTGTGAGTGAAGGGATGAAGTTCATTTTTATCCAAACAGATATCCAGTTTTTCCAACACCATTTGTTGAAATAATTTTCATTTCCCTATTGGATTACCTTGTTGGAAATCAATTGAACATATATTTTTTTCCCAGTGAATTCTTCATGTTCCATTTGTTTCTATTTTATAATTTCAATTAGTATCATTATTATGATTATGGTTTCTTATAAATTCTTGAGCTTTTTAAATAAAAAGTGTTTTAAATTGTTTGCTAGTTCCATCATTTTTCTTATTTCTGACTCTGCTTTGTTAACTACATTTTCTCCTGATTATGAGTTGCATTATCCTGCTTCTTGATATGTCTATTAAATTATGATTGGATGCTAGGCATTGTGAATGTTATGCTGTTGAATGACTGAGTTTTGTTATTGTCCTTAAAGAGCATCTATTTTGTGTGTGTGGGGGTGGTGGTGTGGTGGGGTGGCAGCTAAATTGTTGTTTGACTTGATCCTTTTAAGGCATTTTAAAGAGTTTTGCATGTACACACCTTTAATCTACCTCCTAACAAGATATAATTATTTTGGGATCTCTACTTAATATCCTTGGTATTCAACAAAGTCTCTCCATTATCACTGGCCAGAATTTGAATGTCTCTCAGCCCTGTGTGAACTCTTGAAGCTTTTTTAGCTTATAGAAAACTAAAAGTTGTCATTTTCCCAGCATCAAGGATGATGCATAATTAGTATTCAGCTATGAAATCAACAATACCCCTATGCAGATTTCTGAAGCTCTCCTCCTGCATAGCTCTCTCCTCTACAGTACTATGCCCTGCAAATTCTGGCCACCTTGGCCTTCCAGAAATCCTGCTTATGTCATCCCAAGTCAGTAAAACCCCTTTTTATCTGCTTGAGCTTCTTCGTCTTCTTCTTCTTCTTTTTTTTTTTTTTTTGAAAAAAGTCTGGAAGTCTCTTCTTTGAAGAAGGCTAGGGTGAATAGAGCTTAAGAGACATATAGCACATGGGATAAAGGTGTAATATATATGTACTTGATTTGACAGAAGTGAGGATACATAATGAGATGAGATGATATTTAAAGAAATAGCAACTGAGAACTTTCTAAATCTGATGAAAGTCATTAACCTTTAGATTCAAAAAGCTCAGGCAGAATACAATTTTTAAAAATACCTTACATCTAGGCATATAATAGTCAAAATGTTGAAAATCAAAGATGAGGAGACTATCTTAAAACACTTAGAGAAAAACGACAAAAAAAAGATCTATCATAACACTGATGATTTTTCAACATATGATATAAAAGCCAGAAGGCACTGGAATGACATATTTAAAGTGTTAAATAAATAGAACTGCCAACATAGAATCATATAATCCATGAAAAATAATACCCTTTAAAAATATGGGCAAAGATGTTAAAAAAAAATGGGCAAAATAAAGGTGTTTTAATATAAAATAAAATACTGAAATATTCATTTTCAGCAGACCCATACTATAATAAATACTGAGGAAAAAATGAAAAGCTAAAGAAAAATGATTTAGATGAAAGCCCAAAACGTAAGGAAGGAATAAAGAGTACTGAAAAGACTAAATAAGTAGGTAAATATAGATAATATTAACTTTTTAAAACAACACATAAAAAAGTCTTGTAAGATTTAAAACATATAAAAGTAAACTACTGGACAACAATAGCACAAAGAGAGTGAAGGGGAACCCATGGAGTTAAACTGTTATAAGTTTATTGCATTGTTTGAAAATTAGTGTAAGTATTAATTTAAATATGCTTTAATAGATCAAGGATAAATACTAAAATCTTCAGTTTTAAAAGAATATAAAATAACTTTAAAATCTCCATATAATAGAACAATAAAAGAGGATACAAATAAAAAAGAAAAAAAAAAAGGAGAAAAATTGAAATATGGATAAACTTGATTGATTTAAAAGGGAGCAAGAAAGGAAGAATAAAAAACAAAGAACATGTGAAACAGATAGAACACAGAAAATGAAAGACAATGCTGACTAGATCAGTAATTATATTAAGTATAATAATTTAAATAGTTACATTAAAAATGCAAATCATTAACTAGCATAACTAAAAGGCAGAGCTTGTAAGAATGGATGAACAAATAATCTTCAACTCTATGCTATTTATAAATGATACTCTTCATTAAAATACACTGAAAATTGAAAATAAAAAGAAAAGTATATTCTATGCAATCACTAACTCAAAGAAAGCTCATATAACTAACTATGTAAATATCAAGTAAAGTAGACTTTAAGACAAGATGTATTATAAAATTTATATGTAATATCATATACTATATATATATGTATATATATGTCATTTCGTTTTGTAATGGTAAAAAGTCCAACTCAATGGAATGGTAAAATATTGCTTAATTTGTGTGCACTCAATAACATAGTTTCAAAATACATAAAGCCAAAGTTTACAGAATTAGGAAGAGGTAGATGAATACACAAACAGCTATCAGTGGGAGAGATGATGATCAACATCCTGGTAGATGAGGTACACTTCGGAGGGTAGCACCACGGCTGGCCACAGACCAGAGGCTCCATGCCTACTATAATGCCTTGTGAGCCCCAGAATGTAGACTATGTTCTGGAGAGAAGCATTCAAAAGGAAGAAATTCAGAGTTGACTGACCTTAATTCTGAAATGACTGAGTGAACCGTAAAGTAAGATGACTAGAATTGACAAGATTATATTTTTGGTTGCCAGACAAAATGGGGAACTGAAATGCAGGTTAATCAGAATTAGAGAAAATAAGAGAGTCACTATTTTTTGCATAATCCATTATGTGGCTATAAAATTCAAATCCCATGTAGTTCTATAATTAAAAATGATAATTATGATACACTGACCCAATGGATTACTATACAGTAGTTAAAAGAATGAAATAGATCTACAGGTACTATCATAGAAAGATGTTGGCAGTATAGTAAATTTTGAAAAATTTGCATAATGGTATGTATAATAGGATACCAATTATATAAAAACATATTTACACATGTATTCATGTACTTATATGTACACACACACACAAACACAGGTTTTTAACAATGATTATTCCTGAGGAGAGGTATTTGAGGGGGAGGTATGCCAAAACAGGATACTTTTACTTTTTAATAATGAATTTCTGAACTGTCAGACTTTTTCTTTTTTAACAGCTAGCTAGCAAGCGTTACTTACATGTACTTTAAAAAAAGAAAAATAGGCAATGTGCATGACACAGAGTAGGTAGCCAATAAATGATAGCTACTATCGAGAGACGGTAGCTTTTCCTGAGCTCACTATGTGCCAGGGGTTAGATAAATAACTCGCACATAAACTTTCTCCTCTAACCCTCCCCAGCTGCTAATTGCAAGAGCCAGCACCAAGACTCCACCTGTCGACCCTCAGCTGATTTCTTCCTACCATGCTTGCTTCATCTTCTTCTTCAGCAACATGCAAACCCCAGACTTCTGAGGCTGCTCTAACTCTGCTCCAAGAAAAAGAGCCACTTTGACATGACATTGACCTATTCCAGGGCAGTAGTGGAAATCAGAGGAGTGCTGGCACTGTCTGGGGGTACAGAGGTGTGCAGGCGGCATGCCCAGTGCAATTAGAGGCGGATTAAGAGGGAAACAGTATGGGGGCCAGGCGTGATGTGTTTTTGCCGTCTTGTCTGGGATTAGTAGTAATATATCTGCTGGTGTGATGGACACATCTGCTTTCGTTTATTCTGAGCCCTGTCAAGCTCACAGGCCTGGATTAAAGCAAAATCACGCTGAGTGAACATTGCTAATTTAGCTACTTTTTCCCCTCTCTTTTTCTTCCTCATATTCAAATTTTAATGTGAATGTTGCAAGAAGCCATTTCTTTCCAACAGGATGATTTGGGAAAGGAGCCTCCAATTCATATATGCTGAAGGGGAGGGGAAATGAGGAGGTCTGGACCAGAACGTGCAGCCTGGGCAGTCAGGTCCATATTCAGAGGGAAAGAAGAGGAGAAAGGAGAGAGAATGGGATGGAAGGGGAAGAGAGGAAACATGAATTTCCACAGTACTTCCTGGGATGAATAGATCTGGAACACTTCCCCATTAAAGCAACAAACAACAATCTCCTCCGACAGCAAAGCAGAAAGCCCAGTGTATATTTCAGTCCACAGTTCTCTTCCACCTCCCAGAGGATCAGACTTTTCCTCTCTTTTGCCCCATCCTTGAGGCTGGCTCCCAGTTTCTTAGTCTCCTCCCTGCCGGATACGTCCCTGCAAAAGAACTTCACTGCAGTGTGGGCTGCTCACAGGTGCCTCAGTTACAGGTACACCATCTCATTTCTGAAGCCCAATTCTCAACAAGTTCGGTTGCTGTATTTCACACCTAGTACATTGCTTTAGCTCAGTCTCTGGTTAACTCTGTCATTTCTTGCTGGCTGCCCAAGTTCTGCTTCTCAGTGCTGCGTCAAAGCGCTCCCTTCACAGCCTCCAGAATCCTGTCTTAGAGATTCTGCCTTTTCTTAGTTTCTGCCCAGCACCTATTTATCAAAGTCATGTCTTCAGGCACTTTTTGTTGGTCTAGACAAGATCTTGGGATTTCCCCTCTCTCCATCCTAGTTAGGTTTTGCTAGACAATATGCTCCTTTCTGCTGTCCTTGGTATTTGATTTGCATCAATTCATTTGGCCGATTTCTCTTTGGTTTCTTACACTTTTCTCAACTTCCCTTTCCTTTTAACATCTTTGAGACAGCAACATCTTTATTTACCAAGAAGAAACATTACAAGAAAACATATTTCTTGCTTTGAAATGTTATAGCCAGATGAAGAAATAGTAAATGAGGTCTAGAAATAAATGCCAGGATGCCAGATAAAGGGGATTAAGGTATGAACAGTCTTTAAAAGCGTAATAAAATCAAGCTGAAAGTCAACATGGTGTCTTGGGACAAAGGCAGGGGATGGCAGGGATTAGGCTAAGATTAGAGCATTGAAGAAGAGACAGAGCTGATCTCAAGCCAGAAAGGGTGGGGGGAGAGGCAGGAGGCAGGGCTGCAGCCCATCTCTCCTGGAGTCAGGCAGGCTTCGGGTCCTAAAGATAGTGACTGAGGGATTGAATCTCTTCTACCCTCTCCAAGGCTTGGGACATCAACAGCCTCAGACTGCTGTTTGCCTTCTCCCAAGCCCTATCTGGGAGGGCAGGGACCATTTAGTGGAGCAGCCCCTCTGACTACTATTCCACTCCATCTTCAGCAAAACAAAAGACACTTGCAAAGGGCTAAATCAAATTCACCTTCAGAACTACCAGAATCTGGCTAATGTGATTTCAAGCTTCCTCCTCCCTTCCCCCAGAGCTCGCCACCTTCTTGCTGAAGTCTCAAATTCTTTTAACAAGAGAAAAAGTCTTTCATGCTACAATTAGGGATAAAAGACATAAAATGCAAACGACTGGCTGAGCTCCAGTCAGAGAATAATCAATCAATTCTTGGAATATAAATTACTAATATCAGATTCTTTCCTGGTATGATAGAGGGAGGAGGGTTAAAAGAGCAGGATGATATTGACACCTGAAATGGGGGTTGCCAAGGAGATGGGAGCGGAGGAGGAGGGGGCAATCCCTTCCAGGTACATAACACCTTAAGATTTGAAGTGTGTGTGTGTGTGTGTGTGTGTGTGTGTGTGTGTGTGTATGCTTTGAGTCATTACTGCTCGCAGCCCTGGGAGGCAGGCATGTGTATCCTCCCCATCAAGCGTAAGAGGCAACTGAGGCTCAGACCTGTCAAATCACCACTGCCAGGACCAGAGGTCTTTATTTTGTATTTGAACCTAAAGTTCTGACTGCAAGCCCAGTGATCTTTAAAATATATACCAAAGCTGCAGAAAGAAACCGGCAACAAAAGAAATATCTTACCAACTTTTACAATTTTGGCTGAGACTTGTTGACCTTCAAGTGGGGGAGGACACATGAATCTGTGAGTAGAGTAATTTTAGGATGGAGCTGCCAAGGCAAGTAGCCTGCTTTGCATGATTTATGAAGACTTTTAAAAAAAGAGAAAGAGGTTGAGTGTTGACTTTGTAAAAAACGAGCTTCACTTTCTGGGAATTAACTATTTGAAGTACCCCAACATTTTCATGAATTTATCCTCTCCTCACAAAACTCCATCAACCTTTTCTTCCTCACCTACCTAGGTAGTCCAGAGCTTCAACTATTTCCAATTTAGTATGGATATTTATGCTTATTTTTCTTAATTTTTTAAAATTGAAGTACAACACTCATACAGAAATATGTATACAACATGAAACTATAACTCTATAAATGATCATAAAACAAACCCCTGTGAAGCCATCACCCAGATGGGGAAATAAAACACCTCTAACATCCCAGAAGCCCCCATTTACCCCCTCCTAGTTACTAGTCTCTCTCCTCCACAGAGGTTATTCTTATCTTTGCTTCAAAGATTATAGGTTGGTATTGCTTATTTTTTGGACTTTATATGAATGGAATCATACAATATATATTAGTTTGTGTTTGACTTATTCTGATGAGTATTATATGTGTGAGATTCACACCCGTTATTTCATGCACTGGTAGTTTGTTTATTTTCATTGCTGGGTAGTATACCATTGTACAAATAGACCTCATTCATTTACGTATTCCACTGTTGATGGAATTTGGATTGCTTCCAGTTTGAGCTATTATGAGTAATGGCACTATGAACATCCTTGTGCATATATTTTGATGCATATGTGCATATTTCTATTGGATATACACCTGGGATTGAAACTGCTAGGTCATAGGGTATGTATAATTTTTTTTTTTTTAAGTCAATTCTGAATTCCACAGACTCCCAGTCTACCTTCCTCAGCCACAGCCAGCTGTGGACTGAGGCTGAGTTGTTTTTTTTAAAATTTTTATTTATTTATTTATTATTTTTGGCTGTGTTGGGTCTTCGTTTCTTTGCGAGGGCTTTCTCTAGTTGCAGCAAGAGGGGGCCACTCTTCATCGCGGTGCGCGGGCCTCTCACTGTCGCAGCCTCTCTTCTTGTGGAGCACAGGCTCCAGATGCGCAGGCTCAGTAGTTGTGGCTCACGGGCCCAGTTGCTCCACGGCATGTGGGATCTTCCCAGACCAGGGCTCGAACCCGTGTCCCCTGTATTGGCAGGCAGATTCTCAACCACTGCGCCACCAGGGAAGCCCGGGTGTGTATAATTTTAAGTTCAGTAGATAACACCAAGCTGTTTTCCTAGTAATTGTGCCAAAGTACAGTCCCATCAACAACGTGTAAGTGTTCCAGTTGCTCCACATCTTTGCCAACACTTGTCATTACCAATCTGTGTAGTTTTAGCTGCTCTGGTGGGTATGTAGTAGTATTTCATTGTGGTTTTAGTCTTTATTTCCTTAATTACTAATAAGGTTGATCATTTTCATATGTTAACTGGCCATTAAAATATCCTCATTTATTAAGTAATTTTCTCACCCATTTTTCTAATGATTGTCTTTTCCTTATTGATTTTTCAGGGGTCTTAATATATTTTGGATTGAGTCCTTTGTCAGGTTATGTGGATTGCAAATAACTTCTCTGGCTCTGTGTGTGCTTTTTCCCTCTTAATGGTATCTTTTGATGAATAGAAGATCCCAATTTTAATGCAGTTCAATTTACCCATCTTTTCCTCTATGTTTAGTACTTCTGTGTCCTTTCAAATAATTCTTTTTTTCTCTCCTTGGTTGATAGAGGTAATATCTTATATTGTCATATAGAAACTTTACAGTGTTGCCTTTTACTTCTAGATAAACAAACCATCTGAAATTTATTTTTGTATGTGCTATGTTGTAAAAGTCAAGTTTTATTTTGTTCTATATGAATATCCAAGAGTCCCAACACCATTATAGAAAAGACTGACCTATCCCTTTATTCTACAATGTCAGACCCAATGCTCATATATGCATAGTAATTTCTGGACTCTCTTCTGTTCCATTGTTCCATTTGTCTATCTTTGTGCTAATACCACACTGCCTTAATTATTGTAGCTTAATGATATGTTCTACATTTTTGTTCGTTGTCAAGAATGTCTTAGCATCTTGAACTTTTGCACTTCCATATGAATTTTAGATAAGATTTTCAATTTCAAAAAGAAAACAGGAAAGAAGGGAAAATTCATTGGCATTCTGATTAGGATTACATTGAATATAAAGCTAAACTTGGAGATAATTAATATCATTGCACTATTTAGTTTTTAATCCTTGAAAATTGTATATATCTCATTGTACTTAGATCTTTTTTTCCAATAATGTTTTATAGGGGCTTTTTGGTATTTTTTGTTGTTGTTGTTTTGTTGTTGTTGTTGATGGTGGTATATGTATATGTAGAAGTCTTTCATATCTTTTATTAGATTTATTCCTAGGTGTTTTGTTTGCTGACGCTATTATGAATGTCTTATAATTATCTAAAAAATAATTTATACTCTCTTTGTTCATATTATACAAGCATATACTTGATTTTTGTATACTAACCTTGTATCTAGCCACCTTGCTAAATAATTTTAAAATTCTGATCATGTATCTGTATATTCTTTGGATTTTCTATGTACAAAATGAAGTTATATGAAAATGTTATAGTTTTAGTTATCTCTTTATCATTATGACCTTTTTTTACTCATTACATTGGCTAGAATCTCTAGTACAATTTTGAACGGAGGTAAATTCTTGCTTTATTTCCCTCTTCAAAGGCTTCAAAGGGAAGTCTTCAATATTTCCCATTAAGAATGATGTTTGCTATTTTTTATAGTTACCTTCTTCATAAAATAATTGCATTCTATTTTTATTTTGCTTAGAGCTTTTATCATCAATATGTGTTAGATTTTATTAATTGTCCTTCCTGCTTCTATTGAGGAGATCGTATTAAATTTCTTCTTTATTCTGTTATTATTGTCAACTAGATTGTTTTCAAATATTGAACCAACTTTGCATTTTCATAGTAAATATTCCTGGGTCTTAATGGTCTCCTTTTCATATATTCCTGAATTCTGTTTGATGATCCTGTTTAGGATTTTTGTATCTAGGTTTGTGAGTCAGATTGATTTAGACTTCCCTTCTTGTAATATCCTTGTCAATTTTTGGTATCAAGGTTTGCTAACCCCTTAAATGAATTGGGGAGTATTCCATCTTTTTAAAGACTCTGAAAAAGTTTTTGTAAAATTTTTGCTATCTCTTCTGTAATTTTGGTAGATTTCAATATAGAAGCCACCTAGGCCTGAAGCATGTGTGTGTGTGTGTGTGTGTGTGTGTAAATGCTTTTTAACTATAGATTTGACTTCTGATTAGATGTGGACCTATTCATATTCTCTCTTTCTTTTTGTGTTAGTTTTAATAAGCTGTGTTCCTTAGGAATATATCCATTACCACTATAGTTTCAAATGTATTGGTATAAAGTTTTTATATTAGCTTCATGTTTTCAGTCCTGTAGAATCTGTAACAGTATCACCTTTTCATTCCTAATATCAGATACTGTTTTTGTATCAGAAGAAGTGGATTTTTTTCAGATCTTGGGCCTTAATAGATGAAGAAATGTTCACCTTCATGTTACTAATCCCAACACCTAGTTCTGACCTCCAACCATCACCTTTAGACACAAACTCCAGGCTAAACAAGGTAGACGGAGTCTTCCTAAGTTCTACAGGCCATCATCAACAATTCCTTATTTCTGCAACTCTAGTACTTTTAGAAGAAAATTTATTAAAGTATAATACACATACACAAAAGTGTACATATCACACAACTTAATGAATTCTGAGAAACGCATCTGTATAAATAATTATATATCTATATAATCAGCACAAATATTAAAAAATAAAGCATTACTAGCATCCAGAAGCCCTTTCCATGATTCCTGCTAATTATACCTCCTACAAGGGTAACAACCATCCAGACTTCAAACAGCATAGATTGGTTTTGCCTTCGTATAAATATCTGTTGTCTTTTGCTCAAAATTGTGTCTTTGAGAATTATTCCTATTGTTGCATATAGTAGTAGAATGTTCATTCCCTTTGCTGTATAATATTGTCCTAATGTACCATAATTTATTTATCTATTTTACTATTGATGGATATTGGGATACTTTCCAGATTGGTATCATTGTTCTACTATGAACATTCTTGTACATACCTTTTGGTGAACATATGCATACATTTTTCTTGGTTCTATACTTAGGAGTGGAATTGCTAAGTCATATGGTTTGCATATGTTCCACAATAGTGTAAATACCATACTGCCAAAAAGTTTAAAAAAGTGATTCTATGAATTTACTCATTACTAGCAGTGGATGAGAATTACATTTCTTCTGCATCCACGCCAACACTTGATATTTTCCATCTTCTTCATTTTACCATTTGGCTGCATGTCTACTGATATTGCATTGTGATTTTTAAGTGGAGTTCTCCTGATGCCTAATTAGGTCAAGCATCTTTTCATATGTCTATTGGCTGCTTGGAGATATTCTTTTGTGTCTATTCAAATATTTTGCTCATTTTTCTATTGGGTTAATATTTATTTTTATCATTATGAAAATAATGTTATGTTCATGATAGAATTTTTTTAAATATGAAAAACAATATTTATTATTATTATTTTTAAAACAATATTTATTATTAAAGAACAACAAACATACCAAATGGTAAAATGCTAAGGCCATTTCCTTTAAAATTATATGCAGAAAAGGATACATACTATTTTCTTTTCTTTTGTTTTGTTTGAATTTTGTTTTATTTATTATTTTATAAGCAGATCCTTATTGGTTATCCATTTCATACATATTAGTGTATATATGTCAATCCCAATCTCCCAGTTCATCCCACCACCACCACTGCCCCCACCACTTTCCCACCTTGGTGTCCATACGTTTGTTCTCTACATCTGTGTCTCAATTTCTGCCCTGCAAACCAGTTCATCTATACCATTTTTTAGGTTAACATATATACGTTAACATACGATATTTGTTTTTCTCTTTCTGACTTACTTTACTCTGTATGACAGACTCTAGATCCATCCATGTCTCTGCAAATGACCCAATTTCGTTCCTTTTTATGGCTGAGTAATATTCCATTGTATACATGTATGACATTTTCTTTATCCATTTGTCTGTCGATGAGCATTTAGGTTGCTTCCATGACGTGGCTATTGTAAATAGTGCTGCAATGAATATTGGGGTGCATGTGTCTTTTTGAAATATGGTTGTCTCTGGGTATATGCCCAGTAGTAGGATTGCCGGATCACATGGTAATTCTATTTTTAGTTTTTTGAGGAACCTCCATATTGTTCTCCTTAGTGACTGTATCAATTTACATTCCCACCAACAGTGCAAGAGGGTTCCCTTTTCTCCACACCCTCTCCAGCATTTGTTGTTTGTAGATTTTCTGGTGATGCCCATTTTAACTGGTGTGAGGTGATACCTCATTGTAGTTTCCATTTGCATTTCTCAAATAATTAGTGATATTGTTGAGCAGATTTTCATGTGCTTCTTGGCCATCTGTATGTCTTCTTTGGAGAAATGTCTATTTAGATCTTCTGCCCATTTTTTGATTGGGGTGTTTGTTTTTTTAATATTGAGCTGCATGAGCTGTTTATATATTTTGGAGATTAATCCTTTGTCCATTGATTTGTTTGCAAATATTTTTTTCCATTCTGAGGGTTGTCTTTTGGTATTGTTTGTAGTTTCCTTTGCTTGGCAAGAGCTTTTTACCAAGTTTCATTAGGTCCCATTTGTTTATATTTTCATTACTCTAGGAGGTGGACCAAATAAGATCTTGCTATGATTTATGTCAGAGAGTGTTCTTCCTGTGTTTTCCTCTAAGAGTTTTACAGTGTTCAGTCTTACATTTAGGTCTCTAATCCATTTTGAGTTTATTTTTGTGTATGGTGTTAGGGAGTGTTCTAATTTCATTCTTTTATATGTAGCTGTCCGGTTTTCCCAGCACCACTTATTAAAGAGACTGTCTTTTCTCCATTGTATATTTTTGCCTCCTTTGTCATAGATAAGTTGACCATAGGTGCGTGGGTTTATCTCTGGGCTTTCTATCCTGTTCCATTGATCTATATTTCTGTTTTTGTGCCAGTACCATACTGTCTTGATTACTGTAGCTTTGTAGTATAGTCTGAAGTCAGGGAGTCTGATTCCTCGAGCTCCGTTTTTTTCCCTCAAGACTGCCTTGGCTATTCGGTGTCTTTTGTGTCTCCATACAAATTTTAAGATTTTTTTGTTCTAAATCTGTAAAAAAAATGCCATTGGTAGTTTGATAGGGATTGCATTGAATCTGTAGATTGCTTTGGGTAGTATAGTCATTTTTCACAATATTGATTCTTCCAATCCAGGAACATGGTATATCTCTCCATCTGTTTGTATCATCTTTAATTTCTTTCATCAGTGTCTTATAGTTTTCTGCATACAGGTCTTTTGTCTCCTTAGGTAGGTTTACTCCTAGGTATTTTATTCTTTGTCTTGCAATGGTACATGGGAGTGTTTCCTTCATTTCTCTTTCAGATTTTTCATCAATAGTGTATAGGAATGCAAGAGATTTCTGTGCATTAATGTTGTATCATGCAACTTTACCAAATTCATTGATTAGCTCTAGTAGTTTTCTGGTGGCATCTTTAGGATTCTCTATGTATAGTATCATGTCATCTGCAAACAGTGACAGTTTTACTTGTTTTCCAATTTGTATTCCTTTTATTTCTTTTTCTTCTCTGACTGCTGTTGCTAGGACTTCCAAAACTATGTTGAATAATAGTGACGAGAGTGGATGTGCTTGTCTTGTCCCTGATCTTAGAGGAAATGTTTTCAGTTTTTCACCATTGAGAATGATGTTTGCTGTGGGTTTGTTGTATATGGCCTTTATTATGTTGAGTTACGTTTCCTCTATGCTCACTTTATGGAGAGTTTTTATCATAAATGGGTGTTGAAATTTGTCAAAAAATTTTCTGCATCTATTGAGATGATCATATGGTTTTTCTTCTTCAGTTTGTTAATATGGTGTATCACATTGATTGATTTGTGTATATTGAAGACTCCTTGCATCCCTGGGATAAATCCCACTTGGTCATGGTGTATGATCCTTTTAATTTGTTGTTGGATTCTGTTTGCTAGTATTTGGTTGAGGATTTTTGCATCTATATTCATCAGTGATATTGGTCTCTAATTTTCTCTTTCTGTAGTATCTTTGTCTGGTTTTGGTATCAGGGTGATGGTGGTCTCATAGAATGAGTTTGGGAGTGTCCTTCCTCTGCAATTTTTTGGAAGAGTTTGAGAAGGATGGGTGTTAGCTCTTTTCTAAATGTTTGATAGAATTCACCTGTGAAGCCATCTGGTCCTGGAATTTTGTTTGTTGGAAGATTTTTAATCACAGTTTCAATTTCATTACTTGTGATTGGTCTGTTCATATTTTCTATTTCTTCCTGATTCAGTCTTGGAAGGTTATACCTTTGTAAGAATTTGTCCATTTCTTTCAGGTTGTCCAGCTTATTGGCATAGAGTTGCTTGCTGTAGTCTCTTAGGCTGCTTTGTATTTCTGTGGTGTCTTTTGTAACTTCTCCTTTTTCATTTCTAATTTTATTGATTTGAGTCCTCTCCCTCTTTTTCTTGATGAGTCTGGCTAATGGTTTATCAATTTGTTTATCATCTCAAATAGTCAGCTTTTAGTTTTGTTGATCTTTGTTTTTGTTTTCTTTGTTTCTATTTCATTTATTTCTGCTCTGATCTTTATGATTCCTTTCCTTCCGCTAACTTTGGGTTTTGTTTGTTCTTCTTTCTCTAGTTCCTTTAGGTGTAAGGTTAGATTGTTTATTTGAGATTTTTCTTTTTTCTTGAGGTAGGCTTGTATTGCTATAAACTTCCCTCTTAGAACTGCTTTTGCTGCATCCCATGGGGTTTGCATCATCATGTTTCAGTTGTCATTTGCCTCTAGGTGTTTTTTGATTTCCTCTTTGATTTCTTCAGTGATCTCTTGGTTATTTAGTAATGTATTGTTTAGCCTCCATGTGTTTGTGTTTTTACATTTTTTCCCTGTAATTGATTTCTAATCTCATAGGGCTGTGGTCAGAAAAGATGCTTGATATGATTTCAATTTTCTTAAATTTACTGAGGCTTGATTTGTGACCCAAGATGTGATCTATCCTGGAGAACGTTGTGTGTGCACTTGAGAAGAAAGTGTAATCTGCTGTTTTTGGATGGAATGTTGTATAAATATCAACTAAATCTATCTGGTCTATTGTGTCATTTAAAGCTTGTGTTTCCTTATTCATTTTCTGTTTGGATGATGTAAGTGAGGTGTTAAAGTCCCCCACTATTATTGTGTTACTGTCGATTTCCTCTTTTATAGCTGTTAGCAGTTGCCTTATGTATTGAGGTGCTCCTTTGTTGGGTGCATATATATTTATAATTGTTATATCTTCGTCTTGGATTGATCCCTTGATCATTATGTAGTGACCTTCCTTGCCTCTTGTAACATTATTTATTTTAAAGTCTATTTTATCTGATATGAGTATTGCTACTCCAGCTTTCTCTTGATTTCCATTTGCATGGAATATCTTTTTCCATCCCCTCGCTTTTAGTCTGTATGTGTCCCCAGGTCTGAAGTGGGTCTCTTGTAGACAGCATATGTATGGGCCTTGTTTTTGTATCCATTCAGCGAGCCTGTGTCTTTTGGTTGGAGCATTTAATCCATTCATGTTTAAGGTAATATCCATATGTATGTTCCTATTACTATTTTCTTTATTTTAATGGGTTTGTTTTTGTAGGTCCTTTACTTCTCTTGTGTTTCCCACTTAGAGAAGTTCCTTTAGCATTTTTTGTAGAGGTGGTTTGGTGATGCTGAATTATCTTAGCTTTTGCTTGTCTGTAAAGATTTTGATTTCTCAGTCAAATCTGAAGGAGATCCTTTCCAGGTAGAGTAATCTTGACTGTAGATTCTTCTCTTTCATCACTTTAAATACATCATGCCACTCCCTTCTGGCTTGTAGAGTTTCTGCTGAGAAATCAGCTGTTAACCTTATTGGAGTTCCCTTGTGTTATTTGTCGTTTTTCCCTTGTTGCTTTCAATAATTTTTCTTTGTCTTTAATTTTTGTCAATTTGATTACTATGTATTTTGGCGTGTTTCTCCTTCGGTGTATCCTCCCTGGGACTCTCTGCATTTCCTGGACTTGGGTGGCTATTTCATTTCCCATGTTGGGGAAATTTTTGACTCTAATCTCTTCAAATATTTTCTCAGGTCCTTTCTCTCTCTCTTCTCCTTCTGGGACCCCTATAATGCGAATGTTGTTGCGTTTAATGTTGTCCCATAGGTCTCTTAGTCTGTCTTCATTTCTTTTTTCTTTATTCTGTTCCACAGCAGTGAATTCCACCATTCTGTCTTCCAGGTCACTTATCCGTTCTTCTGCCTCAGTTATTCTGCTATTGATTCCTTCTAGTGTATTTTTCATTTCAGTTATTGTATTGTTCATCTCTGTTTTTTTTTTCTTTAATTCTTCTAGGTGTTTGTTCTTTAATTCTACTAGGTCTCTGTTAAACATTTCTTGCATCTTCTCAATCTTTGCCTCCATTCTTTTTCTAAGGTCCTGGATCATCTTCACTATCATTATTCTGAATTCTTTTTCTGGAAGGTTGCCTATCTCCACTTCATTTAGTTGTTTTTCTGGGGTTTTATTTTGTTCCTTAATCTGGTATGTAGCCCTCTGCCTTTTCATCTTGTCTATCTTTCTGTGAATGTGGTTTTTGTTCCACAGGCTACAAGACTGTAGTTCTTCTTGCTTCTGCCATCTGCCCTTCAGTGGATGAGGCTATCTAAGAGGCTTGTGCAAGTTTCCTGATGGGAGGGACTGGTGGGGGTTAGAGCTGGGTGTTGCTCTGGTGGGCAGAGTTCAGTAAAACTTTAATTTGCTCGTCTGCTGATGGGTGGGGCTGGGTTCCCTCTTTGTTAGTTGTTTGGTCTGAGGTGACCCATCGCTGGAGCCTACCCGGCTCTTTGGGCGCACTCTGGGAAGGCTCACGCCAAGGACTACTTCCCAGAACTTATGCTGCCAGTGTCCTTGTCCCCACAGTGAGCCACAGCCACTGCCCGCCTCTGCAGGAGACCCTCCAACACCAGCAGGTAGGTCTGGTTCAGTCTCCTATGGGGTCACGGCTCCTTCCCCTGCATCCCGATGCGCACACTACTTTGTGTGTGCTCTCCAAGAGTGGAGTCTCTGTCTCCCCCAGTCCTGTCGAAGTCCTGCAATCAAATCCCACTAGCCTTCAATGTCTGATTCTCTAGGAATTCCTCCTCCCGTTGCCGGACCCCCAAGTTGGGAAGTCTGACGTGGTGCTCAGAACCTTCACTCCAGTGGGTGGACTTCTGTGGTATAAGTGTTTGCCAGTCTGTGAGTCACCCACCCAGCAGTTATGGGATTTGATTTTACTGTGATCACGCTCCTCCTACCATCTCACTGTGGCTTCTCCTTTGTCTTTGGATGTGGGGTATTTTTTTGGTGAGTTCCAGTGTCTTCCTGTTGATGATTGTTCAGCAGTTAGTTGTGATTCTGGTGTTCTCGCGAGAGGGAGTCTGTTCATGATAGAAAATCTGACAAACACAGAAGAGTATATAAACAACATATTGATAATAAGAACCTATGATTCCATTAATATTTAAATAACCAGATATTTATAATTCTACCACATTATATCATTTAATATAATATAGTTGTAAAATAGTTATAAAATAATATAGTCATGTTTATACTGTTAAAAACAATTACATTGTCTCCTATTTTATTTAAGGTCCTACAAAACACACACATTGGAAATGAAGAGAGGTACTTTTTTCTCTCGTCCTTAAGAGGGTTGAGGATATTAGCCCCTTAACCTCATTGCTAATCAGAGGGGCATCACTAGCTGTTCACAGTGTCAAACCTATTCTTGGCATCACTGGAATCTGAAGAAGGCACAGTTGCGGACCATTTGTGTCAAATTTGTTCCCTCTCTGTGTTCATGGCATCACCACTTTCCCTCTTTCCTGAGCCAGACACCAAAGTCAACGCCTACTCCTTTGTTTCACAAAGCTAAATTTTTGCTAAGTCCAAAACCTCTTCTTCCCCACAGCCAGTTCCCTAATTTGAGCCTTATCTGTCATCTGAATTATTTCTTCCCACTTGACTGATTTTCTTGCCTCTATTCTTACCTTACTGCCTACCTCCCACCCCAGTCCAGGCCATTCTTCAGATACTAGGCAGCCTTTCTAAAATGCAAATATAGCCATGTCACTTCCCTGCTTATACCATCTAAGAGGCTTCCCAGTGCCCTCGGATAAGGTCCAACATCTTTATATCGATTACTTGGATGCTTCTAATCTGGTTCTTTCTTTCTTTAGCCTCAGCTCCTGCCACTGACAGATCATAGACTTCTATGTTTCAGAGTCTTTGTTCAAAGCCTGCTTGAAATGCCCTCCCCTGGCTTCTCTGCCTTGGAGAAATCCTGTGCACATTTTCAAGGCCTGGGTCAAGTGCCATCTGAGCTCCTAGACAGGACTAATTTGCCCTCTCCCAGTTGGTTGTATAAACCACTCAGCCCACTGAATTGCTATAGTATCTTTGCCACCCTCTCCACACAATGCATTTCTCAAATTTTTATCTCTTGCATTTCAAGCGCTTGGCACAAGGTCTGGTATATAATAGATGTTTAATAAACATTGAAAAAATGCCCAAAGGAATTAAACAAAGGTAAAAAGAAAAGGGAACTAACATTTGTTAAGAATTTGCCAGGTACCAGACACTTTACTTATGCTCTCTCTTTTAAACTTCCCAACAATACTATGAATTAGGTGGTCTCATGCCTATTTTTATGACTGAGGAGACTAAGGCACAGAGAAATTTAATCATTTGCTCAACGTTACACAGCTAATACATGGCAGAGCCAAGATTTAAATCTAAGTCTGGAAACAAACCTGGTTGTTTACCCTTAGATTATTGTAATAATGTTATTAATCGTTATCGTCTTGGTGATCGTACTAAGAAAATGATCAGAGCACTTTACGTGTGTATGTCGATGGTTTGTTCACAAAGCACTTTCCCATCCATTATTGTTATCACGTCCCATCACAAACAGTTGAAGTCGGCAGAATTAGCCTCCAACTCTAACTAATGAAGACAGTGAAGTTTGAGGACTTAAAGTGCCTCACCTAAGGTCACAGTCTTAGCAAGCAGCACAGCTGGAACTGAAATCCAGGTCATCCAGCTCTAAGTCCAGTGCGGGCTGACGAGGAGGACAGAATCCCAGAGGAATAAGTGCTTTGAAATAATACGCTGGCTGCTAACTCTGGCAGACATCCTTTCCGTTCCCCTTGCAAATCTGCTGGAGCCATAGCAGCTTCTAGGAGGTGGAAAAACAAAATCACAGGCTGAAGCTTCCCACCATTTCGGGAGGGTGGGGAATTCTTTGCATGAGAGCCATTGTCTGACTTGGCAAGAAAAAAAAAATGTTAATAAAAAGAAGAGAAACCAGTACATATAAACATTTTAAAAAGCTGCATGGAACCCAGACCAGTATAGCAGGAAAAAAAGCTCTCTTGGGCCGCTGCCCTGTGTGAACCACCCCACGGTAACCACCTGTAGGCACTGCCCACAAGGCCTGTCTAGGGAATCTCCAATCTCCGTGAAGAAAAGGATAAAACAACATCAATTCTCTAGGACCCTCATTATTCAAACAGTTCCAGAAGCAGTGAGAGGACAGCGGTGACTTTGGGAGAAGCACAATCTTATCTCCAGGGTGAATAGGACCACTTGTTGTTTATGTCCAGGAAAGCAGGGCAGCACAAAAAGAACGGAGAGAACTGGAGGAGAAGGGCGCCAAAAGCCAGCAGCTGATCTAAAAATCCTCTGCAGAAACAATGGCTCCTCCTGGGATGAGCTGCAGCCCCTTCAGAAAACAAAAGCTCTCGCGGAGGAAATTGGTCTTTTGTGGTTCTGGCAAAAAGTAACAGACAAAGCTCGCCTGGCCTGCCCCTCTCCCTTCCAGCAAAGGAGACGCAGAACTTGTCGGGAAGTGGGGACACTTTGGAGAGGCTCCCTAACTTCCATCTTATCTTCCAGCTTCCTGGCTCCTCCACAGAGACCTCCACTCTTTTCCCAGTGAGGCCCCAGGATGTCCTGGTTACCCGCTGCCCAGTCCCCTTTCAGTGTCCCTCTGTAGTCTGTGGTCTGTCCCTTTCTTGTTCCAGCCAAAACCAAAAGCTGCTCTTGGGTCTAGAGCTCCCTGAAGTTTTTCTGACAATTTTTGAGCTTGGGCTAAAAATATAAACTGGCCTGGGACTTTACTTGAGCCCATTTGGCCCTTGTCACCCGGCCAGTAAAAGCCCCTACATTTCAAAGGAAGCACAGGTTGACATGGAACAGGGGGCCAGCCAGCAGCTGTCCCTCCTCCTGGATCACCCAGGGTCCCGCAGGTGGCCCCAAGTTCCCCCTTGTCCCCTGAGACCTGACCCTGGGGCGCCCTTTAAGCTGACTCTGCAGAGTTGTTTTTTTATGAGAGTTCCCAAATTTGTATTTAGGTGGGACTTGGGAGAGGTCATTTGTTTAGAAGAGGGTCCTGAAGACCTTGTCTTGAGATGATGTTTGCAGAGCAAGGGAGTGGTTTTTATTTAGATTGCAGCTCTAATTCGGGAGATTGCTGGAGGATGGAGGCCACCAGAGGCTTTCCAAGCTACCCCTCTGCAGTTGTTTCTATTAATGACCACATCAGTGGCAGGGAGGGGAAACCACACCCAGGAGCAGAGCAGAATTCATTCTACCCACGGACTGGGGGAGGCGGGGGATGGGGGGAAGCCAGGCCATTCCTAAGGCTTCCATGGGGAAGGGCTCAGGCACCTTAGGTGTGAGATGATCTGTGATGCCCTGGGCCAGCCTTGGAGAAGGGAGAGAGAATCATTTCCTGGGGGAGCTGCTGAGGCTCCTTCTCTGCCTAGGAATGTGGAGGAGAAGCCACGATGGGCACGGTTGCTGGGCACACAGGGCAGTGACCAGACTGAATCGACCAGTGTTTGTTGGTAATAATAACCAGCTTGCATCTCCTTCTTTGGAGCTAACAAAGTGCTTCCTCACACCTTATCTTATAAAGTTCTTCCATTAAGAATGTGAGGTAGTAAGAATATTAATCAAATCTTTCTCTTACTGAGCACCTACTACGTGAAGGGCAGTGTTCAGTGCTTACAAAGCAGGGGTGTTTAGCATACAGGGCTACAGACCCCTAACAGAGCTAGAATGGACTTCGGGTCTCCATGATGTGTTGAAATTCCAGGAACAATTTTGCATTTAAGCATGACTGAGCTTGTTTCTGTAGTGAAAGGCCATGACTTCCATCCAGTTCTTAAAGGCATTTAGGAATGATGAATGTTCAGAACCACTGCTTTAGAAACAGGATTTCAGGTTCTATATTGGTTTGATACCAGGGTCAGTCCCCCTTCTGGCAGGTTTAGAAACCTTATTTCTGTTCTCACATTGCACTTTGCACATGCCTTCGATGCAACAATTATAAATGTTTATTGTATTTGAAAGGACTCTTTTTGAATCCCCCCTTACTTTTATTCACTAGATTATAAACTCTTTGAAGACAGGCATTGTGTCTTATTCACAATTTCATCCCTGGTGCCTAAAGTAAGTTCAGGTACTTAGTAGATGCTCAATAAGATTTCGGTGCGTGAAATTAACACAATATTGTAAATCAACTATAATTGAATAAAATTTTAAAAAAATTTGGTGCATGAGTGAATGAACGAATATAAAGGCCCCTGGTAGTGAAACTGCTCTCGTTTAAGTATGTGAATGTGTAAGAGACTGCAGTGTGGGCGGGGGACCGTGGGTCCCCTCAGACATGGCAGTGGAGGGTGTGTGTGTGTGGAATGACTCGGGGCCAGTTTGCAGGAAAGCAGAGGCTGCCTGAGTGTTGGGCACAGAGCCAAGGGAAGCCGTGTCCTCGCATCCTTGTGGCACTCGGATTTGGCTCTGGACAGGAACACCTCAAGCGCACCTCTCCCTGCCAGCACCCCTGTGCCTTCACTTTCCCCAGCATCTATTAACGATAAAAGTCCCCATGGTTTATAATTACCAGTTTGACAAGTTCAGGAGTTCTCTGTTAATTATTATAATTAGCTCTCACTCAGTGCGACTTCAGGAGTTTAACAACAATATTAACAACGGGAGGACGACGATCAGGAATTGACTACAAAGAATTGACTGGAAGGACTTCCTTCTGCTGTCAGGGAAACATTGATGAAGGCAGAACCTGCACAGCAACCCCCCTCTGTCTGCCTTAACTCAGTGATTGGGCCTAAATCTGCCTCGGGGAATTGAAAACAACGGTTGCACCCACTGCTTGCAAACCCCAAGTTTAAAATTAACCAGGGAAGAAAGAAGAAGCCACTGAACTGACAGCTGTGGGCTCCTCCTTGACCAGAAATCGAGCAGAAGCTGCAGCCAGGTAGGAAAGCATGAACCAAAGCTGTCAGCCGTGGCTCCAGCCCTGGTTGGTAAGGAGTGAAGACATGCACGAGGTATTAGGAGCAGGAAGAAGGAGGGCAGGGCTGGGTCACCCCTGGGGGCAACCAGCCTATCCTGAAACTGTGATGCTTAGGGTCACTTTTTCTGCCCATCTCTCAATGCTATTCGTTACCATGACTATTCCCTGAGTTATGACCCTCAGCCTCTCTCACCTGGATGTTACTGGACTTAACTGGACTCCACACCATTTTCCAAATCTGCTTCAAATTCACAGACCTGCCAGACTACCCATCCTGAAGGATGGCTTTGGTGGCCTCAACTTCTCACCTCCAAAGTCTTCGATTGGTTCTAATTGCTCACCAAATACAGCCCAGAGTCTTCATTTTGGCACCAGAGTCTACTCAGTATGGGTCCAACTTGTCTTTCCATTACTGTCTTCTAATCATTCTCTTAGTCCTTCACTCAAACAATAAACACCCACCAAGCACCCACTTGATATCAGACGGTGTTTCAGATGCGGCAGCCTCAGTAGCCAACAAGACAGATGAGTCCTTGCCTCTGTGGCCTTTTAACTCTAGTGGAGGACGTCAGAAAATAAACTCATGCACTAATCAATCGTATCATCGAAGGAGATGATAAGTCCTCCATTGTCATCGTAACCCAAACAGGCTCAAGACATAGAGCATGAAGGGTAAGGCCTTTCCAGGAGGTACCATTTCCAGGAGGTACCAACTCCTCATCATGCAGACAATAACTGCATGATGACGAGTTGGTCTCCTGAGAAACATTCCAATCAGAGGAACGGCAGGTGCAGCATCCCTAGTCAGGGACAGCTTAACACATGGGAATAGAGCAGGAGGACCAGAGGATGGGGCATGTGAACAGAGCAATGGGCAGCCATCAGAGAGGTTGGCAGGTCCACATCGTGAGGACCTGGGGAACCATGGAAGGAATTTGGTCTTTATTTCTGATGTGGAAAGAAACCTCTGGAAGTTTTAAGCACATTCTTCTCCTTTGAGTATGATGGAGTCCTGCTGAGCTGAGTGCCCCAGCCTCTGTGGTCTCCTGCTAGGTGCAGCTTCTCTAATAGGGGCCAAGGCCCTTGGTCATATGAGGATAATGCACCTTCAAGTTTATTTTCCTTTGACCAATCCTCAGCTCTTTAATAATAAACTTCTTTGTGCTAATGGGTGTGAATGGATGACTTTGGCTTGGCTCACCTGCTTACCTGGCCTCAGGATTTCAGATTGGACTTCAGGGCTGCTCCACATGTCTTCACTCTGGGGCCAGCTGTATGGCAGCATCCCAGGGTACGCTCTTCTTCCTGTGGGTCACAGCACATGAGGGCACACCAGGTCTCCCCAGCTGCTTTAAAGCCACTCTCCCATCTCATTTGCTAACATTCCATTGGCCAGAGCAAGTCATGTGCCCAAGCCCAGCTCAATGCACCTTTCCTCAGTGGGGTTACTGCAAAGGATAAAATAGGATGTATAATCCTATTAAAAGGGAATGAGACTCGGGGTCAATAACTCAACCTACCACATTCCCATCTACTTGCATTTCTGCAGACCTCTTGAAAACTTTGTCTAAAGTTATTCTTTTTGGGGGAATTTTACCAGTGGGGAGTACTCTGGATCTCAGGGAAGGCATTTTATGCCCCTCAAAACCTTTCTTGGGCAGCCACAGATGCATAGAGCAGTATCTGCTTGGCGGTAAAGGAGGAAGGATGGAAACTAACATTTATTCAGCCTCTATCATAGGCCAGGTGTGATGATAGCCCTTTGGGAATATCCCCTTTAGGTTAAACAGGTGCTTTTCTACTTGCTGTTTTCCAGCTTCCTCCTACCATGCTACAATGACCAACAAGGAACAGAAAAAGTAGAAATCCATGGAGACAGAGAGACCAGAAGAGTAGGACGGTGGAGCAAAGAATGAGAGATGTCAACAATTCTTTGGTAAATGGAAAGCAGGCTGGAGTGTTGATGATGCAGCAGACTGAAGGAGCTGAAATCTGACAGCCTACGGAGGGAGTCTGCAGATGGAACCAGTCCCTGGAAGCCTTCAGCCGTTGGGATTACCGGGGTCCTGGGGGCATGGATCAGGAGTGAGGCACATGCAGGGAGATGGGTTAAAGAGCACTTAGACCCCCAGATCTTCTCCATCCTGTGCAGCCAAATGACTACTCCTAGCCAACCTGGCAGGAAGGATTGCTTCCTGGAGAAATCAAGCGAGGGAAGGTCTATATTTAGGGACATCAGGCAAAGGTGAAGGTAAGGAGATGCAGTGGGAAAAAAGATAGTGGATGAAACTATACTATGAACAACTCCTCCAGTGGCCACTCCTCTTTTCTACTCCCTCAACTCTGCTGAGAGATAGGAGGGTTGTTCTCTGGGGAAGAATATCCCCAGAGAAAAATCCTGCGGACACTGACATTTCAGAATCCCAAAGACATGGACCCTGTCCTACAGACTAGTGGACCCAAGAGTTGACAAGTCTTCATGCATAGAATTTCCAGTCAGCTTTGAGTACCTCATCCTAAAGGATCACCAAGGATTACCAGACACTTGGGGAAAGCATAAAAGCAGTGTCCAAACTATCAGGGAAGGAAATTCAGAGGAAAAGAAAACAACACAGGGAGCAGAAGAAAAACATGAGGGAAAAAAAAAAAATCCCCATCAAATCTGTGGAGAGGTAAGAGAAGATTGCCTTCGACAAACAAGAACAGGGTACTATTTTTTTTCAAAGGAACAACGAGATAACAGGAAAGAACTCTTGAAAGATAAAGCTATAGTGACCAAAAAAAAAAAAAAAAAAAAATCAGTGGAAGATTTGTGAAATAAAGGAGAGTGTACCTCCCAGAAAGTGAAAGCAAAAGACAGAGGGAAGTGAAATGGAAGGGAAAAGACAAACATATTTGAAGTAAGTGAGTGGGTTTTATTGAATCATTAGAATAACTGCGTAAGGTAGGTTTAATTTCTTCTATTTTATTGAAGAGAAACTGAGACTCCAGGGAGCTTCAGTAGTCTTCCCAAGATCACACATAGTGAAATGGCAGAGCTGGAATGGAACCCATGTCTTAGGACTCCAAAGCCACGTGTGTCTGCTCAGCTGTGCCCTGAGAAGAGCAGACTCAGCAGAGGTTGACTAGAGGTGTAGAGGGGGAGGGAGCTGAGAAGACAGTTTTATTGGAAGACATCATATTTTCACCTTTCTGGCATGTGGTAACTCTAAGGTCTATGCTTTTCAAAATCTTTTAGTGATGATATATAAGAGAGACATCATGCACAGTGTACAGGGCCTCAAAATAGGGTTCTTCTCTCTTCTAATCTGCAACTGATTTAAAATTCCAGTAATTCTTTGTCCTGGGATTTTATCTGATAAAATTATGAGTGTTCGAAACACACAGTCATCCTTTAATCAGACTTAGTGGGGCATTTTCATAAAGTGACAGTGGGATCAAGGAGACGGTTATACATCACACTTTTCATCCAGGTGGATTAGGCCATGACATATATTTTGAGTTGGGGGAAAATGTAGTGTCAGAGGAAACATAACCAATAACAACTGGGACTGGCAGATCTTCTGATTAATGGGCCCCAGCTCAGCTGCTGGTCATGGACAGTGGAAGGAGACAGGACCCCCCAGCAGACCTGTCTCCTGTTTTCTGGCAGAAAAGAGAATAGAAGAGAAAAATTAGGAGACTGTGGCTTCCTGTGGATCAAATGAGGCCTGATGAAATAGATGGTGTGAGGTTCTACAGCCCATAGAAATTTCCACTATTTTGCCTTCTTCCTTCCCTATTTCCTTCCCTCCTTCCTTCCCTCCTCCCTCCCTCTTCCCCTGCCTCCTTCCTTAAAGGAGACAGAAGATAGAGGTCAACACAATCACCTTGATTATTGATACAGATTAGTTTGAGGACATGACTTAAATATATGACAACAGCAGGCTTCCAGACACTGACCTAAAATAGACAGACATGGTCATGGGCCTCAAGAGAGCTGTCTGGCAGACTGCATCAACCCCTCCCCCAGTCAGTTCCTGGGGCAGAGGCTTTATCCACCCATCCTGTCTAGGGAAGAGTGGGTGAAGAATGGAGGAGACATGCTATGCTAATCAATGTTCCTCCCGATAGAAGGAAGCCTACAATGCCTTTGTAGAGGGGATGTGGAAGAGCACTGGGGTTTTAGTTTTCTTTTTGCTCCCTTCCTGGGGTAAGTTTTGATAAATACTTGGCAACTCCAAAATGATTAATTTCTATTTCTTCCTACTAGTAGCTGGGAATCTTGTAGATATCACTATGTCACCCCCGGCGATTTGCTCTATCATCTTGGGTTTCAGCTGGACTATCTGGGAGTCAGGCATAGCTCCAGCTCCCTTGTTCACTTTCCAGGGTTGCTGTGAGGATCAAAATGCAACACTGCTGTGAAAAAGAATCATAAGCACTTAATAATGCAGAGGATTGTTCCAGTGATGCCCAATATGGTGACTATTCAGTGCTCCAGACCTTCTCCTCCACAGCCCTGTCCACAGTTACCTCTTCCACACATGCACTTCCTGTATCTGGTCCACAGAGACACTCAGGAGAACACCTTCCACCCCAAACCATGGCCACAGGCCAGGCATCCTCTGTTCTCCACTCTGCCCCTGCTTTAAGTGCCTTATGCTTTTGGCAACAGGCAGCAACCTGCCCAGCTACAACCAAAAGGAAAGAAAGAAGAAAGAAATAAAGAAAGAAAGAAAGAAAGAAAGAAAGAAAGAAAGAAAGAAAGAAAGAAAGAAAGAGAGAAAGGGAAAGAAAAAGAAAGAAAGAAAGGAAGGAAGGAAGGAAGGAAGGAAGAAAGAAAGAAAGAAAGAAAGAAAGAAAGAAAGAAAGAAAGAAAGAAAGGAAGAAAGGAAGAAAGAAAGAAAGGAAGAAAGGAAGAAAGAAAGAAAAAGAGAGATTAAAAACACACACACACAAAAAAATATTCTACACCTCTTGCTCAGAAATGGTACAACCAGGGAGGTCTTAAGACAGAGAGATTAACTTTCTCCAAAAGCCAGCGCACCTGGGAATACACAGCGAGACACAATAGGCTGAGCAAATATTAGACAATATCCCTTTTCTGCATGGCCCACTTTGTTGGAGATGAATGGATTGACTTCTCAAACACTCAGAGTGAACCAGCCAGCCTGGCTTCAAGATCAACATCGCTTGTCTTTCTTTCCTTCCCACCCCTCCCTCCTTTTCTAATTTCTAAAGCAAATGTATACAAAATATTTATCTAAATTAGAGGCACTCAGAAAAACAAGCTGTGCAGAGTTAGTGATCTGCAGCCATTGCCTGCCTGACACGGAGACCCTGGTCTCTATTCCTCTGTGGGCTGGTACCTGTCTTGGCTCCAAACTGAGCTTGCAATGTGGGAACACCTGGGCAAGGCTCATGGTACTGCCCTGGCTCCAAGATGATGTTACCTGGAGCCCTTGACTCCTCCGAGCAGAGCTGGGGTGAAAGGGGCTGGGTAAGGAGCTGCAGATTCAGGATGGCAGAGAGCACAGAGGCTTGCACTCTCTCAAGAAAGAGCATCGTGGATTTAGGTTGAATGTGAGAAAACATTTTCCAGTGGATACTGATTGAATCTGAAATAACGTGAAATGTGAAGGCTGTAGAATGACTTCCTGAGGTCCAATAGGAGCAAGGGTCACAGGTCAGAGATGGTACCTACATATGAAGGCAAGGTTGTCTTGAGGCAGGAATACATCCATTGTGACCTTTTGATGTCCCTGTCTGCTGGAACCAGATCATAAGAAGCCAGCTCTAGATGGTACCTTGAGGTCATGGTGCTTTATCAACAGTTGAGGAAATGAAACTCAGAGAAGTGAAGGGTCTTTTCTGGTATCACATAGCAACGAAGTGCTGAGGCTGAGATAGCTTGCCTGGCTGAGCCCTGATCTCCTGTGCCTTCTCCTCCTGGGCTCAGCTGTCTCTGAGCCCCCAGGACAGGCTGGACCTGCCCTGGATGGACTGATCCCCTGGGTCAGGAACTACCATTCTCTAACTTGGAGTATCCCTATAGCCCGAAAACCTTGACTGATGCATCCCCAGCAGCCTGACATCACACTATGTGTTGTACATCTCCCCATGTGCTGAGGTGCTAGCCTCTTCCATATAGGCTCTTTCTGCCTCAATCCTGGTCTTTCGTGGTCCCGGCTGCTTTTCTTTCCCCACTGCCTAAGGCAAAGGTCCCAGCATGCCTTTCTGATGAGTCTGTTTGCATTAGGACAAAAATGGGTGGAAGCAGGATTTTCTCATGGCTCCAGGCCCCATAGGACAGTGGACACTAGGATGTGACATTCTTATTTTTCTGGCAAGAGGAAGAGGGATTTTCATCTTCTCTCTGGAAGAGGAAATGACAGGAAAGCCACAGCAGCCAGGGCTGGAAGACAGACTGTGGTTTCTCATCATTAGAAAAATTAAAGTATACAGACAGAAATGTGGTTTTGCTTCATAACTGTATCCTGTCAACTAAATATTTCATTTAGACCTAATGCCTGAGCCAAATGAGAATCTCAAGCAAAACTGCACTATTAGAATACACTTAATTATTGATTCAGCCAGGCAAAAAATAAAAAATAAAGAAACCGGGTGGTACTCTAATTCCTCTTATCAAGCATCTCGAGTGCTAATATGCACTTGAACAGCTGCTATTATCCTGGGGAGCCCACTGCCTTCAGCTGCAAAATGTACAACTTCACACCAGCCACAAGGAGCCAGATGGAAGGCAACAATGGAAAAACATCTTTTTTTTCCAGCCTCAATTCCTCACTCAGGGAGGGGAGGGGGCAGAGGTCCAAAGTCAGCACGAAGAGGGGAGCCTCCCCCTATACTTCTTTCTGACCTCCTGTCTCATATGTCTAGAAGATACCAGATTATTTCAGTGGTTTCCAACCTGGAAATTTTGGGCATGCCCAAAATATCATTCCTGTGACTGTCCTCTATTTCTTCACTTCTTTAAAAATAATAAAGACAGAGTCCCTCTCATAAGGAAGCTTGCACAAACCTCTTAGATAGCCTCATCCACCAAAGGGCAGACAGTGGAAACAAGAAGAACTACAATTCTGCAGCCCATGGAATGAAAACCACAATCACAGAGAGACAGACAAAATGAAAAGGCAGGAGACTATGTCCCAGAGGAAGGAACAAGATAAAACCCCAGAAAATGAACTAAATGAAGTGGAGATAGGCAACCTTCCAGAAAAAGAATTCAGAATAATTGTAGTGAAGATGATCCAGGACCTCAGAAAAAGAATGGAGGTAAGGACTGAGAAGATGCAAGAAATGTTTAAAAAAGACCTACAAGAATTAAAGAACAAACAGACTTGAATGATACAATAACTGAAATGAAAAATACACTAGAAGGAATCAATAGCAGAATAACTGAAGCACAAGAACAGATAGGTGACCTGGAAGACAGATGGTGTAAATCACTGCCATGGAATAGAATAAAGAAAAAAGAATGAAAAGAAAGGAAGACAACCTAAGAGACCTCTGGGACAACATTAAATGCACCAACATTCCCAATATAGGGGTCCCAGAAGGAGGAGAGAGAGAGAAAGGACCGTAGAAAATATTTGAAGAGATTATAGTCAAAAAATTCCCTAACATGGGAAAGGAAATAGCCACCCAAGTCCAGGAAGTGCAGAGAGTCCCAGGCAGGATAAACACAATAAGAAACACACCGAGACACATAGTAATCAAATTGACAAAAATTAAAGACAAAGAAAAATTATTAAAAGCAACAAGGGAAAAATGACAAATAATATACAAGAGAACTCCCATAAGGTTAACAGCTGATTTCTCAGCAGAAACTCTGCAAGTCAGAAGGGAGTGGTATGATATATTTAAAGTAATGAAAGGGAAGAAACTGCAAGCAAGAATACTCTACCTGGTAAGGATCTCATTCAGATTCAGTAGAGAAATCAAAAGCTTTACAGAGAAGCAAAAGCTAAGAGAATTCAACACCACAAAACCAGTTCTAAAAAAATGCTAAAGGAACTGCTCTAAGTGGGAAACACAAGAGAAGAAAAGGACTTCCAAAAACAAACCCCAAATAATTGAGAAAATGGTAATAGGAACATACGTATTGATAATTACCTTAAATGTGAATGGATTAAATGCTCCAACCAAAAGACACAGACTGGCTGAATGGATACAAAAACAAGACTCATATATATGCTGTCTTTAAGAGATTCACTTCTGATCCAGGGACATATACAGACTGAAAGTGAGGGGATGGAAAATGATATTCCATGAAAAAGGAAGTCAAAAGAAATCTGGAGTAGCAATACTCATATCAGATAAAAAAGACTTTAAAATAAAGAATGTTACAAGTGACAAAAAGGACACTGTATAATGATCAAGGGATCAATCCAAGAAGAAGATATAACAATTATAAATATATGCACACAACATAGGAGCACCCCAATACATAAGGCAATGCTAACAGCTATAAAATGGGAACTCCACAGTAACACAATAATAGTGGGGGACTTTAACACCTCACTCACACCAATGGACAGATCATCCAGACAGAAAATTAACAAAGAAATACAAGCTTTAAATGACACAATAGATCAGGTAGATTTAACAGATATTTATAGGACATTCCAACCGAAAACAGCAGATTACACTTTCTTCTCAAGTTCACGCAGAACATTCTCCAGGATAGATCACATCTTGGGTCACAAATCTAGCCTTGGTAAATGTAAGAAAATTGAAATTGTATCAAACATCTTTTCTGACCACAATGCTATGAGATTAGGAATAAATTACAAGGAAAAAAATGTAAAAAACACAAAGACATGGAGGCTAAACAATATACTACTAAATAACCAAGAGATCACTGAAGAAATCAAAGAGGAAATCAAAAAATACCTAGAGACAAATGACAATGAAAACATGACAATCCAAAACCTATGGGATGCAACAAAAGCAGTTCTAAGAGGGAAGTTTATAACAATACAAGCCTACCTCAACAAACAAGAAACATCTCAAATAAACAATCTAACCTTACACCTAAAGGAACTAGAGAAAGAAGAACAAACAAAACCCAAAGTCAGTAGAAGGAAAGAAATCATGAAGATCAGAGCAGAAATAAGTGAATTAGAAACAAAGAAAACAACAGCAAAGATCAATACAAATAAAAACTGGTTCCTTGAGAAGATAAACAAAATTGATAAACCTTTAGCCAGACTCATCAAGAAAAAGAGGGAGAGGACTCAAATCAATAAAATTAGAAATGAAAAAGGAGAAGTTACAACAGACACCGCAGAAATACAAAGCATCATAAGTGACTACTACAAGCAACTCTATGCCAATAAACTGGACAACCGGGAAGAAATGGACAAATTCTTAGAAAGGTATAACCTTCCAGGACTGAATCAGGAAGAAATAGAAAATATAAACAGACCAATCACAAGTAATGAAATTGAAACTGTGATTTAAAATCTTCCAACAAACAAAAGTCCAGGACCAGATGGCTTCACAGGTGAATTCTATCAAACATTTAGAGAAGAGCTAATACCCATCCTTCTCAAACTCTTCCAAAAAATTGCAGAGGAAGGAAAACTCCCAAACTCATTCTACGAGGCCACCGTCACCCTGATACCAAAACCAGACAAAGATACTACAAAAAGAGAAAATTACAGACCAATATCACTGATGAATATTAATGCAAAAATCCTCAAAAAACTACTAGCAAATAGGATCCAACAATACATTAAAAGTATCATAGACCATGATCAAGTGAGATTTATCCCAGGGATGCAAGGATTCCTCAATATATGCAAATCAATCGCTGTGATACACCATATTAACAAACTGAAGAATAAAATCCATATGATCATCTCAATAGATGCAGAAAAAGCTTTTGACAAAATTCAACACCCATTTATGATAAAAACCCTCCATAAAGTGGACATGGAGGGAACCTGCCTCAACCTAATAAAGGCCATATATGACAAACCCACAGCAAACATCATTCTAAATGGTGAAAAACTGAAAGCATGTCCTCTAAGATCAGGAAGAAGATAAGGATATCCACTCTTGCCACTATTATTCAACATTGTTTTGGAAGTCCTAGCCACGGCAGTCAGAGAAGAAAAAGAAAAGGAATCCAAATTGGAAAAGAAGAAGTAAAAGTGTCACTGTTTGCAGATGACATGATACTACACATAGATAATCCGAAAGATGCCCCCAGAAACTATTAGAGCTAATCAATGAATTTGATAAAGTTGCAGGATACAAAATTAATGCACAGAAACCTCTTGCATTCCTATACACTAACAATGAAAAATCAGAAATAGAAAGAGAAAAATCAGAAGGGAAACCATCCCATTCACCACTGCAACAAAAAAGAATAAAATACCTAGGAATAAACCTACCTAAGGAGGTAAAAGACCTGTATGCAGAAAACTATGACACTGATCAAAGAAATCAAAGACGACACAAATAGATGGAGAGATATACCATGTTCTTGGATTGGAAGAATCAATATTGTGAAAATGACTATACTACCCAAAGCAATCTACAGATTCAGTGCAATACCTATCAAATTACCAATGGCATTTTTTACAGAACTAGAACAAAAAATCTTAAAATTTGTATGGAAACACAAAAGACCCCGAATAGCCAAAGCAGCATTGAGGGAAAAAAATGGAGCAGGAGGAATCAGACTCCCCGACTTCAGACTATACTACAAAGCTACAGTAATCAAGACAATATGGTACTGGCACAAAAACAGAAATATAGATCAATGGAACAGGATAGAAAGCCCAGAGATAAATCCACGCACCTATGGTCAACTAATCTATGACAAAGGAGACAAGGATATACATTGGAGAAAAGACAGTCTCTTTAATAAGTGGTGCTGGGAAAACTGGACAGCTACATGTAAAAGAATGAAATTAGAACACTCCCTAACACCATACACAAAAATAAACTCAAAATGGATTAAAGACCTAAATGTAAGACTGGAAACTGTAAAACTCTTAGAGGAAAACATAGGAAGAACACTCTTTGACATAAATCACAGCAAGACCTTTTTTGACTCACCTCCTAGAGTAATGGAAATAAAAACAAAAATAAACAAATGGGACCTAATGAAACTTAAAAGCTTTTGCAAAGCAAAGGAAACTATAAACAAGACAAAAAGACAACCCTCAGAATGTGAGAAAATGTTTGCAAACGAAGCAATAGACAAAGGATTAATCTCCAAAATATATCAACAGATCATGCAGCTCAACATCAAGACAACAAACAACCCAATCCAAAAATGGGCAGAAGACCTAAATAGACATTTCTCCAAAGAAGACGTACAGATGGCCAAGAGACATATGGAAAGCTGCTCAACATCACTAATTATTAGAGAAATACAAATCAAAACTACAATGAGGTATCACCTCACACTGGTTAGAATGGGCATCATCAGAAAATCTACAACCAAGAAATGCTGGAGAAGGTGTGGAAAAAAGGGAATCTTCCTGCACTGTTGGTGGGAATGTAAATTGATACAGCCACTATGGAGAACAGTATGGCGATTCCTTAAAAAACTAAAAATAGAACTACCATATGACCCAGCAATCCCACTACTGGGCATATACCCTGAGAAAACCATAATTCAAAAAGACACATGCACCTCAATGTTCATTGCAGAAATATTTACAATAGCCAGGTCATGGAAGTAACCTAAATGTCCATCAACAGTCAAATGAATAAAGAAGATGTGGTACATATATACAGTGGAATATTACTCAGCTATAAAAATGAATGAAATTGGGTCATTTGTAGAGACATGGATGGACCTAGAGATGGTCATACAGAGTGAAGTAAGTCAGAAAGAGAAAAACGAATATTGTATATTAACGCATATATGTGGAATCTAGAAAAATCATACTTTTTTGCTCTATTTTCTTAATGAGTGTCTTCCCTTTGGTCTGTCCTCCAAGGCACCATTTCTCTTTCATGTTGTCTCTTGTTTTCCTTTGCGTTCTTTATATGTGGAGTCCAGACTAGACAGTGTCTAAAGGGAGACTGCCAGTGATGTGTCTGCTGTGAGCCTGGGAGGCCCACTGGCCAGGTGCTGACAAGCTTTATCACACGGTCTTGTGGAGGAGGGAAGAGGCCTGGGGAGGTCTAGGCAACAGCATTCTGCATTTCAGAAGGACTGGCATGCAAGGACCCAGCTTTTCTTGGGAAATCCCCACCTCCTGTCACCAGCAGAGTCTGTGATCACTGGTTTTGCCCTGACACTCACTTTGGCTGCCTGGGGGAGTGATGAAGCTTCTTTGTGTGCTAATGTAAAAGAAAATGCCCATGGAGGCCTTAGGGATACACAAAGCAACCAACAGTTTGTGGTGTTAGGAAAACAACATTGGAGAGACAGAGAATGGAAAAAAGGAAATCGATGGCTTGTGAAGACTGGACCGAGCAATTAGGCCTGGGAGCCTGGCTCTTGCTTGTGGCTGGTAGGTTACTGTGAGTTGTGGCTGGTAGGTTACTGTGAGTTGTGGCTGGTAGGTTACTGTGAGTTGTGGCTGGATTTGTGTTCTTTTATGGCTCCTGAAAGACAGTGTGCTCCTGAACCCCCTTCCATTTCCAAACCATGAGGAAACTATGGAGGCAGTTACGGTTCTTATGAGAGTGAGGTCGATTGCAAAAATGGCTGCATTTTTTGCCCTCCTGCATCCATGCCTTTTGCAATGTGACTTTGCAATTCCTTCTATCAGTTTTCCTATCCCTTAAATCTGGACTCAACTTTTTCTAAACTTGTTTGCCAATAAAATGCAGCAGAAGTGACAGAACCCAAGAGCTTTTGTGTGCCTCTGCTCTCCTGTGAAGAAGGCATTGCCATGTGAAAAGCCCGAGCTAGGCTGCTAGATGATGGGAGATACATGACCCTGTCACTCAATTTCCACAGCCAATAGCCAAGCACCAGACACAGGAGTTAGGCATCCTGGACAAGCCATCTCCCAGCCTACCCACCAGCTGACCACAATCGCATGAGTGAACCCAGCCAAGATCAGCCAAGCCTGGCCCAAATCAGCAGAACTATCCAGTGGACTTACGGATTTGTGAACAATAATAAAGGTTTATTGTTTTAAGTCATTGTGTTTGGGGTAGTTTGCTATGTAGCAAGAGTCAACTGATGCAGGGATTGAAAGGGTGAAGGGGAGAGGTATCGTCTTCTAGATCCTAGAATGAATCTTGTTCTTAACTGTACACAGGAATCTACAAGATGTGGACTCCTCTTACATCTTTGGCTGTACTTCTTGCTACTAATACACCCCTCAACACTTGCCTGGCTCCTCCCTCCCCCATACACATCCCAAGCTCTAGCCTTTCTGAGCTCCTTGTAACACTTTGAACTCTGGTTTGAATTCTACTCTTCCCCCTTCCTGATACATTTTCCCATTTCTCACCTGCTTTCCATTTGCCTGGCTGAGTTCTTCAGAAGGAGTATGATGGAGTGCTTCAGAGGACTGAGTTTTGGAGTCAGACCGTCTATAGTGCCAGCTCTGCCTCTCAGCACTTGTAGGGCTTTAGGATGGGAAACTTCTGGACCCTTAACTTCTGCAACTCTAACAGTCTAATCATACCATCTCGTGCACAGGTTTACTAGGAACCTTAACTAAAATAAGATATGTAAAGCACCTAGCATAGTCCCTACACTCAATAAATAAGGCTATATTCAACAAATACTCTCTGACAGTCGTCTCTGTGTCTGATGCTTCACTAGCCTCAATGGACATGAAGAATAACGCTGTAGTCAGAGGAACTGGTGGGTAAAGACACGCTTTATATATTTCTCTTGTACGTACCATCTCAGGCCAGGAGGTATCCATTGGGGTTTATCCTGAGTGTTGCATCCAAGTATCTAAAAACTTGATCTTTGAAGGCACTGGTGACCCCGAGCCAGAGAAGAAAAAGGTACCTCTTTCCAGGAGAGACAATCATCTATGGGGCAGCTCATTCAGTCACATCCCAGGTTTTCCTAGGAGATTTCCCCACCATCCAAAAACCAATGAGGTCTGACCTTGCAAGATGGGATGAGCTCCCAGCCCAGAGCAGTGTGACTGCAGCTGAAGATGGGCCCATTCATAACCAGGCACAGACAGACCCGTTAGCAACATTGCTGCAGGCAGGCTATTACTTACAATATAGTTACTGTTGCTTAACCAAAATGGATGGGATGCAGTGTTTGGGAGAAGAGCCCTGATTCTGACCAAGAGGAAAATAAGCTACAGCAGTAGTGGGCTGGTCTAGGGAATCTCAGGGGGCAGGGGCAGGGGTTGCTATTGAAGTCAGGTCCCCCCTACTCAATGTAATTGTTTTTGGTAAATGTTCAAGATTAAAGCTCCCAGGGAAGGATCTGATGTGGGATTCAATCTTTGCTCAGGGAAAAGTGAGAATTATACAAGAGAAAGAGCACCAGGGGTTAGGGACAGTGGTGGCATGGTCATGGGGAGCGGGTAGTATGAGCTGTAACTGGAAATTTCTCTAAGTCCTCTTGTCCACAAAGCTAGTCTATTTCTGCCACCTTAAGGGTCTGCTCTGCAGTCTTCAAAGTTCAGAAAATCCCTCCCTAAAAACCATCAAATGCAACCCTGGGTGTCTCTGCTGAGATTTTTTTAAACTGTCAAGTTCTAAACCCAAACATGATTTCCCTTATGGAGTTCTTTTGCCCATGGGGATCACCTAAAAATTCTAGAAAGATACAAGTAGAGAAATTTTCCATTCTCCCCCAACCTTGTCCTCTTTCTAGGTTCCTTGGAGATCATCAGGAATGTCAAAGGCACAAGAAAATATATGTGAACTCTTGCTCCTTAGAAATATTTTGTGGCCAATCCCTGGATAGGGTACCCCAGTGGACCCTAAAACTCCAGTGACTTTTTTGAGTCCCACCTCCACAGTGAAATCTTCCATGAACTACCTTGACCCAGTTTGTTTCTTTTGTACTTGCTAAGAAGGTGGTAGTTACGGAGCTTAAGAGTGTAGGCCTGGGTGAGACAAATGGGCTCCAACCCATGGACTGAAACCTTTGATCTGTGTAAGCTTACTTACCCCTTTTAGGCTTTGGATGCTCCCTATTAAATGGATTAATCATAGTGTGTTCTTCACAGACTGGTTATGATTATTGAGAAAATGTATATAAAGTACTTAGCACTGTGTACACTCAATAAGGAGTGCTATTTTTCTTTATTTCTTTATTTTCAGAATTAGGAAGCATCTGACAACTCTGTTCCAGGAGTCAAGTGATGGAGCTTTTAGCTCCAGCTTCATCACTAAAGAGCAGGGTGACCTTGGATGGGTCATTTAATCTCTCAATTTTTAAACTTATAAAAGTGAGATGATCATTTCCCAGATTTGTTATGAGGATCAGAAGATAAAATGGATGGGGAAGTGATTTGAAAGGTATTGAAAAGGAGGATATTAAAAATCAGAAGGGATCTGCTGAGAGATTACCTAGCCCAACCTTCTACCACTCATCAAGACTCAGCATGGAAGTTTCAATAATGGAAAAATCACTCTCGAGCAACACGGTTTCATTGGTGAAAAATGCATGGGTTTTTAAAAATTATTTTTAGAATTTTGTTTAACTAATATTATGGAGTACCAATTTTTGGGCCAGCCACTATGATTTCTGTGAGGGCATATCAATGAACAAGGTAAATATGGTGCCCACTTTCATGGAGCATACCTATGGTGCAGTTTTAGGAAGATCTTCCATTCATTGAAGTTAATTGGATTTCCTGTAACTTCCAACCATTGATTAGTCCTGCCTTATCAGTCAGTAATCACCACCATCTCCCCAAACATACACACACACACACACCCCAAGGCTTCTCAATTTCAGCTTTCTTCAACTGTTCCTAATGAGATATATGAGTTAGGATGAGCAAAGTGTCCTCCTTCTCTTTCTTTCATCACCCAGAGATTAGAGTGATAAGAAATTGGCATATGGGTCCAGAGTTATTTTTTCCAAAGAAATAATATAATAGTTAGAGTAACACTCGTTGCTGTTACAAATAAGCCCCCCAAATCTGGCTTAGCAGAATAGACATTTGTTTTCTCATTCACCTAACAGTTTAATTCTGGAAGACCTTGCCATGGTAATTAGGGTCCAAGGTCCTTAAGTATTGTCTCTAATTATACCTAGGGCCTTGGAACCCTCTGCATTTGTCTGGTGGATTGGAAAAGACATTGGAGGACGTATACCCGCTTCTTAAGCTCCATGACTTGGAGGTGTTGCCTATCACTTCTGCCCACATTCCAGTGACAAGAATTTGTGTCATATGGCCCTTCCTAGCTTCAAGAGAGGCTACGAAATTATAGCCCTTACTTGGGGCAACTATTTGCCAGCATCAAATCTCCAGTACAGAAGCTAGCTATCTCTGCCATAAATAGGGACAAATTTATGTCAGTAAGAGTAATATGTTTTGAGGGCTAAGTGGGTGGGTGGTCTTTGGAAGGAAACTGTCATTGTTATGAACTTATGTTTAATTTGAGGACCTTCTCCAAGCCTTCTTCCACCAAATTTTCAGCATGGGGTTTATCTTTCTCCCCACATTGTGGAGACAGTAGAAACTGAGCAGAGCAGAATGTCTAAGGCAGCAGAATTTGAAAGCCAAGAATGAACTGGAGACTGGCCCTTTTTCAGTCTAGCCTCCAGAATAGGCACATGGGACAGAAACACCAGTTCAGGGAGGAGTTAAAGGGCAAGGACTATGAGAAAGAAGATAAGTGAAGAGGTGAATGCAGAGGAGTTATAACACCCACGTAGGATGCCTTCTGAAGGCTTAGGTCCACACCCCTCTGTGTGATGCTAGGGACCAAGTAAGTCTAAACAATGCTCTACTTACCTTTTCCTCTCTACTTCTCCCCTTTCTTCTCTATGGCTTTGGGGAAGATCATTTAAACTTTTACAAAAGAACTGTTTAAATGTCTATGGGATCCAGTGTATATTTTATTAAGAAAAGTAGGCTAAGTGATATTCAGAATGGGTAAAGGGTAGCCTTACTCTTTGGTCTTATGACAAGCATCAGCCCACTCCCTCAGTTTGAAATAATCAGAAGGGAGGAATAACCACCAGCAGATAATTACTTAGCTAGAGAGATATAAAGCCAGTTCTCTCCGTGCTTATCTCCCCAAAGCAATCACCATAGATAGATTCTGAAAGCCATGAGAGTTTCAAGCCCATTATATTCTGACCACCTTCTTGTTGATGCTCGCTATTATTTCAAAGATGACATCGGAACAGAGCACAATTATCTCGATGTATATGGACAGTTCAGTGCACAGTAGGTTGGGATTATTAACTCTGTTACTCAGGACACTACATGTCTATTAACGTTACGTTAGTTTTGTTGAAAGTCATGTACTGTACTAGTACATAATGAGCTTACCATTCACTAATCCCCCATGACTTTGTTTTACATGAATTTCTGGGAAACTAAGGCTTCTCCCATTGCACAAACAGTTTTGGATCTAAGGGTGGGATATTAAATGTAGCGCTGATAAATTTCATCTTGTGTATTCTAACCCATCCTTCTAGTCTGCCTTTTGAATCTAGATTTTGTCATCCCGAGTTATTATCTATCCCTCCCAGCTGAGAGCCATGTGCAACTTTGATAAGCAAGTTTCCTGTGTGATTTAGACAGACTTTGTGATGGTCAAGTTTCAGCAGATCACTGTTCTTCACAGAGTGTTGTTTAAATGAGCTTGCATTCCTTTGCATATATTATTTGATAAAAGAAAAATTAGTATGCCAAATTCAAGTCAACTTATGGATGACTTGCAGACAGGTTACCCGCGAATTGACTCTATTTTACTTTTTGCATTTCTCCTGAAAGGTGGAAGGGAATATTAAAAAAAAAATCTTTTTGGTGTTGGTTAAAATTTTTTGTTCTTGTTTGAAAGCTAATAGATGTCTCATGGCATATTAACTTTCCGATATCCAAAGCAAAACCCTTATTATCCCACTTAAGTCAGTTCCTCCCCTAGTCGGCTCCATCTCAGAAAATAATTCCAGTCTTCCAGTTGCCCAGGCTGTAAAACTTTGGCATAATCTTTGACTCTTCTTTTGTTTTCCCACCCCAAATTCAAGTCAATGGCAAATCATTCTGGCTCAATCTTTAGAAGATATCTGGGACCTGATGATTTTTCATCACCCCACTGCTACCACCCTGTTCAAGCTGCGGTGATCTTTTGCCTGGTTACTGCACTAGCCTCTTCACTTGCACCCTATTTCCATCCTTGCTCAACTAGAATCAATTCCTCACTCAACAGCAAAAGTGATCCTTTAGAAAAAGAGTCATATCATGGCACTCCTTTGCTTAAAGCCTTCCAGTGGCTCCCAGGTCACTCAGAATAAAGTCCAAGTGACCTGCAATGGTCTCCAGCATCCTAAATGATCAGGGACCTCTGATCTCTGAGAGCCCTCTCCCAGCCCTCCTCTTGCTCACTACTCTTCAGCCACAGCTCTGGTTGTTCCTAGAATATTCCAGGCAAGAGCCTTTTCTCCTGGTGTTTCCCTGCTGGAATGCTCCTTTCCTAGTTATCTGCATTGCTCACTCCCTTACTTCCTTCAGGTCTTCTTATGTTACCTTATCACGAAGGTCTTCTCTGATCAACCCATATAAAATAGCATATCCCCTCTGCCCCACACACTTATTTATTGATTTTTAATTTATTTAATTTTTAATTTTTTTGCCCTACACATTTATTTTCCCTCCTTATTCTATTTTTTTTATACCATTTAGCACTCCCTGGCATAGTATATATTGATTTCTGGTTCATTGTCTATCTCCCCCCACTAGAATATAAACTCCATGAGGACAAGAGCTTGGTTTAGTTCACTGCTGTACTCCAGTACCTAGAACATGCCTAGCACATAGAAAGCTCCCAAGAAGTATTTGTGGAATGAATGAGCAGATTGCACTGGAAGAGACTTAAAGTCATCTCTCTGGTCTCAGTATCCCCAGCTATAATATATGTTCAGTGGATTTCAAACTCTGTCCACCTTTCCAAGCTAGGGAACTCTTCCTTTAAGTGAATTCTTAAGCAGAAATCAAACAGACAATTTCAACCAGAAAAATGTCACTTTTAATTATATTAATTAATTACATTAAAATGAGTTCCATGTGACCCAGCAATTCCACTTCTGGGTATATATCTGGAAAAAATGAAAGCACTAATTCAAAAAGATACATGCACCCCAATGTTCATAGCAGCACTATTTACAATAGCCAAGCAACCCAAGTGCCAATCAGTAGATGATTAAATAAAGAAGACGTTTTATATATATATATTTTTATATATATATATTTATGTATATATATATATATATGTACACACACACACACACACACACACACACACACACACACACAGGAATATTACTCAGCCATAAAAAAGAATGAAATTCTGCCATTTGCAGCAAAGTGAATGAACCTAGAGAATATTATGCTTAGTTAAATAAGTCAGATAAAGACAAATACTGTAAGATATCACTTACATGTGGAATATGAAAAATAATACAAATGAATATATATGCAAAACAGAGGCAGATTCAGGTTAGGAAACAAAATTGTGGTTACCAAAGGAAAGGGGGAAGGGGGGAGGGACAAACTAGGAGTATGAGATTAACAGATATAAACTGCTAGTATAAAAAAGAAAAGCAACCAGGACATACTGTAGAGCACAGGGAATTATAGCTATTATCTTGTAATAACTTATAATGGAGTATATAATCTGCAAAATTACTGAATTGTTATGTTATATACATGAAAATAATATAATATTGTAAATCAACTATGCTTCAATAAAAAAGAAAATAGAGTTATTCTGGTTGAAATGAAGCTAGAAAATCAAAGACACCCCCCACCCGCCCCCTTCACTGTGTACGCTCCAAAGTTTTCTCAGAGAGAAAGTCTGAAAAACCACAAAACCAAAATATCCTATAACTCCATCACTATGGTGACTGTGAGTTAGCAAAATTCATTACTAAGAATAATTGTGGTGTTTTATCATTTATAGTTTTTTAAAGGGGAAGTAATTCTTTGTTAAACTTTATTTGAGCTTAGTTCTCCCTTCTTACCGCCCTTCCACCAACACTGAGGCTGGGAGGGGGGGGCGTGGACTGAATCGCTGAAGGTCTTGTTTCAGGATGAAGATTGTATGAGCAGCTAGTGCTCCCAACTAGGATGCTTAAAAGTGTCTAGGAGATACGATGAAGGAGCTGTGGAATTTAGGGGAAGGGGAGACTTAAATTTCTAATGTGACTCAACCCATTGCTAAAATGGAGCAACATCATGTCTTCGAAGTTAAATGCAGATTCAATTAGAAATTTTACTGAAATTTCAAATAACAACCATTTTCCCCCTTAACCGACAGAATTATATGGCGTCGCAGAGAAACTGACAGGTAATTTGGGAAACTAGAGGTTCCTTGGACTCTGTAGTTAATGGAGAGTTTAGCACCAATTCCTGTGTAATTTGCACTTCTGAGAAGCAGAATTATTATAAAGTCAGACATCTCCAGCACTTTCAACTCTTGGATCTGCCAGGCTCTAAGATGGCCAGGAACGTAGAAGGGCTGAGGTCAGAGGTTGCCATTTCAATATCTGAGGCTGCCCGGCTCCCCCAAACTGGCATTTGAACTGAAGAGTTGAAAATTGGAGGTGACATTCAGAAGTCTCTGAAAATTATAACACTGACTTCCTCCTTGAAAAGCTTATCTGAATCCTAGCTTACCCTTTGATGAGGTTACTGAAAAAGCACTCTGCTCTGAGCTCTTGGAAGATAACAGTCAGAGCAAGTGAGGCCCGGCTGTATCCCTTGGGGGAAAACAGTGGCAGAGGTAATAAGCTGGGGACACTAATTAAATGGTCTGGGCAACTTTCTGGGGATGAGGGAGTCTGCCCCTTAAACGTTTCTCCCTGGGCTCCTCCAGGGAGTGATGCCCTGAGTGCTTGGGGGCCCCATTAATAGAGGTGGTCCCCCACTGGTTCCCCCAGGAAAAAGACATTTGTGCCTAAAATGGGGTCGCTCAGGAGAGCATGGCTTTCCACCTGCTCCTCAGGTGGCTGCTCTGCTTGTCTTTGCCAAACAAGGATGAGAGGGAAATGAAGAGCTTCGGCACCAAAGACACCTCCTTCCCCAGGCATCATTAAAGCCACAACCGTCCTGACAACAAAACCACTGCCAATGTTAGGATCAGTGCTCCTGACTCCTCCTAGAATGCAACTAGAATCATCCCTGATTACTGCCCCTGTGCTGGTCTACCTCTTTTCTGAACTCCACACTGCTTAGGGTCTCACACGTTTATATTGGCCCTTCTCATGATTATTTAAATGTTTGCTCGTGGATACCAAGACTTTCCAGCTAGGTGGTAAGCTCCATGAAAGCAGGGACCGTGTTTTACATTTCTACTGCTCCCAAAGCTCCTTGTACATTGCTGAGTACAAAATAGGTGCTCATTAAGTACTTTGTTAGTTCGGCAAGTATTTAGTGAGTGTATTCTTTCCATAAGACATCACGTGGTAAGTAGAAGTCCTCTGGGCCATGGTCCTGCCTCCTCTGCTTCCTACTGGCTGTGTGACCTTGAATAAATGAGTTCATCCTTGTAACCTCAGTTTCTTTACCTGTCATGAGGGGATAGAAAAGCTAGCCTTGACTACTGTATTAGTGTCACTGTTGTAAAGATTAAAGGATTAAATTAATGCCTTTAGTTGCTGGTTCATGTTATGGTTTTTGTTTATAAGCACATAGGATTTAGGTTAGACTTTCAGACACATCTCTGGGACTCAGTTTTTTGTAATATTTACAATAATTTATAATTTTAAAATTTATTCATTGTTCAATAAATATGCAATGAGTATCCACTCTGTGCATAATATTACACTACTATTAGGAATAAAAGGCTGAATCTAAGCCATGGCCCATGCCCTGCGATCTTATCCTTCAGTGAGAGTGATAAGGTTGGCAGAGAACTAACAGATGAAATAAATACTTCTTTATGTAAGGGATGATATATATTCTATGATATATACATGTATATAATAAATATATGTCATATCAATTATTATTATGCATTGTATTCGACTTGCATTAATACTGCAACTCTATACCTATATAATTCCAAAGTGTCAAATAAACTATAAAAAATGTGTCTTCTTACCTTGTAAAACACAAATCAACTTGATTTGTAGGTTATTTTTTAATATTAAAAAAGCAATTGTTTTGGGAAGAAACAGAAGCACCTTCTTTATCTACCATGTGAGACTCTATATGGGAAAAAGATGGTTTTAGGAGGCTCACAGCCAAGTTCTCAGGTAAAGGGGTCAGTGGACAGTTCAAGTGACACCCCAGACCCAACTCCAATCCTGAAACAGAACCACTGGTGACTGGGAAGGGTCGCATCGGATGAGCCACCAAACATTTGTCCATAGAAGGCTCCACGCTAAGGAAGGGAGTCGGGAGCCAGAGACACCAGGCGAGCCTGTTCTGGAGCAAAGACTCCTCCGAGCTGAGTCCACATTGAGCAGTAAATAATCATTGACTTTGCAAACAGTGTGTTCTTTCCCAACCAAAGAGTAATCTTCCTGTGTGCACAGTGTGGAAAGGACAGTTGGTCCCAGGGTGATCTTTTCGGCCATGGTCTCACACACAGATAACAGTTATTGTCAGTTCTACCATCCTCTAAAATAAATGACAGATAAATACCAATCTGGATAGCACACACATAGATGCATGAACTTCATAAACTCCTTGGGGAATATAAGCATTTAATAGCCCAGGTCATAGGTATGGTAGGAAGAATCTGTAAGTAGTGATTTTAAACAAATGAACTAAAGTTTGTGGCACCTGTATTATTCATTCACATTGCATAAATTTTGATTTCGTTATGTTATCAATCTGTTCTCCCCTGAAATGCCTAGAAGAGTGTCTAGAAATAGGAGACATCAACAAATTAATTTTACAATATTGTACCTGAGTGTCTCAAAAACAACTAAATGAGTAGTGAAATATTCAGGCTATCTTATTCTGTTAAACATCAATCAGTTGCATTGGCCATTTGTTTTCCTTTCATTAGAAGGTTGGTTCATGAGAGCAGATTTGTTTCTGTTTTGTCCGCTGATGTGTTCTGAGTGTCCACAACAGTGTTTGGCATACAGTAGGTGCTCAATAAATATTTACTTGGTGAATGATTGAGTGAATAAACATTTATTGAATGAGTAAATTGATTTCAAGTCACTGTGGACAAGTAAGGCAGCTCATGTACTAGTTGAACTGAAATGCACATTAGCTATGCAAGGAGAGTTCATTTCTTTATTCATTTATTCTTTATTTACTTATTCACTCGTTCGAGAAACAGCTCTTTAGCATTGCTTATGTTCAAGAGACTGTGATGGGAGACACAAAGATGGACCAGAAACATTTTCCACCATTAGAGAAGTTATAATTATGTTTGTGTCAGGAAGAGAGGCATAACCAAATACAGCAATTGGATAAGGGTTGAATTAGAAAGATAACCTCTCAAGTTTCTTATTCTGAGATTCCATGATTCCATGCGTTAAGTGCTGATTTCAGATAGTTTCTATGATACATACAACCTGAAGTTACTGAGATTTATTTATTTATTTTATTTATTTATTTTTTTGGCAGACCAACCGGGCGTTTATTGGAACCATCCTGACATTTTCCACTTCGAGGCAGTTTTCAGTTTGTTCATTTATTAGGCTTTTCCTTTTTTTTTTTAAACATCTTTATTCAAGTATAATTGCTTTACAATGGTGTGTTAGTTTCTGCTTTATAACAAAGTGTATCAGTTATACATATACATATGTTCCCATATCTCTTCCCTCTTGCATCTCCCTCCCTCCCACCCTCCCTACCCCACCCCTCTAGGTGGTCACAAAGCACCGAGCTGATCTCCCTGTGCTATGCGGCTGCTTCCCACTAGCTATCTATTTTACATTTGGTAGTGTATATATGACCATGCCACTCTCTCACCCTGTCACATCTCACCCCTCCCCCTCCCCATATCCTCAAGTCCATTCTCTAGTAGGTCTGTGTCTTTATTCCCGTCTTGCCACTAGGTTCTTCATGACCTTTTTTTTTTTCCTTAGATTCCATATATATGTGTTAGCATACTGTATTTGTTTTTCTCTTTCTGACTTACTTCACTCTGTATGACAGACTCTAACTCCATCCATCTCATTACAAATACCTCCATTTCATTTCTTTTTATGGCTGGGTAATATTCCATTGTATATATGTGCCACATCTTCTTTATCCACTCATCCGATGATGGACACTTAGGTTGCTTCCATGTCCTGGCTATTGTAAATAGAGCTGCAATGAACATTTTGGTACATGACTCTTTTTGAATTATGGTTTGCTCAGAGTATATGCCCAGTAGTGGGATTGCTGGGTCGTATGGTAGTTCTATTTTTAGTTTTTTAAGGAACCTCCATACTGTTCTCCATAGTGGCTGTATCAATTTACATTCCCACCAACAGTGCAAGAGTGTTCCCTTTTCTCCACACCCTCTCCAGCATTTATTGTTTCTAGATTTTTTTATGATGGCCATTCTGACCGGTGTGAGATGATACCTCATTGTAGTTTTGATTTGCATTTCTCTAATGATTAATGATGTTGAGCATTCTTTCATGTGTCTGTTGGCAATCTGTATATCTTCTTTGGAGAAATGTCTATTTAGGTCTTCTGCCCATTTTTGGATTGGGTTGTTTGTTTTTTTGTTATTGAGCTGCATGAGCTGCTTGTAAATCTTGGAGATTAATCCTTTGTCACTTGCTTCATTTGCAAATATTTTCTCCCATTCTGAGGGTTGTCTTTTCGTCTTGTTTATGGTTTCCTTTGCTGTGCAAAAGCTTTGAAGTTTCATTAGGTCCCATTTGTTTATTTTTGTTTTTATTTCCATTTCTCTAGGAGGTGGGTCAAGAAGGATCTTGCTGTGATTTATGTCATAGAGTGTTCTGCCTATGTTTTCCTCTAAGAGTTTGATAGTGTCTGGCCTTACACTTAGGTCTTTAATCCATTTTGAGTTTATTTTTGTGTATGGTGTCAGGGAGTGTTCTAATTTCATACTTTTACATGTACCTGTCCAATTTCCCCAGCACCACTTATTGAAGAGGCTGTCTTTTCTCCACTGTATATGCTTGCCTCCTTTATCAAAGATAAGGTGACCATATGTGCGTGGGTTTATCTCTGGGCTTTCTATCCTGTTCCATTGATCTATATTTCTGTTTTTGTGCCAGTACCAAACTGTCTTGATTACTGTAGCTTTGTAGTATAGTCTGAACTCAGGGAGCCTGATTCCTCCAGCTCCATTTTTCGTTCTCAAGATTGCTTTGGCTATTCGGGGTCTTTTGTGTTTCCATACAATTTGTGAAATTTTTTGTTCTAGTTTGAGATTTAAAATTTAGACACTTTTAAAGGCAAGAGTTTTATGAAAAATGTGCATTTTAAGTGAATTGCTATCTAAAGCTAGATGACCATTGGGCTATTCTGGGTTCTGAGCAGCCTCCAGATCGTGGGGTAAGATGCTACCTTCTGCATTTTTTCTTCTTCAATGTATAACAGGTTTAATACATTCTTATTTACAAAGTAAAAACTATATTTCACATTTTTTTCATCTTCAGTAAGTTTAGTACATTAGTGTTTATGAAATAAAAACTTGAAATTTTTCTTGTGCTTCTGCCTTATCACTAAGCTTAAATGACCAGAAAAGTACAATACTTAAGGAAACTGCTTTATGGATTTAACCATGCAGTTTGTGGGGCCATGAATGATGGATAAATGTTTGTAGCAAAAGTACTGTATCTTTAAAAATTGTTGCTTATTAAAGTCTACAAAGTTGAACTGTAAGACACAATAAAAAAAAAACCCCACAACTTTTCTCAAAATAGCCTAGAATACAAGAAATTCTTTATGCAACTACTGAGATACTAACCAGTTCTATGGCTAATATTAAAAACTGAACAATCCATTTAAACCTTACTCATACTATTTCTACACACATAAGGGTGCATGTATCTTTTTGAATTACTGTTTTGTTGTCTTTGGGTAAATAGCCAGAAGTGGAATTCCTGCTTCATATAGTAGTTCTGTTTCTAGTTTATTGAGGAACCTCCCTACTGTTTTCCGTAGTGGCTGAACCAATTTACATTTCCACCAACAGTATACAAGGGTTCCTTGTATCTTGGGGATGGACGATGGGGGAACATCGTCACCAACATGTCTTTTTTAGAGTACATTTTTTTCTCCACCCATTTTATTGAAGAGGCCACTGAGTGTCATTTGCTCAAGGCAGCGTGAGTGTCATTTGCTCAAGGCAACATGATTAGTCAGTGGTAGAACTGGAGTCTACTTTTCCCTCTACACTGTGAAGACTACTGTCTTGGATACTATGAGTCTGTGGGAGGATATAGAGTCCTTTCTCTCTGCACAGACTGAGGTTTTCTCTGCCCAAAGCTGGGGCTATAAAATCATGCAGTCCCCATGCCCCAAAACCCTCCTCGGTGCCAGCACCAGACAACATTTCTCCTGATCACAAGTGTGACATGGACCCACCCCAGTGGTCCAGTCAGCTGACAGCTGAAGGAGAGGTGCTCCATCTTTTATGCTTGTCAACTCCATGAATGGATTAAGGTATCAAGAGAAGACAGCATCAGGGAGACTTTGGGCCACAGCCAGGACCAAAGGCATAACTTGAAGGGGCAGATGGGGTTGGAAGATAAGCGCTCCTCTTCAGTTATCTAGAGGGATGGCAAGGGCAGCATTTCTGCCCCAAATCGTGCCAGGATGAGCTACTTTGGGGTACCCAGGTCTACTTGTGCCATTTATACTTTGAAGCCACCACTATGAAGGGCCACCTCGAAGGATATTGAGGGCATATGCAGTGGAGTCAGAAATCCCAGATTCAAATTCCACTTCTACCTTTTGTATTGTATGTGACATTGGGCAGCACACCAGAAGGTATCTGTAAAACAGAGATAAAGTGATACACCCGTATCTACACCACTGGCTTTTAAAGAGGATAAAATAAAACAGAATTTCTGAAAATTCATTGTAAACATTTATATTCTGTACAAACATGAGTATTTTCCCTGAGGCAAAAGGGAACCGTGAGTTGTCCTCAAATAACCCCTCCCTTTTCCCACAGGCACTAGTGGCCCCACCACAGCCATTGCCCAGAATATGGACCGGAGCTCAGCTAGGTTACTGCTGAGAGGAGCACTTTAGGCTTTTCAATGCTGGTTCAAAACCCAAGGGATAGAACTAGGACCAATAGGTCCAAATTACAGGGAGACAGATTTTGTCTTCATGTTATTATAATAATAACAACCAATATATATTGGATGTCGGCCCTTCATAAGTTCTTCTGCTAAGTTCTTTGCCTATATAAACTTATTTAATATTTTAAACAAGGTTGCAGTCAATCATTCAATAAATACTAAACACGTACAATGTATCAGGTTCTGAAATAGGTACAAAGCCACAGAGGTGAAAAGATACAGATTCGGTCCTTGAGAAGCTCATGGTCTTGTGGGGAGACAAATACACAAATATAATATAACGTGATAAAAGATATAATAGGAATACATGAAAATAAAGTCGGGGGGATGGAAGACCCAGGTTTGGAAAGAGATGTCAAGCAAGGTCAAAGGAGGTGACCCCTTTTGAAGGACACATTTGTGACCAAGGCTAGACCTGCTCATATGTGTGACATTGTCAGAAAGTTGCCCCTCAGATAATCAGTAGGAAAATAATACTGCTCTGTATCATGTGGGCTAAATTAGCTGCTCCAGGGGCCAGATAATGACACAAATATGATTGCACAATGTGAGATATTATAACGTATTTCATAAGCTGCGGCGGTATTTTTGCAGCTCATGAAAAACAAGATAATGTCCATAAAAATAAGATATTATGGCAAAATCGGTATTAATTACTAGGAGGCAAAGTGCACTGCTTGAGGCTGTAAAACTTTTAATATTCCAGAAGAAAGCAGTTCAAGTAACAGGCTAACCACGATCGCTTAATCTCTTGGCAACTTCCCAGCCTATCTTAGTGAACAACAGAGCAGAGGCAGCAGAATCAGCCCCAAACAAACAGCCCCATGAAGCGTTGCTAATTTGGCTGAGATGACTGAGAGGGGTGAGGAGGGCTGAGAGCAGAAAAGTGCCCTCCTTGCAATTTACCTTCTTACTACTGATGAACGGGGCTCAGCAGAAAGCCCCTGGGTGAGACTCTATGGGGCTTTTGAGATGCAGTGGGCCACCGGTTCCTTAAGATGGGCTTTTCTGTTGCTGGTGATACAGATGAACTATGTGGGTCCTTGGTGGGGCCGGAAATTTTTTCCTCTTCCCTGTCTTCACCTCCTTTCAGGCCATAAACACACACACACACCCCACACATGCACAAACATACACATGTGCGCACATGTGTGCACACACTCGCTCTCAGGGCACGGAACTCCTACCTTATGTAAGGTCAGGATCTCACTGCTTCTATTTCCACACTTGGAATGTGAGACCAATTTAGCGACAGCCTCTCATGTGCCATAAACGAAAGAGAAACATATGCACATGCAGCGATAAAACAGATCTGAAACGACATCCCTGCCGCCTGTTGGGTGGCAGCTGAAATCAGACATCTTAATGTATGGTATTATGGGAACTGCCCACATTAAGATAAAATATCTGGATTTAAGTAACTGTCTTTTGTTCTGAATTCATTTGGAGACTGAACTCAAAAAACAAAGGCAAACAAGTCTGGGCTAAGGAATTTATTTCACAGCCACTGTGCCCGCTGCCATTCTCGGGGTGGCACTGTGCAGGAGTGCCCATAGGAGCAGGGCTGCTTCATCCCTGAGTCTCAAGCATTTGGCAGAAGTCCCAGGACACAGTAGGTCCTTTACAAATATTTGCTGAGTGAGTGATGAAGCACAGCAAGTCCTTCCTCAACCACCAAGTACATTCCATTCCTGCTTCCCACTTCCTGTCCCTGGACAGTTTACATCCATACAAACCTCTACTTCCCTCACCTGGTTGGAACCTATATTGCAGAACCATCCGCATTAGCCAGTGGCAGGAAGATTCCTTCACTTCAGGTCTTTTGCAAGACTCAGTTGTGTCGGCTGTATTCCTAGTGGCTAAGAGTCCCTTTTCTGGCAGGGTTCTTTGCGGGCTAAATATGCAGGTCTGAAGAGGAAGACTGAAGAGGTTTTGTAAGCTGGTGTGGGGTCAGCAAGTACAAGAGTTTCCAAGGATTCACTCTGTTGGTTGGCAAAGAGCTTCAGTCTCCTGGGCTGGCAATCTGGCACTGCTCCCCCAGGCTTCAGAACGGACCACCTCCAATCTTGTAGATGTTGACGCTTGCAGCATTTGCCGCCATGCTCCTGGCTGCCTTAGATTTCCTTGGGAAAGACAGATAGCTGGTTTCCATTCCTGAGCAATGTTTCTTCAGCCTCACTATCTCCACCATGCTTACCTAGTCCAGAAAAAGATAATTTGTGCTTAAGATGTAGTGTATCTTGAAGGGCTCAAGTGATTGCTTTTTCCAGCATGGGCAAGTCCATTGAGATTGGAAGATCTAAGCTGAGGTTGCCCTTTGAATCTTTTTAACAGGTATTGATGACATCTACTGGGGGTCTGGTACTGTGTGAGGTGTTGGGGGTGGGGTGGGAGCAGGGACCAAAAAAGCAAAAGAAAGAATCCCTGCTCATAAAGATCTACGTACGTGATGCTATTTAATAAACTGTAAACAAATGTAGAGGTGAGAGATCAAAGGAGAGGAAGAGGGAGGGAGAACTGGTAGGCAGAAGATCAGGGAAGAGGCCGTGGACTGGGTGAGTCTTGATGACTGGATTGGAACAAAGGGTCATTGGGGAGGGACAGCATGAGCAGAAGAGGAGATTTTCATGTGGATGTTCAAGGTAGTGCGGTACCAATACAGGGGTAGACGGACTGACCAATGAATCAGAGTAGAGAGCTAGCAACAGACCCACTCCTATATGGAAACAATATATGACAAGTGGCCTTGCTGACCCCTGGGGAGAGGAGAGACAACTTAACATTGTGATGGGGGGATGACTGCCTGTATTTACAAAAAACAAGTGAAATTGGATGCTAATGCATAAATCATAAAAATAATTCCCTCATACACTGAAGACGTAAATGTGAAAGGCCAACCTTTAAAGCTTTTAGAAGTAAATAAAGGAGGCTATCTTTGTGATGCTGAGGTAGGGAAGATTTCTTAAACAAAAGACAAAATGCATTAATAATGAATTAAAGGACGGATAAATTTAACTACATTAAAATTAAGAATGTGTGTTCACCAAAACAGTGGCATAAAGAAAGTGAAAAGACAAAACACAGATGGGGAGGATACATTTGCAACAAATCGGTTCAGTAAAGGATTAGCTTCCAAAATATAAAGAATTCAGAAAAGTCATTAAGAAAAAGACAAACAATCCAGCAGTTAAATGGGGAGGGGGGGGGAGGAGAGGAATATGTGAAAAGATATTCCATGGTCAAGAGAATAAGGATTGGCAAAGGACAAAGAACTGGGTGGAAAAAGTTCAGGTTGGAAAAGGGGCCAAGGTATAGGCATTTGGCTGGAGACTCTACTTTGAAGAGAGGGAGTAGGTGCAGAAATTAGCAACAACCTCTGCCTTTTGAAACTCCCTCCAGTAGCCTTGCATTAAAAGCATGGGTTTAGTCGGCCCCTGAGAGGTCATTGAGGAAGCTTGGAGCATGAAACAAATAGCTGACAGACAATACGCAAAAGCATTTGCCAGGAAGCCCACACTTAGGAATCCACATCTTGGGTATCTTCTGTAGTAGGTCTGCAGCCTGTGGGATTTGTGGAGATGGGGTATGAAATCTGAAGCAGGAGACTGGCCTAAGAAGCCTTCTTCTCTGGCTACAGCAGCCAGCATCACTAGGCAGAAGTTGCTCTTCTGTTGGCTCTTAAACAGAATAATTCATTAGTGAAGAACAATCAATATCACACTCTGACAATTACACACTGACTCTGTTTACCCAGTGGACACTCTCTGATAATATTATTTATGATCCTAAATCACTCCATCAGTGTTCAATACAGCTGGGCATGCCTCTGGGACCAGGACACAATCAAATTATGAAGACATATGGTTTGCTCAGCCCTGGAAATGTTCAAATGCATTTCATTGATGTTAGTCTTGAAGTCCTACCTTCTCCCAGTCAGTTCCACAACCTTCCTGACTGTGCCTGCAGGACGGGCCTCCTCTTTGGGGAAGGGGTTCTTTGTAGTCCTATAAGGGAGATGTGGTTGCCAAGGGAATTTTACTCTGGCTATTTCAGGGTTCTCCAAAGTGAAGGAGGCATCAAACAGTTCTAGACCAAAGTAGCAATTGGGATGTTGCTAGGCTTTACCTGTATAAGATTGTGGAACAAATGTGTCTTGGAGAGATTAGTGGGGCTGCAGAGAGAGAGAAGATGAGAAAGTGGTGTGTGTGTGTGTGTGTGTGTGTGTGTAGGAGTCCATGGTAGGGGGTGAGGGGTTAGATAGAAGCAGAGGATTGTGAGGGCTGAGGGTCAAGTACACTGGGGTTTTAGAAGGAAGGTGAGATTATTTACTTAAAAAAAATTCTTAATTATTTGACTTGTTACAATGAGTGTGTATTATTGATGTAATTAAAAATATAGAGATAGCAAGTCTCCCTCTCCCATTTTCCTCTCCCTGTCTCCTTCTTTCTCCCCCCTCTCTCCACCTCCATACTTCTCTCTCTCTCTCTCTCTCACACACACACACACACAATTAGAGAACTAGCACCAAGAGAGGCTTTGGTGCCACTTTATCACAACCGCAGGTCAGAGAGATGTGAAAATGGCATGCCTCTCAGTATCACTCTGAGCCCATTTGACAGAAAGGAGTGTGAAGGAACAGAGTGAAGGAGGACAACGAGTGGAATTCTGAAGAGGGAGGCACTGAAATCCCACCCTTCTGTTTCAACGAATCAACTTTTCTACTCCTTAAAAGAGTAGACTGTGAGGAAATGGAGGGTAGGGTCTCCTAGGCCATCTATCGATAACATTGCTGTCTGATCCCAGCCTGGTAGGGAAGTCTCCAGAGCCAAGAGAAAGATTCCAACCTCTTTGGGCTGTGACAGCCTTGCAAAGGGGAGCTGAAACTGTGGGCAGGTGCCAGCACCTGACATTTGCTTTGGAAACCTGCCCTTTCCCAAAACTCTTTGTAACAACCCTGGGAAGATGATGCCATCCACACTTACTAGGTGAGACAACCGAGTTCCAGGCATGCATCCCTGGGGCATCCAGACTTCCCATTCAAAGATCTCTTCACTGGCCCTATAGCATTTCCACTCATCTGTCCTCAGTGACTAGGGGCCAGAGGTGAGTCTGAACCAAAGTGTCGTCTGTGACAAAGGATTCAAAGACCAGTGATAGACTCAGAATGTGGGGAAGCTGCCCTTCATGGTTCTCTGGTTCCACTGAAGGCCAACAATCTTTGCCACATAAGAGTCTCATGGATGCTTTTCTTTTTTTTTTTTTAACATCTTTATTGTAGTATAATCGCTTTACAATGGTGTGTTAGTTTCTGCTTTATAACAAGGTGAATCAGCTATACATATACATATATCCCCATATCTCCTCCTTCTTGCGTCTCCCTCCCACCCTCCCTATCCCACCCCTCTAGGTGGACACAAAGCACCGAGCTAATCTCCCTGTGCTATGGGGCTGCTTCCCACTAGCTATCTATTTTACATTTGGTAGTGTATATATGTCCATGCTACTCTCTCACTTCGTCCCAGCTTACCCTTCCCCCTCCCCCTGTCCTCAAGTCCATTCTCTACATATGCCTCTTAATTCCTATCCTGCCCCTAGGTTCTTCAGAACCCTTTTTTTTTTAGATTCCATATATATGTGTTAGCATACGGTATTTGTTTTTCTCTTTCTGACTTACTTCACTCTGTATGACAGACTCTAGGTCCACCCACCTCACTACAAATAACTCAATTTCGTTTCTTTTTATAGCTGAGTAATATGCCATTGTATATATGTGCCACATCTTCTTTATCCATTCATCTGTCGATGGACACTTACGTTGCTTCCATGTCCTGGTTATTATAAATAGAGCTGCAATGAACACTGTGGTACATGACTCTTTTGAATTATGGTTTTTTCAGGGTATATGCCCAGTAAGGGGATTGCTGGGTCGTATGGTAGTTCTATTTTTAGTTTTTTGAGGAACCTCCACACTGTTCTCCATAGTGGCTGTATCAATTTACATTCCCACCAACAGTGCAAGAGGGTTCGCTTTTCTCCACACCCTCTCCAGCATTTATTGTTTGTAGATTTTTTGATGATGGCCATTCTGACAGGTGTGAGGTGATACCTCATTGTAGTTTTGATTTGCATTTCCCTAATGATTAGTGATGTTGAACATCCTTTCATGTGTTTGTTGGCAATCTGTATACCTTCTTTGGAGAAATGTCTATTTAGGTCTTCTGCCCATTTTTGGATTGGGTTGCTTGTTTTTTTGATATTGAGCTGCATGAGCTCAATGTATGTGTGTTAGGGAGTGTTCTAATTTCATTCTTTTACATGTAGCTGTCCAGTTTTCCCAGCACCACTTATTGAAGAGACTGTCTTTTCTCCATTGTATATCCTTGCCTCATTTGCCATAGATTAGTTGACCATAGGTGCGTGGGTTTATCTCTGGGCTTTCTATCTTGTTCCATTGATCTATGTTTCTGTTTTTGTGCCAATACCATATTGTCTTGATTACTGTAGCTTTGTAGTATAGTCTGAATTTGGGGAGTCTGATTCCTCCTGCTCCATTTTTTTCCCTCAATACTGCTTTGGCTATTTGGGGTCTTTTGTGTTTCCATACAAATTTTAAGATTTTTTGTTCTACTTCCGTAAAAAATGCCATTGGTAATTTGATAGGGATTGCATTGAATCTGTAGATTGCTTTGGGTAGTATAGTCATTTTCACAATATTGATTCTTCCAATCCAAGAACATGGTATATCTCTCCATCTGTTGGTATCATCTTTAATTTCTTTCATCAGTGTCTTATAGTTTTCTGCATACAGGTCTCTTGTCTCCCTAGGTAGGTTTATTCCTAGGTATTTTTTTCTTTTTGTTGCAATGGTAAATGGAAGTGTTTCTTTAATTTCTCTTTCAGATTTTTCATCTTTAGTGTATAGGAATGCAAGAGATTTCTGTGCATTAATTTGATATCCTGCAACTTTACCAAAATCATTGATTAGCTCTAGTAGTTTTCTGGTGGCATTTTTAGGATTCTCTATGTATAGTATCATGTCATCTGCAAACAGTGACAGTGTTACTTCTTCTCTTCCAATTTGTATTCCTTTTATTTCTTTTTCTTCTCTGATTGCTGTGGCTAAAACTTCCAAAACTATGTTGAATAATAGTGGTGAGAGTCAGCAACCTTGTCTTGTTTCTGACCTTAGTGGAAATGGTTTCAGTTTTTCACCATTGAGAACGATGTTGGCTGTGGGTTTCTCATATATGGCCTTTATTATGTTGAGGTTAGTTCCCTCTATGCCCACTTTCTGGAGGGTTTTTATGGGTGTTGAATTTTTTCAAAAGCTTTTTCTGCATCTATTGAGATCATACGGTTTTTCTCCTTCAATTTTTTAATATGGTTTATCACATTGATTGATTTGCGTATATTGAAGAATCCTTGCTTTCCTGGGATAAACCCCACTTGATCATGGTGTATGATCCTTTTAATGTGTTGTTGGATTCTGTTTGCTGGTATTTTGTTGAGGATTTTTGTATCTATGTTCATCAGTGATATTGGCCTGTAGTTTTCTTTTTTTGTAGCATCTTTGTCTGGTTTTGGTATCAGGGTGATGGTGGCCTCATAGAATGAGTTTGGGAGTGTTCCTCTCTCTGCTATATTTTGGAAGAGTTTGAGAAGGATAGGTGTTAGCTCTTCTCTAAATGTTTGATAGAATTCACCTGTGAAGCCATCTGGTCCTGGGCTTTTGTTTGTTGGAAGATTTTTAATCACAGTCTCAATATCAGTGTTTGTGATTGGTCTGTTTATATTTTCTATTTCTTCCTGGTTCAGTCTCAGAATGTTGTGCCTTTCTAAGAATTTGTCCATTTCTTCCATGTTGTCCATTTTATTGGCATAGAGTTGCTTGTAGTAATCTCTCATGATCCTTTGTATTTCTGCGGTGTCAGTTGTTACTTCTCCTTTTTCATTTCTAATTCTATTGATCTGAGTCTTCTCCCTTTTCTTCTTGATGAGTCTGGCTAATGGTATATCAATTTTGTTTATCTTCTCAAAGAACCAGCTTTTAGTTTTACTGATCTCTGCTGTTGTTTCCTTCATTTCTTTTTCATTTATTTCTGATTTGACCCTTATGATTTCTTTCCTTCTACTAACTTTGGGGTTTTTTTGTTCTTCTTTCTCTAATTGCTTTAGGTGTAAGGTTAGATTGTTTATTTGAGATGTTTCTTGTTTCTTAAGGTAGGATTGTATTGCTATAAACTTCCCTCTTAGAACTGCTTGTGCTGCATCCCATAGGTTTTGGGTTGTCGTGTTTTCATTGTCATTTGTTTCTAGGTATTTTTTGATTTCCTCTTTGATTTCTTCAGTGATCTCTTGGTTATTTAGTAGTGTATTGTTTAGCCTTCATGTGTTTTTATTTTTTACAGATATCTTCCTGTAAATCATATCTAGTCTCATGACGTTGTGGTTGGAAAAGATACTTGATACGTTTTCAATTTTGTTAAATTTACCACAGCTTGATTTGTGACCCAAGATATGATCTATACTCATGGACCCAAGTCCATGAGCACTTGAGAAGAAAGTGTAATCTGCTGTTTTTGGATGGAATGTCCTATGAATATCAAGTCCATCTTGTTTAATATTGTCATTTAAAGCTTGTGTTTCCTTATTATTTTCATTTTGGATGATCTGTCCATTGGTGAAAGTGAAGTGTTAAAGTCCCCTTCCATGATTGTGTTACTGTCGATTTCCCCTTTTATGGCTGTTAGCATTTATTTGCCTCATGTATTGAGGTGCTCCTATGTCACGTTCATAAATATTTATAATTGTTATATCTTCTTCTTGGATTGATCCCTTGATCATTATGTAGTGCCCTTCTTTGTCTCCTGTAATACTCTTTACTTTAAAGTCTATTTTGTCTGATATTAGAATTGTTTTCTTTTGATTTCCACTTGCATGGAATATCTTTTTCAATCCCCTCACTTTCAGTCTGTATGTGTCCCTAGGTCTGAAGTGGTTCTCTTGTAGACAGCATATATACAGGTCTTGTTTTTGTATCCATTCAGCCAGTCTGTGTCTTTTGGTTGGAGCATTTAATCCATTTACATTTAAGGTAATTATCAATATGTATGCTCCTATTACCATTTCCTTAATTGTTTGGGGTTTGTTTTTGTAGGTCTTTTCCTTCTCTTGTGTTTCCTGCCTAGAGAAGTTCCTTTAGCATTTGTTGTAAAGCTGGTTTGGTGGTGTTGAATTCTCTTAGCTTTTGCTTGTCTGTAATGGTTTTAATTTCTCCATCAAATCTGAATGAGATCCTTACTGAGGAGAGTAATCTTGGTTGTAGGTTTTTCCCTTTCATCACTTTAAATATGTCCTGCCAGTCCCTTCTGGCTTGCAGAGTTTCTGCTGAAAGATCAGCTGTTAACCTTATGGAGTTCCCATGTATGTTATTTGTTGCTTATCCCTTGATGCTTTTAATATTGTTTCTTTGTGTTTAATTTTTGATAGTTTAATATGTGTCTTGGCATGTTTCTCCTTGTATTTATGCTGTACAATACTCTCTGCACTTCCTGGACCTGATTGACTATTTCCTTTTCCATATTAGGGAATTTTTCAGCTATAATCTGTTCAAATATTTTCTCAGTCCCTTTCTTTTTCCCTTCTTATTTTGGGACCCCTATACTTCGTATGTTGGTGCATTTAATGTTGTTCCAGAGGTCTCTGAGAATGTCCTCAGTTCTTTTCATTCTTTTTTCTTTATTCTGCTCTGCAGTAGTTATTTCCACTATTTTATCTTCCAGGTCACTTATCCATTCTTCTGCCTCAGTTATTCTGCTATTGATTCCTTCTAGAGAATTTTTAATTTCATTTCTTGTGGTGTTCATCATTGTTTGTTTGCTCTTTAGTTCTTCTAGGTCCTTGTTAAATGTTTCTTGTATTTTCTCCATTCTATTTCCAAGATTTTGGATCATCTTTACTATCACTACTCTGAATTCTTTTTCAGATAGACTGCCTATTGCCTCTTCATTTGTTTGGTCTGGTGTGTTTTTACCTTGCTCCTTCATCTGCTGTGTGTTTCTCTGTCTTCTCATTTTGCTTAACTTACTCTGTTTGGGGTCTCCTTTTCACAGGCTGCAGGTTTGTAGTTCCCGTTGTTTTTGGTGTCTGCCCCCAGTGGGTAAGGTTGGTTCAGTGGGTTGTGTAGGCTTCCTGGTGGAGGCGACTGGTGCTTGTGTTCTGGTGGATGAGGCTAGATCTTGTCTTTCTGGTGGACAGGACCACACCTGGTGGTGTCTTTTGGGGTGTCTGTGAACTTATTATGATTTTAGGCAGCCTCTCTGCTAATGGGTGGGGTTGTGTTCCTGTCTTTCTAGTTGTTTGGCATAGGGGGGTCCAGCACTGTTGCTTGCTGGTCATAGAGTAGAGCTGGGTCTCAGCATTGAGATGGAGATTTCTGGGAGAGCTTTCACCATTTGATATTATGTGGGGCTGGGAGGTCTCTGGTGGACCAATGTCCTGAACTTGGCTCTCCCGCCACAGAGGCTCAGGCCTGACACCTGGCCAGTGCACCAAGACCTTGTCAGCCACATGGCTCAGAAGCAAAGGGAGAAAAAAAAGGAAAGAAAGAAAGAAAGAAGAAGTAAATACAATAAAGTTATTAAAACAGAAATAAATTATTTAAAATAAAAAAGTAATTAAAAAAAAGAGAGAAAGAAAGAAGAGAACAACCAAACCAAAAAACAAATCCACCAATGATAACAAGCACTAAAAACTATACCAAAAAAACCAAAAAAACAAAAACAGTCAGTCACAACCCTAGGACAAATGGCAAAAGCAAAGCTATACAGGCAAAATCACATAAAGAAGTATACTCATACACACTCACGAAAAGAGAAAAAGGAAAAAAATATATATATATAAGGAAGAGAGCAACCAAATCAATAAACAAACCTACCAATGATAATAAGCTCTAAATACTCAACTAAGATAAACATAAAACCACAAACAAATTAGATGCAGAAAGCAAACCCCAAGTCTATAGTTGCTCCCAAAGTCCACCGCCTCAGTTTTGGGATGATTCCTTGTCTATTCAGGTATTCCACAGATGCAGGGTACATCAAGTTGATTGTGGAGACTTAATCTGCTACTCCTGAGGCTTCTGGGAGAGATTTCCCTTTCTCTTCTTTGTTTGCACAGCTCCTGGATTTTGGATTTGGCCCAGTCTCTGCATGTAGGTCGCCTGAGGGCGCCTGGTCTTCGCTCAGACAGGACAGGGTTAAAGGAGCAGTGATTAGGGGGCTCTGGCTCACTCAGGCCAGGGGGAGGGAGGGGTAGGGAATGTGGGGCGAGCTTGCGGCTGCGAGGCCAATGTGATGTGGCAACACCCTGAGGCGTGCTGTGTGTTCTCCCAGGAAAGTTGTCCCTGGATCATGGGACCCTGGCAATGGCGGGCTGCACAGGCTCCCGGGAGGGGAGGTGTGGATAGTGACCTGTGCTCGCACACAGGCTTCTTGGTGGCGGCAGCAGCAGCCTTAGCGTTTCATGCCATCTCTGGTGTCCGTGCTGATAACTGCGGCTCGCACCATCTCTGGAGCTCATTTAGGTGGTGCTCTGAATCCCCTCTCCTCCCGCACCCTGAAACAATGGTCTCTTGCCTCTTAGGCAGGTCCAGACTTTTTCCTGGACTCCCTCCCACTAGTGGTGGTGCACTAGCCCCCTTCAGGCTGTGTTCACGCCGCCAGCCCCAGTCCTCTCCCTGGGATCTGACCTCCGAAGCCCGAGCCTCAGCTCCCAGCCCCCACCCGTCCTGGCAGGTGAGCAGACAAGCCTCTCGGGCTGGTGAGTGCTGGTCGGCACCGATCCTCCGTGCGGGAATCTCTCTGCTTTTCCCTCTGCACCCCTGTTGCTGTGCTCTCCTCCATGGCTCCAAAGCTTCCCCTCCGCCCACCCACCGTCTCCACAAGTGAAGGGGCTTCCTAGTGTGTGGAAACTTTTCCTCCTTCACAGCTCCCTCCCTGAGGTGCAGGTCCCATCCCTATTCTTTTGTCTCTGTTTTTCCTTTTTTTTTTTTGGCCTACCCAGGTATGTGGGGAGTTTCTTGCCTTTTGGGAAGTCTGAGGTCTGCTAGCATTCAGTAGGTGTTCTGTAGGAGTTGTTCAACATGTAGATGTAGTTTTGATGTATTTATGGGAGGAAGGTGATCTCCACATCTTGCTCCTCCGCCATCTTGAAGGCCTCTCTGGTTGCTTTTCTATATTTCTCTCCTTTCCTTTATTTTATCATCAGATATTTACTGAGTACCTGCCATGCAGAGAGGAGGTGTGTCCACAAATGACCACACTGCAAGTTAGATAGCAAAACATCTGTAAGGGAGGCACAGATCAAGTGCTAGGGGGCTGTAAGCTGCACTTTGAACAAGCTTCACGTGGGATATGAAACCACACAGCAACCCTATTTCCCACTGTCCATTTACATTCATTCAAGAGGGATGTTCTTTTACCCGTGGATCTATGCTTGAAGAGATCCATGACTTTCATGAACACTGTCCAGTAGTAAAAGTCCAATGACACATTAACTAACATGTAGACTCAACTCCTATTTAGACTGCCCAATCCCATGTAATGGTCAAAGCAACCAACTTCATTTAGAGTTACAGCTATTCACCCTCTCCCTGGCCAGGACCTGCTGCAGTGACCCCTGACTACTGTCATCTGAGACAGGGGAATGTGGTGGGTTTCTCTACCTCTCTTGTTCCCCACCCTTCTCAGTCCTCTGTTTATGACCCAGTAGAACTGGGTAGGAGTGGGAAGGAAGAGAGGTGAGTGGAACAGGTAAGTCTACCTTGATGGACCCGTCATGGCTCACTTGAGCATCCAATACTGTACTCTCTCAGATTCTGGTCCTGGCTTGGGGGGTTAGAGTAGGGAGGTGTTAACTATGGCTGGGGAGACTCAGGGATGTGAACACTGGGGATGTGGTGGCCTTCCAGGTGGAGGGAGGAGTAGAGTGTTCCTGGAAGAGTGCTGGGATTAACCCCCTGCTTTGGAGGGTGAAGGTCATGAACTCCGGGCTGCAGGCATGTGCTGATGGGAATCTGGTCGAGGCTGGACCAAGACCATCTCTGGCTGTCCTCCTCCTCATGGTCACCATGATGCTTTGCTGTGGGCTTTGGCAAAACTGAGCACTGGTGTTGGGAATACAACTCTGCCTGGGCAATTGTACTGAGGACTTCATATGGTCTTACTTTCTAAACTGTATTGGTGTGGGGTCAGAGTTTGATCATTTTTAATGTGCTATTAGTTCTTTGGGCTCTTGAAAAAGAGGGCATGAGAGACTTGGGGTTGAACTACTTCATCTCTGAGGAGTTGGGGAGACAACTCAAGATCCAGTCACTCCAGAAATCCCCACTCTGTCTGAGATGGAGCAAGTGAGAAAATGGGGAGGCCTTCCATTGTCTTGAACTTGAATTAAACTTGGACAGTTTGGGCTTCCCTTGGAGTTTAATTCACAGGGGCTAAATACTTTGATTTTGGACTTTAATCTCTTTGGGATTCTACTCTCTAAATTTTCCCTAGGAATTTGATAATGAGAAGGATTTATATCCAAATTTGGGGCGTCTTATTTTGGCATTTATTATTGAAGAATCTTTATGCATTTTCTATTAGCTCTTTATGCATTTTATTATTGAAGTATCTTTAGGCTACTATTAAATCTCATTACAGAACCTCCGATGAGTTTATTGGGCAATGTGACTGGACATAAATTTGGATTGGAAAGAGAATAGGCTCTGAACTTTTAGCCTTGGGTGCAGGATAGCTTTGGAGGAGATTTGATTAACATACTGTTCTGACCATTTCGGGGCCTCCTGGGAGCAGAGTCAACATTGTCTTACAGTGGTGCTGAGAAGATACATGGAGAAGCAGAGCCTGATGCTGGAGAAGCAGCCTCGTGTAGGCGGGGCAGGACCGCTCAGGTAGTCGGTACATTCCTCCCCTGGAGCAGCACAACCACACACCTGCTTGACCAGAGGCTTAAAAGTCCAGCCCACAGTGACCTTTCCAAGTTGTCGGTTGTGGGTTGGGGCTGCCTGAACCGCTGGTCCTGCACTGAGATACTTCAAAGCCTTATTAAGAATGTTTGGATCCCCATGAAGCCTTACTATACCCAGGTTTACCAGGAGATTTGAATAGGAATGCGGTTGATGGGTTTCCTCATTTATAAAATCAGGAGTACTGATAAAAGAAGTAAAGCTTTGAAAGCTTCCAGACTTGTGCTTGGTCATGGTCATCACTAACCAGCTTTACTTGGGTGGGACGTTGGTCTGGCTGTGTTGTGGGAACATGGGACATTGTGTACACTTGTAGCAGTGACACTGTCCTAGGGCATGGATAGATGTACCTGTGGGACCGCCCCCCCCCCAAAAAAAAAGAGTTCAGCCCAATTGGTTAACTGTCTGGGAAAACAAAAAGCTGTGCAGTGCTTGTCCCTTCGTTCTCTGGTTTCCACGTGGACGGACCTCCCTAGAATAACACTCCCGGCCCCTTGCTGTCCCCTTCCTCACCCAGCAAGGAGGAGTGACTTGTCCTTACAACCTTACATGTTACCCACTCTCTTTCTCCCCCTCCTCTGTTTTGGGATAGATTTGTATTCAGAGGACACAGAATCTCTGCTATCAGCCAGGTGGTGAGATTCGTGCGGTGGCAAGTCATCTGGCCAGACCCAAGCCACGCCCTGTCATGTAACAGGACCAGAAATAAAGGTGAGGTTTGGATCTCCAATTCTCTGGCTCTTGGTCTATCCTTGAAGTGGTTCTGGATTCAGAGAGGGAGAAAGCACTGTTGCCCCCCTCACACCTGCGAAGTAACCCTTTTGGACCAAGAGCCTGAGTGATTTCTCAGCTGTGAACTCACAGTTTTCTTTGGGAATGAGTCGTGCGCTTTCAATTTTCCACTTCAAAAACACACACTTCAGCAGAAGTCACTTTACAGCAAATGAAAGAAAGAATTTCCCAGGGGAAGGAGGGCTTTGACGCTTAGCCCCAGGCAGAGGGTATGATTTAGGGGCATGTCTTTTTCCCAGCTGTGAAGTCATCCCAAGGTCTCTGTGATATCATTGCCCTTATAGCCAATAAGGCAGTGGTTTGCAAAATGCGAACAATTAAGCAGCCCTCTGACTGGCGGAACTGCATCCCACCGTCCAACCCATCATGGTTAGGGAGTATCTAACTCACAAGCGAGGCACAGGGGATTGGGTGGGTTTTATTGTGGGATAATGGGATCGCTGTCTGAAGGTGTCTTCTCTTTAGGGTCTCAAAGAGCAGCAGGGCTATTAAGGTGGTGTTTGCTCTAGCTGGGCCCACTGAGAAAGCTCCTCACCAACGTCTACCTTCATCGGCCACTGTCCTCTTCCTCCTCCTCACCTGACCATCTCCACTGCCTTCACTTCATCCCTGTTGTTAGCATTTATTGAGCACTTCACAAAATGCTGGGCTCTGTGCTTAGCCCTTTTCATGAACAATCTACTCACAGCCACCCTGGGAGATCGATGCCATTATTAGCGCCCATTTCTGATGTGTGAAATGAGGCTGGAAGAAGTTAAGCCAATAAACGGTGGAGCCAGAATTCCAACCCAGACCAGTGAGAGTCCAGAGTCTGTGTCCTTGGCAAGTACACTACGCAAGGCAGATGACCATCCGATGTCTTCTCGGGTGCTGCCGCCGACGGGGCGCTCATTAGCTCCCAGGGCTCTCATTGCACTGCCAGACAGAGCCCACGTGTCCCTCTCAGGGTCTTTGATCTTCTCCTGTGGCCACCCAGGACGCATCTGGATGCTAGGACGACATGTTTGATTGAGACCAGGCCCGGTTAAAGCTCTGCGGTGGAGCAGGGGCGTGGTGCTGGTGCGATGGGAGGGGCTGACCCGTGGAGATGGCGTTTCACTGAAGGCAGCGAGGCTTGAGATGGGTGTGCTATGGACGGCACGGCCTTGCCCTCCTTGGGGGGACCCCGAGGGACCACCCTGGGCAGCCTGGCGCATGCCCGTCCTCTCTTTGATCATGCCGCAGCCTTGGTGGGGGGCTGCGAGGTACATGCTGAGGCTGTGTTTCCTGCTCCAGGAGCCTCGCTGCCCCCACGTGCTGTGTGCAGTGTGTTGCATCTACCTCTGCAAACCTGCCCAGAGTTCTGGCTGGCTGTGCTGATCACATTCCGAATGCTTGTGTTTACCCACCTCTCCGCTGAGCAAATTTACAAGGTAAATATTTTGGGACAGCACAGAGATTAAAAAAAAAAATCGCAACACAAAACCAACACAACTGTGTTGTCCTCCCCAACCCCTTGTTTCTAACTAATAAATCATAGGGTAGAATTAACTGAGATTTAAGCTCTTGGCACTGGATCAATTTTGAGATGCCGTCTCCACTCATTCTCTTCCCTAGTCTTTCCCTTAACTCTTACTAGAAGCCTCGCTGTTCTGAGAGGTGATGGCACAGAGAACACAGGACATTGGGTCACTGAGACCTGGCTTCAAATCCCAACGCAGCCTCTCAATAACTGTGTGATGATGAAGAGGTTAGTTAACCTCTCTGAGCTTGTTTCCCCATGGGAAACTGATACCCACTTTGCGCTGCTGTGATCAGCTTTAGGCAAAATGTCTGGGTCGTGGATAGTTTTGATTGTTGGTCATTCCAGGATTCCATCCTTTCAACCTGGACCAGTTCCATGGTGAGGGATTTTCATCAGTTAAATCTGGATCAGGAGTTGGACAGTACAGCTGGACTCAAATCAGACACTGAGCTACCTTGGGCGAGTCCCTGAAATTTCTGTGCTCTCGTGAATCCGTCTGTTGAGCAGAGATCATTTTGCTGCTTCTGAGCAGGAGGTGCGGATGAGATGGAAAGAAGAGTAGAGGGGCTTAAAGTCTGTTGAAAGGTGAACAGCTCCTTGTAAGCCCCAAGCATTGCTGCTCACTCTTGATTATGTGCAGGCCCAGTGGGGAGACAGCATAATTCTACTCCCTAACTCCCCCTTCCTTCCTCTCCACCTTTCTCTCTCTGCTCTGCTCCCAGGACACTCAACAAAGCCTCACATTGTGCGGTAATTGTCTATTTACAAGGCGGCCTCCCCTGCCGTATTTAGAGCAAGGACTGTGTTTATTCTTCCCCGGGTCCCCAGTGCCCAGCCCAGTGCCACACAAATAATAGACAATTAATAAACACTTGTTGCTGAATTGCATTCAGAGCTGCACACTCCCAGCTCTCTTTCCCCCGCTCCTTTCCCATGGCACACTTATATTCTTTCCTTCTCACCCTGCTCTGTCCTCTCTCTCCCCCTTGTCCCATTGCTGTTCCTGCAGTCCCCTAATTGAACCTTTCCGGGCAGTAGGAAGGCCAGAGATACCCCGCAAAGTCAATACACCCCCTGCAAATAATCCAGAGTCACCACCATTCTTTCAGGCAAGCACTATTTGGGGGGATACCCTTTATCTCCCCTTCTTCTGGCATGTCCAGCACCGGGGTGGGTCACAGAGGGGACAAAGGCAGCTCCTCTAATTTGGTGGCATCCAGCCCCAAGCCGAGCAGCCAACCTCCCTCCTCGTCCTCCTCCCACCTCTGCAGGCAGCTCTGGGCAAACAAGTCAGTCTTCATTAAGGCAAGGCACACCAGTCACCTGGGTGAACTCTGCCCTTCTCCCTGGTGGCAATTAGCCCGGCTCTGGCTGCTGGAAAGGCATTTGCTTCCCCTGCTCTCTCCGTGAGACTTTCTTAGTGGACGAGGCTATCAGAACCGCCGGCCCAGGGGTCCTGCTGTCTGTTAGTGGCCCTGCCATGCCTGCCTCTAAAGCACCCCTTGGAAAGGAATTTTAATGTGTGCTGAAGATAACAACGGAGTGGGAGGGGGCCTGGGGAGGCGACGGCTAGGGTTTCTGGGCAGGTGAGGGGGGCCACCCTGTACTGTTTTAAACTTCAAAGAGACAGTTTCGGGAGCCCTGCCTTTATTTATTCTGTATTCCCAGCAAAGGTGAGGATGGAGGGGCAGAGCCAATCTGAAAGGGTCAGTCTGCTGTGGAATAGATCCACCTATGTACACGGTGGGCGTGGGGATGGCCAGGAGAGGGGATGCGATGTGTTTTGTGCAGTCGTTGTGTCTATCCCCTGGCCTCCATCGCAGGAGGATCCGCGCAGGCCTTCCCTGTCTCTCAAGTAGGGGCAGAGGCGTGGCAGGGCCTGCCTTGGCCATTCACACCTGACCCTGGTTGTGCTCATGACCAGGGGGGTGTTTTTGTTGCCTACCTCTCCAAACCCTTGCAGGCCGGCGACTCTCTACTTGTGGTGTTTTTTCTTCTGCCGGAAGTGGAGGAAGAAGAACTGGAGTGTGAATAGGGCCTGCTGAGGGGCACTCACGATTATTTGCACACCTACTAGGGACCAGACAATATGTTCGATCATTGACACCCACAGTTGTATTTAATCCTCATGATAACCCAAGATAGTAGGTATGATTCTCCCATCTTACAGGCCCTGCTACTATAAGCTGTATTCTCTTGGACACGTTTTGTTGGTGTTGGTGGTGGTGGTGGTGGTAGTGTTTTTCAGTAGGTCGTTCTTTTTTTTTTTTATTTTTTTTAATTTATTTATGGTTTATTTATGGCTGTGTTGGGTCTTCGTTTCTGTGTGAGGGCTTTCTCTAGTTGCGGCAAGTGGGGGCCACTCTTCATCGCGGTGCGCGGGCCTCTCACTAACGCGGCCTCTCTTGTTGTGGAGCACAGGCTCCAGACGCGCAGGCTCAGTAATTGTGGCTCACGGGCCCAATTGCTCCGCGGCATGTGGGATCTTCCCAGACCAGGGCTTGAACCCGTGTCCCCTGCATTGGCAGGCAGATTCTCAACCACTGCGCCACCAGGGAAGCCCCAGTAGGTCGTTCTTTTAAAACAAATACTATTATTATTGTTTATTTTGAAAAATCTCTCCTTTCTATAAGTTTATTTTATGACAAAATTATATGTGTTACTACAGAAAACATGGAAAATTTAAACATAAATAAGATAAACCCGTATTCTAACAAACAAGCACTGTTACCACTTTGGAGGGAGCACGTTCAGCTTTGGTTGTGTGTGCGTACATGTAGAAACACCCATGGCCATATATCTAAATCACATTTTAAAAGTAGGATGATACACATATCTTTTAAATATTTGTGATAAATACACATAACATAAGTTTTACCATCTTAACCATTTTAAGTGTACAGTTCAGTCGTGTTAAGTATAGTCACATTGTTGTGCACACGGACCTCCAGAACTTTTCATCTTGCAAAAGACGAAATCTATACCCATTAAACAACCCCTATCTTCCCCTTCCCCCATCTGCCCTGATAACTTCTATTCTACTTTCTGTCTCTGAATTTGCCTATTCTAGGTACCTCATACAAGCGGAATCGTACAGTATTTGCCCTTTTGTGTGTGGCTTGTTTCACGTAGCATGATGTTTTCAAGGGTCATCCACGTTATAGCATGTGTCAGAATTTCTTTCCTTTTTCAGGCTGAATAATATTCCATTGTATGTGTTTGGGCAGGTTTTTTCAACTTCTCACCTCAGGTTCTCCATCCGTGAAATGGAGCAAATAATAGTAGCAGCCTCACAGGGTTGTTGTTAGAATTAAATTAGTTAATAAGTACATGTAAAATCCTTAGAGGAATGCCTAGCACATCGTAAGCCCTTCACAATTGTTAGCTCTTATCGTTACTATTTGTCTTTCATCCCATCTCTCCCAAATGAGGGTTTTCTGGGCTTAATAATAACAATGACTATTTATTGAGCACCTTTTATATGCTAAGCATGTACCAAATATTTTACATTATCATATTTAATCCTGAACAACCTTATGAGGTTGGGGGGTGGTGTTATTTTCTCCAGGTTTCAGAGGACTTAACTGAAGCTCGGAGAACTTAATTAGCCTAAGGTTATAGAGCTATGTGAGTGGTAATGCTGCCATTTAAAGCCAGGGTGATCTGATTCCTAAACCCACTCAGACACTGTGCTATACCACCTACTGGAGGGATTTGCTGGGCAGGCATGTGTCTGCTTTCAGACGACCCACCTTTGCTTCCTACCACGTGAGGCAGCAGAATCTCTTTCCAGGGCAGGAAACTCCCCCAGGTTCTAGCTGTGAAAGGCAGAAAGTGAACTTCTTCCTCTCCTTCCTCCCTCCCCACCTCCTCTCCCCTCTCTTCCTTCTCCTTTACCTCCAGTTCCTCTGCCTGCATCCTGAAGGGGACACGAGGAGGCGATGACTAAGATGCACTACAGGAGAGCTGGCCCCGTGGGATTTCTAGTAACCAGACTGTCTGGTTGGGAGAGAACTGGGGGCAGAGGGGACTTTGGGCTCCCCGTATTTCACAGAAGGCAAAGTTGAGCCAGGGCTGGTGCTTGTCCATCCCACTGGTCGGTGGCATTAGAGAAAGATGAGACAGAGAAAGCCCCATTCCTGAGGGGTTTGAACAGAGGCTGGGTAACCTTTATCAGGGGTCTTGTAAGGGGAATCCCTTCTGGGTCTGTCACAGTCTGTTCTGAGGTTGGAAGAGTTGCTGTGGTTTAAGCAGATGGGAGGGGAGCCGAGGGGACCCCGAGCCCCGTGGACCCCTGGAGAGACTCCCGCAGGGACCACAGGGGATTCTCAACCAATCAACACATCACTGACATCCACCTCCAAAGCCCAGGCCTGCTATTCCTAGGAGGTCACGCCGAATGGATCAACATTTTCCTGGAGGTTGGAACTCTTATCCACGCACACGTCATATTGACCCAAATCCCCAAGAACAGAAAGAAACAGCAGTCAAGAGCCTTCCCACCCAACCATGGTGTGTGTGTGTGTGTATGTGTGTAAGTGGCTGTGCACGTGTCTGCGTGTATGTGTGTGTGTGTATATACAAGAAGGTGCTGTAGGGAGAGGATAATTTTTGGCTGCCTCTCCTGGCCCTTCAAACCCCTTGCTCTGAATGACCTGGCTTCATGGCAGCTGGCCTTGTCCCAACTTCAGACAAAATCCAGCTTCTCCAATTTTGAAAATCCAAAGAGAGGTCTACTGGCTTGTGAGCCAAGGAGTGACCAGGGCAGACCAGTGGTAGCCCTGAGGTTGGGGTTCCTGTGCACTCAATGCCCAGTTCAGGCACCCTCCAGGCTTAGGGGTCCAAGCAGGCCCCTTAAACTCAGTCAGCCTCCTTTTCCTGAGGCCCTGAAGTCATAGTGGTAATAAGAACTATAGCAATACAACAACAGTAGGACCAGTTCTGCAAAGATGGGGTCGGACAACTGGACAGGGGATGTAAAGCCCTTGTAGACTATACGTGCCACACATGGGGACGGGGGGAGTGGTTACTTTCATTAATCAGGAGCCCCCGGCCAGGAGCCTTGGAGAGCAGCGCAGAGGAGTGGGCTCAGGAAGAACCCTACGGGACCCCCTGCTCTGCCCCTACGAGCGATGGGCCTGACCAGCAGACTCCTTAGGGATCAGAAGGAGAAGAGCTTGGGACCGTGGTGAGAAGTTAGTGCAGAGAGTACGCTGGTGATCAGTAACCGGTCATCCTCTCCCCGCCTCACGTCGGTGGGACTCGCAGTGAACGCTCAGAGTCTTAAAACCTCACAGCAGGGGCTTCCCTGGTGGCGCAGTGGTTGAGAATCTGCCTGCCAATGCAGGGGACACGGGTTCGAGCCCTGGTCTGGGAAGATCCCACATGCCACGGAGCAACTAGGCCCTTGAGCCACAATTACTGAGCCTGCGCGTCTGGAGCCTGTGCTCCGCAACAAGAGAGGCCGCGATAGTGAGAGGCCCGCGCACCGCGATGAAGAGTGGTCCCCGCTTGCCGTAACCAGGGAAAGCCCTCGCACAGAAACGAAGACCCAACACAGCCATAAATAAATAAATAAATAAATGAAGATAATGATGACTTTAAAAAACAAAAAACAAAAAAACCCCAAGGCATCTGTCTCAATTTCCTTCTTTGAGGAATGGGGTGGTGGTATTGCCCCATTCAGCTCATAAGATCACACTGACTTGAAAAGCCCGAAATTTTACCGGGAGATGCATTTTCAGGCTCACCCAGGCGAGCTCCTGCGCGTTGGCCACGCGTGTGCCTCCGTGGACCAGCCGGCCTCAGCTCCGTGTCCAGCCCTGCACCCCACGCTCCCAGCCTGTGGCCGGGCACCAGCTCTGGGGGTCCTAGAGGAAGCGGTTTCTCATTGAGGGAGAAACAAATCCCCTCCTGGCGGAGAACCAGTGTCCGGATGCTTGGGGGCCCACGACCCTCCCACCTTCCTGCCCCACAGATCGGTGGGGAGTGGGATCAGCCATCTCACCCATGTCCCTGTTCTTCAAACAGCTCCGCTCTGGGCTTATGGAGTTCACAGTTCATCTTCTCAGGATTTGGAGCTGGAAAGCAGGGCGCTCCTTCAGCTCGGGGGTTTGCTCACGCACCAGACCCCAGAGACCCACCGCCTCTCCTTTCCTTCCTTGGGGACAGAGCGGGGCACCTGCCTCAAGGGCCTTGGGAGGGGCTCACATGCCCTTCTGGAGGCTTCCATAGAGACACAGTGGCAGAGAATAAAAAGGAGGAGCTGAAGAAGCGGAGGAAGGAAGAAGAAAGGAGGGAAAGCCAGGAGATTACGAGGGATCAAGGGGAGGCTGTTTAAGCACAAGGCAACTTACACGGGAGCCGGGCTCTGGCGGCTGTGCAAGGCTGGGGGCTGCTTGGCCGCTGATGATGAGAAGAAACTGCATACTCTAGAAGCCAAAGGAAGACGTCCTTCTTCCAGCAGGGCCCACGGGGACCCCAGGCAACACTCAGCTTCCAGAGGGCAGGGCTGGGCCATCCATGGACCTTACCTGGGCCTGGGGGCAACAGATGTTTATCTGAAGCAATTCCGCTGGGGCAGACGTCCGAGAGGGGTGTTGTGTGCATGTGTGTGTGTGTGCGTGAAACACATTTATCAGTGCACGGACTGCACGCAGTCACATCCGCGTGTGTCTGAGTATGCGAATGTCCATACCTGCCCCAGAGTCATACCGGCAAGCTGAAGCCTCCACCAGCTGCCCCCCATGGCACATCCTCCAAAGTGACGGCCCTCCAGCTCTGTGTCAGGGCTGATCTGCCCACTTCCCGGCTTACTCGGGCTCTGAGGTGGGGCAGTAGCTCAGGGCAGCCCACCTCATCCTCTACTGGGCTGAGTTCATACCGATGCATGGCCAGGACTTGGTGGATTACCAGGGACTTTCACCCTCAGGCTTTCACAGCAAACGTGTGGTGGGCAGAGCAGTTGCCTTTATGAGATGGAAACCAAGACTCAGAGTCTCAGAAACATCTGCCTTTTGAAGTCAGACCTGCCGTTGCTTCCCCTGCCCTTGAACACCACGAGGTACTGTTTCTGCTATTTGTGGACCACCTCCTTTTGTATCTCTACCATGTCAACCTGTAAGGGTCAGAAACGAGCAGGGCAGGCCAAATTAGGGGCCTGGCTCCCCCCATTCACGGCTGTGTGGCTGGTCTTATATGGTCAGAGTCAAGGTGGGCCACAAGCCCAGAAGCTCCTGGGTAGGACCTTCTGCCAAGGTCTGGGAGCCCCAAATTCTGAATCTTTATATTTAAAGGAATTTTAATGTTGGGAAAAATTCTTATGTGGAGGAGGCAAAAGGTGCTGCTATCAGGAACTCAGGGAAGCTTTTTGGCTTTGGAATCTATTGGGATTGTGTTCAAATCCTAGTTACGTGACAGAGGCTGATCATCACCCTCTCTGCACCTCAATTTTCTCATCTATAAATGGGAATCATAATAATAATAGCAGCTAATACTTGTAGAAAGCCAACAATATGACAGGCCCTGTTTTAGGTGTTATTTTTTTGTTTTTTTTTTTATTGGAGTATAATTGCTTTACAATGGTGTGTTAGTTTCTGCTTTATAACAAAGTGAATCAGTTATACATATACATATGTTCCCATATCTCTTCCCTCTTGCATCTCCCTCCCTCCCACCCTCCCTATCCCACCCCTCTAGGTGGTCACAAAGCACCGAGCTGATCTCCCTGTGCTCTGCGGCTGCTTCCCACTAGCTATCTATTTTACATTTGGTAGTGTATATATGTCCATGCCACTCTCTCACTTTGTCATATCTTACCCTTCCCCCTCCCCATATCCTCAAGTCCATTCTCTAGTAGGTCTGTGTCTTTATTCCCGTCTTGCCACTAGGTTCTTCATGACCTTTTTTTTTTTTTCCTTAGATTCCATATATATGTGTTAGGTTCTTAATATATATTAATTTAATCCTTACAACAGTCTTGTGAGTTAGGAATTATTTAACCCCATTTAACAGATAAGGAAACTGAGACTCCGAATAGTAAGTAACTTGCCCAACATCACATGGCTAGTCCACAATGAGACTTGAGCTCAGGCAGTTTGGCTGCAGCATCTGCATTGAACCACTGCAATACTTCTCGACAGGGCTGGCTAATCGGCTGAACCTAAGAAACAGTTTAACAACAGGTGGCGGTTTCAAAGCATGTCCGCAAACTCCTTGACACTCTTCCGTTAAAAGGCAGAGTCTAGGTCTCCTGACCCTTGAAAGTCCTGGGTAGACTTTGTACCTGCCTTGAAGAGTTAGGATGCAGCCAGTACGATGCGGTGTGATGTCCAAGGCTGTATTAGGAAAGGCCTTTCAGATTCTGCTGGTCTCTTGGGACACTCGCTCTGGGAGTCTTCAGCTGCCCTGTTAGAACCCTGGCCGCCCCGAAACTGCTGTGTGGAGGGACCACAGAGGAGGGTCTCGCTAGCCCAGGCTCCAGACATGTGGAACGAAGAGCCTTCAGGACACCCCCAGTCCCAGCAACCTCCTGATTACAGCTGCAAGAGAGCCGCCCTCACCAGGAAGAACATAGACTTTTGAAATCAGGCTGCCCTGGGTTTAAATCCTGAGGATCCCATTTCTTGCTCTGTGACCCAGGGCAGATTACCTAACCTCTCTGAGCTTCAGATTTCCTGTCTGTGAAATGAGCACAGTAATCCCTGCCTCCCTGGGAGGTTAGGAGGATGAAGTGAGTGAATACAAGCACAGTAAGAACTGCTTCCCTGAGCCCAGGCAACTTCCAGATTTGTGAACAAAAAAATGATCATTGTTCTGTTAAGGTCCTGTTTGGGGTGGTTGGTTATGAAGTAGTAGATGGCCAGAACATAATACTTGCTTCACGGTAGTTGCTGTGGAGTATAATTGAGAATGTGTCATCAAGTCCCTGGCAGTGAAGGCCACCTCCCTTTCCCTCACCCATCAGCCCTCCTTGGGTCCCCTCTTCATTTGTTTCATAACAAAAGCCATTTCTACACAAGCTGAGTAGCCACCTCAATTAAATTATGAAAACCAGTGCAGGGGATCTCAGCTTTCTCATATATAACCATGATCTTCAGGACCCTTTCAAAACCAAAAATGCTGCCCATGATGCTAGGATCTGGAGGACCCTGGCCTGTGTGTCACTCAAGAAAACTCCCTGGAACTTTACCAAGCAAGCTCTGCTGCCACCCTTGATTCCTTCACTGGCAAATACTCATCAGGATCACACTATGTGCAGTTTTCCTTAGTCTGGAAGTTTTGTGAGGGTAGAGGCTTTAGCTTTATTTTATTCTTCTATTCAGTTTGTGAATTTCCTCACTGTCTCCACAAGAGAAAACAATGCATATTAAAGTACGTATGATGAGGGTACCACAGGCCTGTCCAAGGGAAGAGAAGGGGAAAATGATAGAATGAAAGGGAAGGGAGAGAGGAAGGAAGGAAGGAAGGAAGGAAGGAAGGGAGGGAGGGAGGGAGGGAGGAAGGAAAACAGAGGGAGGAAATAAAGAAGGAAAAAAGAAGGGAGAGAGAGAGAAGGAAAGAGAATCAGAGACAAGGAAAATGAAGGAGCAATGGAAGAAAAGAGAGGAAGGGGCTTAAGATGAAAGGCAGCACATAACCCCAGTCTTGTTATGGTCCCTCCGCCCTCGGCTGAGTCCTGAGCTGGGAGGCTGGAGACTTAGGTCCCCGGCTCTGCCCGCCCCGCTCTGTGCCAGCGCTGGCCTCGCACACACAGCTCTTGCCTGCAGCTCAGCACCCTGAGCTCCTTAAATAGCTCTGAACCGCACTGAGTGGTGGATAAACATTTGTTTCACAGCTCACAAAGCAGAGCTGCTGGCGACCAGCAGGTTTGATGTAATGAGTTCCATTCTGGACCCCGGGGAGCATTTAGAATGGGCTCTACTTTGCCCAGGCTGCCAGTCAAGCTGGTACCATGGGAAAAAAAAAACACAGCACTGATCTCTTCCCCACCATCCCGTCCGGATCTGGAATCCCCAGAAGTCAAACTACTCCATTCTCCTGGGATGGGATTGGGGGGAGAGTGCCCCAGGCACCTTGGCTGGGAGTACCATAAAGAGTGGCTGGGTCACCTTCTTTCTCTGCATCGTCAGGAAGTGACCTGGGCTCATGAGCAGTCCAGAAGACAGCCCTTCTCAGGAGGTGAAAATTGCAGGTAATTTTTCTCCTCTCTGATTGCCCAATGGAAACTTCTGCAGCTATGGAGCTTCTGAAGAAAGGACGCAGGGTTAGAATAGCCTGGCATTGCCACCCTGAATTGGCAGCCAACCTCCTTGACCACTGCTCTTCACCATCCAAAACGTTCCCAGGATGTTCTGCTCACCTTGGTACTCTGGCCACAGGATCTGCCAGGAGCCACAGTACCTACAGGCTGTCCAACATCCCCATTCCGGTGCAGTAGGGCGGTGTGTGGGGAGGGGCGGGCTGATTCTTTTTATTCTCCCCTTCCTCCCAGACTCCCCACTTCAGGGCAACATGACATGCTGCCAGAAGGAGCTGAAAATGCTGAATAAATGGTAATTTATTGATAGGTTGAATAAATGGTAATTACGTTGTTGGCCTTTCAGCGCTTCCTCTGGAGATATTAATAGCCATTAATGCCCCACTGTTTTGCACTGCACGGGAACCTGCCAGCCAGATCCCCAGGGCCGGTCACTGCCCCAGCCCCCTTGCTGACCACACCCTTCACTGCCACTGCCTCATTTGCTTCCGAATTTCAGGAAGGAAATGAACCAGCACAGACGGTGGGTGGAAAATTAGAAGTGGAGAAAGGAAATCCAAGGGGAAGTGATTTAGTTTTTCAGCCACATGGGTTGTTGAATTGGCTTCTTAGACTGCTTGAATGGGCTCTCCTAGGGATCAGCCTGTTCCTTCCCCAGACTCCAGGCGACAGTCACCATGGAAGTTTATATCCTTTTCCTCAGAGTTACTAGGGTTGGAGAAATTGCCAAATGAGTTCAGAGGCAGACCTGAATTTCCCCACTAGTGCAAGTTAGGTGGCAAGAATGGGAAGAGTCGGGCTGAAATGGCAGAAGTTTAGAGGTAAGGTGCATTTCCTTGGATTCTACCCTTCCTGATAGCAGCAGCCTGGCACCCTGAAAGACCAGGAGCCTTGGAATCAGAGACTAGCCTTAACAAGCTGGCTCCACGCCCTGGACTATAGGAGATGATGAGGAGAGTGCAACCCTTGGGTATGAAGACTCAACTTCTTTACAGCTGTGTGACCTTGGGTAGGTTACATACCTTCTCTGAGCCCCAATATCCTCATCAGAAAATAACGTTTCTAGAACAGGATGGGAAGTAATGAATAATAAATACTAGTCCTTGTCCCGTGTTGTGTTGAGCCAGTTTGTACCAGCTTATGAGCCATCGGTGGACATCTCTTCCCAAATTGCGTTCAGGAACATCACATTTGTAGCTTGAAAGCAGCCATAGCGGGAGTGTTTACACCCCAGAAATTGGCAAATGTTACAAATCAGGTCTCGGAGTTTTTCTTAGGAGAGCTGACTGTTCACATTTCACCAGCATGTCACTGTTCCTGCCCCGTTTCAGCTGTCTGGAATCGCAGGATCTCAGAGTGTGTTCTCGGGCTCCTGCAAGCTACGAGCCAGCCCTGTGGAGGATCTATTTGCCTCCCATTCACCACAACAAGCTGCTCACTTCTAGCAGGGATTGTCAAAATCTCCTTGAGGCCCTGTTAGAAAGCTGCGGCTTCTTGATCTATTCGGCACCAAGAGGCAATTGTCGAGGAAGTTGATTGTAGTCCAAATCCAGGTATCAATTCAAAATGTTTTTGCCTCAGACAACCGCGTACGATCAATCAGTAATGTAATCCTCTGCTGGTAGAACACAAAAACAAAGCCCCACCTTGCCTCTTAAACACAGCATCATTAGTCTTAGGATAAACTCTAAATTGATGCCCAGAGCAAACAGCCGGAGCTGTGTCCCGGGGAATGGGAGCAGATGAAACAACAGTACTTTACGGTGAATGACAAATCATCGCTCATTCCGTTCCCTATCCAGTGGAACACGATCTGTCACGTGGTGGACTCGCTGGGTTCCCAGACAGATAGGACCACGAACAGATGCTGCGGCTGCGACTGCTGGCCTGGGCAGAGCTGTGATTTTTGCTTTTCCTTGGAGGGAGAGGAGAGACCAATCCACTTTCTGTATGGTCCTGTCCTTCATTCCGGCTTATAAGAGTGAGTGAGGCAAAGAATCCCATCAATTATAGTGTTCTTGAGGATGGGGAACTTCATCTTTTTCATGTTTCACAGAGTCCTGTCTGAATGGCGAGAGAAGGGCCATGCTTCCAAGCGAGAGAGAAAGAGAAAAGGACTGATCTCCTCTTTTTTTTGATTTCAGGGGATCACTGAAGTCCTGTGCCCCATAGAGTCACCCTCATCCCTGGGCCTGCCACAGTACCGATAATCCCAACCCTTTGGCTCACTCCTTTAAATGAAGTATTATATCCCCAAAGCTCCTATTACTGGGCACATCATATGTGCCCCACATCTATATGTTGAATGGATAAATGAGAGGGCAGATGCATGATAACACAGGGTAGGTAAATAAACATTATGGCAGGTGACCCTGATTTGGGGAGAGGGGACTGGAACAAGTGATCCCAAATGAAGGACAATGGTATTGGAGGGAAAGGTGGGAGGTCCTGAAGTTAATACCCACTTCCTGTCTAATTTTTCCCAAGGCCAGCCCTGGCCCTAGCTGGTTTTTAAGCAAAGTATGTAGAGAGCAATAAACATCATGGTCTGTCTCTACCCTAACGGGAACATGAGGCAAAGAGGAAAAGTTAGTTTGTTGTGATTCACCGCAGCTCATGAATAATCCCACAGGCCCTATTCCTGGCCCTCTGCCGTTCATGGGGTCAGAGAACTGAGGAACAATGGAATCTTCCTGACTGTTGATTTAATTAAATGTGGCTAGCCTGTGACGAAGTCTGGCTCGGCGCAAAGCCAAACTCACAAGTGAATTGGCCATGTCATTGATGAGTGAGTCAGGCCTCTTGTTTGACCAAATGCGCCAGTCATTTGGGATATCTGAAGACTTCTGGTTAGCAATTGACTCTGCTCTGATGCAGAAAGACACTGGCGGTTTGGTTAAAACCCATCAATAGGGTGACAAGTACACTGGTGCATTCTGTCCATCTGAGAGCCTAGTATAGGTACAACTTCAGTGATACCAAGTATTTGACATAATGTAGTCAAAGCAATGTTCGATGGACTGATTTTTTTTTTTTTTTTTTTTCATTTCCCCCAGTTGTTGTGGAAATAATGCTGACACAGCTTAGGGGTAGTGTGGAAACACTTGGCATGTTTCCTTTATGTATTTTTCACCTTTGCCATCTGGAACTAGGAAAAGATCTCCTTCCTTCTGCCAGCTCCCCCTAGCTGAAGTCTACACAACCTTTACCCAGACATCAGGAACAGCTGTCTCCGGCAGAAGGAGGTTGACTCCAGGTGAGCACTCAGCAGCAAGGGCAGGTGAGATAATGAGTAACAACAAAGTCCTTTTCAAGGAGGTGGGAGACTGTTCTATAAGTGGGTCAGTTGGCATATGCCAGGCCTTACTTGGTTGGTAACATTTGTTCTTCTGTGCAGCTTGTTTCTCAGTGTGGGATCAGACTTATTTTTCCCTCTCTTCCCCTTTTCCTGACTTCTTTTCTCCCTTCATTTACTGTGTAGCACACTGTGCTTCATGCCACAGAAGAATCAGAGATGATGCAGTTATAACCCCTCCCCTCAAGGACCTGGTCACACTCAACTTGAGAAGAAAGGCAAGCTCAAAAGTCACTGTACTGCAAAAAAATAAAGGGGAGATCAGATATAAACTAGAAGAGATTCAGCGTTTGGGAGTTTGGGGGAGGGGGAGAGGGTTTTTCCCTTGGCCGTCATGGAGGGGCAAGTAGCATACATGGACCAGGAAGGACAGGTGAGTTTAGGACTGTTACATGGACCAGGAAGGACAGGTGAGTTTAGGACTGTTACAGTGTATGGGGCAGTGGGGGATCTGGCAAATTACGGGCAGGGGGAAAAAAGAGAAGAAAGATGTAGATGAAGAAACTAGGGTAGTGGGATTGAAGAAGTCAAAGATCCTCCTGGACAGAAGATTTGGGAAGAGGAGTAATAACAATCATGGTTTTGCCTTGCTGAAGTAGGGTCAGAGCAAAACAGCACAGAACGCCAGGTTTAGGAGGTTGGACATATTTTGGCCATTCATTGGGAGCCATTGAAGATTTATTAGCAGGTTGATGATATCAAAACTAACTTTTAGGAAGAATGATCTGGCAAGAGTGGTAAGAAAGTTTGGAAAAGGGGAAGATGACAGGCAATGGAGATAAAAGTTAAGCTGAGATATGAGACAGTCTGAGAGATGGGAATCCTGGTGAGAAAGCGATGAGGGAACTTTGTTGAGAAGCAGGTCTGGTGAGAATCAAGAGAACATGGTTCTGATAACTGCACATTAAAAGGGGGCAGGAGGAGTTGAAAGCTACTCCGCAGTTTTGTACTTTGATGCTTGGTTGAGCTGACTTGGGAGAGAGGATGCTCATGGCGGTGATGCCCCCTTGATCCACCTCTGATTGCAGCACGGCGGTGGTGGAGATCCACGTGGCCTCAGTCACCTTGCACATTGCTTGCATCTCCCCCTCGAGAGCCCCCTGGACTTCTCTCTATTTTGTGCCCCAGGTCCTTCTCCAAAGCCTAGGAGCCTGCTTGGGCTGCCCACAGGAGTAGCCCAAGTACATGGGGAAGAGAATGCCCTGGGCAACTCTCAGCCAATGGGGAATGGAATCAAGGCTGGGCTTTCAGTTCTTTAGGAGCACAGTTTGGAGAGCATTCTGACTACTTCTCAGGAGGTCCCAGTGGAATGGAGGCTGCGTTACCCACAGCACTGACCCTGAGGATGCTCCCTCCCATAGATGCTCCTATATCCCTGCCTCCCTCTCCTCACTCCCTCACTCCTCCCTCCTGGGACCACCTCCCACATAAACTATCTGCACCTCTTCCTTGTCTCAAGCTTTGCTTTTGGGATGATCTGAGACAGACATATCACGGGTAAGGTGGGTGGTGGACACTCAGGTGGACCCTTCCTAAGACAAGTGTAAATGTGAATCCAGAGCTCTAGTGAGGCTGGGGTTTGAGATCTAGATTCAGGAATGAACTGCAGGGATAAGGTGATTGAAATTAGGGAAGTGAATGGAATTGTCCAGGGAGAAAATGTGGAGGGGAAAAGAGAAAGGAAAGACACCAGACTTTGGGGAATTCTCCATCTGGCACATGGGAGGAGGGCAAGCAGCAGACCTAGTAGACGGGGAATAGTAAGGAGAGGCCCAGGGTGGTGTCTGTAGTGAGAGTGAAGGGGTCATGAGCGGAGCCACCAGAGGTGAACCCTGCAGAGGCCCCAGGAGAAGATGGCATTTCGGAAATCCCTGAAGACCTCAGGAGAGTGGTTTTGGTGATGACAGTGAAAGCCATTTGCAAAGGATAAGCATGTAAGAAAGTGGAAGCCCAGAGCATAGATTCCAAGTTCCTATACCTGGCACCTGAAAAGACTTTTAAAAATAACCAGCATCTCACAATAGACCTACTGAGCTAGAATCTGCGTGGATGGGGGCTTCTCTCTCAGTTAGATTGTGGGGAAAGGGAGGAACAGTGATCATTTGATAGCCTGGGGCAGCGAGGTAGGGAAAAGAATGTCTTTTAGAGTAGAAGAGATGTATCCCAGGCAGAGGGAATTAAGCAGTGGAAAGGAAGATATTAAAGATGCAAAAGAAAAGGAATAATACATGGAGAAGGGCTCAGAGAAGGAGAAGGGATCAAGAACTCAAGTGGGGTCAAAAGAGTTTAGTTTCAACAGAGAGGATTCATTTATTCGGTCATTCAACAGGCAGGGATTAGGTTCCTTCTGTGCATCAGGCTTCGCGCCGGGGCACTTGGCATAAAGAGGAGGGCAAGGAATAGCTACTCCCTTAGAAGTGAAGGAGGTGGAAAGAAACAATCCCTAGAAACATGTTAGGTTCTTGAATAGGAACATTTATGGTGTAAAGGAAAGAAACGCTCCTTTAAAGGAAAGAAAGAGTGTGGTGCCAGAGTGTCTGGCACAGGGATGGGTGTGTAGTAGGCCTTCCAGAAAGCTTAGTTTCCTTTCTTCTTGGGGCAAAATACAATGGTATTGTAGACAAAGAAAGGTTTTACTCTGCCCAGAGGACCCAGTAAAGCTTCCCAGAGAGGCTATCATTCAACTAACTAACTTAAAGCTGAGGGAGGGAAACAGGAGAAGATGTGTGAAGATGGAGCAATAATTGGAGTCAAAAACAGGGCAGTTGAGGAAAATAAGTCAGAGGGCTCTGATCTTCCAATAAACCGAAAGCAAGGTTGTCTTTTGAGGGTAAGTGTTACGGGCTGAATTGTGTCTTTCCAAAATTCATATGTTGAAGTCCTAACCCCAGTACTTCTGAATGTGACTATTTGGCAACAAGGCCTTTAAATAAGTAATTAAGGTAAAATGAGGGCATGTGGGTGGGCGCTAATCTAATATGACTGGTGTCTTTATAAGAAAAGATTAGAACACAGGCTCACGCTGGAAAAAGATGTCCACGTGCAAGCCAAGGAGATGCCTCAGAAGAAAACAACTCTGCCGACACTCTGATCTCGGACTTTTTTTCTCTCCAGACCTGTGAGGAAATAAAGTTTTATTGTTTAAGCCTCCTACTATGTGGAAGTTGTTACCACAGCTCTTGCTGTAAGGGCATAGTAACAGATTTAGTAGAATGAGAATGTTTTGGCAGAGTCACAGTGAGGAAGTCAATAAAAGCTGGATGAATGGGTTCCTGAAGAGAAGATGGTCCAGCTGACTAAGGATGAATTCCTGATTCTTACCCAGCAGCATATAAAACTGGGCTGTGTTTGGGTTCTGGCACCAGGGAGAATGGTGACTTCTAAGGTGGCCGTGAGCACGTGAAGTGGCTGGCCTGGGGCACAGGGTCTGGAGAGGCAAATGCGGCTAGAGTGGACAAATGGACGGGAGACTAGGGAAGATTCTGGAATGGGAGAAAAATTGGGTAATTAAAGGGGAGAGAGTGAGAGGTAGGAAAGGACAGAGCTTGTGTTCACAGAAGGGCAGTGGGCTCAGAGGTGTGCTCAGGGTTTTAAAACAGTGGACAGAATTTTGTCATGTCATGTGAGGACTGAGTAGGACTGAACAGTGGCCAAGCACTACATAGAGGTTAGGGTAAGATGTTTTCTAGCTTCCAGTGGTCCGTGTTTTAACAGCAATGTTCTTCTAAAAAATGCAAACTCCTGGCTTACAGATCCTCCTTGAAGGCCCCAGGAGCATATCTCCTTTAGAAGGATGGATATGTGAGGCCTTGGACACTTAACGTCTTCCTTCAATTATTATGCTGTGATGGAGCTAGAACCTATGTCTCTTAATTCCCGATTTGGGACCTTCTAAAACCTGCTCACATTAGCAAGTGCATGGTGGTGAGGGCACTGGTACCCTCCCTCCACAGAGGGACAGTGTTTAAGAGCCATTGTCCCAACAACCTTTCCAGGATGAAGCCTGTGGATTAGCAAGACCCCATGACCAGGTGAAGGCAGGTGAGTGCACGAACCAATGGTAGGTTTCCTTCTTAGACTCTCATATTCTACAGTCCCAGGGCTAAGGTCACAAAATCATCCCTAAGTGCTTAGAGTGGAGTGGAAAGAAACAGGAATGAAATATCTCAGAATGTCATTAGCCCTGCCCATTTTCTGCCTGTCTCTGCTTAGATGACTTTTCAAACCATTCTTATAGATATTCAGAGACTCCATTACCCTTGCAATATAGCCAATCATGCCCTCCACCTAGACGAGAGCCTGCATTGCATAGGTGCTCATTAAATGTTTGCTGCATTTTTGAATGCTCAACAGATCTTCTTTCCCAGGAATTCTTTCATCCTTCTATCCTGCCACTCCTGTATTCCTTATCCTGTGGTTAGCTGTGTGTTCCTGTGTTCCCTAGCCGCAGTTCTCAGCCTAGGTGTCAAAACACACTGGCTTGTCTTATCTTCCAGGAGGTACAATGCAAGTAATTTGTTACCAATAATAAAGCATCAAGTCTGGGAAGGTTTTATTTGTGAAATAGAGAAGGTTTAAAAGGGCGCTTATCAGGACTTCCCTGGTGGTGCAGTGGTTAAGAATCCGCCTGCCAGTGCAGGGGACACGGGTTCAAGACCTGGTCCGGGAAGATCCCACATGCCACGGAGCAACTAAGTCCGTGTGCCACAACTACTGAGCCTGTGCTCTAGAGCCCACAAGACACAACTACTGAACCCGTGTGCCACAACTACTGAAGCCCGCATGCCTAGAGCCCGTGCTCCACAACAAAGAGAAGGCACCGCAATGAGAAGCCCGTGCACCATAAGGAAGAGTAGCCCCCTCTCACCGCAACTAGAGAAAGCCTGCGGTGCAGCAATGAAGACCCAACGGAGCCAAAAATAAATAAATAAATAAATAAGTTTAAAAATAAATAAAAGAGCGCTTATCATAATGTCCTTTTACTGACCTTTCTGTTTGCTTTTTTAGTGGGAAAGCAAGGAGTAAGAGTCACAGCTGGGTTACAGGGCACCGTGTATAACCTCTGTGAAGGCAGTGGGTGTGTTTTGACTAGGTAACTTTCACCCAAGCCTCCTGACTTGCAGGGAAACAAGTATGAGATTCGCACTTAGAACATTAATTCAACGTGGAAGAGATGAACAGATCTTTAGCTTTCTCCTCACCAGGCTTAATATTCGCAGATCTGCCCGGTGACTGGACACTCAGACACTCTTAAAGAGCATTTTAATTGGCTGCTTGGGTCTCTGAGGGCCTGCCCCCATTAGCATGAGAGTGATTCCTGCAAGTTGCCCAAACATAGCAAAGGCAGCCGTGTCCAAACAACACCGTGCTGGAGACTGAATCGTGTCTCTCTCCATAGCGTCGGCTATTTCAGAGATCATTAACAAGGTGGAATTGGGTGCCCCCAGGGTCACTGCACAATATACATTGTTCCTGTCTTTTAATGGACTTTCCCCAGACTCGGTGATTCTTAAACTGCAGCGCTGGCAGCTGCTAAAGCCAGGCTGAGCCCTGCTGTCTGCAAGAAGAGCCGGCTTGCCAGTCCTGCCAGAGCAGATCTGAGCTTGGGCAGATGGATCAGGCCGGGAGAGGGAAGGAGGGGAAGTGGGCTTCAGGGGAGGGGGCACCAGCCCAGAAGCAAGGCAGCCCTCGGAGGTCCTTGTTATTGACTTAGCGTGAGGACTGAAAGTGGCAGGTAGGCAGGGGGTGGGGGCTGGCGGCAGGGAAGACAGGTGTAGGCAATCATGGAGAGTGACTAGCCGGGGTGCCGCAGATGTGGCTGGGGTGTCAGCTGGTGGTGATTAGCGCGGGCGCTTCTGAGGGGCTCAGCATCAGATGGTGGTTTCAGAGTCCAGATGTGAGAGGCCGGTGAACCCCCTTCCCTGTTTGCCACCCCTTCCTACTCTTTCTCCTCTCCCAAGCATGTGCGTCCACCTGCACCTTCATCCTCTCCTACCATCCCCTCCAGGCCAACCCTCCCCATTCCGTACATTCCTCTCTAGATGAAGGACATGGATACACAGATTGCACTCCCCCCCACCAAATCTTCAGTCTCTCAGCCAATTTCTGAGATGATCGCACAGACCGAGCACCTTCAGACACCAGGCAAGACAAAACCTTCATGATCCGTAAGTACAATCCTGCCCATTCATGTGAGAAAGATACCTGGTGGCAGAGGGTGTTTATAGCGTTCTGTCAACTTTTCCTGCCCTCCTTTTTATCACTTGACTAAAATTTTTATAAATAAAGATTTGGACGGGAGTATAATATACACAAAAAGTAAACATATTAGTGTAACGCCCACCTGGATCAAGCACTAGAAAATTCACAGCACTTCGGAAGCTTTCCTTAGTCCCCGCTCTAGTCACTAATACCCTGCTCTCTCTCCAAAAGTGACCTCTTGACGGTAATCACCATAGATTCATTTGGACTGTTTTGGAATCTTATGTAACTGGACTCATGAAACAAGGCATTATGTTGTATTTAGCTCTTTTTGTTCAATAATATGTGTGTAGGCAATTTGTTCTTTTTCGTTTCTGTGCACTATTCCACTGCATGAGTAATTCACAATGATCTGTTCCACTGTTAATAGACCTTTGGGTTATTTCTGGATTTTGGTTACTATGAACAATACTGTTCTAATCATTTTAATAGGGATTTTGCTATATAATGTGTGCATTTCTATATATTTGGGAGTGGCATTATTAGAATCACAAGGTGGGTACGTTCAGGTAGAGTCACAACAGTTTAGTAGAAAGGGTTTCGTGAAACGACTCTGTCATGCCTTGGCTCTGACGTCATGAGACTAGCCCTCCCGCACCACAGAGGCTGGGAGCTCGTGGTAAATTAGCCAACATCCACAGCTGCCTGTCCCAGGCATTCTGTTGGACCACTCTGTTGGTCCAGCATTCTGTTGGACCTGCTCACCCATGTCAACACTTGGTACCCGATATCCATCCTCTCTTACGTCTTGATTCTTATGAACTCTGTTTCCCTATAACCATTTTGGGCCTTCCTTGCTTCAATGACCCCTTTGGATATGCTTCTGTAACTTACTGACCAGTTGTTCTGCCCAATTAAACTCTTGACTACATTCCCACCCCCATCCCATGGAGCTCTGCTTTGGGGTCCCCAGAACTCATCCAGGTCAGCCCCGGCATCTGGCCTGTGCGTTAGAGAGGGTAAGGCGATCAGAGGTAGAGTTTGTCATCCCGAGAAGAGAAGAAAGTAGACTGGAAGACAGGCAAATCAATGAGATTGGCATTTTTCATTATTAATGGGGCTGCTTTGTCTTGGGTTAGTGGCTATTTGCAAAACTTCAGGTGGCCCAGCCCTTTGAGCTTCACCGTGTCTTGACCATACTTCCCTAATATGGTGAGAGTATGTGTGTGTGTGTGTGTGTGTGTGTGTGTGTGTGTATCTGTCTGTCTGTCTGTCTGTCTCCCAGTGTCTATTATTTCTGTGTCTGCAGCTGAGTGTTCTGCACCCAGAGGCGGATGTGGCGAAGCCTGTCACACGGCTGGTGGCGTGTGGTGAGTCAGCCAGACTCCTCACTGGAGTGCAGGGAACAGGAACCACTGTACTTGGCAACTTGGGCTGCGTCCGCATGATTGGAAACAATCTGTGAAATGAGTCAGACCCGTTGAGAAAACAATTAAGTCAGTGGGAAGAGAAAATCAGTAAAACTGGTGATTTCGCACGGTAGATAGAAAGCAGCCCATTGTTTGGTTACATTTTTCACTTTCCAGCTGGTCATCGTGACACTGAGGCTGGGCTTGCCTACACAGATGCTTTTAACAATTCGATCCAGACTCTGTCTACACAGCTCGAAAACTCTCCAGCAAGCTACTCAACAGAGTCAAATAATCAACTATGCTCCTCACTACTAAGTGTGTCCTCTATGGGGCCCCCATAAGAAACGATGGCAGACAGGAGAGACAGGGCTTTGGGAGCGCCATACCACTTCTGTTAAATTCCAAGTCTGGGGACTGAGTGAGCAGCTTTAAATATTATTTGGCATCTGTAGGTGGGAGGCAGAGACAGCGGTCAGACGGAGTTCAAAAGCTGTGAAATCCAGAGGTAATCCTCCAGATTCATGCTGATCAAATGTTTTGCTTTCATCCAAGATTGCTGAGCTGAGTGACCCCAGATAAACAAACTAATTCTAGCCTTTTGGAGATCATTAACCCAACTCCCAGATTTTAAAGGTGAGAAAAGGGAGGCCCAGGAAGGTAGAGAGACATGCCCAGGATTATATGGGTAGAAAGTGAGTGTTTACTTGCCCAAATTCTACTGTGCTTTGCTGTCTCCAGTGGGGGCTCATGAACCAGGAGAGCTGGATCCAGTGTAGGAATTTGTGATGGGAATATTCAAAAGGAATGGGCTATGGAGTAGAATTTCCTACTGAGAACCGGGGAGCTTCTCCTCATCCTTTTTCGGGCCTCTTCCCTGTACTACCTGCAAAAAGCTACTCATTACCTGAAAAAGCTACTCATTACCTGCAAAAGCTCTCATCAATCTCCAAAGAACAGCAGGGTCCAAAAGTAGGGGAAGGTGGATGATGTGGATTTGGCTGGAACGTATTCATGACCTGAAGTGTTCTCTAATTGTGCAGATATTCCCATAAAGGTTATTTTATTAAGTTGAGCTACAGTAAATCTGTCATCTCCATAAGTAACGCCGCAGTGAATCTGTAGGTAAGCTCGGAACCCTGCCGTGAGCCATGCTGGGCTATTAGCTTCCGCTTGGCGTTGTTATCTGTGCAGTTATAGCGTCTCAGGGGCACAACTCAGGCGCTGGGTTTACAGGATTCATTTCCTCACAGACGCCCCTAGCTCCCAAAGACAACAGAAATTGTTACAAAAGATGAAGGCAGGAAGACCAGAGGACCCTAAACGTGTACTCCCTCTAGCCTGTTTGGAAGCAGCTTGGGACCAGTGTAGAGAGCTGGAATGGGAAATTAACAGTCTTGGGTTCTGTTCTGACTCTTACAAACTGCTCAGCCCAAGGAAAATCACTTAACGTGTGGGCCTCGCTCCTGCCATCTTTAAAATGGCGACACACACACACATGCCCAAGTGCATGCCCCTTCATGGTAAACACAGCAGTCTGCAAGCTGGGATGTTGAGTTCTTAGGATGAAAGTAATGACTATTAAGTGTATTCTACCAATTGGTCTGCTATCCTATGGCCATTCTGCAAAGGGCAGCAGCACCTGCCATAATCCACCATCTCCTTTTTCTGGGGAAAGAGAGGAAAGAAGGTTAATGATGTCTCTACCCAAGAGAAATTTAAAACAAGTTGATGTCTAAATGCATTGTTGATGAAGTTGGATGACTCATTATCTACTTGTGATGTAGAAGCCAGACTATTGTAAACATAGTAATTCTTAGTATATTAGGAATTTTCCAGCACTGACAATATTTAAGAACAATCAGATACATCCCTAGTCATCGCACCCCAAAACCAATCATGGACTACCATTTTGGGGGCAGAACTGAGTGTTCAGTGGAGGCTGTCCCTGAAGGGACAAAATTGGGAGTATTTGCTTTAGCACATATGGTTGAATTAGTTGTTATTCGCTATAGAAAAATCACATTTCATAGTTCCTAGGAAACAAGGCAAACTTTTTCAAGATTTGATTCCATATTCAGCAGAATCTCTCTCCACAGCTTTTTCTGAGCATCACTGTAAAGTTTTCCCCCATCTTAAAAAGTTAACTTGAGAAGAAAATGAACTGAGTTTGGAAAAGTATGTTAGGGGGATGCAAGTGAGGGTTTACAAACCCAGGGAAAACGTGCTGAAGAAAACCCCCCTGCAAACTGGGGTCAGCAGACGTTACTTTACAGACATGTCCATGGTTTGTCCAGATTGGTTAGAGCATGTTTCTTTGCAGCAATAAAAAACTAGAGACATTAACAAGCAATGATGTTAGATGGAATTAAGTAGCATTCAGACTATGAAAGGGAAAATTAAGGAGCTAACCTTCCACCGCCCGGACAGTTTACCCATTCAGTAAAAATAACAAGCCTGTCTTTCCTGCCATCCCTGCCATCAATGGGAGAAAGTAATTCAGATGGTCCAGAAGGCAATGGCCGCCATATGCCCCTGTGCAGCTGTCCTTTCAGGACCCTCCTGTTGGCTTTGCGTGACTAACTGGCCCGCTAAGTGCAATATATTTTGGTTGTGAATCTTGCCTCTCTTGGTGGTTCCTGATGCGCCCTGATGCAGGCACTGCCATATATCACCGCCTTTCTGCAAGAGCACCACCCAGACACCATCCGTAGGATTGTAAACGGAATGATTCACAAACTGGTGGCAGCAGCTAAAAGCAGTGCAGTTTGTGACCCTAAGCATGATGCCAAGATTCTAAATGGACCGTTGCAACAACAAAGCTGCCTGAAGATTCTAAAACACAATTGTGTCAGTAGGGTTTTCGTAGGGTGGCATAACCTGTAACCGACGAGTGCACCCATCGTGTTTTCTCCCCGGGCACAGCATCCTTGCACTCTACTGGGTCTCCTGTCTCATGGCTACCGTTTATTTGCATCCACAGGCACGGAGCAGGGATTCTGCAGAAAGAGCCCCAGAGTGGTGTCTGATTCCCATAGGCCTTCGCAGCCAGCTCTCATGAAGTGATTTCCAATATTCAGTTTCTGAGAATTCCGACCATGATATGCAGACCATAGCAGATCTTAATGACAATAATATTATCTTGCATTTTCATGATGTTTAACAGTTTACAGAATGCTTTCACACACATTATCACATTTAATCCCTGTGAGATGGGTGGTCTCTTCTCCATTCTATTGGCAGCTCAGTGTAGTGGAAAGAGCTCTGAAACCAGACAGACTTAAGTTCAAATCCTGGCAATGACTCCCCACTAGCTCTCCAACCACAAACAATTTGCTTCATTTCTCCTAGTTTCTTTTTTCTTACCTATAAGATGAGGAATCATTTCTACGACCTATAAGATGAGGTGAGTGCTAAGAATTAAATAACATATGTAAAGATGCATAGCACAGGCCCTGATGCATAGAAGCACTGGGTAATCATTAGTTTCTATCCACTTAAAGATGAAGAAAATGAAGCTTGAGAGGTTAAGGGAATTGCTCAAAGTAACAGCCAGTAAATGGCAGAACTGAGACTTCATTTATTTTATAAACATTATTGAACACCTACTATATGCCAGTGCCTCAGGCAGAAGAAAGTGGATAAGACAGAATTCTAGCTCTTGAACTGTTCACGGTAGAGTGCCAGAGCCTGAAATGCAAATAATCAATTACAATTTAGTGTGATCTGAGAGGCAAAACGTATTGAGAGAATGTCCTAAGTTATAGGTGCACCCAGGTACCTACGCAGGAAATAAGTCTGAAGAAGAGGACCCTTCAGGGGAAGCAATAGAGTTCAATCTGAAATAGAATTTCAGCAGGTGGATCTGAAGCACAGAGGGGGACACTTGGGGACAGACAAGAGGGGAGAGGGAGGTTCTCGGGAGGCAAAAGTGAGAGGAATTGGAGGGGCTCACAAGGAATGCTGAAAAGCATGGATCTCTGTCTAATCAACATTCCGACAAATCCACGGGATGATTTTACGTAAAGAACCAATGTGGTCAGATTTGCATTTTTGAAATTGGGGCAGCACTGTGCAAGATTGACTGGAGGAGAGCGATAACGGAGCAGCAGTTCAATGAGAGATAATGAGGCTGTGAACTAAGAAAGTGGCAGAGCAGACAATTTGGAGAGATGTAGCAGAGGCGGAATTGACAGGACCGGGCAATTGATTAGATGTCAAGGCGTGAGAGGAAGAGAGGAGTCAAGAAGGACTCCCAGGTCGTTAGCTTAGATGACTGGGTGAATAGTGATGTCCCCACTGACACAAGGGGGAGGAGAGTGGGTTTGAAGGGATAATAATGGGTTCATTTGGATTTGTTGATTCTGAGAGACAAGTAGACACCGTCTAGGAGGAGATGGTTTAGTAGAGAGTTAAAAACATGAGTCTGGAGCTGGGGAGAGGACTGAGGGTGAGAAGCAAGGATCGGGGGTCATCAGCTTTTAGATGATGGGTAAAGCTGGTCTTATGCTAAAATGATAAAGCAGGAAGAAAGAGGGTCATGAAGAACTCTAGAAAATACCAAAATGTAAGTGCTAGAAGTGAGGACTGTCAGAGAGAAGGAAGTACCAGGAGGAAGGGGGGCTTAAGACGGTCAAGGGAGACAAGTGCTTTGTGATGCTGAAAATAGAGGAAGGGACCATATTCCACCAAGAGTCAGAGAAGACAGAGACGGAAACTCCTATCATATTTGGCAATAGAATATCACTGTGGCAGCTTAGTTTTAGACAAGGTTGTTAAAAGAAGAAACTTTCAACTTGTTTTTGTTTTTGTTTTTACTATGACCCAGAATAAGAAGAATATTTTGTATTGTGACCTGGGACAAAAGTTTCCTGAACAATACTCACTTTCTGACATTTCATAGTTCTGTTCTATTCTATTCTATTCTATTCTATTCTATTCTACTCTATTCTACTCTATTCTATTCTATTCTATTCTATTCTATTCTATTCTATTCTACTCTATTCTATCTGATCCTATCCCATCCCATTCCATTCTGAATGCTGCTTCGTACTCACAAATTTTATTTTATGACCAAGTAATGGGTTGCAAGCTGCAGTTTGAAAGAGCATTGGTTTGGAATTCCCTGGCAGTCCAGTGGTTAGGACTTGGCGCTTTCACTACCAAGGCCCAGGTTCCATCCCTGGTCGGGGAACTAAGATCCTGAAAAAGCGCGGGTTTAGATAAACATAATTTTCCTAGAGGAAAATTATGTGAAGTGTAAGATGGAGAACACTGGATTTTGAGTGAAGACACCTGATTCATGGCGTGACTCAGCTACTTACTGGTTGTGTGACCTTAGATATGCCCATTAACCTCTACGTGTCTCTTTCATTATCTGTAAAATTCAGATAATACATCAGCTGCAAAGGGATCTTCTGGGGATCAAATCAGATAAAATATGTTAATGCAAAAAGAGTATGTCTAGAATAGTCCTGGTCAAACTAAGACTTTTTTTAGTCGTACTCAAAAGAAAGAGCAGAATGGTGCATTATGTGTTGGTTCTGGCTCTCTTACCTGAATCCTGGAGCCAGAACATACCAAGAACCAAAATTGAACAGAAATTTAATCATGCAACATTGGTGCTGTTGCCACAACACATATAAAATACTCTTGTTCCAATACTATTGTCACCATCTTGGTTTTCTGATTCATACCCAGAGTCCTTTATTACAAGGACTTTCAATAAAGTCCCATTGGGAGAAGAGCCAACCCAGGCAGGTTTTCTCACCATAGTGTGAAATGACAGGAGAAACGCTGCAGGAAAACATAAAAAGATGGGATCCTTCCATATAGGCAATAATCCACATGAACTTCATAGGCCTCGTGGTATCACTGTATTAAAGCATAATACAATCATTGATTTTTGTGATTCATTCGACCAGCTGCTACACTTGAATACGTCATATATGCACTGACTTAGGTGCAAGGAAGATGACCAAGACATGGTTCCTGACCTCAAAAAGTATACACACAGATGGATTAGCAGACGCATAAATAGATAACTTTAATGAAATGGTACAACTAAGAACGATTTGCATCTGAGCACTACAAGATATGAACATACTAGGAGAGAAAAGAAGAAGAGCAGCTAGCCTAATGTGAAGTTCTTGAAGGTCATCTTGACCAAGGTGAATTTTGAAGTAAGGGTTAACAAAGGGAAATGGGAGAGAACTTCCACAAAGGCAGAACAGTTTGAGAAAGGCATGGAAGTGTGAAACCTTGTATAGTGTACACAATATTTCTAGAGCATAAAAAAGGGCAAGTACAACCTAGACAACAAAGATAGGTTTGGTCCCCATCTCTGAGGGTCTTCTCTACAAGGTTAGGGGGCTTAGAGTACATTGCATTGGGTCTGGAAGCCACTGATGGGGACTCATTGCTCTGGCAGCCGTATGGAGAGGATGTTAAGAGTGGGAAGTCCAGGGATAATTGCAGTGATCCAAGAGAGACAAGTTAAGGGCCTGAATAAGAGAAGCAGTATTAGGGTGGAAAAGAAGAGTTCGATTTGAGAAATATTTTGGATGCTGTATTTAGATGTGGGGGTGGAGGTCAGGTAATAAATTCTTTAGGAACAAAAAAATGAATAAAACTGCCCTATTCTGCCCAATAATACTGTCATCCTCAAGTTCAGGGTCTAGTATGGAAAAATTAAGACATATCTACAAGGCACTGTAATGTGAAGTAGGAGATGCTAGGTGTTGAAAGAGAGGCAGAGATACCTGGCTATAGGAATCAGAAGGAAGAGCCAAAAGTTCCAACTGGGTGATTCAGGGAAGGCTTCATGGAAGAAGTGGCATTCAAGATGGGCTTTGACAATGGATAAGATTTTGCCACGAGTTGGTAAGAGGAAAGCGTGTTTCTAGTTGAAGGAGCATCATAAGCAGTCACTCTGGTAGGAGAAGGTCTAGTCTAGAGAGACAGGCTCTGGAGTCACATAGGCCTGGGCACAAACCTCAACTCTTTCACATTCTAATCAAAGAATTAGGGGCAAGTTACTTTGCTCCTTCAAGCCTCTGCTCCTCATTTGTAAAATCATTTGTTTATTTCTTTATCTTAGGGAGTTGTTGTGTGATTTAATGAGATAATGTATTTAGCTGTGGAGTCAGTGCAAGTAATCAGTACAGTTAGCTGTTATCCTATTATTAGGACAAAGTAACAGGGTGTGGGGCTTGAGATGGGATTTGTCACATAAAGGAAATGCATAAGGCGCAGAACAAAATGGAGAGAGTAAAGGTAGGTCAGAGAGTCTGGGAGAGATTGTGGAAGACCTTTAGAGCTAGATTAAGGCATTTGGACTCTTCTGAGACAGCAATAAGGAGACACAGAAAATTTACAAACAGGGTGAGAAGTTGAGCTGCGTTAACTGAGGTTAACCAGCAGCGATACTGAAGATGGTTTGAAGAAATGAGGAATTGAAAGCATGGAGATCGTTTACGGAATTATTGCAAGAGTTCAGATGAGAGGCAATGAAGGCCTGAATTTGTGTAGTATTAGTAAGAAAGGATAAAAGATCTTAAACATGAGGGAAGTTGTTAAGGGGAAAGAAGGAGAAATATCAAAGACACCCAAGTTTCCAATTGTGGTTACTGGAATGAGCAATAATAAGTATTAATATAATAACAAATATTAAGAAGACAAGAGGAGAAGTAGGTCAGGAGTTATAGGAGTCAGAAAATAAAGCAAAATGGTGGTTTCAGTTTTGGAGATGATTGTATATTATCCCAATATCCATCCTCCTCTGTCTTGTACAGTTAGAGACCTCATTTCCCAGCCTACCTTGCAACTGGGTATTGCCATGTGATTAAGTTCTGACTGATGGGGTGTGAGCAGAGTCATGTCTATCCCTTCCAGATCATTCCCTTTTAAAGTGCTACTTGTTTTCCATTCTTTAGTCCCTGTTCCTGAAGGTCTGCATAGAAATGCAGTAGCCAAGAGCCAGCTTCCACCATGCAGGCAAGGGCAACACCCAAAGCCTTAGGATCAGAGCAACATGGGGCCCTAGCAGAGCTGCTCCTCTGCCCCCAGATCTCTACCAGCTCAAATTTGCACATAAGTGAGAAATAAACCTTCCATATTGTTTACGCCACTGTTATTTTGGTTTCTGTTAAAATAGCTGAGACAGTTCCCCAACTGTAGAGGGATGATGAGCTTTAGATAGAGCAGTAGGTAGATGGAGATGGTCAGGAGAGAGTTGAGATTGAGGCACTGTAGCCATAGAGATAGGGCAGGGGTGGGGATATCGATGCAGGAGTCGTGTGAATAATGAAGACAATCAAAGCCATCTAGGAAATGGGATTGCTAAGGGAAACATTGGAGGGAGAGAAGGGGTGAGGACCACAGAATGCCCAGACAGTACAACTGCTGGGGTGCAGGGGCAGGGAGAAAAGGAACAGAGATTGAGACTGAAATGGAGACAGATTTGGAATGGTGATGAGTTAAGAAGGAGGAAGAGAAAGTAGAAGAGAATAATGGCAAGGCATTTGGGAGAAATTTTTTTTCCGTAGGAAAAGGGGCTATCAATGTCAAATTCTGCAGGGAGGTCAAGGAGGGTAAGAACTGAACACATTTGGGGGGCGAGGGATTAGAGTATACTTAGAACAGAAAATGACCAAGGAAAAGTCAAATTATTTTCAAAATAATGTGCTTAAGAAGACAGGGAATATTATCATAAAATTTAAAGAGTTCAATCTAAAATTAATTTTTAATAAGTATAAGGCAAACAGTACATGTAGAAACTTCCCCGTCCGGGAGGTAGAACTTAATCCTCCGCACCCCTCAGTCTGGGCTGGATTTAGTGACTGGCTTCCGAAGAATAGGGTGAAGAAAGGGAAAAAATAGTAACTTTAGAATGGAGAAACCTGACAAATACCACCCACCTTACCCAAGCGATCAAGGTCAGCAATTCTAGCAGTAAGTCACACGGATATAATGTGCCCCCTGTATGATGTGATGAGAAGGGCAATTCCACTCTGCGGTGTTCTTTCTCAAAACCCAGACCCAGTCTAAATGTGAGGAAAACATCAGAGAAACTCAAATTGAGAGACGTTCTACAAAATACCTGACGAGTACCCTTCAAAACTGTCAAGGTCATGAAATACTGTCACAGAACAGCAACTCAGAAGACGTGATGACTAAATGCAATGTGGGATCCTGGTTAGGGTCCTGGAACAGAGAAAAGGACATTAATGGAAAAACTAGTGAAATCCTAATAAAATCTGGAGTTTAATTGACAGTACTGTACAAATGTTAATTTCTTTTTTTTTGACAAATATACCACAATTACATAAGATGTTAAAATACGGGAAACTGGGTGAAGGATATACCCTCTTTACTTTGTAAATTTCTGTAAATCTAAAATTATTCCAATATAAAAAGCTTATTTTTTTGGCCATGCCACGTGGCATGTGGGATCTTATTTCCCCAACCAGGGAAATCGAACGCCCGCCCCCTGCATTGGAAGCGCGGAGTCTCAACCACTGGACTGCCAGGGAAGTCCAAGAGCTTATTTTTTTTTAAAGTGGAAGGCAAAGGCAGAGTTTGGGGATGGTTCCTGCCAGGACTAAGCAAGTTTGAAATATAGAGTTTCTGGTCCCCCCACTTCCCTACTCTTCCCCTCCCCCCACTAAATTTTTTTTTCCATTAGTCTATTATTACAGTACAATGGAATGTTCAATTTCACACTGTATGTGGCATTCCATGCCAACTAGAATAGCTAATGCAACTTTACATTTATGACTCTGCTTGGGTGTGAATTATTGTGTTTATGAAAATCTCCATATTAATGTCTGATTGTAAATCATTCTGCCGGCTCCTCTTATTAATAGCTCAATTCCCACGACTCACTGCTGCAAGCTATTCAGATTACTGCAACCGTACAGGAAAGGGGCTGCTTCCCATTTGTTTACCATTTAATTCTAACCATCTTGGGCTTTGCTCTAAAGCCACCATCCTCTAAATTGCCCAAGCCAGATATTTTGACTGTGTTTCTTTATTGGTGAGGAGCTTCTCTGAGGAGAAGCATTTATTACTCTCTGGTCTCACATTTCCTGCTTTTTAGGAATACCTGCTGGAAAGTGATTCTGGCATGGATTCTGGAGTTGGCTCAAACCCTGGCTCTGTCCCATATTGGCCGCAGGAACTTGCTAAGTTATTTAGTCTTTCTCTGGTTTCCAGTTTCTTCATCTAAAGTGGGAATCATAACACATGTTTTCTAGAGATGGTATGAAAATTAAATGTGATGGTGTTCATAGAGTTAGTATGGTTCCTGGCACATAGGAAGCCCTCAGTGGTCTTTTTGTGATGGTAATTATACCACAATAATGATAATATTAATAGTCGATATAGATGAAAGAATTCTGCCCTGGCAGCTGGAAGGTCTGGGGTATAATTGCAGTTTCTCTGTAAACTAGATTGCTGATCTTGGAAAAGTCACTTCATATCTCTGGCTCTCAGATTTCCCATATGTAAAATGAAGAACCTGCATTTTTTAAGCATCTCCTCCAGGGCTAGTATTCTATACTTTATGCATAGAACAAGTAATCACCCCTAAAATGTGTGCCCACTTTTATTCCTTTTTCCATCCTCCCCAACCCAGCCCCTTCTCCTTGGGTCAAAAGGTGCCTCAACTGGAGCTTACAGAATATTCAGGAAGGGGCCAGCCTTGGCTTTGCTTTTTTCACGCTTCCTCACATGACAGCTCAAATCAGACCCCCTATCCCAGCCCCCTTACTGGCAGAAGGGGAAATATGAAATATCAGCAGGCAAGGAGGTTTTCTATGCTTCTGTAAATCTTTAAAGTGGCCAATATTTTCCTTTGCTGCCCCTCTCTTACCTCACAATATTTTTTTTTTCCTGTAGTGAAATCCATTCCCCCAGCCTAGAAATGTGGGCACTTTATAGAAAATCTTTAGCTGGTACCAGCACAAATGGATGGGTCTTATTTCCTGTCTGCAGTTCATGGTGTTGCAAAGGCATTGCCAAAAACTACTGACTGAGACATAAAAGGAAAACATGGATGGACATGAATGTGGCCTCGTTCACATATACATTTACAGACACACAGACAAATGAACATGATCATGTCCACACTTGCAGGAAGATATTCCGCAAAGAGACCTCCTAATTCATAGCCCGACTCCCTACCCCTGCCCATGCTCAGGACCTTCCCTATGCACTGGAGGAGAGGGAGAAAGGGGGGTAAGACCAGGCAATGTAATTTGAGGGACTGGGAAATATCCCCAGTACATTTCCCTGATCTCTGGGCCGTGATGCTGGAAATAGCATTCTAAAAGATCCATCCACTATGTCATTTTAAAACTAGAAAGAAAATAACATTCAGAATCTTTCTGGGATTCTCTTTTTCTAATATGATACTTCCTAAAAGTTATTGTGCTTTGTGGTTTAAGAATGACTCGGGGGGGACTTCCCTGGTGGCGCAGTGGTTAAGAATCCACCTGCCAATGCAGGGGACACGGGTTCGAGCCCTGGTCCTGGCAGATCCCACATGCCGTGGAGCAACTAAGCCCATGTGCCACAACTACTGAGACTGCACTCTAGAGCCCGTGAGCCACAACTACTGAGCCCATGTGCCACAACTACTGAAGCCCACGCGCCTAGAGCCCGTGCTCCGCAACAAGAGAAGCCACCGCAATGAGAAGCCCGCGCACCGCAATGAAAAGTAGCTCCCACTCACTGCAACTAGAGAAAGCCCGCGTGCAGCGACGAAGACCCAACACAGCCAAAAATTAATTAATTAATTAATTATTTTAAAAAAAGGACTCGGGGGGATGTTCGTATAATGTCACATGTAATCGTCACACATTTGTGCAGGAATTGTTATTATCCCCATTTTACAGATGATGAAACTGAGGTCCAAAGGGATGAGGTGATTCATTCAACATCACCCAGTTAGGAAGTGGAGCAGCTGGGACCCGAGCACAGGCTCTTGAACTCAGTCCCAATGTGTTTTCCATTCTAGCAGATTCTTTTCTAGCACAGGATTCTGAAATAGAGGGGGAACCAACTGCAGGAGCTTGGCTTCTTTTTGATCAGAGGACTCATAGTTTGCGGGAGAAAGGGCAATGGGGCCTGAGAGGCAGAGAAGAGGAGTCATAGATATAGCATTGGGATGCACAACGTTTAGTAAGTGTGCAAATGTCACTCACTTTATACTCACCCCATCTGCAGAGCCCAGTGGAATCCTTGTACTTGTGTGCCCAGCAATATCGAATCTACCTATACATTCACTTACCCCCTGTGTGAATGATTTGTGCTCATTATCTTCAGAAAGGGAGTGATAATCCTGGTCTTACAGAGGTACCATGAGGATTGCTGAGGCATGTCTACATTTGAGTAGAATTTCTACACAGGTATTTTTCAGTGATTAGAATGCAGGAAAGGGCGGAAATTTCAAACACATCTGAAGTTTTTTGCTCAGTACGTTTTCTTGTTAAAGAATCACTAAGGTACACGATTTATATACATACAGACTGCTCTACGTTTAAAAAACCAACAACCCACACAGGTACCCAGTACCTGGCTACCTGTGCTCACGTGATGTGCTCGGGGAACAGGAGGTAAATAAATGATCTTGCTGAAAACCAGAAAAAAAAAAAGGGAGAGAGAGAGGCATTTAATTCCCTCCTTCTCTCTGCTTTCCTTCCTTCCTTCCCTCCTTCCTTCCTTCTTCCTCCTGCCCTCCCTCCCTCCTGCCTCCCATTTTTTCTTCCTCCCTTCCATCACCCCTCCTTTGCCTCTCTTTGCACTATTTGGTAGCTTTGAACCCAAATAACCTGAATTAATTCATTCCAGGAGCCTCGATTGTCCAATTGTCCCTCAACCCTCACCCATCTCCCCTTCCTCCATAGCGTGTACCACTCTTTTCCTGTGGGTGATGTCTTCCATGGGGCCGCGGGCATCCCTCACAACTGGAGGTCTACAGGCAGGCCTTTTATAGTCACTCAGCACTGGCCACGCTCATTCAAACTGAAGGGCCCCTTGGATATCCTTCATCCCTGGCAGAACCAACATTCAGACCAAACGATCTGCCCAGTGTGCTTAGCCTACTGTCAGGGAGGCCTTCTGTCCGAGTTCAGCCTGACCAAAGGCTGCTTCCTCCCCCCAGAAGTGTGAGTTGTCCAGAAAAGGAGCTGAGCGCAGGCTGATAAAAGCCCTCAAAGAGGGAGGCAGGGCTCAGAGCCAGTGCTTTGAGGGGCGACAAGATTCCCTTTGTGGAGGGGAAGGGGCAGCTCAGCCCTCAGCACTATGACATCGCCTTCTCCGGGCTGGATGCCACCTCGACCCTCTGCCCTGCCGTGTGTCCCTTGTTTAAATGACGCCCACGCTCTCCTGAGACCCCCGCCACCCCCATCCTGCTCTCGGGGCTGCTGCTGCCTCCCATCACGTCCCCCTCCCTGGACTGCACCGGCTCTCCGGAGGTTAGGGGAGAATGGCTGATTTCTTTTTGTTCCCTCTTAGATGTTCTGTTTGTTGAGCGAATTGTTTTCTTCCTGGCTCTGAGCTGGCGGCTGACACGGGCTCACCCGCGCTAATTAGCTAAGCTAGCTGGTGCTGCGTTGGGAAGGTTTTTCTGGGCTCCTCTATGTGTGTTGCTTTTTTTAAACATGATCAATACCCTCTCGGGCTGGGCTCCCTCACGCACTGCCTATTGTTCTCCTATGTGCATTGTGCCGGAGTCCTGCTCAAGGACTCAGGGAGCCTCAGAAGACACGCTTCTCCCGAGCCTGGCTTGCAGCCTGGAGCTGGGGGAGACCGCTGGGCAGATGCAGCTTGACCCTCCCCCACGCCCGCGCCCGCGTCCGCGTCCGCGACTTGGAGCCAGTGTCAGCAGCGGTGGACAGCGCCCCGGGAGGCCCGAGTGGACCCCGGACAGTTGGGTAAAGATGAGAGATTGCTGTGCAGCTCCAAGGCAGATACCTTTCCCTCTCTGGGCCTCTGGTTCCTCGTTTATAAAAGGAAAGGTCAGTTTCTAGTTTGGGTGTGAGTACCCTAGCCCTGTGATTTGGTCTCAAAGGAGCATCCTGAGATTCAGACCTTCTTAGTGGGAGGGGTACAAGGAAAACACATTCACAAATAGGACCTCACTTGCTCCTGCCTTGGTCCTGAAGATGGACAATGCCCACCTTTCCCAAGTGGCACCCAAAGAGGTCTCAACCAGACAAGGATAGGCTTCCAGCCTGAAGCCCCACCTGCAGCTGGCCCTGCCCTCCTCTCTGCCCACTGGGATCCATCTGCATATTTTGCACAAGAGACACAAGAAGATTCTCTGACGCTCTCCCTTCTCCCACTGGTATCTAGTTGTAGCGGCTGGGGATGCCCCAGGTGCAGACTGTGAGAAAATGTCTTCAATGTGATTTTGTTTTATATATATATATATATTAATATATATAACCTGTTATATATATATATATATATATATATATATATTAATAAACAGATGCTAGTTCAAATTAGGTTTTATTGATGGCTCATTCTGAGATTTAGATTTTTCCTGCTGCCTTCTTCAGATTAAAGCATCTTCTGAAAATCTCTGGTGGACCTGGTGCTGGAGAGATTTTCTCTTTCCTGTTCAAGCACAGGAAAAATATTTTTCTGTTCTCAAAAAGAAAGGTGTTAGGAATAATATCTCATTTTTACTGAGAAAGTAGTATGTGTCAGATATTGTGCTAAGGACATACATAAGCTATTTTGTTAATTCATACAATGGACTTAGGTCCTCCCCGTTTTACAAAAGCTCAGAGAGGTTAAGGAACTTGTCCAAAGTCGCACAGGTAGTAAGTGGGGGAACCCAGAACCAATCCCTGACCTTTCTGACCTTGGAGCATCTTCTTTCCTGGATCTTCTCCTGGACCCCCAGTTTCAACATCAGCAGCCCTAACTGCTAGGAGAGTCACCACATCTGATGACAACATAAAAGAGTGGAGAGGACCCTGACCTCAATGCCAGGTCCAGGTTTCCAGCCCTGACTCTATGGCCCAGTGCCAAAAAAAAACAAAAAACAAACCCAGTGAAGTCTCCAAGTTTTTGTATCCCTACTTCACAAAATTAGCGTGGAGATTAAATAAGATAATGTTCATGGAAATGCTTTGGAAACTATAAAGCACTCTAGGAATATAGAGTATGGTATTTTGTTCTGACGCTGTCCAAGATTGAGAGCCATGTTAACTCTGTGCATGGAAAAAGTCCCCCTGTCCTTAGTAATGCCTGCGTTTCCCCACATTCAGCCCTACCGCCATGGAGGTGTGAGTGTTAAGTCTTCCCTGGCACCGGTCCCTGCAGCAATCTCCAGCTCCTCTACTCCTGAGGTTCCCTGTGGACCAGAGGAGGCTGGAATGGCTGAGTCAGCTGCATTTTCTCCCATCTCAGGGCTCCCTTAAACCTGTTACTGAAATTGGCTCCGTGGTACCGCAGGTTTGCTTGCCATCCAGCAAGTCCCCTGGGGTGGCCCCCTTAATCACATTTGCTCTCTCTCCTCGGTCTGGCTGGCTAGGAGGACAGCAGGTAGGTACGCAGGCTTTCTATGTATAGGTTAATGTGTGAGAGTGTGTCTGTCCCCTGGGAGGAGCCGGGGACTAAGTTCTCCTTCAATAAAAGTGAGTTCGTTGCTGTCTTCCCATAACCGTAATCCATCCCACTTCTTCCAAGGAAGTGACAGGCCCCCGGGGTGATGTGTCTCCATGATTGGGAGAAATTGGCTATTTTAGTCCTTCTCTAGCAGGAGCAAGCTCTTTGAGCTGTCTTGCAGCAGCCTGCCAGGCCCCTCTGCTGTTGAGAACACCGTCTCCTAGTTTGTTCCCTGGTTCCTGGGCTCGCGCAGTGATCCTGGTGGGCTTCAGAGCCCAAGGGACACCCTGCTCTGCTCTGCCGGGAAGCTGGTCCTCTTTCAGAGGTGGGATACACCAGATGCTTTCAGATGCTCCCAGCCACCCAAGTTCCTCCTGGCAGAGGAGCTGAGAGCATCCCCCAGGGGGGACTGGGGGCACAGCCCGAAGCAGGCCCGCCACCAGTGTGACGTTTCTTTGAAGTCTTATGTTTTATCTCAGGAATACATGTGAATTTTGCATTCCATGCCACAATATATATCTGTTTGTTCTAATATAAAAATGTTTAACCCCATATCTTCAAGTAAAACTGACGCCCTAGGAAGATACATTTGTTTATTCTGTGCCTTTATACTGTCTCGTTTACCACCGCATACCCCCAGGGGTACAAGCGCTCTAGTTAGAGAAGCATCTGCAATAGTAACAACAACAAAAAGCATGTGTGTTCAGAGCTTCCCTTCCTCAGTATTCTGTAAAAGATGCTGTCTCTCTGCTAAGCTCTCATGTCTTAGGTTCTGGACACTAGGGTAACAGAGAGACACGAAGAACTTGGGAAACAGCAAAGGCTAAAGTGATCCACGATGTCTGGCTGCTCCCAGTTGTTTGTTGACTGAATATTTTTCCTTCCTGCCTTAGTTCAGCATTACCACAGAGAATCAAATCCTAATCAGGCAGCGACAGCCTTTTGCCCAGTACCGCTCCCCGACTCCAGTAGGCTGCAAAGGTAACAGCCCGGGCATCTTTGTTATTTACCTGCCTATCATTTGCACCTGTCTCGGAGAGTGAAAAGTAGCTTCTTTATAAGTTATGAAGTTCTTAGAGGATATGACCTTGAGAAGTGGCTCGGGGTGTGGGGTGGTGCAGGGAGGAAGGAGCAACAGTTCTTTTTCCAGTTTGAATTGTCTACAGGGGAAGCCCCGTTAAGAAGAAAACTGATGTCGGGATTGAGTAGATGAAAGAAGAGAAGTCTTGGAACTTTAGAAAACAAGAATGGGAAGGATTGATTTGACTGAGAGGAAGCCTTTTGGATGATCAAGGGGATTCCACTTGGATTGAACAAGTAGGACAAGCTGGTCACTGGAGGAAGTCCCCAGAGGCCAGGCAACTCTACTTAGACCAATTTAGAGGCACGTCCTTGCCCAGAGGCAGGGGACTGGACCAGGTGATGTGCTGCAGCCCCCTCTAGCTCCCTCCCTCCTTCTCCACTACCCGCTACGGTCCCCAGAAGGTACAGCTATAGGTTAGATAAATGATGGCACCCAAAGGCACAACCTGATATAATATTCACAGTATTTCTTAGACAAGGGAAACATCCAGTTCTGTGATTTCACTTGATACAACAAAGCCAGACCTTTATCACACGACCGTACGCAGAAGCCGAGAGTGAGAGAGCTGTAAACATCTCAGAGCCGCTCTACAGACAGCCCCGTATGGAGACACATTTCAGTGGGGGAGGAAGGGATGGGGAGGAAAGGTGAAGCTTGCCAAGTCGCAGTGCTCTGATTTGCAGGGAGCGTGGCGTGGATATTTCAAATCATTTCCTTTTCGTTAGTACCTCATCTCCCAACTGTTCTCTGAGCATTGTCTCAAATGCGGCAAAACAGCCGGCCTCAAATGTAAAAGCCACAGGGCTCCGTTAAATTATGTTGTCTTGCTACATTGGTGTGTCATGTCAACCCAAACTCCTGTACAGCTTCTGGGAGAAGGAAATGTTGTCTGACGATGAATTTAAAGGAAAATGAACCATTTTTATCAAGGCCACTCAACATTAAATATAGCTTTGGCTCTGGTCTTATTTGAGGGTGCAGAAGTACTTGAGGGGAGTTATTTTGGAGCCAGAGTCCCTAATTCCTCCTGCATTTCCAGGCTGTGGGGTCTGAAGTGACGCATGTGAAGCATCAGGGAAATGGAACCAATATCTGACACCAGAGCCCCAGATGGAACTTTGTTCTATTCGCATTAATTGAATGCTGTGCTATAAACGGTTACATATGCCTATTCATACAAATTAACGCATTTAGCCCTGTGGAGCACACGGTATTGGCCCCATTTTTGTCAGATGTGGAAACTGAGGCTCGGTGTTGGGGGAAACATCTCGCTCAAGGAGCCCAAACTAAAAAGTCACGCAACCAGGATTTGAACAAAGATGTCTAATGCCAGAACTTGGGCTCTTTCTGCCCCACCACTCCAAGAGGAAGCCTCGTTCCACATTCATGTCTTCACTTATTCCTTTACTTAGACCCTCAACAAATATGCATTGGGCATCTACCGTGTGCCAGGCATTAAGGACACAGAGATGACTTGGACAAGGCCCCTGCACTGAAAGCTTGTAGAATCTAGTGGAACTCACCATCTAGTCCTGAAATATTTATTCAACAAATATTTAACTTTTGGTCAAACAAACAGCTGGCCTGATTGCTCACACTTCCAGGCAGTTGCTTCCATGTCCTATAGTTGTTTTTGCTCTTGTTTTATGAGCGGGTGACATCCTCTGGTACCCACGCTCAAGAGGCAAGGCAAACTCCTGGTCCAGACCTCGGGGAGACTTCATCTTGGATTTCCTAGGGCTGGAGCGAGGCCCAGACATTGTATTTTTTTAGGCGTTCTACAGGGGAAGCATCCAATTGCCACCCTGAGGACGACTGAAACCCAAAGCTCAGAGGAAACACATTCCTTTGGGGATCTAAGTGTAATTTTGCTTTTCTGACTTTTATTCTTTCATTTTGGGCCCTGATTAGTTTGGGAAAAATTAATGAAGAGGATTTTTTTTTTTGCTTTCACTGTATGATTTCTTGGATTATTATATTAAACAGACCCTCAGTCTTAGACCAGACATTAGCTGGTTAACACTGTGCGTTGGCCAGCGGCCAAGAGTTACTTGTTGGAAACCACTGTCATTGAACTGGCTTGATTTTCAGCCTAGCTCCTCCCCTGCGCACAGTTTTCTGAAGACACTGCCTGAAAGACCTCAGCCTTGGCCTCCTGTTGCTTTTGAAAGTCTCACTGGTGCCGCCCCGCCCACCCCCCTCCTGCTGCCTCGTCCATTTAGTGGTGCAGAACCTGTGCTTTGGCTCTGACACCTGCTCTTCATCCCCTGCCTCTTTCATTCTCAGGCTTCACAGGCCCGTTCTCACCTGGTGAGGAATGCTCCAGTGCCTTGGACCTGTGAAAGTTTGGTCCCGTTTGAGCCCTTTTTCACTTGGCCCTGCTTCCTCAAACCCCAGGCTCAGCTTAGCTCATAGGAGGTCAGAAAATTTTCTAAGACTAGAATGATGAAAAGAAAAGACAGGAAAGGAAAGGAAAAGAAAAGAAAAGAGGATAGTGGTAAAAATACTCTTTTCTCACCCCATACACACGTATTTTGGTGCTTAGAACTAAAAATTCACCCCAGGCCTTTAGCATCCTTCTTTTCTTCCTCTTCTTCCCCCCCTTCTCCCCCTCCTCCTCCTCTTCCTCCTTTTCCTCTTTCCCATCCTTTCTTTTTTAATTTTATCCATCATTTAATCCAAGACAGAGAACTATCTGAAAAAAAAAATAGAATCAGACCATCTGAGTCCAATTACTTTGTCCAATCCTTTTGTTTTGAACCTATTTATTTTTAGTTAATTTATTTATATATTTATTTTTGGCTGCATTGGGTTTTCATTCCTGCGCGCCGGCTTTCTCTAGTTGTGGTGAGCGGGAGCTACTCTTCGTTGTGGTGCGCGGCCTTCTCATTGCAGTGGCTTCTCTTGCTGTGAAGCACGGGCTCTAGGCGCGCAGGCTTCAGTAGTTGTGGCGCACAGGCTCAGTAGCTGTGGCTCACGCGCTCTAGAGCACAGGCTCAGTAGTTGTGGCTCACGGGCTTAGTTGCTCTGCGGCACGTGGGATCTTCCCAGACCAGGGCTCGAACCCGTGTCCCCTGCATTGGCAGGTGGATTCTTAACCACTGCACCACCAGGGAAGTCCCAGTCCTTTTATTTTGTAGACAACAAAAGTGAAGCCCAGAAAGGGGGAGGGCTTTTCCCAAAGGCACGCAGCCTCGCAGTGCTATCAGTAGGACGGGAACCCAGAGCATCTGAGTCATCTTTCGAAGGTATAAAGAAGACCGTGTATTCTTGTCAAGCCCCGTCCTGAATACACACCTCCAGATGGCCAGAGGTGTCAACTCCCTTCTCAAGCCACTCAGCCTAATTCCAGGGCAACTTCCCTGGTAGAACCAAGAAGACAACAAGTTCCACGGTGGGTCAGGCCTGCGGTGCAGCCAGGCAACCAAAAGCATGTCAGTCAGCCCAAGAAGGGGTCATTGGCATTCAGGAAATATGACAAGCCTCTGCCCCCTGTCTTCTGCCATGCATCATGCACTGCATTACACGACAGGAGTGGCCCTGGCTGGAGAAAGGAATCAAAGGCAGGGCCATCCCCGCAGCTGTAGGTTAATAGTGGACGAATTACACACTTGGAAAACAGTTTTCCCCTCGATGCATTATCTGGATCATATCAAAGCCCTTTGTCTGGGCTAAGCTGGCTGAGGGTGATGTTTGCAGGCTAGGGACTTGCAGAAAAGATATATTTTCTGACAGGGAGAAGGTCACCCGGGCAGAGGCCATTACAACGTGCTACGATCGGGTCGGAATTTCCCGGATCCCGATCGATGTGGTCTCAGGGCATTACTCAAGCATTGGAATTAGAGCGCTGGCCAAGAAAATGCTCTTCAAATTGGTCGACAGGTCACACGCCATGGAAAGTCACTCTCTCATTTACCCTCAATCTCTCCATGCTAAAGCTGGGGCCCTGGGGGTCAGCGAGACTTCAGGAGGTCAGATTAGGGAGCTCAACAGATGGGGGGCCATGGAGGAGCAGTTGGCCCCAGGAAGCTGAGCCCAGAGAACTCCAGGCTGGCGGCGGGAGATGGGGTCCCAGCCCCAGTTTTGCCCTGAACTCACTGAATAACCCTGAGTAGGTCACTTGATTCTCTGTGTCTCAGTCTAGTCATCCATAAAGTGGGACAAATAAAACTGCCTCCTAGACACCTTTGTTGTTTTACTCATTAGACACAACAGATACAGAAACTGAAAACTTAAAAGTGGTAGTATTATCTTTCGGACATAATTTAGGGAAACAAAAGCCCTTCTTCACCAAGCCCCTTAGACGCGTGTAGCTGGGAACAGATGGGTTATAATTGGTCCTTCCGACAACCTTGCCAAATTTAGTGTGAGTAAAACCAACTCAGACCCAACACAGGACTCTGAGCCTTGCTTCCAGGCCGTCTTTCCCAAGGCATTAGCCCAATCTTGGGAAGCGGTCCATCTTGCCCATCCCATCTGCTTTGTGTGTTCCAAATGCAAACTGACCCCAAAAATCCAGCCTTGATTTTAAGCAGTAGCAAAGTTGGGCTACTGTAAGGTTTCTTGGTTCCAAAATGCTGCAAACCTGTGCTTTTGTGGTTCAAAATTAGACTCTTGATCATGCAGATGCAATGAACTGCTTCTGCTCCAAAAGACTTGGCACTGACTGGCTCATTTAACACCTTTGAGAAACACACGAAGGCCCTAGAGAATGCTTTGACCCATCCAGGGTCTCTGTCCACAGGGCTGTGGAGACAGTGAGGCACAGATGAGAAACGCCTCTGCTGTCAAGTTTTTACAGCCATCAGGACCCAGTGTTCCCAGGTTGAACACATTGGACTCCTGCCCATGAAGGCGAGACGGATGCCATGATCTGCACAACATGTTCCCACACCCTGCCTGCTCCTTCCTGGGAAGCCACCACATTGATCCAGTTTCCAGTTCCCATCCAATTTCTGTGACTCCTATCACCCATTGGCTGACCTGTCCTTTGTTCTTGATGGTCAGGTCTGGCCTCCCAGTGCAGACCCCCTCGACAGTAATGAGAGGGGTGCAGACTCTCCTTGCCCGCTCTAGAGCTGTTTACCCAGTGCAAGTCATTTCTGCTATTTAGTCCCCCGTGGCGCTAAGACCCTGAGACAAGAAGTGAGTTCCTTGGGTTCTGGAAGTCATGACACCATCACATCACAGAATGTTCTAGCAGGAAAAGCCTTTAGCTCCCACCCGGTTAGTAGTAGATACATAACTAGATTTTTTTAAAAGGTGGGAACTTCTCTGGTAGAAGCAGACTCCTGAGCTCCACCCATTTCCCCAGCAACCTCTGGGGGTCCTTAGAGTCCTAGCTATTCCACTGAACCCAGTATGAAAATCACTGATCTAGTCCAACCTCTTCGTTTTACAGGTAAGGAAGTGGAGGCACAGAGAGTGAAGTGACTGTTGGGCCGAGTCACACAGCTGTAAGCAGGAGAGCTGAGATGAGCCCCGGGAATGCTCACCTTCTAAGTCAGAGCTCTTCCCCTGCACTTCATCATTATCTTCATCATCTTCATCTTCATCATCATTATTTTCATCAGTCACAATGTCCCCCAGCCCTTAATAAACATTGTCTGCTAAGCCAGCTTCCTTTTGTGGCTGTGGGTAACTGCACGTTATCTGCCGAGCCCACCATGATGTCTCTTCCCATGATAGGGAATGTAATAGCCCAGGTTCAGAAGCAGAAGTGGTAGGGTTAGGAAGAGACCTGGATTGAGAGGCAGGGATCTTAACTAGCTGCCCAGTTCTGCTTCTTAATAACTCCCTCCTCTCTTTGGGTCTCACTTTCCTCATCAGTGAAGTGGGAGGAGCTCCATGGACTTCAAAGATTTGTTTTGAGAATCCAATGAGGAAGCATCCCTTAAAGTGCTGGGCGCTGTGTCCTGACAGGTAGCGCGTGCTCCGTTAAATTCCTTCAATTCAGATCAGAGGCCCGCAGGGAACCTGTTGGAGGAGTTTCTGCTTTGCCTAAGCGGAGCAGGCATTTCCATCCAAATAAACTCGGCTTCTTTCTTTGCAGTCATGTTGCCTTCTTTGTCTGTTCCTGTGGCCTTAACTGAAAAATAAATAAACACGAGATGGGGGTGAGAGGTTGAGGAAAGGATGTGGCAAAAGACAAAGAAAGAAAGAGAGAGGGAGATTGATTTCCGGGAAGAATTTATACCTTTTTGGCTTTTTCAAAGGTAAATGAATAGATTGTTGTTGTTTTTCTGAGTGTGTGTGCACCTCTACGTTGCGTAGAGACCCATTTAAAGGCTTCTGGAAGCAATCCCTAGCATTTTCTATAGGTACAGACAGATAATTGAATGCTTTCAAAGACCACTGTGAGGCGGGGAAAGTTCAATTTTGCTGTGTGCCATTGCCTGCATTGACTGAGCGCACTGTGTGTGTGTTTTCCTGGGGAAGTTGAATTTCTTTTTCGCTTTTCTTCCCACTACTGCCCCTTCACCCCTTGTTCCCCCTTCCCCATCTCTGATGAAGCACTTAGGCAGAGAACAAGAAACAATATATAATAGCCCCAAAGTCACACCAAATAAACACAGCCAAAACTCCCAGCCACTTCTCTGGCTGCCAATGAAAAGCTCTGCCTCTTCACTCCGGGGCCTGAAGGATGGGGGGCCTTTCTGCTCAGCTATTATTAGAGCCATTGTGGCAGAAGCCCAGGCAGCTCTGGGCGATGGGGGGTTCTTGTTTTAATTTGTTGCCTGTGCAGGCAGAACAAAGTGACATGGGGAGAAAGGATGGGGGGATTTCCTCCTGCTGCTATTTATGTCTCCATGACAGGCATTGGTGGATGTGTGTGTGTGTGTGTGTGATATGCTGGGGCTAAGGCCTGAGTGTGCCTGCTGGGTAGAACAAGAATAGCTGCATCCAGGTAAGAAAAGGTCCCCTTTAGGGTATAAAAGGGAGATGCATAGGGGTTTGAGGTTAGGCAGTAAAGAAAGCCCACCCCCAAGTTCATGGCAAATTCAATGAACATTGGCCATCAATCTTTATAGAAGATGCCTAGTTTAGTTCTCACAACTACCCTTTCAAATATACCCTTTCTCTCTTTACAGATAAAAAAAAAACTGAGGCTCAGAGCTGTTGAGTGAATTACCTAAGTCCAGTTCAACTGGCCCTCATTTCAGCACAATTTCTACTATATTTGACATGTCCCACTGTGATTATGGGGTAGATCAGAAAGAGAATCTCTTAGGGTTTCAGATCCAGGCACTGAAGAAGATTATTCCTCCTGGCTGAAGAGGGCAGGGTGGCAGACACAGTGCCCTTCCTAGATGTTTAAGTAAAGAATGTCCCAAACATTCCCCATGGCATCACTGTATGTCTCCAATACTAACCATCCCCTAGGGACTGTGTGCACCAGCCCTGAGTACATTTTCTCCTATTCTCATGCTGTAAGTCAGAGAATATAACTCACCTGCTCAAGGTCACCAACCGATGAGGGACCAGGCTGGGATTCTAAGCCAGGCCCCTCCCTCCCTTAAGCTCAGTGGTTCTGTCTTCTCCAGCAGTTCAGGCAGGGAAACACTCATCCTGAGTTCCAGGAACACCACACGGTGTCTTAGTTCCTGCCTGGTCCCATTGCTGCTCCTCCCAACGGGACTGGAATGGCACTCATTCCAAAGTGCATGTCCACATCCTGAGGAGCACATCAGAATGCTTAGGAAACGCTCTTTCCCTGACTTTGCTGTGGTTTGTCTTGTTTTCCCCGCCTTGGAATGCAAACTCCCCCAAACCAAAGCCCCATGGCCAAAAAATTTTAGTTTACCTTTAACCTGTCCCCCAATCTAAGGGCTTTAGCAAACACATAGAGAGAACTCATCATATCCTATACTATGCTAAGTACTCCGTGTTATTTATAATCCTCACGGTAGACCCAGGAGGGAGGGATTTTTACAGATGGTGAACTTGAGGCTCAGTAATGTTAAGTAACTTACCCGAGGTCAAACACACAGCAAGTATTTGAGCCATATTTGAATGCAAAACTCCACTCTCCACTTGCTGTTTTCTGCCTTACAGTGTGTGTGGTTTAAGTGCCTTTCCCCGTTCCTTTCACCCTGCCTCCCACTACTCCCCACCCCAACTATGGGAGACATTTCGTGCTATACTGCCCTCCCACGGAGCCTTGGCTCCCACTGGCAGGATCTGTCCAATCTGCAAGGAGGCTCAGCTATGTAAACTGTCTGGAGAGTTCTGAAGGGAGCATCCCGTTATCTGCTCCTTGTCAAAGGCAGTAGAAGTTTAGAGCTTAGGCTCTGGCACCAGAAGGTCTGGGTTGGAATCCCAGATCTACCACTTATGAGTATGGTCATTAACTCTTCATGACTTGGTTTACTTATCTGTAAAATGGGGATAATAATAGTATGTGCCTCATATGGTTATTAAAATGAGCTATATAGGTAGAATGCTTTGAACATTGCCTGGAACCTAGCAAATGTAATAAATGTTAGCTAATATTTCTTTTAACATTACTACTTTCTATAGAATCATAGATTTTAACTCTAGAAGGAAACTTACAAGTCACCTGGTTGGCCCAATGTTCTATCTTCAGGCAAATAGAAGATGTGTAATCCAAAGGCCTGAATTTGAATCTCAGATCTACCACTTACTGCTGGAATCTATCACTTTGGACAACTTGTTTGGTCTCTCTGAGTCTCAGTTTCTTCAGATGTAAGAAAAGGGTTGTAATAATAAATATCTGCCTATCTCATAGAACCAATCCTCTCATGGAGGATCAAGTTAAGGGATGTAATGAAGAGGGCAGACGGAATTTTATATTAATATTATTCCATTACTACCAGAAGACAAATAAGACTCAAAGAGTTTAAATGGTTTACCCAAGAAGAAAGTGCTCATCCATCAACCAAACAACCTGCAGTTAAGTTTCCACCATCATGCCATTGGATGAAGGCCCAATGACTAGGGGCTGTCTGTAGGTAAATGAAGACTGGAGCCAGGCAAGGAACTGTCCCCAGCAACAAGAGTGAGGTATTGTGGTGCCAAATGGCAAACACACAAAAGAACTGGGAAACCAAAGTCAAACCATGAACCAACTCTCACCATAACAGGAACAAGTACGTAGGTTTCATCAGCCAAGATTAAGTACAATATGGTGACAATGTCAGGAGAAAACACTGTTGATCTAATTCTGACTCCCACTGTAGAACGGGGAAGAACCACTGCTTTCCAAGTTCCTGGTAGAGGTTATTTGTGGTATTGTCTCTGCCCAGCTCTACCTTTCAGGACACTGCACATTCCCTAGTACCTAGCATCCACCACCCCCATGTCTAATGCAGGAACAGCCATTTAATATACATGGTCAGGCTCCCAGCCTCAGCTGATAGGTCTGAGGATAGACAACTGACTCAACCTTGACCAATCAGATCTCTCTCCCGAGATTTTTGAATTTCACACCCGGATGCTTTAAGGCCAAGGAGCTTCCAGCACCACTGTTGCTCTGTTTTCTACCACGTGGAGAAAACTTACCTGCAGAGAAAGTGAAGAACAGAGCTACAGCTCAAAGCAATGCATAAAAAAGAATGAAGAGTGAGGCCTGATGACTTTCAAGACTCTCCTTCCAGTTGTTTGTTTTGAGATTCAGCCATAGTCCTGACCATGCATTCCTTTTCTTACAATAAATTACCTTTTTGCTTAAGTTAGTTCCAGTTACGTTTTGTTATTTTCAATCAAAGCTGATCCGATCCTTCTATAAACTAATTCAAAAATTTCCTCAGTGGTCCTCTTCTTAGGGCTCTAGCATAAGATCTTGGTGGCAAGGGGTAACAAATGGGCAATTTGCAATTTACCCATGTGGATTGCCTCTCTTTTCTGTCTGGACTCAGCTTTGATACCTGCCTCCTTCCTCCCCACATCGCCCCTCTCTTCTCTCAAGGTGATTCCAGTGGTTCGGGTGGTCATCCTCCGTGGATATCCAGGCACATTTACCTACAGAGGGCACACAGCACGCAGTTTTCAGAGAATTGAGCTGAGATAAAGTAAGGGTTGGTCTAGCCCTTGGCTCTTCTTGGAAAGTCCTTGAATGCAGACCTTCAATGATTTTGAGGTTCTTGGACACAAGGCCCCTTTGCTTCTGCTCTATGACAGCCCGCTTCCCCCCAACTTTACGAGTTAGCAATCATCCTCTCTGCCTACCACCTCACTCTAATGAGACATAGTCTTTGGAAGTAATGAATATCTTTTGTGCTAAGAGGTAAATATGCTTTAACGCAGTGATTTTCACGCAGGGTATTGAGGGGGGGAAACGATATGTTTAAAATTTCTGGTGGGTGTAAACTATTATATAGAGAATGGACAAACAAGGTCCTACTGTATAGCACAGGGAACTATATCAATATCCTGTAATAAACATAATGGAAAAGAATTTAAAAAAGAATGTATGTATATGTATAACTGAATCACTCTGCTGTACAGCAGAAATTAGCACAACATTGTAAATCAACTATATTTCAATAAAAAATTTAAAAAATAGAAAATAAAAAATTTCTGGTGGGCATGCTTTTGCATAGTTAGAAAATGTATATGTAATATATCAAATGTCTTCATAATATAAAACATAGAAAAAGCTCAGTGTAATAGTTTTGTGTGGTTTTGGACATGCAGAAGACAGAATGCAAATACAATAAGGCACAGATTTTGATGCAAAAAGATTGGGAACCCTGCCACATTTTCTTTACCGTTTTTAATAAGATTTAACTTACAGGTTACAGGTAGTAAATGTACATCCCCAGAGAATGTTTACTTTTGCTTATACCTGTGTAACCAGCCACCACTGAGATCAAGATTTAGAAAATTTCCAAAACCCCAGGAGGCTTCCTTATATCTCCTCCCAATCAATAGCCACCATGACCTCCCGCATCTCAAAGATAACCATTATTCTGACCTCCAATCACCATTGTTAGGTTGGCGTGTCCTGGAACTTATTGTAAATGTAATCACAGTTCGTTTGGCGTCTGCCTTCTTTTGTGTGAAACTCACCCATGTTGTTGTGTGACTAGGACCTCGTTCTTTTTCATTGCTACACAGCACCAAGGCCATGGGATCCTTGTGTAAATACACTACACTTTATTTGCCCATTCCACTGTGAATGGACATTTGGGCTGCTTTTAGTTTGGCCCTATTAGGAATAAGCTTGCCAGTCTTGTGCATTTCTTTGGATAGACAGAAGCGCACTTGTTTCTGTGGGATATTCACCCAGGTGAGTCACAGAGCATGTGTATGTTTGGCTTTAGTAGATACTGCCAAATAATTTTCTGAAGAGACTGTATCCACTGCACAATTTAAATTTTTAGTTCTTCAAATAGTCACTGAGCACATATTATGAGCCAGGAGCTGCACTAGGCATTGGGAACACAAAGAAAGTGGGCACCACCCGTGGCCAGAAGAGCTAACAGCCCAGTCACCACACCAACAGCTATACGGTCAGTGCTGGGTCAGAGGTGTGCCTTGGGTCTCCGGGGTTGGCGTCCCAGACTTCACATGACCTGACAGAGGGCTTAGGCAGATGTGAAAAGGACAGAGGAGGGTCCTCCAGCCCCTGCATGTGTAGACCTTGCAGGCCCTTCCGGCTGGGAGTCCCACAGATGCAGCAGCTGGGCTCAGGCCAGGCTGTCAGGAGTGAACAAACATCTGCCAACGTGAGCAATGATTTAAAGGAGAAGTTTGAGACGGTGCTGAGATGAATACCACTGACTCTGCTGCCATCCTGGAAGCCATCCATCAGGGAGGCTTGGCAAAGAGGGGCATAAATCCCCAGCCAGCGAGGCCAAGCAGGGCACCAGGAGGAACGGGAGGCTATAGCAGCTTCCAGGGCTGCCTCTGGCTGGGCAGGAGCCAGCATTTTGAAAGGTGTGTGTTTGGCCGAATCCCCAGAGGAGAGTTTGGTAGTGAGGGTCCCTGCTCTCCTGAGATGTGCATCCCCAAGGAGGACACCTCCTGGTCACTTGTCATATTTGTTCCCCATCCTGTGCCTTTGCTGGAGGAGGCTTTTCTCAAAGGAGAGTCTGCCTTCCCTCCCTCTCTCCAGCCTGAATCTTGCCGCATCTGGAGTTTGGCTCAAATGATTTATTTTTCGAATGAAAGGGGAAGATTTAGAAGTGGGTTTGAAATGCAAACATGCCCCTGTCCGCTGAACCTCCCTACCAGCAACCACTGCCCCCCACCATCAGCCTGGGGCCCAGAGGGATGGAGACCTGGGGGGTGAACAGGAACAGAACACCAAGTGGGAACAGCAAAGCGAGCGAGTGAATGGGAGATTTTTATGAGTGAAATTTGCTCATGAGCTTCTTTAATAATGTTATTCATCTTTCTGTCAAAGTCGTCACATTAATGTAGTGGGGAGAGATTTAGAGGAGATGAATTAAGATTTAAATACACAAAACGACTTGGGGAATATTTAAATACAATACATTTTATTTTGGTGCAGCATCCTTCGTCACGGGTGTCGCTCGTGACTCTCACCAGCGCACACAGCCTGGGAATCAACAAGTCCCTCCCCCCTCCCCTCCCTCCCAAGGCTTCAGTCACCCGGTGTTTGCTGGGCTCCTAGCATGGTGAATTAATACAGTCTAAACTGAGCACATGAAAAATAGTCTGGGGGTTGGGAGACCAGGGTGCCTGTTCTGGCTTAGACAAGTCACTTTTCCTTTGGGGACCTGTATCTTCGTTGGGAAAATGAGAGGAGTTTCACACTGAACTTCAAAGGATGCAGAGAATCCTTAAGGACTGATGCAGAGAAACACAGGGGAGCCCGGGAGGCAGAGTTCTGGACCCTCTCCCCTGCTTCCATAATAGTTCTTTGCTCTGCTTTTACATATTGGCAGCTGCATTTAAAATAAAGTCACCTTGGCTTTAAAACAAGAAGAGTTCATTCATTCATGCATTCATCCGTTTGTTCATTCATTCATTCAATAACCACTAATCGAGCCCCTTCTCCAGGCCGGGCGCTGTGTTCAGCTTTCAGGATGCATCAGTGAACAAGGCTGACGTGGCTCCTGTCCTCCTGGTGCTCCCAGCCGGCCAGTGTCAACTCTCACATTCCCTGGTGGCATAGCTGAAAATAAAGAGTTTGTCCAGCTGGGATTAATCAGAGAAAGCTTCCTGAAGGAGGTGGGCTTCAAAGGCCATCTTCCTCTCCCTTTGCCATGCCTGCTGAGCTTCTGGGCACACAGAGCTAGATTTTCCCCACAGGATGGGGAGGCTCAGCTCTAGCTGCAAAGAGGGTGAAGTGAGGACATCAGACGGGAAGCCGGAATGAGAGCAAGGAGGATGGTCCAGACATCGGGTATCCACTTCATCCATCTCCCCGCCGTCTGACTGGGCCGGAGCCAGGCGCTGAAGCCCTGGGGAGGCTGTGGGATCCTATTCCCTTATCCCATCCCCCACCACCATTACCACCATCCTCACCTCGCTCGCTCAACTCTCCCCTTCCTCTGCTTGGAGTGTTTGTAGAACAGGAAAGGGATGCCTTCTTAGATCAGAGACTTTCCCACCCTGACAGCCTCTCTTGTCCCTCTCTGAGCCCCTCTCCCTGACCAGAGGCAAGCACCTTCACCCGTAGCCCTCCAAACCCCCAGGGAGCACTGTTCCTAGTGACAGGGCCAGAGACACATCTCAGCCTGAGCCAGGTGGGTATGTTGATGGGAGTCCAAGAAACCTCTGGTCAATTGTTTTGCTCTGCCTTTTAAATCAGACTTCTCAAGTATGCTCTCTGTACATGTTACACTCTTTTAGGCTCTAGAAAAAGAAACATACTCAGGTTACTGAGATTGTTGCAAGAACACAAGAATACAGCCTTACGAAAAGACAATCCTTGAGGTGCCAACTCAGCCTTTGTGCCTGAGTCACTGGGTCACACCTGCAGGAGCAGGCATTGTACCCACCTAGGGCCCTCCTCCCCCGCTCCCGTGGAGACTGAGCTACTCCTGGTGTTTGGGATCTGCTCCTTTGGATCCTACCACCTCCACTTTACTCACCAGCCCACTCTCCGTACCTCTCACATTCAACTTCTGAAGCACAATCTGACTGACTTGGCTAGTCACCATCTGGGACTGGCCAGCTCTGAAGGTTTAAAAGCCTAACCGCTACCCTGGCTAATGGCAGGCTAGAGTTGACTGCCTTGGGTCCAAGGCCCATTCTTGGTCCATCAGCTGTGGTGAGATGGATGGATTAAGTAGCCCAAGGCACAGAGACCACGCATAAGAAACCCTCCACGAGGGCTATGGCTATGGGAGGGCAGGGCTGAGGCTCCCCAGAGGGGGGCAGTCTGCCAGGTAGCCATCTGCCTTACTCCCCAGGACAGGAGGGGTCAAAAAGGCAGGCCAGGGGAAGGAACCATATACAGGGACTGAGGCCTTTGGAATTTGAGGCACTCAGAAACCAGGTCTTGTGGGATTCTCTGCTTGACCTCAAAGAAGCTTATACAGAGAAGGAATCAGAACTTCTCAAAGAGAGCGCCTCTTTTTCTCCAACATGGCAGTCTGGTCCAAAAAGCAGATGGTCCGAATGCAGAGGTCAGGGTGATGAGGCTTAGGAGGGGTAAGCCTACTCAGAACCTCGCCCTTCCCCATGCTTGAGGGGAAAGGGTGGGCTCCCCGTGCAGAAAATTTGAGGACAGGACTCGTAGCTTTGCACCCAGCCAACAGACCTGGGATTTCTTCAGCCCTTTAGCGTCACTCTAGGAAGGCATCCCAGGCAGTGGTAGAAATGGATGTGTGCTGGGCCACCCACACTCTCTTGCTGGGACCCCTTTGCTTCTAAGGCAATACATCTGTAATTCAGCTGCTGAGGAGAAAGTCGTGGGTCCCACAAGAGCTGCTTCCTAGAGTGGAAATTGTATGAAAGCCAAATACAGGCAAACCAGGAACTACTATCTTTTCTCCCCATCTCCCTATAAGAAGCCAAGGTCACCAGGCAAGTCTATAGTCCAGTCAGTTGAAGGTATGAGGATAGGAAAGAGTCTCTTTCAGTGGCTGCCAGGTTTCCCAGACCATTGAGGAGCTATTCTTTCTGGAGGCAGGAAGGCATGAGGGGACGCCATGAAGCCCTGCCAGGCCTGGACACACACATTACTGGGCCCCAGACAGGTGGCAGCCAGCGGTGATGACAGGGTCAATCCAAGCGGTTCTTGGAGGCCTTCTCAGACTGCAGACAGACCATTGATATGAAAGCATTGTGCAAAATTCTTAGCGACACTGAAGCTATTATTCAATTATTAATATTATTGTTGTTGTTTGTTAACAATACGAGTCTTGCTACTCTCAGAGAATCAACAGTGAGAATATTCTTCAAAGACTGCAGCCCCCTTGGAGACCAACTCTCTTGCAGAGGTATCTATTTTCAATTCCACTAATGCTTCCCTTCTAAGAGGACACAGAGGTCCCTCCCAAAAAGGACGATTACCACCCTAGAGTTCAGAGGCTCCTAGTTTATTGAACTTTTCATTCTAAGGATGTAATACAAATGAATTTATGTCTGGGAATAAAATATAAATTGAAATATAAATGTATGAAGCATAAAAGGTCTTATCTTCGGCCCCATCACCCCACTACTAGCCCATGAACCCATGTCCCTGAGCTTCTGGAAGATTAGATCCTCGATGGTAGCCTCATACGGAGCATGTGCAATCCGTGGAGCGTGGGGTAGTGAAGAGAAAGCCCCGGGCCAAGAATGAAGAAACCTATGTTAAAATTGTGATCTGCTTCTTACCAGCTTTGTGCCTCTGGCAAACCCTTTGGACCCTTGATTTCCTCAAAAGGTACATAACAATTATCTTAGTCCATTCTGGCTTCTATGACAGAATATCATAGGCCAGGTGGCTTATAAACAACAGAAATTTATTTCTCACAGTTATGAGGCTGAGAATTCCAAGATCAAGGTGAACACAGATTTGGTGTCTGGTGAGAGCCCACTTTCTGTCTCATAGACAGTCATCTTCTCACTGAGTCCTCATATGGTGGAAGGGGTGAGAGAGCTCTCTGGGGTCTCTTTTATAAGGGCACTAGTTCTATTCATGAGGGCTCTACCCTATAACCTAAGCATCTCCCAAAGGCCCCACTCTCTAATACCATCACAGTGGGGGTTAGGTTTCAACATATGAACTTGGGGGGACACTTTCAGTCTATAGCAACAATATTACATATTGCTAAAGAATTGTTGGGAGGGCCAAATGAAGTAATGGATATACACTCCCGTGGCCCTGGGCAGAGTAAGGGCTTAGTTAATATTCATTGAATCAGAGTTGAAGGAGGGCTATCTGCACAAAGTTGGTAGGATTCTGGAGACGGTTGGTGGAAATGTGTTCTCAACAGTTCGGGGCAGAGAATGGACAACCACACACTATGTTTAGACCTAGTCAACCATGAATGAAGGGAAATTCAGTTAGAAGCCCAGCCATAGGACTTGTCAAATCCTAATATGTGGATTCTGTAAAAATCAACAACATTCTTCCATGGATTCATTAAAACAAACAACCCCTCTTATTTATCAATGCTATTCACTCCAAGTGAAGATGACAACAATCAATTAAATAAACAAATCAAGTTAAAGAAAACTCAAGGCAGACGTGATTAATTTCCTCATCATTGATTGACATTAACTGTATTAGCCAGCTTTGCTATGGTAACAAATACACCCTAAAATCTTAGTGGCTCATAACCGGAAACGTTTCTTTCTTGTTCACAGAGCATGTTGGCAGCTGCAGATATTCTCCATGTGTCTCCTCATTCCTGGACTTGGACTGAAGCTAATTTGGGACCTGCTGTGCTGACAGTAGAAGGAACCAAGCAAGAGACCTCATTAGAACCAGCAAATGTACCATACTTCTTAGAGTCTCTGAACTGTCCAATCCCATTGGCCCAAGTAAGTCACATGGTCAAGCCTGCTGATGCGGGGGATGGGGGACTAAAATACGTTCCCTCTTCTAAAGACCACAATAAGTCACAGGTAAACAGGCAAGGGAACATAATGGTCTTATGGGAAGGGGATGCGTAACTGGGACTAGACTACAATCCATCCACGGTGGACGCTGACCCTCTCCTTCTCCCCACACACTTCAATTTTACAGCATTCTCACTTAGAAGGTATTCTATGTTCTTTAATTTCATGTAGCTGGTGAACTTAGTGGGGGCAATATGGGTATGGGCCATCTCTCTGGGAGTCCCTCCAGCCACACAGTCTGCACATTCTCCTTTCATCTTTCCTGCCATCTGCCCTACCCTTCGGGCCCTCCTACCCTCTCTGACTGGGCTAACTGGCCTGACCTTTCCCACGACTGGTCAGAAGACACAAGCTACTTCAATGGCCTGGTCAGATCCAGCGCCAAAGCTGGACCTCCTCTGCCCCAAAAGCACCCACAGTCTGCTGGGTAGGGCCATCCAGCTCCACTCCAGCTATCCCTCCAGGCTGGTACCTGAAAAACAGAATTTCTGCTTCAGGTAATACAGCTGCCCCTCTCTGAATAATGCATGCCGTGCACCACACCGGACCAAGGACAAGCTCATGAGAAATTGGGGAGCTTTCATTTGATTTCATTATTTTGCTTTTAGACCCAAGCATTTGCTGCTGTCAGGCATTTCAAAGAGGACAAGACAACAACGTGTTCTGAGACAAGCAGGGAAGGTCAATCATCCCTGGGGGCTAAAAGGACTGCAGTGGAGGAGGCAGGGTAGGGACAGCCCTCCCCAGAGGCACAGGGACCTAAAGGGGGCACCAAGAATACTCCGTGGGGGTCTGGGGAGACTGAAATCCTGAGTAAACAGACTTTCTAGGAGATGCTTCCATGGAGGTAGGGGACCTCCACACACATCAGTTAGTGGCAGGGGAGAGCAGGACACCTGGAGAGCTGTGACATGGTAACCAGGACTTGGAATCAGAGTTCAGAGCAAAGAACTGTCATCAGTAGAGCAAATGGTCCTTAACGCAGGATGTTTGACTTCAACAAACAAGTAGGGTTCATGGCAATGAATTAGCCCAACTAGAGTCAGACAGTAAAGCCAGGCTAACTACCCTCAAGGACTTCCCCACCCCCAGCCAGCTCCTTCCTGGTTTGGACTTCCCAAAGGACCTGCCTTATGAGTTCCAACCTGTATCATCGTTCATCTGCCTGAAGAGGCAGATTTAACCGTCCCATGCTCCCTCCGCCACTGCAAACACACTCTCTGCTCTAACCAGACAGGTTCTCCCCTCGCCCTGCCCTGCAGAGCACAGGTAATTTCTCAAGTCCACGGCCCTTCCTGGAATCCTCTCCCCACCCACCTCTGCCCAGCCAGACACCTGCCATCTTTTAAAGATCAGTGTATGTCCTACTGCTATTTGAACACTTAAGCCCATATTGATCTCTCCCTTCTCTCAATTCCTACAATCACCTCCACTAATGGCCAGTTTGTATGATCATTAATAAAAATGATAATACACTATCTCAAAGCATTTTCTCACTGGCCTTCAAGCTACACTTCTCAGAGGTATAGGGTACTCAAGGAAGCCTTAGAGGCCACTCTGGGGGCAAGGAAAGGCTGAGCAGGTGGTGAGCCCCACACTCCCACCCCTCCAAAATCACCAGCTCAGCTGTTATCTGTGTTTTTGCTTGGAGTTTCACATACAATTTTTCTTCTTAAAAAGGATTGCACTATTGATTTGGAAACCACTGCATTTTTTAAATTTCCTCCTCACTTATGGGGCGCTTATGGGACCAACAGGACTAGGTATTACCAGCAGAGGAAGTTGAAGTCTCAGAGGGGCCAACTGTCTCGCCAAGGGAACAGGGAGGCTCCCAACTTCTGTCTCCTGAGTCTAAATCCAGGGTATTTACAACCCGCAACTGGGAGCGGCTTTTCTCCGACTGACTTGTACATTTCTTTCAAAAACAGAAAGGGTATTTTAACATTTATTTATTCTGCTTCCTTCCTATTCAGAGCATGGCTGTGGGCACACAGTAGGCACTTACTACTTACCTAGTCCAGACTGCAGGTCTGCCCTTGGCTTTGCTGAAGATGCAAGGCCCGCCATCCCCTTAGCCCTCTCAGGCAGCACGTGCCTAGGAGCTGAGTGATTTCCACAGCTGTACTAGGCACCTGGGTGCTTTGTAATCAAAGGGATTCTTTGCTCCCTTTTTCTCGCTTTTGACATGGTTACAAAATCTTACTGTTAGCCCGGAGGATGGGGTAATAGGACACGACATCCATACTGTCACTGTTTAATGAGTGCAGTCACCTCCCAGAGAATAATCTGTGTATCGTAGCAATAACGCTGCTGCTGGTCACATGCAGCCTCTGTTCTCTGCCTCCCTCACCAGGCTTCCTCCAGTCTGGGAATGAGGTGTTTCCACCAGGGGGAAAGATGGGGTGTCCTCCTTGGCCTCCCACTGGCCACACTTTGGAGATACAGCATCATTCTTGCCATCATCATGACCCCAGGAGGAATCATGGAGACGACTGCCTTCTGGTAGGGGAAGAAGCAGAAGCAGTAGGCAGACTCACAAAGGAAAAAAAGATAAATCGAGGTAAAATTGTTTCCAAATTGAATGTTTTTCACTATTTTCAGTGTGGTGTCTGCAGTGCTCCAAGATGATTCCCTCTCGGGGGCTTCAGAAAAGCTGTAAATAGAATGAATTGCTTTTAGGGACATACTCTGATAGTTCACTTCTCAAGAAAATATATGCTAATGCATGTAGACTGTCATTACTGGGGAGACCTATGTACCAACTCTTTTATGTCTATGAAGAGTGGATTTCTGATTGCTAGCATTTTGCCAAAGTCTTTGTCATGCGTGGGCTGAATATCTAGCAGGAAGAGGCAGATTCAGGCGTGACTACATGCTGGGTGTCTCCTAGGCCAGGGTTGGAGGGGGGGCTCTTGGTTTGCCCAAGAAAAGTTTCTTGTGAAACCAGAAGCAGAGAAAGAACATCTTTGTCTAAGGACCTAAATAAAAACCAATCCAGTCCAAACTCACCTGCAGTTCTGGGACTTCAGGGTAGTTTAGAAGTAGGGAGGCTCCCAAGGAGGGGGGAAGGGTACCAACTTAGTTCAGCAGGGTGTAATGCTACACCCAGCCAGAGGGTGGCAGCACCTTCCCCATGCCCTACAAGCATCTCTTCTGACCGTTCCAGGGTGTTTTTGCGGGATGACCTTCCCCTTGCTCAGCCAACCTCTTCTGCATTTTCTTCTTCTACGGGAAAGTGGGTTAAACAGCACTTGGCTTTGCAAGGAACACAGCCAACAAATGAGGTATCAAAAGTAGCTTCTTGTGTAAGAGATCAGACTCCACCAGGCACACACGCGGGCGCTCTGCTGGAGCTCCTGGGCTCTGCAGCCAGCTTCATTTAGGATTCATAAATACTTTTGTGCACTCCCGCACATACAGCCACCAAAGGAATTTCATTCTGTATCATGTGCATTCAAATGCAACAAAGTGAGAAAATGTGGCCATTAAAAAGAAGAAAAAGAAGAGGAAGGAAGAGGGGCTGAAGAAAGTCTGAGGCTCTGAGTAGCAGGTGTTTGCTGGTTGGTGCTTTGATGAAGGCTGCTTCCATCTTCATGTTCCCACAGAGAATCCTCCCCCGGGCTCCAGTTCAACTGGAGCCAGGTGGGTGAATGCAGCCTATACTGGCTGGTATAGGGTACTTTGGCCAATGACACTTTACATATGCTAAATTGGATGCCTGTCAAGGTGGGCATCAACCTTAGATATGGGTTGGCCCTAAAGTCCCTTCTTCAAGGCTTCTGGGGAACTGGGATATTTTGAACGCCAATGTGGGGTTTAGGTATCAAATCCAAATGCCTTTGGGAACCAGGTTGAGGGATCTAAACATACCAAGCTAGGCAGGTGATAACCAGGATGTGACTGCCCATGCTGAAGGGGGCAGCGGTTACTCAGTTCCAGCGGGTTATGCCCAAGTGGGAATTGTTGTCAACTCTCCCAATTTATCAAAAGAAGCTGGAAATCTATGTGTTTTTTTTTTAACATAAAATCTCTTGATTTTCAAATGATGACAGCTAATTTTAAAAATTAATTACTGTGCTGGCCAAAAAAAACAATTCCAACAGGGTACACCTTTCAATTCTATCCTAAACACCTTAGTCTGTCAAATACTTCCCTTCTCTGCTTGTTTGAAAACCATATGATCTGTGCCCCATAAATTGCCAGGTTTGATTTTTCTGACTTGTTCTCTAGCTTTGTACTGTTTGCTCAGCAAGAGTCTACACACTTCAAGGGCAAAGGCATGTCTTTTTTCCCCAATAGTTTCCAGCTGACAGTAGATGCTCGGCAATTTTTTGTGAGTTATAACCTACCCTATTCCATGAAGGATTTGAAGAATCCTACATAAATACATGCTACAGAAAAATAAAATAAATAAGCAAGAGCATCAGGGTAAATACTTAGACTTGACCTACTGACTGGTTGCCTCTAAGGTATGGTGTTGCGTGAGTTTCCTCTGGATAGCATTCAGATGTCTTCCTTAGATTATATGCAGAACCCAGAGGGTTGAGAGGGTGCCTGGAACATGGGGAAAGCTCACAGATTGTTAGTGGAGTGAACGAAGGACAAAGCAAGTGAAATGGCCCTAGAGAAGGAGACCTGTGCACTGTGAGGGATCAGAATGTAAGATCCAAGCTCAGCCTTGAGCTGGGAGCCAGAATAATGAATTGCAGTTTCTTTATTGAGCCCTCTTTGGTTGTAAGTGACAGAAATATAACAAAAACTGGCTTGGGCAAGAAGAGGAATGTACTAGAAGGATATTGATGGAATATCCTTCCAAGCCATGAAAGAGAAGGGATTCACTTGGACCCACAGGAAAATCTGAATGAGATAAATCTCTCTCTGTATTTCATCTCTCCTTTGAGTTCTGGCTTTATTTTCTCCCTCAGCAGTCAGACTTCCTTCACGCATTAGGGAACAAAGCTACCAAAAATCTCCATGCCTCACATCCAGTAGCTTCTACCCCTGGGGGAAACTGCTTCATAATCTTTCTCATAGCAAGATTAAGACCCACGGGGAGGGGCTTTCAATGCTTCACTGGGGTTTCGGTGCCCCTCTCCAGGGCCATCCCAATCAACCATGACAGCCACAGAGAAGGTTGCCATGATTGGCTGGCTTTGGGCAGATACCCACATGGAGTAACAACATGGCAGCTTTTTTTGTTTGTTTTGGGTTTTTTTGTTTTGTCTTGGTTTTTTTTGGTGGGGGGGAAGAATTTGAAATTTCTTTTAATATTTTTATTTTATTGGAGTATAGTTGATTTACAATATTGTGTTACTTTCAGGTGTACAGCAAAGTGACTCAGCTATACATATACACACATCTGTTCTTTTTTATATTCTTTTCTCATATAGGTTATCACAGAATATTGAGTTCCCTGGGCTATATAGTAGGTCCTTGTTGGTCATCTATCTTGTATACAGTAGTGTGTTTGATTCAAACCACAGGGTTTGTTTCGGGGGGAGGAACATTTCCCAGAAGATAGAGGCTCTGTTCTTAGAAGAAGGGAAGTGTCCTGGCAGATCAAACAGCCTCTGGAGTTCATATAGCACTTGGCTACAAGTGCCTCTTTTAGGATCATCTCATTTTATTTGTCCCTCAGAAAACTCTGTGAGGAGTGTAGAGCACTTATAATTGTTCCCATTTCACTGTTAGAAAAAATAAGGTTCAAAGAGATGAAGCAACTTAACCAAGATCACATAGTTTCTAAATGACCCATCCAGGCCTCAAGCATTTTTTTTTTTCGCTTTAATACCAATGTTTATCCCTTTATAGTGGAGGTGAGTGAGAAGATTGTGAGCTTTCTAGAAAAGGAGTCTCTTATTGCAAGATCATGCTTTCCTGAATTATATAAAGCCTCAACTGGTAGAAGCCTAACTTGGTTGCTATTCCTTAGCTCCTTTTGGAAGTTTGTCAGGATTCCCTGAGATACATGCATCTGACCTCAGTGGCCATCTCCTCATGGTTCAGGAATTTTGTTGTCTACCCAGGATTCATATCCAAAGACTCCCTCTAGCCACTCAACTCTAAACTGTCTAATTTTGGGCGTTTAGAGGTACTTCTGCTTTGTGAACTGCTTGGAGTCCTCTGGTCCAGAAGCACTAATGCCCATAGGAAAAGAGGAACTGGAAAAAGGGAGAAAATCTACCTAGGAGATGTGGTGTTGACCAAGACAAAGATGATCATTTCCATTTCTGAAGTTGGGAGCAGCTCCAGCCACCTTTGGTGGGTGACACAACCTCATGAGTACTGAGAACATGGCAGCAGGGTATTTGGAATCTTCCATCCAAAGATGATGAGGGGAAAAGACCTCCTTAGCTGTATCACCACTAGACTCCCAAGTCTCACACCCTCTCCTGCTTTTGAGGCAAATCGTGAATGTGCATCTTCTCTCCTGCATGTCAATGCCCAGAGAAGTACTGGATCGAATTGATTTGAGTAGGATCAGCCAGACCCTGTGTCCAAGCTGCCTCGTCTGAGTGTAGTCAGCACAGCCTAATAGAAAGAAAGAATTACTCTTGACACCAGGATTATTGCTGCCAAAGACATCAATAACTTTTTAAAGATGTGAGATAATATAACACTAATTATCAACTGAGAGAACTCATCACAAGGAGAAGGCAAGTAAGGTTTCGATTTTCCTTTCTACATGGACCTACCCCTCCATTCCACAAAGATTTGTTGTTCCCTGGGTTTGGCCTCATGCATAATTCAGTGATCTGTGTGGCAGGAAACATTTAGAAAACTTTCACCTTCTCCAGGAGGCTGGGGCAAAGGTGGCTTACAGCTATTCATCCATGCAAGCAAAGCTATCTCTGCTGCAGCCCTCTGGAAGAGGGGGGACCATGGCTCCTCTCATCCCCGTTTGGCCACTTGCCTAAGGGTGGCATAATGATTGCTGTGACAGAGTCAGAGAAGAAAAATACAGGTTGGATGAGATAAATTGATGCCACCCCGGGCTTTCCAGCAGTCCTGGTGGTGAGGAACTCTTCCTGCCTTGGAGGTTTTGCTTTCTCAGAAGGAAACTGTAGTGTTTAATGTTGCTGATGAAGGTAAAGGAATGGAGTTCTCTAGGGTGTTATAGGGAAACTTAAATGAATTGGATGGTCCCTAATTTTATCCATTTATTCATCCTAAAAATTCTGGGCACTGTGCTTGGTCCTGAGCATACAATGAAAAACACTCTCAAAACACTTGAGATAAGAGACACTGTTTTAGGAAAGATCTCGGTGTTCTCCTCATTTGCTGCCAGTAATAAATTCTCCCTTCTCCCCTCTCCCCGCCAAAAAAAAAAAAAAACACTCAGGATATATTGGGAGGCACAAACAAGTATATCAACAATTGTGCTTTGCCTTTCTAAGGCCTGAACTGATGGAACCATTTATTCTTTTTATTCATTCATCAGAAAGATATTTTGTGAGTACCAACTAGGTGTCTGGGCCTTCACTGGATGCTGGGTAGACAGCAGTAAACAAGACAAGACAAGACAAGATTTCTAGTGGGAAGCTGAGCTATAGACCAGTCCATAAAATGCATGCACAAAGTAGTTACAGAGTGAAATAAGTGTCCTGAAGAAAAAGTTGATGATATAATAAAAAGTGAGTGGGGTGGGGGATAAGTTCAGATAAAAAGGTCTCTCCGAAGAGGTGATATTTGAGCTGAAATTTATGGATTAGAAGAAGCCAGTCATGCCAAGAGATAAACAGAAAGAGTGTTGGCAGCAGTGGTGTGCTGGTAAATGTTTTACAGCTGGCTCTCTGGGGGAAATGAAAGCCCTGATTTGTAGTGTTTGCCAGTTTCCATGGTGTAAATACTCCCACACTGCCAATTTCAAGCTGCCAACATGATACTGCTGCACACAGACTTGGGAAGAGATGTGTAAAACAGATACCCACTACCCTGCGTGAGCTGCCTCCAACAGACCACTCACTGGCTCACGGTTACCTGGCCATACCAAGGGGCAAGTAGGCAGTGGGTCCTGGCCGATACTAAGGAATCAGATGGCTAGACTGATGGGACTAGAGAGAGAGATTTCTGGGGCTGTAGGTTGAGGACTGGGGTTGCTACATTCAGATGCAGCTACTAAATATTATATGGTTAGCACACTCTGCAATTCAATGCAAGAGGCACTGTACCTGATCCATCTTGAGCCCATTTTAAAATTGGATATTCCCATATCACCAACCTAGACATTTTCTACTTAAAAAATGTAGTAAGCGTCATTTCATATGTGTGCGTATGTGTATGCATGGGTGGATAGGCTTGGTGTTGTGGGTACAAAAAATGAGAAATGCCGAGTCCCTGCCCTCATGGCACTTACAAACTGATAGAAAAAATGGAAACAGGAAAAGAAAACTAACATTTATTAAACATATACCATTAATAAAAATTAGAAACCAGGAGGAGGGAAACATGGGAAGATTACACATAATCTGTGATATAAAGAATAGAGTTTTACAGTTTGATGTGACTGAGAATTTTCCAGAAGGACAGAAAACGATGGAAAGGATAAGTGGTTTTCTTTGGCTCAGGCCAGGAAAATGTCATCTGATAAGAATTGTCCTAATTACTCTTCTAGTGAACACATTGTTTACCCATCAAGGAGACTTTGAGAGGGACCCAGGAGGTCAGTTTATAGAATTTGGTCACAGTCACCTTCAAGAATCTAGAACCTAGGACTCAGAGAGATGGGCGACATCAGGGAACTGTCAACCGATAAGATGCCTTAACAATTTAAGAGTCCTTTGGGAGTGGATATTACCACGTAATACTTGAATGCAGATGCTATAATTTATAACATGAAGTTGTTCTCTCTGATTGACATTTTAGGGGTGGTCCCTGATGGTAAGTACTGTCCTTTGCAGGGCTGACCAATGATCATTCAGTGTCTGGCCTTTTCAAACTGCTTTGTCAGGGACTCTACAGAGATGTATTGATTTATCTTGTGTCAACAATGAAGAGTTCGAGAGTCTGGCAGGAAAACCAGATGGAGAAATCCAGCAGAATTGCAAACCTGGGACCAAGGCTTGGAGCCGGTTACGTACCCAGAGGAGATAGACGTTTAGGAAAGAGATTGTTCCTTTAATTCTAAGTGAAGGAATAACAGTAGAAAATGGAAAAGCATTTACAGGAATGTTGCTGTTAGGGGCAGGAAGAGGATTGAGAGAGGTAACTGGGTAACAGATGTTAATTTCCTAGAAACAAGTGAAGAGAAAATCATGGGAATAAAGAGTTTCACAAAGAAGGACACAGTCAGCAGATTTAAACATAGCCAAGAAGTTATGAGATTGAGAACTGAGGAAAGGCCATTGAAACAAGTGATCAGGATGTCATTAGTCATCTTTGTGACAGCAGTTTCAGTAACATCAGTAACTAACACCCTGTACAGTGCTTTTTAGTGTGTCTGTGGCAGGGGTCTTCCTTATCTATTAGCTCATTTGATAGTCATAAAAAATGCGATGAAGAAAGTGAGGTTCAGGTAGTAAATAGTTGATCCAGAAACTGAGCCCACGTTTTCTGAATCCGAATCTCATCCTCATTCTGTTGTGTTGCACAGCATCCCACAAGAGAGCACCGTGGCACCAAAGCTGGACCACAAGGAAGGAGTGAGATGCAAGGACGTGGTCAACGTCAAGGGCAGCGAGAATAAAACACCCTCTTTGAAAGTCTGCATGGTGAAGAGAAGCGGAGTGGTCACTGGAGGGACTTTTTCTTCCAGGATGAAAATAATGTTAAATGTTTTGGACCAGGAAAGGAAGGACTGGGTATCAAAGAAATGGAACAATGTCCCAAAAGGGGGAGAAGGGAAATGGGATCAAGAACACATGTGGAGGGACACTCATGGCACATCACTGGGAGAGTGAAAAGGCAGAGGAAATTCTGAGCTGAAGATATCACTGTTGGATGAGGACATCGTGAGATCATCTTTAAGGCTGAGAAGGGACACCCATAGAGTTGAGAGATTGAGAAGAGGGGGAAGAGAGACGGAAAGCTGTTGTGGGTGTTTGCTTGATGACCTCCTGACACCCTGTCATATTCTATTCATGTCTCCTGGGGTTAGGGAGGACCCAGAGACTTCTTTTAACCTACAGTGGCCACTCTGGGGCACTGGCAGTCCTTTTTTGGGGTAATGGTGGTATAATGCAAACAGCCCTTGGCTTGGACATCCAACACTTAGAGTCCAGTTCTGGCCTCAAGTTTTCCTTGGCTTTTTGTCCAGGAACTCCAACTGCTGGACAGTATACTTGCAGGTCACACTGTTCTCAAACTCACTGGGACCAAAGCTATCATAAAGTAACAGAATTTCAAGTGTTGGAAAGATAACCTGGTCTAATCGTCGAATTCCCTTTATAACAACTGCACCAAGTGTTCTGCTTCATCATTTCCTGTGATAAGGAACTCACGACTTCTTTAGGTGCCCTGTTCCTCCTTATGTTTGTCTCAGATCTGACTTCTAGGCAATACAGAACACAGAAGTAAATAATCCAATTCCTGCTCCCCTGGGAGGGGTCGTAAAGGACTTGAAGAGAACCATCATGTCACTTTTGTTTTCTATGCTTCAGAAAAGCAAACCAAATTCTTCCTGTTGTTTCTGGGATTCTGACGATCACGTTTGTTTTTGCCTGGATACACCCCAAGATGTAATGACTGTAGGTGTGCTTCAGCTGAGCCCACATTCTGCCTCTTTACCTTTTTGCCTGAGGCTCTGATCCCCTTGGACTTGACCAGAGTCTCTCTGCCTCCAGTTTCTCTTCTCACAGGTTCATCCTGCAAGCTGCTGTCAGACTAACCATCCTAAGACATGTTTTTTTACAGGTCACTTCCCTTGTCAGAGAAATCGCAGCAGTTCTCCATTTGCTATGAGATGAAGTTCAAATCTGGCATTAAATACCCTACAAAATGAGCATCTCAGTATTTTTCCAAGCTTTTCTCTGTTCTGAATATCCCCCTCCAACCAAGGTTGCTCATTCATCTTCCCATTTATTCAACTATTTATTCATTAAAGAAACAATTATTGAATGTCAACTTTATGCCAGGCGTATGACAGGTAATGGGAATACAAATATGACAGAGACATAGTCCTTGACATGAATGTGTTCACAGTCTGGTGAGGAAGAAAACTATGTATGGGCATAAACAATTCGTGTTATCAAATATGACAAAAAATAATCCCTAGATATCACAGCAACGATGTGCAATGCTAACAGGGAACGAAGTGATCTTCTCTGCTCAGAGTGGTAAGAAAGGATTCAAGGAGAGGGTACTGTTTAAGTTGAGACTTGAATGATAGGTAGAAGTATGCATAGTTAATAAGGAAAGACAAAAATGTTATAAGTAGAAGGAACAACATCTGAAAGACCAGATTCTAGAAACTTCAAGTTGTCTAACATTTCAGTAGAGTATGGATATGTGGAAAAGCTGGGAAAAAGCAGTGGTGAGCTCCTAAATCTTTAACAGTAAGCCCTTTGGGGTTGGGGAAGATCCTGATTTGTAGCATTTGCCTATTTCTATGGTGTAAATATTCCCATCATGACTTATTTCAAACTACTGATGTGACATCACTGAACACAGAGCTGGGGAAGAATTGTGTTCAAATGGCTCTCACAAGCCGATAGAAAGTAGACAAGGACATAACCAGGAAAGGATTTTATAGGTTAAGGAATTGGGCTTTTTATCCTATGGGATGATGGGGAGCCACTGAATGGCTTAAAGCTAGATAATGACACGACCAGCTTTGCCTTAAGGAAAAAACCACAAACTCGAAAAGATACATGCACCCCAATTTTCATAGCAGCATTGTTTACAATTGCCAAGATATGGAAGCAACCCAAGTGTCCATCAACAGATAAATGGATAAAGAAGATGTGGTATATACATGTAATGGAATACTACTCAGTCATAAAAAAGAACGAAATTTTGCCATTTACAGCAACATGGATAGACTTGGAGGGTATCTTGCTAAGTGACATAAGTCATACAGAGAAAGACAAACACTGTGTGATATCATTTATATGTGGAATCTAAAAAATACAACAAACTAGTGCATATAACAAAAAAGAAGCAGACTCACAGATGGAGAGAGCTAACCAGTGGTTACCAGTGAGCAAAGGGAAGGGGGGGGGGCAATACAGGGATAGAGGAGTAAGAGGTACAAGCTATTGGGTATAAAATAGGATACAAGGATATATTGTACAACATGGGGAATATAGCCAATATTTTATAATATCTATAAATGGAGTATAAAGTTTAAAAATTGTGAATCACTGTAGTGCACTCCTGTAACTTATAAAATTGTACAGCAACTATATTTCAATAAAAAATAATTTTTAAAAAATTTTTAAAAGAAAAAAACTATGTATGTGTGTAATCGTGGATGGGTATGGTATGAGAGAAATAAATGATGAAAATTAGGAGACTAGTTAGGACAGTGGTTCTAAACTCTATCTGTATGCCATACATTAGAATTACCTGTGGAATTAAAAAAACATAATAATAATGTTGAGACCTTAATCCCAAGATTCTGATTAAATCTGTCTGGGGCTGGACCTAGGTTTCTGTGTCTTAAATGTTTCCTGGGTGATAGTAATAGAGAGCATGGGTTGCAAAGTGCTGAGTTAGGAGACTATTGCTCTGAAATACGTTTTCTCTTTATCCAATCTCATGTTTTGCCTTGGGGACCGTTCCAGCTCCACCTCCAAACACTCTTCAATTGGCTCATCCATTCCAAGTGGCCATTTCTTCCCTTCAGACTCAGTCCTTCCTAATTTTCCCTCCTGAGGTTTTCTGGACCTTGTTTTTGCTTCCCAACCTGGCCTCACTCAGAGATCAAATAATCAGTGACACTCAGTTTCATGCCTGGCTGCTACGAGCCAGTCCTGAACAATCTCACACCAAAACCCCAACACAGGACAGTAACCCTTCTTTTTTTTTTTTTTTCTTTTTTTTGCTGACAGGCTTCTTCTTTTATTGAAGCATAACAAAAATACAGAAAACTGGGTAACTTGCAAGTGTGCAGCTCAATAGCTTTACCCCAAATCACCTGTGTAATCAGCATCCAGTCAAGAAATAGAAATGTACCAGAATCCCAGAAGCCGCTCCTGATACCTTCCATTCACTCCCCCTCACTCTAACCACTATCCTAACTTCTAACACCTTAGGTTAGTTTTGCCAGTTTGAGGACTTAATAAGAATAGAATCATAAAATATTACTGATGGACTTTATTTTATTTTTTTTAGTATTAATTCAAGAATTCATAGCTAATCTTTTTATTTTAACATCTTTATTGGAGTATAATTGCTTTACAATCGTGTGTTAGTTTCTGCTTTATAACAAAGGGAACCAGCTATACATATACATATAGCCCCATATCTCTCCCTCTTGCATCTCCCTCCCACCCTCCCTATCCCACCCCTCTAGGTTGTCACAAAGCACCGAGCTGATTTCCCTGTGCTATGCGGCTGCTTCCCACTACTATCTATTTTACATTTGGTGGTGTATATATGTCCGTGTCCCTCTCTCACTTCACCCCAGCTTACCCTTCCCCCTCCCCGTGTCCTCAGGTCCATTCTCTACGTCTGCCTCTTTATTCCTGTCCTGCCCCTAGGTTCTTCAGAACAATTTTTTTTTTTTAGATTCCACATATATGTGTTAGCATACGCTATTCGTTTTGCTCTTTCTGACTTACTTCACTATGTTTGACAAACTCTAGTTCCATCCACCTCACTAAAAATAACTCAATTTTGTTCCTTTTTATGGCTGAGTAATGTTCCATTGTATATATGTGCCACATATTCTTTATCCATTCATCTGTCGATGGACACTTAGGTGGCTTCCATGTCTTTGCTATTGTAAATAGAGCTTCAATGAACATTGTGATACATGACTCTTTTTGAATTATGGTTTTTTCAAGGTATATGCCCAGTAGTGGGATTGCTGGGCCATATGGTAGTTCTATTTTTTGTTTTTTGAGGAACCTCCATAATGTTCTCCATAGTGACTGTATCAATTTACATTTACACTAACAGTGCCAGAGGGTTCCCTTTTCTCCACACCCTCTCCAGCATTTATTGTTTATAGATTTTCTTGATGATGACCATTCTGACTTGTGTGAGGTGATAGCTCATTTTAGTTTTGATTTGCATTTCTCTAATGAAGAGTGATGTTGAGCATTCTTTCTTGTGTTTGTTGGCAATCTGTGTATCTTCTTCGGAATAATGTCTATTTAGTTCTTCTGCCCATTTTTTGATTGGGTTGTTTGTTTTTTTGATATTGAGCTGCATGAGCTGCTTGTAAATTTTGGAGATTAATCCTTTGTCAGTTGCTTCATTTGCAAATATTTTCTCCCGTTCTGAGGGTTGTCTTTCATCTTTTTTATGGTTTCCTTTGCTGTGCAAAAGCTTTTAAGTTTCATTAGGTCCCATTTGTTTATTTTTGTTTTAATTTCCATTTCTCTAGGAGGTGGGTCAAAAAGGATCTTCCTGTGATTTATGTCATAGAATGTTCTGGCTATGTTTTCCTCTAAGTTTGATAGTGTCTGGCCTTACATTTAGGTCTTTAATCCATTTTGAGTTTATTTTTATGTATGGTGTTAGGGAGTGCTCTAATTTCATTCTTTTGCATGTAGCTGTCCAGTTTTCCCAGCACCACTTATTGAAGAGGCTGTCTTTTCTCCATTGTATATTCTTGCTTCCTTTATCAATGATAAGGTGACTATATGTACATGGGTTTATCTCTGGGCTTTCTATCCTATTCCATTGATCTATATTTCTGTTTTTGTGCCAGTACCATACTGTCTTGACTACTGTAGCTTTGTAGTATAGTCTGAAGTCAGGGAGCCTGATTCCTCCAGCTCTGTTTTTCTTTCTCAAGATTGCTTTAACTATACGGGGTCTTTTGTGTTTCCATACAAATTATGAAATTTTTTGTTCTAGTTCTGTGAAAAAGGCCATTGGTAGTTTGGTAGGGATTGCATTGAATCTGTAGATTGCTTTGGGTAGTATAGACATTTTCACAATATTGATTCTTCCAATCCAGGAACATGGTATATCTCTCCATCTGTTTGTATCATCTTTAATTTCTTTCATCAGTGTCCTATAGTTTTCTGCATACAGGTCTTTTGTCTCCTTAGGTACGTTTATACCTAGGTATTTTATTCTTTTTGTTGCAATGGTAAATGGAAGTGTTTCTTTAATTTCTCTTTCAGATTTTTCATCATTAGTGTATAGGAATGCAAGAGATTTCTGTGCATTAATTTCATATCCTGCAACTTTACCAAATTCATTGATTAGCTCTAGTAGTTTTCTGGTGGCATCTTTAGGATTCTCTGTGTATAGTATCATGTCATCTGCAAACAGTGACAGTGTTACTTCTTCTTTTCCAATTTGTATTCCTTTTATTTCTTTTTCTTCTCTGATTGCTGTGGCTAAAACTTCCAAAACTATGTTGAATAATAGTGGTGAGAGTGGACATCCTTGTCTTGTTCCTGATCTTAGAGGAAATGCTTTCAGTTTTTCACCATTGAGAATGATGTTTGCTGTGGGTTTGTCATATATGGCCTTTATTATGTTGAGGTAGGTTCCCTCTATGCCCACTTTCTGAGCAGTTTTTATCATAAATGGGTGTTGAATTTTGTCAAAAAATTTTTCTGCATCTATTGAGATGATCATATGGTTTTTCTTCTTTAATTTGTTAATATGGTGTATCACATTGATTGATTTACGTATATTGAAGAATCCTTGCATCCCTGGGATAAATCCCACCTGGTCATGGTGTATGATCCTTTTAATGTGTTGTTGGATTCTGTTTGGTAGTATTTTGTTGAGGATTTTTGCATCTATATTCATCAGTGATATTGGTCTGTAATTTTCTTTTTTTGTAGTATCTTTGTCTGGTTTTGGTATCAGGATGATTGTGGCCTTGTAGAATGAGTTTGGGTGTGTTCCTACCTCTGTTATATTTTGGAAGAGTTTGAGAAGGATACGTGTTAGCTCTTCTCTAAATGTTTGACAGAAATCGCCTTTGAAGCCATCTGGTCCTGGGCTTTTGTTTGTTGGAAGATTTTTAATCACAGTCTCAATTTCAGTGCTTGTGATTGGTCTCTTTATATTTTCTATTTCTTTCTGGTTTAGTCTCATAAGGTTGTGCTTTCTAAGAATTTCTCCATATCTTCCAGGCTGTCCATTTTACTGGCATATAGTTGCTTGTAGTAATCTCTCATGATCCTTTGTATTTCTGCAGTGTCAGTTGTTACTTCTCCTTTTTCATTTCTAATTCTATTGATTTGAGTCTTCTCCCTTTTTTTCTTGGTGAGTGTGGCTAATGGTTTATCAATTTTGTTTGTCTTCTTAAAGAACCAGCTTTTAGTTTTACTGATCTTTGCTACTGTTTTCTTCATTTCTTTTTCATTTTTTTCTGATCTGATATTTTTTATTTCTTTCCTTCCGCTTACTTTGGGGTTTTTTTGCTCTTCTATCTCTAATTGCTTTAGGTGTAAGTTTAGGTTGTTTATTTGAGGTATTTCTTATTTCTTGAGTTAGGATACTATTGCTATAAACTTCCCTCTTACTACTGCTTTTGCTGCATCCCATAGGTTTTGGATCGTTGTGGTTTCATTGTTATTTGTTTCTAGGTATTTTTTGATTTCCACTTTGATTTATTCTGTGATCTCTTAGTTATTTAGTAGCGTATTGTTTACCCTCCATGTGTTTGTATTTTTTACAGTTTTTTTCCTTTAATTGATATCTAGTCTCATGGTGTTGTGGTCCGAAAAGATACTTGATACAATTTCAATTTTCTTAAATTTACCAAGGCTTGATTTGTGAACCAAGATATGATCTATCCTAGAGAATGTTCCACGAGCACTTGAGAAGAAAGTGTATTCTGTTGTTTTTGGATGGAATGGCCTATAAATAACAGTTAAGTCCATCTTGCTTAATGTGTCATTTAAAGCTTGTGTTTCCTTATTTATTTTCACTTTGGTTGATCTGTCCATTGGTGAAAGTAGCATGTTAAGGTGCCCTACTATTGTTGTGTTACTGTCGATTTCCTCTCTTACGGCTGTTAGCATTTGCCTTATGTATTGAGGTGCTCCTATGTTGGATGCATAAATATTTCCAATTGTTATATCTTCTTCCTGGATTGATCCCTTGATTATGTAGTGTCTTTCTTTGTCTCTTGTAATAGTCTTTATTTTAAGGTCTATTTTGTCTGATATGAGAATTGCTACTCCAGCTTTCTTTTGATTTCCATTTACATGGAATATCTTTTTCAATCTCCTCACTTTCAGTCTGTATGTGTCCCTAGGTCTGAAGTGGGTCTCTTGTAGACAGCATATATATGGGTCTTTTTTTTTGTATCCATTCAGCCAGTCTATGTCTTTTGGTTGGAGCACTTAATCCATTTACATTTAAGTTAATTATCTATATGTATTTTCCTATTACCATTTTCTTAATTGTTTGGGTTTGTTATTACAGGTCTTTTCCTTCTCTTGTGTTTCCTGCCTAGAGAAATTCCTTTACCATTTGTTGTAAAGCTGGTTTGGTGGTGCTGAATTCTCTTAGCTTTTGCTTGTCTGTAAAGGTTTTAATTTCTCTGTCAAGTCTGAATGAGATCCTTGCTGGGTAGAGTAATCTTGGTTGTAGGTTTTTCCCTTTCATCACTTTAAATATGTCCTGCCACTCCCTTCTGGCTTGCAGAGTTTCTGCTGAAAGATCAGGTGGTAACCTTATGGGGATTCCCTTGTATGTTTTTTGTTGCTTTTCCCTTGCTGCTTTTAATATATTTTCTTTGTATTATTTTTTGATAATTTGATGAATATGTGTCTTGACGTGTTTCTTCTTGGATTTATCCTGTAAGGGCCTCTCTGCATTTCCTGGACTTGATTGACTATTTCCTTTCCCATATTAGGGAAGTTTTCAACTGTAATCTCTTCAAATATTTTCTCAGTCCCTTTCTTTTTCTCTTCTTCTTCTAGACCCCTATAATTTGAATGTTAGTGCGTTTAATGTTGTCCCAGAGGTCTCTGGGACTGTCCTCAATTCTTTTCATTCTTTTTTCTTTATTCTGCTCTATGGTAGTTATTTCCATTATTTTATCTTCCAGGTCACTTATTCGTTCTTCTGACTCAGTTATTCTGCTATTGATTCCTTCTAGAGAATTTTTAATTTCATTTATTGTGTTGTTCATCTTTGTTTGTTTTCTCTTTAGTTCTTCTAGGTCCTTGTTAATGGTTTCTTGTATTTTCTCCATTCTATTTCCAAGATTTTGGATCATCTTTATTATCATTAATCTGAATTCTTTTTTAGGTAGACTTCCTATTTTCCCTTCATTTTTTTGATCTGGTGGGTTTTTACCTTGCTCCTTCATCTGCTGTGTATTTCTCTGTCTTCTCATTTTGCTAAACTTACTCTGTTTGGGGTCTCCTCTTCGCAGGCTGCAGCTTTGTAGTTCCTGTTGTTTTTGATGTCTGCCCCCAGTGGGTATGGTTGGTTCAGTGGGTTGTATAGGCTTCCTGTTCCACCCTTCCTGATGGAGGGGTCTGGTGCCTGCGTTCTGGTGGATGAGGCTGGATCTTGTCTTTCTGGTGGGCAGGTCCATGTCCGGTAGTGTGTTTTAGGGTGTCTGTGAACTTATTATGATTTTAGGCAGCCTCTCTGATAATGAGTGGGGTTGTGTTCCTGTCTTGCTAGTTGTTTGGCATAGGGTGTCCAGCACTGTCGCTTGCTGGTCGTTGAGTGGAGCTGGGTCTTATCGTTGAGATGGAGATCCCTGGGAGAGCTTTTGCCATTTGATATTACGTGGAGCCAGGAGGTCTCTGGTGGTCCAATGTCCTGAACTCGGCTCTCCCACCTCAGAGGCTCAGGCCTGACACCTGGCTGGAGAACCAAGACCCTGTCAGCCACATGGCTCAGAAGAAAAGTGAGAAAAAAAAGAAAGAAAAAAAAGAAAAAATAAAATAAAATAATTAAAATTTTAAAATGTTAAAAATATTATTAAAATTTTAAAAATTTATAAAGTAATAAAAAAAAGAGAGCAACCAAACCAACAAACAAATCCACCAATGATAACATGCACTAAAAACTATACTAAGATAAACATAAGATTCAGAACCTAGTCAGTCGCATACAGCAAACCCCAATCTGCAGTTGCTCCCAAATTCCACTGCCTCAATTTTAGGATGATTCGTTTTCTATTCAGGTATTCCACAGATGCAAGGTACATCAAGTTGATTGTGGAGATTTAATCCGCTGCTCCTGAGGCTGCTGGGAGAGATTTCCCTTTCTCTTCTTTGTTCACACAGCTCCTGGGGTTCAGCTTTGGATTTGGCCCCGCCTCTGCATATAGGTTGCCCTCTGGCATCTGTTCTTCGCCCGGACATGAGGAGGTTAAGAAGCGGCTGATTAGGGAGCTCTGGCTCCCTCAGGCTGGGGGGAGGGAGGGGTACGGTATGCGGGGCGACCCTGCAGCGGCAGAGGCCAGCATGACATTGCAATAGCCTGAGGCATGCCATGTGTTCTCCTGGGGAAGTTGTCCCTGGATCACGGGACCCTGGCATTGGCGGGCTGCACAGGCTCCCTGGAGGGGAGGTGTGGATAGTGACCTGTGCTTGTACACGGGATTCTTGGTGGCTGTAGCAGCAGCCTTAACATTTCATGCCGGTCTCTGGTGTCTGCTCTGATAGCCATGGCTTGTGCCCATCTCTGGAGCTCATTTAGGTGGTGCTCTGAACCCCCTCTCCTCACGCATCCCGAAACAATGGTCTCTTGACTCTTAGGCAGGTCCAGACTTTTTCCCAGACTCTCTCCCAGCTAGCTGTGGCGCACTAGCCCCCTTCAGGCTGTGTTCATGCAACCAACCCCAGTCCTCTCCCTGGGATCTGACCTATGAAGCTGGAGCCTCAGCTCCCAGCCCCCACCCATCCCGGTGGGTGAGCAGACAAGTCTCTCAGGCTGGTGAGTGTTGCTCGGCACTGATCCTCTGTGCGGGAATCTCTCTGCTTTGCCCTCTGCACCCCTGTTGTTGTGCTCTCCTCCATGGCTCCGAAACTTCTCCCCCTCCACCCCCCACAGTCTCTGCCCATGAAGGGGCTTCCTAGTGTGTGGAAACCTTTCCTCCTTCACAGCTCCCTCCCACTGGTGCAGGTTCCTCCCTATTCTTTTGTCTCTGTTTTTTCTTTTTTCTTTTGCCCTACCCAGGTATATGGGGAGTTTCTTGCCTTTTGGGAAGTCTGAGGTCTTCTGCCAGCATTCAGTAGGTGTTCTGTAGGAGATGTTCCACATGTAGATGTATTTTTGATGTATTTGTGGGGAGGAAGGTGATCTCCACATCTTACTCCTCCACCATCTTGAAGGTCCTTTTGGGTTTATACTTTTAATCACATAAATTTGTTAGATCCCAGAGGGGAGTCACTGCATGCCATGCAGGGCCACAGAGGAAGCTCCAGGTTTTTGTAGGGTGGCAAAGACAGGAGCAAGAGGAAACTCTAGTCTAGAGCCTTTAATGGGGTTTCTGAACTTGAGTTTGCTCAGGAATAGCAGAGGAACTGCAATTCTAGAAGGCATAACGTTGCAAGTTACAGGTCAGTCTGTGGAGAGTTCAGGATGGGCTGTATTTATCCCTCACAAATTCTTGTCACTTCAGTTTTGCTGGACTCTGGTATCTAACTTCTCAACTCATTGAGACTCTCAGATGTTTTTGGTTCCCCTTCCCACTGTCCAGAAATTGCTTCAAGGCAGAAAGTCAGGGTGATTTTGGGGTCCACTTGTTTGTTTTCCTTCTCTCAGGGATTACAGTAGTGCCTGCCTCTTGTTCAAGGTCTGAAGAATGTTGTTTCACATATCTGTCCAGTTTTCCATTTGCTTACCCTGGGAAGCCAAGTCTGGACTCTTACTCCTTCAAAGCCAAAGTGGGTATTGCTTGATTATATGTTCATGTTTCACTTTACCATGTGTATTGCCCAATTACTTGCAATCCGTACCCCCCTAGGAATGTTTGAGTTTCTTCATCCCTCACTAACTCTTATTTGTAAATCAAATAGGTATCAAGTCACATCAGATTTTTAAAGTTTGTATTTCTTGATTACTAGTGAGGATAAGCACCATTGTCCTCATATGCTCTTTAAATATAAATTTTCCCTGCTTATATGCTTTGGCAATGGTAACCATACACTCTTGCTTACCTGACATAGTCCTAGGGTATATTGTAAGGTGCATAAACAGTATTAGATGTAGAATATTTATTGTGCTTACTAATGTTTGGATTTAATTGTACTTTTCATTGTTCTATTCTTCCCCAGACTTTCCTGCTTTCTATCTAATCGATTTCATTTCTTTTTAATTTACTTCTTTTATGCATTATTTTTCTCCTGTGTGTGTGTGGTTAGCTTTAAATTTTTAACATGCTTGCTGACTTGAAAAATCTAAAGTTAATCAATATTTCTACCCTCTTCCTGAACAAAACAAGAAAGTTTGAACACTTTAGCTTCCAACTATTATGCTATATTTTGCTTGATATAATAGTCCACTATTTTATTTTCCACCTTGTTTTGTAAACCCCAAGTGAAGTATTTTCATTATTTTTATTTTATATAGTCAATTTTTGTTTATGTTACCCACATGTTCACCAGTTTCTTTATTCACCATTACATTTTCCATCTTACTCTTTCCTTATGGGTTTAATTCCTTTCTACAATTTTTCTCTCAGTGGGATTCTAAGAGCTATAAACTCTTTTAATCTTTGCTTTTCTAAAGATATCTTTATTTTTCCTTCACTTTTGAATGATAGTTTACATCAGGATGGAATTTTGAGTTGGCAGTTATTTTTCCTCAGCATTTTGAAGACATGTTCCATTATCCTCTGGGTTAAATATTGTCATTAAGAAGTCTGCTGCCCAAGTAACTATTGTTTGTCTACAGAAAATCATCTTCTCTGTTTTATCTTTGACTGTTGTATTTAGCAGTTTCACTATGATGTGTTTAGTTATAGATTTTTAAAATTTATTTTGCCTGAATATTATGTTTTTAATATAATTAATCAAGTTTGTCATCAATTCTGGACAGCTTTCCTCTTATGCATTCTCAGTTTTTTTCTTCTGGAACTCCTATTAGGCACTTATGGTGAGTTTATCATTCCATTCTTTATTTTTACATTTTTCATATTTTCCATCTTTTTCTCACATCATATTCTACTTTGGTTAAAGCCTCCTGATCCTACTTCTAATTCATTTATTATTTTTCTCCTATTTCCGACATGTTTCCATTGAGCTTTTAGCTCCAAAGACTGTATTTAAAAAATTGTTTATTTGGTTCATTTTAAAACCTGTTTGTTCTATTTTCATAATGACTTATGCATATATTAGAATCTACATTACTTTTTAAAGGTCTTTATTCATTTTAAACATACTTATATTATCTTTCAGATTGCTATTCTATTATGTCAACTTTCTGATACTCAAATCTTCCTGTTGTTGGTGTTTGCTGAGCCTCAGGATGGACTAGAAAGTTGTCAAGTGCCCAAGCATGGCTCATTCTGGATGTCTGGCCTCACCTCTCTCTGTGCATCTGCCTTATTTTTCTCTACTTTCTTTCAGATTGGCTTTCCCTGCTTCACATGGATGCGGCCAAACTTGGCTATCAGCTTCCTGATAGCCCAGCTCACCTGTTTAGTGCTATCTGTTCAAGGGACCAGCTCAGGCTGAAACTAGTATCTTAGTCTCCTTTCTCAACTTCCAGGGGAGAAGATTGGATTGGCCCTGTTGGGTCATGAGTCTACGCTGGTCCTCTCAGGTATGGACAAGGAATCAGGGCCACATAATAAAAAGACAGTTTCTGGACCACACTCCTATGTCAGGCAGTAGTCAAAGAACTGGATGACTGTGGATTGGGAAGACACCCCTCAAAAATACTTACTACATCCTTAAGCAGAAATGTTATCCTTTGCATCATTATTCACAAAGTGACCTGGAGTCTCATAGATAATAACAGTGAAGAGAGGCAGAAAGGGGTCTTAGCAGATGCTTTGAGCCTCAAATTGTCATTTGAGGCATTTCCACGTGAGAGAAAGAATAGTGATCTAGTAACAGAAATGGCTAAGTAGCAAAAAGTTGACCCTTAAGTCCCCACCTTGTCTAGATGCTACAGGGTGGAGGATAAGAGTCCCCCATTAAGAGGACTCCAGAGGAGTCCAGAGGAAGCCATGACCTCTAGGGGATCTGGGTTTTTATTAGAGCCAGAAGATAGAGTATTGTTGACAGAGTTCGCATACAGGAATTTTGGTTTCTTACAATGCAATAGGACTGGTTGGGTTACAGGGGAAAGGACTAGGGGAAAAGTAAATAGTGAGAGATCAGCTGGCAGGTGGGGGTGGGAAGTGCAGAGCAGTATGGGAAGAATTCACAGGTGCATGTGAGCTGACACTGAGCAAGGAGGCAGGGATGAGCATGAGTGTAACTGATGAGAGTTGGTCACATGCTGGACCTGGTGCTCAGGGGTCACTGGGTTTCAATGCCTTTAAATATATCTTATATAGTCTTCCCCTTCCCTTTTTCCTGTTCTGTTCTTTCAGTTTTCATCAGCTCATTCTTTAAGATGCAACCCGATTCCCACTTCCCTTGGCAGGACTTCCCAGGGGTTCTCTAATCTACAGCGACCTCTCCTGCCTCCTGTGGCCCTTCTGGTCGCATCATTCATTTGATGATTACCTATGCACTACTCTGTGCTATTGTTCCAAGCTGCCATCTACTCCTATATCATCATTTAACTACCCATGGTTTATGTTGGGTTTTACCAGTGAGACTGGAAGCTCCATGAGGGAGGAACGTGTCTCGCCCTTCTTTGTACCTGCTATAGCATGGTGGATAGTGACCCTCACATAGTAGGTGTTTAATATGTATTTATACTGACTTTCTGGGTTCTTGCTTATGACCTTCGGCACATCACTCTGTGACGTTCAGTTTACCTAATTGTAAAGTAGAGATAATAACCTCCTCTCTCCATTCATCTATTTTGTCTCTCAGTCGATATTTCTTGAGCACCTACTCTGTGTGAGGGTGAATGTGTGGAGTGAAAGCTTTCTAACAGGATTGCTAAAAGCATCAAATAAGATATTGGATGTGAAAAATGCCAAGAAAAGCAAGAAGCACTTACAAAAGAAAGGCATTATTTAAACATTCACGTTTAGACATTGGAACATTAAATTATTTTATAAGCTCCATCCTGAGTTCTTATAGGACTCTGAGTCTATAGTACCTATGGTATAGCACTTATCACACTGTGTGATAATTATTTGTGTATATTTCTATCTCTGTCCCAGACTGTGAGCTTCAACATGGAATCCCCAGCACTTAGCACAGTGCCTGCCACGTAATAGGTCTCCGTAAATATTTTAAATAAATGAATGAATGAAAAAAAATCAGCTTCCAAACATGCTCAGCCTATAAAAATGTATTCAGACAGTAAGCACACTGACAAGAATTCTGTCCTAAGAATCTTGTGGAGAGGGTTACAAATGAAAAAAAAGAAGTATGGATTTTGCCCTGAAGGAGCTTATAAATGGAATGGAGAAGCAGAGAATATGCATCTAAAAATGCCTTAAGATGATTTATCAGATTACCTAAAAGCAGTTGTATTTTTAAACTAGGACACTAGCATTGATGGATTTCAGAATAAATCAGGCAGGTGGTGTTAATCAGGAGAAGCTTTTTGGAGAAACAGGGAATTACATAGGGAGGCATTGACAATATAAACAAAATTTACAGTCTGCCACTTCATGGATGGAGGGGCTACATGGACCACTGGTGGTTTGCAAGGGTATTTGAGAGCTCTAGAGCCATAGTGCTTGTGGGAGACTTTCTGTCCCTCTGTTGGATACACACACGCACACACGCACATCTTTGTGGCTACAGTGGTGGAGTGATGGGCTTGAAGTGCTTCCCTTCTCTGGAGGGAAATCCTCTGTCCTCAAGTGTTTCTTTCTTTGCCTTCACATCGACCCTTTGAAGGTAGCCGCTTTGCAGCTCTCAAGAGCTCTCTCTCAGGAATGGGCCTGCTCTGAAAGTGCCCCCATTTCCAGTATGGAACACAGAACTCATTCAGTTATGATTCTTTGTTCCAATGCCTTTGATCATCTTAGGGAGAGGTAATTTGAGTAGGTCAGCCGAGGGCAGAGCCAGGGTGACAATTGTTTCTCTCACTCAAGATAAGAGGTGGAAGGCAGAGGCCCCTGCTTTTGAAGATGTAACTTATTGCCTGGTTCACAGCCTGTCCTCCTCAAACAACATCCAGAAATATGGCCTCAGAGCTCACCTTACAATAGGTATTCTATGTTCATTGATTCAACAAATGTTTACTGTACTGCTATGATGCGCTAGCTATTATTCTAGGTGCCAGGGATGGAGCTGCAAGCAAGAGAAAAAAGTTTACTAGTTTCACAGAGATTATAAAGTGAGAGAAAAAGGAAATCAGCAAGTTAATTTTATACAAGATAATGTATAGATACTATTAAGAACATAAACAATGGAGTCCTAGAGAAGTCTCAGAGAAAATGTCCCTGAAGTTGCAATATTTGAGCCAAGAGTTTAAGAATAATGAGGAACCAACCATACAAAGAACTAAGGCAAGACTATTCCAGACTATTCCAGGCGGAGAGAAGAGTAAATGCAAAGTGCAGAGGCAGGAACAGAATTGGAGACTTCAAGACGTGTGCATGTGCTCACTCACACACGTGAGCACACACACACACACACACACACACACACACATACATACACTAGAGTAAGAGCATTTCAGGAATCAAGATAGAAGACAGCAAAGCCCAGATCACGCAGGCTTAGTGCCCCATGGTAATGCACTGTGATTTTATTCTGGGGCAATGGGAAGCCACTGACCCATTGGAAGCAGAGGGAAGGTGGGACCCCCGCAGGAAAGGCTTCGTATCTAGCCTGTGTTATGGGAAGCAGCAGCTGCTGTTGCAAGGTCTTAGAAGTGGTGAAACTCCCCATATGACCCTAAACCTTTCATCTCTCCTGAACCATGGCACTAGCCAAGTGGAGACATTGTCCACGATCCTCAAAGGCTGCTTTAAGATATGTCTTTAAGATAAACTGCAAAGCCCAGAAACTTGAGGCTACGTCTGTCTTGAGGGCTCCTTTAAAAAGGCCAATGAGTGCATGGAAGACAAATCAAAACTCTTTATGTCACCAGGGATCACCAAAAATCACTGAAGTCACCTCGGAATTATTTCAGACATATCAGTGCCTCTTCTGCATTGAAATATTCCTAATAAGCATTTTGTCTTGTTGGTGTATTCCATTATTGTCCTCTCTGGGAATTTTCCATTAGCCTGAACTCTTCCCCTGCTGACATAGCCCAGCTCCTTCCCCACAAACATGGAATGTTGGATCAAGAAGGCATCTTAGAGGATATCTCATCCAATGTGCTTGGTTTGTAAATGAGTAAGTGGAGGTTCAGAGACGGCAAATAACTTGATAAAAACCGTATAATCCATGTCTTTGGGTCTTAGTCTTATCTCCTTCCAGTAGACTTGGCTAGCATGAAGAAGGACAGATTAGGTAAGCTTAGACTGGCCTCTTGATTCAGAAAAAGAGTCCCCACGTGAAGCAACCAATTCAAAGTTTGCCAACACGGAGAGTCTGGGAAGCTAAAATGAAATGTTTGTGATGGACGGGATATCTCCTCAAGCTCCAGCATCTATAACTCAGAACCTCCAACACAAGGCGGGAGAGTAATGACCATGGGGCCTGAAAATCTCATCAATGTTTTTATATCTGCAGGAGGTTTCAGGTGAAGTATCCTGGTGGGGGGTCGTGTTGACAGCAAGTGCTTGCTCTTCATTCGTGGGAGCCAAGTGGCTCACCTTGGGGCCTGGGAAGACAGGTGCAGGGCAGGGGAGGGCCGGCTCTGTATGAGGGGTGAAGGGGATGGGCCCTGGTAATCCAATAGCCTCTCGGAGCCACTCAGTGCTCCACTCCAAATCCATCACTGCAAATGAACCAGGTGACAGGATTAAATATCCCCTAATTGCAGTCCCCCGGGAGGGGCTGTGCCAGCTGTCTCTTCCACATGCCCAGCCCAGCAGATGGGAGATCAGATATCAAAGGGTCACTTCTGATGGCCCAGAAGACAGCCTGGGTCCTGGCCACCTGGGCCGAGTGGAAGGAGGAACAGAGGGCAGATTGGGGTGCTGTAATGGGTCTGAAAAACAGAATATTTAGTACCATCTGCCCCTTAGCATCGATGTAGTAAGGTCTGCACTACTCCGTGGCTCCTGCTTCTTTGTCCTCCTCATTCACCAGGACGGGATATGGGCTGCTGCACCTTCTCCTCCTGCCCTCTGAAACTCGCTGCTAGAAATGGATTTCTGCCTCAGAAAACCAGACATCCTCACGGGCATGCAGAAGTCCACCTGCCCAGCCCCCGTCTCTGGCCCAGCCTGCTCCTCACTAAACCCTCAGAGGCAAGGATTTCTCACTATTCCTTCCAGACCTCTTGGAAGAGAGGCTCTATAGGGTTGCTGGGTTGTGTATTCTAGCATCCTGGGCTTCAATAACGGGCAGGTTCTTCAAATTCCTTGAGGACCAGGGCAAAAAGAAGAGGAACTTACATTTGGGCTCAAGAAATGGACTTGAGCGCCAAACAAAGCTCCTGAGCAGGAGAGGCTGTCTGGGTGCAGTTGGCTGGACTGAGAAAGCCTGGAGCAGGGGAAGAGTGGGGTGACTTTTGTCAGGCTCTAGGCCCTTTTCTTCTGAGACCTTTTCACATGGGGTGATCTGCCATTGTCTTCCCTCAAGACTGCACTCACCCAAATCAGCTCCCACCCAAGAGCGCTGGGCAGTTCTGTGGGAATAAGATGCATTTCCATCGAGCTGAAATCATGATATTGTAAAATCAGCAGGAGCAGGTATAAGCCAAGAAAAGCTCTCCATCCAGGGAAGGCGCCAAATCACAGGCAGAAAGAAGGTCTGTGCGTCAAACCTCACTGGGGCTCAGGCAAAAGCTAGAAACAGGCATCTGAAGGAGTACTCAGCCCACAACGCCAGGACTGCAAAAGACTCCAGTGACCTTTGAAACAACACGATTGTTGAGAAAGACAAGACCTCAACAGAGGGGTCAGGACTCAGGTCAGTTTTCCTTGGGGCAGCTGGAGAGCTCCGGGGTCATCGGCCTCTGGACCTAGAAGAGGGTCTGATGCTAAGCCAGCTCTAACTGATCGTGTTTCTCTTTTTAAAGGGTCTACCATGTTCTTAGAAATATGCTAAGGGCCAAGGTGATGAAGACCAATACTGTCTTTGCCCTCAGGGATCATGTTTGACTTAGGGAAGTCACTGCATTGCTCCAAACTTCAGTTTCATCATCCATCAAGTGGAAGTTGTGACATCTACCCTAGGTCCTTCAGAGAGTTGCCGAGAGGCTCACATGAGATGACCGAGGGAAAACTGCTCTGGAAAAGCTCTTTGGCAGGTACTATAAAAGTGAGCAGTATTTGGAGTAATGCTTCAGCTCAGAGAACAATGTAGCTGAGTTACCACGAAGGTGAGACCTCCTTCCCTTTCTCCCTGGCTTATCCTTTCCCTTTATTCTAAACAGAGACTTAGTCTAAAGAGAACCATCCCATGCTTGATGATAAAAGGGACAATGGGATTTCTGGGTGGTCCTCTGGGCCCACAGATAGGAGCCCTGCAGTCCAGGATGCCAAACAAACCAGGTGATTTGTGAGCGAGGCAGCAGCAGAGCTATAGGCTAAGAACAAAGGACTTGGCCCATTTCTGTGTCTCTGCAGTGGTCACACACCAGCTGAACACAACAGTTTCTACTTGTGTCCCAATTTTAGGAAAACCAGAAATCTGGAATCTCGACATAACTCACCACCCCCGAAAAGGACAGGCGGTTAGAGCAGGTTGGTTCCTGGTAATGGTGTCTTCGGGCTAATCATGTGTTCCCATATAGGCCAGCGAGCCCAAATGCTGGAATTACCTGGGAAATTTGTCAACATACAGATATCCAACTTCTACCGTGAGAGATTCTGATTTTGAAGGTTTGGGGGTGGGACCTCAGAAAGGATTCTGATCTACCAGAAAGCTTGAGAACCTCATATATAGACAATCCACCCATGTCTTGTCTGTTTTCATTATATGTTCAGGACAGAGCACAGAATAGGCATTCAATAAATGTTTGTTGACTGAGTAAATGAATTTATTAAAATATATCCAAATACACTCAAGTAAAAAGCAATGAATGGCAAAAAGCAAACTTTTTTTTTTAGGATTTAGAAGTCTGCTAGGATCCAGCTGTAGCTGATTGTCTTTCTGACTCTCAATTCTTCAGGGTACAAAATTGAGAAACCTAGATTTGACTCTTTTGTGCTTTCTATTAGGTTTGTTCTGAATAAATGGAAACTTGCTCCCATTGGCATAAGATAGAGCTTGATGTAAAAATGGTTTATTCTTGCTCCTTCCTTCAATATATTTTATTATTATTAATGCATTATCAGTAATAATAATAATAGTAAATGCCTTTATTTCATTTCCTCATTAGAGATCTTATGAAAGAGATAGGGAATTATTATCCCCACTTAACAAATGAAAAAACTAATGCATAAAGAGGCCATATAGCTCATCCCTGCAATCACCCAATTAGAAAACAGCAGGATTGGACTCTTGACTCCAAATCTGATATTCTTCATACTCTAGCAAGCTTCCCCTAAAACACTGCAGATGTGACTCCAGTGACCTCCCACGTATGTCACGCCAAATGTGCAAAACAGAACGACTGGAATCATCCACAGAGCACCAGGATGTGTTCCTTTACCAAAGAATCCCTTTTTACAAAAGCTCTTCATTTTATCTAGGATCATTAAGAGGTTAAGTAAGACAGGTAATGTAAAGAATCACTCACTGCTAATTGAAATGCAGGCAAATCATCTCTGAAATGATAATGTAAGTTAATAGGAAAAAGGAACTCATTCTAAAAAAAATGTGGTTTATATGTGACTTTTCAGGAGTATACCTATCACGGGAAAGTCAGGTAAATGTATACACTCATATACCAGACTTCTATAGGAAATACAGTCCTGAACTGAAAATAAATTGACAAATAAGCTGCTTTTCCTTTCTTTCCTCCCAGAGCCAGGTCCTCATGCCTCAGAATGTTCCAGCATCCCAGCCACTGCACTCAGTCAGACCATGGGCTCATGTATTTTCAACTAGGCAACTTGAGCTGAAAGAAGCTTTCAATGGAGTCCAACAAAATCAGCACAGCCTTAGGCTGGATCTAGATGAGGCCCAACTAATGAAAATGATGGCGATTTTCTGAATACTCTAAACTTCTGGATTTTGAAAATGTCATTTGCTTCAGGTACAAAGATAATGACTGAATATTTAGCGCAACCCATTATCCTAAATATTTTAAACAATGCCTAAATCCATGACTTTCTTTAACTCCTAGCTTTGGCCATTTTTTTTTTAACACCTTTATTGGAGTATAATTACTTTACAATGTTGTGTTAGCTTCTGCTGTATAACAAAGTGAATCAGCATATACCCAGAGAAGACCATAATTCAAAAAGAGACATGCACCCCAATGTTCATTGCAGCTCTATTTACAATAATAGCCAGGACATGGAAGCAACCTAAGTGTCCATCGACAGATGAATGGATAAAGAAGATGTGGCACATATACACAATGGAATATTACTCAGCTTTGGCCATTTTGAGCGGAACTGATCCATTAATTTATCCTGAAGTCAATTTGATTAAATAGCCAATCAATTCAGTTTAACATCTGGCTATTCCAATGAATGGACTAACTGATGAAATAGACCAATAACCTTGACAATGGATTTTGGAGACTGTAGGAAGTAGGAAGTCACCAGCTTCCCAACGTGGGACCACTTGCTATAAAGCAAGGGCTGAAGCAGACATGAGTGGAATAAAAGTGCCCTTTATTCTCTATAGGTGTCTCTGGGGCCCAGAGAGATGAACATCCTTTCCCTGGAGAAGCCTGGTTGCCTTATGGAGAATCCTGGCTGCGCACCAGCTCTCCCAGCTGCCCCTCACCCGCAGCCAGCCCGCAGGCACGCAGGTCCCTGTCAGCTCTAACAGAGGGTGGGGACTGGTCAGGCCATTCATTGGTTCTGAAGTTTCTTCTACTTAAACCAATTTGTTAGGTGCTTCGTGATTTACGGCCACAGTGGAAAATGAGGCTGGGTATTGATTCTCGGCCTTTTCTATTGCAAATGGGTGCAATGTCTTATAGTATGTCAGAATAATAGCAGTGGGCACTCTATCAATGTCAAATGTTAAAAATGATCAGCTATTGTGATGTAGGAGATTAAATATGAAAGCGTGATGGGTATATAAAAGTGAAACGGCAATAATAAAGGGATTTTTATGTTCGGCTCATTGCTCCCTAGAACCCACCTGGGGAGCTATTAGAACCTATTGTGCTGATCAGTGACATATCACCATGGGTTAAAGGACGAGACAGGTGTGCCCCTCCCCAGGTGCTGTTGAGCTTGGCAAAGTGGAATGGGAGAACCCAGGTGAAGAGATCAGAGTTCACCAGGCCCTACCTTCCAGAGCTTGAGTGCAACTTCTAGGATGACTAGGAAGGAAAGGTACAAGGCAACCAAAAGCCAATCAGAAAGGCCGGAGGTCACTATATCCCTTCTTATTTTCTCCTGCGGTGATGGCTCAATCTTTAAAGTCAGCCAAGAGAATTTGTCCTCTTCTTTAAGGTCTCTGGAGAGATGGCAATCCCATTTTGTGCAACCACAGAAAGTCACAACTGGAATAGATCTCATAGATCACCTTGCATAGTCAACTTTCCCTTTTAAAATTCAGGGAACTGAGGCCCAGAGAAATAGAGATATGTCCAAGGTCACACAGGCAATGCGTGCCAGAGTTGGACCAAACCCAGGTCCAGGCTGGAAATCTCCTCACCGTCTGTCCTCATCTGCCATATGTGTCTGATGCCATCATGTCCTCTAGATCAGCACTGCCCAACAGAAATATAATGAAAGCCCTATCCGTGGCTTTAAATATTCTAGTAGCCGCATTAAAAAAGTGATAAGAAATAGGTGAAATTAATCTTAACGTATTTTATTTAACCTAACATATTTTAAATATCATTCTTCCAACATGTAATCAATATAAAAATTATTGATGTATTTTACATTATTTGTTTCACACTAAGTGTCTGGGTGTATTTTATAATTGCGGCACGTGTCGGGTTGTACTAGCACATTAAGTGCTCCATAGCTGCATGGGCTAGTGGCCTCAGCTCTAAATGGAGTTGTCTGGGGCCTGGGGAATGTATCCATATCCCCTAGGGAGGTATGTAGGGCCTAGAGGAAGGCATGTGTACTTTGAAAAAGCAAATAAATACTACAATACACTTGGAAATTTTTTTTAAAAACTCATTTATAAGCACAAACTACAGACCATAAACCTTGGCAAAATCTTAGTGAGGGCACATTGAAGACAGACTGTCGGTCACATTGAAGACAGACTCTCAGTCACATATGGGACTTTTCAGGGAGGTATGGAAAGTATATTTGAATTTCTGGACATTGTAAGGGGCCTGGGAATTTTTTGTTTGCCAAAAATAGACATGAATTTACAAAGACTAAGAAATGGACTAGCCTTCTGGGGCAGAGCAATTTCTCAGATGATGTTGTCATCAGCATATAAGTTACCAAACTCATTTTCTGAGAGAAAAACCAAGTTTGAGAACTGCGGAGTGTCATGCAGAGGTTGAATTCAGCCTTAGACTTTATGTCAGAGACCAGGGAACCCTCGAAGCATGCATCTGCCTGAGTCACCGATGCCCCTTTCTCAAGCACACAGTGGAATGGCAACCTTGCCAGGCATGCCATTTGCAGATGGGTCCATCCATGGCCTGGAATGTCCACTGGGTACACCCAGGGTTGGGGGAAGGAGAAGTCATGGTCCCCAGCTTCAACCTGGAGATCAGCCCATGGCCAGCAGGTGGGGAGGCAGGAGCTGGGGGAGAGCAGCGATCAGGGTACCATACAGCCGCCTCCATGTTGCCATTCCCGAGAGCAAGCCGACCATATAATGCACACAAAGCCAGCCTGAGAACTAACACCAGGTCCATTTCAGCCAGAGACAGGTTGTCGCTCTGACAGCTATCAAACCAATCAGAAGGGTAAATTAAGGTGTCCTTCTTTTTATTTTTTTGGAGGGGTAAGGGGTAGTTAAAATGCTGATCTCCAAGTGACAGGTTTCTGAGCTGAGAGTGAACTGTCACTGCTGCCATCCTCACTCTGGAGGCTCTCAGGAGGAGCATGTCAGGGAAACCAGCAGGCTCCTTACAGACCTGCTTGCTCCCTAAGGGCCTCCAGGCACAAGTCACGCTGTATGATCTGCCCCTTGGGACCCAGAAGGGGAAAGTGCCAGTCTCCACCCGTTCCCACTGCACTGGGAGCCAGGGATCAACTTTCCACTTTTGGGGGAGAAACTCCTCCTTTTCGCCTTAATTGCAGCCTTAATAATTAAGTGGGTGCTTTAATGATGTGAGCGTCTCATTACAGAGTGACACGAAATGCATGCCCACAAAGGCACACACCTTCATGCATACACGTGTATTCTGGAAACCAGGCATTATATCATTTTAAAAAAATTATCATAAGCAAAAATTTTAAATAAAAAACAACAAGGGATGCATGTGTGCTTAATTACAAGAGAACTTTATTAGCTGGCACTAATTAAAGCATGTTATGAAGTCTGACAAATGCCTAAAATAGTTTTGATGCAAGTAATTTGTTTACGACTAGAACTTGGTGGAAAAGTTCAAGCAATTTTATTTTTGCCTGGGTAGCACCTCAATGTCTGGGGGATAATTAACGATTAGTGGTTTAATGGCAGAGGCACATTCATTATCCCGCTTTCTGACTCCTGCCAAGACATTCATGTTGAGTGATCAAGCCCATTCCGCCTCCATCTACCTGACAGCTGACCTCCCACTGGCAGCTGAACCCATTTCACAGATGGGATTTCCGGAAGCCAAATGCCTGCTCTCTGGTCCATCCAAGATCTCAGATGTGTTCAAGACGGACCCTTCCCACTCCTCACGGAAGAGGGGAATCTTCTAGTCGGCATGTTCTTTGTAAGCCCTTCCTTTTGTGGGTGTCCCTGGCAGGTGAACAGGCACTATTATGAGTGTGCTGTTTTGACTCTCTCCCAGGAGCTCTGAGGCCGACCCGGAGAACAGCAACTCCATTCCGAAGCTAGGAAGGCCTTCGCTGGCCCCCTCACAGGTCCTTGCCTGTTGGCCACCTCGTCTGTTCTTCCTTCTCCTCACACCACCAGGGCGAGGACAGAGCTATGCGAATATCCACACACTAAGCTGTCCACACATACAATCAGAAAAAGCCTCAGAGTTTAACCCCAAGTCATCATTTTTTAAAACGGAAGTATAGTTGATTTACAATGTTGTGTTAGTTTCAGGAGAGTACAAAGTTAGTTTCAGGTGTTAGTTTCAGGTGTAGCACAAAGTATTCTTTTTCAGATGCTTTTCCATGATAGGTTATTACAAGATATTGAGTATAGTTCCCTGTGCTATCCAGTAGGTCCTTGTTGTTTATCTATTTTATATGTAGTAATGTGTATCTGTTAATCCCAAACTCCTAATTTATCCCTCCCCCCCACAACCCCAAATCATCTTAATTGTCTGTGCAAGCAGGAATATATGCTCCCAGTACCACTCTTTGCATTGTTTTTTTTTTTTTTTTTAATTATTTTTATTTATTTTTGGCTGTGTTGGGTCTTCGTTTCTGTGCGAGGGCTTTCTCCAGTTGTGGCGAGCGGGGGCCACTCTTCATCGCGGTGCGCGGGCCTCTCACTATCGCGGCCTCTCTTGTTGCGGAGCACAGGCTCCAGACGTGCAGGCTCAGTAGTTGTGGCTCACGGGCCTAGTGGCTCCGCGGCATGTGGGATCTTCCCAGACCAGGGCTCGAACCCGTATCCCCTGCATTGGCAGGCAGATTCTCAGCCACTGCGCCACCAGGGAAGCCCTTTGCATTGGTTTTTATGTCTATCCAGAATGGTTCAATGCCCTGCTCTGAGCAACATGCTTTTTGGGGGGCAGGGGAATGGACTAATTGACCTCCTGGGGCTCCATCTAGTCTGTAAATCTGAAACAAGGAAAGGTCACTTCTTAGTCAACTCTGTGGCTTGCCTCCCACTGTTCTTAAGCTAGGCATACTTCCTGGAGGCAAGAAGACAGACTTGGAAGAAGATAGTAGTCAAGAACATTCTCTACTTCGTCACACAGACCCGCAGAGGATTCCCCCTCTTTCTCCTTTTTTTTTTTCCTTTTTCTTAAACCAAAGTTTGAAGCTAAATCCACTGTGGGCTTAAGGAGGCACTTTAAACTTCACTCGCTTCAGAGTTTAAATGGGAAGACTTGACAGGTATGCTAATGCTCTTCTATTAAGTCTGCAGAAAATGACATTAAAGGTATTGGTTAAAGACACGGCTCAGTGTTTGAGCAATTTAATGAAGTGTTACACACAAGCTGACCTTGTAGAGGGAGAAGCTCACGGCTCTCTCCGCGTTTCGGGAGGCCCTGGCCACTCTGTTTGACATCTGAGCTTAACACCAACCCCAGACTCATTACTGTCTTCGAGGTTCTGGGAACCGCCGAGGGGGAGACCAGCCTTTGCTTGTAAAGTCCAGTGACAGCAATGAGAGGTAAAAATAGTGGCTTCTGATCCTCCGCTGCGTGAAGCCAGAGGTGCCGATTTGAATGACATGTTCGGTTTTCATAAACATGGGCCGTGGTCCGCTGGAGGAGTCTGAACAGGGGAAAGGAGGGGCTCCTAGAGCAGGCAAGGTGGACGAGGTCAGCCGTGTGTAAAGGCCAGAGTTTCCTATGGCATCTGAACGCCAGGTGAGCTGGTGGAGCTCGGAAGGGGCGGGTCTCTGCCAGTAGAGCGGGCAGCCCCACAGGGAGTCCAGGTCAAGGTTCCCTGAGCATGCAGCAGCACTAGAAAGATGTGAACCCCTAGAAAATGGCAGGTTCCCCAGACTCCTACAGCAACCTTATTTCTTCACCAACTCATTCATTCATTCATTCATCATGAGTTTTTGAGCACTGGTTGTGTATCACGTCTCTCTCCAACTGCCCCCGATTCACTATGTTCCAGCCATGCTATGGTCTGCCAATTCGTAGAACGTTCAACACTCCTCCCTACCACAGGGCCTTTGCACATACTTTCCCCTCTGCCTGCAATACTCTTCTGAGATTTTCATAAAGGTAGCCACTTCCATCCATCCGATATCAGCTTACACATATTCTTACCAGATCGGCAGATGGGTTTAGAGAAGTATAAGGCCCACAGGTCTTGCTTGGTACATAATAATTAATAATTGTTATTATATTTATTAAACTTATGATCCTTTGCTTTTGAGTGGCTCATTATACCTTTCAAAGTTCCCTCATATGTTATCCATTTGGGGATTCCCCCAACCTCCTAAGTCAGACAGAGGATTTGCTGACTATTCTTATGTTGGTACAGGTAGCCTGAGGCCATCAGAAACTGTGGGTGTCCAAGGCAACCGTGCTGAACCCAGACCAGGATCCAAGTCCTCTGAGTTTCCATCGCTGCAAATGGTCCACATCTCTCTCTCTGTCGACAAAGTGGACACACATGTAAGGGCCAGGCCTGGAAAGCAACTCTCAGAACCCCTCAGCATGGCGAGACGTGACAGGTGAATGAGCCGTGATTCCTGCATCGGGCACGGTGCTGGCAGGGCGGACACACAGAGGGCAGCCCTGCCCTTAGGAACCTGTGCCCCCGGCCTGAGGGGCAATGAGAGGAGCCTTTGACACGTCCCTTCTGCTCTCTCCTATCTCTCCTTCCCTTCCCTCTGCCCCCCTTAGCCTGTGCTCAGAGCTGCCATGTTTCCCCTGCTGTAGTCAAGCTGGCTTGTTCAAGCAGAATTCTTTGGAGGAAGAGCCCGGTCCAGGTTTTCTAGGAGAGAAATTCATCCATCAGTGAACATCTGTTGAGCATGACCTCTGTGCCCTCCCCTCTGTTCAAGCTCTAAAGATAATGCCGGACGTTATTGAACTCTTGCCCACGCAGGTTCTGCTGCCTTCCTCCACCCTCACAGCAATCCTAGGAGAGAGGGCCAACCATGTCCCCATCTTGCAGGTGAGGAAACTGGGATTGGAGAGGTAAATAATGTGTCTAATATCACACGGTAACAGCTGGTACAAGCTGGCTGTGAACTCGGGGTTATCTGACTCAGGGTTGCCCAGAGGGCTCTGTGCAGTTGTAGTTGGTGAGAATGGTGCCCCCTAGAGGTGTGGGTGCACAAGATGGGCAGCTGCACACAGAGGTGCTGGCCAAGGGCTTAACCATCACAAGATTCTCCTGCTTATGATTCCCTTACAAAGCCACCAGACGACAGTACAGGGGGCACCTCCTCTACTGCTGGGCCGTGTGGCACCTTCAGAAAAGAGGGATCTTTGGGGTTGGAGCAGTCTCAGGGGGCTTCATGGAGAAAGCAGAGTTTGAGATGCCAGATCTCAGATGGCCAGGACTCGCCCTGCACTTCACAAAGCCCTAATGGTAAAGAAATCCTTTCCATTAACATGAATAATTTCGTGCCTGGCCCTATTGTGGGTATGTTACATTATTATCTCATTTAATTTTTTAATTGACATACAGCACTGTATAAGTTTAAGGTGTACAACATAATGATTTGACTTACCTACATCATGAAATGATTATCACAATAGGTTTGCTGTGTGTATATCATCTCATATATATACAACATTAAAGAAATAGAAAAATATATTTTCTCCTTGTGACGAGCACTCTTAGTTACTCTCTTAACTTTCACATGGAACAGACAGCAGTACCTTATTTATAGGTATCATGTCGTGCATTACATCCCTAGTACTTATTTATCTTACAACTGGAAGTTGGTACCTTTTGACTGCCTTCATCCAATTCCCCGTCCCCCAACTCCTACCTCTGGTAACCACAAATCTGATCTCTTTTTCTATAAGTTCGTTTGGATGTTAGTTCATTTTTTGTTGAAGTATAACTGACCTACAACACTATGTTAATTCCTGGTCTACAACATAGTGATTCGATATTTCTATACATTTCAAAATGATCGCCATGATAATCTAGTTGCCATCTGTCACCATACAGAGATCTTACAGAATTATGGACTAGATTCCCCACATTGTACATTTCATACCCACGACTCCTTTATTTTGTTCATGATGACCCTGTGAGGTAGGTGAGTGAAGACCTGAGACTCTGATCTTTCCTCTGCTGTTCCGACTCCTGTCCACTGTGATCTGGTGGAAAGAATAAGGACTTTGGGTCTTGCAGATGCACATGCAAAGCCTGTAGGATGCTGTGCTGTGCAATCCCAGGCAGGGTGTGAGGGAAGGTGTGTATAAGAACAGTATAAACATGGTTGAAACACACACACATACACACACATAGGCTAACAAATGGTCTTAGAGTTGGACTATTGAACATGATAAAATGTTGACTTGAGTGTTCTAACTGGACCCTAAGTAGCTGGTGAGGCTTTCAAGGACTTCATGTAGGGGTCAAACAAGCAGGTTTCAGCCCCAGATACCGGTTCAAATCCCCACTCCACTACCTACAAGCTGCATGACCTTGGGCAAGTTCAATCACTGTAGCTCTGAAATGAGGACAACACAGCATCTCCTCCTGGGGTTGTTGTGAGGATTAGGAGTAACACCATCAAAGTGCTTGCAGCTCCGCCTGCCCTCCCGTGGTGTGTGATGTGTTGGCTACTCTTAGCAATTCACTGAGTCTTCCCATTGAACACCTATCCTGTACCAAACCCTGTGGGAAATACCAAAAAGAAGTAGGCCTAGTCTTAGCCTTGGGTGTGTATTCAAATAACTAATTCATCCCAGAAGGGGATCAGGTGCTGTTTCTGAAGTGCAAGTAAAGCATTTCTAGAAAGAGATCAGTCCTGACTGGGTGGGGAGAAAAACGGTGAGCTGGAGCTTGGGGAACAGGCAGGGTTTTAATAGATGGAGAAACCAGCAAGCAGGTTACTGTTCTTACCACATCCATCAGACATCAGCTAGTGGGGTGTCTGATGCACCCAGGTGATGCCTGCTAAGAAGAAAAAGAAGTCAGTTAAACGGGTAAACTAGCATCGCCCCCTAACATAGCGTAACTCTCCATCCTAGTCCCAGTAAAGATAGATCTCTCTGGCATGTTCATGGACACAAGCGCATTCCTGTTTACTTTTCATTTTGGAGCCCCTGCGCAGACCCAGCCTTACCCCACTCCATCCAGGACTTTATGCAAAGGGAAGGGCTAAACCAACACTGAATGGCACCCACGCTCTTAGCTTTGAGTCAGGCGTGATTAGAAATAGGACTGAAGGGGAAAGATTCTCGGAAAGACAGCGTGAGGTGGAAACCTGGGGCCCAGCCCTTAATCCCATGGTGCTTCTTAGACTAGGACACCCCTTCCCTTTCCCCCCAAACATTTCTTTTTTTTAAATGGAAGTATAGTTGATTTACAATGTTTCAGATGTACAGAAAAGTGATTCATTTATACATATATATATTCTTTTTCAGATTCTTTTCCATTATAGGTTATTACAAGATATTGAATATAGTTCCCTGTGCTATTTAGTAGGTCCTTGTTGATTATCTATTTTACGTATAGTAGTATCTGTTAATCCCCAATCCCTAATTTATCCCTCCCCCGACCTTTCCCCTTTGGTAACTATAAGTTTGTTTTCTATGTCTGTGAGTCTATTTCTGTTTTGTAAATAAGTTCATTTGCATCATCTTTTTAGATTCCACATATAAGTCATATTATATGGCATTTGTCTTCCTCTGACTTACTTTACTCGGTATGATAATCTCTAGGTCCATCCATGTTGCTGCAAATGGCATTATTTCATTCCCCCTCCAACCGTCCTTTCCTTTTCCTTTTTTTTTTTTTCCTTTTCTTGTCTTCTTCCTTCCTTTGCTTTCCTTCCCTCCCTCCAGCCTTCTCTCCCTCCTTCCCTTCTTTCTGGCTGGGTGCTAGTTTTGGAATTGAATTAAGAACCCCTTCTGCCTCCTACAGACATACACTCTAGTATCTTTGTCCCCAACCCACGTCATGAGCCAAAGACTCAGCTTCCCTTTTTCCTGGAAGGTGGACAGGTGATTCAGCTGGGGGCAGAGAAGAGACAGAAAGAGCAGCAGAAATAATCGTCAGGCCAGGAGACAGCCTCGTCTCCTAAGGAGGAAAATCAACCCAGGAAAGAATTCACTCACAAACCTTTTGAAGGGACATGGAGGAAAATGGAGAGATTTTTTTCCCTTCTCTTTCAGGAAAAAAGCTTTTAAAATAAATAGCTGACAGCGTCTCTTATTTGAGTAATTCTCTGCTGGTTATAAATGTGACACTCTAGAATGCTTTATTTAGAAGTTTTAAACAAAAATGTATTCTCCAGAAGAGGGCTCAGCAACACCCAGGAGAGCAAGTCTCACCCTCCCCTGGCCCTCCTGATGCCCAGCTTTGGACATTCATATATTTGCCTATAATCTGATCTAGTTTATAATTTAAAAAAAAAAAAAAAAGGAGAGACAGCTGGTTCTCCCACACACATCTGACATTTTCCTTTATGCCTGGTTTAACTTTTTTATGACAGCCTGGATTCACTCCACTGGAGAATTTCTCTCTTCAGATGAGCTTTGTGTTTTATGTTTGAAAATTTTTCTTTAGACAAACCTAGTAATTTTTCAAGTGAAAATGTGTACACTTGAAGCACTTAGGAAGTTTCAGGATCCATCCAATCGACACAGAAATCTGAGGTTATTCAGGCTAAAGTCCCCATATCTAGCTGCACTCTTAAAAAAGTAATAAAAAGCAAGTGATATATTTTAACTTGTTTTTTAAGCAAAAACCTCCAGACTGTCAGTTCCATAAGTAATTGATTAGTACCTCTGCACACTTCCCACTTTTCCCCTGTGAATACAGGTACGAGGCTGCTCTTGGAGTGTACCAGGTACTCGTCTTGGAGTGGGAAAGGAAGATAGGCCAACTGGGTGTCCTTTCTCTTCCCAGTGGGGAGATCAATCTTTCCTCTGGTGTCTCATGTCTGCTGCTTCCCAAGCCAGGGGCTCAACTAAAGATGGAAGGTTCAGCTGAGTTCTGAACTGAGAGTATTACCAAGATTCCTTCCATCTCTACTGCACTTAATGTTTTGCATATATCATATCGCTTGATCATCTGAGTACCTGGATGGGGGAGGGGGCAAGTAGGCCTTCAGAGAAGGGAAAGAATCTGCTCCATCCACTCATGAGTTGATGGTAGGGTGGGGGCTAGAATTCTGTCTGGTCTGCATAGTGATTTACAAATGTGTGCCCCTTAGATGAAGCCTGGATAGAATTTGAAGGGCTTCTGCAACTAAGGGATCGGTGAATTCTAGAGATATCGGACAGAAGTTTGCAGCCCAATCGATACTAAATCCATTAATTTAGCCTTCCAAATAGCCCTGTCCACTCACCCAGGGCTAGAGACTCAACTCCTGGGGTGGAGTCAAAACTGCAGATACCACTCGCCAATCAGCCTGCAGCATTGATTGAACGCCCACTGTGGGCAGCACATCACGCCAGGCCCGCGGGGGAGTGGGCGAGGAGCACAACAAAGAAATGTGCTTTGGGAGACATGAAGGAGGACAGTGTCCAAAATGCTGTTCAGTGTTCTGTAGAGAGAGATATGTCCAGTAAACGTTTACTTGAGTTTTGTGCCAGCAAAAATAAACTCTCTCCACAGTTGAGTTTGTATGCTTTTTTTTGTTAGAAAATAAAAAAACACTGTATAGCTCAATGAATATCCCTCTTTTGCCTCAGCTGCCAGAAAACCCAGAGTAATTCTGCCCAAATCGTGTAATCGACTCATTTCAGAAGCCTGAGCGTGTCTACTGCTTCTGCGCTCTTTCAATAGTCTCTCTTACTTTTTGTTTTGTGTTTTGGGGTGAAAATCACTTTGAATCCTTTTCTGGTAATAGATAGGGCTCAAACGCTCACACACAACTCTGAGGCGTTTCCCACTTGGTTTCAGGTGGCGGAGGAAAGGCATGCATTATCTTCATGAGGTGTCTGTCTTATGCGGGGACTAAACGCCCCGAATTACAGTTGAGAGTCTGGGGTCTCAGGTATCCCACTGATTTGAGGGGTGATGTTGCACAAATCATTTTACCTCTCTGGGCCACAATTTCCTCATTCACCAAATGAGGAGGTGTGACTGGCTCCAAAATTCCACCAAGAGAAAAAGGGAAACAACAAAAGAACAGGCACAAGGTAGTAGAAAAGCAGAGAATGGATGGCATGAGCATCGTTGGGTGTTGTGTCCCAGAAGGAAGCTCTGCTGAAGCTTTGAACCAGGTGTGGAAGCCAAACATTAGTGTATGTGTCTCCATTGGGCGTGAGGGGACAGAGGCAAGAGGCTATTCAGGTTGTAGCCGATAAAGGGGAAAATGGCCACAAATTCCTCCCCTCTGGCCTCGTTTGCAGAGGTGGAATCCTGGAGGCTATTTCTCCACTCCTTGACCTGAGTAGGCCATATGACTTTCTTTGGCCAATGGGACATTAGCAAATATGACCTAAATAGGACCAGATCTGTGCTTTCGGAACCCAGCTACCTGAAGCTTTTGGAACCTGGCTACCTGAGCTAGCTGCTAGATTATGAGAGGCACATTGACCCTTACTGTCATAACCAACCATCCAAAGTGTGACTGGGGCCATAAAATCAGCCTCCAGCCAACCCATCTGCACAACACTGAGCCCAGCTGAGATCAGCCTAGCCCAGCCCAGATCAGAATTGCCCAGGAGAATCGTGATCTAAAGAAATGATGGTTGTTTCAAGCCACTAAGTATTAGGGTGGTTTATTTATTATACAGCAAAGGCGAACTGGTAATACCAGATGGGAGGTCAGGTCTATTTGAAGACATGAGAATTGGAACCAGCAAATCCCAGTTGGGGAGCCTGCTGGAGATAGAAGATAGCTGGGGCCTTTCTCTCTACATTTGTAAAGCTGGATGACTTCACACCCTCCCAACCCTTATCCCTGTCACCACTGTCCTTTTTTCTCTCTTCATCCATCATGCTTCCAGCAGAGGCAGGAAGCAGACGTTCTCATTCTTGGCTCCTCACACCAGCTAAAGGGAGAGAGGATTAGCTGTGGTAGACCAGACAGGGGAGCAGGACGCCCGATAATTAACCCATCCTCCTACATACCCTGGCTTCCAACAAAAGGAGCTGTACAAATGGACCCAACGAAATTATCAGCGCTAATCTCCCAGCCCCTCCTTAATGCTGTCCCTCTGTTGGCCAGCACCCGGCAGTGCCTGTTAAGCCATCGCATTCTCCCCCCTCCACCCCCAGCCCTGTCCCCACTCTCCTTTTCTCTCTTTCTCAAGTTGTTACCGCACAGGCATCACAGAAGGAATCAAACAGGGACAGGTTCTATTGTTCAGCAGAGGCAAGAAAAAAAAATAATCAAAAAAGCAGGGGACTTAAAAAAGACCAGAATTATTTCTCAAATAGAATGGGAAAATCTAACATGCCTTATCACTACGGAGAACAAGCACTGTGCAAACGCCCAGGCCTCTGACTGGCATGCTGGTTGTTTTGAATAGACGCATGACATTGTCAAAGAAACTGCCATTGTGTTGTTGAAAGGCACTTGCAACATTGCATAAAAATCAGGCGTTCGTGTCACCCTCAGACTAGTCAAAGCTGCTGTTTTTTCTTTCTTTCTTTCCTTTTGAAAGAAGAAAGAAGGAAAATAAGAAATGTCCCTAGAATAAGACCTTCAAAGCCAGATAAACGTTATTTCTGAAAGACATCGGAAACTGGGCACCCAAGCAAAGCCATCAACTAAAGAGGTATTCTATTTGGAAAAGAGGCTGGTAGGGCAATGAGGAGGTAAGAGGCTGGTGTAGGGCTACAGTCATGGATTTTTTCAGAGATTGAATTCTTCAGGCTTGACTTGCTGTCCAATCCTTCTGGAATTGGCCAATCCTCTTGCTGGCACCTCTCTTCTCTATTACTTCCATTGTGAGCAGTTATGTAATTTATGCATGTTGTTTTCCAAGACCCCTATAGAGTCTTTCTCAACTCTTTCCCTTCTCAGTGAGGACATGAAATTTCAGATTCTTGGAATTCCAAAGGGATCTGAATTCATCTCCAGGGACCGTTCTTATCTCCGGCCACTCTTCAACCACACTGGGAAACTCAGAGAGAGCTGACCAGGGCTCTTCCTCGGGCTCAACTCTTCATTGCAAATAGCCTGCAGCTTTCACAGTTTGCCCGGAGCAATCAACGATGACTGTAGGTAAAGGGTTTGATGTTCTCCAGGTGAAACAGATAAATTTTATTCCGCGGACTAGAGATGCTGGAACTTGGAAAAGTCATCAGAGAGGGGCATGATATGTTCTGTCTGGTCATCGCGTTGAGAGGCAACTTTTCCAGTTTCCTTACCGCAGGAGAAAGTGAGCTTCAGGGGCCTATGAAGAAGGTGGGAGATTTGTACACGCACGTAAAGCCCGTACAGGGTTCTAATCGATTGCTGTCCCTTACAGTTCCACAGATTTAACCTTTAAGAAGAGGGAAGAATTGAACTCTAATATTGATTTGACTTCCTGTGTGCCCATGGGGGACCAGGCTGGGAAACTAGCTCTGGGTGGGCGTCTGGCTGATGAATGCTCCCTAATCGCAAGCTTTGATTAGTTCAGCTGCTTCTAGATTTCTGGCTGTTAACAAACGGCCCTTAGTCTGTGCCTGCTTCCTCTCACAAAGGGCTGGGTACAGGGAAAGAAGCTTGGACTGGAAGGGCGGGTCTCTACCCCCTGCCTGCCACATGCTCTTGGGTTGGCCACTTATCCACTTTAAGTCTTAGCTTCTTCATAGGTAAAATTTATTTTATTTATTTATTAGTGTCCCACTTGTTCCAGAACCGATTTAAGGTGGCTTATCTGTAAAATGAAGGGATTAGACTAGATGATCCCTTCTAAGGTATGCTCCCAACACTAGGAAGCTCAGACAGACAGTCTTGCCTGCCACTTGAATTTGCAGACTCTGCAGTTCAATTCCAAGTCAGAGGGATGCCAGCTGCCCCTTGAGTGTGAGTGATTCATAGTCACAGAGGGACTGTGGGACTGATTGGGGAGATGTGTGCTTTGCGCTATGGTAACACTTTATACTTAGGGTTTCACACCAGCAAACCGAATTCTGGGTACTAACAAATTTCATATTCACACACCTTTAATAGCAAAGCATTTCTGTACGGAAGCAATTTCCAAACATGTCCCTACAAAGCACAATTCATTTTTAAATACTCAACAAAATAATCCAGAGCCTGACCAACTCTCAGGCCTGTGGAGTCTCTTTATGACATCCTGCAGCTCTGCCTCATCCACAGGTCACAGGAGCTTTAAGTCTGAAGAGTCCATTTGGGGCATTTCATTCTAAGAAAGACCCTGGCAAATGGGGGTTGGTGTTGAGGAGTATGACCAGGAAAAGAAAGGTCTGGAAAGAGTGCTTTATGAGGAATAATAGGAGAAGTGGGGATGTTTAGCTCAGAAAAGAGAAGACTTCCCAAGTTTGCAGAGTTGCCGTGATGAAGAGGGGCCCGTGGGGGCCACTGTGGAACAGCTGCCCATCAGTGGGATGGGCAATCTTAGGAGGTGGTGAGCTAGCAGCACTACAAGTGTCAACCAGAGGCGGGGTGAGGGTGCCACAGGAGGAATGAATGCCTCATTTGGTCCAATTTAGCAAATGCTTGCTGAGTGTCTACTAGGAAGCCAGCTCTGCCATGAGGTAGGTACGGTGGAAGATACAAAAGCAAACCCTGCACTATTAATTAGAATTCTCCTGGTTACAAGCAGCACAAGCCAACTGGAGATCTTAGTCGAAAACGGGCATTTATTATAAAGACACGGGGATGATCTTTATACAAAGGTACAGAGGTGTCGCTGAAGCAAGCCAGACTCAGGTCTTCAGACACCAGCAAGATTCCTATCTCTGCTCCCTTCTGCATGTCTTTTCATTCCTCTTCTCTCTCCTTCTTGGAGGAACCAGCTTTGTCTGCTTCTCAGGTCCACTTAATTGAAAATATGGCAGTTGACATGACCCAGGTCTAACTTCCTGTCTCTCCCAGGTCCTCATTTTTGACAAAAGTACACTAATTGGTCCAGTTTGGGTCAGTTGCCCAGGTACTCACTATTGACAAGCACGGTTCCTGGAGGGCACTGCTGTCACGTATGGGTTGGGCTTGAGTCGGAGAGTTGCCAGAAAGGAGTACAGATTAGAAAAGAAAGTAAAGAATGTCCACTATAAAGGCACAGTTCTTGGACTCAAGGAGATTGTAGTCCAGAAGGGAAAACCAACACATCAACCATGAATTCTAATCTAGGATCGACTGTGATGCATGCTGGAACGGAGATGTCTGGTCCAGACAGGCACAGAGGGAAGAATTCTGACAGGCAGAACCAGAAGGCTTCATGGCAGAGATAGCATTCCAGCAGGGCTGATGGTCTTCTTTTGTTGCTGTTGGTGGTAATGAATTTTTAATTTCACAAGTAGTAAATAAATACATTCTTCTTATTGAAAAAATTTACCATCTCCTCACGGTTAATCATGAGATATATCCTTTTAGACTATGTCCATAAATTTACATTGATGTAGACATCGTGTATAAAAATATACGTGATTTATATATGTTTTACATATGTAAATAAAATACTATGCATATTATGTTACAACTTCCATCTTTAACTCAATAATACTTCTTGAAGAACTACCCATAATACTACCTATTAGAATTTATTCTATTCTTTTAAACTAATGTGTATTATTCGGTCATATGACTACAATTCAACTTATTTGACTGTAATGCAATTTATCTATTCTTCAGTTGATAGGAACCTGGGATTTTTTTCGTTTCTCACTGGGCATCTTTGTACATACCTCTTTATGCAATAGCACGAGTGTTTCTCTAGATACAGAGATGTGAAATTGCTGGGACATAGTACATGCACACTGAAAATGTAATGGCAGTTGCAAAACTGGACTACAAAGCAGCTGTCCCAATTTATCCTCCATCATCAGTGTACGAGGGTGTGTTTCACAACACCACATTTTACAAGTATGTGCCATTCTTGTGGGTGACAAGGGGTAACTCGATGTTGCTTTGATATTCATTTCCCTGATTACTACTGTGCTGAACATCTTCAGTTTGCCCTTCCAGTTCTACTCTCCACATTTGTCCACCCCATTCTCTAGGAAGCTGGCCTGTAAGGACTATGTCAACAGGCTCTTTGCCAGTAGAAGACTCAGAGGACAGGAGAAAAATGAAGTTAGGGAACTTATTCCCTCTCCTTCTCTGCCAGTTCCCAATGGCATAGTGCACCCCAGTACCCAAAGCCACAGTTCCTGTCACAAGCCCTCTCCATACAATTCTCCCAGGCTTCTACTTTTTCTCTTGTACCTTCAGGCCTTGGGGTGGTAACAGCTTCCTACATATCCAACCATCTATATCTTTGGTGTTACTTTGCTACTTGTTCTATCAATTACTGAGAAGTTGTTAAAAAAAGCTATACTTGTGGATATCTCTATTTCTCCCTTTAGATTTGTCAATTTTTACTTTCTGTATTTGAAACTCTGTTATTAGGTACATAGACATTTAAGATTATTAAGTTTTTTTAATGTATTGACCCATTATTTAATTTTTATTTCCAGTAATGTTTTATTTTAGAATCTATTTTTTTCTGATAGAAATATAGCCACACCAGCTTTTTTATGCTTATTCTTTGCAGTTTACAGCTTTTATTTTTAACCTCTTTATGCTTTTATATTGAAATATTTTTAAACACCATACAGTTGGTTTTTTAATGCTTTTTTGGAGGGGGAGAATATACATGCTATTTATTGTGGTAAATATATATATATAACAGAAAATCTTTGTAATATAAAATTACTGGCCAAGGATACTGTACCATCCCTTGTTTGTTATTTAAGTCCAGTTCACACTTTGTAAATAGTTCTTTCATTGAACTTTCCTCAAATTGCCTACTTTTACCCTCTGTTTCCTTCTGGGTCTTTGAGTGATAAAAACCAGTGAGGCTGAGTATCTCTCCAGGTCTCTCTTGGTCATATTAATGTCTTCTGTGACTTTCCTTTTCATATCTTCTGCCCACTGTCTCTTTCTTGTTAGAGTGACTCCTTGATTTGTAAGCAGTCTTCATATAACCTCGATACTAATAATCTATTGTCTGCTACATATGTTGAAAATATTTTTCTCAAGTCTGTATTTTGCTTTTCAAACTTTGTTCTTGGCATTTATGTAACTAATAAGTTTCTATTTTTGATGTAGTTATATTTAGCAATATTTTCACTCTGTGTCAGGGGTCAGCCATTTCTGTAATTGGCCAGATAGTAAATATTTTGAGTTTTGTGAATTATCTGGCCTCTGTACTCAACACCACCACTGTAGCACAAATGCAGCCAGAGGCAATACATAAACGATGTGTCTCAATAATTCTTTTTATAAAAATAAGTGGTGAGCCAACCCTTGTTCTATATCTTTTGCATACTTTCATTTATTTAAGAAGACTCTTCTTACCCTAAGGTCATAAGCAAATTATTCTATTGTCTCTTCTAAATATTATAGATATTTTTATGTTTAGATTTTTAGGCTATTTGGAGTTGACTTTTGTGACTGGTAGAATCTAGCTCTATTTTTTTTCCTCAATGAATAGTTAATTGTCCCAGTCCAATTGATGTGAAATGCCACCTTTATTTACTCAAAAATATTTATTGTTTATTATGTGCCCAGCAAATATATGTATTTATTTCTGGACTCAGTATTCTAGTCTGTCAACCTGTTTGTCTATTTATGAGCCAATAGCACAGAATTTTACTGTTTTAAATACCATACATTTATAATATGTTTTGATATCTGAGAGGACAAATCCCCTTTCCTTTTTCTTTTAATTATCTTGCTTTTCTTGATAGTAATTTTTCAATCTGGATTTCAAAATTAGCTTGTCAAGTTCTGTGAAAAATCTTGTTGGGGTCTTGATTGGGAGTGCATTAAATATTTATAGACCATTTGGGGAAGAACTGACTTCTTTGCAATATTGAATCTTATCAGGAGCATGGTAAATGTCTCCATTTTCCAGGTTTCCTTTTATGACAGTAAAGCCTGAAATATTCTTAGGAGGAGACTGGATTCTCTGACGTGTCTGCCAGCTGTGTATCAGAGTAGGCCCAGACTGATAGGTAGACTTTGCACCATCTCAAACTTCCCTTCTCATTTTCTGGGACCCTCTAGAAAGTCAGTGTGAAGTTTACTGATGTGTCAGAAGAGACTTTCTTATTCTAGGATCATTCTGCATATCTAAGAAGCAGAGGTTCCTTTGGTACTCCAGGCCAGTTGGGCAAATACTTATTTTTATATTAAGTGTCAGGAGTCATGCAAAATCTTCTGAGGTTAGGTATTTAGGAAGATAGGCTCACACATTTGTGTCGTCAGCTAAACATAGTGATTTAAAGACCTTCAACAGATAGTTAATGAGTGATGACCATGAGCCAGGAAATGTGTTAGCTGCTGGGGCACAGCAAGAATGATCTAGTCTCTGCGTAATGAATTTGCATTCCAGGATTGGAGGGCGGGGCTAGAGGCCACAGACACCTGAACAAGGAATTGTCCTCAGGTCAGTGCACAGGGGGCTGTGAATCACAGGATAGGAGACTTAGCACACCTGAGATTCAGCAAAGGCCTCTGGAAAGGATGGTGCCTAGGCTGAGCCTTGATGAAAAAGTAAGCTTAAGTCCAGCAAAGAAAAGTGGGGAGGGCACTCCAGGGAGAAGGAGAAGCTTTACATGAAAACGCTGAGATGGGAGACCTCCTGGGGTTTGCAAAAAAAGAATTATAAGCAGTTTAGCATAACTGTGGAGTATACTGCAAGGTGAAAGGCAGAAGATGGGGCTTGCAAGATAAGCAGGGAATCACAGAAGACCTGGTCCGGTGCTCCACAGAGAGTGGCACTTTTTTTCTTTTTTTTTCTTCTTGTAAGTATTTGGGAGTTACTGAGCTTTCCTTGGAGCCTGGGAATGGCTTTGTCAGAGACGTTTATTAAGTCACCCACTGGCTGAGTATAAAGGAGGGATTTAATGGACATAAGACCAAAATCAAGGAGACCATTAAGGAGGGAATTCAGTAGTCCATTTCAGAGATGAGGTTGATGTGAACTAGGAGGGAAGGAAAGAAGGGGCCATATTCCTGACCGGCCTTGTGGCACAGTCGTTCAGAACACAGGATCTGCAGTTGCGGGCCCTGAGTTCTAGTCCTTGCTGGAAGTAGAGACTTGGAGGGAGGGATTTTTTGCTCCTTTAAGCTCCAGTTCCTAATCCCTAAAATAGAAATATTAGTAGCTATTTCATTAATTTATTGTGAGGACCAAATGAGATAACAAATGTCTGGCACATAAACAGTTGCTCAATAAACATTCACTGTGCAAATGCTGACAAGGGTAACAAAAGTCACTGCCATATTTCCTGCATATGCCTAAGAAATGAGTCTATTTGGCTTTATTTTAAAGTAAGGGCCAGGAAAATGAAATGAAAGTAGTTGCCTTGCTGGTCCTACAGGGAAAAGGTTTGGTAGACCAATGGAAAAAATAAACTCTTGAGGATATCCAACAATAATTTTTGTTTGCTGGTATTTAACAGGAAAGAGTGGCTTTGGTTTCTGGTAAAAGACAGGATGCATTCTGTCCATGGTTCTGGAGATAACACTTACGCCTAGACTTGTGGGAGGGAGAAAAAGGAATTGTCCTCTTTCCTATGAACCACATGGGACCAGGAGAGCCAAGCCCATGTAGTAGTTAGGAAATGGGAGTCAGGTTGGATTGGGAAAAAACATCAAATTTGTCTCAGAAAACCTGGATCTGGATCTTGGTTCTCTAACCATTATCTGTTCCATGGTCTTGAGCACATCTTATAATTGCTCCGTGCCCCAGTCTCCTCATTTGTAAAAAGGGAATGATAAATAATGATATATACTATCTTAATAATAAACAAAAGTGGTACATAATAGCTTACTCAGCCTAGTTGTAAAATTCAAAGGAGATGGGGGAAGTAGAAGCACCATGAACTATACAATGGTGTTTAAATATTAGTTATTATTTTGCTAAGTGAAGCTGGGGCCCTGGAGCAAGGCTGAATATCTGGAAACTGCTCCACACCACAGCCCAGCAGGCTTCAAGTCCAGGAAAGGATTCAATTACTGCAGCGTGTAATTTTCTGTTTGCAAAGATCATATTGTGTATGTAATTGAATCAGAATAAAGAGATCCAAAGGCTGTGGGCTTGGGATAAGGCTTTGGAGCTGGACTCCAGGTGAAGCCAGGTTGGAGGGGGTCAGCTGGAGGGGGGGTGGCTGGGGGAGGATGAGAAGGTGGGTGGAGGCGTGGAGAGCAGAGAGCCAAGCAGACCTGGGAGCAGGGGTGCTGCTCCTCGTTTTGCTTGGGTCCCCTAAGCCTTCTTTTCTCCACAGATACAGAAGCTCATCTCTAAGTACAGCTCCACCTTGGCTGGACATCTCTTTTCTCTTTTGCGGGTTGAAACGGCCACACTGTTCCAATCTGAAGGCTCTTTTCTTTATCACCTACTCCCATCCTCTCGCATGCCCCTCACTGCCCACTGCCTGTTCCAAGAGCATGCATTTAAAGCCAGGAAGGTACCTCTCAAAAATGGACATCAGAAGCCAGGTCAGGGGTCATGGGGTGATTTGGGTCGGGTGACCAAAGGTCCTGGTTTGCCCAGGACTACCCCAGTGTTAGCCTCAAATCCGGGCACAATGGGTGTTAGGTCCTAATTTGGGGAGAGGGTGGATTTCAGAACAATGAACCGTGAGACTCAGGGAACCAGGTAGGGAACCCTGGAAACTAAACGGCCCCTTCCTGGATGCGGCATCTTCCCTGAGGCCAGGAAACAGCCCCCGTCCCTGTGTGGGCTGTGTAGGAGAATGCTGTGGCTTTTCTGAAGTCACTGCTGCTGGAAGGACAGAAGACGGGGAGGAGGGAGGGAGGGAGGGAGGGAAGAAGCTCTGTCCCTATTCTCTCTGCACTGGTCCATCCCAGGCCTGGTCCTTTGTCCCGGCCGGCTCTGACCGCTCTCAATGCGCCTGCACGCAGCCAGAGCCCCAGTTCCCCCTTCCCTGTTCTAGCCTCGCACCCTCCCTATCTCCTCTGCCAGCCTGCTCTATCCCTTCCACTCCTCTCCAACCCTGGGGGAAGGGAGTGGGATTTGGCAGTTGTTCCAAGCCAGGGAGACTAAGAGATTGAATTCCAGCAAAGAGCCAAGAGCAGGTCGGAGCCCAGCTTCCTAATGACATTTTCTGAGCACTAACAAATCCGACTCCAAGACAAACAGCCGGCAGCGCCTAGGAGAGAAGGAGGCTGGCGGCTAGCAGAGAGGGAGGAAATGCAGACTGGGAGAAAGACAAAGTGAGGGGGAAAAAAAAAAAAACCGCAGCACACCCAACCCCATGGCCCAGAATCTCTCCCACATCTGCAGAATCAGAAACACTTATTAATAGCCAGCAAAAGGCAAAGAGGAAGTGTCTCATTGTCTGCCGCTGTCATTCCTCACTCTGACGAGCACTTAAAATGTCAAGACCCCTTTCAGCAGCTATGCACAAGCAATCAGGCCCTCTCATCGGTCACTGCGATTTCGAAGCCGCCGCATCTCAGTCATTACGACTTATTTCCACGCTGTGTTTGGAGACGAGGCAAGTGTGAGCGCATAAACAAGCACTGTCTTTTGGAAGGACAGCTTGCGTGGAGGGGGCCAGGGAGGCAGGAGAGGGCTGGGGTGGGAGGGAGAGACCAGATCCTGTGTAGCCCGCTCTGGGAGGTGGGAGAAAAAGCCATCACACACGGACATTCAGAGGATTGAGCCTGGACAGGGGGCGGGCGCCCAGCACGGAAGGTTTACCTTGTTCTAGAGGGTGGGAGCAGTCAGCTGTTATGCAAAGGAGATTCACACATGTAACTTTTAGGCAACGAAGGATTGTTTTCTGGAGGTGGGGATTCTGCTTAGTCAGTATCTCTTCTGGGGGCAAAATAACACTAAATGGGCTGCAGCAGGTGGGATTTAGGTGGAATAGAAGGAACGACCTCCTGATCCATAACAACAGTTATAAAGGCGAGCGGGCATCAGCTCTGTGCTTTGTGACCACCTAGAGGGGTGGGATGGGGAGGGCGGGAGGGAGGGAGACGCAAGAGGGAAGAGATCTGGGAGCATATGTATATGTATAACTGATTCACTTTGTTATAAAGCAGAGACTAACACACCATTGTAAAGCAATTATACTCCAATAAAGATGTTAAAATAAATAAATAAATAAATAAAATTTTAAAAAAAGGCAAGCGGAGCTGGAAAAATCACTTTCCCCGAGGGTGTTTACCTGCTCTTCTGGGCCCTCCACCTGACGCACTTGGGTGGAGTCCTGGGGTGGGCGTGGGGAGTAGAGAGGAGGGAATGGGAGATGCAAGCCTTTCTCCAGCAGCTGTATCTCTAATTGAACGAGTTTGCAAGGGCTGCTGTAACCAAGCACCACAGGCTGCGTGGCCTAAACAACAGAAATGTACTGTCTCCCAGTTCTGGAGGCTAGAAGTCCAAGATCAAGGTGTCAGCAGGGCTGGTTCTGAGAATCTGTTCCACGTCAATTCCCTAGCTTCTGGTGGTTGCTGGCAGTCTTTGGTGTTCCTTGGCTTGTAGAAGCATCACCCCAAGTCTGCTCTCATCTCCACATGATGTTCTCCCTCTGTGAGTGTCTGTGTCCAAGTGTCCCCCTTTTATAAGGACACCAGTCGTGTTGGATCAGGGATCCACTCTACTCCTGAATGGCCTCATCTTAACTAATTACCTCAGCAACAGCCCTATTTCCAAAGAAGGTCACATTCTAAGGTACTGGGGGTGAGGACCTCAGCCTATGAATTTTAGGGTGACACATTCAACCCGTAACTCTTATCTATTAGAAAGAAATAAAAGATTATCAAGAGGGTGGGTGACCCAGGAAGTCCAGAGTTGGAGAAAGCATTCCAGTCTCTATTCCCCTTGGCTCCACAAAGACACATCCCTGTTATTTATTTCTGTTGGAAGAGCCAGGATCTGCTTCTCAAACCCAGATCTTTTCTTTCGCCCCCCCCCCAATTTTACTCCCCAAAGCAGCAGACAGTCCTGATGTTACGGCTGAAGGGATCTCATGGTCTCCTTAGCGTAAAGGGCCGCCTGGTGCCCAAAGCATTCTAACCACCAGAAACTCACAGCAGGACGAGAAGCTCACCTCCCAACTCCCCACCACAGGTTTCAGGACGGACTCAATGAATCTGCTCACTTAGGAAAGGGGAGAAGGTAAAATTATTTCATGTCGGGCTTTACGCTGACCTGATGATGACACTGCCCAGGGATCCAGTTAATGTTCAAAGAAAAATGACCTGTTGTTCAACATTCTCCGTAATGTCCATCCAATTCAATTAGTTAATAGAATCATGAAATGTCAGTGCTGGAAGTGTAGAGGTAATTCAATCTAAGCTCCTCATTTTTAGATGAAGAAAGCAATGCTGAGAAAATGCACAGCACTGCCTGCATGTATAGTAAGTGTCTTGTGTGGGAACAGTCAGGTTTGAGGGCTCCCAGCCCAGGGCTCTGAATTCAGTGCACTTTTCCTGAGCACGTGCTGTAACCAGAGCCCAGGGCAGGGCTCTGTCCTGGAGGAAGCAGGGTTGGGTACAGTGTAAAAGGACACAGCTGCTGCCCCCGGGGAGCTGTCTGATGGGGAAGCCAGGGGTGCACTTTTCCCCTCCAGCAGGGGTGTTCCGTGTATGCCCCTCTCTCTTGTTGGTATTACCGATGCCCCTCCCACCTAAGGGCCAGGGCTGCAGGTCCAGCAAGAGGCCTGGGGCATCTGAAGTTGACTGGCTGATGGGCAAAGGGACCCATGGCTTGAGCCTCACCAGCCCATCCTCTAAAGGAAAGAACTAACACAACGGAACACCTGCGAGCAGGAACAAGCACCTACAGCCTGGCCCATCTTTCTGCTCTCTCCTGGCAGTTCCCAGTTCCTCCAGCCTGCCCTTGACCCACTCACAAACTGGGTCAGGGACCAAGAGTGGTATTTGAGGTGCGTGAAAGCCCACCTGACGCAGCCTGGGACCAAGCTCTGTTGTCTCCCGTTCCCTCCGGCCTGGGCTGGGGAAGCAGCTCTTGGAAATCTGCAGCTTCCACTCCCGGCATCATCTTTAGCCTCCTCTTCCCAGACCCTGGCAGCCAGTTAATCGGAAGCTGAGCCAGGAGATCAGACCTGAAGACGAACAGGAGGTCATCCATCTTCCCTGGGCGCTCTGGTTTCCCAGCAGGGTCCTAAGCCACCCCCAGATGTACCTGGACGTTGAGGATGGAGAGGGGGTTGGAACAACAGGGAGGCTGACTTCCTCTTACTTCCTGGCTGGAAACTGGGGGGAAAATGGACTCTCATTCCCTGATCTAAAAGGAAGGAAGTGTGGAGGGAATGGGGTTTGAGTTTCAGAAGGGGGTGTCACAGGGATGGGGATTTTAAAACAAACAGAGACACCAGCAGTGTCCTTTTAGGGACAATCATAGTAACGGACACCGCTGGAATTGTAGCCAGCACGGGGCCTGCTCCTGGGGCTCCAGAAGTGGATGCAGCGTTTGCTATTTTCCAGTCCTCTTTGTCGTTATTGCTGCGGTTTTCAATTCTCGGGGTTGTGAACACAGCAGACCCCAATGCAGGGTGGCACTGCGCACATGCACCCTGACATTCTCACAGGCATACCCAGACCCTTCTTTTCCCATGTGCTCCCAGAGCCCAGGCACACTCATGAACGTGCCCCTGACACAAACACACACCCTGAGGTGTGACACAGAGGCACAAACGTCCACGCACGTACCTTTGCTAATTCCCACATCAGCTTAAAAATACTGGACTATCGTTGTCAGAGGTCGGCAGGGGACTTGGACCCGGGTCTTCTGCTGCTTTATCCGGGCTCCGTAAACCTTTTCAGACCCTCACAGTTTCATCTGACATCTTTTCTGCACGTGTATATTCTTGCTCACTGGCAAGTACGTGGTTCATGGAGGTCTTCACACCCAAGGTCTCTTCCAGGTCTGACCGCATACCTGCATGCCAAGTACCTACAACTGACATACATCTCCTTGCTCAACATGCTTGAGCGTACACAAAATTGTGTTCAGCAGCTGCTCCCTCAAATGTACGCTCTTGACCACAAGCGAATGCGTGTTCACCCACCCTCTTTTGCGTCCCGGTAACGGTCTCTCGGCGCCGTGAAGGCGAGCTTGGATGTTCAAGCAGAGATGCTCCAACAATGACTGGCCAAGACACACTCCAAAGTCCCCCTTCGTACCCCGCCTTTCTCTCTCACTCCCATGAGCTCTCTCTCTCTCTCTCATTCTCTACTTCAGCAAAACACACACAGAGTATGTTTCATATGCCCCACGCAAGGTGGGAGAGGGAACACAGACAGTCACAGACGGGGCTCTGAGCCCCCTGGGTTCTTCAGCAGGCAAAAACGGGCAGTGATGTAGTACCAGAGCCAGTGTGTTTTTAAGAAATCGCGCACATCTCCCAAGGAGGCAGAAAAATCAAAGGCTCGTCATTTAAAATCCCCACACAACAGACGGAGAAATAAACACGGAGCTCTCAGAAAAGGCTGAGGCTCCCCCATGCATCCCTCCCTCCCCAGAAGAAAAGAAAAACAGAAAGCAAACCAAAAAACAAATCTGGACTGAAAGGAGCGATTGTCGGATGAATAGCTCCGGGCTCACTTCTCGCGCCGGGAATCTCGCTCCCTACCCCGCGGGTTGGGGATGAGAAGGACTTGGGCGGGAGCTGGTCAGAGGGGCAGCCTAGGTTAGGCTGATCCAGGGGATGGGGTCTTTGCTCCTGGGGAACCGGGTGGAAAGATCACAGGCCTGGGAGGGAAACAGACCCATCATGGAGGCCACGGTCTCTCATTTAGTAGGTGTGTGACCTTGGACAGGGCTCTTGGCTTCTGAGCCTCAGTTTTCTCACCTGTAAAACCAGAGTGATGCAGGGTCCTTACGCCCAAGCCTGGCTGCGAGGGTCAGACGACCAAAGAAAGACCTCAGGATTCTAGAACAGGGGAGGTCTCCAGACTCCTGTCTCCAATCACAACAAATGCCTGGGATACCCCCAAAGTACAAGGTATGCCTTCACTCTTGGGAGAGGAAAGATGGCTAAGGGGAGCAAGTGAGTGGCCATAACTGGCTCCTTTTCCCACACTTTCCTTGGTCTTATCCGAAGACCCCAGCTCCTCCCTCCTGCTGGTGAAGGTCTCCTCTCTCCTAGTTTCTCTCCTCAAGAAATGAATAGGTTTTTATTGTTTACCTACTCCAAGCTTGGCCTCATACTAAAGCCCCTGGCAGACCCATAGGTCTAAGACTGAATCTCTGCTCCTAAGTGCTACGGTTCAGCTGGGGAGAGCAGACCCTCGTCTGAGAAATATTACAGCATCCCTGTGTCAGTTATCTTAGGCTGTTGTAATAAACTCCCACTGGCTGGATGACTTAAACAATAGAAGTTTATTTTCTTACAGTTCTGGAGACTAGAAGTCCAAGATCAAGGTGCTGGCAGATTCAAGTCCTGGTCAGAGCTCTTCCTGGCTTGCAGACAGCCATCTTCTCCCTGTGTCTTCATGGGGCTTTTCCTCCATGTGCTCGCAGGGAGAGAGAGAGAGAGATCTCTGGGATCTCTTCTTCTTCTTAAGGACCAGTCCTATGGGATTAGGGCCTCATATCTGTGACCGCACTTAACCTCCATTAACCTTCTCATAAGCCCTATCTCCAAATACATCACATGTTTGGACACGTATGGACACAATTCAGTTCATAACATTTCCTGTCCCTCATGCCATCTGTCCTTGAAGGTGGACAACATAGAAGGCAGGCCAGGCCAGGAGAGGGCTGCCCATGACAGGTGCTTTGGTATGAAAAACCTACATTCCACATCGGGGCAAGGAGAAAGCACTCAGATTTAATTCTTGGGTTATGCATGACTGGTTAGCAAATGTGACAAAAGACAGGGGCTAATAGCTGGACTCCTTCCCATTCCAAGAAGACTAGACCCCAGTGAGCAGATGACAGAAAAGGCCAACCGCTGGCTCGCACAAAGAAGGGTGTTGGAAACCAAACAGGAACACTATCCTTCCCTTGAAGAAATAACTGTGCAGCCACGCATAGATTGCCATGCAGGACCGAACTTGAAACTCCAGAAGGTGACTGTAAGCAACTTCCCTTGTCTGTTAGGAGAACTCCTGCAGTTCTTTCACTGCCCAGCTCAAATACCAGCTCATCTATAGACCATCCTCTGTCCCAAACACACACACATATATGCACATACACGCACGCACATACACACACACATGCAACAATCATTGCTTTTTATTCTATGCATTCATGGTAGTTGGTGCCAACCTTTTAACAGCATGCTCAAATTGTCTATTGCTTTTTTTGGTCACTTCCCACTTTATAGGGTGTAAGCTTCTTAAGGGTGATACCGAGCAGGACCCTGTAGGGCTCCTGGGCACAGAAGCCTTTCTGTGTCCCCCATTTCTTGAGTACAGGAAATAGGCTTCATTCAGCCTCCATAAACTTCCCTGAGTTCCAACAGGCAGGTTCAAAGAGTTGCTAATTAGTGAATGGAGAGTACGGGAGGCAAGGGAGGAACAGTCAAGAAACAATAGTGCAGCCTTGGGGCAGGGTCCTGGTTCCCCCTCAAGGGATACACATAAAAATATCTTTGAGCTATTTTGCAGATATTCCCCCACCAGGTGGGAGAAATTAACAATACGCTGCCCACAAGCAGGTAGACCTCAGACCAGTTAGAACCAGAAGGTTGACTGATGCCGACTCCCACTTACCTCACCACCAACCAATCAGAAGAATGTCTAAGCTAATCACATCCTCTTTGAATCATTACTATAAAACTCCTCACTAGCCCCTCCAGGTAGGGACACACAGTTTTGAGGGCATTAGCCCGCTGTGACCCCCTTTGCCTGGAAAAGCAATAAGGCTATTCTTTTCTACTTCACCCAAAACTCTGTCTCTGAGATTTAATTCGGTGTCGGAGTACAGAGGCCAGATTCGGCTTCAAGGGAAGGAACTTGTCCATCTGATTCATAACTTTAACTGCAGCATTTAACAAATGGAGCCTGGGAATAGGGTGACCAACCATCCCAATTTGCCGGGGGCCTGAATGGTTTCTCAGGACAGTGGACTTTCAGTTAAAGCCAGGAGAGTACCAGGCAAATGGGAATGATTGGTCACCCTACCTGGCACGTGGTAAGCATTTGGCAAATAGCTAACATGCAAATACTGCAATAAATAAGGAAAAGATCCAGGAAATAATTACAGAATGATGAAAGGGATGAGGGTAGTAATGGGAAGCACCCCAGCAGAATCCCCAAAGATAAGGCTTTATTGGCCTGGGAAGGAAGATGCTGAAAGTAGATATAACCCAAATCTATAACATCACCAGCTGAAACAAAAGAAGATTTAAGAATGTTTGAATACATTATGGGTCACAGGGACATAATGGGAGAAGCCAGAGTGTTTGGGTCTACCTATAGCTTTTTAAGGATTGATGTACAAAATGACAATATATTCCTCCAAACCCCTCACAGAGACAGACCCCCAAATTGCCTGGCTCATGAGCTGAATAGCTATTTCCTTTCTGCACATAAATATTATCATAACAGCATTAAAAAGACCTTTAAGGAAAGAAAATAAATCACTCTAGTTGACTAAACCCAGCCCCAAAACTAATTTTCTTTTTGTATATTCTCTTTTAGTCCTTGTTTATAATTCTACATAATTATAATCAGAGTGAACATACAACTTTGTATACCATTTTTTAAAACTGTGGATTGTGTGGGAAACATTTTCTACATTGTTACATAGTCTCCATGGTTAGTCTTTTTAATGGCAGGAGAATAGTCTATAACTCAGTTAACAATTCCACCCTTGTCAGCATTTAGATTGCTTCCAGTTTTCTACTAACGAAGATAATCCTGAAATGAATATCTACATGCACATTTCTTGTTCCTTCTTTTGTAATATTTCCTTAGGTTAAATTCCTACAATTGAGATTACTAGGTCAAGGGATAGAATAACTTTAAGACTGACCCACGCTCTCACCAAATATTTATTGAACACGTACTGTGTGCCAGAGACTGTGTCAGACACTAAGGATCCAAAGGTGAAATAAAGTGTCTGCCATCGTGGGATTCGCAGGTGAGAGGGGACACAATCACATAAGTGATACAGTTTGATAAATGCTGCAACTGTGATAGAAACAGAGCTATGGGGTCCCAGGGAATTATTTCTAACAGCTGAGGAAGATGGGCGTGGTCCTGCAAGCTGCTCCAGGGTGGAATTTACTTGCAAATTACTTGGGAATTTTAGGAAATGTCAACCTGGTGGACACGTTGGGGATGGAAATTCTGAACAGGAAAAACAGCAAGATCCAAGTGATAGCACAAGAAAGTACAATGTATTCTAGGACTTGCTGGTGGCTTGATAATGTTGGGATATAGATGTAGACAAGGAGAGGGTTCCCAGAGGCTAATGAGGGGACATAAAACTGAACAGGTAGGTGGGCAACCTATGTACTGCACCAAGGAGTTTATATTACCCTTAAGGTCATGGCAAGCCAGTAAGGGATTTTAAGCAGACTCTTGCTACATTTTTTCAATTTGTTTTCTAAATTCTCCGTATGTACCAACAATGAGAAAACCTTTTCTAGTTTTTCTGTTCTAGTTCTCCTTGGGATTCCTCACAGCTCTATTCCCATTTCTGCCAAAGGATGGGGGTGGGGCAGGGTGGGAGGGAACAAGTGGCCTCTGGCCTGAGGCTGTTATAGTTGAGTGGAGATGAACTGTACCCAAGGAGGAGGAAAGGGAATTGATGAAGATCTTCTAGGACTGGAAACGGAAGCAGAGAGGGGGTTAGAATGGGATGTACCACTCCTGCCGCCTCCCCCCAAAGCAAAGCTCACCAAGATGACAGACTCCCTATAAAGCCTCTTAAACAAGGGCCTCCTGGTCCCCTTATGCTTCTCTGAACCTTACCCTCGGTAGTGTGGCTTAGTCATATTGACCAGTGTGGCGAGATGGATGTAATTCCTTTATCCCAGAAAGCTGGAAGCTTCTTGAACCTACTGCCATTTGTTGATGGGGGCCCTAGAGGGAACATCAGCTGCTAGCCTCTCCTGGTTTTCCCTCTTTTGCTCTCACATCCCCCATTTTCCCCGAAACACACCATGCCCATTAATGACTCCAGGGCTCTGAACAATGCTCTCCCTTCTGCTGGGATTCCCCTTCCTCTCTCTACCTGTCTGGCTAACTCTGACTTGTCTTCTGGGTCTCAAGCCAGGCTCTGGAAGCCCGCCGAGCCCTCTAGTAAGAGCCAAGCCAGCCCTGGACTTTGCACTGATCGCTTTCACTGTGCTTGTCAATTAGGGCATCCTTGTGTGGGCGTCTTCATCTTGCAGTAGCCTGTGAACATCTTGAGGGCACGGACCGTGCGTTCGTTACTCATCTCTGACTCCAGCGCCCACCCAGAGGCTGGTACCTGTAAGTGCCAACAACTACTGTTAAATGCTTGACTAATATTTGGTCATGTGACAAGCAGACTATGAGAAAGGGGTAAAAGGGAGAAAGGACAAGCACAGCCAGCTACAAAGGACCCTGCGCTGCGTCCTTTCATTGGGATGCATAAGAGATATTTGGAGCCCCCGAGGATGCTAGCAGCTATTTGTCCCTTTTTCTCTTGCCTACATCTTCTTCTTTCTGCCTCCTGTTATCTTCCCCTTGGCTTCTAAAGACACGATCAGGCATCCACCCCAGGTGCCCTGTCTGCTCACCTTTCTTCCAACCCCGGGGCTGGAGCAGGGAGCTAAGAAGCTGGGCCAGCAATACTGCGTTTCCCTGCCGACTCTAATTCCTGTCCCTTATTAAGTTCAAGGCTGATTTGGGCTGTGTGATTTTCCTGAACCACCTACTGTCTGACCGATTCCTTTTCTTTTTCTCCTCCTGGTGACTAATAGCTTCTCTTTGCTCCCTTCGGAGTCTCAGAGTCTCCTCTCCCCCTTCTCCTCCCCATCCCATTTGGACCCACATGATTCCCTGGAGCACAGATCTAGAAAGCAAGGCCACGCCCTCCAGGCAATTCCTCCTTTGGGTCCTGGAGTTCCTCTCTCCAGGGAGGGGTTGCTGTGGAAAGGAGAGCATGGCTGGGAGGGGCTGGAGGCCAAGGGAAGGAATAGGGGGAATAGAGAGGCTGGGACTACCAAACCACTAGGGGAAACTTCAGGAAAGGGAGACAAAGTCTGAGAAGCACAGAGAGCCCAGGACAGATAATAGAGCCCCAGAGCAGAAGAGGACGGAACATGGGAGATAAGATGACAGTGTAAGCCAAGGACACTGGAGAATGGTGTAGGAGGAGGTGGCTGGGTGACATGGGGACCCAAGACAGCAAAACTGTAACAGAACAAATTTTCACACTTGAGAACTTGCAGCTTCTTGCCGTCTTCAGAGGAGTGAAAGCAACTGGGAATCAGCTCAGGAACCCCTTGCTGCATAGATGAGCAGGGTGGCACTCGGACAAAAGCTTCAGCCACAGAACCCAGGGCTGGGCCGGGCCTCGTGAAGGCTGAGTGTGCTGCACGCACACACACACGTGTGCCCAGGGCATGAGCCTGAGGCCAGCTGAGGGAGTCAGAGCCTGACTCTAACAGGGTCCAGGCTTCAGGCTGGTGACTGTGGAAACACAGATTGTGCTGAAAGCTTGGGCGCCAGGCCAGGGGATCTGCACACCTACCTCTCAGTGAGGCGGGTATCACACTAGGAGTCAGAGGGCTCGTGTGCGAGTCCCGACCCTTCGCACAGGGCCCTGTAACTAGTCACTGGACATTGCCGAGCCTCTGTCCTCACCCGTGTACACAATCCCAGCTCTGCGTCTTGTCATAACTAAAGCTGATAAAACACGGGCATGGGAGCATTTCACAAACGGCAAAGCACGCCGGCAATATGAAGAGTGATCGTCCCCTTCCCGGCCAGGAGATCACAGGAGGGGGCAGAGGGAGACGGTGGACTCCCCAGGCCACCTGCTGCCTCTCTGTGTTGGTGGGTCTCCCCCCATTTATGCTCCAGCCAATCTGAATTTCTCTCCATTCTGGCCCACCATCCTGCCTCTCTCTCTCTGTCTCTCTCTCTTGCACCTCTGGGCGTTGGCACATTGATCCCTCTGCCTGTAATGTTTTCCCACCTTCTCTTTGCTCAGCTAACTCCTACTCTGCCTTCTGGTCTCAGTTGAAATGTCGCTTCTTCCAGGAGGCCTTCCCAGATCCACCAGTGCTCCTGAGTTCAGTGTTGCCGCTGTGTGCGTTCATGGAAGCCTGTGTTTCTAGGACTGTGTGTGTGTGTGTGTGTGTGCGCGAGAGAGAGAGAGAGAGAGAGAGACAGAGACAGTGTCTATGTGAGGGGGAGGTGGGTGTGAGTCTCTCAGTCCTAATTATAGACGACTCCAGGCCCCGAGACCAGCATGAAGGACGGCCACAGCCGCGTGTGGGTGCCTGGCCACCTGGCCACCAGCTGCCACTCTCTTCACACTCTTGGGGAGAAGCCACGGGAGTCTGAAGCATTTTCTGGGTCACCGCCTAGCACTTGGTCTCTCACTGAGGGAGCCCTGAAACCCGCCTTCGCCTCATTCACAAGCACCCGTTGCCATGGTGGTGGGCCAGCCTTCTAGGCCCAGCTGAGGGGACCCCTGGGTTCTCCTGGCTCCCGGGACCCCAGGCACCCCGGCTGTGGCACCTCTGCCTCTGTGAGCGGGTGTCTGCTTGGCACACGGGGTGGTGGGACACGCCTGTGCCCGGCTCTGCCCTCAGACATGCGGGGCACTCTGCGAACCTGCCTCCTCTGGGGTCCTCCTCACTTTCCCAAATCAGGTTCTCTCTGCCCCCTGGAACTGGGCTGCCAGGCCCTTAAATGGGGACCAGGGCCCAGTCCGTTGCCTCATGCAGGTCTCTGCACGATGTCACCTCCTCAGAGACCCCCCAGTCACTCTATTTAAAACAGCCCCTTCCACTTCTAATTCTGCACCTGCTCTGTTTTTCTCCAGAGCACTCAATGTTACTGGGTCGTGCCCTTTTTTCATTTTCGGGAGTTGGGGGGGGTGGGGGGGTGTATCTACTCTCTGGCTCCCTCCAGAATGAAAGCTGGAGGAAGGCAGGGATTTTGTTGATTTTGCTCCTACTTTTCTGGCTGATCTCCACGAGCTCCTGCCCCACTCTGGTCCATACTCTGCCCTGCTCTGGCCTCAGGAAGCTGACCTGTGGGCATTGTACTTCCAGGCCTCTCTTGTTGACCAGCTTCTGGCGGGGTGTGGCCAACGTGGGCACCAGAGAGAGACCAGAAGGCAGAGGAAGAGGGAGATGGGGAGTTTCTTCTCCACTCCTTCCCTTTGACGCTAGGAATCTGGCAGCTGCCTCCCTCCACAGCCACAGCTCTTGCCAGAGAGCCTCTCCCCTATGATTCCAGGGCTCACAAGCTCCACTCAGTAACTCTACTTCTTCTGACTGCCCTGTTATTCCTGGTTTCGGAGCCCTCACCACGCTTTGGGAGTTCCCTTGGTCTGCTCACATCTCTGTAGCGAGTCCCTCCATTACAGCCTCTTCATCTGAACTATCTGGGGTGAAAACATCTCCTGCTGAGACTCTGACACAACTAAGGTCCAGTGCAACAAATACTGTTGAATGAATGAATCCATGAATGGCAGGTGCCCCAGGCTGACGCCCCTGACCTGAAGCCCAGGCTCTGCTATGGAAGGATGGGGTGGGAGGCAAAGAAGTTCAAGGCAGGCATGGGCTCTCTACATAGGACAACCCCGAACTTGTCCCAGACCAAGAGCAATACTCACATTTTTAAAGGTTATGAGTAAGAGAATTCCAGTGTCTCCCTCAGTGGGTTGTTCTTATGACTTATAACTTTCCCTGGCAGAAATATCTTCCTAATGTCTAACCCAAATCCCTTTTATTATAGTTGGAAACGCCTTCTTGATCTAAAGATAAAGGTTGCGTCTCTATGTTATTATTCTAGGAAGTCATTACACTACATTTTCATGCAGTCATCTAGTATGTTAATATATTAAATGGGAAATGCAATGAACACAAAGTTTCAGTCCAGAAAAGCTAAAGTATAGGTTCTGACACATTATGCTGAGCAACTTCTAGCAATTCATTTAACCTCCCAAATATCTTTTTGCCATCTATAAATTGGGTATAATGGTGAACCTTGCCCAGCCTACCTCCTGCCCTGCATTTGTGAACATTCAATGCAATGACTGTGTTAATGGGAAAGCATCCTATATCCAAATGTTAGCTGATACTCTCATTCTCTTCAGAATATTTAATCCCAGGATCTGGGATTGTCTTAAAGTTGTCTTTTTCAAATCCTCCTGAAACTGAGGATTTGAAAAAGATCCCCAAATTTTCCACAGGGCTCTTCCTGGTATTGCCTATACCTGGGGCACAGGATGGGGAGGGGGACCTCAGTTTCTCTTCCACGACCTTATTATATTTGTGGCCCATCCAAGCGTGGTGGGAGAGATGACAGTCTGTTCAGGCAAGAGCCTTGGTGAGGATGCTTGATTTCATAAGAGGATGCCAATTCTGCTACCCATTTGGTTGATTTATGAAGGATGTATGCTACCTTGTGCTGACAACACAGAATGCCAACACTCTACACCCTCACTGGGAAACATAAATTCGAATCGTCTGCTGCTGGCTGTCATGAAAAGCCCAGTGCAAGAAATACTCATCATGGGGGATTATCTGAAGGACATGCAGCCCATCTACTCCTCCAGATCTTCTAGATGTTTATCCCTGGATCAAGCCAGACGATCAGAGAACTGCATATCTGGACCAAATGGTTTTGGCTTCTCGTGGAAGCAGATTTATTGACTTGTGTTTAGTCATATGGTTTTAAGTTTGCACTGAAGAAAGCTTGAAGGGAAATCTCCAAGTCTAGCTATTATATTTAATGGAAGAAGAGTATTTTTCAAATTGCCTGTTAGATCTCTGTGTTCCTTTTTGAAGTCCCACATGGGAAATTTCCCTTAGTTTCAGCTTCTCCGGGGAAACTGGTCTAATTTTGACTAATGGACAATGCAAAATCTGTCACTGGTGGCTTTCCTTTTGACTTTGGTTGCTAGGAAGCGCAGACCTTAGGGCATGAATTTCTGTGTTCTAGCTTTTCCTCGGTCTCATATTTCTATTTCTCCTCATCTTCACTTTATCCCAACCACTTATCTATGGTTTTTTTCTTATTGTGGTGTGTCATTATTTTTTGTAATGCTGCAAAAAAAAAAAAAAAAGACTGGTGGTTCAGAGTATTATGAAAGTTTGGCAAAGGGGTAAGAGTAGTCTAGACAAAAGCAAAATAAACATATGAGTCTATTGAGAGATGGACAGCGACATACATTTTTTCATTAATTTGTCATACATCCTTTGTGATTTACTGAATGTTTACTATAATACTAGGTCCGAGTGGTATAAAAGCAAATAATATTCATTAATTTAGCAAATATTTATTAGGACTTGCCAGGTGATAGACATATAACGGGGAATAACGTGACTACAGCCCTTGTCTTCATGAAGCTTTACAGATGGTGGAGAAGGCAAATGATTTCACCAAAAACTACCTTCAAGTGTGAGGAACGTGTTCACTGGAGGAAGTATCAGCTGGGTAACCTAATTCTCTCTGGAGTCTGAGGGGTCTCCCTAGGGAAGGAATGTTTAACCTGCTATCTGAAGAGGGATAAGGAATTAGACAAGCAAGAAGGAGGAAGGAGGGAGGGAAGGATGTCTCCAGAAGAAGGAACAACATGTACAAATGTCAGGAGACAAAAAGGATCATGTCCTCAGATGAGCGGATAGACAAACCTATCTTCATGTGTAAAATGGAATACTACTCAGCCATAAAAAAGAAAAACCTATTGATACACACAACAACTTGGATGGATCGCAAAGATATCACACTGAGTGAAAGAAGCTGGTCTCAAAAGGTTACATAGTGTGTGTATGATTCCATGGATATCTCATCTTTCAAAGAAAACTATAGTGATGGAGAACAGATTAGTGCATGTTAGGACTTAGAAAAAGGGAAGAGTATGACCACAAGGCAGATTTTACAGGCGTGATGGAACTCTTTTTACTCTGATTGTGATGGTGGTGTAGACCTCTACCCATGTATTACAATTTATAGAACTGTGCACCAAAAATAGCAGGCAATTTTCCTGTTGGCTAATTTAAACAATAAAATTTTAAGTCACAAAAGAAAAAGTTTATAGCTGAAGACCTCAAAAAGGAAAAATGGGGCTGGAGAAAGGTAGACAGTGAATCTCAACAGTATCTGCAGTATTTTGTTTCTTACAAGATCTGAAAGAAAACACTAATCAGCCAAGGCTGTGTTTGCACATTATCCTGATGGCGGTGGGGAGACACTGAGTGGTTCTGAGCACGGGAAGGACATAACAGGATTTACACGTTAACACAGTTCCTCTGGGTGCAGTGTATAGAGTGGATTAAAAGGAGCCCCAAGTGGCTACGGGGAGACTAGTGAGGGGCAGTTAAGGAGGTCCTGGTGGGTGAAAGTGAGTAGGAGGCTGAAGACAAACAGGTTCACGCACAGCAACAGCCTCTGCACAGGTCCAAAGGGAAGGGGAGGGAAGAGGGTCGGGGATCCTGGTGGGGCCATGGGTCTCTCTGAGCAGAGTGCTGGGGCGTCGCCCATCAATGAAGATGAGATGTATAGTCCCCTTCCTAATCTGGTCACTTGGATTAGAACCCTGTGGCTCTCCTAGTCAGTTGGCCCCATTTCCCCAGCTCTGGAGTAACAGCTACCTCTTAGGGTTGATGGAAAGGCCAGTCCAGGTGGTGGGCCTGGCCCCAGGAGAGGAGCAGCTGTTCACTCCAGGGTCTTTTCTCTCTCATCCCATCTCCTTCCTCTTCTGGGTCAGTTTAAATTTGGGGGAGGAGGGGTGGGGGTCCAAGGGCAGAGAAGGGGTGGGGGAGGAAAGGCAAGTTGTAATACTGTTCCCCCAAAGTCCTGCTGAGAAATGGCTTCCTAGTGCTTTATCTGTCCTGGATATCAGCTGCAGGTATCTTATCAAACTGTAATTACCCAGCCTGGGTCTGTGCTAATTGGTTCTCTGGAGTAAAGTTACCTCCAATCTGTGTGTTATGGGTGCACAGCAGGAAATGATTTGAGCCAAGGAAGTTGTCTGTGATGCTATGTCAGGGAATCACTGTGGTGACTACGAGGACACAGGGCTGAGACCTGGCTTAGAGAGAAGGAATCATTCCGTGTGTTCCAATTCTAACCTGAAATGACCAGCCTCACGTCACCTAGGGCCCAGGGCTCCCTCAGAGGACAGCCAGGGTGAGATAGCTTTCCTCCATTGTAGAAAGAGGTGGGGGTCGGGAGGAGGAAGGAAGGAGGGAGGGAGGGAGGGAGGGAAGGAAGGGAGGGAGGGAGGGAGGGAAGGAAGGAAGGAGGGAAGGAAGGAAGGAGTGAGGGAGGGAGGGAGGGAAGGAAGGAAGGAAGGAAGGGGGAAGGAAGGAAGGAGGGAAGGAAGGAAGGAAGGAAGGGAGGAAGGGAAGAGAGGGAGGGAGGAAGGGAGGAAGGAGAGAAGGAAGGAAGGGAGGGAGGAAGGAGAGAGCGAGAAAGCAGGAAAAAGCCCTCTCTGACCACACTGACTTCCCTGGTTATGAGATTCTTGACAACTATTTCAATTACGAGATCTCTAGGCACAGCCTTATTGCCTTACTAACCGCTTCTGTAATCTGGCTTCTGTCTCAATCTGCGACAGATATTCCATTTGCAAAATCCTCCAAAGATCTAGGATGAAGGGATCAGAGGGTTGGCGAGGATCTTAAAGATCATCCAGTCCAACGTGTATCTTCCCTTTGACAGCCTCACCAAGGGGGTGCGCAGTTCCCACACACCCTCAGATGGGAGATTATTACCCCACGAGCAGCCCCTTCCATGTTCATAATGACTCTAGTAGAAAGATTTTTTTGTTGATTTTTTTAAAATATGGAGCTCAAACTTGTCTCCTTATGATTTCATCTGCCCCTCTGGTGGCTCTAAGCAAGCGTAATACTTCTTCCCCCTGACAGCTCTTCAGCTATTTTCCCCTAAAAATATCAGAACCCGACACCACCATGCACTCTGTACCTAAAGACAAGATCCTAGGTGTTACATACAATCCCCTTTCATCACCTCCTATGCACATAACACATCATGTCAGCTGTCTGCCTCCAAAAAGCTCTTTAATTTGGCCACTTCTCTCCACCGCTGGGGGCACCACTCCGGTCCAAGGCACCATCATCTCAACAACACCATGTGACAGAACCCACACCCCCACTGCTGGTCTTCTGCTTCTTCCCACTCTCCCCACCCCCAGGAAACCCCACAATCTATTCTCCACTCAGTAGCTAGAGTAATTTGTTTGCCATTCTTTTTTACCGTGGCAAGATTTACATGACATAAAATTTGCCATTTTAGCATTTTTAAGTATACAGTTTAGTGGCATTAAATACATTTCCAATGTTGTACAACCATCACAACTGTCCATCTCCAGAAAATTTTCATGACCCCAGACAAAAGTTCTGTACCCATTAAACAGTACCTTCCTTTCCCCCAGCCCCTGGTAATCTCTGATCTACTTTGTCTCTGTGAATTTGCCTCCTCCGGGTACATAAATGGAAGCATATAATGTCCGTTCCTTTGTGTCTGGCTTATCTCAGTCCATTCTTTTGTGTCAGGCTTAGCATCAGGTTTTCAAAGCTCATCCTTGTTGTAGCATGTATCAAAACTTTATTTCTTTTTAAGGCTAAATAATACTCCGTTGTAGGTACATACCACATTGTGATTATCCGCTCAGCTGTTGATCTGTGTGGTCTTAGGATGGTTACTTGATCCTTCTGAGCTTTAATTTCCTCAACTGTAAAATAAAATGAATAATATCTTCTTTTTAAGACGGCTGTAAGAAAACAAAAAACTTGATCTAAAAAATTTGGCAGAAACCCGAATAGACTTTTTTCCAAAGATGTACAGATGGCCAACAGACACATGAAAAGATGCTCAACATCATTAATCATCAGAGAAATGCAAATTAAAACCACAATGAGATATCACCTCACACCTGTCAGAATGGCTATCATCAAAAAGACTACAAATAACAAATGTTGGTAAGGATGTGGAGAAGAGGGAACCCTCATACACTGTTGCTGGGAAAGTAAATTATTGCAGCCACTGTAGAAAATAGTATGGCGATTCCTCAAAAAAGTAAAAATAGAACTACCATATGACCCAGCAATTCCAATCCTGGGTATATATCTGAAAAAAACAAAAACACTAACTCAAAAAGATACATGCACCCCAACGTTCATAGCAGCATTATTTACAATTGCCAAGATATGGAAGCAACCTAAGTGTCCAACAACAGACGAATGGATAAAGATGTTACATATATGTATAGTGGAATACTACTCAGGCATAAAGAAGAATGAAATTTTGCCCTTTGCAACAACATGGGTGGACTTGGAGCATATTATGCTAAGGGAAATAAGTCAGACAGAGAAAGACAATTGCTATATGATATCACTTATATGTGGAATCTAAGAAATACAACAAACTAGTGAGTGCAACAAAAAAGAAATAGACTCACCGATATAGAAAACAAACTAGTGGTTACCAGTGGAAAGAGACAAGAGGAGAGGAACAAGATAGGGATAGAGGATTGAGAGGTACAAACTACTATGCATAAAATAAATAAGCTACAAGGATGTATTGTACAGCACAGGGAATATAGCCAATATTTTATAATAACCATAAATGGAATATAACCTGTAAAACCTGTGAATTACTATGTTGTATGCCTGTGACTTATATAATGTTGTACATCAATTATATCTCAATTTTTAAAAGGTAAAAAAAAAGTGGTTATAAGGGCTAAACAAGATAGTATAACAAATGCACATAGTCTATAGTAGGACCTTAACAGATGGGAAGTATCATTATTATTACATTTTATTGAGTATTCCACTGTCATCTTCAATGTTTTAGCTCCATGAATTCTTCCTAGTACCCACCTAGCACTGTTCTTGGCATATGGTAGACAGTCAATAAATATTTGCTAAATGAATGAATAAATGAAATTCAACTTGCCTTTAAATGAACATATTTTCCTGTCCCTACCCAGCTTCCCTGCTACATTTCCTTATTTTTCTGTCACTGCTATTCCTATTCTTCCAGTTAGCCAGTCTCGTGAGCTTTTATCATTTTTGATCCCATCATTATCTTTAGCCTCTAAATCCAAAGAATAGGTAAAGAGATAATGGTTGTGATGCCTCCCTACCTATAGCTTTTTCTAAGGCTCTGCCTGCAGTACTGAAGCTATGTTTTTTATCATGTGACCCAGATTCTGACCCCACCCCACTCCTACCACCCCCACCAGACTATAGGTGATGGGACCAGGAGTGGGCATCACCTGAGGTGGCTGGTAACCTACAATACTATAATGTAACAGGTATGGGAAACTGAGTCAATCAGACTCTCAGAAGTTGCAGATTTAAATATTAAGCAGCTGAGTCACTTAGCAGTGGGACGACTGGAGGGTCACCATTGACTTGGAAAAGCTGAAGTTATTGAGGGAAAGGAAAAAGTGAGTGATCAGAGAAAGCCAGTGGGGGGAGAGAAGAGAGTGGAGAAGCTGTGTAGGAAGAAGGGTTGATCCTAGGATCCAGAGAGATACGAACCTTGTGGCCCAAGAGGGAAAGAGACAGAGATGGAAAGAGGAGCTGGCTCCGTGGGTCTTCCTGGGTTTCTCAGTGACTTCTGGGTTCAGTTCTAATTCCATCATCCCGCTGGGGGAGGGGGGGGGTCTTAACTCCAGATGACTTATACTCTCTGGTTATACTCTCTAGTATCTGGCATCAAGCTACTTCTTCACTCAAAAGTTTTGGTGGCTTCCCAGTGCTTGTTCGATGAAGTCTAAACTCAACAGAGACTCAAGGTCCTACATCTCTTAGTTCTCAGATAAACCTGTGCTATTTTCTTCCAACACAAAAACCTTCCCCCACCAGTCAAAACGCCTCCCCATCACGTTGCTCACTCTGTTCTTCCCTAACTAGTCCGCATCCTTCCCTTTGTGTCCTAGAATTACCTTTTTCTCCCTCTTTATTTTTCTTCCTCTATCTCTTCTCCTGTGCTTCTCTATTTCCTTCCTTTCTCTTTCCTCTTTTACCCAAATTCTACTTCATCTTTCAAGGCTGAGGTCAAGTATTCCCTAACTACCCCCAGGCCACTTACTTATGTTTCAAATATATTCATCTTGTCCTTCCCACCAAACTCCAGGCTGCCTGAAGGCACAGACTCTGTATTCTACCACTTCTATCTTCCATGGCGCCTAGCAGTGTTCCAAGTGCTCAGAAAATATTGAAAACATTCTTGTTCAATTAATTTCAATTATAAAATTAATGAATGTGGGTATAAATAGATACTTCATTTGAAGAAGTGAATAATGTTTGAATACCAAGCAAATTACTGTGTGTGTGTGAGAGGGAGTGGGGATGTATGTTTTGGCATCCCAAAGAGCATACTAAGAATTTTGTTGTCTACTACTCCTCTGCATATCAACAGTACTGGCTAGTGCTATTCTGCATATTCTTCAATAGAATCGAACTTCAGAACTCATTTTCTTAAAAGAACTCTTTAGATTAAGGAACTCTATCACCTTCTGGTCCTACAAATTCAATTAAAATTCAAAAAGCCTTTCTTAAGCACATTGTGGGAAATACAAAAATGATTAATAAGACTTAATCTCTTCCTTCAAGATGCTCACAGTCTGGTTGGGGGATAGGACAAGAGCATCAGTGACTATAAAATCTGTGCCATAAGAGAGGTGAAAGTGCTATGGTGGGCCAGAGAGAGAGAGGCTATGTAAAGAAGGGAAGGGTCTGCAGAAGAACTGGAGGAAAAGACATTGGGACGGGCAAATGCACACGTGTGCAGGCAACACAGTCATGTTGGGGAAACTTGAATGGTCCAGTTGGTACTCAGTGCCTGATTATCAGCTCTCTGCCATTTAGGAAAGAAGAAAGCTCCCGTGGCCAAGAGGTCTCATCAATACACAGCCACTAAGCATTTGTTGAGCATGAACTTGGGCATGATAGATGGAGAGAAGGCACTTTGTCCATCTGTCCCTTGTCAAACTTGACATGGAATAAATTGTCCACCTTCTCCTTCACAAAGGGACAAAAGCCAGGAAGAGTGTTTTACATTCAATGAAAGTGTGAATATATTATTACATTTTATTAATAAATGTTATTCCATGTTCATTAAATACTGATATAAATAATGAACAAACTTCTGTATTTTATTTTTATCTCATGTTGAAAGCACTGTTTTTTTTACTCCTACCCCACCTCGGAGACCTGCAGAAGCTAGAAGTTTTTCTCGTTACCTGCCATCTGGTTTTAGATTTAGGAACTAAGGATATGTATTTACCTAGACGAGGAGAGATTGAATGCATTCTGCATGGCTATCATACTATTATTTGAGTTGATAACGGAAGAGATCTCAGCCAGTAGTTGCTGGAACCATCCCATGCCAGCTCAGGAGAGCTGGTCGTGGGCATTTCTTCCCAGTTCCTTGTTCAGTGACGTCAGATTGGCAGCTTGAAACTGGCCATGGTGGGTATATTTACACCGTGGAAATAGGCAAAAGCTGTAAATAAAGGCTTTTCCTCCCTGGAGAGCTGGTTAAATATTTCCCAGCACACCCCTGGACCTCACTGTACAGAAGAGGAAATGGAAGCAGAGAGGTAAAGTAACTTGTCCAAGATCACATAACCAACTGTGCTCGCGAAGCTGGTACTAGTCAGGTCACCTGATGCCTGTGTATTATCACTCTTTTCACTGGAAGCTGCAGAACTGATTAGGATTTAGAAGGTGCCTCTAAATAAGAATATAGACAACAGCACAGATTATTATACAAAAGAAGTAGATGCCATGGTCTTCAAGTTAATAGTTTGCCAGGGCTAAAAGAAGAACATACAAGCTTCTCTCCCCAGATGGTTCTTTTGTACCCCTTCCCCCATACTCCTACCCTCCTGGGGGGAGGGGTTCTAAGAGCGGAGAAGCAGGAGAGGAAACTTCCATTTCTTCCAGCTTTGCATTGGAGGGAGTGACGGAAGGCATTCCTCAGCCAAGTGCCTTGATGCTTTGGACTCCACTTTGCTCTGTAATTAGTGTCTATTTGTCTCCTTAAGTTGAACTGGTTTTTAGCAATTTAGAGCCAGGGAACCCATGTTATTTCAGTGAAGTGATAAAAAAATGGATATGTAATTGAAATCCTGTTCTACTCCTCTGGGAACCTGGGATGTTGCTTCACTCGGCTGAATGATAAAGATTCGGAGCCCTGATCACAGGCAGATAAGTAGGCTGGTTGATTAGGAGGAATCCCACAGGCAATCCCTAATCTACTAGTCTGTTTGTTAACTATCTGTCTTTTTAGAATATTTGGTTTGCGTAATATGATAATATAATAATGCACACGGTCTTTAAAGGTGGAAATGAACCCAAATTGAGGACAAAATAGCCACAGCTGGCATCTCTCCTCCCTGCTGCAACAGATCAATTATCAATTAGCCACAAGTTTTTATTGAGGGCTTATTATTCGCGCGGCACTAGGTTAGGGAAGAAGAGGTGTCAAACGTCCAGTTCCTGGCCTTCAGGAGCTAGCAAAGGCAGCAAGGCACGCCCACAGGAAATTCATAAATGCTGTAAAAAAGTGAATCCTTTGGTCCTAAATGTGTGAATCAGACCAAAGCAGTGGGTGTAACAGGGAATTTGGTTCTTGGCTGAAGAAAGCCATGCGAAGCTGCAGAACCTCACAAACCCCCCAGTCCTCTCCTGTAAAAAGCACTGAAGTGTCTGGCTCAATGTCAACCTTTGTGGTTAAATGGCATCTCTTTATACCCTCGATCCTGGGAGTTCCAGGCACATCCAGAACACAGACTGGCTCCTTCCTCCCTCTGAGATGAAGTTGGTGGAAGTGGCCTGATGCGTGGACTGGTAACTTCTGCCTTCTGTGTTTCTCCTACACTTCAGTAAACATACAAAGAATGCCCACCACCCGCTGAGCTCCTGTGCCAGGCTAGACTCTGTGCCAGCTGCTTTACCCGTGCTGTTCCAATGTCACTCCTGCCACAAATGCATGAGCGTGTTCAATAAAGAAGGTAACTGAGAAAAACAGACAAACACTGCATGGTCTCCCTTATACGTGGGCTCTAAAAACAAAGTTAAATTCCAAGAAACGGAGAGTAGAAGAATGGTTGCCGGGGGCTGGGGGGTGGGGGGGGGAAAGGGAGAGGTTGGTAAGAGGGTATAAACCCTCAGCTGTAAGATGCATATGGTCTGAGGATGAAAGTAAATCATGGTGACAATAGCTGATAACAGTGGATTGTATAATTGAAATTTGCTAGGAGAGCAGAACTTAAATATTCTCACCAAAAAGAAAAAAAAAAGAGAGCTAAGTACATGAGGTGATGGATGTGTTAATTACCTAGATGGGGGAATCCTTTCATGATGTGTACATATATCAAATCATCACGTCGTACCCTTTCAATATCTTACAATCCCATCAACTGTGCCTCAGTAAAGCTGGGGAGGAAAAAGAAGCTAAGCCTCGGAGTGAAGGAAGCCTTGTCCAGGGTCAGCCAGCCAACATTCCGACTCCAAAGTGCATGCTTTTCTCATCAGTCCTAGCCATGTAAGTCAGTAATTTCTCAATCTAGTCACACACCATAGTATACAGTTGCTGGGGCCCCACTCCCTAGATTCTTTTTCTCGAAATCTAGGCTGGAAGCCAGGCAAATGAACTTTTAACCAACTTCCCAGGTGATACTGTCCACAAGTCCAGGAAAGTAGGTGCTGTTACCTGTTGACATGCTGTCTCTCATCCCCGCCCTGCCCCAGTCCAAGGGCACCTCCAGGTCAGGAAGTAGGTCTGAGTCACCCCTGGGTCTCCAGCATCAGTGCAGGGGCTGCACAGTTGAAGTATCCAGTGCCTTTTTTTGTGGCCATGTTGCGTCACGCTTCATGGTTTCTCCGTCTTTGCGGCTCTTCTACAAATAGGCGCTGGCTTATCACACCTGCTACGGCTTCCCAAGACCCAGCTCACTGAGTGCCCGGGGGGCTAACTTGCAACATGTACATCCTGCCAGTACCTGCAGGCACCCCCAATTACCACTCGGGGCTCCCTATCTGCTGGATCCCCAGCCTCCAACCTTTCCCTCTGTTGGGTGTTTCTGCTCAGAGAAAGCTGGCTGAAAGTCAACCGACCAGAAAAAGCATAATCGGGAAGAAGGAGATTGGCAGACAGACTCTATAGGACATTCCAAAACCACGCAGTGTGACCACTGGCTCTGCCTTGGTGTGAGGTTGGATGCTCTCCCCTCCCCCACTCCCCTCACCTCCGTGTAGAATTGCTGTGTGAGAGTCACAGAGGCACAAAATATTTGACGGGGGAAAAACCCGAGAGACTTTTTTGTCACAGACCCCCAAAAGCATATTCCTGTAAGCATCAACATGCATGGGACGTTAATAAGTGTTCTGCAAAATTTAAGCCAAAACAGGTTGAACAGAAACAGTTCTCTCTATTATAGGCCTTTTAAGGGTTGCATTATGTTTATCTGCCTGTTAATTATCTTTATATATTAGGCAGCATTTCTCACACTTTTTCTTGAATTTTTTTTTTTTTCTGGAACTCTTTTCTTTCTTGAAATTTTTCACTAATGTTCTGAGGAATAGCGTTTGAAAAATGATGATCTGGGACAATTCTCTTCGCTCCAACAACCAATGTCCACTTTGCAGATCAAGAAACAGAGTCAAGAAAGGAAAAGGGAGTTGTCAAGACCTCAGAGCTGGGGACTTCCCTGGTGGCACAGTGGTTAAGAATCCGCCTGCCAATGCAGGGGACACGGGTTCGAACCCTGGTCCAGGAAGATCCCACATGCCGCGGAGCAACTAAGCCCGTGCGCCACGACTACTGAGCCTGCGCTCTAGAGCCCGCGAGCCACAACTACTGAAGCCCGCGTGCCTAGAGCCCGTGCTCCGCAACAGGAGAAGCCACCTCAATGAGAAGCCCGTGCACCGCAGCGAAGAGTAGCCCTCTCTCGCCACAACTAGAGAAAGCCCGCGCACAGCAACAAAGACCCAATGCAGCCAAAAATAAATAAATAAATTTATAAAAAGAAAAAGAAGACCTCACAGCTAGTTATGCAGGATGCAGGCCTGGGTCTCAGGGATGCTGAGTCGCTTCCGCTCCCAGGATGTCACCTGAGATCACCACATGCCCACAGGATGGGCCTTGTAGCCAAGATCAATGCCGGCAGCTTTAGACTGTAAGCTTCTGGGGAGCACCTTCTCTTCAGCACCCAGCCTTTGACTACACCCAAAGGTGAGAAACAAGACGAGTATGCATGGAACACTCAGTCCTTCACATCCTATAGCTTGACAAGCTCCACTTCCAGAGCCTCTCCACAGCCTAGGGAGGAGAAACACACAGGATTTGTGGGTTTCAGGGAGTCGGAGGCTGTGAGAGGTTAACGAATATATCTGAATAGTTCAGCTGGCAAAAGGACAGACCCAGGACTTGAATCCAAGGCTTCCACCTTATTCTCCAGCCACCCTTTGATGACAAATCCGTCACTGGTGCCAGGAAGCTAGTTCTCAGCTCACTCTGTGGTAAGTGAGCACATTACCTGGCTGGGGCCCCGTAACAGGCTGAGAAGCTCTTTGCTACCCATCTCAGGGCAGGGCTTACTCACCTTGCCCTCCAGGGATGGGGAAGCAGAGTGAGTGATTCATTCTCCCTAGTGTGACTACATGTCTAATTCCTTCTCCGGTCCTTCTTAAGCCCTTGGCCTCAATTACGTTCTACGACCAGCAAGTGACACAAATTAATTATCTGCTGGGAAAAGAAGGGCTTTCTTTTATCTGTTTGAAAGCAGTCACCTTCTCATTTCAGGGATTGGCCTCATAAATTCCAAGGAAGGACAAAGAAGATGGCTGCCAGTAGGAGGGAGGGAGAGAGAGAAAGAGGAGAAAGGGGAAGAGGGAGAGGGGAAAGAGGAGAAAGGAGGAAAGAAAGACAGGCAGAGAGGATGAGGGAGAGGGGAGAGAGGAGGGTGGGGCAGAGTGTGTAAAAGTTAGTGCAATATTGAAGACATTATGATAGAAGAACTGTAGACACTGGCGTGTACAAAGGAGGTGGCACTTAAATCTGCTGAGGGAGGATGGATGTCAGGGAAGGCTGTAATATTTAAGCCGAGCATTCAGTCATTCAGAAAATATAAGCTCCATGAGGAAAGGAACCATCTTTGTTTAGTTCACCACTGTGTCCCCAGCACCTGTCACAGTGATTGGCACACAGTGGATGCTCAGTAAACATCCATCTGTTGAATGGATGGATTAATCAGCAGACGCTGGCCAAGCAAATGGAGCAGGAAAAGCCATTCAGGGAAGAGCTAGCAGTGGGAGTAAAGACAGCTGCAATGACCAGCAGCTTTCCAGGCCTAGAGCACCACGTGTGTTGAGGGACGGAGAGGCAGATGCGAGGTTGGAAGGGCAGCCAGGAGCCGAAGATCTGGCTAGTCTGTGCTGGGGGCCCTTGATCATCAAGAAATAACAGCAAATTCCTTTTACATAGACAATCCCATTTCATCCTCATGGTCACTCTGTGAAGGATACAAGGGGGCTCAGAAGGCTTACAAGATCACAGAGCAGGAACAAGCACCTGATTTTGAACCCAAACCCTGTGATCTTTCCGTGACAGGTGCTCTTCCCTCAGGTATCTGGCCTGGGATGATTCACGCACCTTAGTGCTTTTCTTCTGGCACTGATTATCCTCTGGTCTGGGTTCAGAGCACTAGACGTGTGTTTTCATGGAAAATAAAGATGGCAAATATGCTAAAAAGAAAATCCATGTGATTCATTCCAAAGGCAAATAGGTGGTCATTTGCTTCATCAGACACTCTTTGCAACTCCCTGGGCCCCCGTAGCTGCCCTCGTTTGCTCAAAGGTGCGTTGCCCAAGGGTAGCTGTAGACGAGAGGAGGGGAGCTTCGTGTCATTTCCCTAGGTGCTCCAGGCTAAAGGGAGATAGCGAGAGAGAAGTGCCGTCAGTAAGTCCACAGACAGGCCCCAAGGAGTGGCACTCATCTGGGCACGGCCCACCAGAAAGTGCGTTGAGGACGGATGCAAAAGGCATAGAGGGCACCATTTCTGCCTCAAGAGAACTGCCCACCTGAGGCAGGAGACCGAGTGAGCTTAGACGAATGCATGACTTGGGGATAAACTGGTCTCATGCACGCTTCCCCTTGGGCAGGGGGAGGGAGCAACGCAGAGGCTGTGGAGCCAGACAAATCTGGGTTCCGTCCTGGATCTGCCACTTGCTGGCTAGATGAACTCAGCTATCAGCATAATACCAAATGCACCTAGAGGGCTGTACAGGTCAACGCATAATCTCATCTGAACGGCAGAGTACTGGGAGACAGTGTGGGATGGAGTACTTTTTGCAAATCCCATTTTCTAGATGAGGAAACTGAGGATCAGAGTGTGATTTAGCCAAAGGCACCCTGAAAGCAATAGATCTGAGATTTCTACACTCCACATCCCAGGGCCTCCCGTGGTGCTACACTGAGCAGGAAAAGCCGAGTTCCCCAAGCAGCACCAAGGAATCTTAGCAGGAACCAGACAAAAGCAGGGTATGGATTTTAGATCCCCAAGGTCTTGTGCCAAGGGGTCTGGGGAAGGGAAAGTGGAGTCTCATTAACATAGAGTTGGGGACCCAGGACTCCTGGGCTGTCTTCCCAGCTTCCTCCATCTTTGCCCACTGCCCTTCTCTCCCAGGTTGCTGCCTAATTATAGAGCTGTTGATGCAAATTATTCTAATAACGGTGCTAATTTATACACATTTACATATAATTTGCAATTCATTTGCTGTCCACATTTAGCCAGACTTCACTAATTCCGACAGAAGTGGGGAAGCCTGGTCTGAAATGAAGAGTCTAAATTATGGAATAATTCAATAGTTTCTCACAGGAGAGTCTGCTTTAAAATCAAGCACGTGAAGTAAAAAGGGGGTATTGTCAAAATTCTCCTTGCAAATCCTTAAAATCTCTAAAACATGGGCTCTCAGAAGCTCAAAAGCCAAAAATTAATTCCTTTTATTTCTCTTTGAATTTGAGCTCTGGAAGAAAAGACAATGGGTAAATAAAAGTCTCCCTTTCTTCTCTCTCTCTTTCTCTCTGAATTTCTATAATGGAATTCAGGAAGTTCAAGTTCAATTATGTGATGTGATTCCACCTACTAACTTAGTTTGAACTAGTAAACTTCTCCTAGTGTAAAATTCTCCATCCCTCAAAATATGTAGATTGGAATTACTTAACTGAGACATGAGAAATCATAAAGTAAATTGGGCTTTGATATATGAGGGTCACGTAGTTAATGAACATAATTCAGGAAGTGCAAAATGACAACTGGGTTTGCGGGGTATACACTGAACGACAGCATTGGAAAAGAGATAGTCTGTTAAAAGATAGTAATAACAAATACACACACATAAATGTACATATTGTCTCAGGTTGAGTACTAGAAGCAGGTCATGAGTAGGAATTCTTGCTCAAGTGATTTATTAGGGGATTAGGGGGAACACTCTTAGGAGGGCTGGAGAAGCAGAGTAGAAATGTGAGAAGTAGCTTCAGGCTGATCCCATGGGGAAACTCTAATCTAGAGCACTGAATGCACCAGAGTTAGTCCCACCTATAGGACTTTTGTCCTCCCCATGCCAGTCACTCATTGGCTGAGATCATCTCTTAGAGTGGGAAGGGGATTGTCGCCTCCCCCGTCAGGTGCCCGGCACTCACAGTGGGTAAAGAGTGCCTGGGTTGGGCACCGAAAGCATTTTCTGCAGTTCGCCTTTGCACAACTCTGACCCCTTCACTTCTCCCATTAAGTTTACTCCATCCAGACACAGTCTCTCCAGGATTCTGATAGGTCACAGTTTCCTGGAAAACACTAAAAAGAGGGTGAAGAGAATGAACCACAGCCCTGCTGCTTGTCCTCGAGGCCATGATGCTACTTGATATTTCCACCGCCACCACCCATTTTAGATCTCACATTCTAGCGCTTCTGTTGGTCTAAGTAACTCATCTGAGGGGTTGACCTACCTTGCACTGTCCAAGCTAGGGGTCTGCTAACATCACCTGATAAATGGGATGTAGCAGAATTCCCCAGTGTGGAATATGCTGCCTCCAAAACCCTAAGGAGCCCACTAGGTGTTATGTTTCTTTCTTAGTGATAAGAGGTACAAGGAGCAATAACTCATCCTGGGGAGGGACCACCTCTAGGCTCTTAATCCTCTAAAAACTTCTGTGACGTTGCCGTCTCTAGGACCTAAAAGTCTCTAGGGTTTTATCACCAACCCTCCAGAATGCATGGATCTCACCATGGCATCCACAGTATTTGTTAATTCTTCTCACTGGATCCAATCAACATGATGGCGTTAATATACTGGACCATTCTGACGTTTTATCAAAGGTCCAGATAGTGTAGGACCCTTTGGACCATATTACAAACAGAGAATTCACATTCCCCCTGAAACAAGAAGGAGAATATATACTGTTGTCTGTTCCATATGAATGCTAACTGCTTTTGATCCTCCTTGCTTATGGGTATGAAAAAAAGAATTCATTCACCAGATCAATAGCTACATACCATTTACCCAAGGCCATGTTAATCTCCTCTAGTAAATAAGGATGACTGATAAGCAACTACAATTGGGACTACCTTGCAGTAGTTCACTGTCATCTGTCACAACCCACCTGTGTTTGGCAGGGGCCAGACTGGTAAATTATATGTGGCTATGACAAGAACCACCACCTCAGTGTCCTTTAAATCACTTAGGGTGGCGCTAATCTTGGCCATCTTCCCCTGGAATGTGATATTGTTTTTGGTCTTCTATCCTGGTGGAGGGAGAGAACTTTCAGGGGGTCCTACTGGTGTATCCTATTCAACAGTTCTTACACTATAGGTCAAAGAACAAAGTAAAGGTTATACCTTCTGCTAACTATGTCCATTCCAATTATATTTCAGTAACCAGAGAAATGACCACCAAGTGGACATTTGGGGACATTTTGGGACCAGAACTCCATGTATTACCTGGCCCTTTCTCACCTCACAGGAGTGTCATAACTCTGCTTTGTGTCCCCAGGTGTCAGTGTCAACTCAGACCTTGTCTTCAACAGACCTCACAAGGCTCTGAGAGTTCCTTTTCCCAGTGCCTCGTTATGCAAGTAAATGACTATAGGTGCTTTGGGGGAAAACTTGGGGAATCAGTACTGTATACAGTATTCTACTCTATATAATTATCATAGTGGTGCAGGGCCCCTCTGTGTGAGAACTTGGCCTCTCCTTTAGTCAATGAGTTCTGGGTTTGAGAACTGGTTCACGTCTGGAAGCTAGACAAGGGATCGTGGCTTTCTATTGGAGAAGCTGAACTCGGCCTTATGCTCATCCCTCCTAGATCTCTTTCTAGTGTATATAAAGCAGTATTCTTGCTGGCTGCCCATCTATTTTGCCTCTCGGAACACCATGATCTATGTACCATGTCCAGAAATCCCTGCAGGCCAGGCTCTCCTAGTTGCCATCCCAACCTTTTTGCCCGTTACAATAATTATGCTCACCTTGCCTCTGACAACTAGGTGCTACCATTAGGCCTCTGCTATTCTGGAACATCCCCATTTCTACTAGGGAGCCCAGTGTGTAACAAGATCTCCATCAGTCCTAACGCTGAGCTCTCTGGGGATGTCGGTGCCCCTTATCATCTCGGTAATCAGAGTGTCATCCAGACCCTCCTGAAAAGCATGGTTAGTTGGTGGATTTTCCAGATTATATAACAGACCCACTCTAACATGCCCCCTTGTCTGAGGCTTTTGATCTCCTCCTCCCCAGTTCAACATGGCAATTCTGGCAACTCTGTTTTGTTTAATGTGGGCCATTGCTTTAGCCAAGCTTCCAAGAGCCATCTTAGCAGTGTATTAAAATAGAAACTTGGTGCACTTGCCAGGGCTTTATATCCTGTGTCATGGGAGAGTGCCCTGTATTGGAAAACCCTATCTGACTTTATATTCTGACCCCCTCCCCAATCCAGGCCCTTCTGGGTCTACTCCTTGTTTCCTGCCACTATATTGCAGCCAGATCCCGTAGCTCTGGATATACTCCTCTAATCCCTTAGCCAGGCCCAGCACTTCCCCAGTCTGGCTATGCTGAGATTTGACCCTAGTCTGTGGTTCTGATGACCAGAAGGGGAGGTGGGGAGATCTGAGGAGGGCAAGCATAAGGCGTCATTTGAAGCCTCTGCATCACCTTCAAGCAAGTAGGAGCCTCTGCCTTTTAACAAGGGGGAGTAGGCCATTTGTGCAGGCCCAAATGATTCAGGGAACTCTGGGGAATCAGTCTTAAGTACACAGTTCCAGATATTCCCACTCCAAGTATCACGGTCCCACACCTTCCCTAACAGAGCTCTGCTTTCAGCATAGATAACTCTCCTTGGCTGAGAATTCAGTCTTCTTTGAAGTTCTGCCACTCCTACAATAAAGGCCTATGCCTGCCTTGTTTTTAGCTCTGTCTGCTTCTGGCTATAGGTATGAAATTTCTCTTTAAATGCTGCAACTTTTCTTTAAATTGTTATTCGATTTTAGCCTGCCATTTTCTCTCTTCAGCAAATGAATGGTGCTTAGCAAAAGTCACCCAATCCCACAGTCTTTCTAGTTGTTATTTCCCCCATTCTTTCTGTTATGGATTGAATCGTGTCTCCCCGAAAGTCATATGTTGAAACCCTAATATCCAATGTGACTGTATTTAGAGATAGGGCCTTTGAAAGAGGCAGTTGAGGTTAAATGAGGTCATAAGGGTGGGGCCATAATCTAATAGGACTTGTGTCTTTATAAAAAGAGAGAGAGACACCAGAGAAGTGTGTGCACAGATAAAAGGCCAGGTGAAGACACAAGAAGGTGGTCATCTGCAAGCCAAGGAGAACAGCCTCAGAAGAAACCAAATCTGCCAACACCTTGACCTTGGACTTCCAATTACAAAATTATGAGAAATGAATCTCTATTGTTTAAGCCACCCAGTCTGTGGCAGCCCAAACAGACTAAGACACCTTTCAAATTCCCAAGACACTGAAACAGCTAGTGCATCCCCTTCCCAGTTCACCTTGGTAAAAATCTTAGCAATCACTGTGCTGCAGCCTGCCAGGGACCATCAACACTCCATCTACCAACAGCAATGGGGGTCCATTGCAATCCAATTCTAGAATCCTATACTTAATGCCTGCTTTTTTTTTGTTTGCTTGCACGCTTTTTTAGGACCACTCGATACAAAATGTCTTAGGTCAAACTCTCCAAAAAGCAGAGCCTTAGATAAGGACTTTCATTGATTTATTGGGACAGTATACTCAGGAGAGGGGGATTGAGAAAAGCAAAAGAGGGTGAGGGAAAAAAGCTAAGCAACAATATGTCCGTGGCTGAAAACTAGCATCAGTTTGATCTCATGGGAAGGTCTGCAGTGCAAATTCTACCACAGAGTTTGTCTTACCTTGAGGCAAGAGGGCTGCCCTTTTACCCTGTGCCATTCAGTCATTGCCTGAGATCTGCCACTGGGGAAGGGAAGATGGGTGCATAGCCTCAAGAGTAGAGCAGCTCCTGTTTGGCCAAGGGAAATTCTCCAGAAAGGAGGCAGCTGTGAAGTGTTATGAGCCAACATTTACAGCAGCTGGGAGACAGGAGCACCAGCCAGTAAAGGTTATCTGAGTGGAGTACCAACAGCATCTACTACAGCAAGATAGATGGATAGATGGATAGATGGATAGATAGATAGATAGATAGATAGATAGATAGATAGATAGATAGATAGATAGAAGGAAGGAAGAAAGAAACATAGGTGATAGATGGTAAGTAAGTAGGTAGGTGGGTAGGTAGATGGTAGACAGTGTTTTGTAGGAATTAATAGAGCATGAGAAGTCTGAAAAGAATCAAACCAACATATCTCTGCTAGATGAAACAATGTAAATGGCCTCATTGCATTATGTCCTTCCTAACATGCCTCTTTGGTACTCAGCATACTACTGCACACTGATGATGATGGCTGGAAAGGGTACTACAGTAGCACAGATGAGGTTCGCTGTTACAGGTCAAGTTGCCCAGCAACCAGCCCCTGAGATGGAAATTAGTGGGCAGGAATATTATTATGGAGTATTCATGGGATCAACCCCTCTGGGAAAGTGAAGGCAGCAAGACAGGGCAGAGGGAGGAGCTGGGCTGAAATGCAGCCTCTTTAAAGGCTACAGTGACACCACAGGAAACTGAGGCTAGACTGGCATCTCAGAGCCGCACCAAGCTGAAACAGGGCCTAGGCCTTGACACCTTTCCATGGGCCAATCATCGGATGTGGGCTGCCCCATGAAAGGGCCATGACTTCGGGCAAGATGACTCTCTTCAGCAATGGCAATTCCTAAAGAGGGTTAACAGGTAAGAGCTGTCAGCTGACAACCCTCCCAACAGCTGGCAGAATGCCTCCTTCAGTGCCTTCTTCAGAAGGTTCTGGGCTGCACAGCACAATATCCACCATCACCACCTAACATAGTCCAAGGGAGAGGCGAGGTTTCCGTGATGAGATGGCACATAAGCTGGACCTTGACAGAGAGTGGGAGTTAGGTGGGGGGCCAGGCACCGCCCTGCTCTCTTCTTCAGTGCTAGATTAGGAAGCCCTCAATTAGGCCATTACACGCTGAAGACTTCTGCGGAAAGAAACAATCGGCAGAAAGAGCCATTAAGTAGGATACCTGTTCTTTCTCTTTTGTTTTCTCTTTTAAAAACAAGCTGGAAAATATGCCTTAATTAACCTGCTTTTCATTTGGAAGACAGCAGCAGAGCTTCTGAGCACGTCAGTTGCTTGAAGATGAAATGGAAGAGAGCTTGTCAAACATCTCCCAACAAGGGCAGAAAGCAAAATTGGGAGGTGAAAGGTTGGGTGGGCGGATTGCTCAGACTCAAGAAACTATCCACCAGGCACTAATTGGGCTGCCAAAATGCACTGGGGCAAAGAGGAGAAATGCAGAGGAACAGATTTGCAGCCAGGGGTCGGAGACGAGGCCAGGGAAAGGCACAACTAGGACCCTCCGCAGCGCGAGAGCCTGAGGACTAAGTGGGGTTTCCGAGTGAGGCTGGGGCAGCTCGTGGGGGCTGATGCCCAGTGAACTCCCTATTTCAGGCTCAGGTCCAGACCATATTCTACCCCCCCGCCATCTGCAGCATCACTGTGGAGGATTGCTGGTGGGGAACAGCGGGAGGATTTCTGAGCCCAGCATTCCCAAGGAGGAGGCTGGGGAGGAAGACCAGGGAGGGCAGGCTCCTGGAGTCTCTCCAGAGGGCAAGGCTAGCGTCATGGAAGAAGAGGAGGGATGGGGACGAATGCTGCTAGGGGCAGGCAAGGGAAATCACGAACAGTTTTGGGGCAGAAGAGAAAGCTTAGGGAAGGGAAGAAGGTATGTGAAAGTAAAGCGAGGAGTTTGTTTGCCTAGCTCCTTTTCCACTCTCTGTTCCTCCACTTTCCACTTCTCAGCAGAACTTTCTTAGCCAGTTAGGTGGGCCACGTGATGGACCCCCATCCTGACTACCCAGCCCTACTGCTCCCCACTGTTGTCCTCTGACCTCTACCCAGAGTGAGTCCGCAGAGGGCAGCCGGTACAACTGCAGATGTATTCAGCCTCCATGGCTAATTTCATTGTCATTCTCATCCCCACCAGTTCTTTTACTGAGGGAATCCCTGGAAGCCAGAGTGTATTTCCTTGATGGCCTGAACATTTTTGTAGTGAGAAGCTCTATCCAAGGACCTGGTGTCATTCATTCATTCATTTATTCATTCATCCTTTTTCTGTGTATTTATTAATTTCTCAAATGTTATTTAAGCACCTAGTATGCCAGACATCATGTTTGAAATGAACACTATGCAATCCCTACACCTTTGAACTCACATCTAATGGGAGGGAGAAAGCCTTCAGCCAGTATTGCACACTGTAATGGAACCAAGCTGCAAAGTGATGGAGAGATTACTTCTGCCTGGGGCTGGGGCGTCGGGAAGGTTTGATAGGAGTTGGGGCTTTAAGGGTTAAGTGAGCATTGACTAGATGTAAAAGGATATGAGAAAAGAGATTCCAGCAAACGTATAGAAGCATGAAATAGGTGCCATGTATGTAATCAGAAATTGTTGAATAATCTGGTAATGTCAGAGTCCATATGGGGAGGTAAGGGAAAGTGATTATGGAAGGCTGTAAAAGTGAGTCTAATTGTTTTAGATGCTGCCTGACTCTGCTTGGGCTGCCATAACAAAATGCCAAAAACTGGGTAGCTTAAAGGAAAATTTACTTCTCACAGTTCTGGAGGCTGGAAGTCCAAAATCAAGGTGCTGGAATGGGCAGGTTCTGTCAAGGTCTCTCTTCCTGGCTGGCAGGTGGTCACTATCACTGGGTCCTCGCATGGTCTTTCCTCAGTGTGGGCAGGAAGAGAATGAGAACAAGCTCTCTGGTGTCTCTTGTTATAAAGGCACTAATCCCATTATGGCAGCCCCACCCTCATGATCTCATCTGAACCTAATTGCCTCCTAAAGACCCCACCTTCAAATCCCATCACACTGGGATTAGGGCTTCCACAGGTGAATTTTGGGGATGCACGTTCAGTCCATAACAAGTGTGGAAAACCAGTGAAGATTCTTAGGCAGATTTTTAGGAAGTGGTATAGTTAGCTTTGAATTTTTAGAAATACCCATCTATTAGCAGAGGGGATCATGAACTGGAGGGGCAGGAGTGGAGGCAGAGAGACAATGTAGGATGCTGTTGAAACAGTCAGAGCAAGAGGTGATGAGGGTTTGGCAGCAAATTCCAGCAGTGAACAGATATTTGTCAAATAAGCACAGGGTGGGATTTGAGAGATTTTGTGGCTATCCTCAAGCTGGGTGATGGGTAAAGATGGTCATAATATTAATGTTGCTGTCAAAAAAGAGAAGTATTCAGCTTGAGAGGGTCCCCTTCCCTTGCACCATTGTTTCGTTATTCTCCCTCCAGGAGATGAGGGGACTGAGGATTTGGGAGCACAAATGGCAAGACATACTATGGTCTGGATTGCAGTCATATTAGATGACCTCTGATCTGTGACAGCCCCTCTCAACTTTTGGCAGGACGTGAAAGGCTGAGCTTGCCCATTGGTGTGGGAATGAGAAGAAAAGTCCTCATAGGAATCACAGAAGTCAGAGCTGACATGTTCATTGCCGCCTGTCAACCCCACCTGCTACCCCCACCCTGATACCCAGATCACACGTGATTACTTAATTACGTGACCATGTATCCTGCTTGACCAGGGACAGTCCGATTTATACTTTTTGTTCAGGCATAGTTATTAATATAATCCCTTTCACTCTCAAAAGTGTCCCAGTTTAGATGCTAAAATATCAGTTTACCTTCCACATCAACGGCAGCCTTCTTTCCCACTGAGCTCAGATGCGATCTCAAAAATCCTTCTCAACTCAGCCTACTTTCTAAGCAACAGCTATCAGTCAATCAGGTATTGAAACCTATTTGCCACCTTCAACAAAAGAAAGGGCATAGGTCCAATATTAGCTGGGCAATCTCAGGCATGCCATTTGTTCTCTGGGAGCCTCCATCTCTTCATCTGACAACTGTAATAACAGCATTACCTACCCACAGGGCTCGTATGAGCAGCAAATGAGGTAGTGCATAGAAAAGTACCACACAAATGATGGTGTCTTTATGATTATTCAAGGGAGAAACAGTTGGCGTTGTGGAGTCTCAGGGGCCTTGGCGTCTTCCTTGCTTCTCCTCTAGGAGGAGACCAGGATCCTCCATCGGAAGGCCGCTGCTAATTCCAGCAACTCCTCCTGGAGTTTAAACCTCTCCTCCCCTCTTCTCCTTTGGAGACAAACAACAAACCCCTCCATCACCCCCACCCCTCAGATCAACTCCATCAAGAAGCAAGGCTTCTCTTTGTACTAAAGCAAACACACATCTCCTACTGACACTCCCCTGGGACCCTCTGCAGCAACACATACAGAGCTTTGGAGTTGTGAGTGTGTTTAATGCCCCAGGGTCCCTTCTCGGTTCAAGGACAGTATTTTAAGTCCCTGAGAAGATGGGAATAAAGTTTTGAATGCAGAAAGAAATAGATTCTTAACAGACCTGAATGATAAAACATCACAATCCCATCCAATTTCAGCAGCCAGCTCTGAAGAGAGACCAAAGGAAGAGACAATTGGTTGGGAAGCCTGACTTCTATCCCAGCGGTGAGCCACGTTCCTGCCCTAAGCTGGTACCCCCTCCTTGACTTGTGATAGACATGGGCTAAGCATGAGGGTGTGGGCTGCTGGGGACAGGGGGCAGGGAAGCAAACCTAACTGAGGTATGGAGGACAAAGACATGGGGTGGGGAAGTGACCCTTGAAAGATTCCTGCCTGAAGGAGGCGTCATCTGGCCAAATCATAAAAACCCAAAGTGGGGAGAGCGTATCGCCTGACCTAGAGTCATCGGTAAGAGCATAGGTATCTTTTGTTTTCCTTTTCAAACGAGCTACGTTATTTCAGAAACAAACTATAACCTTAGCTGCCCATGCAAAAGGAGTCCAGGCTTCAGGAAGGAAGAACAGAGGTAGTCTTCTGGGAACTCCTGGAGGAAAGAAATATGAGGTAGATGACTCCTGAGATGATGGTCTCCTCTTGAATTCTGGAAGGACCTGGCCCAGAGCCTGGGTGGAGAACAGGCTGAGCTTCACCAAACCAACTCTACCATCTGTGCTATAGACAGAGGGACCTAGGAGATGCCCGGGCCAGGAAAGAGGACACACTGGGAGGCCAGGGTAAGCTTAGTGGTACCTGAGATTTGGGAAAGGCTTATTATTCTGAAGGAGTAAGACCAGCAGCCTGGGTTCATGATGGAGAGGTAGATGTGAAGGTCATTTCATGGTGTCATCAAGAAGTTTAGGTCTCATCCTGATCCTCAACTTTGCAAAAGCAGGAATATAATCCCCCTACCTCTCCAGGAGTGATCTGCTGCAAGGGGGATGTTTTACATTGAGCTAAGGGCATCTTAGTCTTTTTTCTGGAGGCAAGCACAATGCCCGGTATACACCAGGTCAATGATTTCAGCCCTGGCCACTCATTAGAGCAACCTGGGATGCTTTATAAAAATATTGATGTCTAGGAGCCACTCCCAGTACCTCTGAATTAATTGGTCTGGGGAGGAATCTGGGAGTTTTTTATAACTCCCCAGAAGATCTGAAGTGGAGCCAAGGCCATGAACCATTGCAACAGTTCATCTGTGAATGTGAGTTGAATGAATGAAAGAACCAATGAAGGAACAGGAGAATTGGAGGTGAATGCTGGCACTCATTCACAATGGCAGCATCTCCTGCAGGACCACTGGCATCGGCGTGGGCTGGTGAACAGGTCTGCTCAGGAGACCAAGTTATCCATCAGAAGGCTCTTGCGTGAACCCAACATCAAAGCAAAGGGAAATTGGCTGTTGCTGAAAGAATCTTCACAACAAACCACTGTAGCTGGGTGTGTTATCCTCTCTTCCCTGCCAAATTCTGTTTAATGTACTGTTATGTGTCTCTCTCCATTTCATTCTCATAACAAACCAGGGTCATAGGCAGGATAGGTGTTTTTAATCTATGTTTCATGAGTAAATAAAATGAAGTGCCCCCTCTCCCAAGATGATGCATGTTGTCCCAGGTCACTCATTTCCCTGAGGCAGAACCAAGGACTCTGTGCTCTGGATTGGGTTCACCTGGAAGCTAAGGGTTAAACTGGGAGTCTGACCTCTTCTTCCCAACATCTCTTCTACCCTGTTCCCCATCACACAGGCACACACAAAGGCTGGGGCAACACAACTGGGTGTCCAAGTGGGCAGATATCAAACTCAAAAGGGTCCCATTTCCTCCACTGTGACCTTGTAGCAATGATAAGGAGATGCAGGATCCTGAGCTTTGGGTCACAGTTTAATAAACGTCTCCCCCATTGCCTGGATCCTGATTTCTGTTGAGACCCAATGTCTTCTTGAACTAACTTGTTGAGTGATTGCAAATTTCTTTGAGAGCCTCATGGGACATGATATTCAATGCAGGTTGAGCAAGACACAAACACAGGCTCCTTGGATGTGTACCCTAGCTCTTTCTCTCTCTCTCTCTCTCTCATGTGCACACATGCACACATTCTCCTCACAATGCCATAATGTCTATGTAAATTGGATCTTTAATATCTTTCAGATAAATGGCTTCAGAAAGAACATGGATACAATAGTCTGTCTCTGAGTTAACATGATAGGCTCTGCCTCCCAAATTAGCTCAGAGAAATTAGCAGGAAGGAAAGAAAGATCAGACGAAATAATAAACCTGCTTACCTGCTCATTAATTTAATCTCAGCCCACCCCCACCCCCCACCCTCTCTTTGCCTTGTGGTTTCACTACCCATAAAAATAACTAGATAACTTCCAAGTCCTAGATGAAAGGGAAACTAGGTCCGGAAGCTCTAAGATTAAAGGAGAATTTTTAGGATTAGTCTTTGATTTTCTCCTCTCTCTCTTTTTCCCCTCTCTCTTATTTTGTTCTTTTTATCTCAGAGGTGACTGAGGAAACTTCCCCTTCTGTCCTTCTCTCTGCTGAGCTGGTCAACCTGAAGCCTCCCCTGGCAGAGCTCACAGGCAACTTGGGGCCTGAGACGGAAGGTACTGGGTGGGACTACTCTCTGGGAAATTGCCCACCAAGGCTAACTGGAGGGTGTCTGTGATTTGGGTGATGTATAGGTGCAGGAAACTGCTTCCTCCTCATAGTTTGAGTGGGACCCCTTCTTGCAGATCCTTGGGTACCCTTCTCTATACCTGTCCTTCCTCATAGCTCTAGTGCTAAAGTAGGGAAGACCCCAACCCATCTAGCCTGCAGAATCTTAGGAGATTTCAATGATGTCATGAGGTCTGCACCATCATGAGAGCAAGACTGTGGACGGCTCCAACAGTGCTCAACACGGTGTGTTTCAAACAAGTTTTACATACAGTGCAAGGACCCCTCCCGTGGTCAATGCCTTCCCCTTGATATGACCAGCAAAGATGAGACAGCCTGTTTCTATACTTTAGCTCCAATTCAGAGAGTTTGTTCTCATACTTTTCCACTCTTCTTGGGAGCTCCTGACAGCTAGGGTGGTAAGCCCCTGCCTGAAAGTGCCGAGTAACCAGGTCTTCATTCATTACTCTGGCTCCAAGGGTATCTCTTGAATCCTCCCTAAAGTCTAGAAAGAAGAAATCATACAAAGTACATAGACATTACATTCAGCTGGGAGAAGGTGAAAGCAAGACTTCTTAAACAGGTGGGATTACAGATCGTCATCATCAGGCTCTGTTCAATAGATGGGAAGCACAGAGTGATGAAGGTAGAAATATGTACCAGAGCAGGAGTTTACCCTGATGCTCACATGGGGTGTCATTAGAATGACTCCCCAACTCCTACCAAAACCCCTTCATACAAGGTCATCTAAAACTTCCTCTTGAGTCAGACTTCTTCAAAGCAACATGGGCGTCTCTACTGCAAGTGCTAGGGTTTAGCCAAGGCACAGGCACGTGAAAACATTAACAGAGGCAAGATTCCAGGGAATTTTGCTGGGCTGGGCTGGGCTGTGCTGTAAGAAATGACAGAGGAGATGATTCTCTGCTTTTTTCTGAAGCCTGTCAAGAGATCTGAATGCGAATATATATGAATTTTTAAACCTCTGGCACAGAGATACCCCATGACTGATACGCCACAAGATCTTATCTGCTATTCACTTACAAGACCATGGACCTCACACTTGGAAGGAAAGTTACTCTAATCTAGAGCAGCAGAGTTTTGATCTTATAATCTTAAAAATCCCTAAAGACCTCAAAAGAGCTTTTGTTTATGTAGGTTATATTTATCGATATTTACTATACTAGAAATTAAAACTGAGAAAATTTAAAAATATTTGTTAATTCATTTAAATGTAACAACAATAAATCCATTACATGTTAATATACATAATGTATTTTATTTTGAAAAGTTTTCCAAAACAAAATTAATGAGACCAGTGGCATTGTTTTACACTTTCATAAGTCTCTTTAATGTCTGGCAAATTCAAAATCAGCTGGATTCTCTTATCTGCTTCTGAATACATCCTGTTGTGATATATTGTTTTGTTGAAGTATATGAAGTAAATATGGCCTCACACAGATATGTAATTGGAAAAGGGAGGAATATTTTATTAGCTTTTTCTGATGATTGTGGATATCCTTGAAATTATATCAAAACTCAACAAATGGTACTTCCTTGAAGGTTAGTTGCAGTTTGGAATAGAAAACTTTTTCACTCTCTGTTACGTTAAAATCCATTGGTCTATCTTACACTTTGAATGAAAGTTTTACATAATGCATTGATGCTTTGGAAATATTGGTTCACTGAGTTATGCAGGTCTTGCAAATGTCAATACATTTCATTATACAATTTTGGAAAGTCACATTCATTAATATCATTTCTAACCTCATCTGAAAGATTTTTAAACATTTGAAGCTCACAGTGCAAATGCCAGTGTGATTCACACCTCATTGGAGGTGTGGCCGCAGCTCAGCTATACTCCCTAAACTCCCCTTTTTCTTCTTTAATCTTCTTAGAAAAAGGATACGCCATGACAATTAAGTGTTACTGTTGTCAATTAATCCCTAATAATATATACAATGATAACACCTAATGAGAACTTGCTCCATTCTGGGCATTGTGCTAAGCTCTGCACGTTTATTACTTCATTTCATCCCCCAAACCACCATGAGGTGGGTACAATTTGAGCTCATTTTAAAGATAAAGAAACTGAGTTACACATCAAATTTGCACAACTGGTAAATGTCAAATTATGTGTTTATCTGACCCCGGAGCCTGTACTGGTACCACTTAAAAGTGAATTTTCCAGTAGGTGAGTGAATTTGCTCCTCCTTTAAGCTGGTTTTTGGGTCACAGTCTTCTTGGCTAGTTTATCTTTTTTTCTTCTTTATATTTTTACTGAAATATAGTTGATTTACAATGTTGTATTAATTTCTGCTGTACAGCAAAGTGATTCAATTATACACACACACATATATATATATATACCTTCTTTTTTAAAAAATATTCTTTTCCATTATGGTTTATCATAGGATATTGAATATAGTTCTCTATGCTATACAGCCTAACCTTGTTGTTTATCCATTCTATATATAATAACTTAACATCTTGGTTACTTTATCTTGCTTCCATACCATCCCCAAACTGAGTGGTTTTGTTCAGTGCCCATGGTTCCTTGTGAAGGACAGTTTTCTATGTATTCCTCAAATCCAGTCTGACTCAAAGTCCTTGGAATTCCTCTTCTCGCCTCATTGGCTTTCCTGACTTCAGCTTGTTCTCTCGCAAGCCACCCTCCATGCCGCTGCCATCACAGCCTTTCTAAACACCCACGTCCTTCCCTAGCTTAAGTGCCCTCAGGGCGGCCCCATTTCCCACTGGATAAAGATTAAGTTCTTCAGCGTGTTCAAGGCGCTTTGTTATTGGCCTCCAGCTGACCTCTCCAAGCTCCTTGTTTTGTCCTTGTTTCCTGTGCTTCAGAGGCCTGGATAGATCCTACACAGCCTCCACAACAAGGACTATGTCGTATTTCTCTTTGTGTCCCTGGTGCCTGACACCATCCTTGGCGCACAGTGGCTGTTCAGAGCGTGTTGTCGAAGAAGTGAATGATGCATAGATGCCTCTTCAACAGCACTTCCCTTATGCATCCTTGAACCCTGCTCATTGAACGTTTCCTCAATGCCAACCTCCAAAACTGTTGGATTCGCTATATCCGAGCACCCTCTTTCCAGATTTTCATAGCTAGGGCGCCCTAGACATCTTTATCCCTTCCAACTTGCCGAGGGAATGGGTTGCCACCGCCCCTCTCATCAAGATCAGCTTCTCACGGGCTCTTTTCCCCAGGCTTCAAATTTCCCTGTCCCAGGAAAATTTCCAGTCCTCCAATGCTCGCATTGCAGAAGGTCAGATCTGTAGAATGATCATAGCTTTCAAATTCTCTGCCATTGGCTTCTCCACAGAGCTCCCGTCTCCCTACCAGAGGCCCCCAGAACCTGCCTCCCCTCAGAGACACTCCCTTCTGAGCTATCATCATTTTGAAGGCAGTTTTCACACAGTGCAAATCCACAGCTTAATTCTACTCCAATCCCTCTGGCTCCAGCCAGGCTGGGAGTGCTCCCAGGTCCACTCAGAAATTTTGCCTTGGGTTGCACGGATGGAAGAAGCAGAGAGGTGTTACTGCAAGGAAGCACCAAGTAAAAGCAGCAGAGAGGAAGGGAGCGGGCAACTCACTTAACATCACATTTGTTTCTTTGCAGAGTTTTGGGCAAGTGCCTTATCTAGAGGCAACATGGTAGGGCATTTCTAACCCAGAAGTTTTGCTAGAGCCCTTCATAATTCCCAGGAATGGCTGTCTGTCTATCAATCAGTCAGCACCAATCATGAGCCCAGACCTGTACTAGCCTTGGGGGGGAGACGGACGAAGATATAAAAGTCCAGCTCAAGGACTATACGACCCAAAGTGAAGACACTCCACCAGACATGAGACAGTGAGTTACGTAATGAGCATTATTCTGGGAAGAGAGAGACAATTGTGACCCATGAGTATGGATTGAGCTGGGGTATTCCTGATAGGGGATCAGAGAAGGGCAGTGGCATGAAGGGGCTTGCAGGCAGAGAGGGCGACAGTCTGGTCTGAGCCTTGAGCATGCGTCAAATGATAGAAGGTCAACTTATGCAGTAATCACGGCTTTCAAATTCTCTTTAGATAGATGATCTTATCCAGTCCCCCGAGATGCAGCCTTAGAATCTCTCTCAACACAGCCCTCGAGGATGACACTAGCAGTCACTGTGAATTCCAACCTGAGATTAAATTTATTTACAATCCTTGAACCCATAACAAGGAGAATAGGAAAAAAAAGAGAGAGAATTTGTAAGTTATCTCAAGGGGATAATGGAGTACATAAAACAGATCACTGCTTCTTTTATACCCTAAGTACTCAGTACATTTGCCAAACAAAACATTTTAACTGTTTGCTTTATGCAGTTGTTTGTTATCTCACTTAAACATAAGTCCCTTGAGGGTGAGGAGTGCCTTATTTTTCCATGGTCTTTAGTGCAATATGGGTATCAACAGACAAATATCAATAAATAGGTTTTGAATGAATGAGTGAAGGAATAAATGAATGAATAGTTGATGGTCCTGAAAAAAATGGTGATGCCACTGAGAGAAGTAGAAGATGAAGAGCGAGGCCAGTGTAACAAGGAAGTTGTTTTTTAAAAAAAAAAGTTTTTATCTCAATATAAAAAATAACTTTATAGAGACGAAGAGTTTCTACAAGATGAACTCTGCTTCATCAGGAGGTGACGATGGTGAGGATAAAGATAGTTACCATTGATCTCATGTTCATCTCATGCAAGCCTCACCCCAGCCAGATGACATGGGAGCCATCCACATTTGACAGGTGAGAAAGCCAAGTCTCAAAGAGGTTACGTAATTTACCCAAGCAACGAAGCTGGGAGGGGGTAGAGACAGGCTTTAAAACCCAGATTCTCCTGATTCTGGAACCTCAATACACTTACTGCCCCTCAAACAGCAAAATTCCATTCCCTGGGGATGCACGCCTGACCAGCTCCAAGCCCTTATGCCATCACTTCTCACCCGGATACATGTGCTGCTCTTGAGCCATAATCAGCCTCCTCTTTCAGACTTTCTGTTTGGAGACCAGCCCACCCCCCAGGCAGAGAGGTCACTCCAAACTTTTTCTGGGTTCACATTCTAGTGTTTTCTATGAGGAAATGAGGGGTGGAGAGGGAGGTGGTTTCCTCCAGGCAGTCCTAGACCTCCATGTCATCTGGACCCACCTGCTCTGCTAACACATCCTCAGCCTCCTATTAGGATATCTTTCCAGGTGGGCAAGGACTAACTTTGCCCTAAGAAACGTTTGGCCCTTGCCCAGCTCCTGGAAGGTGACTTCTAAGCCCTTGGACTATCTGCCTGATAGGAGTGTCTTTCTTTACCTGGAGGTCTTGGGTCACTCAGCATCAGTGTGACCTCTGGGGTGACTTGATACTAAGGCCCATCATGCAGGTATGCTCCACGCCTACATGACTGCCCCCAAAACAAACTAGACACCAGGGCTCAGCCAAGCTCCCCTGGCTGGCAATACTTTGTGCGTGTTGCCACACATGGTTGCCAGGGCAAGTAAGCGCTGTCTAGATGACTCCACTGGGAGAGAACATCTGAAAGCTCACACCTGGAACTTTCCTGGGCCCTGCCTGTGCACCTTTCCCTGTCACTGGTTGTAATCTGTATCCTTTTGCTATCATAAACTGTAACCATGAGTATAACAGTCCAGCTGAGTTCTGTGAGTTTTTCTAGTGAATTATCGGACCTGAGCATGGTCATGGGGACCCCCGAGCCGCAGTCCTCTTGGCTCCTGCCTGCTCCCTCTCATCACCTTTGCTTCAGACCTGGGCCCGGCTCTCCACATGTTCCCTTGCACCTGCCCCTCTGGACATCTTTACCTCCACGTTTGCGTTGTCCAAGGATGGCACACACAGGATCCCAGCCATGCCCACGGCTCAGTCTGGCTCCTAGAGAACCCCAGCCCAGGCTGGAGCACGCAGCTGTCTCCTCCCCAGGGAAGGGAGGCCAGAGATGCCCCACCAAAGCTGAATAACTGCTTGGCAGAAGCTCAAGACAATGGAGGGGAGGCGCAAGATGAAACAGGTGACCTTTAAGCTTCTCTCAAACCCTAAAGTGTTGATTGCTAGCTTGTGTTCATTTGGTTCCTATGCTTTCAGTTTGAAGCAATAACAAGATTTTCAAGTGGAAATGTCCTCTCGAATGCCCACAGACAGAGCTGGGTAGATGGATGTGGGTGAGAGAGAGAATATTCTCAGATCTGGGCCCTGCTTGGGAGGGGAGAGGCAAGCAGGGAGCTCTGACTTCAGGCAGAAATGTGGGAGCCCAGGAAACTAACTAGTCAGGCTGCTTTTCAAAGCTCAGCTTTGGATTTCCAGAACTTGCTGGGGAAGGCTCCCCTTTCCTCCCTGCCAACTTCTCTTCCCCACCTGGCACCAAAGGGCCTAGCCTCAAAGTCACAATTATGAAAGCTATGCAAGGATGCTAATTGCTATATCTGACCTCCCTTCAGATAACAAGGGAATCGCTCTCCCTAATTAGCCCTGCCGCTGGTAGACCAGCAAAGCCAAATGTTTATTATGGGATGAATGCACTTACTGTAAATTTTGACATATGCTGTGGAAAGATGTTGGATAAATAAGACTTCAGAGGCATGGGTTGTTTAAATAATGAATACCCACTGCTGCGGGTGACAAGGGTGGAGGAGAGCGAGGGGAAAAAAAAAAAAAAAAAAAAGGAAAGGATCTTGGAGCAGTGCTCAGAACCTAGGAACAGACTGGGCCAGTCAGGAGAGAAGGAGAGGGAGGAATTCTGGGGATGAGGGCAGGAGGGCTAGGGGAGGGGAGAGAATATATGCCACCAGCATCCTCACCTTGCCCACTGGAGCCTCCATGCTCCTTCTTTCACGCAGAAACTCCCTCTGTGTCCCACCTCCACTCACACCTACACATAGTCCCTTGGAAAGGGTTCTTGGGAAACAAGGACACATGTTCTTGAAACAAAGACAGAGGAAGGGTCAGGAGAAAAGTGTCCCCCTGCCCCCATGGGCTCTGAAGCGGTGCATATGTGGATAAATCCTGTGTCTATTGTTGATGTCTTGCTTCTTTCCAGCGAAAGGGAGAGTGAGTCTATGGGAACCTGATCCTGTTTCTGGGCTTCCTGGGCTGGGCCGAGATATCAGAGACTCAATCATTCCACGCAGTCAGGAATCCCGGGGCCATGATATTCTGACGCATTTAGGAGGGGAGCTGATTTTACGAGTTCCCCTTAATCCCTGCCGGCCTAGTCCTGGGAGAGCAAACCACATACTGTGAAAGAAAAATACCCACTTCTCGATGAGGACAGACCCTCCCCCCCCATCGCACAGGGCTCAGGACCAGAGGGCTGATCCACAAGCTGGTCTCACATAGCTGCTAACTTTGTTTCTTTCAGCTCATTGGGTTCCAACAGACAATGGAGAGAGACATCCTCTCATCTCAGTGGATGGGGTGTTTTGGGACGAGTATGTGTGGATGACAAGAAAGCAGAGGGACTCTCAGTAACTGCAGAGACAACCAGGCCCCACAGAGACCAAGCCTGTTTAAGACACACAGCCCAGCCCCGGACGCCTGCTTGTCAGGTCTACACCTCAGCCCCTGGGCCTCTGAGAACAGGGTGACTTGCTACCCTCATCTCTGCTTCTCTTTCTCTTTCAGTCCCAACTAAATGACTCTCAGCGAGGGTCTTAAACACGAACTTGCAAGGCCTTTACCCAGTACTGAAAGTTTACTTTTCACCCGTTGGCAGGCAGCGGAGAACCACGGAGGGTATGTGAATAAGGACCGGCATATAGGATCAGTATATCAGTAGCACTGAGGCAGCTGAGCCAGAAAGGATGATCCTGGGGACACAATTGCCCTGTAGGAAGCTGCTGCAATTGTGTAATCCTGGGGGTCTAAACTTAACCTGTACATGGGTCAGAACAGACTAGGTTATGTTTACGTGGTAAACAATCCCAAATCAAAACAAGCTGCCAACAACCGAGGTTTATCTCTCATTCATGATACCCGTACCGTGTGGGTCAGTGGGGGCCTCTGCTCCACTTAGTGACTCAGGGACTCAGGCTTTGGAATGTGTCACGTCAGGGAGGAGACAACTGGAGGGCCATTCGTCGGCTCTTCTTCGCTTCAGCTTCTAAATGACCCATGAGCTGCTCACAGCTCACCGGCCAGGTCTAGCCACACGGCTCCACTTTAGTGCAAGAGGTGGGACATATGGAGGAATGTTCGGGAAGCAGCACTATTTACGCCCCAGATCACATCAGAGGGGATGGCAGAAATTAGCATTCCTAGTAACGTCTTTCAGCCCTACCTTCCTCCCTTCCCATGCCCGCACAAGCATAGTCAGAGACCAAAAGGCACCAGATCTACAAAGCCCCTCCATTTACAGATGGGGAAAATGAGGCCGAGAGTGGGCTCAGGGTACACGGGCAGCCCCCCGCAAGGCTGCCCGGCCAGCTGATCATGAGCCCCCAGCATGCTCCCCCTTGGTGTCTCCTGGTTTGTTCCTTGGTTCTTTCTCCCTTGTAATTTTCATTTCATTATCCTCCTCCCCTCAACCCGAGGAACTTCCAAATGTCAGTCTTTCTTTAGTTTTTCACCTCAGCAGAGCCCTCCTTTTTCTCCCTCCCTCAGGCAGCCTCTTTCACTGTGAAGGGCTCCTTTTTCTCCTCCCACGGAGCACACTGACCTTTTCCTCCTCCATAGGACAAAGCCAGGCCTGGCGCACTCTTAACGGGAGTTGGCTCTGGAAGTCCCAGTAATTGCTCCATCCTTATTGAGTCCGCGAGGCCAGTGGTGGCCAGGGCGGCCCCCTCCCTTTTCCCCTGCTCACTTCCTAGAATCAGGCTGCAGATGGGCTGCTAACGAGGTGACCAATTAACAAACGCTAAATAACCCCAAAAGAGTATTTTTGCTCCCTGGCCTGATTTCCGGGCCCCTTTGTTTCTCCTTGGGAATCTGTCCTCCATGACGGGACCACAATGGGACTGTCCCCAAGCCTGACCCTATGAGAAGCTGACCCACTTGATCCTCAGTCACAAGAGCCCATTACCCGACTCCTTTGTTTTGGGGGGCGTGAGAGCAAGGAGGGTTCCTGCATCTCAGGAATAAGAATAAAACCACACCACTGACCACTTACCCTGAGTTACATAACCTTCAGGAAGACTTTCATTCACTCATTTATTCAAACAAACATGAATTGAGGACCTCCGAATGGCCAGATGCTGTATTGGGCAGTCCTGACCTAAGACCTTGGTAAAAAAGGCCAGTATGTCCAAGCTCCATGCTTTGGAACATCTTTCTGTGAATTTTCTAAGTCTCTCTCTGGTGCCTGGTAGCTACTGGAGCTGGCAATGCTGACCAGATGGGCAACCCTGAGCCCTTCAAGAGCTCCATCCCAGTTCCTCCCCTCAGGGCATCCCCAACTCCTGTACACACATATGTGGGGTTGACCAGATGCTCTGAGGCGAGTCACCTATGGAAACTCCTCCAGGAGTGTGGACTGGTGAGCAGGTCACTCTCTGTAGCCATAGCAGTGTTTCTTTCATGGAGTCCCATGAGACTGGCCCACCAGAATGGTGCTGACACACTGACCTCACGTGACTTAAACTGATTATGTAGACAGAGGCCCCACCAAAAAAATTTTTTCCCAGAACTTTACACACTCAAGGGATGGCCCTGAGACTATCTCTATCTCTACCATAGAGAGATGGTAGGGAGCAAAACAGACACAGTCCTTGTCGCCATGGCACTCATAGTCATAAACACTAATCAAATGAGGACCAGAAAGAATAAAAGATCTGTGAGACTCATACAGGGACATGTCTTGTTGTATGAGGTAGGTATTATTATCAGCTTCATTTTATAAATGAGAAAACTGAGGCACAAAGGTGTTGAAGTCTTGCCCAATGTCATACTCTAGTAGAGCCAGAAACAGACTGAGGAACTTGCTCACCTAGGCACCCAATGAGTGTAGGCCTTCCCCCATCTGCTCAGGCTGAAGGAGGAATATTCTGGCTTGGACACAAGGGGATGGTAATTACGAGGATAATTGTAATAGTAGCAAGGGAGAGAAAATCCAGTACAAACTGACTTAAGCCAAAAAAAAGGAATTAATTGGCTCCTAAGAGGTCCAGCAGTGTTTATCTTCAGGCATGGCTGGATCCAGGTGTTCAGATGATATCACAAGATTCAGCCTGTCCCTTCTCTTCACTATTCTTTTTTGAAAATTGAGGTATAGCTTACACCCAGTAAAGTGTACAGATCTTTAAGTGCACATGTCAGTAAATTTCTACACACAAAATTACCACCCAGATCAAGGTATAGAGTTTCCAGGACCCCATAAGGCTCTCTTTTGCCCCACTGTGATCCATAACCCCTTAAGGGTAGCTACTGTGCTAGACTTCTTTCACCGCAGTCTAGTCTTTCCTATCTTGCTTTCATATAAATCGAGTCATACAGTGGGTATTCTTGTGTGGCTGACTTTGCCTCATCAGGATTATGATTGTAGACTTTGTGCTTCTTCTTGTGTGAAAAAGAAAGTTTGTTCTTTTTCATTGTTGTGCAGTATTTTATTATATGAATATATCACAAATTATTGTTGATAAACACATAGATTGTTTCCAATTTTGGCCACTGTGAATAAGGCTGCTATGAGCATTTTTTTACACATCTTTTGGCGAACAAAAGCACTCATTTCTGTTGGGTATATATACTCAGAATGAGAGTTGCCAGAAAATAGAGCATTTGTATGTTTAGTCTTAATAGATACTTCAAAATAGTTTTCTAGAGCAGTTGTCTCAATTTACATCCCCACCAGCATTTTTTAATTGGATTGTCTGTCGTTTGCTTACCGGTTTGTAGGAGTTCTCTATATATTCTGAATATTGTAGTTCTTTTTCTGATACATGAGTTGCAAATATTTTGTCCCAGTCTTTGGCTTGCTCCTTCTTTCTCTTAATGTTTTTTTTATGAATAGAGTTTCTTAATTTTAATAAAGTCCAATTTAACATTTATTTTATGTTTAGTTTTGTGTGGGGGGGTGTGTATATCCTGCTGAAGAAAATTCTGTCTCTCTCAAAGGCATGAATATATTCTCCTTTGTTTTTCTACAGAAACTTGATAGTTTTAGCTTTCATATTTAGACCTATGATCCTTCACACATTAATTTGTTATGAATGGCATAAGGTAGAGGTCAAGGTTCATTTTCTGCCATATGAATACCCAATTAACCCAGCACCATCTATTAAAAAGTACATCCTTTACCCTCAGTGAATTGTAGGGAAGCATTTGTTGTAAACCAGGTGATTGTATATATGTTTCCACTATACTTTACTCTTTATTAGCCACTAATGTGGTCACTCCATGTGGTATCAAGACAGTCAAAAGTGGCCCCAGTCTTACCTTAATCAATTTAGCAGCACCAGGTAAAAAGAATACCTCTTTCCCAATCAGTAATCCCACCATTGCACTTGGGTTTCCATACTAATCCTTGGACCAGTCGGTACAGTGAAATGTTGATTGGCCATTATTTGGTCATACGCCCACCCCTGAAGGAGGGGTGGAGGATATGGAGAGGCGCCCATCCAAAGCTCTCAACTGCAGTAGGAAGAGTGTGGTTCTTCTAAGGACACTTGGGATTCTGTTACCAAAAGAAAGGGAAATGGACGCTGGGGCAAACAAAACAAGAACTTCTTGGACTCTGTGACCTTTGGAAGGCCCCTTGATCTTTCACTTTGTCACTCTCCTGATCTGACTTATTCGTGAGACTTTCCTGGTTACCAGGCACTCTGTGAATCTCTGCAGGTGGTAGAGATGCTTGAAGATTTCGTACCCACCCCACCTCTGATGATAGGTAAGACTAAGGAAGCCTGAAGAATGATAAAGCATTACTGGGTCTCTTGGGTTATCCAGTGACCCTGGGCAGGGCTGGGCACTTCTGAATAGCCACTGTCAGGCTGCAAAGCGAAGGCAGGTCTGGAGAGCTGCATGTCACGCCTCATTTCACCAGGTGTGATTTCCAATGAGACATCGCTCCACTGAGGACTAATGACACTGGGAGAGCCAAGCAGGGTGGCTGTGATTTCCACTATGCACCAGCCAGTCATTACTAGCAGGAAATGGATTTTTGCCGGGTAATCAAAGTCAAATCTCTCCCTTTCCCCACCCTTAAGTGCCCCCCACCACCAGCCTCCATCACACACAAGGTGTCCTGGCTGTACCCTACTCCCTGAGTCCTCTGCAAACCAAAGCCAAGCCAGGCTCCCTGCCATCCCCCCTCCCAAGGAGACAAGATGCCATCCTCTCATGGGATACTTGGATTCCTGTGGGGGAGGGCGTGTGGGGAGAAGGACAGAGGAGTAGGAGGGGTGAGGTCATAGGAGGGAGGGGTGAGGTCATAGGAGGGAGGTCTTCATCTGGCAGGAAGTACAGGAAAAATAAAGCAACAGTGTCAGGGGTTTAATCAACCTTTGAAGACTTCACTGTGTTTGGACAGAGGTGTGTGAATAATATTCATTTGGATTGGCACCTGTGCACACCGCTGAAAGGAAAATAGCATTTTGTCGCCGTTGTGATGAGGAGCAGGCCGTCTGTGGAGACAGGCTGCACACCTCCTGGAAGCTGGGAAGATGGGTTGTTTCCCTTTTGTTTCCACCTCAGGTTGACCCTGTGACTCCTTGAAAATCCGGTGGCTCAGAGTCAATGCCTAACATTCCATTTTCTGCTTCTCCAGATGGAGGAGGAATAAGAAAATCCCTGGCAAGGGCGTTCAGCCAGGTTGTGAATTGCCAGGTTTCTGGTTCTGACCCCACCACTGGCCCACTTAGGAGGCCCTGGGCCAGGGGAATTAGGACTGCACCTCAGATCCCCTGTATGCAATGTGCAGGGGACCTGTCTGTCCCTCCACACTTCCGGTTTAGGGTGAGGATCACGGTGGGAGAGGTGACCCCTGAATCCAGAGGGTTATGTGAGGGTGGCCATTCCCCTTTTCCTGAAAGGAGCCTAAAGGCATTCCATAGCCTTTAAGCCGCAAGACAGCCACATTGAGTGGCATCAAGGGACTGAGTGCCTTTGAGGAGCCCCCATCTCTTCTTCCTCGGTGTGAGGGCAGCTCCACCTCTCCCACGTCTTTGTCTCTCTCTCCCAGGACAGTCCAGTCTCAAGGGTAAAGAAGACTCTCCATAGCCCAACCAAGGTCATTGTTGAAAGTTGAGACTTGTCAGCATTTGCTCTGGGCTCCGGGTCCAACTCCCAGGCATAATGGATTCTGTCAATCGGGCCTGTGCCCAAGCTGCCCCAGACACCCTAATCCTGTCCCCAAGGACACCCCAACTTCTGTAGATGAGGGGTCTCCTTCCTACTCTTTAGAGACTCCTCTCCACCACGGCCATGGGGCTGCCTGGGCAAGAGGTGCTGATGATGAGAAGACCCAGGTGCTCCAGCCCCCCGTCCCTGCCCACCCCATTGGGTTGTCTTAGGCCTTTGGATCTCCCCCTCCAGCAGTGTGCTCTCTCTTCCCTGGTCCCTTTCAGGCCCTTCTGTCCTATTAAACACCTTCTGCACCCCTCTACCTTCTTCCCTCCCCTCTTCTTTCTCTTTCCCCTTTTTCTTCCTTTGCCCTCCCCTCTCTCTCTCCTCCCTGCTTTTTCTCACCCGCCCACTCCTCCCTTCCTCTTACCCCTCATCGTCTTTTCTTCCCCACAACTCTTCTCTTATTTATCTTCCAAGACAACTATCCCAAGGAGCAAGCACAGCACCTCCTCCCAGCCAGCCTCCCCGGCAATTCTGGCACGTTGGCCTTTCTAAACCATTGCCGTGGAATATCTCCTCCACATAGACCTGAGACCACACACAGGCTCCTCCACCCCCCAGGAGGTCACACAGTTGGTGGGGACACGGGTCCCTCACAGCACAAATGAGCCACCACACTAGTCATACAGGATGTGCAACACCAGCTCCTGCTTTCCTTTACAGAGCAAAGTGGGGCCATTGACATTTAGAGTAGAAGGACCCTTAGAAATCCATTTTCTGGTCCCGGAATCCATTGTGAGCCCAGTCAATACCAATAATATAGCAGTTTGCTATTCAAAATAATACGGTATTAGATATTAATGTACATCTAATAGATCTCATTAGATAACGACATCTAATATTCGGTAGTATCTCTATTACAGTACCATGTACCACAGTATAATAGCTATATATAGTAGAGGTAGTATCCACAATATAGTATAGTATATATATTATAGTGTTAGATACTATCTAATATTAGGTATTAATGTCTATCTAGAGAAAGAACAAAATTGGAAGAGCCACAAAAAACTAAACAAAAAGAATGAGAGAGAAGAACTGCTCTATGAGGTACTGAAAATATTTTAACACTATTATAATTAAAATAACCCATTATTCATGTGCAAAGGGAGAGACAGTTCAGCGGGAAAGAATAGAGACCAGAAATAGGCCTAAATACAAAAAATCACTTAACCTATGTTAGAGGTGGCATTTCAAACCAATGCAGGGAGGGGCGGACTTGATACATGTTATTGGGTTATCATTTAACCCTGTGCTGTCCAATATGGTAGCCACTAGCCACATGTGGCGGTGTGCACTGGAAATGTGTCCAGTCCAAAATATACGGTGGATTTTGAAGACTTGGTATGCAAAAAGAAATGTAAAATAGCTCATATATAATTTTTATATCAGTTACATGTTGAAATTATATTTTGGATATGGTGGGTTAAATAATATATGCTATTATAATTACTTCCACCTGTTTCTTTTTAATTATTTTTAATGTGGCTAATAGAAAATTTTAAATCACATATGTGGTTTACATTATATTTCTATTGGACAGCACAAGTCTAACAATTTGGAAAAGTAAAATTGAATCCCCATCTCACTCCTTATACCAAAAATGAAGTCGAAATCAATAATTTTAATGAAAATATAACTGAAAGAAAATACGTGTCATTAATTTTATTATTTTATTTTATGATCCTGGAGTGGGGAAGACATTTGAAACCATGACAAAACTCAAAAGCTATCTTTTAAAAAGATTGATAAATTTAATGTCATAAAAAATAAAATGGTCTATACACAAAATTATCTTTATTAAGGTCAAAAGACAATTAAGTTTAATAGGCAAAACATTTGTAATTGATGATAGAAAAAAGTTCATGCAAGAAAGCTCTTACAAATCAGGTGTTTAAAAAAGATGAATAAACCTGCAGAATTGGCAAAGCATATAAATAAGCTGTTCAAAGTAAAAAAGTAATTAAAAATCATCAACACATATAAAAAATGTTCAACTTCACAATTGAAGCATGAGAACTTGAAAATAAAACATTATTTTTCTTTTAGCACATTGACAAAACTTAAAAGATTATGAGGGTGGCAATAAACTAGCCCTCTCACTGGTGGGGTATAAATTTGTGGCACCTCTTTGAAAGTCAGCTCTGGCAATAACTATCAAAATGTTAAGTGCATATATCCTTGGACCCAGGAATTCTACTTCTAAGAATTTAACCTACAAGTCACTTATATAAGAAGGCACAAATTAGTGTACAATGATTGCTGCAATGTCACAGTAGCAAAAGCCAACCAACCAACCACCAACCAACCTAAAACAACTTCAAGATCCATCAGTAGGGATGAGAAAGTACATTTTGATACAGCCATGCCATGGAATACTACACAGCCATAAAAAGAATGAGGTAGGCTTATGTATATTGATATGGAAATGTCTTCAACCTGTATTAGTACATGATCAAAGCAAATTACCAAAACACGTATAATATAATTCTATGTGTAGTTTTCAAAGATGTAATTATATATGTTGTAATCACATGAAACATTTCTGGAAGGGTCTATAATTTGTAGAAGGTAGTTACCTCCCAATGGTGGGAAGAACTCAAGAGTAGGGAAGGAAATAGTTTCATTTCTGCTTTTATCCCTTTGTGCTATGTGAACTCTTTTTGAAAATACCATGTTCACCTACTACTTATAATTTTCAAAATAAAGATTTAAAAATTGTCTGGTCTAACCCATCATTTTAAAGAAGAAAATCAAGATCCAAGAGGGGAAATATTTTTTATTACTAACAAATTACTCTAGAATTTAGCAGCTTATAAAATTATTTTCTGGTGCTCATAATTTTGCCGGTCAGGAGTCTGGGAAGGACTTGTGGGTGGCGGAAGTCCACTCTCCTTGGCCCTTGCAGTCAGATGCGGGCTGAGCCTGCAGCCATCTGAAGGCTTGACTAGGCTGAATAGGTAAGAGGACTCACTGTCACGGCCAGCATTCAGCGCTGGCTGTCAGCTAGGAGCTCAGCTGCGCTGTGGCTGGAACACCTCTCCAGCACGGCAGCCTCAGGGTAATTGAGTTTCCTACATAATGGCTGGTTTCCCCCAAAGAGAATATCCCAAGAAAATTTGTCAGAAGCTGTGTGACCTTTTCCGACGCAGCCTTAACTGTCACATAGCATCAGTGCCACCATTCTGTATTGCTCTAAGCAATCACAAACCCACCTATTCAAGGAGAGAGAGCACAAGCCCCCCCCCCCCCACTGCCCAATCACCGCCACCACCTTCTTTGGAATGTGTGTGAAAGAATTTTGTGGCCATGTTTTAAAACCACTACAGAAAGTAACTTCCCCAACACAATAGTTAGAAAGTGACCGAGGCCAATGGAGACTAAGGAAGGAGTTCTCTGGCTCCATCACTGCTATGAGCTCATTCTGAATGTGACTTCCCGACCTCCCATACCTGCTACCCAACCAACTCCCACGCACCAAGGACTCTCATCCCCACAGCTGAGCTCACTTTTCCCCCTTTTGTACAAATGTCTAATTGTTCTCCAGAGGTGTCCTCTGGGGCAGACACACAGGAGCAGCCAGCCTTGCAAGAGTCTCCTAAGGTCATCTATTTATCCAGTCCAACTGAGTGAAGCTGGGGGCCACCTGGGCCTCCTCTGTTGGCTCACAGCGATAGCTTAATTACTGAACTAATTCCTGCCTTGCCCTCCCCCATTCACTCTTTCCCCCGTCTCTGCCCGATCTCTGCTCACCCCTCTTCTCCTTCTTCTTCAAGAGCGTTGGCAGAAATTGTCAGGGAGTTGATCAGATTTATTCAATTTAGACTTAACAGACCTGGGACTCCTATTTCTCCTTCAGGTTCATAAGGTTTTTGATTCCATTTACAGGTTTATTCATTTATCAGATATTCGTTTCAATTCACTTTAAACACCAGGCTCGGAGAGATGAGTTCAGGAGAGATGTTCATCATTTACTGCGCCGGCTCCTTTGAGAGCTGCTGGGCTGGCCCCATTTTCAAGTGGGCTGTGGTGTCAGCTGGGGAGTGCTTTAAAGGAACAGGACTCCAAGTGTTCGTATTCTGGGGAAAGGTAGGTCTCTGGGCACACCTCTTTCCTAGATGGCTTGAGGCATTCTGGGGTGGGTGCCCTTGGGAAAATGTACGGCACTTCCATTTTCTGACCTAGAGTATGCTACCTTTCCAGACTGGGAGCTTCATCCTAGTCTCATTTTCTTGGAGCTAAAGGTGAAGGTCCCGATAGAGCCTTCTCACATTATCCCAGAAATAAAGAACCCCATCCTTCAACCACTGCCCGCCTGCCCTCCATCACTGCACCCCTCCATGTATCTCCAGGAAAGGATGCTGCCCTATACCTTTCAAGGTGGCAAACACGCCTCCAAGGGGTAGGGGTGGGGCAGGAGGGAAAGAGTAGGCCTGAGGGATCTCCTTTACATCTCACCCACCACCCTACTCTCTTCTACCCCAGGGCCCAGAAGCCCCCCTCGCTACCAGCAAACCCCTTCACACATCTAATCCACACTCTCCTGCAGGGATTTAAGCCCATTTCATTCTCCATTTGCCATCTGTCCATCATCCTCTGAAAGGAAGAAAGGAAAAATAAAAGAACGTTTTAGTTATTAAACCTCTTTGAGTTGTGTTACTCCAATTAATTCTCCCACAATAGAAGTGCCAGATCTACAGCATCTCTCAGATGGACATGTCTTCCTTCTTGCTGTCCCATCTCCCACTACAAAAAGCCAGACATGGCTCTACTGCTGCCCACTCTTGGGATGTGGCATGGGCCCAATCGGCCACCTGCTCCCACCTGGGCCCTGGTTCTGGGTGGGTAAGGAAAGACGTGGTGTCCCTGGGCCCTAGAGATGGGGGGCACAGGGAAGAAGGGTCATACAGTGGCAGTGGCCATACAGTGTGGCCGGCTGAGGCCGTGACAGCCCCATGCGACAGTAGTGTAACATGCTGGCCAGACATCTCCTGCTTGAAACCAGTGGTTGTCCCCCTTGTCTTGTTCTCCAGGACCACCTTAGTGGCTGGCCATTCCTCAGCCTAGTCAGGCAGCCTTCCAAAGATTTAGTGAGCCCCTGACATGCTTCCAAAACAATCCCCTTTTTATTTACGCCACCCAGAGCCAGTTCTGCCAGCTTGCAACCAAGAACTTGCCTCTTGCTCCAAAAAGACAGAAGGCCAGGTTGTTCTGTCCCTACGGCCTGAGCAAGCACGTGACAGGTGTGGCTCCGGAGCTGCCCTGCCTGCCCCAGAGCAGCTCTCCTGAGAGCGGGGCTCACCCCTTGGCAGAGGTTGGCAGGCCTGGGCACTAGAGGCCAGCGTCCCACTAAGTGGCCTGGGCAGCGCCATTAGCATTCCTGTGGCCATTGCAGCTGCTCATGGGTTGATACTGTGTCCTTACTGGAGAGGGGCCTGGGGCTTGAAGAGCCTGCGGATTTTTGACAAGATGACAGGTACAGTGAGAAAACAGCTACATGGCTTCCTCCTTCAACCTCGAACCTGCTTCACATGCCCCCCAAACACACACACACACACACACGCACACACACACACAGACACACACACACGTCTCTCCTTATAGCAGACAGGTAAGATCCCAAACTCAAGTAATGCCAAACTTCTGCTACCACCTCGAACAGCCTCTGGCAGGCCCTTTAACCTCTCTCCGCTTCAGGTTTCCTGGCTGGAAGGCGGAGGGGGGGTCCTCCTTCATCTTCTCAGTCTGTGAAGAAAGGCTGGGCTAGAGGAAGACGTTCCTGAGTGCTGTGAAAGGTAGACACTACGCACGGGCACTGCCTCGCCCACCCCAGGGCTCCGCTGGAGGGAAGGAAAGGCCTTAGAGGGGCTGCACATGAATGCACATAACCACTCCGTCTTGCTGACCTATGGAAACAGAGAAGACATCTTTTTTCTTCTTGTCCCTGAAGCAGTGTATACGTGGGCCCAGAAAGAACTGCAATGTGACCATTTCTCCTTTGAGATCGTTTATTCCAGAGAGGCCAAGAAAAGAAGAAAGGGGAGATCTGACACAGGAAGAACTTTCTGGAAAGCAGCATTTCAGAAAACGGAATGGGAGGGCACATCCAATTGGAATCAGGAGGTGCTTTCTGGCTCTGCCTCTAACTAATTTCATGACCGGAAGCAAGCCAGTGAACCTCGCTGGCCCTCAGTTTACGCATCTGCAAAATCGACATAGTACATTTGCCGTCTGACTCACAGAGTGTTGGGAGGGGGATGCACTTTGAAGGCTGCCTTCCATTGTCTCTGGAAAATCCTCTTCACTCCCCACGGTGCTCATCAGAGCAACTTGCACCTTGTGGATACTCAATACTTAAGTATGTATCTATCTAGATCCTGCCTCGTTCTAAAACGATTTGAAGTGCCTCATGTTTCGATGTGTACAATGAATGCATCAATTAATGGGTTAATGCATGTGAAAGTGCTGCGAAAAATATAAGATGAAAGAGACTTTTGTCATCAGAATAGTGATGGAGAAAGCCTAAGTAGTACTTTCCAGAAGCAGAGGCCCTCCTAGGAACTCTGGCCTGAGGAGGGGTGAATTCGCTCTTAAGGCCAGGTGCTGGGCCAACTGACCTGTGAAGGTGACACCTATTCAGCATTACCTTAAAAAGGGGGTTCTGGGGCTTCCCTGGTGGCGCAGTGGTTGGGAGTCTGCCTGCTGATGCAGGGGACACGGGTTCGAGCCCTGGTCTGGGAGGATCCCACATGCCGCGGAGCAACTGGGCCCGTGAGCCACAATTACTGAGCCTGCGCGTCTGGAGCCTGTGCTCCGCAACAAGAGAGGCCGCGATGGTGAGAGGCCCGCGCACCGCGATGAAGAGTGGCCCCCGCTTGCCGCAACTGGAGAGAGCCCTCGCACAGAAACGAAGACCCAACACAGCCAAGGGTAAATAAATAAATAAATAAAAATTAAAAAAAAAAAAGGGGGGTTCTGATATCCAGGTTTTTAAAAGGCAGCCCTGAGGCTCCTAGCTATAAGTCACAGGTTTTTTGTAGGGCATTCAGCCTCCAGGAGCAAGCCACATGCCATACTAAGGGAGGAGAGGGATTTCTCTAGGTACCTTCCTGCATCCACCTTAGGGGGTCCCGCCACTCCCAAACATTCTCTGGAGTCACTGCCTGTCACCTAGACCTCTCAGTTCCCTGTGCAAAATGAGCCCACCCTGGTCTTCCACCGAACTTCCAAAGCCAGGGCTGGAAGGTCTGCTCTGAGGGACTTGAGTCCGGGACTCCAGGGACACGGGACTGGGGGCACGAGTGGTGGGAGAGGGATGGGGAGCTGTATGCAAGGCCCACGGCGAGGGTCAGCTCCTCAGAGCTAGTGACGTACGTAGCCAGGTCAGGCAGACACTGAGCCACAGCAGGGCACTGCACCTGACTTTACAGTTATTGCCTCTCAAACCGGACACCCCCTCGGAGCTCACGCAGTATGAGATGAAACAGCCTGCGGGAAGCTGCTAAGAAATAGAACAGCGGTGGAGGGGTTTTATTTCCCCCCCTAAGGGAAATGCTCTAGACATCACCACTTCCTTCTCCTCCCCCACCGCTACTGCTGTCAGCTCGGCTCCAGACATTTTTATCTGGACGGGTTCACGGTGTCTCCAGGATTGAAGTGGACTACTTCCCCAGACACCTGCCCCCATAACTGGAGGGGTGAATCCAGCACTTTGGGAAGGAAGGAGGGGTTAATTACAGGGAAAGGGAAGGTTGCTGCATGAAACTATGTCTGCATCTGTAGCTACAAGGGTGTATATCTTTGCACATGCAAACCAGCATTCATGTGTGTGTGTTTATGCTGTGTATGTGAATTTGCATGCGTGCATTATACATGCATGCATTTGCGTATGCATATAAACTGTGGGATGCAGTGCACACGTGAGAGAGACAGAGAGACAGAGAGGAAAGGCAGTATCCCTCCCGGTACGGTCTGGGTTCTGTCCATAGCTCTGAGCCCTGCTATTGCAGTTCAGCCAGAGTCCAATCATTACCACGAGCTGGAGACATCATTTGGTGTCATTTGGCTTTGCAGAGCTCCTGTACCAGTGAGGGAAACCCAGGAGGGAGAGTTCTTTTGGAAAAGAACAAAGGTAAGAGAGAAACAGGAAGCAGAGGGAAGGAACAGCCGGCTTCTTGAGAAGAGGCAGAAACGGAATGTTTGGTGGTGATGTTACAGGTAAACTGAGTTGGCTGACTGGGTTGGCTGAATTTAGGACAAAGCAGGCCTTCTTCTCCCTTCAATAAAAGAGGATTTCTATCGTCTTTCGAGCCATTGGAAATCCCTTTCACCTTCCCATTTTACATTTCACAAAACAGCGAACCCTTTGGAAAAGTTCTCCAGAATTTAGGAACAACGTTGCTGGGGGCACTCCCTCAGAACAGAGTTCTGGATTTGATTCCAATTGGTCCACGTTTAGCTTTGCTTTGGACCTGCCTCTGTGCATGGGGCTTGGAGGGGGTAAGGGTGAAGATATGAGGGACTCCACCCTCTGAAGGCAGACCTCAGTCTGAGAAGGTGTGTGAGTCTCCTCCGGTGAGCTCTGGGTTTCAGGCCACTGGATTCCCCCCCTACCCTACCACCTGCTGCATCCAGTTAGGGCAAGGAAGAGATTAGTTGATCCAATGGTTGGATGGAGGATAGACAGGCAGGAATTAGTATCCGTCAAAGACCACCCACTGGGTGCAGAGGTCCCTGTGCTTTATGATGGTGTCTGGGCTAGAAATCATGTCTTCATTGCTCTGACTCCAGAAATCTCTCCCACCTTTGTAAATTCCTAGCAAGGGAGTCTTCCTAACTGCCTCATTAACTTAGCCTTGGCTGCCAGGAATCCTTAAGTCTTACTCAGCTAGCATTAGTAAAGACTCTAAGAAAGAAGAGCTCTTTACCTTGGTATTACCTAACATCCACAGAGCACTGGTATAAAACATGGGGTTAGATGTGGTCTTTTATAACATTTACCATACACTTCAGTCTATTCTCAATTTCCTGTTTGTTTTCATTGAAAATAACATGGAATACAGTCCTGCATTAAAAGGAGGAAAAGTCAGTGAAAATACAGCAGCAGGGAATAAAGCAGAGTTGACTAGGAAGTGCTGTTGTGCGTAAACTGTGGCTTGCACAGAACTGGTGCCCTGTAAATGCTGAATAGATGAACGAATAAATGTAACTCGGAAGAGGTAATCAAGAAAACACACACACACACACACACACACACACCATTTCAATGTCCTGGTTCTGTCTTAGTCCGCCTGCATCAGAACAACCAAGATTCTTGGTAAATAGGTGATAGATTCCCTGCCCAGAAGCCAGACTAACAAAACCAGAATCTAGGTGATGAGGTAGGACTCATGAACTTGTATTTTCTAACTAGCATCTCAGAAGATTCTGATGAGCCACCAGGTTTGGGAGTCACTGGGTTGGATATCTTAGGCACCACGTGAGACCAGCATAGGGACACTGAGACCACCAGATGACACCGATATCACCACAGGCAGGTGATCTCGGTTCATAGCTGGCAGCCGACTGTGTGTTCTTGGGCGAGGACACACAGACAATCGTTCTTTCTGGGACTGTGTATGGTCTTCTGCAGATGTTGAGAACAGGACAACAAGGTCCCATCCAGCACAAAACTCCACATTTTCGTAACAAATGAGTGGGAGAGAACTAAGATGAGTTCAAGAGCATATGAGAGATAACCTTGAAGTGATGAAGACCTTCCTCCTGGCTCTCAGCCTCCCCTGCCTACATGGGGAAGGGGGTCTAGAGGCAGCAGCGGTCTGGATGCAGGTCCACTCAGCTGCGTCACTTACACAGCCTCCTGGAAGAAAGCAGGAGGACCAAGACCCAGATCCCAGGCCCCCACGGCCCTCTGACAGTCACCTAAGTCTCCCGGAAATGGCACCAAGGGGAAGCTCTAAATCACATGTGGATTCTGTTTGCCTTTTTCCGCAGTAGATCCGATGATTTAAATTAGGTCTCGATTCTTGTTTAAATTATAGTTTACTGTTCTGCACCCCGCTCAGAAGTGAATTACCTTAAGCAGCGGTATTAATAACATGGTTATAATTAAGCCTCATTACTGCAGGCAGTTTGCTGAAACAAATTGCTTCTTCATTATTATTATAGCACCTTTGGTAAAAAGACATTTCCCCAGAATGCGACCTTGATGCTTTATATAGTAAAAGCCGAGATATGATAGAGATGTAAGGATGAATTAGCATCTTTTGCCTTCTCTATCCGGCTCATTAGAAGGAAAGGAACGCAAGTCAAATCCAAACAGCCTTGATGGCAATTTTAATCTGTATGAAATGGATAATGAATAGTTTTGAACTTTCTGTGACATTTTTGTAATAGTGTTTTATTTATATGATGCCACTATTAAAATGAATAAAGAAAGAAAGAAATACAAGCCGAGGAGTAGAGACAAGAAAAGCCAGGAAGGTCTCACCAGACAGCCAATGGCATTGAACTTGAGCTTGTTATCGTCAATTGGTTTGAGAGTTTCTGGCCCAGAGCCTGTTACACTGGGGGAGAGAAAAGGGAAGGATGGTCTGTCTATTTATTCTAATTCTGCTGCCTTACGCTGGCCTCAAGGCCTGGAAGGAATGACCTAGAAACTCCGCAAACCAAGTTTGAAAGGCATGCAAACTTCGGAGAATGTGGGGCGCCTTAGGAAATCTGTAATGCTCACTGGTGCTCTGCAAGCTTTGGCACCGCACGGCCCCTTCTGGTCTCCTCCACTCCCCATCCAAGTGGTGCTGAGAAGCAAGCCACATCTTTGAGGACTGAGGGACTCAGCAGGGTCATTTCCTGTTTCGCTTATTAATTACTCTTTCTGGTGATAATTAAGACTCTGAAAACTAATTTTGTTTGGTGATTTACTCTTTTCTTGTAATTAGATGCGGTGATTAGAATGTGCTTTGTACCGCATTAGTGTTTTCTTAGAAAGAGGCAAACAGAGGCTCACGCACGCACATGGACATCCACACGCGTGAATAGCAGCCCCTTCCCGAGGGGGCAGACACCACTGCCAGGGCAAGCCGAGTCCCGCGCCCTGCCCATCACACCTCCCATGGGCAAGGGGGCTGAGCTGAGCCCCTTGCTGCCTGCCTCCTTTTTCTGCTGCCCAAGATCCTGACAGGGTCTAATCCAACTCCCCCGACTTTATCTCCAGCTCAAGACACTCTAGCCCCTGTAGTCAGAGGTGCCATAAAGACACTCTTTATTGGCATGCCATGTTTCTGTTGCCCCCAACAGAACAGGTGGCATAATCAGTAGAATAAATCCTCCCTTTCTCCCTCTCTCTCTCTCTCTCTCTCTCACACACACACACACACACACAAACACACACACACACATCAGATACCCAAGGGGTGAGAATAAACCAACTGCACATTCATAGCCCTGGGACCAACCTCAAGGTGACAAAGTTCTCCTGAGAAGCAGGCAGAGCTACGGGGGCCCTGTCCCACCAGAGACTGTAAAATGTAGTTGATGAGAATTGGGGTCAGAGAGACCTGGGTCCAGATTCTAGCTCCACTGCTTAGTAGCTGTGTGGTCTTAAGCAAGTGACTTAAGCATTCTGAGCCTCATATTCTTATCATTCTTAAGTCACCATGGTGCTGTAGGTGTAAATGGGAGAGTTATCCGAAGTGCTGAGCTCAGTGCCTGGCTCATGGAAATATCCATTAAGTGGAAGCTATTATTATCATCCCTCCTGTATGCTTTTTCTTCTTTCTCTAGGGAAGGAGCTCCTGTGCTATGTATGAGGCCATAACAGACTTCAGGAGGCCTGGGGAAAGGTCAGAGGGCCAGTCAGGGGACTCTCTTTATTACACAAAAAGCTCCCAAGAATAGCTGAACCCATTTGGAACAGGCCCCCAGGCCTCCAGCTCTCTATTCCTCGGTGGCAGGGCTGCTGAGCTCAGCCCGGCACGTGAATAATGATAGTGAAAGAAAAGAGACATGCGGCTCCTCACTGCTTCTCTAGCACCTTGCCCTTCCTGGACGAGCATCCTTGGTTCGTTGCCACTCACCTCCAAAGGGGGTTCGTTGAGTCACCAGCCGCTGGGGACTTGCTTGGCACTGAGCTGGGCACAGGGATGGTACCAAATGACTTTTACATGCTTCTTGACCTCCAACAGTTTACAGCCTCATAGGTGTACCCGTGTCTCCAGTTGAAGTTAAAATCAGGGTACGCGAGGAGCCAGCAGTCCTCAGCTGAATTCAGGGAGAGCTTCACCTGGCGCTTGAAACCTCGGCAGAATATGGATGGGTGAAGAAGAAAAGACAGTCAGATACAGAAAAGATCACATCAGCCAAGGAGGATGGCGCGACACTGCTCAGCACACTGCACCATGGCGGAGAATGGGGTGGGCGGGGCTCCAGGTGTGCGGAGGGATGTTGCAGGAGCTGAGACTTGAACTGTAGGTTGAGCCCAATTCCTAGATGAGCTTAAAAGTCAAACCAAAGAGTTGGAACTTATTTCACAGGCTTTTGCGACTTGTTGAAGCATCTGGGGAAGGTGACATTGTTCCGATTATGTTTTACAAAGGTTACGGTGACAGCAGTGAGAGACAGGGTGGAGGCAGGAAAGTCAGTGCGGGAGCTGGAAGGGCCTAAGCAGAGGCAGGGGCACGCCCCGCACCGCAGCACAGGCCACCGAATATAGGGACTTGTTCTCTGTTCCCCCTGGGATGTCTCTCAGCTCAGCCTGTTTCCCTGGACGATGCAATAAGGACCCCGCCATCTGCCTGCCTTGCTATTTTCAGACTTAATGCTCAGGAGGCAGACAGGCGCGTTCCATCCCACTCTCCATTTTGCTCTTTCTTATGAGGACCTGCCCCAGGCTCCTCGCCCTCTCCTACGTGCCCACAGTCAACCCCTCGGGGGAAGGCATCCCCGACACTCGGACACAGCCTGATCGCTGTTTGGGTTTGAATGCCCTTCTCAGTCCACCTTTGTGGCAGCTGGGCATTGGGCCCGTCCGCAGGGTGCCCACCCGCTCTCTGCCATCCCTCTCCCCTCCTTGGCACAGCTCTGACCCCTGGCACCCCGACTATCAAGGCATTTAGACTTTGGAGCCATGGTTGCATGCTCCTACAGCAGGGGCCTGGGTGGCATTTGAGGCAAAAACCCACAAAGCCAAGGCCTGAACTTTTGTGGCCCTTCAAGTCTCTTGTCATTTCCCTACTCTGTAAGAATTGAGTCTGGCTGAATGACACTGTGTGTGTCATTAGATCAAAGGTTACTCCAGAGAAGAATCTCTGCCATTGTTAAGTAAGAGATAGGCCAGCCTGGGCGCCCTGGGAACCTTTTCCTTGGGAGTTTAACCCCTCATGAGCCAAACTGTAGAGAAGGTTGGAAGATGCTCCTCACAGGCCAGGGAAAGCCTCTTGCAGGGAAGCACCAAGACCACCAGCCTCCCTGACTGCATGTCCCACCAGCCCCCAGGAGCACAGCCTAAACCAGGGTAGAGGGAAGAAGGTGAGAAGGGGACAGGGCACTACTCTGGGGTGGTTATCTGATTTGCAGGAACCCCCAGACCTTCCTTTCTTATCTGTAGGGCAGAGGCCAAGCTGTGTGGTTGTGAGGAAGGGAGAAGAGGGGCAGTGATGAACTGGGACATCTAGTTGGCTTCCTGTGGGCAGCTCTGCTCCACAGTGGAGACAGGGAGGGAATGGAGCAAGGATAACAGGTAGAGAATGATAGCAACCGAAAACCCTGGCTTTCCCAGAATAGCCCTAATTGCATGCAACTGTAGTATTAAGAATGTAGTGAAATGTCGTTTACTATGCATCCCATTGTATTTATACATCAGAAGAGAGAGACCTTGTGTTATAATGACTTATACCACTCAGCACACTTTTTTTTGGTATTTGTTTATGACTGTCTTATCCCCTAGACTCTGAGCTAGTGCAGTTCACAGACTGTCCTATTCATCTTTGATTCCCAGCATTCAGCATGGTGCTGATATATACATGGTAGGCTCCCAATTAATTATTTATCGAATCGATAAATAAATAAATGGAAGGGCAAGGGAGAAGGAAAACAGACTAACATTTTTGTGCATCTATTCTGTACCAGGTAGTAGCATAGACATTTATTCATTCATGAATCTTATGCCAACCCCTGTTAACTAGATAGTGTCACCTTGTTACTCTCAGGAGGAAAATGAAGCTCCAAGACATTTAAGACGTTTGCCCAAATCATACGGGTATTTGAACCAGTAGCCAATTGGCTTCAAAGTCAATTTCTATGTTGTCTGTCCAAGATAAAAATCGCAGTGAATGTTTTTCTGAGTGTCAGTCCCCTCTTCTTTCAGTAAAAATATTCCATATTTTCTCTCAAGAGACACGCTTCTGCACTCTTACTCCATGTGCTTTGGGAGGAATCGACTCAACTCCCAACCTCAGGGGTCTTGGGACTCAGGTGGATCTTTAGAACATGGCAGATCCAGACCCAGTGCTTTGTTCAGGATATTCACCTAATCCAACCATAACCAACAAAACACAATCAACCCTTAGCAAGTGAATTATGGGGAGAGGGGCTATTTGTTGATACTCAGTATTGTCTCCACCCTTCTTAGCTCTTTCCCAGTACATAGAACCAAAAGCCAGAAGATTCTCTTTCCCAGACTCCCTCGCCAGCCTGGTCTCTGGAAGAGTTCACCAGTGAGAGTCACGTGTACAGGATATGGAAAGTGGAAGAAAAGAAAGCCATTTTTCCTCCAGCTGCATGGAGTTTTGCAGGTTTCCGGGCATCCCCTTATGAATCACTCATTCAGTTGCTAACAGCCCCGAGACCAGGAGTGACAGCTTCCCTGAGAGTCCTGCATTCCAGATCTCCTGGGGGCTAGCAGCTACCTTCCTGACATTTGCTCCCCAGTCCTTCCAATGGCTGTATAGGTTTTACTCTCTGTATTAAATGCATTGTTCCTCCATATACGTAAAGTGGTTTCTTGTTTCCTGACCAAACCTTCACTGATACACGCAGGGCTGCTCTCATGCAATCGCAGAGACTCCTAGCAGCAACGATGATTTAATCCTGGCCCCGCTGGGAGACGTCCTAGGAAACTTGAGAACGGAGCGCAGATTAGAGGGATGGCGGTGAAGTGAAACTTCCATGACATCCTTTGAGCCCCTGAATCCAGCTTTGCCAGAAGCCAGTGCTAGCCCAGGGCTTCTCAGTGCCCAGTCCAACAAGATTCCCTTTGCAATTATTTAAGCCCATTTTCTCTTGCATTTGTCCAGCTAAAGATTCTGACCCTTCAGCCTTCTGGCAGATCCTTCAGCCTTCTTCTGTAGACGTCTGTTCCAGCTTCAAGCTGCCTCCTGAGCTCCTTCCTAGACCTGTGACCATGAAAAGCTTTTCCAAATTCCAAAGACCCAAGTGCAACAGTTCTTTACCTAGAATCCTGCAGGCCTCAAAACCCACCTCCTCAGTCCCCTCTTTTAGAACAAGAAGAGTTTATGCCTGTGTGTCAGGATTTCAGAAGCAGCCAGATTTTTCTTTCCCTCCCTGCTATTCTTTCACCCTCCCTCTTCCCCAGCTCACTACCTCCTACTGCCCACTTCCACCCATCCGCATAGGTGGGATCTTAAGATTTGACAATTAGATATTCATAGTCTGTGCATGAACATAAGACCTCTGGCCACAATTAAAATGTACATCCCTTGGGAGAGGCAACACAAGCTCTAGTAATGGGGAGAACAAGAATTCTAGTCTTCCATGCCAAAGGTTTGACTCCTACCTCTGTTTAACTGCCTTGGGCTAATTTCTCAGAGCCTCAGTTTCTTCACTGGCACAATGGTGGCTGTACGCTTCCCTCACAGGATCTTTGTGAGGGTTGAGTCAGGCGTTGCCTTAGCTCACTGTGAGGTGACAGACGGAGTCACTGTGACATGGACTGAGGGCTTACTGTGTGCTAGACCATCAAACCCTTCCATGTGTTACGTCATCTTACCCTGGCCAATCCCTACCCTAGGGTACTAGAATTGTCTGTATGTAACAAATAAGGAGACCGCAGCTCCAACTGGTTGCACTACTTTATTAAATAGAAGGGGAGACAGTATTTGGACCCTGGCAGAATGATACAAAACCCACACTCCTAATCTTTACTTCATATGGTGTCCTGATCAAATATTTTACTGAAATATTTTTTGGTTTTTAGAAGGCAAAAAACAAGCGGTCTTTGGGAACCAGAAAAGGGGGCTTGGCTGGGAGAGAGGGTGCTAGGAATTAGGGGCCAGGAAGGTAAGCTGCCTCAGGGCTACCTCCCACCCCACTCTTAACCAGCCCAATGGGCTCATACATTCCCTTTTAAATTTCAATTCAGTGAAAGTTTATTGAACAACTACTGCCCTAGATTTTTGTGGGAGACAAACATATGGTCACGTAAAAGAAAAGAAAGTTTAATAATAATGTTTTTAGAAGAAGGAAATGTGTCTACCACATATGTTCAATGGCTGGGCTGCTAATTGTGTGTGTGTGTGTGTGTGTGTGTGTGTGTGTACAATCTCATACACACAATCTCATAAAATGCATATAATATACACAGACTATCCTCTGCCGTTATGACCTGATTCTGAGGGGCAACCCCCAGAGCAGAAGGGGTCACATGGGAAGAAGGAAGCCCTGAGGTGCTGGTGGCCTTGGACCTGGGCAGGCCAGCCTCCGTGTCCCGCTCCTGGTCCAGCTTTCCCAAGGCAGACCCAGAGCCAGCGCAGGAGGCTGAAGGGAAGTTGCTCCTTCAGTTCATTTCTGGGCCAGTAATGGTTTCCGGCCTCTTCATTTACATTTGTAATTGACAGCTCCTTAGCAGCTCATTAAAAGTAGGTCTTTGTGACCAACAAAAAAGAGGAATGAATCCCCGGGGGTGGGATTTGAGAACCTGTTTAAGAATCTCAAAAAGACAGCAGACAGATTCCTGGGAACCAAGAACACAAGGAGCTTAGCAATCACCACTGGCAATGAACCTCAGCATTTCAGCACTCTGCAGTGAGCCTAGAACCTGTGTCTGCACCTTCTGTGGAGGCGGGAAAAGCAGCGACAATGGACTGAGGCACACAGGCTGGTGCTGACACTCAGGGATCAGCTAGTGACCACCTGCCTACCTCATCCGGTCCTCAGGGCATCAGCAAGCAGGGGCTGACCCCTTAAAGTACCTGAACCCCTATGCTGGGGAGGCTTTAATGGCAAGAGAAACCATGCACCCTATAACTGTTTATCAAGCACCAACTGTTTGTTAACCGTATCCCATATACTAGGTTTTTTTTTTTCTTTCATTTTTATTTATTTATTTTTTTCTTTTTTCTTTATTATCACAAACCCTTGTGTCGAGGGCTGACTTTCAATAGATCGCAGCGAGGGAGCTGCTCTGCTACGTACGAAACCCCGACCCAGAGGCAGGTCGTCTACGAATGGTTTAGCACCAGGTTCCCCACGAACGTGCGGTGCGTGACGGGCGAGGGGGCGGCCGCCTTTCCGGCCGCACCCCGTGTCCCAGGACGAAGGGCTCTCCGCACCGACTAGGTTGTTTTAATCCTTACAATGGAATTCTAACAGGATGATCACCTTCATTTATTTTACAAAAAAGGAATCTGTGAAACAAAAAGGCTTATTAATACATTAAAAGTCCCACAGGCCAGATCTTAGGAGTCCGGTAACAATTTCCCCACAACAGCACAATGGACAACCCAAGGACGATGTGCCAAGTGTGAAAGGAGAATCATGGACAGCAAATTCTACAGGAATTCAGGGAGATAGAGGCCGTCCTGAACCAGGGAAGCCAGGGTAGGCTGCCTGGAGGGGTGGCCCTTGAGCTAGGTCTCAAAGGCTGAAGTTGGATTTAGAAAGACAGAAGGAGGGAGAAGGACCACGGGGTGAGGGTAGAAGGCAAAGCGTGGGCCAATCAGCCGTTCCATGCAAGAGGCCTCTGATTATCCTGGAGCAGGTAAAGACTGGCACACCTGTAGCACAGGATGTAGGTGGGTAAGAGCAGTAGGTGGTGCTCCAAAGGCGTGCTGGGGCCAGAGCGTGGACAGCAGCAAATGCCAGACTAAGGAATAAGGACCACGGCCTCTGGGAGTTGGGAGCCATTGAAGATGCTTGAGAAAAAATATGGTGCTCCCGAAAGATGACTCCCAGCAAGCAGCGGGCTCTCAAACCCCGAGGCCCAGGCAGCCTGACCAGGGCTAGGGCTGGGCCTGGGGCCCCCCTGGGCTGTTTCAACAACTTCACTCTGCTCTCAGACTCCTGCCAGCTTAGGCTTCCTTGCCTAGTGGTGCCCCCTCTACCTGCCACCCTGAGACAGGAAGGAAGGGGTTAGGGACAACCATTAAAAGAATGAAACAGCCATTGAGTATACACGAAAACTGGCTAAAACCAACTAGGCCCAAGATGGCAGAAGACTTGACTTCCCATAGAACTTGAGCCTCATTATATGCTCATTTGTAATACATTAGCATGCTGACACACCCACAGACCCCAGGACAGTTCCAAGGCTGACTATAAAAAGCCAAAAAGAGGGTGGTGGCCCAGTTCCTGGAAATCCCTGCCCTTCCCCCAAATAGATGGGATAATCCTTCCACTCATTAGCCTATGAAATTACCCAGCCCATAAAAACTAACCACCCCATACTTCAGGGCCACTCTCGCCTTCTGAGATGGACCGCCTTCTGCCTATGGAGTGTGTATCTCTCCAAATAAACCTGCTTTCGCTTTACTATGGCTCACTCTTGAATTCTCTCCTGCATGAAGCCAAGGACCCTCAGTTGGTGGCCTGTCCCAGGGACTCACCCGAGATCTGCGATGTGACCATCCTCTCGTGCCCCATTCTCCTGCAACAACCCTACCCCTCCTTTCAGACATGCAATTTCCAGTATGGCACCCAGACATACCCACCCCATGCCAGGGTCTGGCTTTACATACCATGTACTATCCCAGATGTATTTCTGTACCCACCCCTGATGGAGAAGATTGCTAACTCCTCTCCCCATAAACACCACCCTCTTCCTCCAGGTTCTGGGTTCCCTCCCTTCAACCCTGGGCATCACCAGCCCTGAAGCTGGATCTTTCTTTCTTCCTCCACTAGAATTTGTGTGTGACTCTATTCACATTTCCTGACATATTTATTGGTTTAAGCTATTCTCTCATTTTTCATGTATATCTTCCCTCGCCGAGTGATTATTAGCCCAGCGTGAGCAGGGGCAAAGTCCTCCCTCTTCCCTGCTAAGCCTTTTCCAACACCCTCTTCCACAGGCATCTTTCCTTCCTCAGAGCCCTCACCTGTCCTTCACACACTGAAGCTAGCTTGCACACTATTTGTTTCCTACTCATTCCTTCACTCATATATTCAGTGGACCTGCCTCTCACCATCTTGAGAAAATCTCTGGACTACTCCAGACTGCAGTTGTGTCCTGTGTAAGATTGGGGCGATAAGAACAAATCTGGCAGGGAATTGTGTAGACATTTAGTAAGATAATGTTTGGAAACACACCTAGCACAGTCCCAGGTGTCTGGAGCCAACAGATAAGTGTCCAGTGATTCTGAATTAGTGATTTTACCTAACTAGCATTCTTTGAGAATCGACAAGGCAGACAGACTCATAAACCCTCATCGTGTAACCAAGCGGAACTCTATGGATCCTTCCCAGGATAGACCCCTCCCCCATATCCTCTGCTGTAGTTCCTCTCTGAAGTACCTAGATAACAGTATCTGATGCACATTTCCTGAGTTGTTTTACAGATGCTAAAACCACCACCAAATGGAAGAAATTAACTACTTGATGATCATGAGCATGTAGCACCCAGACCTACTGGCGCCTATGGATTGATAATGTTAAACCCTGTGACATCACTGTTACCTCACCATCAACCAATCAGAGAATTGTGCATGAGCTGATCATATACCCTGGGATACCCCTCCCTCACCAGGCCTTTAAAAATGCTTTTCTGAAACCCACTGGGGAGTTCAGGCTGTTTTTTTGAGCACTAGCTGCCCTGAATTCCTTGCTTGGTTCCCCGCAATAAACACTGCACTTTCCTTCACCACAACCCGGTGTCAGTAGATTGGCTTTACTGCATGCAGGCCAGCAGGCCTGAATTTGGTTTGGTGACAATCACGTCCACTCTTCCTTTTGTTCCCTTTACCCCCTCATTCCCTTTCTTGCCTGCTGGATCTAGCACATTTTTGCGTACAGGATAAGCTTCAGTAGACATCTGCCAACTTCATGGAAGTGAATTTGCATTCTCAAGACAGCTCCCAGGACACTCGGTTTATGTTAGCATCAATAACGGCAGGGGAGGCACTGGAAGTCCTGACCCAGTTATCTCTCTCTACGGTCATTCCCACTCCCTGACTGACCTGTAATTACAGGATAGGCAGTGGCCACAGGCAGATGGTGACAGATCAGCTTGGTTGGATCCTTGCTAGCATTGTCAGCCTCAGTGGCCTGGAGCCAGCAGGAATGTCCCAACTCTTCAGCGGGACAGTAATGTTGACACTCAGGTTCCTACCAAACATCTCCACATCAGATAGCCTCACTACCAGCCCTAATCCTTCTCCTATGGTCTGTACAAGTCTAGCAAGCTGGGGTCCATCTCCCTGCCTCCGCAAGAAGCTGGTTGTGTCCAAGTCACTTAGGGACCTTAACCAGGTAATTGGTTCCAGAAGCCCAACCCAAGAATCTAAAATTAATTCTGGTGGTGTTGTGTCAGGAGGTGGAGAAGACAGCACAGAACTGGGATACATTAACACCTGGGCTCCAGGCCCTGTTCTGCTGATAACCAGCTGAGCAACTGCAGACAAATTACCTCCCTTACCAGACCTCCCTCTTCTCCTCAAGCTGCAGGGTTGTACCAACTGCCTCTGACCTATCTTCCAAGTTCAAAGGTGAGTGATGTCAGTGTTCCAAGATCAAAAAGACCTCTTCTCAACCAGCTGCCAGCCAAAAATTCTTCCTCCATAAATAACCTCAACACTTTGTCTTGAAAATTCAACTCACTCTTTTTCTATTAATCTCTAGGTTAGAGGCAAATTGTCATCACGTTTTGCTCTTATTCCAGTGCTCTTAGCAAGAGTGGGCATGGGGAACTTGTGCTGGGCCAGAAAGAGAAAGAGAAGGAAGCTTAATATGGCTGGTTCTTTTCATCCTTCAGAACTCAGATTCAATGTCATCTCTTCAGAAGGTCAGTTTTTACCTTTCCTGACCATCCAATCCAAATCTACCCCCACCCACCATCATATACACTCCTTATTCTCTATCACTGCATCATTCATACTCTATTTCATCTATAGCAGTTACCAGTATGTATAATTTATTAATGATTTATTTCTTCACTTATTTTTTGTCTCCATATTCATTTCCTATTGATGCTATAATAAATTACCACAAATTTAGTGGCTTAAAACAACACAAATCTATTATCATAGAGTACTGGAGGTCAGAAGTCCAAAACCAGCTTCACCAAGATAAAATCAAGGTGTTGGCAGGCCTGGGTCCCTTTTGGAAACTCTAGGGAATAATTTATTTCATTTCCTTTATATAGAAACCACTTGCATTCCTTGGCTTATGGCCCCTTCCTCCATCTTCAGGCCTGCAATGTAGCATCCTTAAATCTCTCTCTGACTGTGACCTTTGCTTCTGTTGTTACATCTCCTTCTCTAATTCTGACACTCTTGCCTCCATAAGTACCTTTGTAATTACATCCATTAATTATAATCAACTCAGAACCGGCATATGTGTTAGAATTAGGATACAAGGATATTAAAAGTGTTATTATGACTGTATTTCACATGTTGTGAAACTAAACAGAGATGTGGAAGATACAAAAAAAATCCCAACTGAACTTCTAGAAATAAAAAATCCAGTAAGTAAAATAAAAAATACACTAGATAGGATTAGCAGCAGATTAGACATTGAAGAAGAAAAGAATAGTGAGCTTGAAGACATAGCAATATAAACAAACCAAAATAAAACACAGAGAAAAAAGATAATTTTAAAAATAAACTGAACATCAGTAAGGATAGGACAATTTCAAACACCCTAATATATATGTAATTAGAGTCTCCAAAGGAGGATTGGCAGAGAAAATATTTGAATAATAGTCAATAATTTTCAAAATTTGATGAAAACTACAAATTGACAGATTCAAGAAACTCAGTGAACTCTCAACACAAGAAGCATGAAGAAAACTACAGCAAGCCTCAACATAATCAAATTGCTCAAACTGTTAACAGCAGCTGGGGAAAAAAAAAAAGACGTGTTATAAACAAAGGAACAAAGATAAGGATGACAATACATTTCTTGTGAGAAACAAGGCAAGTGAGAAGACTGTAGAGCAACATCATTAAAGTAATAAAGAAAAATATGGGCAACTTAGAATTCTATACCCAGCAAAAATACTTTCAAAAAACAAAGGCAATATAAAGGATTTTCAGATGTAAAAAAGGTAAATTAATTCATCATCAGCTGACCACACTATAATAAATGTTAAAGAATATGCTTTAGGCAGAAGGAAAATGAGAGCTCTACCCACCACCAGTCCCTCCCATCAGGAAAGTTTCACAAGCCTCTTAGATAGCCTCATCCACCAGAGGGCAGACAGCAGAAGCAAGAACGATAATCCTGCAGCCTGTGGAACAAAAACCACATTCACAGAAAGATAGACAAGATGAAAAGGCAGAGGGCTATGTACCAGATGAAGGAACTAGGTAAAACCCCAGAAAAACAACTAAATGAAGTGGAGATAGGCAACCTTTCAGAAAAAGATTTCAGAATAATGATAGCGAGGATGATCCAGGACCTTGGAAAAGGAATGGAGGCAAAGATCGAGAAGATGCCAGAAATGTTTAACAAAGACCTAGAAGAATTAAAGAACAAACAAACAGAGATGAACAATACAATAACTGAAATGAAAACTACACTAGAAGGAATAAATAGCAGAATAACTGAGGCAGAAGAACAGATAAGTGACCTGGAAGACAGAATGGTGGAATTCACTGCTGTGGACAAGAATAAAGAAAAAAGAATGAAAAGAAATGAAGACAGCCTAAGAGACCTCTGGGACAACATTAAACGCAACAACATTCGCATTATAGGGGTCCCAGAAGGAGAAGAGAGAGAGAAAGGACCCGAGAAAATACTTGAAAAAATCATAGATGAAAACTTCCCTAACATGGGAAAAGAAAGAGACAACCAAGTCCAGGAAGTGCAGAGAGTCCCATAAAGGATAAACCCAAGGAGAAACACACCGAGACACATAGTAATCAAAGTGCCAAAAATTAAAGACAAAGAAAAATTATTGACAGCAGCAAGGGAAAAACGATAAATAACATACAAGGGAACTCCCATAAGGTTAACAGCTGATTTCTCAGCAGAAACTCAACAAGCCAGAGGGGAGTGGCATGATATACTTAAAGTGATGAAAGGGAAAAACCTACAACCAAGATTACTCTACCCGGCAAGGATCTCATTCAGATTCAATAGAAAAATCAAAAGCTTTACAGACAAGCAAAAGCTAAGGGAACTTAGCACCACCAAACCAGCTGCACAACAAATGCTAAAGGAACTTCTCTAAGTGGGAAACACAAGAGAAGAAAAGGACCTACAAAAACAAAAACAAAACAATTAAGAAAATGGTCATAGGAACATACATATCGATAATTACCTTAAACGTAAATGGATTAAATGCTCCAACTGAAAGACACAGGCTTGCTGAATGGATACAAAAACAAGACACACAAATATGCTGTCTACAAGAGACCCACTTCAGACCTAGGGACACATACAGACTGAAAGTGAGGGGATGGAAAAAGATATTCCATGCAAAGGGAAATCAAAAGAAAGCTGGAGTAGCTATACTCATATCAGATAAAATGACTTTAAAATAAAGAATGTTACAAGAGACAAGGAAGGACACTACGTAATGATCAAGGGATCAATCCAAGAAGAAGATATAACAATTATAAATATATATGCACCCAACATAGGAGCACCTCAATACATAAGGCAACTGCTAACAGCTATAAAAGAGGAAGCTGACAGCAACACAATAATAGTGGGGGACTTTAACACCTCACTTACATCATCCAAACAGAAAATGAATAAAGAAACACAAGCTTTAAATGACACAATGGACCAGATAGATTTAATTGATATTTATAGAACATTCCATCTAAAAACAGCAGATTACACTTTCTTCTCAAGTGCGCACACAACATTCTCCAGGATAGATCACATCTTGGGTCATAAATCAAGCCTCAGTAAATTTAAGAAAATTGAAATCATATCAAGCATCTTTTCTGACCACAGCCCTATGAGATTAGAAATCAATTACAGGGAAAAAAATATAAAAAACACAAACACATGGAGGCTAAACAATACATTACTAAATAACCAAGAGACCACTGAAGAAATCAAAGAATGAATCAAAAAATACCTAGAGACAAATGACAACTGAAGCATGATGATGCAAACCTATGGGATGCAGCAAATGCAGTTCTAAGAGGGAAGTTTATAGCAATACAAGCCTACCTAAAGAAACAAGAAAAATCTCAAATAAACAATCTAACCTTACACCTAAAGGAACTAGAGAAAGAAGAACAAACAAAACCCAAAGTTAGCAGAAGGAAAGAAATCATAAAGATCAGAGCAGAAATAAATGAAATAGAAACAAAGAAAACAATAGCAAAGATCAATAAAACTAAAAGCTGGTTCTTTGAGAAGATAAATAAAATTGATAAACCATTACCAGACTCATCAAGAAAAAGAGGGAGAGGACTCAAATCAATAAAATTAGAAATGAAAAAGAAGTTACAACAGACACTGAAGAAAAACAAAGCATCCTAAGGGACTACTACAAGCAACTCTATGCCAATAATATGGACAACCTGGAAGAAATGGACAAATTCTTAGAAAGGTATAACCTTCCAAGACTGAACCAGGAAGAAATAGAAAATATGAACAGACCAATCACAAGTAATGAAATTGAAACTGTGATTAAAAATCTTCCAACAAACAAAAGTCCAGGACCAGATGGCTTCACAGGTGAATTCTATCAAACATTTAGAGAAGAGCTAACACCCATCCTTCCTAAACTCTTCCAAAAAATTGCAGAGGAAGGAACACTCCCAAACTCATTCTATGAGGTCACCATCACCTTGATACCAAAACCAGACAAAGATACTACAAAAAAAGAAAGTTACAGACCAATATCACTGATGAGTATAGATGCAAAAATCCTCAAGAAAATACTATCAAACAGAATCCAACAACACCTTTAAAGCATCACACCCCATGATCAAGTGGGATTTATCCCAGGGATGCAAGGATTCTTCAGTATACGTAAATCAATCAATGTGATAAACCATATTAACAAATTGAAGAAGAAAAACCATATGATCATCTCAATAGATGCAGAAAAAGCTTTTGACAAAATTCAACACCAATTTATGATAAAAACTCTCTAGAAAGTGGGCATAGAGGGAACCTACCTCAACATAATAAAGGCCATATATGACAAACCCACAGCAAACATTCTCAATGGTGAAAAACTGAAAGCATTTCCTCTAAGATCAGGCACAAGACAAGGATGTCCACTCTCACCACTATTATTCAACATAGTTTTGGAAGTCCTAGGCATGGCAATCAGAGAAGAAAAAGAAATAAAAGGAATACAAATTGGAAAAGAAGAAGTAACACTGTCACTGTTTGCAGATGACATGATACTCTACATAGAGAATCCTAAAGATGCCACCAGAAAACTACTAGAGCTAATCAATGAATTTGGTAAAGTTGCAGGATACGAAATTAATGCACAGAAATCTCTTGCATTCCTATACACTAATGATGAAAAATCTGAAAGAGAAATTAAGGAAACACTCCCATTTACTACTGCAACAAAACGAATAAAATACCTAGGAATAAACCTACCTAGGGGGACAAAAGACCTGTATGCAGAAAACTATAAGACACTGATGAAAGAAATTAAAGACATACCAACAGATGGAGAGATACACCATGTTCTTGGATTGGAAGAATCAATATTGTGAAAATGACTATACTACCCAAAGCAATCTACAGACTCAATGCAATCCCTATCAAATTACCAATGGCACTTTTTACAGAATTAGAACAAAAAATCTTAAAATTTGTATGGAGACACAAAAGACCCCGAATAGCCAAAGCAGTCTATTGAGGGAAAAAACAGAGCTGGAGGAATCAGACTCCCTGACTTCAGACTACACTACAAAGCTACAGTAATCAAGATAATATGGTACTGGCACAAAAACAGAAATATAGATCAATGGAACAAGATAGAAAGCCCAGAGATAAACCCATGCACCTATGGTCAACTAATCTCTGACAAAGGAGGCAAGGATATACAATGGAGAAAAGACAGTCTCTTCAATAAGTGGTGCTGGGAAAATTGGACAGCTACATGTAAAAGAATGAAATTACAGCACTCCCTAACACCATACACAAAAATAAAATCAAAATGGATTCGAGACCTAAAGGTAAGACCGGACACTACAAAACTCTTAGAGGAAAACATAGGAAGAACACTCTTTGACATAAATCACAGCAAGATGTTTTTTGATCCACCTCCTAGAGTAATGGAAATAAAAACAAAATAAACAATTGGGACCTAATGAAACTTCAAAGCTTTTGCACAGCAAAGGAAACCATAAACAAGACGAAAAGACAACCCTCAGAATGGGAGAAAATATTTGCAAACAATTCAACGGACAAACGATTAATCTCCAAAATATACAAACAGTTCATGCAGCTCAATATTAAAGAAACAAACAACCCAATCCAAAAATGGGCAGAAGACCTAAATAGACATTTCTCCAAAGAAGACATACAGATGACCAAGAGGCATATGAAAAGCTGCTCAACATCACTAATAATTAGAGAAATGCAAATCAAAACTACAATGAGGTATCACCTCACACAGTTAGAATGGCCATCATCAAAAAATCTACAAACAAAAATGCTGGAGAGGGTATGGAGAAAAGGGAACCCTCTTGCACTGCTGGTGGGAATGTAAATTGATACAACCACTATGGAGAACAGTATGGAGGTTCCTTAAAAAACTAAAAATAGAATTACCATATGATCCAGCAATCCCACTACTGGGCATATACCCAGAGAAAACCATAATTCAAAAAGGCACATGCACCCCAATGTTCATTGCAGCACTGTTTACAATAGCCAGGTCATGGAAGCAACCTAAATGCCCATCGACAGATGAATGGATAAAGAAGTTGTGGTACATATATACAATGGAATATTACTCAGCCATAAAAAGGAACGAAATTGGGTCATTTGTAGAGACGTGGATGGATCTAGAAACTGTCATACAGAGTGAAGTAAGTCAGAAAGAGAAAAACAAATATCGTATATTAACACATATATGTGGAAGCTAGAAAAATGGCACAGATGAACCGGTTTGCAGGGCAGAAATTGAGACACAGATGTAGAGAACAAAAGTATGGACACCAAGGGGGGAAAGCAGTGGGGGGTGGGTGTGGGGGTGTGATGAATTGAGCGATTGGGATTGACATGTATACACTGATGTGTATAAAATTGATGACTAATAAGGACCTGCTGTATAAAAAAGTAAAATTAAATTAAAAAATTAAAAATCAGAAAAACCACAAGTGAACAATTAATTCTAACACTGTAAAAGCAAAACAACATGGATATGGAAAAATATAAAGGGCCTTTTTATTTACACAGGAGTCAGAGATAGTCCAAACTAGACAAATTGTAGTATATTATACCAACTCAATCTTTATGCTTGACAAAGAATAAATACTGGTGGTTAAGATTCTTGGAAACCAATGCTTTGACTTTATCAGTTAGTATATTTTAAATTACTTAAGTATTTAAGAGAAATATTAAACTGGATGAATTAAAAAAAAAAAAAAGAAGAAGAAGGAAAATGATACCAGATGGAAATATGGATCTGCACAAGAGAACAAAGAAGATGAGAACTGATAACTATATGGGTAAATATGTAAGTGTTTTTCTTCATTGTTTAAATACATTTAGAAAATAATTGATTAAACAAAAATAATAGCAATTTAGTATGAGATTTATAAAATAGATAAAATGTGTGACAGTAATAGCACAAAAAGTGAGAGGGGAGAAATGGAAGTATACTATTGGTAGATTCTTATAATACATGTTAAAAAAAGATAATACTATTGGAAATTAAACTGTGGTGAGGAAAGGATATTGTAAACCCTAAAGTAACCAATAAAAAAATTAAGTTAAAACTAACGACACAAGGGAGATAAAATTAAATTTTTAAATATATTCAATTTATCTAAAAGAAGAGAAATATAGATGGAAGAAATAGAAAATAAAAAGCAATATGATAAATTTAAAACTAACCATATCAATAATCACTTCAAATTTAAATTAACTTTACATACTTCCATTATCAAACTAGATAAAAAATATAAGATCCAACTATGTATTTCCAACAAGAAAAGTATGTCAAATATAAAGATACAAATAGGGTAAAAATAAAAGGATGGAGAAAGATATAGCATGCTAACACTAATCAAAAGAAAGCTGGAAACAGATTTATACTCCTAGGAGTATAGGGTAGATGCACTTTTCCCTGTCCTTCCTACTAAATACAATTGAATATTCTGGACATTGCATATAAAACATGACAACTCAAAAAGGTGGAGAGAAGAAGTCATATCAGCTAAGGAACTCAAGATGCCAGAAATAATATGGTGGTATTTTCCTGGGATTTCTTTTTGCCTCATGATCCCAGAAGAATATATGAAGAAGCCAGCAACCCAGAAATGCCAATGAGCACAGATCAAACAAAAAAGCCTGTTTTTTCTAGCCAAAGACCAAGAAAGCAGCATCTTACAAGACAGAAAACGTTTAGACAATAACCTCTCTACCCCAGCCAAATAACACAGCAAAAAACATGGACTCACTCCAACCCATGCTACTAAAGCCTGAGTAGGGAGCCTAGATTCCACCCCCATGAGGCTATAACAAGGCTCCTTAACATCCCCACCAGTGTGGTGTCAGAGAAGGACAAGTAGAAGTCAGGGTTTTCCTTCCCAGCTGGTTTAAATCCACTGCCCCTTGCCCCCATGATGTCAGTACAGACTACATAGGGATTCAGAACTTCCCCCCCAACTTGACAGTAATGAAGAAACCCTTCCCCTCCCCACTGGGGAATAGTCAAAGGAAACCTAGTCAGGACTTTCACTATCACCAAGTGGTAAAGAGGCCACTCCCACCATGACATCAGTGGAGACCACCTGTGATCTGGACCTCTCATAGTGGCCCAGTAGTAATGAAGAGTCTCTCTCCTTGCATGTCAATGGAGGTTGAATGGAGAACCTGAACTTCTACCTGCCAGTATCAAGACAGTAACACCACCAGCCCACCCCCATGGAGCAGTGTCTGAGAGAGGTAGTTAAAACAGAAAGTGTTAATAAGATCCAGAGTCTCAAAACATATTATTAAAATTTCCAAAGTTCAATCAAAAAATACTCATCATACCAAGAACTAGGAAGATATCTCTCAAACTTAATTTAAAAAGATAATCAATAGGTACCAATACTGAAATAACAGAGATGTTATAATTATTGATAAATATTTGAAAGCAGCCATGGCAAAAATGCTTCAATGAGCAATTATGAACACGCTTGAATCAAATGAAAAAAATAGAAAGCCTAAGCAAAGATATAGAAAGTTTCAGCAAAAAGAATAGAAGGTATAAAGAATAAGCAAATTGACATTTTTGAACAGAAAAACACAAAAACCAAAATAAAGGCTCAGTGAATGAACTCAACAGCAGAATAGAAGAGAGAGAAAAAAGATCAATAAACTGGAAGATAGAACAATAGAAATGACTCATTCTGAACCACTGAGAGAATATCAACTGAAAGAAAAGGGGGGAAAAAAAAGAAGAAACAACAGAGCCTCAGAAATCTGGGAGGTAATAACAAAAGCCCTAACATTTGTGTTATCAGAGTCCCAGAAGAAAAGAAAGAGGGTGGGGTTGAAAAACTACTCCAAGAAATAGTGACTGAAAACTTACCAAATTTGTCAAAAGATATAAACCTATAGGCTCAAAGAGCTAAGAAAATCCCAAACAGGAAAAACCCAAAGAAATCCATGGTAAACATTATAATTAAACTCCTGAAAAATAAAGACAAAGAAAAGTTCTTAAAAGCAGCCAGAGGTGTAAAGAATTCAAATTACAGTGTATTTCTCATCACAAACCATAGAGGTCAGAAGGCAGTGGTACATTATTTTTCAAGTGTTGAGAGAAAAGAACTGTCAATCCAGAAATTTATTGCCCAGCAGTGTATATCCTATATCTGGCAAAACCTATCCTTTAGTCATGAAAGGGAAATAAAGATATTCTCAAAATAAAGAAAACTAAAAAAATTTTTTGTCAGAAGACCTAACCTAAAAGAGTGGCTAAAGGAAGTTCACTACACAGAAAGTGAACGATGAAAAAGAAATGTTGGAACATCAGGAAGGAGGAAAGAACATGGTAAGCAAAAATATGAGTAAATTCAATAGATTTTCCTTCCCTTAAATGTTCTAAGTTACAGTTGGCAGTTGAAGCAAAAATTATAACATTGTCTGATTTTGTCCTAAATGCATGCAGAGGAACTATTTAAGACAAGTATCTTACAAATAGGGGAAAGTAAAAGAATGTAAAGGGAGGTAAGGTTTCTATATTTCACTCAAACTGGTAAAATAATGACATCATAGTCTGTGGTAAGTTATGTATACATAATACCTAGAGCAGTCACTAAAAATGCTATAGAAACAGATATATTGAAAAACGCTATTAGTAAATCAAAATGAACTTTAAAAAATATTTTTAAAAGTTCAAGTAGCACAGCTGAAAGCAGAAAAAGGAAAACAGACACAAACAAAAAAAAGAGACCAAACAGAAAACAAAAAAATTAAGTAACAGACTTAAGCCCTGACATATCAATAATCACGTTAAATGTAAGTGGTATAAATATATCAATTAAATGAGTGGATTAAAAGACTGACCAACCTATATTCTGTATACAGGAAATTCACATTCAATATAATGATATAGGCAGGTTGAAAGTAAAAGGATGAAAAAATTACATATAATGCAAACATTCATCTAGGCAAAGCAAGAATAACTATATTAATATCAGATAGAGTAGATTTCAGAGTAAAGAAAATTACCAGAGATAGCAAGAGACATTATGTAATGATAGAACAGTCAATCTAATAAGAAGACATAGCAATCCTAAAAGGTTATGACCCAAACAAACAGGGCTGAAAAATACATGAAGCTAAACTGGTAGTACTGAAAGGAGAAATAGAAAAAACACAATTATAACTGAGGACTTCAACACTGTACTCTCAGCAACTGATAAAACAACTGGATAGAAAACCAGCAAGGATATTGAAGAACTCAACGACATCATCAAACAAAACAATCTAACAGACATTTATAGAACACTCCACTCAACAACAATAGAATACACATTCTTTTCAAGAGCCCTGGAACATATACCAAATAGACCATGTCCTGGGACATAAAACAAACCTCAACAAAATTAAAATAATTGAAATCATACAAACTGTGTCTCTAACCACAATGGAATAAAAAAATCAATAAAAATCAATAACAGAAATATAACAGAAACATCTCTACACATTTGGAAACCAAACAAGACATTTCTAAATAATCCATGGATTAAAAAGGAAGTCTCAAGGGAAATCTATAAATAGTATAGAGAATGGAGGGAAAATTAAAATACAACAAATCAAACTTTGTGGGACACAGCTAAAGCAAATTTATAGCTCTAAATGCATACATTAGAAAAGATGAAAAGTCTCAAATTAATAATCTAAATTTCCACTACAATAATCTAGAAAAAAAGAGCAAATTAAACTCCAAGCAGAAAGAAGAAAATGATAATGATAAGAGCAAAAATCAATGAAATTGAAAACAGAATAATAAAACAAAGAGCTGATTCTTTGAAAAGATCAATATAATTGACAAATCCTTAGCAAGACTGACAAAAGAAAAAAGATAGAGAGAGAGAAAAGGCACAAATTACACAGATATAAGGAATGAAACAGGGGATATCATTATACACCCTGCAGACATTAAAAGTATAACTGTAGAAACCTTGTTTATAGAAACCTTGCACAATGGCCCAGAACTGGAAACAACCAAGATGTCCTTCAGTGCGTGAATGGTTAAACAAACTGATTCATCCATACCTTGGAATACTACTTAGCAATAAAAAGGAACAAATCTATTCTTACACACAACAGTCTACATGCACTTCCAGAGAATTATGGTGAGTGAGAAAATCCAATCCCCCCCCAAAATCCCATACACATTGCATGATTCCATTCATATAACACCTTTGAAATGGCAAAATTATAGGAATTGAGAACAGATTGGTGGTTGCCAAAAGTTAAGGAGAAAGTGTGGATGGGGGTGAAGTGGGGATGGCTATAAGAGGGTAACATGTGGGATCCTTGTGGTGATAAAAATGTTCTACATCTTGTGTCAGTGTACATATCTTGGTTGTAATAGTGTACTAAAATTTGTCAAGATGTTAGGGAAACTGGTTAAAGGATATATAAACTCGCTCTGTACTATTTCTTACAACTGCATGCGATCTACAATTATCTCAAAATAAAAATATTAATTAGCCTCAATGAGAAGACCACATATTGTCCAATTCTATTTATATGAAATATTCAGAATGAGGAAATCTGTAAAAAGTGAAAATGGTCGCCTATGGCTAAGAGAGAAAAATGGAATGAGGGTAACTGCTAATGTGTATGAGGTTTCTTTTGGTTAATAACATGTTCTAAAATTAGATTGTGGTGATGGTAAATCTGTAAATATACGAAAAACCATTGAATTGTACACTTGACATGGGTAAATTTATGTTGTTTAACTTATATCTCAATAAAGCTATAAAAAAGAAAGAAAGAAAGCTTGAGTGGCTACATTAATGTCAGACAAAGTGGATTTCAGTTCAAAGAATATTACTAGATATATTTTAAGTTATTTCATAATGGAAAAGGAGTCAATTCATCAAATGGACATAATAATCCAAAACATTTATGTACTTAATAACAGAGCTTCAAATGACATGAAGCAAAAACTGATAGTGAGAGAGTGGCATGGACATATATACACTACCAAATGTAAAATAGATAGCTAGTGGGAAGCAGCCGCATAGCACAGGGAGATCAGCTCAGTGCTTTGTGACCAATAGAGGGGTGGGATAGGGAGGGTGGGAGGGAGACGCAAGAGGGAGGGGATATGGGGATATATGTATATCTATAGCTGATTCACTTTGTTATAAAGCAGAAACTAACACACCATTGTAAAGCAATTATACTCCAATAAAGATGTTAAAAAAAAAAAGAACAGCAACAACAGAAAACTGATAGAACTTCAAGGAGAAATGGGGCAAATCCACAATTATAGTCAGACACTAAAAAACTCCTTTCTCATAATTGATAGAACAAGTAGACAGAAAATTATTAAAGAGATAGAAGATTTGAACAGCACCATCAAACAAATTGACCTAATTGACACCATAGAACACTTCACCCAACAACAGCACAATGCAAATTTTTTCAAGTACACAAAGAACATTTCACAAGATGGAATGCATTCCATACCACACATAAATGTAAAGAGCTCAAGCTATACAAAATATGTTTCCTCAATTTAATTGGATTAAATTAGAGATTAATAACAAAAATATCTCTGGAAAATCCCCAAATATTTGGAAACAAAATAACACACTTTTAAATAACTTGTGAGTCAGAGAAGAAATAAGAAAGGAAATTAGAAAGTATTTTCAACTGAGTAAATATGAAACACAATCTAGTCAAAATTGTGGGAAGCCACAAAGCAGTGCTGGGCTGGTGAGATGCAGGGATTTAGAACACTAAATGCCTATATTAGAAAAGAAGGAACAAGGAAAGTATCAAATCAAAGACCTAAGCTTTCACCTTAAAAAGCTTGAAAACAAAGAGTAAATTAAACCCAAAGTAAGCAAAGTGTTCTGATGCTAATAAAGATTAGAGTAGAAATCAATGAAACAGAAAACAAAACAGAAAAATCAATGAAACCAAAAGTTGGTTTTTTGAGAGTATCAATAAAATTGATGAACCTTTAGCCAGGCTGATCACTAAAAATGGGGTGAAGACACAAATTACGAATATAAATAATGAGAGACATGGCAACTGTACAGATTACACGTATATTAAAGAATAAGCAAATATTATAAACAACTGTAGGTCAATAGATCCATCTTAGGAAAAATCAATACAAATTACCAACTCCCACTAAAGAAGAAATAGATAACCTGAATAGATTTATAGCTATTAAAGGAATTGAATTTGAAGTTAAAATCTTCTGATAAATAAAACTTCAGGCCCAAATAGGTTCATTGGTGAATTCTACCAAATATTTACAGAAAAATAATACCAATTCTACACAAAGTCTTCTAGGTAACTGAAGAGGAGACAATACTTCCCAAATCATTCTATGAGGCCAGTGTTACCCAGATATCAAAATCATACAAAGATATTATAAGAAAAGAAAGCTACACATTAATATCATAGATGAAAAAATTCTGAACAAAATTTAAGTTGAATCCAACAATAAATAAAAAAGGTAATAATCATGACTAAGTGGATTTAACACTGGTATGTAAAGCTAGCTTAACATTAAAAATTTATCTATGTAATTCAAAATAGGAGCAAATAAAAAAAAAAAGAAAAGCCATATGATATTCTCAATACATGCAGGTAAATCATTTGAAAAGATCCAACATCCATATAAGAGAGAAATTCACAATTTAGTGGGAATAGAGGGGAACTTCCTCAACTTGATAAAGGGCACCTATAAAAAAGATTAATGCTCACAGACACATCAAGACCAAGAACAACACAAGGACGTCCTCCAGCACAACATTATATTCAATGTTGTGCTGGAGGTTCTAGCCAGTGCAATAAGAAAAGAAAAAGAAATGAAAAGAATCAAGATTAGAAAAGAAGAAGAACAGTCATTATTCACAGACGACATTATTGTCTATGAAAAAAATTCAGTGGAACCCATTAAAAGCTACTAGATCTAATAAGTGAGTTTATCAAGGTTGAAGTATAGAAAATCAATAGACAAATATCAATTGTTTCTATAAACTAACAATGAATAATCAAAATAGAAATTAAGAAAGCACAATATCATTTATAATAGTATCAAAAATACAAAATACTTAGGGATAAATGTGCAAAAGTTGTAGAAGATAGGTGCACCAAAAAACATAAAACATTGCTGAAAGAAAATTTTAAATACCTAAATAAACGGAGATATATACTGTGTTCATGGGTTGGAAGAGTCACTATTATTAAAATGTCAGTTCTATCCAAATTCATCAATAGATTCAATGCAAACCCAATCAACATCCCGGCATACATTTTAGTAGAAATTGACAAACTGATTCTAAAATTTGTATGGAAATGCAAAGAACCTGGAATAGCCAAAACAACTTTGAAGAAGAAGCACAAAGTTGGAGGATCCACACTACCTGATTGCAAGAGTTATTATAAAGTTGCAGTAATCAACTTTGTGTGGTACTGATGTAAAAACTAAAATTAAAAAAAAAATCGATGTAACAGAATAGAGTACAGAAATAGACCCAAACATACATATTTTTTATTTATTTTTTTAATGGAAGTAAGTCAGAAAGAGAAAGACAAATACCATATGATATCACCTATAGGCGGACTCTAAAATATAGCACAAATGAACCTATCTACAAAGCAGAAACAGACTCACAAACACAGGGAACAGACCTGTGGTTGCCAAGGGGGAAGAAGGTGGGGGAGGGATGGACTAGGAGTTTGGGGTTAGTAGATGCAAACTATTACATATAGAATGGATAACCAACACGGTCCTACTATATAGCACAGGGAACTATATTCAGTATCCTGGGATAAACCATAATGGAAAAGAATATAAAAAAGGATTGTATATATGTGTATAACTGAGTCACTTCCCTGTACAGCAGAAATTAACACAAACATGTATAGGTAACTGATTTTTGACAAATTTGTAAAGGCCATTCAGTGGAGAAAGCATAATATTTTCAACTAATAGTACTTAGAACAATTGGATATCCACACGAAAAACAGGAACTTTGATCCATTCCTTATACCACATACAAAAATTAACTCTAAAATAGACACAAATGTAAAACCTAAAACTTTAAAAATTCTAGAAGAAAATTTTTATGACCTTGGGTTCAGCAAAGATTTCTTAGATACAACCGTATAAAAGAACAAATTGGGGGGCTTCCCTGGTGGCACAGTGGTTAAGAATCCACCTGCCAATGCAGGGGACACGGGTTCGATTCGGGAAGATCCCACATGCTGCAGAGCAAATAAGCCCGTGCGCCACAACTACTGAGCCTGCGCTCTAGAGCCCATGAGCCACAACTACTGAAGCCTGCGTGCTTAGAGCCTGTGATCCACGACAACAGAAGCCACCACAATGAGCAGCCCGCGCACCACAAGGAAGAGTAGCCCCTGCTCGCTGCAACTAAAGAAAGTCCGCGCACAGCAACAAAGCAGCCAAAAAAAAAAAGAACAAATTGGTAAATTGGACTTCATCAAAATTAAAAACTGCTCTTCAAAGACGCTGTTCGGAGAATGAAAAGACAAAACACAGACCAAGAGAAAACAGCAAATCATATATTTGATGAAGGAATTATATCTATGGATATGTAAATAATTCTCAAATTCAATAAGAACATAATCCTATTTAAAAATGAGCAGAAGATTTGACTTCATTAAAAAAGGTATACAGATAGCAAAGAAGTATATGAAAAGATGCTCAATGTCATTAGTCATTAGGGAAATGCAAATTAAAACCACTGTACCTAAGTAATAAAATATGTGTTTTTAGTCCTTTGTAGTTCTCTGGGCTTTAAATATTTTTTGTGCTTTTAAAAAGTATTGTATCAAATTGTTTTTCAGTTGGTCATTTCTTCATTAGATTTTTTCAGCTTTATGGAGGTGTAATTGACAAATAAAATTGTATATATTAAAAAAGAAAACAAAAAACACTGTACCTCTATTGGAATGGCTAAAATTAAGAAGCCTACCATACCAAGTGTTGCCAAAAAAATGAGGCAATTGGGCTTCTCATACACTTCTGGGAGGAATATAAAATGGCACAACTAATTTGGAAAACAGCAGAGCAGTTTCTCAAAAATTTAAACATCCACTTACTATATGGTCTAGTCATTCCTCTCTTATTTGTCCAAGGGAAATGAATGTGGAGGTACAGACCAAGACTTTCACACAAAAAGTCTTCACAAAAAACACAAAAAATCGTGTTCCCAGGAGCACGGTTTGTAATAGCCCCGAACTGGAAATAACCCAAATGTCCATCAACCAGTGAACAGATAAACTATGGTGTATTCATTTAATGAAATACTATCAGAAATGAAAAGGAATAAACTATTGATATATACTACAACACAGATGGATCTCAAAATAATTATGCTGAGTGAAAGAAGGCAGGCCAAAAAAGAGTGCATACTGTATGCTTCCATTTATATAATTCTAGGAAATGCAAATGAATCTATAGTGACAGCAGATCAGTGGTTGCCTGGGGATTGGGGGTGGGGGAGTGCAGGAGAGAGAGATTATAAAGGGGCACAATAAAACTTTGGGGGATGATGGATATATTCATTATTTTAATATACATATGTCAAAACTTATCAAATTGTACACTTTAAATATGTTCGGTTTATTGTATGTCAGTTATATTTCAATACAGCTTAAAAATGAAAGGATCCGTAAAGAGGTACAAGAGCAGTAGGGAAGATTATTGTTTTGTCTCTTCTCTTCCCCTGATACTAATTCCCCAGTCAAGGCCTGGAGATGATGGAGGGAGACAGAAAGAGTAAAGATGAAAGGACATCTGGGCTTGGACCAGTCTCAGGGCATCTAATGTGCTCCTTTACCTCATACCCTCCCCTATCCCCCTCGACTCTCTGTTTCTTAAATTGATGAGTTTGAGAGCTGGCAGGGACCTGAGAGATAATAAAGCACACACAATAGTCAGCAAATATTTATTGAACACTGTACCGGGGCTCTCCAGAGAAACAGAACCAAGAGTATACACACACATACATATACACATGTGTGTGATATATATGGAAAGAGAGAGAAAGAGAGAGTGATTGATTTTAAGGAATTGACTCATATGATTACAGAGACTGAGAAGTCCCAAGATCTGCAGTCAGCAAGCTAGAGACCCAAGAGAGTCAATGGTGTAAATTCCATCGCGAGGACAGGAGGAGACCAACGCCTCAGCTGAAGCTGTCAGACAAGAGAAGGGAACTCCCAGGAAAGCCAGTCTTTTGGTTCAATTCAGGTCTTCATCTGATTAGATGAGGCCCACCCACATTAGGGAGGACACTCTGCTTTACTCAGTCCGTGGTTCAAAGGTTCATCTCATCGAGAAACACCTTCACAAACACACCCAGAATAATGTTTGACCAAATGCTTGGGCACCGCATAGCCCAATCCAGTTGACACATAAAGTTAACCGTCACAAACTCCCTACTGTGTTTTAGATACCAGAAGCAAAGGAGGAACCAAGACAAACATTCAGTCCCTGACCCCCAGAGCATTCAGTCTACAGGGAGACAGACATTAAGGACATTGTTACCATAATTCACTGTGGTCAACAGAATTCTAGGACAGCCCCCATGATCTCTGTCCCCTGGTGCTTTTCCTTGTCTATCCCCTCCCCTTGAGTGTGGACAGAACTGATGACTTGCTTTCATCCCATATAATATGACAAAGGTGATGGGATTTAACTCCCTTGATCATATTACTTTAAATGGCAAAGGTGAAGGCATTTTTTTTTCAGATGTAATTCAGGTCCCAAATCAGTTGATTTTTAATTAATGAAAAGAGAGATTATCCTGGGTGGGCCTGGCTTAATCTGGCAAAACCCTTGAAACAGGGACTAGGCCCTTCTTGAGAAGGACACTCTCCTGCTGCCCTTGAGGAACAATCGGGCATGTTGTGAATTGTCTATGGAGAGGGACAGCCTCTTCAGTCTTCCTGCCACAGGAGCTGAATTCTGCCAACGACATGAATGAGCTTGAAAGAACACCCTGAGCTCCAGATAATTATGAACGCAGCCCGACCAGCACCATGACTGCAACCTTGGGAGACCCAAGCAGAAGACCCAGTTAAGCCACACTGGGACTTCTGACCCGCAGGATTTGGGTGCTGTTCTAAGGTGCTAAAGTTGTGGAAATTGGTTATGCAGCAATAGAAAACTAATACATGCACTCACTCCAGACATATTTTAGAGAAGAGATCCCTGAGGCCCAGAAAAGTAAAGTGACTTGCCCAAGGTCACACAGCTGGTTACTGATAAAGTGATAATAGCTAGCATTTCCTGAAAATTTACACTGTGCCACGCACTATGCCAAGATAATCTGACAAGGCAGTGGTGTGCATATAGATAACTATGTAATAACCTTCGCATCCCTGTTTTACAGGTGAGAACCTGAGGCCTAAGGAGGTAAGAGAGCTGCCAAACACCACATGGGTGGGAAAAGGAGGAGCTGGGATCTGGGCCCAGACCTTCTGGCTGTCAAGGCTGTGCTCCTGACTTCTCTCCCTCCTGCTCTAATTGTGAGCTAAGGGGCAGGGGAGAGCTGGTATGGCAGCTGTGGCCAAGCTCACCCCTCACTAACTGTTTTATTGAATGACAGTTCCCAGAGAACTTTAGTGACAATGTACTGAGACCTGAAATCACACACTTCAGTGTCATGTCCCCGACCCCTACCTCAGTGAACAAACAGAAGACCCAACCTTCAGGAGAACAAAAATGCAACATTTGTCATGTCTCACAATTGTGTCGCACTTAGCAGTTTGCAAAGCATCTTCACAGGTCCTGGCTCATCAGAGCCTCAAGACGGCCCAGGGAGGTGGGCAGGGCAGGTGCAGGTCAAGATCTGCAGACAGCAACCTGGAGAACCAGGTGTAAGTTCCAGATGGAAAACCACAGGCTCAAGACCAGGAAGAGCCAATGTTTGGGTTCCAGTCTGAAGGCAGGAAAGAACCGACATCCCGGCTTGTCCCAGCTTGAAGGCCATCCCTCAGACAGAGTGAGTTTCCCTCTACTCAGTGAAGGGCAGCCTTTTTGTCCTAGTCAGGTCTTCATCTGATTGGGTGGAGCTCACCCACATGAGGGAGGGCCATGGCTTCACTCAGTCTGTGTTCAGATGAGGGAGAGATGTTCATCTCATCCAGAAACATCCTCACAGACACACCCAAAGGAATGTTTGACCAAATGTCTGGGCACCTGTGGCTCAGTCCAGCTGATGTGTAAAATTAACCCTCATATCCACGGGGGGCACTCTTTGCAAAGATGTGCGCAGGGTTAAGGGAAACTGGCAAGGAAGAGTGACATATGTCAGGGCTAGCAATTGGAGGGAGCCATTGTCACTCCTAGGCTGAAGGGCTCTGCGGGGGGAGCAGTGACCAGAACTAGATTCAGTAGCTGTAGGAGAGCAACAGGAGATGAGCGGTGGCCTTTTAGACAGGGAGGCAGACGACCCGTGGCCCAGCAGGGTGGGAGTGAGGTTAATAAGTCCCTTCCCCTCAGTCTCCTCCTGACCCAGTCTCTGTACTGGGACCTCCGATCAGCCACACAGGAGGCAAAGGGGGCCCGTTGATGCAGTCCGTACAGAGCAGCACCCCCAGGGCCCAGAGCAGTGCAGAGAGAGGTGGCAAGTGGGGCTGGAGGTGCCAGCAGTGTGCCCACTGCAGGTGAGGGTGTGAAGGTTCAGAGCAGAGAATTTCCTAAGGAACAATTAGCAGAGCCAGAACCAAACTGGCTTTTCTGACGCTGAGTCCAGGATTCTCCCTAGTCCCTCCTGCACACAGGTTTGCTCCTTCTCCCTCTAGGGTAGAGCATAGGCTTCTTTGGGGACACAAAGCCTGGATATTGAAGGGTCTCCTCATCAGTGAATTCGGTCGAGATCCCAGACTCTGCATCTCCTGCTCAAGATGGCTCCCTGTTGCCCTAAGATCCCCACTTGTGATACTCGCCTATATCAGCAAACTCACCTCATGTCTCCCTTAGTCTCTCCAGCCACTGATCTGCTTTCAGTTCCTCAAAAGCACCAGTCTTTTTCCTGCTTCTGAGTCTCTGAACATGCACCTTCCTTTGCCAGTAATGCCTTTCCTCTCACTCTTCACCCAGTTCACTCCTCTTCCTTCTCTCTTTCATTTCCCACCCACCATTTAAATTCAGTTCCCCTGCTGTTCTCTTATTGCCCCTTGCTCCTTTCCTTTCTAATCCTGTTGAGTATGTAAGTATGTATTAATTGCCATGATTTGTTTAATAATTGTGCCTCCCACTAGCTTTTATTTTTTTTACATCTTTATTGAAGTATAATTGCTTTACAATGGTGTGTTAGTTTCTGCTTTATAACAAAGTGAATCAGCTATACATATACATATATCCCCATATCTCCTCTCTCTTGCATCTCCCTCCCACCCTCCCTGTCCCACCCCTCTAGGTGGACACAAAGCACCAAGCTGATCACCTTGTGCTGTGCGGCTGTTTCCCACTAGCTATCTGTCTTACATTTGGTAGTGTATATATGTCCATGCCACTCTCTCACTTCGCCCCAGCTTCCCCTTCCCCCTCCCCATGTCCTCAAGTCCATTCTCTACATCTGCGTCTTTATTCCTGTCCTGCCCCTAGGTTCTTCAGAACCATTTTTTTTTTTTAGATTCCATATATATGCGTTAGCATACGGTATTTGTTTTTCTCTTTCTGACTTACTTCACTCTGTAGGACAGCCTCTAGGTCCATCCACCTCACTACAAATAACTCAGTTTCTTTTCTTTTTATGCCTGAGTAATATTTCATTGTATATATGTGCCACATGTTCTTTATTGATTCGTCTGTCGATGGACACTTAGGTTACTTCCATGTCCTGGCTATTGTAAATAGTGCTGCAGTGGAGATTGTGGTACATGTCTCTGTTTGAATTACGGTTTTCTCAGGGTCTATGCCCAGTAGTTCCCACTAGCTTTTAAGTTCACTCAGGGCAGGAGCAGTGCTCTTTTGCTCACCAATGTAAACCCAATGCTTCCCACAATGCCTGGCATATAGTAGGTGCTCAATAAATCTTTGTCAAATGAATAAAACAACTGGCTCTGTGACAGAGCTTGAATCTGAGCAAGAGACGGAGAGTGATGAGAGGCACCAGCCATCAGGGCGTATCCCCACACCCAGTGGTTCTTCTGCAAGGAAGCCATTGCTTTCCAGGTGAGATTGTAGGAGCACCTGTCTGCTTTATTGCAGGTTTATGAGATACTTCCATTAAAGCACCAAACCTTTAGTTTAAGAATAATCAAGTAGGGACTTCTCCGGTGGTCTAGTGGTAAAGAATCCATCTTGCAATGCAAGGGACACGGGTTCGATCCCTGGTCCGGGAACTAAGATCCCACATGCCGTGGGGCAACTAAGCCCGCGTGCCGCAACTACAGAGCTCGCGTGCCTCAACTAGAGCCCGTGTGCCACAGACTACAGAGCCCACGCTCCCTGGAGCCTGTGCGCCACAACTAGAGAGAGAAAACCTGCACGCCACAACCAGAGAGAAGCCCATGCGCTCCAACGAAAGATCCCTCATGCCTCAACGAAGATCCCGCGTGCCGTAACTAAGACCCGATGCAGCCAAAAATAAATTAAATAAATAAATAAATAAATAAATAAATCTTAAAGAAAAAAGGAATAATCAAACATTTTATTCCCTTGAGAAAATGAAAGTCTCCTCAAGAGAAGTAGAAATTTTAAGCACATCAGTCACTAATACCTCAGGGTGAGTGAGTTTACTGGACCCTTGAACAGAGAGCATGAGAGGAAGGGTGACTGAAAGGATGGAGAGGAAGGCCCGCCACTAAGGAAAAGAGAGAGTGGAGAGTGAGGAGGCGAGGAAGGGCTCTGCCGGGACTCACTGCAGGGATGTTAGCTCCAGACGTGAAGATTCCCATTAGCATTTGTTGGGTATAGATGATGCGGCAGACATGTGCCTGGTGCCTTTCACACATTACTCCTACACCTCACAAGCCCCAAACGGGGCCAAAATACTCCCCCCATTTTACCCAAGAGGCACTCAAGGCCCCATGAAGGTAAGGTGACTTGCCCAAGACCACACAGCATGCAAGCAATGGCACTGGGATTTGGACCTTGATCTGTCTGCCTCCAAAATGTCAGGATTTTTTCCTCCAATTCGACTATTCCTTCCCAAAATCATGGAATAATCTATGGATGAAGTCATAAATTTAACCCTCCCCATGGCAAAAGGACAGGATGGAGTCAATCAGATATTTCCATCAAGAGCAGTGGACGGGCTTCCCTGGTGGCGCAGTGGTTGAGAGTCTGCCTGCCAATGCAGGGGACACGGGTTCGTGCCCTGGTCTGGGAAGATCCCACATGCCGCAGAGCAACCGGGCCCGTGAGCCACAATTACTGAGCCTGCGCGTCTGGAGCCTGTGCTCCGCAACAAGAGAGGCCGCGATAGTGAGAGGGCCGCGCACCGCAATGAAGGGTGACCCCTGCTTGCCACAGCTAGAGAAAGCCCTCACACAGAAACGAAGACCCAACACAGCCATAAATAAATAAATAAATAAACCCAAAGTTAAAAAAAAAATAAAAAGTTGGTGTGTTAAGGTGCTCAGTTACGAATAATTAAAAAAAAAAAAGAGCAGTGGAAGCCACAAGCCAAAAGTCTAATACATCTAAAAATATCAATAATAACAACTATAGTAATGGTAATAATAACAACAGTAATAGCAGCTGCTTAAGAAGCACTATGGCCAGGACCATAGTAAGCACTTTACACAGGTCCCCTCGTGTATTCCTCACCTCAATCCTAGGAGAGTGGGGCCTTTATTATCCTCATGTTACAGAGAAGGAAGCTGATGTGTAATGATATTAAGTACTTCCCCCCAAATTATGCAGCTAGTAAGCCAGGAGGCAGACCCCAGAGTTCAAGCTCTGACTCTGCTCTACCTTATCTGTGGAGTTCAGCTCCTGAACTTGCCATGGGTGTGCTGCTCCTCGTCTGGGGTGGGGGGAGCTTCCTCGCACCTCCCCAAACAGCTGCCCATCACCTGGGCTGCAGCACAGCCCCTGCCCCCCTTCCCCGCACCATCCCACAGCCATGTGGGCAAACACCCTGCCTCTCGCCAGGCAGGGGACGCCGATTTGCATAACTTAATTAAATTCTGCATTCTCGTTTTGGAAGGAGCAGGCCTATGAAGGACGCTGAGTGCATGGTCTTAAGGCAAATCAACGTAGATGATGAAAGAGCCTATTTCGGTTAAGCAAATTATGAGGAGGCGGGCCATGTCCTCACTCTAATAATTTCCCGTGAATTATTTATATGGAGACTGCAATTACATCGGGCAAAACAGTGTTGTGTGCATAAAGCTCACTTAATTACCCAACCACCTGTTGGGACACAGGGTCCTCCACCAGCCCATTTCTTCGCCCAACAGGTCGTTCTTCTGGGAGGGCAGGGGACCTGGGGACCTGGGGACCTGGGACCGGCGGGGCTGGGAGGAGAACCGTGGCTGTCTGCCGAGAACAATGCAACCTCGGCTCTCATCTCAGACTGAGTCCCCATCCTGGCTCCTCTGGCCCAGCTTGGAACTAGACTCCCATTCTCTAGGGCCTGGACAGATCCTGGCCCATCACTGCCTCTACCTCGTCCCCGAAAAGGAGAAGGAGACAGTAAGGAGTAAGAAAGGGGATGAGAGAAGATGGAAGAAACAGCCCCACACCCTTCCCAAAAAACCCTTTAACCAAAGCAAACGAGACTCCTTTCATCAGGGCCCGGTTGTTTAACTGGAAATGAGGGTTGCCATGGAAACCATCCTGTCACATAGTATTTCTTACCAGTTGCCAGCGGGAGAGGCGTTGATGTGTAGAGCAGAACCCTGGCTGGGTGGGGAAGGTCGAGGAGGTGGGGGCCCCCTGCTGGTGATGCATTTGTTGAAACCCAAGTCACATAGGCCTGTCCCTAACCCAGGGCATCTCAAGTCCCTCTCTCCCTTTCCCGGATCATGGGGGTGGCGTATGGAGGTGAACCTCTCCTTCTACTCACCCCCCTGGGAGAAAAACATTGTAAATGTCAGAAATCTGATGGCACTGTCAAAAATACATGAAATCAGCTATATAAGAAATGGTGAAACATACGTTCTTCCTTGTTCTGTGACTGTAAAAATCATGAAATTTCTTCAAGAGAAGGTAAAAACAAAGAAAAATGACCGCTGGGAGAGGTTGGAGTGGAGTCATGAGAGTCTGTCCCAGGATTGGGGGAAGAGTCCTCCCTTCACGACGGCGTTTTAACCAGGTTGGTCCGGGGCCCAGGCAGTGGACACAGGTCTGGTGAAGAGGTGAGCAGAAGGGAAAGTTGGTCAAGGAAGCGCTTAGACATGGGGTAGGGGGGAGCCGTGGAGGTCAAGGGCTGCCTAGTTACAAAGCTGCAGGGGACCAAGACTCCTGGCTTCTCATCCTATCTGTCACTTACTGCTGGGTAACCTTGAGAAACTATTAACAGAAAAAAAAAAAAGCAGCTAGCTGTGAAGTTCAACTACGATGATTGTAACACCCTGATTTATTCCACAATTAATGATATAGTGAGTGAATATCATAATAGTCATGTTTAATAGTGTCCAATAACAGAAATAGCTCGCATGTGTGGAGCCTTGACTAAATGCCAACCACTATGTTGAGATTGATATGCATTTATCATGACTCCCATTTCACACACAAAGAAACTGAGGCTAAGAGAAGGTAAGCAAGTTGTTCTAGCTACTAAGCTAGAAGTGACAAAGCCAGCATTGAAACCCAGATCTTTCTGGCTCAAGACTCACGCTCTTACCACCGGAAAAAAGGTTTGGGAAATCAAAATCCAAGTTGTCTGAGAGTCCAGCCCTCTGCCAACGTCACCAGGGCAGTCTCTCCCCATCTAGTCTAGAACCAGCTGCTTAGCAGGAAAGAAATGGAGTGTTTTTTCTCCTTTAAAGATTTACCATGTATAAATGTATGAGAACATTAAAGGCAACAATTTTTATTGGAAACCTTATATTCTCCACCCTCATTAGAGCTGCCAACAAGATCTATTATTAGTATTACTATGCAGATACTGTAATAAAAAGGGTATTTAAAGTGGATAGTTTGGCAATGAAATAAAATAACTTTTCTCTTTCTTTTCCTTTTTAAGATATATGTGTGTATCAGAGATGGTCTGGAGCAAGGCAAAAGCCTCGTGGGACCCGAGAACTGAAGAGCTCATAAAATGTCCCTCTACAGCCACTGCAGAGGCTGAGAGCAGGTGGGGGCCCCCTGGAGGTCATTGGAGCTCCACCCGCCTCTGGGTGGGATTGCCCCCAGCACCGCGTGGAACAAGATTTCTGCAGGGGAGAAGCCCCTGCTTGTTGGGGCAGAAATATGCCATAGGGCCTAGCTGCTGCCTTTGAGATTGTGTCTCCACAAATCCCTCGTGGGAGCTTCAGCCTCTTCCATCTCGTCCTCTCATCTCAAAGATGACTTAAACTCAGGTAATGGCCCCATACCCTTCCTCCATTCGCCCCACATCCCTGCCTTGGGTTATGGAAAGTCAGAAATAAGAAGAGCCTGCCTCCTTGCCTTCTTATCCTGGTTGCGTTCCCTGCTAGCTCATCAACCTGTCTTTCTCAACTCAGAAGGCTTCTTGGATGAGGGGAGGATTTCTCCTGGGTCTTTCCCAGAAATAAATGGAGCGTGGGGTGCTTGGGCTTTCTCATTGCTGGGCTGGCTCGCTTTTGTAACACAGAGAAGTCACTGCCCTCCCTCCCAAGGCCACGTATCAGTTCCCACTCCCTGCGCTAAGCCCAGGATAGGTGAGATAGGAGGGGCAGGAGGCATCCAATTCCTGACTCACTGGAAGCATCCCTGGACCTGCTGAATGGAAAATTCTCGGCTTAATTAAAGGCTTAGCCCTCCTCTGAGGGCCTAGCTATGTAAGCCCTCATGCTTATGATTATTACTCTTTTTATTAATGCTAATAGTTACCATTTATTGTATGCTATGTGTTTACTCATTTAGTCTTCACAACCACCCTGTAAGGTAGGTACTGGGGTTATCTTCATGTTGTGAGGAAACTGAGGTTCAGAGAGCTCATGTAACTCACCCAGCCATCATCCTTGCTGACCTGAACCTTTGAAATAACCTTCTAACCAATCTCCCTACTTCCACTGTCGATCCCCTGCAATTCGCTCTACACGGAGCAATAAGCTATAAACCCGGGGGACATGTCAGCCTTCATTGTGCCCCAAGGCCTTTGCACTGCCTGTTCCCTCTGTCTCAGCAGAATGTTCTTGCTCCAGATTACCTCTGCATCATCACTCAGGTTTCAACTCAAAGAGGCCTTAGCTGACCACCTTCCCAGGCACGCACCTGTCGGTCTTATTCTATACGCTATACCACCACATGCCTAGAACAGTACCTGAAACACAGCAGGTACTATAAAATACATAGTAAATATTTCTTGAATAAATGTTAGCAAACTTATCCAAGGTTACATGTTCTGGGTTGTAGCTGAAAGTCAAATTCAGGTCTGTCTGACCCTTAACCACGCAGCATGTACGTGTGTGGTTTGGGTGTTCAGGTGAAGGACGAGTGGGCTGGGGGCTGCCCAGGGTCCTTGTGGACAGCTCGCCAAGAGTCCAAATGTAAATCCTTCACAGGACCTAACTGGCAGCCTAGGCAGTGAAAAGGCCAGGCCAGGACCGATTCACAACCTAAGGGGACATTGAGCCCCAGGAAGGAAGGAGAGAGGGTCAAGAGTGAGTCCTGGGGCTCTGTAACCTGTAGCCTGGAGGCCAGGGCCACCCGGGTGAGCACTGCTTGGCTATTTGAACCCCACTCCAGGTTCCCAGGACCCACTGGTCCCAGATACCCATCACTGACTCTTATTTCTCCCTCTTGTGGAGAGCTCTGGACAGGGCTGTGGGGCAAGCTTTGGGGGGCCTCAGGATTGGTCCTCGTTGGCTGGGTACTTGGTATCAGTTCTGGACTTCCCTGGGGGCAACGTCTTACCCTAAAACAACAGAGGTCAGGCTACATGGGGCTTGCTCTGCCGTACCATGGTGCCCGTAAGATTTCACACACTCACCTCCAAAGAGATCCATGACTAGAGGTCAATTGTGCCTTCCAGCTTTGACCGGGGAAGGCTGTCCTGAAAGGCTGTCCTAGCGCTTGCTTTCCATTCACACTAAAGTATCTGGCATGCCAGCAATCACCCTTGAGCTCTCACTACTGAGCCCAGTCCTGAACTATGGGGAGATGGAAAGAATGCAGAAAATGCAAGCCTCTTCCTTGGACACTGGCCATCTAACCGGGAGAGAGAACACGCACACACACACACACACACACACACACACACACAAACACTGCTTCACCGGCTAAGAGCGTGGGCTGCATCAGACCAAGAGGCTCACGTCCAAATCCCGACTCATCTACTTATGATTTGGGTAATTGTTTCAAACCATCTAAGTCCCAAGTTTCCCATGTGCAATGCACAATAGTTCACGCACACCCCATGGCACTGTCGTGAGAGTGAATAGCAGAGCCCTTCGTGAAGGGTCCGGCACTTGCACGCTTGTAATGGCAGCAGGAGCAGTCGTAGCAGTAGCAGCAGCTGTTACAGGAAACAACCCACAGGCCGCATATTAAGAAGTACAAATTAACTAAATTTCAGGCTAAAGCAGGTCATGAACGCTAAGGAGACCATGATGGTGATACGTCGTTGAACGATGTTGTAGGGGCAGACTTCTCAGAAGAGGTACGTTTTGAAGCTAGGAGATGACTCAGAACATTAGCGATATTATCCCAGCAGACTTCAGAGTCGATCTCCAGGACTTCTTCACTTTTCTTACATCATGGCGCACAGAGAAATGGTAACATTTGTTTTGCACGCTGGAGCATACAGCATCGACTACTCCCAGCTGGAGGAGAGCCGGCCAGGGCCCCGGGGGCTGTCCCCACCCACCCAGGCGACTCGAGGGCTGAGGGAATCCCTATCTCAACAATCCTTATCTTACCTATTTGAGTTCACCCTGCCACCCCGCCACCATGTACCGCAGCACATCTGCTGAGAAGCTCAGATTCAGAATAAGCTCATCCACTGACAGATGAGAAAACAAATTTGGGGAGCAAAAGTGACTTGGCCAGGGTCACACACTTGGGCCAGCACCAAGTGGAAAACTAACGTCCCTGTACTATATTGTCTGCTCTTGAAATATGGGAGGACATCAGGTCGTGGGAGGAGGCCAGGGAGCTCATTTGAGGGCAAGGGAGTTAACCCACATTAACAGAGGACACCTGATCCAATAAATAATGAGGATGACGGTAGCTAGGCTGAGCATCTACAGTATCTTGCGCATGTGCTGAGTGCTTTACATGCCTTTTTTCATCCGGTGCTGGTACCCTGAGAGGGCACTATCATGGCCGGTGGAGAGGGCAAAAGGTCAACCAGGTTGTTATGCCACGTTGGATGAAAGCTTGGGAAGGTCCATCTCCAGAGCTGTGCCCACCACACTCACCTGGGGCAGGAAGCAGGCTGACCCTATAGCCTTGGACCTCCACAGCCAGGGCCAGAGAAGAGGATCCCCTGGGAAGGAATGGCGGACCCAGGTCCATTTCACCTGAAGGAAGCCCCCCACCCCATTCTCCTCCCGTATCTTCCATCCCTGCTGCATCCATGGGAGCAGCCTTTGGACTCGGCCCTGCCACCTGTCCACATGCATCTCCTGCAGCTCATCTCCCAGGTAAGTGACATGTCAGTATTGCACTCCACCCGTTCGTTAGAATCACCGGTCAGGACTGCTGGGGGCACCAGCACATACAGGAAAGTGAATCACAGATCTCCAGCTTAATCACAGCCTAAGGACCAAGTCTGGCCTCTTCCATCAGGAGCTATTAAGGCCTGGCTAGCTAGGCCATCCCCCTTGGCCCCAGTCCTTGGGTGCACCTAGCCCTTTCTCGTCAAACTGCCCTCCCAGTGGCCCCTAAGAGCCTCTGGTGCCAGCCCCAAGGCCCCTCCTCCAGGACCTCTTTGTTTGTGCCCTCTTGGGCATCCTCTTCCCTGGCTGAGTTAAGCTGTACCAGTGCCCCCCACCGTGAGTCACACCAGGGTCTTCAGAAGCCCTCTACTCATCACTGCTATGCCCTCGCTTTTCCAGAGGCCATGGTCATCCTTCGGCCTTTCGCTGTGCCACCTAAGTGCATCTGTCACATGCCTACTGCATAGTGGAAATAAGAATAAAATCCAGTCTTTAACTTGTCTCAGGAAGGTTTGCCTTGTGGTCTCGCCCCGCCTCCTTCCCCACCATCATCTCCTGCCACTCTCTCTCACACTCACTCTGCCCAAACACATTGCCTTTTGGTTGTTGTTTTTGTTTTTTTTAAACATGCCAAACATTCCTACTTCAGGGCTTTTGTGCAGACTGTTGCCTTGCCTGGAACACTCTCCTCCCCATCTTTACCTGCCCCCGATTCATCCGGCAGATCTGAGCTTATATGTCACTTCTTCAGATGAGACATCTCTACCAACCCCCATCCAACTTCTCTCTCTCATGTCACCCTGTTAATTTCCTTCCTAACACCTGTAAAAGTCTAGGATTATATACTCATTAGGCCCCACTCCAAGGCAAACTCCTTGAATACAGACTGTGTCTCTTCTCTACCATCCCCTTGGCTGGCACAGTTTGGGGCATATACTAGGTATTTACTAAAAATCTATGGATTGAATGATTGAATGAGTTAGACATCCTGAATTTCAGTTCCAACTTTGCTGCTGACTAGCTGTGTGACCTTGGACAAGTCACGTCCTGCCTCGGGACCTTAGTTCTTCCTCTGTCAAATGGGGGTGGAGGAGATGTTTGCAGTCCTCCCTAAGGTGCTTTCAGCTTTATTCCTGTCTCAGCCTGGAGGAGATGGAGAAGCCGACGTTAAGAGGAAGCAGCACATCTCATCTGAGCAATATCTCACCTTCTCCAGGCCCAAAGAAGGAACCACCAGGCAAGAGGGAAGCAGCTCCCTTGAGCAAAAACAGTCTTATTGGATGGAGCTTGAAACGGAGGCAGCCTTGGGGCTGGCAGGCCTTGGGCAGAGCCCCTGAGGCCCCAGTGGGCCATGTTGGGGGCTGAGGTGGGGACCTGTAGGAAAAGCAGCCCCCAAGGCCTTAGTCCAGTGCTGGACTTCCATTCAACAGAGCTCAGCACCTCACAGAGAAAGCACCCTGGGATTTGGGAGAGGCACAGCGCTTATCATCATAAAAAAGAAGCTGTTTCGTTTTCAAAAGTTTCACACACGTGATTTCATATATTCCCATTATAGCCCGTTTTTCCCCCTACCCCTCTATTTCCTCTCTCGCCTTCCCTCTCCCCACTGGTAACCACTAGTTTGTTCTCTATATCTGTGAGCCTGCTTTTGTTTTATTCACTAGCTTGTTGTATTTTTTAGATTCCACATATAAGTTATATCATACAGCATTTGTCTTTCTCTGTCTGACTTATGTAACTTAGCCTAATGTTCTGTTGCTGCAAATGGCAAAATTTCATTCTTCTTTATGGTTAAGTAGTATTCCATTCCATATATATACACTACATTTTCTTTATCAATTCATCTGTTGATGGACATTTAGTTTGCTGAAAGACAAGATGAACTTATACATAAAAAACATGGATGAGTCTCATAAACATACTGTTGAGCAAAAGAAGTCAATATACAGTAAGGTATTTACTGTGTGATTCCTTTTATATCAAGTTCATACACATGCAAAGTTAATGTCATGTTATTAGAAGTCATTATAACAGTTACCTTGGGAAAGAGATTAGTGACTCAAAAGGAACATGAGGGGCTTCCCTGGTGGCGCAGTGGTTGAGAATCTGCCTGCTAATGCAGGGGACACGGGTTCGAGCCCTGGTCTGGGAAGATCCCACATGCCGCGGAGCAACTAGGCCCGTGAGCCACAGTTACTGAGCCTGCGCGTCTGGAGCCCGTGCTCCGCAACAAGAGAGGCCGCGACAGTGAGAGGCCCGCGCACCGCGATGAAGAGTGGCCCCCGCTTGCCGCAACTGGAGAAAGCCCTCGCACAGAAACGAAGACCCAACACAGCCAAAAATAAATACATAAGTTAAAAAAAAAAAAAAGGCTTCCTTGAAAGTGACTGTTAAAATTTACAAAAAAAAAAAAAAAGGAACATGAGAGCAATTCCAAGATGCTGTTAAAGTTCTGTTTCTTTTTTTTTTTTTTGAAACACAAATATGGGTTTTTTTGACTCTTTTTAAAAATTTCTATTTTATATTGGAGGGTGGTTGATTAACAATGTTGTATTAGTTTCACGTGCACAGCAAAGTGATTCAGTTATACATATACATTTACCTATTCTTATTCTGTATGTAGGCTACAGAAGTGTGTCCATTTTGTGAAAATTCATTGAATTTATGACTACTACACGTCTTTAACTATCTGTTATGATTTCATTAAATTGCATTTTATATCTTTCAAGTAAAAAAAAAAAAAGAAGATGTTTAATCTGTGTTTTAAATTTTAAATGACCCCCCTGAGGCTAACTGTCCCTCTCATCTCCCTGTCCAGCACTCAGCCCTTCATTCAAGTTCCGTTTCTGTCCTGACACCCCTCCCCTGGAGGCCGAATCCATTGCTAGGAATCCTCCACTGATATTTCATTTGGGGGCTCCCTCTCTCCAGCTCTGCCAAGTTTCTTGGCTCAAAGGCAGCTCCAGAAGCTGTCTGGGACACCCCATTCATTGCCTGGTAGGTATCCTGGGCACTCAACAGGTCAGCCCTCAACCCCAATAAAGCATCTGAGAGGCTCTGAAGCTCTCAGGGCTCCCCACATCTGAGGTCTCCCCGCATCTGAGGTCTCCACTGACCTCAGGTGGCACACACATCATTTTATCTCCTTCTGCAGCCTGGCTCTAGGAATCCCTTTACCATGCTGATGTTTGGGGCCGACACTGACTGTGGGATGTGTGCTGGGCCTAGAGCCCGAGTAGTATCACAAACAAGGCCTCTTCCACCTTTGTCCTCTAAGCTTCAACACTTGGTCTTGAACAGCTGCTATGGCTCCTATGAGTGGTTTCAACAGCCACCATCTTAAATACAGTTTAACTCTTCAAAAAGACCTTCCTTTCTTTTTCTATATTCAATCTCCACAGTACCCCAAGCAGCAGCCTGCTGTGGCCAAAAAGCCAGGGACTAGATGTTAAGGGTCTGATTCTCCCCCTCCCCTGCCGTAAGACCAGACAGGTCACGACCTCTGCTCCCTCCTCCATAGAATGAGGAAGTTGGGCCAGGTATCTTGGTTCTAATATTCTAGAGAGGCAGAGCAGGTTTTAATAGTCCCATTTTACAGAAGATGAAACTGAGGTTCCAAAATGATTGGCTGAAAAACTAAGCTTGGAATTCCTCTCCAGAATCCCATTCTTAAGTTATTTCCATGGGACCACCTGGTGACTACCATAGCAGACAGCACAGATATGGAATATTTCCACGATCACAGAAAGTTCTATTGGGCCGTTCAGGTTTGCAAGGTATCTATATCCGCATTGCTCCATCAATTAGATTGATCTCCTCAAGGGCAGAGGATAAGCATCTGTATCTTTGTTTCTCCGGTGCCTGGCACTGTGCTTGTTATCACAAGTGCTCAAACATCCATCATGGATTCGTTTGCTGGCAGAAAGCCTTGCCACCCAGCTAGGATCTGGGCCCAAAGTTCAGGCTGGAGAACTCATGATGGAGAGCGGGATCTGTGTAGGATGGGGAGATTCCCATCCCTCGAAGGGGATGGCCAGGAGCCCAGCTGCTGGGACAGAAGTTCTCCCTAATCCATCTGTGTTCTATGGGGACAGGTGAGGGGAACACCTGGCACCAGCGGGAAGGGAGCAGGCCGGAAGGAGCAGACACCGCCCAGGGGCGAAGCCAGGAGAGGGTGCCTCCTTCCCCACTGCCAAAGAGAGTCCCAGCTGGGCTGCTGCCTCACTGGCACCAGGAGACAACTCTGCTAATTACCAAACCCAAACTTGGGATTTGCATTTTTATGAAATGCTCATACAGGAGGCAAATCTCTTCCCTTTAAAAAAAAATCAAGGTGGTTAGCGGGAGAAAAAGCTCATACCAGTACCTATTAATTCAATCTAATCTTGGTCATTTCAGTTTCCATAAGAAAGTGCTTTCATAAAGCTACAAAGCTAACATCCATAACTCTCCAGCTTCTCCAGACAGGATACCTCTGCATTAAGGTTCCCATTTGTCTTCCGAGATGGCAAATCACCCATTTATAATGGGATCTAGTAAAGCGAGCTCCCATCGTAGTTCCAGCTGCTGGAATGCGCCTCAGACCCAGAAACGTTACTCTGGGGCCCATGACTGTCTCAATCTTCTTGGCGGCCCCCTGACTACATTTGTCTGGGTGCACAGTGCCTGAGGCATCCACACACAACACCATGGGGTGGCACGTGTGTGCTGAAGGGAAGGGCCATGGCCATCAGAGAAGCAGGTACCCTACTCCCACCAGCCTGTTGACACACATCCCTTCCTTGAGAAGCCAAGATGAAGACCAGTAGGAAAGGAGCTGAGCCTGGCTTAGTCTTTAAGGTAGCTAGAGCTTGCTGTAGAAATGACAATTTGGGAAGAACAGGGCTTAGCAGACCAATTCCAGAGGCTGAGTTAAGCAGGCAGGGGTGAGGTCCCACTGTCATGTGGCAGGTTCCTTGGGAAGCAGCCTCTGAGATGGAGTTTAGCCAGCAAGGTGTTTATTAAGGAGTGCTCATGAGATCCACACCAGTGGGAAAGAAGGATAGGAAGTAAGCACAGGCAGAGGGAGGAGCTCAGCTTTTATATAGACCACCAGCACCTTGGCCTACCCCAAAAGGAGTTCTGGAGCCTGGAATGGCCCTATGGAGCTGGTCCCCGATCCAGCCGAGATGGCCAGGCCTTCTATTCCCGCATCAATCTGTCACTGGATGTGGGCCACCCCAGAAGGGGGATAACCTTGGGCAGGAAGCTTTCTGCAGCTGAAGCAGTCTCTGATGGGGCCAACTGCTGAAGTCTGTCTGTTGATTCATTCCCCAGCAGCTAGGTCAAGTCCTGCACTGAAGGCAAATCTGCGCATCCTGCAAGGGTGTCTACCATACCTACTGTCCCTCTCCCCTGTCCACAAGAAAATATGCTTTAATCATACTACTCCTGGGCCTTTGGTGCCCAGGCCCTGTTGGGTAATAGGCAATGAGCCCCACTAACTGCTTACTCAGTCCTCTGCCCTGGTTCTTCTCTGGTCAGGTGACACAAAAAAAGGATACTCCCAAGGGCATTAATTCCTTGGCACTTTCAGCTTGTTGAGCGGGCAGGACAATAGATTCTGGGGGCCAGAAAAACTGTCAGGCAAACAAATGCAGGTGCTAATAATCGGAAGTTTTCCAGTGTGCACCAAAGAGATAAGGGAAGGGGGATGTGGGCAGTCATTCATCGGATCTGCTGTACCCCCTCTTCTGTATCCCCAGTATATGCCCATGTAGCCTCTGCTCAAACTTTTCTCATGATGGGGAGCTTACTACCTAAAAGAGCAGCACATTACATTGTCGGGCAGTTCTAGTGGTCAGAAAGTTATTTCTTAGGTTAAGCTAAAATTTGATCATTGCCCAGTCTCGGTCCAGAATATTCCACTAGGACAGGGGCAGGAATGTTTGTCTATATATTTCATGCCTATATCCTCAGCATCTAGTAAGAACACGTGGCACATGTTAAGCTCAGTAAATATTTCTTGAATGAATGAATGCTTGTACGCATCCGAGGAGTTTACGACTTGTTCCTATTTCCAATCTCCTTTCCCACTTATCACATATGTGATCTGATTCTCATCGTCCCCATGGGTTTAAGGGCATAGCATAGTGCCTGGAACAAAGCTGAGCTAAAGTGCTGGAACTCATTCATTCAAGGAGCACACAGTGAACTCTTATGTGTGTCAGACACTCTCTCTAGGTGCTCCGGGATCTGGTCTTTGGAAGTACAAAGACGGAGATAGAGGGCAAAAAATTACCAGCAACGAGTTTGATTTTAGAAAAAGTTTCTAGGTGTTTCATCAGGCACAGTGGGCAAATGTACACACACTCACTCCTACTCACAACTCACCGTTCCCTTCAACAGAGCCAGCTCTCCCAATATAGACCCTGAAACCTGGCCAAGAAACAGGACCCTCAGGGAAGGCAGCAACGCCAGCTCCCTCACCCACCCCCTTCAGGAGAAGGAACAGGTCACAGACCCCGAGACACCATTCTTGCCGCCCCATAGGTCTGGAGGAACTGGGTTCTCACAGCCCCTCCCTCTGCCATTTGTATTTCCTTTGAAATGCAAGTCGGGGGGAATGGATTAGCTCCCCCTCCTGAAACACCGCTCTGATGCCAGGAAGAGCAAGCTGGAATCAGCAAGGCGAGTTAAGCTTTCTGCCTGGAGCCGCGGGCTCAGTGGGGCCGATTACAACAGCAGGTGATGAGCCACGTTACGGCCGCTGCGGAGCCTGTGAAAATCCTGTTACCGGGCAAAGGCGTTTTAGCTACAGCTCCAAATTTCAAAGAATGATTGAGCTGGAACGTGGCAGGCAGGAGGCGACTGGGGACCAAAGTCATTTGACTTAAACTGAGAATCAGGACCACGGGGACTGTGGGGGTAGAGAATTCCAGAGAGGGGCCCAGGTGTGCCACCCTCCTCCACTGCCCCCCCCGCAACAGACCCTCTCTCCCAGCGCACACCCTCCCTCCCGCCGTCCTCCCCTCCCCTCCCCAGCCCATCCTTAAGCAGAAGGAGCTTCCATCTGCCTTGAATCCTGTCTTCCTCACCAATCTGTAAGCTCCTGGAGATCAGAGCGCGAGGTTTCTTCAGCCCCGCAGGGTTTAGCACAGCGCTGGCTCATGTAAATGCTCAATAAATTTTGCCGAATGATCCGTTGGTTACGGCCTCAAAGCCACATCTTCCTTGCCTTGTTCTGCCTGATTTCTAGATTCCCGCCCACCACCACCCCACCCCCCGCAACAAAAACACAGTCCCACTGAGTGCTTCTGGAAACCCATATCTTTTATGCAGCCGCCCCTGGTTCTTTGGAAAAGAAGTAGTGCCTGGCTAGCAGATCCGAATCTGACTACAGATGAGACACTCAGACGGAGGAAAAGATTTTAAAAAACAACCCAGGAGAAGAATGAGCCTTGGGTATTTGCTTTGCCCTATTCGATGGGAAAGTGTAAAATCGCAAGATTTAGGGTCTCTTCTAGGGTCCTGGAATCCAACATCCCCTTCACCACCCTGGTCAACCGCCCCCTCATATTGGCCCTCGTTTGCCTTTAATGGGAAGCAGCCTGATGCAGTAGAAAGAGTATCTGGGCTTGGATGCCATTAGGGATCTGAATTCAAATCCTAGTTTTTCAAGTCACTTAAGCTTTCTGACCTTCTCTGGTAAACTACCCACCTCATAAGCCTTGTATACACAAAGACAACATACATAAGGAACTTCTCAATGGTCAGCACACAGTAGAAGTTAATCAAATAATAACAGCATCATTAATGTTAGAATCAAGGTTACCATATGCTAAACCTGAGCATCGCCCCTTGTGCCTAAGGAAACCCAGTTTACAAAGGGCGTGAGTCCTTGATCTGATGTGATCTCCACATCAGCCCTGTATGAAGTGAATGATTATTATTCCCTTTGTACAGAGAGGAAACTGGGGCTCAGAGGACTAACTTGCCCAGGGTTGCCTGGCTGGGAAATACAAAGGCTGGAACTGGAACCCAGGTACTGAGGCCAGAGCCTGGAGCTGTTCCCCACACCAGGGTACCCCCCAGACAGGAACAACTAATTGTAATCCAGGGTGCACATCTGCTGTCTAGCAGACAAAAAAGATGGAGGCAAATCTTTCTCTCCTCCCTCCATCTCTCCCTCCCTCCCTTCCTTTCTTCCTTCCTTCCTACCTACCTTCCTTCCTTCCTTCCTTCCTTCCACCATGCAGTGATTAAACATTCACCATATGCTCAGCCCTCTAGTAGTGAACATGGGATAAAAAGACAGAGATGGGACATCCTTTCTGAAGGCAGCTTACAATCCAGCCGAGGAGATGAAATGACTATCAATCACAGGAAGTAATCTGAGCAAGGGCCACATTCCCATGGGTGTGCAATGGCTCTCCAAGCAAAAGTCACATGCGGGGTCAGAGGACATGCATACGCACAGCACTGCCATGAAGGAGGAGATCCCAGAATGAATGAAAACTAACAGGAGACAGATTTCCCAGGCAGGAGCTGCACAGAGACGAAAAGGGCTGCCCTGGAAGCTTAGTGAGGTCACCGTCTCTACAGGTGTTCAAGGAGTACCTGGGTGATGAACTTCAGACCCCATCTCAGCCCCAAGATTCTCCACATTAACAACAGTTCCCGTTAGAGTCCGTTGTAAGAGAAGCAAGGAGATCCAGAAAGGTCTGCGCGCATCCTCTCCGGAGAAGCCGGAGCTTCCCCAAGCAGGGTGCAGATCAACTGCTCCCCAGCTCGACTTAACGTGGCTTCAGCCTTCTCATCTCACATAAGCCATCCCCCCTCCAACTTCTTGTGCCTGGCTCCTCCAGGCCGAGATTTAGAGGACCCGCGGCGGCTGCCTCTCCCTCCGAGGGAAGACAAAGGAGAACGCGCCCGAAGACCACCCGAAAATCCCTTGTTTGCTTTCCTCTTCCAAGTCACTGCAGAACACAGGCCGGCAGCGTCCCCGACAAACAGGAGACCAGGCTCCACTTCCGCTCTGCCCTTTGCAAAGGCTCCCGTCCACCCTCCTCCCCCGGCGAGGCCCTGCTCTCACACGACAGGGGAAAGGACAGCCGGCCCTGAGGCACTCTGGGACAGCTGGCCACTTGTTCCTCCACCTGTCACTTTCCTCAGTGCCACCAAAATGAAGGAACCTCCAGGCTTCCTGCCCTGGGGATCCTCCTTGTCATTGGAAAGGCTTTCATCCCTAGGGTCCCAGAACTGGAAAAGGTGGCCCTTAGTGGTCATCTCCTCCAGCCTCCTCACTTACTGTCTACTGCAGATCACACCACACAGCAGTGTCAGACCTCCAGCGACTCCTTTTACAGACTGACCACTGACCACCGAGCTACCGGGGCAGAACTACATTGCTATTGTGGGAATTCCGTTAAATCTGAGCATTGCCCCTCAGCCCTTAGGCAATACAGTTTATGGGGCCTGCACAGGCACATAACATCCCAAGATGTAGCAGAAAGAGGTGGGTTGTTTTTTTTGTCTGTTTGGTTTTTTTAGTAAGTGATACCTTATTTTATTTTATTTATTTATTTATTTATTTATTTTTGGCTGTGTTGGGTCTTCGTTTCTGTGCGAGGGCTTTCTCTAGTTGTGGCAAGCGGGTGCCACTCTTCATCGCGGTGCACGGGCCTCTCACTATCGCGGCCTCTCTTGTTGCGGAGCACAGGCTCCAGACGCGCAGGCTCAGTAGTTGTGGCTCACGGGCCTAGTTGCTCCGCGGCATGTGGGATCCTCCCAGACCAGGGTTCGAACCCGTGTCCCCTGCATTGGCAGGCGGATTCTCAGCCGCTGCGCCACCAGGGGAGCCCAAGAGGAGGTTTTGAAACCCACAAAAGCTGGATTCAAATCCTGGCTCCTGCAGTCGGCAGCTACCTGACTCCGAGCTGATGACATGCAGCCCCTCCCACCATGCATCAGTTTCCATGTGGTTAAAACAGAGATGAGATTTGCCTGTGCTGAGTTTTCATGCAGCTTTAAGGATGCCAGGCATGTAGAGCCTTTGGCATTTAAGTAGTAGCCCCCTTCTCCTCCCTCCCTGAGGCCCCTAGAAATGGAAATGCACTTTCTTCCTTTCTGCGAAGATCTGCCCCAGGATATGGTTCCTATTAGCCCCAGTCACCACTGCCAGTGATTCAGCCAGAAGCAGAGAGGGACGTGGTGGGGAGGGGGAGGGACATGGGCTTCCTTACCCTGAGAGCAAGTTATGTCTAAGACAGAACCAAGCACGGGCCAGCCAGCTTCACCCCCTCTGGCCTGAGCACCCCTGACAATTCCACCCTGGCACCGCCGCTGGATGCACTGGGGAGAGGTGGGCAGGGCACAGGCATGGCAGATGTCCCTTCTGGCCCAGCTGAGGTAAGAGGAGCTGGCTGCTCGACTGTGGAGAGAGGCAACGTAGTGGGAATGGGAAGCATCTTCCAGGTGGGGTACCCAGGCCCCTTCCCAGGAGCAGTCAACTAGGCTGAACACTCTGAGCCCCACTGAGGGGCTTCCCCCTTCCTTGTAAGACCAGATAAGGAGGACCAGGTTAATGGGGAATTGTAGAAAGAAAGTGTGATGATTAATTTTACGTGTCAACTTGACTGGGCCAGCGGGTGCCAAGACATTTGGTCAAACATTATTCTGAATGTTTTTCTAAGGGTGTTTCTGGAGGAGATTAACATTGAATCAATAGACTGAGTAAAGCAGATTGCCCTCCCTCGTGTGGGTGGGCCTTGTCCAATCAGTTGAAGGCCTGGATAGAACAAAAGGGCGGACATTTCATGAGTAACAGAGACTTTCTCCTGCCTTTGAGTTGAGATTCAGTAAGTCCCCTACATACAAACAAGTTCCATTCCTAGAGCACGTTCATAAGTCCAATTTGTTTGTAAGCCCAACAAAGTTAGCCCAGGTACCCAACTAACACAATCGGCTATATAGTACTGTACTGTAATAAGTTTATAATAATTTTCACACAAATAATTCATAAAAACAAAGAAACACAAAAAATAAAGAAAACATTTTTAATCTTACAGTACAGTACCTTGAAAAGTACAGTAGTACCAGCTACATCACTGATGCTTTTACACTTGCTTCTGGACATCCTGGTCTTGAAATAAAGATACTGTACTACTGTACTCTATACAGTACTGTACAGTAAAGTACACAAAAGCACAACCCCTTGTAGAGGACGCATGCACGTACGCCACACACGTGAACTAACTTACACGACTAGACATGTGAACACACGTTCCCATCTTTGAACGTTCACAACTTGAAGGTTCATATGTAGGGGACTTACTGTATTGGTTTTTTGCTGCCTTTGGACTCAAACCAAAATATTGGCATGTCTTGGGTCTTGAGCCTTCAGATTGGAAATACACCATTGGTTCTCCAGCTTGCCCATTGACCCTGGAGATTTTAGGACTTGTTAGCCTCCATAATTGCATGAGCCAATTCCTTTTAATAAATCCCCTTCCACATATATATATACATATATATGGAAATATATATTTCTGTATACAATACATATGGAATATGAATGTGAAACTATATATATGCACATATATCTGGAAATACATACATGGAAATATATATGCACATATATATGAAAATATATAAATATATATGGAAATATATATATATGTATACACATACACACACACACACATTCTACTAGTCCTGTTTCTCTGGAGAACGCTGACTAATACAGGAAGAATCCTACGCATCTCTAGAGAACATCTAGAGAAGATGTTCTAACACGCTGAGCTGCCCACCCTGGATGTATGAAAGCAGAGCCCCATCCGGCATCCACGCATTCAGTAGGGAGCTGAGTTTGACACTTTCCAAAGACTCTTCTGTCTCTCAAAGTCTGTGATTTTAAGGCAGAGATGGGGAGGGCGTCATGCAGCCACCCTTCTCCCCAGAAGTTGGCCAGGGCAGCTGCAACCAGAATGAAAGGGACATGAAATCTACCTCCCCTGTGAGCTTTTCCTTTGAGCCCCCAGCACCCCAATCCACTTAGATCACACGGTGAGCAAAGTGAGTTCTTCTAACTCCCAGCCCAGTGTTCTCCCTTCTCTGCGATGCTGAGAGGGGTGTGGAGATGCTAAAGAGGGAGGTGGAGGAGTAGCCCTGGAGAGATCCAGGGCTCATCCGGGGTGGGAGTCAAGGGGTGAGTGTGTGGTCATCTGGAGGGGACGGGAGAGGAGCCCAAACACCCTGACCCAGGCCCCAGCTCTGAAACTCAGAATCACAGAATCACTGCATGGCCTGGGGGCCACCTGAGAATAGCCGAGGTCTGCCTTCTCTACCCCCAGAGGGAAATAATGGGAGAATGATAAAGATATAAGGGCTACTTAATCTAGAGAAGAAAATTCTGATCTTTGTGTACTTTAAATACAGATTTAAAAGAAAACAGCATTTCTCTTGCTTGAAATGTTTTGGGGATAATCCTATTATGAGGAGAAAGTGTGGAGAAAAGGTTTTCTCCGCGGCCGTGACAGCGAATTTGGAACGAAAGAGAATCTAGGGCTTCCCTGGTGGCGCAGTGGTTGGGAGTCCGCCTGCCAATGCAGGGGACACGGGTTCAAGCCCTGGTCCGGGAAGATCCCACATGCCGCGGAGCAACTGGGCCCGTGAGCCACAACTACTGAGCCTGCGCGTCTGGAGCCTGTGCTCTGCAACAAGAGAGGCCACGATAGTGAGAGGCCCGCGCACCGCGATGAAGAGTGGCCCCCGCTCGCCGCAACTAGAGAAAGCCCTCGCACAGAAACGAAGACCCAACACAGCCAAAAATAAATAAATAAATAAATAAATTTATTTAAAAAAAAAAAAGAGAGAATCTAATGCCCACTTGCCTCTCTTCTTACCCTTCTTCTCCATCTCCCCCACTTCTCTGACCCTCCCCACATACCCCATCCCCAAATCTTCTTCAAATGTGCTCCCTCTTTGCTCTCTGGCTGGCTTGGCCCAGATGTCCCCAAGGAGACCTGAAACGGCCACCCCGATGCTGTGCTTCCTCAACTCCTGTTGACCGGAAGCCGAGTCAGCCAAGGTGGCAGTGGGCGAGCTGACACACAGGAAGCTGCAGCTGTGAGCAGAGCTGGCAACCATGAGGTGGGGCTGCTGAGCAGAACCTAGGGTGCCCTGGGTGTCCAGCCTCAGAAAAGCGAGCTGATAAGGGGACTGTACTCACCCCTTGCCCCCAGAAAACCAGGCAGGCTCTGACAAGGAAGGGGAACTCTGTTGAGGAGCCATTAGTCTTCTCTGGAATAGATTTCACAGTGGCAGCACAGGTCGAGTGGAGTCTGAGTATTACAAGTTGAATTATGTCCCTTGGAAGTCCTGACCTACCCAGTACCACAGAATGTGACATTATTTGGCAATAGAGTCTTTACAGAGGTAATCAATTAAAATTAGGTTATTAGAGTGGGGCTTATTCCTATACGCCTGGGGATTGAATTGCATCCCCTCAAAATTCATATGTTTAAGCTCCAACCTCCAATGTGAGTGTATTTGGAGATCAGGCCTGTGAGAGGGCAACTAAGATTAAATGAGGTCATCCTGGATTATAGAGTACTGAAATTATACATGGAAATTGTAGATTATACATTGGAATTAGTTTAAGCAAAGGCTGTGTAATTCTGAAGAGTTAGGTCAACTGTGGAGCAGGTTGTTGATGGAAGAAATGTTTACAGATTACAGGTAAATTGAACTTAAAGGAACCCAACAGAAAAAGAAGACTGTCAAAGAAACTGTTGGAAGAAAAAAAAAAAGTCAAAAATTTACAAATAAACTAAAACTTTCCCCAAAAAAAAAAAAAAAGATTAAATGAGGTCATAAAGGTGGGGCCCTAATCTGATAGGGCTGGTGTCCTTATAAGAAGAGGAAGAGACACGGAGCTCTCTCCTTCCCCCATGTGAAAACACAGTGAGAAGGAGGCCGTCTGCAAGCTGGGAAGAGGGCTCTCACCAGAAACTAAACCCTGCCAGGTCTAGATCTTGAACTTTCCAGCCTCCAGAACTGTGAGAAAATTAATATCTATTGCTTAAGTCATACCATGGGTGATATTTTGTAACAGCAGCCTGAGCTGGCCAATACAGCTGGTGTCCGTATAAAAAAGGGAAATTTGGACACAGAGACACCCACAGGGGTAAGATGATACAAAGAGACACAAGGAGAAGACGGCCGTCTACAAGCCAAGCAGAGAGGCGGCCTGGAACAGGTCCTCCCTCACAGCCCTCAGAAGGAACCAACCCCGCCAACACCTTGATTTTGGACTTCCAGCCTCCAGAACCCTGAGACAGTACATTTCTGCTGTTTAAGCCACCCAGTCTGTGGCACTTTGTCACAGCAGCCCGAGCAGACAAACACACTAGGCTAGACGGATAACCACAGGCCTGAGGCTGGGAAGATCAGGTTTGCCCTCCATGCAGGCCTCTGCTCCAGAACCTCCCCTCAGCCTGGAAGGGAAACCGATGATCAGACCCTGAAGTCCTTCTTTCCTATCGACTGTGTTCTGGGCCCCTAGAGTTCCAACTTTCCATCACATTTAGGGGGTGGGCTCCACACAAAACCCTATTTTGCTTTGCAAGAAGGAATCATTTTTCATCAGGTGACAGTGACGCTCAGAGAGAAATCCGTGGAGACAGAGCAGGCGTGGTGCCAGTGGGAAGGCTAGTTGCCAAAGCCCAGCTCCCTGCTTTAATTCCATAGCTCATGGGGGAGGGCATCTCTGCCCTGCCGAAGGGTAGGAGAAAGACAGGGTACTTATCAGCAGAAGCAGATGCCCTCCCAGAGGCCTGGCTGGTGCCCTTCTCTAGCTGGGGTGACCCCGGCATGATATTAAGCTGGATTGGAAGGAACTAGAGGCAAAGGCAAGCAGAGGCAAAGGACAGGGGTGGACTTCAGAGAGGAAAGGTGGTGGCCTGACACCGACAGACAAGTTGATTACGGCCCCGTTTCATCACCCGCTCCCGCAGCACACGGGCAAGGAGTCCCCGCCACGCGGTTACAAAGAGAGATGAGAGACAGGGCACGGAAGGGACCTGGTGGGCACCCAAGGAAGGTTGGCATGAGAACAAGGGATAGAGACAGGAGGGAAACACAGGCACACGAAGCTGCCTCCAAAGGCTGCCAAGAGGCTTCAGAAAGCACATCAGTCCAACTTTTCAGTCTTGTCCAGACTGCACGACCAGCCCCTTGGGGATTCTCTCATCAGTAGAAATTAGTGACAGCTGGGCAGTCTGTAGCCCCTGCCATCTGCCCCTGCCCGGCTGAAATGCTCCTCTAGGCGGCCCTGAATGTAGTCAGTGTGAGAGCAGGAGACGGGGGCCCACTCCCCAGAGCGGGGAGGGAAATGAAGGGACCACAGCACATATGGATTCCCAGATCAGAGAATGAAAGCCCTAAACCATCACGTTGATTCAGGATCCTGGCAGGCAAGCAAATCTGCAGATGAGAAGGTGCAAGAGCAGCTTGACAAAACAATTCGAACCCAAAGAGAATTGCCTTGAAAACAGTCACTTCCCACAACAGGCCCTCTTAAGAGAGCTTTGAATTCTCATTGACGGATCCAGAAAATAGACCAATGTCTCAGCCAGCAGTGGCAGCAGCCCGTGTTTTCCCAAGTCAGGCATGTCAAGTTCAGTTCCGCCGAGTGCACTAAAGAATGTGAAGCTTAGCGTGGTATTTCCAGTCGCTGTAGAAGGAAGATGAACTTTGGAGCAGACAGAGCTGGTTTGGATCCTAGCTCCACCTCTTGCTAGCTGGGTGGCATGGACGAGTTCCATGAATCTCTGAACCTGTTTTCTGTATTTTTAAAATAGGAGTAAGAGCATCTACCTCATGGGTTTGATGAGTGGATTAAACGAGATTATATAAAGAGTCGGGCACACAGTAAATGCTCAATAAATATTCTCATCGCCCCCACCCCTCTTTCGTACCAAATACATCAACCTCCTAGATTAGACTCATGGGGAAAGTTTCCCAGGCTCTGTTTGAAAATCTCCAGTGATGGAAAACTCACCCCTTGGGCAAAGAGGGCACTTCCATTTGGACAGCTCTCATGGTCAGAATGCTATTTTGCTAATAATAAGGTAAATCAAAATCAGCCTGGCAGTAATGTCTCATTGGTCCTTATTTGGTCCTGCACCCCATCAGAAATGAGACATAAAAAGAGAAGGAATATGTTCTCCTCCTGCTGTAATAACAGGTCTTGTCATCATCTGTGCCTTATCCATTCGTCCATCACTTCATCCATTTGCTCAAGTCACGGAGGCAGGACACAAAGACACTAGTCCTGAATTTACTCTGAACTACCAGCTGGCCAGTATCTCAGAGTAGCTCTGTAAACTTTTTCTTTTCCTCCAGAGGAAGTATAAGAGGAAGGAAATGAAAAAACTGGCTTTGGGAATACCTCTGGATGGGAAGTCATGTCCTCAGGGCCTGCAGAGAACCTGAAGATGGTGGCAGAGCAAGCAAGGTGATCCTAATTCCTAGTTCCCAATAGGACCTAAATCCTCTGTCCAAGGCTGGAAACCACTTTACTTTGAGATGAACCAGCTCAGTCTTATTTGCAAAGCTATCCCCAAAGCCTCCACAAGAAGTGTAATATCACCATAAAGAATCGTTATTTTCCCATGTGTCTATTTCCCTCTCTTTAAAAAAATAGTCTGAGTTTGTGGTGAGCAAGCCTCCCTCTCCATCCCCCTCCTTTACCTGATATTATTTTGGTCCCCGATAATTACATTAGGTATAGAAAGAGACTTTATGGTGCTAATAATTATACATGCTTACAAAACAGATGGGTCTGGGGATCTGGAGGGGGAACGTTTATGGACTCGGAAATGAGACATTTTGTTGTAGGAAATGGATAGTTATTTCCAGGTTTTATTGCTGTATTTTGTAGGACTCTTCTTAAATCTTGTGGATAATACTTTGCCTGTATTACCTTCCGTTCATTTTATAAGACAGCTCATTGGTCCCAGGTGTGCTGGGAAAATGACATTAAATACCTGGAGAAGGAGGGGAAGTCAGAAACAACAGGGGACCGGTCGATGCCACTGGGAGGAGGAAGCTTACAAACTGGGGATGGGAATCCCACAGAATATGTGAATCAGAAGGAACCTTAGAAATCATCTAGTCAAGCAGTTCTCAAAGTGGGCTCCCCAGACCAGCAGTATAATCATGGTCCAGGAACCTCTTAGAAATGCAAGTTCTCAGGCCCTACACAGAAACTCAGGGTGGCACCCAGGAACCAGCCTTTCGTTCCAGGTGATCCTGATGATGGCTAAAATTTAAGTCACTGATCTGCTTCAATCCTCTCATATTAAAAGTGAGTAATCTATATAAAATAGATAAACAACACAGACCTACTGTATAGCACAGGGAACTATATTCCATATCTTGTAATAATGTATAATGGAAAAGAATCTGAAAAAGAATATATATATATATGTATATATGTATGTATAACTGAATCACTTTGCTGTACACCTGAAACTAACACAACACTGTACATCAACTATACTTCTTTAAAAGAAAAAAAAGAGTAAACTAAGGCCCAAAGGGACTAACTGATTTCCCCCAACTCCCCCAGCCAGTTAATGGACAGTCAGCACTGGAACATCCAATCCACCACGCTCTCCCTAAAACACCATGTGGTCCCCCTAAGAACTAGGCACGCGATGTAGCTGACTTGCTTCTCAAACTTTGGTGTGTATAGAAATCACATGAGGATCTTGTTAAAATGCATATTTGGATTCAGTAGCTCTGGGGTGCTGCCCGTGCTTCTGCATTTCCAACAAGGCCCTGGGTGGTGGGATTCTGTTCACTCCTTGAACAGCACAATGCTGGCATACACTAGTTGTGAGATTCTGGGCAAGTCACCGCCCCTCCCGACCTCCTCTTTCCCCAGCTGGGCAGCAGGAGCCACTGAGAAGGGGCACTAATTCTTCGTGTCCCTCTTATGAGACAATCTGAGAAGCAGTGACTTTGCATCCCTTTGCTCACCCCCTCTCGTCCTCCCTGGAGCTTTGGTCAGTGGGCCACTGCCCGGCTGGTCCTTTGCTGTCTCTGACCTGTAGACTTCTCCCCTCTGCAGGCTGCCATACTATCTTGGGGAGAGCCAGTCTTCTCCCATTTTCTCCAAAATTCAACATGATACACAGATAATGGGATCCAGGAAAAATGAAATATATCTCCCTTTCTTTCAAGGAACTCCTGGGTAAAAATCCCAGAACCCTTTCTTGGTCTTTCTGGCTCCTATTTCTCTTTGCTCATCAGCAGTGAGTTCCTTATGCTATCCCTCTGGCTGCCACAAAAGTCATTTATTTATTCACTCAACAAGCACTTTCTGAGTGCTTTTTAAGTGAAAGCACCAGCGTAGACATTAGATAAATGGGCTTCATCTCTTCCTTATCTTCTTTCCCCATCATTTGTAGCTTAAAGAAAATGAGGTCTCAAGCTAAAACTCCCACAAGGACCCCTTGTTCAGACACATTTACTGAAATTTTTCTCACTCCCTTTGGCTCACCTTTGCCCTGTCCAACCAGGTAGATGTGCCTCATCCCCCTAATTGGGAACACCCCGTGTCCAGCCCCCAAGCACACCACTTTGTTAGCTGCCAGCAGGCCTGGCTCTGCCTTTTTCATATCCCGTCCCTCTAGGAATCTCATTCTCTCCCCGCTAGTCCCTCTCGCAGACAAACATTGATAATGAATAAATCTCTTTCAGGGAAGGGAATGGGCTGGCACGTCCATGGGGATGGCCCTGCAGACACAGGCAGGATGGATGGCTGGTGGGAGCATTGCCTTTGGCTCTAATTAACGTATTGTTCTCTGGGCTCCAGCAGGATTATGGATGAGCTCCACAAAGCGGCCCATTTAACCTGAGCATCCTGCTTCCAACCTATTACTTTCTCCACTGGCTTCAGCCTACAGTTTGGCCTGGTGTGGAGGGGCTGAGTGTGGGCAGAAAGCCAAAAGAGCTCAATTTGAGATGTTCCCCAAATGCACACACCCAGCTCACTTCTACCTGACAGGTCAGCCTGTTGGAGGACTGGTCTTATCCCCTCCCCGACTAGTGGGCAAAGAAACACAACCCAAAGTGCCCCAAGTCTCTGATTTGAGGTCCCAGCCATAAACTCTTGCAGATAAACCCAAGGAGGTTACCAGCCCAGCAAGATGTGGGAGCTGCCCCATGATCCCTGGCTGGCGGAAAACAGTCCAAAAAACTTTAATGAGGCTCCTAAGCTAAGTTTTCATTTGCATATCCCTGAAAGTCTTTGCTATCTTTTGACTATTTTTTTCACTCAAAAACTATTGTCCAAGGGCTGTTGTATCCAAGGGGACAAATTGTACAAGACTTAGCTCTCACTCTGAGGAGGCTGGCAATCTGCTGAAGAAAATAAGAAACATTCTCAGAAGACCAAGGCACCAAGGGTACCTCCTCTCCAAACATTGCCTGAGGGCGCAAACGCGATGATGTAAGAGTGAAGATTATATGGGGTGATTAAGGGAGGTATACTGGAAGTGACAACAGGTAGGCTGGCAATGAAGGCCACCCAGAGAAGGGGATTCAGGGAGAGGAAAAGGGCAGCACGGCAGGAGAATTTGAGATATTTAGGCTAGTCAAGGCTGCTCCATCTGGACCAGTAATCTAGGGGCAGAGTATAAAGAAATATGAGGGCTGACTAAGGAGTTTGGACTTTATGGTAGTCGTGAAAGTTGCTGAGTAGAAAAAAGACATGATGAAATGTGTGTGTGATTAAGAACGTTACTCTGTCAGGGATGGGCAGGAAGGATTTGAAGAGAAACTATGTGGTGTTGGGGAAACCAATTGGGAGTCTTGACATCCTCACAGGGTCTGGAATGAGGGTGGTGGCTACAATTTCCAATTTGCAAGGGAGGGAGGCTGGTCATACTGAACCCCAGAAACTCCACATGAGATGCTCAAAGTCACACAGTTAACTATGGATGGATTTCCATATGAATGTCTTTTGACTCCTAACCCAGGATATTTTGCTGAAGATCGTATAATCAGAATTCAAATCCCAGTGCCTCTAATATCTCCAGGTAAACAGTTATCAACTAAACTAAGCTACAATGGCCTAGGCTCTCAGATTTTTCCAGGTGCTTCCCAGAGCAGAAAGGCAGCAAGAACTCTGCCCACTCCTGACACCGTTTGCATCCTACATAAGCTTCACCAGGGTGTCTGCTCTACAGGATAAAGAAGGCTGGCGCTCCACCCACCCAACCTCAAATCTCATGTCTAGGGGGAGCCATGGCAGCAAGGGAGGAAGATGGGAGACCAGGACCAGAAAGCCTGAGGCTCCCATTCTCACTCTCCTACAACCTCAGAGAGACTCCTTAATCGCTCTGAGCTTCAATGTGCTCAGTTAGAAGCTAGGGTTATACTACATATCTTATGGGGTGGTGATAAGGGTTAAATGAGATATCATGCGTAATAGAACAGATAGTATTGTCATTATCATTATATTCTTATAAATGTAAGGACTTCTAGACCTAGAACAAGGACCAAGGAACAGTGCTCTGTTAGTAAAGCTTAATGCTTCAAAGTAAAGTATTGGAAGGAACAAGCACAGTTCTGGAATCAGAAGACCTATGTCAAAAAACTGATTCCACCATGATTAGCTGTGTGATTCCGGGTGTGATGAAGACTGGCAAGGCTCACTAATATCCACATTCTCCTCTCCTTCCTGGATGCCCAGCTGGACTACATTCGCCAGCCTTCCTGTCATTAGATGTAGCTATGGGACCATGTTCTAGCCTATGGAGTGTTAGCAGGGGTGATGCATGCCATCTCCAGGCATGGCCCATAAAAAGCATTCCATATGAACCCTTCCTGGCTTTTCCATACACCTGCTAAATCAAGATACTCCAGACACCTGGAGGACACCAGAGCCACAAGACAGAAGCAATCTGGGTCCCAGAAATACTTTATCAAGCAGAGCATCCCTGCCAACTCTCACTGAAGAGGCATATGTCTTTGAAACTTTGACTGAACTAATCCACGGAGATTTGGGGGCTGTTTGTCACAGCAGTGAGCTTAGCCTGACTAGTGCACTATCCTAATCTCTCCTGGAGAAAAGATTCAATAACTTTCCCTACATCCCCATGTCCCCACTTCCCTACCCCAAACACATCCATACAGAGATTTCTTATCTCTGCTGGGTGGACCCAGGGCAGGTGCCAGACTGAAGCTTCTACTGAAACCATTGCATCCCCAGGCTGGGGGAAGCCAGGCCCCCTTCATTCCCTTTTGCAGCAAAGAAGATGCAACGTGCCATCACACTCTGTGTGGTGTGTTTATTGCAAAGATTGATAAGGATATAGACCATCAAGTCCCCCACCTCTTCAGGGCAGGATGTAGAAGTTGAGAATGGACACGGGTCCCTGGAAAGGTCACTGGTGTACCTCTAAAATGTAGGCAAAGTGCATGTGCATCTGTCTCCGTGTGTGTGTGTGTTTGTTTGAGAGGAAATTGTGTGTGCATCCATGCGAGTTTGTTTTGAGGGCTGCGCACACATGAGTTTGTGTGTATATCTGTGTGGATGTGTTTGAGGCATATACACATGTGTATCTGAGGGGTGCACATGTGTGTTTGTTTCAGGGTTGGGTGCATGTGTACAGTATGGGTGTATTTGCAGTGTTCGCACATGTGCAGATGTCCATGTGTGCACATACAGAAACGTGTGTGTCCCCGGGTGGGAGGTGGCAGAAGAGGAGAAGCAGAGGGACCATCACTAGGTAAGTCCTCCCAGCCTCATTCTGCTGGAGAATCAACTGGAACTACAGGGAATGTCATTGTTAGGAATATTCTTCATCTCCTCTTCCTAAACCTTTTCCCTGGACATTCTTTTTTTTTTTTTTGGCTGTGCCACGTGTCTTACAAGATCTTAGTTCCCTGACCAGGGATTGAACACGCACCACAGCAGTGAAAGCGCCAAGTCCTAACCACTGGACCACCGGGGAATTCCCTTTCCTGGACATTTTAGAAGGGAAATCTTTTTCCCTCCACACCCTGAAGGAGGCAGAATCATCTGTTGATACATCTGCTCTTTCCTGCATTTATTAAATATCTTTCCTGCTCCTCTCTGCACCCAGGCCTGGGTTGGGCTCTGGGCTCCAGGACCCTGGGCCCCTCACCCCATCCAGGCCTGCTTTCCAGCCCTGGTCGAGGGAACAGTGTGCAAGAGAATTCTTTTAGGAACAAAGAAGGCCAGATTGGTGCAGAGAGGGAGAGGGAGGAGGTCTGCAGCCCTTCTGGGAAGGGAGGGGACAGAGTCAAGGGTGGCAGAGCCTAGATTGGGGAGAACTGCAGGGGAGGCTCTCAATTCTCAGCCCTGCGGGGCGCCAGGGAGAAGCAGCTCCCAGCACGGCCGGCTGTCGGGTTAGGAACAAGCCCCTGACACAAGGGGTTTGCACAGGCGCACAAATGAAAGAAAATCAGAGGCGATGAAACCATACAAATTTCGGGTAATAGAAAGAGAGGAAAGAGATGTGCGTGTGGTCTGGGTCTCGGCTCAGAAAGGTCGATTCCAAGAAGATGCTGCCCAACTTTATATTACTTTTCAGAAAGCCAGTGAGCTGAAAAATAACTCTCACCTTTTTTTTCTATATGATTATTCGTTTCTTTGGAGTTTCTTCTTCACATTGTTCTGTGCATCTCAGTGGTTCCTTTCTCCCGGTCTGATTTCATTTGGAGATTTGGCCTGGAGCCTGGAGGGAAAGATGGTCCTTCTTCCTAAGAATGCGTTTATTTCAAATCCTCAGCAGCCCCTCTTGGGGGTGGGGGGAGGTGGGGTGAGGGCAGACCTGCTCCCCTGGTTCACAGATGCTTGCGTGTTGCTCACGGGCAGATACACGTGTACATACATGTGTGTGCTTGCGGAAGCATGAGGGTTAGTGGGGGGTACACGCATGAGTCTGCATGCATGCAGGGATGCACACGCATGGGTGTATGTGTGCCAGTGTACATGGGGCCCAGAGCTCCATCCAGGTGGGAGGAACCTGTGGGGGTGGGTTTTTCTCTTTCACTTGACTCTGAGGTCGCAGTGACTGGCTCCCTCACCTTTCGCCAAGCTTGGCAAGGCGCAGGTGTTTGAACCAGGGAAAATGTCAGCCCCCAGGAGGAGCCCAGCTCTAACTTAGAATGAGCCCCTAGGAAGCGTGGCAGTGCATTCTGGATGTTGTGCTTTGGATCCATTTGCATTTGCTCTTTCCAGTAACTAAGAACTGGTGGGTGGGTGTGAAGGAAGTAGGGACTCTGCCTCAGTGCCCACTGCCCACCTCCCACCCCCAGCTTCGCCAGGCTCCTGGTGAGGCTGTGACACCAAAGAGAGTGAGAGAGAAGCTAGAGCAAATGCCCTAACGAGCCCTGGTTTCTCTTCCACTCCCATGGCAACCTGGAAGGATTCTTCTGGCCTGAAGAGCTGACTCCTGGGTTTCGGGGGTGGGGGACCTCAGCGCAGAGGCTGGGTGCTCTGGCGTTTGTCCTGCCCTTGGGCAGGCGCATCTGGAAACAGCCACTGGTGTTTAGACTGTATGCTTGGGGTGGAGGTGGGGCCTCTGAGCTTTGCTGGAGCCAAAAACGTGAAGGATACAAGTGTCCTTCCCTCCTTCATCACCAGCAGGAGCCTTCACCAAGCCCCAGAGGTAGGGGCTCTGCGTGATGCCCTCCCCGCCCCAGGAAGAGTCCAAGGGGCTGAGCAGAAAGCACAGCACCCCCAGGGCCCCATCACCCCTGGCGCCATGGCTCATTCGGGCCACCCCACCATTTAGGGAGATGAGGGGACTTGGCCTCGAAGAGGCTAAGGTACTTACGCAGAGGACACAGCCAGGAAGCTGGCGAGCGGAGCTCCCTCTCATCGCACAGGCACCTGGCGTGTGGGCTCACTCCTAGACAGGCAATGGGAGGGGACAGAGCCCAGAGTGAAAAGAAGAAATGCTTGAAGCTTGAGCGCCACCGGGTCACAAGCAGACCCAGGCCCCGCCCCGGGTGAGCCCAGCGCCCTGTGAAAGGGGACCTTCGTGGGACCGTGGGGTCACTGGTGTCTAGGCCTCTGGAGGGCCCACAGAGCTGCTTTCTTTCCAGGTTAACACAGGATTATTATTGTCCATCTATACCCGCTGAGAACTAAGAGAGGCAGTGGGGTGCAGTGAGAAGATTCCGTGCCACCGCATCCAAGTCACTTAAACTCTCAGCATCTCAGAAATGATGATGAGGATGGACGCCTGACTCACAGCATTAGTGTGAAGTCTGAACAGACCAATAGGTATGGAAAGACCTCCTGCGTTGCCTGGCACGTGGCGGTGTTCAGATTGGGTCCACTTCCTTCCGCTTCAATGGGCCAGAGTCACTTGAAAAGCCTCCCCAGGTGCCCATAGGAGGGCTCAGCTCACAGTCACCCCTCTGCTGAGCCCTTGTAAACACTGCCCCCTCCACCACCTCCACCGTGGGAAGCTGGGGTGTGGCACCCGTGGAGAGGATCCCCTAACCTAAGGTGGGTCCCAGTTCCCCACCTTCCCGTGCAGAGTCTCTTAGGCTACAGGGTGGGATAACTTGCACCCTCCCTCTCCTCCTTGTTCAGGATCAGGAGCAGCTGACCGGCTACAGCAGAAAGGTGCTGGTTTGCCCTAGAGAAGACCTTACAGAGAGGACAGCCTACGAACCCCAGCTTTTCCTTTGCACTCCGGGCCTCCAATTCACTGAATGTGAGTTTCCCCTTTGGCAGACATCCCCAACATTTGTAGATAATAATAACTGACATTTTTAAGGCCTTTGCAGTTGAAAAGCATCTTTGCAGCATAGCAGGATGATAAGAAGTGTGGGCTTGGGAGACAGAGGACCTGGGCTAGTACTTACTGCTAGGTTCTGCGTAAAGTAGAAGCAATAATACCAACCCAGAGGGATGTTGGGGGAGGAAATGAGTAACAGATGAGTTCAAGTGACCCAGTAGCCTAATTAGCCTACAATGAACCTAATAGCTCTAGCTGTGTGACCTTATGCAGATTGCTTAAACCCTATGTGTCTCAGTTTCCTTATCTGCAAAATGAGGCTAATAACAGGATCCACCTCGTAGGGTTAAATGAGTATTAAGTGAGGATTAATGCAGGATTAAGTGAGTTAATAACATACTTAGAATAGTACCTGCCACATGATGAGTGCTCTGTGAATTATAACTGTAATCCTTACTACGATTATTTTGCCATCACGATTGCCCTTGGAAGTCAGGAGTAGCGTTAGTCCATTTCATAGATGAGAAAACTGAGGGCGGAAGGGCAAGATCACTGGCCCAAGACTTGAACTTCAGGCTTTCTGGTGCCGAGTGAGACTTCCTTGCACTCCTCTGCCCCCAGCGGCTTTGGTGGCTTTTCAGCTATGGGGAGACTGTCCAGTAAGACTCTGGTGCCCCTCAGCGTCCCTCTCAGCCAGCCCAAGACAGCCTCTCCCTCCTGCTTCCTGATGGAGCCACCACCCTTCAGAAGCTGGGTGGCTGGCTCAGGCTTTCCCTCGGGGAGACGGGACATCTGCTTTCTCCCCAAAGGAACAGCCTCAGGAGAAAGAGGCCATCAGCTTGGCATGGGATGGCTCCTGCCCTGGGTTTTCCAAAAATTCTGCTATCAGCAGGCCTCCTCCTTTGGTCTCTGTGGCTCTCTGTGGCTCTATGTCAGAGACTGTGGAGTCACAGCTGTCACCGTGTGTGTGTGTTTGTTGAGTGCGTGTGTGTGTGTGTGTGTTTTGGGTGGCGAGGTGGGAAGCGGGGGCGGGGGGTCTCTCTCCCCAAACCACCCCCAGGCACTCAGCTGTAACCGGAGCCTCGTGGAGGGTCTAAATGACACAGTACCCTTCAGAGGCACCGCCTGACCAGCCTGGGTCCCCTTCCCGAGCCCCCACACAGGCCTTCCCAACACACATACGTGCGCGAGCACACAGCCCTACACAGAGGAGACGATCAAGTGCAGAGAATCTTCCTGTGCTGCTTTATATGGCAAATAATTGAGCCGTACCCTTGTGGTCTCGGTAAGGAGCTTCATCCATATTCATGCCTCGCGTTTCCTGTGCAAACGAACACGCGACATTCCAGCACGACGACGGCGGGAGCAAGAAATCTGAAGCACTAATTCAGTCTCTCCACTCCCCAGCCCGGCTCCAGCGCCGGGGAGCGCAGGTTTAGCTGGTGTCTAACCAGCCAGGAGGCAGCGTGCTCGGCGAGGAAGACTTGTCCCTCCACGTCCATCCAGCTCTCCCTTTCTCTGGCTTCATCTCCTTCTTCCTTTCTTTCCTCTCCTCTCCCACCTTCTTGTCTTCTTTCCTGCGTCTCCTCTCCTTCCCTCTCCTTCCCCATCACCTCCCCTCCGTACTTCCCCCCTCCCCGCACCGCCCCTCCCCCCCCCACCCCGCCAGCCTTTCCCCTCCTTCTCGCTCCATCCACCTGTTCCTGCCTTCAAAGCCTCCTGCCCCCTCGCTGCCAAAGTTACCTTCTGTGCGTGGAGTTTCACTTTCCTTATCTAGTTCTGATGCGAGGCTGGGGGGCCGCGGTGCTGGGAAGCAGGTTGGGCTCGTGCCTATGAATACCAAGCATGTTAATAGGTTAAAGTAAATCTAAAGTAACATTTGAAAGCAGAGAGATGAAAGCAGATCACAGGCCAAAGATCAAACAATCTAGAGCCACTTCTAAGCCTTTTACAGCTGGAGATTATTAGCATTTGAAAGTGAGGAGCATTAGAGGGAGAGAGGGAAAAAAAAAAAGTTGGAAGGAATTTTTGTTGTGGAGATAAAAACTGAAATAAATGACAGTGGAAAGGGAGAACTAGTGAGAGGCTGACTTATTTTAAAAACCACATTAAGACAGTGGGGGAGGGGGGACACCTCTGGCTATATTTTTAGCTCATCAGCCAGCATCTGGGCTCCGATGCTGATGTACGCCACCCTCCCTGGTCTTCCTCTCCCCTCCTTCCTCCCTCCCTGGCCTTCTAGGGGAGGAAAGAGGTTTCAAGTCCTCCTTGGCACACTCCCTTCCCTCCAGCTGTGAGACAGCACCTCTGTTCTGGGAGGCAAGGATGGGAACGGGAGAGTGGGACAGGTAGTGGGACTGGGGCCAGGCACCCCAGGACGCCCAGCCGCCACTCCCTCTAAGGGGTATCCTAAAGATGGTGGATTGATAACAATCATTTATCTCTGTTCTCTCCCCAGATCACCCTAAAGTGAGACTCAAGTGACTAAAAATCCTGCAGGAAAAAGAAAGTGGAAGAGGTGACAACAGCACAGGAGAAATGGTATCAAATTTGGGGGAGAGAGAAAGTAAATGGAAGAGTGACAACTGACTTAACAGAATGGAGGAGGCTTAAGTGGCCCAGACCGTGGAGGGAGGTGTCATGAGAAAGGAGTCATGGCCCCTGGGTACCTCAAGAAAGCCTGAGGAATCAGCGTATCAGCATGGCAGAAGGTAGGATGGGGCAGGGGGCTAACACAGGGGCACCAGTTAGACCTTCATGGCCCCTCACCTGGCCTGTGCAGCCAAGCAAGCGTCCTTACCCAAACTAGGGGAGGGAGAGGGCGGGTGAGGGGGAAGCCAGCTCCTGAAGAAACTGAACCAGAGAGCACAGGGACACCACACACACCGACAGATGGGGGCCAAGAAGTAGTATAAAACAGGAAGATTAAGTTAAATTCTGCATATTGAGCAGGGACAACCTCAGCCTCCTTCCCAACTGAGATTTCATAATGGTAACAGCCAAGATATCACTCAACTCCCATCCCTCAGCCCCACCCCAGACTGGAGACAGGAGAATTTTCCTCTGGAAAAACTGAATGGCCCAAGTTTGTAGGGGGACAGCAGAATTTTGTCTTCCAAAAAAAAAAAAGCCAGTTCCTTGTCTATTCACCCTACGGTGAAACCCACCAACCAACAGGGACCCATCCATACTCAAACAACTGCCAATCAGGTTTTTTTTTAATGATTCACACTCTTAAGTATGGGCAACTAAGGAGCACCAGACATTCTAGGAAAGCCTCCACCATTAAGACTAGATAAGCAAATAGCAAGAAAATAAGGAACTCAAAAGAAACAGACAAGGTTGTGAATTTTAAAAAAAAATTCAAAAATATATATGATTAATATTCTCAGAGAGATGGAAGTAGATATTTTACCTGAAATAAGAGCAGGAGAAAAGAAAGAAAGAAAAAGAAAGAAAGAAAGAAAGAAAGAAAGAAAGAAAGAAAGAAAGAAAGAAAGAAAGAAAGAAAGAAAGAAAGAAAGAAAGAAAGAAAGAAAGAAAGAAAGAAAGAAAGAAAGAAAGGAAGAAAGGAAGGAAGGAAGGAAGGAAGGAAGGAAGGAAGGAAGGAAGGAAGGAAGGAAGAAAGAAAGAAAAAGAAAGGAAGGAAGGAAAGAAAGAAAGAAAGAAAGAAAGAAAGGAAAGAAGGAAGGAAGGAAGAAGGGAGGGAGGGAGGGAGGAAAGGAAGGAAGGAAAGGGGGAGGGAGGAAGCGTGATATAGACTGCCACATATAAAATCAAAGCACAAGGAAGAGCTCTTGGCTATTTAAAATGATAGCAAAAATTCAAATTTCAATAAAAGTTCTGAAAGATAAAATAGAAGAAATTTCCCCAAAAGTGGAACAGAAAGAGAGAGAGTAAGAGAAATACAGATAATGGGAGAGAAGGATCAGCTCAGGAGGTCCAGCATTTGACCACTGGGAATTCTAGACAGGTTCCAAGAAAATGGAGGGGAAAATTATCAAAGAAATAATAGAAGAAAATTTCCCAGGACTGAGCGATGTTGGTTTTCAGATTGAGGTTTCACTAAAGGCCCAAAGTATAATATAATGTCATTATGTTTCAGACACCAGAAATGAGAGGCTCCAAAATGCTTCCAGAAAGGGAGCAGCAGGGGCTTCACCATCAATGGATTAGAGGACAGTCTCCTGGGGAAAAAATTAAGTTATAGGTTATTGATACACTTGCTCATGTGACAAATAATACTGATAGATGGTCTCCCATTCTGTTGAATCATAAAAAAAAAATTATGAGAAAACCATAGAAAAGAAAGCAAACCAAAAAAGAGCAAAAGCATAAAGTTGCCCAAGAAAGGAAACAGAACCATCATAGAGTCCTGTCTCAGGAGTGGACATGTTTTACTTCTTGTTGTGGAAGAAGAGAATATAGATTTAATTTTCAAAATGTGATATAAGTATATTATGGGGAGGCAAAGCTATGAGCTAAGATTCATGCCATAATAGGAAGTCAGTAGACAAGATCAAAAAATTGTTTTGTCAAAAAATAGAGTTAAAAAAAGAAAAAGAAGAAACAGCTGCCTGCCTTATGTGGGCAGCCGTCGGTATTTACTGCGAGGGTGCCTGAGGGAATTCCCCAGGGGGACGGTAAAGTTCTGTTTTTAGGTGGCAGTTTGGTTACATAGTCACATGCATAGCTCTGACCTCATGGATCTGTGCGCTGAAGATCTGCACATTTCACTGCCTGTAAAATTTATCTCAAAAGGAAGGAGAAAAGAACCACAGGCAAATATTGAATTCTAATGATATGTATGGTGAAGTGTTTAGGGATGACTAAAGTGTACTCGTATCTGCAACTGACTTGGAAATGTACCAAAAGATAAGAGAGAGTGACAGATGGATAGAAGGATGGAAAATTACAAAGTTATGTGATAGAGCAATGATCACAAAATATTAATTGTAGAATTAGATGGTGGATTTATGGATGTCCGCTGTAAATACAACTTTTTTATATGTTTGAAAATTTTTGTCATAAGATGTTAAGAAAAAGGTGGAAGTGTGAATATGTTGCTTAGATGAAGAGATATAAACACCAGGAGAAACAGCCCAGAGTTGGAAGTGGTTGACTCTGGAGGGTGGAAAGGGCCTGGTGCCTTTCTCGCAAAACCTCTTGAAGTTATTTGATGTTTAAATTTTGTGTGTCTATCACTTCGGTTAAAAAGTAATTTACAAAGGAAAGGAAGGACATATTAACTGATAAGTATTTTTAAGGTAAGTATTTACACAAAAGTATACAATTTCATAATTTGGGCGGGGCCATGAAAGACAAGAACAGGGTGCGTTGGCTGTGAGAGGGGAGGGTACTGGGGAGGTGGACAGTCAGAAAGGCCCAGGGCAGGAACCAAGAGAAGACCAGTGGGCCTCAGTGTGAGGAAGGAGGAGGAGGAGAGGGAAGTCCGGGAGAGAAGGGGGGAGGAGGGGGAGGGGAGGGGAGGAAGGAGAGGAAGAGGAGGAGGGGGAAGAAGAAAAGGAGGAGGAGAAAGAGAGGAAAGGGAAGAAGGAGGGGGAGAATGGGCTGCTCCCACATTTGTATGTCCCAGGTAGAAAGCCCCGGGGTGACCAGTGACCAGCTGGACCCAGGGCAGAAGAGGGCTCATAAGCTGTTTGTTTATTGTAGTTGCTATTCTTCTGTCTTCCACTAGCTTTGCTCTGTTTTAATAAAGTCCGTGCTTTGGAAACCCAGGGAAGGTTTTCAGGCCTTATCTGTGTATCCAAGTTACAAAGGTTGGAGAGGGGGCAACAAGACCTTGGTCATGGTACCTGGGGGAGGGGGATCCAAGAGGAAGGTCACTTTATCTGGTCCCAGCCTCCTGTCTGCACCACAGCCCCGAGGTCTCCTCTGCCTTTCACCTTGGAGGGCCTGCCATTTATTGTCAACAAGGGCGACTGCTGCCCCGCGCATCTCTACCCACATAGTAAAGACTTATTATCCAGGGCGTTAGGCAGAGAATCCAGGAAAGTGTGCCCCCCTGCTCTTGAGCAAGACCGAGGTCCTCATCCCCATTAGCACTTCACAGATTCCCTCTCTCACCCCAGATGAGAAATTGAGGGTGGGCACAGGGCATCCTAGACAGAGAGAAAAAAAAATTAGGAAAGAGAAGTGTGAGGGACATGGGAGGAATTAAGCTGAGTCACGCTGGAAGAGCAGAATTTTCCCATCAGGAAACTGGAGGGGCCTGGGGCATTTGGGGCCCTCCTCGGGACAAGGAAAAGCTGGGACAAAGGCAGGGAAGCTCTTTGCCCCCTGGGGAAAGGGCTCAGAGGTGCCTGGGTGGGCTGCTGGGTTGCTGACAGAGCTGCTGCCGGAGACCAGAGAGCAGGAGGTGCTCAGGGTCTGGGACCCGGGCCTGAGACACAGCCATACACCTCTGGCTGGCAGGTGCCTGCCCCTGGTGACAGTGAATGGCACCAGGCAGGGACGCCCAAGGCCCTGGCACAGAGCCTGCAGCTGCCACTGTGAGGTTTTTTATTCTAATGCCACTTGTCAAGCTGGCAGCCCTCAGGGCAGCTGGACTTGACAGGGAAGCAGCTGGGTCCCCTGGGTTTTGTTTCCCCAGAGCCTCTCCAGGTCTTCAGAGATGTCCAGCAAGAGCTCTGCACTGACTCCAGAAAGGGGAGGGCTGGTGGCTGCAGAGGGGAGAGGGGCCCCAGGGCTCCACAAGAGGAGGTGCCATCTTCCTCTAAATCCCACCCACTCTAAAGTGGGACCCCAACAGCTAGAATGGATGGCACAACTGGATTTTCCCAGCGGGAAGGAAGCAGAGGATTCATTCTGGATCAATATTAGTTCAGCCCTGGGGAATCTGAGAGGGGACAATTGTTGTAGAGGGCAGAGCGCAGGGCACCGGAGATAAAGACCTTGGTCCTCATCCGGGTCCTGTCACTGTCACTGTGTGACCTTGACCAAGTAACGGTACCTCTGTGCACGTCAACTTCCTCCTTTGTGAATTGATGGTAAAGGGGATGGCTTAGGTGCACTCATTAATTTAGCATATATCCGCTGAATACTTCTTAGGCACCAGGCGCCATCTTATATGATGCAAAGATGAATAAATACATCCCTGACTTCAGATATTGATAGATTGGTGTTCTTGTAGGGAGGGCGGGACATTCCTCGGATCTCATGATCTAGGGCTTGAATGACTAGGGGATCCCAGGTGAGGGCATCCCTCATGGAACATGAGCCCAGAATGGACGCTATGATCTCCACCCCAGTGGACACCAGGGACCTAACCTGGACCTGAGGTCTGCAAGATTCCTGAAAATTACCTTCAAAACTAGTAAAGACTCATCATTGGGGATGTTAGGCACAGAATCCTAACCGGTAGGATATGTGGGGGAAATCTGCTTTCTGCCTTTTTCCACAGAAGACTGGGAGACTTGGCAGCCTGAAAAAGCACTGGCCTTGGAGTCAGGAGACCCATTTCTGGTTCCCAGGAGCAGTGTGACTGCAGGCAAGAAGGGCTCTTCCTGTCTCTGAGCGTCCATTCTTCCATTGGTAAAATGAGCCCCCTCCATCTTCAGAATTCATTGCTCTCTAAATGCAGAGCACACCTCCTGACCCTTTCTGGGAAGTAATCCTGCCCCCGAGTCTGCCTGGTTCCTAAGGATGGAGCCAGGCAGCAAGTCACCAGCAGGTGGGACCCTCAGGAATGCCTGATGGGCACAAATGTATGCTTACTCATCACCCACCAGCCATCTACAGCATCCCTGAGACGCGTGGGGAAGTTTCCTGTAACTGTGTTACGGATGGTTCTCTCAGCATTGTGTCTGGCCATAAAATATACTCACTTAATAGTCTCCAAGAAACTGCCAGGCCTTCCGGGCTATAACTCTGAGCCCCCAGCCCCTCCTGCCTGGCCTGACACCTTGTTTGGTGAATCTGATTTGACTTTGATCTTAAATCTGCTCTAACTGCCTCAGAGCAGTAGCCACAGGGAAGGGGTGGGAATGGGGGAGAGGAGGATGGTTGCTGAGAATTATGACTCAGGCCCATTAGGAAGGGATGACCGCTCAGCACAGCCCCTTCTAAATCACGCCTGAGAAGACTGTCACTGAATCCAGAGCAGCGCTGCAGTTGGCAGGCAGGGAAACTGGTCGGGAGGCTGGAAGGGTGGGGACTCGCCCAGCCTGGCCTGGCTCCCCTCCGCACTCAGGGCCCCCCCCATTCTTCTCAGGCCTTCCAGTGACTGCTGTGTCTAGACACTCTCTTTCTCAGCCTTGTCCAAGACTTTTTTCCCCCCTTTGTAGGATTCCAAGAAGTTGGTACCGAAGCTTGTTATGTTGTAGGGGATGGGAGCCCTGATGGGTGTGAAAAGGACAAGGTCTCCAGTCCCTCTGTGAGAGGGTAAGAGTCCCTGGATGCCCCTCTGTGACGTCACCTCCTTTTCTCTGAGGAAAGAGTCACTGAAGAAGGATGGTGTGGTGGAGGCACTGCCGTCTCCTCTCCTCGATTGGGCCCTCCCAGCTGTTGGCTAGAGCTGGGGCCCTGGTTACCGCCCTACTCCAGGAGCTCTTATTCATCCTCTGCAATCCTCCTATAACAGCCTCTCCTCTAGGAGACCCTTCCCAGTCCTCCTGGGGAAAACCGGTCCCTTCCTCCTCTCTTTTCTTTAACATTTGGGTCCAAAGACCCTTTGGTGCAGTGGCCAAGTGAACTCTGAAGTCATCCTGCCTAGATTTGAACCTAGATTCCACCACTTCCTGCGTGACCTTGGACGGTGACCTCACCTCCCTGTGCCTTTGTATCCTTCACTCTAAAGGGCAGGATAATGAGAGTGCGTGTCTCGTGGGATCGTTGTGAGAATTATCCACATACAGCTCTCAGAGCAGAGCCTGGTACACAGTAGGAGCTTAATAAATGTTAGCTGCTGCTCTTGTTGTTTGTTAGTATTCCCTGGGGTGGGTGGGTGGGTGGGAGTGGAGGGACCCAGGAAGTATGCTGAATGTTTACTTTCCACTAGACCGTGTCTTTCCGTGTGTTGTTCAAGGCGTGGGAAGGAAGGAAGGAAGGAAGGAAGGAAGGGAGGGAGGGAGGGAGGGAAGGGAGGGGAGGAGAGGGGAGGGGAGGAGGGAGGGGAGGGGAGGGGGGAGGGAGGGAGGGAAGGGAGGGGAGGGGAGGGGAGGAGGGAGGGGGAAGGGGAGGGAGGGAGATCATTGAGCATGGGACTATGGGGGATGCAAAGACCCCAAAGCATGGTTTTTGCTGCCTAGTGCTTCCATTCTGGTTGGGCTGCCAGGGCAGCCATCACAGGGAGAATGTCCCATGGCCCAGCCAAGCAGAGACTGGATCCCAGGCCCACCAGCACCAGGAGCTCTAAGAGGGAGTAACAGGAGGTTAGGGAGGGCCTAGATACCCCCAGACATCACCGTAGGGAGCACTTATGGTCCAAAGGGCTGTTATGCAAAGGAATATATAGCTCCACAATTCACTGAATTTACCCTAAATTAACCCTCCTAAGCTTTGACTCATACTTAAGATTCCTGGGTGGCTTTGGTCCCTGAGTATTAACTAATATTTTAGTGTTCGTGCCTAGAGATTTGAAAGTCACAAAGTCATGATTTTTTTTTTTCTTGGAACTGGAAGGACCTTAGGAACCAACTAATTTACACCATTATCTTATAGAAGGGAAAACTGAAGTTTGGAGAGTTGAGATGGCTTCCCTAAGTCCACGGAGCTTCTCTCCAAATGTGTCTCTGTATTTCTTGGCATTGAATCCCTAGCCCCACATTGGTAGGGGGGTTGTGGAAATCATTCTTCCAGTTTTGGGAAATTGAAAGGAAGCATTGAGACCCACATTGGTGAAGTGCCTTACCCCAAACCACACCAGAGGTCAGCAACAGAACTAGCCAAAACAGGGGTTCTGACCCCCAGACCAGAACTTCCCCCCCAACCCAACCCCAACTGACCCCACTGTCAAAAAAAAAACCCTGATTATGCGCAGCTGAGGCCCCCCGGAATGGAGGTGGGTGCAGCGCAGGCCAAGATGCTCTTACTCTCTTGGGATGGAGAGGGATCTGAGGCCTCCCTCCCCGCCCCACCACCAAGCACCTGGCAGGGAACCTGGCCTTCCAAACCGCCCTTTGTCAGCTGCTCCTCTAAGCAGAACACGCCGCAGCCCGAGAAAGAGACTTGATCCTTGAGTGCCAGGGAGGCGCCAAGCCTGTATCATGAGGATTTTCATAAACACAACTGTCTGTGTCTGGGCAGCCATGTGGAAAGTTGCAATATAACCCACTGATGTCATGTGGCACGGGAAACAAGATTTCCAGAGGCAGCCATGCTGTTCTTTCCAACCTCAGTGTGGAGCAGAATCCCAGACAGGCTTCAGAAAGAAAGGGAAGGAAAAAAAACCCTGCAACAAATTGCAAAACAAAACACCGATTCCAAGGTCTCCAAGGGAGGGTAGGGAAGGGGCTTGGGGAGGGCCTGGGGTTGCTGGGGAGGAACAGCTGGGATGGGGCTTCGGGGGCAGTGCAGGGTCACCCGCCAGGGCTCCTGAGGGCTTCCTGAGGATGGCGTGGGCGGCCTGAACAAGGAGGAGCTGGGCGGGGCCATTTGGTGTGAGCTGAGCTCTCCCTACTGTCCAGCACCTCAAGTCTCTGGACTTCAGAAATCACCTGTCATTCCTTTTACCTCAGGCAGGATTGACTCCTCACCTTGGACAGACAGACACTGGGTCTCCTGGTCCTTAAGATCTCCAGATTTCTGCAATCCTTTCTACCACTGATTCCGGGATCACATACGAAGTGGAACTCAAATTCACCCTGCTGCACTTTAAGTACAGTCCTGGTTCTCTATCCACCAGGCAGGACCCCCCGCAGAAGAGGGAGTGAGGGTGGGAGTGGGGCGTTCTTACCTTCTTTGCTGGCATTTCATAGAATGTTACCTCACTCCTCTCCTGTCTCCACTGGCTGGCAGACCTTGGCCGGGTCATTTAACTTCTCTGGGCTGCAGTTATCTCTTTTCTAAAATGGGGAAGCAGAGAGCATACGATATTTAAGTTTTCTTGTAGCTCAAGGAGCCTATCATTTTATGACCGTCTGCACAGAAGGAGTAGTAGGGTAGTACAGATTACCTAAAAGATATTTTTTGGCTTTATTAACACTTACTGGGATTTTTTTCCAATTATAAAAGTAATCATTCCAATTGCAAGAAAACTTGAAAACCAAGAGTAAGCATTTTTTTAAAAAAAAACCTGTTTGCCAAGCTTTTTGGAATGTGTTATTTTCATCTTTAGTCTTTGCGTCTTCTTATATTTTTTAATAAAAATATTATACTGTAAAAATGCTCTACAGTCTGCACTTTAATCACTTTGGAATGTATTCTAAACATTTCCTTATATCGATATTCTTCTACAACATGGCATTTTCTTATATTTGTAGTTTTTCTTATGATTTTTAATATTCAGGCAAATTGCAAACAAAGACATACTAAGGGCCAATAAACACATGAAAACAATTTCGCCTCAACAATAGTCAAAGAAAAGGAACGAGATGTTATTTTTACACATCAGATTAGCATAGGTTTTAAAAAAAAAAAAACCTGGCAAAATCTACTTTGTTAACTGGAGGAAGAAATGGACAATATTTTACATGGCTGGAAGGGTGAGAATCTATCTGGAAGACAGTTTTATGTATCAAAATATAAAATATGTGTGATTATTTACTTAGTAATCCTATTTCTAGGAATTTACCCTATGAGAGCAATCACCTAAGTGTGAAAAGGTATAAGCAAAACAATGTTTGTTCAATCAATAGGGGAATGGTTCAGATGAGTGTGAAACATACAAAACAGCAAAATAGTATGCAGTCATTAAAAATGATAATGCAGCTTTATATTTATTGACTTGGAAAGATGTCTGACATTTTATGAAGTGAGAAGAAATCACAGAACAGCATGCAAAGTCTGAGCCCATCTATGTAAAGTTATATGCAGAAATCTGTATGTGTGTCTTAGATAACTAAACGCCTAAGGCATTGTTGGCTTCAGGTAGAAGGGGCTTAAAGGTTGCAATCTGGTTGGAACAGAGAGGCGGGGAGAGGATCAGGGCCCACTTTGAAGCTGCATTTGCTAACCAACCATCAAGTTTTTGTGGTTTTTTTGTTTTGTTTTGTTTTTTCTTAGAATATATGTTCATTGGGGATGGCAGGGAGGGCAGTGGCCATCTGCCGACAAGTGTTGACCAAAATATTAATAGTTATTATCTCTTGGAGGTGGGATTTGGAATGTTTTAATTTCTTCTTTGAATTTTACTATTATTCAAACATTTTACAAAAAATAATTTGTAACATTTTCTGTTAGGGAAGGCTCACAAATACTGGTTTATTTCTTTATTTTACAATATCCCAATAGCCTGGATTTCCATGTCGTGCCTATCAACGTCTGCAATCTGATTAACTTTCTTCACCTTCCTCAGAGAACTTCAGTCGTCTCTTGCCAAGTTTGGGGTATCTCGGTAGGTGCAAGCCCATGGGAACTCCATAATCAGATTCTACCCCATCACACCCCAAGCCCGCTGCCCCACCACCATCAGAAAGATGCTGTTCAAACCTCTTCTGTCCGGGCTGACCAGGGCCCTCTCACCTTCCTCTACCACCCTTTCTTCAGATTTGCACCTTGGATTCTGATTCCACTACTGAGCTCTCATCAGACATGGAAACCCCTGCCATCAGCTTCTGCTCCTCACCTCAGTTCTGTGCTGGTAATACCCAGCCTGGTATCTGACCGTGCTCTGTCTTTCATCTTTGACTTTGCTGCTTCCTGGCAGGTTCAGGGCACCCTACCATGCTAGGTGTGACAATGCCCCATCCTACCTGATTCACAGTTCCAAAAATACCCACTGTGTGCTCATTATGTGCTCAGCCCCTGGATGAGTCTTGTGAACACAGAAACCATGAGCGTAGGTCCCTACTCTTGAGGGGAGCTCAGTGTATTGGAGGCGACTGAGAGACCACCACTATGATGGTAGCTGACACTGAGGCTTATTACCACCTGGCACTGCCCTACATACTTTGTGTGTATCATCTCATTTAACCCTCACAATAACCCTATGAAGTAAGCACTATTACTGTACCCATTTTAAAGAGGAGAAAACTGAGGCATAGAGGTAGCTTCCTCAAGGTCACAGAGAGCTGAACAGTCAGGGATTTGAACCCAGTAATCCAGCTCCAGAGACATCAGTCTTAAACGCCATGCTCTATGAGAAAAAAAAAAAAAGGAAGCCAGCTGCTGAGTCTTGTGATAGACATTTATAAAAAGGGCTGCAGAACTATGGAAAACAGTATGAAGTTTCCTCAGTAAACTAAAAATAGAATTACCATATGATCCAGCAATCCCACTCCTGGGCATCTACATGCACAAAACTATAATTCAAAAAGGCACATGCACCCCTATGTTCATAGCAGCACTATTCACAATAGCTAAAACATGGAAACAACCTAAATGTCCATGGACAGACAAATGGATAAAGAAAATGTGGTACATATATACAACGGAATACTACTCAGCCATAAAAAAAGAATGCAATAATGCCATTTGCAGCAACATGGATGCAACTAGAGATTATCACACTAAGTGAAGTAAGTCAGAAAGAGAAAGACAAATACCATATGATATCACTTATATGTGGAATCTAAAATATGACACAAATGAACCTATCTACGAAACAGAAACAGACTCAGACATAGAGATTTGTGGTTACCAAGGGGGAGGGAGGGAGGGAGAGGGATGAACTGGGAATTTGGGGTTGGGAGATGCAAGCTATTACATTTAGAATGGATAAATAACAAGGTCCTACTGTAGCACAGGGAACAATGTCTCATCTCCTGGGATAAACCATAATGGAAAAGAATATTTTAAAAAGAACATCTCTATGTGTATAACTGAGTCACTTGGCTGTACAGCAGAGATGGGTTCAACATTGTACATCAACTATACTTCAATTTTAAAAAATTAAGTATATGGGAGACCTAAAACAAATAAAAAGGACTGCGGGAGTTCAGTGAAAACAAGTCATGGATTCCTCTGCTCTCAGACTCTTGGCTGGCATGAGACCCAGACATGTAACCAGCTTCCTCTTAGCTGCTCACCTAACCAAGCTTCTGCTTTTACCTCTGCCCTGGTGTGACGCCTCGTCTGTTACTTACACTCGGTATCCATTCTGAGTGAGCAATGTCTGCTGGGCTGGCCTCCAGCTCTGTGTCCACCTGAACTGGGCTGGCTGGCCCAGACCCTGCTCCACGTCATCTCAGACCCAGCGGGCCAGGTGTCCCGTCCCCACCCCAGTGCACAGAGACACAGCTGGCCCCGGAGCTCTCCCACCTGGGTCTCAGCTTCTTCCCAATGCTCCATGAGCCCTCCAGTTGGGGAGGAGTTGATGAACATTCTTCTGTGACCATTCCGCTTCTGTAAGTAGACCATGTTTTCTGTAAGGAAAGTCTTCCAGAAAAGTTTTGTTTAAACTAAATATTTGTAGATTGAATCCCATTTAGAATATAGTGGAATAATCAGCTACAAATGCAAGAATCAGACATGACAGCACTAACTAGCGTGAAGTATATACAACGTGCCAGGTACTTTGCTTGTAATGTCCATGTAATTCTTAGAACACCCCAGCAAGGCAGGCACCATTTTCATTATACCCATATGAAGAAACCAGGCCCCAAGAAGTTAGCTGACTTGCCCAAGGTCACACAGCTAATAAGTGGCAGAAGTGACTCTTGGCCGCCACTCAGTCTAAACCATCACTCTGAGATTTCTTAGGCAAACAGTCTCTCGGGGATGCAAGTTTTCTAAGTTTCAATTCATGTTTTGTCAAAAGAGGACAGACCTTACTTTCTCGATTCAATCTTCAGCCACCAGGCTGGGGTGAAAGGAAACATGAGTCTTGCTGGATAGTTCTGGGGCAGGCATAACAGAAGTTTCTCCCCAGCGTCCCCCAGAAGGGGGAGCTCTGGAGCTACCCCATCTCCAGCCCATCGTGTGCGTGCACACACACACACGCACGCACACACATGCACACATGTAAATACACACGGGTGCACCTTCCCAATCCAGCCTATGCCTGTGCCCTTTGACCAGGCGGCTGCCTGGGCACACAGGACAGAGCCACTAGGAGCCAGGGCAATCAAGCGCAAGAAAGCTGAATAAAAGCAGCTAATACTATATCTACGATATGCAGCTTTGGTTGTAATAAACACTGCAGCTGAATAGTCCCATGGGGCTTTCCTAATGGAGGGGATGCGTACACTCCAGAGCAGCCCCAGGGGTTTTACACGCAGCTCTGACTAAACTCCCTATAAAACCAAGCCCGCCTTTTCACCAGTTGTGACAGGGTGTTCTAATATTAGTCCAGTCTCCTTGTCTGTCAGCTCCCCCAGCAGAGGCTTTAATGATCTTTAACCAGGCATAATCAACACTACACACTCAAGCAGAGAGTGCCCGAACCCAAGCAGCCCCTGCCCCTCGCAACAATCCGCTGGAAGTTTCGAGGGGGACAAAGGCGAACCCCTCAGCCCCCTTGAGCTACCTCCTCTCTCCCTGCAGGATGGGCTGTGCAGGAGGGCAGCCTCCCAGGAGGGCAGGGGCGGCGGGTCAGCGGGCTCAGGCTGGCTCGGTGGGTGGGGTGCAGGGCCGGCCCCTAGGGCCCTCCTCCGCAGGCTGGCTGTGGTCTGGACAATGGCCTCCGGGACGCTGACCGTTGCGGGCAGCGCTGCTTCTGCAACTCTGCCTCTTACGCTGTCATCAAGGGCATCCCCTCTGCGCTTCTGACAGCTGCCTTCTCTCTAGAGAAAAGCCGGGCCTGGGTGGAGGATCCGAGCGGCCCGGGAAAGAGCAGAGGAGCCTGCAGTTTGGCCGCTGTGCCTGGTCCTCCCAGCGCCCCCAGACCCAGCCTGCCCAGACCTTGCACCCTCCCCTTCCTCTCCCCACTCCTCTTTCTCTCCCTCCTTCCTTGTCTCCTTCCGTGGACCCTCCATGCGCCTCGAGGCCCCGGAGAAGGTGGACCTGGGACCAGAGAGAGTGTCAGGGAATAAAGGCAGGTGGTGGAGGAGATGGGCAGACACGTAGCGGCAGGGCCCAAGGCCTGGGCCCTGGTGTGAGGAAATACATGGGTGGACCAGGAGGGTCTACCCCACAAAAGCCTTAGTCCTTCTACTTCTAAATCTGTCTCTGAGCCTTCAAGGCTGTGCAGTGTTTATCGGAGCCAAGCAGGGGCCCTGCACTGGCTCTGGGGCAGCTCTGAGTACTTCTGGCTCATACACGAGCCTGTTTGGGAAGCAGCTCTGTAAGCTGCCCGGTAGCCTCGCCCGAACCTCCCAGCAAATTCCCTCGGGCGACAGCGAATCAGAGCCTGGATTTTGGCCTCTGACTTCAGCAAACAAACCGGCCTGAGCTGTTTAATGCAGCCTCCCTGCTGCTCTGGACCACAAGGAGCAGTTCGGCAGGGCCCAGAGGCCTGCCGGGTGGTGTCCGGCTTTCCCGCAGCCCTGAGGGCCCTCCAGAGCTGCGCGAAGTTCTGGGGAACAGAGAGGTGCCTTCACTGTTTCAATAGAACTTAGTTTCATTTTTTTCACATTACCAACAAATATATTGTACTTAACTTGAGAAAAATAGGAACAATATTAAAAAGTAGAAGGGGAGGCCATGACCTACGGCAAGCACTGCTAACATCTGAATGCATTACCTTCCAACATTTTTATTTTCTTAAAAGTGTTGAATTTGAGTTTGCCCTTGGACTTGTACCAGAGACCTGCAAGGGTTCTCTTGCCTGAGAAAGATGCCCCCTGTGTCGGGGAGGGAGGGATTTTAGCTCATGATTTATTGGGTGACCAGGGCCCCTTCCTTAACTCTGTGCCTCCATGTTCTCAGTTATTATAAAAGGAGATAATAACAGTACTGCCCTCGAAAGGTGGTCATAAGGATTAAATCTTTTGGTATATGCAAAGTACTTAGAATAGTGTCTGGCATAAACATGAAATACGTGTGGGGCGGCATCACCGATAGTTTTATGATGATGTTGATGATGCTGATGATGGCTACTTGCACTATCTTCCCTGTGAGGAGTGGGGAGTAGGGACCAGCCCCCCTTTCCCCAGCAGCTGTGGCTTCCACGGGGGAAGTCTAAGCCCTCAGCTGCGTAACAGGTAGGCAGGTAGCCCGAGAGAGAGGAAGTCACTCTAGGAGGACAGAAAACAAAATATCACCTGTCCAGTAATCTGCCTTTGCTGGGGTGAAAGGGTAGGGGCGTGGCTTCCACCCCTCATGTGAGCTCTTCTCTCCTATGTAGCTCCGTGCCGGCACCTAAGAGGCAAGTGGCTGCTCCTTTCCTACCCTTGCCCCTGTGCAGGTCATTAATCCAGCATCTCACTTCTTGCCACTGAGCCCAGCCCAGGATATGGACTATTTCTAACCCCACAGTCCAGTGGGCTTCACTCATACACCAGGGCTGGCTTTCCAAAGGATGCCTACTTGCCGACTTCCTATAGCCCTGAAAGCTTTCTGACTTAGGCCATGAGAATATCAGAACATCCCTGGAGAGAACCCTAGAGATCCTCAAATAATAGCTCATGACAATAACAGCTTGTATTTGTTCAGCACTTGCTGTGCGTCAAGCCCTTTGCTAATTTACACATGTATTATCTCATTTAATCCTCACAACAAGACACGAGACAGGAACCATCCCTATCTCCATTTTACAGTTGAAAACCTAGCTTGGAGAGCTTGAGTCGTCTGCCCAGGATTGATGGCTGGCTACATAGGCTACCAAAGGGACTTGAATTTACCTATGGAAAGGCTGCCCTTTGTTCTGGGGAGACATTACTGTGGACCTTTAAGTTTCCTACAGCTATTCTAAGGGGAAGCCTGATGCCATTGTTAACCTGAATGCTGATGAAGTGTTGGTTTTGATCACGTAAGCTGGGTGTATCTCTTATCTGTGACATTAAAAAAAAAAAAAAAAAAACCAGAAAGGATAAATCACCTTCCATGGCCACATGGCTAGAAAGTCAGAGCCTGAATCAGAGCTGGACTCCCCAATCTCATGTTCTTTCTAGCCTATCCTGCTCATCTTCTGTCCCTTCCAGAGGGCCCTTGGCCCAGGCCAGACACCGAGTCTCACACCCTTCTAGTATTCCCTGCACGGTACCCAGCACAGCCGGCGCACACCGCAGGTACTCACTCAACCCCTGAGAGCAAATGGAGGCGAACTTTCTGCAGGAGAGTCAGAGCACACGCTGAAATGTACACCCAGCCTTCTCTCGATAACTTGCCGTGGGTCATTCATTCATGAATGGAAACAAGCTTGGGCAGAAGCTGTTGATACTGCGGACCGGAGCCCAGCCTGGCACCCTAACTCTGAAAAGCTGAGTCTCCCCGGACCCTGTTCTTTCTCTACCTTGTCCGCCAAGCCCACCCACTCCTTTCCCCTCTTTCCTTCTCCCTCCTGCCCCTAAGAACACAGCACGTTCCCAACCCAAGTTAGCGTCCCTGGAGAAGCTAATATTGTCCAAAAGAATCCGAGAGAGGAAAGCTGATTGGATTTTATTACAGTGCTGATGCCTGATTTCCTCTGGGAGCTGCCTAATTTCTCTCATTCACAGGTTGGTGACTTCTTGCCTGCTGCCTGACAGCGGCTGTCCCTGCGACCATGGACTGGAGGCAGGCAGCTTGGGCAGACCTCCATCAGCAAAGCACTTCTGGCTGGTGGTAACTATGTATTTTTTATTGAGTAAGCGAGTTAATGGGCATGTAAAACATACACAACTTGTCAGCCCGTTAGCTGCTGCCATTGCCGTGGCTGCTCTTCTGCCTCCGGCTCAGCTAAATTGCTCGTTGCCTTGCTCTCTTCCTCCCTCTCCCTCTCCTTGTTTTTTTTTTTTTTTTTTTTTTCCCAAAGTCTTTCTCTCCCCAACCCGTACCTCCCTCCCTCCCCAAACAGCTAAAGGGTCCCATTTTTATTTATTTATTTTTAATCATAAATAAATAAGTTTGAGAGAAGGCAGCCAGTTTGAAAGAAGACTTAGCCTTGAAGTCTCGCCTGCCTCTGCCCAGTTAATGCTTTGTCCTCGGTTCCTGCCCAGGAAGCTAGGTTCAAGGACAGAGGCAGCCCAGAGTGAGCTTTCGCCCAAGGAAGAGGCACCTAGTTTAGAGCACTTGCCAGATGCAGGACACGGATGCCTGCGTGGACACGCCTCCAGTTGTGCACATGTGGTCAACTGCCTGCATCGGCAGGCCCCCCTACCACCTGCTCACACCCCCAAAACCCCACTCTGCATGCACACACTCAGCCATCCACATCGGCATGTACAGACCCTAACAGCCTCAAAAAATCCACATCGCAAACGGGTACCCTTGAGTATTTACACTTGAAAGAGCCCACAGCTGAGTGCACAACCTACACTGTAGCCCGCTCTCTGCACCCCTTCCCGAGGGGCCTTCTCAAGCCTGGATGCACACTTCTCTCACACGCACACACCCACACACACACACACACACACACTCAATGACACAGGTCTTTAGGCACACCCCCAAGTCCACATGTGCATTCACTGCCTTCAGACACCCCATCCAAAGGCCATATTCAAGTATATCCCCATGTAGATGCACCTTCAGAACTGATGTGAACAACAACACTCCTATAAGTACCTCACAACTGCTTCTGCACGCACCCCCCCCCGTTTATGTACACAACCAATTGCTGAAGCCTGCCTAAACACTTCCAACGTGTGTGCACCTCTAATAGTCACATCTGCATGTGCACACACCAGATACACTCAGCCTCAACGACCAATGCCTGCAGTGTACACTCCTGCATATACACAGGTTGTAGGCAAGTCCTGTCTGCATGTGCACCCCACTCCCTACCCCTGGATATGTCCCCAAACCCTCATGTCTGTTACATATGCCTATAAACCAACACTCCCACCAGCCTATCTGCAAGTTGGCCTTTAATGTACATTTCAGGTATATTGGTACACACCTCACGTGCACACATACACTATACCCCATTCTACGTGCTTACAACCCATGCACATAAACTCTTAACCCCTATTTGTGTGTATGTTTCATGTAAACATCCCACAATGTTTTATTGTCTGTATGTTCACATCATATGAACTCATAGAAGACTCCGGTTCTGCCCATATTCATACTCCAACTTCCTGTCTGCATGCACATCTCAGATGTACACCCCCAAATGCTCTATTCTACCTATGCGTGTGTGTAAGCCCTGCAATGATTCCATATCTGCTTACAGAGACCCCAGTGCGTGGACATACACCCAAACCCACCATCTCCACATGCAAAGGCAGCATGTACAATCCCCGCTAACACACCACGGTTCTATCAAATGCTCACCATCAATTCCATTTAATTAAAACTAAACTAAGTGATTGAGCCCATCTCAGACTCGGTGCTGAGTGCTGGAAATATGCAGATGGAAAAGAACAGCAGCGCTTACCCTCAGGAGCTCCCTGTCTAGGAAGAGGAATGAATAAGAAAGCAGCCAGTTAGTTCAGTCACAGAAGTACGTGCACACACGAGCACACACTCTCAGCGGCTCCAAATTCACAGGAACATTCTACCTGCACATCTCAGATGTACAAATGGGCACAGCTTAATTCACATTCCCATATACCTCCATTCTGTGCCTACATCCCCAACTTTAACCATGTGTGATCATTCATTGCCTTTAGTCATAGTGGCTTCACAGGTCACCATCAGTCTCCTCCTGGATGGTAACGCTGCTACTAGGCGAGAATGTTCTCCCCTGAGCACTGCATTGCTGGGCCCGAGTCTCCTCTCTTGGGTTGCTCACTGAGGACCTAGCCCAGCAGCAACAGGGCCTTGGGTACAGGGAGTGTCTCCTCAGCAGCCATCCTGCTTCATTCTCTGCTTCAAGACCTCAGATGAGTCACTGGCCTTGCAGTTAACCGCCTTCTCTTTGCCCTCTACAGAGCTTGCTGTCCCCACGAGGGGCCCAAGGGCACTTTCCTGCCTACTCTTCCTTGCTTGGGTGGCTGCTAGTAGTTCTCTGATACGATTATTTTTAAAAGCTAATCCAATTCCAGCCCGAAATTCTTAGAATTTCAGTGAACTGAATTCCTAGAACTCGGCCTTGCAAGCCAAATCCGGCCCACCGTCTGTTTTTGTAAATAAAGTGCTATTGGAATGGTCACACCATTTGTTTAAGTATCGTCTATGGCTGCTTTGGGGCTGTAATGACAAGAGTTCAGTAGTTACAACTAAGACCATCACCAGTAAAATATGTAGTATCTGGCCCTTTATAGAAAAAGTTTGCCAACCTGATGTCAAGCATGGCGGTGGTAGTCCTACTCTGGTCTTCCCTGGTCAAAACAGCACAATACACTCTAAGAGGTAAATAGAGAAACCGCGGAGTGCAGAGGCAGAAGATGGTAAAGGAAAGGAATTCAAACCACATCTTCAATTCACCCCGCAGATATTGATTGGTGCCTGCTATCTGCTGACACTCTGCTGGGCATGGGGTTATAGCAGGGAATGGAATGTGGTTCCTGTCCTCCTGAAGTAACCAGTCTACTGGGAGACATTAAACTACAACTTCCACACAGACTCCATAGTGGAATTGTGATAAATATTGACAAGGGAAAAATGGGAATCGTTGAAGCCAGGAAAAGGAACTTAGAAGTACTTTGACAGGTGAACTCAAATATGTGAGGGGTTGACAAGGTAGAGGGATTGAACAAGCTCTCTGGATACCCCAAGGTGGGACCTGGGACGAGGACAGCACAGTGAAAACAGGAAGACCTTTCTCAGTGGGACGAGGAGATTTTAACCCTCAGCACTGCTCTATAATGAGCTCTGCACACAGGAGGTTGCATGCTACAGGAATATTAGGGATGGATAGAGGGGATTAATACTCGGGTTGGCCTACATGACCTCTCAGTCCAAGTGTGAGACTCACCATGGCTTCTCAATATGGCGGCAAGCTAAGCTTAGCCAGTGTTCCCTCCCTCCTTGCCAACATCCTTTGCTCTCCTGTGGCAGGGGTAAGGGACAACGTCTCCTGACCTGGCCCTTGGGTGGGCCATGAACAGCTCCATTCACAGGGGCCTGTGAGGGTGTCCATCCCTCCTCTGGTCATTATCGGCTCATACATTAAACCCTGTAGGCCCTGAAAGTAAGTTTCCATATCAAATGGCTCCTAGGAGGACCCTCAGAAACTCCTCCTCCCCTTCTCACATTGGACCCCAACCTTCTTTCACTGGCTGTCTCCTCCCAAGTTCCAGACTTTTCCATCCCTCTTTTGAGGCTTCCAGCCCCTCTCCTCCCCAGCCCCTCAGGTGGGGTCCACAGCCTCATGCCTGATCCCATCTTGCAGAGGGTTCAAAGGAGGACCTCAAAGTTCAGCCTCACCCTTAATCCAGGAATTTTTGTGCTTCTTGCTCTGGACACCAAGGACACAGATGAGGGCAAGAGAGAAGCAAAACCGGCAGCAAGAAGGAAGGCAGGGTCAGGATGAAAAAAGGAAGGAAGCAAAATGCAAGAGAAAACACAAAGGCGAATGGGGAGAGCCTTAGGAACCTTGTGTTTAAGTGGTCTGATAATTAAATGAAAAGTGTTTGGTGGAGAAGCCCACCTTTCAAAATCCCTGCTGGTGGTGAAGCATATAAAAACCTGAATAGCAAATATTTACTCAGAATTAACATGGAACAGATCCCATCAAGCAACCTTGGGGCTGTTTCTGGAGTCTTACCTTAATGTCTTGTGTGGCATGGGGGCCTAGGTGGGCACTAGACCTGGCGTAATATGCTAAACAAATCTAATGGTGTGCCTTATTTCCCCCCTCAGCAGAACTCTTAATTATGTATCTTGCAAATGCACAGAGAAAATGGATTAACCACAGCAGCTGTTTCCTGCTGGAGCGGCACCCTCCCCAGAAGCCTTTGCAAGGAGACGGTGGGCTGGCCCGACAGGCCGCACCAGGGAGCTGGCAGGAGTCTGGGAAGTGCGCAGGTGAGAGGCTGATGAGGATCTGAATCTTCAGTCAGGGAAGTGTCTGCCCCTTGACACCCCAATGGGAGAGGTGGGACATGAGTTGAAGGGTGAGTGGTAGGGGGGCCAGCCCAGTCTGTGGCCGTATGGGCTGAGGCAGGCTCTTGGAAAGGCTTCTCTGTGAAGACCATCTTGCCTGGTCCACCCACCCAGAGCCATGTGCTAAATGCCAACTGGTCATTTAGTAGGGTGACTCACTACTTCCCCCTTAGTTTCTCCTAACAAATTGCAGGAACCCGGGTATCAGTTTCGTTGTCACTTATCAGGGTCAATGGAAAAAACTGGGACCCAGAACGGGTTCCATGGAGGAAGAGAAGTCAGGAAAGTTCGGAATGTGTGGCTTTAACTAGGGAAGGCAGACCAATGGAGAAAAACGGAAGGTGACATCAGGATGCTAGGTATAAGGGCAGAAACCCACTTTGAAGTAACGGTCTGGGGCCTGTGTGGAAGAGAAACATTCTGCAGATGGGCAGAACACCGACATGAGCTGGACACTGGTCAGTGACAGAGCACCACTGAGACCACCTGGCCAGTGAACCCAGAGATGTCCAGAGATGCTGGTTTGCACGTGTGTGTGTCTTGAGGACTCTGCCTGGGACATAAAGGTCTTTCTCTGTGATGCCTTTGGCACTGCTGTCTTGAGCAGCTGGATATCAAACAGGCTAACTGCATGGGGATTTAGTCCTGAGTTTGAGTCCCATTCTAACACTCACTGGCAACTCTTGTATGTAACCTTTCTGGGCATAGTTTCTCCATCTGGTTTATGTGAAAAACTGGCATGAAGACTTGAACTCATCAATAATATTATCTGAATCTGAATGTGTTGAGTGGCCATGTTACCTATCATGGATTTCTCCTAAAGTTGAAGGAGGAGTATTGGTTGAAATTTGTGAAACAGCTTTATGACCTGGAAAAGGCAAGAACCATATGTATTGAGCACGTACTATGTGCCAAGCACCGTTCACTCAGTCCTCACAGTAATCCTATGAGACAGGTCCTATTAGTATCCTGATTATTCAGATGAGGACATTAAGGCACAGAGAGATTACCATACATAAATTCCCAAAGTTCGAACAACTAATAAGTGGGTGGAGCCAGGATTCAAACCTTGGCATTTTAATTCTATCTGCTCTACAAGTGTTAATCAGTGATTGTTGTGATATAAGACAGTTCTCCAGAACTGGCTGGGCTCAGCGGAAAACAGGAGGAAGCAGGTCCATGCCCTTCCCGGCATCATAGGAAATTGAACACTAAGGCAAAGCTTTGGGCTCCTGTCATGTAAACAGTGAGACTAAGAGCGTAGGCTAAATTCGAAAGACAGAATGAGACTACAGTGTAGGGCCAGGGCAGGAGTATGGCCTGAAGAGGAGCAATACGGCAAGAACAAGCCTTGGAAGCAAAGCAACGCTTCTCCACACATCCCCAGATGGCACTATGCAGCGCCTCCCCGAACATCTTTTCCGTTCCATTTGATGAGACACATGGGGGATAAGATGACTGAAAGGCATGATTCCTGCCCTGTGTAGCATAGACTCTACCGAGGAAGGTTGATCTTACTCAAGTAATTGCAAGCATGATGAGTTTAAAGAAGAAAGAGGTTTGGATGTATATTAGCTCGGGTAATGTTAACTGCTAAAACAAATAGACCCCCAAACGTATAATAGCTCAAACTCAAGAACTATATGCCTCACTCACGCGGCAGGACAAAATGAATGTTCCTGATTGGTGAGAGCAGCTCTTCTTTCATTTCTTTCAGACACAGGGTACCGGCACCTCTGCCATCTCAACATACATCCTCCTAGGCGTTGCTGGGGTCACCACTGCAGTTGGCCAAAGGGAAAAGGGCTAGAAGGAGTGTACAGGAAGGTTTTCATGGGCCAGGTGGAGAGAAGCACACGTCACTCCCACTCCTGTTTTAGTGACGGCACCTCAGCCCCACGTCACACATAATGTCCAAGGAAGAGCAGGGTGCCCAGGAGGCCGTGGGCTTAGTGACGAGCTAGTAGACTGCCACAGTGGGCCACACAGGATCTTTGCCCAGCCCCTGCCCTCTGCTTGGAATGCCTCCCCCGGGCCCAACTTCCCTTCATTCTACTCAGCAAACTCTGTGGCTTTGTGAACAACAGCATATAATATTCAACTGTAATATTTTCTTATCTTCTGGTACCTATAATCCACCTCTGTTCCCAAAAGTCCTATAAAAATTGTCACTCATAACACGATGTGCACTAGTGGTGTCTTGGGAAGGGAAGAGGCCTTTGATCACGTGTGGGCAAATCTGGGCAGGCAGCAAAAAACAGCGGAAAGCATGATATCAAGAGGGGACTCCAGAATTGAGTCAAGGACAGGAATTCAGAACCACCAGTAACCAGCGGAGCACGGGGCCACCCCGAGAATCCTCAAACTACTGGGGAGAGTGACTCTCCAGAGGGGTGTGGGATGGAGACTCAGATCATCTTATTTAGAAACTAAGAAAAAGGTGGGGGGATATTCATAAAAATCTACAGGAAACCTGGGGAAAGTAATGAACATAAACAAAGTGTTTCACAAATGTTCTTAGATCAAAGACCAACAGACACTGGTTATTCCTGTGTACCAGGTACTCTGCTTCACAACAGCCAGGTTAGGTAGGGATTGTGCCCAATTGACAGATGAGAAAATCTAAGAGAAAGTCTCACCACATAAATAGGGGAGCTGGATTCAGACTCAGATATGTTCTTTTTTTTTTTATTTTATTGAAGTATAGTTGATTTACAGTGTTGTGTTAATTTCTACTGTACAGCAAAATGACTCCATTATACATATACATACATTCTTTTTCATATTCTTTTCCATTATGGTTTATCGCAAGATACTGAATATAGTTCCCTGTGCTATACAGTAGAAACTTGTTGTTTATCCATCCTATATATTATGTTTGCACCTGCTAATCCCAAACTCCCAATCCTTCCCTCCCCCACCCCTTCCCCCTTGGCAACCACAAGTCTGTTCTCTATGTCAGACATGTTCTCAAGTGATATACTCTACTGCCTCCTGCCTGAAGGGAAGAGAAGAAGACGAGCAAGAGGACAGATGTTAGTAGGAACTTGGGGCGGAAGTGGGCAAGCAGGAGATGCAGTTGTAAAGAGGGAGCAAAGCTTCCAAAGGCTGAACTTCCTGGAGAGATAGCGGCAGGCCAAGGAGGGTGAGAGGACCCCAGGCACCTGTGGGAGGGAAGCTGGTGATTCCTGCCAGCCTCCCCAAAGGAAGGAGGGAAAAGTCTGCACACCCAGTGGCTGCTCCTCTCTGCTGGGGCAGAAGGAAGGGAGCTCTTGGCAATGCTTGACTTGCTAAGCCTCAGGGGAGAAAAAACAGGGAGCTGGTGAGAGCAGCTCCCTGAGGTGCCTCGGGTGGGAGGCAGTGCTTTCCAGCAGGGAGTAAAATCAGGAGGAAGCGAATCAAGGCCAGATGGAGTTAGTGTTCCAGCAAGTGCATGTGGTTTTAGAAATGGAGAAACATGGATTGAGGCCAAATCCAGGCCTCAGGCTTCCACCAACCTGCAGCCTTTGGGAAATCACACAGACATAGGATGTCGGGGCTGGAGGGTATCGTAGAGATCATCCTGTCTAGCTGCTCCTTCTACGATGGGGGGAAACTGAGACCTGGAGAGAGGAGGTGAGTGAAAGGGCTAGGGCATATCTCAGCTCTCCCTCCATCGTCAGCAATGCCACCGAGAAGTCATGTAGGCGGCAGGCACCGAAAGGGCCACCCTCCCACACCCTCGCTCTGCACTAACTCTGTGCAGCACCACAAGCTAGAAGGCACGAAAGCCTTGGGGGGCTGCTGAGGTGCAAGTGTTTTGTCCAAACTTCCCTCCATCCCTCCCCCTGCCTACTGGCTCGGTAGACGGTCCCTGTTCCAGGGCCTCCAAGTGCTTCAGTCACCATGTGACCTTGGCAAGATACTTCGTCTCTCTCTCTAACTCAATTTCTTCACCACTAACATGACACGGTAGGACAAGAAAATCTTTAAACCCCAGTGCTTTTCCTGCTAAGGTTTACAACCATTTGCCCAACCTTCTCCCTGTGCCTTCAAGGGCTACGATGTCAGTATAAAGGCTGAGATTGGAAGAAGTCAACCAAGATTGTCACAGGAGATGAGCAGAACCTCTCCTAACCTTGGGGGAGCCCATGGCAACAGAGGCCAACAAAACTTAGGTCTAAATATTTAAAAGGTACAAATTAAGATAACAAACTGTTTGGTAAAATATGCTTGCCCACCTCCCTTGACAAGTACACCTTCATGATGACAAAGTCAAAAATATCAGTGGAAAACCATGGATTTCTTTTCATGTTATTGAAAGTTGGCAAATATCAAAGATAGACGAATTTAATTATTATTGCACGTTTGAGTGCCGACAGCGTTTGTATGAGTAACAAAACAAAGATAAAATAATTCAAAAACTACTGAATATTTACTCCAAAATTAATTTTCTTGCCTTTATTTAAACAGAATCCTTAATTATGTTGTTATAATCAAGATGTTCACATAATTTGTGTTCTATTGAGATCAGTGCCAACTTAGGCATCTCTTGAGTCATTGTCATTCTTAGATCGTTTTTTTTTTATTAACTTCAATTTGGAAAAACTTCTCTGCTGAGGCAGGAGAAGTTGGAAATGGCAATAGAATTCTTAAAGCCACACTTCCATGTATTCAGAAATGAGCATTGAATTTTACTTATTTTTCAAACATGATAATGTGGCCACATATGACAAATTATCACTTCAGAAGACATAAAATAGTTCATTTTCACCACTGTTCTTATAGCAATATCTAGATCCACACAGTAATGTAGAGAATCCGTATCACACTGCGTGCATGTTATATCTAGACCTACATATACACAAATTTAAGAGAAATGTGAGTTGTTTAATATTGCAAAATGTTTCTGCACTTTTACGTGCAGCTACTGCAAATACCACACTAATTAGTAAATACCTCCACGAATTTGAATTTGAACACAAAGAAAACGAGAAAATGGACGCTCAGCATTCTGGATACCTGATGATGAAAGAATCTATCGCACCGTGCTGAGAGGAAAGATTTGACAAGTTAATTAACTGGTCTTATATTTAAGCACTTTCGCTGCTTAAATGCATGTTTTCCCCACCCCCCCACCCCAAAACACTGTCTCCTGATGTGGGCAACAGTACAACCCACCAAGCTTCGGGTCATTCTAACCCAGCTGCCTTCTGTTTCAAGAACAGAGGGCAAGAGACAGGGAGAAGCATTTCCCTGGGGCTGCACCGTGATAGTCATGAGAGTGGATGCTTAGGGCTACAGCCAGGGCTGAGCCCTGGAACGCACTAACAGAGGCACCCACGTGTCCTTTAATAAATGTACTAGTGTGGGGATTGGAGGGTGAGTAATTGGGACCTTTGAAGTGCAGGGCCCAGGTAACGTTCTCCCCTTGCCCAGAGGAGCGTTGTTCCTGGAAACTGTGAGCTGGAAGGGTTGAGGCTAGCTGGCCACCTGATACTGCCCAGGGGCCAGAACCTCTCAAATCATTTTCAGGTTCTTTCCGAGAGCACAGGATAGCCTCCCGCGCTCCACCCTCGCCTGTCCCATCACCTACCCAGTCATCTCACCAGACCCCTCAGACTCTCCTGCCATGTGCTCACACCCCTCTGTGATTTTGTTCTCGTGGTTACCTCTGCCTGGGATGTCTTTCCCCATTTTCTTTGTTTCACTGGTTGTTTATTAAACAGTTAATACTCACTGGAGCATAAATACAACACTTTTTTTTTTCTAGCCATAACTTTCATCAGTTCTCTGGAGTCTCTCATTAACAGATACTCTAACTTTCTGTTCATTTCCCTGGATCTGGGTCCTTTGGTGCTAGGGACAGGGAGGGGGTTAGGAGAGAGGGCTGGAGCCATAGTGCATGACAGGCAGCCTGACCCCGTAGGGAGGGCCTTGGTCCCTAACAACTCAGCCTGCCTCCGTCTCCTGCTGGTGGCTCCGCCCATATGTAGGCACCATGGCTGTCTTAGATCCGTGTTGGCTTCACTGGCCAGCTAGGTGCCGAGGATCATGTCAGGAAGAGGGAGCCATGGTTACCTTAGGCCCCCACCAGTGGCCTATCCCCCAAGGACCCTCTCTGGGAGGGCTATCTCTTCATATAGCAGACAGCCCCAGAGCACCTGCCTCTCCTCTAGACCTGGCTCTTTCACATCCGTGAGATCTGGGTTTTCTTTGGTACCCCCAGAGAGATAGAGAGAATTAGGATGGAGGGGAGACTCTTCCATTTTCTTCCCTATGCCACAGTTCCTTCTGGCCTTCACCCAAGCTGTTTCAACAAGCCATCCTGTTCCTCACTTCCCATCTCCCCTACCCCGACTTCAGACATCTCCAGGAAAGAAGCAGGAAGAGAACACAAGTCAAGCTGTCCCAAGAATGCCCTCCATCCTCAGCTCCATCCAAAGCACTAGGATGTCTCCTTCAGCCTGGGAGTGAGATCTCCATCCCTCTTCTTACTGGCCCTCCCAGCCTCCATGAACAATGCCCTGAGAGCTTCCCTCACGTGGCTTGGGGGAGGGAGAGACGATGTCACAACAGCTTCCACTAAACCGGTGGTTTCCCCTCTCTCTTTTTCCATAGCCTGGGATACTGGACACTGGGGTGTGGTGAGGGGGTATGACAGTACCAGATGTGCCTCTTCACAAGCCCTGAAGAAGCCCAGGTGTTGGTGTCCCTCTTTAGTGTGGTTTTCTTATCATTTCTTTGTACCCAGCCGTTGATCCCATTGCCAAGTCGACCTCCTAATATGCTTGCCTGATGGAAGACCTTGCGGGTCAGATAGGTTTCACCCATCTGTGGAGTCGGCCTTAGCCCCGCCCCACCACCAAGCAGCCAGCCTCTCCTCGGGCTCCCACAGTGCTTTGGATTGATTTTTGGCCCATTGCGGTGTCCTTAGCTGTTTGCAACCATGCTTCTTGGCCTAACTGTGCAGGCAAGGGATGGGCTTTGCATCTCTGTACCCCCAAGACCTACCACTAGGTCGGGCACCTCACAGGCCAGGCTCAAAGCTTGTTGAAGGAAGGAATGAAATGAATGGACTTAAGACATAATGAATAAGTCAGTTATTGAGTAAAGGAAGACAATCATAAGTGAGTGAATGGCTGAAGGAGTGAATGAACAAACCCAGCGCTTTGCTTCCCCCCTCCTGCTCTCCAGCCTCCTGGGGGCTCCCAGGAAGCCCATGTGTAGAAGGCCCTTAGCTCATCAGATTCCAGGGGAGCAGGCAGCCCAGCCCACGGTAATGGAACTGTTAGCTCAGGAGGCAACAGCCTCACCGTGTAAAATCACTGTCTATTCTAGTCAAATTAACTAGGTAATACTCTGCATTAGTGTAAAATTCTCCATCAAACCATGAAGACTGGCATTTAAAACATTCAAGGCCTGAGAAGGGGAGGAGAGGGCAGAGAAAGCAAGAGAGAATCAGTGCTTTTTCCTGACGAGTAACGTTTGAAACGTTTCCCAGCCTCTCCAAGCCAGGAGGAGCCCCACCTGGGATTGCTCAAAGCCCATGCCCAATGTTCCTGGCTGGGCCTCTTCTCCCAGAGCTTCCAATCTCTTCACAGGGTCTCTTTTCTTGGGGTCACTGCCCCTATATTGGGCCCTTCCTCTGGGGGTTCAGTTGGACGATGCTGAGGTTGTCAGAGGGAGGGACAAGACGGAAGCTCCCCAGTACAAGCATGCCATGTCATTTCTTGACAACCCCTGCTCTACGAGCAAGCCGCCCCTGCACCAATTCTGGAGCATCCTTCGCCCTTGGAACCCAGAGGTCCAGCCACCATACTTATGAGTGGTGCCTAGGGGTCCCCCTAGCGGACCCATAATTGAACTGAACAAAGACCACTCCTGAGTCTGGCTGGATATTACGGAGAGCATCTGTTTCTGATAATAACATTTATTGGGCATCTCCCACAGCCAGATACTAGGTAGTGGATGGGAAAGCTTTTGCAGGGGTCACAGGTCTAGTTTACAGGTCGTCTGTGAACCTAGGAGATGGGACTGTCTTTCTGACGCCCTCAATGGCACCCAGTCAGTGCTTGGCAAATGCTACAACAGATACTGGCATTCAGAAATGAAAAGTGAAGTAACAGAGCCAGTGATACAAGGTACCTCTACAAACACCCATCAAACTGGCAGCCACTCAACCCAGCCCCTTAGGGCTCAGTCCCGGAGTCCCCCACAGGAGGGGGAGAAAAAGAAGCAGCTTCCCAGGGGATTGTTCCACGCTGAGGTAGCATACTGGCTGCTGTGCCCTGGGGAACCAGCTCCCTGCATAAATGCGCAGATAGACAGATAGATCTTATTAAGCATACAACATTCAGGGGCCTCATTTGGAAAAGACGTTGATTCTAAACGGCTGTTTGCCATTGACAAGCCACAGCGCCAAGGCAGACAGCTCTGGGTTATCCAGCTCACATCCCCCCACACCTCCATCCCCTGCGTGGGCACACGCATGCACCCCAGGGCCCCTCTGCTCTAGCCCTGTGCCCAAGCTGCTACTGCATTCTGGGCAGCGGACTCGCTTGGCAGAGACCAGATGCCAGCACATCCCTCCCTGTCCCCTGGGGATCTCAGGCCCAGCTGCGGCAGCCAGGCAGCCTTGGGACCCTGCAGTCTCCACCAGCCCCCACCCCCAGAGCCCAACAGCATGACTCCCCATCTCTCTGTCCCCTTTCCCACCCCATCCTCCCTCCTTACTGCTTATGCCTTTGTAGGCAGGAGGCAAAGCCATGCGAATACATTAACATTTCCTTAATTCTATCTGTGCCTCCAAAACTCTGAGTCACAACTGGGTGGGTTTTTGTGCCTGGTGAACTGTCAGCCTCATTCAGAAATGCCATTTTCTACTTTGCTCCTGGATCAGCAAGGGAATAAGGGGCGGGGCTGAGATGGAGGGTGGCACGCTGAACCCTGACTGGTCCTTGACTGATGACAAGATCAGGGCAGGGCAGTTTCTAAAAGGAGAAGCCATAGAGGGTTCTACGAAGAACCCTAAGAGCAATGCCCTGCCTTTTATTGAAATTTTTACATTTTACAATGTGCATTCACCTTTTTTATTTTGTCATTCGCACACCCATTCTGCATATGTGAAAACTGAGGCACAACGATTTGAAATGCCTGCCCTGGATATCATACAGCTAATCATGGTAGAGTCAAGACCAATACTCATCTTTTGACTCCAAGTCCACGCTGTGCCACCCGGCCTTGCAGCTGCTGGCAAAACTCTAGCAAAGTCACTGTTTCCCCAGAGATGGAGAGTTAAGGTTTGACCTTGAAGCAGCAGTCACACATGGGAGATCTCAGACATGCTTTTTCTGCCAGAAGTGTTTTTGAAAGAAGTGGATCTAGATGTCTTAGGCAGAGCACACGTACCCCAGTTACCCACATCATTCTCATCCCCGCCTGTGTGACACTGACAAGTTCATACATGCATGCTCCCTGCCTGGCTCTAGAATTTGCCCCTCACATAAGGTCTCTGCCACCTAAGGAGAGTTCTGCATTTACACAGAGAAGGGGGCACCAATGGTGTGGGATCTCTAGGATGTTAGCCAGCCCCCTCTGCTCGGAAATAGCTCGCTCACTTTTAACACGTGTTAAACTCTGTGGGCAAGGCAGTCTGTTGGGCTCTGGGTGGATACCAAGATGAATAAGTGTGGTCCTTTCCCTCCAGCCATGTAATCAGTCATAGGAAACAGACACGAGAATTACATCATAAGCCAGTGGTGTGGGTACAAAGATGCCATAGAACCATGGCAGCCTGGGGCGTGGTAGGAGAGGGGAAAGGACTGTAAAGGGGTGAGCGGTGCTGAAAGGGAAGGTGAGAGGAAACCAAAACAAAATATGACTTTCTCCCCTGCATCCCTGCTCCCAGCCACCCAGGACTTCCAATTGGCCCAGCACCCTGCTCTAGTCACTCCCCACCTAGAGATGCCTTGAGCTTCTGATATCAAGATGCCAGCGCAAAATGGTACAAATGAACTTACTTGCAAAACAGAAATACAGTCACAGATGTAGAAAAGAAAACCTATGTTTACCAGGGGAAAAGGCAGGGGAGGGATAAATTAGGAGTCTGGGATTGACATATACACACTACTATACACAAAATAGATAACTAATAAGGACCTACTGTATAGCACAGGGAACTCTACTCAATACTCTGTAATGACCTAAATGGGAAAAAAAAATCTTAAAAAAAAAAAGGTGGATATATGTACGTGTATAACTGATTCACTTTGTTGTACACCTGAAACTAACACAACCTTGTAAGTCAACTATATCCCAATTTAAAAAAAAAAAAGATGCCAGCTCAAGCATTTGACCATAGTGGCTGTGCTCAACTGAGTGCCTGTCCTCTCTTCCTTAGCATCAGGGAAACTCAGAGAGAAGTACCAGATTCTGCCATGAGTCAGTCCTGCTTGAGCGCAAAGAATGCTGGGACTTCAGCAGCAAAGTCTGGTGGGAAAGGGAGACCAGCTTGAGCCTAGGCGTGGCCAGGACAAGAGAAACACATGGGTTGGTTGGGTTTCCAGAAATTCAGGAGAGCAGGGAAAAGTCAGACCTATCCTGGGCCCCAACCCTGTACGTGGAATTGCCTACAATGGGATATTTCTAAAGGAGAACGTCTCAACCCACAGATCTCTATCAGTTGAGAGAGATTTCAGAAGTAATGTATTCCAAGTAATTAAAAAATTGAATTTTGCAAATAAATTGATTAAGTCAGGGTGGATTCAAGCTTATCCATGAAATCATATTCATTCATTTATTCACTCATTTATTTCACAAATACTAGCCTTGATTATATAAGATAAGCCCTGCACCTCTCATTCTCAACTGTTGCACAAAGCGTATTCTCGAATGGCAAAGGGAAAGGTAGAGCCGCGCAACTCAGGCATGCCGCACAAGTGTCTTGTATGCAACCGGCATCTGCATGTACGGTAATGAAACAAAGTTGAGAAACCAGTTCTAAAGGCTAGCTGGGGGGCTTCCCTGGTGGTGCAGTGGTTGAGAATCTGCCTGCCAGTGCAGGGGACACGGGTTCGAGCCCTGGTCTGGGAAGATCCCACATGCCGCGGAGCAACTGGGCCCGTGAGCCACAACTACTGAGCCTGCGCGTCTGGAGCCTGTGCTCCGCAACAAGAGAGGCCACGATAGTGAGAGGCCCGCGCACCGCGATGAAGAGTGGCCCCCGCTTGCCACAACTAGAGAAGGCCCTCGCACAGAAACGAAGACCCAACACAGCCATAAATAAATAAATAGATAGATAGATAGATAGATGGATAGATGGATAGATAGATAGACAGGCTAGCTGGGCACTTCCTGCACCAGCCCACACTGACCTGTGGCCATGGGCCTCTGGGGCCTGTGACTGAGCCTGCAGCCCACAGGCTGGGTGCTCTCCCTTGATGAGGCTCCAGGGCCAATGCTGCATAACTACTGTCAACAAACTCATGCTTATTCAAAGCACACTCCCTCCACTGACGTCCAGGCGGTCAGAAACCTCACATGCACACACAGCACCTCTTCACCATATCCCGTTCCAGAGCCCCAACACGGTTCCCAGTTCCCGTTCTTTGTCCCAAGGCAGACAATGCTCTCTTTCCTCCTTACACGTACTATGTCCTCTTCTCATCTTGAGAGGAGCTGATAAACTAATTTCCCCTGGTGTGCTACTGCCCAGCGAGAGTGCCTTACCTGGAGTCCCTTCTGGGGAAATGTCAGGCTGTCAGATCCAGCACCATGGTATTTGGGAGCTTTCTAAAGCTGGACAAAATTTAGGGATCCTTTCATCCCAACTGGTTTTACAGACTTAGGAGGCTGAAGCTCAGACAAGGAAATGAATTTTCCCAAGAACACACAAGTGGGTAATGATCACAACCAGTATTGCCGCTCAACAAATCAGCCCCAAACTTAAGGGCCTAAAAGCAACAACCACTTATTTAGCTCACAATTCTGCGGACTAGAAATTTAGGTGGGCTCAGTTGGGATGCTTCATGTAACCTGAGACCACTTGCAGGTCAGCGAGGCGGCTCTCTTTCTGGGTTTTGACTGTCAGCTGGATAATGGAGACAACTGGGCCACGTGTCTCTCACCATCTCAACCAACTGGTCTGGGTGGCAGCAGGGTTCCAAGGGAGTGAACAGAGGCAGGCAAGCCTTCTAAGGACTAAGCTTGGGGCTGGCACAGGATCACTTCCACCACATCCTATCGGCCCAAGCAAGTCACAGGACAGCCCAGGTTCAAGGAGGACGGAAGTAGACTCCACCTCTGGATGAGGAGAGCTGCAATGTCACACTGCAAGAGTTGGGGACACAGGGAGGAGTGAAGGATGGTGGGCACTTCTTGCAATCTTTAGCCAAGACTGGAACCCAAGTCTGCTGACTCCATGCTGAAGGTACAGCACCCTTTTCTGATCCCATCTGATCCATCTGTCTTCCCTACCATCCATGCCAGTGTCCTCCTCTGCAATCCAGAAACATCCTCTGCGCTAGAAGAAAAAAAAGATCCAGCACTGGACAGAAGGTCAAGCTCCTCTGTGTCGCTGGGGAGAAACAGTAGGAGCACAGTTTCTGTATAACTATCCCAACATCCTCCCAACGCATCTGTCATTCCCAACTCCCACCTCCTTCTACCCTCAGCAAAGCCAGAGGGATCCCAGATCCCATTTTTTTGCAACTCTCCCACATCACTATAAGCTCTTCACCGCTCCATCGTCCTGGAGGGGGAGATGGCAGCCAATTTTCCAACACTGAACAAGCTAGCCCCTGGAGTCACTTTTGAAACACCACCAATATGTTGTGCCAGCTTCTTTTCTGGGGGAGAGCAAAAGCTATTTTTCTCTCTTTTCTTCCCCTGATGGAGAGAACCAAGACCCCTTTTGAATTCAACCTTCTCTTCTCTGGTATTAAAAAAAAATTTAAAAACAAATCTGTCAAAATTCCCACCCTGCCTTCCTAGTTACATTTTTTAATTCAGCTGGCTCCTTGTGGGGGAGTCTTCTATTAATAGGTATACCAGGAGGCTTAGCAACTCAGGCAAAAGAGTACCTAGGAGAAGCCTGGAGAGGGCTGACGCCAGAACAGTAAGCAGGAATCAAACCGGGCTTAATTAGGAAAACATGACTTCCCTATTAACGCCCCTATCCGTGTGATGCTGCCACTAGAAAAAAAAAATGCCAGGAAGCTTATTTGTTTTGCAATTACGGATGAAATAAAAAATTACTTGGTCTAATTGGACCTCTTTTACTAAAAGAAGCGTGTAAAATAACCTCAGTTTCATTAGCAACTCAAAATGCGCTATTCAGTGTGCTACATATGTTTAAGTGAAATGTGGAGGGTCAATTTGCTATGTAAATTTCCACAAATTTGGCTAAACTTAAAACGATTAACCTAATGTGTATGCAAATTAACTTAATTGATAACGACTTTTCTCCAGGAACTTTAAAAGGGGGGGAAATATATTCCGATTCTAACAATCCTCCCAAGTGTTCTGTCACCCAATAGCAAAATGATATCTTGACAAATTAAAGAGAATATAATGAAATCAGATTAATTAATGCCAAGACCAATTACCACATGCAAAGAAACAAATCTCACTAATAGACAAATCCAGCAATCATTTGAATGAGATTTTGAAAGCTTTCCCTATTTGTCAATTTGTGTGTGTGTGTGTGTGTGTGTGTGTGTGTGTGTGTGTGTGTGTGTGTCATTCCATCTCTGAAATGTTCCCTTTTGTTTAGGATATAGAATGTAAGCTGGAAGGGACCACACACTCCGAAACCTCCACTTGGATTAAGAAACTGAGCCTCAAAGAGGTGAATTTATTTGTGCAAGGTGGCACAACTAGAACCCCTGTCTTTCTTCTGTAGCACCCCATCTGCCGGCAACACACTCGGACGTAGGAAAACATTCCATTGCCCCTGCCTGGGAAGGCCCTGCTCTGCAGAAAAGCATTCACACCCTCCTTTTTCCCAGGAGACAGTTTGTTTCCCAGGCTAGGAGGCAGGCAAAGCATTCTAGAAGGCCCCTTCAGCTCTGGGACTACCTGATCCTATAGTCTACATTGGAATGTTTACCATATTAGAATGCAGTCTACATTAGAATATACCTATATGTTTAAGAATTGAGGGGATTTTCATCTTGAGTCTCTTTTCCTTGACTCAGGCCACCTTTTTCACACCAAAAGCAATCATCATAATAAGCTGCAGAGGCTAACCCCTGTCCCCGCTGGGCTTAACTTGAACCCCTGTGCAGTTAACAGTGAATTCTCCAGGGTGATCATTTGTCTGTGAAAGTTTCAGCCCATCTATCCCCTTCCCCACTTCCCCATAGCTAAGGACTCTAGGCTAACAGGCAGAGCTCCGGCTTGGATTTATTACTTTTATTTATTTTTTCTCGTTATTCCAGATGGTTGTTGCTGAAAGACTGAAGTATGAATTACTTCCAGTGGGATGCTCAGACAATGGCAGAGTGGAAGGAAAGGCAGCTCAGGATGTTGCTGGGGCACCAGGGAGCAGTCAAGCCTCTATCAAGCAGCCAGAGGCGGCAGGAACACTGCAAATGGAGCCCACCAGGCTCATCCGTGGACTCGGGCCTGAGGCTGCCTCCTTTGGTCAGTTCCCAACCTTCTTTTTTTAATTTATTTATTTTATTTATTTATTTTTGGCCGCTTTGGGTCTTCGTTGCTGCGTGCGGGCTTTCTCTAGTTGCGGCGAGCGGGGGGCTACTCTTCGTTGCAGTGCGCGGGTTCTCACTGCAGTGGCTTCTCTTGTTGTGGAGCACGGGCTTTAGGCGCGCGGGCTTCAGTAGTTGTGGCACGTGGGCTCAGTAGTTGCGGTGCACGGGCTTAGTTGCTCTGCGGCATGTGGGATCTTCCCGGACCAGGGCTTGAACCCGTGTCCCCTGCATTGGCAGGCGGATTCTTAACCACTGCGCCACCAGGGAAGCCCCAGCTCCCAACCTTTGGGTTCAGCTCTTGCCTGGACTGAGGCAGGGCTATGGCATGGCAAGCCAAAAGAATAAGAGCAGGAGAAAAGACACTGGCTGGGGAGTCAGTAGCCCCATCACCAGGCCACTGAACTTGGCCAAGTCATTTCCCCTCTCTGGCTGTCAATTCCTCCTCTGAAAAACCAGGGAATGGGGATATGGATTAATAATCTCCTCTGGCTCTGACTCTAAGTCTCAGCCTTCTGGGTAGAGTATTAGGTTCAAGAATGACATCAATCCCATAAAGTTGTTAAGAGGATTCATGACTATATACATGAAGTGCTTAGAATAGTGCATGGCACATAGTAAGTGATCAGTGAATGTTAACTTGTATTATTTTTCTCCTGCCAAGTGGTCCTTCCCCACCGCTCGAACACTAGTGGAAAGGATCGCTACCACTGTGGTGAGCTGATAAACGTTTAACAACCAGCAGAGGCTGGGGGTGGGGTTCAACTTTGTTGGGTTTGCCAATTGCCTCAGTGTAAATAATTCCACTGTGGTTGATTGCAAGCTACCAACATAGTGTAAAACAGCTCACAGAATTCCTGAAAATTTAACAGTTCGTTTTTGCACGCCATTATGAGACAGCACCAGAGCACCACTGAGATGCAATACCTCCCATTCTCATTCTGTTTAAACAACGATCGGACTGTTGCCCATCTTGCATAGGGAGAGACTGGATGACAATTAAATATAATGTCCTTGTGGCTATTCTCCCACTCAACAGTCTTGGGGGCCACCGCAAATTTCCTCCCCATCCACCCACTCCCACGTCCTCCCCTCAACCCTTCAAGCAGAGCGGTCTGTGTGTACTTTGGAAACATAAACGCACATTATCATTAATCTAAGTCAAGCATCATTGAGAAAGTACATCTGCTGAAAAGAAACATTTATTCATTTTTAAATTTTGAGGATGTACGTATTAATCACTGTTGAGGATTATCCACTCCACACCCTCTTGGGTGAGTCACCTTGTCCCCATTCCCTCTGTCCTCTGCCTTCAGCCTCAATTCTCATGGTCATGGCCTCTCTTGTTGGGATGGTTTCACCTAGATCCCGGACTTAACATTCCTCCTGCTCCCAGGAAGATGGTTATTTACCGACTGAAAATGGAGAACTAAAAGAAGGAAAATAAAACACCTTTCCCAGCGGGGGCCATAAAAGGCTCATGAAGTCATAAAGACAATTACTGGCAGGCCTATATGGAGTACCCTCTGTGAGTCATCTGTCTTCTGCTGGCAATAAAGACACACAGCAAATTAATCGTGAGGGAGGTCCGCTCACTTACCCTGTAATTAGACGGAGCTGCAAGATGCTTCCTTTCAAACTACATGTGGGAGGGTCTGTTCCAACTCCAGGTGGCCCTGCCTCCCAGCCCAGACAGGCCTGGGCTCCTTTGGCTACTGCGCACACCACCTGGGCCCGGAGTGATAGGGACAGGGGCAAGGCAGCAGCCTCCCATCCAGGGTGCCTCTCCTCGAGGTCCTGAGAGTCTATTTAGAGAGGTGGACAGAGTGTAAAGATTCAGAGAGGTGACCATAAGCTTCTCAAAGTGGCAGAAATACCTTTCTTTCTCACATCTTTCACCACTTGCTCTCGTGCATTGTACATTTCAGCCACATTAAAGAGGTTTTTTCGCAAGTTCATCATCTGCCCTCTGGCCTCCATACTTACACACGTTCTGTTCCCTCTCCTGGAATGTCCCTATCCCTACAAGGTCTCGGCTCACAGAGACCTAATGCAAATCACATGTTCTCCACAAAGCCTTCCCTGACCCACCTCTGGGCAGATTAACGAGCTCTCCTCTCCCCGCACACCTTTGTGCAAAACTTTTACTTTGTACTCATCCCATCAATTATAAAAACTTGTTTTGAAATCGTTTTCCTCACCCCAGATTGTGACTTTGAAGCAAGGCAAAGGCTGACTAATGTCTTGGAATCCCACTTGCCATCCCACCGCCAATCCCAGCTCCCAGCACCATGCTCTCACCCAAGCACGTGCCCAATAAGTTAAGAGTGGGTGTAGCTCCTCCACCAAGTCGAGATCACATCGCAGGGAGGATGGTTGGAGTCGCAGGCCTGACCCCTGCATTTGGTGGAAGCAGCCCCCATCTCCCACCCCATACTCTTTTTTTTGAGGTCCTTTCTCTCCACTCCGGACACCCCTTTTTTGCAGTCAGCACCTCAATTCTGGCTCTGCATTGGGAAGAGGAAAATGAGAAAAGGTCAGGGAGCATTCTTGCATCTCAGGACAATCACCTAAGATGTTCAGCTCCCCAGAGCAGAATCAGGCATGCAAATGAGTGCTAGCCCACGGGCCCTATGCTGAAAATAAATCTGCTGGAAGCAAGATGAATTATGGGTTAAAAATAAAATTTAAGGCGGTGCTGATGCTGTGTTTTCCTAAGTCCAGTGCATAGGCAGCCAGAACCTTCTTCCTCAGGACACTGGTGAGTGAGCAAAGGGCAAAGACTCATGGGGAAGAGGAGAGAATCTGCAGGCCGGTGTTTGGAGTCTGAATCCGTGGGCTCTTTGGGGCAGAAGGAGAGGAGAGAAGGGCTGCGGAAGATGCCAGATGCCCAGATGAGCGTATCTACCATGACAGGTACTGCCCTTTTAAAAGTGCTTTGCCAAATCTTGCCCCAAACTTCCTGTAGGACCAGCAAATCAGAAGGCCTTCCAGTCATGTAACGAATATTTATCAAGTGTCCACCGTGTGCCAGGCATTGCCCCAAAGGCTACAGATACCAAGGTAAACAATATAGTCCCAGCCCTCATGGAGCTTAGAGTCCAGGCATGGGGTGGGGGAGGGGGGCGGCATGGCGGTACCCAGTAATTACCGACGACTGCCTAAAATGACTCTTTGTCACAAGAGTGTATGATGGGGTCCTGTTCCAATCGAGAGGTCAGGGAAGGCCACCTTGAGGAAATAACATTTACACCAAGGCCAGTAGGGGTGAGTGGCAGCCGGTACAAAAGGCTCCGGGCCAGCAAGGACACCCAGAGGAACTAGTGTGGCTACACAGTGGGTGGGAGGGGAAACTGGTGATGGCTAAAACCCAGTGACTGCAGACCGTGCTGAGGATTTGGACTTTCCAAGGGGACTAGTGGGGACTGAAGTCCCACCCTCTCTCCACTCACCAAGGCTGCATCCTAACGCAGGGCTGCGTTCCCCAGGGGAAGGCATCTTTTCCACAGTTTCACACAGGCGTCATCTGGGGCCAAGTCCGCAGCACGGAGCCGACCCAGAGGAGTGCTGTTTCAAACCCACACGCAGGTGCCTCTGGACAACGGTGAATGTGTTAGACTAAACATCTCTGAGGCCCCTCCCGCGCCAGCCTTCTAAGTCCTTAAAAGAAGGGGGTAATTGCGTTACAGGGGAGGGGTGAGGAAATGGCCTCAAAGCCAAAAGAGCCTTCCTTATCTTTAGTGTTCTGTCTGGACCACCAAGCAAACCTCCAATAGTTTCCTCACCGTCCAGAGCCCAGTGGAGGGGAGGGAGCGGATGGGGGCCCCTGATCTGAGCAGGACGGGCCGAGGCTGCTGCAGGAAAGGCCACCCTGGACCAACAGCCTCTGTGGGTTGGGACTTGCAGGCTCCCCGCTCTTGTTTTGGAGGACAGCCCAGGGAGCAGAGTCTTCAGGGAGGAGGTATTGTTTGCACAAAGTGTCTGTTGTTGCCTGAGGCCTGCAGCTCCCCTGGACAGAGTCACCAGCTGGCTGGCGCTCGGATTCCCTGTGCTGGGAGGACCTAGGGCGCTCTGTCAGATCCCATCCATCAGGGCACCGTGGGGGGCACCACAGGCACCAGTGGCCAAGGGCTCTGCCTCTAGCCCCCGTGCCTAGAGAGGAGACGCGGCTTCATCCCATCCCATGCTCCATGGTCCTGCAGTGGCCACCCCCAGCCTCCTTCCCCATCCAGGTCACACCCCTAGCAATGCATACCCGAGCTCAAACTTCCCACCCCTCCTTGGCAGGCTGAGCATATCAAAACCGCCCCCTGCCCCAGATTTGGTTGCTGGCGCTGCAGTAATAATAACTGTGTCCATCTGTGGACTCTACCAACTGCGGACCTTGTCCCAGGGGGACAAACAAAGCAGGGGAGGCATCCATGAACAAACAGACACAGCCTCGCCTGTCCCACTGTTTAAAAACAATGCAGCATCCTACTGTATAGCACAGGGAACTATATTCAATATCCTGTGATAAACCATATGGAAAAGAATATGAAAAGAACGTATATATATGTATAATGGAATCCTTTTACTGTACAGCAGAAATTAACGTAACATTGTAAATCAACTATACTTCAATAAAATAAATTTTTTTAAAAACCGATGTAACATTTGGTAATGATGTAACGTGTTGAGCCTCAGTTTCCTCATCTGTAAAAAGTACAAGGGACTGTGGGGAGGACTAAATGAGACTAGCATGGAAATAACTTCTTATGGTGCCTGGTGCAAAGTAAATCCTCAATAAATGTTAACTATTACCATTAGCTACTATTTATTGGGCATCCCCAGCTCTGTGCTACAGGATTTGCAAACATGCCATGCCCCGCAGCTGGAGCAGGTGTGTGGCATTATCCCATTTCACCCAGGTGGAGACAAAAGCACGGTGAGTAGGATTTAATCACAGGTCTATGTGACTCCAAACCACTGAGTTGCACTACCCATTATGTCTGGGGCCCCAGTTGCTCCATCTGCTTTCTGGGGCAGCTTTTTTTCACTCAAGTTCCCCCAGCAGCTCCTGAGAGAGAGCCCCCAGGAGGGGAGAAAGAGAGACCGAGGAACCTCGGACTTCCCAGTCAATACCAAGGCAAGAGCTGCGACTCCAAAATGTTTTGGGTCAACCTGAGATGCTCACCTTGTCTGCATCTAAACCAAGGGGGAGGCGAGGAGGGAGAATCTGAAAAGGAAAGAAACTGGGATTCAGAGCACAAAGCCTTGGCCCACCACTTATTAACCATGTGACCTTGAGCCACATATGAAATGTCTCCAATACTCACTTCCCCATCTGTAAAATGGGCTAACATAATAACCACCTTCTCAGAGATGCTCTGAGGATGAAATTATCTGTGAAAGTGATCTTTCTCCACTATAGAGTGATGTTCAATTATAAAGAATTGTCATTGAGGCACACTTGCTTAGAAGAAATAAGTTAAACTGTAACAGGACTTTGGTTTAATTTAACACATGAGTACTGAGCTATATCGAAGGCACAAATTCAAAGATAAGACTGAGGAAAGGAATACAATGTCTTATAGGGTTCTATGGGGCTCACAGACCAAGTTCAGAGTAGAGGCAGAATTTCCTGGAGGGATGTTTGCTCACTGAGCTTTTGAGAGGAGAATGAGAAGGACATTGATGCTGAAGGAGGCTGTTCCAGCAGAATACAGATTGGTCAAAGGCAGGGGTGGAGAAACCAGGCAGAGTCCAGGGTGGCTGGACCACTGTGTACCCACAGGAGGGCGTAGGAGAGAGGCTATGAAGCTGACACAATTATTATACCCATTTGACAGATGGAGAAACCAAGGCACAGAGCAGTTACAGAAGTCACACACAGCAAGTGAATGTGGTTGCAGTCAGCCAGGGGTCGGCTCCATGTTCTTAACTGTAATCTCAGCCTGGGGCTGTGGGAAGAAAGTGAACGAGGGGCCCTGCAGATGTCTGGGCACTTTGTGGGATGAGAGGATGAAGGAAAAGGAGTTGGGAGGGTGGAGTTGTTGGGAAGCTCAGGTGAGCGAGCCCCCTAATAAGAACCGGCAATCGCAAGTCCGGCCAAATGTTCCTGAGGCCTTTTCTAGCCTGTGTGTCAAAAGCCCCTCCCAGTGCTTGCTGGACAAGGGTCAGGAGGGCAGATGATACTGTGACTTTGATGGCCCGGTTAGCACACCAGCCCCCAGACGCCACAGCACCCCTGGGAGGTTCCCATGACCGTAGGCCACAATGTTGGGTGTCCAGATGCTCCCCTCATTCTTGACCCTTTAAGATGGTAGCCTTCATGGAATTCCCGGTCTGTCTTTGCTGTGCAGACTGGAACAGGTGTAGCCCCTCAGCATCTCTGTGCACCTGACCCACCATGGGCCAGATTCCTTCTCCTAAGAGGATGCAGGAACCTGGCCTTCTCATTTACTGGGGGTGGGGGGTTGCACAGACAGAGGGGCAAAATGGGGAGAACTTGGACTTTGGAGGCAGACCAACACAGACTCGATTCCTGGCTGTACCACTCACAAACTGTGTGGCCTGGAGAAAAATCCCTTAATCTCCGTGGGCCCAGTTTCCTAGTCTATAAAATGGGAGCAAATAATATCTACCACACAGACCAGAGAAGTGCAAGGGTCCACACAAGGTTGATTAATGCCTATCCCAAAGGGCCCTCTGTAAATGCCAGACCTCTTTGCTAACCACTCTTCCAGAACAGTGTTTAGAGAACCCACCCAGTGGCATTTACTCTTTGCCCAGAGCACCAGCCCAGATAAAGACAGGTAGCTCCAGGCCCTGCTCCCAAAGGCACAGACAAATGGAGAGGCCTCCTGGGTACCTCAGAAGATAACTCCATCACCAGCTCCTACAGAAGTCCTTTGATATGGATACAACCCAGGCCTGTGGGTCTCACTGCTCATGAAGATGGTGTTGAAAGATTTATAGAGGAGATCTGTGGGGGACATAGCAAGAGGAGGGCAAGCTGGAAAGCAAGAAAGTGCACGTGCCTAGGGACAGAACATCTGAGAGACGTGATTACAGACCCGTCCATGTTAAGTGAGATGTGAGTAGGGCTGCTGGCCGGCGGGCTGCTCCCAGAAAGGGGACAAAACAAACTGGAGATGTGCAAGGCCCTGTCCATATATTGGCTCATTTGATCTTCACAGTAGTTCCCTGTAGGCAGGTGAGGAAACTGAGGCCAGAGAGGTTAAATACCTTGCCTGGTGCCACACAGCATCACAGATGTCCAAAAAGAAGTGGCATTTGAGTTGGGCCATGAAAGATGGGTAGGGTTTCTACAAACAGGAAGCTGGCCTGGGAGGGGCCTGCCTTCTGAGCAGGGCCATCACATGGGCAGAGGGCATAAAGGAAGACGGGGGGGGGGTGATGACAAATCAGGCGTTGCTCAGGACAGGGGGCTTGCGGGAGCACATGTCTGGTGGGGAACCTACACATACTAGGCATTCGTGGGATCTAAGAAACTTGCTCAATGTCATACAGCTGGTGAGTGTTACAGAGAGAAGTTGAAATCTATGTCTTTTGACTTTCTAACTAAGCCAAGATTTGACTTACTCTATCTGCAGAAACAAGATATCAATCCAATGGAAAAGGCAAAAAAGAACCAGAAATACCCAGTTCGGAGAAGAGAATACCGAGCGAGGCGTGAGATGGTAAGAATTGTCACCAAACCTGGTGACCAAAGGCTTCAGTCCTTCCTCCCCAGACACAGGAAGTGGGGAGATGGTAGAAGTGGTCCAGGCCTGCCCTTCCCCTCACTGCCCACTGGGTCAGGCCCAAACTCCATAGCCTGGCCTTCAGCATCTCCACACTCAACTGGCTCCACACTCACCCCACAGCCTAGTCTCCCCTGTTCCCCCCCAATGCTCTTGCTTCAGACAGGGTTCTCACAGCCCCCCCAAATCTCTAAGCCTTTCCTCCAGCCACTTTCCTTCCCTGGCTAACCCATCCTCCTATTTCTTCATTCACAAAATGCAACCAATACAAACTACATCACAAGATTGTCTCAGGATTCCATGAAATGACTCATTCTCAGAGTCCATGGATATTTTTTGAGAATATCGCGCACCTGCTACGTGCCAAGCACTGAGCTAAGTACTGGGAACCGTAGGGAACGACGCCGAGTCCTTGCCCCGGGGGAGCTGGCCGTCTGGTGGGAAACAGACCGGTACATCGTCCACTTGAGAGCACTGACACTTCCAAAATGCAGTGGTGGGATTAAGGGAGGTTTCCTGGAGAAAGTGACAGCAAAGCTGAGACTTGAAGGACCAACAAAACTCGGCAAAGGGCAAGGGTGTTCAAAGCAGAAGGAGTAGCATTTGCAAAGGTTTTCAGGCCATGAAGACCATGACATTTGGAGAAAGTATCTGCGGTTCAGTGTGGATGAAGTATGGAGTCACTGGGGCCAGGGCCTCGGGGGTGGCCAGAGATGAAGCCAAATGGTGAAGCAGGGGCTACATCCAAGAGGCTTGAAGACAGGCATCCTTAACCTTTTCAGGCACCATGGACCCCTTGGAAAGACTGGTGAAGCTTTTGGACCTCTTCCCAGAATAATGTCTTCAAGTGCATAAAATAAAATACATAGGATTACATAGGAGATAAATTATATTGAAGTGCAGTTAAAGAAATATTTTTAAAAAACTAATTTGTGATATAGTAATATATGAGCTTTTTATTAATGCAGTAAACAATCAGTTCTGGTGGCAGGTCTAATTACATGATTTTGAAATAGTGCTGGGAGAAAACAATATTTCAAGATTAAGTGTAATAACTATAATATGATATAAAAATATCTTTGATTTCCATTGATGACAAAATCACGAGTACTGCCAAAATTGCTGTGGATTAGATGCTATGGATGGTGCCTACATTTGTAATTAAAGGAAATGCTAACTTCAGTGAGAGTTTAGTGAAATTAAAGACTTTTTTTTTCTCATCCATGTTTATTATCCCCGGCTTTGAAGACTTGTTAAGGAGTGTTTTCTTGATCCCCAACTCTTGAAAAGCCCTTGCCATGGCCACAGCCTCCTCTCCGGTCCTCATCTCCTACCACCTGATGACTAGATCCCTCCTTTTCAGCTAATCAGTTTCTTTGTTATCCCCTGAACACCCCAAGCGTACAGCTGCCTCAGGTCCTTTGCACATGCTTGTCCTCTGCTTGGATTGCTGCTCCCAGAAATATGTACATGAATCCCTCTCTCCTTTCTTTTAGGACTCCACTCAAATGTCACCTTATCAGAGAGGCCTTCCCTGGCCACGCTATGAAAATAGCAACACCCACCTGCCCCCAGTACCCATATCCCCCATTCCCCGCTTTATCTTTCTCAATCACACTTACACTACCTGACATTTGTAAGACTTTGCTTCTTGTCTTCTTCACCCCACTAGAATGGATGCTGCATAATAGCACAGACTTTGTCTATTTTGCTCGCTGCTGTCTCCCCAACACTTGGAGCAGTTCACACAAGGAACCTATTACCCCCGACCCCCTTCTACTCATCTAAATCCTTCAAGGCCCACCAGCAGCATGAAGTCCCCACCACTACTCCAGCCTTCTCTGGATACCCACACTCAGGAAGACAAGGCTCCTGAGGATGGAAACCATGCCTTGCATTTCTGCATCTCCCCACCCTGCTTGGGTGTGGAGCAGGCTTTTAAAAACGCATGAACCAGCCGGCCTACGTGGCTATGTGAATGAATGGAGCTGGCCAGAGGAGACTGTGGAATTCCATCCGTAGTAGGCTGAATGGTGGCCCCAAAAAAGATATATGTCCATGTCATAATCCCCAGAATCTATGCATGTTACTTTATTTGGAAAAAAGGTCTTTGCAGATGTAATAAGGTTAAGGATCCTGTGATACAGAGACCATCTTGAATTATCAGTGTGGGCCCTAAATGTCATCACAAGTGTCCTTCTAATCAAGAGGTAAAGGGAGATGACACAGACACACAGAAGAGGAGATGATGTGAGGAGAGAGGGAGAGATCGGAGTGATGCAGTCACAAGCCTAGGAATGCCAGGGCAGCCCCCAGAAGCTGGAAGAGACAAGGGGTGCATTTTCCCCTCCAGCCCCTGGAGGAAGTGCAGCTTCACTGGATTTTGGAGTTTTGGACTCCAGAACTGTGAGGGAATAAATGTCTGTTGTTTTAAGCCATTCAGTTAGTGGCAATTTATTAGAGCAGTCACAGGAAACTAATGCACCATCTCTAGGCCTGCCATGGGGAAACACAGACTGAAACTAGATCTTCCCTTTTTTTCCCCCGAAAGAACCTGGAAATTTAACCTTTAATATGAAAGCTCCCGGGGACTTCCCTGGTGGTCCAGTGGGTAGGACTCCACCCTCCCAGTGCAGGGGGCCTGGGTTCAATCCCTGGTCAGGGAACTAGATCCTGCATGCATGCCGCAACTAAGAGTCCTCATGCCACAACTAAGAAGCCCACATGCCACAACTAAGAGCCCGCGCACCGCAACTAAAAGATTTCCCACATGCCGCAACTAAAGATCCCGCATGCCACAGTGAAGATTCCGCGTGCTGCAACTAAGACCCGGCGCAGCCAAAATAAATAAATATTAAAATTAAAAAAAAAAAAACTCAATATGAAAGTTCCTGATTTCTAAGTACGGCAGTCTGGGTTTTTGTTGCAGAAGCCAACTCTGGCTAACGTGAGCTAATATGAATGCTGTATTAAAAGGAGATAGATGAGCTCACAGAATTGAGAAGATGAAACAAAACCTGGAAAAAGGGCAGGATCCAAGGGAGACCTGCCATTTCCAGACCACAGGGGCACCTGCTCGGAACACTGATGCTGCTGGCCTCTCATGACCACACCACTGGCTGCCACCGCACTCCACTCCCGAGATCACAAGGAAAGCACATGGGGAGTGGGCCTCAAACCCAGGCAGTCGGGCCCCAGAGCCTGCTGCCTTCCCCAACACGAGGAGCATGTCAAGGGAGGCTCTGTAATAAGACAAATGTCGGAGTGACGGGCACTCCCAAAAGGAGCAGTGGCTTTTAGGCTTGTTGTTTGGGACCCACAAGGAGAAATGCATTTTAGATCACAGACCAGCAAAGAAACACACCACATACAAACTTGAAATAATATTTACGTTGCTGTGTACAATCTCTGCTGACAGCCTTCTTTCCTCCTCCTTTCACTTCTCTTCTTTTATTTCTTCTCTTGTCTGTCTACTCTCTCCTATCCCATCCCATCATATCCTACTTACTGCATTCCATTTTCATTCCCAGGCAGAGTGATGTTCATTTCTGAAAGTAAGAGAAAATATTCCCCATGCACTGAAAGACTCAGAAAAGATAACCACTTAAGAATTTACTTAGAGATAAATTTTTCCCCAAATCAAAATTTAAGAATGAGTAACTTGGGATCCCTTCTAAACTGATTTCAAGACCCACTAAGGGATCATAAACCACAGTTTAAAAAAACACCACAACAGAGCAACTAATTCTACTAAAAAGAAAAATCAAAATACACATAAACAAAAACAACAAGCAACCAACAGTATTAAGGACAAGAAAAAACGGTTTTGAGCTGGACACAGTCATGGGCTGGTAGTTTATGTCCCTTTCATTAAAATGTATTGATTGATGGATTGATGATGGATTGACTGATTCAACCGTAGTAAGAGAGAATGTAGGGAGAGCCCTCTTTGGCTTAGATTTTGTAATGACAGCTTTAACTCTTAAGCATCTAGCACAGGGCCTGGCATACAATAGGTACTCAATAAATATCTAAGTGCTATAAGGGAAAAGAATCTGAAAAAAATATATATACACATATATGTTATCAGATATATATATATATATATATATATATAAACCGATTCACTTTGCTGGACACCTGAAACTAACATAACATTGTAAATCAACTATACTTAAATTTTTTTTTAAAAGGAAGGAAAAAAAATAAAATTAATAAGTATTTAAGTGCAACTGAAAACAGATGGTTTTCCTCAGCTCCCTTGTCCTGTGGCAGGCCCAGCTGGAGACTGGGTGTGGCCGTGTATAGAAAGGGACCCACGTCCACAGGTGGTCCAGAGCCCAGAAGCACCTCCACTCTCGGTCCCTACCTGCCTCTCCTTCCTAGGCTCCACTCGTCACCATCCTCATAAACACCCAGCCAGGGAGTGCTTTGCTTCACATCAACCAGCATCACCCTCCCCTCCCCCTCTCCTTCTTGCATCTCTCTTTTGGCAGTGCTATTTGTTAAACCGCAAAAACACACCAAATACGGCTCTGTATTTACAGGGCGGGAGGAGAGTAGGGGATGGGGCAGGCGGAGAGGAGAGAGGTACAACTTTGCCTCTAATGTCTTCGTTAGTTGAACTCATCAGCTAAAATCATTTGCAGAATTTTTTTTTTTAAAAAAAAGGAGACAGAGAGAGAGAGAAAAGGAACTGATCATATGCAGGAGAAATAACTCAGATGTGAAAATCCTTCAGACTGGGAGATTGCACTATTTATTCACCCAAGTGTCCTGCTGTGTCTCTGAAATGCAGTGATTTAATGAGGTGCTGCAAGGGTATTTGTTATTAAGAAATTCTGTCTCTGCTTATTCTCCTCCGTGTGATTAGGACGGAGCCAGCCGGCAGAAGCTCCTCACTGGCATGCTATTAAAGATTTAGGAGGCTGTTGCTCTTCCCCTGTTCCCCTCTTACAAGCGCCTTTTGAAATAGTTCCAAAATTAAATATTGTACAAGCCGATCAGCCTTGTTTAACGCAGATGCTGAGTGAGATTTAAAAAGAAATTAGAAAAGCATTTGTGTTAACAGATGTTCTTCCTTTTCTCTCTTGGAGCTGAGATGATTGGGGCTGGGTCCCTCCTGAACCACGCAAGAGCCAAGAGGGATAAGCCCCAAATTGCACAGGGGCAGAGAGGGGACACCTGGGTCCTCAATCCCTCTGTTGGTCAGGACCTGGGGGCCCTGCAGGAAGGAGAAAAGCAGGCTGCTAGCCTGGCAGGCTCTTCCCCAAATCTCCTGGAGTCTCCTGGAGCCTCTCCCAAGGCCAGGGCATTCAGCAGGTTCTCGCTGGAAATCTGCAGCCACGCAAACACCATGATTCAGAGCTTCAGGAAATCAGCAAAGGAGCAGAAGTCTCTGTCCCCAAACTCATCCAGCTATTGAACTTGATGATAGACCAAGTCTTCTTAGCGCCTCTAATCCAGACCCTTCATCCAGGCAATACCAGCTCTGACCAGCCCCCCAAGTAAGTTAGGCACCCTACTTCCTTGGAATCACACTGCTTCCTTCCTTGACGTCCAGTTAGCATGGTCTATCTGTGCTAACTTGGTAAGTTCTGGCTGATGTCTTAAATCTCTCTTCAACAGACTTTGCACTCTGTCCTTACTTAAAGCTAATGGGGGCCATCCCTTGAATAAATAAAGCCATCCAAGTGTATGGCATGTTGAGGCTTCTCAAAGTGCCTACCCCTGCCCTGCAGATTGGTCCCCACGGCCTCCCTTGAGGCATGAGGAAGAGGCTCAGTGATATGGGTACTAGTAAGTGGCAGATCTGGAACTAGTACCATACCCCCCAAACTCAGTCAACTGTCCCATCTGATAAGCCGCAGAGATTGAGAAACAGATTGTCGATGCTCTTTGCAGATTTACATTTGTTTATCATTGTTGTTGGGAAAACACAAGGCACAGAGAGACAGCAATTCGCTCATGAGCCCACAGAGCATCCGGGACAGAATCAGACAAGAATCTGCCTCCTAAAGGTCCAACTGAGTGTTTCCCCGTCCGTCAGCCTATTGCACCATCTACCAATGTTTATTAAGTGCCTGCTGTTTGCCAAGCTTTGTGCAAGGCACTGAAGGCATGGGGGGACCAAATGAGAGCCTCAAGAGGAAGCAGACATTAAACAAATTATTGCAGATACGGACAAAAGCATTCACAAGAAGGAGTATGGGGGCTCATGGGAGTGTGTAAGTAGGGAAACAGAACCAGTCAGGACTCGACTGCCCCCAAGGTAAGACAATGAACAAACTACAGCCAAGAAACCAACTGCAGATCAGAGGTAGCCGCTAACTATTCCTTTAACCCCGGGGCATCCTTCACCACATTCAACTAGCTCCCAGTGATGGGATCCTGTTCAGTTCCTCCTGCCAACCCCTGCCCCATTAGGCGTGGAGCGCTGCCCTTCTTGTCCCCATCCCTGCCCCCAACGTGGACGGCAGAGTAATAACCTCCACCCCCGCCATCACCACCGTTACTCGCCACGTCCTCTCTGAAGTCCCAGCCCTGCACACATGCCCCAGTAACAAGAAGAAAGACAAGCAAAAATGAGAACCAGGCAACTTCCTAATTAACACTCTCGGAAACAGCCAGACCTCCCCCTGCACGCAAATGAAGATCCCCTTTAAAGGCTTTGAAGGGGACTGAGCCATGGCAGAGGGACGGGGTGCGGGAATGAAGGTGGCTCTGGACGGGGCAGGGGCCGGGGGGTGGCAGGCAAGGGACAGACCGTGGTAGTGCTACGACAAGCTGCAGGGCTGGCCTGGATAAAGCTCCCCACTGCTCTGGGTCCCTGTCTCCCCATCTGCACACAGGGAACTGAGCTCAGTGTGACCCGGGATCTGGTGACTCACTTCTCCTACCTGGCCTCCTCCTCTTGGAGGTTCTCCTGTGGAGCTCAGCCTTTAACACACCATACCTCTTCTCATCACCCAGGGCAGGGCTTCACTCATCTCCTTCCTTAACTCTGAAATATCCCATTTTACATCAGAATCACCCGGGGAGCTTTAAATAGACAGATGCCTGAAAGCCACCCCTAGAGATTCTGGCTCGGCTAGCGTTGGTAAAGACCCGGACACCAGCTGGGTTTATTTCAGACACTTGAATGGTCATACAGGACCAAGAACACTGCCCAACAAGTTAGTGCGACTAGAGCTTCTCCCTGGAGGCAGAGGAGACCCTTCCAGGCTTTCCTTCCTTGGGTCCTCATACTGAGCCCTCCAAATTCCAGTGACAGCACCAGGGCAGGGAGGTTTCAGCGAGTGCTGTGACTTTCAGGCTCTGTCTGTGCCCTTCATCTAGTCTAGGTTACCTCTCCCCTCTTCAATGACCCCCGCATGGGGACTTCCACAGCCCCCACCCCAGCCAATCCATCCACCGTCCAGAGCATCACCACCTAGTGTCTGTGCAACACTTAGAGCCCAATGTCTTGCCTTACCGTTAGTTGCCAATGCATCTGTAGCCCTCTCTAGATGGCAAATTCTTTGAGAGGAACTGTGTTTTATTCATCGTTTATCCTCCTCACACCAAAGCCTTGCCTAGTGCTTTGAACATAATAGGGATTCAGAGTCTTTAGTTGGGGAAATAATAGTAACACACATGAAATGGCTAGAGAATCATATAAAATATGTATATATATTTCAGAGAGGCAAAATAGCCTTAGTCTAGAAGTCAGAAAGGTGGGATCCTGGTCCCAGCTCTGTAACTTTGGAGCAAACCTGCAACCTCTCTGGGCCTTGGGATTTTTGTCTGTAAAAGCAGGTGGTTGGACTCAACCATCTCTAGGCTGCTTCACACTCTGTTTCTCTCATTCAGAGCCCCTAACTGCCTCTAGGTATTCAAAGAAGCAGCCCTGACTCCACGTTACTTGAAGAACCAGCACAGGAGCAAAATCAGTATTTCATGCTTTGTCAGCCTGGGACATGACTGGGAAAGGACCAGCACACGTGGCAGTGGAGGTTTCCATCCCCTCTAAAAATATATGTGTCCGTACATGGACCCACTCGTATACATCCCATCTTCCTTTATCCTAAACCTCTACCCTCATGTTTTACAAAATCCAGGAAGGCACAAAATCAATGTTGTCTTTGAAGCGGACCAAAATAGATGAGTACCAAAACCACTAGGCAAGGTGGCATTATATTTAAAAGTCCCATGATGCAAACTCTTCCAGAGCTAAGTGCCCTGCCGTTATCTGGAAGAGGAAGGGAAAAAAAACAAAAAAACAAAAAAACACTTGTTTTTCTGCCAGTCAAGGTCTGCTGGTTCATCTTTCCTCTCAGCTGGGAATTCCTAGAGCTGCAGACCAGGAAATACAGTGATGGCAGCCAGTTTAGAAACTAAGAACCTGTGGTAAAGGCTGATAGTTGCTTCCCAATAGCCACTCCTTCCTGTTTTCTTAGGAATACAGACAGTCTTTCTGACTTTTTACTAGGCACCCAGCTAAAAGATGACATTTTCCAGCCTCCTGCTTAACTAGCGTGGCCATCAACTAAATACTGGCCAGTGAGACAGAAGTACTGTGTGACACTTCCAGAAAGTCTCCTGAAAAGGAAGGGCCTCCTCCTTCCAGCTGCTGGATGTAATGGCTGGAGCTCTAGAAGCCATTTAGGACCATGAGGTAAACTTGGGAAAGAAGCCACAAAGTGGCAAAGTGACAAGATAGAGAAAGTCTTGGTCCCTAACCCTGTGATCTGCCATAACTCCTTCTGATTTGTTTTATGTCTGATTTGTTTGTTTCTGATTTGTTTTGCATCAGGGAGTGAGGTCACTGCTTGGTGGTTTCTGTTACTCAGAGCCAAACCTAGTTCTAATTGATACTGCAGATGAAGTGTACAGAACACTGGACTGACAGTGAGAGGACAGGTTCTTGTCCTGGGTCTGCCGTTAGAGTTGGCTGTAAATTAGGGCCAGTCCCTAAATTCTGTAGGCCTAAGCTTCATGATCTGTAAAATGGGTCCAGATGAGAGAGGAAATGAATTACATAGTTTCAAAGAGCCATTCAATTTCCAAACCAGATACTTCTGTTAAAATTTCAAGATATCCCAGTAACTTAGGATAGACCAGTTAGAGAACCCAGTTCAAGAGTCCCCAGTGTACCAGTGATGACATCTTTCGTCAGCAGGGGTGCCATGAATACTACCAAAGTGAGACACCATTAGGGCACTCAAAAAAACCAATATCACAGACTTCAGAATTTGATAAACTTGACTTCAAATCCCAATGCCACAATTTTCTAACTCTGAGACCTTGGACAAGTCACCTATCCTCATCCTTAAAATGGGCAAACAATATCCAACGTTGCAGGGATATTGGATGGATTCGTGGGAATGTAAACATCAAGCTTATCCAGAGCACCAAAGTGGCACAGTTAATCTCTAGATTGTGCCAAAATAAATTGGATGCCCGGAGAAGAGGCCAGACACCCTGGGCAAACATCCTCTGTCCTCATGGGTCACCAGGATGGGGACCCCGATCCCCACTAGGCCCACACTAAGCCATGTGAATGGGGAAAGACAGCCCAGGTTTCATTCTTCTCTGTAATGGAAAGGGGGTGGGGATCACAAGAAGAGAAAGAAAGACAAAACTGAGAAGCTGAGATTTGGGTGTGTGAGTACTTCAGCAAGAAAGCATATATCTTTATTGGCTCTGGACAGTCTGCCAATCAGCCACGAAATTACCAGCTTCCCTCTCCTCCCAGAAGGGCCTCTGCGGCTGTGCACAAAAGCTGCCAAAGGAACTTCGGGACCTGGAGGATAAAAGCCCCTCTCTGCCTGGTGCGGGCTGATTTGCAATGCATTGCTTCAGCATAATGTCCCAACTCTGCAGCCACACAAAGGCAGTTCTGTCCCTATCTGCGAGTTTAATAATTTCTATTTCCTACACCTTGCATTCATAATGCATCCACCCAACATGGGCTTGGGCTGGGCGCTGGCCTCAGGCCTCGGCCATGTCAGTTGCCCTCTCCAGGGGCCCAGGCTGGAAAACCATTTATTAGACAATTTAGCATCTTCGGAGGATGCAGCAACTGCAGGCAGGCTGCCTGACCTCCTTGAAATATAGCTCAGATGTACTCACCTAGCCCTTCTTGGCCCTTTACCCCACTTCATTAATTTATTTATTCCACGCAGCACCTACTACTGGTAGACATTGTCCCAGCCACGCTAAGAACTGGTTTCATATCACTGATAGCCAGCACTGAGGAGGTGCTATATATATGGGGGAGGGGGGTGATTTGATATGAGAAGTGCACTTGACCGTAACTCTGTGAAGGTTGGTACCATGTCCATTCAAGTTCACCCTTGATATCTTTAGCACTTCACAAAATCTGCACATAATAAGTACTCAATTATATTTGATGAATATTGAGTGAAAACATAAATGACCATCAAGACCTATAAGTAAAATGAAAACAGATTTTGTTTGTTAGGTTTTGCTTTGTTTGGCGTGACTGTGGGGGGGGGAAGGGCACCTGTCACAGGAGACCTAAAAGCCAAGGTACCTGTGGAGCTGGCCCTGGAGGAGAGCAGAAGTTCAATTTCACAGAGAAAGGCACGGATGAAAGAAACCGCTCCCTGCAGGGGGAAAGAGCCTGCAGAGGCAAGAAGAACATTAAGAGTTTGGGGTTGAGGGGCAGGCGAGTGAGCTGAAGGAGTAGGTTGGCCCCAGCGATCCAAGGCCTCACTCATTGGCCAGAATTGGGAATGACGTCAGACAAACCTAAGCTTGGGTCCCAGCTTCAGTGTTTATCAGCAGTGTGACTTCCGTCAAGACCTCTCACCTTGCTGAGCCTCCGTTTTCTCTTCTGTAAAATATGGTCACTGCAAATTCCTCCCTTCCGGCATCGCCATGAGGCTCACAAGCAGTGGTCCTGCATGTGAGGCAGGGAGCATGGCTGGTTCATGAGGTCGTGGGTGGAAGCCACATCTGCTTTTCACAGGGATCCTGGCACTTCTGATTCAGGCGGCCCTGAGAGTGGGCAGAATCCAATCCTGTCGTGGACTGCCATGCACCCCTCTCCTCTCTGTTTGGGAAACACCAGCAAGATCACTGTGTCCCCACCCCTGCAGGGAGAGCTAATCCCACCAAGTAGAGTGAGAGGTACAGAGGGCACAAAGGTCTGGGAGCAAACCGTGTGCAGCTGACTCGGGTCAGAGAAGTGTTAGGTGAGTGGCTGATGGCGACCGCGTGTCCCCCAGACACTTCCCTGAGCAGGTGGTACCCACTGTCTGCTCCTTCCTGCAGACAGTGAAGACGGGGACCCCTCTTCCTCCTCTTCCTCTGCCCTCTACCAGCCACATCACAGATGCCTTTCTCTCTGACTCTAATCAGCTCTTCCTATCCTTCTCTGCACCTCCCCACCCGCAGGCTACCTAACCCAGCACTGAGTTAAGAGTAATATTGGAAAGGTTAGATCTGGAATGGACAATTATCCCCACCCATGTTTCACAGATGAGAAGACTGAGGCCCAGAAAGGTAATGAGACCTGCCCGAAGCCACACACTGCGTCAGTGGTGGAGGCAGTGGCAACTCAGTACACACATGCAGTACACACATGGTTGATTGTTCCTGCCTATACAAGTTAGGAAGCTTCTAGCTGCAAGTAATAAAATGTTCAACCCCAAAGAGCTTAACAATGAAAATATGTATTATCTGATATAACAAGAGGCACTGTTAATTCTGTCGATCAATATCAAGAGCCATTTCTTTCCCTCTCTCTGCTCTGCCATGCTCAGCATGTTGGCAGTTGTCCTCAGGCTCACCTCCTCATGGTCATAAAGTGGCTGCAGCAGCTCTCGGCATCATGCCCTCACATAATAATACTGCTCAAAAAATAAAATGCCCCTCTTTTGTGCTCATTTTAGGGTGAGAAATCCAAGAATCCCTGCAGGCTCTATTGTGTCCCACTGGTTAGAATTGCAAGGCAATTAGATGGAGTATGATTGCCTGGCTGCCTACATGATTCGCCCTCTGGTTCTGGGAGAAGCCAGCTTTCCTTGAGGTGCATGGGTACAGGAGATCTAGACAGAGTAAGTGTTCTGCCAGTAAAGAACAATGTGGAGGCTGAACGGCATGCAGGCAACCAATAGCTGGTCACGCTACCTATGTGTGATGTTGACCTTCAGCTTCTCAGGGACAATGAAGAGACAGCTTTCACTGGAATACAAAGGTCCATCAGCATTTGTTACAGCCTAAGTCTCCGCTTTGTTCGTCTTTGAACTTGGGCACAGAGCTAAACAGCCAGGATCGAATCCTTACTAGCCCTGTGAGGTGGGATCACCAGCTTGTCCTGGGAGCCTCAATTCACTCAGCCACTTGAGAACAGGAGCTGTACTATTCAACTCTGCACCCCAACACTTAGCCTCATGCCCCTACACATAGTAGATGCTCACAAAATGTTGCTAAGCCAATGAATAAAATCTGTAAGCCTAGGATAATTCCCTCTCTCTTACAGGGCTGTAATTGGAATCCAGTGTAATAATGTAGAAAAAAGCATTTTGTTAAAAGTACAAGGAGGTGTTACTATTTTCATTATTCCCCTCTCTTCTCTTTCCTCTCCACCTCAAAAAAATCTGACTCTATACAAAAAGTTCCCCACTGGAAAACTTGGGAATGGGTGGAGAAGAGAACATGAGAAAACAAATCCTAGTTCAAGGTCTGTGTTAGTCAGTTCAGGCTGCCATAACAAAGTAGCACAGACTGGGGGTCTAAAGCAACTGAAATCTACTTCTTACAGTTCTGGAGGCTGGAAGTCCAAGGTCAAAATGCCGTCAGGGTGGGGTTCTGTTGAGGGCTCTCTTCCTGGCTGGCAGGTGGCCACCTTCTCGCTGTGACCTCACATGGCTTCTTCTCTGTGTGCATGTGGACAGAGAGAGAGCCCTGGTGTCTCTTCCTCTTCTTATAAGGACACCAGTTTTATTGGATTAGAGTCCCACCCATATGATCTCATTTAACATTAATTACCCACCTCTAAATACAGTCATATTAGAGGTTAGGACTTCAACATATGAATTTGGGGGAAGGGGACATAATTCAGTCCATAAATTCTGAGGAGTGTTCTGGAATTGTTCCTCTCATTTTGGGAACCAAACTTAGATATAGCCTGCCCTCTGTGGTCTGTGCCTCAGCAGAATGTCAGAGTAACGGTGGCATCTGTCCCAGGTACATTCTCGGATCTCATCAGCTGACCTGCCATTCTTGGTATCACCCCTGGACTCAGCCAGCCCCAGTTTTATGTATCAGTATTTGTTGTTGCCTCTTTCTCTGCCCAGACCACATGCACAAAATTCTAATGACCCATTCAGACTCCATTTTCTGGTTTGCTAACCCTGGCCTCCCGCTGAAGCTAAAGGCTCTGCACACCCCTTCACTTCTGGCATCATTCATCAGGATCGATGAGATTGTGCTGCAGTTCCCAACAATTCCAAAACCACAATCACTTAACAGATTTGTTTCTCACTAATCTACATGTCCAATGCTGCAGGGCATGGGGCTCTGCTCCACACAGTCATTCAGGGACCTAGGCAGATGTAGGTTCCTCCAGATTGTGACACGGCAGGATTTTCTAAAGACAGAGAGAAAAGAAATGGAGAAAAATGCACACCAACTCTTAAATGCTCACAGAAATGTCATTTCTGGTTGCACTCCGCTGGCTAGAACTGGCCATACAATACAGGTGAACTTGTTCATGTGACAGGAAAGAGAAAAGATGTAGAAATATTGGTGAGCACGAGTAATGTCTATCAAACTCACTCTCTCTAATAACCATGACTTCCCCCTAGCCAGGAAAGCCCCCACATTCCCTTCTTCCCCTCGAGGGTATAGAACATGTATGTATTAATAATTATACATTCTCAACGTATACACCCAACAATAGGCAAAAAGCCACCCATTATTTCTGAGTCAATCATTTCAACATTTTTCTACTAAGGTCCCCAGAAATGACAATGGGCGACTCTCTAACTCTCATCTTCCCAGAAACTCAAAGTACCTCTGCCTGCTTACACAGACAGACTGCCCTGCCCTCTCCTATAGCAAGGTATTCAGGAGTGACATCATCATTAGCCCACCGCTGCTCCCAACCCCCTTGATGGACTATGCTGGGGAGCACTTACAAGCACCCAGGGTTTCCGCTCCACCCAGGGCCCCAGTCCCACCCAAAGATAAATAATTCAAGCCAAGACATTCGACGGTGCTGCTACCATGCCAGGGATTTAGTGCACACATCACTCGTGCTCCTCTTGCCGCCACAAGAAATATTACAAATTGATCCACAGGACCTGACTCCCTGCTCATACTTCTCCTGGGCTGCCACTGATGCTTCTCTCTAGAAGTAAAGGTTGAGCTGGTGATAGCAGGATTTAAGTCTGGTGTGGGGGGCGGGGGAGGTGTTGGGGATGGTCAGCTGAGAAGCTGAGAAGGGTGGACTGCGGGAGGAGAGGCCAAAGAGCTGGGCCTCGATGATGATGTAAAATGCTAGGTGTCTCCCACCAAGAGTCCCCGTGGGGAAATAAGGCAAACCCTTTGCAGCTCAGTAAGCAGGACCTTTGTCTTGTCTCCTTTAGAGTAAGGACCAAAAATACTAACATGAGCCACCAGTTCTTGAGCCATTATTATGTGCTAAGCACTTTTCTGAATGCTTTATATGTAAATATATTCATTTGGATTAATTAGAATTAGGCTCAGCTGGGAGTGACAGTAAACCCAAAATAACAGTAGTTTAAGTAGGATGCTTATTTTAGCTCTTGAGGTGAGCTGTCCAGGGCTAGTATTCACATCACAGTATTTAAAACCCAGGTTCCTTCTGTCTTGTTGCTCTGCCTGTATGGCCTCCACTTCTAAAGCCACTTTGTGCCCCAACACGACTGTTCCAGTTCCAGCCACTGTGCCTGAATTCCTGCCAGCAGGATGGAGTAACGGGAGGATAAGAGCATGACCCCTCTCTTTAAGGGCACTTCTAGAAGCCACACTTACCGCTTCAACTTGCATTCCTTTGGCCCAACCTTAGTCACGTGGCCACAGCAGTAAAGGAGGCTGGGAAACGTAGTCTTGACTCCAGTCAGCCACGTGCTCCAGGCAGCTAACATCTGGGAGTTCTACTGGTGTAGAAGAAGAAGAGAAAAGTGACTGAGGGACCACTAGCAGCATCACTCACGTCGTTCACCTCACAACAACTTCTTGAGGTAGTACTGTTATTAAATGCCTTTTACAGATAAGGTAACTGGCATACAAAATTTTTGCATGAAATTCCCTGACCAAAATCATTATTATCCTTCAACTTACTTACTGAATGTCAATGACCTTCCACCTTGCATTAATAGTGCTTATCTCTCAGGCTACACAAGGCGGGCTGCACAGTGCCCTTGAAGGCAGGGCGATACATTTAATTCATTTCTTTCTCCCTGGTGCCTGATACCATGCCCGGTATAAAGGGGACATTCAGCAAATAAACATTTGTGATACTAGATCAAATATAATTCTTTCCTTTGCTCTGTCATGATCACCCTTATTATCAAAAACCAATTAATTAGCTGTTACACTCACTTGGCACTCTTAACTCAAGATCAACAGACGTGGCATCCACTGCCCAAGAACTGATCATCTAAATCTGGGAGAATTTGAAATGGAAAGAATAACACCCACCTCTTCCCCTACCCTCTTATCTGGAGATGAGAGACCCTGCTCTCCTGTTGGAGGAACTCTCATGGGCTTTCTAGCCGAGAGGAAAGAAACTCCTGCCTCCCCAGGGGAGAGAAGCAGGCCTGCTCCCAAGAATATGGAACTGCTGATCAGCCTGCTTTGCAGATGCCCCCCCACTGCCTCCCCCGACGCTGACGAGGCTGTGAGCAGTTCAGGCAGAGTTCATCTTAAGCGACTCCGTCATCACCCCCACTCTCAGCCCACTCTTTGCGGCATTTGCAATTTCTCTGCTCCGGGGGTCATGTCTCCAGTGTGCCCTCCCTGAGTAATTGTGAAATTATTATGGTTGGTGATTTTAATTTAAATTGGATGGAGAAATGTCATACTGCGGTCGACTCATTTGCTATGGATTTTCACTTAACCAAATTGATTAGTCAACCAACTAGACTTAACTTGAGAGTTGTAATCATTCATTATTAGATCTCATTTTTCCCAACGCACCCAGATGATGTCAAGAAATTAAAACTGCAGCAAAAACTCCAGAAACGTCTTCTCATCAAGGCAGTGGGATCTGATTGAAGCGTTCCAGAGATGAAACAGGCTGTGGAAATCTGTGGGGGGCTACCAGGGCCAAACTCCTTGGTGCTGCCCCAGAAGAATGGTCAAAAGAAAAGAATTGGGAATTCATGGGGAGGAGAGCAGGCTATCAATCCCATCCTCCCTCTCCCATGTGTCAAACTTCTACTCATTCTTCAAGAGCCATCTCAAATACTACCTCTTCTTTGAAGCCTTCCGTAACTTCCCAGGCAGAGTAATTTGCCATCTTTTCCACTCCTGTATACATCTCTATTACAGGAACCAGTAGGTTTTCGGGTAATTATTGTTTAAATATCTTTTCTCCTCTAAATTAAAGCTCTTTAAGTCCAGGGTCAGGTTTTAGTCAATAACATATCCTGTCTGAAAAAGAATATATATATATATATAGAGAGAGAGAGAGAGAGAGAGAGAGAGAGAGAGAGAGATGTTTATCTGAATCACTTTGCTGTACACATGAAACATTGCAAATCAACTACAGTTCAATTTTGAAAAAAGAATGTAATGTATAAAAAAAAAAAAGTATCCTGACTATCACTGTGCTTAGCACATAGTAGGCCCGCAGTAAATATTTCGCTATAGATTGAATGAGTGAATAAATACACTGCCTAAAGGACAATGCACTGGGATGGATTCTGTGGGCAGAGCAAAATTCACCACTGTGGATTCCTGCAACTGCCCAAGAGTGGAAAGGAGATGGCTCAGCTGCTACAGGTATGAATCATATCTAGAGATTAACGTGGACGTTACGCTGAGTGTGACGCACCTGTATGCTCTGACTGCCGGTAAAAGCTAATATGATTGTCAGTTGCTTCAACAACACTAAAGAATATATCCAAAAAAAAGGGACAGTCATTGTGCTTTTGCCCTGGACAGTCTAGTCCCAGAACATCACTTAGAAGGACACTGCAGACTGAAATCTGGGGAAAGAGGTCCCATATGGTGAGGGCTGGCTTCATGGGCATACAACCCTGAGCTTGATTTAACCCTGCCTGCTGTCACCATCCTGAAATTCCTGGTAATTCTTGAACAAAGGTCCCCACATTTTTTCAAGACCCATGCAAATTATGTAGCTGGTCCTGCATATGGGGGAGGAAACCATGTCCCATGAAAAATAGCTAAAGAACCTAGGGTGATTTTCCTGGAGAGGGGAAGCCTCAGTGGGGACATCCTAACTGTCTCCAAATACCTAAAGACAGTCAAGGGGGAGAAGAATGAGACTCTTTCTGTGCTACCCCAGAGGACAGAACCAGGACCATGGGGTTGAGGCTCATTTAGATTTGGGGCTGATGTTGGCAGGCAAGGGGCAGGGGCACTCTGCATTGACTAGAACTATCTATTTGCAAAAGACTCCTGGGAAATGAAGTACAGTCCATGGCTGGAGGTATTCAAGCTGAGACTATACTTGGCATGGAATATTGTTGAGGCAGAGGAGGAAGCAGCAGACGGGGGGTGGGGGGTGGACTGAAGGATTCATAAAATCCCTCCCAGTGCTTTGATCCTCTGCTTCCAAGGCTAGGCAATCCCCTTTCTAATGCAGAGTAGGGGCAAGTGGAAGGGAGTGGAGAGAAGCAGAGGGGAGTGAAGGGGGAGAGAATCACTGTCTGGGGTAAGTAGATGCGGACCGTGACCCTTGACTTATAACTGCTGCAGCCAGAGGTGAAAGGAGGAAGCTTCACAATCGACCCTCCTCTAAGTCTTTCCCAGCAGCCTTCCTTCCTGCCACTCGTGGAGGAGCTTTAGCTGCCAGGGGCAGTGTTACCTGGGCAACTGGTCAGCATCCTCTCTCACCCACAGCCAACAAACACCCCCCCAGTGGATTTAATCACCCACCCAGGGTGTATGTGCGGGCTGAGGAGAAGGTAGCAGTGGCTAACGAGGAGTTAAGTCCATGATCAACCCTCAAAGTTGTCCTAAGTGGCTTTGATCCAGAAAGATCCAGGGAGTCTTAACACAAAAAATAAGTTCCAGACCAATTGCTTCCTTCCTGGCTCCTGGAATCATTTTTCCAGCCGTGCTGTCTGCATACCCCATGGGAGCTATTCGTTAATGAGGGTGAGAAATGCCTAAATTATGCCTCTGGTTCACGTCCAACTCATTCAGAAGGTAAGAAAGTGAGATAACTCACTCCCGCACCGTTTCAACCATTATCATCGAATCATTTCCGTTCAACACAGAGAGGCCATTGACCAGGAGACCCAAACTGCACATACTGCCCCTCATTTCTGCATCTCACACCGGACCCCCGGGCTCCCCCTTTTCCTTGCTATTTTCTTTATCAATGGAAACTTTGTTTCCCTTTCCCTCGGCCCCTACCTGGGCACCTGATCTTATCTCTCTCCGTCTGGTTTGGAGATCAACCACATTGAACCCTTTCAACAGTCTCTTCCCTGGAGAGGAGAAGCAGTTTCATGCTCCCACTTGCTGCAAGGGATAGGCAGTGTGACAGGTCCCCTCCTCCTCTCCCCACCCCACCTACCCGCCAGCACCTCCAGCTTCAGATGGGCTCTGCAAACTGCCACCATTTGGGGGAGAGCAGAAGTCAGAGAGGAAGGGGATCCGAACAAAGGCTTTATTCAAACTCCTGCATGCTAACATCTCCAAAAAGCTTTTAACAGAGACCATCATTTCCCTCCAAGAATCAATGCATTTTAATTCATACGAAGATATTTGTCTGCTGCAGTTCCTTCGAGGCGTAGAAACACGTTTAACAAAACAAGTCAGCCTCGCGTGGAGACAAACGCGCCAGCTTCTCCCTGAAATTACTGGAAGTTCATTTTCAAAAGCCGTCCTGTTTTCTGGGAATCAATGCATATCAACTAAAATCAATAGCTTCTCCGTGCGGATGGGCTGAGACACCAAACTGATCTAGCGTTCCAGTGCATTTGTATCCAAATCTAGACGTTCTCAACAAGTCAATGAATTTAAGCGTCTGCCAGTGTCTTTTCACTTAAAACTAATCTGTTTGCTGATCGGACTGCACATTTCCAGAGCGTGTAGTAATATACTCTGTGTGTTTACCAGATCCCATTGTACATTAACTCAAATAAAAATATTTCCACTTAACTTAAAATCGAGTTTGTCCCAACTTTAGCAATGCTCATGGGAATGAACTTTAGCCAGTGTGCTAGCCCAGCTCTCCCAGAGAACAAGGCCTGGTGCCCTCTCTCTGGCACCAAGGGTGTGTGGTCTCTCTGGGGCTGACTGATATATTCTGGAACAAAGTCCTTCCTGCTTCTGTGGACCATCAACTCCAGGATTAGACGGAGCATCAAAGGATGTGTTTGGTCACCCTGCCTCCCAAACTGGAGATTTCCCCTAAGCCACTCTGCAGAAGGAGGTCCCTCTTCAGTTCCTAGAAATCACCTAGGAGCATAGCTCTGCAGTCACTCATCCTGTATGTGCAACCAAGGACCGTTCCCATATAGGTTATGACAGAATATTGACTTTGCTGTACACCTGAAACTAACACAATGTTGTAAATCAACTATACTCTGATAAAAAGTAAATAATTAAAGAAAAGGACCGTTCTCTAATGAGCCACTTATAGGGCACCTACTATGTGCAAGGCTGCGTGGACATTCAAAGAAGTAAAGGAGTGGCTATAGCCTAGAAACCAATGGCCTCGGATGGAGGGGCTCTGATCCGTGTTTCAGATGGTCAGTCAGCCAATGTTCCTCAAGCCCCACAGTGTCCAGATTCTGTGCTAAGCACAGGGAAACAGTGATGGACATATCAGACAAAGCCCACTGCTTGCAAGCTCCCCAAGAGAAAAATCAAGTGAATCGGTACCAGAAACCAACGATTAATTATATGTGTGGGCAAAGCACTGCTAGGGAAAAACACAGGCTGCTGAGGAGCAAAGAGCAGCATCTAAACTAGTGGTAGGAGGGAGGCAGGGGGGCGGGGCTGTGCCTGCTACTCTCTATACCAGCACTTTACTTCATCTTCACAAGTTTGTAAGGAGTTACGAGCATCCTCAATTTGCAGGTGAAGAAACTGAGGCTCACAGTTGCTTACCAGCTCCATGAGACCACTAGGAAGTGACACTCGTCCGAAAAGAACAAATTATCAAGTGGCAGAGTCAGGATTCAAGCCCAGGACTGTCAAAGGCTGGACCCGTGCCTTCCCCACTGTGCCACCTGCCCTTCACATGCAAAGTGATCAACAGCACAAGCCATTATGTGTTCCTAGGAGCAAGCCAGACCCAGAGGGGCAGTGGTGTCTGGATTTAGAAGACGGGGAGAGCCCCAGGGGCTGAGGTCTGTATCAGGGAAGGCTTCCCAGAGAAGGTGGATCTGGAACCAAGTCAGAGAAATGCTGAGGAAGGGAAAGGTCCCAGACAATAGGCACAGCTGGGGCAAAGGCTCAGAAGTGGGAAAAAATATTGTTTTAGGGGGGAAGTGAGGAGACCAGGCCAGGCTCATGTACCAGTTCTGTATAGCGGAGTCATAGGGGATGAACCTGCCTAGGGAGCACGGAACTAGATTCTAGAAGACCTTGAATGTCACACTCCAGGTGCGTTCTTTGATTGGATCCCAGGTTCCAAAGCTGCTGCTGGTCTTAAAGAAGCCCAGGGTCAAGCATACACTTCCCTGTGCCCAGGACAACCCCATCCAGACCTCCTTTGATCCCACAGGGTCCCTCTCCCCACCTATCTCTGACTAGCAGCTCTCGGGGAATGCTACTGAAGGAGCCTGGTCCCTAGCTCCGAGAAGCCTCAAGGCATCACCATGGAGACGATACAGGCTGCAGCCACACAAAAGGAGCTGTGAGCTCCCCAGCTCACCTGGGACTCCGAGCTAACAAGGAGGTGGCAAAAGTGTTTCATTTTCTCTCTTCTTCTTGAACTCTCTAAAAAAGAAGAGGCAATTCACACAGGCAAACAAACCCCACCCTGCCCTGCAAGGAAGCTGCTAGGTCCACCCTTCCACTGTAGCTGGCCTCCTTCTGAGAGAGGGAGGGAGAACCCTGTATCTGAAGGTCTACAACAGGAGGTTCCTAGGAAAGAAAGATGATGGAAGGATGAACGGGAAACCTAGGGCTGTTCACCTTTTCTCCTACCCAAATGGAGGAGCAACTCAGCCATGTGTGTCGATGTAAGTTGATATCTTTTGCTTCATTCACTTTGGGGTTCTGAAGTGCAGACAACCTCTATACTTGCTGCAAGCCCAGGATCCTTCATATTAGGGTGAGTCAAGCCAATTGGGTTCACTGGGATGACTTCCACACCATCCCCACTCAAGAGCTGCATCCTGGACTAAGCATCCCGATGCAACCTGTCCCCATTTAGCATCCCAGGGAATCCTGACTCTGCACAGAAGGGCAGGAGTGTCTGAGTGGTGCAGGAGGAAAAGAGGAGAGAAGGGATGGAGGTACTGGGATACCCAGAAACAGGGCTGGGGCGGAATGCGGAAAGGAAGGCTGTTGCTTCTGAGCTGGGAAGGGAGGAGACAGGGAGCATCTCCAGCCAGCAAGCAATCTTCACACATGCATTGTCGTTTTCTTCTGCAAAGGGGTGAGAAGAGGGGAGAGGGAGAGGTGGCAGCAAGAGAGGGAGCAGGCGGGAGAGGTGAGAAATCCAGCATCTTCAGACCTGCCCACACTGCTGGCTTCTCTACTGTGAGCAATACCTCATCTCACAGTCATTAGAGAGCCCACAGGAAAGATGCAAGCCGGACAACCCGAAGGGTGAGAAAATAAAGAGAAGGGATGCGCATACGTGGATGTGCGCCTGGACTTCTTGGGAGAGATGGGCCCCAGCCTGAAGCTGTCCCAGCCCCCAAATTCCCAGAATCCTTGGAGTGGCTAGTGGACCAGCTCTCTTGTCACTCCAAAAGCCTCAGGAGCACCCAGTGGGCAGAGAGTCCCCATGTCTGATCCGAACTCTGTTCCTCTTTCCTTGCCTTCTCCTGGAGCAAATAGGGTCTCAGCTTTCCTTCCAGTCTGGCCGAGCCCCCTCCAGCTCACAAGCAAAGACCAATAAACTGGGAGGCTAGGGAGGGGAGCAGTCCCCAGAATAGCCCTGGCAAGATGAGCACTTGCTACTGAGAGTACAGGTCAGTCCCTGACAGCCCTCTACTCAGAGCTTGCCACAGTTCCCAACTCACTCAGGGTAAAAGCCAAAGTTCCTACATAAAGGCCCTGTGAAATCTGCCTACACACCCCTCTGACCCATGACCTTTCTGAACTCCCCTGGTGCATTGCCTCTCACCTGCTCTGACCAGATCACAGCATCTCCTTCTTACTCTCCAAGCACATAAGATGCCCTTTGGGCCTCAGGGCCTTTGCACTTGCTGTTTCCCCTGCGCAGAACATTTTCTTCAGATGTTTTCACATCTCTCTCTCTCGGGCCTGAATTTCAACATTACTTTCTCAGTGAGACTTCTTAGTTCCTCCATCTAAAATCCCAGCCACCCCTACTCCTCTTCCCAGTTCTACTTTGTCTCAGCTTTTATCACCATCTTTAATTACTTATTCACCTAGTTCATTGTCAGGATCCTTCACTGGAGTGCACATTCCGTGAAGGCAGGGAGTTTTGACTGTTTTGTTTTCTGTTGTTTCCTCAGCACCTAGAAGCATCTTGGCAGATGGTAGGTCCTCAATAACTATTCATGCAATGAAAGACACATCCCTACGTTGGCTCCTCCCACTTCCCCGGAAGTGCCTACGGCAATGCTTCTTCCAAATACCTCTGAAGACACCCACCCTCCTGGAAAACTACTTATACTTTGGACTCAGACTGAGACTGTCAGGAGAAAGATGGCAGGGAATAACAGAATGGGAATTTCCTCCTTCCAGGTCCAGAGTGGGCAGGATATGGGTGAAAGGGGATGCTTCAGAGTGGGAACCCCACTGATCACCATGGGCACAGAGCAAAGTCACTGTGATCACTAGCCTCTCCTTTGGTGAGGATACACACACACACACACACACACACACACACACACACACACACACACACACACACACACACACACACACACACACACACACGTTTCCTCCTCCGGTCACTGGGGTTTGAGGAAAAGAGCTCCAGAGACAGGTGATGGATTCCAGTCCCTCCTGTCAGCATCGGACTCTGCAGACCTTACTGCCCGCAGTCATCTCACCAAGCTGCTGAGACCTGGTTTCCCTCACTGTTCAATGGGGCCAGAAATGCACCCTCATCCTCTACCTGCAGTGTAAGAGTGGGGTGAGGGTCTCAGTTGGTCTCAGGTGTGGCCACCTTTGTAAATACCATCCTACTGAAAAGCATCCTTAGTGCCCACACAACTTTTGCTGATTTCTACCTACAGTTGGTGAGGGTAGGGCTGGAGGGCTAAAGAAACAAAAGCAAAAGGAAGAAAAGTAACACCCCCATAGCAGGCCATTAGGCAAAGCACCAAACCGTTCCAGCTGAGCTTACTTCCCGCTGGAGCAGAGGCCTTTTGCAAGTTGGATTAACATTGAGAACCACAAAGGCAAGCCAATGGCTCCCAGGCACGGGTGCCATCCCCGTCCGCCCACCCCCCATCTGGGCAGGTGGGACCCAGGGCAAAGCACACACTTTTCAGGCAGATGAGTCAGGTGCCCATGACACTGTAAAGGTGGCTCGGGACTGGAAGGCGCTGAGCGAGGCACCCTGGCCCCAGCCGGGCTAGCCCACCATCATTTGTAATTAAGCTTATCGCGGGCCGTTCTCACTGTCGCTGTCACTTAAAGCCATTTGACGTCATTGAGCCTCTGGAAAAAGGAGAAGGGAGGGAGGGAAGAGGCAAAAGCAGGAGAAACAAAAGGAGTTTCGTAGCAGGACTTCAAAAAAGCCAAGTGTTTGAAAAGATCTTTGCTAAGGTTCTGACCTACTTTGCATGCGGATAAGCCATCTCCTTCGCTTTAAAAGAAAAAAAAAATATCCCGCACAAAGTGGTCGCAGCTCTATTCAGCAGAGCCAGGGCTTCACTGCAGAAAGGGGCTTTAGCACTATAATCAGACCTCATTTAGGAGCCATGATTTGGGTAATTATGTAAGATCTCAGCCTCTCTTCTTTCAGGGCCGCGCATAGCCCTGGAAGATGGGGCTGCCAGAGTGAGGTGACCAGGGCTGAGAGAGGAGGTGCCTAGCCAGCACAGCTGCAGGGAGCAAACTTCTTCACTCCAGAACACCAGGTCACACCCTAACCCAGGTGCAGACCTGGGTTCTGACCTCTCCCAGCTGGGTAAGCTTGTGTTTTCTTCTCGTGCTTACACCTCAGATGGTGAGTCAGGTAACAGCCACAAGTGAACCCTCCTGGTCCAGTACCTGGCACATAGCAGGTGCTCAATAATGGTGACTCTCGTCCCTGTTTTCTAGAATGAGTTGAGAAGAGTCATCCCATCCTGCTCACAGATTCCTCGGACCCATGAATGCCAACTGGGGTCTCCAGCCCCCAGTGATTAGAACATAAGCAGAGGGCTTCCCTGGTGGCGCAGTGGTTGAGAATCTGCCTGCCAATGCAGGGGACACGGGTTCGAGCCCTGGTCTGGGAAGATCCCACATGCCGCGGAGCAACTAGGCCCGTGAGCCACAATTACTGAGCCTGCGCGTCTGGAGCCTGTGCTCCGCAACAAGAGAGGCTGCCATAGTGAGAGGCCCGCGCACCGCGATGAAGAGTGGCCCCCGCTTGCCGCAACTGGAGAAAGCCCTCGCACAGAAACGAAGACCCAACACAGCCATAAATAAATAAATAAACAAATACTTAAAAAAAAAAAAAAAAAAAAGAACATAAGCAGAGTCAGGGCCCACAGACGAGGGGCCGGCTCAACTGCTGGAAATGCCCAGCCTACAGAGGGCCCCAGGCAGTCTGAAATCAGAACAAGTGGGACACACGAAGGGGCAGGAAAAGAGGCACAAGGACATGGGAGTGGAGGAACAAGGGACGCTCTGCAGAGAACAGATGGCGAGGGTGGCCGTGCTCCCTCACCTACCACCTTGCCCCACGGCCTCATTGCCCCACTGACCCATAGGGTACAACACCCTGAACTTGGTCCCCAAGAGAGAGCAGAAAGTGTTATGTATGTGGGGGACATTATAGGACAGTTACAATGTTTGAGAGAAATGAGATGAGCTGGGATAGAGATCAGAGGGGAAAGAAGGAGAAACTCGTGTGAAGTTGGGCTAAGTGTTTGTTGTCATTAAAATAATGAATGGTATTAATAATTTTATTATATCGCCCTCACAACAATCCTATGAGGTTGGTACTGTTAGGGAACATTATGATTCCCATTTTATAGATGAGGCAACCAAAGTTCAGAGAGAAACTCTAAACTGTTCAGAATCGCACAGCTAGTCTGAGGGTCTATGTCTGAATCAAGAGTCTGGGATCTCAGTTACTCTGTGCTGCCTCCAAAGCCTTTGTATTCATTCAATAAATATGTAATGAGCACCCACTGTGGGTGTCAGGTTCTGATCCAGGTACTGGAGATACAGCAATAAGCACAACCGAATAAGTCTCCGCCCTCCTGGCACCCACACGGGTCAGCTTTGTGGGTTTTGAAGCCGCAGGCTTCCCCTTCCCCAGCATGATGAGGGATACTCCAGGAACATACTCCAGGGATGAAAATAAACCCTTTTAATCTCAAATTCAAGCATCTAAGAGTAGGTCAATGTCTTTTGAAAATCTAATCACTTTGTGAATTCCAAACAAAGACGAAATTAATTGTGGATTATCCTTTGGCTTCGGGTTGCCCTCCGAATGCAGTATCTGGCAAACGAGCTACCATTGGCTCCCTGGGCCTTGGTCAGAAGGGCTTTGAGGATTTGAGTGCCCAGTGCCTCCTCCAGGTCCCTGGACGGGGGCATCTTTGACTGGTCTGATGGTGGGCACGGGCGTCCTTTGCCTCTCACCCTGTTGCCATTCATCTGTGGGTCACCTAATCCAAGGGCAGAAGAGAAGGGCCAGAGCTCTGCCAACCTCTACCCCTCCCAATTCAGGCAGGATTAAACCCCCAGACAAAGAATACTCAGGGCAAATGTGCAAAGATCTCACAAGCTAAGAAATGCACATGCTTTTTGGTCTAGAGTACCATTCAAGGCATTATCCCATGTAATCCTTACACCTTCCGCCCAAAGACGTAAGCATAAGGATGTTTGATTCAGCATTGTTTATGATAATAAAAATGGAAGCTCATAAATATCTGTGAATAAAGGAATCATGAAATAAACCATAGTATAGCCATCCTGTGGAATACAACATATCTGGTAAAAAGAATCAAGTGGAGAAATAGACACTGCCATGAAAAGATGCAAACACATTCAGTAAAAAAGCAAGCCACAGACAATATGTTTGATATAGTCCTATTTTTTTTTTTAAAACCTGTGTGCCTGTTGAGGGGTACACAATTTCAAATAAGATAATGCATGCAAAACTTTAGCACAGTGTCCAGCATATAGAAAGTTCTAGAAATACTTAGCTATTATTTCCAAATATATTTTTAAAGGGGGGGCATAAGGAAGAATCTACACCAGGCACCCCCAGTGCTTGCCTCTGAGGGCAGGAGTGGGATGGGGATGGTTCTGAAACTGAGCGTCCACCATGAGCTATTCTCAGTCTATTGTTTGAATGTTTCACATCAGGCATGCATAACGTTTGCAGCTTTCAAATCACAAAAGGGGGAGGAATACGATGAGCTTCACTTTCCCAAATACTGTCTCCTGGGTTTCTGCCTCTGTCCTAACCCTTTTATTTTCTCCCTTCCTCGCCCTTCCTTTCAACTTCAGCTCTCCACTTCTTCCTGACACATCCACCTTCACTCATAAACACAGCTCTGCAGAGGAATGCATGCAGAGCATTTTGACCGCTGCCGCTTGGTCCAGGGATTGCTCTTCCCAAGGATGGTGGAGAGGGTCAGGCAGTTCTGAGGGAAGGAGATTACCTGGGCTGTAGCGCTTGACCCAACCCTGGTCACTCCAACCCCCAGACCTCTTCTGGAGAATATTGAGAGCTGGGGGGCAGGGGTAAGAGGATGGGAAGGTGGGGCAGTCCCAAGAAACCAGCCCGCTGAAGCCTCCCTTCCCACTGGAAAAAGGTCTGTGCCTGAAGGTGGTCCTCCCTGCTGCCGTGGAAGGCTCTCCGACCTTCCAGGCTTGGCCGCACCCAACTCCACGCATCCGTGAGAGAAGCGGGTGTTTGGGATGATGTTCAGCCATCGAGCACAGTCCTCAGCAGCTCAGACCCTCAGGAGACCCAGAAATGGTTAAAACAGAGCTCCCAGTCGTCCCTTGGCACCTGCCTGGAGAGGGGAGGGGGAGAATCTCGGGAGGCACTGTGTGCACAGAAGCCCTTGGCCAGCGGGGCCCCAGCTTGGGCGAGAAGACACGGGTCCTGGCTTAGGGACATGGCAGTATTCGCTCCTACAGTATCTCCCCAGACAGGGGAAACCTAGGACTCTGCACCAGCCTGTCTCTGCCTGTCCTTCCTTTTCCACCTTGGAGTCGGAACAGCTGGCTTTTACTCATTATGAACGAAACAGAATTTTCAACATTTCCCAACATTTCCCAAACCTTGCTTTTATCTTCACTGGCTCTCAGGGCTCTCAGCACAGCCCTAACTTTCCAGCACTTTCTCAATGTCAAAGACTCTTATTAGACCACAAATCCTAAGTGAGTTAGTTCAGGTAGATACAATGTCCCCATTTTATAGATGAGAAATTGAGGTCACAGTCACACAAGGGTCAAGGGTAGACCAATGACTGACTCTCCTGGCTCCCAGCCTCTTTCCATCAGACCGAGCTGGGCCTCCGGTGAGTTTGCCTTACTTGACCCCTGAAGCCAGGCCCCCTGCCAGGGTTATCCATACCGTTATCTGAAAGTACCCACCGCCCAAGGGATCAAATGGTAGACATCCTTTAGAAAAGGCTTTCCCAAAGGCTTAGAATCATAGCCTACTAGAGATTTTCTGATCCTTTCATTTTGCATGTGAGGGAGGTGGAATCCAGAGAGGTGGAGTGATTTATCCAAGGCCACACAGCAAGGCAGAGCTAGGATTCACCCTCTAGCTGCATTTGCCCTCTAGCTGGACCCAGGTACTGGATCGTGAGCTCACCCATCTCAGGGTGAGTCCAGCCCTTGCCTGTGTCTCCTGGCAGAGTCTGGGCAGGGCCAGGGTGGATGGTGTTTTCTTGCCAGTTGGACTGGAGCATCTGGAGGGATTTCAAGGGCGAGGCAACTCTGCTCTCTTCCCTCTCTCCCCTCACGTGCACCAACAGAGACCGTGAAGGACTTTCAGCCAGAAGATTGTAAGTGCCTCACGGTGCTCTGTGATGAGCCTCACCGCCACCCGAGGCAGAGCCCGGACGATGCCAGGATGTGCAGACCCCGGGGGGGATGTCATAGCTGCTGCCCACAAGCTGGGCACCCCACAGGCAGGGCTGAAATTTGGGGTCCCCACTGCAGCTTCTGTCTCATCAGCTCATACCTACATTAGCCTAAACTGAAAACTCTGAGGCATCCTGGGCAAAGAAAGCCCTGGAATGGGAGTCCAGAGGCCTGGGTCCAGGCTCAGCTCTGAACCAACGCCCAGGACACCCTGGTCAAGTCTCCTACACATTCTGGGTGTTGTGTCCCCACCCGCGACATGAGGATGTTGGGCCAGATTATCTCTAGGGTCCCTCCGGTTCTGCCAGGCCCAGCTCTGTTGTTTAGGAAGAAGGGTAAAGATGGAGTAAGAAAATTAGGAGTCGTGAAGAGATGGGGTTGAATAAGTCTAATGTAACATTCCTTAAATACAGGGCTATGTTCTAGGAAGTCAGGTAGGGGCTTCACACCTGTTCTTTTCTTTGATCCTCGCAATGATCTTACTTTAATCATCTTCATTTTATAAATGATGCAACTGAGGCTCAGAGAGATTAAGTAATTGTCTGAGGTCACGCAGCTCGCAATCAGTGAGGTCAGAACTGTTTCACCCACTACACACTCACACACACTCACCCCATATCCTGCCTCGAGCCAGGCCCCTCCCTCCGGGTGCAGCTGCTGAGATGCTCAGGGCCTGCATCTCCCCATCAGCCTCGAGGGTCTCCCTCTCCCTCCTCTGGAATCAGCACAGCCCTAACTTTCCAGCACTTTCTCAATGTCAAAGACTCTTATTAGACCACAAATCCCAGTTTTTGCTCCAGAGAAAATGGCTCCATTCCATCTTTCATTCATTTCCTTCCTGCTTTTTCCCCCAGATTTACCCTCCCCTCCTTGAGGTCCCTGCCCATGACTCATCTCCAGCCTCTTTCCCAGGGACCCCACCTTCCCAGAACACCCCACATCCTTGGTTCTCCTTATTCCCGTGACTTTAACTCCCCCCCAGCTGCTTGTCCTCGGCTTCAGGGCTCTTGGCTTCTCGGGATGCGGGTGTGTCCATCCCGCATCCCTCCTCTGCATCTTCTCAAATACGGCCCCATATCAGGCTCAGCGCAGGGGCTGAGGGACAGGTGCCTGGGTACTCACAGGTGAGATCACAGCAGGAAACACCCCGGTGGGCTCCACCGCAAGGGGCTCGCGATGGCGGCCGGTGCGGAGGGGAGGAGCTAGAGGTCACCGACGCCACTCAGGCTGGAGGAGAGTAGGCTGGCCCCCAGGCTGAGGAGTACCCCAGGGAACAGAGGGGAGGGGGATTTGGAAGGAAAAAGCCAGAGGACTTGCTGATTCATTATGACCCAGAAGAGGGAGCAGCAGAGGATGGCACCAAGGCTTAGGGGAAACCTGGGTGATGGGAGAGGTGTGGCGAGCCTCCCAGAAATCAAGCTGTTAGGAGAAAACTCCGTGTGTGTGCATGTGTGTGTGTGTGGTGGGGCAGGAGATGGTGGAGGATCTAGTTTCAAACACAGGTTTTGAAATAAGAGGGATTTTCAAGTGGAAATGCTTGTTGGGTGATTTACAAAAGGGACCAGAGCAGCAAGGCAGGCGCAGGGTGGGTTATATAATGACTGTGCTCTGAACTCTAAGCTGCGCATGGGGGAGCCCAGGTCTGCAACCCCCGGCCACACCTGCCCTGCCAGGAGCCTGAGTCAGCCAGCCTCAGCAGAAACTTGATGAGTGAAGGCAGGTGACGGCATCCTGAGGGTGACCCTATAAGAACAACCTGCACCCCACGGGTGGCTAGGGTGTGGGGTGTCAACAGTTGCCAACACTGCAGGGAACAGAGGGAATGAGGAAGGCCAGGAGATGCTTGGACATTCCAGGGAGCCATGTCAGCATGGCCGTGAGAGGAAGTAGGCCTGCAGAGGACTAGAGGGGGAGCTTGGAGGGTGGCAGTACTGGTTTAAGGGAGAGAGAGAGAGAGAGGTGTGTAATCAGACGTTAGCTAGAAGGGGTGGTCGGAAAGGTCAAGATTGGTCCCCGGTTCCAGTCAACAACGTTGATGCGGGGCAGTGGGATCCGGGCGTGGATCAAGTCCCTGCCCGAGGAGGCTGGAGGTGGCAGGGCTTCCCAGTCTGCGGGGGAGAGAAGCAGTGGGCCCACAGTGACAGCACCCTGAGGCAGGGCTTGGGCCAAGGCAGGAACACACTCTTTGTTTAATTTTTATTGGTGTATAGTTGATATACAATGGTGTGTTAGTTTCTGCTGTACAGCAAAGTGAATCAGTTATACATACACATCTATCCACTCTTTTTTAGCTTCTTTTCCCATAGAGGCCATTGCAGAACACCGAGTAGAGTTCCCTGTGCTCTATGGTAGGTCCTTGTTCGTTATTTTATATATAGTAGTGTGTATATGTCCATCCCAATCTCCCCACCTATCCCTCCCTCCCCTTAACCCTTGGTGACCATAAGTTTGTTTTCTACATCTGTGACTCTATTTCTATTTTGTAGGTACCACAAAACAGGAACACCGTCTTTTGAAAGGGGGGATGCGTGCACTTCTGGGGAGAGAAGGGGACTAAAGAGAGTCACACGGGCCCTGGGAGGGAGGGGGTCCGGGTAGTGCCTGGAGACTTAGGTCCCGAGACAGCAGCCTTCTCCTACCAGAACCACAGCTTCCAGAAAACGCGTTGGCTTCCTAAGACCCTCAGGCATTCGGGAACCCAGGCAGGAGAAGCAAGAGTGTGGCTAAAGTTCTAGCTGTCTCTTCCAGTTCAGTGAATGCTGTCAGTGTGCCCTCCCCCCTCCAACACACACACACACACACACACACACACACACACACACACACACACACACACACCCCGTCACACAGCAGAGCCACTTCCGCCTTCAGCAAAGGTCAGGCAGCAAGTCACCAAGTCGGGGAGGGGCTGCCAGCATCCCCTCGAGCAGATATTCCCCGGAGGGGTAGGGACGAAGGGACCAGCCCCCAGGGGAGCTGCCTTTGCTCAGACCCCCCAGAGCCTCCATCCCCTCTCCCAAAGGCACCTTCCCTTCCCCGGCCTTTCCCAGAATCAATCCCGACATCTCCTTAAATCGAAGTCAGCCACAATGAAAGGGTGGTGCGGAATTTTTGTTTACCAATCCTGGCATCTAATTAAAATTAGCTGATGGTTCTTCGAGTTGGTTTTTTTGTTCTGACTATTTTTAAGCCCGAGCTGCTAGATCAGTGCAGCCACTAGTAAGCTGTCAAATCAAATTTTCAAAAGTAAATTGCTTTTATAATTAATTTAATTATTATTACGGCTCCCAGTTTTGTGTTGCCTTAATGAACACAATCAGGTTTCACCCTCTGCTTCTCCCACCACTCACTTAGCAAGCCCTTGCTTCCCCAGACCCACCTCCCCGTTCTCCAGTCCAAGGTGGGCAAATGGAAAGGAAAGAAGAGAAGCAGACACGTGCCCAGTCCCCCCCCCACCAGATCCCCCCAGTAGCTACCTCTCGCTCATGCCCTCACCCTCAGAGTGAGTAATTAAACTTCTGCTCCCTGTTATGGAATAAATGGTACATGTTTTAATTACCCCTGAGCCTACCCAGGCATCCTCACACCCCCCGCCCAAGTCTGTGAATCTATGTGGAGCGGAGGGGGGGACAGTTCAGAGAAAGAGAGAGAAAGCGCTTCTGTGACAGTGACAGCGGTCTGTCACCCGGGGTCTGGAATTCACTGGGGAACTGTCAGTTACTAAGGAAACTAGGAAGGAGAGAAAAAGGGAGAGAGGCGGTTGGATCCAATTTTGGGCGACAAGTGTGAGGCATAAAGATTTTGGACTCTCTGTGCATCCTAGCCTAAGTGGAGGCATCTTTGGGGCGAGGGGGGCAGGTCACCAGAGAGATGTTACCTGGGGGCCACACCCTTCTCTGGAGCCCAAAGCCGGTCAAGGGGATGGAGACACAAAGGGAGGAGCAGTGATGGGCCGGAACAGTGACCAGAAGCAGTGTGTGTGTGTTTGCGTGTGTGTGTGTGTGTGCGACCACCCACATGCTCCCATGAGCACACAACCGTTCACACCCATGTTTGTGTATGTCTATGTATTTATCCTTTTCTGTCTTTTGGGTGTTTTTTTTCTTTTTGTTTTCCTCCTTCCTCAGTTTGCAATTAATCTCATTTCCATTTTTCCCCCTTTTCTGGTGGGCATGGTTATTCTGTTCTGTCCCCTTCCTTTCTCTTTCTCTCTTCTCTCTCTTATCTCTGTCCCTCTCTCTGTCTCTGTCTCCATCTCTGTCTTTCTCTTCCTCTGCTTCTCCATCCTCCACCTTTCCCTGCATCCTCCCAACATCTCTTTTCTCTGTTTGTCTAGTTCACCCCCCTCCCAGCCCCTCCCTCTCTGCCTCTGTTTTCCTCCCTCTGTGTCTCTCGGGCTCTGGCTCAGACTTGACCATGTGAACTGTAAAGGCAAGAGACCTAGGGATACCTGAGCATCTGTGCCCGGCCTGACTCCCCTCCCAGGCCCAGCTGATTCCTCCTGCCCCAAGGAGCCACAATGCCCACAGAGGACGGGTCCAGGGGAGTGCTGATGTAAGGGCTCAAAATCTGATGCTACTGGGATGGAAGAACAGAGGGCATGGCCCCTACAAGTCCCCGTTGTTTCTAAAGCTGAAGCAGAGACCAGGAGAGAAAGGAAGGACTGGGGCAGGGTCCGGAACCAGCCCAAGCAGAGGGAGGGTGAATTCGAGCAAGGTGAGTGAGACAGGGTTCATTTCTGGGCTTTTGACCTGAATGACAGGCATGAAGCGCACAGAATGAAGGGTGTGAGGCATCTGCTGAGTGGGGCTCGGGCCTGGCTGGTGAGAGGGCATTCTGGACGCCACTCAGGAACCCCAGGAGGATGCCAGGCCCTGGAGAGAACCTGTCCTTCCCAAGAAAAAGCGGTGCCAGGCAAGGCTGGGCCATCCCACTTCCTGGGCCGGGACCCACTCCCTTTCTCCAGGAAGCCAGGCTGGGACTTCAGCCGCCTCACTCCTACTGCAGGGCCATCTCCTCCTTCACCTCTCACTCTCGTCTTTTCTCCTTGGCACTCAACTGACCCGGGCTTGGATCCTTTCGTGTTCCCCTCCTGGTGAAGAGAGGGCCTGGGCTCCATGTGGCTTGACTTCTGGCTCCCGGGGCCCCTCAGGGAGAGCCCAGTGTGCTGGAGGGACGGAACCACTCCCCAGGCTGGTCAGAGGGGCGGGCGGAGGTGGAGGACCACTCAGGCTGCCCTGCCCAGAGCAGGAATAGTCTAAGTGGTGGGGTGATGAGTTACCTTTCTCTCCAGAACCAGGGCCCTGGGACGCCTGGGAAGAGAAGAGGTCCATTTCTCTCCCACTGACACACACACACACACACACACACACACACACACACACACACACACACACACACACACACACACACACACACACGAATCCAAAAGGTGGCAACTCACCCCTCCCTACTCTAGGGGGCGCTCTCTGGTCAGATACCTGACAGCAGCCTAAAGGCACTTCCAGGAGACCAAGGTGCCCCTGGAGCCAGAATCTCAGCAGGAATCCAATGCCAAGTTGAGAGGCTTCAGCCCTGCTTCTGAAGCCACCCACAAAGGCCTCAACAGTCCCCGGGCCGCGGGCTGATTTGGCATCCTCCGACACCCCTCACCATTGCCCGGCAAATGCTCCAGCCAAGGCATCTGTGTAGAGCAAGCCTGCCACCTGGTGGTGAGGCCACCCAACTACAGGCCAGGGCTCTTGAGCGGGTTCAGTTGGCTTTGGGTCCCCAAGGCTGTGGCCCCTCCAGGACTGATCACTGAGGCAGCGCTGCCGTGCAGAGGCTGCGTGGAGCCCTGCCCTGGGCCCTTCTAGAAGAGTTCATGGGGGCAGAAAAGCAGAAGGCAGGGCTGGGGTTGGGTTCAAGGGCTGAGGCAGGGCACCCAACGGCCAGGCCTAAATGGAGGGACTTGTGGAAGAAGACGTTGCATGTGTCTCTGCCCGGGACATCGGTGAGGAATCAAAGTCTGGGGCACTGGGAGGCCTGAAAGCCTGGGTTCCTCTCCTGGGTCCACCAACACCCACCTCTCAGGTGGATGGTGGGCCTTTCCGTGGACCTGGAGCTCCTGCCGCAGGAGCAGGGCGGGTGGACAGGGCAAGACGCAGGCCCTGCTCTTGAGGGGCTCGTGGGCTAGAAGCAGTTCAGATCTGGAGCCAGGAGCTGGCAAGGGTTTTGGAAGTCCGCTGCCATTAGGACAGGGAGGGACTTGGGTGTCAGCTAGTGCAACAGAGGCTGCAGCACAGGTTTCCTTGGGCCCCTGCCTTCACCCACAAAAATGTCCATCCTAAAAATTACATTTTATGACTGCTTTGGTATAAAGATGAAAATATTTATACTACATCCATAACGTTTCTTCAACCTAAAAGTTCATTTTTTTCTTCAGACTTTCAAAGAAATCACACATTTCCATATGCCTAATGGAAACGTGAACCCTGAGTCCAACCTCCTCATCTTCCTGATGAGACAGAAGCCCAGAAGAGGACGAGGTCTGCCCAATGTCACACAGCGGGCAGTGGCAGGGCTGGGGCCACAAGCAAGTCCTCCAGCTCCCAGGCTAGGGTTCTCTCCATTCCCCAGTTAACTTCTTTCAGGAGGCAGAAAAATCCCTGTTACCTACCCCACAGGCCAAGGAAGAGCCCCCTTGCCCAGCCCTGCCAGGCCCCTTAGATTGGCCACCACATGGAGACCCTGGCTGGGTTCCACCCGCTCCTCCCTGCCCTCTCAGCAGAGGCCTTCCCTCCCCCAGTCCCGGCCCTGAAGGCAAGTCGCCACCACCACCGCACTCTTTGGCCTGCTGTCTTATTAATTCCTAATTTCCAATTTGCAAGAAGAGAGAGCCTTAAACCTCCATCTCACCAGCCCAGCAATCACATAGATGATCCAAGTATCTGTGGACAGCCTTTAATTTATTTCCCAGCGCACGTGGGCACTGCTGAGAGACTTGATGGCACCAGCTTAAACATAATAAATTACTCAACTACCAGAGATTAGTTAATAAAGCTCCAGGCTCCCTCCCAGCCCCTGCTGACTTGGTCAGCAACACCAAAGATTCTTTTGACGATGCCCAATGTTGGGGAGGAGGTCTGTGGTAGGTGTCCCCAGGTCTGAGCCAGCTGTCCAGCCCTCCTCAGGACCCTTGGTTCCAGGCAGAAGTGGTGACACGGGGAGAGGGAGGAGCCCCAAGAAACTCCAGGGTGGACTCCAGGGTGGCATTTTCTACTCCAGGTCTCAGTATATCAATGGGGTCATTAACTAATGGTGGCAAATCTGACCCTTGCTTGGGCACAGCTTGGAAGACCAGGGGTCAGAAGTGTGCTCAAGAATGAAGGAAGATGTCAGTTACCTTTGGAGCCAGGCGAAGGGAATGGAGATGCTTTTCTTGAAGACATAAAGGGTCAGGGATGGTCTTTAAGCATCTGAAAGTCCATCTCTGCCCCTCACTCCAGTTACCTGCCCGGTGTGTCTTCACTGGGCCTCACATCCATACCATATACCATCTTCTCATCCCCAATACCTTATCCTCACAGTGGTCCTCCAACAGTTCTGCCTCACCCACGTGTTCATAGTCCCTCCCGCCCCCCATCAGAACCCAGCTCTTTAGAAACCCCAGCTCTAACCCCATCACTCCTCTGATTACAAACTTGTGATGCTCTTCCATTGCCTGCCTAATAAAACTAGCTCCATACCTTGGAATGCATTGTCTTCCCCGGGTGGTCATGCAAACTCTGAGACTGGAAAAGATGCTCGAGGGAGAGGGTGCAGCTCGCCTTCTGGGGAGCCTCAGAAAGGGAGATTCTCATCGTCAGATGGCTCTGCAAAATCCTGCAAGAGACAAGGAAATGGGCAAGAAAAACTCAGAATTGTGTCCTAGCCCAAGACACTGGGAAAAGGGTTCCTGGGGAGGGCGGAGGATAGGAAAAGGATATCTATAAAGTGCTAAGCATTGCCAGCACCCTGAGCTATCCTGGGAACCCTCTCCTCCTTAAGAGTCTCTCCACTGGCCTCAGCTCAGGCTCCCCAAGCCTTAAATGATCTCAAGAAAGATAAATAACTACATCCTCTTCATTTCTCCTGATACCAAAGCCAGAGCTCCTGGCTCCCAGGCCTCCGACCACTCCAGGCCCCCACTTGGGTCCTCCTTGGTCCCAAGTCAGACCCGAGAGCAGGGAGCTGGACTTCTTCCCCAGCCCCCTGGCATCCAGGTGCTCTTGCGGCTAAAGAAATTGTGATCCACAGTCGCCTTTGTTCCCAGGCACTAGTATTACTCATTGTTATCAGCAATAAAAACCTCTTCAGTATTTCTAATTCTTTCCTTCCATAAGGCTCAAAATACTGCCTACACATGCTCTTGTTTATGCAGAGAGGGCCTCCCTCACACAATAGATGGTGACTGAATATGGGGTAAATTGAATCACATTATAAATGCACTAGGGGAATCCTAATATGAATCCTTTTATAAAGAGAATAATTACCCCTTAATTTATCATTAGTGTAAACCCAGGTGTTCATAGGACAAGTACGTTGGATGTGAGCAGAACCTGCTGTTCTACACACACACACGCGCGCACACACACACACACACACACACACACACACACACACACACCCCTGGGGAGTGGAACCCACCATGCCCACCCAGTATAGCTCCAGGCACAAAGTAGTCTTAATAAAAGACTGATAGATATACTGAGAGTATATTTCTGAGAGTGATACTGATGAACAGGAGTACCAAAGATGATATAAGATTATTGTTTCCTCTTAAGAAAAAGGGAAACTGAGGCCCAGAAAGGAGCAATGGCTTTGCTGCTGTCACCCATCTCCATAGAGAAGATCATTTCCAGGTCTTTATAAGAACTTCTGGGTCCCAAGGAGATGGTGGGGAAGTGGGGGGAAATGGAGGGATGGTTGCTGGGGTCCAGGGATTGATCTTGGGAAGTGTTGGTTTCACATCAGTTCCTACAGGCTTGGGAGTGAGTCACGTGATAAAGGAGCAGATGAGATGCCATGATTTCAAGCTGACCCTAATTTCTGCCTGAAGGTGAGGGCTCAAGGTGGATACTTCCCTGAGCCCCTGATGACAGGGTCCTGGGGTCCAGGAGCAGGTATGCTGCTGCCTCTGGGTATGGCAGGTATGGCCCAGCCTCCGGCTCACATCTAGTGGCGGCCAGGAGTACCAGGGCCCAAAGTACTTGCTTTCTTTAGACTTTTTACTGTCTAACCCCACTCCTCGGTATCCTGGAAAGGGCCTCAGTCTCCCCAGACTTGTCCCCAATAACACCTGATCCTGGGAAAACCTGGATTCTGGGCCCAGCCCTGCCACTACTAACAGCCCATTCTGCTTGCATGGGCTTTGAAATTGATAAGGCACCGTCCTGCACCATCTCGTTCAATCCTCACCACAACACTGAGAGGCAGAAAAGTTTTAACTCCATTTTGCTAGTGAGAAAACTGATGCTCAGAGAGGTCAAGTCACTTCCCCAAATTGCACCAGGTCTTCTAAGTGGAAGCCCACACCTCTTCTCCTCCACCCAAGTGGCAAGGTTTTCTGGTGAGGAATCTGACCAGATAATCCCTAAGGTCCCTTTCAGCATTATTATCCCACCATTCTATGAAGCCACGGCTCAGAAATTTGCAACTAATCCAGAGAGACTGCCTAGAAGAGGTGAGTTTACAACAAGGTGTGAAAAAGAGCGAGAGGCTTCCTTGGTGGAAGAGTCCTCCGTTCTCTGTGTCTCCATCAGAGGAGAGCCCAATACATATCACCCCTCTTTCCCTCCATGTTCTAAGAAAACTAAGGGAAAAAAGGCAAACGGTGGCAGATGGGAGCTAGAAATGCCACCTTTGTTGCTAATAAAGGCAAACTTGGTAGATCTAGCTGGTTGAGGGGGCAAACGGGTCTCCTGGACCCCCGAGTCAGGTGGCCATGACCATGCCATCACAGGCAGGGTAGACCAGCAGGCTTTGCACATGGAGGTAATGGTGGAGGGCCTGCCCAAGTACGATGGGTGTCACCGGCAGGGGGCAGAAGGCAAATGGGCTCCCGGCCATCAGCTGATCTTTAACAGAGGAAAGAAACCAGTAGGAGCTAAGCCGGCATGCCCATGTGTTCTCCCCAAAACACCAGGCAGATAAGTCTGCTCCCCTTCGCTGGGGCAGAGAGAGTAAGGGGAGAGAGAGAAGCAAGAGATACACCGACTGAGCTCCCTCCACGAGAGAGGAGTGACCAAGAAGGAAGCGAGGCTCTGACCACCCTATCCGCCTCCTCCAGTGCCCACCCTCTCCTCCAGAGTTACAGAATCTCAGAGGATGGGGCCACTCTTGCCCGCAGATAAGAACCAGCCCTCCTCTGCCTCTGCCTCATCAGACCATCTCCTCATTCACTGCCCTGGATTTGGAAGATGCGTGTGCTGCAGAGAGGGTCTCATTCACTGTCTTGGGGGGGGGGCGGGGGGTAGGGTGGGGGTGGGATGCAAGATGGGAGTTCTAGAAATCTTCTTTTCTGACTGGTGAATTAGAGCTCATGACCTGCAAGGAGGTTAAAAAAGACCCAGAGAACCTGGTGGATGGGGGTCAAAGGACATTTTCTAAAGTGACCAAGGACCGTGCCAGTGTTCTGGACACCTCTTCGCTCCAATGACAATGATTATGCACCTGTGTAAACTAGGCATAGTAATTACATCAAAAAGTTATGAAAATCATACAAGAGAATTCAGAGTTCTTAACTATGATATTACAATACCATGCACCACTCACAGATTTGTGGCAAGCAGCCTTGATGCTATTAGTGGTAAATTAGACACATAAACTAGAGTGAACATCACTTGTATAACTTGTATGTACTTCAATGTACCCTCTGGGGTAAGACAAGGGTGATAGTATGATTAGTACCACTGGGACTGCTCATTACCCACAGCCAATCTTATCTATGCCTATAATCTGTGTAAATTTGAAAGTCATCTGTCTTGGAAACAGAAGGAAAAGAATCATGGAAATAATATATGTAAAATAGCTTTGTAAACTAGAATGTGAGTTTATATGCTAGGAGTAATTTACTGCCATTATCATTATTATGCAACTGGAAAGGAAAAGGCTTTTACTTTCAGTCTGGAGCCTGGATGAAGAGGAAGCCCTCCCAGATCACTCCCACCCACATCTGATTCAGATGATCCCAAAAATCTGCCCCGAACCCATCTAGTGTTTGATGATCTGGATCCTCTACCTATTGGCCACTGTTTTATGTGTAGTCCGGGTGTCAGCTGAGACCTCCCCACCCCCCAAATATAGGTAAACTTGACCAAAATCACCAGCTCTCCACCTGTGGGACTACAGAGCCTCTAATTTCCCTGAGTTCCCCACATCTGGTTAATTCCCAGTCCCCATTGTCTTTGGCCTGCATCCATACTGGCTATGTCCATCCTGCTCTGTGTCACCCAGGACACAAAGCTTAGGCCCTCCGTGGAAGGTCCACCATGAGGTCAGGGACTGGGTCTTGAGACTGACTGTAAGTAGCCCAGAGTTCAGTTTGGTCAATGCCATCGTTACAGTCGATTCTCGTGATCCACAGTAGTCACGTTCCATAAAGTCAGTTAGAACACCGAACCTTGGTCCCAAAGGGAGATAACAGTGTTAGGTTTTGTGAGCCTCTGGTCACCGTATTTTCATCAACTCATCAATACATCACCTTGCTTTATCCTCATTTCTGTTTAAAGACACCTTATTTAATATCATCGTTGGTTCATTAACATTGAACTCACAGCCAACAGCATTATAAACTCATGCCTGATCGGAGCTTATCTAACACGTGTTTCTCCATAAGGCACATCACAGACTTCTGTGCTCAGGACACCCGACAGCACTGTAGCACCACACGTGGGGGCCCTTTTAAACAGCGAAATCACCAACAAAAAGCACAAAAAAATGCAGAAAAAAGGTGGCACAAAAGGGCCCACGAGAAAGAACACTTGTTTACAGGCTGAGAGCTGAAACAAGAAGGCAAAGTGTTGCCTTGTGCAACCTCCACTGAGAATGTGCACATCAAGCAACTCAAATTTCTCACCACTCAGCACATGTCTGTGAATAGCCAAGAAAGCGCCTTGAGTATCCATTGTGGGGTCACACATTTTAGCAAGTAGGCAAATTTGCAGACATGGAATGCACCCATGATGAGGACTGACTGTCCGTGTGTGCTGGGGAGTACTACACAGCCATAAAAAGGAACAAACGATGGTGCGGGCAACGGTCCCGAAGACTCTCAGAGGTGTTGTTCCGAGTTGGTCTCAAAGCTTCCACACTGTATGGTTCCACTTATATGATATTCTTGAAAAGCCAAAACCATAGTGATGGAGCACATACCAGTTGATGCCAGAGGACAGAGGTGGGGGGCAAGTACGGCTTTAATAAAAGGATAACTCGAGGGAATTGGGGAATTGGGGGTGGCGGCAATGAAACTGTTCTATATCCTGATGGTAGTGGTCGTAACTTAAATCTCTACAAGTATTAAAATTCATAAACTGTACATCAAGAGCAAAAAGTTCATGTTATTGTATGATGAGTTAACAAATAAAATAAATATGTAAGCAAATAGCATAATAATGAGTAACCAGAGAGGCAACACCCTGTCTCCAGTCTGAACTGCCTTGCTGCACGGAATAGGGCCCCACGAGAAGGTGAATGTGGCCATCTGAGGCCCTTCTGTAGTCCTAGTGGCCTTGTTGGAGGAAAGAAAGCGGCCACCTACATGCTTGGGTTATAGCCTCATGCCCCGTGCAGGTGACTCCTACAGCCTGCTAGTCACCAGAAGAGGGTCACCAGCACAGTCCAGAGGCTTCTCAGCCACTTTCCGATCATGGGCTCCTCTGTGAGAAGACTCCCCACTCCTCCAGGGTCCCCAGGGCATTGGCTTTATGTCCACATGCAGAGATTGCCCCTTAGAAGTTAGTGTTGCCCCTAGCAACCAGCTCTCTCTCCAAACTGCTTTGAATACTGACTGCCTTAGGAAGACTGCTCCTCGGAACCAATTTCTAAAAGACCTCCTATCACTATGTGAACAAAACATTTTTAAACAGAAAATTTAACAAGGTTTTAAAACAAAGATTCATCTTTTTCATCATCTTCTGACTATATGTTTGCTGAGTGGCTTGAGGGCGACTTGCTGTTCTTTCCAAAGGAAGAAAGGGGGAATGATGGTGGCAGATCGTGACATGCTACCTGTTCTGAGAGACCTATGAGAGATAAAATAGAGATAATATGATGTCTCTACACCTAGTGATGTCCACTAGTATGGGTGTTGGCATACAGTAGGTGCTTAATAAGTCCCAGGAAATCAAGACAAGTTCCCAAGTATAAAAGAGTTGTACATTATAATTATTAAAACACAGACATGCCTATTGAATATCATCAATAAACATTGCTGGTACCCAGTAAGACCCATACACAAAGATGAGTTTAATGAATAAATAAGATATGGACCACAACTTCCGAGGTCTCCAGGTCTAGTGGAGAGAAAGGTATGCATAAATAATTGTACTATCAGGCAGTGACACTTGATGCTAGAATAAAATATAAGAACATGCTATGGGGAAATGGGTAGGGAGGAGTGCATTAATCAAGGTTCTTTGGTTGCAAGTGACAGAATCTCAACTCAAATGAACAGAAACAAAACAGCCAATGCATTGGTTCACATAATTTGAAAGGACCTGGGTGTATCCAGAGACTCAAATGGATGTTGATAGAAAATTCTGTTCTTCTGCAATCCTTTGTCCTCTGCCTTCATGAAAGAAGTCTTTAGTTTGAACATGAATCTGGCTTGAATCCCAGCTCTACTGTTTACTAGCCTGAGCTTTTTTGAGCTGCAGCTTCCTGATTTGTAAAATGGGAATAATAATACCTACCTCACAGATGGCAGTTGAGGGTTAAAGGTAAATTATAACTGTAATTGTCATTGTCAGACAAATCCTGTATCCCCTTTTCAGCTCAACGAACTTATCTTCTAATCCCTAAGTACTCATCCATCCATGCATCCATCCATGCATCCATCCATCCATCTACTCAATATGTATTAAACACCTGCTCTGTTCCAGGCAATACGCTATACACTGAGAATATTGGTATTAATAAGGTAGGCTCCCCTACCCTCCAGTTACTTACAGGTAAGTGAGTGATAAGACAAACAAATATGAAACACAAAATGTGAGGAAGTGCATAGGAGAAGTACAAATAATCCCTAACATCTGTATAGTGTTTTCATTCTTAAAGAACACTTTTACACCCAGTCACTGCACTAAAGTCTTATAAAAATCTCATGAAATATATTATCATTCTATCCTGCTAATGAGAAAGCTGGGGCAAGTTTTCAGCAATATGACTAAAATGCTCACAGTTGGTGGGAGGTAGGAACAAGTTCTCCTTTCTGTGATGTTATGCTCGTGTGGAACATAAAAGATTGACTGGGAGGAGGGGAAAAGAATATTTGTTTTGACATTATTTTGAAATACAGTGACCAATAAAGAAGCTATAACCAAACTGAGGAAAGTAGGAAAGAGTGAACCAAATGACACAAAGCACTGCCATCGTGAACAAGAGCAGAAGAGCTGGTGCGTCAGCACAAGCAGTCTGCCATCTGGGTAGAAAAGTCTAGATCAGAGCAGGAGTAGTGGAATCACACCAAAGTGCTCACATTTTCCTTTTCAATCTTGAGAGAAATTCTGCAGATTTTTGCAGGACCATAGAACTCTGAGAACTATGACACAATACGGAACCTCATGTCTATTGCATTTCTCATATTTACATATTATCTTTTGGGGACATTAAGATGGCCTTCGGCTTCTGCCCGCTCAGTCCCCAGTGGAGGGGGACCTTTATTGGAGGCAAATACCGTAAGTGATTTTCCCAAGGTAACAAAGTCAGCAGGCAGAAAACGTGGAAGTTGAACCCAGGTCTTGAGATGTCAGTTCTGGTGGCTTGTCAGTCACATGAGGCTGCTCTCCATACCAGATGCCAGAGGCAGGAAAGGACTCCTGAGTTCCTCTGTGCCCCAGCTGGATCTGACCTGCCTTGAAGAATTTCCCATCATGATCTGAATCATTTCCTCCTCTTTCCCTTTCTCCCACCAGGGTGAAACTGACCCATTTCTCCAGGTCCCTTAACTCAGAGGAGTGAGGTGATGGGTGCCTCCCCACCGTGTTGGATCAGCAGGGGAGAGATTGGGTGGGGACTTGGATTCAGGGCTCCCAAAAGGCTGCCTGCTCCAGCCATAGGCAGAGTGACGTCTGCTGGCAGTGCCAGGGCACCCTGGCAATGTCAGAATCAGAACACCTTCTGCCACCGGGCAGGGCTGCCACCACCTGGACCAAGGGTGGGGCTTGGAGGATTGGAATAGCATAGCACTTCGCAGCCAGTTGCCTGGGTTTGAATCCCAGCTCTGCTACCTCCTAGGTGTATGACCTCAGCAAGTCCCTTAACTTTCCTAGACCTCGGTTTTCTTATCCACAAAATAGGGATGATGATAGTGATAATAACATTTGTGCTACAGGATTGTTGTAAGGCACAAATGAGTTTATCATGCAAATATATTCTGTCAACCTTATGGGTATGTAAATGATTACTTTTGTTAGCTTTGTTTTTATTGCTGACAGGTGAGGGTCAGCGGAGGAGAGTCTGAGTGTCCTCAGAGATCCCACTGGGAACTTCCAGAAACTTCCTGGGATAGATAGAGCAGAAAAGCTTTGTGCAAAGTAAAATCATAGAGTCCCATAACTGGGGGCAACAGAAAATTTTGGTCTTTGGGCTCGCTTTTTTTTAATCCCAGAAAAAAACTGTAAAATAGTTGTAGAAGAAAGAGTAGATAAAATGGAGGAATAAATGGGACATTTTCCCAGCTGGGCAGGAGGATGCTGATTGAGTACAATCAATGCCACCAGCCCGCTAACGAGACCCAATCAGGCGGGGCGATTAGAGATATTCTTCAGAGAAAGAAGCCTGACAGCTGCAGGAAAGTTTCTGCCTTCCTAGAAAAGGGGGAGTGGGAGAGACAGGCAGAGTGGTGTGGCAGAAGGGAGAGGGAGGGAAGTGAGGAGAGGGAATCAACAAAGCATCAGCACCACCCAGCTCTCCCTTGAAGTCAAAGAAGAGTGAAGAAGGCAGAGAGGAGAGAGAAGGGTAAAGCCTCGGCAGAATCTGCTGCTGCCTGCATTTTCTCAGACGTTGATTTTCATAGTCCTTCCCACTAACTTCCCTCCTCCTGCTGGACTAAGGAATCCTGGGCTAAATGACAGTGTGCATTGAGATAGGTGTGTCTTGTGCCCCTAACAAGGATCACAGCTCACATCTGCAAAGCCGATTACAGGTCACAAATCTCCTTCATGTACAAAATCTCATTTTGACCTCACATAAACCTTTGAAGATGGTATTTTTAATAAATTCCCCACTCGAAGGGTGACTTCAGTACAGTTCATTTCACTATGTATTTATTGAGCACCTACTTAACATGCAGCATTTGTGTTAGCATTGAATAAAACAGTGGCTTCTCGCAGGGAGTTCCTAGTCTAGTAAGAGAGCCGTATATCAGTTCAATATTGTGCGGTAACTATTCCTTTCAGCAGAATGACAACTAATAGATGCAGGAGGAATTAGTTAAAAAATCATCATTTAGCAAATTTCAAAGTAATAATTGAAATTTTAGGCAAGAACCATTGGGATGATAAAACCACGGGGTAAAAATTTGGTAAGGACTAGGATATTTACAAAGTATCTCCCCATAGATTACTTATTAATTACAAAGGAAGAAATGATAAACTTCCAGTAGCGAAACCTAGAAGGCAGCACTTAACAAAGTGATTAAAGTAAACAAGACCAAGAACAGCACAAAGAGGTACCGTGTGCCTTTTGATATGATGCACTGAAAAGGACACAACATAATTTATGGAGTACACCTGCTAAAAATGTTGACTCTGAAATTAACCAGGAGGAAACCATCACCATATCCAAACAGGGCGACAGTCTACATAGCCACTGTCCTGCACTCTTCAAAACTGTCAACATCATGAAAGGTCAAGAAGGGCTAAAGAACTATTCCAGATTAAAGAGACTGAGGAGATCTCACAACTGAATGCAATGTATGATACTGGATTAGGTCCCGTATCAGAAAAAGAATTGCTCTAAAGGACATTTTGAGGATAATTTGGTGATGTTTCAATATGCCTGTATAAGAGCAGAAGCCTGTTGGGAGTGGGTAGATAAGTGAGTGGCAGAATTCAACTGCCTACTTGACATCCATACACTGATGTCTAAAAGATTTCTCATCATTAGTTCTTGATTCTTCCCACCTCCAAACCTGTAACTATCATATTTTCCATGTGAGTCGTCACCAGCATCTACCCAGTTGCTCAAGCCAAACAGCTAGAAGACATCTTTGTTTCTTTCTGCTACCTCCACAGCCAATCAATCTACCAGCAATTCCTGTTGACTCTACCTTCAAAGGATATCCCACACTGACCCACTGCTTCTCACCTCTACTGCTACAACTCTGGTCCAAGCCACTACCATCTTATGGGAGTACTACAACAATAATCTCTTCATTTTTTGCCAAGTCATCTTTAACACAGGGGCTAAAGAAATTTTCTTTACTTGTAAATCAATACAGGTACTACCCTGCCTAAACCTCTCCACAGTTCCTACTGAGCTTAGAGTAAAATCCTGAAACCTTCTATCTCCTCCCTGAAAGAAACCCTTATCTCCTGTGGTCTCAGTGCTGAGCTTTCTGAAAATCAAACCCAGACTTGTATCCTGTGAGTGGCTGAGTTATTGCACAAATTGTATTCCCAACCTTGCAGGGTGTCTTCCGGTAAAGTTAGGACATGGATTGAGAAGAAATGGGATCCTGAAAATTGGACTGGAGACATATGAGAGGATCCCAATGAAGCTAAGGACCCCTACATTCTGCGAAGTCCTTTTTGTAGAAGCAGCTCTTACATTTCCTGCCTCAGGAGGTTTGCCCTTCTTTGCCTGAAGAACTTGTAATGGCCTTTCCTAAGGCGGTTCCCTTGCAAGGCACTGTTGACTCTCCTCAGGACCCCTGCCAACGCTCTTTGCTTCCAAACCCATAACTAGACATAACTAGACTCAAATCTCAATAGGTGCCAAAAGGTACAAAAGGTGAACTGTGAGGAGTTTCACTAAACATCACAAGAACTGCACTATTTTTCCAATTTACACAGATAGAAATCTGGGGAATGTGTGTGGAGATGAATATTAACTGTGGGATCAAGGTGAAAGGAACATGAAATTGGGTCAGGCCAAATTTATTGATTTGGGCCCACTAAGCAGAGATTCTGCATTCAAGTTTAGCTTCAAAGGTTTGGAAAGGCTCTGTCAGTTTGTTTGGTTAGTTGACTGAAACATGGACCCAAACATGGCCTACATTAAATTAAATTGAAATGCCAAAACTGCCTTGGTATACAGTAGAGGAAGGTATCTGAAGACTTAGGGAGATGGGAATATTAAAGTGAATTTATCATGTAAGACCTGTTCATCCACCCCAGGAGGGTCTAGAGGATACACCTTTACCCATAACTATGAGAAATAAATTTATGAGAAAAGTCCCAGCATCATTAAAGAGTTCATTAGTCACCCTTCTTTGTAGGTTGGAAATTACAGTGGGAACTGCTACCATTGAACTGGGATCTCTAAATGTATTGGGCATAATGGAATACTGGGTGGCAGAGCCCAAGCAGTGGCATTAGTTGCCAAAGACCAGGTGGGCATGGTTACTGTAGTGAGCAGCAGAGTCAAAGCAGTAATCAGAATATTTCTGACTCTCAGAGACCCATGGCATTGGCTAGCTGATCATGGCGTCCCTAGAAAAGAAATGGATGTGCAGTCTACTAAATTCTTACTTGATCGATGTAAACAGAAGAGTTCTAGGTCCAATGAACAAAAGTCTAATATGAAAGACAAAAACATGGTTACAGCCCCTCAGTCAATCCTAGACTTGAACCAGTTTATAGACTTAGAATACTTTGAATGAAAGGGAGCTTGGATCCACTTTGCCACATTGCCGAAAACCTATACTGTTAGTCTTCTTCCCAGCCTTCTCCAAAGGGATCTACAGACATTTAGCAGGGTAATTGCTCTTTGGGGGAAGAGAAATAATCACATCTTTCAGGGATTATTAGACATTGGCTCTAAATTGACACTAATTCCTGGAGACCCAAAACGTGTGGTCCACCAGTCAGAGCAAGAGCTTATCCATGGAGGTTTAGTTCAGGTCCCTGTCATAGTGGGACCAGTGGGTCCTTGAACGCTCAGTGAATCCTTGAACCCATCCTGTGGTTATTGCCCCATCTCTGGAATGCATAACTGGAATACATGCTCAGCAACTGGTAAAATCCCCACATTGGTTCTTTATCCTGTAGAGAGAGGGCTGTTAGAGTAGGAAAAGCCAAGGGGAAGCCACTAGTACTGCCACTACCTACAGAAGTAGTAAAACAAAAGTACTACAGCATCCCTGGAGGAAATGCAGAGATGAATGCTACCATTAAGGACTTGAAAGATGCAGGTGTAGTGATTCCCATCACATCCCCGTTTAACTTACCTAAGCAAAAAACAGATGGATCTTGGAGAATGACAGTGAATTATCGTAAACTTACTCAGGTGATGACTTCAATTGCAATCAGATGTGGTTTTGTTGCTTGAGCAAATTAATATATCCCCTGGTACCTAGTACATAGCTATTGAGCTGGCAAAGGCTTTTTTCTCTATACCTGTTAGTAAGGACCACCAGAAGCAGTTTTTCTTCAGCTAGCAAGGCCAGCAATATACCTTTACTGTCCTACCACAGGGGTATAGCAACTCTCCAGGCATATGTCATAATTTAGTCCACAGGGAATTTGATCACCTTTCCCTTCCATAGGACATTACACTGGCCAATTGTATTGACAATATTATGCTAATTAGACCTGGTGACGAAGAAGTAGCAACTACCCTAGATATATTGGTAAGACATTTGCATGTCAGAAGATGAGAAATAAATCCCACTAAAATTCAGAAGTTTCCTACCAGTAAAATTTCTAGGAGTCCAGTGATGTGGTGGTGTATGTCTACATATCCCTTCTAAAGCAAAGGATAAATTGTTGCATCTGACCCCTGCTACCACTAAAAAAAAATAATGGCATAACACCTGGGAGGCCTCCTTGGATTTTAGAGCCAATGTATCCCTCATTTGGGTGTGCTACTCTAACCCATTTACCAAGTGACCTAAAATCTACTAGTTTTGAGTAGGACCCAGAACAAGGGAAGACTCTGCAACAGATCCAGGCTATTATCCAAGCTCTCCTGCAGGTTAGGCCATATGATCCAGAAGATCCAATGGTGCCTGAAGTGTCAGGAGAGGACAGAGATGCTGTTTGGAACCTTTGGTGGGTGCCTATAGGAGCCTTAGACTATGGAGCAAAGTCTTGCCATCTTTTCGCAAAACTATCCTTTTGCGAAACTACTTTTGGCTTGCTACTGGGCCTCAGTAGAGGCTGAACACCTAACCATGGGCCACCAAGTTACCTTGCATTCCACTTGAGGTGCCATCATGGACTGGGTGTTATCTGACTCACCAAGAAATAAAGTGGGGTGTATAAACCATCACTCTATTACAAAATAGAAATGGTATATATGAGATCAGGCTCAAGCAGGTCCTAAAGTCACAAGTAAGTTGCATGAGGAAACAGTCCAAGTGCTCAAGACCCCTACTCCTTCTACGTTCATTTCTTTCCCCAGGCCCGCACCTTGGCCTCATGGGGAGTTGTCTATGGCCAGCTAACTGAGGAAGAGAAAACTCAACCTAGTTTACAGATGGTGCCTGTGTACATGATACACAGGCACCACCTCAAAATGGACAGGTATAGTATTAAAAGCCCCCTTTCTGGAACATCTCAGAAGGACAGTGGTGAGAAATCCTCCCAGTGGGCAGAACTTCAAGCTGTGTACCTGACTGTTCATGTTGCCTGGAAAGAGAAATGGTCAGAGGTACAAGTCCATACCAATTCTTGGGCTGTAGCCAATGATTTGGCTGGGTGGTCAGGGACCTAGAAGTAACACAATTAGGAAATTAATGACAAGGATATCTTGACAATTGCAGTGTCAGTGGTAGTGGAGGTGAAAGTCTGAACGGAGCGAGTGTTAAGACCGAGGGGAGAAGAACTGACACCACAAGTCACAGATAATACCTTCAAGGTTCTGCTGCAAACAGGAGCAGAGAGAAGTGCAGTGGTGGATGGCAGTGGGAGTGGGTAAAACAGAGGGGAAGTAGGAAATGTTACTAATTATTTTAAGATACAGTAAAGACTGATTTATCCAAAAAAAAAAAAAAGGAAGAAAATTAATGACAAGGAGGTTTGGGAAATAGGTATGTGAATAGACCTCTCTGAATGGGCAATAATGTGAAGGTAGCTGTGTCCCATGTGAGTACTCACCAAAAGGTAACCTCACCAGAGGATATTTTTTTTTTTAAGTTTAATTTTTATTTATTTATTTATGGCTGTGTTGGGTCTTCGTTTCTGTGTGAGGGCTTTCTCCAGTTGCGGCAAGCGGGGGCCACTCTTCATCGCGGTGCACGGGCCTCTCATTATCGTGGCCTCTCGTTGCGGAGCACAGGCTCCAGACGTGCAGGCTCAGTAATTGTGGCTCACGGGCCTAGTTGCTCCGCGGCATGTGGGATCTTCCCAGACTAGGGCTCGAACCCATGTTCCCTGCATTGGCAGGCAGATTCTCAACCACTGCGCCACCAGGAAAGCCCCCCCACCAGAGGATATTTTAATAATTTAGTAGATAGGATGACCACTCTGCAGATACAGGCAGCTTCCTTCCTCATGGCTAAATGTGCTCATGAATAAAGTGGCCATCATGCAGAGATGGAGGTGATGCACGCCCTCAGCAACATGGACTTCCACTCACTAAGGCTGACAAGACTACAGCCACTGCTGAGTGCCCAATCTGCCATCAGCAAAGATCAGCACTAGTCCTTGATATGGCACCATTCACCAGGATAATCAGCCAGCTACCAGTGGCAGATTAATTACATCGGGCCACTTTCATTATGGAAGGTGCATCTTTTGTTCTTACCAGAACAGACCCTTACTCTGGACAAGGATTTATCTTCTCTGCCCCCAATGCTTCTGACAAAACTACCATTCATGGATTTATAAAATTCGTATCTACCATCATGGTATTCTACACAGCATTGCTTCTTATCAAGGGACTCACTTCACAGTAAATTAAGTGCAATAATGGGTCCACACTCATGGAATTCACTGATATTACCATATTCTCCATCATCCTAAAGCATCTGACTTGATAGAACAGTGGAACAGCCTTTTGAAGACTCAGTTATGGTGCCAGCTAAGTGGAAATACCATGTGGAGCTGGAGCAAACTTCTCCAGAAGGTTGTTTGTGCTCTTGAATCAGCATCCCCTATATGGTGCTGTTTTTCCCATAGCCAGGCTTCATGGATCTAGGAAGCAAAGAATGGAAATGGGAGTGGCTCTATTAGCTATTACCCTAGTGATCCACTAGATGTTTAGTGGATTCATAGATCTTCTAGTTTGCTTCCTTTCCCTGTGACTTTAGGGTCTGCTTGTCTAGAGATCTTAGTTCCAAAGAGAAGAATGCTTCCACTAGGAGACACAACAATGATTTCGTTGAATTGGACCACGCAGCCACTTGGGGATCCTCACATCTCTGAATCAACGAGCAAAGAAGTGGGATGCCATACTACTGGGATGATTGATCCTAATTTTTAAGGGAAACTGGGTTGCCACTACACAATGGAGGTAAGAAAAAAGTACGTCTGGGATACAGGAGATCCTTTAGGACTCTTAGCACTTCCGTGTGCTGTGATTAAAGTCAATGGAAAACTGCCACAACTCAGTTCAAGCAGGACTGCTAATGGCCCAGACACTTCAGGAATGAAGGTCTGGGTCACTTGACGAGGCAAAGAAGTAAGACAAACTAAAGTGCTTGTTGAGGACAAAAGGAATGTAAAATGAACAGGAAAAGATAATTAGGCATACCATCTATGATCACGTGACCAGTTTTAGAAACAAGGATTATAATAGTTATGAGTATTTCTTCCTTATTTTGTTATGAAATATAGATATAATATTTGTATAAAATATTTTAATATAGATATTTAAATTTACTTTTAAATGTATATTATATTTTAAATAAATATATTTACAATATAGCATATTATAATTTATAATAATATGGAATTAATATTTATATCTATTATTAATATAAATATATAAACATAGTATACAGTATTTTCCTTCTCTTATCCCCTTATCATCTAACATCAGATGTATTCATAACAGTCAACTTTATATCTCAGTATTTAAGATACAAGACGAAGAAGAAGAGTGACCACCCATCCAAGGACTTTGAAGTCTCTTCTGGGGAAAATGCTGGTATGTTTTTGGTTGTTCTCAGGATAGTTGTAACATGTTAGATAGAAGTAGGACACTGTTACTGTCTTTATTTGTATATTAAATATGTCTGAGATGTGTATGGGTGCCAAGCTGGCAGGGGGTGGTCTGTGATGGTCATTTTGACATGTCATCTTGGCTAGGCTGCAGTCCTCAGCTGTTCAATAGAGCACTGATCTAGATGTTGGTGTAAAGATGTTTTGTGGATATGATTGAAGTCCATAATCAGTAGACTTTAAGTAAGAAAGATTATCCTAGATAATCAGAGTAGGTATAACTTAATCAGTTGAAAGGCCTTAAAAGCAGGACTGCAGCTTCCCTGACAGAAGAAGAAATTCTTCTTGTAGACAGCAGCTTTAGCTCATGGCTAAGTCTTACAGCTCACCCTTCCTGGTAGCCTCCCTACAGATTCCAGACTTGCCTAGCCAGCCCCCACGATCATGTATGCCAATTCCTTATAATAAATCTCTTGATATGTATTTCCTACTTATTCAGCTTCTTTGATTGAACCTTCACTAATAGAATTGGGGGATCATAGGATTTTAAATGACATAGGACAGGTATCAGCACTTAACCATCAACAGCAAAATGGATGTAATTACCAAAAGAGTTTGCAAGGTCTGAGGCAATTGGGGGTGGGGAGGGGGAGGTGGGGGACGGGCGCTGAACTGCAGGGATCTGTGGTATTGGCTAACTGATCATGGAGAAAAAGAAAGCTCCCTATGGTATCATGCTGCTTTTATAATTTTTTTTAAAAATCAAGTGCTGGAAAGCAGAAGGCTGCCATCAGCTGCCACAGTGGAAATTTCTAGGCCTTCATCCAATTTTCAGATTGGGTATACCCAGAGCTCATAGATGAAGTGGAGTCTGTGTCATATTGTGGAAAGATCCTACAATGTCATCACAAGTATATACAGCCTGTACTACCGCAATCCTTCCCCAGAGTGATATAAGGCATTTGCCAGGATGATTGTGCCCCAGGAGAAAGGAAATATCTTAATTGTTCAAGGACCATTAGATACAGGATTTCAGCTGACTCTGATGCCAGAGAACCCAAAATGCCATCACAAACCTCTGATTAGAGTAGAGGTCTGGGGGTGGGGTGTGGCCAAAGTGGCAGAGTAGGAAGACCCTGAGCTCACCTCCTCCCATGGGCACACCAAAATTACAACTATTTACAGAGCAACTATTGATGAGAAAGAGCTGAAGAGTATCAGAAAAATATCTTCTACAACAAAAGATATAAAGAAGGAAGAAAACAAGATGGGTAGAGGGACAGAGATGTGGTATAGTCAAGACCCATACCCCCAGGTGAGAAACCCACAAATGGGAGGATAATTACAATTGCAGAGGTTCTCCCCAGGGAGTAAGGGATCCAAGGTCTGTATCAGGCTCCCCAGCCCAGGGGTCCTGCAACAGGAAGATGAGCCCCCAGAACCTTTGGCTTTGAAGTCCAACAGGGCTCACTTTGGGTAGAGCCAGAGGACTGTAGGAAATAAAGACTCCACTCTTAAAGGGTGCACACAAGATCTCATATGTTCTGAGACCCAGGATAGAAGCAGTAATTTGAAAGGAGCTTGGGTCAAACCCACCTGTTGATCTTGGAGAGCCTCCCAGGGAGGCAGGAAGCAACTGGAGCTCACCTTGGGGACATAGACACTGGCAGAAGCCATTTTGGGGGAGTTTCTACTACCACAAGAACACTGGTGCTGGCAAGCACCATTCTGGAATCCTCCCTCTGACTTTTTAGCACCAGGACTTGGCCCAACCCCCCAGCCTGTCAGCACCAGTACTGGGACATCTCGTACCAACCAGCTAGCTGGGTGGGGACACAGTCCCACCCACCAGCAGGCAGGTTGCCTTAGGAACACCTGAATTCCCAAAGAACCCAGAACCCAGTCACATCCACCAGTGGGCCAACACCAAATCCAGTACCCCCAGGGCCCTGCAACCACAGACCCGAGAACCCAGCTTCACCCACCAGTGAGCTGGCACTAGGCCCAGAACCCCCCTTGACCCCTACTCTGCCCACCAGTGGGTCAACACCAGCCCTGGGACCCTCTAGGGCCCCATAACCACCCACCCCAGGACCTAGCTCCATCTACTAGTGGGCCAGCACTAGCCCCGGGACACCTGGGGCTCTGCAGCCAGTTGCCTCATAACCCAGCCCTGTCCACCACTGACCAGCAGCCTCAACACAAGGCAGGGCCTGGCAACCAACAAGACCACGGGCCATCCATGCCTACCAGACTGCCCACAGTAGTCAGCCCACTACAACAGAAGGGCCCATGCAGCCCACATCGGGCACAATCCTACAGCATATAGCTCTAGTGGTCAGAGGGGAGTGCACTGCTGGGATGCATAGCACATCTCATATAAAAGGCCACTTCTCCAAGATCAGGAAACCTAACCAACTTTCCAAATACATAGAAATAAAAATAACAAATTAGGCAAAATGAGGTGACAGAGAAATATGTTCCAAACGAAAGAACAAGATAAAACCACAGAAGAACTAAATGAAGTGGCGATAAGCAACCTACCCAATAAAGAGTTCAAGGAAATGATCATAAAGATGCTTAAAGAATTCAGGAGGAAAATGGATGAATAGAGTGAGAAGTTAGAAGTCTTTAACAGAGATAGAAAATATAAAGAAGAACAAAATAGAGCTGAAGAATACAATAACTGAAATAAAAACTATACTAGGAGGAATAAACAGTAGATTGGATGATTCAGAGGAATAGATCAGCAAACTGGAAGACGGAGTAGTGGAAATCACTGAAGCTAAACAGAAAAAAGAACTTTAAAAATTAGGACAGTATAAGAGACTTCTGGGACACCATCAAGTGTACTAACATTTATATTACATAAGTCTCAGAAGGAGAAAAGAGAGAAAAGGGTGGGAGAAAACATATTTGAAGTGATAATAGCTGAAAACTTCCCTAACCTGGGAAAGGAAACAGACATCCAGGCCCAGGAAACACAGAGAGTCCCAAACAGGATCAACCCAAAGAGGATCACACCAAGACACATTGTAATTAAAATGGCAAAAATTAAAGATTAATAGAGAATATTAAAAGCAGCAAGGGAAAAGCAACAAGTTATGTACCAAGGAACTCCCATAATGCAATCAGCTGACTTTTCAGCAGAAACTCTGCAGACCATAAGGGAGTGGCATGATATATTTAAAGTGATGAAAGGGGAAAACCTACAACCAAGTATATTCTACCCAGTAAGACTTTCATTCAGATTTGAAGGAGAGATCAAAAGTTTTACAGAGAAGTGAAAGCTGAAAGAATTCAGCACCACCAAACCAGCCTTACAAGAAATGTTAAAGAAACTTATCTAAGTGGAAAAGGAAAGGCCACAACTGGAAATAAGAAAATCATGAAAGGAAAAAATCTCATTAGTAAAGGCAAATATACCGTAAAGGTACTAAATTAACCACATATAAAGTTAGTTGGAAGGTTAAAAGACAAAAGTAGTAAAATCATCTATGTCACAATAAGTAGTCAAGGGATCCACAAAACAAAAAGATATATGATGTGAAAAACAGTAAATGTGGGGTGGGGGGAGTAAAAATGAAGGGTTGTTAAAATGCATTCGAACTTAAGAGATCAGCAACTTGAAATAATCATATATATGTAGACTGCTATATATAAATCTCAGGGTAGCCAAAAATCTATAATACATACGCACACAAAAAAAGAGAAAGAAATTCAAACATAACACTAAAGATAGTCACCAAATCACAAGGGAAGAGAACGAAAGAAAAAGAAAGGAACAAAAAAGAACTACAAAAACAATTCCCTAAAATTAACAAAATGGCAATAAGTCCATACCTATCAATAATTACTTTAATTGTAAATGGACTAAATGCTCCAACCAAAAGATACAGAGGGGCTGAATGGATACAAAAACAAAACCTATACATATATATATATATATATATATATATATATATATATATACATACTGCCTACAAAATGCAGATCTAAAGACACACACAGTCTGAAAGTGAGGGGATGGAAAAAGGTATTCCACGCAAATAGAAGAGAAAGCTAAGTAGCAATACTTACGTCAAACAAAATAGACTTTAATAAACACAGTTACAAGGACAAAGAAGAATATTACATAATGATCAAGGGATCAATCCAAGAAGAAACTATAACAATATAAATTTATATGTACCTAACAGAGAAGCACCTAAATACATAAAAAATATTAAAAGACACAAAGGGAGAAATTGGCAGTGACACAATAATAGTAGAGAACTTTAATACCCCATTTACATCAATGGGCATATCATTTGGACAGAAAACCAATAAGGAAACACTGGTCTTAAATGACACATTAGACAGGTGGCCTTAATAGATATATATAGAACATTCCATCCAAAAGCAGCAGAATACACACTATTTTCAAGTTCAAATGGAACATTCTGCAGGATAGGTCACATAGCAAGTATCTTTTCTGACTACAATGCTGTAAGACTAGAAATCGACTACAAAAAAACTGCAAAAAACACAAATATGTGGAGGCTAAACAATATGCTATTACACAACCACTGGATCAGTGACGAAATCAAAGAAGAAATCAAAAGATACCTGGAGACAAATAAAAAAAAAAAAAAAAACAATGATCCAAAATCTATGGGACGCAGCAAAAGGAGTTTTAGAGGGAAGTTCATAGCAATACAAGTCTACATCAAGAAACAAGAAAAATCTCAAATAAACAACCTAACCTTACACCTAAATAAACTAGAAAGAGAAGAACAAGCAAAGCCAAAATTTAGTAGAAGGAAAGAAAGCATAAAGATCAGAGCAGAAATAAATGAAATAGAGACTTTAAAAAAATAAGAAAGATCAATAACACTAAAAGCTGGTTCTTTGAAAAGATAAACAAAATTGATAAACAATTAGCCAGACTCATCAAGAAAAAAGAGAGAGGGCCCAAATCAATAAAATCAGATATAAAAAAGAATTTACAATTGAAATCACAGAAATACAAAGGATCATAAGAGATTACTATGAACAATTATATGAGAATAAAATGGAAAACCTAGAAGAAATGGACAAATTCCTTGAGATGTACAATCTCCTAAAACTGAAGCAGGAAGAAATAGAAAATATGAACAGACCAATTATCAGTAATTAAATTGAATCGGGAATAAAAACTCCCAACAAATAAGAGTCCAGGACCAGACAGAATCACAGGTGAATTCTACCAAACATTTAGACAAGAGTTAACACCTAGCCTTCTCAAACTATTCCAAAAAATTGCAGGGGAAGGAGCACTTCCAAACTCATTCTGAGGCCAGCATCACCCTGATACCAAAACCAGAAAAAATAGCACACACACAAAAAAATTACAGACCAATATCACTGATAAACATAGATTCAAAAAATCCTCAACAAGATATTAGTAATCTGAATTCAATGCTACAGTAAAAGGATCATACACCATATTCAAGTGGGATTTATCCCAGGGATGCAAGGAAGCTCAATATCTGCAAATCAATCAATGTGATACACAATGTTAACAAACTGAAGAATAAAAATCCTACGATCATCTCATTAGATACGGATAAAGCTTTTGACAAAATTCAACATCCATTTATGATTAAAAAAAAACTCTCAACAGAGTGGGTATAGAGGGAACATACCTCAACATGATAAAGGCCATATATAATATCATACTCTATGGTGAAAAGCTGAAAGCATTTCCTCTAAGATCAGGAACAAGCCAAGTATGCCCACTCTTGCCATGTTTAGTCAACAAAGTACTGGAAGACCTAGCCACAGCAATCAGACAAGAAAAAGAAATGAAATGAATCCAAATCAGAAAGAAAGAAGTAAGATAGTCACTGTTTGCACATGACATGATACTATATATAGAAAATCCTAAAGATGCTACCAAAAAACTACTAGACTTCATCAATGAATTGGTAAAGTTACAGGATACAAAATTAATATACAGACCAGAGCCTCCCATCAAGCCTCTTAGAGAGCCTCAACCACCAGAGGGCAGACAGCAGAAACAAGAAAAAATACAATCCTGCAGCCTGTGGAACAAAAACCACAGTTACAGAAAGACAGACAAGATGAAAAGGCAGAGGGCTATATACCAGATGAAGGAACAAGAAAAAACCCCAGAAAAACAACTAAATGAAGTGGAGATAGGCAACCTTCCAGAAAAAGAATTCAGAATAATGATAGTGAAGATGATCCAGGACCTCAGAATAAGAATGGGGGCAAAGATTGAGAAGATGCAAGAAATGATTAACAAAGACCTAGAAGAATTAAAGAACAAACAAACAGAGATGACCAATACAATAACTGAAATGAAAACTACACTAGAAGGAATCAATAGCAGAATAACTGAGGCAGAAGAACGGATAAGTGACCTGGAAGACAGAATGGTGGAATTGACGGCTGCGCAACAGACTAAAGAAAAAAGAATGAAAAGAAATGAAGACAGCCTAAGAGACCTCTGGGACAACATTAAACGCAACAACATTCGCATTATAGGGGTCGCAGAAGGAGAAGAGAGAGAGAAAGGACCAGAGAAAATATTTGAAGAGATTATAGTCGAAAACTTCCCTAACATGGGAAAGGAAATAGCCACCCAAGTCCAGGAAGCGCAGAGAGTCCCATACAGGATAAACCCAAGGAGAAACACGCCGAGACACATAGTAATCAAAGTGGCAAAAATTAAAGACAAAGAAAAATTATTGAAAGCAGCAAGGGAAAAACGACAAATAACATACAAGGGGACTCCCATAAGGTTAACAGCTGATTTCTCAGCAGAAACTCTACAAGCCAGAAGGGAGTGGCATGATATACTTAAAGTGATGAAAGGGAAGAACCTACAACCAAGATTACTCTACCCGGCAAGGATCTCATTTAGATTTGATGGAGAAATCAAAAGCTTTACAGACAAGCAAAAGCTAAGAGAATTCAGCACCACCAAACCAGCTCCACAACAAATGCTAAAGGAACTTCTCTAAGTTGGAAACACAAGAGAAGAAAAGGACCTACAAAAACAAACCCAGAACAATTGAGAAAATGATCATAGGAACATACATATCGATAATTACCTTAAACGTGAATGGATTAAATGCTCCAACCAAAAGACACAGGCTTGCTGAATGGATACAAAAACAAGACCCATATATATGCTGTCTACAAGAGACCCAATTTAGACCTAGGGACACATACAGACTGAAAGTGAGGGGATGGAAAAAGATATTCCATGCAAATGGAAATCAAAAGAAAGCTGGAGTAGCTATACTCATATCAGATAAAATAGACTTTAAAATAAAGAATGTTAAAAGAGACAAGGAAGGACACTATATAATGATCAAGGGATCAATCCAAGAAGAAGATATAACAATTATAAATATATATGCACCCAACATAGGAGCACCTCAATACATAAGGCAACTGCTAACAGCTATAAAAGAGGAAATTGACAGTAACACAATAATAGTGGGGGACTTTAACACCTCACTTACACCAATGGACAGATCATCCAAAATGAAAATAAATAAGGTAACAGAAGCTTTAAATGACACAATAGACCAGATAGATTTAATTGATATTTATAAGACATTCCATCCAAAAACAGCAGATTACACGTTCTTCTCAAGTGCGCACAGAACATTCTCCAGGATAGATCACATCTTGGGTCACAAATCAAGCCTCAGTAAATTTAAGAAAATTGAAATCATATCAAGCATCTTTGCTGACCACAACGCTATGAGATTAGAAATGAATTGCAGGGAAAAAAACGTAAAAAACACAAACACATGGAGGCTAAACAATACGTTACTAAATAACCAAGAGATCACTGAAGAAATCAAAGAGGAAATCAAACAATACCTAGAGACAAATGACAATGAAAACACGATGACCCAAAACCTATGGGATGCAGCAAAAGCAGTTCTAAGATGGAAGTTTATAGCTATACAAGCCTACCTCAAGAAACAAGAAAAATCTCAAGTAAACAATCTAACCTTACACCTAAAGAAACTAGAGAAAGAAGAACAAACAAAACCCAAAGTTAGCAGAAGGAAAGAAATCATAAAGATCAGAGCAGAAAGAAATGAAATAGAAACAAAGAAAACAATAGCAAAGATCAACAAAACTAAAAGCTGTTTCTTTGAGAAGATAAACAAAATTGATAAGCCATTAGCCAGACTCATCAAGAAAAAGAGGGAGAGGACTCAAATCAATAAAATCAGAAATGAAAAAGGAGAAGTTACAACAGACACCGCAGAAATACAAACCATCCTAAGAGACTACTACAAGCAACTTTATGCCAATAAAATGGACAACCTGGAAGAAATGGACAAATTCTTAGAAAGGTATAACCTTCCAAGACTGAACCAGGAAGAAACAGAAAATATGAACAGACCAATCACAAGTAATGAAATTGAAACTATGATTTAAAATCTTCCAACAAACAAAAGTCCAGGACCAGATGGCTTCACAGGTGAATTCTATCAAACATTTAGACAAGAGCTAACACCTATCCTTCTCAAACTCTTCCAAAAAATTGCAGAGGAAGGAACACACCCAAACTCATTCTATGAGGCCACCATCACCCTGATACCAAAACCAGACAAAGACACTACAAAAAAAGAAAATTACAGACCAATATCACTGATGAATATAGATGCAAAAATCCTCAACAAAATACTAGCAAACAGAATCCAACAACACATTAAAAGGATCATACACCACGATCAAGTGGGATTTATCCCAGGGATGCAAGGATTCTTCAATATACGCAAATCAATCAACGTGATACACCATATTAACAAATTGAAGGATAAAAACCATATGATCATCTCAATAGAGGCAGAAAAAGCTTTTGACAAAATTCAACACCCATTTATGATAAAAACTCTCCAAAAAGTGGGCATAGAGGGAACCTACCTCAACATAATAAAGGCCATATATGACAAACCCACAGCAAACATCATTCTCAATGGTGAAAAACTGGAAGCATTTCCTCTAAGATCAGGAACGAGACAAGGATGTCCACTCTCACCACTATTATTCAACATAGTTCTGGAAGTCCTAGCCACGGCAATCAGAGAAGAAAAAGAAATAAAAGCAATACAAATTGGAAAAGAAGAAGTAAAACTGTCCCTGTTTGCAGATGACATGATACTATACATAGAGAATCCTAAAACTGCCACCAGAAAACTGCTAGAGCTAATTAATGAATATGGTAAAGTTGTAGGATACAAAATTAATGCACAGAAATCTCTTGCATTCCTATACACTAATGATGAAAAATCTGAAAGCGAAATTATGGAAACACTCCCATTTACCACTGCAACAAAAAGAAAAAAATACCTAGGAATAAACCTACCTAGGGAGACAAAAGACCTGTATGCAGAAAACTATAAGACACTGATGAAAGAAATTAAAGATGATACCAACAGATGGAGAGATATACCATGTTCTTGGATTGGAAGAATCAACATTGTGAAAATGACTATACTACCCAAAGCAATCTACAGATTCAATGCAATCCCTATCAAATTACCAATGGCATTTTTTATGGAGCTAGAACAAATCATCTTAAAATTTGTATGGAGACACAAAAGACCCCGAATAGCCAAAGCAGTCTTGAGGGAAAAAAACGGAGCTGGAGGAATCAGACTCCCTGACTTCAGACTATACTACAAAGCTACAGTAATCAAGACAATATGGTACTGGCACAAAAACAGAAACATAGATCAATGGAAAAAGATAGAAAGCCCAGAGATAAACCCACGCACCTATGGTCAACTAATCTATGACAAAGGAGGCAAAGATATACAATGGAGAAAAGACAGTCTCTTCAATAAGCGGTGCTGGGAAAACTGGACAGCTACATGTAAAAGAATGAAATTAGAACACTCCCTATCACCATACACAAAAATAAACTCAAAATGGATTAGAGACCTAAACATAAGACCGGACACAATAAAACTCTTAGAGGAAAACATAGGAAGAACACTCTTTGACATAAATCACAGCAAGATCTTTTTTGATCCACCTCATAGAGTAATGGAAATAAAAACAAAAATAAACAAATGGGACCTAATGAAACTTCAAAGCTTTTGCACAGCAAAGGAAACCATAAACAAGACGAAAAGACAACCCTCAGAATGGGAGAAAATATTTGCAAACGAATCAACGGACAAAGGATTAATCTCCAAAATATATAAACAGCTCATGCAGCTCAATATTAAAGAAACAAACACCCCAATCCAAAAATGGGCAGAAGACCTAAATAGACATTTCTCCAAAGAAGACATACAAACGGCCACAAAGCACATGAAAAGATGCTCAACATCACTAATTATTAGAGAAATGCAAATCAAAACTACAATGAGGTATCACCTCACACCAGTTAGAATGGGCATCATCAGAAAATCTACAAACAACAAATGCTGGAGAGGGTGTGGAGAAAAGGGAACCCTCTTGCACTGTTGGTGGGAATGTAAATTGATACAGCCACTATGGAGAACAATATGGAGGTTCCTTAAAAAACTAAAAATAAAATTACCATATGACCCAGCAATCCCACTACTGGGCATATACCCAGAGAAAACCGTAATTCAAAAACACACATGCACCCGAATGTTCATTGCAGCACTATTTACAATAGCCAGGTCATGGAAGCAACCTAAATGCCCATCAACAGACGAATGGATAAAGAAGAAGTGGTACATATATACAATGGAATATTACTCAGCCATAAAAAGGAACGAAATTGAGTCATTTGTTGAGACGTGGATGCATCTAGAGACTGTCATACAGAGTGAAGTAAGTCAGAAAGAGAAAAACAAATATCGTATATTAACGCATGTATATGGAACCTAGAAAAATGGTACAGATGAGCCGGTTTGCAGGGCAGAAGTTGAGACACAGATGTAGAGAACGGACATATGGACACCAAGGGGGGGAAACTGCGGTGAGCGGGGGATGGTGGTGTGCTGAATTGGGCAATTGGGATTGACATGTATACACTGATGTGTATAAAATTGATGCCTAATAAGAACATGCAGTATAAAAAAAAACAAACAAAACAACTAATACTAAACTTTCATTGGGTTATTTGTATGGAAATATGTTAATATAAATGTTTCAGACACTACATGAAATTTCTAAAAATCTTATATGTTCTGGTATAATGTTATAAGTCATAATCCTAGTTATTACTTTAAAATGTATATCTCAGAAATAACTAATTTTCTTGTCAACTGCATTATTATGAACTTTCATCAAATCTTTAACTGTGGTCATTTTTAAGTCTTTTGTCATTTACAGACAGTTCTGGGTGTACTCTGATGCTTTTGCAAATATGTTCCTATAAAAGGGTTTCATCTTCAAGAAATTCATGGAAAAGACTCTGACAAGTACAGGTTTCTGGTAACTGACTGTACTGCTGAACTGAATGAATAAGCATTTTCAGAACTCTAATGAAAAACTGATGAACTCATAAAAGCGCTAACAAAAGATCAAGATGAAAAAAAAATTAATTACATGGGACTGAGTGAACTGATGATGATGAGTATAATTTTTGTGACTTTCTCTCTGAATTAAAAAAAAAAATCCCACAAGGACTCAGAGGCAAAGAACATACAAATCAATATTCACTGCAAAGTAAAGGAGCTGTTACAGTGGAGGATTACTGGACTGAATGTCAATATTATGACATAGTATGAGTGTGTTTCATGTTTGGTAATTGCAATCATTGTTGCTTTTGTTGTAGTCATCCATGTACAATGCTTGGTGTCAGTCTATTTATCTCTTGTAAAAATAAAATACAGTGTGTGTGTGTGTAAAAAAAAAAAATTAATATACAGAAATCTGCTACATTTCTATACACTAACGATGAACTATCAGAAAGAGAAATTAAGAAAACAGTCATATTTACAATTGCATCAAGAAGAATAAAATACTTAAGAATAAATCTAACTAAGGAGGTAAAAGACTTGTACTCAGAAAATTATAAGATACTGATGAAAGAAGTTGAGGACAACACAAACAGATGTAAAGATATACCATGCTCATGGGTTGAAATAATTAATAATGTTAAAATGACCATACCACGCAAGGTAGTCTACAGTTTCAATGCAATCTCTGTCAAAATACTTACGGCATTTTTCACAGAACTAGAACAAATAATCTTAAAATATATATGGAAACACGAAATACCCCAAATAGCCAAAACATCTTGAGAAAGTAAAAGCTGGAGGTATTACACTCCTTGATTTCAAACTACATTACAAAGCTGCAATAATCAACACAGTATGGTAAGGGCGCGCACACACACACACACACACACACACACACACACACACACACACACAAGAAGACACATAGATCAATGCAACAGAACAGAGAGCCCAGAAATGAACCCACACTTATATGGGCAATTAATCTACAACAAAGGAGGCAAGAATATACAATGGGGAAAAAACAACCTCTTCAATAAATGGTGTTGGGAAAACTAGATAGCTACATACAAAAGAATCAAACTGGACTACTTTCTCACACCATGAACAAAAATAAGTTCAAAATGGATTAAAGACTTAAATGTAAGGTCTGAAACCATAAAACTTCTAGAAGAAAACATAGGCAGTATGCTCTTTGACATCAGTCTTATTCATATTTTTTGAATATGCATCCTCAGACAAGAGAAACAAAAGCAAGAATAAACAAAAGGGACTACATCAAACTAAATAGCCTTTGCTCAGCATAGGAAACTATCAACAAAAAAAAGTTTCACCTACTGAATAGGAGAAGATATTTGCAAATGTTGTATCTGATAAGACATTAATATCCAACATACACAAAGAACTCAAACAAATCAACATCAAAAAACAAACAACCCAACTGAAAAATGAGCAGAGGATTTGAATAGACATTTGTCCAAATAATACATACAGATCACCAACAAGCACATGAAAAGATGTTCAACATCACTAATCATCAGAGAAATGCAAATCAAAAACACAATGAGATATCACCTCACACCTCTCAGAAAGGTTAATATCAAAAAGGCAACAAATAACAAGTGTTGGCAAGGATGTGGAGAAAAGGGAACTCTCCTGCACTGTTTGTGGGGACATGAATTGGTGCAGCCACTATGGAAAACAGTATGGAGGTTCCTCAAAATATTAAAAACAGAATTACCATATAGTCCAGCAATTCCACTCCTGAGTATCCAAAGAAAACAAAAACACTGATTTGAAAAGATATATGTACCCCTATGTTCATTGCAGCATTATTTACAATAACCAAGATATGAAGGCAACTTAAGTGTCCATGAATAGATGAATGGATAATGAAGATGTGGTACACACACACACACACACACACACACACACACACACACACACACACACAATGGAATATAACTCAGCCATAAAAAAGAATGAAATCTGGGACTTCCTTGGCAGTCCAGTGGTTAAGAGTCTGCACTTCCACTGCAGGGGTACGGGTTCAGTCCCTGGTGAGGGAAATAAGATCCCGCATGCTGTGTGGTACAGCAAAAAAAAAAAAAATGAAATGAAATCTTGCCATTTTCAAAAATATGGATGGGCCTAGAGGGTATTATGCTAAGTGAAATAAGTCAGACAGAGAAAGACAAATACTGTAAGATTTCACTTACATGTGAAATTTTAAAAACAAAACAAATGAACAAACATTACAAAACCTAAACAGGGTCATGCATGCAGGTGGTTGCTAGAGAGGGTGGGATGGGCAATGAAAAGTACAAACTTCCAGTTATAAGATAAATAAGTTCTAAGGATGTAATGTACAACATGATAAATATAATTAGTATACTGCTGTTTTTTACATATGAAAGTTGCTAAAAGAGTAAATCCTAAGAGTTCTCATCACAAGGGAAAAATATTTTTTCTATTTCTTTAATTTTCTGTCTATATGAGATTATGGATGTTCACTAAACTTGTGGCAATCATTCCATGAAGTGTGTAAATGAAATCATTATGCTGTACACCTTAAATTTATACAGTGATGTATGTCAATTATATATCAATAAAACTGGAAGAAAAAGATAAAGTAGAGGTTTTGGAGGACAAATGATGAATGGAGTTTGAGCTCAGGCCCTTCCACAGTGAGTCCCTTGAGCCTATCAAGCCACTCTGTGGTTACTTTGGCATCTGGCAGAATATTTATATTGTTTCCCTGGATTAAAAGTTATTACGGTGGGAGGTGGGAGGGAGGAGTGAAGTGGAAACCTCTGAAACCACCTCTGGCCAAGATAGTATATCAGAAACAGTACTGCAACCGGAGTATTGCAGAAGTTCCCACCACCATCAAAGAATTATAAGGTGTGGGGGTAATAGTCCACAGCTTATCCCTTTTCAAATCTCAGCCCTGTGAAAACATGGCTGATTGTGACAGATGATAGTTTATGACTAAACTTAACAAGGTTGCTGTCCCAATTGCAGCTGATATGGCAGATGTGATATCTATCCAGGATTAGATCGACCCAGTTTGGACTATAGCTAATGATTTGGCAAATGTATTCTTGATCCCCATCAGTAGGAAAGATGAAAAAATAGTGTGCATTTACATGGTCAGGGCAGCAGTACACAGGCACTGTATTTCCAAAGGGCTATATTAACTCTTCGCTAAAGTGTAGTGCACAAGGACCTTGTTCGCCTTGACATTCTGAAGACCTTCTGAAGGTCTACTATCAAGATAGTAGACAACCATATATTTATGATTTATACACAGGGATTACAATGGACAAACTAACCTTAAAATATCATATAGCATATACACAAGTTTGTGTGAGTTCAGTAACACCCACACTGGTCTAACCTGGTAAAATAAGAACTCCACCAATCATGAACTTAGATGTCACAGCAATGTCAAATTGCTGTAGAATTTTCTAAAAGCATACCTCTCAATTTGTGCATTTATCTCATCGCAGAGCAGTAACAAACAGTTCACAAACTGGCACCAGTCCACAAACCACACTTTCAGTTAGCTGATGGCCTAGGGAAAAATGAGTGCAACAAATAAGAAATTCCACGAAGATTAAGGATTCTGCCGTATATTGAAATTTTTAGGATGCTGGTGGTCTGGGGCAGGTTGAGACATTTTCTCTAAGATAAATAACAAGTTCTTGTATCTCATTCCTCCTACCATTTGCATTGGTATAAGAACATGCCTAGGGAATACTGTTTTGATCCATTATCAGGTGACTTTGAAGGCTTTCAAAAAGAACAGCCTCTGTAGCATATCCAGGCTGTGTGTGAAAGTTGTCATGTCACTTAGACCATATGAACAAGAGGCAGAGAAATGTATCCATAACGTACAGCGGTATTTAGTGGAATCTTTTGCAAGCACCAACTGGTGAGACCTCTGACATGCTATTCGTAGCCCTAGTAGAGACTGAACCCATATGAAATCAACGAATTGCATAACCAGAGCTGCCCATTATAGTGTGGGTATTATCAGATCCACCAAGTTATAAGGTTGAGTGGGCATAACAGCAATCCATTATGCAATGCAAATGGCACATTTCAGATTGAGGCAGAGCAGATCCAGAAAATACAAGTCAATTGTACTACGTGAGCCAGACTCCCATGTCTACTATATGTTTACTGATTCCTCTACCCCAATTCACATTTATTACCTCATGGGGTAGAAGAGGTCTTAAACGAACCAAGGGAAAAAAAAAAAGACCTCAGGCTGGTCTGTAAAAAGTGCAATATGATAGTACTAGCCAAAACTTGCTGCTGCATTAAAGCCCTACTCAAGAGTGACAAAAGGAAATTTTCTCAGTGGTAAATATTCCCAGAGGGCAGACAAGGAACATTATGCTTCATCATTTACTGTGGATGAAGGAAAAGAAACCTGAGCTGTGTATATACATGATCTCTGGGTAGCAGATGGCTTGGTTGGAAGGAGCCTGGAAGGAAAAGAATTGGAAGATCCGAGACAAGGAGGTCTGGTGAAGAGTTACACAGACCTGTGGGCACATAGGTGGGCACAAAATATGCAGATCTTTGTATCTCCTCATGCTCAGCAGAGGTCATTCACTATAAAAGCAGCCCTCAACAACCAGGTAGAATTGTCCTGTGAAATCAGCCAACCCATCTCCCCAGCCAACAAGTGCTGATGCAATGATCTCATGAACAGAGTGACAGTTTGGCAAGGATGGAAACCACACGGGGCCCCAAAGCATAGGCTTCCTCTCATCGTGATTGATTTACCTATTTTCAGTGATGACTGCCTGACATGCCAGCAGCAGAGACCTGCCCTGAACCCTTGATGTGGCACAATTTCTGAAGGAGATCAGCCAGCCACTTGGAGACCTTCAATTACATCAGACTCCTTGCTCTCTGGAGGAGACATCCATTTGTCCTTACTGAAATTGATATTCTCAATGTAAGTGTGCCTTCCTGCCTACAAAACCTCCACTGGCACTACCATCCAAGGGCTTACAGTATGCCTAACCTATCAACATGGTCTCCCATATAGCACTGCCTTGGATCAAAGCTCCTATTTTATGTCAAAGGAGGTACACCAATGGACACATGATCATGGGATACACTGGTTAAACCAAGTACCCCATCACCCAGAAACAGCCAGTCCAATCAAGTAGTGACTAGCCTTTAATGCTCCAGATAAGATGCCAGCGAAGGGTCGAGATGAAGATACATTATATGTGTTGAAGTAATGACCTACATATGGTGCTGTACTCCAATAGCTAGAATTAATGGAAGTGGGAATCAAGGGGAAGAAGTAGGAGTGGTCACTCTCACCATCACTTCCAGGGACTCAAATACAGAATTTGTCCTTCCTAACTTCACAACATTACGCTAGCCAGGTTAGAGGTCCTGGTTCCCAGGGGCAGAATACTTTTGTCAGGGGTCACAGTAAGGGTTCCACTAAACTGAAAGTTGTGAATTTGGCTATTTTGAGTTCCTCATATCAATGAACTAAGAGGCAAAGAAACGTGTTAATTTAATGGCAGGGAAACCTACCCTGATTATCATAAGTTAGAGTTGCTGCCACACAATAAGGGCAGGGAAGAGTGTGTCTGGTACCCAAGTTGTTCATAGGTATGTCACTTGGTGCTTTTATGCCCAGAGATAATACTTAATAGCCAATTATAGAAACAATAGCCCAACAAGGGCTACCAAGGGCTAAGATGTCTCATGGATGAACGGCTGGGTGTCCTTACCAAGACCAGTCAGAATACTCAGGAAATCCAGAATGGTTGGGAGGAGAGAAAGATGATGAATATCAATTACAACTTTGGGAGCAACTAAGCAACAGTAGTTTCCTTTATTAACCGCTTGCCTTGAGTCTTTTCAGAGATTGTGACTAGCCTCTATTTTAAAGGGAACTCTGAAACTTACTGGACTCGTATCTCCACTCAGATAATGAAGGCATCTTCTCTCATTAAAATGGGGAAGGTTCAGCATAAGCAAGGCATGGAACCAATAAACATCAAGCAGTAGCATGTGGTTCAGGCAGAATACATGATGGGGTCATAGGAGGTGTGCTAAGACTTGTCTAAGGCCATGTGGAGAAGCAGAAGAGGAAGCCTCAAACCTAGGGCTTCTCATCTTAAACATCAAACTTTCCCCTGCATCTTGCTTTTTACTCTGTTGAGTAAGAGCCACCGAGTGAGTCTCTGGTGATATCAAGATGTGCTCACTACGGTTGCTACCCTCAAGTACTAATTTAAATTTGTTTTTAAGCATATATTTTCAAGTAAAGAATAACACAAGGCAGCCAGAGCTCAGTGCCAAAGAAATTATACAGTCATACAGTCCTACAAAGACTCTGGAGGAAAAAATACTTCCCCAAGAAGGGCCAGGTGGGCAGACCCCACCTGTTGATCTTGAATCCAGCTTTACCAATACCCACTTAGAAGCAGAGGTTGGGGGAGGGCTTTTCTTGCCAATGCAGTGACTGTTAATTGGGGGCGACCCTTGTGCTGAATATGAAGCTAGGTGGATATCTGTATGCCTTATGAATGCTCACATTCTCTGCATGTCAGACTCTTCCCCAGCCCCGCTAGTACTTGCTCAGTGGACCTAGGTACAAAGCGGCCATGGTGGCATGGATGCAGGCTACTCAGGGGATTGACAACATGCACTTTGTGTCACCAAGGCTGATTTGCTTTTCACTCTTGCTGAGTGCCCAACTTGCCAAAAGCAGAGACCAACACTGAGCCTCCTGTGTGGCATCATTTCCCAGGGAGACCAGAGGCAGTTTAAATAATTGGACCCCTTCCATCATGGAGGGGACAAAGAGTTGTCCTCACCGGGATAGACACATATTCTGGGTTTGGATTTGCTGTCCTTGCTTGGAACACTTCTGCTGGCACCACCATCCGTGGGCTTATAAAATGCCTTATTCACCATCATGGTATTCCTCACAACATTGCTTCTAATCAAGGAATTCATTTCTCAGCAAAAGAAGTGTGGCAATGGGCTCAGGCCCGTGGAATTCATTCTTATTACATAGCTCATCAACCAGAAACAACTGGTCCCAAAGAATCTTGGAATGAGCTACTGGAGCCTTAGCTATGGTTCCAGTTGGGAGACAACCCTCTGTAAAAAAAATGGGGTCTGTCTTACAGAATGCAGTATGTACTTTGACTCAGTGACCAATATATGGTGCTACATAGAAATCTTCCATAATAGGATGCAGAGATCTTAGAATCAAGGGCAGGAAGTGGGAGTACCTCCTCTCACTCTGACACCTAAAAACTCTCAGAATTTTTGCTTCCTGTCACTGCAACTCTGAGCTCTGCTAGTTTGGAGGTCTTGGTTTCCAAGGGAGAAAATCTTCCACCAGGATAAACACCAATGGTTCCACTGAGTTAGAATTTGAGACTTCCCCCTGGCCATTCTGGGGTCCTTGTGCCACTGAAGCAACAGGCAAAAAAGCGAGCATTACTCTACTAATTGGGATGATGAATACCAAAAGGAAATTTAATTGCAGAGAAGACTTTGTCTGGAGCCTAGGGGATTCTCAAGGACATCCCTCACTACTTTTGTGTCCAAGAGTAAACAGAAATGCAAAATCACAGCAACCACAAATACACAGACTCTCTAAGGACTTGGACTCTTCAGGAATAAAGTTTTGGGTCACACCCACACTCCACCAGGTAGAAGAACACTGACCAGATAATATCCTGGATGAGGATGATGAAAACACAAAAATGTGAACAGGTAGTGTAAGAAGGGATATATATATTTAATATAATTTATTCATATGTAATTTATTTGTATAATTTACATTGATATATATACTTTATGACCAGTTATACGGACAAGGACTACAGCAGTAGATATTTTCTTCTTCCTGTGTACGTGTGTGTGTGTTATTTTACTTTCTGTCCTCCTTACCTTGTTGTCATATAAGTTGTTAGAGGTTAACTTTGCAATAGAGAAGAAAATACTCAGATGGACGGCACGGAGAGAAGCTTCACCCGGGATTCGCTACATGCTTTATCCACGTGGTTTTAAGAAAAAAAAAAAACGCGGAATCCGGGAGCTACAGTGGCCATTCTCCGGTGGCTGGAGCACGTCACCCAGAAACCGCTCCCTCAGAGGCCGACGGGAGCGGCTGGCGGGCGTCGCGCTTGGGGGCGCTGAGCATGCTGGGAGGTGTGGTCCCGGCGCGGCCCCGAGGATTCTGGGTAGTGTAGTCCTGGCGTCCTGCTAGAGTGCCCCCTCCTTCCCCCCAGCTCGGGGCTCGAATGACCCCTTGTTCTTTGGTGGCGCTGGTGAGTGTGGCTCCAGTGGGACCCTCGCCGCAGCCCTGCACTTCCCCACGTGGAAAGCAGGTCTATTCCTGATGCCTTTAAGGAAGAGGAAACCCTACCCTGCCAGATCTTGAGAGTTTCCAGTGACTCTCCTGAACCTTTCGGCTCTCGTTCTGACCCCTGTGGCTCCTGCCTGCCCAGAGAGGACAGCCTGGTGGGCAAGGGGAGGACTCCTAGGCTCCTGACAGCCCAGCCTCAGGCACACATGGCATTCAGAGATGTGGCTGTGGATTTCACCCAGGAGGAGTGGATGCCGCTCAGCCCTGCTCAGGGGTCCCTGTACCGGGAGGTGATACTGGAGAATCACAGCAACCTGGTCTCACTGGGGATTCCATTTTCTAAACCAAAACCCATCACCCAGCTGGAGCAAGGGAAGGAAACCTGGAGAGAAGAGAGAAAATGCCCACCGGCCACTGGCCCAGCAGAACCACAGCCAGAACTCCACCTCAGTCCTTTCTGCCCTCCGGATTTCTCCAGTCAGAAATTCCGCGTGCAGCATATGCTGTGCAGTCATCCTCTCTGGATCTCCTCGTGCTGGTGTGCGGAAGATCCTGCCCGGCCGGGAGAGCCGTGCCCGGGGGACCAGCAGCTGCATCAAACCTCCGATGGAAGTTCCCGGAACGATAAAGCAGAAGGTCAGGAGAGAGAAGGTACCCAGCCTTTGGAAAGACAAAGAAAAGGACTTCAGGCACGTTCCCCAGGCCGCCACCCCAGAGGCTCTAGGGATGGCATCCAAGGCGTGGAGGTAGAGGCCAGCCAGCTCAGAGGGGGAACTCTGAGGAAACAGACGGACTGTTGAAGAGGATAGAAGTGTTAGGATTTGGACCAGTCAACTGTGGGGAGTGTGGCCCGGGCTTCAGCAAGATGACAAACCTGCTCAATCACCAGAGGATACACTCAGGGGAGAAGCCGTATGTGTGCGCAGTGTGTGAGAAGGGCTTTAGCCTAAGGAAAAGCCTTGCCAGACACCAGAAGGCACACTCGGGGGAGAAGCCCGTCGTGTGCAGGGAGTGTGGGTGAGGCTTTAACCGGAAGTTGACGCTCATCATACACGAGAGGACACACTCGGGCGAGAAGCCTTACATGTGCAGCGAGTGTGGGCGGAGCTTCAGCCAGAAGTCAAACCTCATCATACACCAGCGGACACACCCCGGGGAGAAGCCCTACGTGTGCCAGGAGTGTGGGAAAGGCTTCAGCCAAAAGTCAGCTGTCGTCAGACACCAGAGGACACAGTCAGAGGAGAAGCGTTTTGTGTGTGGCGTGTGTGGACACAGCTTCAGCCAGAATTCAACCCTCATCTCACACAGGCGGACACACACTGGGGAGAAACCTTACGTGCGTGGGCTGTGTGGGTGAGGGTTTAGACTCAAGTCACACCTCAACAGACACCAGAACATACACGCAGGGGATAAGCCCATTGTGTGTAAGGACTGTAGGCGAGGTTTCAACCAACCAGTCCAATCTCATCAGACACCAGAGGACACACTCAGGGGAAAAGCCGTAGTGTGCAGGGAGGGTGGGCGAGGCTTCAGTCACCAGGCAGGTCTCATCTGGCACAGGCAGAAAGACTCAAGGGAAAAGCCTTACCCGTGCAGGCAGTATGGACTCGGCTTTAGCAGTAAGTCAGCTTTAATCACGCACAAATGGGTACACTCAGAAAAGAAGCCCTGTTTATGCAGAGAGCGTTGCCAAGGCTTTCCCCAAAAGTCACACCTCGTCTTACATCAGATGACACACCAGGGCAAGAAGCCTTACGTGTGCAAGACATGTGGACAGGGCTTTAGCCAGAAGTCTCACCTCAGCAGACACAGGAGGATGAAGTCCACCCACCACAAACTGACTTCAGTCTGACCCTGAGGCCCGCTTGGGGCAATCTTCTGACCCCTTACACTCTCTTTAAAAGTGAAGAGGTGGCAAGGACTGAATAATCACACATCTTATACTTTCATGAAATGCATTCCGTAAGTGGTCAAAGGGCATTTGACTTCATTTACTTCTTCCATGCTAAGTCTTCATCTTTTGTGGCCTTTTGTTCTAATAAACTGCATCTTTACAAAAAAGAAAAAGAAAATACTCAGATGATGAAGCTCTCTTTTGAAGAGAGTAGTCAACACAACCTGGTAATGGACAGGTGACTGTCCCCCAGAGATGGATACAATGACTATTGAAAGTTTGCATCTCCTCATCTTGAGAAGAGGATGGGAATGTCTTTGTACAAAAGATGGTTGCATCTTGTTAGGTGAAAGAACAATTCATTTTATGGTTGTGGGAAGTTCAAATCTGTGTAGAAAGGAATGTATAGATGCTTAGGACCCAAAGGAATACCCTGGAACAGCCCAACTGTCTTTCTAATTTGAACCCTTCCTTCCAAACTCCACTTTGTGATACTGGGACTTCTGCTGTGCACTGGCTCCCTGCCCAGCTCTGTCCATCGGAGCCACTGGAGGAAGACTGCAGGGCTGCAGGAGGAACAGAGAAACTTGGCCCTTCCTGTTGGTGCCCTGTTCGCTTCATGTTCCGGTCAGACTTGTCTATCTGGTCCTGGCAATTTGTTTCAAGGCAGCAGTTGAATGCAGTTTGAAGTTTCTCCAATACAGGTCCCCCGCCCCTCACCCTTAGAAGGATTGAGTCCCAACCCCATGAGCCCTTCCTTCAAACTCAGCAATACCAGTCCCAGCCAAGCAGTTTCTTTTCCTTAGAAGTTTGACTTTCAGCTCTGTGGGTCCTCTCTTTCAAGATTCTAGGTTTTAATAACTCCAACCTCTTCTCTTTGTTGCCCCAGTTCTAGGGGTGGCGGCTGCTTCCTGCAGTTGCTACTTGCATGACACTCTAGTGTTCTCTTTACAGTGAGTGAGCAATTCTTCTGAGCTACTTACTGTTCTTTACATTAATTCTCTATGTTTACAATTTTCAAAATACCTGGTATGGCTTTTGTCTCCTGATTAGACCCTGACTAATAAACCTTTCAAGGGGGATCTCTACAATGACGTGGCAGACAACGATGGAAGCGCCTCCTTCGAACCTGGCCTCGACCACTCTGTGCTCTAGCAATATCAGAACTGCCTGTAGCTCCCCATCCATAATGTGGTTTCTGCTTCTGGGTTATCTACCTATTTTGGAATCATGACAAGACCATCTCTTTGGACCAAAGACTAAAATTAAGATGTGTAGGGGCTTCCCTGGTGGCGCAGTGGTTGAGAATCTGCCTGCTAATGCAGGAGACACGGGTTAGAGCCGTAGTCTGGGAAGATCCCACATGCCGCGGAGCAACTGGGCCCGTGAGCCACAATTACTGAGCCTGCGCTCCGCAACAAGAGAGGCCGCGATAGTGAGAGGCCCGCGCACCGCGATGAAGAGTGGCCCCCGCTTGCCACAACTAGAGAAAGCTCTCGCACCGAAACGAAGACCCAACACAGCCGTAAATAAATAAATTAAAAAAAAAAAAGACGTGTACATAACACAAAGTGTTAAGTGCCCTAAGAGATAAAGCAGTGTGGGACTATAAAAGACTGAGATATTCCAATTAGCAGTAGGTGGTGAGGGAACCAGGAAAAGCTTCATGAAAAATATGGCATTGGATCTGGATTTGGAAACTTAGGTAGAATTTGTACAGGTAGGGGAGAACGAAGGAAGGGCATGATGGGCAGGAAGCATGGCATAAGGAAAGGCCCGGAAATGGAAAAGCGTGGGCTGTGGGTGGAGAAGAGTCAATCCGATTATTTGGATGGAGCATTAGGTGAGCCTTCAGTGGGATAGTCACCCCTTCATCTCCATGCCCCACAGTCATTCCCCCAGCTTCACCCCTGCTGGAGCTCAGCTACCCCTCTAACTCATCCATCTCTTGCTACTTCCATCTCCCCATCCCTGCCCCCAGGGAACCCTCAGTCAGAATGGAGGGATTTATGAGCAATAGCACTCCCTTCTCAGATCAACGGCCGAAGATCAATGGCTATAATGCAGAAAATTAATCCATATTCATTAGAATTGATTTGAGCAAATGATATTATAAAAACTCCCTTGGAAATCTATGGAAGGGAATTAAAGAGAAAATTATTCTAATGTCACTACTGTCTGCCAAGCTACAGGTTTAAGAAATCAGGCAACTGAAGCTCCCGTTAATATTCAAAGGAAGCTCCAAAGGTCATTTAGGGGCATAGCTATATTGGCCAGTTGGATGTAGAGGGTAAGGAGAGGGAAGAGATGTTTTCCTCCCTGATCTTCCTTGGAGATCTAAGAAACAAATGAACTCGTGGGTCGCCTCCAGTCCTAGAATCTTGTAACTCCTGTATTCCTCCCTGATGTCATGAGGAGTCACAGATGAGCTTCAGGAATGTCAAGTGCAATCATTAACTTAGAAAACAGCCTTGACTCCTGAAGACCAGGCTCCCTAGGAGGTCCCCTGTCCTGTCCCAGGGAGCCTCTGGTCATTCTCTGAGCCAGACCCCACCCCCCGTCTCTATTCACCACACAACTCACAAAATAAGAATAGATACAGATTCACAAGTCTTAGTCTAACACAGCTGTGAAAAGTGGAGAAAGGTCAAAGGGAAAGTACAAACTTGGCCTGGTGAACGTTTGCAGAGCTCAGGCAGAAGGACTGGATTCCAGTTTTGACTTCACCTCTTAGTAGCTGTGGGAAAATGACAGAATTCTTTGAGTCTCAGTTTCTTTGTCTGCAGAATAAGGATAATAATATAATAACTCCTCCCTCAGCAGGATTACTACGAAGATTAATTAACACAATGCATGGTGAAAGTGCTTTACGCACTGCGAAATGCTATTCAAAAAATGTTATTGTCCTAAAAGCTTAGAGGTGTTCTTCTGAAGCAGGCATCTTGTTAATGGAATCTGTCTATGGTTCCATGAGGCTCATAAATGCCCTGAAATTGTATGCCAAATTGTCTATGTATGTACGTATGTATGTATGTGCATTTTGAGGGGGAAGAGGACCATGGCTTTTAAGAGATTGTCTAAGAAGTTTGTGACCAGCAGCCATTATGAATTAAGAACCCCTGATAGAAGGAGACTGACAGAAGTGCCGCATCTCTGTGCAGATGGGACCAGAGTCTTTTATGCATCACAGCAAGAGACACCTTGCCTTAGCAGGAATCACTGCAAGATGAAGCATCAAAGCCATTGAGGAAAGTTGTAGAATCTTGGTGGTCAGCCATGCGAATGGCCTGGGTGCTGACTTGCCCTGAAGCAGGTGGAATGGTATTAACAGCTCCTTAACAGTTCTTCAAACCTCCATGGTGTCCAACCCCAGGGGGCTCTGTTCAGCTGTATGTGACTGGAGCCCTTTGGAGGTGATCCCTGGAGTTTGGCAGAGAGGGGGGCTTGCCTCCATTACTTCCCTCTGCCCTCTTTCCAATCTCAATCCTCACAGCAAAAGGAATCACAAATTCTATGGTAGCCTCTTGCTCTCCTTTGCCCTTCCTGAAACCCCAGTTGCTTCCTTCTCCCCCGGGCATGCTGGGAGATTCCTTGCTGGGGGGAGGGAAGGGAGCATCTAGATTGCATCTTACTTTACAGTATCTTGTGTTTGCAACCAAGACTCAGGTACAGGATGGTCCCCCACTCCCTTCTTCTAACCCAGGGTGTCTAAAATCTCCCCTGGGGTCCCTGGAATCCTCCAGGGGAAAAGTTAATCAGGGCCCCAGCTCACTGAAGGCATGATTGGCCAACTGTTAGGTTTTTGTTTTTATTGTTCACATAATTTTATTCCCCACTGATGGCACTTGAAAATCCTGGAGGCCCCTTACCAATATCTTTTCCAGTGTTTATAAGATGGGGGCATAGAGGATGACCCACATTGGAAGGAAATAAAGAGGTTATCTTGTCCTTGCCCATAGCTTCCTTCCCTGAAAGGGCCCCAGGGTGGGCACCTCACAAGCTCCTCTCCTCAGGAGACCAGGAGCTTCTCCTGGTGTCTCATCTGAGTCCCTTGGATGGTGCCATGTGAAGTAAAGCAAGTGACCCCACATCTAGACTCAGTCTCTTCCGCTCCAACTTTCTGCAAGTCTCAGAGCCCCATAAACTACTTTGGGTCTCTTTTCTTCCTCTGAGTTTTATTTTTTTTTTTTCTGGGAAACTGCCAAGTATTTGGGGGAGGTAGTGTGGACAGAAATGACCACAGTGCTAGAGGGAATGTTTAAAGCGTCCAACAACCATCCAACACGATTTATTAAGCATCTGTCATGTTACAAGAATGATGCAAGTCACACAAAGAGATGGACTCTGGCTGGGTGAGCCCCTCCAGGAAGCCAGCTTCCAAGGACAGGGCAACCACCCTGCAGGTCAGTTCCACAATGTTTGCCTATCTTTATGGAGTTTATCCCAGTCTGTCTAATGGGTATCATGGCGATTTGGGTAAAAGACCTACTCTCCTACTGGACCACAGATGCCTTAAGGGCAAGAGGGGTCCAGACATGTTCTACATTTGTTTGTTGAATTAAATTAAATTAAAACAGAGTTCATGCCCTGTTTTTTATTATCTCTTTAGGTGGTAGAGAGCAAAGGTAAATAGGAGTAGAACAGTGAACACACACAATGCTCCTGAAGAATCCTCCTCTCTTAAACGCACACACACACGCTCATGCTCATATACACACATGCACATATGTGCATATTCATGCACGCACACACGTCACATTCAGAGGAGACTCTTGGCTCCCTGCCACTTGCTTGAAAACCCAGGCTTCAAGAGACAATTAAATATTTATATCTTTACATCTCAGTATCTTCTTTTCAAATCCAAACAGCCCCAACAGGAGCCATCACTGGCACTTATTTAACTCCTTAAAAACATCCACGAGGGGTTTTATCCTTTTACAATTAAGTTGTTAAGAACAGAGAAGATGCAACAGGCTTTAGGATGGGAATGAGCTTACTCCCCAGAAACAAGGCCGTGGGAGCCCCAACTCACTCTCTTAGACTCAGTCTAGGATCCAGCGCTTCTGGATCTGGGGCCCAGCCGCCCAGCCCATACCCTCACCCATGGTCCGCAAAGGACAAAGGGATGCTCTCTTGCCAGCTTTCCCCAACAGGCACTTGAGTGCCCTGCAGTCAGGGCTTGGCAGATTATGCAAATTGCCTGTGCATAATAATGTCCTCACTGAGTAGATTAACCCAGAGTGGGGTACCGGACAGGAGCTAGCAGGTACTGGCTGCCAGGCCCTTAGCTCTCTGCCCCAGCCCCAAGCATGGTGACAGTGCTTCTAGACCAGGCTGCTGATGGCCTCACTACACTACCTTCCCCACCTGCCACCGGGCCTCTATCACGTGCGCACTCTTACCTCTTCTCCCTCAGTCTGTCTCTAACCGCCTACCCTGTGGGATCTCCAATGTCAGGGCCGAGAGGAAAGGGAACAAAGCCCTTTCCCAGGAGTTGCTTGAGCTAAGGGTAGGTAAAGGAGCTTTCAAATGGGCCGAATCTTACCACCTTGAGTCACTGACATATGCATTTATGTCTAATTCCCCATCTGTGTGCAGGACTTATGTCCCTGAACTCTCCATAAAACCCATTCTAGGGCCTGCAACACAATAAGTACTCACCAAATGAATGTTTCCCGGATAGAATTGAATTCCAAAATCACAGGGCTGGGAAAACATCTTCAAAATGATTCAAGCAGTCAACAGACATATTCTGATTATGACTCATCTGCCAGGCACTGTGTGAACGCTGGCATAGGGATTTTAACCTTGCTGCTACGAGTTCCTTGAAATTATAAGCAAATTATATGCTCATACGTTTTTCTGTAGGGAGAGGGCCCATGGTTTTCACCAGCTTCTTCATGGGGTCCTGACCTCTCCCTAAAAAAAATGTTAACCACTGCCTGTCCGCGGGAAGGACAGACATGAAAACCAACAATCACAACAGTGTGATAAGCCTGGGACCAAGATGAGCACAAGATGGTATGAGGGCACAGAAGAGGGTCCAACCTGCAGAGGACAGAGCCCTGAAATCAGCATCACTCCCTTCTAAGGTAGATATTCCAAGTCCCATTTCACTAGTTGGGAAAATGAGTCTCAGAGAGTTTAGGCTACCTGACCAAAGTCACACATCAGTAGAACCAAAAGTGACTCGAAGCTCAGTGTTGAGCTTGCTCCCTGCAGCTGCCTTGGCATTTGAGATCCCAGCTTCTAGACCCCTCATGCTCTCCCAGGGTTCAGGGGGCAGAGGAATGGAACCCCTGCAATGACTGTCTGAATTCTGATCAGCCATGGAGCAGGCTTGGCGGCTAGGCCTCCGGGTCCCCGGTGTGCACATCTTTGCACGCTTCAGCGGACTTTGTGGAGTCTATTTACCACATCTAAGACCAATTTCCTTCCTTTCGGTTGCTTTGAAGATAATTTAAGGTACTTGCATTGTCTGCCTGGGAATGTAAAAAGCTAGCTAATGCCGAAATCGATGCTTCCTGCTTGATGCTGTGCCTCCGCCCACCTGCCCTGAGCAGCGGCTGGCTCACCACACAGCCTTCAGTGACGGCTTCAGCAGATCTTCCCGGCCGGCTACTCTGTTCATCAGAAAGTGGCTGGGGGCTGGGGAGGGGGGGGGGGGGGCGTGTGTCTCAGGATAATGGCAAGCAGATTGGGTTGTTAAGCCCGAATGAAATATTTAGTAGCACCACTGGCAGGATTTGGCTGGTCGGGAACAGTACTTCAGCCCTGCTTGGGGAAGGGGTGGGGGGGGTGGGGAGGGTGCCCAACATGGGCTCCCCAAGCTAGGGGTGCAGATTAGCCTGTTCCAGCCTGCAGTGAGGGAGCAGGGAGCAGCACCGGATCAGGCTGAGAAAATGCTGCAGAGAGGAGGGAGGAGAAGACCAGCCCGGACATGACCTCCCAGCTGGCTCTGTTCCCAGGGCAGAACCACTTAGGAGGGCAGGTTGCTCTGCCAAACCTACACCTGCAGCCCCCAGAGGGCATGAAACAGGGGTACTCATCACCAAGGAGAGAGCTCCCATTGTCTGCGTATCTCCACACCTCTTCTAGGTGCCGATGCTCTGCTCTGGAGCTGAGCTTTTCGTAGAAAGTTTAACCGGGACTTAGAGGGCTAGCTGAAGGGTGGGGTTGGAGAGGTAAGAATAGAAAAGATGGCATTTTCCACGTTCTTCCTTCCTAAACTACTCTGGGAACAGAGTACTCTAGTCCTATGTACTTTGTATTATACTATCCTGACTTCCTCACTGCTAAAATCATGGAATCTCAGCCTTAGATGGGACTTAGCAGATCACATGTTCATTCAACAGTTATTGAGCTACTTACCTACTATGATCAAGTATAGTATATACCATGCCCTTCACCCATCCCACATTCAATATTTTAATCCCCTTTATAGCACCCCATCCCAAATTGGCCAATACTAGAATGACTTCATGGATGGGGAATGAGTTATTTCCTACTGATCCTCATTCCAGCAATCTTTATTAGGAATAATTCCCTTTATTCAAACCAAAATCTGTACCCCTTCAGCTTTTATTTATACCCTTGGCCCTTGTTCCCCTGACCCATTCCCTACGCCCCCCACCCTCCCCAACATTGCCAAAGCCACAGTAGCATCCTTCAGGTATCTGAAAACATCTCCAGGCTTCTTCCAAGTCAGCAGTATGACCAAAATCTAATTATAATCTGAGGAACCAGGTGGGCTGTGGCAGTGCTAAATCTTTTGGATGTCAAATAACTTAATCTTTTCATAGCTTTTCTCCCTCACGTTTATTTGATTCCTTTTCTACTTAATCTCCAGGTCTACCGCAAAGTGGCAGTCACAAAACTCCTTCATAAAAGCAGGTTACAAAATGTCTGCTCTTGTCTGGGGCAGACTGGCTTGTATCAAACAAATTCTTCTGCTAATAAAAACTTTAAAAATCAAAACCAAAAAACAACTCTTTAAAAATCAACAGAGAGCTGCCAAGGCATCCAGGACCTATGAGCCAAAATTAAAAAAAGAAGGGAAATGAACTGAGAGGCACCCTACATTCATGATTGCTTTTCCCTGATTCATATTTAGTATCTCAGAGGCTGAAAAGACAAGCAGAGACTAAGAAGATGAACATAAAGTAGTAGCTAAGACACAGTGAAGCCAAGCAGTCTCATGAAGCTGAGGAGACATATACTGGAGCTCAGAGCTACCAACCAAGGCATTTAGGATATAAAGGTTGAGATCCTGGAGACAAGAGAAGACCAAAGAAGTGAGCCCAATATTTAATGGCACTTTCCCTCAAGTCTTGTGTGCTCCATAAGCAGCAACACAGGGGATGAAAAACCTAACTAAAAACTGGCTACAAGGCTGGGAAATTTTCAAAGGCTGTTAGGTCTGGGTCCTTGCTGCCAAGATGCCAGAAGGGCTGGGTGTGTTGTGCCCCCTTCCTAAGAGGATCTTCATCCTGGTGTATAGACCAAGAAAAGAAGTAATAATGGTCATGCCAAAAAGGCTATGGCCACATGTAGCCTATATGCTGCACTAACTGCACCCAGCGTGTGCCCAAGGACAAGGCCATTAAGAAGTTCATCATTCAAAATATAGTACAGGCCACAGTCAGCATGGACATTTCCAGAGCGAGTGTCTTTGACACACTTGTGCTTTCTCTATGTGAAACTGCATTACTGCATGAGTCATGCCATTCACAGCAAGGTAGTCAGGAATCATTCTCACAAAGCCCAGAAAATCCACACACCTTCACCTAATTTAGACCTAATTGTGCTGCCCCGTGACCTCTGCCAAAGCCCATGTAAGGAGTTGGGTCCTTAAGGACTGAAGAAAAACTTGTCCTCTGGAAAAAAAACCGACTGGAAGTTATGCTTTTAAAAAAGAGACTTTAATAGTCTCACAGTCCTAGGAAGACAAAAATGAAAGGCCACAACCAAGGAGGAGAAAGCCTGGTACACATTCCAGGATTTCATTTGGGGTCCATGAAGCGCTAAACCAAAAGAATAAATGTGAAGAGGGAATATACCAACCTTCACAGAGACTGGAACCCAGCTTCAAATACAGGTGCTCTTCCTCTACTATAGTTGACTAAGCAAATCTGAACTGGAAGAAGATATCATCTAGAGATTACAAATTTCATAAAAATGTCTGGCATTCAATAAAAACTGACTAGGCATGCAAGGACACAGAATGAAATACCTAAGAATGAAAATAAAGGTCAGATCATAGCTTCACAGCTGAACCAAATATTAGTATTTTCAGACACAGACTTTAATGTCACTATGATGAATATCTTCAAGAAAATAGATCAAAATGGGAAATTTCAGTAAAAAAGAAAAAAAACACTCTGGAATCTTTAAAAAGAACCAAAATTCAAGAACTAAAAATATATAACACCTAGAATCAATAATTTGGGTTTAAGAAGAGATTAGACACTGCTGAAGGAAAGAATAGGTTGGAATGGCAGGTTGGAAGACAATAACCAGACTGATAAAAAGAGAAAATATTTTTAAAAGATGGAAATGCAGTAAAGAATACAAGACATATGGGACATTGTGAAAAGATCTAACATGTGAAACTGGAGTACCAGAAAAAAAAAAAAGAGAAAAAATTTAGCATAAACAATATTTGAAAAATAGTGACTGTGAATTTTTCTGAAATTCACATTCTTCTAAACTGAAGAAAGACATTAAGCCACAGATTTTCAGAGAACCTCAAGTGGGATAAATGTGTAGGCATATCATGGCAAAATTATTGAAAACCCAACACCAAGAGAAACATTTAAAGCAACCAGAGAAAAAACCCACATTACTTTCAAATGAGTAACAATAAAACATAGATAACTTCTTAATAGAAATGATAAAAGTAGTAAAAGTAATGATTTCAATTTATTGTAATAAACCAAAGATGCATATTATAATATCAGGAGTAGCCAATTAAAAAAAATGGCAGAAGACTATACAACTAACACGATAATAGAAATAATAAAACATACTGAATTAACTCAAAGAAGAAAATAAAGGAGGACAAAATAAAGCATTACAAATAAGAAAATATACACTATAATGTGTTTAAGCCCAAATATATCAGTAATTACATAAAAGGATAAATACACTAAATTCTTCTATTGAAAACAAAATTTGTCAGACAAGTTTTTAATTTGTCAGATAAGTTTTTAATACCAATTATTTATTTATGTTATTCAGAAGACAAATATAAGGTTTCTAGATTGGGGCAGACTATTACTACTTACAGTAATAACTGTATTGGTTCCCCATGGCCAATTTTCCCCCTTAAGGGTGGTATAATGAGAGCCAGATAGTTAGGACTGTACATGCAAAGGGTACACAGAGGAGAGGAATTCAAAAATTATGAATCTGAGAGTTTATATAGGAACAGCCATAAGGCTCCCCTCCCGCCTTCGTCCTGAGAGAGGGAGAGGAACCTTTCTAACGCAAACTATTTTCTCAGGGAAGAGAAATGACAAAGTCTCTACTCTGGAATTCAAGTACTTGGCTCTGGGGTTGATATATTTACTTACCCTTTGAATGGGAACAGATGGCTCCATTATAAAGAATAAAAGCAGCTCCAGGTTTATCACCCTTAGAATGTGAGGAGCAAATGTGACTGGGGGAAAGAGACATTCTTTCTTTGCCTAGAAAGACTTAAAAAACTTTAACCAGGCAGAAACATGAAAATATTCATATTGCTTTCCAACAACTATGATGAAGGAAAACAACTATATGCTGCTTATAAGCAATGCATCTCAAGTATAAGACCAAAGAAAGGGTAAAAGAATAGAAAAAGATATACCATGCTAACACTAACCAAAGGAAAGCTAGTATGGCTATATTTATATCAGACAAAGTAGACTTTTAAGGCAAGAAGGATTACCAGAGATAAAGAAAGACATTTCCTCATGGCAAAAAGATCAATCTACCAGGAAGACATAAAAATTCTTAATATGTATGTACCTCATAACATGACTTCAAAATGTAAAAAGCAAAATTTGGAGAAAGGAGAAATAAAGAATTTCTTACATTTTTCTCAATAACTAGTAGAATGAGTACACAAAAATATAAAGGATATGATTTGAAATACACACTTAATAAACCTAAACTAATTAAAACTGTATTAAACTAATTAAAAATACACAAAAACAATACACTCAATATCCTTTTGGAGTAACAGGTAACAGATATACCTTCACACCTAAAATAACCAAAAACTTGAACAAAATTTATAAAACAATGATTCTTAAGGCTTTGGACATCAGGCTACAAAGAAGAATGATCCTTGAGAGATGGGAAGTAAGGGAGGTGAGTGAGCCCTGTTATTGCCCCAACTTACTGCCTGCAGAAAGTTTTCAGGCTCTGGTACAAGGAGGAGAAACCCAAGTGGAACTCAGTGGTCTCCTTGAATTGAAGAAATAAATTCAAGAGTCCGGGGAGTCCAAGGTGACCAGAGTTCACTCATACCACAGCTCAATAATTCTCTCTTATTATTTTTCAGTCTTTATTTTTATGTTTCTTTTTGAATACTTTCCACTGCTTTGTCTTCAGATGTACTAATTTTTTCCTGTACAATGTCTAGATTACCGTGATCCCATTTAGTATCTTTTTCATCTGAAACATGGCAGTTTTTTCATCTTTAGAAATTCAAATTGGGTCTTTTTCTTTCTTTTATGTCTCTACTTATGCACAGTAGAGCTAAATTTTCCTCCAGCTTTTTGAGCCTATGGAATACAATTATAATAACTGTTTTCATGCCCTTGTCTACTAACTCTACCATTTGGATCAGTTTTGATTGGTTGAAAATTCTCCTTATTATAGGTATACTTCTGCTGCTTCTTCACAGATCTGATGATTTTTTATTGGATGCCAAGCATTATAATTTTATCCCATTATGTGCTGAAATATTTGTATTCCTATAAATATTCCTTAGCTTTGTCCTGGGATACAGTCAAGTTATTTGGAAGCAGATTGACCTTTCTGAAGTTTGGCTTTAGGATTTATTATGTAGGACCAGAGAAACATTTAATCTAGGGTTAATTTTCACCATGACTGAGGCAAAATCCTTCTAGTTTCTGTCCCTGAGGCTCCATGAATTATGGTTTCCATTCTGGATAGTCAGAATGGGCACTATTCTCAATCCTATGTGAATGCCAGAGATTGATTGTTCCATAGAATTTTTTCAGGTGTTTCTTTCCCTGGCCTCAGGTAGTTTCCTCAAATCAGTTTTCTCTCTCCCTTTCTCTCTCTCTCTCTCTCTCTCTCTCTCTCTCCCCTCTCTCCTTCCTCTTCTAAAGTTAGATTACAATAAGTTTAAAATACATACTATAAGCCCTTAAGATACCACTAAAACGGCAAAGCAGATAGTTACAGCTAAACCCAACACGTGATAAAATGGGATTGTAACAAGGACTCAATTAATACAAATAATAGCAGACATCTTAGGCAAATCTAATACAACAATATATAAAAAGATAATATATCATGACCAGGAATGCAAAATTGATCTAACATTTTAAAATCAATGTTATTCGTTGAATAAACAGACCAAAAAAGACAAACGATATAACCATCTCAATAGATGCAGAAAAGCATTTGACAAAATTCAATGTCATTTCTTATAAAAACTCTCAGAAAACTAAGAATTAAAGAGAACTTCCTCAACCTGATAAAGATCATCTACAAAAACCTGCAGATATCACACTTAAAGAAAACTTCAGGTACAGATGATTTCTCCAGTGAATTTTATCATACATTTAAGAAAGAAATCTACACAATTTTTTCCAGAGAATAGAAAAACTTTACAACTCCCAACTTATATTATGAGACCAGTATAATCTTTTTTTTTTTAATTGTATTGTCTTCGAATCAGCTATCAGAATTCAGCTGAGAATAGAAATCTCATTAAATATTGCATGATAGAGCCAAAGGCCTCGACCAGTATAATCTTGATACCAAAACCTGATAATAACATTACAATAAGAAAAACTTCAGATCAATCTTTCTCATGAATGTAAATTCAAAAATTCTAAACAAATTATCAGCAAATGGGATCCAATGATATATAAAGAGAACAATATATCACAATCAACCTGGGCTTATTCCAGGAAAGTAAAGTTTGTTTACTATTTGAAAAGCAATCAATGCAATTGATAGTAATTCTCGAATTAACAGAATAAAGGAGAAAAAATTACATGATCTCCTCAATAGATGTAGAAAAGTCAGTTAATAAAATTCAACACTCATTCATTTTCAAAATTAGAAAAAGAAAGCTTAACAAATTAGCCACAGAAGGAAAATTCCTTAATTTTATAAAGGATTAAGGATAACTATAAAAAACTTGGAACAAACACCATTCTTAATGATAAATATTGAAAGACTTACCCCTGATATCAGGAATGAGGCAATGATGTCCACTGTCACCCTCCAATACAACATTATATCATAGGTCCTACCCAATGCAATAAGGAAAAGGAAAAAAAGTATATAATGTTTGAAAATAAAGTCATTTTGCAAGGGATGTGATTGCGTATTTGAAAATCCAAAAGAATATGCCGATAAACTGACAGAGTTAAAAAATTAATTTAGCCAAGTCAAACAAGGTTACAGTTCAACATGCAAAAATGAATTGAATTTTTATATACAACCAAACTATTAGGAAATATTTTTTAAAGATAGCGTTTTCAAAATAATATTTTCAATAGCATCAAACACATAAAATACCTAGAAATAAATCCAACAAAAGATGTGCAAGACTTCTAGAAAAAAAAAAACCTACACACTTTATTAAGATAAATTAAAGAAAACTTAAATGAGTAGGAGATATTACATATTTATGGATTGGAAGATTCAATATTGTAAATAAAATACTGTAACAAAAAGTCAATCCTCCCCAAAATGATGTTAAATTCAATGCCACCCTAATCAAAATCTCAGCATGTTTTTTATTTTGTAGAGATGGATAAACTGATTCTAAAACTTACACGAAAATGCAAAGCATAAAAAGAGCAAAGACAATATTGAAGAAGAGTAACAAATTTGGAGGACCTAAACTACCAGATATTAAGTATATTATTAAGCACCAGTAATTAAGAAACTGTTGAGTTGGCACAAGGTGATCAAATGTACAATAGAACAGAATAGAGAATACAAAAACAGTCTGATACCTGCTTCACTTCTAGCAAAGGTGATAAATGGAATAGCGGGAAATGAACAGTCTTTTCAATAAGTGGAGCTCAATTATTGGATATTTATATGGGGAAAAAAATATTGACCCCTACCTCACACCATACACAAAAATCAGTTCCAGATGTATTATAAATTAAAAAGTGAAAGGTTAAACAATAAAACTTCTAGAACATAGGAAAATATATTAATGATCTTGAAGTAGGTAAATGTTTCTTAAATTGGGCACAAAATATACTAACCATAAAGGAAAATATTGATAATGGGACCAAGTTAAAATTTAAAGCTTCTGTTTATCAAATGATACCTTAAAAGAGTGAAAAGGCAACTCACATAGTGGGAGAAGATTTTTTCAATAAATACTTGTCAAAAAAACCCCTCATATCCCGAATATACAAATGACTCCTACAATCAATTTTAAAAAACACAGAAAATCCAAGAGATAAATGGGAAACAAATGAACAGGTATTTCACAAAAAAAGGATATCTATGTGTCCAAGAAGCATATCAAAAAGCACCCGATTTCATTAGTCATTAAGGAAAAACAAAATAAAACCACAATGAGTTACTACTACACACGCAACAGAATAGAACATTTTAAAGCATTGATAATAATGAAGTGTCAGCAAGGATATGGAGCAAATGAAATTCTCGCAGACTGTTGGTGCAGGTATAAATTGGTTTACCCACAAGTCTGTTCCCTAATAGAAATGCATACATAAATGTATCAAAAGACATTACTGATAACAACACACTGGGGTCGGGGGTGTTGGGGGGGAGTACCTATCGATAGTAAAATGTGTAAATAATTTGTAATATAGTCACACAGTGGAATGCTAGGCAACAAAGAAAATGGATGAACTAATACTATATACAACAGCATGAATGTACCTTACAAATATAATGTGGAACAAAAGTCACACGAAAAAGCATATACTGTATAATTCTATTTGTAAAAAATTCAAAAGCAGGCAAAACTCCTATCTAGTGATGAAAGTCAGAATAGTAGCTGTGTTTGGTACGGTTAGTGACTAAAAGAGGCATGGAGAGGTTTTGAGGTGCAGGCGATAGTCTATTTCTTGATCTGAACATCAGTTGGTTACATACCAGTGAAAATTCATTGAACTATACGTATAATGTGTGCACTTCTCTGTATATATTTTCAGCTTCAATTTTCTTAGTGCTTACCAAAATAAATAAAATAAAACAAGATGATAAACGTCATCTGTAGCATGATTTTATATGTGTAGACCTGTATAAAGAATATGTGCTAAACATATATAACTATATATGCCAAAATGCTAACAGTAATTATGTCTGGGTGTTGGTTTATGAGTAATTTTCATTTTCTCCTTTATACATTTTTGTACTGTCTGAATATTTTTGATGAGAATATATGACTTTCATAAAAACTAAAAATAATAAAGCTTTAAATAAAGGCCTAATTTTCAAGTGGTAAAATGGCATGTGGCTATATTTAGAGAAGAAAAGAGTCCTAAACTCTTGCAAATACATAACTGAAGCATTTACATATGAACTAATACAATGTCTAGCAGGGTGCAGGGAGAAGTAGGGAGTAAAGTTTCTTAATGGCCATATATTGGTAATTGTTAAGGCTGAATTATGGTCCAGAAAGTTTCATTATACTCTTTTTTCCACCTATGTGTGTTTAAATAATAAAAAGTTGAAAAACAAACAAACATTCTTTCATAAACATAGAATTTGTGCATGGCAGATATTACCCATAGCAAAAGCGATGCATAATCTATATTTAGCCAGAGAGGGTGAATTATTAAAGAAGATGTTCTCAATATTTGGATGGAGTCTCAGCAAGACTCCAAGAAGAGTTTGGCACGGGGACTTCATTCATGCCACGTTGAAGGTCCACCAGGTTCTACATGTTGGTCAAGAGTCCAGCTCAAAGAACCACTGCTCCAAAGGAAGGAGACCACTCAGGGAGGCCAATCTTCCACCAGCCTAGAGAGAACCACGCCCAACAGAGCACGCAGTGACTTAGAAGATGGAGCACCCACAGCTGACCCTTAATCCAGGGCTTCCCTAAAAGGAGGCAATGAGGTGACTTCTTTCATGGGGATTCAGGACCTACCAGAAACTTCGAAGAAGTCTTGCCCTTTCAGCTTAGGAGTAAGGTATTGGAGACAGGAAGCAAGAGTCGGGATGAGGTGATGAAGAGGCATGAACTTGGAGCCACACTATTTGACTCTGAGATGTCTCCAGTCTCAATGCCTCCTCTGTAACATGGGATAATAATATCTGCTTCTCAGCTTCTGTAAGGACTAAATGACAGAAAACACGGTGCCAAGCAAGTGCCTTACCCAGAGTAGATGGAGAAAACACATTATTTCATTTTTGTAATCAACAAATATTTGTTCAACAGCCCATATACAGCCGATGCTGAAAAACCCAAAGCCTACAAAGAGGGAGAAGCGAACGTAGGGCAGTGAGTACCACTGAGAGGGTTCATCCTTTCTCAAAAAGGCTTCTGCTCAGCTCTGTGGCCCAAGCCTTTGCATTTGTTGCTTGTGTCCTGCTCATTTATGAAATCTCTAGAGCAACACATTGGCCTCAGGAGTTTCGCCTTATCCAATCGGTTCACCATTATTCTGGATTTTGACAGACATGATACTCGAGGAGAGGATGGGAAAGTTTCTTGAGGGCCTACAGAGCAGATGTGGGCATGTATACCGATCACCCAAAGGTACAGAATCCAAGGAAGCTCAATTATAGAAGTGAAATGATGGCTATAGCAAGACAGCCACCAAAAATCTTCTTTGTGACTTTCCGGATCACCTCTATTTCAGTCATCTTCCCCTGCCACTGCTTTGGAGTACCCGTCTCTTCCCAAGCTGCCCAATGTTGAGCAGGGGACACAGTGCCATGATGAGCCAGTAATTTCTGGAGAGCTGTAGCTAAGCAGCATATCACCTGCTGCATCAACAAAGTTTAGGTCTAGAGCAGGGGAGCATGTTTTTAGGCTGCAGGTACGTGCCCATTAGTGTCATGAGGACTCCAGCGCTGCCTAGTAAATGGCAGTGCCTGGTAATGGAGGTGCCCAGTAATGGTGCTGCCTGGTAATGGTGGTACCTAGTAATGGAGATGACTAGTAATGGTGCTGCCTGTTAATGGTTCTGCCTGGTAATGGTGCTGCCTAGTAATGGAGATGGCTGGTAATGGAGGTGCCTGGTAATGGTGCTGCCTGGTAATGGTGGTGCCTAGTAATGCAGGTGGCTGGTAATGGTGCTGCCTGTTAATAGTGCTGCCTGGTAATGGTGGTGCCTAGTAATGCAGATGGCTGGTAATGGTGCTACCTAGTAATGGTGGTGCCTAGTAACGGTTGCTAACGTACACAGCCTTTTGTTTTGTCCTTGTTCCAACCCACGTGGCACTGCAGTGAGAGCCTCCATTCACTCCCACTTCCTGCCCTCGCCCAGCATGTGGATTCTCCCTCCACTGATCACCCGTGCTTTTCTGCAGCACATCTGCAGAGAGCAGGCCCTGTCCTGAGCTTCTCTAGGCCTGTCCATCTCCAACTAGCTATAGGTCAGCAACTGCTCCCAGGGCCCTGCGTCTCACACAAACTGGGTACCTGTGACCAGGCCACTGACACCAGGGACATCAGTGCAAATGAGACCTACGAGGGGACAGTCAAGGGAGCTGATGAGAAAGCCCCAATCCTGCGGAGGTAGAACTACCTTTCATTGAGTCCAATCAGGCCTCAACACTGTGTCTGACATGCATGGCTTAATTTAGCCTTCGGTCCAACTCTGTGAGCTAAAAATCATTATCCCCATTTCACAGATGAGAAAAATCAGCAGCTCCCAGAGTGAAAGTAATTTGTCTAAAGTCATCCCTCCAGGATTTGACAGAGCCAATATTAGAAACTAGATCTCTCTGACTTGACTAATTTTTTCACTACAAATAGTTTCTAAACTTTCCATGGACACCTGCTTGCTTCCCAGACCCCAGCAAGTGAATGCACCTGAATAATTCAATAGGTTGTGCATTGCAAGGGCAGGTCTGGTGGAATTCTCCTAGTGCCAAACCCCACTCGGTTAAAGCCCTCAACCATGGTGATTCTGCCCCACGGTGCTCTGCCCCTCACACAAGGAACATTCATCTGCCTGAGACTTTCCCCCTGCTTCTGTCCGGGAGCCTTTGGGAATCCGCTAGCTCCCTCGTACTACAGAGCAGGGCCCGAGTGGCTGGAGGAGCCCCAGCCCAACCTGAAAGCTAAACCCTCTGTGACCCAAGTCTCCTCAAAACAGAGAAGTTTATAGTTGGAAGGAACCTCCAAAGTCATCTAACCCAACTCCTCAACTCAAGTTGGAGTCTTCCCCACAGGGACTCCACCTGTCTCTCACTCTCCCTCCCTCCTCTTGTAAGAGATTCCCCAGGGCTTCCCTGGTGGTGCAGTGGTTAAGAATCTGCCTGCCAATGCAGGGGACAGGGGTTCAAGCGCTGGTCTGGGAAGATCCCACGTGCGGCGGAGCAACTAAGCCCGTGTGCCGCAACTACTGAGCCCGTGCACCACAACTACTGAAGCCCACGCACCTAGAGCCCGTGCTCCGCAACAAGAGAAGCTACCGCAATGAGAAGCCTGTGCACCGCAACAAAGAGTAGCCCGCGTTTGCCACAGCTAGAGAAAGAGAAAGCCCGTGTGCAGCAACGAAGACCAAATGCAGCCAAAAATAAAATAAATAAAAAATAATTAAAAAGAATAAAAGAGATTCCCCGGCCTCTGCTTGATGGTCTTCCTCCAGTGACCAGGAACTCACCACTTCCCTAGGGAACCAACGTTTCCCTTGGTCAGTGCCAGCTGGAGAAACCTTTTCCTTCCATTGGGCCCCAGGCTATCATCCTGAAGCATCTACACATGTCCTATTTTTACCCTTAGGGATGCAGAGAACAAGGTGTCCCCTCTTGCTCACAGTAGCCCCTGGGAGACAGTCATAATGCTGCTGCGAGTCCTTGGGTCTACAGACCAGACATCTTCATTTCCTTCAACCATTTCTCACGAGTCTCGGCTTTTACCTTCACCCCATCTCCATCAGCCTCCACTGAATGTGCTCCAGCTGACAGGTCTCTGAGAGTATGCTGTAAAAAGGGGTCATTATTTGCTGCAGTTCTCTCCTCTCCCCTCTGTGTCTTTCTCCCTGTTTCTCTTTCTCCCAGGTTCATCATGAAAAAAAAGATCAGATCAGGTCGTGGGGCCTCATCCCCCACATCCCTGTGGGGCTCTGGCAGCCAATTTACTAGCATCTGGATCTGGGGCATACCTGGGGCCTCTCCCTCCAGCCCCCCACCACTATCTCACAGAGACTACTGCTACCTGCCAGTGCTGGAGGAGATGGGCACACACAAGCAGAAACGTTCATTTGCCAGGACTTGGCAGGAACTCAGAAAAACCCCACAACTCTTTGGAACTGGTTATGGGACAATCTGCCTCTTCAATCCAACTGGATATTCCAATATCCAAATACTAGGGGACAATCCAGGGCAAGTCAGAACTTGCATGCCAAAGCCCTTAGAGCTGGGAGGGGACACTATTTTCAAAGACATTCCTGAAACTCCCTGCCACAGAACTCCTTCTCTTTCTTGGAACACTATGAATGGGGGATCATAAGTGAAGCCGCAGAGACTTGGGCTAGATATTGAGAAGATACCTTGGATTACCACCTGGGATGCTGAGACGCATGACAAAGTCATCTGAGGACCCCCAGGGAGGCTGTCCTTTGCTCAGAGTTGAGGGGATAGGGGGCACTCCATCCCCCACACCCTTTGGGAAGGTCCCTCAGACACAGAGGGTGAATCGTGAAATCCAGCCTAAACCCACACGTACGTATCGCTCCTGCTCCCCACGGTTACACAGTCAGCCTGCATAACTGCATGCGTGGCTGGAGAGGTACAAGAAAGAGCAAACGTCATCCCTCCCACAGCCTGCCTGTGACATCACCCCAGTTCTGGCTAACTTTGCCGAGGCGAGGAAGCACGCAGGGCACACCAGGGGAATCTCAATGGGCGGGAGAGGCCCTGGAACCACTGCCCACCCTACTTGTTTTATATGCTACCTTAGACCTGTCCTTGTCCCCAAGATCTTACAGTCAGTTAGGGGACACGTCATACCTGGTGATAGAACGTTCGCTCACACTTCAAGCAGCAGAGGGTGGGGCACAGGCTAGCCAGGGAGTTAATCACATAGTAAAGGCTGGAGGAGAGATCCTGCAGAGAAAGTGGAGTCTTCAAGGAGGACACATGTGGGAGGTCTAATCAATCACTGGGGCCAATACATTTGCTCCAGTAATTCCTGTTATGATGGCCCAGATTGGGCTGTAATGGCAAACACTCCCCTGGATGGTCCCCTCAGGTCCACACACCACCTCCCTCACACCACCACTCCAGCCAGCACATCCCAACTCTAGGCTCAGTGGCCCAGAGAACACTGTAAAGTGGGGGCCAGCCCTCTTCCCTTGCTGTCTCCCTTTCTCTCTCTTTCTTCAGTCCCAGGTTTCCCTCTTACTCTACCTGGTTCCAAGTGCCCTCTATTCATTCCCCAGCTAAAAGCACTCAGGAAAGGCTCTGTTAAGTCATTCACACCTATGGGGTGCCTTTTAAAGAACAAACACATTAAACTAAAGGAATAACATTCAAATGGTGGAATCTTGGGCATCAGGACGTGGGTAGGGGATGTATTTCTGGTTCAGAAAGCGGGAGGAGATGCTTCCAAGATTCCACGGTTGCACTGTAGGTGACAGCTTCCTGTGATTGCTAAGAGGCTGTTGCTACCTCCTGGAGCTGGGAATCTCACTGAATAATAGCAAAAGGAGAGAACTGTGTCCTCCTTTCCCCCACTCCCAGGGTGATTTGTGGGCAGTGCCCATACTCAGCCATAGATACCCCTGGCAGATCCCATCCCTGCCACACCACGCGTTCACTGTGTCTCTTGGGAAGGTCTCTTCCCCTCCTTGGCCTTGTTTTCTCATCTGTAAAACAAGGGGCTTGAACTAGATGGCTCCTAACCCACTTCTTCACTGATATTCTGGTCAGCTGGGTCTCTGGGCTGCAGCTATAGGAAAGGTTGTCCCCATCTTCCCCCTCACCCTCTCTCTCTGGTGACCTGCATCCCCACCCTCATGAAGGAAAGAAGATGTAGAAGGTATGTGCTTAAAGAACCCTCTTTTTTTTCTATCTCTTTCCTTGCAGGCACTCAGGAGATGCCTGGAGGGACAAGAAACTGGGAAGTAGGAAGAAAATCTAATAGGTCACTTGGGTATTTTTCTCCTGGGCTATATGATAAAAGGGAAGGGAAAAGAAGTACCAGAGGTTGAACCCGATACCCTAACCCAATCAGGTCCTAATTTGAACAAGCATTCAGTCCTGAGTACTCCAGGGCAAGACACACGGACAAGGAGAGTCCAGGATCATGCTCTCCTTCCTCTCCAGACTGGGCTGCAGCAAAATAGTTTCTACTGAAGACTGGAGATGGCTTGGCAGGAGGGTTGGCAAAGGGATTAAAGCTTCAGACAGGCTGCTGGACTCACTGACCTGTAAGACCCCTTCTGGTTCTGGCATTCTATGAGAAGTTGTACCCAGACTGGGCCATCAGAGGTCCCTGAAATGTCTGTGGTGTCCACCTTGCCTGTCCCTGCTCAGAGCCCCCTGCCAGCCGAGGACCCAGTTTCCAAGGCTGGATGCCCATGCAGGTCACCATCAGCATCACTACCCACCCCTCTGTGCACACCCTCCCAGATCCCTATTTATAAATGTGGCAGAGGCAAGCAGGCTGGGGAAACAGCCATTGCTACGCTAACTGCCTACATGTGACCTGAGGTTAGAAAATGAAACTGTAAAACTGCTCAGAAATCAGAGGAGCTGAAGTCCCTGCACCCTGAAAGCTGAGAGGAGCCCAGCTACCTGGGTCTGACCTGGATTTGAGCCCTGGCCCTGGACACCAAGGGCCCATCAGGCTGCAGGAAAAGCCGCTGGCCCTGGAAACCAGTGACCACTATGACGCCACTTAGAACACTGCTGTGCCCAAGAGCGGGGTGAACACATGACCCCCTCAGCACAGCCAGGGCTGCACTCAGCCAGCCTGCCCTTGCCCCCTTCTTTCCAAACCAACTGTCTGGGAGCAGGCAGGGCTGCCCGATGGAAGAAGCACGACCAGGACTCAGGAGATTGAGTTCTGGCAGCTGTGGACCTGATCACCTAGGTTATCCCCTTATCTGAGTCTCAGTTGTCCCATAAGGGTCTATATGACCCCAAAGTCTCTTCCAACACTGTACCCCTCTAAGAGGAGGTCTGGTAGACTCACTCACAGTGAGGTGTGTGTAAATGATAATGTATAAGCATCTCCTCTCCTTACTTAGGAGAAAAACCTCTATCGGAAGGATGAAGAAACAACGATAGAATTTCAGGTAAGAGAACAAGCCAGTCAGTGTACCCTCTAGAGGCAGAAGATAGGTAAAAGATGTCCTCTGACAAGAACAAAAGGTTTGACCTAGTGTAGAAACTTGAACCTCATTATTTGGCTGAGACCCTCACAAAAATAAGCAGAAAGAAGGAGGTGGTCATTAGCCCAAGCCCCCACCCTCTTGTGGGCAACTCCAGGACTGGACAAAGCAAGTACCACCAGATGCCCTTCTGCTGCTCACCCAGGATCTGCTTTGTTGTCTGAGCAACTACTGGGACAAAAGAGCTAGCTGCTTCCAGCCAGGGCCACAGCCTTTGGCAGTGGGGTGGGAGAGGGATTCCTGCACATCACATTTTGTATACAAAGGGTACTAGGTTAAAATAAACATTAAGGGTAGTCTTACAAGGTGGAGGTTTAGAAACCAGTACACGCCCACCCAGTTGGCGTAACTGGGTAGGAATAAAACCTACCCATTTGCTTCAGTGATTAAGAAAAAAGAACTGCAACTCATACAGCTCAATAACAAACAAATGAACAACCCAATCAAAAATGGGCAGAAGATCTAAATAAACATTTCTCCAAAGAAAACATAAAGATGGCCAATAGGCACATGAAAAGATGCTCAACGTCGCTAATTATTAGAGAAATGCAAATCAAAACTATAATGAGGTATCATCTCACACCGGTCAGAGTGACCATCATTAAAAATCTATAAATAATAAGTGCTGGAGAGGGTGTGGAAAAAAGGGAATCCTCCTACACTGTCGGTGGGGATGGAAATTAGTGTAGCCACTCTGGAGAACAGTATGGAGGTTCCTTAAAAAACTAAAAATAGAGTTGCCATATGATCCAGCAATCCCACTTCTGGGCATATATCTGGAAAAGATACATGGACCCCAATGTTCATAACAGCACTATTTACAATGGCTAAGACATGGAAGCAACCTAAATGTCCATCAACAGATGAATGGATAAAGAAGATGTGGTATATATATGTATACACACACACACACATACTCACACACAATGGAATACTACTTAGCCATTAAAAAGAATGAAATAATGCTATTTGCAACAACATAGATGGACCTAGAGATTATCATACTAAGTGAAGTAAGTCAGACAAAGACAAATATCATATGATATCACTTATATGTGGAATCTAAAATATGATGCAAATGAACATATTTACAAAAAAAACCAGACTTGCAGACATAGAAAACAAACATATGGTTTCCGAAGGGGAAAGGGGGTGGGAGAAGGATAAATTAGGAGTTTGAGATTAGCAGATACACACTACTGTACATAAAATAAACAACAAGTTCCTACTGTATAGCACAGGGAACTATATTCAATATACTGTAATAAATCAGAATAGAAAAGAATATGAAAAAGAATATACATATATATAAAAAACTGAATCACTTTGCTGTACACCAGAAACTAACACAACATTGTAAATCAACTATACTTCAGTTAAAAAGAAAAAAGAAAAAGAAAAAAGAAGTATAGACTGATTACAAGTGGCATGCAAAGGTGCAAAGGTCTTTTTCAGTGCTTCTGGCTGAACCAGCTGGTGGTCCTGCCCAGCTGCTTTCCCCTCATCCTCTCCTCTTTGCTCAGTGTAATAATATCCAACCTAATGGGTATAGACCCCAAATTTCATCCATACGCATTATCTCATTTAGATTTTGTTACATTTTACTAATGAGAAAATTAAGGCTCATAAAGGTTAAAATACTTAGCCAAGATCAGACATTCAATAATTGTACTTGAACCCACGTCTCCAGAGTCTACAACTAGAAGTCTTTCCACCTTGTCAGAGCTGCTGGACTGGGCTGGGAGGAGGCAAGCTTCTGAGCAGGCATCAGTCAACTCCCCCGTGGCAGGAGGGCAGAAGGGCCAGAGCTGATGGAGGCCCAGGAGCCCATGGCATGATGGGAGAGTTTTCCCGCAAAATGGAGCAGGCCGCCAGCATGCTTATTACCCAGCCTTATTCCATTTCATAATAAATGAAGCCCCTGGAGGGCCAGGCATGATAGGGTGGGGTGAGATGGGGAGTGAAGACTATTACTGGATTTTAACCTTCGTCTTCTCTTTCTGGGCCTCTGGAACAGCTGTTCAACAAAATGGATCTGTACAGAGAATCATTTTTGCTGCATTACTTAATATACAGTTGCTCTCGGCAAGAGATATAATTGACTTGCTTAACTAATCAATCTTTCTATAAGCATAGCTGCTTTTCCTCTCCCAGTAGGGGAGGAAAGCAGGGGAAAGGGGAGGAAAAGAGAAATTGCAAGGAGCAACCTTTAGCATGAATTAGAGAGCTCTAACACCCAGCTGAGGTTTCAGAGCTGGGGGGTAAAAACTGCTGCCTTGCCTTCCCATCCAGTTTCCTTCTTGGTCCAGACGTGATCTGTGGTAGCCTGGAGTAACAATCGCCCCACAGGAAACGGAGGCACGAGTGCCAGAAGAAGTCAAAGGAGCTGTGGCCCAGGCAATCCAAAAGTCATCTTCAGTTGTCTTTGGAGTGACTTCAGTGTCTTTTAGAAATAAAAGTGTGTCTGATGACCTGGGACTTGAAACACTCAAATTAAGCAAGGAAGCCATGGATAAAAGCTCATTTGGGCTGAGTGTGAAAATATCCAGCCTCCCCCATACTCCACCCACCCCTCTACCCCAGCTCAGTTTCTCCATCTCTCCACTTTGGGGGGAAGTGCAGCACCACCCAGCAAATTCTCCCAAAGTACAGGCCCAGACCACACTGCCCTCTCTCTAACCTCTTCTGCATCTGACTCCTCCTTACCTCCATTCAGAAGAGGAAACTTTGACCCCTTTCCTTTTCTTCTCTTCCCCTCCAGCTCTCATCTCCATCACTCTCCACACCTACACACACACACACACACACACACACTCCCACAGGTACTACTGAACTGGGGGCTATCATTCTAAATTTAGAGGAAATGAAGTTGAAGAATGAGTCACCACATAGAAAGGGTGACTGAGTAAAAAGGTTGATGTCACTCCAGTGGCTACATCATGCAATAAAAAGTACCCCCTTGGGGCTCATCTCCACCCCCTCCCAGCACTCCAATCCTGGTAAGTCCATCTCCTTCTTTAAGTCCTAACTCAAGTATACCAAGCTGAGTGAGGTGCCCCTAGGCTGGCTTCCCACCTGTGTGCTTCTAGATGGACTACTTAGATGTTATTATTATTCATCTATGTGCTCATCACCCCAATGCCACAAGGTGCTTTGTGAAAGCAAGGATTTTTGACTCGACCACTGTTTCTTTAGTGCCTAGTACTTTGCCTGAAATATCTTAAGCATTCAATGTAGGATTAATATGGAATCGTGAAGCCAAAAATTACAATGTCTCCATTTCAAGGTTCCTGAGTAGAAGATCTCTCTCCAGAGAAGAAGTCCAAGACCCATCTTCTGTCTCATTCAATGTTTTTATCAATGGCATACATGAAGTTTGAGAAAAGATGATTACCTAATTTGTATATGGCAAAACTTACGGAAATTAATTGCAAGGCAGACCTAGAATCTGACTAAGTAGGCTAGAACACAAGCCAAAACCACACAGATGAAATCCAGGAGTGTTAAGTCTTACATTGAGGTTCAAAGAGTCAATTGCACAAATCTAAGATAAAGGAGCTCTGGCTTGGCAGAGAGCCATGAGAAAAAGATCTTGGGGTCTGAGCTGACCACAAGCTCAATATGGTGATACAGCTGCTAGGAAGGGAAAGAAATCTAAAAAGTGCACAATTAAACGGGAGAAACGAAAGCCCCTGAGTAGTTTACCCTGATGGAACCCATCTGGATCATCGGGCTATGCTCTTACTAGCTCATTTTAAAAGGGGCAGTGGAGAGCGACTAGGATACCAAGGAGTCTAGAAGCAGCGACAGAAACTTTGGGAGTGTTTCACCCAGAACAAATGACAGCTAGTTTCAAACATGAGACAGGCTGAGGAGAGAGGAGTCGAGATTTGCCTGACAGTGTAGAGGTTAAAAAGGCCAGCTCAGGAGCCAAAGCTCTCTGGGTTCAAATTAACCTGGGCTCTGCCATTTACCAGGTGAGCGAGCTAGGGCAAGTTTCTTGAGTTCTCTGTACCCAGTTAGCTCATCTATAAAATAGGTATAATGGTTCTTAACTAATTTAACCCAAAAGCTAACACAGATCTTCAGAGAAAGGTACAAAGTCAAGTCTCCACAAATGATGACATATTACTATGCTGTGACTCCACAAGACACACCAGGAGGGAAGTGTGGAAGTTACCAGAAGGCTTATTTCAATGGTGCAAGAACTTCTAACAACCAGAACTGCTGCCCACGTGGTATGGGAGGACTGTGAGATGTGAGTGTCCCTGATCATTGGACTGTCAAGCAGGCTGGGCGCTGTGGATGGGACCCTCTGTACCTGGTAAAAGACTGTCCAAGATTCGATTTAAGGTCCCTTTCAACTCTAAGATTCTTGGAATTTCCAGGAAGTCTTCCTCCTTCCTTACCCTCTGGGGAGCTGATCAATTTTTTTCCCTTTTATGTAAGGAGTATAAGAAATGGTGCATCAAGAGGATTTCATACTCTGTAGAGGGCCCTTCCAACCCTCCTTGGTCCACAGAGCCTTTGAGACCCACCCCACTGGGACAGACAGACAAAGCCTCACCCCAGAGGCCCGGAGTGCTGAGCTCCCCCAAGGAAGGAGGAGGTCCCTTCCCAATGAGCACTAAGCCTCACAGAGCAGGCTTAGGTCTTGGCCCCCAAGCCATGGGCGAGCACCAGGAAAGGCCAGGTGCCAGGGAGACTCAGAGGGAGACCATAAATGAGATTTAATTACCAGAGGCACCAAGCTCTCCTGGGAACAGAAGCTTCACACCTGGGTCCAAGGGTGACATTTCGGGAGGTCCAAGGAAAATGGCTCCCTTTCCCCTCATACCTCTGCCTCGCAGACAGCTGCCAGCATTATTTCAGCAGGAAGGCGGCCTTGGCCTGGCCCGGGCCCCAGCGAGAATGCACTGGAGGGAGGCATCAGTTGAATTACTAACCCAGAATATGGGAGATGGGTGGGAGGGGTCAGCTGTCCTGGTGGCTACAGCAGAGGTTTTGTGCTAAGGAAATGCTATCTCAGATGCCACTTTACTTTGGGCCTTGGCTCAGAATTAGTAATAATAATGACTTTACCACTTTCTCCCAGGGTGGCCTTGAACCAAGAGGTTCCATCTCTTTAAGCCTCAGTTTCCGGATCTACAAGATAAGGGGCTGTGCTGGTTGACCTCAAATGCCTCTTCCTGTTCAAACACAGTTTGCCAAGAAACCTCACAGTCTTGGGTTATTTAACTCTCTCAATAACCCATTGAGGTCGGCCGGCCAGCCAAATTCTATAGTTTACAGAAGAGGAAAGCTTAAGAGGGGTAAGTGACTTACCCAAGGTCACAGAGCTAGGAAGCAGAAAAAGTCCAAGTCCACTGGACCCCAAGGTGCATTTTTCTTTCTGCACCCAGTTTTCTCTCTATATCACATCAGCCCCCCACCACATGTTCCTAACCCATGTCCTGTAGCGTCTCCCCTCTGGTGAGGGGGTTACAGGGATGCAGTGAGCCGGGTGGGGACAAGGAAGGGGACAGAGGCTCCTGAGGGTCAGGGCCAGCTCCTCCCAGACAGAAGCTGGGAACTGATCCTACCAAGGAGGCAGCTTCCTGGCCCCGCGAGGAGATTGATCGGGGTCTGATGCTGTAAATGCACATCATTGTTTTGGCACCTTAGCACTGAGCCTTCCTCTGCAAATGGATGTGATTTTTATGGCAGTGTTTATGGAGCTGAATATTCAGATTGATTCTACTTTCCCTTTCCCAGGGCTCTTCTGGGAAGCAACAGAAAACACCCCCACCCCAATGCAGGAGCGGGAAAACTGCTCCCTGCTCCCCCAGGCAGACGATGGCCCAGTCTCCCCGCCCCCTGCAGGCCCCTCCACAGGTCCCCAGCAACGCCCAGGGATGGATTCCCAGAGCCTCAGATGCCTCCCCATCCTCATCTGTTTTCTCCCCTGAAACCTAGAAGCCTGTGATTAGGAAAACAAGACAAAACAAATATAGAAAAACAGAACAAACAGAAGAAAAGGCAGCCCACTGAGACATTTCGAGTTGTCTGGGTCATCCCAGGCTTCTGCTTCTCCAGTTCTCCCCAGAGAGCCTGATCTCCTGCTAATGTCCAAGCAGGTGTCTTCCCATTAAACCAACGGGCCCAGTTCCCTTTCCTTTACCCACTAGCAGAGGAGGGACAAGCTTCTTCCTTCCCTAGGGTTGGAAGGCCTGCTCCTGGCCATGTTTAAAAAGGGACACCATTGTCACTCGCAGGACCTGACCACCTGCATTTCCTCAGTAGGAAACAGCATGCCTTCACCCACAGCAGAACCCATTCCCATCCCAAACCACTGATCTGCCTCTGGGGCTCAGAGAGCACCTGAGAGGTCACCCAGCCCACTGCTGCCACTACTAGCCAGAATAGTGCATCCTCTCCCAGACCATGATCTATGATAGGGTTTGTTCCCCTTTACACACAACCAGGAAGGTTCTGGAGCCAAATACACTTTCCTCCTCTTATGGGTTCCTGAAGCATATTAACATCTGAAAGGCACCCAAAGTCCTTCATTGAAGCAAGATCTTTTATATCTTTAACCCAAAGTTCTCCAAACTTTTTAAACCATGGATTCCTTTCTCCCTAGGATGATTATTGACATCTTGGACTAGGGTTCCATGGGACACAATTCCTGAAACTTTGGATTAGCTGGTTCTCTGGGTGCCCTACAAGGCCTGACAGTTCATGATTCTATAACTTAAACCTCTACAGTATCATCTAATGTGGCCCAGAACATGTCCAGCCTCTGGGTCTCTATGATTTGCCCCTATTGTCCATCATGCCCTGTCTGCAGTGATTGAAGTTTCCTCTATTCCCATTACCTGCCGAAAAGGGAAAGGGTTCAAGGTCTACACTCCCAAATCTCAACACTTCCACCCATTGCTCCTGCAGCAGCACAGCTGCCATGGGCTCTTAGGAGCCAGATTTCACTCCATCTCTGCTGTTTACAACCATGGGGCCTTGGACAAGTCACTCAAGTCCTCCGAGCCTCGGTGCAGCATGCAGAATTCTAAGACAGCTCCCTAGAGGCCCACGCCTGATGCATACCCCCTGTACCCTTACCTCCCCTAAGGCGTGGGATACTGCCCTTGAGATTAGGTCACTAATCAATTGACTTGAGGTTCATCAAAAGGGAGGTTCTCTTAGGTGGACCTGATCTTCTAGAATAAGGAGGCCTAGAGCCTCACTTCTGTTCTTTTGCTTGCCTTTTCTCACTTTCTTTCAGGACTGTCCTTGTGTACCTTGGGATTAAGATGAGCTAAGTGGGATCAAGACATAACCCATCACATGAAGGAAAAAAAAAAAAAAACACTCAAGATTAGATTAATGGATTTGACCTCCTGAAAGTGAAAAGGTCCTACCAAGTTTCCAACCTCCACTCACCAGGTCAGTTGTCATTGACAGTCAGCCAAGCATGCGTTCATCCAATAACAAGCACTTACTGTGTACCAGCCATGTGTGGGTCTCGAAATAAGACAGCATCCTTGCATTTAAGGAGTTCCCAGTGTGTTTGGGTTGCAAACAGGTGGTGACAATAAGATTTCCATCAGGGCCCCAGCCTTGGATTGAAGTTCCATAAACCTATTTGGTTGTGAGCATCAAAGGAAAGACACTGACTATTTATTCCATGGGGTGGACATCAGATGCGCACTTCTAAGATTTTCAAGCAGTTCTATTACCAAGGCTGCCCCTAATTTTAAGGCAGTGAACACCCAGTTAGGGGAAAAGCATACACTGAATGGAGATAAAATACCTGAATCGGGTGTATCAGCTGATCCAAAAAGGATGATGGTCGGTGGGGAAAAAAACATTGAGAGAAACACTGTGTGTGAACACTCACTGTCTCCAACCACTCCCAGCCCTGGCAAAAGATAATAAGAAATAAAAAGGAAAGATTTGCATAGAAGATTCAGAGAGTCATCCTGGCAAATTCATTCAACAAGTACAAAGAGACTACATGTGCCTGATGTGTGTGTTCTAGATGCTGGGCATACATCAGAGGACAGATGTTAATTCTCCTTTGATAGGGTTTACGTTCTAGCAGACAGAGGCAAACAAACAATAGACATGTTTTTTTAATAAATCAATATGTTAGAAGGCAATGGGGACTGCAGGTGTAGTGAGGTTTTGCAATTTTCAAGTAAGTGGTGATGCTGGTCTCATTGAGAAGGTTGAAACAAAGACTTGGAGGAAATGGAAGAGTTAGCCAAGCAAATACCTAGAAAAAGAGTTTTTTCAGATGAGGGAATAACTAGAGCAAAGACCCCAGGGCAGGACTTGGGGAGCAGCAAAGTGGTCGGTGTTGCTAGATCAGCGTAAGGTACAGTAAGGGTAACAGAATATAAGGAAAGGGGGTTGGGTGGGGTCATTGTAGTGATATCAGCTTTAATTCTGAGAGGAATAGGGAGCCGCTGCCGGCTTTTGAGCAGAGGGACGCCATGATCTTTCGTCGCCTCTAAAAGGATCATTCTGGTTTCCATATGGGGCACAGGGGGAAGAGCAGAATCAGAGAAACCTGTTGAGGCTACTGGAGTGACTCAAGGTGTGAGATGAGTAGGAGCAGTGGAGGTATGAGAACCGGTCAGATTCCATATATTTTTTAAAAGAAAATTCAAAAGTAGGGACTTCCCTGGTGGCGCAGTGGTTAAGAATCCGCCTGCCAATGCAGGGGACACGGGTTCGGGCCCTGGTCTGGGAAGATCCCACATGCCGTGGAGCAACTAAGCCCGTGCGCCACAACTACTGAGCCTGCGCTCTAGAGCCCGTGCTCCGCAACAAGAGAAGCCACTGCAATGAGAAGCCCGTGCACCGCAATGAAGAGTAGCCCCCGCTTGCCGCAACTAGAGAGAAAGCCTGCGCACGGCAACAAAGACCCAACGCAGCCAAAAATAAATTAATTAATTAATTAAAAAGAAAAGCCAAAAGTAGAGTATTTCCTGGCAGGTGTTTTGACCTAAGCAACTGGAAGATTGTAGTCATCATCAGCTGAGATAGAGAAGGCTGTAGATAGAGCAGATTTGGAACTGGAAGGGAGGAGAGGTCAGGAGTTCTGTTTGGGGCACGTTGAATCTGCGAAGTCTATCAGAATTTAAGCAAATGTGGGGAGATTTTTTTTTTTTTTTTAATTTATTTATGGCTGTGTGGGTCTTCGCTTCTGTGCAAGGGCTTTCTCTAGTTGCGGCAAGTGGGGGCCACTCTTCTTCGCGGTGCGCGGGCCTCTCATTATCGCGGCCTCTCTTGTTGCGGAGCACAGGCTCCAGACGCGCAGGCTCAGTAATTATGGCTCACGGGCCCAGTTGCTCCGCGGCATGTGGGATTTTCCCAGACCAGGGCTCGAACCCGTATCCCCTGCATTGGCAGGCAGATTCTCAACCACTGCGCCACCAGGGAAGACCGTGGGGAGATTTTATACTTCTAAATAGGTCAGAGTAGGCTCATTGGATATGCAAGTCTCAAGGTTGGGAGAGAGGTAAACTTTGGTGTTATCAGTATATAGCCAGTATTTCAAGTCACAAGACAAGGTGAGATCACCAAGGAAATGAGTATATTGAGAAGAGGACCAAGGAGTGAGCCCTGGGTTCACAATAAGCCCAACATTAAGAGACCTAGGAGAAGGGATGAGAAAGCAAAGGGAGTGAGGAAGAATCAGCAGCGAGATAGGAGGAAAAACCCAGAGACTGTCATATGTGGGAATTCAAGGCAGAAGGTGTGAGCACCTGAATCAGAGTGTCAGCAGTAGTGTTCAGTCTGCATCTTGCTTGACCTGTCTACTGGACTTAGCGATAAGAAGTCATCATTTGCCTTGACAAGAGCAGTTTCAGTGCAGTAGTGGGTGAAAGGCCTTCCTGGGTGGCACCAACTCTTCTTAGGAGTTTTGATGCAATAAGAAACAAAGGTATAGGCACTAAAAGAGAGGTGGGATTAAGAGAGGATTTTCTTCATCTTGGAGAAGAGTATATTTATGTGCAGATGGGAATGGTCCAGTACAGAGATAAAATCTGACGAAGTATAAGAGAGGGAAGAATTGTTGGAGGGGAGAAGGAAAGGGCTCTCATGTACACACAAGTATAAGAGCTGGCTTTAGCTAGGAGTATGGACTGTTCATCCATGCAGCATATGGGAAGGGCAGAGAAGGAGTGGGCAGATGCTTGTAGGTGGGTAGATGCGGTGGTAGAAGTCTGTGGAAGACCTCTTTTCATTGCTTCAATTTTCTCAATGAACTAGGAAGCGAAGTCATCAGCTGGGAACAAGGATGGAGGAGGTGTCATATGAGAAACCTTAGGGCAGGCTGTCATGATGATATGGTGTTATGACATAAAATTATTGAGCTTTTGCTTCACGCTGTGTACTAAGCTCTTGACACGCGGCATCTTCACAACAACCCTCAGAGGTTAGTCATTACATACCTTTAAAGACGGAGAAATGAGGCTCAAGATGATTAAGCAAATTACCCGTGGTCACCCAGCTGGTAAGTGCCAGAGCCAGGATTCAAACTGCAGCCTGACTCGCTGCAAAGACTTTGCTCTTAACCAGGGTGGGAGTGGAGGCAGAAGCAGAGGATGCTCTATAGGGGGGAGAAGGACACTCTCCCTTCCTCAGGACAGTGATGGGCCCAGAAGAGAGGAATGGCTTGGCTGCCTCAAGACCCATCAGCGAATGAACTGAGTTTATCAATGAGTTGCTCAGATGCTCCCCACACCTGCCATGCCCCTTTCCTGAGCTCTTACTGTGTTTTGCACATACACTTGTTAAAGACAGCACTTTCATGCTCTATTAAAATCCATTATAGTGTACCTCAGGCTTCCCTCCATCACATCAGCCAGATTCAGGACACCTGAGAAGCACACACACTTCTGTATTAGTTTCCTATTTCTGCTGTAACAAATTACTACAAACTCAGTAGCTTGAAACAACACACTTTTATTATCTTACAGTTCTGGAGGTCAGAAGTCCAAAAGAGATCTCACTAGTTAAGACCAAAATGTTGGCCAGACTGTGTTCCCTTCTGGAGACTCTAGGGAAGAATCCATTTCTTTGCCTTTTCCAGCTCCTGGAGGCCACCTGCATTCCTTGGCTTCCTCCATCTTCAGAGCCAGGAATGCAGGCTAAGTCCTTTTCACATGGAATCACTCTGACCTCCTCTTCTGCCTCCCTCTTCCACTTTTAAGGCTCCTGTAACTACACTGGGCCTGCCTGGATAATTCAGGCTACTCCCCTTACCTTGAGGTCAGCTGATTAATCCCATATTCACAGGTTCCAGGGCTTAGAGGGGGTGGAGTATTATTGGGTCTACTACAATGGGTAAATTCTGGAACACTAGCCTCTATGTCCTTATTGTCCTCATTCATTCATTCATTCATTCATTTATCGATTTAGGAATCTGGGCTTTAGGAACCAGCCCCGGTCTGGGAGTCATTGTCTTGACTCCTCCGCAATGTTTATGTTATTAATAGGTATGTTCTGTTGCGAGGAAATCCCACAGAAAGTCTGAAATGAAACGTTACTTTGTGCCTAATCCAACACCACCTCTGTGCTCACTGTGGGGGTCTGGGGAGGCAGGGGGGGGGCTCAGGAGAGTTGGGGGAGTGGTATGGGGGTGGAGGGGTGAGACCCCCCTCCATGTCCGCAGCATGTCTTCTCCACGCCTTCCTTGTCCAGGATGTAGTAGGTGTAGAAGAAGCCCTGATGGGCTGTGGTGTTTTTCCTGACAAACTTTGTTAGCAGGGCTATTTAAATCATTGTGATCACTCCAGAAACACCCCATTAGGTTTCCCAGTAAGGGACACTGTGGAAAAGGACCAGGAGAGACAGAGGGGGTTGCTGAGAAAGAAAAACTGCAGCAGACCCGCCATTTGGCTCCTGCAACCTCTACTGCCATTTGCTTCAAACAAGGAGGCAGGAGAGGGAGCCAAGGGCAAGAGAGAAAATAAACAGATACTGTCAGGTCCTGCCATTAGAAATGCAAAATTCATTAGAAAAACATTGATTGCAAAGAATTGATTTAGTAGTGATTTGATTGTCAGGCATACAGTACATCCAAGGAAAATTTTCATTATGATTCAGAATTCGTTAAAAAGAAGATAAGACCGGAAGGTGGTGAGGGAGGACACGTCAGCCCGGCTGCCTATTTATTGTTAGAGACCCGAGTCTGGCAGAGCAGGCGGGGTGGGGCGGAGATGTTGCCCCAGAGGACCATGCCTATTGCGTTAGGGAGGAACTAGTGATTTACCTGTCACTTCCCCGGGAACTTCAGTCTGTGTACCCTACCGAGGGGCTCAGACCTGTGGGCATGACCCCACCTCCCAGTTAAGGGAGCCCAGGCATCCCTCTGCTGTGCCCCCCTGTCTCTCTCACCCCTGCAGTGAGGTTGCGCAGCTGAATCTGGGGCAAGCACAGGGGCTTCAGGGTACCAAGGATGCCCAGTAATGTACCGCCCTAGTCCAGCTTCCCACTCCTCGGAGAACTTTGCTAAGCCTCCCTCAGACCCTGCTCTCAACACACCCCCTGCCTGTGTTCTGAGGCCCCTCCTTTCTTCTGACTCTCACCATGCTGCCACCTTCTCACTCCTTTATGTCCCTGGAAAAGCCAGGTCCTTTCTCTTCGGGATCCTGGTATATTCCTTTTGGCTTCTGGTCTTAACTCCATCTTCCTCACCAACGTAGATTCTCTAGGAAAACTTTGACTTTTCTCTGTCCCACCTTTCTGGCCCTTGATGGAAGCCGGGGTTCCTCAGCTGATTCTAAAGATAGCTCTCCATCCACTAAAACCACTTTGTGCATTTTCTATTTTATTTATTGAGCTATCTGTTCTAGCCAGCTCTGTCTCCATCCACACATATCGATTGTCATCTTTTATCCTCCTGCCTCTGTCTCTGTTCCTACCCACTTGTACTCAGTATTCTTTGCTTTCTCTCTCTCTTTTACCAAATACTAACCACTAGCTTTTCTCAGCTGTGTTCCTTTAATCCCCTGGACGACTGGCCAAGGGGATGCAGGATCTTCTCCATCACTCGGCTGGAACATCATCTCTCTTTACAAGGTTTCTCGACCTCCTTCCCTAGATTCTCATCTGTAAAATGAGCGTGATAATAGCAATTGTGCCTACCTACCTCAGAGGAGCAAATATAATCACACACTGCGTAAGTGCTTTGTAAACTGAAAGGGCTACTTAAATGTAAATTGTTTTACTTCTCCAATTCAGGGATTCACAATATAATTTGCATTCTGAAGGCAATCCTCAATGATTAGCATTAAATATTTAAGAAATACTTTTGGCCAGTGATTCTCAATCCTAGATGAAAAATAGTTGTTTCATTGCTCCAGGTTAAAACTCAAGCAAAGTATTTTTGAGAAGCTTCCCAGTAATGGAAATAGGCAGCCAGATTTGAGAGCCAATGATTTGTACTTGACTTTTACGTTTCTACACCTATCTATCCCCTTGGTCCAGGAGTAAACTCCCCTCCTCCACCTATTTTCCTGCCCACCTTCCTTCCTCGTCTCCCTCATCCAAAGTGGGTCTGTGGAAAGAGATGTGTAAGGGGACAAAGAGGCCTAGAATTTGGGAGACTGACAAGAGACATGGGAGGTGATTGTTGCCCTCGAGGATAATGGAGACTTGTTCCCTGACCTCAAGTATCTCATCTCAGTCTCAACAGCTGCCAGTCCTCTCTGGTGAGGTGTGATCCAAATGGGAGGGTAAAAGTCAAGGCAGGCTTCACGGAGGAAGTGACAAAGAGCCAGGTCCACAAGAATAAGAAGGAAATTAACAAGCCAATAAGAGGGAAAAGGTATTCCAGGCAGAGGAAAAGGCATGAACTAAGACTCCAGATATAAAAACTCAAAGCATACCTGAGGAGGTGCTGTGTCCCAGGTGAGCAGCTGTGAGGGGATGCATGGCCAGAGAAGGGGTAAAGTGGAACCTGGTTGTGAAAATCCTGAACGGCAGGCTAAAGAGTTAAGCCTGTGGCCTTAGCAATAAGGAGTCATGGAAGGTGGAGTGTGGCATGCCTTCTGTGCATGCTTGCAGCACACTCACTGGCTAAGGACTTCTGCTAAACAAGCAGGTCTCGGTGATCATCTGACCTCTGGCCTTCTCACACTACCATATGGTTTCATAGGCTCTGTCCCTGCCTCTAACTCTAGCAGAGCTGAAATTCCAAGGATGGCATAGATGCCAGCTCAGAGGACTTAGCTTGGGGGAAATCCTCAGAAGCATTTAATGAGATCGTTAGCACTGATCCAGGTTGCAGCAACAGAACCTACTCCCTGCAACGCACGAGGCTGGGGTGGGGAGGAACACTCATCAGGACCATTTGGGAAGAGGAAGAAGTCCTGAACTGGGAGAGGATTTGAAGAGGGAAAATCAAGTGTGAGCTCCTGGTCACTGAGGTCATATTGATCCATCCTCCAAGGAGCAAAGCCATTGGCCCCGTGGGCTGAGGTTGCAAGGAGATCTGATTCTATCTGCAGTTTTAAAGCATAATTCTCAGGCATCATGAGTAAAAGCCAGCGATCCCTCTGAAGAGTGGAATTTGCTCAAAGGACAGCCAGAATCACTGTAATGAGTCCCTCCATTAATTTTATTACACGCCACAGGAAGAGTCGCCATGGAGACTGGGGCTTTCTCTCTGGGGCTGGGCTGCTCTGGGTGGTCACAAGGAACCTCATTTTGGTGTCCTGTGATTTAAAGACAAGGACAGTGAGAAGGGACTTGGGAGGTTTTTCTTAAGGGTCACTTCCTGAAAAAGAAGAGGCAGTGTATTAAGGTAACGCTAGCTGCTGTAACAAATAAACGTAAACATCTCAGTGGTTTAACATGACAGAAGTTGTATTTCTTCCTCTCCTGGGCAAGCGCTCTGCTTCAAGGACCCAGACCAACAGAATCTTTTCCACCATCAACACGTGGCTACTCCCTGGTCACCCTGGGCAGTCACGTCTAGCCAGCAAATGGGGGAGACCAAGAGAATATGTGCCTGGGAGGTAATTGCGAATGAGACCCGGAGCTGGCATATGTCAATCACTTCCACTCATATTCCAGGCTCAGAACTCAGTCACATGGCCCATGCAGATGCAAGGGGTGATGGAAATGTGGTCCCTGTATGAACAGGGACTTTTTCCATGACAACTCTACACTGTAGAAAGGAAACATGAATCTTTGCTGGGCCACTAGCCATCTGCCCCAGGAAGCCTGGTGTAAACAGGGGAAAGAGCACTGGACCAGGAGTCCAGGAGTAAATGTGTCGGCCACAATAAGTCCCCTCTCCTCCCTTGGCCTCAGTGTCTTCATCCCTAAAATGGGAGCGTTGGACTTCATGGTCTCCAGCAGGCTTTGACCGTAATGCTAAAGTTGAGGCTGTCCTGTGGGAAAGGAGCTGTTCTCCGAGCTCATGGAAAGTTCTGCCCAGCGAGCTGCCCTCCTGGGCAGCGCGAGTCACACTGCTTTGGGAAGACTGTACCAGGCCACAGTCTCACTCTCAACCTGACATCACGCAAACGGGACCCCAGAGAGGCTGGAAATTGAACAGTCCCCACAGGAGAGGAAACATTAAAGGTTACATGATTTGAGCCTACACAGGGGTCCAAGTGACCTTTCCTTGAGTGGAAAGACACAGGCTGCTGGTCCAGTGACCAATGAGGCAGACGGCGCCAGGAGCTGGGCTGCCCCCAGGAACCACGATTGAGCAGAATGGCTCACGCTGCCTGACTCACAAAGGTGAGCATGCCGAGTGCAGGCAGGAAATGCCGGAGCTCCATGGAGACAAACGCACAACCCATCTGTTACACAAACACGTGTAGCATTTACATGGCTGGATACCGAGGTCAGGTACATATCAGAGATGCAAGAACATGGATGTGCAAACACGGAGGTACATATAAATGGCTACACGGCCAGCGCATACTTGCCCAGGGTAGATAAGGATGAACTGGTACACACATGTACGGGTATCCATGAACGGGCAGACACACTTAGATACACACGGAGGCGCATTTGGATATTATACCAGGACCCATGGTAGATACATAATTAGGTGTATGTAGATGGATGCATAAGCTCGTTTATACACAGAATTCACGTCAATACATTCAGAGCATTCCCATGAAAATCTGCATAGCTTCCCACATATGGAAATACACAGGAGCCCATACACAGGAGCCCATACACAGGAGCACACAAAGACAGCCACCCATGTACGACTAACACCACAGATATACACACACATATACATAGAGTCCACACAGATGAACATCTCACAGTTAACTGTCTAACCTCAGAGCTGCACACAGAGGAGGCTGGGAGTTTGTCTTAGACCCTGGTTAGGTGTGTTGACCTTCTAGGCAAATCATTTCCTCTCTTTGGGCTTCAGTAAACTCATCAGTACGATACGGGGGCTGGACTAGGCGATCTCCAAATGCCAGTTCTAAACTGGCTGAGAGACATTCATAATTAAGTTAGAAGGCATGGCCCCTCTTCATGGGCTGCTTCCAGTCTAAGGAGAAGCGGGCAAGCGCAGTCTAGAAATGACAGGGAGGCATGGAGAGCTGCCAGCTTGTGACTAATGATGGAATCTGTACAGAGAGGCAGGGTTTGAGGAGCTAAAATAAAGGTGGCACCACAATTTCCTTTAAAGAAGACTTGGTTTCCTCCACTGGGCAATACCGAAGTGAACTAGACAGTCTCCAGGCCTTCCCGTGGAGGCATGCCAGGGCAGTCTGCAGAGCGCAGGTTCAAGGAGGGTTGAGGGGTGCAGGGGATACTTACTCCCAGGTGTCAGGACCATGGGGGCAGGCACATCTGCCCAGGAGTCCCCCTGCGAGGCTGAGAGCCCACACCAAGAGGACCAGACTCAGGTGACCTACTGTGAGAGGGAAGAAACGACCATAGTGACAGGCTGGGTGACAGTCATTCTGCCCATACTCAGCCCACAGCAGCCCTCTGGCTAAAGGAACTCTATCAAGTGGCCTCTGAGCAGATCTGCACACTCTGTCTTCCACCGTCAAATGGCTTATGGGTCCCTGCAGGACGATGCTGGCCAAGATCCAGGATATAAGGCTATGTAGTACGGGTACCTGCATCCAAACGTGCCCACACGTGAAGACCTGTGTACACGCGTGTGGGCGTGGGCACTTGAGGCCCCGTGTTTGCGCACGTGTGTCTCACAGTGGATACCACACAGGTGTAACTGCTTACAAGTCTTCCTCGCCCACCCGAACCTGCTGTGTAATACACACTTGAATACGCAAATCATTGTATCTGAGGGTGTCTGTATCTGTTTTTGCCCACTCACCCCATTCATGGTACCTGGATGTATCCATCTCAAAGGGAAAACCATTTCCTGTTTTCTTGCCCTACTCACACAATGGGAAGTTCTGCCCTCCAGGAAATAGTGGGAAGAAATCTGCCCTCCTCTCCACCTGCCTCCCTTCCCCAACCCACTCCTCTCTTGACTTAATTGGCAAGACTGGGGCAAGACCAGGGCATGGCGCCTGCGTGGCGGGGTCAGCATGGACTGCATACACCCTCCCCTCCTCGGCAGGGTAAGCTGGCCAGGCTCTGCCCGGAAGCAGGGAGGCCTGCTGCTGTCTGGGGACTTGGCTTGTGACTCTGGGCCACCTCAACACAGGAGGAAGGGGTAGGAAGCCCGTGAGGGCCTCATTTCTTTAAATCAACTTTGCTAGCAATAGAGCTGGTATTTCAACACATCTAATATGCTATCAATTGTAAAACACACCCCAAATTCAGAAATGTGAAAACATGTGTCTTAAAAAAGAGATGAAATACAGGAATATTTTGGTCACTCTCTGCCTATTTTTTACTTGATTCAGAAATTGGTAGGAAGAGGAATGCAGTTAATTATCACCCTGAAATCTCTAGACATTTGTTCCTCCTGGACACAAAGTATCTGTGTGTGGGCAACGATTATAGCCGGACCGTGGAGCCTGCCCATCTGTGGTTACTGACGTGTCCACTGATGGCTGAGGAACTGCGTTTATACGTGTGGCTCACTGAGCATGTAACGGCTGCAGGTACAGGTATTTTTATGTGGGTGTGAATGATTTCATGGGTGCTTTATTTGTCAGTATTTGCCGTCTTCGTGTGTGAACGTGAATCATAATCCCAGACCCAGATTCCCCACCCATCATCCTGAAAGGGCCACAGCTGTAAACCAGGAGAGACAAGAGGACGGCGGCCTGTCTTTCTCGCTCCTTCAATCTCCTTGCGCTGGCTTCTCCCTCTCCAGGAAGAGGTCATCCAGAGGCCCCTCTAGAGACAGGCCCCGCCTTGCCTGTCTGGGAACAACAGGCGCAAAGCAATCTAGCAATTAGTAATAATCGTGTCTCTCTGACAAGCCATTATTTCTCCAGGACAAAGAAGGCGCTCGGGGGCTGATGAGGGCCAGGAACAAGAAGGATGGAGAAATGGCTCCTTCATGTCTCTGGATTGGGCAGGAGTTTGGGACTCCTCAGGGGAAAGCGGGGACCCCACGCTGACTCCCCTCGGTCTCCTCCCCGACTCCCCACATCCCCCCTCCATCCTCTCCAGCCCTTTTTCTCTCCCTCTCCCCTGAGTGTCCAGGCAGGCCTTACTTCCATCCTCACAAAGGGAATGAAATGGTTCAGGCACAAAGAAACCCAGGCCCAGCCCGCGGCTCAGGGCAGGAGTGCAGGAATGACTGACGGGGAGACCTGGATTGGCCAGTCCTTGGCCGCTGTATCAGCAGAACGTGCGTTTTGCAGGACTGAGCAGGTGCAGAGCTGCCTTAGAAAACCAGCTTCTGGAGGACATGCCTCAGCATCCAGGCGAGCGCCGGGTCTCACACACGCTCCCTGAAGACAGCTGGTTCTTAATCCCGCCGGTATTCACGGAGGTTTCTGGGGTACAAGGAATGTTGACAAGGGGAGACATGATACCTTCCCTTGAGGAACCTAAACCCAGTAGGAAGGAAAGGAAATCTCCACAAATGACTGTAATGCAGAGCTCAGTGTAAAGTACCAGGAGAGAGAGGTGAACAAGTGCCATGGGAGATGAGAGACCCCTGGCACCTAGGGAGATTGGGCAAGCTTCCTGAGAGAGAAAATATCAACTGAATCATCCAGAATAGAGAAATAAAGGATTCCAAAGGGAGAAGAGGAGCACAAGGGCATTTGGTGGCCAGGAAGTTTTGAAGATGAAGAAGATGATGATGATGACTTTGATGATGTCAAACAATATCAAGGATGACAGCAAAAATCTCCTTGTTACTTTCTAGCATGTTCTCCTGAGTCCAAACCCAGCCACTCTGCTCATTACTGCCTGACCAAGCCCAAGCCTCATCACCTCTCCAGCCTCTGCTTCCTGGAATTGCTAAAACATAGAGGTGGTCCAATCTGCCTTCCATAACAGATAGAAAGAGATAGAGCTTTGGTCCTGGCTCAATCACAGGGCAGGCTGAGAATACATGAGAGGATTACAAAAGGAAAGGAAAAAATATATAATACTTTGCATCTGGATAATACAGCTTTCAAAGCACTTCTATATATATTATCTCATGTTGGCAAAAAAGGTGATATCGACCACATCGCAAAGATGACAACCAGACTCAAAGAGGTGGGGGGTTAGCCAAGATTGCATAGCTGGCCTTGGCTCTATCTGCTGCCACTCCACAGTGCCTGGAAGGACACATGTGGACCCACTTTGAGCCCATTCAAGAGGAAGCAGGTGTATGCTCTGAAGATGAATCTCTCCACAGCGGGCCTTTCTCCCGGCTGTCCAGAAGGATGGGAGGAGTCAGATGTCCAACAAAGCTCATGGCCAGAGAACCCTTGCTCCATGCCCAGACACTGTTTCATTCCAACTGGAGACCCACCCCTTTTTCAGCAAACCCTCCAGGAACTGGTGAGAATGTGGCTCTAGCATGGTGTCAAGCTGTGCATGCACTGGGGACACAGCCACCCCAGGGATGCTCTTCAAAAACCGGCAGAGGACTCCAGTCTCCTCCAAAGCAAAACCGAGCCTTCTGTGATCTGCCCCAATTCAGCCTCCCACTGCTCATCCCTGGACATCTTTTTCTCTAACAGGGAAGAGCCAATTTTGACTCCACTGTTGGATCTGTTTCTTTGACTTTAGCCTTTGCTTTTCGTTGCTTTTGTTATTATAATCATACATAATGGCCTGCCTCAGGGAACCCTACCTACCTGTGAATGGCTGGCTGCAAGAAAGAAGAAATTAACACATCCCCTCCCTGAGGCAAGACATTCCAGGAGATGTTTTGCAAGACTGAGGGCCCCTTTTTACTTCCTCCCCACCTCTCCCTCTCTATTCTGCCTCTTTACTTCCCTCTCTGATTTTATAAAAGAAACTGGCATCCAGACCCCAATAAGATGGTTTTCTGGGGACCCTAGTCTGCCATCTTCTCGGTCTGCCGGCTTTCCGAATAAAGCTGTATTCCCTGCCTCAACACCTCGTCTCCCGATTTATTGGCCTGTCATGCGGTAAGCAGAGCGAGCTTGGACTCGGTAACATTTCTTCCGCGATACCATTCAGCCCTCAAACTCACCTCTGCTCCCTGCCTCTGTGCCTTTTGCTCTTTCAGTCCCTCCACCTAACACATCCCCCTCTGCCTCCCTGCTGACCTTCAAAAGGTCTTCTCCTCCCATTCCCATCAGAATCCATCTCTCCCTCCACCAGCACTTTCTACCTCAGTAATGCACTTAACCCAGCCTGCCAGGCAGCAGGGTGATTGATGGATGCCTCTGTCTCCCTCCAGTGGACTGTGGGCCACAGGGAACCACACGGCGGGCCTCCTTTATTTCTTCACCTCCCCAGTCCCTGACACACACACACACGCACACGCACACGCACACACAGTAGGCACTTGGTTTAAATTCATTGCATGTTGTTTCATCCACAGGTCACAGTGACACTTAGTGCTGCTGCTGAGCCTTACAGAGCAGGACAGGGTCACACCAGGGTGGTCCAGGGGGAGACCCAGGCTGCTGGAAGTTAACCTGGCTGGACACAGACCCAGCTGTAGGGCAGTGGAGTATGGATGGCAAAGTGTGCCCAGCCCCGCAGGGATGACCCACCTGGGAAACCCCCATTAGCAACCCCTTCTCTCAATCAGGCTGGTCCAGGCACAGAAAGACCCTGAGGACCATTCAGATCCCCTGGAAATGTCAACACTCCCTGAAAGAGGTCTCAACTGGCCTAGAAATCTCCGGGCTGCCTGCACTTGTGATAAGCACAATAAATAAAACAATGAGACCCATTTGAAGGCACTTGTGAGACAGTAGAGCTTTGAGAACTTGACTTTGATGAGTTTGAGGAAAAAAAGAAGAATGAGTTTCCTCTTGGGCCCAGGTTTGTTTATCCTGCTTCTCAGAAGCCAGAGCCTACAAGTGTGATGGTTTTAAATGGCCCAATATGTTTCTCCTACAGGCCCAAAGGCACCTGTCTGCCCTGGGCCAAGTCCCAAATCGGTACAGAAGAGGCACAGCCACTCTGGCTGCCTGGAAGGGGGGGGGGGGGTGGGCAGGGGAGCAGGGGTTGTCTGGGGGGGAGTCCAGATTTAGTCCTCCCGTGGGAGTGCGCAGAAGAAGTGAGGGAGTAGGGGAGCTCCAGCTAAGGGGGAATCACAAGGTACAGGTGGCTGTGAGATCCAGCCGGCGGAGCCTGTGTGGGCTCGTCCCACAGGGGAGTGGAGGACAGAATCGGGGATTAAGAGTCTGGAGCTCAGAGCTTGGGCCTGGATCTGCCCCTCACATGCCTGGTGCCAAGTCTTTTCTCTCTGGGCCCTGCCTTGATTCCTTCACTCCCTAAGCAGGTGGCTCCATGGGGTTCCCCAGCTCCTTCCTGACCCCTCTCCTCCCCAGCTCACACCAGACCCATCTGGACCCCATTCTGCAAGGGCCTTGCTCCCTCTCAGCTGTCATCACATCCCCAATCCAAGACCACCCATCCGACTGGAAACCTGACTGTGGTACCTTGAGGCATTTCCTCTCACTATGGAAACTTGGTACTTGTCCCCCTGGGGCCACAGGCTACACACGCGTGTGCCCCACCCACCGGTAATAGTACTACTACTATTTCTGTAGTCCTCACTACCGTGTCAGGCACTTTGTATGCCTTCTCCTACTTGATACAAACCTTTCTACAGATGAGAGAAAAACCAAAGCTTAAAAAGATTTAAGTAATTTGCCCTCCTGCTGCCTTCACAAAGGGCTTTGGCACCCATCTCATCCTCACGACACGTCTGCCAGGTCAGCAGCCAGATATTCCCATTTTAGCAAAAAGGAAATAGAGGCTGGGAAAGGTGAAGCCGCTTGCCAAGATCACAGCTAATAAGGAGCAAAGCTGGGGCTCTGAATGCATGGGAAGTACCCATGAACCCCACGCACTGTTGCCCCCCTTCCCAGGACGGCCAGACCACACTCCCCTCCCCCCCCGCCGCCCACCACCTGTGTCACAGTAAGACCATCAGCCCGCCCTGCCTCCCCCCGGATCATACCACAGAGCGCGGCCAGACCCTAACTGGCTCTGAGAAGTGATTACTTCAAAGAAGTTCCCATCGGACCAAGATTTCTCTGAAAAAATAAACAGCAAGCCCTCTTGCTCCCCGCTGCCTAGAGGAAGGTGGCCCCAGAGCTGGATTTCTGCCGGCCAGTGGGCGGGGCTGGTGGGCGGGGCTGCTGAGCCGGGCTGGGGGCGGGACCAGCACGCCCCGGCCTGGCCCCGCCCCGCTTCCTCCTCTCCCACCTGGGCCCCCTCCCATCCCGACGTGGAAGCAGAGGCAATCGGGCCAGAAGGCACTGAGCGGTGTGAGGCCAGCCCCACGTCCAAGTGCGGCCAGAGATGGGACGTGTCCTCTCAGAGTCTTTCAGTCAGTCATTAGCAGAGCTGGGCTAGAACCCACTAGACTAACGCCCGACCCCACACCACCCTGGGCTGCCAGAAACTCACTCTCACAGCATGGGACCTGAACCAGGCAGGATGCCACCTGTCCACAGGTAAAGGACAGGTGGAGGGATGCTCTGTGGGGAGCAGCGAGCCGAGGGGGCGGACCAGAGTACTCAAGAGATTCCCACCCTCGGGCGCGCTGTTCCTTCAGCACGTGCGGTGACCTACTGTGTTCTAGGCCTGGGTTCTACGGTAAGCAGGACCTGCCCTCCAGAAGCCTGCAGCAGTGGCTGTGACAAACTCGCTTGCGAGTACTCCTCTCCGCACCTCCCCCAGCCCCACCACGCCTCCTAAAAAGGAAGGATCCGTGGAAGTCTGGGCAGCCTCTGGCCTCGCCCTTCTGCACCTTTGAAACCAACACTAGAGCACGCAAGCTCGGTCAGAGGTCTTGACCCAATGTAAGCACCTGGCCGTGGTGAATTTTTTTAAATTTTGAAATAGAATCCACAATTATAACTCAGATTTCTCACTAACTTTCAGATTCCTGGCTTCTCTTGATAAACTCAGGAGGTCTGGTAATGTCCCGCCCACATTCCTTCCTTCATTCATTCTTTCATTCGACCAAGTGCCTGGTCCCATCACCAAGTGCTGGGAATACGGAGGTGAACAGGGCCATCCAAGTCACTGCTCTTGAGAAGAATCTCTTCAAGGGGCCACGGTCAGCTGGCGCTGGCCCGTCTGTGAGGCATGTCCACTCTACTTCGCCAGAGTCTCCACCATTCCCTGGACCACCCTTCCCATTTGTGAGCTCTGCTTGGTCACTGAGTTCATGCCCTCCTCACCAGACTGGCTGATTAGAAGGGCAGAAAGCTGAAGCAAACTGGACCAAATGCTAACCTCTCTTTAATCTGTGGTGGGTGCAGGAGTGTTTGTCATACTGTGTTCTGCGTTTGTATGAATATTTGAACTTTTTTTTAATTTAAAAATAAGAATGAAAGTGAAGAGAGTTACTTGTGAGTGAGAATCTAGAAAGGTGAAGGAAGGGGTGAAACAAATTAAAGCCAGCAAGGGCTGTGCTTGGGGTGCCTTTGGGAAAGCGTAGGGGGAGGGGAAAGAGATTGTAGGGATGCTACCACACTGGGTGGGCCGGCGTCAGACGGATAGAGATGGAGGAAGGGGTTTTTTTTAAAGGTTTGCTGTATGTTAGGGATGAATGTCCCTTTGGCATTTTTCAAGCAGCTTCACAAAAATTTTAAATTATTTTTCAGTGCTTTTGGGACGCCCGTCTTCTGCTTCTTTTGAACCTAACTCTGCGGGATGGGTGTGAGGAGAATAATCAATAAAGCATAGTGAGTGTGTGATCAGGAACTAGGGGCTCCTGAGAGTAGCACCCCTACTGATCTGGGAGTCAAGAAAGGCCCCCCCAAAAAAGAAAGGCCCCCAGGGAGAAGTTCTTTAAACTAAACCGTGGATGAGTAGATGTTGCGTGACACAAGAGGAAGGTGATGAGATAAGGAAAGGCAAGGAATCTTCCAAGCAGTGGGGATAGCTCTGGGAAGGCTCAGAGGGCAGACTCCAGGATCTGTGTGTGGTTCGAGATGGGAGGACAGTTGGCCTGAGGTAGAGATGGAAGGAGAGATGGGGCTGAAGGGGTGGGCAAGGGCCCTGCCAGGCCTTCTGAGCTCCATGACAGCTCATGGACCATGTCCAGTGGGCAATCAGGAGCCACTGAGGGCTGTAATCAGTGGCTTTAAGATACTCCTCTGTCTGTTCTGCGAAAATGGATTGGAATGAGGCAAAGCAGTGGTAGGCAGACCAGGAAGCTATTGCAATAAATCAGGAAAGAGATGATGGCGGTTTGGGCTGGGTTGCTGGCAAAGAAAGTGGGAAACAGGGCTTGATTCTAATGGCGTGTAGGAGATGGAGGAGAGTGATGGTCTAATTCAACACTACGTCCCTAGCACCCAGCATGCTGCCTGACACTCAGTACAAATGAAATGAATATGTATTGAACGAATGGATAAATGAATATGTATTGAATGAATGGATGTATTGAATGAATGGATGAATGTATTGAATAAATGAATGAATGGATAAATGAACCAAAGACCTAATACATTAGTAAGCAAATACTGGTAGATGAATGTTAAGGATGAATGTTAAGATGTTAAGGATGAATGTCAAGGATGAATGTTAAGATGAATGTGCATCCCTCCATTGCACGATGCTCAAAAAAAATGGCTACTATCTCTGAAGGCCTACTGTGTTCCAGGCAGCGGTGTTAGTTAATGCATACACCATCTCTACACAATCTCTAAGCCTCACAAAACTCCTGCCTTTAGGTGTTATCATTCCCATCTTGTGGCTCAGGAAATAAAAAAGTAGCTTGCTCACATCCACCCGAGGAACAGGAAGCAGAGCTAAATTTCCACCCAGGGATATTCTTTCCACACCTCACAGATTCTCAGAATGGCCCCTTCCAGGCTGAGGACCCGATGCTCAGCTCCCCCACTCTGCTCCCCCCCAAGTTTGTATTATAGGTAAAAGGGAACAGCTACCAAGTGAAATGGAAGGTTGGAAACCATGAACCCCAAGTTCCTGAACATTTAGTTCTGCTCTCCCACTAGTCATCTTCATCATCACCAACACTTAGCCAGCGCTACTGTATACACCAGCTACTGTCCTAGACAACAGGGCTATGGAGGAGAAGTGGATTCATTCCCTGTCCTGGAGGAAATCATCCAGCATCTGATGAGGAGGGCGAGTGAGTGAGGAGTAATTGAGTAACGGGTTTCCTGAGAGCATGTGTGAAGAAGGCTCAGAGAGGTGAATGTGTTGAGACTGGAGTGTGGGACCCTCAAGGGAAAGAGGTGGTGGAGGAGAATGGAAAGATGGTGGACAAGCACCTGAATTAAGGCAACAACAACAGGGACTAAGAGAAGGGACAGAAGTAAAAGCTGCTTCAGTGATGGTCCAGACAGGATGGTGATGCTGGGTTAGGAGAATGAATGGACGGCCCACCCCCCTGGAGCTACTGAGAATCTTGGTATTTCAGTCAGAGCGGCCACCAGCTCCTGCTCCTGTCCCAGGGCAGTTGTTAAGACATTTTATTGTCCCCCAGGGCCAATGTCTCAGGAACAGAGATGGGACTCAATCTCTGCCCAACTCCCTCTGCAAGCACAGCTCCTGTTACCAAATGCATTTGTGCCTGGTGCACAGTGAGGCCAAACAAACCGAAACGTCAGAGTTTGGAGCCAAGAAAGGTTTACTGCAGGGCCAAGCCAGGAGAATGGGTGGCTCACACCCCAAAAACCCCCGAACTCCCCTAAGGGTTTCAGCAAAGCATTTTTAAAGGCCAGGTGAGGGAGGAGGGTCGTGGAGTATGTGATCAGCTCTTACACAATTCTCCGATTGGTTGATGTTGAGATAACAGGGGTTTACATTATCAATCCATAGATATGAGTAGGTCTGTGTGCTCATGATCATCAAGTAGTTAATTTCTTCCATTTGGTGGTGGTTTCAGCATCTGTGAAACAACTCAGAAAGTGTGCAGGGGCTTCCCTGGTGGCGCAGTGGTTGAGAATCTGCCTGCCAATGCAGGGGACACGGGTTCGAGCCCTGGTCTGGGAGGATCCCACATACCGCGGAGCAACTGGGCCGTTGAGCCACAACTACTGAGCCTGCGCGTCTGGAGCCTGTGCTCCGCAACAAGAGAGGCCGAGATAGTGAGAGGCCCGCGCACCGCGATGAAGAGTGGACCCCACTTGCCACAACTAGAGAAAGCCCTCGCACAGAAACGAAGACCCAACACAGCCATAAATAAAATAAATAAATAAAATTAAAAAAAAAAAAAGAAAAAAGAAAGTGTGCATCAGTTACTATTATCTGGGTACTTCAGAGAGGAGCTACAGCAGAAGATGTAGGGGGAGGGTCTGTCCCGGGAAGGCCCCATAGGGTCCTGCTTGGTTACACTCCTGCTCTCCTTACCTGTCAAAATTCACAAATCTGATCAACCCACTTGCCCTCAAGCCAAATAACTCCCGTCTTTGGCTAAATAGAGAAGAGGAGATCAAGGATTTGAAGAGACACTTATTTATCTCTTTACCAGACAGTCTAATGAATAATTTCATGTTTGCAAAAGCTCATTTTGAAATTTGAAGACAAGAGATATATTGCCAAGGCGGCTCTAATACTGCGACATTAATTTTGCACTGAAAGATTTACTCAAAAATTAGATTTTACAATTTTAATGCCTCCATTCTTTTCTTTAAATAAGCTGTGAAATACAGTTAATTAGACTTAAACCCTGGAAGCTTAGACATTTGAGCTTTGGTGTAAGCTACAAAAGAATGCAAGCTTTTTCACTTGCAAATTAAATCTAAATTCATTACATGCCTAAACCTATACTACTTGCAGAAATCCTGCTGGGCTGAGGAGGGGTCTTCTTGAGGCTCCAGATGTCTCCCTACAGCACCCTGGCTGCAGAGAAGGGTTGTGAAAATGAAAGGAGGGACAAGACGGGAGGTGGAAAAGACGGAGAGCGTCTGACAAACTTGTCTTGGGCGATGTTAGTGTATTCTTTGGAACGCCAGCCTTGAGAATTGCTCCTTGGGGAAAAGAAGGTTCCGTGCTCAAAAAAATCAGGGAGATGCCGCCTATCATGCTCCCTTCTTGGAAAGTCACAAGGTTCAAGGAAGTAAAACAAACGAAAAGCTGTTTAATTTTATTTCATCCAGAATTTCCAAATATATTCGACAGTGAAGCCCTTTTTGTCAAAACACCTAACATTAGGGTCTATCCACTGCTCCTCAGAACAGTTTGCTTTGGGCTCTGGCAGCCCCACTAGGACTGCTTTCTCCTCCTTAGACATGGCCTTGGAGACCCAGCCCAAACTGTCTGTCCTCTTCCACATTGATCTCTTCACTGGGAGCTGTGAAACAATCACATATAGAGCCAGCTGAGAAATACAAAATTGAATTCACAACAGGCTGAGGATTTTAGGGACCCAAGGTAGATACAGTACTGGTATCCCGCTAAGTGGTCATGTCTGCAACACACTGCTTAACACTTGAATCAGAGAAACAAACAATTCAAAGGTGTAAGAACATGTAGGGACCTTTTAGCCCGACAGCCCACCTAATGCTAGAATCCCTTCCACAAAAGCTATGCCGGTCCATTCCAAGCAAAGCACTTCTCAGGACAGGGAACTCACCACTTCCTGGAAGTCCGTCTTGTCTCAGGACAGATCTGACTTCATATGTAGCTATAAGGCCACTTCCCTGTGAGACCCCTCACTGGCCTGGAGGTGAACTTGTCTAGGACCCTGCCAGGTGGGCTCCAAATTAGCTGGACTGGGGGCTCCACTCCTGCTAACCTCCTAGTACTTCCCCATCCCTAACGTCCATTTCTGACTCAAAGAGACCTTCTTTCCAGCTACTAGCTTGTGCCTGGTTCCACGGCCAAGCCCCTCTCCTTCGGCCACTGCCTCCTCGCACTCCTGGGGACCATGGACACCTCTGAGAATCTAATGAAACCAGCAGGTCCTCTTCCCAGAATTGTCCAGTATTGAAAGCTTCACAAATGCCTTCAAGACTGTCCATCAGCCCCGTCTGTGACTTCCTAGTAGAGGCATCTTGATCTGATTGTGGGTGTTGGCAAAATCCAACCAACCCCAATAGACTGTAGGGAATTTTCCAAACATCCACCGTGTGCCTTTGTTTTGTGCCCTTTACTATTCAGGACACCACCCTTGCTATCCACTGCCTATTACTCTATTCCGGACATAATTCATCTTTGGAGGGTAATGATAAAAATGATAACAATAATAATTCCACCTTGCTTTTGCAGTTTACAGAGTGGTGGCATGACTTTATTTAACTTGACCTTCGCCAAGGTCTGAGTCATAAGAGTTATGTTTTGCTTTTAACAAAGGGAAAAACAAGTTCAGAAAGTTGAGTGACGTACCCAGCAACAGAGCCACAAGACAGGTTTCCTGAGTCCTAGTTCTTATAAGTTATCATGTTGCCTCCAAATTATAAACCCTAAATCCTATGTTTTCTTATAGCACCCATAGCCCTTGGTGTCACAGAGGAGAGGGGAGGCTATTTATTCTTTGCATAACAAGTACAAAGACCAACTGATTATTTTGTATACAACAGGGTTCAGAACAATGCTTTGGATTTTAAAATATCAGGTTCAATACCACTATTGAACTTGTAGCTCTGTAACTTTGTGCAAGGCACTTCAGACCCTTGGAATTAACAGCAGAACTGAAGCCACAGAGCTACTGGGAGGACTAAATGAGATAACACACATACAGGGCGTGGCACATGGCACACACTCAACCGATGTCAGAATGAAAAGGAATGTGGGCTGGGGAAGCCAAAAAGTTCTTCCTGGGAGAGGTAAGATTTAAATTGGGCTCAGGAAGTGGGTTGTAGGTATAGGAAGACAGAATGAGACCTGTGAAGAGGTGTCTAGGGAGGAAATTGCAAAGTGCATTGGGGTGGAGGAGGGAGGGGCATTATAAATAAGCTTCAGTCTTGGGCAGTAAACATTCTGGGTGGAGGGAGCAGAGAGTGGAAAATACGGTCCGTTGGGGCTTTGGAGTTTGGACTTCTTTTTGAGGCCAAGGAGAGTCACTGAAGGTTTTGAACTAGAGAGTGATAAAGGACGATGCTTAGTCAGTTGACTGATGGCTAGAAGCAGATGGAAGCAGGAGAGACTAGAGAACAGACAACTGGGGGGGTTATTGCAGTGGCCTGGGTGATAGAGATGTAAGCCCATTTTTTACATCTTGTTTGACTCTAGCAACTTGCCCTGCCTTGTTCCCAATTTCCAGGTCCCCCTCCCATCCTTACCCTGAGTTCCCAGGTAGAATGACTGGGCCTTTGCAGTGGGCCCCATTCCAGGATTCCCATTCTAGTGGCCTGATTCATAGCACAGTTCTAGCCTTTGTCTGGGATCGTTTTTTGCTTTCCGGGGGTTTTTTTAATTGAAGTATAGTTGATTTACAACGTTGTGTTAGTTTCAGGTGTACAGCACAGTGATTCGGATAGATGATAGATAGATAGATAGATAGATAGATAGATAGATAGATAGATAGATAGATAGATAGATAGATAGATAGAGATAGATAATCGATAGATAGATGACAGATAGATAGAGATAGAGATAGAGATACATTCTTTCTCAGATTTTTTCCTGTAGGTTATTACAAATTATTTAGTGTAGTTCCCTGTGCTATACAGTAGGTCTCTGTTGGTTATCTATTTTATATACTGTAGTGTGTATATGTTAATCCCAAACTCCAGACACAGAAAACAAACTTATGGGATAGTTCTTCACTGTTGCCTTCCTGGGAACTGGACCCTTATCCTTGGGACCCACCCACCTCTGCTATAACTCACCGTGTTGAAAATAGCAGTATGACAGTGGCTTTCCTGTGGTCTCAAATCACTCACAGGGGTGTTCAACCCATCGCCTGCAAGAGACAAGATGCTGTGCTGAGTGCTGTGGAGGGTGCAGAATTGGGTCCAACAAGTTCACAGCTTTCAGTAAGCTTGCCATCTAGGACAGAGGGTAAGCCATATATAAAAAAGACTATGCCATAATGTCAAGTATGACTCAAAGAGCTTTTTAGAACAGCTCTGGATAAACAGCTATGGCTGTTCTAAAAACAAATGACCCAGAAAGCCATCATAGGTCTCCATTTATTTGGCCAATGTGATCATTCCCATCAGAGCTTTATGCCACCCATGTGTGAGGAAACAACTGCCATGGGAAGTGGGCAACATCCCTTCCTGACCTGCTCTGTGCCTCCTGTTTCCATCTCTCTTCATGCTCCGGATCCCTGCTTTGGCTCTTCCTGGCTCTGAGGTTGTGGCTGATACTCTATCCAGCCATCGAAGCCTGTCTCCCCGCTTAGGTCTGCAAACACACCCACAGTGAGATTGGGGTGGGGGGAACCTTTCAAGGAAAACAAAAGAAAAATACCAAGGCCTATAAAAAGAAACATGTTTTCAGAGTGCCTTTTTCCCATTGCAAATTGAACATGTAGCAAAATATTGACTTGGCGGGCACAGCCCAGTGAGGCCCCCCAGGCCCTGGTCTCTTCTTGTCATTTCACCTTTTTTTTTTTCTCTCTAAATGCTTTAGAAATGCTTGGATCTCTCTCCAAGCAGGTTACAGCTGGCCCTGCTCCCAGGTCCTGTAGGATCTTCAGTGACTTCCTAAACCTACTTTGTCTCTGATTTAGGGCCCCTAGTTGTTCCCATTGAGCCAGAGCTGCTGCTCTGACACCTTAGTTCTTCTCAACATGGCCCGCTGAGAACTATCCCAGACAAAGGCTAGCTGCCCCGCCCCAGCCTGGGCCTCCCTACACTAAGCAGAGTGGAAGCAGATCTTTCTTTGCTTCTATTCAAGAATCTTCTGACTTGGTCTGGAATAGCCTTCTTGCCCACCCACCCTCTTGGCTGTGTGGGCTCGGTTTGCTGGTCACTAAGGGCCAGTTAAAACCAATTTTGTTCCCAGAACAACTTCTGCAGCCTTGTTTGTCCACACCGTGCTCTCATCAGCTTCCAGGCAGCCTTCAGAGCTGACACCATCTTCCCCCAACTGCCACCATCCAAGGACCAGAAACAAACACCATGTCCCTTTCTGCCTATAAAGGTCACTCCTTTACCCCCACTCTCCTGTCTCTTTGGGCAGAAGAGGCAGCCTGTCTCCAGCAACTAGTTGACAATTGCAATAGCACCCTAGGCATCCTTCCTGCCTCAAGCCTTCCCCTTCCTTGTCTGTATTCCACGGCCCAGTAGAGAAAAGAGCTTTCTACGGTGCACATGTCTGCCGTTCCCTGGCTTCAGACTCACAGTGATTTGCATTGTCTTCACATAAAACCCGCGTCCTTGGCACAGCTGACAGTGTCCTGCACAGTGCATCTATCACCTGCCTACCCTGGCACTCCCCATAGCACACCTTCCCTCTAGCCATTTGGGTTGGAGGTTACCTAATATGCCTGGTTCTTCGCCCATCCCTTTGCCTCCTGCCCAGCCCACCTGGTACACCTTGGAAATGCCTATTCAACCTCCAGCTCAAGCATTACCTCCTCCAGGAACCTTCCTTGACCTCCCTTGACAGAGGCAGCATCGCTATTCTCTGAGGATCCCACGTGCTGCATTTGGACCTGTATCGCAAGATGATGCCATTTCTATAATTTTATATGTTCGGTCTCTCCTAGACATAAATTGTGGTCAAGAGCTCAGACTCAGAGTCTAACAGAGCAGAGATCAAATTCCAGCTCCATCATTTACTAGCGAGGTGCCCTCATGCATGAACAGACCTCAATCTCAGTTTCCTCCTGTATAAAATGGTAGTAATGATAATGAGACCTACCTTATAAGAGGCTGTTGTGAGGATTAAATGAGTTAATGATCTAAATCACATTGCCTGGTATACAGTAAGCAACCATTCGATGCTGATTTATTCTGTTTTAGACTCTGAGACCCTAAGTTCTTACCACATAGGAACAGTAACTACATTTATTTAGCATTTGCTAGTTTTACCTGTATCGATGCCTTTAACCCTCATAACTGCATGAAGGTGGTATTTTTGTTATCCCCATTTTGCAGATGAAGAAAAGAAGCAAAGAGGCTAACTTACGTGCCTAAGTGAACACACCCAGGCAGCAATAGATTCGAAGCCAAGAAGTCTGGCTCCAGAGCCCTCCACCCTAAGGACTACACCCAGTGGCTCTTTAGATAGTCACTAAACATTTATTTTTAAAACTGAACCAATCAGTCTGTTCAGCTTTGTATCCTTAGTGCCAATCATGGAACCAACACATCTGAGTTCTCATAAGTGGCTGTTGACTGATGAGGAGCAGAGATTACAAGGCAGGGAGTGAAGCCTTTCCCTGTGATCAGTTCTCCCTCCGCTCCACGCATGCTGATGAGTCCTGACTCAGGAGCCCCAGTGACCGTGGACTTACTCTCCACCGTAAACAAGTACAGTAAACAGAGCAGACTTCCCATTCACCGGCTCAGACAGCCACAGCCCCTGGGCCACCCCATACAACCCCCTGACACCTGCAGTTGTCTGCAGAGAGAGAAGGGAAAGAACCAGCCCGGGACAGGGAGAGAGAGAGAGAGAGAGAGAGCATTTGACGCATTAGCTGCATATTCCATTCTGACATTTGAACCTGACGGAATCCAAGTAGGGCTGGAGTAATGAATTAATCCCAGGGAAGAAGACAGGTCTGCAGCTCCTTAGCTATTAATGGCCCACTGTGAAGGGGAGCCCTGCTGAGCCAATATGTGACATGGAGATTGTTCCCCACTACCTGGCTCCCGTTGGAACCTCCCTGGTCCAACCCAGCCAACTTCAGAGAGACCGACACGATAGGTGTTTGATACGTATCTACCAATTAAGGAACTGATTGAAGAGTGAGTCATTCCCCCCGGGGTTCACTGGGACAGGACCAAGCATCCTATGATTCTGTGCTCCAGTTAGCAGTTCCCATACCTCCCAGAGGTCAGCTTGTCCAGGCCCCTGCCTTTGGGAGGTCTGTTCTCCTTTTCTAGGGTCACAGACCAGGGTATCTCCTATCAACGATCACAGAGGAAAAATGGTCATCAGTTTCCCCAGATTTATTTTCATTTATTCATTCATTCATTTTCTTTCTTTCTCTTTCTTTTTTCTCTTTCTCTTTCTATCTCTCACACACACACACACACACACACACACACACACACACACACCCTCCCCAAATCCACCACTCTCCCTTCCAGTCTCCCTGGCTACCCACATTCTTAGTGATGCCAGATCCAGGAGGCCACAGGATGGTGCTGGCACAAATCTGCTTCGAAAGGGAAAGACGAGAGATGGAGCAACAGAGAGGAAGAAGGGCACCCCTGCACCCCCCGGCTCTCTTCTCCAGGCTTGGCTGTCTCTAACCCCAGGCCACAGAATTCATCGCTCACTCTGATTCAGTGGGACAGTTATTTTATATTATTAAAATAAGAGATTATCATCACCACCGATCTCCATCTCCTTTCCAATCTCATTTGAAAAGCAGGCATTGCCTCCTGCTCCCGGACCCCTAATTCTCTCTGCCTCGGCTGTTAAATCATTTAACCTAGCAAAGTGTCGGAATATGCATTTTACATGAGAGACACGAGGCAGGATAAATCTGGGCTGACTGCAGAGACTGAAAAGAAATATCTGAGGTGCAGACAAGGGTCAAAGAAGCCTTGGATGGGATGCAGAGTCCGGAAAGGCGGGGTCTCCTCCCTCTCCTCTCCTGCTTAGTGGATAAGAAAGCCAAAGCCTGGTCCCTCTTTGAAGAAAAGCAACTGAAACCCATAACAGACACCAGTAACAGGGGCCAGGGCACATCATGCAACCCGGCCTTCCCTAGACTTCTATGATGGGGCGTTACCAGACATGACCTTACCAAGCTCTGGGACTCAGATTAGACCCAGTATTCAGCATTCAACTTGATGCACTCAAAGCTGGGCTACAGAGTTCAGGACCAGTGGAGCCGTCTCAGAATGTCTGGGCTGTAAAGACCCCAAGCACAGCTGCCTCTACTTACAGATGAGGAAACCAGAGCCCAGAGAGGGGTAAAGACTTAGCCAAGGGTACAAGATATTAGCCAACACCAGGACTTGCACCCAGAGTTTGAGCCTAGGGATCCTGGCCCTTGGTCCAATGCCTGGTCCAGAGGACTTAAGATTGGTTCTGACTCTGGCCATTTCTATACACTTAACCCTTTGTAATTTATAAATGACAACTGTAGTTACTCAGGAGCCTGGGTGAGAACACTGGGAAGGTTCATTTACTCATGAATTCATTTTATCAAATTATACTGAGGGTCTGCTATGTGTTAGCCCTGGGCTGGGTGCTGGGGATGCAGATGTGGACCAGACACAGCTGTGCTATCAAGGACCTCATGGTTAGATAACTCTAACAGGGTTAAAAGCTAAAAACAATGCCAGGTGTGTGCTCTTGGTTGAGAATATAATTTTTCCATACGTTTTATCGGTCAAATGGAGATTTTGCAAACCACTGTGTGAGTCCCATAAATGCTTAAGTGCCCCTAAGTTCAAAGTTGCTTATTTCTTGCTTGACCTAGAAAGAAGAAGCAATGCTCCTTAGGACATTTGGCATGTAGATAGCAGGCCCAGGGCTCAAACCCAGGAGTCCCACTTCAGCTATGGTGTCAGGCTACTAAAACAGAGGGCGGGGGGAGGGTTGCCACATTTAGCAAATGAAAATACACGAGACCCGATTACATTTGAATTTCAGGTAAACAATGGTTAAAATAATTTTGTAATATGTGTGTCCCAAATACTCCATGAGACATACTTACACTAAAAAAAAAGTATTCATTGTTATCTAAAATTCCACTTTAACTGGGCATCCTGTATTTTATCTGGTAACCCTTTGGGGACGGGAGAGAGCACCACTTGGAAATTGGATACACAGGGACCTGAGTGAGAGATAGTGAGAGATGCTGGGCCTGGGAGCCAGGAGAGATTCCTGGAGCCCAGTGGGTGTCTCCTCAGTTCCCAAGGGAGGCTGTCCCCACTCCCCCAACCCAATGGCAACTTGAGCTGCCTCTGTAGCTGTGCTAATGAGAACGCTCTTCCCCAAACAACAGATTAATTGATTTAAAACTTTCAATGCCAGATGCTTGGTGGAAGCATTTTAATAATCCTCGAGTCAGAATTAATCACGTCTCCTGATCTTTGAGGAGGGCGGTTATTAAATCCTGCAGAGCCAGAGGATGCGGCCAGGCAGGGGAAGAAGCTGCTTTTCCTGGGTCCTCTCTCCTGCTGTGCTCTAACCAGGAGCCCTGGGGGCCCCTGGTGGGGTGGCGTGGGATGGGAGCAGAGGCAGGTCTGGAACGGCACATGCAGGGCAGGAAGTTGACCCACTAAGCCCTGGTTTCTCGCAGCCCAAGGCCAAGGCGGGGTACAGGGGAGTCCTGTTCCAGAGGTTCCCCCACGGCCTGGCCACAGTTAACTGCAGAACTGGACATACTTGCTCAGGCCCAGGACAGGGCCGTCTTTCTCCCTGAATCCCTCTCACTCCCCCTTTTCACATCCAAGGAATTTTAGAAGAATCTAGTTCTCTGACTCTAGGAATGAGGAAAAGGAAAAAATGTCTCCTGTAGTGAAACCAGGGGCTTGCCTTCCCCCCTTGCTGAAAACTAGCTTCCTGCCTCTCGGCAACCTCCCGCCACACCAGCTGCCCCTCCGTGGGCTCTGATGCCCTTTCTCCTTTGCCTCTCAGCTCGCTCCCCCTGTGGGCTCTTAGTCCTTTCCCTCCTCCATCCAGAAGCCACCTGAATTCCGCCTCTATGTCTCCAGACTTCCACCTTCTACCCCGTCTCTCTTGCTTGTCCAGTTGCCTGTTCTCTGCCCCTAATTCCTCTCACTTCAGCCTCCTACACTTACAGTATACCAAGCATATCACCAACACAAGTTCTAATCTTTATAACCCTCCTATTCAGTAGATTATTACTACCCGTTGTTTGCAGAGGGGTAAACTGCGGCTTGTTTTGTTAGGTGGCTTGTCCACAGACACACAGCTGCATTAGGTCAGTCCTGAGCCCCACCCCACCCAGAAGGCTTCTCGGGCCCCCATTTTCCTCTTGGTTTCAGAGTTCCTAACGTAGTCACATCAGAGGGAGCTGATTTTGCACATAATGATACCAAATGTTTTGCCCATTCGAAGCCCCTAAAAGTCCGGGGCCGTGTTTTGTGCTCCTGCGCAGAACGGGGCATCAGCCCACCTGGGAAGACTTGTTAAGTGACAACGGGAAGCCTTTGCCTGGGGGGAAGGTGTGTGGGCACCTGGGCCTCCCACGATCTGAGCCAAACAACTCCATTTCTCTTGAGAGTCATCCTGTGGCTGGTGGCCTCACTCCATCACTCCCCCCTCACCTGAAACCCTCACACACCCCTCAGCAGTGTCATGCAGACACTAAGCACGGAGCAGGCAGGGGCCTGCCAATGGTCTCCACCACATATGAGGTCCGGCCCCAAACAGCACAAGCCCAGACAGCCTAGAGGGTGACACATTCTGCCCCTGTTAATGCTGAGCAGCCTTGGGCTCCCCTGGCCCCCTGATGCCCCACTGCCAGAGCTAAATCAATACTCCCTTTTTTCTCTGCAAGAACATCTCAGTAAGCCTAATTGGTCACTATGGCAACCCCAGCTGCAGCTCCTCGTGGCCTCAATGAAGAGACAGAAGGATGAGAGGGGGTGAGATAGAGGTTAAGCCTACTTATTGTATAATGCTCTGCCTTTGATATCACCTAGATCCACATGCTAAGTACCTGGAAAGAAACAAAATCCCGTGTAAATTAGAATGATACCATCCAATCCCCTGCTTATATCCTCACTAGTAGCAGCCGATAAGGCCACTGTCTGCAGCCGCTGGGCCTGACCTCCTCCGCCTGGCGGCTGATGGGGTTGCGGTGGTGGGTCACATTCATCAGAGAGGATGGGCGGGGCTGTGAATCCCGCAGGGCAAAATGGCTGTGCAGGGGCCTCTGCCTGTAGCATCCCCACCCCAACCCAACCAGGAGGGGATCTGAGGGAAAAGGAGAGACAGGAAGACCACTGCCCAGAGCCTGGTCCTGTGTCTCTTCCTTGGTGGAACCTTGAGGCTGCTATTCCATTTCCTCAGCGGATGGATCATTCCCTGCTTAGCTGGGGTACCCTCAAAACCCCAATCCTGCCTTGCGCTCTGGGGTGAGATCTCCCCATCATACAAACATGCACACACATGCACATACATACACACTTCCTGCCCGCAAATGTGTCTTCCCATCTAGCTACCCTCAGAAAAATAAAGCCTCTGCTCTCTTCATTCTTCAAGACTCCCTCTTCCCCTTCCCCTCAGTGCCGCTGCCCCACATGGGCTGGGCCTTCCTTCTGTGACTCCATGATCTTTCTATTGCCAGGGTGAGGGTTGGCTCTGCAGCTGCCCACATTTGCCAATGACATCAGTTCCTTCAGCTCCGCCCTCTGAATTGTCTTCTCAGAGCCAGACTCCTTCCCCATCCCAGGAGAGATGGGTTTCAGCTTCCCCTCCCGTCACACTGCTATGCTTACGCCCTACCTGCCCCACATGGAACTTCTAACTTATTTTCCACTTGCTGCAGCAGAAGACTCCCAGGGTCATAGTCTACCCCAGCCAGGGCCAGAGCCAGATCAGTCCTATAAAGGATGGGATTCAGTGCAGCCTCTTTCCTTGGCCCAGCTGCCCCAGGTCCATTTGAGCAGAGCTTTTAATCCTACCCTGTGGCCCACAGAGAGACTCCTTTGCTGGGAGTCCCTCCAAGTTTTTCTATGGTCCGTTTTGGTCCTCTCCCCCTGGGAAATCCATGGTTGGACACTGGATTTTTCTTAATGTTAAACAGAAGGTGAGAAAGCCCTGTCTGTTCTGCCCTCTTTCTGTCTGCCCCTTTCATAACTTCTCCTCGTTCAGCACACACAGCTGCGATCAACCATCCATTTCCGAACTCCAGTCAACACCTAAGGCTTTCCCTGCTGCCTGCCAATTCACTCTGTCAACCGTCCATCTTAGAACCATTTAGGGGGCACTTTGCCATGTCCTGGGCACAGTTAGGGACGCGAAGAACCTGAGAAGTTCCAATCTTCTAATCCAAAAAGGATTAGAGGGCATGCATCTGTCCATATCTAGTCTGTAGAAGATAAAGCTTTTCTCTTGATTGTATCTGGGAACAGAGAGGAAGAACAGCTGTGGTGTGGGGGGACGAGACATGACTTTGGAATCACACAGATCTTGTTATGGAAACTTGGGCAAATTCTTCAATGTCTCTAAGTATAGGATTCATGGAGATCATAATGCCTGGCTTGGAAGGTTACTGTGAGGCGTGAATGTGATATAGCCTGGAAAAAGGCTTTGTCAATGATGAGATGCGGTACAAATGTAAGGAACTAACATTACCATGACAGTGATATGGGACCATAGTTCTCTTGGCCTTGGATGGGTAATCTTCCTGTTTCTCCCCTCGTGGAGACTGTTTTGGGAGAGGAGAGATCACAAGTCCCTCTCAGGCTGTGACCCTATGTATTCTTGCCTTCTCCCCCCCAGGTTGGTCCAGGATAGATTATCGTAGGTAGAGAACGTAGAGACAGAATCCCTCCTGTCACCACTTACCCATAGATGAGAGACAACGGCATCCTCTTAGCTTAAGATGTGATAATAGTCTTTTCACCTGTGAGTCCCAATTCCAGCTGCCTGGGAACATGTTCCCACCAGGTAATTTTTGATCAGGAATGTAGGTGCAGGCACATTTCAGATACGTCCCTTGATCCCCAACACCTCCTGTGACACAGATAAAGAAAACACTATGCTTATCCTCCTTATGTCAATGAGGAAACTGAGGCAAGAGAGGTGAAGTGACATTTCCAAGACCATGGAGCTAGCAAGCTGCAGATCTGAGACTTCTAATTCCCAAATGCAAAACCTGCACTCTCTTTCTCTGTGCAGCTGCCTGCCTCCTGAAAGCTGCTCCCTGTGGCCCACTCATCTGCTATTCTGGCAGGGTAAACACTTGAAGAAGGCCCTTTGCTCAGAGGGCATGTTGAGCAGAATATCAGGTCAAAGTTCATCTGCATTTTTGGCGACAGAAGGCTGCCGAGATAATAGGAGCCCCTTTGTCCTCCATGGGGCTGGATGGGAGCGAGTGGATGTCGGAAGGAGATTACAAGCAGTTATGGATATTGCTTATCATGCTACCATCAGCAGACGCCTTTTTCAATTGACTAGTTGCTTGTATTTCCAGAATAGGGAATGCCAGATGTATTTCCTGCACTGAAAGAGAGTACTGAAGGCCCTTGGAAAGAGACCCAGCTGTTAAGTATCAGTGGAGGCTGGGGTAGTTTAACCCCTGGTGGCCAGGTAATCAGAATTCCTGGGAAGCCAAGGACAAACAGCCAAGGCAGCCCACATCTAACAAATGAATGGAGGCTTGAAAGCCCTTTCTAAGTTGCTTGTTTGGAGTTCAAAATTCACTTTGCTGTGTAAACAGTGTTATTAGAACTAACATTTATTGAGTCCTGTATGTGCTACATGGTATCAAAGCATTCTATCTGCTTTCTTTTTTCTATTACATCCTCACCTCATTACAACTTTACAAGGTAAGAGTAGCAGACACTGGCTTGTTCACCGTATCAGTAACCCTTTCCTCTTAGGCACACAGTCCTTCCTCAGCCTTCCTTATATTAGGGGCAGCCATGGGACAATGGAAAGTAGATGGAAATCATATGCACCACCTCCTAATCTGGCCCATGAAAATGCCTCCTGCCCAACCCTTTGTGTGCTCTCCTCCTTCATCTATCTGCTGGATGCATGGATCCAGTGAAAGGCTCCCAAGCTCTAGGGAATTATGTCATCCACTAAATGGAATGATCCTGGGTCCCTGAATGACTGCATGGAGCCAAACCCCACTACTGACCTACGTTGGGCTGTGACACGAGTGAGAAATAAAACTTTACTGTGTTAAGCTACCGAGATTTGGTGGGTTTTCTCACCCACCCAAACTAATTCAGTAAGTATCAGACTATATCAACAGCCTCCATTTTACAAATGAGGAAACAGAGGCTCAGAGAGGTAGCGTGACATGCCCAATGCTACATAGCAAATAATCTGTAGAGCCAAGTTTAAAACCCAGGTATGTCAGACTCCAAAGCCAGTAATTTTCCATGCTACCTGCCACAATAGGTGGCCAGGATCCTAGGCCGGTCACAAAAGTCTATTTAACCAACAAAATACCCAATGCATGTTTCAACTACCCTTAGCCATTGCCCATAGCAGTTTCTGTGGGATGTTGATTGAGTTTCCAAACCTGACTCTGAGAACACGTCCTATCACCATCACCTCACCCCCAATAATTTTGGACCACACTTCCAGGCCTGAGTAAAATAAGATGCTTCTGTAGATGAGGTTTCTCAGTCAGTTGTTCCCTAAAGACTCTGAATCAGAATACAAGAGCATTTGTTTCCATGAGAATGAAGGGCCCACACTCAAACTTCCCCTGTGTATTCCATGTAACCCTTGCTGAGTCAATTTGTTGGTAGATGGGGAGTTTGCTTATGACCTAGGACAAGCAGGTCAGTTCTGGTTCTTAGTATATTCCTATATTGATCCTAGAAGCATGGATCCTAGAACCATTTTTTCTGAGCCTGAAATCCAAATGCCTGGTCTGACCAGCTGAGGTACATTTACAGTGACAAGGGGAAGGAATATTTTAAATTGTAAGTGACCTTGAAACCCTGAGAACTCTGATTGCTGTAGGCAGAGGAAAACTCACGCTTCTTTTCTGAATGGGGCTCAGCCAGAGGAAACAAATCAGCTCTACAGTATATCCTGAGTGTATGATGTGTGCCCACCAATGTATCAGTCCATGGAATGGCAGGCACCATGCCTGCCCTCCAACGGATGATAAGCTGATTAGGGAGACCGAGCTGAAACACAAGGAGACAAACTCTAGAAAACTCTCCAGCCAGTTAATGTTAATTTGCACGTGTTCACATATGGAACACTGACCTCTGTCCCTTTCAGCCTTCTCTTCAAACTCTCAAATAAATCCAGCTGCACATAAGTCAGTGGTATGGAACTTACTGAGTATTTGGGAGGGAAGATGAAGATTTACTTCACATGCTTCACTGAAACTTTTTAAAACGTTTTCCTAGTTTTTCTCTCTCCTTACCCCAAATCCCCTCTCTTCCTTGCCTTCACTTGGGACCTCTCCTTTCTGACTCTCCACGTATTTTCTCACTCCTTAATCCAACTTAGTTTCCAAATCTCTCACTGCTGCTATATTATGCAGAGGAATGTGACCCTTTCCCAGATCATGTCTTCAAACTTTATCAGGTCTTTAGCTAACAAGTATCTTCTAGTTATCAGAACACATTCTAGGGGGAGAGGCAGGCATGTTACAAATAACCCACTGAAAACATTTCTGATATCCTGCTTGTGGAATTTCACCCTGCAGAATCTGATCCAGGGCTTTGCCTGCAAGTGAGTTTGCTGTCCGTGGTGCTGACCTGGGAGGCTAAGGCTAATCATCATTTTTCTACACGTCATTCAGTCAGGGAATTGGATGGTCTTGCTGTCTGCTCTGAGCCTCACCCGACTCATGTCTGAAACGGGATTATTAACAGCACTCACGATATGCAAAGCATTTAGCATCCTACCTGACACAAAGAGCTCAATAAATGGTAGTATTTCTTATTGTTATTATTATGCTATTATCCTGCAGGCTCCTATTTATTCACTGCCACTTCCCAGATATATTCCTCCCTCCAAAACTCAATTTGGATAAGTGATTCCACCTTCATTTTTCTTCCCACACTTTGCTTTAGAATGAACACAGGTTTTCCAAGATTTTTTGCTTTAACAGTGAAAGAGAAACAGAAGTTAACAGAACAAATAACTGGTCTCACTGGTTGAAACATGAGTGGAGTTAACTCTGGAATTTTTTCAGCTTTGATTTTGTTCCTTCATTGATTCATCTCCTGACTCCTCCCTTGGGAATAAAACCCACTCAAATGCTCCTTTTTTGCTGTTGTTGTTCTTGAAAGCGTGTGTTCCCAAGATTCCCTGTGCTTGCCTCTCTCATAGTACATCTCATGCTCTGCTGAAACTGCCTCTTTATAAAGACTATGTTGGGACTTCCCTGGTGGTCCAGTGGGTAAGACTACGTGCTCCCAATGCAGGTGGCCCGGGTTCGATCCCTGGTCGGGGAACTAGATCCCGCATGTATGCAGCAACTAAGAGTTCACATGCCACAACTAAGAAGTCCGCCTGCCACAACTAAAAGATCCCACATGCCGCAGTGAAGATCCCGAGTGCTGCAACTAAGACCCAGCACAGCCAAAATAAATAAATAAATATTATAAAGACTATGTTATTTGCCATTTTATCCTCAACAACTTGCAGAATGCCAGGTACATTGTTTGGACCTGAATGAAAAAAAAATGTATTAATAACCAAATAAACAAAAGAACAAAGGGAATGTGGTGGGCTGCATTTTTGCCCCAAGCTTCCTCTCCTCCCTATATCCACACACCCTTTTCCATGTGTCTTTGCAATTCTTCCCACTGAAGAAGTAAACTATATTTTCCCTCCCCTTGACTTTGAGTTTACATATGTGAGTTTCTCTGGGTATATGATGAAGCAAAAGTAACAGTGGGACAGTTCTAAGCCTAAGCTTTAAGAGGACTTGCACCTCTGGCTTCATTATAAAAAATAAAAAAAAAAATGCCCTGGATAGCCCATGGTACCAGGAGGAGGATACGAGCCACATGGAGCAGACCCACCAGAGCTGCCACAACCCAAAGCAGAGCTGCCTCAGCCACTCATCGATCTGAAGATCTGAAGTGAAACCATCCAGCCAAGCCCATTGTAGATGAGCCACATCTTAGCTGACCTTCCGAAGCATAAGTGGTAATGATTATAGTTTTAAGCCACTAAGTCTGAGGATTAATTTGTTACATAGCATCATTTGGGCAATAGCTCACAATACATAGAGAAAACACACAATGGATTTTTTTTTTAAAAAAACAGACGATCATGGCTGATGAAGTTCAGCATCTCACCTTCTCTGAGCCTTAAATCTTCTTCTATAAAGTTTGGATAACAATTTCTGATCAACCTAGCTCACATGGTCATGGTTTCAAATGATTATGGGTAGGACGGCACAGCAGTGAGTTAACCAACAGAATACAAATAAAGGAGTATTATCATTAGGGGCTAGTATTCATAAGTTTCTTTAACATCCTGGTACAACCATAATCTCTAGCCCTGGATCCTGTATACTTAACTGAAATGGGACACCAGATGGCTAAAGATGAGTATTTGGGTCCACCAAAGTATTGGTAAAATTAATTCTCTTCCAAGAGGGAACTTGAGACTGCCTCTTTAAAGTTCAACCAGGAAATTCAACTGAATTCTAGACTTTTGAAATAGGAAACTCCTATTCTACCCTACCCAGTGCTTAATGCACTTTACAATACCCCCAACCAGAGTTTTCCAGCCTCCACTTAAATGTTTCAGTCAAAGGAAACTCAACTACAAAGCACCTATTTCAACTTTGGACAGCTATATCTATAAGAAAGCTTTTCCTTATCTTCCCTAACCCCCAGACTAGGTCAATTTCCCTAGTATAAGCTTCTCATAGCACTCTATTCCTTCAGAGCATTTATTAAAGATTATAATTTAAAAGTTACTTGTGTAAAAATTTGTTCAATGTCTATCTCCCACACAGCACAGTAAACTTCATAAGGGCAAAGACTGGATCTTCTTTGTTCACTGCTGTATCTTCAGTATCTAGCATGATAACAGTAAATTAATAAGCATTCAATAAATATTTATTCACTAGATATATTAAAAAGTTTTTTAATCTTAATTAATAATCTTATATAGTACTTACTTAACAAGGATCAACTCAATAATGAATGAACAAAAGACAGTATCTTCCTGAACTTCCTCCCCTGCAAATAGTATAAATTCTATCTTTTGAGGGTCCAACAGAACAAGTTTCCTCCCGGGATCATCCCCTCATATTTCATGATAGTAGAGCTGAATCCTGGGAGATTTCTGATTAGAAGAGATAAAGGATTGAGAGTGAAGAATTTACACTTCATATAACAAATATTTATAGAGCATACATTAGATGCCAAACATACTTACAGGTATTGGAGATACAGCAGGAAGTATAACAGACCAAAAAAAAAAAAAAAAAAAAAACCCTTCCTTCATAATTTTATGCCCTAATGGGAGGAGAGAGATAATAAACAAATCAAAAAGTAAAACACATAGCGTACCAGATGGTGATAAGTGCAATGGAGAAAAATAAAGCAGAGAAGGAGAAGATGGAACCCAAGGGAAGATTGCTATTTTAAATGAGATGGTCAGGGAAGGTCTTTTTGAGAAGCTATTTGCACAATAGATCTGAAGTTGGTGAGAAAGTGAGCCATGCAGATATTTGCAGTAAGAAGGTTCCAGGCAGAAAAGAACAGCCAGTGGGAAAGGTCCTGAGTAAGAAGCATGCCTGGCAGAATATGAAAAAGGTATGGAGGCCAGGGTAGCAAGGGAGAGAACAGCATGAGATGAAGTCACAAGGGTCACAGGGAGCCTTGTAGCCCTTGTAAGGACCTTGGTTCTCACTCGGGAAAATCAAAAACTATTGAGTGATTTTGAACAGAGCATTGAGACATGACTTGATTCACCTGACTGGTAGGGTGGGTCTAGACTGTAGACAAACAAGGGCAGATGCAGGTCACTTAGAAGGATCTGGCAGTAATCTGGTCAGATGATGATAGTCTGGCCCAGGGCAGAGTTTATTCTTTTCTGTGTCCTAGCACCTTGCATCTAGAGGATGCTGAATAAATAAATGAATGATTGGACAGATGAGAGACGGAAAATGCTTTGGTTCTGGAATCAAAACAACTGGATTTGGGCTCAGAATTCCAGTTAAGCCTTGCTTATGTCCCTTGAATTATTTTCCCTAGAATCCTGTCTTCAGTCCAAGGATAAGAATTAAAGCTATTAAAGCATGTGTAAGAGTAGCCAGCCCAGCCAGACAAAAGAAACCACACCTTCTATGATTCCATTTACCTGCAATGTCCAGAATAAGCAAATCCGTAAAGACAGAAAGTACATTAGCGGTTGCCAGGGGCTGGGGAAAGGGGATCCTGGACAGAAAAAGGACAATAGGCAAAAACAAAGGAAACGTGAATAAAGTATAGACTTTAGTTAATAACAATGTATCAGTATTGGTTCATTAACTGTGACAAGTGTACTAGACTAATGCAGAAGGTTAATAATAGGAGAAACTGGATGTGGGGATTTATGGGAGCTCTCCGTACTATTTTAATCATTTTTTTTATAAAACTAAAGGTGTCTAAAATCAAAAGCTTAATTTTTAAAAAATGAGTGGCCAGGGCTTCCCTGGTGGTGCAGTGGTTAAGAATCTGCCTGCCAATGCAGGGGACACACAGTCGAGCCCTGGTCCGGGAAGATCCCACATGTCACGCAGCAACTAAGCCCATGCACCACAGCTACTGAGCCTGCGCTCTAGAGCCCGCGTGCCACAACTACTGAAGCCCGCGCACCTAGAGCCCGTGCTCCGCAGCAAGAGAAGCCACCGCAATGAGAAGCCCAAGCACCACAATGAAGAGTAGCCCCTGCTCGCCGCAACTAGAGAAAGTCTGCACACAGCAACGAAGACCCAACGCAGCCAAAAATAAATGAATAAAATTAATTAATTAAAAAAAAAATGAGTGGCCATTCAGGCCTGGGAAACGGAAGGAAGAGTCTCAGTGGTTTATTAGCCAGGAAGCATGGAGTGCCCCCATTCCATGCGCAGAACTAGCCCTTCCCTAGAGACTTGGGGCTCCAGGGAGATAGCGTGCCTTGGACATTCTTCCATAATCCATTCTTAGAGCTGCTTCTTTCTGTGTGTGCCTTGGGCAGTAACTGATCGTTTAAAATAATAATGAGGTAAGAAAAGTTTGATACAGAAAATACTTCTAAATGACTTTAACTAATGTCCTCTGGGGTTCTGGGTGGGTAATCTGGGCCCCTTCTGTGTACAGGCAAATGTGATTATAGCAGGGCCTGCAGTGGCCTGTCTCAGCTCCCAGCCCCCCAGGCCACTGCCTGCCCTAACCACATTAGCAGCACTAGAGCCATCCATCAGACTAACCGGGGGCCTGGGGTTGGGCCTGGCCCTCCTGCAAGAGCTGGGCCCTGCCATCAGGAGACATCTGGCTCCTTCTTCACAGTCACAAGATAAAGAATGTGGCTGTGGAACTGATCTGCCTGCCTTGCCCCTTCCTCCTGCCCACCTTGGCTACCCCACCTTATCCTCAGAGCTGCTTGGTGGGGCCTGGGGAGGGGGTCCCTTGCTTCCTGCGGACGGTCCCAATCTAGCTGGGGTGAGAGGCCACACTTCTAGGCACCATTAGCCTCCCACCTCCATTTCAGCAGGTGCCCTCTCTTCTGCCCCCACTATCAACTAACTCTCCCAGTCTCCCTGGCCCAAGCCTGTCAAAAATAGAACTCACTGGCAGCAGGAGCAGGGGAGTGGAAGGGGCAGGGGTTCTTGTTTACCTAACACCGCGCTAGTTGCTACAAAGGTCAAGGCCCATCTGCCAGGCAGCGGGTGCCAGGAAACCAGCTGCCTTCATGGCATGGGCACCAAACATTAGTGAGGGGCAGGTGGACAGACCGAGTAACTGCTACACACACACATACACACACACACACACGCACACTTCAGGCCCAGAATTGACTGGGTAAGCCATGGGTAACGCATTGCTGCATGACTCATGGCAAATGCTGAGACCTCCACTGGCTTCTTCCTGTCATTTAAAATGCCCACAAGCCACCATCCCTGCTCCCTGGGCAAGCTCAGGGAGCCCATTTTATTTTTTATTTTTTTTAAATTTAGGGTCTTTGCTGCTGTGCGCGGGCTTTCTCTAGTTGCGGCGAGCGGGGGCTACTCTTCCTTGCAGTGCACAGGCTTCTCATTGCAGTGGCTTCTCTTGTTGCGGAGCACAGGCTCTAGGCACGAGGGCTTCAGTAGTTGTGGCACATGGGCTCAGTAGTTGTGGCTCGCGGGCTCTAGAGCGCAGGCTCAGTAGCTGTGGTGCATGGGCTTCGCTGCTCCACAGTACGTGGGATCTTCCCGGACCAGGGCTCGAACCCGTGTCCCCTGCATTGGCAGGCGGATTCTTAACCACTGCGCCACCAGGGAAGCCCAGGGAGCTCATTTTAATATGAGACTAAATTCAACATAATTAAGAAGCCTAATCAGCTATTGTTTGGGGGAAAATGACCAACGACTCATTTTAAATCTGAACAGAAACAATTTGGGAGCACTTTGGTTTTGGAGATTAACTTCAGTCAACTGAGAGTTGTCTTTTCAGGAACCCATATGCCTGAACTCCCAGTTCTGCCCCCCTTCCCCACTGTGCTGCTTCAGTCCCTGTGGGAAGGCTGCTGAGACAGGTGATGTTGGGCAAGAGTGAAGCCACGACCTCCTGGAGCATCAGGTGAGGGCAGTGAGAGCTTGGAGGAGTGGGCCACTCCCAGCCTCAGTGCCTCCATCAGACAAATGGGGAGGATATCCCAGCCTGACACTAAGAGGAAGAACTGGCTTTGGGGAACTGAAGAATGAACTGCCAGGGCATGTCCCCTGCCAGCCCCACTTCCCAGGACCTCACCTGGGGCTCAGGGAAGCCAGTAAGCAGAGTGCTGTTCCAGCAGGCACGACCCCCTTCTTCATGGTGTTTTACCCACACATAGGAAGGCAGGGCTGAAGAGCGCATAGTCCAGGAAAACCGGTCCTTGTGTTGACAGCAAGGGCAGGCGCTGCCTGACAGGACACGCAGGAGTGGCTCGCTGCCCTGAAGGAAGTAGTTAAAGGTGGACATGGGCTCACTGGGGTGTACGCACACGTGGGTGCATGCTAGGAGCCGCTGAGCCCTCCATGTGTCCAGAAACACTAGCAACTTCACGGGGAGGGAGTTAGGGGCTCTGGGAAGGCTTGCATCAGCTGTGTGACCCTGACAAGCCTCTTTCCTTCTCTGAACATGTTTCTGATCTGTAAGCTGTCAGACTCGTTCCCTGAAGTTTCAACCTTCACAGTGCATCAGAATCACTTGGGGGATTTCCCCTGGTGGCACAGTGGTTAAGAATCCACCTGCCAATACAGGGGACACGGATTCAATCCCTGGTCCAGGAAGATCCCACATGCCGTGGAGCAAAATAGCCCATGCACCACAACTACTGAGCCTGCGCTCTAGAGCCCGTGTGCCACAACTACTGAGCCTGCATGCCACAACTACTGAAGCCCGCGCGCCTAGAGCCCGTTCTCCGCAACAAGAGAAGCCACTGCAATGAGAAGCCTGTACACCGCAACGAAGAGCAGCCCCTGCTCGCCGCAACTAGAGAAAGCCCACGCACAGCAACAAAGACCCAATGCAGCCAAAAATAAACAAATTAAATAAATAATTTTTTTAAAAAAAAGAATCACTTGGAAAGCATTTTAAAAGTATACTTGCCCAAGCAAGCCCGGAGATCTGGAGTTCATTAGTGGTATGGGGGTCACCAGTAGTTTTTAAAACACACCAGATGATTCTAAAGCTTAGCCAAGCCTGAAAAGACACTAGAGCACCACATAGCTTGTATTGGACCGACTGGAGGGCTTATTAAAACACAGATTCCAGGGCCTTGCCCTGAGAATTAACATTTCTAACAAGTTCCCAGTTGATGCCAATGATGCTGGCCTGGGGACCACACTTTGAGAACCGCTGTCCTGGACCAATGCCACTCAAAGCGTGGTCCCCAGAGTGGCAGCAACATCATTACCTGGAAGTTTATTCGGAATGCAGATTAAGGTGCCTAATTACAAACGTTAAGGCAATATGCCCTTCTAGGATAAAGAAAAGGATGGTGATGATAATGATGCTGATAAAGGAGCTGCAGAGAAGTCAAGGAGGGGGGAGCCTGGGTAAGAGAAGGGAGCAGCTGGCCCAAGCCAGCCCTGTGTTGGTGTTGGATGGAGAGACGGTTGCCCCTCTCAGAGCTCTCTTCTTCTCTCCTCTTGCCTTCCCACACTATTGTGAAAAGTTTTCATAAGCGCTGCCCCTAGCCCATTTTCCTCAGGTGTGGATCTGCATAAATCATGGCTCAGCCCTCAGCCCCATCATCAACCATTATATCCCAGTTCATCATCTTGCCCACATTACAGATGGGAAAAAATAATCGATTTGAACGGCTGCCTGGATACCCCAGGGCAAGGCTTTAATTCACCTTCGATGCTGGATGGGTGCTCTGTGCTGGAGCTATAGATACTCCCCATCAGCATGGACCAACTGACAGGCTGAGCGTGCTGTGACCAACCCCCTTCCTTGGGCTGCTGCCTGATTTCTAGCTACAGCCCCTCCGCAAACCGTGAGCTGCATAAGTGCTGTGAGGTGTTAAGAAGAGAAGTAGCACCGGCTGGTTGGGAGAGCCCTGGCTGGGGAGACAAGAGCCCTTTGTGCTGCCCTGAGCTTAACTCCAATCTACTGTGACCCTGACCCAGCCTACTCTCTCTAGGTCTTAATTTCACTCTCAGCAAAATAGAAAAAGGCATCCTTGCTGGTTTCCTTCTGATGGGGTTGCAAGCTACCTCCCATACACCAGATTCCCCTTTGTTTGAGGTCTTCCTCTTCAGTCACTACTGGGTTTCCTGTATTTGAGGAAGAACCAGAAGTATGAAGCAGACATTGTTTGGAGTGCCCAGAAGTCGCATTCCTAGCACCTTCGCTCTGTGGAACGAAGCTTGGCCGTGTGACTGATCTTGACAACACAAACATCAAAGTGAAAATAAGACCTTCTTCCAAAGGTGGTCCATTACTTACCCCCATCATTCAGTTCCCATTCTGGGAACTGTCAGAAGGACCTATTGCACGCTACTTTAAATAGCCTCATTGGTGGCAAATCTTCATCCTAGGAGCGTGGATTTGCTTGTTGGAAACAGCCCAGAGCTATCCAGAGCCAAGAATGGTGAATAGAGTGAGAGATTAAGGCTGGGAAATACCATTTTTAGTCTAAAACAAGGTGTAACTATAATTAAATAGATCCGGGGGTTGGTCTGAATGGCCTCTAAGGTCTCCTCCAGGTCCAACACATTATGATTTTCTTGTATAGATAGAAAATGGATTCTGAAGGCAAAGGAAAACATTCCACAGGTGTCCTGAATGAAGTAACTTCAAAGGAATCTGTATAAAATTACTCCTCCTAAGATGACTAATTTAAAAGGCAATTCTCCTCTAGATACATACCTTATTTCATGGATTCATGAAATAAGGTAGTTTTATTCTCACATTTTATCTCACATTTTATCTCTGAAATCAGGATACAGATGACAATTGGTGGAGTGTCATAGTTTAAATGGCAGCACCTTTTTCTTTCTTAGTGGTACATAAAGTAATCTTTCTATCAATGGCATCTTGGATTCAGTGAAACACAGTAAATCCCAAACTGTTCTGATTTTCAGTACCAGTTTGATTCTTAACTTTGGATGCACATACCAGACCAATTAAATCAGAATCTCTGGGGGAAGGATTCAGACATTATTAGTTTTTAAAGCTCTGCAGGCACAGGGCCTATGACACCTTAAGATAACTACAGCTCTCTTGTAGCTGTATAGGAATCCAGGCTTGTGGGGAAGCCTAGACCATGGCTGGTCGATCAGAGAAATGGAAAGTTTTAGGAATAAATAGTGTTGAGCTCCTGAGTTGAGCCATGCCTGAAGTCTTCCATCACCTCTAGACTTCACAGTTTGGTAAGCAATAGATCTTCTGAATTGTTCAAGCTGGTTCAACTTCTATGTATGTCTTGCAACACACATAGAATGAGGTACCAGCAGGGGTATGTTAACTGCAACTGACTGGGCTGAGGAAGTAAAGTGCTGGGCAATGAGAGTTCTACTATCCTGGGCCAAGATGTTGGTAATCCTTGTTCTGAGGTTGCAAATAGCTGATTAAGTGATGACCTATTTTTTGTCTTAAGACTCATACCATCGATTTGCCAAGTTTTCAGCACCCCAGAATTTGTTAGCAAAAATTCAAAATATTATAGAGTGAAGGCTGACTTTTGAAGCCTTCACAAAGGCTTACAACAGGCTCATGTGAAAACAGCTCTAGAGAAGAAAATATGGATTTGCTAAGAGAGGCCCTTTTTAGCTTGTGGTCTGCAATATACGTTCCCCAGGAGTCTGGCAATTAATAATTATCCTTGCAGAGTTGGAAAAGCCACATTCTCTACTTCAAGCTCAATTTCCTACAGGTTGAGGCAGGAAGTAAGAACTACTCAGCAGAAGACAGATTAGGACCCAGAAGAAGCCTAATCCCCCAGGTGTCTCTCAAATACTCCTGTTAAGTATTGTCTGCCTAAGGAAAGGATTTATCACTTCCCTGGTTAAAATGTAGCTGTAAGCCAGAATACTTAGAGGGCCTTTCTCACCCCAATCTGAGGTTTCCAACTGCCCCAGAGTACATGAAAAGTAGAGCATTGAAGCCAGGACTGGTTGACTGGGGATAGACGTTTACAGACCCTGTTCTAGGCTCAAAGACAGTTTCTCTAGCTTTCATAATCCATGGCCCAAAGCAACAGGACCTATTAAGATTGAATTTAGTTGCCTCTACAAAAGACTGACTATTGGCTTCACCACAATTTATGTTTACTTTTCCTATCATCCCCTGAAATAAAAGATGCATCCCAGGCATTGAGCAAATGTTTGACATATGATGAATGGATGAGTGAATGAATCTGGCTCCAAGCACTACCAATGGTATACAGCAAATATAGCTGTATATTTATAAAATGAAGCAAAGGGATAGACAGTGGGAGTACAGTTCCTCATTTTAGGTTGTGAAAAAGGGACCCAGGATGAAAGATTTGACACTTAATCCTGCAGACCTGAGCTGGCATCTTCTTCATCTCTCAGAGGGATCTCCATTTTGCCAGGTCACAAACACTACTGCTGAGAATTCACAGGGTCTTCCCTGGGGGAAGACTAAAGACTACAGTAGAGTCCTATTTCCTAGGAACCTTTAATGTGTTGGGTGATGGATAAGATGGATACATCCAAAGTCATTCTCTATGGGTAACAGACAAAGGAACCAGGGATACGATGTATTGAATTCATATGAAAATACAAAGGCTCAAAATAACCAAACCAATCTTGAAAAAGAACAAAAAGGATTTACATTTACCAATTTCAAAACTTAATACATGACTACAGTAATCAAGACAGTGTGGTACAGGCATAAAGATAGACATAGATCTTTGGAATAGAACTGAGAGTTCAGAAATAAACCTCTACAGTCATGGTCAATTGATTTTGGCAAAGGTGCCAAGATAATTCAATGGGGGAAAGAATAGTTTCTTCAACAAATGACGTTGAGACAATTGGATATGCAGGTATAAAAGGATAAATCTGTACCATTAACTCATACCGTAACCCAAAAATTAAATCAAAAACCATCATAGATATAAATGTAAGAACTAAAACTATAAAACTCTTAGAAGAGATCACGGGAGTAAATCTTTCTGACCTTGAGTTAGGCAATGATTTCTTAGATATAACATCAAAAGCACAAATGATGAAAAAACAAATTGATAAGTTGGACTTCATCAAAATTAAAAACTTTTTCTCTTCAAAAAACACCAAGAAAATGAAAAGACAAACCACAGATTGGGAGAAAATATGTAAATATATTTACAAATCATATATCTGACAAGGGATTGTGTCCCTACGTGGTAAGCAGAATTATGACCAGCCAAAGATGCTCACGTCCTGAACCCTAGAACCTGTGTATATGTAACATTACATGACAAAGGAAACTTGGCAGATGTGATTAAGGTTAAGGACTTTAGATGGTGAGATTATCCTGGATTATTCAGGTGACCTTAATCTAATCACATGATTCCTTAACATCAGAGACTATTTCTAGGTTGTGGTCAGAAAAAGATGTGGTAATGGAAGAATGGCCAAAGAGATGACATGTTGCTGGCTTTGAAGGCAGAGGAAGGGGGACACAAGCCAAGAAATGCAGATAACCTCTAGAAGCCAGAAAGACAAGGAAATATATTATCCCTTAGAGCCTGCCAACACATTGATTTTAGCTCAATGAAAGCTGTGTCAAACTTCTGACCTATGGAAGTATTAAATGATAAATTTCTGTTGTTTTAAGTCACTAAATTTGTGGTAATTTTTACAGCAGCAAAATAAAACTAATACACCAGAATACACAAAGAATTACTCCAGCTCAATACTAAGACTAATAATCCAATATAAAAATGGGCAAAAGATTTAAATAGACATTTCACCAAAGATACATGAATGGTCAGTAAGTACGAGAAAGAATGCTCAACATCATTAGCAATTAGGGAAATGCAAATCAATACAGTCATCCCTCTGTATGCATGGGGGATTGGTTCCAGAACCCCTGTGGATACCAAAATCCGAGGATGCTCAAGTCCCTTATATAAAATGGCATAGTACAGTCAGCCTTCTGTATCCACAGATATGGAACCAGCAGATACACAGGGCCAACTGTACCATAGTAAGATACTACTTTACACCCACTAGGATGGCTATAATTAGAAAGACATACAATAACAAGTTTTGGAGAGGATGTGGAGAAACTGGAAAGCCATACATTGCTGGTGGGAATGTAAAACAGTGTGAAATAGCTTGGCATTTTCTTAAAATGTTTTATATAGAGTATATGATAAATGTAAATATACAGCATATAAATATATGGCAATCCCACTCCTAAGTATCTACCAATGTGAAATGAAGGCATATGCTCACACAAAGATTGTATGTGAATATCTGTGACAGCATTATTCTTTTTTTTATTGAAGTATAGTTGATTTACAATGTTGTGTTAGTTTCAGGTATACAGCAAGGTGATTCAGATATATATATGTGTATATATATACATATAGATATTCTTTTTCAGATTCTTTTCCATTATAGGTTATTACAAGATATTGAATATAGTTCCCTGTGCTGTACAGTAGGTCCTGGTTGTTTATCTATTTTATATATAGTAGTGTGTATCTTTAATCCCCAGCTCCTAATTTATCCCTAACCTCTCCTTCCCCTTTGGTAACCCTAAATTTCTTTTCTATGTCTGGGAGTCTGTTTCTGTTTTGTAAATAAGTTCATTTGTATCATTCTTTTAGATTCCACATGTAAGTGATATCATATGATATTTATCTTTCTCTGACTTACTTCACTTAGTATGATAATCTCTAGGTCCATCCATGTTGCTGCAAATGGCATTATTTCATTCTTTTTTATGGCTGAGTAATATTCTGCTATGTATATATACCACATCTTCTTTATCCATTCACCTGTTGATGGACACTTAGGTTGTTTCCATGTCTTGGCTATTGTAAATAGTGCTGCTATGAACACTGGGGTGCATGTATCTTTTCAAATTAGAGTTTTCATCTTTTCTGGATATATGCCTAGGAGTGGGATTGCTGAATCATATGGTAACTCTATTTTTAGTTTTTTAGGGAACCTTCATACTGTTCTGCATAGTGGCTGCACCAATTTACATTCCCACCAACAGTATAGGAGGGTTCCCTTCTCTCTACCCCCTCCCATTATCCTTAATAGCCAAAAAGTGGAAATAACCCAAATGTTCATCAACAGATGAAGGGATAAACAAAATAAGTAAGGATAATAATAATAAATACTAAGGAAAAAAGAACTTATACATGTTACAACATGGATGAACCTCAACAATATTATGCTAAATCAAAGAAGACAGTCACAAAGGACTACATATTGTATGATTCTATTTAAATGAAATATCCAGAGTAAGCAAATCTATAACAACAGAAAGCAGATTAGTGGTTGCCTAGAGGTGGGAGGAGGGGGGTTGGGGGTTGGGAGGTGATGGCTAGGAGTATAGGTTTTCTTTTATGGGGTAATTAAAATGTTCTAAAATTAGATTGTGATGATAGTAGCACAACTCTGTAAATATACTAAAAATCATTGAATTGTACACTCAAAACGAGTGAAGTTTATGGCATGTAAATTATACGTCAATAAAGCTAAGGAGAAAGAGAAGAAGGAGTAAAGCTCTGCATGGCAGAGTTGTTGAACCCCGCCAAGTGAGGGTTTCCTGAAGGCAGGGCGTGCTTTGAGAACTCACATCCATGGAGAACTAGCTGGGCTCCTCGTTGTACCGATTAAATATAGAATTTGATTTTATTTCAGGAGTCTATAACATTGGAAAGATTGGTCAGATCATCTTCCCAGAGAGAGAAAGGCATCTTTTCTGGGGAGTGCTCGCTGAGAGATGTGAGACCGGGGAGTGAATTTGGCAAGAGGGAAGGTTGGCTACAGTACCCATGATTTCCAACCAGAAAATAGGACATGTGCAAACATATTCAGAAGGCACAAGACAAATTATACAAAACCAGGCCAACCCAGAGGGTCCCCAGCCTCTGGGTACAGCCATATGAACCTCTGTCTGCAGCCTGTTCCCTGGGGGCAGAGGGAGGAAAGGCCAGGGCTGGGCTCCTGGGCCAGGATGTGGGGTTGCAGCCGGCGTAATGAATAGCATCCTCCAAACAGGCAGGGAACTCAGGTGGGAATTAGCCTGTTCTAAAAGCAGGACCTGGGCTGCCTTCTGAGTACATGAAGCCCATTCCCATCCATCTATCTTCACACCTGAGAGAAAGAAAGTGCAATAACAAGCATCTTGATGTATACGCATCTACAATCTGGTTATGAGGTTATCAAGCAAGAAAGACGCCCCCAGGGAATGCATATGCTTTTTTCATAGAGGAAATAGTGAGTAAATAGCTGAAATTTATCTTGAGGGAGATAACAGAAGCACTTTTTTAAATTGTGGAAAAAACAATATTTTTCCCCAGAGCAATCAAGTCCTTCCAGGTTTGGATCATGTCTCTCATCAATGGGCCTCCAAGCCAGATTCATCTTAGGTTCATGGGACAAGAAAGGAAGTGGATCTGCCTTGGCCACGGGTTTTAATCTAAGCCAAGTTCAGGGGAGACGGAAGAGGGACCCAGCTACCCCAAACCAGGCCTCCATTTTGCCCATCCTCAAAGTGTCTCAGAGGGTGGCCCAAGGGCATACACTGCTAGTGACCTCAGGGACACTGGAAATTTCTGGAAGAAGGTATGGCTTCTAAGTCTGTCTGTTGCTGGGATCTCTGTATGCCATCACTGCCTTGGTGAGGGACATTGGTCTCTTTGCCTGCATAAATGTAAATACTAAATGTATTTACTTTACTGACCTATTTGTGTAAGAACTATCTTTGCTGGCTGAAACAGTCAATGAGATCATGAATATGGAAGCTTTTGTGAACCAAGAAGGACTCGTAGGGGGAGGAGAGGTGCAGGGGAGGTGGCAGGGGCAAGGATTTATTGAATACATTCAAGTGCCAAGCTCTTTCCTTTTGGTTATTTTCTTAAATACTTGTTAAAAAAAAAGAAAAACACTCATGAGGTAGCCATTTCCACTTACACATGGAGAAACTGAGGCTTACAAATTTAACATGGCATGTCTGACCCAGGCTATATAATTGGCAGTACAGGATTTGAACACCAGGTCTGTCGGACTCAAATCCACAACTGGTCCCGAAGGCTGGTCATGGCTTCTATTAGACTAAAAATACCCTTGGGGCCATGGCTGCGGCTGGACTCTTGTCTGGAGCCTCGGGTAAACCACAGAGCTGCCCGGGATGCAAGGATACCCTCCATGTCACTAGAACAGCGGTCCTGGTATCTCTGACTTGTCGTTTAGACATTCCTTTGACCTCTTCTTTCTCTGTTTCAGTGAGCGAGTCCTGAACTCAAAGCACTCAGATAGCCCCTTCCCCTGGAGAGGTGGGACGGAGGTGGGGAAGTTCCTGTCCCCGGCTTAGCCATCATCTTTTTTTTAGTGATGGTATATGCTTGCCCTGGCTCAGCACTCAACCTCTCTGAGCCTTGATCTCCCCATTGAACGACTGGACCAGGTTGATGAATTTCAAACTTATGTCACCACAACTCACAGTGACATTTTCTCTGACAACCCAGTTCACGTGTAAATATTTTTCTTTCCACAAAGCAAAGCTTATCCACGCTATACATGCATATGTATATGCACTCTACTATTTTCCTATTTTACTCTGTTTCTATTTTTTTTTAATGCTGGTCACAGCCCATTAATTTGTTTGATTTCACTCCCCTAAAGGGTCAAGACCCACAGTTTGGAAGATCCCATTCTAGACGCTCTCTAATGACCATTCCAGCTGTGACACTTGATGAATCTTTACCCAGCCTTCCCCTCCTCCAGAGAGGGGTTCCTCTGAGCTGATGAGCTCCTGGGGAGCCTGCCAGGACTCTGCCCCCACCCTGTCCCTGGGAATGTTTCTCCTGGCAACCTGTTTCATATGCGCACGCTACCTTCATGAATGCCCCAAAGTAAAACAACTCGTTCAAGGTCACTCATACCACTAGTAGCTGGAGCAAGGACTTTAACTTGCACAACGGGACTGCATATCCAGGCCTTCCACACAACCACCCGCCTCCTGAGACAGCACCCTGTGGTCAGGCAGCACCCAGGCCTCCCAGGAAGAAGTCCTCCCCCCATCTACTTGCATGCCGTCAGCCCCCTTGCCCTTCTCCTGGCTCTTCTTGACCTTCTGCAACCAGCATCCTCACCTTTTTGCTGCCTCTCAGCTCCCCAGCCTGTCTCTGATGTCTGTCTGGGTACACCTGGGTCATGTGTGCATTTGGGGATGAGGGACAGGCAAGTCAGTCCATTTGGATCCATCGAATCCATGGGGATATTTCTGAATTCTTAGTCCCACGGGAGCAGACATTCTAGCTCATTCAGGTTTTAATTGGTCAAACCAAATATGTGTCATTGAAGTTCTGTCTCTCTTCCAGTCCCCCGAGTAGACCTTTGACTCCTCCTATCAAAGACCTCCCCGACCCTGTCTGTGATGTGGTATCCAGGAGTCTCACAGAGGCACAGCTGGGGATGCTGGGAGAGGTAGAGAAGGTCTATGGCATCCTGGCTGTGAGTACACAGGAAACCACCATGGATACTGCCACTCAAAACTTACATGGCAGACATGGGTCTCTCACCCCAGAGGGACATCTATGAGCAAAGTTCTGGTTTGAGATTGCTAATGGCTATTAATTACTGTGTATGAGCTTAGATATCAAGCACAGATAGAGAATGATAGCTAGGTGACAGTTGATGGCTGTGAAATAATAGATAGTAGCTATTAGATGGTAGGTAACTATAGATAGTAGAGAATAAAAAGTAGCTGATAGATTGTAGCACATAGCAGATAATAGATAGTAGCTGATAGTAGATCACAGATAACAAATGGAAGATACTGGATAATGGCTGAAGATAATAGAAGCTGATAGTGGATAATAGTGGGTAGTTGATAAGAGTAGCTAATAACGGATAATAGGAGCTAGGTGATAATAGTAGCTAATGGTGGCTAATAGTTGGTAAGTGATAATAGTTGCTAATAGAGGGCAGTGCTAATAGCAGATAATGCTGGCTGTAGATCACAGCTGATAGCTCACAGGTAGTGGCCTGAAAGACCACTAAATACCGAACAGCCAGCGGGGAGTTCCATTTATTATTTTAAATGACTTTAGGACTCACTTGGACTCTCTTGGGTAAGTAAGCCTGTTCTGAAGTCTCTGTAACCAAGGTGGGGGTGGGGTGGGCGGGGATACTCAACCCAGTTAGTCACCAAACTGGTTTCCAGTTTAAGTTCCTTCATTAACTAGCTGCAGGATCTTGGGCCCACCATGTAACCCCTATGATTCCTCATGTGTAAAGGAGGAGGTGGGTCATATACCTGACCTACCCACCGCAGAGGGCAAAATGAGGGTAAACGATAGAGGTAAGCACACTTCGACATTTCATAATGAGATACAGAGTCAGACGGTCCGCAAAGCTGGCAAAGGCCCAGTTGCAGGAGGCCAATCACAGGTTTGTGGGCCAGCAGATAACTGTGTTTTCCATCCTCACAGTGAGTAGGTTCATGCCCAGGGGCAGGGATGGCACATGATTGACAGGCTAGCCCAACTGCAGGAGGGCCAGGGGTACCCTTTCCTGGCCTTTCACTGATGTGCACAATCTGAACGTTCTCCTGATACTGTCCGGTGGTTTCTGTCACTTGCTGATGGCTTCCTCCATTGTACTTCAAATAAAATCCAAACACTTCATCAGGACCTCCAAGGTCCCTTCTGATCTGGTTCTTTCCTAAACTTCTGACCTCAGTCTACACTTCTCCCCCATCATTCACCTTTGCTCAAGGGCTTCTGCTTGCTCCCCAGAGAAACCAAGCTCATTCCCACGAGGCCTTTGCACTTGGTGTTCCCGCTTCCTGGAATGTTCTTCTCTCACAGCCACGTCCCTGAGCTGTGGGCACAGTAGGTTCCTTCTCAGCTGCTACCCCTCAGAGAAGACTTCCCACTTCAAGTCACTCTCCATCACATCACCCCATTTTATTTCCTCTGTAGCACTTAATCCCCATCTCACATTAAATCCCCATCAGCTTCTTGATTTACTCATTAAGTTGTTCAATGTCTCTCTACCCCATTGCAATGTAACTTCCAAAAAGTTGAGGCCCTTGGTATCTCTTCATTGAAGTTTCCCAGCACCTAGAACAGTTCCTGGCACATAGTAGTGTATTAACGAGTATTTATTGAATGAATCAGTGAATGAAGAAAAGGCCATTGCAACTGCAACAAGATGGCAAATTTGGGGCCAGATAGGCTGGGATTCTGAGACTGCTCTACTTCAAACTTGTGATGAAATGTTGGACAAGTTTCTTAACCTCTCCTATTATCTTTAGTTTACTCAACTACAAACATCAAGATGATATTGACAATGTTGAACTTGATCTGAGCCCTGTGCTCCCTAAGGTTGAGAAATCCCACCACCCTTTTGTGTTCCTAGACATGACTAGCCTCAAAGGACCACCCTGCTCTTCTAATTCTGAGATAAGACCCACCTACATCCTTCCTCATGACTCACATAAGATTTGCTGATGGCTCCTTGTTTACCTGCCCGCATAAAAAACCTTAGCCCTCCTTCCATTTCTTTGAGACACTCCTCATTAATAAGCATTCTCCCCATTGCAAACTGTCATAATAAAATCATCTCCTTAATTGTCCAGTGCATTCTGTCTTTCACAATATTTCTTCCCCTTGCAGAGTTAATATGAGGATTAAACGGAATAACGTGTGAAAGTTGTATTGCACAGCACCTTCAGTATAATTTTCCCTCAGTGGGATTTGAAGGATCTCCAACATTTTCTAGATTGAGGCTGAGTATTGATCCATTCACAGGTAAGAGAAAAACTAACCACAAAGCATATTCACAGTTACTCAGGACTCCAATGCCCATTACCTCTGCTCCCATGAAAAAGAGGAGAGCAAAATGCCAACCCTGTTTATATACATACATATATATACACATATACATATATATGTATGTGTACGTGTGTATATATGTATATCCATCTATACATATATGGATGGATATATATATACATATACACATATATATCCATGCATATAATTTCCAAATATATATCTTCATATGTATATACAATGATACACATCAATAAGCAAATATAATAAATAGTACATATTATAATATTAAGAACCATTTTCATGTCAACTATGTACTGTGTGACAAGCACTGTGTACTAATCATTATTATTCCCATTTTGGGGGTCTTAGAGAAGGCAAGGGATTTGTCCAAGGTCTTACAACTAATTAATGACAAAGCTGGGAATTGAACCCAGGTCTCGCTGACCCCAGAACTCATGCATTTTTCCTCTACATAATCATCTACTGTTCATTTAACAAGTATCTTGAGTGCCTGCTCTGGACTTGTCATAAATAGAATATAAAGGGTTGTTTATACAAATGTTGCCCTAAGAAAGCTCCTGACCTGCTTCTCGAGGCAAGACAGACTCTGGGAACCACGAGGAGACCACACAAGACAGAGTTAGCAAGTAAAGTCTCGAGGGAGAGGTTCAGAGAAGAGCAAGATCGATGTGCACCAAGGGAGCTGGAGGTGCACCGCTCTGTGCGTGTGCTCAATAAACAGACTGGATGAATAAATGATTTAATTAAGGTTTAAGGGGCGCGATTGGATTTAATTTGGTCTGTAATTATTACTCACCCCAACATCTCTGGTCCTTTCACTGCCATAAGGATGGGCATGAGGAGAGTCATCCTGACCTCAGTGGACTTCTCTCCTGTGTATCTTCCACCTGCCAGCACTCCCGAGAGGGTTGGATTTGCTTTCCCGGGGAAAAGACCCTCAGCTAAGAACCCTGATCCTTTGGCAGGCGGCACTGTTCCATCCACTTCCCCACGTGACTGTCTCCTAAGAGCCTCCCCCATCCTGCTGAAGATTTTTAAGTTATGGAAATTAAGGAACAGGCATATTCTTCAATTCCCTGCATGGCATGATGGCCATTAACCAATTAATGGCTGGGCAAGTGCCAGCCAGTAGGGTAATTATTAGATGGTAATTGCCATATCATTACAAGGTAAATATAGGGTCGGACTGCCATCCACCCCAAAGAGGGCAACTGGGAATTCATTTTATTCCTATTAAGCATAATTATTCCCCAGTCTCTGGGAACCTGTGATTTCCAATATAATTATATAGTGTTTGCCAATTCCATGCACGAGGGATGGGGTTCAAAAGCAGACAATGAGGGACGGCCTGGGGAGGTGTGGGGCAGGAGCTGGAAGCTCACAGCAGCGTCAGGGTTTAGAAGCTAAATCAGTTGGGCATATCTGAAGGCAAGGGGGCCCAGTAAGGGAAAGGAAGAGGAAAAGAGATTTCATTGAGATTTAATAGAATCCTCTTCTCTGAATGTCTAGAAAACATGTTATACAGATCTTTATTACCCCCAATCTCCCATTCACTCATTCCTTCCATCCAAAGCTGATGAGGGAACATGGCCAAAAGTCAGATATTATGCACAGCCCTGGAGATAGAGAGGAATATAGAGCAGGAAACCTGTTTTTAAGAGGCCAAGTAGAGGCAGAGATCATGCTATCTTCGTTTCTCATTTTACAGGTGGAGAAACTGAGGTTCCCTGGTTGGCTACATGTGCTCAGCTCTCTCCGAGAAATAGAATTAACAATCCAAATAGCAGAAGGTCATCTACAATGCCAAAAAGTGCAAACCGAGAACTTTTAATGCTTGACAGGAGCTGTGCAGATGTGACAATTGAGACATAAAGTTGATAAAGCACCCTAGGTACTGCAGACCTAGATGGTGGAGGGCAGGGTTCCCAGGCATGGAAGATGTGAAGCTGTGACCTGGAGCAATCTGGGAGATCCAGAGACACGACTTTTCATGCTAATGTGGAATAATGCCATATATCACCTTTAAAGAGAACTTGACTGTAATAAACATTTATACCAAAACTATTTCCTATAAATCAAGCAACAAATCTCTGGTCTATCGGAGACATACCTTGTGTCTGGGAGTCTCGCTATTAAATCAAGTATTGTAATTTGCTTCAGAAATGTTTTGCCAAAAGGTTAAAATATACATACTCATAGCTCATCAATCTCATGGGTTGGTAGGAAAGCCCTTTAGGTTTTGTTATTCAAGCCTTCTTTTGATTTCCTAACTGGTTACCCTGTAGATCTCTACTGGTTATGCTGTAGACTCTAGGGCACTGGATTGGGAGGGATGGGTTGCTGGTTGAGGTAGAGGAGGAGGCAGGGGGATTAACTAGATCAAAGGCTTTTGATTACCTACCAGTGATGGAACAACAATGATAGCTACAATCAGAAACCTATTACAAGTGAGGCACAGAGGCAGCACGAGGGATAAAGTGGAGAAAAAGATGGACAGGGGTCCTGCCTTCACGGAATTTATAGTTGAGCAATTTATGAGAACCTGTACATCTTGTGTCACATTGAACCTTTGCAACCTGTTAGAATTATCCCCATTTTATTGGTGAGGCTGCATGAACTGCTCCACTTTCCACAGCTAGAAATGGGCAGAGCAGGGATTTCACCCCAGATCTGTCTGGTTTCAGCCCCTCCCCCCGCAGCACTCTCCGTGTACAGGGAAGCACACACACTCCTTAGAACACTAAAACATCCTCCACCTCGGTTCCCAGGTGGCCCTGCAAGTGTAACGTGTTGTCTCCTGTCTATCCCACCTGCCAACAACCACTCTTCAATTGGGTTTATTATCTTTGTGGCACACAGTTACCGTAGCAGCAAATTTATCCTCATCAGTACAGTACTCCTGGGCTTCCCTGGTGGTGCAGTGGTTAAGAATCCACCTGCCAATGCAGGAGACACGGGTTCGAGCCCTGGTCCGGGAAGATCCCACATGCCGTGGAACAACTAAGCCCGTGCACCACAACTACTGAGCCTGTGCTCTAGAGCCCACGAGCCACAACTACTGAAGCCTGTGTACCACAACTACTGAAGCCCGTGCGCCTAAAGCCCGTGCTCCACAACAAGAGAAGCCACCGCAATGAGAAGCCTGCACATTACAAGGAAGAGTAGCCCCTGCTCGTCGCAACCAGAGAAAAGCCCGCATGCAGCAACAAAGACCCAAAAGCAGCCAAAAATAAAAATAAAATTTAAAACAAATACAGTACTCCTGTGATTTTTCAACTACTAATGGAATTACTATTTTTGTTTGTTTTAAAGCCATAGCCATAAAATAGGCTCCCAACTATACTCTTGCATTTTATAATGTCTTTAAAATTTACTGGAAGTGATAACTGTAATAACAGAATGCCTGTAAACACACAAATGGTCTTCTCGGAAAAGGAGGGGTGAGGGGCTTTGGTTTCTACCATGGTGGGGCCCACAGAAAGATGGATGGATGGGAGCATAGAAAGAAAAGGTGGAGGACCCCTGTACCCTTGGAGGTTTAGAGAGGTCTATGAATCCAACCCTAGGTGTTTGATAAGCCATCCCTTCTCCCTGCCAGGAGCATCCAAGAAGGTGATTGGTAAAGAGAAAGGAAACTGAAGGACAACTGGATGTGCCAGGAGCTCTGGCTACTCCTTGGGAAGGTGGGTGTGAACAATGCAGGCCACACCCCTTGGTTCCTAGAGGCTGCACCCTAGTTCTAGTCCAAAGTTCAGTGACAAAAGGAGAAACAGAGCCACCAAGATGGTAGACCTAATCTGGAAACTTCTCTGAGGTTAAGACCACCTGAAATATGAGTTGTTTCAGAGACATGTCCTTCCCAAGAGTCTCAATTTATGGCTTTAAAATTTTGGCTGGAGCGCTCACCAATTCACGGGTTAAGTCTCAGCTTTAGAAGGGCCATGCCAAATTATAAGTATGTTACCACTGGCGTAACATATTCACATTCTGGAAGGGATTAGCTTATCAATCTAGCTGTCTCCAAGAGGAGCTCTCTTATGGAGACCCCAGATAAAGAAAACTTAAAGGGGTGGGGGTGGGTTGGGGAGTAAGATAACCTAGACAAAGTTTCAGAGTCTAGAGAACGCAGGAAGGCCTTGCTGGGCCACCAAAATGAGGGAGGAGAGGGACTGGACAAAAGGCCGGTGGGAGAAAAGAAAAGGGGACACGTTCAAGAAGGCGGTAGAGGGAGGGGAAAGAGAGAAAAATCCCTCAACCAAGACAAAGGCTCTAAATGCAGGAGTGGGAAAGGAAGGAGAGGCAGTAATCCTAGAGTGTGCTTGTGTGCAGGGGCCACAGTGGGCAAGGACACTTGATCGGAGAGCCAAGAATGGAAATCAGGGACCATCAAAAGCCAAGGCTTCAAGGAGATGGCCAAAGAAAGGAGAGTGATCTGAAAGGGCACTCGTCCAGGAGCCTAGAAGGGCATGGGGACCAGGTAGCCCGAAGTTCAAGGCACAAGGAATAAGTCGGCCAACCTGATTAATGTGGTCATCTGAGTCACACCAAATTAAGTGACCAGGTTGTGATTATGGAACTTGCCAAACAGTACATACTCTGCACTCAGGACTTCCTTACACACAGCTGATAGACCTAGCTTAGGATGCATGGATGCCCTGTTAGGAGATGACACAAAGTATTCAAGTGAAGAGGCAGAATTCCCCTCCTGAGGATCCTTGGCCTGGCATAGACATGGGTGCAAAGGAAGGAGCAGAGGGTCTGGAGATCTGCTTTCAGACCGCCCAGTCTCCTCCAGCATGTACCCTGTGCACGCACGTGTGCAGGACACGGACCCCCCCACGTGCCCCGCTCCCAGCTACCCACAGCTTGTGCATATTATCTTCACCCTCACCCCCAGCCTGGTCCTGAAATTATCCAAATCCATTGTTGTTTCACCAGCAACATCTGAGCCTGACTCTGCTCACCCCACCACGGGGCTTCCGATGGCGGGGAAGAAGCCAGGCCCGAAGCCTGCTCTGAGAGCCCTGGGGACTCCAGTTTCGTGGGCCAGGACCCAGCAGAACACATGTCACCTCCTCTGACCCCAGCGGTGGAGGATGTCAAATTTGATCAAGCTGAGCCTGACGTTTGAAGAGCGAGCCACTGGGTGGGCTGCTCCAAAGAGAAGAAGCAGACACAGCAGCAGGCGATTTTGTTCCTACTCTGCTGCAGGCTTCCAAAGAAAACAAGACGACTCTGAGGCAACCTGGGGCCATTGGGGTGCACGTCTGAGTACACTGGGGTACACATTTGCATCTGCTACTGAACTGATTCATGCAAGTAATAGCCAACTCTCTGCAGATCCGTGTGGAAAATAATTCACGGCCAATTTTTAACCCCTCCTCCCCTCCCCCACCATTCAGCACATTTCTAGGGCTCTCGCCAGACGGTCCAAGTCCCCACTAGGATTGCCCACCCACATTCTCTGCTTCTTCAAACCCTACCCATTCTTTTCAAGCCGAGCCCAAGCTCCCCACCCTCCATGAAGCCTTCTTTAAAGACTCCAACACAGAAAGAACAGCCCCATTTTGAACTCAGGCTGCATGTCTCCGTACAAGGCTTTTGTCATGGGGGTTCACTTGTCATGGAATGTAAGCTCCTTGAGGTCAAGGAAGACCCTGTCATGTACTGCTCTAGCGTTCCCTACAGCCCCCGATAAGGAGATGCTCAATAAAAACTTCCTTTTGAATCTATATCAATAAGAACAGTGATCTCTTACAGGTTGTTACAGAGAACGAGTTGATAACAGTTCAAGTTCGGGCTCTTTCTTGCTAGGCGAGCTCAGGCAATTGATTCAGCTTCTCTAAGCCTCCATTTCCTCATGGGGATAATGAAGGAATTAAGCCCTACCTCACAGTGTTTTGAATCCAATGAAATAATGTGTGTTCAGGGTTTAAAACAAAAATGGACCTGTAATAGATGCTCGAACAGGGCTTGCCTGGTGCCACCAACCCCCCATGTGTGTTCAGTGCTTTTAATTTAACAAAACCCTTTCCTATACATCACCTTACATGAGCTTCACAACAATAGAGGCTAATAGAATCCCAGGAGGTGGATTCTATTATTGATGGTATGCGTGTCTTACAGATGAAGAAACTGAGGTCTGGGAAGTTTATGTAACTCTAACCCAAGGTGACACCACTAGTGAATACTAGAAATAGGCTTCTAATAGAGTCCATCTGAATTCAAAGTCCAGGCGGGCGGGCTGGGACCCCGTGGCAAGGTGGCACCTAGAGGTGATGCCAGTTAGCATGCAGACTGAGGCCAGCGTGCAGTGAAAGAACGAATATGAGAGGCAGGCAGAGATCCAGGGGCTATGGTGGGGCTCCAGCAGTTTCTCACCCTGACCCATCACCCCGTGACCGGAAGGTACAGGGCCAGCAGGATCCAGGCATGACAGCATTCTGCCTGGTTGGCTTTGCCTCCGTCAGGATGCTGAGAAATTCAGGCTGTAGGCAGTCGCCATGGCGATGGTGATGGAGAAGGCATCAAGCGCAGAGCTCCTCCTGGCCCAGCCCTTCTTTTAGGGACAGAGAAACAAGATTCTCCAGGAACTTCTTGATCCCCAGACTTCAACCCACCCCACCCACTGGAGTCCAAGCCCTCCTTAGAGCCCCATCATCACAAGACTATGGGGCGGGGGACAAAGTAAGTGAGGAAAATTTAGGGGAGCCAAGAAAGTCTCTGCTGCCCCAGTGTCTCCCCCACCATTATGAATGCCACCTGCAAATGTTCATTGTAAGGCTTGAAGGAGGTGGGATGGGGCAGGGGTGCGGAAAGAAACTTACTTCGATAGACACCAGCTGTGTCAAGCACTGTGCTACATCCTTGAGGTCCATGAGCCCTTTTGATCTCACAACATCCCTGATGAGGAAGGTATTAATAGCTCCACTTTACAGATAAAGAAACTGAGACTCAGCTTAAGCACAAGCCAGTACTTAGCTCAGCCAAACTTTGAGCCCAAACACATCTGACTCAAAGTCTGTAACTTTGAAGGGGCAACACGTCCACGTTTTATCATCCAACTGTTTGGGGAATGGGGCTATGACTGCTGGTTGGAAGGAAGGCTGAGGGAATAGAATAAAATTCAGGGCAGGTCAGGTTCACAGCTGGAAGATGAGGCATTGCTAGGCGGGGAGCTCCAAAGCCAAAATTCAACTAAAAGAGTCATATTCTAGAAGCCTGTCTTTAAGCCTTCTCCTTTCCTCTGGCCCCCAGCCTCTGCCTCTCACACCCCTTCTCCTGGGAATAAGACAGGTTGAAGGAGGAGGGTGAGGTGGGTGTAGAACACTGGTGTATATGCCCCGGAAGCCGCTTGGAGAGGGCAGCTGAGGTGGGGTGGCGGGTGGGAAGGGGAAGACCTGTCCCCCCAAGTCCCACAGCCAAGCGGAGACAGTCCCCCACCCTCCTACAGACTTGTATTAAAAAGAATACGGAAAATAATTACAGGCTAGAGAGGATTTATTAAATTGGATAAGTCCTGGCTACAGCCTTCTTTTTAGGCTTTGAGTGGTGTATGTATTTTTTTCATCAAGGCTGCATAATAAAATAATTGCATAATTAGTAAGGAATTTGTTTCCTTTCAAGGAAGAGTCTTTAATCCCCCTAAAGAACACCTCCCCTCTCCCAGGCTCTGCCTTTACGATGGCTGAGGAAGAAATAAGGAGAGAGGGAAGGAGGCTACCCTTCCCATCAACAACTCCTGGAGGTGAGAAATAAAGGTCACTCCCCACCCCACCCTACTTGCAAACTGGAATCACTGATGGCTCGGGCTGGCAGAGCCTCCTGGGGGTCATTGTATCCATCCACCTTCTAGACCTAGACCACTCCCACGGCCCCTACCCATGTTCCCCAAATGTGGTTCTCAGAATCTTTGTCAAATGCAGAGTCCTGGGCTCCGGTCCTACATAAACCCAGGAGATTAGTGGAGTTGCAGCTTTCCACACTGAGCATAACCTAGCGATAGTTATTCATATGATAGTTTGATAACCACTGGTCCATTCGCAACCCGGAGAGTGAGGCAGGGTGCCAGGAAGAGGAGGACTTGATGCTGATGGAGAAGAGCCCAGGAAGAGTTGTGTGCCTGCCCGCCCATTCTCTCTTATAACATGAACAGTTAGGGAGATCCTCATTTATGATCAGGTCTAGCTACTTCCCTTCTCCTACTTGGTCCTCACTTTTCTCATCTGTATAATGGGGGATTGTGCCAGATATTCTAAGTTTCCTTCCAGCTCTGAGGTTCTTTGATTCAATGACCTGTTATCAACCAACTCCTTATGATCTACCATCTACTCTGATCTATTATCCCTCCCAGGTGCAGGCAGAAGTGACCCTATGATTCCGATGAAAGAAAATAGATGTCAGGGATTCCCTGGTGGCGCAGTGGTTAAGAATCTGCCTGCCAATGCAGGGGACACGGGTTCGAGCCCTGGTCTGGGAAGATCCCACATGCCGCGGAGCAACTAAGCCCGTGTGCCACAACTACTGAGCCTGCGCATCTGGAGCCTGTGCTCCGCAACGAGAGAGGCCGTGACAGTGAGAGGCCCGCGCACAGCGATGAAGAGTGGCCCCCACTCGCCGCAACTGGAGAAAGCCCTCGCACAGAAACGAAGACCCAACACGGCCATAAATAAATAAATAAATAAATTTTTAAAAAAAGAAAATAGATGTCAGAACAGTTTAATCCTGGAAAGGACTCTCCTCTTCAGATTCCAGAATTAAAGCTCTGATCCCTAGTCGAACAGAAACATCCCTGGGAAGGGTTAAGCTGTCACGAGCTTCTTTATTCTTCACAGCAGGTTTTAATAAGAGGAAGATGGAGAGAAAAATATCAGACTGATCAGCTAAGAAAGAAGGAAGAGGATGGAGAAATGGAGTGACATCAGTGGTCTGGCAGTCCAGGGTCCTGGATTCCAGTCCTAACCCTACAGTGTGTAACTGTGTGATGACAATGTTGGATTTTACCTGAGCCTGTGAGCCTGGAAAACAGTGCGGGCTAAAAAATCCCCCATCCTCTGTGTTCCAGAAAACAGCATGCTGCAAAAACTCCCCCTTCCCCACATGACTTAGAAAAAATTCACAGATGTCCCCCTTTGTTCCCCTATGACAAGGCCAGACACAGACCCTCCAAATTCCCTTTCTTTGATCCATAATTGATTAGCTGAACTGCTCATTGCCACTGATCAATCAGAACTAAACGCTGCTTAACCAAGCTTTGGTTCTGCCTCTCTCTTTCCACCAGGCCCTGAACTTGGGCCCTGTCTTCCTGAGACAGCCCCTCCTGAGGACCAGCTGGTCTCAGGGTGAGCCGCTCCCTGGTCTACTGTCCCCTCACATCCCCTGTCATCCCCCTCCCCACACCTGGCTCTTCCTAGCTTGCTTACTGCTCTCTACAAAAGAACCCCCGTTTGCCCCACTTTTGTGGCGCTTGCAGATCTCAAGGGCAGATCATCCTCCCTACTGCAGTAGTTCCTTTCCTTGCCTCATAATCATCCTTTCAAAAGACTCATATCTCTCCTTACCAAGTCCGGATTTGTTTTCATTTGACAATGACCACGGGCAAATCATTTCACTAGAGTTTCTGTATCTGTCCAGCAAAAAAAAAAAAAAAAAGTCATAAAGCCATAAAATCAGAGACGTAAGTTATATAAAAGTACTTTGTATGCCATAAGAAAAGAAAATACAGGTCTAGGGGATGCTCAACTCCTCCACCCTGGATTTCCTGCCAAGCATGTCCTCCAGCGCCCACCCGCCTTACACTCCAACCCTGCTCAGCCGTTCCCTGTCCCTGGACCGTCCCAGGCTCCCGCCCAAGTTTCCTGGGGCAATTAACTTGGGCAATTCACCTCTAAGGTCTCAATCCAGAAAGCCACCCCTCCCTTCCCCAGGTGCAGCCATCCCTCATTCATCACTGTCACATCCCACAGAGGGCTTTTATTTAACAACCAATTTATTTCCAATTTAACTAATATGGGGATGGGCCATCTCTCTCTCACGCAAACCAACGACGCCAGGGTTGTACATAGACTTACAAACGGGTGTGCTGGATAATATAAACTCTCGTCGCAGCCACATCAGGAGAGAGGGGAGAGGAGGGAACAGGGGTGAGAGAGGAGATGGCACCGTGATAAAATATGCAAGCCCCCAAGGTAAACAACCCCTGCTACGCTCCCTCCAGGCCCCTGCACTCGGTGCCGCCTGGAATTTTTATTTATTAGTCTCACTGATTTCCCCGGCTCCCCTTGAGCTCAGACAAATGCTTCATAAACAATGTATGAGATGCCAACTCGAGGTTGGGTGGGAGCACACAGGTGCTTGAGGAGGTGGCCATGATCCGGCCCGAAACCAAGCTCCCTGACCCCACGCCCACCCCCTGGCAAAGTTGCTTATACTTGGGTGAGACAGTGGCCCCAGATGAGAGAACACTTGCTCTTTGAGTGGGATAGCTCATTAGTTGTCTACAAGGCCCAGCCTGCCTAAGGAAGACGTATTGATCCGCTGAAGGTATCTGAGAGCAGGAGGGCTTTGTTTACAAGGCCCGTGGGGCTAGGTCAAGGCTCAGGGTATCCCCCAGACTGGGTGGGTCACCAATAAGCCCGGAGGCTGCCTTCATGTCTCGGCTTCCCTGCCACCCCGTCTCCCCTCTCCAGATTCTCAGATTGTGTGCAGACCCCAGGAGTCCCATCCAGGGCTGGGGCCTTAGCTAGGGGTAGAGGCATTCGGTCAGGAAACTGGGTTTTAGAAAGAGTGGAGCCACTTCCTAGCTGGGTGGTTTGGGGTAAATCATCTCACCTCCCACCTCAGTTCCCTTGTCTGAAATGCAGGCCTTGAACTAGACAATCTCTGAGGTCTTTCCAGCTCTACCTCTTAGAGGTGGAGCCACAGAGAAGGCAACAAGGCTGTGAGAGAGATTCATCCTCAGCCTGGGAGGCCCACCAACACGACTTTAAATTACACCTCCTTAAACTCTGCTTAACTCGGCACTTTCCGGGGCTACCCTGGAGGGCAGAGCGAGTTTATGTTGAACAAACACCACTTGGTTATCAGAAACATATTTATAGTGGTTGTGCAGCTCCAGGAATGGAGAGTCCTACCCAGGCCAGGCTTTCAGGAAGGATGTCCCCACTGAGCAGCTCTCTCCAGCCCCCAGAACAGGACTCTCCCTTCCCGACCCTGATTTCTGCTCTCTGCAGCTGCCATAATTCCATGCCTGTATCATGCACCTGGTGTCTGGGGAAACCCAACTTACAGGCCTGCTGATTCCATTTAAAAGGATGATGCGTGTGGGAATGATTTTTAGTTGGGTATCCAACTCAATTCTAAACCAATTAGAAGAGGGTGTGTTCATTGGGAGAGCCGGGGCATCTGTTTCAGAGCTGACTTCAGGATGCTGGTTGTATGTTAGAGACATGGGTTGTAGGCGGCAACCCTCTATCTTAAGAGCAGGGAAAAAGCCCAGGAACAAGAGAAGGGGGAGAGGGTCCTCCCAGCAGAGCCATCATTCTCTGAGGAGGAAGCTGAGGACAAAAAGAGAAAGAAGCAATGAGACTTCCTTGCCCCTCCCCTTCCCCACATCCCACGGCTACATGGCTGGATTCCTCTAGTGGCCGGCAATATTTAATCGAATACTTTTGTTTGGATCTTGCATCCCTGGTAACCTGAAGATGTTACCATGGCAATCCCTGAGTAATACATCTCGATTATTTATGGCCTTGCAAACAGGGTGGGGAACCACTCTAGGCCTCACAGAAACAGCAGGGAGCTAGAGGCCTCATTTCCTCTTCTCACTGTTTCCCATCAGTCCCAGAGGAAGGGGAAAAAGAAGATGCCACCTTGGTTGGCTGGAAATAGCCCAAAGCGTCTCAAAGCATTTGGCATGGAAAAATCTCCACCGTCCCCCACAACCCCATTCCCCTTTTATGCCCCTTTTAGAACTTTCCTGTTCCCCAGCCCTTCCATTCTGGGGTCCCTATAGTTCTCCCAGGTTGCCCTCAATGGAATAGCCAAGGATGGAGGAAAGGAGTCAGGAGTATCTAGTGACTTGGGCCCCCAGTTCCAACATAAGCTGGGCTAGAATCCTATTCACACCACTTATTACATCTGTGACCTCAGACACAGTACTTGGCCTTCCAAAGCCTCTGGTTCTTCAAGTGTCAAACGAGGGTAAGAATGGGTCTTATATTCACACGGTTATTGAGAGAGTTAAATGAAATAACGCATATAAAGCTCTTTGTATGGCACTTGGCACATAGTAAGTGCTCAATAAATCATAGCTGTTCTATAGCAATTACGTTATCAACCATCCTAGCATATCCATGTTTGCGGATAGACGTTGGGACTGTCAAGAGGGCAACAAAGGGCAGGAGGACAGAGCTGAGGGTGGACAGCTGTTGGGGGGCGGGGAAGACAATTTTCTTCTCTTACCTGGACAGAGGAGAAGCAGGAGCCCCAGCGGCCAAATCAAACCTGGACCCCCTCAGGCCAGTCTCAGCAGGCCATCACCCTGCTCCTAACGAACAAATCCTTCTCACAAGGTCAGCCCTAATGAGTGAGCCCTGTACTGGGTTGAATAGTGTCCCCCCGTAATCCGTGTCCACTCTGTGAACAGGACCTTATATAAAAGTAGGGTCTTGGCACTTCCCTGGCGGTCCAGTGGTTAAGACTCTGTGCTCCCAATGCAGGGGGCACAAGTTCAATCCCTGGTCGGGGAACTAAGATCCCACATGCTGCGCGGTGCAGCCTAAAAAAAAAAAAAATAAATAAATAAAAGTAGGGTCTTTGCAGATTAAGATGAGGTCATACTGGATTAGAGGAGACCCACCCTAATCCAGTGACTGGTGTCCTTATAAGAAGAGGGAAGTTTGGACACAGGCACACCAGGGAGAATTTGACGTGACAAGAGGCAGAGGCTGGAGTGATGCTGCCAGAAGCCCAAGAACGAGAATTGCCAGCAACCACCAGAGCCAGAGACAGGCATTAAACTGTCTCCCTCAGAGCCCCCAGAAGGAAGCGATGTTGCTGACATGTGGATTTCCAACTTCCGGCCTCCAAAACTATGAATGAATACACTTCTATTGTTTTAAGCCACCCAGTTTGTCGTATTTGTTATGGCAGCCTGTGGAAACTAATACAAGCCCCCAGACTCTGGCTAATTTACTGGCCCATGTGTGTCCCCTCAGCCGTCAGGAACAGCTCCATCAAGAACTGGCATCACTGGTTGTACTAGAAAGAGAACAGAGCTAGGTCCCAGTTTCCCAGGTCACACTGGTCTGGATCTTGCAGACCCTCCTTATCTGTTCTGCTCAGGCCTCTGTGTCTCTGAGACCTGTTCAGGTAGCTTTCCCAGGTCACACACTAGCTGTGTGATGGAAGTGGATTGCTTACCCTCTCTGAGCCACATCTATGAAATGGGGACATTGATGCCTGTCCCGCCTGCTTTGCAGGATTGTTAGAGATTTGCATTTGATCCCTTCTATGAAATGTTTTATCAGCTCTAAAGTAGGCTGTACATGCAGCCAATTACGTTTATGTTTCTGTGACGACACAGAAGAACTTGTGTTTCCCATGTCCCTCATGCCTACAGGTCAAGGCCCCCACCCACAGTTTAGAGCAGGTGGAGGACTTCTCCCATCCAAACCCGGCTCCTGGCTCACAGCCTCTGGCCTCTACTGTCCTGTTGGCATCCCTGGCGTGGCCCTTCCACCAGTGGCCCCAGGCAACCACAGCCCAATGCATAGACACTTAGCCACCAGTTACAATCCAAGGTAAAAACTATTGCCAAAGAGATCACTGGAATTCTGGCTAACTGGGGAGACTCAGAGGGTAACAAAGGGTAGGAAATCAGAGCATCAGTCTGAAAGGTCTTTCTAAGAGGTACTTCTCCCCTGCCTCTGCAGATACCGACCCTCACCTAGAACCGCAGTTGTCCCTCCTTCATTCCTGGGTGGTCCCAGTCTCTCCTGCCCTCAGCGCTAGGTTCCTGCGACTCAGCTTGGCTTCTGGGTTGCCAGGAGGCATCTTTTTTGCCTGTGCTGACCTGGCCCTTGTTTACAATAAATTCTTAGTAGCTAACAAAGCCTGGCAAATGCTGGGTATTAAAGAAATATATTTTGAGTGAATGAACGACACTTAGGGGCTCATTGTACTAGATTCATGGTATGAAAAACCGAATTCAGACTCCATATAGTCAGGATGGAAAGAATTACTTACATATGTTAATGCTCCTGTACGTTTAAGGTGATGTGAGACTGGAACATTGCATGTTTTAGACGAAGATTGAACTTTCCTCTGTTGGAAGAGAAGGTGGTGGTGGTGGTGGTGGTGGTGGGGTGTGTGTGTGTGTGTGTGTGTGCATGTCTGTTTGTCTGTCTGTCCATCTGAGGGAGTGAGTAGGGATCAGGGAAAGATTTAGGGAAGGAGGTTATTTACAAGACCACATGCCTGATGGTGGTGGTGGTACAGTGGTCATGATGAATGTGTGTGTGTGTGTGTGTGCGTGCGCGAATGTGTACGTGACTTCATGTGTGTGCATGTGTGCCCTGGAGGACCAGAGGGGGTGCCGTGCTCTTCACTCTGTCCCTGGCAGTGGTGGCGCTTGGGGGCAGAGTGGTGTCTGCAGCCCCCTCTGTGGAGGAAAGCTAGGTCGCAGAGACACAGAGGCCTGAGCAGAACAGATAAGGAGGGTCTGCAAGATCCAGACCAGTGGCCCCAATCTGCAGTCCTCAGACACTTACAGGTTCCCACAGGTAGTAATGGGGGCTCAGGGGCTATTTTTAATATTTCTGTATGCCTAGCAGAAACGACATACCAAAGATAAGACTGCACAGACTGCTAACTGAGACATCATTTCTTTGCTTTTGGCTGGAATTATATCAACTCAGTGTGATAACACTGCTAATCTCACGCTAATCTGAACCCCTGATTGGCAGTCATACGTGGCTTTGATTAATGAAAAATGGGAAAACAAATTACTACTTGATAAATGCAGTTTGTTTGGTAGACAAAAATCTTTAAAAATACGGGGTGTGTGGTGCAGAGGGAGGGAGAGATTACGTGACTGTTAAGAACACAGGCTCTGGAGCCAGACGCTCAGATTCAAATCCTGGCTCAACCACCTATAACAGTATGTGGTATTAGTCTTTTAATTCTCTAAGCCTCAGTTTCTTCATCTACAAAATGGGAGTCATAATAATATCCATCTCCTAGGATTAGTGTGAGGATTAAATGAGATAATATAGAGAAAGCACTTAGCTCCTTGTCTGGCACAGGGAAGTATGCATTAAATATCAGGTCTTTTTCTTGTAATCAGTAGGTATTACTACTCTTACCAGTAGTAGGGATGAAAACGTTGGGAACCACTAGGCTAGATTATTCTTGAGATCCAAGACACGTCTGTCATCACTGCTCCCACAAGGAGGTGAGAACTAGAGGAAATTGACCCTCAGCCCACAGGTCAGAACTCACTCTGGGTGTAGGTAGTCTCTGGGGGATTAAAAGATTTGAAGAAGAAGATGGGCACCCAGTTGACCTGGGTGGGGGGAATCAGGTTTTATCTGCCATGTGAGGCCAGAAATTAGGAAGAATGGAGTCCAGGACAGGTGACAGTGTATTATTTTCTATCGGTGGATAACAAATTGCCACACATTTAGCAGCTTAAACGCACACCCATTTACTAGTATCTCACAGCCTATAGGTCAAAAGTCTGGGCAGGCTCAATTGAGTTCTCTGGTCAGAATCTCACAGAGCTGAAATCAAGGTGTTGACCAGCCCCGTCCCTTATCTAGAGGCTCTGGGGAAGAATTCACTTGCAAGTTCCTTCGGGTGGTTGGCCAAATTCAGTTCCTGTGATTGTAGGACTGAGGTCCCAACTCCCTTGCTGGCCATCAGCCAGGGCTGCTCTCCGTTCCTACAGGGGCCCACATCCCTCCTCCACGGGTCCCTCCATCTTCAAGCCAGCATGACTCATCAATCCTCTTGTGGTTCTCTTGACTTTCCCTTCCACCACCATCCAGAAAGAGCTCTGGTTTTAAAGGAATTGTTTGATTAGATCAGGTCCACCCCAATCATCTCCCTATCTTAAGGTCAACTGTGTTGTAACATAATCACAGGAGTGATAGCACATTCACAGGTGAGGGTGAGGGTCACTGGGGGTCTTGGGGGGTCATTCTTAGAATTCTGCTTGTCTCACACAGGACGCCAGACAGGGGGCAGCTGGCTTAGGATAAGGCACTGAGGGCTCGGTAAGGCCCTGTTTGCCCCATGGGAGATAGTGTATTTCTTTCAATTCAAGGGCGGCATAGTCATCATGAAGGAATATTACTAATACAGGTGAGGACCAACCTTCCTCAGTTTCCCCCAGCAACTGTCGGGGGCCCAGGGTTTTGGGGAGCAGGGCTGATTTGTGTATGTGGCACCCGGAACTGCATACTCTGAAAGCAGATGCAATTCGCCTACTGGCTTCATTCCCTTCCCTTCCTTTTCCCACGCCACACCCCCAGCTCAGGCTGGGCCACTGTTCCTCTTCTCACCTGGAGAAGGAAGGCCTTTTGTTATTCAACCACCTTTTTCCTCTCCTCTGCTGGCTTCCGTTCAAAACCCTGTGACTCCTCTGCCACCATAGCCCCAGCCCTGTCTTAGGAGAGTTCCTTCTGTTCCCTTAACCTGTGGAGTAAGCGTCGCATTAACCCATAGTGGATCCAAGACCCCATCTTTGGCCAGTCGATCCTGTTCTAGGGCCTTTTGTCCCCAACATATGCTTCCAACCCACCTGCACCCTGTGTGCCCAGCTACATCTGGCATGTCCCCCCAGTCCTCCAGTAAGCCTTCCACGCGGGGACCTCTGGATGGCGCTCCGACTCTCCACGGTCCCCCCAGGCCGGTGCTCTCTGTGTGGTCAGTGTCACCTGCACAGCAATCAGTCACCTTCCCAGAAGCCATTCTGCAGGTGCCCCAGCACTTGGAAATGACCTGCTCTGTCACACTCCACCTTACTCTCTACATCTGTAACAGGGAGACAGGGACAAGGCTAGATCAACAGTTTAATTCTGGCTGTGTAGCAAAATCACCTGTGGAATTGGTAAACTACAGATTTCTGGGTCCCACTCCCAAGAGGTGAGTTGAAGCTCTGGGGTGGGGCCCAGGCTCTGTATTATTCGGGCATCCCCCAGGCAGGGCTGGTGGCCAGCTCAGGAGCTCTGGCCCTTCCAGATCTAACTTCCCGTGCTCCCGAAAACCTCTAGGTCACAGATGAGCCAGACAACTCACAGCCCTCTCTCTGGGAAGCCCTTCAGGGGGACGCAAACCCTCTTGAGGAAGAGGCAGGGGCTTTCTGCCCCCAGGCTCTCTAGAGTGTTTTAGGTCGTTTCCAATGGCTGTTCTGTCTGACAACAAGAATGCCTGAGTGTAAGGGCATCCTCCTTGTTCCTGGGATAAAGGAAAGTGTCCTCACTTTCCTGCAGCCTTGATGGGGAGGGGCAGGGGCAATTCCACTGGAGCCAGCCCCCCACCCCAGGACCAGCCCCCTTCCTGTTGCTGGGGTGCCGGGAAGCGACTTGCTGACAAAGTACTCGGAGCCGCGATTGTCTCGTTGGCCTGGTTATTATGGAGGGATCTGACACAGAGGCAATCAAACCCCTTAGCTCACCTGCCAGAGCAAGAGAGAGAACGACAAGTGTAACAGGGGGAGAGAACAGATCCTCCATGTCACTCAGCTCACATTATCGCCCGTAATGAGCTCTGCCCAACAGACAGCTGCTCACACGGCTCCACAGGTACGGAGCTCACTCGCCACCCCACGGTGCCAGGGAACCCAGAGGAGGCTTCTCTGCCCCCCCTGCAAGCCTGGGGCTCTGCCAGGCTCCCTCCGGCCCCAGCCTCCCCTCCCCCAATCCCAGCTCGCTGAGCAGGCAGGAAACCGAACCATCCTCAGGGCAGAGGCTCAGCTCCCTGCGGAAATGGACAGATCACAAGAGCCTAATGTTCTCACATCCCTTCATTTCGGATGCATAGAAACTGCGGCACCTTGGCCAGTCAGACAGGGGCTGTAAAGGACCTGGCTTGAGCCCTGTGTGTGTGTGTGTGTGTGTGTGTGTGTGTGTGTGTGTGAGAGAGAGAGAGAGAGAGAGAGAGAGAGAGAGAAAGAGAGACAGGCAGACAGACAGAGAAAGAAAGAGAAGGGGCTGTAGAACATCGCTCTCTGAGTTTACACTGGGGCGGGGGTGGGGGGGTAATAAAGCTCCCTGATGAACAATACACAGGATTGTAGAAAGTGTACCTTGAAGGGTCAAATTGTCAGGGAGGACCAAGACCTGAGTGGAGGCTTCAGGGAGGAGATGAGAGTTACACTAAGCTCTGGAGGAGAGACAGGACAGGTGACAGGTGTTAGGTGATGTCAGAGGGCAGTGGGGAGTAAAGGGACGGTGCGCTCCCCCTCTGGCTGGGAGAGGGCCAGCCTAGGTCACTAACGTCATCTCTCCTTAATAAGCTCCTCCCTCACTTAGGACAGGCAAAGTGAGCGAGCAAATCCGACTTGGAATCAGGTGTCTAAGTTCTTGGAGACCCGAAGCTTTTCTAAAAGCCTAGTGGGGGGGGTCAGGAGAGGCGGCTTCCAGTCCCAGCTCGGCTTCTGACCAGGGCGTGGCATTGGGCGAGCCACTCAGCTTCTCTCCTTTAGCCCTTCCTAAGACCCTGCCTTACAGCCTTATCTGCCGTGGGGCTGGGTTTGAGCCCAGTCAAGAGTGAGGAAGGAGGCAGGAGAGGCAGGTGAACTTCCCTGCTGCATTACTACAATGTGAAATCTACAGCCTTTGCGTCCCCTAGAAGAGAAGCTGTCGCCAGCTCCCACGCAGGGTTTCCCCAGCAGACCTCCCCAGGAGCCCGCAGGTGGCAAAATAAAACAAACTATCAATTCTTTGTTTTCTTTTTCCTCCCCGGGGTGTAGTAAACCCATTCTCAGTTAACAGTCTGCCTGCTTCCCGCCTCACACTCTCTCTGTTGCTGCCGGCAGCCTGAGAAGCCCAGACAACTGAGGGATGCTCTGGAGAGCCCGAGGCCCGGGAAGGGTCAGGGCCTGGAGGGGAGGCGAGCAGCCGACCCTCCCCAGCCCGGAGATCTGTCCGCTGCCCTCTCCCCATTGGCTCCTCTCCCTCCCACAGCCAATGGGTGGGCTCCTCAGGCCGGGCTGCACCCAATGAGACCGAGCCCAAGCCGGCCAGCCTGTCCAGCTAGACCAGCGGCAGGATGCAAGAAAGGGAGGGAGAGGGAGAGAAACAACCTGGGGAGAGCAAGAAGCAGGAGCTTGGAAGAAAACTCAGTGGTTTCTGAACATTAAATGAGCTGGTGTTTAAATGAGATGCAAATGACATGCAAATGAGCCTCTCGTACTTTTGAAAAGAGGCATCAAAGCTTGGCTAAGAGAATACCAGTTAATCTCTCAGCCCGCCAGAGACATCCAGAGTGACCCCTCGTCTCCGGGGGACTCTCTACTGCATTTAGGAGCTGCCTGAGCTCCGCAAAGCGGTCCCTGCCCCACTAGGGCCGCCAGCGACTCTGCTTTGTTTTCCACAAGCTAAACGGCAAGGGGTGAAGGTGCACCCCCAGATCTAGAATTCCCAGCACCACAGAAGTCCAGTGAAGGGAGGGACCCCGCTATCTTTGCTTCCCCCATTTCACACGTGAGGGGGCCTGACCGAGGCCACACAGCAGTTTGTGGCAGAGCCGGGCTTGGAACCCAGGGCCCCAAGACCCACTGACCCCCTGCTCCAGTTCACCATCTCACCCTGCGAGCGGGACCTCCCTTCTAAGTCCAGTGAGGTGGGGAACTGCTCATAGGAAAGAGGGCCAGACAGCACCCGAGAGAAACGGCACCTGTGTCTCATGTCTGGAAATTCAGCCAGATTCTTGTCCCAACTCCAGAGTCCGGTTCAGAGGAAGTGGGTCGACACTTCCCCAAGGACTCCATGCAGTTCTTGAAGCTTCTCTGATCTCCATGGACCACCCACCAACAACCTCCCTGCTTTCCCCATCCTTTCCCAAGCCAGACCCTGCACGGACATTCCTAGACCCGAGCCTCCACTCTTGGGGCCCCCCAGTGGTCCACACATGGGGTCTGGGAATGCCAGAAGGAAGAAAGTAGGCCAATGGCAGAGAAGAGTATCACTCGTACAAACTGAAACAGCCTTTGCCAGAGCTTTTAGGGCCTTGAGATGTCAGAAACAACCTCCAGAGGGCAAAGGGGAGCTGGCTGAGCCCCCTGAGGAGACAGGCAGCCAGGAGGAGGAGAGGCAGGCCGGGGCGGGGGGGAAGAGTCAACCAGAATCTACAGCCTGTTCCTGGGAAGGGGGTCCCCAGACAATGAAGCGCCAGGTGCCCAGAGGAAGAGTCAGCCCCCCACTCATGTCCCTCAGCCCTTGGCAGGCTTTGGAGCCCACCTTCCTGCCCTCAGCGCTCCTGGCCCAGCCCTTCCCTGCAGTCTGCCCCAACCCCAGGACGCAGGGCCCCCAGGTGAGCACAGGCAGGAGATGGGGCTGGGGGTAAACGAGGAAGCAGCCCCGACACACACTGCCTGACAGGCACCCCTTTAGTTCAGAGCCGGGCCCCCGTGCACTTACTAAAAGCTTGATAAATAGACATGTGACTTGATTGGCTAATAAATTGATTGCTGTTGGAGACCTTTCAGCCAGGGACTTCTCACCCCCTCCCCAGGTCCTGTAGTCGCCCCACAGAGCCACTCCTCTATGCAGCCTGGCCACCCAGTGGCCCTGAATTCGAGATCCAAGGATAGGGAAGGGGTGGCATGGGCACATCCTCCCTACGCTGCAGGGCGATGCCAACCATGAGCCTCAGTCCTGAGCCCCCTGCAGGCTCTGAGAACTTGGGCGGCAGATGCCACCTCCTTGACTGTCCAGGCATCCGATTCACGTCCTCCGTTGGCCCCTCCCCTAAAAGGACAGAGGGCTTGTACAGAGCGCAGGTGACAAACCTCTTCAGATTCAAATAGAGAACCCAAACCCCAGAGCACAAGGTCACAGCTGCCCAGGGACCAGATCTTCTGACTAAGACACCTGCCTTCCAGCAGAGGGCGGTGATTATCCCCACCCCAAGGAGGGCCAACCTGAGGGGAGAAGGTGAGGGCTTTGGGGAAGAGGAAGAGGACAATCGCTGGAATGTTCCATGTGCTCCTATCCCCGAGCTCCACTTTGGTTCTGCCCTTCCCCAGCGGATTTCTGTCAGTGCTGGGACGAACAGAAGCCTCTTGCTGGGCAGTCACCCGCCTAGGGGCACCGTAGAATTTATTTTGCAAAGCGGGGCTCTTTCAAGAGTGAAAGGGAGCACGATTAATTATTCACCGGGACCACAGGTGCCAACCTGGACTCTCCCTAGCAAAGAGGGACATGGGTCGCCCTGACCGTGGTTGACACAAGGCCCCGCCCTCTCTCAGTCAAAGCACCTCTGATCATCTGAATGTGACCACTGTGTCCTCATCTGGTAGTCTCACCCGTGGGGATGAGGAGATCAGCCAGAGAGATGAGACCCGGGATGCTGCTTAGAGAAGTATGTGTTAGGTAAGGGGGAAAATAAAGACCCGAGCACCCGGTCACAGCACAGTCTGCAGTTTCCAGTCATTAATTTGGGAGATACCTCCCTGCCTACAGTGTGCCCAGCATAATGCTGTGTATTGGCGAAACACTGGCAATTAACACAGACAGTGACTCTGTCCTCATGGAGTTTACGGACCACTGTAGATATTGAACATTAATTACACATCATGTTCTAAACAAGGAAATACTAGTGATGTGGGAACATTCAGGAAATACAAGAGCCAAGCCTTTTCTAAGGCAGTCTTGATTGGGTCAAATCAATCCAGTGTGGAAGGTGACCACTCAGGAGCTATGTGACTTTGAGCAATTAATATAACCTCTCTGAGCCTCAGTTTCCTCACTTGTAAAAAGAGAGTGATAACTACTTTACAGGTTTAATCTGAAAATAAAATTAGGTAATAAGTGTGTGAAATTGTCTCCACAGTGTCTGGCACAAGATAGGTACTCAACAAACACTAATCCCCTTTTCTTTTATTTCTAAAGAAAATAATATTTGGCCTTTACTCCTGCCAAATATTCTCTCCTTCCCATTGTCTACCTGGCAAACTCCTATTCATCCTTCAGTGCCCAGCACAGCGGCATGAAAGCCAGCAAAAAGTAGTAGTTAAACAAGTACAAGGTTTTTGACCCAGTGTTCCTGGATTTGAATTCTGATTCTGCCAATTGCTCTGTGATCTTAGATAAATCATTTAACTTCTCTGTGCTTCAATATCCTCCCCTGTTTCACAGGATTATTATGAGGGTAAAACATGCATGATGCACTTAGACCAGTATCCACTACTTAGTAGGTGCTCTATGAATTTTTTAAGAATAAAATGGCCAGCTCAGATGTCATCTGGAAAATCTGATATGTTACTGAATTAAGCTGAGCTTGCTGCACTGCTCTTAGCTGTAAATGATCCTATCCTTGGGCTCCCCTCCACACTGCCCAGGGTGGCCTGTGTATCACAGGGCAGAGAGTGAAGGTCAGCAGATGAACTGTGAACTAAGCAGAGGAGCCAGGGCACAAGCTGACTTGGGGACCAGGCGTCTAGAACCAATCCAAACCCCAGGCCTAACTACCTCTCACTTCTTACAATTACACTTCTGGGGAGTTTAAAGACCGGACAGATTCTCCTCTCAAGTTTAGACACTGTTCTTTCAGAGATCATTTCTCAAGGTTATTGCACACACGGGATCTGACGGCCTCTCCCTGCAGCCTTCCTCCCTGGGAACATAGTCCCACCAAGACCCAACTCTAGCTTCAAGAATTCAAGATGCGTTCTGATCACTTCAGGCGCCCTGCCACCCACCGCCAGCCCTCTATCCCCCTGAGTCAGGCAGCGGCACAGCCACTGTCAGGAAATCCTATCCAGCCCTGGCTTGACATTTCAACAGCCCAAGACCTGGAGATAAAAGTTGTCACTGAACAAAGTTCATTTCCCCCTCCCTCTCCTTTCCAGAGGCTTGGTAGGCATCAGTGTGCGCGCCAAGATGGCCCTCTCTCTCTTGCGGCTGCTGCAGCAATTCCTGCTTTTTTGGGGGGAGGGGGGAAACCCTCACAATTGATGATTACAAAGAAGCAGTTTATCACCTGTGCTTTTATGATTGCGGCAACTAAGGGGAAAAGATGTCCTTTCAGATAAGCATTTGAAGGAGGGGGGGAGAAAGATTTTCAAAGCCTCCTTTGTTCTCCTGAAGAGCCGTGCCATGGAGTTCTGGCAGGCAGCCCAGGAGAAAGGAGAATTTTAAAAACACAATCTGAGCTGGCTTCCAAGCTGCTACACCATCCCTGTCATCAATTAGGGATGTTACTTAACAGGGGGTATGGACCATTGTCTCATCCAGCCTGCTCTCCCTAATTGGATGTGGACTTGTGATGAGTTCTCCTGAAAAGGGCTCTGTGTTTAGAGGTCCTCCTCTGGCCCTTGACACTCAAGGCCAGCTCGGGTTGGGCTGGCACAGGCCTCTGGGGCACATTGCTGGCAGGGAGGTAAGGGAAGGACCTTTCTGAGACCCCTCAGTGCAGGCAGTGAGCACAGACCCAGAACTCAGAGAAGGGCAGGCTGCCAGTTCCCAGCTGCCAGGCTGGGAACTGAGCTTGGGTAGCCAGGGAGGGGATGGGAGGTTGATTCCATGCCCCCTGCCAACTGCATCCCTGCCCAGCCGCAGCCCGAGGTCCTTCCATGGTAGACCCAGCCCCCAACCCATGTTCTGAAGATGAGCCTCATCAGGGTGCAGAGAGCTTCAGGGCCTCAGTTGCCAAAGGGATGGATTGAGCTGCTGCAGACTCAATAAATATTGTGCTCAAGAAGCCCGTATACTCTGAGTCACAGCCTCGCCACTGCCAACGATCAAGAAACGACCATCTTCCCTAGCAAGCTGAAACTCCAATCTGCCACATTTTGTGATGGGAGAACTGCTGGGGTGAAAGGGAACTGGGATCTCACGGTGCCCTGGACCACCTAGGCCTCTGGAGAAGATGAAGCCTGGAGCTCAGGGTGATTTCCCACTTTACCTTGCAACCCCAAGTGTAGGGAGGAACATTTTCTTTACTCTCTACAGTATAGTGAGATCAAGCTACAATGTTACAGAAAACTTTACCAAAAGCTCAGGAGGAACAAAGGGGAATAAACCCAAAGTAATACAAAACCAGATCATCTGGCTCAAGACCTACAATTGGCTCATGTTCATTGTGGAGCCCTCACACAGTTGCCCCGCACAAGGATGGACCCTGGCTTGGACCCTTGCCAGAAACTGCCTTTCCCCCTCTCTTCCGGGATCCTGGAGATCCATGTCCAAGTAAGTGAGATGGGATTTACCCTCCAACCTATCTAAGACCTGCCTTCTGATTTCTAGGTTCTGTCCCAGAACCGACCTCTTGCCTGGGTAATTAAGGCAGGGAATATCCAGCAAGTATCTCTAGGAAGAAGCACATCTCACACCTCAGCATCATGAGCATAGAGAAACGTAATCCCATAGCCTCTCACATGAGCAAGAAACACAGAATTTAAAAGCAAAGGGCTGTTTTCCTAGTCTAGGTGGGCCTAGCCCACTTGAAGACTTGGTCTTCAGCCTAGGTTTCCTGCTCACTCTTTCAGTTCTCTATGGCAGTAAAGCCATGCCCTGCTTGGCTGGAGCCCTAATGCACCCCTGCCTAGCTCTTGCCAACTCCCTGCCCTGTGCATGGTTCTGGATGCAATTCCCTAGAACTCCTATTTGCCGGCTGGGTCCCTACATCGACCAGACGCATCATTTGTATCCACAATAAAACCTGACTTCCAGCCCTGACAACTCCTTAACCCCACCCTATAGCTGACCCTACTCTCTGACACCAACTTGAATAAAGGCGAAAATCATCCCAAGACTTCCTAGAACTTAGGAATGGAGGGTCTAGTGGTCCTTTTACCAAGAACCATCCACATTGCTGAGTGAGGTGATAACCATCAGGGTAACAGATGGAGAATTCTTCATTCTCCAGAATTCTCAAGAGAAGATGAGTGCCCCCAAGAGGTCTGGAAATGAACAGAACTGTTCTACTTGAGGCAGGAATTTGCTTGATACTCTGAAGAGGGAAGAGAAAAAAAGAAAAGAAAGAGAAAGAGCTGGCAAGATGGCCAAAGGTTGAGAGTGAACCATCTCTTCAATCCCTGCCTCCTCTAAACTTCATCAAGTCTACATCAAAAACTCAGCAAATCCCGGAAGTGATTAGACGGTATATGGACACCAGCCAAGGAGAGGATGCAGACAGGCCTGGGAGTGGAGCATCTGAGGCATGAAACACTAAGTGAACGAGATCAAGAAATCACAGGTTCATCTCACAGGCCACAGATTTGAAGTTCTGGGCAACTTTAACAGACCTCTAAGGGTCAGGAGATGCCAGCTCATAGCTTAAAGTATAATCGTTTTAGCCACCATTTTACTGAGTACCTACTATGTGGCAAATTTTGCATAATTTGTTTTTTTAAGCCTATATAACCCTGTGAGTCAGGTACTATATCCATTGTAGTGATGAGGAAACCGAGGTTCAGAGTGGTTAAATAACTTCCCCAAGGGACTTCCCTGGTGGTGCAGTGGTTAAGAATCCACCTGCCAATGCAGGGGACATGGCTTTGAGCCCTGGTCCGGGAAGATCCCACATGCTGCAGAGCAACTAAGCCCATGTGCCACAACTACTGAGCCTGTGCTCTAGAGCCCAAGAGCCACAACTACTGAGCATGCGTGCCACAGCTACTGAAGCTCGCGCACCTAGAGCCCATGCTCCACAACAAGAGAAGCCACCGCAATGAGAAGCCCGCGCACCGCAACGAAGAGTAGCCCCCACTCGCCGCAACTAGAGAAAGCCCGCGCACAGCAACGAAGACCCAATGCAGCCAAGTTAATTAATTAATTTCAATTAAAAAAAATAACTTCCCCAAGATCATACAACTATTTTGTCAGAGCCTACCTTTTGGGCAGCTGAGTCTAAAATCCATGCTCTTCCCACTATGATGTGTTGGACTTCAGAAGTCTCCTGGTTCCCTTCCATCTTCAGCTTGGTTTCTTCCCATTTTCCTTCAGTCTGCTCCTGACAGCCCAGCTTGAGTCTATGGTGAGATCAGCTCAGTTAGACCACAGTCAGCCACTTTACAGACATTTCTCAAACTCTTACCATTTGCCAGGACTTGTGCAAGAGACTAAGGATTCCAACACAAGTACAACACAAACAATGACCGGTGCTCGGTCAAGCGCTCGGTGCCGTGATGGATACGTACCCATGGTACTATGGGACAGCACAAGGGGAGCCCGTGTTCTGCCTTGGGGCAAGTAGTGGAGAACAGGTCATTGGAAGTGCTGGGTGGTTCTTTGGCCAGAATGGACCACACACAGTCTCCTGAAGCCAAACAGCTGAGCCTAGAGCTCTCTAGGGGCTATGACTTTTTTTTTCACTTTATTCCTTTGCCAATCAGGAAAGAACAGAAAATGCAGAAGCCTTAACAGATGCAATTCTACGCTGAAGGAAAGGAAAAATCAAGCCAACATTTTCTGAGTATCTATGTGCCAGGTACCCCTTCAGTCCTCACAACTTCATTTTGCTGCAAGAATCACAGGGTAGTTAAATAACTTAACCCAGGGCGTTCAGCTGGAAAAGGCAGAGCTGGGCTTCAGACCCAGCCCCACCTACTCCAAAGGCCATGAATGATCTTTCCACTAGGTGCTGTCTCACCGCCTCTGGGCAGAAGCTGCTGGATGCCCACTTGAATCGACTGGTTGATTAAACGTGGGCACAGCAGGTGGCATGTGCTGCATGGGACTGTACCAACCTGCTCTTGCTGGACCCTCCCCACATCAAGGGATACAAAATAAGGAAATGTCTGAGGGCTTGGGGCCATGCTTGTCCACGCTTTTCAGCCTCTTCGGCACCGAAGAGCCTCCCCCCAAGGCTGCCTTGATTCCCTTCATCTCCACCTGTCCTGCGCATCCGGGAAGCCTGAGCACCAGCCTCAGGAAAATGTCAGCCAGGCCTGGCCAAGCATATGCCTGTGTCATTGGCACCACAGGGAGCTCCAGCAGTCGGGAAGTGGAAGAACCCGGTGCCAGGGGCGGGGCAGGTGGCATCTCATCGGCCCTGCCACTGCTCTGAGAACCCTCCAACCTACTCTTGGCTTCCTCTCTGATACAAGGGCTGCCCACGAACCTTCATCCCCCATGCCCATGGCAACCCACCGGCCCGCGGTGCCATGCCAACCCACGAGCTGGCAGAGACACTACCGTGGCGAGATCCCCTCTGCCACCTGCCCGTTGTCACTCTTCATTGATCATCGCTGTCCTTGCACGGGGCTGCAGTCCCAGGCTCCAGGCTTCCAATCTGCTCTCTGGGAGGCTGACAGAGGATGAGCAGGGCTCGGGGAGACCTCCCTTCCTCACTCCCACCAGCTCCTTGCCCAGGGCCTGGATGTTGGAACAAGAGCTAGGAACCCAGATGGTAACTGCTGCCATCTAATTATGCGTGCATATGATATTAGCCAAAAGCATTTGACGGTCTCCTGCAGACTCGGGCAGATCAAATGAAGAGGCGCGCGGGTTCGAGGATTACTCCAGCAGGGTAATGGCTGACAAGACTGCCTGCTACCACTCAGGCGGCCACTGGCAGGCTGTCTCCTCCCATCAGACTCCTTACTCTTTACCTGAAGGAAGAGGAAAAGCTGGGGCCAGTGGGGGCTGGGGTCCTCCAAGGTGCGTGGCTCTTGGCCTTTCCCTAACCATGACCTGCCAGTCACAGTATTGAAGACCTTGAACTTCACCAGGAGACAAGCAAAGGGTTTGTGTGTCCCCAAAAGGGCAACTAAGTGCTCATGGAGAATTCTGTTCATGTCCTAATAACCATGAAGGAGTCCCACGTTCTTCTGAGACTACCATCTCTATCTCACCAGTTGATAATCCTTATCTAAAAGGCAACTTCAACCCATGTGGCACTTTTTTGCAATTAATTGGGAACTATTATTGCCTTGGCCTTGCCCAGTTTCCTGAAGGTTAGATACCCTAACCTTGGTTTTATTATCTTTCTGGAACCTAAGATACTTAGCACATGCTTTGTACACGTTAGGGGCTCAAGACATGTTTCTTGAGCTCAATTGCACAATTCTAGTCAGCTGTTCTCCGGTTATCTGCTATGACAGGTACCATGCCAGACACTGGGAGACAGACATGAGCAACCCACAGTTCCTGCCCTAGAAAATTCTCATCTAACCCACTAAGAGTTAATTATGAATGAAGGCAGAAAGGGAAGAGGGATCCTCAAGAAGGAAAAAGAAGACGAGTGGGAGCTGAAGGCAGAGAATGGACTGAATCATCAGAGAAGGAAGAGTTTAGGCGATGTATCAGCAAGGACTTGCTGAGGACTTCAACATTTGCATCGTCAATGTGCATTCACTGCACCCACTGCGTATGAGGCGGGGGCTTGGCAGAGGGTCTCTGATCTCAAGGAATGTACAAGGAAGTCGAGGGAACAGGACATGTCTATACAAAGATAGCATTGCTTCCTATACTCATCACTTAAGAAGCAAGAGAATGGCATGGAGAAAGCCCTGGTGACCACAGCAGTCAGAGGGCCTCATGGGCTGTTGGGATTTGCCAGAGCAGAGCAGAGTCAGTCCCTGAGAGCAGGATGGGGAAGGCAGGATGGGGCAGGGAGCCAGCACTTACGTGCCCCTCGGCTGGGCTAGGTGCTGCGGAAGCTGACCCAGCTGAGAATGATGACATTTGAGGCCCAGTCTGGTGAACAAGCAGGTACCAAGGGACAGAGCTGTCTCCATCTTGGTCCAGGGTGAGAGTTCCAAGAAGAATGTAGAGGCTCATGTTTAAGGACCGGGATTCAACTGAACCCTGGAATGAGGCTCGGTGGACACACAGGACAGAGCTCTCTCCTGCCAGAACTAGAATTCAGGTGCATAAACAATGTCATCAGAACTGGTACACGGCATCGAGGTGGGGCCAGCAAAGAGGATTGCGGAGGGTTCTCCCCTGGGCCCCTTTGGAGTAGCCCTCCTCACTCATTGAGTCCCTCTGGCCTGGACACACGGTGAGGCTCCCCTTCATAGGAAGGACCAGCACTCCAGCTGTGGGCAGGAGCAGCTAGAGGCTGGGCCCAGGCAGGGTCTCCCTAGGACAAGTAGGACTTGAGCTCTACAGGATGCAGCAAGAGAGAAGGGCGTTATTGGCAGAAGCATGGAGTTACAAAAGACACAGAGGTAGAATTTTTGTATAGCATGCTTCTGGTCCAGTTGGGAAATATGTTCTACCGGAGCGCAATATTAAGATTAAAGAGTATTGCTTATTACATTGGGGAATACGGATAGGGGCTAGATTGTAGGGGGGAGTTGAATATCAGACAAAGGAGTTCGGGAATTTTTCTGGAGGAACTCTAGAGCTGAAGAGATATAGATACAGTGGAGGTGGACGATTGCATCTAGGTAAGGTGACCCTTGGGATCTCACATTATCTGTGGAAAATCCTAAAAGAGAATAGCAAATACTCTCATATGTTGCTCGTAACCAGGGGGAGAGTTCCAGGCAGGAAGCAAGGAAAGAGATTGACTCAGGCAGTGCGTGCGTGCAAGTGAGTGTGTGTGTGTGTGTGTGTGTGTGTGTGTGTGTGTGTGTGTGTGTGTAGGACTAGGTGCTGGACAAGCATTGCCATGCCTACTTTGTGCTCTCTGCGTTCACCCCACACCTGGCTTTGGGTCCAGGGCTCAGCTTTGGAATTAGACTTGGTATAAAGACAAGGCAACACCAGCTGCCAGTTCACACCTTTCCCTCCAGCAGCTTTCTTCTCCTTTTCCTCCTCTTCCCTCTCTCTTGGTCTCCAGACAGGATGCCTTCCCTACTTCCACCTCCTTCCCCAGCAGCGTGACTTCCTTCCAGCCACAGGGAAGCGGGTGTGTCAGGTTGTGGATCACCACGGAAGGGTTGACACCTCATGGGTAATGAAGAGAGAAAATGTATCAGGGGTGTTTAGGGGAGATGACAGCTGATCACCGAGACCTCCTCGTTGCCCAGATGTATTTTGTCAACTGATCACTCAGCAGACCGGAGTTGGAGTTCAGTCAAGGCCCCTGGGTGCTCCGGAGAGATGGGGACTCTTTTGATCCCAGATGCGTGTAACTCTGGTCCTAGCCACACTCCCGCTCTGCCCGTGGTGGGGAGGAATGAGGAGGGAACAGAGTCCCTTTGAAGCTCATCCTGGGACAGGGCAGAGCTTCCTTTCCCTGTAGAAAAATGAGAGCGGCAAGCTGTGATGTGCTTGGAAATCAAACCCCCTGAAAGCAGAGAAGATGCTCTGGCCAGGGGTACTGTGGCTTTTTGCATGGCCCTGACTTTCCCATGGCTCCTCCAGCCTGCGTTGACAACAACAACAGAGCCATGTGACCGTGAAAAGCCACCAAATCTCTCTGAACTTCAGCCTCATTATCTGCAAAACAGGCATGATTCTGTATTTTCTTAACTCTAAGATACTGTTGATTTTAAGACCCATCATTGTTTTATTTACCACTAAGAAAAAAAAGTAAATGCTACCAATTAAACTATGACATGCCATCAATTGTAAGACCCATCCCAATGTCAGAGATGTTAAAGTGAGAAAAAATGTCAGTGTGAAAATTTATGAAATAGGATAATAATAATTCTCACTGCAAGAGGTTTTAGAGAGGATCGAGTGAGTTGAGGAGCAGGGACATGTCTTGTAAGCTCTGAACCCCAGTGACGGGGCATGAAAAGATCCAAGATGGACCTGAGCTGTGTGCCCCGGGGAGCATTTCTTGGCCTCTCAAATTGGGTGGGCACATCCTTCATGGGTGGTCGTGAGGCTTACACGCAAAGCATGTCACCCAGTACCCGATCATTATTATAGTCTGCCCAGAATGGTTCTTTACCTGTGGAGGGGAGAGTAAAACCACCTCCTAGGGTTGTCACAAGGATTAAGAGATAACTGATGTAATGTATTCGTATAGTAGGATTTCAAAAACATTAGTTCCTTCTAATTCCTTTTCAGTGCTTATCACATTCTGCCATTTAGTATATTTACTTGTGTACTTAACTCTCTTGTTCTTTATGGTGCAAGGACGGTGATTTATGCTCATTTAGCAGAGGCAGGATGGAATTGTGGCAATAAAATGGGTTTTAGAGTCAGACAGAAAGACCTAGATTCAAATCCAGGCCCACTGCTTACTCACCAGTGGAGTGATCTTGGATAAATTGCTTCATTTTGTTAAGCCTCCATTTCCTCATCTAAAAATATCATCTCTAAAAATACTCCAGGGGCTTCCCTGGTGGTGCAGTGGTTAAGAATCCGCCTGCCAATTCAGGGGACACGGGTTCGATCCCTGGTCCGGGAAGATCCCACATGCTGCGGAGCAACTAAGCCCATGCGCCACAACTACTGAGCCTGCGCTCTAGAGCCCACGAGCCACAACTACTGAGCCCACGTGCCACAACTACTGAAGCCCAGGCACCTAGAGCCGGTGCTCCGCAACAAGAAAAGCCACCACAATGAGAAACCCACGCACCGCAAGGAAGAGTAGCCCCCGCTCGCCACAACTAGAGAAAGCCTGCGTGCAGCAACGAAGACCCAACATAGCCAAAAATAAATAAAAATAAATTTAAAAATTTATTAAAAAAAAAATACTCCAGTGGAAGTGCCTGGCTCATGAAACACGATTAGTAATATTCATTGAGTGTGCGAATGAAGAAGCAAGAGAGAAGCTGCCCCAGTTGGTCTCCTTTCCAGTTGCCCATGCAAAAACCTGGTCACCCTCTTCTGCTCTCTAACCTCCTCACCCGATTAGTCACCAAGTTCTGGTCATGCTGTCTCCTTAGTAGTTTATAAGCTCTTTCTCCCTGTTGTCTTGCTGGTAATCTCTTAACCCAGGTCACCAGGCTTTCTAGGCTGAATTCCCACAAGAGCCACTACAAGATCTTCTGTAGCAGATGCTGTTTGTTGCCTACCCAGAGTTGCCTTTCAGGCGTCCAACTCTCTCCCACGTGGCGCAAAGGTAAGTCTGGATTCATCAGAGCCAATCATGGTAAATTCATTCCCCTTGTCAGTGATTCATTTAGGAAGGGGCAGGGGACCCAAACCTGGCCAGTGAGGAATAAGAGGACATCTGCTGGGGTCTTCAAGGAAGGGTTTCCTTGCTGATAGAGAGAGACATACAGGAAGAGACGTGTCCTCGTCTTCCACCGAAGGCTGTGCTGTCTGTGCAGGAGGGCACCTCCCACTGTGAGGGGTCACGGCCAACATGCTGGGGACCGCAGAGCAGGAAGATGGGAAGGACCTGGGTTCTCAACGGCAGAATGGAGCTGTCCACTGAGCCAAGCCTGGACACTCCCTGATGCCCTGCTGCTCTCCACGTGAGATGAATGCTTTCCAGAAGCCTTGGGAAACGAATACAAGTACACATTCTACAACAGTGTCAGAACCAGAGCTGGAACTTTATCAATATTTGTGGAAGGAAGGAAAGGAGGAAAGGGGAAAAGGAAAAAAATGAAACTGCCTTTTAGCCCTTGCTCTCCTTCTAGACAGTTGTCATGGGGTTTTAGGCTCTGCATATGGCAAGAGAAGATTCCTTCCATAGAGTGTTATAAACATGCACTTGATGCATTCTCCTGAAAGAGAAAGTGCGTGAAGCTGAAGAAATGTTTCCTTCCAATAACAAAATAACATGAGGCTATAAAGCTAGAGTATCCCAATGGCCTCATAAGCTTGGAGAGAGAGTGAAACACTTTAAAAAAAAAAATTATAAGAGGCAGCCTTGTATAATTTCTCTTAAGTGTCTTCTGGTGTCAATAGCCTACAAATAGACAGTGCATCTGGTGTGGGAACTGTCTTGGTGGGGAGGGTAAAGAATAGGGTGGTGTTCACTGCACTCCTTTCCTTCCTCCCTTTTTTACACAAATATTGATAAACTTCCAACTCTGATACTACAGCTACAGGCTCTGGACCTTTCCAGATTTGTCCAGACTGTGGGGTGGGTAAGGCTGTGTCAAAGAGCTGAGCACTGCACTGAGTGCCCTGGTGGGGGAGCTGCTGAGGCAGGGGGAAGGCAGAGGCTGGATGGGGGGCTGGCTGCCCTGTGGGTGGCAGGGAAAGAACAATTCCCTACCCCGATGGCAATGGCGGTGAGGCAGTTGATGGTTCACTGCTGAGAGAGAGGGGAATTGTATTAGTTTCCTATCGCTGCTATAACAAATTACCACAAGTTTAGTGGCTTAAAACAGCACAGATTTGTTCTCTTACAGTTCTGGAGGTCAGAAGTTCAAAATGGGTTTCACTGGGTTAAAACCAAGGTGTCAGCAGAGCTGCATTCCCTCCTGGAAGGTCTAGGGGAGAATCCATTCCCTGGCTTTTTGCAGCTTCTAGAAGCTTCCCACTTTCCTTAGCTCCTCCACCCTCAAAACCAGTAACATTGGGCCAAGTTTTTCTCAAGCTGCCATCTCTCTGGTTTGTCCCCTTTTGCTCTTTCTTCTACCTTTAAGAGCCCTGATGATTACATTGGACCCACTTGAATAATCCAGAATAATCTCCCTGTTCTCAGGTCAGCTAATTAGAAGCCTTAATTCCACGTGCAATTTTAATTCCCGTTTGCCATATTAAATGGTATATTCACAGGTTCCAGGGATTAGAGTGTGGACGTCTTCAGTGGAGGTTGGGGGACATTATTCTGCCTACTAGTCTGCCTCCTGATGCCCAAAGATACATGTCCATCCTACAAGCAAAACACAAATGCATTCACCCCACTTCTGGTACCAAACTCTACATTAGTCAGGGTTTAACCAGAGAAGCAGAACCAGTAGGAGGTGTATATTAAGAGATTTATTGCAAGGAATTGGCTTACAAGATTGTAGCGGCTGGCTAGGCAAGTCTGAAATGTGTAGGGCAGGCTGGAACTCTGGAGCACGGCCTGAAGCTGCTGCCCACGGGTGGAATGTCTTCTTCTCTAAGGGAATCCTCAGTTCTGCCTTTAAATTCAGTGGATTGCATCAGGCCTGTCCAGATTATCTAAGATAACCTCCCCTACTTAAAGTCACCTGATTATGTATTTTAATCACATCTACATTAGACCTTCACAGCAACACCTAGATTAGTGTTTGACTGAATCACTGGAGACTGTAGCCTAGTCAAGTTGGCACATGAAAGAGACCATCACACAGATGGAGGTGGCTCCCTAAGGACCCAGTCCTCTGCCTCAGCCTGTTTACCACAAGCTCCTATAAACCTGGAACGGATGCTTGGTCCCGAGGATGGTCCCCTCTATGGAGTTAAATGGGCCTGGGGAGCCCTAGAAGCCCATTCTGCTTTTCTGCTCCACTGTTCCCAGAGATTAGAAGCTTCTAAGAACAAAGGCCAGGGTTTTGTGTTTATATATCTATATATAGCAGGACCTAAGCTAGTGCTCCTTGTATAGGAGATACTCAGGCAATGCTGGTTGGAAGAATTTTATCTCTGTTGAATAAATGTATTCTCCCCTGTTCCTAACCTGCGAGCCCACTATGGCAGCTACAAATTTTACTGCATTTCCAGCTACTAATTCAGATGTTGGTGTAACACGGTGTCATATACGGCCAAGTGGCCTTGGTGGGATAATGGGGAATCATCCTAGGAGTGGAACTGGTGTGGGTGATGGTGAAATACGAGTAGAGGAAGAGGCCATGGCATCTCTTTGTAGAGACATTCATAAGCAGAAAAGAGCCCAGTCTGGCTGCATCAGAATGAATATTGACTTATCTAGAGACAAGTGTCCTCAGAATGGCCTGACAGCCTGGGAGTCTCTCGTTCCTGGGTGTTCAGATTTTTCGGAAATCCAGGATGCCTTTGGCATCAAGGACATAGAGAAGAGCATGATGGGCTGGCCCTTGGAAAACATTTTGTCTTAACCCCTTGTTTTACAGAAACTCAGAGAGGGAGAGTGATTTGCTCAAAGTCACACAGCCAGCCACAGGCAGACAGACCTGGAACTAGAACCCGGGCTTGTGATTCTGATGCACTTTTCACTTCTCACTATGCCGTCGTGTCAACCTCAGCGATATCATGTACCAGGATACCCAGAACTCAATCTATGCATCTAGAAGGGTTAGGCATATTTCTCCAAAGTTCACTGATACATTCACTGGTGGAATATACAAAAATTGACTTAGAGATGGCTTTACCATCTTCCCCTTCAATGATTTCCGAAAGTAAGTCCAATAATCATTCATTCTTTTTTTTTTTTATAAATTTATTTTATTTTATTTTTTATTTCATTTTTGGCTGCATTGGGTCTTTGTTGCTGCACGCGGGCTTTTCTCTGGTTGCGGCGAGTGGGGGCTACTTTTCCTTGCAGTGTGAAGGCTTCTCATTGCGGTGGCTTCTCTTGTTGCGGAGCACGAGCTCTAGAGCGCAGGCACAGTAGTTGTGTCGCACGGGAGGGCTTGAACCCGTGTCCCCTGCATTGGCAGGCAGATTCTTAACCGCTGCGCCACCAGGGAAGCCCTAATCATTCATTCTAAATAAAAACAGTTTGTGACTTAAGAAAAGTTCCTTGTCCATTCTCTTCAACCAAGTTACCTCCCTGAAATCCATCCAATGCAGAAATTCTGGAGCCCTCACTATTTACACAGGATCATTGGTTACTTGCGATTGACAGGCTTGAGCCATCTCATGAAAACCAAGCCCAAGTAAAAATGTTTACGTCGCATGTATAGGGGTTCAGAACAGGCTTCCCCACAGTAAGCCACTTTGGCAAGTGTGTTATTTTGAGCTAAAGACAATCAAGACCTTGTGGACTCAAAAGAAATTACTGCCCTTCTACTACCTAGAAGAATTTGAATTGGGGATTTTTCCCAGAGAAAGTTACTCCCACAGATAAATTTTATCTACGTGGGTCCATCTTATGGCAAACATCTAATTACCCAACATCTGCTCTTCTTCTTGTACCCTGTGAACGACCCTCCTGTCTTTGAGGTCCCCAGGTCCCTCTCCCATTCCTTAGCTCAGGATGGCATATATACCTCATTTTACCTTTGTGTCTCTGAACCTCTCATGTATGTGGGGTTCCTGTACATACAAATTAATATTAATTTCCTCATGCTAATCTGTCTTATGTCGTTTTAATTATTTGACCAGCCAAAAGAACCAAAGAAGGGAAGGGGGAAAGGAAATTTTCCCCTTCCCCAAATATGTAACTGGATTATGAACAAGAACAATTCATGGATATACTCATAACATTTTTGTTTCCCACTGTCCCTGTATGATTCATTCCATGGGGGCAGTTTTCCCTTTGCCTGTGATGATAATCTTGGTTCCGGGCATGTTCCATAGCTGGGTGGCCATGGTGGGCAGAGTCCTAAGATGACCTCCAAGACTGCAGCCTGCTGGTGCACACATTCTGTAAAATTCCCTCCCCTTGAGTGTGGGCAGGACATGTGAATATGCTGGGATAGTTACTCCTGTGAGTATGTCACACTACATAAGTCTCCTTCATAGCAGACTGAATGGAGACTCTCCTGCTAGGAGCTAAGGAGCCAGGCTGACTGTCAGCAAGAAAATGGGGATCTCAGTCCTACAACCACAAGGAACTGAATTCTGCCAACAGTTTGGAAGAGGCTCCCAAGCTTTAGATGAGAACACAACAGCAGACACCTTAATTTCAGCCTTGTGAGACCCTGAGCAGAGAACCCGTGCCCAGGCTCCTCACCTATGGAAACTGTGAGATAATAAATGCGTATTGTTTTAAGCCACTAAGTTTGTGGTAATGCATTACACAGCAGTAGAAAACTAATAAAGTAACTTCCTAGCATTCTATCAAAGCATGAAGAGAAAATAGTATTTATATAGTACAGTGAGATAAACGGGCAAAGGTACCCAAAACTGGGGGCACTGCCCTGGGGCTAGAACATGCCCCATGCCCCAGCCAGCCACTCTGAAAGATGAGGGGCTCCATGTCTACTCCCACCTGTCAAGAAGCTCTGAAATAGAAGGTCCCACTTGTGGTTTGAGCTGTGAATACAACCTCCATTCAGATGTTTTGAAACAGGAGGGAAGGGGGCAGGGCACAGCCTTTAAAAGAATGACATAGCCCGAGGACACAACATAAACTATTAGAACCAAATAGTTCCAAGATGGTAGACTTCCACTAGACCTTAAGCCTCAGTATACGCTCATTGTAACACATCAGCACACTAAATGACACACCCACAGGTGCCATGACAGTTCCAAGGCTGACCATAAAGGTCAAAAAGTAGGTGGTGGCCCAATTTCTGGAAATCCCCACCCCTTCCCCCAAATAGATGGAATGCTCCTCCCACTCATTAGCCTATGAAATTACCCACCCTTATAAAAACTGACAACCCCATACCCTGGTGCCGCTCTCACCTTCTGAGATGGCCCACACTCTGTCTGTGGAGAGTGTTTCTCTCTAAATAAATCCACTTCTTACCCATCACTTTGTCTCTCACTGAATTCTTTCCACAATGAGACATCAAGAATCTGAGCTTCATTAAATCCTGAGACCAGGTGTGCGATCTCAATTAAAAGACCATGGGTTCAAGTCCCAATCTAGGTTTTGGCTGGGTTTGAGTCCTAGAGCATGGATTCAAGTCCCAATCTGAGATGCACGGTTTCAGTTTGAACATTTGGCAATAATAATTTGATTTGGTGTTGAAATCGAGCAGGACCCTGTGGGGGGCCCTCCTGGGTACAAAAGGCCCCCTGTGTCCCCTGTCTCTTGTCTTGTAGAAAAAGGCTTTAGTCTCCAAGGCCTTCCCTCAGTTCCAAAGAGCAGACTCAAGCAGTTACTAATTAGGGAAGTGAGGGAATGCAGAAACAAAGGAAAAGCAATTAAGCAAGAAAAGTAATGTTAACAGTTCAGCAATAAAACAGAATCCTAGTTCCTCCTCAAGGAATATACGTAACAATCTAATGCATATCTTTTGAGTTGTTCTGCAGAAACAAAGATCCCCACCCAGGTGGAGGACGTTGACCACAAGCACCAAACCCCAGACTAATTGGAACCAGAATGTTGATGATTAAGATTCCTGAAACACCACCCTGTTACCTCTCCACCAGCCAGTTAGAAGAAATCCACAAACTGCAACCTTCACCCCAACCGTTGCCTTTTAAACCCTCCCCTTTTAAACCCTCCCCTAAAAGCCATTGTGGAGCTTGGGTCTTCTGAGCCTGAGCTGCTCAATCTCCCTGCTTGGTGCCTGCAATAAACACTGTACTTTCCTTTACCACAACCTGGTATCAGTAGACTGGTTTGCTGTGCAGCAAGTAGACCCAAGTTATGTTCGGTAAGAGTGTCACATTTTTCTCCCACTCCAGCAGTATCCTGCTGCCTCTGGAATGCTTACATTGGAAGAGGGAAGCAAGATTCTCTCCTGTGGTCCAGCAATGGCATCCCCTTGTCAGTGACCCTGACTCCACATCCTTCTCATCCTAATCAGAACGCTTCTTCCAGGCTGATGGCCCTGATGGCCACCGACGGGCCCTTCTTAGGAGTGCCCAGCTGATACTGGAGCATAAGGATTCTGGGAGGCTGGGGGCCCTTCAGGCCTAAACATCGTCAACCTCTGTTCCCACACTGCTGAGGTGTTGTTCTGGAGAATGCAAGCTTCACGCAGGGTGGTCAGGCAATCACCCCTCTCCCTGAGGCCCCTCAGGCCTGTCTGGGCTCCAGTCAACATGGCAGCCTCGGCTCAGTGGATGGAGTGCTGAGCCCCTTCCCAGGGACCCACCAGTTTCAGTTTAAACTTTAATCGAGTTCCTTCCAATTCTCCCTCCTCCACTCCACCTCACCCCCTGGTTGAAATCTTATCTCTTTTTGGGCTGAGAAAGAGACTGTTATTCTCCACAGTCTGGTTTATGATATAAAATCTGTGCTCTGAGCCCTCTGGCTTTGGCTTTTGATATTTAAAGCCAAGCTTTTGAAATTCAAAAATACCCTTTTTTCTCTCAAGCACCTTGCCCTTAGAATTGAAATCCGTGGCTCTCAATACCAAGGCCTCTACAATAGATTTACAAAAGGCTACTTAAGAGCTCAAAAGCCAGGAAAGGGACTCTTTGTTCTCTCTGTATGGTCCCTACCCTAAGAGCAACGCAGAGAAGGCGCTGTTGCCACTGGAACAGTGAGGCAGAGAAGTGAGGGGGTTAAAGAATTGGAAAGGCACCAGTTTAATATCAAATTTTTACTGTGAGGCATTTATAAAATGCTGAGGTGTGTTTCCCCAAGGCTTAGCTAGGTGTGGTTTTCATGACTCATTCCAGCAAAAGTACTAATAAAAGCAAGAAATAGTGCCTTTATAAGTATTACACAAATCGTTGACAGGTGAATTTATTGTGTTCGTTTATGAGCATTTGTTAACGAACTGTTTCAAAATAATCTTAGAATTTATACAATGTGCAATTTTAAATACATCACTTATTTTATACTTGAAAGAGTACATTAAAATATTTATAAGAATCCACACATATTGTCAACTAATTTTTGACAAAGTTGCAAAGGCACTCCAGTGGAAAAAGGGTGGTCTTTTCAATAAATGGTGCTGGGACAATTGGCTATTCATATTTTAAAATATTAACTTCTATTCATATATCCACCATTTACAAAAATTTACTCAAAATGAATCATAGTCCTAAACGTAAAACCTAAAACAACAAAACTTCTGGAAGAAAATATAAGAGTAAATCTTTGTGAACTTAGAGTAGGCAGACTTTTTTTGACACGACATCAAAAACACCATTCATAAAAAAAAATTGATAATTTGAACTTCATCAAAATTAAAAATTTCTGCTCTTCAAAAGATACTGTTGAATGAAAAGAGAAGCCAAGGACAGGGAGAAAATCTTAGAATATGTCTTATAAAGGACTTGGATCCAGGGTGAATAAGGAGCTATACGAATTCAATAATAATACAAACAACACAATTTTTCCAAATGAGCAAAAGATTTGAAGACATTTCACCAAAGGAGATGTATGGATGAGCACATGAGAAGATGCTCAACATCTTTAGTCATTATGGAAATTTAAATTAAAACCACAATGAGATACCGCTGACAGAATGAGTAACATGAAAAAGGCTGACCTGATAAAGTATTGGTAGGGAACTCTCATACATTGCTGTTGGGAATGTAAAATGGTACAACCACTTGGGAAAATAGTTTGACAGTTTCTTAAAAAGTTATACATACACCTACCATATGGCCCAGCCATTTCTCTTTTAGGTATTTGCCCAAGAGAAATGAAAGCAGATTCCATACAAAGACTCTTACATGAATGTCCAGAGCAGTTTATCTGTACTAGCCTCAAACTGGAAACAACCCAAATGTTCATCATCTGGGGAATGAATAAACAAACTGTGTATATCCATACAATAGAATACTACTCAGTAATAAAAAGGAATGAACTATTGACACCCTGGATGAATCTTATATTGAGTGAAAGACACTAGACAAAAAAGAATACATACTGCATGATTCCATTTATATACAATTATAAAAATGCAGACTGATCTCTAGTGATAGAAAGCAGATCCTTGGCTTGCCTGTAGGGAGAATGGGCAAGAAGGGATAGAGGAGGACAGACAGGGGCAGGAGGAATGGATCACAAAGGGGCATAAGGAAATCGGGGTGGGGGTGATGGATATGTTTATCATCCTAATTATGGTGATGATTTCACAGGTAGATAGATATGTCAAAACTTACCAAATTGGACATTTTAAATACGTGCAGTTCCTTACATGTCGTTATACCTCAATAAAGCTGTGAAAAAGATATGTGTATAAAAACAACGTGTGTTTCTGGGTCTGTCATTGTTAGAAATGACAGACTTCCAACAATCAGGGACAGACTTCTAAGAAAATTCACGCATACCTTCTGAAACCTAAACTTAGTCACATCCAGCTACGTATGGATCTCAAAGATTCCCTTGTTAACCTCATTAAATGTTGTACACAAAATGAACATTTTTTACATATGCTTACAATAAAATAGATAACTAATTTTTATTTTATTTTAATTAATTAATTAATTTATTTATTTTATTTTTGGCTGCGTTGGGCCTTTGTTGCTGCACGCAGGCTTTCTCTACTTGTGACGAGCAGGGGCTACTCTTTGTTGCGGTGCATGGGCTTCTCATTGCGGTGGCTTCTCTTGTTGCGGAGCACGGGCTCTAGGCACGCGGGCTTCAGTAGTTGTGGCTCGCGGGCTCTAGAGTGCAGGCTCAATAGTTGTGGTGCATGGGCTTAATTGCTCCGCGGCATGTGGGATCTTCCCGGACCAGGGTTCGAACCCGTGTCCCCTGCATTGGCGGGCGGATTCTTAACCACTGCGTCACCAGGGAAGTCCCTAATTTTTAAATGTTAATAGCTTATCAATAACGGAAACCAAGCAGGATCCTGCGGGGCCCTCCTGGGTAAGAATCCTTTCCACTTCTTCCATTTCTTGTTTGTAGGAAAAAGGCTTCAGCCTTCTAGACCTTCCTGAATACCAAAGGGCAGATTCACCCTGTTACCTCACTACCAACCAATCAGAAGAAAGTCACACACCCAGTAGCCTTTTGCGTTGTCAACACATGTGTCTCCTCGGACAATTCATTTCCAAGTGTTAGACAAGAGTCCACTCTTGGGCCCTGGAAAGGGTCCATCTTCTGGTAACACAGCTACAGGAGGGGAGAGTAATAAAGAAGAAAAACTGTACTGAGAAAGGCCAGGATGGGGAGAGGAAGGGAAGGCGAGAGTGGGTTACTGAGCCCCACATAGCCTGTAGGCATACCAATCCTAACAAGCTGTCTATGTGCAGGTGCTTCACTTGTTATCTCAGTTCATCCTTAAAATCCTACAAGTTAAGTACTACTGTTAAACTCCTTAAAAGGTGAGGAGACTGGCATCTGGTAGAAAATTTTAATAACTTGCCTTAGGTTAGAAACCATAACAGCTGGAGGAGTTTCCAACTGTTTTAGTTTCCTAATGTTGCTTGGTGCCTGTACCAATTTAGTGGCTTAAAACAAAACAAATTTATTCTTTCACAGTTCTAGAGGTCAGAAGTTCAAAATGAGTCTTATGGGGCTAAAATCAAGGTGGAGACTAAGTTCCTTGTGGAGGTTCCAGGGGAGAATCTCTTCCTTGTCTCTTTAAGCTTCTCAAGGCTGCCATCACTCTTTGGCTCGTGGCTGCATCACTCCAATTTCTGCTTTCATCATGCACGGCCTTCTCCTCCCTTTGACTCCCTGTTATGAGGACCTACCTCCCTCTTATGAGGACCCTTGTGACTACATTGAGCTCTTAAAAGCAAGAAACAACAGGCACAAAATAAAGTCATTGGCCCCCATGACAGCAAACCAAAGACTTAATTGCAGTTTCAACCTCTCCTAGGAATGTGGTCTTTAAACAGACAACCTGAAATTTCCTGATCAGCACTAGCAAAGCAATCTGCATATAAGACCCCTGTCATTCCCTTCGCCTCAAAAGAAGATGACCTGGCTGGAAAGAATTCTTTCTTTTCTCTTGCTAAAAACTTCCTTGCCCCACCCTCCTTCTGCCTATAAAAACCTTCCATTTTGTACACATCCTCAGAGTATCACCCTACTACTTGCTAGATGAGATGCTACCTGATTCATAAATTGCTTAATAAAGCCAATTAGACCTTCAAATTTACTCTGTTGAATTTTGTTTTATTTAATTAATTTATTTATTTATTTTTGGCTGCGTCGGGTCTTAGTTGCAGCACACAGAATCTTTGATGCGGCATGCAGGCTCTTCATTGCGGCATGTGGGCTTCTCTCTAGTTGTGGCATGCGGGCTCCAGAGCACATAGGCTCTGTAGTTTGTGGCACTCGGGCTCTGTAGTTGAGGTGCACGGGCTCAGTAGTTGTGGCATGCAGGCTTAGTTGCCCTGCGGCATGTGGGATCTTAGTTTCCTGATCAGGGATCGAACGTGAGTCCCCTGCATTGGAAGGCGGATTCTTAACCACTGGCCCACCAGGGAAGCCCCTTAAATTTTATTTTTTTAACAGAGCCCACCTGGATAATCCAGGGTAATCTCCCCACCTCAAAGGCTTGATTTAATCACAGTTGCAAAGTCCCTTTTACCATGTGTGGTAAGATAGTCACGGGTTCTAGGGATTAGGACACAGACATCTTTGGGAGCATTGTCTGTCTACCACACCAACCTTGGTTGATATGACTCCCTCGATCAAGAGGGAAGGCCCTTGCTGACCAGTCCCCAGTCCCCCTTCCCCATCCCACCTTCTCTCACTCCCTCCCCACAGTGGGCACTGCAGCCAGAGCTCACAACCTGGAAGCTTGTGGCATTTGGGTACCATGTTCAGCCCTATGCTGGGTTTGTGTAAGCTTTTCAGGATGGAATCATGTCTCTTTCATCTGCGTAGCCCCTATAGCCCACAACACGGAGCCCTGCACACAGGGAGACTTCGTATTTATTCAGCACCTGAGTGGCTCAATGGAGGGATGAGACAAAAGCATCAACTTTGTCTCCAACCACAAATGAAACAAAGACACATACATTTGCCACCATATAGAGGTTGTGTTTACTCTGTAGTGCAGTCCTGAGGGCTCATACCACTCTAAGGGTATGTCGAAATCCTAACCCCCAATGTTATACCATTTGGAGGTGGGAGCGAATTAGGTCATGAGGGTGAAGTCCTCATGAATGGGATTAGTGTCCTTATAAAAGAGACCCCAGAGAGCTCCCTGACCCCTTCTGCCACATGAGAACACAGCAAGAAAACAGCCGTCTATGAACCAGGAAGCAGGCTCTCGCTGTAACAGGGAAGAGCCAAATCTGACTACATGTTGCATCTGTTTCTTTTACTTTAACCTTTGCTTTCCGCTGCTCTTGTTCACTAAAACGATACTACCTATACATAATGGCCTGCCTCGGGGAACACTGCCCCTCTGCCTGAATGTTAAACCAAAGTGCCTTTGTTCAGGCAAACATCCGGACCCTGTCCACCTGTGGGTGGCTATAAGAAAGAAATTAACACATCCCCTTCCCGAGTCTAGCCATGCCAGGAGATATTTGCAAAACTTATGGCCTTTTTACTTTACTTCCTCATCTCCTCCCCCTCTCTGTGCTATAAAAGAAACTGGCATCCAAACCCCGATAAGATGGTTATTTTGAGACTCTAGTCCGCCATCTTCTCCGTCTGCCGGCTTTCCGAATAAAGTCGTCTTCCTTGCCTCAACACCTCGTCTCCGATTTAGTGGCCTGTCCTGCGGCGAGCAGAGTGAGATTGGACTCGGTAACATCGCCAGACACGAAATCTTCCAGCATCTTCACCTTGGACTTCCCAGCCTCCAGAACTCTGAGAAATAAATGTTTGTTGTTTAAGCCACCCAGTCTATGGTTTTTGTTTTTTGTTTTTAATAAATTTATTTATTTATTTTTGGCTGTGCTGGGTCTTCGTTTCTGTGCGACGGCTTTCTCCAGTTGCGGAGAGCGGGGGCCACTCTTCATGGCGGTGCGCGGGCCTCTCACTGCCGTGGCGTCTCCCGTTGCGGAGCACAGGCTCCAGACGTGCAGGCTCAGTAGTTGTGGCTCACGGGCCTAGCCGCTCCGCGGCATGTGGGATCCTCCCAGACCAGGGCACAAACCCGTGTTCCCTGCATTGGCAGGCGGATTCCTAACCATTGCGCCACCAGGGAAGCCCTCTATGGTATTTTTGTTATAGCACAGCAAACAGAGCTCACCACACCACACAGAGCTAACACCTTTATTTTACCTACGAGGGCGCCAAAGCTCAAGGAAGGGAAGGCCCCAGGCATTAGAGGTACCACCAACAATTTCATCAACCAACATTTTTTGACACAGTGGGCAAAAGGCACTGAGTTAGATACTGGTTCATCTACTCCAATCCCTGCACACACAGGTGCAGACGTGTGTGTGTGTGTGTGTGTGTGTGTGTGTGCTGCAGCCCCTATGGGATTGGAAAGAGAGGTGCTCAGTATTCTTCAAGGCAGCCCTGCATTTCCATTTCTGGTTGATTAAATCCATTTCTTTGCTTATCTACCTCCTCTGGGGACAAAAGGGTTTGAGGCCAGAGATTTACCCTTTAACTTAAACTATAAGGCAATGACTCTTAAACAGAAATACTCCAGAGTTCCTCCAAAGAATGTGTGAGTATGGGGAGCCAAGGAGTTGGGAATTGTTCAGGCCAAGTGGTTGGCACTTGCCTAAGTGGTGACACTTTTTGTCCCCAGGATGGAGTAGAGAAGAGAAATGGATGAGAAAGAGGGAAAAGAAAGTGAGACGCTCTTAGATAACCTTCCACCTCTTCATTAGTCAGATTTGCACATGTAGTTTGGAATACTGTAAATTTCCACCCTCATTCACCCTCCACCTAATAGAACTTTAGAAATATACGTTAATAGCAAACAAAGATGTCTTTTCCCACCTCAAGGGTTTGGGACTCCACAGCATCTTTCTCCTGAGATGTTCTGACAGTAGCTGCTGCCCTGTGGACCTACAGCAGTGTTCACACAATAAACAACAGACCACGACCACATGGGCAGGCAGGTGGAGCACTGAACAAATCTAAGGGGTCACCATTCACACTATCATCATGCAGAGTTGTACATTCACTGTGACAGTTTTCCAGCAGATGGCAGTGACGTGTCTTGAGGAAGGAGCCCTTGTTTATAGGAGCTGAGGGCAGTGCTGCAATACCCAGAATGTCTGGTTCACCCATGTGACCTTAGGTTCTCTTCTTTAGAGAAATGGTGCTGGGAGTACAAAGCTGGGCAGAGGGCGAAACCATCCCCACCTGTGTCCATGTGACATGTCCTCGGTTGGGGATAGAAAAGTGACCTGGGTCTGAGGAAGGCAAACTGAGCAGCTGAGGGGAGTCTAACCTCCATCCTGGTCCCTGACCACATCTGGTGTGGAGTAAAGGGTACGGAATGAATGTCTTTCTCACTGCTATGTACCCAGAACCCAGCCTAGTGCCTGACTCAGAAAGAGTGCACAGTACCAGTTAGTTGAGGGAATGAATGAATGAATGAAAGAAATCTTCCCAGCCACCTGTGGGGTACCTGGGTGAGTGCGTGCTTCTCTATCACCGGGTGCATTCTCTCCCTTGAGTCCTCAGAGAGAGACAACAAAAGCAATATCCAGGGACCTCTCTAAAGGAAGGCAGAAACTGTCAAAATGAATTCACTTAAAAGACCCCTCACCAGGAGGCAGCCCCTGGAGAGCCCGCTTTCTGGGGGAGCAAATCTCCTCCTTCATCACCATGTGCTGCCCTCGCTGCTATAGCTCACTCTGTCCAGCGGTCTGTCCAGCTCTCGGCAAAGCCGATCTGCCCAACTCACTTGCAAGTCTGAGAGGTAATCACTGGCTTCCTCCAGTGTTAATATTCCAACAGAACTTCCCAGAGCCAGGCTGGAGCCCCGGCTGGTTTGGCTGGGTGTGGCCCTGCCTCCCTCCTCCCACACTGCCCATGCTCTGCACGAGAAATCCACAGATAAGGCAGAAATAGAAACTAGATGAAAGTCTGGGCTGGGGCCAAGAAACTCCTGCTAGGAATTGCCAAGGGCAGAGTGGCCCTGGAACAATCAGCTCGCTGGCCTTAGGGAGAAAGGCTGGGGGACCCCAGGGTCAGGCTTCAGGTGCAGAGGGCTCCATCCTACTCTACTTGACTCCCTAACAGGTCAAAATTCAGATTGGTGAGACCTGCAAATGGAAGAATAATTACAGGAGAGGAGGATGGGAGAGCCAGATCCCCAAGAGACTTCCTTGTTTACCAGGCATGGTGTCTGCAATTGTCCTGGGGGTGGGGTGTCTGCAGGGAGCAGCAACACGGTTTGGGGGAATTTGTGAAGCCAAAGCAAGCTAGGGATGAAGGGATTGGCAAGGAAGGGACAATAAGGGATTTTGGCAGCCTGGAAACCTTTTCTGAGCATTTAAGGCAAATTCTATCCTATTCCTTCTCCCCTAAGTGATAGACACACTTGGGTATAAAAGAAGGTTACAAATAATTCTTCATACTTCACACTTCAGAAAGGATTTTCACATCCATCTCCTCGCGTGATTCTATAATAAGGTGGCAAGTAAGATCATTTTATTCCACTTTACAGATGAGGAAACTGAGATGCGGGAGGTAAAACAACTTACCTAAAACCGCAATAATAAATACAGTTGCATCAAGAACTTTCTATTTTCCTAACACTAAGTTTTTACATAACCTATGTGACAATCTAAGGTTAGGAAACGTGGCCAGTGTGCACCAGCACAGATCTGAGCATCTTTTCACCACATCTCCCCCTCTGCACAGAAAGAGCAAATGGCCAAACCAGGAGTGGACCCCAAGGCTCTGAGAGATGGCCCAGTGCCCTTGGCTTGGCAGACCCCACAGCCCGAGAGAGAGACCTCAGAAACCACCCTCCAGAGTCTGGGGGAATCAAGAAGAACCCCATAACACATAAAACCCTGGCGGTCCAGTGGTTAAGTCTCTGTGCTTCCACTGCAGGTTTGATCCCCAGTCTCGGAACTATGATCCCACATGCCGCACGGTGCACCCAAATAAATAAATAAATAAATAAAGCTGATCTTGTATTTATTTTAAAAAAACAAACAAAAAAAACTGGGTCTGACATGTGTAGGTGTGGGCATAGCACATGCCAAGCTGTTAGCAACACATAGAGATCGCTGGGAATTCCAAAACCTGCACTGTTTTCCCATCCCTTCCCACTCCCTGCCTCCCAGACCTGAGTTCTCCAGTGACCTAAGGGGGTTCACTCCAGGGCCTCCCTTCTGGAAGCTGAGCCCATCCTGCTGTTGGACACCCTGCCTCCTGTGTCACACCAGGGGCAAAAGCCAGCTCTCTTGGGCATGCTGCTTAAACAGGGAAATTAAAAATACCATTTGGAACAGCAGTGGCAAACAGAGCCTTCTGTCTGAGGGTCTTTCTGCCGTTCTCCCAGTTCCTGGGTACCTTCTCTACTAGAGATGTTTTTCCCAGGAGGATGAAGGGATGGGGGGTGGAGGTAGACATTACCCTTTTCTTAAGAAGGTCTTTGTTGCTGTTGTTTCCATCTTTCTCGAAGGCTGAGAGCCCCTGCAGAGCTGTGAGGGCTACTCAGTGCCATGGAGACAACTGTGATATCAAAGGGGAGGATTATGGCTCCAGTGGGGAGGGAGGAGCAGGAGTGCCAGCCGGAGGCGGCGACTGACAAGAGAAGATGACAAGTCACTTAGGCCCCATGTTGAGAGCCGGTGGCAGAGTGTGAGATGCAGAGACAGGCCTTGTCAATTCTGAAGGATTGCCAGTGTCACAGGAAACAACACTCTCTTTAAAAAGGAGCCTAGGAATAAACCTACCTAAGGAGACAAAAGACCTGTATGCAGAAAACTATAAGACACTGATGAAAGAAATTAAAGATGATACAAACAGATGGAGAGATATACCATGTTCTTGGATTAGAAGAATCAACATTGTGAAAATGACTATACTACCCAAAGCAATCTACAGATTCGATGCAATCCCTATCAAACTACCACTGGCATTTTCCACAGAACTAGAACAAAAAATTTCACAATTTGTATGGAAACACAAAAGACCCCGAATAGCCAAAGCCATCTTGAGAAAGAAAAACGGAGCTGGAGGAATCAGGCTCCTGGACTTCAGACTATACTACCAAGCTACAGTAATCAAGACAGTATGGTACTGGCACAAAAACAGAAATATAAATCAATGGAACAGGATAGAAAGCCCAGAGATAAACCCATGCACATATGGTCACCTTATTTTTGATAAAGGAGGCAAGAATATACAATGGAGAAAAGACAGCCTCTTCAATAAGTGGTGCTGGGAAAACTGGACAGCTACATGTAAAAGAATGAAATTAGAACACTCCCTAACACCATACACAAAAATAAACTCAAAATGGATTAAAGACCTAAATGTAAGGCCAGACACTGTAAAACTCTTAGAGGAAAACATAGGCAGAACACTCTATGACATAAATCACAGCAAGATCCTTTTTGACCCACCTCCTAGAGAAATGGAAATTAAAACAAAAATAAACAAATGGGACCTAATGAAACTTAAAAGCTTTTGCACAACAAAGGAAACCATAAACAAGACGAAAAGACAACCCTCAGAATGGGAGAAAATATTTGCAAATGAAGCAACTGATGAAGGATTGATCTCCAAAATTTACAAGCAGCTCATGCAGCTCAATATCAAAAAAACAAACAACCCAATCCAAAAATGGGCAGAAGACCTAAATAGACATTTCTCCAAAGAAGACATACAGATGGCCAAGAAGCACATGAAAAGCTGTTCAACATCACTAATTATTAGAGAAATGCAAATCAAAACTACAATTAGGTATCACCTCACACCGGTTAGAATGGGCATCATCAGAAAAATCTATAAACAAATGCTGGAGAGGGTGTGGAGAAAAGCGAACCCTCTTGCACTGTTGGTGGGAATGTAAATTGATACAGCCACTATGAAGAACAGTATGGAGGTTCCTCAAAAAACTAAAAATAGAACTACCATACGACCCAGCAATTCCACTACTGGGCATATACCCTGAGAAAACCATAATTCAAAAAGAGTCATATACCACAATGTTCATTGCAATTCTATTTACAATAGCCAGGACATGGAAGCAACCCAAGTGTCCATTGACAGATGAATGGATAAAGAAGATGTGGCACATATATACAATGGAATATTACTCAGCCATAAAAAGAAACGAAATTGAGTTATTTGTAGTGAGGTGGATGGACCTAGAGTCTGTCATACAGAGTGAAGTAAGTCAGAAAGAGAAACCATACGCTAACACATATATATGGAATCTGAAAAAAAAAAATTGTTCTGAAGAACCTAGAGGCAGGACAGGAATAAAGACGTAGATGTAGAGAATGGACTTGCGGACACGGGGAGGGGGAAAGGTAAGCTGGGACGAAGTGAGAGAGTGGCATGGACTTACTTATATATACTACCAAGTGTAAAATAGATAGCTAGTGGAAAGCAGCCGCATAGAACAGGGAGATCAGCTCGTTGCTTTGTGACCACCTAGAGGGGTGGGATAGGGAGGGTGGGAGGGAGATGCAAGAGGGAGGGGATATGGGGATATATGTATATGTATAGCTGATTCACTTTGTTATAAAGCAGAAACTAACACACCATTGTAAAGCAATTATACTCCAATAAAGATGTTAAAAAAAATTAAAAAGTAAAACGGAGCCGTCCCTCTGAAGTGGGGACACCTGGAAAGTAGCAGCTGGCAGCGGGGCTGGGGGTGGGTGCAGGACCAAGCAAACGGCGGTGGGCTGTCCTGGTAACACAGCACTGATGGAGGCAGGACAGGAAACAGACAAAGAAGGAGGGAGGGGAGAGGCCGGTCTGTTGGCCAAGGCAGAAGGAATGGATCCTCCAGAAGGGTGGGAAAGAGGCTCCCAAGACGTGGGTATTCTGGAGCCAGAAGGTTTGGCTAGACCTGCATATAGTAAGGGTTCAATAAACAATTGCCATAGAGGATGGGCAACCTCAGAGGTGAGTCCCAGGGCTCAATCAATTGACCAGGATGTGTTGTGAGCTCACCTTGTGCCTGGTGACATGCTAGGCAACTTATCAGACACAGCAAATATTAGGCATGTCCCTGCCTTCCTGATTGGCTGCAAGTACATATCAATGACACATCCATTCCTGAGGGCCCAGAGCTCGTGGCAAGTAGGTGGGCACGGAGTGGCTAGGCTGGAGGCACCCCTCAGGAGAACTGGCAGCAGGAAAGAAGACAGAGGGGAGAACTGGGTGGTCCAATGGAAACAATCTACTTAATTTCTCTGGACCTCAGTTTCCTCATCTGTACAATGGAACACCTTGCACTGTAGAATGCTGCATCAAAGACACTCTTCCTACCTTTCCACCAAGGTCCAGTTTCTTTTCTTCTGTAGCAGCAGGGAGCAGTCTGTGACATCCATATCTCTCAGAACAGAAATAACTCGGGCCGTGATTTATCATCAAGCAGAGGAAGAAAGAAAATCATGGTGGTATCTTTGAGGCAGGTGGTAACATCTTCCAAGAGCCCCCTCCACCAGTATCCCACCCGGCCACACCCAAAATAAATAGGGGAGACACATATTCCAGGCTCTCCCTGACACATCTAATGAATATCTCATGGAAACGTCCGCAAAGCAAACAGGAATCTAATCTATCCCTTCATTCAGCCAAATGGAAACAGCAGGATATCCATGGCTGAGCCTCCAGCTTCTGGCGGGGGACACGAAGAAGGAAAATGGAAACAGATTACAGTCAGTCTGATATCCAAATAACAAATAGGTATCCTGGAGAGAAATGTGTTTTATTGATGTTCGGGAAGAGATCCACTGATTTCCTTGTCTGCCCTTGCCACTTTAATTGAGGAAGGTGCTAGTTAAAAGTCAAAGGAAAAATAAAATGAAAGAGGGTGCTTAAAGGCTGGCAGTCATCTGCTCCCGAGCACATCCAATCACACGTATGCACCACACACACTCTGTAATGAATTCTCCCAACAACCCAAAGTGTCCGTTGAAACTGGCCAGTGATTGAGCACAGTTCATTTTCCCAGGGGTTGACAGGTGTCTGGGCTTCAAGGCAGAAGGATTGCACGGGAGGGAAATAGCTTTGGGCCTGGCACTGGGGGCTGGGGATGTAGGTTTCTGGAGGGAAGAGCTGAGATTGGCCTGGGGTTCAAGCAGAAGGGGGATGTGGCCTCCCAGAGGCCAGGGAGGGGCAATGGGATCTTCACAACAACCCTCGCAAAAATCTCAGCTCTGGAGCCAAAGAAATAGTAGAGGGAAGGGAAAATGAAGCAACATCGTGGAAGGAAGGCAAACAGCTCAAAGGAAAGGAAAGAAGAAAAGGTATTTAAAAAGGGGACAAAGTGGCCAGGCCCTAGTGTCGCTCCAGCCCTGGATGCTTCATTATCATCAGGACCACCATCTACCTCTGAAGATGCCAGGTAGGACGGAGATTTTTGTGATACTATAAATATAGTTTATAGACTTTGGTTTATCTTTATGACAGACCCAATAAATAATTTACTGGTCAGTAAAAGATCAAAGAAACTGCTAGAACTGCAGCCTGAAATATCAAAACCTCTAATGTTTGTATGGAAGCGATACCGACCCTGCAAATTTACTGTTTGATGGGATAAGTTTATGGTCCTATGTCCAGGGCCCCAAAAGGTAAAACTTTTAAGAAAACAGAAAAAACAAAACCCTGGGCCAAATAGACATAGGAACAGACATAATAAGAAGAGAGCTGGAATAAAACAGCTGACATCACGACATCGTTGTTACTATGGGAAGTTACAGTGACCCAGTCCCACCCTATTCCCTCACAAAGGACCTCAGAGGGATGTGAATGCTTATAAGAGCCAACAAAATACATGTGATCAACCTTCTAAGAAATCACTGGAGAGAAAACCCAGATCTGAGTGAGTGAAGAATCAATGGTCCCAAATCCAGTCAAGGTAACACAGGCATTTTTCCCAGGAAGACTGGATATGATCGTAGTTAAGGTCTGGGAATCCCAGGGGAGAAAGGCTGTACTAATAGGAGATGCCAGGCCTGGATCCTGGAAGAGAAAACCCAAAGCAAGCCCCACCCATTTTCTTCCCGCCTCGGCTCTGTCCTAGAGCTCAAGCCAACTGTCCAAGCTCTGTCTCCCTGCCCCCTGCAAAACAGCTGTTCCTTGGCCATCCTCGGCCTCAGGATGTGCACCCCGCCAATGGATCTGGGGTAGAGGCCCTGGGAGCCGGCTTGGGGCTGTTGGGTCAGGAAATCCAAAGTCCCAGGTAGGGGAAGGGCCAGAGTAAGGCCCTCTGAAGCACAAGCTCAGCGCAATGTCTATAGGTGGCAGGGGCCCCAGGAGTAAGTGTTTGTTGGGGTTTTATCCAGCACTGGCTGAAAGGGAGAGACACAGATGCCACAAGTATTCCTGACTCGAGAGAGGCATTTGCGACAATGACAAGTGATGATTGGTTCATAGGGCCCCACTGTGCACTGGCTTCCACTAGCCCCCAGGCCATGCTCACCTTTGGACCAATGAGTCATTTTCGCTATCGTCCTGGAACAAGGAGGAGCTCCAAAGAGCAGAGGGAAGTCTCTGTCCACCAAAAAGTAACAGCCCCTCTGTAAATTGTTCCAGGGCACTTCTTTTTTATCAGTCTCGGGTGAGTTAGCATGAGTCAGCACCCCCTTGAGCCCAGTTACCCCTGGGTACCTTTGTCCCTCTTACCCTAGACTTTTAAAATTAATTTTTATTGGAGTATAGTTGATTTACAATGTTGTGTTAGTTTCTGCTGTACAGCAAAGTGAATCAGTTATACATATATCCACTCGTTTTTAGATTCTTTTGCCATATAGGTCATTACAGGGTATTGATTAGAGTTCCCTGTGCTATACAGTAGGTTCTTATGAGTTATCTATTTTATATATAGTAGTGTGTATACGTCAATCCCAATCTCCCAGTTTATCCCTCCCACCCTCCTTTTTCCCCTTGGTAACCGTAAGTTTGTTTTCTACATCTGTGACTCTATTTCTGTTTTGTAAGTGGGTTCATCTGTACCATTTTTTTAGATTCCACATATAAGTGATATCATATGGTATTTGTCTTTCTCTGTCTGACTTATTTCACTCAGTATGACAATCTCTAGGTCCATCCATGTTGCTGCAATGGCGTTATTTCATTCTTTTTTACGGCTGAGTAATATTCCATTGTATATAAGTGCCACATCTTCTTTATCCATTCATCTGTCCATGGACATTTAGGTTGCTTTCATGTCCTGGCTATTGTAAATAGTGCTGCAGTGAACATTGGGGTACATGGCCCTAGACTTCTGCCTTAGACTTTTAACAGGACAAGTACTGGCATTTGGGTGGGATGAGTCTTTTTGTGTAGGACTGTCCCTGCTCATTGCAGGATGTTTAGATGATCCCTGGTCCAGACCCAGTGATTATTGAGAGCCAGGAGCAGTCCTTAGTCATGGAGACAACCAAAGTCCCACATGGTTCTATGCAAGGCCTCTCCCATGTGCAATACTGCCTCTCTACTTGGGAACCACTGCTCAAAGTAGGGAATGGACTTGAGGACACGGGGAGGGAGAAGGGGAAGCTGGGACGAAGTGAGAGAGTGGCATGGACTTACATACACTACCAAATGTAAAATGGATGGCTAGTGGGAAGCAGCCGCATAGCACAGGGAGATCAGCTCGGTGCTCTGTGTCCACCTAGAGGGGTGGGATAGGGAGGTTGGGAGGGAGACACAAGAGGGAGGAGATATGGGGATATATGTATATGTATAGCTGATTCACTTTGTTATACAGCAGAAACTAACACAACATTGTAAAGCAATTATACTCCAATAAAGATGTTTAAAAATATATATATACAACTAGGGAAGAAAAACTTGGGGAAAGCCATGGCCAGTTGGGAGACACAGACATGAGAATAGACAGATACAACAGATCAGACAGAAATGGGGACAGATAAACCATCCTGGGGGGCAGCCAGGACAGTTTATGATAAACCTGATGCACTTCTACAAACTGATACAATCAGCAAAATTGGCATTTGGTTCTTTTCTTTCCATGAGAGAGAGAGGTGAAGACACCTTTGAACCCAGCTGTCACCTTGAAAGACAGACAATCAGCCATTGCCCAGTTTACCAAGTCTCCCCCGAACATCCCTTTGGGATTTGGAAACTGGATGAGATGAAACAGACATATCTGTCTTTCTCTTTCATTCTCCCTCCCAGCCTGCCCCTCCCCGACCTCACGGGCCGTCCTATCCCTAATGGAAGCCAATTGCTGACAGATTGGTGGCAGGTTGCTTTGCTGTCTTCCTAAGTGGCTTCTCCCCACTTAGAGTAGGAGGCAGCCGCTGGCAGGGCCAGCAAAAATGTCAGGTCGTAAACAAGCTGGCCAGCAGCTCCATTCATTAGAGCAACTCAGTGCTGTGCATCAGGCCCAAACTGCAGCCCAGTCTGGGGCGAGTCAAAGTGGAGGTCTCTGTGCCCACATTCACTCCCAGGAAGGGTCCCTGGGGATGAGGCCAGCACTCCAGTCCTTTCCCCTGCCCCCTCCCCTCCCCAGGGCTCAGCCTCAGAAGAGCCCTGCTCAAGGGGAGGACTGAGGCAGGAACACTCCAGGGCCCCAGGGAGGACTCTTTCCTTCCACTGTAGAGAGAGGACACAGAACTGCAGATGGGGACGCATCTACCTGCACCCTGCTTTGCCAGCTTTGTCATTCTGTCGCTCGAACCCAGAGTGGTCACTGTATCACAGGCCCCATCCCTGCATCCCCGCACACACATCTGATCCAGGCAATCGGCTGAAGGGCCCAGGGGCCCAGAATTCCCAAAGGATGCTGAGTGGCGGCCCCACGTGGAGTGTGGCGTGTGTCCAGCACGTGAGCTGTCTGGGTCCCTCCCCCGATTGTCACCTAAAATTAAGAAGGAAGACCCTTTCTTCCTCCATCACGACCACGGGAACGCAGCTCTGCTTTCATAGCTAGCCTCTGTTTCCCTCCTCTGCTCCAAAACAAATCGACTGGGGCATTCTGTGCTGCTATTGAGTGCAACAGACCACTTCATTGAATCTGTGGAACCTTGGGGTACGAACCGTGTATAAATACATAGCACGGAGATTGATAATTACTATCTTTACCACTTACTGAGCACCAACAATCCGTGATAGCCTCTGAACCGAGCTCTTTATATACATTAATTTATTTGATGCTAATAACAATCTCATGAATTGGGTGCTATTATTATTCCTCTTTTTTAAAGCCAAGGCAACTGAGGCTCAGAGAGGTTAAATAACTTGCCAAGGACCACATGTGTGCCATGCTCTCCTCCATGGAGCACTGTACATAGAACAGAGAGTTGATAAATACTTGACAAACCAAAGAGTGAATTAAATACTCAATTTTGTCTTCCCGTGACTCAACTTTCTAACCCCTCCCTGCAGCCAAACCCAGCCAGCTAAGCTATTTGTTTATTCAGTAAAGACTTATGGAGCACTTACTCAATTTTGTTCACTGCTGTGAGTGGGTACAAAAAAGCAGCCACTGGAAAAGTTAATGGAAACATTCAACTAATAAAAAGTTAGCAACATTTAACATTAACTCGAATTAATTTCAAGGTTATCTGTTTCCACTTTTAGCTAATTAAATGTTAGTGAAATGGTGCAGAACTACTTGACTACAGAGTAAGGCAGCAAAAAGAACTCTGGATTTGAAGTCAGGGGTCCTGGGTTCCAAAACCCCACAAGCCCCCTCAGCACGTGAACAGAGCAAGACACGACCTTTCCAAGCCTCTGCCTGAATTTCCAACCTGAGACTGAGAATCCCTCCCACCATCACAGAGTCACCATCAGGACTCAGAGGGAAAATGCACAACAGTGAGATTTATAAACCTTAAAGCTCCAGAAACATGTGAGATGGTATTGTTTTTTTTTTGTTTGTTTGAAGATTGAAATTAGTCCATTGACAGTGCTTTTTTTCAAAAGCAATAACGGGCAATTTGTCCGTAAGCTCATAAATTTACTTGAAACTTTCCCTGAAAACAATTAGCTCTTTCCACGTGATTTGCAGTATGACAACATAGCAATGTTGCTAGACTACCATGTGAAGGATTTTTTAATTTGATGATAGCAGAGAAGGGAAACCATAATTAAAATAAGGCAGGATAGTGACACGGGTTAGCGCCAACAGCCTGGTCATTGGGTTTGCGTCTCATTTTCAACAGTTTTCACACTTGGTGGTGTTTCATAGGAATCGGGCACCTTTCTTTCAGTCCAACCAGAGGACAAGCTCCCGAAGGCAAGAATAGTGTCTTCACTACTTTTCATCCCTACACCTCCCACTGCCTAGCACAGGTCCTCTCTGGAAGGGAACAGTGTGGGAATGTCTATTGCACAGACCGGAATAACACAGGAAGCATCCCATATCCCCAGTCAAGGGTCATGTTCGACAGGAAATGCTATAAACGTCACAGTTAGGTTTGAACTTTGATTAAGGAATCGATCAGGGGAGAAAAAGCAAAAGAAGGAGTGTGCCATCCTTGGAGCGAGGTGGTTACAGCAGGTCAGCTGAACCTGTCACATCACATGGGCAGGTGTGATTCTAATAATAGATGACACCCATGGAGTGCTCCCTTTGTCCATTGCTATGTTCAGCTCATTTAATTCGCTCGACAACTGTGAAGTCCAGTGAGTAGTCCTGCTTTGCAGATGAGGAAGCAAAGCACAGAAAGGTCAAGAAACCTGACCACACCCACAAAACAAAACCCACAGCTCAAGGGTGAGCTGAGTTCCCACTGACCCCAGAGCCCTGAATTCTGGACCACTGAGTAAACTGCCTCTGGATGCAGCAAGCAGAGCAAGTCATCTTGGTTTCCACTCAAAATGAGATCATTCTCCAACTTTCCAAAAAAGGAGAGAGCCAAAGAGAACAATGATGCTTTTCTCATTCAGGTAAGTTCAGATTTGTGGGGAGACGGATGGAGCGGAGCCGCACTTGGCTTTTGGCCAGAGTCAGAGTGGTCGTCTTCCTACTGGCTATGACTGATCCAAGATGGGGCCTTGCTGACTTAATTTTGCAAACTTAACAAGTGAACTAGAGACAAGGGCCAGCACTGCTGTGCAAACTGGCCAGAGGTATTCCTTGGTTGGGAATGTCTCTCCCTCCCAGTCATAAACAGAGGACAATGTCGGAGCTGAATGCTGGCGAAATTACTTGGCTGGTTACCAAGTATTTTTAATAGCAGCGTCCTTCAATTTCTCTCCCTTGGCTTGACCTAACTATGGACGAGACGGATGCCTGGCAAGACTTGGAGCTTGCTTGGAAAGCCACGCTCTGCAGCCGTGGAGGGAACCGTGAGACTCAAGACCCTAGTACAGTGACTAGCAAATGAGAGGATGCAGCAAATGCGGCACGTGTGCACGTTCAGACACACAGCCTGGCAGTCCTAATAGCACTAAGGACCTGTGGCATTGTGCTTCCTGGTAGACACAGTCTCGGTGTCGGGGGGAGACTTGTACCCTCAAGCTCTCTCAAACAAGGTTTTCAGAAAAAAATATTATTCCACACTGAGGATATTGAATGAATGAGTGAATATTAATCATTTATGAACTCCAAAAAAAACCTAATTCTCAAAATGGTTCAGGTCTCTAACACACTTTTAAGCAAGTTCAAGCTAAGTCCTTTCAAATTATTGAACGTAAACGCTGACCATTATTTAACCATAATGACGTCATAGATAAGACATTAATCTTTTAGCTCATTAGTTACTGGTTTATTCCTACACTCACAGGTGTGAGGAATCACCTCTGCCCACAAGGAGCTTGTGCCTAGTAGGAAAGAGGAGGCATGTACATGAATAATCTCAGTTCAAGGCACTGTGTGATCAGTGCCACGTGTAAGTAAAGAGAGGGAGCGTTTGCTTCCAGGTGGGCAATCAGAGGAGACTTCGTGGAGGAGTCACCTAGGAAAGGAACTTGAAGAATTGAGAGCAGGATTTTTACGAAGTAGATTTGGAAGGAAAGGGGAGGAAAGGAGAAAGACTCAACATTGGGTTAATGGAATAAAAAGTGGACCAGTTTAACCTGAGCATGAAGTTTATGTGGGGTGATGAGTGTGGCATAGGATTGGGAATGTAAACTGGGACCAGATTGTGCTAAACTGTGAATGTCAAGGTAGGGCTTACGGGATTTATTTGGGATACAATGGGGAGACATTGAAGGTTATTGAGCAGGGAAGACAAATGATCAAATTAGTTTGTTCCCAGTCCCTATTTTTTTGAGAACATATGAACCTCTCTGGCAGACACTACCCATAGCCTAGACTAAAGCCAAAAGTACTCTCCCAGGCAGCGGCGAACCTGGCCGTGCTTCCAGCCTGCTCTCTGTGCCCAGAAAGCTCTTGAATGCGTCCCCTTTCTGGGCACTCGGCCGAGGTCAGCTTCCCTAAGCTGCTCTCTCTAACTCCTGCTTTACTGAACACGCTCCATGGTTCTTCAATGAGGCTCCAGATTCTTCTGCAGCAAAAACTCAATAACGGCAAACCTTTCTCTATTCCCAGAAAAATAAGTTAATTGATGATTGCCTTAATTATAAATTTTTCAACTACAAAATTATTGTTAAATGTTGGCCTCTGTTACAGCTTGCCTTTAATAGAATCTAGCATGAGATGCTACTTGATTAAGTACAAAATCATATTTTTAATTTGCCTGGGTTTTGAAGTTGGGCCCATCTGGATGGGAATCCTTGGTCTACCACTTACCAGCTCTGTGACCTTCGGCAAATCAATTGCCTTTTCTGAGCCTCAATACACTCATCTGCAAAATGAGGGCAATTATGCCTTTCCCACCCGGTGCTAGGAGAACGAAATGAGATTAAACACAGGTGGAGTGCCTAGCCAAGTGGCAGCGTTTGGAAGGACTCAACAAGAGCTCTGTCCCTCGTTCCCTCGCCCACTTCTTCTCACTTCTCCCGCCCTTGGGGGAGAGAAGTGTGCTTCCTGCCAAGGTTGGACTTACCAGCATCCTGAGGTGCTCTGTAAAGTGCGAGGCAGTGCCACAGGGTGGAACCAGCATGGACTTTAGGTGTAAGACAGAACTGGGTTCAAATTCTAGCCATTCTCACTGGTGGCGTAACTTGAGCAAAACGTTTGTCCTCTCCAGGCTTCATCTCCTCCTGTGAGAAATAAAAGCAGTGCAGTTACTGTGATGATTCAGTGAGCAGGTACGTGCAATGTCCCTTAGCCTCTCACTTAGTAGGGCTCAACTTATGTTAGCACTAGAAGCTTCCAGCAGCCAACCCTGGCAAGTTTGAGGACTGTCAGGCTCAGCTCTCTCCCCTCGTAAACCCACTGTTCCTGGTTCCACTTTCTTCTTCTTTTCTCAATAGTTTCCATCTCCTTGCATTCCATTTGCCCAGGAGGAGGTATATTATAATGAGTAATCATGTTGTCACCCAAGACAGACAGACCTGCATAGGAATCTTGGCTCCATTATTCAGAAGCCCAGTGACCTGACCCAGAGGGTTCAGATTAAATGAGAAAATGCAGGGAAAGCGCCTAGAAAAGCGCCCACTTGCGGCAGCCCTGTTGAGGGTAAGCCCTGTCGGCGCCATGTGTTTTGCTCCTGACAGCACCCAGCTCCATCAGCTCTGTCATCTTTGCCTCTTCCCGGTCATCTTGGGCTCCTGTCCAAATTCACATTCACAAACCCACAGCAGTACTGATCCGCTTACCCTCAAAAACAAAAACCAGGGTCCCACATATATATATGACTGGTGGGGGGGCCTCATTTCCTGGGGGAAACTGGAGGGGTTGGTAGCCAGCACAGAGGAAGTCTAGTGGGCCCAGCAAAGGAGGCCAAGTTGATGATTTCCTATTCCTTCTTTGTACATTTTGCTTAAAGCAAAGCTCACTGCCACCTCCCCCCCTTAGTCAAAGAAACTGTTATTTCTGCCAACTTTCCCTGCAGACATTAATTAACTCTCTGCAAGGCATGGCCAGATCCCACAGAAGTCAGTGCCCCATAAGACAGAAGGGGACCCAAGTGGTACCTCCTCTCCCCTGCACGCACCACGGAGAGGTGGCCATTTGTCCTCTGTCCTGGCCAGCCCAGGAGAGCTGGGGACTTTAGCCTCAGAAACTCGGCTTCGCAGAAGAGAATTATCATATCTTCCTGAAAACCAGAGAAATGCACTTGCTGCAGGAAGGATCTAAAGTATTAAAATAATCACTTCCATTTGTATTTGCTCTGCTGTTTACAACTCATTGACCCCTATATCACCTCACTTCTTAGAGCTGGAAAGACCTTAGAAAAAAGGTCATCTGACTTTTTCATTTCACTGTGAGGAAATGAGGTTGGAGAGGCTGTGAAACTTGCTCAGGGTCATTGGAAATGCATTTGGCTGAGCCCAAATGAGATCTCAGCCCCAGGGTTCCTTCCACAGCTCCCCACAGTAGGACACAGATGCTACTCTGGAAGCAAGTTCGGGCGTGGAGTAGACACAACGTCTATCCATTTCTCAGTTAGCATTTATATTATATTGAGCACCTACTATGTGCCAAACACTGTGCTAGTCACTTTCATGTATATTATTTCATGGGATTATCTTGCCCAGTTTTGGACCCCCTGCCAGCACTGACTGGCACATAGTAGTTGCTCAATGAATGTGAGTTTTCTTCTTTGCCTTGGGAGCTGTGTTGGGAGTAGAAAGAGAGTGGGTTTGGAGTCAGTCTGGGTTTGAATCTCATCCCTACCACTTGTCAGCTTTTTGGCTTTTACCTCTCTAAGCCTCAGTTTCCATATCTCTAAAATGGAGATAACAATGAAATTGGAGTATGGTGATAAGTTATTGCATGTGAAGGACCTATTACTCATAATAAGTACTCAATTATAGTCATCTCTATCATTCAGTGTGCTGTTATTGATATTGTTACATGCCTTCAAGGAGTTGATAATCTCAGAAGACACGTATACACATAACCACAAAGCAAAGCAGAGCAGAGACCAGTGGAGGACTATAGAGGTTCCAGGAATGCCCTTATGTCTGGGGATGATGGAAGGATTCCTAGAACAGGTGTCACTATAGTTGAAGGAGTTGAACAGATGGCGGGGGCAATGATGCTGGGAAAAGAGCAAGGGTAAGGATGAGGAGGCAAGAGAATACAGCAAGTATTTAGTTCCAAGAAGGTAGAAATTTAGAAATTTTGGAAGACTGGAGGTTTAGGAGAGTAGTGAAGATGAATCTGGAAAAATAGGTAGGATCAAATTGTGGAGGCTAAAGACTGAGAACCTTATTCTGCTAGCAGTGGGGACTCAGAGAAACATTTTGAATAGAGTAATGGTATGAAAATACCTAAGACTTAAAGTGATGAATTTGGCCAAGGGTTCAGTGTAATTTGGAAGGCAGACATCAGAGACTAGAAGCTACTGCAAGAGACCCAACTTGAGCAAATGAACGCCTGACAGAAGGAATAACATGGGGAGCAAAAATAAAGGGATATAAGACAAAGATCAGAGGTAAAGTAAAGCGGACTGAGCCACAGATTGGATGTGGAGTGAGGGAGAGAGAGGAGTCAAAGATGGCTGGGGTGGAAGGGAGCTGAGAGAAGGGTGATGCCATTAATCTCAGTGGGGAAGTAGCAAATGTTGATCAGAGACAAGGAGAAAGAACAGGAGGTCCCTTGCAAGGAGGGCTGGGGAGTACTCGTTATGCAGAAAGAGATGGTGGAAAGAAAGATGCTGAAGGTACAGGAAAGAGAATAACCAAGAAAGCAAGACCCTGCACGAGGCCAGAAGCCTTATGGGGCCTCAGTCAGGACATGGGCTGGGAGTAGAAAGACAAAGGAAGAACTTTAAGGTGGAGAGATGGAAAACTGAATTTCTTTGTCATACTCTCATTCATTCCATAAACATCCATTGAGTACCTATTACCTGCCAGACAGGAAGCTGACCCTTGTTACCCTGCATCAGACTTCCAGCAACTTGGAGGCAAGGCCATCTGCTCAGGGAGAGGGGGTTAGGGTCCTTGGGAACTTATTTAGAAAGCCAATTCCTTGGCCCACTCCCTCCCCCACAAAGATACCAATTCAGGATCAGTCTCCAGGTGGTTCTTTGGGAGATATCCCAAGACCACAGCTGGAGAAACTGAATTTGAAGCTCGCAAGAGTTTTGGGGTCACAGCTGAGGTCCCAGATTTGCAGAGGACCCAGGCTACGTCCTTCACAGTCATCCTAGGAGTGTGGGCGTGAGGCAGTAAGTGGGGCTCACCCATCGTTGGGATGAACAAGGAAATAGCAGGTGAAGGGAAGGGGGATGATTGCAGGAATCACTAGGAAAACACTGCAAGTGGCCCGACTCTAATCTCCATTAGGCTTTGCACACCCCACAATTCTGACTTCATCTTCCAACTTTTCCCAACCCCTAAAAACCCTTCTAGGAGCTCCAGAGAACTAGACTCCTAAGGCTTCTAGGCTTCCTTCAACTCTGAAATTTAATTACAGTTACACTTAACACATATCCAATGATCAGATCTGTTCAAAGGAGGAGACAATCCTCATGATAGTGCCTAATGTTTTTGATAAATGTCACAGTGTTCAGAGCAATTTCATGCACATTACTGTACATGATATTACATCAGCATTCCTCCAAGTATAAGCCATAGACCACCAGCATCAATATCACTTGGGAGTATGATAGGCACACACATTTGTAGGTCTCAGCCAAGATCTGATATATCAATCATCTGGAGATCCAGGACCCTGAAAACTGAACCTGTAGTACGCTCTGGGGTGATTCTAAAGAAAACTATAAATTGGCAATTTATAATCTTGTCTCTGTCCCTAATTCCTGGTACAGAGCTTCAAAAATTCTTAGAGTTTCCTGATAGGAGTGTCTCATCCATAATGAGCCTCTTTTGATCATTCCTGAGTTTATGCTAATTGTGAGCCCTTAGATAGTTCCAAGGGAGGGGATGGCCATGCCAGAATGACCAGTCCCACCCCCTAACCTCTGGGGAGGAGAGAGGGACTGGAGATTGAGGTCCATCATGTAGCTATTGATTTAATCAAATGTGCCTATATAATAAAACTCATATAAAAACTCTGGACACTGAAGCTCAGTGGACCTTCCTGGTTGGTGAACATATTATGTGTTGGGAGGTGACTAGACCTGATTCCATGGAAGCTCTGGCCACCCCCCACCCTGAGACCATTTGGAAGTTCCTGAGTTGTATCCTTTACAATAAAACTGTAATTATAAGTATAGCACTTTCAGGGAGTTAGCAAATTAACCAACCTAAAGGGAGGTTATGGGAACCCCTGAATTTGTAGCCAAGTCAGACAGAAGTGCAGGTAAAATAGGGCCCCATTTGTGGCTGGCATCTGAGTTAAGAGCAGTCTTGTTGGGGACCTTGGTCTTTAACTCTGGGATCTGACGCTAACTCCGGGTAGTGTCAAAATTGAATTGGACTGCAGGACACTCAGTGGGTGTCAGAGAATTGTCAGAACACAGGAACCATAGCCCTATATAAGTCAAACCACAATCTTATAAGTTACATATCAACATCCCATGTTACAGATGAGGAGACTGAGAGACAGGGAGGGTAAGTGACTCCCCCATAGGCAGGGAGCCATGCTGGAGAAAAGCAGGAATATGAAGTTAGGTCCTTGGCCCCAGGTCATGCCTCTTCCCTCCAGGGTACAGCTGCCTCATGGTCCACTATACCCCCAAGGTGGTGGTAAAATCACAAAGCTCAGGGGCTGGGACCAGCCTTGGGTTTGGGGGTGAGGGTCGGGGGGCTCACCTAAGTCAACCCAACAGAACCAGCTGCCAGGGAGGTAACGAAAAAGAGCTGAGGCTCTGAGACCTTTGAAAGTTTAAATTCTATACCTTTCTGACTGTGTGTGTCTTGTGTAATCCTCAAAGACTTGTAATTGTGACAGCCTTGGAAAATTACAGGTGACTTGAAGCAATTTAATGATAATAAAAATAAAATAAAAACAGTAAACGGCACTGCTGCTCCCTCTAATTTCCCAGCATCTTTATCATATAAATGCCTCCTATTCTTTTCCCCACAGACGATTAATGAAGCTGCAATTGCCATACTGGATGCTGTGCTCACGTCTCCTTAATTCTCTTGCTGCTGTAGCTCCAGCACTGGGGACGCCCCTCCCAGCTTCAATGGCAGGGATCTCACAGGGCCAGCCAGACTTCAGAGGCAGCCCTCGGAGAGGCACCCAGGCCTCCTCCATGGACCAGACTTTCCTCCCTTGCTCCTCACCCTAATGGCCCAGGGCTGGCTTCTCCAGCCAAGTTTCTCCAGGACCCCTGGTGATCTGAGCAGCCACAAATTGACCTTCTCTCTGGGCATCTCCTTTCCTCACTCCTGGTGTTAATATGCCCCTTAAAGAGCTGCAAACTCAACAAGTCTCTCTTATGCAGGTTAATTCAGAGGCAGCCAAGCTGTGATCAAATGACCTTTACTGACGTCCCTGCTAATTTTGATGGGCAGCTCCATTTCCCTTCTCGCTCCCGGTCCCCCCTTACTCTAAATTGGAAATCTATCAGTTTTCTAAGTAAATGGAAAATAAAGACACACAGGCACAAGCAACACACACTCACCCACATACACACTAACATAAGCTTGTTGAGACAGGGCTAGATTGGGCCTGTTTTTTTTAAAATACTAGATTTCGTAGAAGAATGCTAGAGCTGGATCCTGAGCTGATGCCAAAAGAAAATAAAGTTTCCAAAAGAGAATCCTTCCTCCACAATTTTATCTCTTGCTTCATCAGTGAGGTACAATCACAATCATAAATAGGGAGAATAATAACAATAAAAAGTAACATTTAGCAAGTGCTTCCTGCTTGCCAGTCATTTCCCAAAGATTATCTCATTTTTATTTTCTCAACAGCTCTATGAAATGAGAACTATTATTATCCCCATTATATGGAAAAAGAAATTGAGGTTTTAAGAGATTATGGAAAATGCTTAAGGACGCTCATACAGAAGGAGGCAGAGTGAACATTTAAACCTGGATGGTCTGATTCCAAAGTCAAGTTCTTGTTTTGTTATTAGCAGTGTGACCTGGAACCTATCACATAATCACATTTAGCTTCAGTTTCCTCATCTGCAACAGGAGTATAATAAGACTGACCTCATCTGGCTCCTGGAGGATCAATTAAATGGTGACCATCCTTTGAAAGCTATGAATCACTGTCTGTTCACCATTATAACAATGACTATTAATTCAATTAATGAATTACTGGTACAAATATTTCCTGATCACCTACTATGTGCCAGCCCTGTCCTAGGCCTAGAGATACAGCAGTGACTGAAACAGATAATATCCCTGTCTCCGAGGAGCATGCATTCAAGTGAGGGAGACAGACAGACAAGAAACAAGTAAAATACATAGTTTATCAGATGAAGCTTAATGCCAGAGAGAAAATAAAGTGGGGAGGGGAGTATAAGGAGTGAGGGTGGGCAGGCTGCTCAGGGCTGACCACACAGAGAAGGTGATATTTGGACAAGGCTCTAAGGGAATGAGGGGAGCAAGCAGAACAGTTATGCAGGGAAAGAGTGTTCTGAGCAGTGGAACAGCAAGTACAAAGATCCTGAGGCAGAACCAGCAAGGAGGCCAGAGTGGATGCAGCAGAGGGAGGGAGGAGGGAGTAGCAAGGGGTGAGTCCAGAGGGCTAAAGCAGGTGGTGGGCCTTGTAAGGCCTTGCAGGTCATTGGCTTTTACTCTACATGCCGTGGCGGGGAGGGGTTTTGGGCAAAGCAGTGACAAAGTCTTAACGTTTTTAAAGAGTCACTCTGGCTACTACAGGAGGGCAGGAACAGAAGCAAGGAGACGAGTTAGTAGGCTCTTGCCACTAATCCAGATGACAGAAGATAGTGGCTCGGACCAGGGAGCTAGCAACGGAGGTAATGAGGTGTATTTGGATTCTGGATATATTTTGAAGGTAGAACCAACCAGATATGCTGATGGATTGGATGTCAGTGTGTAAGAAAGCAAGGAGTCACTGATGACACCAAGGTTTTTGACCTGAGCAGCAGAAAGAATGGAGTTGCCATTTACTAAAATGAGATATAGTAGGAGGAGCAGGTGTTATGGCTAGAACTGTGTTCCTCAAAAATGATATGTTGAAGTCTTAACCCCCAGAATCGAGAATGTGACCTTATTTGGAAAGATGGTCTTTGCAGATGTAGTCAAGTTAAGGTGAGGTCATTAGGGTGGGCCCTAATCCAATATGACTCGTGTCCTTATAATAACAGGAAATTTGGACACAGATTCACACAGCAGGGAAAACGTCATGTGAAAATTGGAGTTATGCTGCCACAAGTCAAGGAATTCAGAAGCTAGGAGAGAGGCCTAAAACAGATTCTTTCCTGGTGCCTTCAGAGGCAGCAGGGCCCTGCCAACACCTTGATTCGGACTTCTCACCTCCAGAACCATGAGACAACAAATTTCTGTTGTTTAAGCCACTTCGTTTGTGGCACTTGGTCATGGCAGATTTGGCGTGAAGAGTCAGTGGTTCATTTCTAGACATCCAAGTGGAGATGTCAATAAGCAGCTGAGTCTGGAGTTCAGGGGGGATAACTGAACCGCACACACACATCTGAGAGTCTTATCTGCTGTGAACTTAACAGCTATGGGACCAGCTGAGGTCACTTAGGGTAGATAGACAAGCGGTCCAAGGACTGAGCTCTGGGACGCTCCATCATTAAGAAGACAGGGAGTTAAAAAGCAGTTGGTGAGTAAAGAGGAAAACAGGAAAGATGTTCTGAAAGACAAATGAAGACAATGTTTTGAAAGGGTCAAACATCAAATCGCTGACATTTGACAGCGAGGAGTCAAGTTGGATGAAGATGAAGAATTGACCATTGGACTTAGCAACTCAGAGCTCATTTGTGACCTTGACAATGGCAGTTTCAGAGGTGGGAGTGACGTTTAATTGGAATGGGTTGGAGAGAGAATGAGAGGAGAAATTGGAGGCACAGGCACAGACATCTCTTCGGAGGAGTTTGCTAAAGGGAGACCTGGGGTCAAGAGAGAGCCTTTCTAAAGATAAGAGAGATAACAGTACGTTTTATGCTAAGATAAATGATGCAGCAGTTTGGAGGAAACTGATGAGATGAGGAGAGCAGGATGAACTGCAGAGTGATGTCCTTGAGAATCTGGGTGGGGGCAGGACAGAGCACACACTTGCCCAGGAGCATGGGTGGTGCACCCACGGTCACAAGAGAGAGACAGGTAGACAAGGTGCCCAGGTGGGTAGATGTGGTGGCGACTTGGGAGGTAAAGTCATCCGCTGAGAGTGAAGAGAGGTGAGGAGGTGCTGCAGCTCTGAGGAGGAGGAGAGGGAGGAGACAGGCATGGGGGAGAGTGAGAGGTGGGGAAACACAATAGCGTTGTCGGGCAGAACTCAGGGCACGTGCTCCTGAATGTGCAGTAAGGCCAGTACAATGAACATGCACTTTTCTCCAGCCATGTTCAGCTGCCCACGTGTAAGCTCAGAGTCAACAGAGAGTTGCAGTTCATCTGAGGTTGGGTTTTGCTCCTGGAATGCAAAGACAACGGGAGCAAAGGAGGAACAATCATGATGGATTGGGGAATTTAAGCTGGATACGGATAATGGGGAGGACCTGAGAAGGGCATTTGGATAAAGGGATTGTGGGTTCCAATAAGGGGAGGGATTGTTAGAGTTGGGATACCAGAGCCTGGAGCTAGAAGAATAAGGAGTGGAGGTCCTTAACATGTATATCTTGGAAGGGTAGCAGTGATCGGCAATGACAAAGTTTAGGGTATGGCCATGGGGCTGGGTGGTGGGGGGCAGGATGGAGAGCATTGGAAGAAGTCAAAGAACTAAGAGGCCAAAGTACTAGAAAGATCATGGATATTGAAACCACCAAGAATTTTGAGAAGGTAGTATTGGAGAGAGTGACAGTGAGCCAGGAGCTGAAATCCTGAAGGAACGAGAGCAAGTCTCCCAGAGTCGTTAGGCACCTACAGCAACTCCTGATGACGTGAGTTCCAAAGCTGGAGGTGCTTCCAGAGGCGACTGAGAAGAGTGTGAAAGCAGCAAAGACAAACCAGGGACTGTTGCGAGAAGAGACTGAGAAAAGAGGGGGTTTGCCGATGGCTGGCCATGAGTTCCTGAGGGCAAGAGCAAGGGCTGGGAGGGACCGAAAAATTCAGTCAGAAAAGGAGATGTGCAGAGCTTAATAGAGCACAGGGCCAGGGGGTGAGAGGGCTTCTCCCGTGATTGACATAAAGGAGGATGAAAGGCACAGGAAGGGTCCAGAGACTAAGCCAGCGAGGGGTGGTGAGGCCGGGGCGTGGAGAGGAGAGAAGGGTGAGCAGTGCTGGTGGGAGTGCTTCCTGGGAGCTCCAGGTACTCCGGAATCCTCAGTCACTCCTGCCAAAGGTGATGGATGAGGAGGGGTTTGTAGTTATCCTAACATAAACATTATCGTTTCCATTCCTACAATATCAGTCAGACTTCTCAGGTGTAAAGAACTCAACTCACTCTGGCTGGTTCTCGCAAAATAAAAAAATTAAAAAAAGAAAAGATATTTATTAAAAGATATCCGTAGCTCCCAGCAATGCAGACCCAGCATCTAAGGCCATGCAGTCAGGTTCAAGGTTTAAGCTCACTGTGGGTGGTCTGTTGATGCCCCCATCAACTCAGGACTAAATACTAGAAGCTCTGCCACTACCACCCTCAGAGACCCAAACAGTCAACCATTGCGCTGGCCCGAAAACTAATTCCTCATCATCACCACCGCTGCCCGCCCCGCCGGCCACCTCTGCTTGCTGTTCGTTCTCTGTGGACCAGTCTGGTTGACCCAACCTCAGTCATGACCCAGGCCTCAGCTGCAAGGGAGGCTGATGATGCAAGTCTCCCGACCTCCACCTTAGGAAGAATTACGAAAATCTGTGTGAATCACCCAGATCTAAAGAGGCTGTTCAAAGAGTTTAGCAAACCACCAATGTCAAGTATTTATTGAATAGAAACAACAATCCTAATTTTACTGTTCGTTTGCCTAAGCTTTGCAAGAAAGAGCTGGGGCGGATTCCGTGCCGCCACGTCACCCTTTGACTCTCAGATGAGGTTTCTGACCTTTCAGCAGCAGTTGAGAACGCTGTTCCTATCGATTAGAGCCAAGGTCTCAATAAAACATGTGCGTGTTCTCAGGTAGGACCATCGGCCTGAGCCTTCCCAGATGAGATCAGCTGCATTTAGAGCTCACTTCACAGCAAAGCACACTCTTGACCCTGAAAAGACAAGATGATAGAGGCTACTATTTACTCAGCAGCCCCTGTGTGCCAGATACTGTAATCTTCACTTGGTGTGCATGATCTTGTTTAATCCTCAAGGTGACTCTGTCAGGAAGGGAGTGGGATTATCATATCTCAGATAAGGAAATAGAATTTTAAAGAAAATACTAGTAAGTTGCTTGTGACCCCACCCCTGCCCCACCCCACCCCCCATCCTGACCTCCAGCAGCAACAAGGTCCCTGAATGCCGTTGCACAGGTCGTGCACTGCACAAATCCAGTATCCAGCTGTACTTGATGGGGATGGCACCACATAGAGTTGTGCAGTGCACAACCCGTGCCCTCAATGTAGGGCCTCTGCTCACTTGGTTTCGAAGTCCATTTCCTCTATCTTATAGCATCCAGTAATCAAAGTCTTTTAAGTCAGAGCTCCTTAAGGTCAGGGAAGATTTCTTCTTTGGATGCACAGAGAGTAGCACAATGCCTGGCACTTAGCAGGTGCATTGATTAAATGGCTGCAAGATTAAAGGCTATCAGAGACGAGCATGAATGGGCTCATCAACTCTTGAATCACTGGATCTACAGAGGAACCACTTGAAGCCTGAAATAGGTAGTTTAAACAAATGAAAGGAAGACCTACTGCTTGGCACAGCTGGCTGTCAGCTTGTAAAACTCATTAACCCAAGAGGTGGTTTAGGCAGCAAACACTAATGGACTCCAGGTGCGTCTCGGAAAGTTCAAGGCTTCTACAACCATAGTGTTCTATTAAGAAGGGTAGCCAAGGAGAGCACTAACATTGTTTGAGCACCTACTATATCCCAGGCACTGGGCTAGATTGAACATGTTCTATTACTAATCTCTCCAAGTGTATTCCCTTTTATGTAAAATGGAGCTAATGTTACATGCCTATTTGGGGGGAGGTCTTGTGATCATTAAATAAAATAATATATGTAAAAGCCCTTAGCACAGGCTTCCCACAGTATTAATGCACAGCAAGTGTTCACTATTATTCCTACAAAGAATAATAATAACAAATGAAATTGTGTGGACATTTCATGAGTAGGAAAGAATTTCACAAAACTTGCTTCTCATACCAAGAAACCAGGTTCAATTACTTTCTTATATGGACACTTCCCTGATCCAGACTTTAAGAAACCAACCTTTTCGGATTTCACATAAATAGAAGATTCTTTTTCTCCATTGTGACTTTCAGCCAGGGTGATCTTTAATTAAAGCAGCAACATAATGACAAACTCCTGCTTCGGGCATCCCCCACCTCCTATAATTTCTACCAAGAGCTTTCAGGGGACCAACATCGTGTCAGGCACCAAATAAAATATTCAGATGAGACTTCTGCCTTCCTATGTAGAGATTTGTATGCAGAGTTTGTGGATATTGTCGTACACAGACAAGATTATAATACTTGAAGCCAGATCACAAAGAAAATCATCCCAAATTTTCCAGCTTAGTCATGCTTAGAACCAACTTCCTTTCCTACAGATCTGAATGTAGCCCCTGGAGGCCTGTGCTGCTGTACTGTGTACCCCTTGAAGGCAATGATCATTCAGTTATGTGTCATTTCTTCTCTGGATCCATAAGCCTATCATGGTGCCTGGTACAAACTAGATTTTGCCAGAGAGAGAGAGAGAAAGAGAGAGAGACAGACCGGAAAGATGGATGGAAGAAGCAGCATGGTATAACTGACCCTAGCATCAGCTCTAAAGTAATATTGGGTTCCAAAATCAGCTCCACCATTTTTTGGCTGTGTGGCCTTAAAAAAGTTTCTTAATCTCTCTGGACCTCTATTTCCTTAACTGAAGGATAATATGGGGATAATACTACTACTTTGTAGGTTTGTTGTAAGTATTAAGTAAGAGAATACATAGAAAGCACTCACCTATCCATCAACACACGTTTATTGAGCTCCTGCTTGGATGCTGGTCCAAGCATCGAGACTACCTCGTTAAACAAAGCATCGACATATATACAATACAGAATGTAAAATAGTTAGCTAGTGGGAAGCAGCAGCATAGCACAGGGAGATCAGCTCGGTGCTTTGGGATGACCTAGAGGGGTGGGATAGGGAGGATGGGAGGCAGGCTCAAGAGGGAGGGGATGTGGGGACATATATATGCATACGGCTGATTCACTCTGGTGTACAACAGAAACTAACATAGTATTGTGAAACAACTATACTCCAATAAAGATCTATTAAAAAAACAGATAAAAATCCCTGACTTCATAGATTTTACATTCTAATAGGGAAATCAGATAAAATATAACAAATTAGACAATTATCAAGTATGGTAGAAGGTAAGTGTTTTTTAAGAAAAAACAACAGAGTAAGGAGGTGGTGAAGGGTTTGCAATTCAAATTAAAGTGGTCAGGGTGGTCCTGACAGAGATGGGGATCTTTGAACAACGACCGAAAGGAGTGAGGGACTGAGCCATGGGGATAGGTGGAGGAGGGCACTCCAGCAGAGGAAACAGACAGTGCAAAGGCCCTGAGGTGGGCGTGTGCCTCATATGTCTGCAGTACAGAGAAGGTCGGTATGGCTGGAGCAGAGGGAGACAGGGGAAGAGTAGGAAGAGGTGAGGTTGAAGAGGGAACGGGAGGTCAGATGCCATAGGACCATAGTGGCCAAAAAGACGTTGGCTTTTTTTTCTTCTTTTTTAGTGAAATGGGGATCCCTCTGGAGCAGCAGACGGACATGGTCTGATTTCACTTCGACTGTTTTGTGGAGGACCTGACACCTAATTGGGACACAATGGTAGGTATTACAAATGCTTGGCAGGAACAGTTAACTTCTTGGGTCTGAGCAAAGCTGTTTGGCCTTCTAATTACTTATAGCATCTGTTTTCATAGACTGAAGCAAAGAGATCTGCAGAGTTGAATGGAAGGAGTTGGAAGCCAGCACTGCAACTCTGCATGGCTCACTGTCAAGTGCTCCCAGAGCACAGGGTGAACGCGCATGTATGTGGACATGGGGTTGACCCCCACGAGGGGAACAATTTGAAATTGCTCCTCTCCTTGTACGTCTGCTAAGGGATGTTTCCTCTCTAGCTGTCGGGCAGCCTCCTCTGGCCCAGAGAGATGAGCATTGTCTCCCCAGAGTTGGTGGCGAGGACATTTATAAAGTCCTTCACATGAGACCTGGCCCCTTCTCCTCCTCCTCCTTCCCTTCCTCCTCCTCCTCCTCCATCGACATCATCTTCATTAAGTCCATTATCATTATCTTCATCGGCATCATCATCACCACTATTCATTCATTGCTTATTCTGCCCGCGGCTGTTATGAGCACTTTATATGCATTACCTAACTTAACTGCCACAATAACTATATGAGACAGGTACTACTGTTACCTCCATTTAACCCAGGAAGAAATTGAGGCCTGGAGAGGTGAGTTGCCCGAGGTCCCACAGCTGGTCCATGGCCGAGCAGGCCTATGATACAGAAAGATTGGCTCCAGAGCCTAAGCTCACAGCCATTATGCTACCTGCCTGCAACTGCTTTTGACTGGAGGCTATTGTTCTTCTTTCAGCCTATTTGAAAATGCTGTCCACATTCTCCTCCATACGTAGAGAAGCGGGAATGGCAATGTAGAGTGGAAAGCCATGTAAAGGCAAATCGGCATCCCACTGCAGTGTATATGACTTCAAGACCACCTGTGTCCTGACACTCATCTAGGTGTGAGCATGTGCAGAAAGGGAGCGAGAGAAGGTCGATTGGGTTTGGGTGTAGCTATGGATCTGGCCATGAACAAGGCTTACACTATCCTGGGACAGGGGTAGTGAGGTGGTTAAGAACACCAGCTCTAGAACCAGAGCCTAGCACTGCCCTTCACCTGCCTGGAGACCTTCATCTCCCAGGAAAACTTCACCTCTTCCCACCTCTGTTTTCTCATCTGTAAAATGAAGGTGGTAATAGTACTTATCTCATAAGCTTGCTATGAGGATTAAATGTGCTAAGGCACAATGTAATAGGAAAACCACTAAGCACTTCAAATTACAAAATGTGTAGACATTGCCTAACTTCTGATTTTCAGCCCAGACATGGCCATCTACTAGCCAGAGTCTTAAAGAGAATTTGAGCTATGGATCAAAGGCAAAGGATCCCTTGGAAACCTGGTCCCAACCTTTGAAATTAAAAGGCATAGACCTGGGTGTGAGGCATGTCCAGGATGCCCGCATCCCAGGTTAGGGACTTGCAAATTCCCTTCAGTGAAGGAAAGCCCAGGCTTCTGCCCCTGTGTGAGCTCCTCAAGGGAAAGACTTCCAATTATACTGGAATTGAATTGGGGATGACTCACTCTCCCCAATAGGTCAGTCCAGCCAGAGAAGGCATCTACCAAGTGTTCAGTGTAGCTGGGTCTGCCATAGAGCCGAGTGCATCCTGCAGTCATGGTTCCCTGTTTTCTTCACACTAAGCATGAAGGAACAGGGTAAACAGAGCAGCCATTCTAGCAAAGGACCAGAATGGACATTTTTTCCAAATACATACAAATGGCCAACAAGTATACGAAAGGTGCTCAACATCACAAATCATCAGGGAAACACAAATCAAAACCACAGTAAGATATCACTTCATACCTGTTAGGATGGCTATTATCTAAAACACAAGAGACGGGACTTCCCTGGTGGCGCACTGGTTAAGAATCCGCCTGCCAATGCAGGGGACACGGGTTCGAGCCCTGGTCCGGGAAGATCCCACATGCCGCGGAGCAACTAAGCCCCTGCACCACAACTACTGAGCCTGCGCTCTAGAGCCTGCGAGCTGCAACTACTGAGCCCACGTGTCACAACTACTGAAGCCTGCACGCCTAGAGCCAGTGCTCCACAACAAGAGAAGCCACCACAATGAGAAGTCCGCACACCACAACAAAGACTAGCCCCCACTCTCCTCAACTAGAGAAAGTCCACGCGCAGCAACGAAGACCCAACGCAGCCAAAAATTTAAAAAATAAATAAAAGAATAATATTTTAAAAACCCCACAAGACGTAACAAGTGTTGGCAAGGACGTGGAGAAAAGGGAATGCTTGTTCATTGTTGGTGGGATGAAATAGGTGCAACCACTATGGAAAACAATATGTAGTTCCCTCAAAAAATTAAAAATTGAACTACTATATGATCTGGCAATGCCACTCCTGGATATATATCCAAAGGAATTGAAATCAGTATCCCAAAGAAACACCCATGTTCACTGCAGCATTATTTACAACAGCCAAGATATAGAAACAACTTAAGTGTCTGTCAGTGGATGAATGGATAAAGAAGGTGACATATATATATAATCACATATATGTATGTATGTATATACATACATACAATAGAATATTATTCAGCCACAAGAAAAAAAGAAATCCTGCCATTTGCAACAAAATAGATGGACCTTGAAGGCATTATGCTAAGTGAGACAAGTCAGATGGAGAAAGACAAAAACTGTATGATATCACTTATACGTAGAATCTAAAATATCTGAACTTATAAAAACAGAGAGTAGAATGGTGCTTACCAGGCGCTGCGGGTGGGGAAATGGGGGAGATGCTGTTCATGGGTACAAACTGACAACTAGTAGATAAATTAGTTCTGGGGATCTAATGCAGAGCATAGTGATTACAGTCTATAATACTGTATAATAAACTTCAAAGATGTTAAGAGACTCAACTATTCTTAACACAAAAAAGAGATGATAAATATGTGATTGATAAAGATATTAGCTAATGCTGTAGTAGTAATCATATTGCATACATAAATGTATCAAACCACCACATTGTTCACTTTAAACTACACAAGTGTTATATGTCAGTTATACCTCAATTAAAAAAAGAAGCCCTTCTAGGGTTACTCCACTCCATAGAAGAGGGCCACTGATCTCTGAAAGCAAGGACTGTGTCTGGGGTGTTCTCTGCTGGCTCCCCAGCACCTAGAACAGTGCCTAGCATGTGTAATAGTAGACATTCAATATTTGTGGAAGAAGAGACTAAGAAATAATGGCAGAAAGGAAGAAATTTTGAGCTTTTTAATAAACAATACCTTTGGTTTTTCACCTGACCAAACAAATTTTCCAACCGGAAGAGACACTGATTTCCTGATCAGGAGAGGAATGTGGCATACACCTGGGGGAACAGGTGTAGCCTTGAGGGTTCCCATCCAGGATGACTCATCTTCTCATCACATCCATTATCCCAGCCCCTTCTTCAGGCAGTCCTTGCATCCCCAGGCGCTCCTCCAGAAACCCACCATTGTCAATTATAAATAAAGCAAACCACATTATTGCATGTGCCTCCATCTCTTAATTAACAAATAAATCAGCCCCGTCTCACCAATTAAGAAAATATATCTGGGACCGCAAAACGTGCCTTATTCCTCTCGGTGAGAATGAAAGGTGTTTGTCACAGGCCTGGAGGTGATAGCGGCTGCCCACCGCTCCCCCCGGCCCCTGCCTCCTTCACACAGCTGTGACTCTTTCCCTGCGACCTGACACAAGACCCTGGGAGGCGTGCATAATGGGGAGTTTCCCCTGCCTCAGGTGTCTCTGTGTGGGACCCTAACTAAGCCCTGGGCAGTGGGTCCAAAGTGCTGAGACTCAAGTTCAGATGAGTTCTTCCTCCAGCCTTCTAGCCCAGCATCTACATTCCACCTCGTAGGCGAGGACAGTACCCAAATCTGGACCAAGAGGCAAAGCTGTCTTTCTCTTTTTTCCCCATCTTTATTGAGGTGTAATGGACAAAACTGTATATATTTAAGGTGTATGACTTGCTGTTTTGATATACACATACACTGTGAAATTTCTTAAACTGAGGTCCAAGGACCATTGACATCAGAATCATGGGGAGCTTGTAAAAACGCAGGTCCTCAGGCCTCAGCCAATCCCTCTGGATCAGAATCTCTAGGGGTGGGACCAGAATGTTGCCATTTTAACCTGCTCCCCAGGAGAGTCTTATAGTTTGACAACTACTGATGCAAAGCCTTTCTTTTCCTCTGCTTGGAAATTTAGACTTTCTTTTGTTTACATTGGCAAAAACGGGGGAAAGTTTCTGGCAAGTGGTACAGGAGGATCATAGAAGGTCCACGATGGAGGGGGCCCTAGTTCAACTTTCATTATGTAGATATGCAGACCAAGGCCCGTGTTCCAGGTTGAACTGTGTCCCTCTCATCTTGCGACCTCACTTGGAAATTGAGTCTTTACAGAGGTATTCAAGTTAAAATGAGGTCATTAGGGTCGGTCCTCATCCGATATGACAGGTGTCCTTACAAAAGGGTGAAATCTGGACACAGAGACACATGCACAGAGGGAAGATGATGTGAAGAGACATAGGGAGAATGCCATATGGTTTTTTGGGTGTTTAAATTTTTATTTTTTTATTTGGCTGCACCAGGTCTTTAGTTGCAGCATGCGGGATCTTCATTGCCACGCAGGCTTCTCTATAGTGTGGCGCGCAGGCTCTAGAGCACGCGGGCTTAGTTACCCCGCGGCATGTGGGATCTTAGTTCCCTGGCCAGGGCTCAAACCCGCGTAGCCTGCATTGGAAGGCGAATTCTTAACCACTGGACCACCAGGGAAGTCCCGAGAATACCATATGAAGGTTGGAGCTATGCTGTTACAAACCAATGAATGTCCAGAGCTACCAGAAGCTAGAGGAAGCAAGGAAGGATCCTCCCCTACAGGTTCCAGAGGGAACATAGCCCTGCCAACGCCCTGATTTCAGACCCCTAGTCCCCAGCACTGTGAAACAACACACTTCTGTTGTTCTAAGCCACCCAGTTTGTGGTACTTTGTTACAGCAGCTAGAGCCAACTAATATAGTCCATAAGGGGAAAATGATGTGCCCAGGGTCAGACGGCTAGATAGTGGCCAAGGCAGGGCTCCAAGAGGTTTTGGATCCCCTCCTGGGCTCCTTTCATTCCATCACACTGCTACGGAGTCTAACTCGCCCCTCCCACCCCTACGAGGCATGACCCCAAGTCCTCTAGAGAGCCAGAGAGCAGGTGGCCTCTCCCAGGCATTCTTCCAGACACAGAAACCAGAGCCAGCCTGCTAGACTGGTACACTGACTCCATGTCCAACCCACAGATCCCAGAACCAATCTGATCTTGCAAAGACCATCAGGCCAGGCAAGTGCCCACGGCGCAGTAGGCAAAGGGCTACGGGTGCCATTCCAGCTGCCACGTCCTCCTATTTCCAACCCTGTTGAAACCCAAACTGGCAGTTAGCAAGCACACCAAGGACCTTCCCATGTGGTCTTCTCAGAAAGACAACACCTGACTGGCTTCTCAGGCTGCCCAAGGAAGTCGGTGGTAGAAAGTAGGAGTCTGCCCAGAACCCAGAAAGCCCCCCTCCTACCTTGCAGCCTCAGGGAGGCCAGCTCTGAAGAGGCAGTGACAAGAAACACTGGGGACCTCACCCGGTAGACGATACTGTTCCTGCAAAAGGACCCTCACCCTCACTTACAGATCCTTTTCCATGATTCCTTGCCCTCCCCCTCCACGGCATACAGGTTACCCCACAGCCCTTATGAGATTGTATCACAAGCTTCTGGTCTACGAGGACTGGATTGGGTGGGAGGGGCGTCTAGGACCAGGGTGGAGAATTTCATGTGGCTTAAGAATTCTGCGACAAGGAGCAAAGCAATGTTCTTCAGAACTATGGTCCCTAATTTTTGTTGTGGCTGATGGGATCAGGACACGGGATTTCTTAGTTCTCTAGGGAGACACCACCAGATAGAAGGTTAGTGCCCTGAGAACAAGGGAGGCGGCATCCAGAAGGAGGAGATCTCTGCAGCCAGCTCTGGGTAAGCAGACGCTCCCCCACATTGCTACCACCATCTCAAGGGTCCTCACGCCAGGGTAACAGATCCATGAGGAAAGTCATTTGTGATGAGAAAGGAGAGAGAAAGAAGAGGGAGAGCATGCAATCAAATTAATCCTAATGACACTGACAAGGAGATTTGGAAGCACAGCCAATGACTCCATTAAAATTATGACTCTAGGTCTCTTCTGTCATCACCTAGGGTCTTCTCCCCTTGCCCACTATATCTCAAGAGTGCTGGCAGTGACCACGGTGTTGGAAGACAGGAAGGAGAGCAAGGATGGAGATTGATGCCACAGACGGGGAGACCATCTTTACACCCACTAGGTCTTGGTAATCAGCAGTCAGTCCCCTTAGTTGGCAGCTGCAGGGAGGAAAATGAATCCCATCCTGACTATGGGAGCAGGAGACGTGGACGGTTTGGAGCTTCTGCCATACCTCTCTCTTGGCCAGAGGTCCCGAGGTTCCCCAGCGTGGACACAGGCCCACCATGCTCCATCTGCATGGACCATCACGTCAATGGTGAACCCTGGATTTGCGTAGAATGACAGCCCAGGGAGACACCTACACATATATGTGGGCAGTTTCATAAGACAGGACAGGATGATGAGAAAGACAACCAGCAGAATTTACCCAGATCCCCTAGAAATAAGCCTACAATCTCTTTTTTGTTTGTCCATAATGTTTTATCTATATGAAATTCATGTAACAAAATTAATCGTTTTAAAATGAACAATTGGGGAAAGGTGGGGGGAGGGATAAATTGGGAGTTTGGGATTGACATATACACACTACTATATTTAAAATAGCTAACCAACAAAAACCTACTGTATAGCACAGGGAACTCTGCTCAATATTCTGTAATAACCTAAATGGGAAAAGAATTTGAAAAAGAATAGATACATGTATATGTATAACTGAATCACTTTGCTGTACACCCGAAACTAACACAACATTGTTAACCAACTATACTCCAATATAAAATAAAAAATTTTTAAATAAAAAACACCACACACACACACAAAATTAAGCGAACAATTTAGTACATTCACAGTATTGGGCAACCACTACCTCTGTCCAGTTCCAAAACATTTCCATCACCCCCACAGGAAACTCCATACACATACTCCCTCCTCCCGGCCCCTGGCGCCCACCAGTCTGCTTTCTATCTCTATAGATTCACCTGTTCTGGACATTTCATAGAAATGGAATCATATATGACTTCTGTGACTGGCTTCTTTCACTTAGAATGTTTTTGAGGTTCATCACATTGTAGCATGTATCACTACTTGATTCCTTTTTATGGCTGAATAATATTCCATTGTATGGATATACTACAATTTGCTTATCCATTCATCCGTTGATAAATATTTGGGCTAAATCTACAGTTCTGGTTGGACCCAGAGCTCTCAAAACCACCTTCCCTTTGAATTAACACACCAGTCCTAGCTTCCTGGCCCTGAGTCTGCCTCCCAGGTTGGCCTGGCCAGCTCCCATGCATGCCTAAGTCTAGCACAGCCCTCCTGCCTGCATGTTTATATAGCCCAAGTAATTCCAAACTCAACACCCCCTCTCCAAGGAGAGCCCCCTCCCCAGGTGTTCAGGCTGTCTTCAGCTGAGAAAGGTGAAGATGCCTTAAACTGAGCCCTCACTCTGGGCATCCAGGAAAGAGGAGAGGATGTCAGTAGACCTTCCGTCTTCAATCTGGCCTCAACTTTGCAATCCCAATATCTCAATCAAGGAGATATTATTTAGTTTGAACTACTGTATTTGGTATGTGTTCCATTTGGGCAGATAGATAAATGTGCATGCATTCCGATTCTCTTAAGCCCAGGGGAGGGCTATCGGCCACACCGAGCCAGGGTTCAGTTTCACCTAATACATCTTCACTGGGTACCTCCTCCATGCCAGGCACCATGACATACCCAGGGATACAGAAAGATCAACGAGACATGGCCTGAGGAGCTCAGGGGCTGGAAAAGGAGACAGATATGTGCAGGAGCAGAGTAAGACAGGGAAGATGGACCCTGAGTCCTATGGGGGCCCAGGAACGCAGAGGCGGGGAGTTCTCTTCCGGCAGAGCAGGGGAGGGAAGGCTTCTCAGATGATGTGACGTCAAGATTGAAGCAGTGTTTGAGCAGGAGGAGAAGGGCTTCCTGAGGGGCCAGCAGGAGCACTAGCTGGAGGAGAGTGTGGTCCTCCACTCCCCCACACCCACCCCAGCTACGAAGCAGGTGCTCAGGGCAGGCATGGAGGATGGGCTAAAAAGACGCTTGGGACATCGGGTTAAGGCATCTGTCCTAAAATATGCACAGGTTTGTGACCAGAGGAAGAGGGGTCAGAAGGGGCAAAGACTGGAGGCAGGAGGCTGCGGCAGTGGCCCCTACCCCACCAGACCCCGGGAAGCTGACCCAGCAGCACCGGCAGTGTCTCTATACAAAGCTGGCTGAGGGCAGTTATCTTGTGGAAAGGTGGGGAGCAGGCCCTGAAGGCATTAACGTGATAATTTATGCAAGATTAAGAAAACCAGCGGGGAGTTGATGGAGACTGGGAGGCTAGACCCCTCCACTCACCCCCACCTTAGCACCACACCGTCTGAACTTGGGCAGCCGCAGGAGGTGCGGAAAGGAAGGGACTGTGTCAGAAAGACATTTCGGAGGAGCATGGCGGGGTGTTCAAATATACTGTTGGGGGCTTCCCTGGTGGCGCAGTGGTTGAGAATCTGCCTGCCAATGCAGGGGACACGGGTTCGAGCCCTGGTCTGGGAAGATCCCACATGCCGCGGAGCAACTAGGCCCGTGAGACACAACTACTGAGCCTGCGCGTCTGGAGCCTGTGCTCCGCAACAAGAGAGGCCGCGATAGTGAGAGGCTCGCGCACCGCGATGAAGAGTGGCCCCCGCTTGCCGCAACTAGAGAAAGCCCTCGCACAGAAACGAAGACCCAACACAGCCATAAATAAATAAATAAATAAATAAATAAATAAAAATACTGTTGGGGTCTTCTCATGCCCAAACTGGGAAATTATCAAAAGAGCAGTTTCCCATGAAATCCACATCTATGAGGGGACCCTGTCCTGTTTGATCCCCCCTGTGCCATTCTGAGTTTGAGGAGAACCTCCCAAGTCAAAACTCAGCTCAGAGCAGGTGTCCACAGCCCCCAGCTGGAACCCCCGATGCCCTCCAGCTCCCACGGCGGCCTGGCCCGTCTCCTCCCAGATGGACCCGCTGAACTGCCCAGTAGGGTCCGGCGAAGCCTCCACCTCCTCCCTGTGCTGCCACGTGTCACACCAGGCAAGAGAGATGCCAGCCTCATCCCCAGCCTGAAAGCCCATTCGGGGCGCTAGAAGATGAATTATGTTTCATTTATATCAAAGAAGCAATCTTGGAGCCCATTTGTGATCAAATTTGCTGTCAGAGAAACTTTGCTTTATCTCATTACATCTGATATCTCTTGGCTTCTCGTCCTTGAGACTATTAAAGTTTAATGTCAAATTCAAGATGAAATGAAATCTTGGCTGTATCATCTCATCAGGACCTGAACATTCCCCCTTCCATCTAAAAATTTTTGACAACTAATTACAATGGGGATTGGGGGAGGGAGAGTGAAAGACCTACTTTCCTCCCATTTGCTGAAAATACCATCATTTGAAGGGGTTGCCAGTGAGCACGGGGCCACGTGGGGCTGGAGGGCAAGGAGAGGTGCCTGTCGCCATGCAACTCCTCTCGGTCGTCCCTTGTCCCCAAGCTCACCATCCCCGGGACTAATGACATCTGGTTTTCATCCCTGTTCAGACAAGGTGTTCCTGCCCAGGGCACACACCTTGGTGGTAGAGGAAGCACTCCGGCTGGGAGGGGCGTCAGCACTCGATCCCAGGCTCTGCCAGCTATGTGACCATGGGCAAGTCACCCCTTCTCTGGGCCTCAGTTTCCTCAACTGTAGAACCATGTGGTTGGACTAGAAGCATGTGACCCCATTTAGGCACCAGGAGGGAAAGTGGATGCCTGTTCAACCATGGCAGTAAGGGACTGCGGCAGAGAGGGGAGTACATTTCCACCGAAAGTCACTCGACTTCTTAAAAAAAAAATTAAACAAACACCAGAAAATCATGTCTGTGGGGCTTATGTATCATGACAACTCTGAGACAAGTGATTTCTGGGGTTTACGATTGCCTCTAACTAGGAAAAGTACCCCCAGAAAATGAGCTTTGGACCAGGAATACGCTCTCCCTAGAATAGAGCTGGTATCTTGATTAATAACACTGATTAAAATCCAGCCCTGTGCAATGCAGGGCTGTCAGAAGCTCAGGAGCATGCAGGTCAGAACTCCTAAAGAGCAATGTGCTTAAAAAAAAAAAAAAAGGAAGGTTTAAAAAAAATAATGCACCCGTAAAAAAACATATTGGAAAAGACTATGAAAAAGAATATGTGTATATGGATAAGAGAATCACTTTGCTATACACCAGAAACTAACACAATATTGTAAATCAACTATACTTCAATTAAAAAGTTTTAAATGCATTAATGTATTACAATATATTAGCAAGCCCATTTATTCAACAAACATTTATTAAGCATCTCATGTGCACTTCCACTATTCTAGGTACAAGGGACTCAGCAGTTAATAAGAAAGACAAAAATTCTTGACCTCATGGAGCCTAGACACTGGTGGAAAGAGGACAATGAATGCGATAAGTAAGTAAGTAATTCATTTGTACTGATCTGCAAATTCTTAAAGTGAGCAGAGTCAAGGAGTGATGAGGCTGCTGGGAAGTTATGAGGGCTTGAACCCTGGCTCTGCCACTGACTAGCTATGCAACTTTGATCAATTTGCTTCCCTCTCTGGGCCTTTATTTCCTCATTCATAAAACAGGGGCCATTGTGGTACCCACCACTAGGGTTAAGTGAGTGGGTTTGTGTGACATGACCATATCTATTACATCATAATCATGTTTCTCTGGGAAAGCTTCCTGGAGAAGTTGAGCTTTACCAGCAGACTCCAGTGCCCAATGCCCGGAGGAGTGAAGCTGGGTGTAGGCAGAGCAGCCCACAGCTCAGAAGAAGGTCCCAGCTGTCATCCAAATAGCTACTGTGCAGGAAGAAGTCAGGCATCACCTTCATGCGCTCAGCCAAATGAGGATGTTGCTTCTCAATAAATGATCCCCCCCACCCCATCTCCTTTATTCACCCATCCCTCAGCCTAACCATCTCCAGGGGAAGTTCTGCATGAGATCCAGCCTATCTCATTTCTACAGCACCCAAATGCCAGGGCTTCTCCTATTCTCTTCAGAGGAATCAGAGAAAACCTTAAAGCCCATTCTGTAATCTAAGTCTCCGAAAGTTTGAAGGCAACAATTTATTCCTTAGCCCTTTTATTCTCTGGGAGAAAATAATAATCCAAAATGTGTACAGATGTTTTCTTTGAAATCAGTATACCTGGGTGCCCGAGTCAACATTCAGCTTTACAACAGTCCTGTAAAGTAGACATCATCCCCCATTATACAGGCGAGAAATTACCAGACGCTTTAAATGAGTACCCAAGGCGGCCCCGCTGGCAGGCGACAGAGCAAGGACATAAACTGCATCCGTTGGCTTCAAATGCCATAATCTAACCACACTGTATTGACTTATCATTAGTCCCTGAATGACACACACCCGTACAAGGTATGACATAAGCCAGGGAGACTGAGTACTTTTAACAAACACTCCGGAGCTTATGTATCCAAGTTAATGTTGTCCTTCGCAAGCTGATACTTTGGGAGTCTCTGCATTTATTCCAGTGATGTTACCACTCACTGTGTTTTGGTTTAAGTTCTGGTTTTTTTTGCAGTTTTGTATTCCTCGTTTTCAGTGTTGTGAATCTGCTCCAAGATAGTAAATCTTTAATGTTTTGAGGGTAGATTCAATTTCTGGAAAAAGACCAAACATTTGGAGCCAAATCTTGCCAATAAGGTAAAGTCATTTATATTAAATTTTTAAAAACAACTAGGGGACTTCCCTGGTGGCGCAGTGGTTAAGAATCCGCCTACCAGCGCAGGGGACACGGGTTCAAGCCCTGGTCCGGGAAGATCCCACATGCCATGGAGCAACTAAGCCCGTGTGCCACAGCTACTGAGCTTGTATGCCACAACTACTGACGGCCATGCGTCTAGAGCCCGTGCTCCGCAACAAGAGAAGCCACCGCAATGAGAAGCCCACGCACCACAACAAAGAGCAGCCCCAGCTCACCGCAACTATAGAAAGCCTGCGCGTAGCAACAAAGACCCAATGCAGCCAAAAATAAATAAATTATTTTTTTAAAGTGTTCTCAATTAAAAAAAAAAAACCAACTAGGTGCCTGGGGCTCAATAAATATTTGTTGACTAACAATGACAACAAAATGAAAATTAAGCACATGTTGTTTGATTCTAAAGAAAAGAGACTAGTTTTATTCTTTGGCTCATAAACTTTCTCTGAGAGTAATTCCAGAGAAGAAATTCCCGAAATATTTTGAACACCGGTAGGGTCATTGGAATAAGAGCAGCATATCAAGGAGGACAAGCTATGGTTACAGAAGCTCTAGATTTCAAATCCACAGACATTTAAGGAGCCCCAAGTATATGCTAGACAAGGTCTAGACTCTTCTGTGTTCTGCCCACCAAATTCCAATGTGGGAGTGGGGTCTCCCAACACGTATGCAACAAGCAACTCTCCAGACACTAGCTGGGTGTCCTACAGTTCAACCCGAGTCTGACACCATCTACCCGGAGAGAGCATCAGATCACAGGTTAAGGGCTCCGTCCCGCAAGACTGCCCCCACCCCGTTCAGAAGCCAACTGAAAGTCTAGGTTGTCACCTGTACTTCTGACTCGCTATAAATCAGAGTTTCCCACAACCTTCTCCTTGAGTCTGATTAGTTTGCTAGAGTGGCTCCCATTTGACTTACTAGACCACCAGTTTATTATAAAAGGATAGAACTCAGGAGCAGCCGGATGGAAGAGATGCAGAGGGCAAGGTACCGGGAAAGGGCGAGGGGCTTCCACGCCCTCTCCAGCTGAGCCACTCTCCCAAAATCTCCGCATGTTCACCAACCTGGAAGTTGTCCAAACCCCATCCTTTTGGGTTTTATGGAGGTTTTATTACATGGGTATGATTGATTAAATTATTGGCCATTGGCGATTGATTCAACCTCCAGCCCCTTTTCCCACAGGAGGTGGGGTGGAGAACTGAAAGTTCCAACCCTCTAATCACAGGTTGGTGCCTCTGGCAACCAGCCTGCACCCTGAGGTGACACAGGGGCATTCTAAAGGTAACCTCATTAACATAAAAGACACCAATACCACTCTCACCACTTAGGAAATTCCTAGGGTTTTAGGAGCTCTGTGCCAGAAATGGGAATGAAGACCAAATATCTATTTCTTATTACAACTCACAATATCACGTAGACACTGTGTGTGGTTAAACAAGAACAAAATTTGCAAAGTTCTTCCAATCTTTTGGGGGGAGGGAAGCAGGGAGGATGTCTATAAAAAGCACTAAATATCCAAGATACAAAGCAGACCATAAGGATTGTAATCCAAGATACAAAGCAGACCATAAGCATTGGGTGTGGTACCTGGGGGAGGGGTGGAGCCTTCTGGCTGGAGGGTCTGGGAGGGGATTTGTGGAGGAGACTGCACTGGGCTGGGCCTTAAACAGTGCTTCCCAACCTTCTGTGCACACACAGAAAATGGTATCAGCTGGCTGGCTCGCTGGGACAAATGGATAATGCTGCCTTTGGATGGCAGCACAGGCCGGGAAGGATTCCAGGGGCCCAGGCCCCACCTGGCTGCGCTCAGGGCCAAGGGGAATGAGCATTTCACTACGCACTAGTTGGGAAGCCCTGCCTTGAAGAAGGAGCAACTTCAGCAGGTGAGTTGGGAAAAAGAATGTTGCAAGTTCAGGGGCACGGGGCAGAGAGGTCTAAGTGTCCGGTGTATTCTGACAACATGCTGATATCCTGTTTGGCAGGAGGGTAGGAACCCAAGTGGGAATCAGGGAATTATGACTGAGAAGGCAGGTTGACACCAGAGAATTGGGGGCCTTGAGCGCCATGTTACAGAATACTGAATTGATTCCACAGTCAACTAAGAGCCTTTCGGAGTTACTGATAGGGAGCTGAGTGGTGTGCTTGAGGGAAAAAAATCCTCCCACGTCTTACGGTTTACTTAAAAACAGCCATAAATGATAAACTTTAAACAAAAGGCCACATCCGCAAAGCTAGGATTCAGGCCTCCCTCCTGCTTCGAGCTTAGCAGGGTGCCCTGCTTAGAGAAAAAGACCCAGGTGATTCAGAAATAAGATGAAAATCTCCAACCCCACTGTTTTTTTTTAAATGCTGTGAAGCTAAAAAATAAACACCAATGTTTCCTCAGGAACTAAAAGCAGGCAGCCTCCTTCATGTATTTTTCTGTTCATTCCGTGAGTTGTTTTGAGTTGCCGCCGCTGTTGTCTGCCCTGACTGAAATGAGAATAAAGATACACATGACTTATAAGCAAGCAAACCCCCGGCCTGTGTTGGAGGTGGCAGAGGACGGCAACAGGGCCTGGAGGGACCTTCAAGACGGCTGCCGGCGTTGCTATGGAAGTTTAATTCCCCACTAGAAGCAAATCCCATTCAAAAGGCCAAGGAATGGCCATGTTAGGTCAAGAACGAACATGAACTAGGGGAAAAGATTGCTTTTCAAGAGAACCATATAATTAATTTAGCAGAGGAGCCACCCTACAAAGAGAAAACTACAGCGCCTACAAGGGATATGGTGCAGGGAAGCGTTCTCCACTGCAGCAGAGCAGTTTACATTGCGGGCCGGAGGGATAGAGGTGAGGGGTCAGGAGAAACTTTCCCGGCAGAAGAGCTGTAGGACACTGATCCGTGTTCCCGAGGAGAGTCGAGAATCTGATTCTCTAGGAATTCTAAAGAAAAGTAAAATTAGGTACATGTCCCAGGTGGTTCGGGTTAATGCCTTCCAACATTTTTTAGTTTGGAACCTCTGAAAGGGTTCAAAACACCATTTCCTCAGGTCTAATTCTAGCTCAGGATTAGGAATCCATGGTCTCTCCCCTCCCCCGTCTCATAAGTGTGTGCACGTAAAACTAGTGTGAGTCACATAAGGGGACCCACGAGTGGATGCCGTTGCCTAAATAATCCATAGGCCATGCTCACACCAGGCACTCTCTTCCACGTTTCTCCTCTGTATTTGCACTCAACTCTACCCATCACTCTCCAGCCCACAGTCCAAAAATTCTATGAAGGAAAGTGACGAATCAATCTGCAAATATTAATCGGGTTGGGTTTGAGGCACTGTGTTAGGTGCCATGGGGAAAATGAAGAGGTAAAGACTGTATCCCTGCCTTCAAAGAACATGTCTGAAAGGAAGCTCGAATGTGAACATATAAAAATGTAACAGGTCAGTTTGGGGGCCTAGCTTAGAAAATGCAAGCACAGTAGGGAATTCTGTAAAAGGAGAGCTCCTTTCTTGCTGGGCTGGCCAGAGAAGGCAGGAAGAGCCTTCAATGGTGGTAAAAAAAAATAATAATAATAATAACATAAAATTTACCATAGTAACCATTTTTAAGTGTACAGTTCGGTAGTAAGTTCATGCACATTTTTTTCATTCACATTAAAAAATAACTCTCTGTTTCCCTTACCTCCTAGCCCCCGGCAACCACTATTCTACTTTCTGTTTCTATGAATTTAACTATGTCAGATACCTCACGTAAGTAGAATCATACAGTATGTCTTCTTGTGACTGGCTTATGTCACTTAGCATAATGTCCTCAAAGCTCATCCAGGTTGTAGCGTGTATCAGAATTTCCTTCCTTTTTAAGGCTGAATAATATTAATTGTATGTTTATACCACATTTTGTTTATTCATCCATCAGTGGATATGTGGGTTACTTCCCTCTTAGATATTGTGAATAATGCTGCTGTGAACATGGGTGTGCAAATACCTCTTTGAAATCCAGCTTTCAATTCTTTTGGATGTATACCCAGAAGTAGAAAAGTGAAACTGCTGGATCATATGTTAGTTTATTTTAATTTAATTTTTTATTTTGGGAAACACCATACTGTTTTTCATAGCGGCTGGACCATTTTACAATCCCACAAAAAATGCACGAGGGTACCAATTTCTCTACAACCACCTCAACACTTGTCTTTTTGTTTTGGGGTTTTTTTTGGTGTGGGAGGTTGATAGCGGCCATCCTAATGGGTATGAGGTGATATCTCATTGTGCTTTTGGTTTGCTTTTCTCTAATGATTAGTACTGCCGACTGAAAAAAACGCATAATTTGAGAGTTGTGAGTTAAGTTTTATTTGGGGCAAAATAAGGACTATAGCCCAGGAGACAGCATTTCAGATAGCTCTGAAAAACTGCTCCAAAGAGGTAGGGGGGAAGGTCAGTATACATGTGATTTTGGTGAAGGGGGAGTACGTGCAATCAAGCACATATTTTTTGTAGAAGGTTTCTGCTAGTCACGAGGAGCAGACATCGCCATGAAGGATTTTAGTGCTTCTCTAGATACTAGGAGATGCAAGAATTGGGCTCATAAAATCATCTCCTGAAAATATCTAACTATCTGAAGACCTGTTCTGCCAGTTTTTCCCAGAGCACAGCGCGCCTCGTTCCTGATCTCCACCCCCAACTCCTTTCAGGGCGTGCTGAAGGTCAGCAGCTGCAGCGGCTCATAATTTGATCCTTGTAGAGGTAGATGGCAAGTGCCAATTTGTAGGTGACAGTAATGTTGAGCATCTTTTCATGTGCTTGCTGGCCATTTGTATATCATCTATTCAAGTCCTTTTCCCATTTTTAATTGGGTTATAGATGGGGGGTGTTGTGGTTAAAGGATGAGCATCTTGAGCAGAGCTTGAAGAGAGAAAAAAGTCCAGGCAGAAAAGGAGACAGTCCAGGTAGAAAGGAGACAGGCTTTTGTCAAATCATGAGTGACTTAAGGAAGGTGAATCGGGTGGGCTGTGCTCACCAGATGAACAATGGGTGTGGGCAGGTTCTCCCGACCAAGATCCTGTAACCCTTTGTCCAGAATTTGGAGAGGTTGCAGGTCCCAGATGCACACCCTACTTAGCTCAACTGAAGCTCTGCAGTTAAACAGGACCAGCTTCCTGTTACCACCATCTCTCAGGCACATTCCTTTTGGGGGAAAGGGCTCTGGGCTCCATCCTCACTCCAAGTGACTGCTGGTGCCGCCCTTTACATTTCTAGCCTTATTTTGAGCTTCCAAGTGATTGGTACCTCGGCCGTCTCCCTGCCTCCCGCTTGCCTGCTGTGTCTGAGGCAAGAACCCAGGCAGGAAGAAAGCTGATGCCATGAAGGTTTCTCAGGTGAGGCTGCAGAATCAGCCTACACACTCCAGAGACATCGTGGGGACACTGTGGGTTGCACACTACCCTGCCTCTTGGGCCACTCCTCCAGCCGATAGAGTTTTCTTTTTTTTTATAGATCTTTATTGGAGTACAATTGCTTCACAATACTGTGTTAGTTTCTGCTGTACAACAAAGTGAATCAGCCATATGAATACACATGTCCCCATATCCCCTCCCTCTTGAGCCTCCCTCCCATCCTCCCTATCCCACCCCTCTAGGTCATCACAAAGCACCGAGCTGATCCCCCTGTGCTATGTTGCTGCTTCCCACTAGCTATTTTACATTCGGTAGTGTATATATGTCGATGCTATTCTCACTTCGCCCCAGCTTCCCCCTCACCCCACCGTGTCCTCAAGTCCATTCTCTGTGTCTATGTCTTTACTCCTGCCCTGTCACTAGGTTCATGCGTACCATTTTTTTTTTTTTTTATAGATTCCATATATATGCGTTAGCATACGGTATTCGTTTTTCTCTTTCTGACTTACTTCACTCTGTATGACAGACTCTAGGTCCATCCACCTCACTACAAATAACTGTTTCGTTTCTTCCTATGGCTGAGTAATAGTCCATTGTATATATGTGCCACATCTTCTTTATCCATCTGTCTGTCGATGGACACTTAGGTTGCTTCCATGTCCTGGCTATAGTAAATAGTGCTGCAATGAACACTGTGGTACATGTCTCTTTTTGAATTATGGTTTTCTCAGGGTATATGCCCAGTAGTGGGATTGCTGGGTCATATGGTAGTTCTATTTTTAGCTTTTAAAGGAACCTCCATACTGTTCTCCATAGTGGCTGTATCAATTTACATTCCCACCAACAGTGCAGGATGGTTCCCTTTTCACCACACCCTTTCCAGCACTTATTGTTTCTAGATTTTTTGATAATGGCCATTCTGACTGGTGTGAGGTGACACCTCATTGTAGTTCTGATTTGCATTTCTCAAATAATTAGTGATGTTGAGCATCTTTTCATGTTCCTCTTGGCCATCTGTATGTCTCCTTTGGTGAAATGTCTATTTAGGTCTTCCGCCCATTTTTTAATTGGATTGTTTGTTTTTTTGATATTGAGCCCCATGAGCTGTTTGTATATTTTGGAGATTAATCCTTTGTCTGTTGTTTCATTTGCAAATATTTTCTCCCATTCTGAGAGTTGTCTTTTCATCTTGTTTATGGTTTCCTTTGCTGTGCAAAAACTTCTAAGTTTCATTAGGTCCCATTTGTTTATTTTTGTTTTTATTTTCATTACGCTAGGAGGTGGGTCAAAAAAGATCTTGCTGTGGTTTATGTCAAAGAGTGTTTTTCCTACGTTTTCCTCTAAGAGTTTTATAGTGTCTGGCCTTACATTTAGGTCTTTAATCCATTTGGAGTTTATTTTTGTGTATAGTGTTAGGGAGTGTTTTAATTTCATTCTTTTACATGTAGCTGTCCAGTTTTCCCGGCACTACTTATTGAAGAGGCTGTCTTTTCTCCATTGTATGTTCTGGCCTCTTTTTCGTAAATTAGGTGACCATGTGTGTGGGTCTATCTCTGGGTTTTCTATCCTGTACCATTGATCTATATTTCTATTTTTGTGCCAGTACCATACTGTCTTGATTACTGTAGCTTTGTAGTATAGTTTGAAGTCAGGGCGCCTGATTCCTCCGTTTTTCTTTCTCAAGATTGCTTTGGCTATTTGGGCTCTTTTGTGTTTCCATACAAATTGTAAAATTTTTTGTTCTAATTCTGTGAAGAATGCCATTGGTAGTTTGATAGGGATTGCATTGAACCTGTAGATTGCTTTGGGTAGTATAGTCATTTTCACAATATTGATTCTTCCAATCCAGGAGCATGGTATATCTCTCCATCTGTTTATGTTATCTTTGATTTCTTTCATCAGTGTTTTATAGTTTTCTGAGTACAGGTCTTTTGCCTCCTTAGGTAGGTTTATTATTAGGTATTTTATTCTTTTTGTTGCAGTGGTAAATGGGATTGTTTCCTTAATTCTCTTTCTGATTTTTCGTTTTTACTCTATAGGAATACCAGAGATTTCTGTGCATTAATTTTGTATCCTGCAACCCTACCAAATTCATTGATTAGTTCTAGTAGTTTTCTGGTGGCATCTTTAGGATTTTCTATGTATAGTATCATGTCATCTGCAAACAGTGACTGTTTTATTTCTTCTTTTCCAATTTGTATTCTTTTTATTTCTTTTTCTTCTCTGATTGCCATGGCTAGAACTTCCAAAGCTATGTTGAATAATAGTGGCAAGAGTGGACATCCTTGTCTTGGTCCTGATCTTAGTGGAAATGATTTCAGTTTTTCACCATTGAGTATAATGTTTGCTGTGGGTTTGTCATATGTGGCCTTCATTATGTTGAGGTAGGTTCCCTCTATGTCCATTTTCTGGACAGTTTTTATCATAAATGGGTGTTGAATTTTGTCAAAAGCTTTTTCTGCATCTATTGAGATGATCATATGGTTTTATTCCTTAATTTGTTAATACGGTATATCACATTGATTGATTTGCATATATTGAAGAATACTTGCATCCGTGGGATAAATCCCACTGGATCATGGTGTATGATGATCCTTTTAATATGTTGTTGGATTCTCTTTGCTAGTATTTTGTTCAGGATTTTTGCATCTGTGTTCATCAGAGATATTGGTCTATAATTTTCTTTTTTTGTGATATCTTTTTCTGGTTTTGTTATCAGGGTGATGGTGGCTTCGTGGAATGAATTTGGGAGTGTTCCTCCCTCGGCAATTTTTTGGAAGAGTTTGAGAAGGATCGGTGTTAGCTCTTCTCTGAATCTTAGATAGAATTTGCCTGTGAAGCCATATGGTCCTGGACTTTTGTTTGTTGGAAGAGTTTTAACTACAGTTTCAATTTCATTACTTGTGATAGTCTGTTTATATTTTCTAATTCTTCCTGGTTCAGTCTTGGAAAATTGTACCTTTCCAAGAATTTGTCCATTTCTTCGTGGTTGTCCATTTTATTGGAACATAGTTGTTTGTAGTAGTCTCTTATAATCCTTTGTGTTTCTGCAGTGTCAGTTGTGATTTCCTTTTTCATTTCTAATTTTATTGATTTGCATCCTCTCCCTTTTTTTCTTGATGCGTCTGGCTAAGGGTTTATCAATTTTGTTTATCTTCTCAAAGAACCAGCTTTTCGTTTTATTAATCTTTGCTTGTTTTCTTCATTTCTATTTCATTTATTTCTGCTCTGATCTTTATGATATCTTTCCTTCTACTGACATTGGGTTTTCTTTGTTCTTCTTTCTCTAGTTGCTTTAGGTGTACAGTTAGATTTTTTTTAAATAATTTATTTATTTGGTTGCATTGGGTGTTCGTTGCTGTGTGCGGGCTTTTCTCTAGTTGCGGCAAGTGTCATTGCAGTGCGTGGGTTTCTCTTTGCAGTGGCTCCTCTTGTTGTGGAGCACAGGATCTAGGTGCACGGGCTTCAGTAGTTGTGGCATGTGGGCTTCAGTAGTTGTGGCATGTGGGCTCAGTAGTTGTGGCTCGCAGGCTCTAGAGTGCAGGCTCAGTAGTTGTGGCACACGGGCTTAGTTGCCCCGCGGCATGTGGGATCTTCCTGGACCAGGGCTCAAACCCGTGTCCCCTACATTGGCAGGCAGATTCTTAACCACTGTGCCACCAGGGAAGTCCCAGGGTTGATTGTTTATTTGAGATTTTTCTTGTTTCTTGAGGTGAGATTGAATTGCTATAAAATTCCCTCTTAGAACTACTTTTGCTGTGTCCCATAGATTTTGGGGCACCGTGTTTTCATTGCCATTTGTTTCTATGTATTTCTTTTTATTTCTTCTTTGATTTCTTCAGTGATCTCTTGATTATTTAGTAGTGCACTGTTTAGCTTCCATGTATTTGTGTTTTTTTCCGTAATTGATTTCCAATCTCATAGTGTTGTGGTCAGAAAAGATGCTTGATACGATTTCAATTTTCTTAAATTTTCTGAGGCTTGATTTGTGACCCAAGATGTGGCCTATCCTGGAGAATGTTCCATGTGCACTTGAGAAGAAAGTGTATTCTGCCACTTTCAGGTGGAATGTTCTAAAAATATCAATTAAACCTATCTGGTCCACTGTGTCATTTAAAGCTTGTGTTTCCTTATTTATTTTCTGTCTGGATGACCTGTCCATTGGTGTAAGTGGGGTGTTAAAGTCCCCTACTATTATTGTGTTACTGTCAATTTCCCCTTTCATGGTTGTTAGCATTTGCCTTATGTATTGAGGAGCTCCTATGTTGGGTGCATAAACATTTATAATTGTTATATCTTCTTCTTGGATTGATCCCTTGATCATTATGTAGTGTCCTTCCTTACCTCTTGTAACAGTCTTTATTTTAAAGTCTATTTTATCTGATACGAGTATTGCTACTCCAGCTTCCTTTTGATTTCCATTTGCATGGAATATCTTTTTCCATCCCTTCACTTTCAGTCTGTATGTGTCCCTAGGTCTGAAGTGGGTCTCTTGTAGACAGCATATATACATATATGCGTCTTGTTTTTGTATCCATTCAGCCAGTCTGTGTCTTTTGGTTGGGGCATTTAATCCATTTACATTCAAGGTTATTATCGAAATGTATGTTCCTATTACCATTTTCTTAATTGTTCTGGGATTGTTTTTGTGGGTTTTGTTCTTCTCTTGAGTATCCGGCCTAGAGAAGTTTCTTTAGCATTTGTTGTAAAGCTGGTTTGGTGGTGCTGAATTCTCTTAGCTTTTGCTTGTCTGAAAAGCTTTTGATTTCTCTGTTGAATCTGAATGAGATCCTTGCTGGGTAGAGTAATCTTGGTTGTAGGTTTTTCTCTTTCATCACTTGAAGTATATCCTGCCACTCCCTTCTGGCCTGCAGAGTTTCCGTGAAAAATCAGCTGATAACCTTATGGGGATTCCTTTGTATGTTATTTTTTGTTTTTCTCTTGCTGCTTTTAATATTTTTTCTTTGAATTTAGTTTTTGTTAGTTTGATTAATATGTGTCTTGGTGTGTTTCTCCTAGGGTTTATCCTATATAGGACTCTCTGTGTTTCCTGGACTTGGGTGACTATTTCCTTTCTCATGTTAGGGAAGTTTTCCACTGTAATCTCTTCAAATATTTTCTCAGACCCTGTCTTTTTCTCTTCTTCTTCTGGGCCCCCTATAATTTGAATGTTGGTGCGTTTGGTGTTGTCCCAGAGGTCTCTGAGATTGTCTTCAATTCTTTTCATTCTTTTTTCTTTATTCTGCTCCTCGACAGTTATTTCCACCATTTTGTCTTCCAGCTCACTTATTTGTTCTTCTGCCTCGGTTACTCTGTTATTGATTCCTTCTAGTGTATTTTTCATTTCAGTTATTGTGTTGTTCATCTCTGTTTGTTTGTTCTTTAGTTCTTCTAGATCTTTGTTAAACATTTCTTGCATTTTCTCAATCCGTGCCTCCATTCTATTTCCAAGATTCTGGATCATCTTTACTATCATTACTCTGAATTCTTTTTCAGGTAGATTGCCTATTTCCTCTTCATTTATTTGGTCTTGTAGGATTTTACCTTGCTCCTTCATCCATGACATATTTTTTTGCCATCTCATTATTTTTTTTTTTCTTTTGTGAGTGGGATTGTGTTCCTGTCTTCCTGGTTGTTTGGCCTGAGCCTTCCAACACTGGAGCTTGTGGGCTGTTTGGTAGAGCTGGTTCTTGGTGCTGAGACAAGGACCTCTGGAAGACCTCACTCTGATGAATATTCCCTGGGGTCTGAGGTTCTCTGTTAGTCCAGTGGTTCAGACTCAGAGCTCCCACCGCAGGAGCTACGGCCCGACCCCCAGCTCGTAAACCAAGATCCCACAAGCCGCGCAGGGCAGCAAAAAAAAAATAAGGAGATCAAATTAGACTAGGAAACTGACAGATATGTTAGAAAGAATATAAAAATAGAAATATAGATGAAACAACAACCAGAAGGTAAAACAGAACCACAATAGTAAAAAAGAGGAGAAAAAAATAAAAGGTGGAAAAGGCCTTGGCTGTGGAGGGCCAGGCCTAAGCAGGGGCGGGGTTTGGGTGGTGGGTGGGGCCTATGCTTAGGACCCACAGGGCTGGAAAAGGCCCTGGGAGGTGTGGGGGGCGGGGCTTAGGCTCAACATAACAGAAGGGGCCCAGGTGCTCCTCCTGCCTCTGGTCTCAGAGGGTGGGGGACCCCACCTGGGAGCTCAGCAGGATTCCCAGGCCCCAGTGGGTGGGGCTAATGCCCTCTGCTCCTCCGGTCCTGGAGGGCCCCTCCTGCCTGCCCCTGCTCTCCCCCAGCCTCCCTCCTATGCCCCCAGGACCAACGTGGTGGGTGTGGGGGCGATTGCCTTGGAGGGCGGGGTACCCGGCCTGGGAGCTCAGTAGGTTTCCCGGCGGTCGAGTGGGCGTGGCCAATGACCTCGGCTCCTCTCCCGCTCCTCAGGTCCCGGAGGCCCCCTCCCACCTGCCTCTCCTGATCTCCCCGGTCTCCCTCCTATGCCCCCAGGACCCACGCAGCCTGGAGGTCAGCCAATAGATTTTAAGGTCCTCTGTCTTCACAGGGAGCAAGAGAGAAGCCGGGTCTGTCAGCGCTGAGACCCCCGAGAGCCTGTCCTCCCACAGTTCCCAGACCAAACACCTAGCTACACTTTGTATGTAGCATTTGCTACCTGGGGAAATGCTCCCAATACACTGTGATGAAGCAGGTGACAAAAAAAATGTATTACTGCATGAGATTCCTATTGAAAGACAGAGATAAAGAGCAGAGAGAAAGGGAAGGCCCATGAGGTCATACACCTCCCATATTAATAGTGGCTGCTTCCAGGTAGTGGAATATGGATGAATTTTATTCTTTGTGCTTTTCTGTATTTTCCAAATTTTTGACCATGAATATGTATTACTTTTGTAATCAGAGAAAAGGACAGCACATGGTAATTTTTAAAAGCCTTTGTTGGGCTTCATGCCCACTTGGGCTTGGTGCTTTTACAGATTCCACACAGAAAATTGTCGAGTCCTTGACCCCTGGAGCGCCTCATCCCAAATACACCTGCTGATCTGCCCAAGGGGCCAAAGACATTCCCAGGGAGCCACAGAACAGTCCTTGATACCAGACCAGTCAGGGAAGAGAAGGATGGCCCAGGCACGAAACATGATGGATCTGTAAAGAGAGGTGGGCTTCCCTGGGAACTGGGGTCACCTTCATCTCTCCTCAGATCAACCCAGAACACCTTCCTGGAGGAAGGGGCGATGAGAAGGGTTCTTTTAGAAGCTAGGAGGAGACTGCCTTGCAGATGAGACTGGAAAAAAACAGGGATGCCTGGCTCCCCACAGCTCAGGAGAAATCATCACACTCTCAAGGACCAACTCTCTCTGGATGTAGATGGGCTCGGTAAGGAAACTGGAATGAGTTCAGCCAGACGGAGAGGAGACTGAAAGACAGTATCTTGATTTGAATCAGTGGTACGAAAACATGGCAAATCTCTGGATTCTAATATCAGCCATTTCCCTTCCTCCCCCGTGGGTCCTAAAGATAGCCTGGTGTGAGACAGGACTGTGAGGCAGCACCAGACAAGGGTGGAGATAAAGTTCTCCCTCGGCACTCCCCCTTAGAAGATAAGGTTGGGCTGCTGCCTGTTTTCACGTGCGCGAGAGATGAAAGTTATAACTACGATCCTTGGTGCTGGTAGAGCGCCTCCCCACCCCCAGAGCTTTTGTACCGTACATCCTGTTAGACAGGAGGAGAAACTGAGGCTCAGAGGGACAAGCGACAGGCCCAAGGCATGGAGTGATGCGGCCCAGGGCTCCAGACTCCACAATCAGCCTTCCCACCCCTCCCCCACCAACAGGAGGGTCTCACCTGTGCTCTGGGACCTGCTCTCTGAGAGTCCAGACTCCCTCTCAGCCTTCTCTCCCAGTAGAGCCCCAATGCCTTCAAGTTGCCCATCCTGTCACATCAAGCTTGACCACAGCCATTCCTCACATCAGAAAGACACCGTTTCTGGGGTCCTGAAGAAGAAATCCCTGGCGAGGGTCCTGTTGTCTACAAGCCCAGTAGGACAACTACAAGACCAGTCCCCATAAGCTTCAAGGGTCTCAGCTGGCACCAGCTGCCTTTGTTAAAATTAGAATAGGGTGCCCCCTCCTGGCAGATGAATTAGAACACAAGGCTCTTCTGGTGCCCACCAGGCCCCCACCCCTGGGGCCTATGGATTTCAGCTCTGGATCAGCCCAGGGCTCGGGAACACGGTGCAGGACAAGCTATGGGCCACACCCCGGAGGACCTGAACGCCCGCCCCCTTCCTCCCTAGCCCCCTCTTCCCAGACAAGCACACCCACGCGGTTTTCTCTCAAGCTTCCCACTGCGTGCTCAGGAAGGCTCCTCACCCCGCACCCCGCCCCTTGCCAGTCGTCTGGATTGGATTTCTAGCTCCCTGTGTGGAGCTGATGAGATCTCATTCCCAGGAGGAACCAAGCACTTTCCTCGTCCTCTGCCCACCCCCCTTGGAGAGCTCCTTTCTGCTCTATTTTTAGTTTCTTGATTGCAAGTGAGAAGTCGGAATCAGAGTATGCCAGGAAACTGCAGCAGAAACCAACCCAGAAAAATGGACAGAAAGTAGCGAGGGGAGGGGAAGGGCTCAATGGGAGAGGGGAGGTGGCACTCGGAGAGTAGGAATCCCAAGCTTCCCGGGGTGGAAAGCAGGGCAGAGTGTGTCGTATCCACCCGCCAGCACAGCAAAGAAGCTTCAGTAAAGCCATAGAGCTAGAAGGACCCCTAGAGGACACCTAGCCCAGCCCCCTTCTTTCCAGAGTTGGAAACCGAGTCACACCGTTGGGCGTGACAGCGCCTAGAGAAACACCCTGATTCCCGAGGCTTCCTCCTCTGGCCCTGCGCCAGGAGATCAGGGGCTTGATGCTGAAACCTTTCCCTCGGACATTCAGCCTCCAAGCAGGTGCCATCTTCACGCCAGCCAGCCAGCCGGGTCTCCGGCGGGCCAGCCCAGGCCAGATCCATCCCCGCAGCCCCCTCGGCCACCCTTAAGCTGGCCAGTGTTCCCTTCCCTTCCCGCAGAAGTCAGCGGTGGCCCTTGGCCTCCACCAGATGCATCATCTCCTTCCGGAGAACAGACAGAAAGGATGCGCGGGCCGGGAGCGCTTCCCCGATGTGCCGCCACACTCCCGAAATGAATGAACTGGCAGCTCCAAAACGGCGGCGCAATTGGCAGTTATTGCTGGCAGTTTATCAGTATTAACTGATTAGGCCCGGGGATGATGGATCCCCTGTCTCGCTCAGCCCGCCACTCCGCGGGCCGCGCTCCACCCTCCGCCGCCCCGGCAGCCCTGCGCGACCCGGCTCCTCGGAGACCCTCCTGCCCGGCATCAGAGCCACCCGCCCGCCCCAGCCCCTCACTCACCGCCTCCCACTCCCGATACACCCTCCCCCGAAAGGAGACACATTTAAATAAATAAAACAAAATTCAAATGAGGACACTAAATCTCCCCGGCGTTTAATTGATGATCATTATGCTTGGGAACCTAAACTCTTTTAATTTCACTGCAGTGCAGGGAGATGAATTATAGAATTACAGTCACCAATTATCAATCACGCCTTTGCTCCGAGTCTCTTGGCTACCCAGCCCGCTCGCCCTCCCTCTCACAGGCCAGGGGTGGAAGAAGTGGAATAATAGCTTTGGAAATATGAGCTCAGCCTGGGGAGGTGGGGTGAACTCCAAGTTTGGGAGTACCCTGGGCGTCTGTCTGTCTCTCTCTCTGCCATCACCCCTTTTCTAGCACACCACCCTTTCCACTTAATGTTGTTTTTTTTTTTTTTTGGAAGCAGCAGAGAAAAGAAAACCTTTTTCATTTAGAGCTTGGTGTTATAATTCATTTTGTTCAGGGTAAGATGTGCTTGGAGCTTCCTTCCCCACACTGGGCAGGATTCCAACAGCAACTTCTGCCCCTACCCCAGCACCTGCTGCCAGGCCCACCTTAGCAGGAGGCAGCCTGCCCGCCTGAGGATTTAAAGAGGCTCCCAGGCGGGCCTGAGAGCGCTGCCCACGGCTGGCTGCCGGAGCCCAGGCTTCCACCACTAGGGACTGATTCCATTGCCCTCTCCTTCCTGTCTTCCTTCACAGTGAAAAAAATAATAATAATTTGAATAATAATTTCCACCAAAGCTGTGAATGATTTGCATTTGTATAGAGCTCTGCAATTTACAAAGTGCTTTCATGTGCATTATCTCATTGGATCCTCCCAATAATCCTGAGAGAGGTCCAGAGAGCAGGTATTTTTGTTATTCAAACGTTTATTCATTCATTTGACTAACATTTATTGAGTTTCTACTTTGTGCCTGGCCCTGGGGATACAAAGGCAAGAAAAAAAAAAAAAAAGAGGAGAGCACTCCTTCCCCTAAAAATTCAGTCTACTGGGGAAACCTACTAAGTGAACAGAAAAGGAAAAGGCCAAGGAGATGAAGAATTCCAGTTCACAGGGGAGGAACCAGGGTTCAGAGAGGCTAAGCAACCTACAGTGGAGTGACAGAGCCAGGATGGACCCCAAACCTGCTGCACTGGGCTCTGAGTATGTGCTCCCCGACCCCTCAACCTTCCCCCCCCCATATTGTTATACTGTCATCATTGTCTTTATCTGATCTATTTTTTAAGTGCCCATAGAATTCATTTCTAGCCTTGGGTCCAAAAAATTATCCTCATTGGTAAACAGCTGTAGGTCAGAAGAAAAGACTGTGGGAGCCTCTGACACCCAGTCTCTCAAGGCCAAGTATCCTGCTACCCCATAAAGAGAGATGAGGGCTGTGAATGGAAGCCAGATGCCTGGGTCCTCTCCTCACTGCGCGCCTGGCACCTAGGGCTCCTTCTGATGAGATGCTGTATTGAAGCTTCTGGTCAACTTTTCCTGGTTGATTTATGGGTTGACTGACTAGTTGGTTGTTATAATACCCTGTTCTATTCCAAAAAGAATTAAGTGGACCAAGGCAGTGAATTCTCTCCTACAGGGGTCAAAGGAATAAGCTTGGCCTGCCCACTAGTCACTCCTTTATTCATCTACAGTCCCACCGCCAGGTTTACTCCAAGGATGGAGGTCCGATGCTCACGGGTTGACTCTGGGCCATGGCTTCTTAATCGCCCCAGGCCCACTGACTGTAGGATCTGAGGCAGGTGGAATTAACCTTGGCCAGGTCGCTTAGCTCAGACTCCCCCTGCAGAGGGGCTGGGTCCTCAGATTCCCCATGGCAAGGGAGACAGAGCAAGGGGACCCTCTGGGCAGAGCCAGACCACCGTCCTTGCCTCTTAGCAGAGCTAAATATCTCCCAGAGGAGGTTCTGCAGGGATCACAGCCTGGGTCAGAGCCCACCGGTCTGCCTGGCCAAAGCCAGGACAACTCTATCCTGTCACCAGCTGGCTTCCCTGGGCTCTGGGCCACTGGCCTCCAGCCATGGGCCAGGCACCCAGCCATGCCAGGGAGCCAGCAGCGCTGGCATGAAGTGACCCTGTAACATTTTCATAGGCCTTGGAAGGCTGAGATGGAACTGTGGAAATTATGTCTCCATCCTTAGGTGGGGAGGGCATCCCAACCTCTCCCTGGTCCCAAGGACTTCCTTCTTCCCAAACACATCCCACTCCCATCTTCATGCTGCAGGAAAGGGAAAGTTTACCTTTCAGGTTCTGCAGCCTCTTGGCCTCCCACCGCCATGACACACCATTTTGCTCCCAAGTTTTATACCTGTGTCCTTTTATACCTCTCCAAGCCCTGCAGCTTTAGCTCTATCCCAACCCTCCCTCCACTCTGTCTGCCTTGCAAACATCTCTTCAGCCTTCAAAACCTCAACTACCACCTCCTCTGGGAAGCCTTCCTGGCTGTCCCCCCTCATCACCACTAACCCAGAGTTCACACCCCTCCTCCAGGCATCCTAAATCTTGCATAGGCTTCAGTCTGCCCCCTTATCACGTGCTCTAACTGCTCCTCTCCTGTGCTCTGAGCACCTTCAAGGTAAGGCTGGCTTCTGTCATTACTGTGTCATTACTTGTGCCTTGCCCATAGCAGGGCTTCAACTAACATTTATAGAACTGAATTTAAGCTTTGTCGTAGGGTGCCCAGTCGTAGCACTGAAAGTTGTGTATCCTGGGAAACTCACCAGTCCCTGACAAAGCAGGGTGGTTGGTGGTCCTGCTCTGTGTGTCCTCACTGGGAACTGAGGGTCGCAGTCTCCACTAATGTGAGGCCTGTTTGCAAGGCTGGGTTGTCCAGTCCCTAATATCTGAAAGGGAGGGTGAAACAGCTCAGCTGTCCGGCCACCAGGCATGGTCTCCACCATATATAGGTCTAAGGATCCACAGAGTCCCAGATGGAGCCATACAATTTGGGCTTTTTAGAACTGGACCACCTTGGAGAGCATCTAGGATGAGGAGAAATGGAGTGGCCCACCCAAGGTGGCCCCAGAAGACTGAGAGACACTAAGGGGGACAGAAGGGAGCCTGGACTGACAGTCCGAAGCCTTCTCGTCCTGGACCTTCCACGGGCTGCCCCGCTGGGCCCATGCTTTTACCCACGAGACACAGAACATGCCAGGTGGAGATTTTCTGCTGCCTCCAACCCAGGCAGGGACAGGGAGACCACCACTTACTGAGTCCCAGGCTCTGGGGATTATTTATTTACTCCTCCCAACAAGCCTGGGTCATTCTACAGATGAGAAAACTGTGGCTTGGAGAAGTCAAAGAATTTCCAAGTTCACCCATGATGGAAGTGCTGGGTTTCAAACACAGTTCTCTGGCTCCAAAGCCCAAGCCCTTCCACTCCACCACCGGGCCCCTCATCACTGCAGTCCAGGTTGCTCCAAACCTAGCTTTGTTTTGCATCTCAAGGTAGCAGAGGTCAGGGGCGCCATTGCTGCCGAGTCAGGTGCTCACCGTCGGGAAGAAGAAAGGAGACCCTGCGTGGTGCACAGCTGAGGGCATCCACCTTAGGAAAGAGAGGGGGCGTGAGCAGAGGGGAGGAGGCTGCCGTCTTTGGCACACCTCTGGATCTCAGGGGCAGAGCAAAGGCAGATAGCTGTTTAACAATTAAATCTTTCTTGTTCAGAATGACACGTAGAAATGGAAAAATATCCCATGCTTTTGGATTTTCCAGAGAAAACTAATTCAAAAAGATTCATGCACCCGAATGTTTATAGCAGCACTATTTACAATAGCCAAGACACGGAAGCAACCTAAGCATCCATCAACAGATGAATGGATAAAGAAGACGTGGTATATATAATGAAATATTACACAGCCATAAAGAAGCATGAAGTAATGTCATTTGCAGCAACATGGATGGACCTAGAGATTATCACACTAAGTGAAGTAAGTCAGACAGAGAAGACAAATATATGATATCACTTATACGTGGAATCTAAAAAAATGATACAAATGAACTTATTTACAAAACAGAAACAGATTCACAGACATAGAAAACAAACTTATGGTTACCAAAGGGGAAAGCGGGAGAGGGATAAATTATGAGCTTGGTATTAATAGATACACACTACTATATATAAAGTAGATAAACAACAAGGATTTACTGTATAGCACAGGGAACTATATTCAATACCTTGTAATAACCCCTAATGGAAAAGAATCAAAATAATAATAATAATATGTGTGTGTGTGTGTGTGTATGATCCAATCACTTTGCTGTACACCTGAAAAGAAAAGAAAAAAAATAACAGAATGACACATAGAGAAATACTGCTGGGGAGGAAAGTGTAAAAGAAGGAGGCAAAGGAGGAATGGAACAGCCTTCATGGAGGGTTGATGGAGACAAGGAGGGGCACGAAGGTCAAGGGTGTCCAAGTGAGCCTCTGACTGCCTTCAACAGTTACCCTGGATGCTGCAGGCCTGTAGGTGAAAGAGACGCAGGCCCTGCCCCAGTGATGTCCCCACTCACTCAGGAGGAACAGGCACCCGCCCTCATCCCTGGACTTCTAATCCTTCTACAGCCAACTCTGGAAGCAGCAAGGGATGAACATTTCCTTCTAGCTGACCCTGTAGAACGGCTTCACCCCAGCTCCTGACCTGGTCTCGGCAGATGGTCAGAGGCTTCTGCAGCCACCAGAAGATTGCTGCCTGGACCCTGGCTGCCCCCAGCCCCTGCAGCCTGGTGGGTCCACCGCTTGACCTCCCCCAATTTTGGTGAATACTGCGGTGGCAGCTGCTCAGCAAGGACAGGGGATCCCACTGACAGGGCCTGCGGGCTCCTCTCCAGCTGTGAGCCAGCTTCAAAGGTGATGGATGAGCTCCTTAACCCCAGGAGCCTCCAGGCCGGGCCCCGCCCCCATCTGGCCCATCCCACTCTTCCCAGCCCATCCTTCCAGCCCAGACCCCACATCTCTGCAGTCTCAAATAGCCGCCTTTCCGAAACGTGAAGTGCAGTTTCTCTTCTAATTACAAAAATAACAGCTGACAAACACGTGGCAGGGGCCCCTCTTTTCCTCCTGAGCTAACAGGCCCATTAGGACACATCCTGTTATCGTCAGTGCCCTCCATAGATTTCATGGAACAGCCTCAAAAGTGCTCTGCGTCTTGCTCTCCCTCCCTCCTTCCCTCTCTCTTTTTCAAGGCGATGGCTTTGTGAAAGCTGAGGGGAAAAATAAAGCCTTTTACTAAAATGTCACTCTGGGAGAAAGTGGCAGTGGGGTGGGGGGGGTAATTTTCTAATAGGCCATTGAGGGCTTGCTTTTTTTTTTTTTAAGTGTGATAAATTTGGCCTGTCTTAAAAAGACAGTTCAGTGTTGCTTACCAACCGTGATTTGACCAGATAGCCATTTCAAAAAACAGACACTGGTCTTCTCATAATAAACGAAAGCAATAAAAGCAAGAGCTGGGCCAGAACTATAATTAAGAATCAGGAGCTGAAAGCAGTGGGTGTGTCAATGGAGGGCAGAGTCCAGTCTTGGGGCCGGAGGGAGTGGGCCGGGCAGGCTGAGAGGCCTGGGAGCCAACACCCCGTAGGAAGGGAGGTGTCTTCTCCTGCCCTGCCCCTGTTGTCCCCACCGTCTCCTTCCTTTTTTCCTCTCATTTGGGAGAATTCCTTCCCTAGACAGATGGGCCCGGGGGTGGGGAAGATGGCCAAGGAGGGGCTTATCACCCATCCCCAAAGCCAAAGCAAACGCCTGTTTGAAATTCAGCCAGAAACCCCCCTCCCTGCTCTGTCTGTGCACAATAAACATCCCAGACGCGGCTATTCCTAAAGAGCTGTCTGTTTAACACAATCTCCATCTCAAGCGGCTGTTTTGCATTTCCTTTTGGCTTTATTAAAACTGATTTTCTATTTGAACTATAAAAACTGATCTGATTAAATTTCCATTTTTCCCCAAAGAAAAGGCTCTCTCCTCTCTTTCTCTCTGCCCCCGCCGCCTCTGTCTCTCTTTGCCTTCTCCTCTTTTCTCCTTCCACTCTCTCCCTCCACTTCTTTTTCCTTTTTCCTTTCCCCAAACACGTAATTGTTGATTATTTTCCCTCCTCACCCCTCTGTTATCCCCCCATTGGGTCCCTGTCACAGTTTCCATGGGGATGGCCATGGATGGTGCTTCCTGGGAAGGGAACAGGAGGGAGATCCCGCCCTGGACACTGCAGGGAGGGGGGTCATCTGTGAGATTCCAGCTATTTCCCCGGCACCACTTAGGAAGGGCTTCATACTCAGGGAGGCCTGTGTGACTGGATGGTACCCAGGGCTGCCCACCAGCTCTGCAGGCCAAGGTTCTAACAGAGCCAACGTTGTGGGTTCAATCCTCCCTTTGGCCACGTAGCTCCTTCCTTGTGTTCAGGGCCCCAGTGCAAACCCATCACACTGACCAAACTGTGTGTGACTAAGGCCATAGGACGAGGAGCCAAGAACGTGCAGAAGAGGGTACGTGAGCCCACTGCCCTCAAGGAAGAGAAGACCACAGCTCCTTCTCTGCCTTTCGCATTTTTATTTCTCTCTCCTTACTGACGAGAGAAGCCCTTGTCTTTTCCACCTCTGAATAATGACAATGACAGCTGTCACTTATTACAGACTCACTATGGTGTGCAGGCAGTCAGTGCAGGACACACTCGTTCCTGGTCATTCGTATCCCCACCCCCTGAGGGAGATGCCGTCTCTGACAGCTTGAGTAATTCGTTCACGGGGAGAGGCAAACCTGGGCATGCCCCTCCCAGCCTGTGTTTGAACCACTCCACGATGCTGTCTCATGAAAAGAGAGGACCCTCGTTAAAGATAAACCCAGAGTGCCCGGGAGCTTGGCAGAGAAGAACTCAGGAAGCGGGGTCTCTGACTAAAGGATGTGCTGATGAAGAGTTCACCTCTGTCCTCCTAAAGGCCACCCCCCTTCACAGTTCCCTGGTTCACTGCCATCCCCCTGCATCCACGCCCCTAAAACTCCAGCCGGATCCCCTTCCAGTGGTGGTGCAGCTGAGGCAGACTGGCATTTTTTTAAAAAGACTTTCATAAATATTCAGGGAAAACAAAAAGTAAATAAAGACAGCAAATATAAACGACAGACACCAACTGATTTCCCACTGCACCTCAGTGCCTGTATCATGAGTAATTAATTGTTGAATGAATGAATGAATGAAGAGCTTGCTCGCTTACTGAACAAAATCAAAAGAGGCATGGGCAGAGTTTTCCTACACAGCTAGAGCTGCCCACTGCATGGACAGCTCCTGTCTACCTCTCAGACAGGTAGAATGGCAGGTGCAGACTTGCATACAAGGAAAGTCCTCACCTATCAGGCGAGAGAGACCTCATTGCCCCACACTGGAGCTGCCCAGTATAATATCTTACCCGTGCATCAACCATACCATGCTGATAAGAAGGGCTTATGCACTTTTGTATCAATTCACCCCTGGTTACTTCCCTCTCTGGATCCGAGCCAAGAGATCCAGATCCACCAAGTCCCCTCCCACAAGCCTCAGCTCCCATCTCTGCACCTCGGCTCAATCTGGCCCCCAGCATCTGGGGTTCTCTCTTTCAGCCACCACTGGCTGCACACAGACTTCATGCCAGACCCAGGGAGTCACTGGGATGACTGGCAAAGGTCCTGCCCTGCAATCCAGCAGGAGAGGCAAGCTATGCTCTAGATAATATGATACGTGGGAGCTACAGAGAAGAGCCACAGCCATTAGAGAAAAGTGCTGTGGACACTCAGCCAAGGAAGAGACTGCGGGGTGGGAGGGAGGGGAAAGGCTTCACAGAGGAAGAAGCCTGTGACTCCCTAATCTTGAAGAATAGTTATGATTTTGACATTTAGAAACATAGAAAAGGCTCTTCCAAGCAAAAGGTCCACCTGAGTGATCCATGGATGCTGGAAAGCTTCAAGCTGTCCCGTTTGCTGGGGGCAGATTATGCGAAGCAAAGCAGGGCAGCAGGAGAGAAAGCCAAGGGTGGGCTGAGGCCAGAATGTGGACGGCTTGGCTACCATGGTGCCAGGGGAGACCCTGAGAGCTTAGTGCCTTCCTCCTCCATCCCCAGCAGTCCAAATCCTCCTCGCCTTCAGGGTGCAGTTGAAAGCCCACCTCTTCCAGGAAGCCTTCACTGATCTCTCCAGAAAGGCTCTCTCTGCTGAATTCCTCTGCCCTTCCAGTCACCACCACTCACTGGACATTTCAGCCTTTCTATACACCAGCCTGGCAGAACCGGTTGGTCACCAACGCCTCCAGCTCACACTCCCCCGTGCGTTGCCTGTGTGCTGTTCCCTGTGAAGCACCCCCTCCCCTACCAACCACCCATCTTCCTCCTGCTGACTAACGCCTGCTCATCCTCAGGGGTCAGCTCGGCCAGTCCCTTCTCCAGGAAGCGTTCCTCGCCCTCAGCCCCTCATCTTTGCCTCCACAGCAACCGTGCTTCCTGCCTCCGTCGCCCATGCATGTCTCTCCTCCATCAGAGGATGGGCTCCTTGAGAGTAGGGACTGTTTCTTTCATCTTTTCATTCACTGCAATCAGCACAGTGTCTGGCATGTTTGGGGTCTCCCATAAATATCCGTTAAGTGAATGGACAAATGGATGAATGAATACTGCCCTGTGAATTTCCTGCATGGCTGTTCTGGTTTGCTGCTTAACTCCCTGCGGATTGTTCCTCCAGTAGGCAAGTTCCCCAGGGGCGGGGACCCTCAGCATTTAGTACAGTGCTGCACTCACACAACGTGTTTCCCCACATTTTTGACAAAAAAAAAAAACAAAAAACAAAAAAAATCTGGATCTTGTACTTTGAACCAAATCCCTTGCTTGAAGTCTTGGGAAGATTCCCAAGAAGAGCAAAGCACAGCTTCTGTGTCCATGGACAAGGAAGCCCAGTCGGAGACCTGCAGCAAAGAGAGACCACCAAAACCTAAGCCCCATGAGGGCAGGGAGCCGCATCGGCTTTGTTCACTGCCGTATCCTGCACCTGGCTGCTCAGTACACACTTGCTGAAAGAAATGTGATCATGCACAGAAAGGTACCTTGAAAACTGTAAACACCGTATAAAGGTTTCTTTTGATAACTGCCTGGATATAAGAAATTAAAGAGAGAAGAATGCATTAAAAAGAAAGAGTGTTGGGCGTCTCAGGGGGGAACCAGTGACTTGCGAGAGAAGATGCCGAATGTGGTTTGAGACGTTTTACGGTGACAGAAGACATTTAAGGAAAGATGTCCTACAGGCTGCTGGATTTATGAGACTAGAGTTCTGGTAAGAGGTCAAGGCTGGAAATGAAAATTTGAGCATCTTGGAAATAGAATAACTGCAAAATGAGCTCATGCAGGAAGTGAATCTAGCAGCAGAACTAGGCAGCATCAGGAGGGGCCTGGGGGGACAGCCCGAAGGATGAGAGAGGAAGTGAAACGATGGAGAGAGAGGAGGCACCGCCAGGGAGACAGGAAGCGACCAGAGGACAGTATGGATAAAAGGACAAAGCGGATGAGCGAAATCTTACTCACCTTTGGAGACGTGTGCCCTCTTTTCTGACAGCTTTCATCTCTGCCCTTTCTCGGAACAGTGCAATCATGTCCTGCTCCAAATTCTGTCTTGTTCCTGGCCTCCTGTTCTGCAGGTTGCCCCTCCCACCACACACCCACTCATCTTCCCCTGTCTCCCTCTCTACAACCAGACCATCAGTCATGGGACCACAGTGTATCATGGGCCACTAGCACATCACAGGTTAAGAAAATAAAAAGGGTTCACAAAGCATCGCATCCTTTGCTCTCATGCAACAGAGGAGGCACAGAGAGGGAATGCAACCTACTGGAAGTCACACAGCTAGGGAGTGGTGAGCAGGACTAGATGCCAGGCTAGTGCTCTTGGATGTCTCCCACAGTGCATCCGACAGAGAAGCAGAGACCCAGAGGAGAACGTCGCTTGCCCACGATTCACAGCTGGGCCAGGCTGGGACCAGAATCCAGAGACCACTTTCATGTCCACACTCTTCCCAATCCACTGCCCGGACAAGAACAAGCTGCCTGCTGGTCTCCCAGATCTTCAGGCCAGCCTTGGTGCCCATAGTGCTCCCCAGAGCAAGCAGACACAGCCTTGCAAGTTGACGCTGCTGGGCAAAGATCTAGGGCTCAAACCCAGGCTGCTCCCTTCATCTGCAGCCCCTCTGCTCAGAAAGCTGAAGACCAGCTGCCTTTAAGGGCAAGGCACTTTTGCTCCCCAAGCAGCGACTGTTAACCTCCTTTCAGCCATACCTAAAATCTGGGTCATTCTAAAGACACAATTACACAGCCTTTACCATCCCGGCACCCGGCGCTGCTATCTGTTTAGAAACCCCTGGCCCTCCGTGTCCTGAAGCTGCCAATTTCCTCATCAGTATTTTATTTGTCTGTTTTGCTCATTTTTAAGCTGGTGGCAATTGCTATTTAAATTGTTCTGTAAAGTGTCTTTGCATTTACAATGCCGGCTGTCAGCAGCCCCACAATAGGAAATGAGATTTGGCATCAAAGGTAAAGACGCTACTAAAATACATTTTAATAAATATGTAAATCAATTAATCAATCACCCATCCAGGGAAGGAGCTTCGGGAACACAGACAGGCTGGCTGAGAGAGAGGAGCTGGAGGGAATGTGGGGTCCAAGCAGGTGAAGGATGCTCAGTGGGCACTGACCCCGGAGGTTATGAGCACGTCTGGTCCTGGGGCCCTGGCCTGGCCTCCCGCCTCCCAGCTCCTCCTAAATGGGCCCCCCACGCAGGGTCGTGCCACAGCAGCTCCAGCCAGGAAAGGGTACAGAGCCCCATCAATGTACAGACAAAATCAGCTCCAGGGCTGCGACGGAGAAACCAGCCTTCTGGCTGAAACTCCCACCACCCCCAGTATTTTCTCCACTGATGCTGTTTCCTAGAGAACTCAGAGACTGGAAAGTGCCTGCAAGGGTTATGTGGATAAGTTGGACCAGCCTGGAGGATTAGCATCAGGAAACGTCAGGAAGAAATGACCAGCTGTTCTCTCTTTTCCTGAGACGGCACCAAAGGAAAGGAGCTTAAGCTGTCACAGGCAGCTTGAGTAGCTGGGGAGAGGAAGAGTTGCTGTCCGCTGGGAGAGGGTCCTGACTAGGGAAAGTAAATACGACTCAGGGGAGAGTATTGAGGGGACAGAGAAGAGGTCTACCAGTGAAGAGCTTTTGAAACAGGAGCCCAAATACACACTGTGGCCAATGAGCAAAGGTGGGAGTGTCTGGTGGCAAGGGGCTGGCCACAGGGTCATAGATCCTTCGTTTGTACCAAGGTGTGTTGTAAGTGGCATCATTCTGGCCAATAAAATCTGAGCTTGAGCTGGCACGCATCTCCAAGCCTTGGCTAGACAGACCCTACAGAGTGTCTTCTAGCCCATGGTGTGTACAGTTTGCTAACGAGGGTGCATCCTCACGTGGCTTCAGTGTGACCTTGGGAAAGTTACTTGTGCCCTCTGGGCCTCTGTCTACTCATCTTGACAATGCAGGAACTGAGCAAGAGGAACTCTGAACTCAAAAACTCGATGACTCTTTTTCCCCATCCTTGTGGAGATGGAACCAGTATCTTCGCATTACAGCTGCCAGCCCTTGTCATCGTCAGCAAAGTTGGCCTGACCCTGGCAGGGAAGGGACTGACCATTTGGAGGCTGAAGACCAGGGTGGACCCGTCCGAGGGGTCTAAATGCCTCCCACAAGAGACCAGGATGTGGGAAGACGGATGTATACCCACAGAGGAAGCCAAAGGACCAGTCCTCAGCTTCTCTCCCTCCCCTTCCTCTGCACTCCCTCCCACCCCATCCCCACTGCCTCCCATGGAAGAGTTAAGCCCTCTGATTGAAGACCTGTCTGGTGCCCAAATTACCTCGTTTTTTAAAACTGATGCCAACGGGACCAGAGGGCAAATGTTCCCATTAGGGCTGAAAGCATGCACACATGTCCACCCTGGGTGCCTGGGTGGGTACACAAATGGCGGACACATGGGTGGTGTTTCAGTGAGCACATAAATGCGTGACTTCAGGCATATCTGCGTGTACTGCTGTGTGCCTAGAAATGTGCAGACCTCTTGCTCAGCGTGTTCACAATCAGGCTCCTATGTATGTTACATACATGTTCGTGACATGCCCGTATGCATGTATGTTTCAGCAAGTCTGTGTGTGTGAATGGTGCCTAAGTAGCCATGCTTTGAAACACACCTGTGGTCAACACATCCTGCATGCCAGGCAGGGGCTGGGGGACATTTCTGTGGCCAGAGATCTTGCTCATCTTGCTCTCTTCCCTGGGAGCATCTATTTCACAGCGTTGCCCAAGACCACTGCCGGGCTGGCTGCCATCAACCTGTGTCTGCTTCTTCCTAACCCCATTGAAGCAGAGGCTTGAAGAGGGCAGTTCTGAGCATGGAACTGGGGGCTCATTTGGCCAGGGGCCAGCTCTCTCCTCAACTGCCCTGACCCACTACATGGGACCAGGCACAAGAGTGGGGAGAGCATTTGTCCAAGGAATCCCTCTAACCTCTCTAGAAAGATCCAGGAATCCTCCTAAGAGAGAGGCCAGGTGGCATGTCCCTGAGCCCTCGCTGCTACCTCTGTCCCCGCCTTGCCACCCTCACACAACTGTTAAGATGAACTACTGAGTTGGCCAAAAAGTTCATTTGGGTTTTTCTGTAAGATGTTATGGAAAAACCCAAACTTTCTGGCTAACCCAATATCTCAAAAGCAATCCTGACACCTTCTGCGTTACCCTTTGGCGGCTTCCCGTTGCCCATCTCCAGAAGGCTTTGTATAACCCAAATGCCCTGATGTGCTATGTGCCCCGTCTCCCTCTCCAGACTCTTCTGTGGCACCTCCTGCCTCATCCTCTACACTCTAGCAGCCCCTGCAACGTGTCAGAAGGCTTCACACCTCCATGCTGTTGCTCCTGCTCTGCTCCTCTGCCTGAGTGGGACCCCCTCCGACCTCAAATCGCCCAGCTTCTACTTAAAGACCGGTTTCCAGGAATCCCTCTCTCACCCACCCAGGTCCTTCTTCAATGCTCAGCACAGTTGTGATGTTGTACTGTACTTTCTTATCTGCTTACTAGCCTTCCTCCCCTACTGGACTATAAAGCTGCCATGGTCAGGAACCACGTCCTAGTCACTGCGGCGAAGCAGACAGGAATGCCCACAGAATGACCTGATGGCTCTCTCTAGATGGCCTCGCAATGAGCTGGTTGAGGTTGGTGGCTCCCCGTGGTCTCCAGAAGCTCTAACGCTGGGCAGTTGGCACGCCCAGCTGTGGTAGGTATTCCCTCAAGCAGTTGGCACCCATGCTTAGATTGTTTTGCAAAGTTGCTCTCAAGTTCTCCCTCTAAAACAGGAACAACCATAGTGCATGGCATTCCTCTCCTGGAGCACACCCCATGATGCATCCCGCATGCCCAGCCCAAACATGTATTAAACATGTCTTTTTCTTCTGAGGCTTTGACATCTAATTATTTATTATTGTCTTGCTAACACTGGAGAGACTTCCCCTCCCAGGGCTAGCTAACTCCTAGAGACAGCAATCACTCACCTAGCGTATACCTTTCATATACAGACGAACCAATCCAGAGCCCATACCCCAACTACCACCTTTATTGGGTTCTCATAGGACTCTTACACTCTGGGCCACTATCTACCTGCCCCAATCACCCCAAGGCCGGGTACCAAACAACTAGGGAAAGCCGCTATGCCCAGGAGCCCACTGAAATTATTCAGATTAGCCAATGCTAAGCCTGCTTACCCTGCCTTGTCCAACCTTTCCCTTGGAAACCACAGTAAAGGCTCTTGCCCAGTTTCCCCCCGACTCCCTCTGCCTCCTGACTGATCCTGGTGCTTCCCCTTGTGGCACTGTGTGATGTGGCACTCCCCCTTTTCTTGGGAACTGCAGCCAGCTATCTTTTCAATGACAATCATCTCCTGATCTGTTGGTCTCATCATACCTGAATAATAATAAAACTTACATTTTAAGACAAAGCACAACTCTCCATGGGATACTGAGAGATTGGAGATCACATGTCCTGTATATGTTAACCCTCTGCCCACAAGTACAATAGTTGCTAGGATTTGTCCAAGACTTTCACTCAAAAGCCATCTTTGTATCCCCAGGCACAAGGCACAATGCCTGGTACATAGAATGAATAATGACCTGGGAGCATCCTCATGGTACAGTAACTTGAGGGGTCAGTACAAATTTGATACTGACATTCTGAACAAGGTGGGTGAGATCCCCTACTGCTGATCACACCTTCCTCATCTCACTTCAGACTAGTCTATAAAATGCTAAATGGGTCCAAGGATACCAGTACTGGAAGAGCCACACCAGGACTGGAGCCCTCTGACCTCAGTCCAGAGCTCTGTCTGTATTTCCAGCTGCCTCTCTGAGGATTAGGGGCCTCCGGAAGAGATGAGGGAAGGGAAAGGGGATGAAGCCACTCCTTCACCACCAGACCAACACCACCCAACAACATGGATTGACCGCAAGTCCTGGATGAAAGATGCAAAAGTCATTGTCCTTCATGCTTATATGTAGGTTCATTTGGGATGATGGCTTTTATTTCTGTTCCCCTAGCATCTAGCACATTGTAGGTACTCTGTAATGTTTATCAATGAAAATAAGTGTTCTGAAATTATTTTGTGCATGCACATACATTATATTTTCCCAAATATGTTGTAAGTATCTCAATGGCAAGGGTATATAGTCTGCTCCTCTACGTCTTTGGAATGCTCCTCCCATCCATCCCCCACCCCCAGCCCAGTTGCTGGCTGGGCACTCAGAGGACCAAACTGGTCATACCTGATGACTGCCTGACTGTCCAGCTAACTGGTCACCCCATGGCCCCAAACAGGATGTCCCCCTTGCTCTCCGCGGCTCCATCATTTGGAGAATACCATTTCTGGGGAGACTTCTGAAGCACCAACTTTATTAAGATTGATTTGGCCTGCCCGCCATTCTGACAGGTCCAAAAGCAAACACGGCAGGGCCATGGGGGAGATTTGGTCATAATTACCATCTTTAATTACTGCTAAAACATCAATTGCTCTTGTTCAATTAGCAGTGCGGTTTCAGGCATGGCAAACTTTGCAACACAAAATAAGCTGAAAATTGATTTCTGAGCATTAATGCAGATCTGAAATTGCTAACCTGATAAGGTTGTCATAGAAGAGCCAACGTGGCCAAGGAGGAACTTTGTGGGGATGTAATTGCCTTGGTAGAAAGATTAATAACTTGTATACTTACTTCATATTCATCAAATAGGAGGCACTCGTGGGTGGGGGGAGGGGTGTCCAGGAGCGGAGGGCGGGCACGAGGCACTAAGGCAGGGGGAGGGTGTTAACAAGGACGACGGCAATTAGGCAGCAGAGAGCAGCAGCCTGCACCCAATGGTCTGTGAATGAGGACATGCCCTCTGGGATGGGCCGAGGGAGGGGCCGGCTGCCTGGGATGGCTGCCAGGGAGAGCAGACCTCTGCAAGGCAGGCAGCTACTGTCACAGGCAGGTGGGGAGAGGATGCCTGGGTCCCAGCCACCTCCACATTCTCTCCAAGCCCTGGCAAAGGACCTTAAGGTCAACCCCCCTTAAAAGCTCACTTGGCCTCTGGAAGAGCTTTCTCTATTCGGGACTCCTGGCAAGAGAAAGAGTCGAATGCAATGGATAAGAGGAGCCACAGCTGGTCCCCAGGATGCGAGAGCTGCCACCACACCTGCTCTCACCGTCTCTCATTCAGATGCCGGGGTCTTCCTGCCATGGAGTCAAGTGGATTTCCGGATGCATGTCACAGAATGGTGGACGGGGGAGCATTTTTTGAGCTACCAGGTGCTCCACAGAGTGTGCAATTGTTATTATTATTACTATTACTACTATTATTATTATTCTTTGGGCCTATGGTTGACGTAGGGGCACAAGTCAAAAATCTAAACAGCCTTGGAAAAGACCGCTCTCTCTCTGCGGGAAATGAGGAAAATATTACTCCCTCTCACCTTACAAAACTAACAACTCCTGAGCACTGGTATGTGCCAGGAACCAGGCAAAGCAATAGAAAGATGGATCAATGGATCAGTGGATTAACAGATGGATAGATAGATGTAGGTATGTAGATGACAGAGAGAGAGATTATTGCATTTAATCCTCTCAACACCACTAGGGGGTAGGTATTATTATCCCCATTTGATGAATGAGAAAAATAGGACTTAGCAAGATTAAGTAACTTCCTCTAAAGTCACATACCTACTGAGTGGTGGAGCTGAGATTCAAGCCCATACCACTTTAAGGTAAGAGGCAATACTCTTTCTTCATCTCTAATCTCTGCCCCTGAGGCATCCTTTAAATCTGTTTGGTGCTTTCACTAGACTATGCTGGGCCCCAGGCCAGACACGGCTAAAAATCAAGAACTGTCCTTGTCCCAAGTCACTCAACCTGTAGAAATGGAGACAGACCCTCGTCCAATGAGCTGTGCTGTGCACACAGCCAAAAAACACGCCCCAGCCGCACCCCCACCCCCACCCCACCCCCCGCCCCCGAGCAGTCCATCAGACTCTCCAGCAGATGTCCTTGCTAAGGCCAGGCGTAGTCGGAGCCAGATTGTAACCAGGCCCTTCTCTTTTATCTTCTCCTTAGAGTACAGGCCCATGACCCCTGTAGATCCAAAAGTCAACAAAAGTTTATTGAGGACCATCTTGTCTGGCCTGAGCCCAAAGACAGAAGAGTGAGACCTTCCAAACACTTACTCTCCGGCAGAGGGACATAAAAGGGACAATCATATCGGTGTGAGTCGCACAGAACAGATGAACAAGTGCACAGGAGAGGGAGCAATCAGAAAAGGCTGCCCAAGGGAGATGATGTCTGAGCAGGCTTAGCAGCTTGTCACGAGTTAGCCAGGCAGACGAGAGAGCCAGACGGCCCTCTAAGCAGAGACATGGAGGTGTGAAGGGGTGTGGCCTGTTGGGGGAAGTAGGATCTGTTTGATATCTCTGGAGCTTAAGCCTGAGGTTGGGTTTGGGGTATCAGGGAGAGATGAGGCAGAGAAGGGGGCAGGGGCCAGATGATGAAAGGGCTGCAGACCACGCTAGACTTTATCTTGCAAGTGCCGAAGAGCAAGGAGACAGCTCTGCGTTGCAGAAAGCTCTCTCTGGCTGGAGGGGGGAAAAGGGTGTATTCGTTTGCTAGGGCTTCCATAACAAAACACCACAGACTGGGTGACTTAAACAACAAAAATTTATTTTCTCATCATTCTGGAGGCTAGAAGTCCGAGGTCTGTGATCAAAGTGTCAGCAGGGGTGGTTTCTTCTGAGGCCTCCCTCCTTGCCTTTAGACAGACATGTTCTCCCCGTGTCTTCACATGGTCTTCCCTCTGTGCATCTGTCCTAATCTCCTCTGCTTATAAGGACACTAGTCATATTGGATTACGGCTCACTCATTACGACCTCATTTTAACTTAATTGCCTCTTTAAAGATCCTATCATTCTGAGGTACAGGAGGTTAGGACTTCAACATACGGATTTTGCGGGGACACAATGTGGCTCATAACAGAGAGGCAACAGGTATCCAGACTGCAGAAAAGAAGACCAACAGGAGGCCACTGCTGTAATCTGGGCAACGAGGGGGAGGCCTGAATCAGCAATGACTATAATCACCCTCCCAGGAAGGGGCTGCTTGGGGAGCTGGTGTAGAGAGAGAGTAAACAGGATGTGTGAGTAGCTGGATAGAAGGATTTTCTTAAAGTTGCAGATGCTGTAGGATCAGAGGCTGGGCCAGCAGCTCTAGAGAAGCCTCTCTAAAATGCTGCTTTTTCAGATTCCCTGGGACAATATGATGTGCAAATCCACAAAGCTAACACACATGCAGTGCATATCACTGATGCTGAAAAATCTTCCATACTGATTACAGAGGTAGTCAAGCATCATGGAAAGGACACCAGATCGGAAGTCAGAGGCCTGGGTTCTGCAGCCCCTTCTCTGTGACATTAGGAAGGTCACTTCTCTTTGGGCCTCAGCTTTCTCTTCTGTAAAAGGAAACGGTTGAACTAGACTGTCTTTAGGGTACCTTTCATCTTTGACACCTTGTAATCCTATTATTGCATAATGAGCAAAGTGGGAACAAGACTAGTGTGAATAAAGAGAAGCCAGAAGGAGACTGGGTTGAAGTGAGAGAGAAGCAAGTCCCTTATTCATCACACTGACCACACTCCAGGGATCGTCTTCATATGCTCAGATCCAGAGGCCACGCCCAATCAGTGCCACCCTCATCTGGCATAAGTGTTTCAACCAGTCACTTAAGAGAAAATATTTAATAAGTAAAAACTGGTACAACAAACCAATTTATCTTACAACCTTAACTACTTCAATGCTGATGATCCTAAAAGCTATCCCCTGCCCTGAACCCAGGCCCTGTATCTCCCTCCTGCTCTAGTTCATCCCTTCCACTTCCTGGTTTGGGTCAATGGTACCATCTTTGACCGACCTCCATTTTGCCCACATTACCAATTAGCACCTGAGTTCTGTGGCTCTGATTTAGCAGAGGATCTTGCCTCCATCCGTCCTCTGTCTTTCCTTCACATACTACCTCAGTCTTAGAATTTTCCAACCTCACAACTGTTGCAGCTTGTTCTTCTTGGTTTCAGGGACTTGTACCCTCATGTTGTGGGGCAACAGCCTCCTAACTGGATTCTTTCTCCAGCTTCACTTCCTTTGGTGCTTCCTTGCATATTTCTATTCCTAAGCCCCATCCTTCCTAGGCACTGCCCAGCTGTTGACTCAGTGGGTGCCACCCAGGTCCTGAGCCTGTGAGAGTTGCTGCTCTCTGGGAGAGTTCTCAGGACAGGGAGGAGAGGGGAGGAAGAAGGGTTGAGGCCCAAGAGCAACTGCATGAGTATCAGGCATCAATCAGTCTTCCCATCTATTCCCCAAGAAGTGTGCAGAGCCAGGTCCAGGGGCCTCCAGCCTCGATATCTGGATTCTCCTCTGAGTCTCAGCTGGGCAAAGTCTCAGACTTGAACCTTGGCTCAGTCAACCATGAGCCCTGGAACTACCTAATTGCCCTCAGCCCTTTCCCCCAGGGCCAGAGACATCTTCTGCAGATCTTTGCATCAATTTGTATGGGTTACCCTAATCCTGTACTGGTGCTCAGGAGACTTGCTGAAGCACAGCTTCCCAGAAGCCTCTCCTGTAGCCCCACTGCTCAGATTGAACCTCCTGAATATCAACATTGCCCAGAGAAGACATAAACTCATTGTGACCACCTGGACTTGGTGATCTAGACTGCTGCCTGGCCCCAACCCCTGCGGAGGATAACCCCTTCTATCTTGGTTACTTCTCTTCCTCCTTTCAGCATGGCGAGGCATAACAACTCTTCTTAAAACCCTCATTTTTGTCACATCACTTTTCTCCAGTTTCCAGTGGCTCCCTACAGCCTATGAGTTTAAGTCCAAACTGCTCAGCATTCAATTCAAGAGCTTCCATAGCCTTCCACCCCCTCTACATATTCAATCTCATCTTGTTCTACTTCCCAGCTTGTTTTACTCCATCCAGGATTGGTTTGAGGGCTCCACCCCAAACTCTCCAGACTCAGTCCTAACCCCAAGTCATTGCCTGAGCCATGCTTGCCCACAGAAACCCTCACGCTCATAGCCCTCTGTTAGGAAGACAATCCAAGACTGCATATCCTCTACTGTGTTGTTGAAGATCCCTGATCCACAGCTACTTGACCAGTGAAAGGAACTTGATCCAAGGGTTTTCCCAGGATCTATGAGAACAAAAATTCTATCCAAATAATGATAACGGTTATTAGCTGGACCAACCAAATTGTCTCAAAAAGTTTGAATAGGAAAACATGGGGAGAGCATGAGTCAACTGGTAGCAGAAGTAAAAACAAAAAAGATACGTAGAAATAGGTGTTGAGGTAATAGGATTATTAGTGTGCTTTGAGCAAGCAGAAATTATGAGTAAATAGAAACTATAAATTAACAGACCACACAAAACAAAGAAATACTAATGGAATTTCTGGTTGGTGTTTCTCCCTCTAAAAGATAAATAGTTCTCTTGAAAATCACCTAAAAGCAAGGAGGAGAATAAAAAACAAACCCTATCTTTGACAAAGCTAACAAAGATCTATAAACTCAGACACAACACATAACTGGGGTGCGAAAAGACACAAAGAAAAAACAGCCATGGCACAGAGCTCAGGTAACGCTGGCCAAAGTCAGCTCTCCAAGGTAAGTGCTATACCCCAGGAGCAAAAATGTAACTCTCTTTTATTAGGAATAATAAAGGCAGGTATGTGGGCTGGCAGGGGGAGCTTTCCTGAATCTATTTTGACATGAAATAGAAAGAGCAAAGGTAGGGCCAGTGATGAATCATACAGAAAAGTCATATTTGCAGGAAGCAGTCTCTCCATGAGGTGGAATAGAGGAGAAGGTTCCACGTTATGAGCATATCTGCAGCTGTCACTGCCAGTTAGCTAGAGAGAAGTAAAGCTTAAAAGATCTTACCCTCATGTCCCTATAGGAAAGTTTCTGGTAGTCTAGTTCATGGTCATGCTCTCCCTCCTTCACTCCAGAAGCTCATGCAAACAGCTGGTCCAAGAAGTCACTTCATTCAAAGATGAAATAATAATCAAAAAGGAACTACCATGGAATCTATACAATGAAGATACTACAGTTTAGAAAGGGGAGAAAGAGAGAGGAAAAATAAATAGAAGATAAAAACCACTCACCAGGGCTTCCCTGGTGGCGCAGTGGTTGAGAATCTGCCTGCCAATGCAGGGGACACGGGTTTGAACCCTGGTCTGGGAAGATCCCACATGCCGCGGAGCAACTAGGCCCGTGAGCCACAACTACTGAGCCTGCGCATCTGGAGCTTGTGCTCCGCAACGAGAGAGGCCGCGACAGTGAGAGGCCCGCGCTCCGCAATGAAGAGTGGGCCCCGCTCGCCACAACTAGAGAAAGCCCACGCACAGAAACGAAGACCCAACACAGCCAAAAATAAATTTAAAAAAAAAAAAAAAACCCACTCACCACAAAAATATTGCCATGGAGAAAATGAACAAATACATTATCATGAATATTTTTTAAACTCAATGAAGCAATTACTTCTATAAATCAAAGTACAAAGAAGACATACAAATATTCAGAAAAAATGTGGCAAGACATGCAAAGGATATAAGTCATGAGAGGGCAGAGCTTAGAAAATAAGTGGAAGAAAATGTAAAACCAACCACAGACACTGCAGAACCCATAAGAAGGGTATGGAGGACAGGACTGAAAAATGTGAGACAAATTGGTAGAAAGTAATCAGAGGACTTCCCTGGTGGTGCCGTGGTTAAGAATCCACCTGCCAGTGCAGGGTACATGGGTTCAACCCTGGTCCGGGAAGATCCCACATGCCATGGAGCAACTAAGTCCGTGCGCCACAACTACTAGCCTGTGCTCTAGAGCCTGCGAGCCACAACTACTGAAGCCCGCGTGCCACAACTACTGAAGCCCGTGCACCTAGAGCCCATGCTCCTCAACAAGAGAAGCCACCACAATGAGAAGCCCGCTCACCACATCAAAGAGTAGCCCCCTCTCGCTGCAACTAGAGAAAGCCTGCACACAGCAACAAAGACCCAATGCAGCCAAAAATTAATTAATTAATTAATTAATTAATTTTTAAAAAAGTAATCAGAGGTTTAAAAAAAAAGATGAGACAGAAAATAGCAGGTATGAAAGACAAACATACATGCAATTCATGTTTCTACAAAGAGAACAGATACTTAAAGATATGATTTATAAGAACTTTCTAAAATAAAAAAGAACAAAATTTATAGATTAAAAAGGCCTACTGTGTCCCAGGAAAATACTGGCAAAGAATGATCAAATCTGGGAAAGATTCTGGCCCTCGAAGACAAAGAATCCTTCAAAACACCCAGCCCCAAAAGTCAAGTTGCCTTGAAGAGGGAGAAGAAAAATCAGGGTAACCGCAGATATCACCACAACATTATCAATACAAAGAAATAAATAAATTAACATGCTATATCCAGGTAAACTATCAATTAAGTATAAAGGCAAAATTTAGGAACATGCAAGAACATGAGAACATCAATCTCATGAGCTTGAAGAATCTACAAGAGGATAATTTCAAGCCATTTAAAATGAGTGGAAGAACATACAGCAGAACTGGGTGACACTAAATCCATGTGCCTGAGACTATGACCAACACTAAAGCAACATGGCGATTGTGCTTACAGGAACAAATGTAAAGGTTATAAACCTTAGTAATGTAGAAATTTTATAACTAACAAAATCTGGCTCAGGGAAGGGAAGAGAAGGTAGAAAATAGTATAAGTATGCTGACAACTTTTTTGTTTATAGCTATTTGTCAAGGACATCATTTAAAGCCAATAAAGTGATGGACATACATGACTATTGAAACATATAAAAGGGAAACATTAAGAAACATAGTAATAATACAATCAACTAAAATAAAGTGGTGGAGGGGCTTCCCCCGTGGCGCAGTGGTTAAGAATCCGCCTGTCAATGCAGGGGACACGGGTTTGAGCCCTGGTCTGGGAAGATCCCACATGCCGCGTAGCAACTAAGCCCGTGCACCACAACTGCTGAGCCTGTGCTCTAGAGCCCACGAGCCACAGCTACTGAAGCCCGTGTGCCACAACTACTGAAGCCCGAGCGCCTAGAGCCCATGCTCTGCAACAAGAGAAGCCACTACAATGAGAAGCCCACGCACCTCAATGAAGAGTAGCCTCCGCTCGCCACAACTAGAGAAAGCCAGCACACAGCAATGAAAACCCAACGCAGCCAAAAATAATAAAATAAATAAATTTTAAAAAATAATAATAATCCATTAAAAAATAATAATAATAAAAAAATAAAGTGGTGGAGTAGGGAGTTTGGATTCAGTGGAAAGGTAGCAATTTTGTCATTCTTAGAGAAAGTATCAATAGCTAACAGATATTAAGGAAAAAATATGTGTGTAAAAAGTAACTACTGGGGGGAGGATAAAAGCCTTTCAAATTTTTAGAAGAAATATACATAAAAACCAAGCAAATAAAACAGAATATGGAATAAAAGATTGAAAAAATAAATGAAGCAGCAATAAAACCAGAAAGTATAACATAAAACGTGATTTAAAAGAAAAAGAAACTAAGAACAAACATGTCTGTCATACTAATTTATGTTAATGGGATCATTTTACCTACTAAAACATTCTTACTCTCAGATGGATCACAAAATAAGGCCCAAATTTCTCATATATTTTAAAACACAATATTAAGAGAGGTTGAAAACAAAAGACTGGGCAAAGACAGAATATGCAGCACAAACAAAAAGAAAGGAAGAAGCACAACTTTAGTAGCTGATAAGATTTAAATTGGGAGCAGGGAGTAGGATGCAGAGGAGCATTTAACTGGAAAAAAGGAAACATTATGATGATAGAGTGCACCATCCCCAATGATGATCTAACAGTCACGAATATCTTTATATCTTTATATCATCACATCAACATCTTTAAATAAAACTACATGATATACAAGATGAAATAGAAACATCGTAGTAGAGACTATAGTTGACACCCAGCTCATGACAGAAGAACTAAACAAAAAAATAATTAAGGATATAAAGGAGAAAACAATCAAATTAATGAAGCTATTCTAGCTCATACCCTGAAATAATACTTTAATATCCTGAAATCAGAAAATTTTAAAACCTGAAAATTTTATGTTACAAAGACCACCTCAATTTACTCCTCCCCAAAAAAGAAACCATACAAACAATGTTCCGGATGTATAATGTAATAAAATTAGAATTTTGAAATAAAATCCTTATCACTCAGAAATTTTCATTCTTTCTCTCAAACAGCACTTTTGGGACAAAGAGGAAATCAAAACTGAAACTGGAAACTACCTGTAAATAATCCTAATGAAAATATTATATGTCAAAACCTGTGCTAAAGAGTGTTCATAGTTAAAAATAAAAATTAAACAAGCATCCAACTAAGGAAGTTAGAAAAAAGATAACAAATTCAAGTTAAGGAAAGCAGAAAGAAGACAGTAGTTATATGAAAGCAGACTACAATGAATTAAATTAAAGAATTGGAGAATTAATATATATTATATCCAGGAACTGATTCTATTTGTAAAAAAAATAAATAAAAAGCCAATAAAAGAGATAAACCATTAGCTAACATTATCAAGCCAAAGGGAGAAAACTGAAATATCCAAAATAAATAATTTCAATGGGAAAAAAAACATAGAAACTGATAAAATTTAAAACATAATATGACACTATTTTGCTCTTTGTTATGCAAAATAATTTGAGAACATGAATAAAAGGATAAATTTACAGGAAAATATAAATTGCCACAACTAACCATAGTAAAATTAGACAATCTAATGGATCAATTGCCATAGGAAGCTAAAGACTAAAGTTAAACTAAAGTCAAAAGAGCACCAAGCCCAGGTAGTGTCACAGAAGAATTTTAACAAATCTTTAAGAAACGGGTAATTCTGATGCTTTATAAACTCCTTCGGAGTATACAAAAAGAAGAAAACTTACAATTATTCTTTATGTTGCCAAAACTTGGCCTCTGTTCACCAGTGCCAAATAGAAATGTGGAGACAGGGACTTCCCTGATGGTGCAGTGGTTGAGAATCCGCCTGCCAATGCAGGGGACACGGGTTTGAGCCCTGGTCTGGGAAGATCCCACATTCCGCGGAGCAACTAAGCCCGTGCACCACAACTACTGAGCCTGCGCTCTAGAGCCCGAGAGCCACAACTACTGAGTCCATGCACCATAACTACTGAAGTCCGTGCGCCTAGAACCTGTGCACCGCAATGAAGAGTAGCCCCCCGGCGCGCAGCAAAGAAGACCCAAGGCAGCCAAAAATAAAAATTAATTAATTAAAAAAAAAAACTGTGTTCTTTAAAAAAAAGAAATGCAGAGACAGAGTCTTGGGTAAAGTAGAAAAGAGTAGCTTTTATTGCTTTGCCAGGCAAAGGAGGCCACGGGGGCTAGTGCCCTCAAGACTGTGTGACCCACCGTGGAGGGGGCAGTGAGGAGTCTTATAGTGTTTAAGGAGCAGGGCGTGATCAGCTGCTGGACATTCTTCTGATTGGTTGGTTGTGAGATAAGTGGGAGTCAGCATCATCAACCTTCTGGTTCCAACCTATCTGGGGTCTACGTGCTTGTGGGCAGCATACAGTTAACTTCTTCTACCTGGTGGGGTTCAGTATCTGCAAAACAGCTCAAGGGACATGGCTCAGAATATTATCTATAGTCCTTGAGGAAGAACTAAAGGTCCTTGACTTTGTTTAATGGCTAAAGTATTATTCCTTTGTCTTGCTTGACTGTTTTCCTTTCTTTCTACATTTTTTTACTTCTCTGATTAAATTTATTCTTTGACTAAAGTTTTTTTTTTACAGACAGAAGGCAGACAGAGGACATAGTGGGGGTCTATTCTGGGAAGGCCCCATAGGGTCCTGCTTGGTTACATTTATAAAAGTAGTATAACAGCAAAATCAAAACCTGACAAAGAGCACATAAAGAAACTATAGCCCACATCACTTGTGAATATCACAATAAAAGCTATATTAGAAAACAGAAGTCAGCAGCCCATTAAAAAAATAATAACAAAGTAGAGTTTACTCCAGGAATTCAAAAATGACTGATTATCAAAAAATCATTTTGTAATTCAGTATATTAATAGATCAAAAGAAAAAAAAATCTCATAGATCATTCTCATAGAAGCTGAAAAGACATTTGAGAAGCTCGTACCCATGCTTGATTTTTGTAAACTGTCTTATAAAATAACAATGGATGGATACTTCCTTAATATGATAAAAGATATGCTTGGGCAATAACCACAAAAATGTTTAGTGTGGAAACACTGCAAGCATTCTCATAAAAGTCAAGAACAAGACAAAGACATACAACATTGCTACCACTACTTTACAGTGTTCCAGTGGTGTAAGAATTAGAAAGGAGAAGGTAAAATTAGCATCATTTTCAGATGATGTGATTATTTAATTATTTGGAAAATTCAAAATAATCGACTAAAAATGTTACAAACAATAAGAAAGTTGATTAAGTTGGCTGGTTATAAAATTAACATACCAAAATATATGTACAAACAACAGAGAAGATATAATGGAAGAAAAATCCATTCATAATAGCAATGGAAGACGATCAGATACAGAGAATTAAACCAAGAAATGCAGACAATCTAGGAGGAAAAAACCCTGAAAACAGTATGAAGCACCAGTAGAAGACTGGTATATGAAGATCAGTGTCAAAAAATATGAAAACTCCCCTTATGTTAATGTATAGATTCAATATAATGTTACCCCCAAATACCAACAGAGTTGGAATTTGCTGTTTAAATTTTGTTTGTTTGTTTATGTTTGCTTGGGTGTTTGAAGGGGGAGGACTTAAAAGAGGATAAATAAATAATAACCTCTAGAATTAAATAAGCAAGAACTACTAGAAAACGTGTTTTTTGAAGAAGAGTAATGAGTGGTAGAAGCAGGACCAGCCTTACCAGATATTAAAACACATTGTGAAATGACAAAGCTGTAATAGTTAAAACACCATAGGACATGGTGTGAACAGATGGACAAATCAATGGAACCGAAAAGACCCAAAGACACCCTTTCAAAGGGTAGAGGATAGAATTTTAAAATAAATGGCATTTAGGCAACTGGGCAGATATTTGAGAAAGAAAAAAAGTAAAAATTGGATCACTGGATCCCCATCTCACACCTCACACCAAAAGCAACTCAAGAATAATCAAATATTTACATTTTTACAAAATAAAACTATAACGTTCTATAAAAAGTGGGAGAATTTTACAAATACAATTTGGAGTAGGATAGATCTTTCTAAATATGACCCAAAACTTTCAAAAAGTTGACTAATTTGACCACATAAAAATCAAATTTACCTAGTTTGGGGCCGGTAGGGTGGGAAACAGCATAAACGAAGCCAAACAACAAATGACAAACTGGAAAAAACAATTTTTAAACCATATCACAAACAGTTAATTTTCTGGAAGGAGAAAGAACATCTATAAATCGATGAGAAATTGGGTAAAGGAGATGCTTCTCAAACACAGAAGAGACAGTGGCCCTCACCTGTAATAAGAGAAATGTTAACATTATGACACCATTTTTCACCTAACAGCTGATCAAAGACCAAAAGGTTCTAAATCCCTGTGTAGGAAAAAGTGTAGGGACACAGTTTTGTTTCTCTGTTTGTTTGTTTTGCTGGTAGAGGAATAATTCAATATCACCTCTATGGGGTTGTTACTTACTAGCTGGATGTTTGACCCTGGGCTAGTGTCTTACCCTGAGTCTCAGTAGCGCACTCTCTTAGAATCATTTTCAGAATTAAAAGGACCTGTACACGTAAACAATCCCAGTGTTCAGAGCAGCAATACTGCTCTCCTCACAGCTTTGTGAAGTACCACCTCTGTCCTTGTTGACTCCAAGAGAATGTTCGGTCCACAGCCAAGGCTGTTCAGAGCCTCCGTTCTCTGGGGAAGGGACTTTCCTCCTCCTAGAGCTGGAGGAGGGAACTGGTGTATCTTGGATGTCCAGCCATGCCTGAGGAGGAGCAGAGGTCCAGCCCTCACAGGGGAGCCCAGGATTTGCCTCCTGAGTAATCGTCAGCCCAGTCTGGCAGCCATAAGCAATGGGCAGGCACACAAAACCAGGTGTGGTGCAGCCTTTGGACTGTACTTTGAGGTTGCTGATGTCCCCTCGCTAGCCCAGATCCCCAACGGCTTGGTTCCAGTCACATCCCCATCCCCATGAACCAGGGGCTGACTGAACCCTCTGGCGTCATCCCAGGTAGGAGAATGCATTGAAGCTCTGTGGGATGCCATGGCAACCACCTGCTGGAGGCCAGCCTCCCCATGCACCTCCTGACCAACCCCAGCACACACTCAGTTCTCGTTAGGGGGTAGGTGAGCTGGTATGTACTTGATTTTAAGAGCCTGCTGGGTCCAGAACGTGGCTACTTCAGACAAAGGAGGTCTGGATCTAGATCCAGCCATGGCTGGAACTCACTGCATCTCTATGAGCAGGTTGCCTCCCCTCCCTGAGCCCATAAAATGAAGGAGTAGGACTAATAACCTCTGCGGCACCTTCCAGCTATGACATTCTGGGGCTCTAGGATTCCCCCCAAGAGCCAGCCCTGGAGACCAGCAAGGCTGCTCTTTCTGGTAAGTTCCCCAGGGAAAGGAAAGGGAAGGGGGCCTTATAAACTAACCCTGCAGGCCTGGATAGCGGGATGGACCCCTTCCTCTGCAAGAATCTCCATCTGGGAGAAGACCTTCCTCCATTCTCGACAGGGTATTCCATGGAAATTTTGGCTGAGGCACCATGACACAATAAATGCCAACATACCAGTAGAAATGACAGAGTAGATGTTCAAAAACCAGTTAGGAGCCTCTTCAGTCCACAAAGAGGATGCAAACGGTGTAGCACATGGGCCTGGGGGGATGAGTTTGAGAAGCAGTTTTCTCGGGAAGAATTGCTATAAGTGTTCGCCCCCCTTACCCAGGCAGGAGCAGTGGAAAGAGGGACCCAACCAGAGGGACTTGCAAAGGAGCTTGATAAGGGTGCCCTGTGGCTTGAGGGGCCCAGGGGACTGGTATTTAGCTCCTGCCAGGATATTAAGGAGCAAGAGAGCCAGGCCCATGAGTTGCTTTGATAGCAGAGGAGTTCTGCTTCTGGGGTGGGAAGGCCTGCACCCCTAGGATCTGTCAGAGACAAACGGTGCTTCTGCATTTCCCTGGACCAGAAGTGGCTCTCGTGAGAGCTATTCTGGAGCCATTTTGTGTCCTACACAAGGGGCACCTGGGAGGGCAACAGAACTGCAATATCGAGTAGACACCCCCTAGATTAAAAACGGGGAGCTCTAGCGAGGGGATGAAAGCTGGAGGCTGGCCCGTGTAAGGGCACTGCAGTCAGAGAGGAGCCTTTGAGGAATTCACAAGAGAATGAGTCTGCTTCAAACATCTGTTCGGCCCAGAGGGCACAGGGCCATTGTGCCAGTTAGGTTTCCTCAGGAAAGTGGAGCTGCTCTGAGTAAGACGAAAAAGGGACTTATTATAGGGATTAGACTCCACACGGTTGTGTTAGCTGGTGAAGGGGTCTGCTATCTGATGTTGAGCCTGAGGTCACTATAGGTCATGAAGCAAGGGAGGGCAAGGGCAGACCTGTCTCTCTGCGCCTCCAACCTTGACCAGCTGCAGGAGGAGCTGGAGCCTCCGGTGACAGAGCCACGTGCACGCCTGGCCCAGGACTCAAAGAAGCTGAGTGGGAGACCCCGTGGGAGCTGCAACCTGACCCTAATGTGGCCACCAGTAGATCACTGACAATACGTGGGAGCTATGCGGCACCTGCGTCCCTGCACCAGCCTTCCCAGCACAACGGCTGCTGCTTTCCTTCTGTCTTCCAAATCTTGCCCAAATTTCTCTTGTGGTCAAGCCTAATCCAGAACCACTCAGGGAAGAAATTCTGGGAAACTGAATTCTAGCTGAGCTACATTGATGTAATACAAAATCACCGCAGCCACCTTCTGACAGCATCATTCAGGTAAGCTCTTCTCCCGTCCTCAGCCTCCCTCCCTGCACTCCAGCAGCTCAGGGCTCAGCAGCCGGCAGTGGGGACCAAACTGGAAAAGGAAAGGAGGCTGAACCCATCTTTTGCTCCAGGGCAGGTGGCAGGACCCACCTCCCTCAGCATGCAACTAGAAATCAGGTTTTAGTCATCGAATCAACCCACACCATAAAGCATCTGGCAATTAACCTACCTAAAAATTCAAAGTACTTTTACAAAGAAAAATTATAAATGAATAGGGGTAAAACAGAAGACCTAAATCAATGGAGAAAAATTTCCCCAAATCAATCTATAAACTCAATACAATCTTAAATAAAATTCCAGCAGGATTGTTAAACATTCGTTTTTAGATTATTATGAATGAAGCTCAGTATCTTTTCTGTATATTTAGTTATTTCGTTATTTTGCTTCCTCCTTAGGGAACTGCCTATTTCTATGATTGCCTTCTTTCTGAAGGTTGCCTCCCAGAAGTGACGTGTCACTTAGGTTCACATTTCATTGTCCGAATGTAGTCATATAGGCACATTGAACTCCAGGTGGACAGGGAAACACAATTCTACCATTTTCTTGAAAGAGAAGAGAACTTCACTATTTGTGAACAGTCCTAATGACTACAATAATCATTTTTAAAAAAGAAAACTGTAGCACTGGCACAGGAACTAACATACCAATGAAACAGAAGAGAGAACCCAGAAATATACATATACATATACATATATATGTGTTATATGTTTGTATGTGAATTAGACTGGGCATATGATATGGTGAAATCATAAAGCACTGGGGACAAAGGTGGTTTGCTTAGTGAGTAGTGCTGGGAAAGTTGGCTTACCATATAAATGACAATGAAAACCCCAAGGTTACTGGGGTTTCTTGACTTGATGAACACTTTATTAAAGTTCCAAATTTTTATCAGATGATATCATTTATAGGTGGAATCCTTAAAAATGATACAAATGAACTTATTTAAAAAACAGAAACAGACTCACAGACATAGAAAACAAACTTATGGTTACCAAAGGAAAGGGTGGGGAAGGGATAAATTAGGAGTTTGGGATTAACAGATACACACTACTATATACAAAATATACTACTACTGTATAGCACAGGGAACTATATTCAATATCTTGTAATAACTTATAAAGGAAGAGAATCTGAAAAAGAATATATATATTATGTATATATATTAAAAAATATATATGTACATATATAACTGAATCACTTTGCTGTACACCTGAAACATTGTAAATCAACTATACTTCAATTAAAAATTTTTTTCAAGAAACAGTTACAGGGACTTCCCTGGTGGCGCAGTGGTTAAGAATCCGCCTGCCAACGCAGGAGACAAGGGTTCGATCCCTGTTCCGGGAAGATCCCACATGCCGCAAAGCAACCAAGCCCGTGCGCCACAACTACTGAGCCTGCGCTCTAGAGCCCGTGAGTCACAACTACTGAGCCTACGTGCCACAACAACTGAAGCCCACATACCTAGAGCCCGTGCTCCACAACAAAAGAAGCCACCGCAATGAGAGAAGCTCGCACACCACAACGAAGAGTAGCCCCTGCTCGCCGCAACTACAGAAAGCCAGCACGCAGCAACGAAGACCCAACGCAGCCAAAAAAAAAAGAAAGAAAAAGTTACAAATTTTTTCCTGTCATGTTTATAAGAAATGTCTCTAAATTTGTTGATTGACCTTAAATTCTGCTTATAGTGTCTGGGTATTTAGGATTTTTATGTTTTTATGTACTAGAGTTAAGCCTGTCAGTTTGTGTGTGTATGACTTCTTCCATTAGTTTTAAGGTTAGAAACAGAAATCAGATATTTATTCTATTTTTCTATGATTTAATTTTTACAGTTAACTTCTTTTTTATTGAGGTATAATTGACATGTAACATTACATTAGTTTCAGGTGTACAACATAATGATTCGATATTTGTATATATTGCTAAATGGTCACCACAAGTTTAGTTAACATCTATCACCATACATAGTTATACAATTTTTTTCTTTTTTTTAACATCTTTATTGGAGTATAATTGCCTTACAGTGGTGTGTTAGTTTCTGCTGTATAACAAAGTGAGCCATACATATACATATATCCCCATATCCCCTCCCTCTTGCATCTCCCTCCCACCCTCCCTATCCCACCCCTCTAGGTGGACACAAAGCACCGAGCTGATCTCCCTGTGCTATGCGGCTGCTTCCCACTAGCTATCTATTTTACATTTGGTAGTGTATATATGTCCATGCCACTCTCTCACTTTATCCCAGCTTACCCTTCCCCCTCCCCATGTCCTCAAGTCCATTCTCTATGTTTGCGTCTTTACTCCTGTCCTGCCCCTAGGTTCTTCAGAACCAGTTGTTTTTTTTCTGTTTTTTTGGGGTTTTTTTAGATTCCATATATATGTGTTAGCATACGGTATTTGTTTTTCTCTTTGTGACTTACTTCACTCTGTATGACAGTCTCTAGGTCCATCCACCTCACTACAGATAACTCAATTTTGTTTCTTTTTATGGCTGAGTAATATTCCATTGTATATATGTGCCACATCTTCTTTATCCATTCATCTGTCAATGGACACTTGGGTTGCTTCCATGTCCTGGCTATTGTAAATAGAGCTGCAATGAACATTGTGGTACATGACTCTTTTTGAATTATGGTTTTCTCAGGGTATATACCCTGTAGTGGGATTGCTGGGTCATATGGTAGTTCTATTTTTAGTTTTTTAAGGAACCTCCATATTGTTCTCCATAGTGGCTGTGCCAATTTACATTCCCACCAACACTGCAAGAGGGTTCCCTTATACAATTTTTTTCTTGTTATGAGAACTTTTAAGATCTACTCTCAGCAAATTTCAAGTACGCAATACAGGATTATGAACTATAGTCGCCATGCTGTAATTCCATCCCCAGGACATATTTATTTTATAACTGGAAGTTCGTACCTTTTGACCCTCTTTGCTCATTTTGCTCCCCCTACAGTTAAATTCTGTAGTTAACTTCTTAACCCATATGAAATTTATTCTTCTTTTATAATATATGTATCTGAATGTATGTCTGTATACATTCAGACATATATTCAGATGTATGTCTCTTCCCACCTCCAACAGCTATCTAATTTTTCCCAGCATCTTTTATTTGTAACAAAGTGGATCACTTTGTATTAGCTTAACAGCTGGCATCAGAATTCCTCTTAGGGAAAAACTGTCACTGTTTAGAAGATTCTCTTGATAAACGTGGAATAAAAGGTGAACCCCCCGAAGGCCCAAGTGACAGTGGCACCAAAATTTTAGATAAAGCCATTCTGAATGAGATTTAAAAGGAATGTAGTTATTCACATAAAAGAGAGGGCGAGAGAGAATGAAAAAAGGAAGGGAAGATGGTGACAAAATGAGCCAGAAAGATGACAAGAGGTTGGAATGAGTCAAGGTCAGTGGAGTATGTTGGAGATGGGGTACAAATACTTGTGCTTCAGAAGATGATGCTTGTTGTGAAAACTAAATCTCTTTGCATTTCAGCAGCATAAACCCCTCCCTCTTTTGTCATACTCTTGCTCAAAACTTCTTGTATTGGTGGATTTTTTCCAGCTGGAATTTCTTAGAAGATTGAAACAAATTATAAAATGGAAGAACCAAAAGCCACAGAGAACTAAGTAAAATTTAAAAGAAGAACAGAAAGGAGGGACGTGTTCTACCAGCTTTTGGAAACGGTACAGCCGTGGTCGTTGTTTTTGTCAGGACAGGTTATATTTTGCTGCAGAAACAAAAACCTCCAAGTGCCATCGTTTAAAACAACCAAGGTCTGCTCCTCACTCAGGTTGCATGTCCATCGAGGGTTGCTTGGAAGATCCAAGCTGACAGCACCTACCTGGCTGGAACATTACAGTTTGTCATAGTAGGGGGAAGGGAACATGATGACTTACACACTGGCTCTGAAAGCTGCCTCGCAAAAGTGACACATGTCACGCTCACATTTCATTGTCCAAATCTAGTCATACAGCCACATCAAACTCCAGGTGGACAAGGAAATGCAATCCTACCACTTTCCTGAAAGAGAAGAGAACTTCACTGTTTGTGAACAGTCCCTAATGACTACAGTAATCATTTTTTAAAAAGAAAACTGTAGCACTGGCACAGGAACTAACATATCAATGAAACAGAAGAGAGAACTCAGGGAAAAAAAAGAAAAAAATATATATATATGTTATGTGTTTCTGTGTGTATTAGAATGGGCATATGATATGGTGAAATCATAAACCACTGCGGAGAAAGATGGTTTGCTTAGTGGGTAGTGCTGGGAAGATGGGTTTACCATTTAAATGAAAAACAGCTTTAAATCTCTCCTTCTACTATACAAAAACTTGCATTCCAGAGGATTAGGACCCTAAATGTGATCTGTAAAACTACAAAACTAATGGAGAAAATATAAAAAGAGTATCTTTGTGACCTTGGTGTGGGAAGATTTCTTTAATAAGACCCCAAAAGACTCAAACCATAAGGCAAAAGAGAAACGATGCATTTGACTAGAATAAAATTGAGCCTTTCTGTTCACTGACAGAACAGAAAGACGAGTTAACAGTGAGATGACCAGCCAGGAGACGATACTGCAACAACTAAAATAGAGAATATGTGTATATCTAGTATATATCTTATGTAGTTGAATTCCTTCAAATCATCAAGGAAAAAAGCAGAAACAACTGAAAAAGGGCAAAAAAGGATGACTAGGCAATTCACATAAGGTGAAATCTGCAAAGTCCTTCCCTATAACAGGTACATGAAGAGATGTACATCTGCACAGTAATCAGAGAAATGCAAAAACCAGTGAAGTCCCCTGTAAACCCGTCAGCCTGGCAACAATTAGAAAGCCAGATAACACCAAGTGTCGGAAAAGATGTGGGGAAACAGGAGCCCACAGGCACTGCTGGTGGGAGAGTGCGGTGACGGAGCTGATCTCGGGGGTCATCTGGCAGTTCTAAGTGAAACTGAACATGGCCAGCAAGCTCTCCCCTGGGTAGGTACCGCAGACACCCATAAGAGGACATGCTTGAAATTGTTCATCACAGCAAGGAACTGAGGCCGCCTGGGTGTCCATCACTAGGGAATCAAAAACAACATTTATTGGGTGCAATAGTGTGAACAACTATGCACCATTCAGAAGTAGTGAAACAGATGTATGTACGGCAGTATGAACTAATACGAAAAACAGAGGAGAACGAAACAGACCAAAATGTATATGTGTGTGTGTGTGTTGAGATCTGTATACACGTGTGTGTATACACATATATATGTGTATATGTATGTGTATATATGATATCTATTGGAGATACGGAGGTAAAGATGGGGTGAGATGGAAAGAAATTATGAAACAAAACAAAATAGGGGCCTTCCACAGATGAATGATGACAATTGCCTCATACTGCATGGTATGATTAACTCAATTCCATGCATCTGCCACCTGATAAATATCAACAGAAGGAAAAAGAAACCAACCACTCGGAATCACTGGGCTCCCCGAGAGTGGCACTTCCACTGCTGTCCCATTGGTTACAACAGCTTCTCACACTTTAACCTGCAGGCTCCTGGGTTTGGCCCCCAGAGACTGGGATTCAGTAGGTCTGATGTGGTGTTACCAAACCAGGTTCGTTTGCCTGAGGTGCAGCAAGCCAGATGCTGCAAACCCAGAGGCTGGCAGCAGAGAAAGGTTTATTCACAAGGCAGCCAGGTGAGGAGATGGGAGAACGAAGCTCAGATCTGCTTCCCCAAAGGCGAGGGGCTTGAGATATTTATGGAAAAAGAAGCAGGGTGGTCTTAGGTGTGAGAAGGGGGATTGGGGGTGGGGGAAAGGTGAGGTAATCGGGGTTCTGCACAGGCGTATGAGTTACATGCTCCTTCATGGGGTGCATGTTCAAAAATGGAGGCACTTATACCTGCGGATGGAATTTTCAGCCCTCTGACGTCAAAAGGTCATTCATCAAACACCTGCGCAGGCCCAGTTTTAGGGGTGGTGGTCCCAACACTGGCTTGAATTGGACAGAAGCCGACTCCAAGTTCTTGGAAAACAACTTAAGCCCCCCAGTTACTATAGTGACCAATAACATCAGAGGCGTTATCTATATGGGTGGTCAAGGAGTCAAAACATAACCAAGGTGAGCCTGGGCAGTGAAGGCAGTTTATAAGTGGAGGGGGTTTTAACAATCTGTTCCCTTACCTGCTGTTCTGTAGGACAAGCTCAAGAATTTCTGTTTGTCCCCAGTTTCTGTTAACCCTATGGGGCATGGTTTCAGGATGGGTTTTTTAACCCCATGGGGCACGGTTTCAGTGGGGCCTGAGAATTTGCGTTCCTCGCCAGGTGGTACTGATACTGCTAAGGAACAACCTTGAACAGCAAGTCAGGATAACCATAGGCCTCTGCAGCATCTGCACTTCTCTCCAGCTCCTTCCACTCACCCAGGTGGCTTCCCTACTAGATTCTAAACTCCACAAGGGCAGGGGCATGCCTCCCTGTGCCCCCTTCCCCCAACTTCCCAATGCCAGGCACATGGCAGACACTCAATAAATGTTTGATGGTGCCAGGCTGGACATTTAAAGTTTTCGAGCAAGAAAGTGACTGATGAGAACTAGGGAGTCAGAATAGGAATCTCACCAGCAACCGGGGAAGAGTGGCTCAGAGTGGGAGTAAATTAAGTTTAAGGGGAGGAGGGTCTAGACTAGGGAGGCTGGAATGGAAAGGAAGGCTGCCATCTGCCTGCATATCTTCAACAGCCTACTCATCTGAGTTACTCTCGTCTCTCCCTCTCCCTCTGCCACCCTCACCTCCTTCTCCAGCTAAATTCAGAAAGAGCACAGGTGGGGCGAGATCACCTACCATCCCATGTACTAATCCGAAATCGCTGGGAGACGGGCATCTGGAATTCAGACTCCTTCCTACAAGTCCAGAGTGGATTAACCACGTATGGATGAACAGCAAGCTGGCTGGATGTAAGGCCACGTGCTGCCTCACATCCATAGGGTCAGGGCAGGACCATATCTGGGGATGCAGGAGCATCAGGTTACATTTGTCTCAGTGGCTCTTTCTGCCCCCGCATCGCTTTTCCCCTTCTTTCGGTGCCCTGCCCTTGGTGCTGCTGCCTGGAGAAGAGCATTGAAGCGGGGCCTGCTCTAGGGCCAAGTCACCACGCCTACTCTGCTCTCCGTCCCCATACCTGTGGCATGAAACATGAAACCCCCTAAGACACATCTAACTGCTGTGATTTATTCTGTTCCCCTTCTCTGGTGTTTTTCCCCTCAAGGGGACGCCAGCAAATAAGTTATTCTAATGGTGCAGCAGTACATGTGGAGGGAAGAGACTAAGGACCACAGTCTTCCCTACCTGACTTGGTCATCGGGCCTTGGGAGGCCAATCTACCCAATTCAGTGTGACCCTCTCCCACCTGCATGAATCACTGCGGGCTGGACACAGAGGAGATGCCACATCTAGACTCTGCTCAAATTTTCCAGTTGTCATCCAGGATTCGGGCGATGGGAACCCTTATTATGCCTGAGGCCCTGGGGAAGGAGTGCCCGGACCTGGTGTGGGAGTGGGTCTGTCGTCCATCAGCCAGTCCATCCCTGGGGCTGCAGGCTCCCACAGCCCCCAGACTGAGAGATGGCGGAGCGCCCCACTCTGGGGAGCCCCATTCCCAACCCCAGGCTGACCTCTCCTGGCCAGACCCCGCAAAGCAATTTGAAAGAGAGGGTGAGGAGTCATCGTGGGCTCATTGTTTTCTCACCTCCTACCCGCCAAAGAGAGGGGAGAAAGGGGACAAAGAGGAAATCAAAAGGAATACGTTGACCCTCCCACCCTCCAGCCTCCTGCTTCTCCCCCCAGACTCCAGCTGTCGGCCTAAAATCACAAAGCCATTTCTCTCAAAACCCAGAGGGAAAAAAAAAAGAGAGGAAAGCAAAGGAAAGGGAAGAGGCAGCAGCGAATTTCAGAAGGAGGGCTAATTTGTGCAGCGCCGGACAGCTTCATTTGCATAATGAAGTGTGCAGAGGATGTTTGGCTCATGTATTTTTTAGAAGGTTTAACTTTAATTTTATTTAGCCTAAGAAGGGCATGTCACTCAAACTCCGCTGGTCATTTATAAAAATATTTCAATTGTATTTCCAAGGAGCTGTCTTTCTGGCCTAAGTGGCTGGTGCCGGAGGTTGCGAATGCTAATGCAGAGGTCGGGAGATCGATGGGGAGAGCGAGCGAGGGAGAGAAAAACGGGAGGGGCAGCGACACCAAGAGACACTGAAGACGCAGAGTAGAAAGGACGAGCAGGAAAACAAAGGGAGAAAGAGACAGAGTGTGGAGTGGGACAAGGCCCCCTGGACTCAAAAGAAGCAGGTCAGGTAACCATCCACAACGGGAATGGGGATGGACTTTCCCAGTGGACCACACCTCACTCGTGCAGGTGGGCCCAGCTCTCCCAGCACGTGGCGTTTGGATTTTGTTTTGAGGATCGCTACTCTAATCTCCAACAAATACCGTTTCCAAGAAACGTACTCTAAGACCAAGCTGTCTTCCTTCCACCCCTGGGTCCTGCACTGGAAGCCTTTTCTCCATCTGTAATTCTGAACTGGAGTGAAGGAGCTTGACTGTGGGCTGTTTGCCTTGGAGATGGGCAAGGGAGGACCGGGCTGAACACGGCTGTGTACACTTCTTTCCTCCTGCCATTACAGCAACAATTACCCATCACCTTCCATCCCGAGTTTCCACCACAAACACCCCAGCCTCCTAAATGAAAAACTCTTCGATTTTCAAACCACGTGTTGCAGTGTCAGCACACAGAGTAGATAAGGAGTGAGAGGAAGGAGAGACTGTACCTGCAGAATCCCTCTCCTCCCCCCACTGGCCTGAAAGCACTTCAGGGAAACCCCAGAATCTCAGACCCAAGCCAAGTCTCTGATTCACTGATGTAGAAACTGAGCTCTAGAGGAGGGAAAAACTCTACCCCAGAGGCGTCCAGGGCCCCCAGGTGAGAGCTCTCCTGGCCACGCTTCACCGTCTCCCTCCTTCCCTTGCTAATCCACCCCTGGGTTCCCTCTGCTTCCTCTCTTGGTCTCAAAGGCCAGAGAAGAGATATCCAGTAACTTGCTCCAGAAAATTCCACCTCAGCAAAATGATTTAGATCTCCTTGTACAGTTTTCTCTGCCGGTTGTCTAAGTTGAACATTTAGCGCTCAACTTGATCTGTGGACGCAGCCTGGGGACCAGGCATTCTGTGTCTGGAGACACCTCCAAAGGTCCCAGTCTTAAGAGTTCACACTACCTGACACAGAATGTGAAGCAGAGGGGCTAGACACCCCCCAGAAAGTGCCCCAATGCCTCCTGCAAAAAACATAAAAATTACACACTCGGCCAAGATAGCCTAGGGCTGGCAGCTCAATTCTCAGAGTTCACGGACTTAGCACGGCACGGGGTACAGGGTGGGGAAAATAGCTCATATGTGACATGTGACAGGCAGCCGGAGGGGGGCAGGGGACTTGGAGTTGGGTTGCCTGGATTCAAATTTGCTTGAATTAATGACTTGAGCAGGTCACTTAACCTCTCTGATCCTCCAGTTTTTCATCTTACACAGGAGGAAGACTATCTACTTGTCAGGTCGTCGCGAGGTTTGACATCCTGCATCCTAGTTCGCATGGCCCTGGTGGTGGGAGGGGCCGAGGGGCTGTCTGCCAGGCACCCCAATGGAGAGGCTACGCGTGCAAAGCCACCAACCGCGGGCAGCTTACGGGACAGGAGCAGAGGGACGACAGCAGAATCAGCCCCTCCCCCTGGAGGACGCCCCACGCATTAACTACTACCGATGTCCCGTTGTTTTCTCGGCCCTTGTTTTCAACAAAAGAGCTTTGACAAAGACTAGATAATCAGAGACTGCCAGAAACAGAGGGGTAGACACAATCAAAAGCAATGCTCCGTCATTCTCTCATTTCCAAGACAAGCAGTCTACAGCCCAGAGAGGGGACAGAGCTGGTCATGCAGAGCCCAGACCTGAACCCACTTCTCCAGGTCCTGGAATCCTCATCCTTTCCGATGACAAGACTAATAGCTTCTGGTGGGTGAAACTTCCCATGCCCTCAATACACACACACACACACACACACACACACACACACACACACACACACGTCAGGAAAGGGCGTGGGCTTCCAGCGCACCAGTTTCTGATGTGCAAGGGCAGGGGCAGCTGAGACCAGACTGGGGTGGGAGAAGAGCCGGGGGAGGGGGCCGGCACCAGCCACCTTGGCCCCTCAGGAGGCACGGGCATATGGCCAGCCAGACCTGGCAGCCCGAGCACACTAATCCTGCTGTCAGCCAGGCCGGGCGACGGATTAGGAAATGTCACGTTTCAAAGGAAATTATTTCCATTTTCTCCCCAGGAAAGTAAAAGGCAGAAAGAAAAGCAAACTCCCAGGGTCGTGTAGTGGGAGACAGGCCAGCATATGGGCCTTAGACATGCACGTCCCATCCCTTCGCCCTCCCCCAGCCCCTCCACGGATGCCCAGAAGTGACAGCCTCACTGAGTTTATCTCAGCCAAGGACAAATGGATTTCACAGTTTATCAAGGGAGGAAGGGGAGTGTCACAGACGCATCAACCATGACCCACCTTTGGTCCCTGCTTTTCTGGCCTGGTCTCAGCCACAGCTCCACGCTGGAGCCCCCTCACTCGGCCGGCTCCCTGGGCCCTGCCTCCTGGGATCAGCAATTCTGAGACAGACGTCGCCCTTGACCTTCCATGCAGCTGCCAGAACCTCTGCCCCTGTGCGGTCCTGAGACCCTGCCTCTTGTCTGGGGCTCCCCACTCTGCAGGCAAGACGGAAAACTCCAGACACAGAGAATGAAATCATACATTCTCCCTCTCTAGATTTCTCTATTATTTTTCTGCTTCTCTACTTCCCCAGTCTCAGCTGAGACAATAATAAACACTTCTCATTCTCACTGCCACTGAAAATTATGGAGGTCTTAATTACAAAAGTAATGTCACAATACTAGCAATTAATTAATTCTAATCTGGCCTGGAAATGAGGAGGTCGGGCATACTACAATCGCCTCACAGCCTAGGGAGCTGAGGACCACCCTGACGGGTATTGTGATTGAAATATATTTATATGGAGTTATTAGATACTATCTGCAATCAATCCATTACCATAAACTTAAGCTTCCACGTTCTTTCATATTAAATGAATTTTCATGTCACACTTCCCAGTAAGTACTGCCTCAAGTCAACCCTTATTTATCTAATAATGCCATGCAAACATTTTATTATATTTCAATGAAACGTGTCGAAAACTATTACCTTGTGCTGCCTTTGGGGTGGGGAAGGAGCAGTGCTGAGTGGGAGGTGGGGAGACTTATCTCTGTGTCTGCTCAGTGAAAAGCAGCCCCCTCCCACCCATTCCTCTGCCCGCACTCCAGCACTCCGCTTCAGGGTGGTAGATCTGCAAAGAAAGTGTTTCCCAGCCCCAGACAAACTGAGGACCTGCAGGGCAAATGCAAGCCCTTCAAGAAGAAAAGCAGAAACCCCTCCTCAATTCTAAGAGCCCTCTGCCCCACCCCTCTGGCCGTGGACCAAGATCAAGGCTAACTTCATGGACGGATGACCTGTGCAGTCACACAGAGCCCCACCCTCAGAGGGCCTCGCGCTTTGCTTAGTGGTCTGCCATCCCTGTTCTGCAATCCTTAATCATTTTTGAACATAGGGCCCCTCATTTTCATTTTTCACGGAAGGATCCCACAAATGATATCGCTGGTCCTGTCCAGGATACATTTCAATTCCACTTCTCGACATGCTGCACCCTCTGGGGTGTTTCCCTGCTATCTAGCAGCCAAATCTTTGTGGTCAGAAGAGGCCCTTCTGGTCTTGCCTTTCCACCCTTCCTGACACAAACCCTCTCCCAGAGAGCTCTCCATGGTTCTGATGAGGACCCAGAGGTTTGTGCCTAAGGCCATGCGTCCAGCAAGTAGAGAATGCTGACTGGATCCCAAATCCTGGACCCCAGAGTTGGGATGACTCCCTGACATTGCATGGCTGGTGACACAGTCACGAGGCCATCCTGGGTGCGGGGACAGTTGGACCAGGTGACAGCCCTAACAGCATCTAGCTCCAGCCCTGCTCGGTGTCTCCTAGGATCCAGCACCTGCCCCGCATCCATCTGTGGCTACTCCATTGTGGCTGAGTTAGAGGTGAGTCTGTCCCCACTGTCCCCCTGTCCCTTGTCCCTGCTGTTCAGGTCTAACTAGTCTTGGAAGGGCCAGCCTCTTGGTGACCAAAGCTCCCAAATGGCCATTGGGTTCTCTTAGCTTTATGGCCCATTCAGCCAAGAAACACATTTCCAGGGACTGGTGGACATCTACAAAGCAATCTTACACACACATCCCCTTCCATTCTCTGGTCTTCAGTTTTACGATCTGCAAAATGGAGAATAACATCTGCCATGAAAACCTGTCAGCGCTTTTGCAGAAAATAGGTGAAATAGTGAAGGTTTTCAAGCACCATGTGGAGAGTTATTATGTTTGATTTCTAGTTCTCGGGCCAGTGTGTCTAGGGTAAAATAGATCCTCAGTGATCTGCTTTCTACGCTCTTTCCCAGGCTTGTGGTGCCCTGTGTGAGCCTCCTTACACGTCACCCCTACCCCACGCCCTAAATAATCCCCCTTCTTCCTCGATACTTTACCAAACTTCAATCCCTTTCGTTAGAAAGGCAAGGAGGGCTCTTGCAAACCCATCCACAGTAAAGTGGAATTGACCGAGAATGAGAAGGAATAAACAGTCCCACTGAAGGAGCTGCTTCTCCACTCTGCCCCCCGCCTGGTGAACACTAGATCCCTCATATTTGCAGGACTGAGCCGGCAGAGCTGGACCCGGCTCCTCAGGCCAGCAGGAGGTGAGAGGCTGGCCGGCCGCAGAGTTCTCAGAGATTTTGCTTCCCTCTTTCCAGACCCATTCCTGTTCAGGTTTCCTGCCTGCCTTCTCCTCTCACTCCCAGCCTACACATCCAGTCTCTGCAAAGCCATTTTACAGATGAGGAAACTGAGGCCGTCACTGCAGACTTGAGACTCTGATTAGGATCTGTCTGACTCAACCTCCTGCCCTGCCTCTCACCCAGGCATTTGCATTGTAAAAGCTCCTGCTCACAAAATAAAACCTTGACTCTGGGAATCCTCAAAGGCCTTCATTCATTCATTCATTCATTCATTCATCTAACCAATATTAACTCTGCACGGATGGTGTTCCAGGCACAGTTCTGGCCACAAAACAACACGACACAAGCCTGTGCCTCCAAGAGCTGACGTTCCGGCCTTTGAGCTCCACCCTCCAGGTGATCCGGAAGCTGCCCTGGGCCCAGTTCTGACCCCAGAGAAGCCACCCCTCGGCACCTAAGCCCTCAAATCGGGAACCACCCGATTTGCCCACCTCCCGATTAGGCCCCCTGCTCTCTTGGGCTTGGCCTGGCCCCTAAGTGGCTGACCTGAGATTTGAAGAGAGTCAGAGCGCTGCTCACGGGAGAGCAACTCCAGGTACTAGGATAGAGGAGAGGTTTCAGGATGGAGAATCTTCCCAGAAGGCCCTAAATCGTGCCCCATAGGAAACCACTCACGGGTTAGGTTAGCTTGTACCCAAGCCTCCTCTGTGTGTGTGTGTGAGAGAGAAAGACAGACAGACACCCATCACCCAGTCCTAAGCTCCCTGAAGGCAGAGGCGCCAGCCTCTGTTACTCAGCCACGCCCACCCAGCCACATCCAGGGCTTCAAGGGCTCTCAGTCCAGCAGGGGGACTGACCACCGCATAATACGCCTGCCTGCCCGACAGGGCGCAGACCAACCCCGCCCCCGCAGAAGGACAGGGCTCCTCCTCCCCACATTCCGTCCCCTCCCCCCTCCTCCCTCCGTCCTCTAATCATTCATGATGACAGATTGACAGAAGTGCCCCCACCAGATAAAATTGCCTCTGGGCACAAATACAAAACATAAAACATTTAGGGAAAATCATCCAAGAACAGTTGGCACCACGGGTAAACTGCTTTAAACACTCAACTATAAGCAACCAGTTTAAAACTCTGGCTCCGCTGAGTCCTGGCATCAGCCCAGCAGGGTCCCCCATGCTCAGGCCCCCCCTGATCACAGCCACCCTCTCCTGGCCTCCCCTCCCTTCCCTTCCTCCTGAAACTGGGCAGTAGCCCCTCTTCCCCTACAGGCACACCCCAGGAAGTCCCAACGCTGGAGGGCACCAAAGGGGGGAAGTTCCCTTTTTTTGAATCCTCTCTCTCCAGACTCCCAGCACACACATCCTGCTACAGGGCTGAGGATTGAACAGGTCTGCCCAGGACTCCTCTTTTACCAGTGCACTAATTCCACGCAGGCTGTCCCAAAGCCTGGCCTCTCTGATCTTTCTTCCCATTTGCATAGCATCTATGATCCACAGAGTAGCTCCACATCTTTTATCCCACTGGCCCTCACAACAGTGTGGTGGGTTTGTAGCTCCCTTCATGAGATGCAGAAAAGGTCCAGAAGCAACTGCCCAGGCCATAGAGTTGGCAGATGCCAGGGCTGGGACAGGAGGCCAAGTCTCTCTTCTTCAAAGCCTTCCCACCACACAGAGCTGCCTCTCGCTTCACACTCGGCTGCCTCTTCACACTCAGAGGTGTTCTCCTGGGGACCCTGGGCCCCGGATCAAGGGAGGACAGGCGCGGCTCCAGGAAGAAACAGCACTGAGAGCCTTGCGGGCTCAGAGGGCTGGGGCCTCCCGCCGGCACCTGGCTCTCCTCCGTCCCAGTCACCTCAGGCCGTGGCCTCCTCCCGGGGGACGCAGGCTGGGGTCCGCTCCCAGGCAGGAGCTGAGTCCAAGCTGCCCGTCTCCCTGCTGGCGTGCTCCCGGGAGCTTTGGAGCAGCTGGTGCCTTCTGTCCCACTGAGACCCATCCCCGGACCCTGGGGAGCAGCTGCTTTCCTGCCTGCGTCTCACCAAGCAGGGCTGTCTAAAGTCGCCCCTCACCCAAGTCCCTAACAGATGCTCAAGAGACCCCTACACTTGCAAAATACCTAGCACTTTGCACAACGCTCATCTAATTCTGACCCCCATAGTATGAGATTGGCATTAATGTCCCCATTTAACAGTGAGAAAACCAAGGGCTTGGGCAGGCTGGAGGAATTGTCGTGAGTTATCGGTAGCTAAGAAATGGCTGAAACATAACTTGAATCCAGATTCTCTGACCCGGAGTTCACTCCTGCTTCCACCATCACCAGTGCTGCCAAACAAGCACCAGGCAGCCGTCTCCTGGTGGAGATGGCCTCATTGCGTGCCAGAGCCTAGAGCCCTTCCTTGTCCCTAGAGGTCCTTGTCTACTGTGGTCCCGCTGGGCTCGGGGTCAGTTAAGGCATCACCTCTCTCCTTGCCCTACGCACTTTCACTTAACATACGTATATTGAACATCTACTATGTACCAGGCACTATGTGACGTGCCGGGAATACAAATGATGAGCAACATACAGCCCCTTCCTACCAGGAGCTTCCTGGAGGGGGTGGGGAACAGTGGGTAAAGCAGCTGTGAAATCACATTGTGCTGGTTTCCATGACAAAGCAAGCATAGGGCGCTTTGGAGTGCTTAGGTAGGAATACCAGGCCTGGTCTTGGAAGATGAAAGTCTTCTTGAGAAAGGGGCTGTTACCTGAACCAGGTAAGAGGTTTGTCAGGCAAAGAGGGGGAGGCGGGACACTCCAGGCAGAGGGGACAGCATGGCATGCTTGGCACAGCAAGTATTTCACCCTGATGTAGCACAGAAATCCAGGAAAAGAGAACATTTCCAGGAGTGGGCAACTAGATCTAATGATCTGGAGAAGACAAGCAAGACAAGAGCAAAGCCTGCCACTGCATTTAGTAAAAGGCAGGTCACAGGTCACCTCAGCAGAGTGGTGGAGTGAAAGCCCGGTGATTCTAATGGAGTGAATGAAATGAAAATAGGAAATTATGACAATGTTTCAAGAAGTCTGGCTGTAAAGAGGAAAAGACAGCTGGGGCAATAACCAGGGAGGTGTGTGAAGTCAAAGAGGGGGTATGTTTGCTTATGTAATGGGAGACATTTATGTCTAAATGATGCATGGATGCATCCTGAAAGGGAGTGGGTGTTTGCAGTTTTAGCAGAGAAAAGAGTTCATTGATGGGTGAGATAAAGTCCCTGAACAGGGCTTCCCTGGTGGCGCAGTGGTTGAGAATCTGCCTGCCAATGCAGGGGACACGGGTTCGAGCCCTGGTCTGGGAAGATCCCACATGCCGCGGAGCAACTAGGCCCGTGAGCCACAACTACTGAGCCTGCGCGTCTGGAGCCTGTGCTCCGCAACAAGAGAGGCCGCGATAGTGAAGAGGCCCGCGCACCGCGATGAAGAGTGGCCCCCGCTCGCCACAACTAGAGAAAGCCCTCGCACAGAAACGAAGACCCAACATAGCAATCAATCAATCAATCAATCAATCAATCTTTAAAAAAAAAAAAAGTCCCTGAACAGGAGACAGGACACTTGGTGTCACTGTCCACCAGGACAGAAAGATCCAGGAAAAGGCCAGATACACATGCAGGGAAACTGGTGTGGGGGAGGGGAGGTGTGTTGCCAGCATTCTGGTCTCAGTGGTGCCCCAAGTGGGAAGAGAGGAGGAAGAGGATGGAGTGTTGAGGAAGTTCAAGGAGAACAAAGTTTGAGGTAGCCTCTTCAAGAAATGGAAAGAGGGCTACGTAGGGAATCAGAGAAGGACTGTTGAATTTAGGTGGTGCCAATCTGCTCAGCACCATGTGTGTGCTTGTGTGTGTGTCCAGCACCTCTCATCACCCCAGGCTGAGAAGTGGAGAAAGCAGACCATTGGATTGATCCAGGGTTTAGAGTTTTTCCAGGTCATGAGCCAGAAACAATGGAGCAAAGGATCTGAGGATATTGCACAAGGGTGGCTGAGATGGTTCATTTTAAGTGACTGAGCCATGGGGTGCCCAGATATTTGGTAAACATTATTCTGGGTGTGTCTATGAAGATTTTTTGGATGAGATTAACATTTGAATACAGACTAATAAAGCAGATTGCCCTCCCCAATGTGAGTGGGCCTCATGCAATCAGTTGAAGGCCTGATCTCCCATGAGTAGAGGAAAAGTCCTCCTGCCCGATGGCCTTCAAGCTGGGACAACAGTTCTTTCCTGCTTTCAGACATGTGCCGAAACATCGCCTCTTCCTTGGTCTTGATCCTGCTGGCTTTTAGGCTGGAACTACACCATCACCTCCCCTGGATCTCCAGCTTGCCCGCTGCAGATCTGAGGACTTCTCAACCTCCATAATTGCATGAAACAATTCCCTATAATAAACCTCAGACAGAGGTAGAGTTAGAAGTAGAGATATAGATATATCTCCTATTGGTTCTGTTTCTCTGGAGAACCCTGATTAATACAGTGGTTAAAAGATGGGCCAGAGGATTTAAGCTGGATGGGAAAGGAAATGAAGGCGGGGAAGGTAAAGAAATCAAGGGACACTCCATGAGAGTGAAAAACACACATAGATGAAAAAAGAAACTGAGCAAGAGAACTGGGCTGATGAGAAGTTGTGGTCCAAGCACAGATGTACGATTTCCGAAGGGGCACAGTTCTGGACAATAAGATCCACGTGTCATTATGGGAGTGGCTGCTGAAAGTACAGCAAAGATAAAGACCAAAATATACATGAAGAGATGTGAGAGCAGCGAGGCCAGGACTTTGGATGAGTCTCCCATGTGGATAAAGTTCCCAGGACCTTGGGAGGCCTTGGCATGAGGACGATGACAGAGGCAGATGCCACGTGTTCAGTGAACGAGGGAGAGTTACTTTTATTGTGATAAGCCGTTGGGTTTGGGGGGTTTATTGCTACTGCAGTATGACCGTTCCTATGTGGTGACCAAGGGTGGCGTGAACAAGAGCTGTGGTGGGATTTAGCCAGCCACAAGGTTTCCATGAGAATTCATCACAATATTTCCCTGGCAGATTGGATTGGCAGAGGAGACAGATGTGGGAAGATGGTTGAGGGAAGAAAGAGGAAGTGGGAAGGTAGGAAGAATCAGACTTTTCCAGAAGGACTCAGCCACAGCCTAGATGGATCAGGGCTCCACCCTCGCCTACCTCATTTGTAAACAAGATTCTCCCGGGCTCCTGGGATGTGTCACAAATGTACTGGGCAACAGTCTTTACATCTCTGATGTCTCCTTCACCCTGATAAGGTTTATTTGCTCCTTTACTCATTCTATAAATATGCATCGACCACCCAATATAATCCAGCGCTTTGCTGGGTACTGGAATTAGAGAGATGAGTAAGACACGCTCCATGTCCAGAGACCTACGTCTCTCTCCGGAGGGAAAGTGTAGATGGAAAGCATTGTGGTAAAATGCAGGGCCCTTGGAAATCCTTCCAGGAGTTGTCCGCAGCCAGGGGGAGCACAGCGGCCAGGGCCCATCCCAGGAAAGATCCCTCTTCTCTGGTCCCTGCCGGGCAAGTGAGAAAAGACAGGACTTCCCCACCCAGCTCCAGGGCTGCATGGACGCATGGCTTCCCCCAGAGATGGTCAGTGTGGGAAGGCTTTGAGCCTGAACAGCCTCGACCTCCCTGCCTCCCCCAAAGCCCAGAGGAATAACTCTGTGCCCAGAAGGAAGCTGGGGACCATGGAGAGGAGGAGTGGGGTGATGGAGGTTTGCAAGTGATGACCTTTTCACCTTTGGGGCTCTGGCCTGTCTGGTGTTGTTACTGTCACCCTCAGAAGTCCCCGACCTGCCCCCATGCCTTCTCTCTCCCAGCCCTCCTCCTCCCTCCCTGGGCCCCCTGCAAACCCCCTTTTCCTGCTCTCCCACGGCAACTCCATCTCGGGTCACCCTCCCTCGCATCGTCGTCTCTATCTTCCCCACTTCCGCCCTCTCTCACTCTCTATTCCCTGGCTTCCCCACTTCACTCCGTCTGCCCCTCCCCTTCTCTCTCCTCCCTCAGTCTCTCACTCAGGCTCTGCTCTCCCTTTCTGTCCCCCCTCTCTTTCCTCTTTCTCTCCTTTCAAATCTAATCAACAAGTATGTATTGAGTCTGAGCCCTCCCTCCTCTCTCTCCTGTTCCCTGACTCTGTCTTCCCTTTACCTCTACTCCCACCCGGCTCTGCTGCCCTGTGGTCAGCTCCACTCACCCCGGAACCAGGCCGCATGAGGCTGTCAGGGGCTGGACCCAGAGGATGAGAGACTAAGTGTGTCCCTCACACATAAGCAGAAAACCAAGCCAGAGTCCCGTCTCTCCCTAGGGTCCTCCTCCCTCCAGGCAGCCCGGGGAGCATACATTATTTAGAGAAATTATTTAGCATTCTGCTTCTGTCATTCTTTGCCATGGCGCCAGGCCCTGATATGTGATAAAAATATCAACGTTAAATCGACTCTGACAACTGCTGGTTACTGGCAGTGTCACTAGAGCCTAGAGCCGGGGGCAGAGTTGACAGCTCCTGCAGGACCTGGAGTGCCAGCGGCGCCAGCAGCCTCTCTTGGAAACATCTCCAGCCCCCCAGCCTGGGACAAGCTTTGAGACGGGCAGCCCCTGGGGACAGGCTGCTGCCCGCATACCACGCCAGAGCCACCCCAGGCCCTAGTCGTCCCACTTTGCTCAAACTCCTCACCCTCGAAAGCGTCTATTTCACCATCAGTAGAAAAATTCTGATAAAAATAAATAAATAAATAAACAAGTGAGTCAAGCCACTAGGCAGCAGTAGGTCACATGGTGGCTTTTTAAAGTTACACATCAGTTCTGGCAGATGGAAATTTCATCCCCACAGTACAGATTTTAACACCGAGGCTCAGAGATGTTAAGTAGCTTTCCTGAGGACGCACAGCTAATAAGCATGGAGAATGAGTTAGGACCTGAGTCTGTCTGACTCAAGCCCAGGGCACCATGACATAATGAGCTGGCAGAGGGCATCCGGCATGCAGCAATCAGAATCCAGCTTGGGCCACTGACTGAGGCTGTGGATATCCTCTGAAGGCCAATAAAGGATGGATCCCTCCCCCTAGCCTCTGACCACTGGCTTGGGATGAACTAATTCAACCCACCTGGGTGAGGGGGAGGATGAACTTGACCTGCCTTGAAGATGTCAGAGGAGACTTGGTACATCTTTGCACTCTCCCTACTCTTCACCCTGCATCACCACTCGGGCTAAGCAAGGCTCCATTCGGCAACTCTCAAGGAGGAGAGAGAGTGTGGAACTGCAGGAACTGAGGTGTAGGGCACCAGGGAGAGCATGAGGAAGGAAGGACAGAATAAGAGACCTGGAACCAAAGGCAGGGAGAGCTCTGCCCTCACAGGACGCTCCCGTGACCAACCTTGCCCCTGTGGGTCTCCCTCTTCTTGGAAGCAGAAGGCGTGTCTCCTCCTTCTTTTGAACTAGCCAAAGGCTGAGCACGGAATGACCTCACAGAAGATGCTTGCTGGTTAGGTTTTCTTCACTAAGGGCAACGGAGTGGAGATGGTAACAGCCTCTAACGGGCATCTCCAGGGCAGTGGAGGATGGTCCTGGGGTAAGGGCCTTGTGAAAAGGACTTAGGGGCTCCAAGCAGTAGAAAGTCAGCATTGAGAAGGGGGTTCCAGCCAAGTGGGCGGGCATGGGCTGCTTTCACGGAGACAGAGGTCCAAAATGGAGGAGGCCATAGCCTTGTTTGTCTCTGCGGACTAAGCCCTCACCTAGGAACAGAGTTTAGTGCTAAGTGCTTTAGAGAGATTCAGACAGAGAAGGGTGACCAGAATGCAGACAGACTTCAAATGATGGCACAGGAGAGATAGTAAAGAAATTGGGCATGTTTAGCCAAGAGAACACTCGCAGGGACAAACTATCCAATATCTAAAGAGCTGTTAGAGAATGGACTGGAACATTTGGCACATAAAGTGTGGAATTCAGACAATTGTTGGAAACAGCAGGGAAAAAAAAAAAAGATGATTTAGGCCCCATGTGAGGACCCAGAAGTGATGGCTCTGAATCATGTCATATAGCAGTGCTTCCTGACCTGGTTCACAGCATGGCTCACACAGAAACTGATCACCTATGTACCACTCACTGGGGAGAAAGGAATGTATGAGGATGCCCAAAGCCACAGGTGGCCAGTGATGGCAGTGTGACCACCCACGCGGCAGCCCTGTGGCTGAGGAGAATTCACAAAACGTGCCCGACGGGAGTACACTGGAGACACCCTGCTTCCGATCACTAGAGGTGCGCGAGGAAAGACTGGATGAGGGTTTGGGGGAGAAGGGCTGCTGCAGAAAGGGTTCCCATACGAGAAAGCGAGTTGGTCCCTTTCAGCTCAGAGCTTCCAACGTTCTAGGCGTCCCGGGAGGACTGACAGGTGGAGGCGTGGGGGCTCCACGCGCACGCTCAGATCCGGGTCCCCCTGCTGCTCTTCAGAGCAGAGGCTTTCTACATTAGCCAGCCCCTCACGGTGACGGCCCAGGTCAGCCCACTTGCATGCTGTAGGAGACACAGGTGACCCTGGGGTACGACTACCCCATTAGCCGCCCCACCCCTGTGTGGGATAAGGCCTCCAGATAAACGAATGAAAATCACCCAAATTGAGTTCAATTGAGCAGAAGAAGGGAGGGTGGATCCCATCCATCATCCCTAGGCTGACCCTCAGGCATCACCCTAAACACAGCGCAGTGCCACTGTAGACAGACAATAGCAGTTAGTGAAGTGGGACTTGGATGTTGTCAAAATAAAGATCCGGGCTCTGCTCACAGAGTGTGAGATGACGGGATGGCCCCAGGTTGTCCCAGCGACACTGTCCCAGCCTGTCTGGTTGGAGAGGCATGGACTGCAGAGCCAGACAGACCTGGGCTTCTTCACTTACTGGCTGTGTGAACTTGAGCCGGTTACTTGGCCTCTCTGAGCCTCCACCTCCTCGGCTGTAAAGCAGGTTGGAGAGAGTCCACCTCACAGGCTTGTTAAAGGATTTCATGAGCTAGTGTGTGGCATTGCCATGGACACTCTGTGTGACCTTGGGAAGGTCATTGCGTTCACGAAGCCCCAGTGTCTCGCTCTGTAAAATGAGGGGTTTGTCCATAGATCGCTAAGGTTCCTCAGGCCCTAAGGTCCTGCATTCTATGATTTGGGAACGTGCAGCCACAGAAAGCCACCAGTCCCTGAAACCTGACCTCTCTCCCTTCCTCAACTCCAAATTCACCCCCTCAAGATAAGGGTCCCCAGGTCACCTCCCCTCCCACTCCTCACCCCCCAATCAAACCCAGACGCCAACTCTGCAAATGCCCGTCAGTCTTACAAGACCCAGAAATCACTAACTTTTGATTCATGAAGCACTTCAGTGTCCCTAGCCAGGTGCCCTCCACTTCTGCCCTCCACAAAAGACAGCCCACACCTTGGAAGACAAAAAGCCACTAATTGTTTCCCTCTGTACTCCAATATTGATTAGGAGAGTACAAGTCTATTGGTATTGCATCGACAGCCAGCTGGCTCTCTTGCCTGGGGTAGATGGTCTTTAATAAGATAGAGAGAAAGAGAAGAACTCTGTTGGGTCATGGAGTCAGAGGCCAGGATGGCGAGGCGAGGGGCGGGCTGGGCAGCTGGATGGGGTGGGGTATAGTTCTGCATTTCTGGGACAGGGGCTCAAGGGCCACACCTGCCCACCTCCAGCCTAGCCCAGCCACTGTAAGAGGGGAGGCCTGTGGATTCACACATCTCTCTGAGCTGATGCTCTCAGCTCCCCCATATCTGTGCACTGGCTCTCATCCATTCCCTCCCCTAATCCCGGCTGCACCCTTCTCCACCCTGCAGTGTGACACAGGTGGCCCACCTCCACAGATTGCATTACCCAAACCCCCTTGCTCTCTGGTTTCCATTTGAGTTCATCAGAGGAAACACTGACGAGGGACCGAAGAGTGGAGGAAAGAGCAGTATTTATTCCCAGCTCCCTCCCCCGCAGGCTCTACCTAAGACCATGACTCCTACAGCTGCAGCTGCCTCTCAGGACTCGGTAGTAACCCTGTACCACCACTGCTATGCCCTGAGGTGCTTTACCATCCTGGTTGGTTTTCCTTAACTCCGCCTACACTCTGTCAATAGCCCCTGCATTAGATCCCCTCTCTTTAATTACCGCTCTGAAGCAGAGACCATGACCTGGCCTGCTCCTTGGTCCAGACCAGTCAGGGACCCTGTCAGCCCTAAGCTACCGTGAGGATGCCGTGACAAGAGTACAGTGGGGAGCGCAGTATATGTGGTGCCTTACAGAGGACACCTGGTGTAAGAGCATCACCGTGCAGACATGGGAGCCCACGCCCACTTACATCACAGAGTCAAGGTTCTTTTGTCTGGTCCCTTCCTCCAACCAGAACTGTATCCCCCAACCCACCCATTCTTTCTCTCATTCAATAAATCTTTAGTGAGCCCAATCTCTATTCCAGGCACAGTGCTAGGTACCGAAACATAAAAATAATTAGACACAGTTCCTGCCCCAAGGAACTCAGTCTGGTGGGAGTTGGACGTGCATAGAATTAGGCAAGCAGAGTCCTGGAGGTGCTGTGAGAACAGTCGTCGAGGGCACCGTGGGCATCGTCCATCCCTCTCTGAAACCTGAAAACCAGATGGGGTGTCTTTTGTTCAATCCATCAATGCATCCAGAGATGAATTTTCTCTGTTAGGGGCTGTTTGGATTTGGACCTATCTGGAAGTTGGGGAATGACCTGGAGGACATATCTGAGCCCTCACACAGCCCTAACCCCAGGATTCCCTTGTCCAATTCACCAACCTTGACCAAAGAGCTTGACCTTGCCCTTGGCTTTCTCCCCTTTGAATGTGTGTGGTAATTGGCAGCTTGGAGGATGGGGTGGGAGCAGGGTCCCAACCAATATCCCACCACTCCCTCCCAGACTGTCGCCCTTCAGACACCAGATGGGGCAGGTGTCAGCCCAGGAGTCCAAAGTCGCAGATTCCCCTCACAGGGCTCTCCCTGCTAGAATATATTCTGTCAAGGAAGGGGCCTGTTAAATGATCACTGCGGCTCAGAGAGGAATTTACAGAATTAATCTTTAATACTTGTCAGCATCAGTATTTGGTTATTAAAAGAAGAAATAATAAAATAACAAGCTGATCCCGTACCATTTGATGAGGTTCCCTCCTACCAAACACAATGTTCCTACACACACACATATGCATACACATACACATGCACACACATACATATGCACACACATACACGCATACATATGCACACACATGCACTTGCACGCACATGCACGCATACATATGCACACACACATGCACTTGCACACACATACACATACATGCACACACACCAGAGGTCCCAGAAAATCCCATGATGGCAGCAATGAGCACCAGGACCCCTGATCTCAAAGGGTGAAAGTGAGGTTGTGACAGGTGGTTGGGCAGAGGATGTTTCTTTAGGCTCCAAAGACAGCTATTTACAACAGACAGACAAAACTCAATTGAGCTATCTAGAGCCTGGATATAGAGTTTGGGGAGGGCCGCCCAGTACTACTGACAATACATATTAAATAAGTTAAAAGCTACCCGAAATGATAAAAAATTGGATGTTGTCATGTAGATCCTACATTTGAATATAACCAGATTATAAATCACACTCCAAAGACTTCAAAACCTACATGTTGATACAACATGCCATCAAGAGAACTCACTTCTGGCAGAAAAGGTTATAGGAAGGTCATTCTCACATTCAACAGACATTTATTTGGAACCCACCATGGGCCCAGCACTATGTCAGACACTGGGATACCAAGAGGAGCTGAAGGTCACCCTGGCCTTGTTTACTCACAAGCTAAAGAGAGAAGCAGACATGGAAACGGGCGGTAACAGTACGATGGGCCCGCCCAGGCAAAGGCAGCATGCTGTGGAGGGACAGAGGAGGGACAGCACCTCTGCCTGGAAGAATCAGAGAGGGGTCAATAGACGAGGTGACAACTGAGATGGGTCATAATGGGAACGGTTGACCAGATGGAGAAGGGAAGAAGGCATTCTAAGCAGAGGGAAAATCATATGCAAAGGTGCAGAGGTGGGAACGAGCGTGGCGCGTTCAAAGAGCAGCAAGTAACTCCTTGGGCTGAAGCACAGAGTGTGAGGGACACTCACAGGAGTGAAGGCTACAAAGGTGAGTTGGGGCCAGATCATGAAGGACTTTGATTGCCAGGCTAGAAGGTGTAGAACTTATTCAGTAGCAAGTGTCGAGCCAGTAAGGCTTTAAACAAGAACATGATAAATTAGAGCCGTGTCTTCAAAAGATATATCGGGAGAACAATGACCATGGGATCCTGGAGGCGGTGAGGACCAAGGAATCCTCCTTCCACTGGGGAGGAGTTGATGCCTTTCTAAGGGGAGCACCCCATAGAAAGTGGGGTCATGATTTCAGGGCTCCTGGATGGAACCACCCGCTTCCATTGTCATCAGTGGTGTGCACCAGGCAGGGCTGATGGGTAAACAGACCCTCAGTGGGGAGGCTTTCTAGGTCCTGGAATAGCTTGGCTGGCACAGGGCCTGGTCCTCCCATACAGACTGGACTGTGGTGGAGAAGTCCTCAGGGAAAGGAGCCAGAGCCCAAGATTAGCATGCAAACCTCCAAATCGGTTTTGTTTTGGGAAAAGTTCAGGTCCAAAAGCCCATGAGACATAGAAAAGGTAGAGGGTTCTTGTATAACTCAAGTTACACTTTGATAAATCCAGGTCTCAAGAATCAAGGCAGATTTCCAGTGATGGTGGAGTGCAGAGGCCAGTAAATTCTCTTCCCAAAATCTGGGACAAAATGGTCAAAAACAAAAACAACCATTTTGGGGCTCTGGAAATCAATCAACCAAAGGCAAAACAACAAATTGAGAAGGATTTGTTCACCAAAAACCAAACTGTGGGTAAGAAAGTTGGGAGTCTGCAAAGTTCTACCTGGGACTGCCCCCATTCCCACCCCCAGTTGTGGTTCTTCTTGGGTGGGGCTGACCATAAAAAATAATAAGTTGCACTGCAGGGGAGGGCTGACTTGATTTAGAGCAGAAGGTGAGAAGTCCATGTCCAGCAGTTGGCAGTAAAATGCTTGATCAGTGGGGAAGCAAATGGGCGAGGCCCACAGCTCTGCCAGACTGAGGGTGCCGTCCCAGCTGGGGCAAGCAGCAGAGCAGCAAACTCGCCAGAAACTTAAGAGGGAGCCCCTGGAAGTTAGAGAGCCACAGAAGGGCTGGAAAAGCATCCCTGTCTGGTCTCCTTGGAGGCTGCATACTTGAAGGGAAGACCAGATGGCCTCAGAAAGTAAAAGCAGGGAAGACCTGAAAACTGCCTGAACTTGGAATGTACACCCCCTCCCCAGAATCCACGCACTGAGGTGGAAGCCTTCTGGCTCAAGGTGTTTGCATACACCTCTGGCTGATCGCTGGCTGACAACTAAGCTACGCAGACATGGAGAAAACCCTCAGGAAGCCAGGCTAAAAAGAAAAAGAATTTTTAAAAAACTGAGTAGAGATAGCAGCAGCATGTACCACTGGGGAGAAAAGTTCCCCAGATTAAGTCCAAATAAGTTACTTTTTAAAAAAAATCCAGCAACAACAACCCTCAAGAGTGAAAAATCAGAAGCCAAAGTTTGTACAACATATTATCTAAAGTGTCCAGTTTTCAACGAAAAATTACCACATGGAAAGAAACAGGAAAGTAACCTATAATCAGGAAAGGAAGAAGAAGTCAAGAGAAACCAACCCTGAGCAGGCACAGATGTTGGATTTGGTAGACGAAGACATCAAAGCAACTATTATAAATGTGTTTAAAGAATTCAGAGAAGCCACGTTTAAAGAATTAAAGGAATACATGATGACAATGACTTAACAAATGGGGCATCTCAGTAAAGAAATAGAAACTATGAAAAAGAACCTAACGGAAATTGTAGAATTGAAAAATATAGTAACAGAAATAAAAATTACACGCTATGGTCTCAACAGCAGATTTGAGATGTTAGGAGAATTATTGAACTTGAAGTCAATAGAAATTATCCAATCTGAAGAACAAATAGAAAAATTATCGAAGAAGAATGAACAGAGCTTCAGAGGCCTGTGGGACAAGAAGAGTTGTACCAACATACCTATAATGGGAGGCCCAGAGAAGGGGAGGAAGAGAAAGGGGCAGAAGAATCAAGAGTGGCTCCGATTTTGAAGTCCCTTTCACCACTCTGCTTTGGATGTGGAAGGTCAGAGGGTGCAGGGGAGTGGTATGAGCCCCTGTAAGCCTCAGCTCTGAGCTGCCTCTCAAGGAGGGGAAATTGTACTCACAGTGTGCTGGGCGCCATACTCTCACGTACTTCAGCCCATTGGCCCACACAAGTCTGTGAGCAGTTCGATAGCCACAGTCTCAGGATACAGAAAAAGCTCAGAGAGGTAAAGCAACTGCCCAGCTCACAAAGCTGGGACTAGAATCCAGTTCCCTCTTCTGCTTGCCTTTCCCACTGCACCTGGTGCCTCTCGGCTCACACCCTCATGCCCTAGAAACTCAGCCGTGGGGGAAGGACCGGTGTGACTGCAGGCAGAGAGCAACGCTGAGTGCGGCCCTGGGGCTCGGGAAGGGGCAGACCAGAGACAGAGGTGAGCACAGACGTGTCTCAGAGCCTACAGGAGCCTCTCCTCTTTCCACAGGGAGGTGGGCCGCTTGCCAGGATGGGCTGCCAGGGAGCCAGGCCCTCCCTCCAGGTGCTGACTCACCAGGCAGAGCAGGGGCTGGACAGGATTCCCAAGACCTACAGCCTCCCTTGATTCCCACCCTCGAGGGTCAGGCCCAGCAGCCTCCTTCCCGAGCCCGGCCTGAAGTCGGGCTGGGCCTGGCCTCTAGAGGGTCAGCATCACTCCCCGAGTCCTTCCCTCTCAGCTCCACTCATGTTTCCATTCATCCTCACGGCTCTCCTGAAAAGAGGAGGCCAGGTAAGGAGTGTGCGGCCCCGCAGGGTAGACACTTTGCGTGAAGTCACACAGCTGATGCGCCAGGATTCGTGTCCTAGCGCACTGACTCCAAAGCCCTGCTCTCCCCTCTACCTCTCTCTGGGGATCTTGCTCCAAACTGTCACCCCCAACTCCCCTCCTGAGGGCCTGGGACCAGCAGGGCATGTGCTTCATACCCAAAGCTCAGCACTGGAAAGAGGAACAATGTCTCCATCACAAAACCAGCTCCCAAGTCGGCTGGGACGCCCTCTCCCTCCCCGGTGCCCTTTGCCCACCCTGCACCCCTCACCTGGGGCCAAACCGGAGGAAGGAGATGTAATTGCCATTGGAGGCAGAGACATTCAGGTTCGCATAGTGACCGCTGGGCTAGGCGCCACCCACGGCCTCCTCTTGACATCCTCACCCCTCCCAGGGCGCCCCTCCCCTGTGGACAAGGGCTCAGCGGGCACACCCCCAGCGCTGCGAGGGCGCCACTGCTGCGGCTCATTCGTCTCCGAGTTCCCGGAGTGGAGCTCATGGAAGGCGCCTGGTGATTGACTGTGGAACCACAATTACTGGCCTCCTTTGGTGCCTTCTTTTGTGTGAATCAGATCTGATGTTTAGCCTTTCTGAGCCTCAATTTCCTCATTCTTGAAAAAAGGACAAATCATGTCTACCTCACTGGAGTGGTAGTATAAGTGAGGAAAAGGATATAATAAGGATAATAGTAATATTAATAATATTAATTCCTATTAATAATATCAACAATAATATTGATTAATAGCAATAAGATCATTACTGTTGATAATAGGATAAATATCATTTATATTATAAATGATAGAGCGAAGATGTCAGGAGAAGGAAGGGCAGGACAGTAGGGGAGAGGACGGGGTGAAACCTCGGGACTGGCTGAAGACAGAAAGGTTGGGAAGGACCTGAAGACGAGGAGGGCTGGGGTTTGAGAGGTGGAAGGAGGCAGGAGAGCACTGGAGGAAGAGGAGGCGTGAGCAAAGGCTGGGTGGGTGCTGGGCACCCCGGTGGGACCGAAGGGCTGGAGAAAGGCAGGACCAGCAGGAGGATAAAAACCAAGGGCAGGGCTTCCCTGGTGGCGCAGTGGTTGAGAGTCTGCCTGCCAATGCAGGGGACGCGGGTTCGCGCCCTGGTCTGGGAAGATCCCACATGCCGTGGAGCAACTGGGCCCGTGAGCCACAACTACTGAGCCTGTGCGTCTGGAGCCTGTGCCCCGCAACAAGAGAGGCCATGACGGTGAAAGGCCCGCGCACCATGAGGAGTGGCCCCGCTTGCCGCAACTAGAGAAAGCCCTCGCACAGAAACGAAGACCCAACACAGCCAAAAATAAATAAATAAATAAAATGCTGGCTTAAAAAAAAAAACCAAGGGCAGCGGCCTGCGGGGTCTGGTGCCCCAGCAGCCGGGGTGAATGAGCAGCGAGTCCACAGGCTCAGCCTGTCGCCTGCACGCTCCAAATTAAATAACTGCAACTCCCCTTTTATTTCCTCTCTGACAGCAACTTACTGCAAAGGCAGCCGCTTCTGACATTCTAATATTCAGAGTCACATCCTGTGGGATAAACCCATCGCTGTTGTCTAAGCTGATGATTTGTACCAGGAGAGGAGGGAGCCGGGAGAGGCCGGGAGAGGCTGGCCTGGGGCTGCTGTTGGCAAAGGAGAGAAGCTGGACCAGCCCAGGCCTCCGGCCCTGGAGTACTTGGGACCATCTCATCGCCCCTCCCCTATCTACCAGCTCACTCGATAATGTTTTGGAGCACTCACTACAGGGCAGTCTGTGCCAGGCACTGTGCGGGGTCACAGAGCCCATCCGTCAGGAAGCTCATACTCCCAAGCCAGTATGGGCACGCAGCAATTTCCCAAGCCCACAGCAGAGCCCAGGGGTTAGAGACAGGTGCTTTGGAGACACACAAGACGGGGTTCATACCCTTAACTCTGCAGCTTACAAGCCCGGTAACCTCGGGAAACTTTCCAACCATCAGTCTCTGCATCTTCAGAATGAGAATAGCCATGTGGCCTGTCCCCTCATGTCAGCCAGAAGAGTAAAGAAAGAAGGCAAAGAAAGCACTGACGGACCCCAGCGCAGAGCAAGCGTTTACAGCAGCTGTGAAAGTGACACCTCAAGTAGGATGCAATGCTGCCCAAAGAGGGGGGCCCGCAGAGTGCTGTGGCAATGTTGGGGAGCACCTGCTCCTACATCAGACAGTCCCGGGCAGCTAGGAGCCCCCCACAGTCCACACACCCCTTGCCTGGCCTCAGACACATGTGGAACCCTCCAGGCAGCTTTGTGTATAATGGGATGCTTCATGGAATTTTCTGTCCACGCCAGCCGCGCACTAGACAGCCAAGCACAGGCAGAAGCAAATGGGTCAGCTGACCACACGAATGGGGGCGGGCGGGTCACTTCCAGGGCAATAGGAACAAGTGACTGGGTGAAGCCAGGCTGGTCTTAAGCTGGAGAATAAGGCAGAAGGCTCTAAGCAAGGAACAGTGAAAGGGCCCACCTGACGATCAGGGGCTTCCTTGCCCAAGGTTTCTCGGTAGGGAGATACTGGCCCCCTTAAAGGACCAGCAACAGAGAAACCTGAGGGGATGGGGCTGGGGACAGGGCCAAGCCAGGAGGCTGGGGAAGAGGGAGCAGAGGGGAGGGGAGAGAGAACTTAGGGCTTGTGGGAGGTGTGAATGGACAGAGATTTGGGTCAAGTCTTCCCAATTAGCCTTGAAAGGGAAAAAATATTCTCCAAGGCCTGAAAGGAAGAACAAAAACAAGGAAGAGAGGAGCTCTGAGCATACCCTGAAGAGTTGCTGAAGGCCTGCTCTGGCCTTTAAAATGCAGGGAGTATGGTAATCTAATAAACGTGGCAACAAAGCGTTTGTCACCAAGCTAATTTTATTAGAACAGATCTCAAATGGCTAATTTCCTTTTACTAATGAGCAAATTAGTTGAATCTCTGATCTGCTTTTAAGGCACTTATACTAATAAAACATGAACGACAGTGAAAGTTGTTGTGAGATGTGGTGACGCATGCACTTGGGTTGACGGGAATCTCCAAGCGTGGAGGGTTGCTCTAACACGACCTTGCCCACAGGTGCCTCTGGTCTATGCAGGCCAGCTCGGAGACCCACCCCACCCAAGGGAGGCAGGGTGGCTGACAGAAGCACAGTCCCGGGGTCAGGCCGGGGAGGAGCAGTGGAGGGGGTAGGGCCTGGCCGGGCAGCAGGGTGGGTGAGGCTTCTGCAAAACCCCCAGGGAGTGGCGGGCAGGATGGCTTCAAACTTTCTGCATGCTCCCTTGAGGAGGGGTCTGCCCCCTGCCTCCCCACCTCCCGACCCCCGTGTGTAGGCAAGAACTTTCTAAACATTCCCAGTGCCCCAGTGATCTAGGCTGGCTCACACCAAAGCTGAAACCCATTTTGCCAAACCATCTTTCCCACAGCCAGACTGGGCTCCTGAATCCAGGTCTTCACAGCAGGTTTGCAGGTCCTGGGGAGTGGGAGACCCGATGCCCAGCCTCTTCCCTAGGCAAAGGGGCTTTGGCTGGGCTCTGATCGGGCCAATATTCATTGCAAGCAGCCAGGACAGGCCTGGGAGGGTGCAGCACAGAGTGGCGAGGTTGGTTGCCACCCGGAAGAGAGGTACACAGGAAAGCCCTCAGCCAATCAGAGCCCAGGGATGCTGCCTCGTGCCTGAAGGATGGGGGGAGAGGGTAGACACAGGCCACTTTTGATCTAAGAGGAGGGGTCCCCTACTTGCTTTGGTGGCATGCTTGGTGTTGGCAGACAGAGAAAGCCTGCTGGGAAGGTGCCCCCTGCAGCAAGACCAGGGAGAAGGGCTAACAGGTGGTCCCACCCACCTGGCAAATACAGGACATCCATCTGCTTCAACAGGCTTTGCAAAGAAGGGGAAAAAGGAATTCCCGGGAAGGAAATCCAGGACACGGCCGGCTCCCTGGCCTAAAACCTGCCCTAGTAGTTACTTTCTGCTAAGAAAGGCTTGAGAGAGCTGGGCACCGGGGCAGCTGGCAGTCCCTGACAAACTGCCCCAGCAGTAAGCTGGACTCAAAGGCCCTCAAAATGCCCAAGAGAAGAATGAGAGCCTCCAGTTCCGATCCCAACTCACCCGCTTCTTATTAGCAGTGTGATCTGAGCCCAGTCACCCAGTCTCTCTGTGCTTCCGTTTCTTTCTCTTTAAAGCAGAGATACTCCTGATCACATATGCGAACTGCCATGTGGACTCAATAAGGAAAGAACCAGACACGTGGCAAGCATTCAGCAAACGTGTGTCCCCTCATTTCTGCAGGCTGGGTTTCGGGAGCTGCTGCCCCTTTTAGAAAGTGTGAGGACAATGTTAAGGTGACAGAGGAAACAGGGGGTGGGAAGTCCCCAGGTCACACACATGGGTGCCCACATAAGAGAAGAGACGAGAGCGTCTTGTCACCAGCAACAATCAAGTATCTGGCAGGGATGCCCCAGAGGACCCTCCATCCCCTCTGGGGACTGCCATGCAAGCCGCCCTTGTCCAGCACCTGCCAGAAGTCGCGGGTACCACAGCCACCCTCGTGGCTAATCTGGCCCTCCTCTAGATGCCCAGAAAAAGTCTCCTGTCCATCAGCCCTCAGCTCAGGAAGGGCTCCCTGGATCCAGCCTATATCCAGCCCCACAGGTAGTTTTCTTGGGAGGAGGCTCAAGGTGGGGGGACAACCGGAATGGCACATCTCAAGGTTAGATGTGTGACAGGCTGCAGGTTTGAGACACAATCCGTATGCGAGCGCTCGTGGCCACTTTCCTCTGTGTGAATCGCAGCTGTGGCCTGCAGCAGAAGCCACTACCACAGACCTCATCAGGGCTCCTGGCATCTCTCCACGAGCTGCCCCTCCCCCAAATCTGTCCATGCCCCTCCCCCTGCCCGCACTGTCCCTGGGCCCACCTCTCTGAAGTGCTCTGGCCTCATTCATTATTCAGCCATTTCCTCAGTTCAGAGGCCCAGGGGCCAGAGGGTTGGCAGTCTGTGTGCTCTTTCATCTCCCAGGTTGCACGGGGAATGCAGAAACGCTGGGCTGGTGTTCAGGATGCAGATCAGAGGCTCTCAGTCCTGGGTCTGGGGGAGCCCTCATACTTTTATGCCCTGGGACCCACCCCCCATAGGGCCAACCTCTGGGATTACCCCACAGGGGCTTCTACTCCCTTCCCCGGGGAGCCACAACTGGACCCCCAGCCCCCATCTCTGCCTCTAAGTGCAGAGCTGGGATTTGATGCCAGCAGGTGAGTCCAAGCGCCAGCTCTTTTCAAGTGGCGAGACTTGCCTGTTCTGTAAATAGCACGCAACTCACCTGAGAATGAGCTTTGGGCTGAAGGCTATATAAAAGCCTTAGCAAACCCCTGGGCAGGTGGGGAAAGACCCCTCCTGAAGTGGTGTGATTTAGATACACACTAAATCAAATCCCACGCGAGGACCAGCTCCTGCAGTTGTCCCCGACCCCCGCTTGGTGGGCTGCGTTGGGGGTGGGGTGGAGGGCAGAGGTCTCTCTCACGGTACCATTTACCATGTGATATGATGTGGGAGTTGACATTGCTCTGCTTCCCCCTCTCTGACCGCAGGTTCTGCCCTAGTCACTCAAGTTCCCCTCCCAAGACGCATGGCCCAGCAACTTAGCCTTCAGTTACTTGAATAAACGCAAGAGTTGGGGGAAGAGGAGAGCTTATAGGGTCAAATAGGGTCAAATATCCTGGTCCTCAGTATTTCTTATCTCTTTGCTCTCCTGGGTCCATCTCCCCCACAGGCTTCACTCTCCCCATAGATGAAAACTGGAACCCTCTCTACACGTCTGCAGCCACCCGAGCCGAGTGTTGGATTCCCAGGCCCGGCCAAAGGAGACGGAGCAGGCCTGGCCCCCCACTGGCAAGGAAGGCCACCGCATTGCCTCAGATGGAGGAAGGTGGCAGGGGAGCTGGCATCCGGCAGGGATGGTTTCCATTTCTGCTGCCCCCATGCCTGGCACTGCAGGATCAAGCCTGGAGCCCGGCAGTGAAATGAGTCTTGGTCTTCCCCTCCACAAAGTCTTATTTGAGAAACAACCAAAGGGGACATCAAGGGAGAAGTCTCCGGTGAGGCCACCAAAGGCAGACAGGAAAGGAAGCAGGATGCCAGGGACAGCAGCTCCCCATGGGTTTCAAAGTGCAGGCTTCCTCGTAGAAATCTGAGTTTCCCGGTTCGGCACCCAGGAAACCTAGGACCTGCTAAGGGGACGAGACAAGATGTCAAAGTATGACTTTTTCATCGACTCCAACAACCCACGTGGCTTTTTTAAAGCCTGACTCCCAGGCCTGCATTCCTTCCCCGCGCTCTCTGCCGTGATTCCCATGGAAGGAATCAGCCTTCATGTGGAAGATGGGATGAGAGTTCTAGGCTGGCCAGAAGAGATAAGACCAGCCTGTCCAAGACTTTGTGGAGGTCCTGGCCTGCAGGGCTAGAGATCTAGAGCCTTCCAAGGAGCAGGGGCTGGAAATCCTCACCTGGGCCTTCCCAGCGACCCCGGCCTCCAAGCTCCAGACACCCAGAGTTTAAAAATATGCTGCAAAGACTATGCATTCACCAGCTCAGCTGACGACAATGGAGTGGGCGCTGCCAGGCCCTGGGACACGTGCGCCGCAGCCCCTGTTATGTGCTAACAGCACCGTCTCACCCCAGGCCCCTTTACCTGTATGACGAGAAGCGCTGACTTTAGTCCCTGCGGTCCCCTCCCACCCTCACGTCCTGTGTGTCCCTGACTCTCTGAAGTCCCAGCCTGCCTCCAAGGGTGGTTTGAGAACCAAATGAAGTGTGACCATGGAGGTACAGGATGGCCCGGGAACAGAAGAGATAAGCTTGGGAGCCCCAATAGGCGGGAGAGAACAGACTTGCCTAGGCACAGCCTCCAGTGGGACGTCACAGAGCCCTGGGTGGCTCAGCCAGTCTTCTCCCAAGGGCCTGGGGCCACCTGCACTATCTCTCTGATCATAGCAGCTCTGTAGCTGTCTCCATTTGGGTTGGAAATGGTGGGCTTTTTGTAGTTTTAAGGTCTTCAGCCCCCTCCCTCTGCTCTTTTCCTTATTAAAGTTTCCCTTACCCAGCTTATATAATATCCAAAAATCAATTGCTTGTTTTCCTGTCTGTTTAGAAATCAAAGTGGGACTTAGAGGGGAAGGCTGCAGGCCAGGAGGCAGCCCCAGGCTGAGCCAGAGGCTCTGGGAGGGAGAGGGCCCGGGCAGCTGGCTTCTAAGCTCAGTTGTAAAGGAGCTGAGTGCTTGGGGTCTCTGAGGGCCTCAGGGTTGGAAAAGCCCGAAGAGCTGAGCTCTCAGTTGACAGGGCCACCCCTCCCCTCCTCCGCTTTCCCTCAGCCCCAAACAGGGCCTGGAGCACCAAGCCCTCTTCAGGCCACAGCTCAACCAGCGGAATGGGGCTAGATCAGCCAGTTCCAGCAATAGTTGGTCTTTAAAAGAAAGCAACTCAAACTCGCGTGCAGGCTGCTCACACACACCCCAAACTACCTCCCCACGAGGCCTGGGTTCCAAGAAGGCTCTATGGCTAGGTGTGGCTGGGTCTAGCGAGCCAAGAGGGGAGACCTTTAGAAAATTCTAGAGAGAAGCAAATGAAAGAGCTCTGGAAAAACTATGGAGACAGTTAAAAGATCAGTGGTTGGCAGAGGTTAGGAGGGAGGGAGGGAGGGATGAATAGGTAGAGCATAGGGGATTTTTAGGGCAGTGAAAATATTCTGTATGATACCGACATGCATTTGTCAAAACCCGTAGAAGGTACAAGGCCAAGAGTGAACCTTAATGTAAACTGTGAACTTTAGTTAATAATAATAATGTATCCATATTGGTTCATCAGTTTTAACAAACGGCCCACACTAATGCAAGATGCTAATAATATAGGAAACTGGGCGGGGAGGGGTGTATGGGAACTGTCTGTACTTGCAACTCAATTTTTCTGTAAACCTAAAACTGCTCTAAATTATTATATCTATTAATTTAAAAATAATAATAATAGCCAAATCTGGAAACGACCCAATTGTTCATTAACAAGTGGATGGTTAAACAACCTATGGAACATGCATACCATGAAACACTGCCCACCGAGATAAGGAATGAACTGTTCACACACACACACACGTACGTACACACACACACACACGTACGTACACACATACACACACACGTACACATACACACACAGCCCTGGGTTCTAGTGACAGTGACACTAACGTGCTGTGTGGCCCTAGGCAAGTCATTTGCAGTTTCTGGGTCTCATTGAGGTCCCATGCAAACTTTCTCACTCCGGCCCACCTCACTGCCTCACTCTTGTCACCAGATGAAGGATGAGATGAAGCTACATTTGATCCCTCTCTTGCCCCCAAGAAGGAATAAGCTCTCCACAGCCCCTGGCCCCTTGGCAGCCCTGACAGCTTCACCCTCTCCCAGCCAAGCACCCAGGGTTTTCCTCTAATCCGGCTCAGCCAGGGTCCTGCTTGGCAGGACCACAGGCCAGGTATCAGCAATAGCAGCACATGCCTCACCCCCCGCCAGCCCCAAGGCTCCAGCCACTCTGGAGTCCCAACTCACCTCTCCCTCCCATCCCGACTCTCCCTCTGCTCTCCTGACTTGTCCATACATCACCAGGAATGCAATACCCTTTAAAAGAAACCATTCTACTCTGAACTAACAGAGTCAGGCCTCATTGTTCCCAATATCACCAAGCAATTTCTGAGCTAGGGAAGTGTTGAATTGGAGCCGGAAGATGGGCAATTGGGCAAGGTCAGCTGACATGGTGCCGAGCGGGGGTTGAGAGCTCAAGGGAGGTGAGAGGAAGGGCTCAGCTTGGAATGTGGGATGAAGGACGCTGGGGTCTCCGGAGGTGGAAGCAGAGGTGACACCCTAACATTTGCCATCTCTGCACTTCCAACCCCACTCACTGTGCCCAACTATGGGTTCACCTGGAATGTAACTTCTTCACCAACTGACAAAAATCTTTAAATTGTGCCCACCTGCTCTAATTGCTCGACTCTCCTTGCTGCAAGTTTTTACAGCAGAAATCCAGCCAAAGAGCGTTTGAACAACTCCAGATCCCGGAGCACATTGCCCAGTCCCCGCCTGCACAAGGCCTACAAGTATCATTCAAGGAAGGTCCCCCGGGTCCCTCCTCTAACCCAGCTCTCAGAGAATCACTTGACCCTCGCCCCGGCCCTGGCTATCCTGACATTTGGCTCTTGCACAAATTTAGTGCCTGTCACATTCATTTAGCTCCTGGACCACATGCTACAAGCACAACATTGGGCTCTGTACGTTAACAACCTAATGCTATTATCAACTACACTTATGAGCAGGGACCATATTTATTTATTTATCTTTATATCTTCAGTCCCAAATGTGGTTCCAGATACACAGTAGGATCTTAATAAACGTAAAATGAACAGAATACTCTAGTGGTTGTACAGTTCTGGACACAGTGTTGACTGAATGGCATCAATTATCTAAAGAGACATCCAGGGACTTCCCTGGCCGTCCAGTGGTTAAGACTCCGCACTTCCACTGCAGGGGACGCAAGTCGAACTAAGATCCCGAATGCTGTGTGGCACGGCCTAAATAAATAAATAAATAAATAAATAAACAAACAGATATCCAAAAACTCTTAAGGGAAAGAACTCCATTTCCCACAGTCCTAGAACAGTGATTTCCAGCAGAAATCTCTGCAGTGATGGTGGTGCTCTGTATCTGAGTTGCCCCAATGTCTAGCCACCAACTACTTGGGGCTACTGAGCACTTGAAATGTGGCTAGTGTGACTGAGAAGTTGGATTTTACATGTTAATTAATTCTAATTTAAATAGCCACAAACTGGACAGTGCAATCCTACAAAAAGGTGATTCTGGAGATGGGCTCATAAATGAAATGAATGTAAAAGGTCCTATTAAGAGCTCGGTGCCACAGCATGGTGTGTAATAAAGAGCATGGTCTAGGGTTCAAATCCCCGTTTTCAAGTTACTAGCAAGTTATTTAACTCTCTGTGCTTCTGTTCCTAATCTGAATAACAAGAATAACATTTACCACATAGGATTCCTGTGAGGGTCCAATGAGTTAATACATTTAAACAGTGTCTTGAATATTATAATGAGTACTCCACATATATGAACTGTTGCTATTACTGGCATTAAAAATGTTTGTTGAAGATATATATACATATATATATATAAACTAAACAACAAGGACCTACTGTATAGCACAGGGAACTATACTCAATATCTTATAATAATCTATAAAGGAAAAGAATATGAAGAAGAATATATATGTGTATAACTGAATCACTTTGCTGTACACCAAAAACTAACACAACATTGTAAATCAACGATACTTCAATTTTTTAAAAGTTTATTGAGTCTGAATGTGCATCTACCAAAGAATATTTGCTAATATTTATTGATCACCTACCAAGTGTCAAGCACTGTGCTAAGAACTTGACAATCGCCCTAAGAGTGAGGTATGATTGTCAACATATTAAAGGTGAAAAACTGAGGCTAAAGGAGGTTGACTGTCCAGATTCCAACTGACAATATGCCTGTTTCCACAATCTCTACTCAGTCTGTTTCCTCATCCATAGACTGAGTCTTAGACCAGTGTCTATATCACAACTTTGGCAGGTAGATAAATAAGAGTATGCACATGGCCTGTGCTTAGTATAAAGCAATCGTTCCCATCTGGGGGCAATTTGCCCCCCAGGGAACAGCTGGCAGTATCTGGAGGTGTTTGGGGTTGTCACAACTGGGGGCGGCACATGGGTAGGTGTTGTTACTGGCATCTAGTGGGTAGAGCCCAGGGTTGCTGCTAAACTTCCTACAAGCACAGGCAGCCTTTACAACAAAGGATTATCTGACCCAAAATGTCAGTAGTGCCAAAGTTGAGAAACACTGGTCCAGAGCCTCACTGACAGTATTCATACTGTGTTGGCAATGAGAGAAAGAAGGCAACTGAATCTACAAATTTCAAAAGGTGCACATTTTGTTCAGGGTCTGGAACAGCAGTGCTGTAGCAGGGCAGTAGGTTCAGGGAAATGGTTTCATTCTTCAAATCACAGAGGGTTATCACTTGCCAGATGACAGAGCAATGTGCCTGGCACTGCAGCGGCTTGTGCTTAAAAAACAGGATCCCCACTCTCTAGACACTTGTGATGAAATTGTACAAACACAAGGTTAGGAAATAGAGGAGGAGGAGTGAGGGGGCTGAGTCATCCAAGACTACAAAGGGAGGGGGTGAAATCACTCCAGCCCACTCCCTCATTTCACAGGTGAGGAGCATAGAGGGTAGAGAAAGGGCCCTGAGCCACAGACACTATGGACGAAAACTGTGGAGCTCCTGAAGAGGCCAATCACCCCCTGTACCCCAATTTTCTACGTACAAAGTAGGAATGATACATTCTGCTCCTCCATTTGACTGCAAGTTGCCCAATCTCCAACCAGGTTAGCATGTCAACCAAACACCATCATCAACATCAGTACCATTTACTGAGCACTTACTATGTGTCATGTATCGCACGGAGAGCAAAATCTCACTTAACCTCAGAACAACCCAATTTTACAAATGAAATAACTGAGTCCAGCCCCAGACTACCAGACCCTAGAGCAACAGCTCTTAATCTCCATGCTATACATCCTCTCTTGGCATCAGACTGGAGTCTGAACAATGATGGGCCCATTTCACGCTCTGCCCCTCCACACAACACAATTGGACCACCAGCCCTTGCCATGCCCTGACCCACTGCAGAAATTGTAAGGGTCTCCCAGGTCCCAGCACAGCACCTGGCATCCAGGATTGAGATGGGAGTTTGGCTCCTTGGGCTCCATGGATAAAAGCCAAAGTCACAGCTTCTCCCCACTGTGCACAGGACCCATGCCTGACACTCATAACCCAATTAGGGCCAGGGAGATAACAGGTAATGAAACAACAACAGTGCATGGCAGCATAGGTGCTGAAATTAACAAAACTCTGTGGGAGTTTGGAGCTCTCACCTTAAGTGCTTGGAGATCAGGAAGCAGGGAGAGAGAACAGAGAGGGCTTCATCAAATCCACGCACTTGCCCTGGAACTTAAAGGAAGGGGAGGAGTTCTCCTGACAAACTCAGGGTGAGAAGTGAGGAAAAAGGCATTCCCAGCAGAGGGACTTGGGTGAACAAAGGCAGAGGTGGGCAAGGCAGCTGAAGTGGGCAAAAGAGGATTCCAGTTTGGTAGGAACAAGATAGGACCTTCTTGTGATATAGACAAATGAAGAGGGGCTAGGCAGGGCATCCAAAAGCACCCTCTAGATTGAGGCAGGTTAGTGTTAGCGATGTTTCAAAAGGGATTTGCAAGTGAATTATTTATGGTAGTAACAAGCAAGCACTCATTTAGCTTATATCCCACATTATACAAACACAGCATTGAGTTGTGCAAGTTAAGGCCCTAATGCCACTCTAAATTAAATTCATCAGTGTCTTAATTAAGGTCTATATTTAGTTCTTAATTAAAGGGGAGAGAAAAATCCACGATGTTGCATAGCAGAGATCTGAAATGGAGATAAATCATCTTTCTGCCGGTATACTGGACACATGCCCACCCACTCTCACAACTCAGCCCCCTACTGCGGGTGCAATCCTTTAATCCTTCCTTCTTTTCTTCCTTCCTTCCTTCTTTCCTTCCTTCCATCTTTCCTTCCTTTCTCTTTCATTCCTTTATGAAATTTTATTTATTTATTCTACATCAAATTATTTATTTATTCTACATCAAATTATTGAGCACCTACTACGTGTCAGGCATTGAGCTTTGATTATGGGGCACAGTAGGGAATAAACTAGAGATGGTCCCTGCCTTCAAGGGCTTGCACTCCAGGGACTGCCAATGGATACATACATGTCTCATCTTTGAAACCTCCCTGGGTCTCCATTGCTCTCCAGGCCCTTCCAGCCAGGAGAATCCTGGTGTCCGGACACCCTAGGTGATGCCACCGCTGATGCCTTCATCCTATCAGCCAGAGAGAGCCTTGAAGAGTGGCCATGTGGGTCCTCCAGTCCCCTGCCCCCACCATGCTGCCCAAGCTCCCATGTGGACCAGTGGCAGGGCAGACCCTCAGTACCGAATTCTAATCTGCCGTCCCCTCTAGCAAAGGATGAAGACTTGTCAGAAGGATGAGGAAGGGGTTGTGAGCTTCTCTTTGACCCTAAGATTCTAGGATTCCCCAACACCAAGTGGGGCACTGGGTCCTGGGAGTGGCTTCACTGAACAGGGTTTATGAAGGAAGATCACAGAACACAGGATGTAACAGCCACAAAAACCTGTGCAGCTTGGCAATCTGAGTTCCTGGGAGGTCAAGTGACTTGTTCAAGAAAACAGAGAGTTAACAAAGGGCAAGAGCTAGAATCCACATCTGCTTTGTGCCAAGGACTGTATCCAAGGGGACACGAGCATGGGTAAGCCAGGGTTCCTGCCCTCAGCTCATCTGCTGAGGGAGGAGGGAGCCAGTGCAAATTGGGAGGGGGAGGCTTGAAGTTGGCAAGGCAACCATGTGGATTATCAATAAAATCTGCCCATCTTCATCCCCCAGAAAATGTTTTTCTCCAGGGCTGACTGGGCACAGTAGAAGCCTGCTGGGATTGGGGGGGGGGGTGGTAAACCAGATCGTGACAGCACAATGCCAGGATGCCAGGACAGGCTCCCCTCACTTGCTGAACCCACTAGAAGCATGAGGACTGCCTTCTGCCAGGGCAAGAGGCTTTGGGCTGTGCTAAAGATGTCAGAGTTGGTTACGAAAAGAAGGGGGACAGAAAGGCATCCCAGTTGGGAAAATGGATTGCACAAAGGTACAGAATCAAGGAAGGAAGGGAGAGTTAAGAAAACCTCAGCAATTTTTGTGTGGTGGGAGGGGATGGGGCAGGTGAGGTGGAAAAGATTGGCTGGAGACACAATCCCACTCCCGGGCATATACCCTGAGAAAACCATCATTCAAAAAGAGTCATGTACCACAGTGTTCACTGCAGCTCTATTTACAATAGCCAGGACATGGAAGCACCCTAAGTGTCCACCGACAGATGAATGGATAAAGAAGATGTGGCACATATATACAATGGAATAATACTCAGCCATAAAAAGGAACGAAATTGAGTTATTTGTAGTGAGGTGGATGGACCTAGAGTCTGTCATACAGAGTGAAGTAAGTCAGAAAGAGAAACCATATGCTAACACATATATATGGAATCTAAAAAAAAAAAAAAAAAAAAAAGGTTCTGAAGAACCTAGGGGCAGGACAGGAATAAAGATGCAGATGTAGAGAATGGACTTGAGGACATGGGGAGGGGGAAGGGTAAGCTGGGACGAAGTGAGAGAGTGGCATGGACATATATACACTACCAAATGTAAAATAGCTAGCTAGTGGGAAGCAGCCGCATGGCACAGGGAGATCAGCTCGGTGCTTTGTGACCACCTAGAGGGGTGGGATAGGGAGGGTGGGAGGGAGACGCAAGAGGGATGAGATATGGGGATATATGTATATGTATAGCTGACTCACTTTGTTATACAGCAGAAACTAACACACCACTGTAAGGCAATTATACTCCAATAAAGATGTTTTTAAAAGAAGAAAATTGGCTGGAGCCGGCCTGGGGAAGGCCTTGAACGCCGGCATTTCACCCCTCCGCTCAGCCTCCGGGCAACCTCGGAAGGACGTACACCGCTCGCTCTCAGAGCAGAGCTACCAGGAGGAAAAGGGTGGTCCTCCCCGGTGTCCGGCCCCATGCGGGCGAGCCCCGCAGCGCCCGAGCAGAAACTCCACGGGCAAGCACCCCGCTTCACAGCACAGCCTCGGGGTGGGCAGGGGTGGCGCGTTACGTTAGAACTAGCGACTTGCTACCGGGGAAGTGGCGCTAAAACCCAGGGACCCGGTGGGTGCAGCGGGTCCGGGGAGCGGCGGGGCCGGGCGCCGAACCAGCCCGGAAAGGGAACTTGGCACAATCGGCGCATCAAAGCGGTGCAGCTGCGGCTCGCTGAGCCCGCGCAGCTTTCTTCTCTCCGCTCTCTTCTCCCCGATTAATCAGCGGCTACAGCGCGGCGCTTTGATCCCCGAAATCAAACCCTCCGTCTGATGGGTGACTTGATGTTATGCTAATCCGAGCTGATTGAGCTGAGATAATTACACTTCATCCAGGTTTCCTGGGAGTTCCGAATAAATATTGATGCACATCTGTCCCCGGCTCAGGTGTAGCGGGGAGCTTTGCGATGGCAACAGTTTCGGCCGGCCCGGGAGCGCGCGCACTGCAGCCAGCCGCCCGCCTTCGCCAGCCGCCGCCCGCCTTCGCCCGCCTTCGCCCGCCTTCGCCGCCGCGCCGGGATGCTGCGAGCGGGGCGGGATTCCCAGAGCCTCGCTGAGCGGGGCCCGCGAGGCGACCGGGGAGGGGACGAAGACATGGCGCTTTGCGGTTCGGGGGCCTGGTTTGAGTATCAGCGTCCCCGTATGGGCTGTGTGGTGTTGGACGTGTCACTTAACCTCTCTGAGCCCCAGAGCCTACCCATTTCTCTAGATTGCCGCGGAGATTAAATGAGATGCGTGAGAAGGCGCTGACCTGTGCGGAGTCACACTTGGCCTTGCTACGGGGCCCTCCCCACCGAGAGCCCGGAGGCGCTGGGAGAAGGCACCCCAGCCGGGGTAATCTCCCCGCCAACGCTCGTGCGCCCGGGGCTGCGCGCTCCAGACGGTATAGAAATGAATAATAAAGCAAGCGTTTCGGTGGCGCCTCTCCTCCCCGCGGGCTAATTAGATCGTGTTTGTAAAGCACTTCGAAGACAAAACGCGCCCCAAGTGTTAATTATCGTTAGCCCCGTCCCAACATGCTTCCCGAGCAGCGCGGGAAGCCGGGAGAGGCCCCTTGCCAGCCTGCACTGCAGCTGCCGGGCAGGTACAGAGACCCAAACCCAAGCGCGGGGACCGCCGCAGCTCCGCTACCCACCACCCTTCCGAGCTCTAATCCCTTTCCCAGGCCCTCCGGAGATCCCAACGCAAGAATAAAGACGGGGGGAGGAAAAGGAGCGGGTTACAAGACACAATCTGCAGATGTATCCATCCCGCTCTGGGAAAGAGCTAGGGGGTGTCCAGGAAGGCCTCACTGAGGAAGCGCCCCCCATTCTGGAGGTGTAGGAGCTGGCCGAGAGGACGGGGGGAGTACCTCCTGGTACTGACCCTGGACGACCCTAACCAACGTGTCTTCCGAAATCTTGCAGGATTTGCCCCCAGAACCACGCCCCCCATTGACCAGAGACCCTGTTCTCCAGTCCCCGCGTCCTGTAAGGCCTGGACCAGCGCTGAGGGACCATGGGGGCACAACCCCCAGCTCAAGCGGGTTCTGGGTGTACCAGGCAGTAATCCTGGCAGAACTTGGCCTTGCACTCAAGAGTTAGACCCACCTGGAAGTGGTAAAACCGAGACAATATTATCTAGTCCCTTTTCCCACCTTTATTGGGATGATGATTATAAGACCCAGATCAGTGAAGGGTCTCCATACAAAGAGCCAGGTGGAAGCAGAGCTGAGCCCCAGTCTCCAGACTTCTCCTCCAGCGCTCTGCAAGCTCACCTTACTGTTCCCTTGGAATAACCACAGCAGTACTTAGAAAAATAATAATGAATAATGTGCAGAGTTCATTACCTTTTACAAAGTTCATTACCTTTTACCTTTTACAAAGGTTACAAACCCTAACCCTAACCCTAACCCTAACCCTAACCCTAACTCTATGTCGCCATATGCACTATCTCAGTAGGTCCTAATGAACCACCGAAGCACAGAGGTGTCAGGAGATTTGCCCTGGGTCACACCCTGGTTAGTGACAATGCTGGGGCAGGAGCCCTGGGTGCCATCTACAGATCCTGTGCAGTACCTTCCAGCTCACCTTCTTAGAGTGCCTGGAATCGTATTTCTTTAAATGCATGCAATTCTTGCCTATACTGTAGCTCACGCTGCTTTCCTAAAATTAAGCATTTTTCTGTCAACAAGCATCTTTGCCCAGAGATGTTTCCTATTATCTTCAGAAGCTGGTGGATGCGGCTGAGCCCCTAGACCTCTTCCTCAGAAGCATGAAAAGACAAGTCTCTTGAACAAGGGGTGTGGGGCGGGGTTGGATGGAGGGTACCCCACCCTCTGAGAAAGAAGACTCTAAACTCCTCAGGGCAGGGATTGGACGGCACTATCCCTTTCTTCTCCGTCATTCCTAACGCGGCGTTTAGGGATGTTGGTTGACTGCCCAGCAGGTGTGAAACTGAGAAGCAAATGGCCTGAGGCCTGGGAGAAGGAAGGAGGGGCAAGGCGACCAAGTTCAGCCCCTTCCGGACACCAGGCTTCTCCAGCTTTCACGTGCATATAGGGAGTCACCTGGGAGCCCCTTAAAGGGCAGATTCCCAGATCCAGCCAGAGATTCCGATGTAGAAGTCTAAGTTAGAGCCCCTGGAATCTTCTTTAAACACTCACTGCACAGCCCCTCCCCCAGGCGCTCCTCCAACCCCTCTCTGAGAAGCCCTGCCTACCAGGAGCTGAGCATTGCGCAGACCCCCTGCGGTCAGCCTGGGGAGTGCAGGGGAAGGGAGAACGCTCATTCAAACAGAAGACAGGTGATGCCCAGGGAAGCAGGGCATTGGGCCTGGTTGTGGGGCGGTAGGAAAGCTTCGGCCCCCTCTCTGGGAGTGGCTTGGGTTTCAGCAGCAGCAGTGAAGAGGGGCCAGGGAGAGGTTAGGGACAGCCTGGGGGCAGCGCTAATACAGGCTTCCTCTGAGGACTTCTGCAGAGAGGAGCAGCATTTAGTCCACTGGACGCCCAAGCCCTGCCACTTGTCACTAGGTCAGTGGGCGAGTAGGTGTGCTGCTGGTCAAGAGCTTTGGGGGGTAGGACAGGGCTGCCTTACCCATTAGTCACAGGGCACACAGGGCCCATCATACTTTTAGGGGCCTGAGGAAATGTTTGAATTTCTTTTAAAATCAGAAGAAAACAAATGAACTTTCAGATAGGATAAAGTGTTTTAACATGTAATATCAAAATTTTCATCTTTATACCAATACAGTTGTAAAACAGAATTATCTATTTTTATTTTTTTTTATTTTTAATGGAGGAAGGGACCCATGAAAGCAAGAGTGCCAGGGGTCACAGAAGTCGGAATGCAGCCTGGGCAGGAGGTTGAGGGATGTGAGGAGGGAGGAAGGTGAGTGGCCTGGAGCCTAAGATGCTTCCCATCGGGAGATATGACTTCCGTGGCAGCCAGAGCCTGCAGTCCGCCTGGCCCCTCCCTGGCAGCGCCCAGGGCTCTGTGGGAAGAGGCAGCCTCTGAATCTGCCCTAGAGTTACCAAAGTGATTATAATCGACACTGGGGCAATGCTCCCTAAAGAGACGGCGCCCCACAGGCTGGGCCCTGCCGGGGATTAGCTGGCTGGGCTCAAAATGGGACCAGGGAAGAGGACCCACCTCCTGTGCCTTCGGATAGAAATAAATTAATGTAAATGAGATCCAGGTGAGTGCATTTATGTTACAGCTAATATTTGGGCACTTTTTGATCCCGAGCTGGGATCTTCATTCTCGTCCAGAAGTGAAGAGGAAGAGGAGAAGAAACAAAAAGAGAAGGACCACTCTGGCCAAGGCTCCCTCTCCTCCTCTTGCCTTACCTCCCCGCCATCCTAATACCCTGCAAGGTCCCAGACTTTGTGGGTGGTGAGCAAGCGGCCCCACCTGTAGTCAGAGGCCACGTTCCCTAATCCAGAAATTAAAGCGCCCGGAGAAAACAGGCTAATCAAATTATACATTCCTGAGAACCATTTATAAGCCGGGTACATTCTTTAATCTTAATTAGAAATCTGAGCGGCTCCCACCGTCTCTGTAATCAACATTGAAACAGCGCTGACCCCCATGGCGCTAACCTTGAGAGCCACACACAGGTAGGTTAGGAGAGCTGGAGGCTGCTCCGGCCTCCTCACCGGAGAAGGGGTGTTCGTGGGGCTGTGGGCAAGGTTGAATCCCTCAGCTGCCCCCGCAACACCCCGAGTCCTCCGCCCACCAAGGACACACGTACAGTCTCAATCCAGTTCACCCTCACTCACCGCCACCCCGAACCAGGACCACGTTTAGGACCTTGAATCTCTCACCTATCAATTATAATACCTTTCTAGCCAGCCTATTCTCTGTGCTGCAAGCCTATGATCTTTCTACCAAGCACATCTAACCATGGGCTTGCCTTTAAAACTCCTCCGAGGTTTCTCGGAGCCTTCAAGACACGATGCAACACCCCTCTCTCCCCAGCACAGTGCCTTACTTAGGCTTTGTGGTCTAGCCCCTGCCTACTTCTCTATCCCACTCCCCCATGACACTGAAGGGGTTCAGGGCATGCCACCCCAAAACATGCTACTCTGGCATAAGGATTATTTTGAGCTGAAGGCAATTTTTAAAAAGCAGACACAAGGCGAACTCTCTGGCCTCCTCTTCTCTACCAGGAAGAGCAGGACGATTCTTCATCACTGTAAACAACTCTAGACTCTTCTCAGCCCGGAGATGGCACTAGAGGAATCTACATAAAAAATCTCGCTAAAACAACTTTTATCTTCTTTTAGTTTCCTCCACATATTTACCTTGCCACGTTTTACCACCTTTAAAGGCCTAAACCCTTGTTTCTTTGCTTATCACGTCTCTACAAATTTATTCTTCCTTGTCAGGATGCTGTATAAGCCCCAGTTCTGGCCTTTCTCACCTTCTGAGAGGGCCCACACTTTGTGGAGCGTGTGTCTCTCTAAATAAATTCACTTCTTACCTATCACTCTGTCTCTCACTGAACTCTTTCTGTGATGAGACATCAAGAACCTGCGCTTCATTAAGTCCTGAAACCAGATACTGAACCCCACCAGGTGGGAGAAGTTAACTGTCTGCTGCCCACAAGCAGGTGGACCCCAGACTGGCTGGAACCAGAAGGCTGACGATGCCGACTCCCGCTTACCCCCCCACCGACCAATCAGAAGAATGTCCACCAGCTGATCACGCCCTCCTCTTTGAACCATTACTGTAAAACTCCTCACTACCCCCTCCAGGTTGGGACACAGTTTTGCGGGCATGAGCCTGCTGTGGCCCCCTTTGCCTGGCAAAGCAATAAAGCTATTATTTTCTACTTCACCCAAAAAAAAAAAAAAAAAAGCCCCAGTTCTGACCACCTCTTTGAGTTACTCACCACTGAGTTCTCCCACATGTCGATGCATGACCTAATAAACTCTGGTTTTTTCTCCTTAATCTGTCTTCCGTCAGTCTAATTTTCAGGGCCCCAGGCAATGAACCCAAGATGGGCAGAGGAAAAGAGAGTTTTCTTTCCCTACCATACTGAACTACTATCATCCCCCGTGTATACCAGGCACTTTCATTTTCTGAGCTTTTGCACATACTGTGCATCCTGCCCAGGATGTTTTCCTCTGGCTTTAACAACCTAGTCAGCTCCTACTTAGCCTTTAAAACCTTGCAAAGAAAACATATGTCCACACAAAGGCTTGCACAGGAAGGGTCACAGCGGCATGATTCATAATAGCCCCAAACTGGAAACAATCCAAATGTCCATCAACCAGACAATGTGTAAACAAACTGTGGTACATCCATCCAATGGAATACAACTCAGCGATCAGAAGAAACAAACTACTGTCACATGTAACAACAAGAGTGAACCTCAACAATATTATGCTAAGTGAAGGAAGCCAGACACAGAAGACTATGTATTGTATGATTCTATTTACCTGAAATTTCCAGAAAAGGCAAACCCACAGAGGCAGAAAGCAGACTGGTTCTTGCCTTGTCCCGAGGGAAGGAGCAGTAATTGACAGCCCACAGGCATGCAGGGACTCTGGGGCTGGTGGAAATGTTCTAAAATGGGCTTGTGGTGATAGTTGCACAACTGCCTAACCTTCAAAAATCATTGAAATTCCACACTTACAATGGGTGAGCTTTATGGTATAAATAAAATTAACAGCAAAGCTGTTAATCAGTAAAGCTAATTGATGGATGGAGGTAGAGATGAATGGATGAATTTGTAATGAAACAAGTATAATACATGGTGAGAGTAGAATCTAGGTGGTGGGTGGAGTGTTCACTGAACCTTCTTTCAGCTTCTCTGTATGCTTAACATTTTCCATGATACAATGTTGGGGGAGAGCAGTCCTTGCTAAGGTCTCACTTTTCTGAAGTGTTTCTCCTTTGTCTCCCTTCGCTCCACACACCCACCCTGGAAAGGACTCATCACTCACCCTTGTTACTAACCTTGTTTCCCTTATGAGGCTCTGTCCTTGAGAAGCTGATCTTTGTTCTGCCCAGGGTCACTTGAGGAATCCTGTTACTTTTGCAAAGATGAAGTCGTTTAAAGGATCAGAATATAACAAAACCTGTATTTTGGGGGGTTTTGTTTTGTTTTAGTAGTTTAGCAAAATTTGCCTTACCCTTTGATTGCTGGGGCAGATGCTCAATTTATGTAACAAAGCAGTGCCTCTTGGGAGGAAAGAGATAGATGAACTGTCTAATGTCTGCTCCCCAAGACTCAGGAATCAGGGAGATCTGTGGCTGGACTAATGGCCTGTAAAATCCAGTCCCCTAAACTAGAATTATTTTAGGATTACCATAAGCAGGTGTCCAGGTGGGTAACCTAAGCCCAAGTTAAGGACACAGAAGTGCCTGGGAGAGGGCTGGTTTGGGGAAACCATGTGGGTGGTGCAAAACTTCCTCCAGACCCAGAGATCCTCGGGCAGTTTCTACTTCTGGTATTGATAACAATGGCTGAGCATGTGAGTTTGATCCATGAGTGCTGAAGGTTTGAAGACCAAGTTTGGGGCCCCACTGCAGTCTGGCAGGGGCCTTAGGATCAAAGGACAAGAGCCTGTGGGCTATGCAATCCTATCTGGACTGAGCAATCCTATTTGGACTGAGTATACCACCAGGATTACTGGACAATTCAAGGGGTTTGGGGGGGTACTTCAAGAGAGAGGTCTCAGACTAACTGCTAATCAGGAAGGTGTACTCTCGGGCAACCAGATTTTAAAATGTGCCCCACGTTTATGCAGCGGTTCACACCAGTTGCAACTGTACAGACCCTATGCCTGTGTTTCCTCATGTATCTGTCCGACTGGAGAGTAAGGCCTGTGAAGGCAGGGACTGCATGTCATTTGTCTCTACAGCCTCAACATAGGTCCTGGCACATGGTAGGTGCCAATCTGGAAGCCAGGAGTCCCAATCCATGGGCCCTGTTCTGATACCGGCACACTGTGTGGCATCAAGCAAATCCCCGGAGCCTGGATTTTCTCTGTCCTGTGTCACCCATGCCAAGAAGGGTGAAGGGACAGCACGCTTGTGAAGGACCTGAAACTTTTGGAAGAGGGAGGGAATTGATAATAAAGCAGACTCTAAGGCAGAACACCCTAAGGCAGGGGCCCCCAACCCCCTGGCCACAGACCAGTACCGATCCTCGGCCTGTTAGGAACCGGGCCGCAGAGCAGGAGGTGAGCAGCAGGCGAGCGAGCGAAGCTTCATCTGCCACTACCCATCGCTCCCCATCGCTGGCGTTACCGCCTGAACCATTGCCCCATTCTGTCCATGGAAAAACTATCTTCCACGAAACCGGTCCCTGGTGCCAAAAAGGTTGGGGACCACTGCCCTAAGGAGTAAGTCCAAGTAAGGCTCGAGTTCATGCATTCACTCATTCAATCCACGTGGGGACTGGTATTCCAAGGCACAGTGCTGGGAACCAGGGACGGAGCTATGTGTATGACAGTCTGCTTCTGAGACTCTCCCAGCCTGGAATATGATATGATCTCACGGGGGTGCAAAAGTACTATTGGAACTGTGTCAGTTAGCATGTTTTTGGCTGCAAGTCACAAAAATCCTCATTCAAGGTGACTTAAATAAAAAGGAAGATGTATTCTTTTATGCAGCAGGAAGTCCAGGACTAAGGCAGGATCCAGAGTTGGCTTCCTCAAGGGCTCAGTGATGTGACTGGGAGCCCAGCTCCTTTCTGCCTCTCCTCCTTTCTTTCCCCGGTTTGGGTTTCATCTTTAGTCTGGTGACAAGATCAACTGGGGCAGTTCAAGCCATCTCTTCTAGACTTGGTGCCACGCAGCACACAAAGAGGGTAGATTTTTCTCTTTCGTAGCTGTCTTCTAGAAGCAAGAAGACCTTTTCCAGAAGGTCCTTGGTCTATCTCTTTTTGTGTCTTACTGGCCCAAATGTGGGGTACCTTCTCAATTCCTGAACCAGTCACTGGCAAGGGGACTGGGTGTATTTTAGACCAGACTCTCCTCTGAGGCTTGGGAGTCATGAGGAGTCAGCTTCGCCTAAAGCCACGGACTGTGTGGAAGAGTGGTGAGTACCCAACTGAAATCAGGGTCTGTCATAAATTTTAAAACTTAGAGATGAGTAAAGGGTAAACTACCAACAGTGTCCACGATAGGATACCGAAGGAAGGCGTGGGTAAGCCAGGAAAGCTTCTAGAGGAGTTGACCTATCAGCTGGGTCTTTAACAACGGGCAGGAGTTATTGGTGAGATGAGAGAAGGTTATCCCAGGCACTCGGCTCAGCATTTGCAAAAGCATAACTAGATGTTCAAAGAACAAGGAGATGCCTGGCAAGACTGGAGTGCTGGGGGACATGAGTGAGACGGCAAATCCAAATCAGGTTGAAAAGATGGTCAGGAGTAACACAGGGAAGGCCCTCACAGGCAGTGTGAGGAGCCTGAACTTCCTCCAGTGGGAACCAGAGGAGTCTGAAGGATAACTCTGAAGGCAATGTGAGAATGTCCCAGTATAACTGGGAGGGAGCCGGAGCCCTTGAATTAGGAACATGGCTGCATCCGTCTCATGCCAACCCCGTCCCCCACCAGGTTTTCCCAGCGTCCTCGGAGCTGTCCACGGTATCTTCTCTACAATCTGGGAATGAAAGGTGGGGCAGGCGCTGACAGCAGGCGAGCAGCTGTGATCACTGCCTCACTGTGGGTGTGTAGCAAGGACACGGGTGCATGGATAAAAGGGAATGAACACAGTCCCCTCCCGGTAGCCCTGAATGAAGCCACCACTCATGGACATAGAGAAACAGGTCTGTTTCTCCAGCCCAGCTGCCCCCCAGTGAGACTCGTCCTCACACCCATCATGCAATCAGCCACCCAGGCAGCCAGCCGGCTTTGCTAAGGTAGCTGCTGTCCCCACCACTGCTGCCACGTGGCCTGCTGCCCACCTCCTGCTGGGAGGAAGGACGCATCACACTCCCATGAGGGATTCCAGTGAGGAAACCACAAGCTACTCACCCCACGCCAGCCCCACTCCCCCACCCTCCCACCCCTAGATCATCCTACAGACACGCCAAACTCTACCCCGCACTGCTTCTCCCTTGAGTTACTGAGCTCTGCTCCTCTCTCCCCTTCCCTCTCCAGCCCCACGGCAGGGTCTGCCCCAGCTCCCCCTCTTCCTCACCACCTCTTTGCCCCCCTCAAACTCCCACAGTCTGTCTCCCACCCCAACCAGGCTATTATAGGGCTGAGGCCACTAATCGCCTCCCTGTGACCACATCCAGCGAGCTCTTCTCAGTCCTCATCCTCCGTGACCTCTGAGTGGCGTTTCTCACTCTGGACCACCCCCTTCTCCTTAAGCTCAGTTCCGGGCACGCAACCTTTAACTTGCCAGCCCTTGATTTCAGCAGTCCTGCACTGCTGCTGGCCGGTTTCCTCCCCTCTGGCCATCTCCTACCGGCTCCCCTCACAACTCCTCCCCCACCAAGCCCACGTGTGTGCTCCCACTGGCTCTACCTCCAGACATGCTTTCTCACCTCCCCCTTTCCCTGGTGGCCTGTTTGTGTGTAAAGATGACTTATGTCTAAATCTCCAGGCCCCCTCACCTCCTGAGAAAGCCCCAGTCTCCCTTCTTTTTTATTTATTTATTTTTTTAATTTTATTTTTAACATCTTTATTGGAGTATAATTGCTTTACAGTGACGTGTTAGTTTCTGCTTTATAACAAAGTGAATCAGTTATACGTATACATATATCCCCATATCCCCTCCCTCTTGCATCTCCCTCCCACCCTCTCTATCCCACCCCTCTAGATGGTCACAAAGCACCGAGCTGATCTCCCTGTGCTAGGCGGCTGCTTCCCACTAGCTATCTATTTTACATGTGGTAGTGTATATACGTCCATGCCACTCTCTCACTTCGTCCCAGCTTACCCTTCCCCCTCCCCGTGTCCTCAGTCCATTCTCTACATCTACACCTTTATTCCTGTCCTGCCCCTAGGTTCTTCAGAACCATTTTTTTTTAGATTCCATATATATGTGTTAGCATACGGTATTTGTTTTTCTCTTTCTGACTTACTGCACTCTGTATGACAGACTCTAGGTCCATCCACCTCACTACAAATAACCAGTCTCCCTTCTTGAGGGTTCTTCTGGATCCTTCTCTCTGGTTATCCTTATAACAGCTCAAACCCCAATGTCTGGCGCCAAAGCCATCGTCTTTTCCCCACCCCACCCAGTTCCTCCTCTTCACTTCCCAGCTTCTCAGAATGCCACCACGTCTCCCAGACAGCCAAATTTGAAACCCTGGAGTTCTTCATGTGCCTTACTCTCCCTTGTTCTTCCCATCCTATCAGTAGCCAAGCTTTTAGAGTCTCACAGTTCTGATATTTGTCATGTCTTGACATAAACATTAGTGGTTACACATATATCTGTCCAATGAAGCTCAAACTCCCCAGCTTGGCATCCAAGGCCCTCTGTGGTCTGCCCCGGCCTCTCCTTTCAGCTTTGTTTGCTAGCACTCTGGGTACCTCCCCACTTTGCTCCTGCTGCCTTCTCTTCCTACAATGCTTTCTCTCCCCAACCTGATGTGTCCATCCTTTGCTGCCTGTCTCAAATATCAGTTCCCTGTATGGGAGCAGAAAGAACCACCAGCTTTAGTGCTGAAAAGCCTGGGTTGGAGGCATAGCTTGGATCTACACCACAGTTGGGCTCTTAATACTTTTGCTTGGAATTGAACTTTACCCTCTGAACCTCAGGTCTTTTCCCTTTGCCCCACTGGGGAAGAGACGAATGCAGGCTCCTTGCAGACAGGACAGCCCTGACAGGAGAGAAGGGAAGGTTCCCAGGTCCCTCTTCCCATCTCATCCACTCATTTGGAGAGAGGGAGCGACTGAGAGCACAGAAGGGAGAGCAGAAGCGACTCTTACCACTGTCGCTGAAAGAGCTGCAGTTCCCATATTGCAGGCCCCGGTAAAATGCTGAGTGAGACAGAAAGCAATTCCTCCCACACTGCCATATGCTCACATCAGGGCAGTGAGCCAGAGCTGCAAGACACGTCAGTCTGTATGGCTCTGTCCACGAACATCTCCCTTGTGAGGGGCACATTCATCAGTTCTTTGTGTGTCATAAACAGCAGCTTCGTCTACATGCAAGCTTGGCCTCCCTGTGCTATTTCTGTAAAGGTTCTAACTATGACTCAGATCTTTTCCTCTCATTCTCTCTCATATTCCAGTTTCCAGAAGAAAGTGGGCTAGTACCAGTGATTCCAGAGCTGGCTGTTTCTCAATATCCAGTCCTGTATCAGCAGCCAAGACCTAAGGGTCTGGCCTCAGATGGTGGTGCAGGGCAAGAGCCAAGAGCTTCTGCATCTCTGCCCTGACCTCTTCTCCCCCTTCAAAAAAAAAAAAAAAAAAAAAAAAAAAGAGGGGGCTTCCCTGGTGGCACAGTGGTTGAGAATCTGCCTGCCAATGCAGGGCACACGGGTTCGAGCCCTGGTCTGGGAAGATCCCACATGCCGTGGAGCAACTGGGCCCGTGAGCCACAATTACTGAGCCTGCGCGTCTGGAGCCTGTGCTCCGCAACAAGAGAGGCCGCGATAGTGAGAGGCCCGCGCACCGCGATGAAGAGGGGCCCCCGCTCGCCACAACTAGAGAAAGCCCTCGCATGGAAACGAAGACCCAACACAGCCAAAAATAAATAAATAAATAAATAAATATTTTTTTTAAAAAATAACTTCAATTAGGTGTCCTCTGAAGCTACTCTTTTTAAAAATTTCCAGCTAATAATTTCATGAAAGGATTTTTTAGGCCTTTTCTTTCTAGAGCTCTCACCTAAGTGAGAAGCTGGCTCTTCACCTAGATCATCCAATTCTTTCTTCCCAAATTGCAATTCCAGTCTCAGTGTGGCTGTCCATGTCCCTATGGCTTTCTAGTGATATTTCATGGCTCATGCTGACTCTATCTCCACCTCTTCACCTCAAGTCCAGCATTTAGGAAACAGCAGCTCAGCCAAATGGCGTCCACCTGCAGTGCAGCTACCCCAAAAGGTAGCTCCCCAGTTGTTATCATTACCTGCACTCTTCCTGGAAGCACAGGAAGGTCAACCCATTATCAGAAATAAATCTTCTACATGGAAACAACCTAAACGTCCATCGACAGATGAATGGACAAAGACGATGTGGTACATATATACAGTGGAATACTACTCAGCCATAAAAAAGAATGAAATCATGCCATTTGCAGCAACATGGATGCAACTGGAGATTATCAGACTAAGTGAAGTAAGTCAGACAGAGAAAGACAAATACCATATGATATCACTTATATGTGGAATCTAAAATATGACACAAATGAACATATCTATGAAACAGAAACAGACTCACAGACATAGAGAACAGACTTGTGGTTGCCAAGAGGGAGGGGAATGGGGGAGGGATGGATTGGGAGTTTGGGATTAGCAGATGCAAACTATTATTTATAGAATGGATAAACAACAAAGTCCTACCATATAGCAGAGGGAACTATATTCAATATCTGTGATAAGCCATAATGGAAAAGAATATGCAAAAGAATGTATATATATATATATAATTGAATCACTTTGCTGTACAGCAGAAATTAACACAACATGGTATATAACTATACAATAAAATAAATTTTTTTTAAAAAGAAAGAAATTTTCTCATCAGGCAATCAAGCACACAAGCTAGAGGAGAGTACAAAGTAGTTCTCTCCTTTGCTCCGTGCCAAGTCCCCCTTGACTGACATCTGGGGTTCTGCCCTTCTGCTCCCCTGCCCCTCTCAGTCTTCAGGCCTCTCTTCTTCCCTCCCAGGGTCCAGCTGCCTCTTCCTCTGACCTCTGGCTGAGAAACTCAGGCAATAGTTTCCATCCAGTTTTCCCCTTGATGGAAATCAAAAGGGGCTTCAGATTCTGCAAGTCTCGCATGTAGGATGAAGGAATCAGCCCCCCAGAAACAATACGCAAGAAGAGAAAGCTTCTCTAGCTCCACAGGTCTTAGCCTTCACTATGAATCAAAACGACTCGGGCAGCTTTCTCAGAACAAAAATGCCTGGGTGGTCTGGGGTGAGGTCCAGGCGCTACCTTCAATCTCCAGGTAATTCTGAAGTGCAGCCAGGGTTGAGAACCACTGCACTGATACTGATCATCATTCATGGTGCATCTGAAATGCATGATTATTGCTAACAGAGTCTCTGTTGTTTTCCTCTCTCTTACCAAAGCCCTCTTCTTCTGCTGGATATAGGCCAAGTGCCCAGTACAGAGACAGGTCTCCATCCCAGGAAAGAGATCCAGATACATAATCAAACAGCCTTCCATTTCATACAGCTGTACTAACCTGGGGCTAGAGGACAAGAGTTGATGGGGTTGGTTCTTTCCAGCTCTCAATGACAGACAATAAGTAGCACAAGGCAGTGTGCAATGAGGATAGTAAAAAGGAGATCGCTGTTGCCAGTACCTCCTCTTCTCCCCCCCATCAGAATCTTGTTGAAGACACCCACTGATCTGGGGGTTTCAGCCCAGCAGAAGGGCTGCCCCTCTGCTGAACTGGAAGATGGAAGAGGGAAAGGGAGGTAGTTTGGGGCCAGAATAAAAGGCTGAGGGAGCAGGCTAGACTCTCACTCCTCAGAACTCTTCCAGGTCCCCAGAGGAACTCTGGATTTCCCCCTTCATCCCAGGAGCTCAGGGTCCTCTGAAACATGGTACTCAAGCCAGCAGCCCTGCCAGGGACCGCTGTGTCCTGGGAGAGAAGATTGAATGCAAGGCTGGCTTCCTCAGGACCAGCTCAGGCATCCTCCTCAATCCTTCTCACTCAATTCCTTGGTCCCCAGCATCATCATCTGGCCCTGGGCTCCTGCAAATACAGTTTCTTCTCAGTTATCTGCTGATGGGCTCTGCTGCCTGGGCTGCAGCAAGAAGAGATCAGTGTGATGCAGAAGGGACCACAGTGTGTGACATGTGTGTCTCTATCTAGGGACCAAGGTTAAATACAGATGCTCAGGTTGTGTTCCTTGCTGTACTGACGCTCTCGGCGCTGTGCTGCTTTTCTCTATAGTGCCTTTTATTCTACTTCCCCAGCTGCCTCTCCACTTGTGGAGAGGCAGGTGTGACCAGCTCCATTCTACAGATCAGGAAATGGAGACTCCAGGAAGCGAGGCCCTTCTCCCAGCTAATGGCAGGGCTAGGATGACAGTCTGAGCCTCCTGACTCCCATTCCCACACCCTCCTTCATCTTTTCCCAGGAATACTCTATTGGGGGAAAAGCTGTGGACACCAACACCCAGTCCAGGAGGATGTTTTTCCAGGGGCATCTCTCCCCACTCCCAACCCCAGCCCCCCAATTCTAACTCAAGGATCTGCCTGACAAAAATCTTCCCCAAAAAACCTGGTCAAGAGACACAAGTCTTGGTCTCTTTGCAAGACTGCAGTCAGTGGCAGACTCTGTTTTTTTTTCCTTCCCCACCGGTGGGAGCAGTCACTGTGGCTTCTACAAACATCTACTCAGTCTTAAGGAAACTGCTCAAATGTCACCTCCTCTGGGAAGTCCTCCATGCCTTCTAGCACCTTCCTCTCTGCTCCCTCAGCCCTGGATTCATGCTTCTCAACATTTTATGATTTTTTCTCTTTGGTTATTTGTTTACAGGTTGACCTCCTCTACCAGACCGTGAGCTCATCAGATAGGATACTGCCTTAGTCATCCTGATGTCCACTGCAAAACAGGCCAGAAATTATTCCCAAACGCGCTTAGCCTGGGGGTCCTGGCAGCCCTCCTAGAACCCTGGCCCTGGATCTGCTTTGCCATATCCCTGGAAAGCTCAGGATCTGGAAGGTTCCAGTGGGGAGGATGATCAAGTCTCCAGCTCTACCCTGAAGCTCTCTCCATCACTAACTATCCCATCCAAAGCCAGAAATCCCCAAGTTGAGCCTGTTGGATCTCAGGGTTAAAAGACAACATGGTAAAGGGAGATGCCACCCCCCAGGGCCAGACAGAGGGCCATCTCCCATCATAGATGAGGCAGCTGGTCAATTCAAGATGAAATGAGGGTAGAGGACCCTGATGGGCAGTGTTATCGTGATGGGGTACCATGCGGTGCATGGGCAGAGGTCCACAAAGACTCAACTTTTGCCCACATGTCTACCCAGAGGTATCAAGGACTGAGCTCCACCCCTCCCCGCCCACCGCCCGCCCCCCGTAAGTTCAAGAGCAGACTCTGTTTCTAGATGAAGATAGGGACTCAGCTATTGGCAGAGTGGCCCATGTATAAAAGATGCTGGGGCTTCCCTGGTGGCGCAGTGGTTGAGAGTCTGCCTGCTAATGCAGGGGACACGGGTTCGAGCCCTGGTCTGGGAAGATCCCACATACCGTGGAGCAGCTGGGCCCGTGAGCCACAATTACTGAGCCTGCGCATCTGGAGCCTGTGCTCCGCAACAAGAGAGGCCGCGATAGTGAGAGGCCCGCGCACCGCGATGAAGAGTGGCCCCCACTTGCCGCAACTAGAGAAAGCCCTCGCACAGAAACGAAGACCCAACATAACCAAAAATAAGTAAATAATTAAAAAAAAAAAAAAAAGATGCTGGATTCATGCATGTTGAATAAACGAATGAAGAATGAATGAAACCCCACCCTCACCCGAGAGCCAGGCTGAGAGCCTCTGCAGGGAAAGGAAATCCAACCCTGGGACTGTGCAGAGGATGCCCCCGCCAGGGCTGAGAACAAGAGCGCCTGGCGGCTTATCGGGAAATCAATAAGGAGGCGGGCCCTGCCTGGGCAGTTGACGCGCTGTAAACAGGCCTTGTGCAAACACAATCATCTCCTCGGTTATTAATGGGCTTGCTCGCTGCCTCTTCATTTGTGCTCAAATATCAACAGAAAACCGTTTACTTACCATGGGGCTCCTGCTCACGCCGAGCAAATTTGGACAGGGCTAGTCAAACAGGGAGCTTGTTGTTTGGGCTAATGACAGAGCCCAGTGTAAAGTTTAGCGGTGGCAGAAGCAGGCAGAGAGGGCAGTGGCCTGCGCCTGCCCCCAGGGATGCCCTACAGGAGCTGGGTTGGGGAGAGAAGTGGGCCGGGGAGAAGTGGCCGTGAGCCACACAGCCATGGTCTCACACGTGAACCCTGCTGAGCCCCTCACACCTTGTGGTCAGCTGTGATCTCCTTGGATCTTCACATTGATCCTGGGAACCAGGCCTGGCAGGAATTGCAATTGGAGTAGTGGCAGAGGACACGGGCTTTACAGAGAGACAGCACAGCACAAATCTCAGCACTGGCTAATGGCACGACTAACGTGCGGCTAGGTGCGAATTATTTGTCCTAGGCCTCAGTTTCTTCATCTGTAAAATGGGAAATGCGACAGTGCTTACCTCACAGAGTTGCCATGAAGATTAAGTGAGACAGAGCACAGCACAGTGCTCAATCCCCAGAATCCCCTTTTGCAGATGAGAAAACTGAGGCTTGAATGAATTTGAGACTCGCCCAAGGTTGTATGCTTAGGAAGTGGCAGAGCCAGCCTGGAGGCCACGGCTTCCGCATTCAGCATTCCGAATGCTGTCCCTGGGCGTGTTCCCCGGGCTCTCTGCTGTCAACGTGTACCCCACGAGCCCAGCCCCAAGACCGCATCCCACCTCGGGTGGCCAGAGTTGCCCTGAGCGCTCAGCGTGGACCAGCCCAAGCTGACCTACCCTGAGAGCCCCGGCCCCTGCTCTTGCCCCCATTCTCTGTATCTCTGGTAGAACATTAACTGAGAATGGGGATCTCTGGGGCTCACCTTTCATCCTCACCCAACCCTGTCCTCTCACAAAGTGTTGTCTCTTCTTGGAGTCTCCCCAGAACAATCTGTCTGGGCACTATGAGGCAGGAGCTTTGTCAGCTTCCCGAGTGGCCTGAGTCCCGAGTCCCTCTGCCCAGTGGCCCAGGCCTGGGGGAGGTGCCCCAAACACCTGTTTAACATCACAGATGCCTATTTAATGTCTTCCCCTGGGGGTATCAGAAGCTCTCAAGCTGAGCCCCAGACTCACCAGAAAGGACTAACCCCTGGTGGCTGCAAAATCAGGGGGGCTGAGGGGAGTGGGCAGGGAGCAGAAGGTCCTGTTATTGGAACTGCACTTTTCACCTTCCTGCTGGACCTCACATCACGTGCCTGCTGCAAACAGTTACCAAGCATCTGTTGAGCACCAGGGCACCCCCATGCTAGGCCCTGGGCAAGCTACACCCCTGTCTGCGAGAGGTTTGGGTCTGTTACGGAGGTACACAAGCAAACATGCCAAGTGATCAGGGCTATGAGGCCCACAGGAAGGGCCCAGGGCGCAGGGATAAAGGGGCACTTGGTTCTGCATAGCGAATTGAAGACGACTTCATAGAGCTGGAAGGATGAGAATGAGTTTCCAGTCAAGGAGAGAAGAAAGGTCCCCCAGGTCACAACAGCAGCATGTGCAGACAGGAGGCATGAGAGAGCACGACACGGAGAACATTGAGGCTGGGGAGGTAAACTGGGACCAGTCCTCGACGACCCTTGTGTCCCACAGTATGGTAACCCATAAGTGAGCAAAGCTAACAGCATTCGTTCAGTCTCTATTTGAATGCTTTCCATGACAAGGAACTCATCCCCTCACACACCAATTTGTTCTGAGTCTGTGTTTTTGCTTTGAAGCAATACCCACCCCCCACCAAGACCTAAGTCAGCCTTTGGGCAGCACAAGGAAGCAAGTCCTCACTCGTTCTACCGAGCCCTTAGCAACTGCCTGCTGCATACTGCACCGGGTATACAGAAGTGAACAAGAAAGACCCGCCCTGCTCTCAGGGAGCTGAATTCTGGAGGGGGCAGAAGGAGACCATCCTTATAAACAAACACACAGCAAGATAATTTCCATCAGAGATAATGCTGTAAAAGTAAGGAAGTTTGTGCTGCAGTGGAGAATGCTTGTGGAGGGGGCGAGGGAGCAATTCTGGCTTTTGTGGTCACAAAATGTTTATCTGAAGAGGAGAAATTTGAACTTGAGGTGAAAGGGAAGGAAAGGACTACTGGGTTTGGGGCTTGACAGCTGGGCGTGGGGTGGTACCCAGTAACGAGATGGGAAGACAGTGGGTAGGTGGGGATGAGCAGAGGGATGGGTCGACCACCACCCACACCTCAGACAGACCACCTACCAACCTGCAGCCCACACACACCCGGGCACTGATGGGTGCCTGCCCGCGCACACGCGTGCACACACTCCCACACACACCTGATCACTTCTTCGCTCTGTGCCCACACTCACACACGGACCCAAGCGTGGGTCTTCCTCTCCGCAGTAAGGAACGCACTTGCAGGGCACACGTGCAGGGCCCGACCCCCAGGGCTGGCCATCCTCGTGGACGCCAGATGACTCGGATGCCCAGAACACGGACGCACACCTTTGTCCTCTTCCTCATCCTCACGCACACCCCTTCGGCCTCGCCGTGCTCACTCGTTCATTGGTTTTGTTAACCTCCACTAACGTGAATGCCCACCCCAGGGTGACTGGACTGGGTTTCTCCTCCAGAGGGAAAGAAATCCTGACGCCTGAGTCATTTGAAGCTGTGGCAACGAAAGGTCTCTTGACCAGAAGGAACAAGAAAATGTCACTGGCTGATGGGAACAATTTTAATGCAAAATGCCGCATTCTAATGATTGCACCTTTTGCTGTGGCCGCCAGCAAAAAGACACTTAGCTCTTTCCCAGGGGCCAGACTCTGATCAAACAGTTGTACTTCCTCCTGCCTCCGCTTTTCCCCAGAGCTGTGCATCTCTAGCCAATCTTGGCTCCTCCCAGTGCCGCACCAGGCCTCCACCTGGAGAAGGCAGAAGGATGCCCCCTGGATGGCCTGTCATGGGGCCTCTGTCACTCCTCCACCTTCGGACCCCTGGGGTGGGGCAAGGGGCTCCAGCTCCACCCACTTTAACCCAGGACCTGGGATGAGATGCTCTCCTTCGGGCTCTCACAGCCCCACACCTCCCCTATCACTACAGTCCCCTCGGTACAAGAACCACTCCTTTGCTTCCTCTCTCCTCTCCAGACTCTAAGCTGCACTTAGAGGAGAGGGATGGTGCCCATCTTGTTCATCACTGTGGCCTCGGAATCTAGCACAGGTCTGGCACATCGTAGGGGCTCCATAATATTTACTAAATGGGTGAAGAATCACGGAATGAAGGAAGAAAGGAACCGAGGTCCTCTTACACAGGGCAAAGGAGAAGAACATTTTTGCTTTTTCCCGGCCTGCTCTGGTGCAATGGGGCCCCCGTGGTGCGCTCAGTCACTCTCTCTACCTAAACCATCCCAGGTGGTCCCTCCCATCCTTAAACACCCTCAGAGCCTTCCCCCTCCCCTCAGCTCAGTGGGGAGCTTCAGCATGTCACCGCACCCCCCAACCCCACCTCACCTCTCCTCACAGCACCTCCACCCCATAAACACTCACACTCCTCATTCTGGGCTCTCTACCTGCAGTGCCCTTCTTCACCCTTGGAAATCCTGTTTATCCTTCAATCCCCGTTCTAAGGATACCTCCCATGGTACACGGAGTTCTAAAATAACCCCCAAGATTCCCCACCCTTTGATATTTCAGTCAAACCCTAGTCTAGGTATTGCTATAAGGAATTTTGCTGAGGTATTTCAAGTTCCAAAGCAGTGACCTTAAAATACAGAGATTATCCGGGTGGCCTAACCTAATCACCAAGCCCTGTAAAAGTAGAGCATCTCCAGTTCATCCCAGGAGGGAAGTCAGAGAGGTGGGAAGCATGAGCTGCTGGCTTGACGGTGGAAGAGGCCGCATGGACTGGACCAAAGAGCAGCCCCTGGGAGCTGAAAGTGACCGCCAGCCAATCAGCAGCAAGGAAGCGGGGGCCTCGGTCCTACAACTGCCAATAACCTGAATGAGCTGAGAAGTGGATTTTCTCCTAAAGCCTGTGGATGAGAACTCAGCCCGGCCAGCACCGTGAGTTCGGCCTTGTGGATACTCTGAGCCAGGCTGGGCTTCTGACGTCCAGATCAGGGGAATCATAAATAGGTGGGTGGGGGCTTCCCTGGTGGCGCAGTGGTTGGGAGTCTGCCTGCCAATGCAGGGGACACGGGTTCGAGCCCTGGTCTGGGAAGATCCCACATGCCGCGGAGCTACTGAGCCCGTGAGCCACAATTACTGAGCCTGCGCGTCTGGAGCCTGTGCTCCGCAACGGGAGAGGCCACGATAGTGAGAGGCCCGCGCACCGCGATGAAGAGTGGTCCCCGCTTGCCACAACTAGAGAAAGCCCTCGCACAGAAACAAAGACCCAACACAGCCAAAAATAAATAAATAGGTGGGTGGGGGAAGGGAATTATGGTGGGGGGTTTTTCATCGTTCTTTTAATTGCGGTAAGATACACATAACATAAAATGTGTCATCTTAGCCACTTTCTGATGTACAGTTCAGTGGTGTTAAGTGCATTTACACTGTTGTGCTGCCCATCTCCAAATCACTTTCTGTCTTGCAAACAGAAACTCTGTGCCCATTACACAATAACTCCCGATTCCCCCTCCCCGCAGTCCCTGGCAACCACCTTTCCACTTTCTGTCTCTATGAATTTATGGGTGTTGCTTTAAATGGCTCGGCTTGTGTGATTTATTCTGCAGCCAGAGAAGAGCAACCCACCTCCTCTCTGAAGCCGTGCTGATCCCCGACTTTCTCCTCCAGGCTCGCCCACAATCCAGACCCGAGTCGGGGCAGCGTTTGTGCCCATGTCCAGGTGGGGAACAGAGCTCAGGAGTCCTTGAGAGTGAGGACGAGAATGTATTCACCGTTGGCTCCCCAAGTTGTCTATTACCATAATAGCTAACAAAAATGACAGCTACCATTTTCCCATTTGTTAAGCATCTATTGTGTACGTTAATAAGCCCTTATATAAGCCTCACTAAAAAAAACACCGAGGTGGTAGTATTCATAATGAAAATAATAATCACTAATTTACAGCATGCTAGGTAAAATGCTTTATATATATATTTTGTCATTTAAATCTCACTGCCTTATGAGATCAAAATTATTATTATCCCATTGTAGAGACGATGGTAAAGACTCAGAGAGATTAAAAATGACGATAATAACTCGTCCAAGATCACATAGCTGGTAAATGGCAAAACCAAGTAGTAATCGGCAGGCTGCTCTCCATGGAATTACACCTGCTGGGACCAAGAGAACAAGGCTGTGTGGATGGGTCTTGTGAGCGTGATCAGAGACTCTCAGGGCTGGAAGAGACCTTGGCATTCATCTTTGGAGATTGGGCGAGACCTGGTGAGAATGCCAGGAGGGCCTTGCAGGGTGAAATCAGGGTCAGATGCTGAAGCTGGGCCTAAAACAAAGCAGGACCTATGGGGCTTTCCCAGGACAGAGCCGCTCCTCCCCCAACCCACGTCTTCTGCCTGCCTCTTGTCTGTAGAAAAACTTTAACCAAAGAATAAGTTTAGTCAGAGAAGTGAGAAAATGCAGAAGCAAAGGAAAGCAGTCAAACAACACCAAATAATAATAGTTTAGTCATGAAGCAAAGTCAAGGACCTTTAGTTCCTCCTCAAGAGCTATAGATAATACTCTGAGCCATAGACTTTGAGCTGTTCTGTAGATGCTGAAAACCCCACTGAGTGAAAGAAGTTAACTGCATGATGACCATACTATAGCCATGACATAAGCTGCCACAATTCCAAGAACTGGCCGCAGAGAAATGGGAACAAACTGACCCTGGAACTGAAGATTAAACGTACTTTCAACAATCAAGTGGGAAGCTGCTGCAGAGCACAGGGCGATCAGCTCGATGCTTTGAGACGACCTAGAGGGGTGGGATAGGGAGGGTGGGAGGGAGGGGATATGGGGATATACGTGTGCATATAGCTGATTCACTTTGTTGTACAGCAGAACCTAACACAACATTGTAAAGCAATTATACTCCAATAAAGATATTTTTTTAAACGCTAAAATAAATAAATAATCAAGATAATGCTGATCAGACCCACTGCATGACTAACTTCAAGATGATTGTCGGAGTTGACTGTGCTGCTCTGCACACAGTGCCCCCTCCCTCTGCATATACACCCCTGAAACTCCCCTTTAAAAGCTCCTGCCCCATGATCAGCAGGGGGAGTTGGTCTTTGGACACAAGAATGCCTTCTCCCCCAGTTGCCAGCTTCCAAAATAAAGCAACCTTTCCTTTCTACCAACACTTGCCTCTCTAGTATTGACTTTTGAGTGGTGAACAGCCAGACCTGAGTTCAGTAACAGGACCAGTAGTTTCAAACCAGGTGGGGGAAGATGGAGGGAAACAGAGGGTAGGGCCATCAAACCTCCAATTCTTTTCTTCAATCAGAGTAAGTCCTCTTTTAACTCTTTCACATGTTAGAGTTCCAAATAAGGTTCTAAAATGCAGTTCCACTACTAAAAACATAAGCTGAAAACCACTAAACTGTTCCAAGCCGTTTTACTATAAAGATGTTATATTTAACTATAAAGGCTCAGAGAGGTGAAGTCACTTGCCTAAGCTCACACAGCCTTTCTGTGGTCAAACCAAAACTAGACCACAGGTTTTCTCTCACATCTCCTTTTGGGTCACTGGGAAGATCTTGTAGTAGACAACCAAGACTCGTAAATTCCATGGGAGTTCTGCTGTTGGACTTGAAGCTACCCTTAGCCAAAAAGACTCATAGGCACAAGAAGGACGCCAGGCAAAGAATGAGCAGTGGCCTGGGAGTGAGCACATGAGATGCCAGTCTCAACTCTGTCCCTACCCACTGTGTGACCTTAGGCAACTCACTTTTCTTCCTTGGGCCCCAGTTTCCCCATCTGTGAAATGAGGGCATAGGCTGGGTATTCCTACATTTTTTCCAGCATAGATGTTTTATGAAGCTATGGTTCTGTGATCATAGGAAGGCCAGCAAGGAAGAAACTCAGACCAGCAGCAGTGACTCAGCACTCCCTTTCAGCTCTCTCCAATGGCACCCCACCGCCACCAAAAAATGACAAGAGACATTAAAATACAAAGCAGCTTCAGACGGGGAAGTGGTGCAGAAGTACACAGACCCAGGCAGGAGGTGTCAGCACCAAAGGAAGTAATTTAATAAGGGCCCACTTGGAAATTATATCACCCCAAATAATATAATAAACACTAATTTACTCACATTTATCTCCCAGAGTTTTTTGGGGGAAGCATAATCTTTCCTGGTCTACAGTGATGGATTAGTGCAATGGAAGCTCCACTGGAAAATAAAAAAAATACATCTTGTAGTTTTTGACACGTTATTATTCAGTGTTATCTTGTATGCCTCCTTCTAGGCCCATTACTCATGTTCACTTTTTCCCTTCTGTTTCTTCCCCCTTCCCTTCTTAAAACTCAGGGAAGGCAGGGCTGCCAGCACATGGCATCATGGCATCACTCAGCCATTCGCCTGAGCGTAGCCTAGTGTTAGGGACTCCTGGGTTGGACAAAGTATGGTAGGAGAGAGAGGGGGACCTTCAGGAAGATTCTCCAGTGGATGAAGGACATTGCTGGTGGTCTGTGGTGAGATGCTACCTCATCTCTGCCCCCTTTTTCTAGCCTGGAATCAGAGTTGCGCCCACAGTTCTCCACGAACCCAGCTGGCCCCTGTAGTCTGAATGGACACTGAAGCCTCTAATCTCCAGCTGACCACCAGGGCTGGCCTCAAATGGCTCTGTCTGAGCTTACTAAGGGACATGGGATAGGAAACTACCTCAAGCAAGTGAGGGGATTTTATCTGAAGGATACAGAGGGAACCAGAGGGGAGGAAGTACAGCCAGGCCTTGCAAGGAAGCAGAGAGTAAAGAACCAGGGATGATTTTTGTTTCTTTCTGTCGCTTCACATTTTCTTTTCTGTGGCTTCATATTCATATTCTCTCTCCCTCTCTCCCTCTCTCTCTGCCTCTGTGAATCTATTTCTAGTGTCTCTCCCTAGACAATGCCTTTCTTTGTTTATGATTCTAACTGGTCCATCCAGGTTCCTGGTTCTCCATCATTTCCCATGTCGAGCATCCAACCAACTGTGTCCCACCTCTCCATTTCCAGGAAAGAGCCTCTGAGTGGCCCAGCTTGAGTCAGGACTCCAGCCTGGTCCGGGCAACTATGGAGGCAGAGTGAGGGGAGGGGTGGGAGGAGGGCATGCGGTAGTTTCATGGCAGTCAGGCCCAAGGTTTCAGTGGGCCGTTCTCTAAGAAGGGGATGCACGCCAGGTAGACACGCTAAGAGGTGACTGCTATTACTTAACCTTTCTAAGGCTCACTTTCCTTATCTGTAAAACGGAGATGGTGATAGAAGGGAAGAGGTAATAGAAGCAAAAGTACTTTGTAACAGGCATCGTGCTGTGCACTTAGCACCCCTCGGGCTCTCCCAGTTTGTGCTGGAAGGCCCTTCCCTCTCTTCCCCTCTGAGAAGAAGCAGTTGGCCCTCTTTGGTCCTAAGCAAGTCCAGGCTACAGAGGGGAGCAACAGGAACCACCCGTGTGGTTGGTGCTGCTTTTCCAGGCACCTGAAGACAGCAGTCCATGGACCTGCTCTCCCCGGGAAAAGGAAGAAAGAGGGGAAGGCCCGCAGCACCCTGGGAGATGCCATGCATAATTGCTAATAAGCAGGCGTGACCGAGTCTTAACAATAATTAAAGTTACCAACTGAGCACTTGTCCATTTCTGGGTCTAATGGTTTTTCAGCCCATTAAACATTAAAGGGGTAATCACCTCACACGCACCAGTGCCTATGCAGCCGTCCTGTGTCTTGCCTGCTGACAGTAGGAAGCGGCAGGCAGAGCCCCAAGCAGAATCTGGGGGGGTCTCTTTGCCTACACTGGGGTTCCAGGCACAAAACCCCATCAGACCACCCCCTGCAAGCTCTGGTCACTGCCTGCGAGAGCTGGCCTCAGCCCAGGTGATATGTCTCCACGAGGTCCTGCTCTGCGTCTCAAGGGACTGAGGTCTCCGAGGTCTGAAAGAAGTCAAGCTCCCACGTCAGGAAAGCCCCTCCAAAGTCCCCTTGCCACCTCTTCTCCATTGACACTACTCCAAGGGAAGGCACTCACACTACCCCTCATCACCACCTGCCTGGTAGACCTCATCCCTTGGGGAATAGGACAGGTCCTGGACATACAGTGTAAACGGTCCTCTGTAACTCTGTGCACTGTGTTAGGTCATGCATATGTTTCCTCTTATTTCATACAATTTGTGGGGTAGATTTTGTTATTCCCCTTTTGCAGTTGAGGAAATGTTGGCTCAGAGAAGCTGATGAATTTGTCCAAGATCACACAGCTACAAGAGGAAGTACCAACATTCAAACGCAAGTCTACCTTCCCCAAGACCTGTCCTTTTTAGAGAAATCCTCCCAAATGCATTGACCAGATTCCCATTGGCCTGACTCTCCACGTGCCCTGAGAAATTGTTCTGGGCCATAGAGGCCGGGCTGCTGGGACTACTGGCCTCATCTGAGGTGCCATAGAAGAGACTCTTGATGTGGAATTAAAAGACCTGGGGCCCCCAAGTCCCAGTTGTGCTCCTATTAACAGTACAACCTTGGGCAAGTTGTTCAACCCTACTCGTGCCTCAGTTTTCTCATTTGAGAAATGGAAAGAATATTTTCTACTTCACAGAATTTTTAGGAGGGAGCAAAAGAGATAGTACATAAGACCTAGAAAGCTGAAAATCATCATCATTCTTGGCCTTCAGAGACCATCCTGTGATGACCAGCCAACACCACGTATGTGGATAAAAGTGCAAATAGGCCCTCCATACGTTTCTGTGCATATTAGTGATGTGTATAGGTACCTGTGTCTTCCTCTGTCCTGGTGTCTCCTTGCATGTATATGTATGTCTGCGACCCCTCCCATGTACAGATTTCCCAGGAATGGGGAATTCACTGACCAAGATTTCCATCCCACCCTGACTCCAGCAAATTTTTTCAGAGGCAAAATTATGATGTTGTCTTCAGTGGGTCCTGCCCACCTGCTCCTGCCCCCCCATGCTGCTCCTCAGATGCCACAGGTCCCTTTACTCTGGCATACCCCCAGCCCACCCTCCCTGGTCGGTGGCCTTGCTCCAGACCTTTCCAATTCCCCTTCCAAGATGTACCTAACCTATGGTACTCTCCTCTCAGCTAATATATTTGCATTTTACGGGGTCTTTTAAGCTGTCCCAGGCTCTCAAAGGTAGTATGTCTTTGGGAGAATGGGGACAAAATGGCCTAGAGCCCCCCAGAAACACTTTTTTTTTTTTTTTGGCCACGCTGCGTGGCTTGCAGGATCTCACTCCCCGACCAGGGATTGAACCCGGGCCCCCGGCGGTGAAAGCGCTGAGTCCTAACCACTGAACCGACAGGGAATTCCCAGAAACACATTTTTTAATCCCCTCTGCTTGAGCAGACCTGTATCCAAACACAGTAGTCACAGACCAGCCCAGTGGTCTTTGAGCTCAGATTCATTGGTACAGTAAATCACATCATCTTAGAAATGACAGTGTCCGCTCCATGGTTCCTGGGTTTTGGAAAGTACTGGCCACGGCCCTGGATTACATCAGCTGATAACTGAGTCTTGGACCATGACTGGGCCCTTGGCCCTGTCCAAGGTGCTGATATTTTTCTTGGTTGCTACAGTCCCTCTGTGGGAAAACAATGCCCCCTTGGGCAAGAAGACCCATTAACATGAACCTTCTCAGACAGTGGATAGAGGTGGGAAAGTCACAGTCCATATTTTCTTGTTAGCTTCAGTATTTCCCTCTGTGAAGTGGGGGTAAGAACAATGACTCACCAGAGCCATTATGAGAATTGTATCTGATAACATATTGACGCACAGGGCAGACACTCCTTTCTTCCGGAAGATAACTGACCTGTATCAACACCCTAGAAATCAATCTCTCAACTCTCTGTGGGAGCAATTCCACCTCCTCTGTGAAGCTCTTCCTGGCACCTGTCCCATCAGCAGGAAACTAATCAATAGCTTTCCCCTGGGATTCCCACAGTGCAATGCACACACCTCCCCTCCCAGCGCTGACTCACTACATTGCATTATATTTATCCACGTGCTCTTGTGCTCATCTGCCTTCCCCTTTGAACTGGTCCCCAAGGGTGCCTTATTCCTTGGCATGCCCATGCCGCTAGGTACATGAACACGAGTCCACCCACACAGAGGACAGTGTTTTTTCTTTGTGTAGAACTTCTCATCCATGCCCCCCATCTGCCCCACTCAGCTTGCCCTGCCCCTGCCTGCTCCAGCCTGTCTGTGCTGAGCCCACTCACCTCCCACCCTCGGAGCCTCAGCCTACCCCACTCGCTCGCACTAAATTTCTCCAAGACACAGTTTCTTCCATCATAAGGTGCAATTGATAGTAATCTTGGATAGAACCTCTTGGAGTTCTTGGGGTTATAATTTTCAGTTCATAAATGGCACCCACCATACAGTAGGTGTCACCCCACCCTCTGCACTCTGTGCATTTCTCCTCGATCCTTTTCCTCTCCTAATGCCCCCAGTCCCCACTCCCTTGCCCTGGACATTATGCCTTCCCTGTCAGGATGGGCTGGATCCTCCTAGAAAAATTCCTGGTCAGGCCTCTGCCACCATCCCCTCCACTTCCCCTGCAAACGGGGCAGAGTCTCCTGAGAAGGGGTGCCGAGGTTTACAGTGACTTCTGTGCAGGGAGTGGCGTGTCGAAGCTGGCTCCAGGGCAGCCTGAGCCTCCTGGACTCCGGGAGGCAGAGGAGTTGAACTTGCCTGGCATCACATCCCCTGACCTTCTCAGCAAGCCACCCACTCAGCCAGGAAGTGCCCCCCTCCAGCCTCTCCCCCTCTGCCTCGGCTGCTTCTTGCCACTGCCATGGCCTCTCCTGCCCAAGAGAGCCGTTAACAGCTCCACCCTAGGCCCGGACAGCCTCAGCGCTCTCTCAGCCTCTGGCCTCATCCCTTCGTCTCCCTCTTTCTCTCCCCCTTTCCTCCCCCTGTCCTTCCTTCTTATGCAAAATCCCAGTCTTGCTCCTAATGCAGAAATGGAATTATCTACAAGGATTTGAAAGGACAAATGTACAGGGAGCCAAATGGCACCAGGCTTTCCTCTCCTTCCTTGCCTGATAAATTCCTTGCCTGATCCAGCAGTCTTCAAATTAGGTGAATTAACTGTAAGGGAGGGTTATGGGGGAGGGGGAGGAGCTGCTTGGGGGAGGCTCTACGTCCTGCCAGAACAAGCTGATGGCTCCAAGGGGGCTGCCCTACCCCTAGGAGGCCAGAGTGCTTCCCTCAGTGCCAGCACCACATGGATCTCTTATTAATGCCTGGCACTTTACGGCCTGCAGTCTCCTTTTCATCCTCATTATCTCATTTGCTCTTAACAGGACACTACAAAGTATCTATCACAATCCCTATTTTATCAATGATAAAGGAAGCTTAGAAAGTAGTTGACCTAAAGTCACACAGCAGAGCTTGATCCTGGGCAGTCAGGGTACTCCCATCATTCCCTGCCCTGTCCAGATTCCCAGCTGCCCCATCACACAGGCCACAAAGTCCCCAGGGAGCTGGGAAGGCAGAGAGCCCAGGGCAGAGGCATCCTTGGATATGCATAAGTTTGGGCAGGTAACTCTGTGAGACCTGAGAAAACAAGACATCTTTTCTGTAGAATTCGAAGGCAGCAAGGCCCTAGACTCCACAGAGAGAACATCCTTGGTTTTCCAGGTTCCAATACTAGGGTAGGGCCATAGCCAGTGAAGGATGGTACAGGAGATAAAGCTGCAGTAGGTGATGTTGCTATGGAGGACGGTGTTTCCATGAGGTACACCTAGGTCTTCTCTGATGAGACTTCTGCACACAAAATGGTCCCTTGGAAGCAGATGGCTGACACAGAATAGATAACAATTCAGTACCTATGTGGAAACTGAGCCTCAGAGCTGGGAAGTGACTTGTCCAGGGTCACATGATAAAACTATTAAAGACCTTGGAACAGCACCCAGGTCTCCCAACATCCAGTCCTGAATCCTTCCCACAGCATCTTACGTTGGGTCGAACTGCTGAGCTCTGTGGGAGGTGACTTAGCTGGGACCTAGGAGAGACTCTGGAAGATTGAGAAATCCTCTAAATGTGGATATTATTTGTTAAGTTCTTTTAAGTACTCTTTAATTATATAAAATAAAATATCTTCCAAAATTGCAAGGACCCTTTGTACTTAAATTTATTTGTTAATTATTAAGCATCTATTGCATGCAGGGTGCTATACAGCAGGTATTATGGGAGACAGGGGAAAAGAAAAAGACATTGTCCAGTCCTCATGAAATATACTCTATCGATGCACATTTATTCATTCCATAAACATTCACTGAGATCCCACTAGGGATGTTAAGATGGTCAACATAGATAAGATCCCTGTCCTCTGGGAGCTTATATTCTGGTGGATAATCATAGCTTATTAAGCATTTACTACGTGCTGGAAACTCTTCTAAGTGCTTTACCTACAGTATCTTGTATAATTTGCACAAGAGGTCTGTGAATGCTCATTTTACAGATAATGAGATTTGAGATCCAGAAAAGTGAAGAAACGTGCCCAAGTTCAGTTACTTCTGAGTTTAAACTACTTGGGATTTGAACCCTGGCAGTTTAACCTCAAAGACTGTACTTTTACCTGTTTTATTACTGCATTTTATTAGTGTGAAAAAGTTCCAAAGAACGTATACCCTCCCAAACACGGCCGTGCAAACCACTTGCCCCCTAAGCTGACAGTGTGCCTGGTCATTTGTCTCCGGGGCCCTAATGAACATCACACACCATCACTATAATTTATAAGCCTATCATGTTCAAATTTGGATTTGGTCCTCTGTGGTCCCGCTACACTTTATCTCGGTAATGATTTATTGTTTTAATTGAGACTTCACTTAAGTAGAACTCATTGCCACAAGCACAAGGGGTTCCAAGCCCCCCAAGTCCAAGGCCAAGGTTGGCCCAAGCCAGCTCTCTCTCCCTGGCTCTTCTGACTATAACCAGAGAGTAACAGAAAGCTGCAAGCCGTCCCCCGAGGCGGGGGGACCGTACCTCCAGAAAGACAAATGGCTTTGTATTCCGTGGAGACAGCCCTGACGCTCAGTGGCCTTTGGGTTAGTGAGTGAGCACAGCGCCCAGATAGGTCAGTGCTGTCAGGAGGGAGGGTGGGACGGCGTGTGCGTGGGGAGCCCAGGTGGGGAGAGGTGAACCCTGTCACCGCAGGGGAGCGAGCCTGTGACAGCAGTTTAGCAGATCTAATGAGCAGCCCAGCTCCCCCGCGTCAACCCTGACATCTCTGTTTCCCCAGGCAGCAGCACCTGTCCATCTGCCAGGCCGGGCCCTACCCCCGCCCGTCCCCCGCCCTGGTAGCCAGTGCCAAAGAAGTGGCTGTGTGACAGTGAGATGGAGAGCTAAGGAGAGCAAAATTGGGGGTTGAGCCAGCCCCCCATCTCAGAAGGGCACTTCTGCACAGTTGCATGGGCCTTGGACATGGCAGAGGCCAGAGATGGGGAGTGGAGGCCTCCCTGATAAGCCAACATTACCAAGGACCTACTGTGTGCAGGCCCTGGCCAGTCTGTTTTGGGGATTTGAGAGTAAACAAGACTCAATCCAGTCCTATAAGGGCTCCAGGCTGGTCAAAAGGCAGACCCTGATAGCTACAAACAATCTACCATGGGAGTACAGAGAGAGCCATCACTCCTAGCTCAGAGGCATTGGGAAGTCTTCATGGAGGAAGCAACTCTGAGATAACCGTTGAACAATGGGTAGGGTTTTGACAGGAGAGAGAACCACTGGAGCCAAAGAAGAGAAGCAGGAAAGCAAGGGGTTGTCTGGGGATTCCAGGAAATCAACTTGGCTAAACCATAGGACGCAGGAAGTATAACTAGAAAGGTAAGTTGGGACCTGGTGATGGGAAGTCTTGGATGCCAGGGGAAGTAATTGTTCTTTTTTAGAAGATAATGAGAATCTATTAAGTTATTTGATTTGGGTAATGACATGGTCAAAACTGGGGGATTGACCAGGAGACTGCAAGAGAGAGGATTATTGGAGAAAGAGCTACTGGACTTTACTACTCCCTAGGCAGGGAGGAGAAAACAGAAAGAGGAGTATATCACCTACGATTAGGTATGGCCGAATATAGCAGAAACCCAAGATAAAGTGTTTGTCCCTAAAAGAAGTCTAGAGGAGGCCAGTCCAGAGTTGACATGGCAGCTCCAGATACACCGTGGACCCAGGTTCCTTCTGTTCCTGTTCTAACATCCTAGCATATGGCTTCCATTCCCAAGGTCACTTCATGGACCAAAATAGCTGCTGAAGATTCTGCCGTTGTTCCTACATTTTAGGCAACCAGAGGAGGGAAACGGGAGAAGGCAAAAATCTCCCTCTGAGCCAGCTCCCTTTAAAGAACCCTCACACTTTCTCTTACATGATTTCCTCTTACATCTCATTGACCAGAACGCAAAGGAGGGTGGGAAATGGAGTCTTTTAGCTGGACCCGCTGTGCCCTGAGTACATTCAGGATTTATCGCTAGGGAGAAAGGGGAGATGGCTATTAGAGGCCAAGCAGTAGTCTCTGGCACAGGGAATCTGGCACAGCAATACCTCTGAGACTGTTAGAGCAGGGGCCTGGGAAGATAATGAGCCCAGGGGCAAAATAGGGGAATCCAAAGAAAGAGGAGGTTTGGGGGTGAAGACAGAGCCTGGTTCTGATGCTAGGGGAAAGACATCTGCTGTGGGCTCCCTGCTCTACCAGCAGCCAGGGACTCCCACTGGCCTCCCACCTTTCTTGGGGTCAAGCCTTGGAGAAAACCCTCAGCTACAGAGGGTGAGTGGAGATGAGGGGATGGAAACGAAGGCTTGGGAGGACCAGAATCCCTTGTGCAGAGATGACAGGGGAGAAGCGTAGACTCTGCCTCATCAAATGGGGGTGGGCACCTGGCACAGGCTGATACCACGTGGCTGCAAGAGGAAACCAGGTAAAAAGGCCTCAGGACAGAGTCACGGATGGAGGCGAATACAGCGCACGGCGCTGGGAGGCTAACTCCAGCAAGCCTTCCCTAGAGGCAAGTGCCACACGAGGCGCTCCCCTGCCTGGCAATGAGGCCACCAAGCAAGCTGAACAAATTCGCCTGTCTCAGGACGCCGGGCCGGCCCGCCAGGGCTTGGCTTCTGGACTCAGCCGCACCCCACATGACATCTCTGTGGGAGAGCTGGAGACATGGGGAAGGGGAGGCCTGGATAGCTGTTTTCAACCTCCTCTCCCCTCCCTCACTCCAGCAAAGCACGTGGGGCCCACAGGTTGAATGCCTTCTGGCAAGCGTGTGTCCTTCGTGTACCAATGAGTGCAATGAGCATCGCCCTTTCTTCCGCTCCCATTGGGATCGGCTACTTCTTTTTCCAGATGAGCTCTCACCTTGAAATATTTCTGTTCACCCCAACAGTTTGTCTCACAACATAAATCTCTGGGTTTCCCAAAATGTCTAACATACGGATGAGAAACAGATTTCGTTTCACCATCCAGTGCCTATAAATTCTTAGTCGCTCTCTGAAATGCGGTGTTGAGAAGGACTCTGAGGACCCTTCTTGACCCCGTGGGAAAAAGGGCTATAATCTAGTTTGATGTCTGCCACGGGAAAGCGACGAAGGATAGTGAAGCAAACTCCAGCTAACTGCCATCCTGGTGTAGCACTTAATAGGTGTTTAGTAAATTAATGCATGAGGTACAGTGGGTCAGTCAAAGGGACAGTCGTCCCTTCTCTCTCTAACTGCCTCCCCCAACCGGGGTCTGGAATGACCACCTATTGTGTCATCCCAAACCATAGTCAGGTGTCTAGGCAGAAGGACTTTTTTGGACTATTAAGTGCAGGGTTCTCTTTTTTTTTTTTCTTTTTTTTTAAACCTTTCTTTTTTTTTTTTTTAATTAATTAATTAATTTATATTTATTTTTGGCTCTGTTGGGTCTTCGTTTCTGTGCGAGGGCTTTCTCCAGTTGTGGCGAGCGGGGGCCACTCTTCATCGCGGTGCACGGGCCTCTCACCTTCGCGGCCTCTCCCGTTGCGGAGCACAGGCTCCAGACGCGCAGGCTCAGTAGTTGTGGCTCACGGGCTCAGTCGCTCCGCGCACGGCATGTGGGATCTTCCCAGACCAGGGCTCGAACCCGTGTCCCCTGCATTGGCAGGCGGATTCTCAACCACTGCGCCACCAGGGAAGCCCTAAGTGCAGGGTTCTTGATAGGCAGCTCACCTGTGTCTCTCTGAGAGATTTTCTTCCTGCAACAAGGGCTCTGATACCATGGCCCAGAATTCCATGGCAGTCTGGGGGGGGAGTCCTGAGGGCAGGAATGGTTGTTACAGGAAGGGGCAGCCAGGCCTCTGTTCCCTGAGACTCTACGTGGAGTAAGGCAACTCCCGGGATCCCAAATCTTGAGGGTTTACGAAGAAATCCCAGCTAGGGTGATCCAGTTCCCATGCCTAGATCCACCTGGCAGGGCTATTAGAAGAGGGCACCATTTTTTCCTCCAATCCTCTCCTAGCAGCTACCCAGACAGGCCTCTCAGCTGGCAGGGTGCTGTTCCCCAGCTTTACGGAGCGTCTCTGCACCCCCATCCCCCCACACTCCCCTACCCCGGTCCAGGCAGAGCGCAGCCTCTCGCTCCACCAGGCAGGCTGGCGCGCTCTGCCTGAACTCTCCTGAGCCCTCCGACGTTAGCCAGCTAACGAGAACAGATCTGACAGAGCAGGATTACCCACTCGGAGGGAGCCGACTGATTGTGTTTACTCCCAAACCTGGCCCTATTTAGTGGTCTGTGTGCATCATTAATCTTCTTCCACAATCCGTTCCCCATCTGCTCCCACTTTTTAATGAACTGCCACTTGTCGCACTCAATAAAATCAGCACTTTGCGAGAATTTCAGTAACGATGGATGGATGGGAGGGAAGGCAAGAGGCAGCCAGAGCAGGCGATGGGAGAGAATGAGGGAAAAACCAGGGGGAGCTGGGCAAGGAGGCGGCGATAGAGATATCCTCGCAGGTTCAGAAACAGTGTCCGATCTGCATGGGCAAATGAATCACAGCACGCCTGGTGCTCTGGGCAGCCTTGCCCCCAGGCAAGGCACTAATAACCACATCAGACCAGGGCACCGGCAATTCTTACACTACACCATGTCAGGCTGGGTTTGATCGAAGCCAGCCTGCTTTACACAATTATTTTCCTGGTCGTGAATGGTGCAAGAAGCATGGGGATGCAGTTTTCCAAATGTGGCTGCCAGCTCTGGGGATTCATCCGATACCAGGCTATTACCTCCTGATTACTTGACTTGGCAGTCAACCCACTCCGAGCTGTGAATCAACAGCAGGAAGGGTGCGTGGGGAAGCTGAGGCTGCAGGTTGCACTTTTCAATCACATGTCAGAGGTGTGATGAGGGCTCCATCCAGGGCTCCTAGGATGGGGAGGGGCGGCGGGGAAGGGTGAAGATGGTGGTCCCTGCTCTACTTGGGAATCTCAGGGCCTGAGAGGTCAACCACGGGGGTCATCTAGTTTGAGGCTCAAGAAGAAAACCAGGGCTAAAGAGGCAAAGGGACTTGCCCAAGGTCACTGCCTCAGTCCCCTGCGGTTACTCTAACAAACTACCAAAAACAGGTGCCTGAGAAACAACTGACATTTATTTCTCACAGCTCTGGAGGCTGGGAATTCCAAGATCAAAGTTTCAGCAGATTTGGTGTCTGGTGAGGGCCTATTCCTGGTTCATAGATGGCCATTTTTTCTTTGTGTCCTTGCATGGCTGAAGGAGCAAGGGAGCTCTCTGGGGTCTCTTTTATAAGGGCACTAATCCCATTCATGAGGGCTCCACCTTCATGACCTAGTCACCTCCCCCCCCACCAAAGGCCACACCTTCTAATACCATCACATGGGGCATTAGTATTTAACATGTTGAGCATTTAGAATTGGGGACCGACCCAAATATTAAGTCTATGGCAGCCTCACAGTGACTGCCAGTATGTGGACCATTTGGGTAGGGCTGTAGCCCAGGGCTGACCTTCTCTCTCATGGGGAGTAAGGGCTGGGAGTCAGGCTCTGCCTTCTTGGGGACCCCTTCCCTCCAGATCAGAAGCCCTGATACCCTCTTCCCAAAGGCTCTAGTTTCTGGACAGATGCAGAGCAGGGCAGGGAGGGACTGGGATCTAGAAGCAGTCTTGGCCTCATAAGCCTCATGTGCCCACCGAGTCGATGGCTGCCGCTCTCTCAGTTTAGGCCAAGGAGCTCCTGCCTTAGGGTTTGGTCAGTCAGTGCGTCTGTGCACAAGTGTGAACACCTGTCATACTGCGAGGTGCTCACAAACAGGCCATATGGACGGCCTGCCTGCAGCTCGAGGGGCCTTGGGCCTACAGTTCAGAGGGTTTCCCACCAGGACTCTGGCCAGCCCCTCCCTGACAAATAGGATTCTGCTCCTGGGGCCCGCAAACAATGCACGGTTCTGCACCCCCCACCACTAGGCTGTCAGCTCCATCAGGCAGGGTCTTGAAGTGTCCTATTCATACATTATCCCCGGCATCCAAAACAGTGCCTACTAGGTGCCCGATAAATATTTATTGAATAAGCAGATGACTGGATGAATGAAATGAAGGTCCAGAACCACCTCACTTTGCATGTCATCTGTCTTTGGGGCCTTAGAGGCTCCTTGCTCCCCTCTCATCTCCTTGGTCTCTCTGAGGCTGCCCACATGACCCTCTCAATGCTGAGTGCTGAGCTGGGGTGGGCCGGAGCCTGGCAGGTCCAGCCCTGAAGGTGCATCCTTCTCCTGAGCCCAGCCCTCCCCAGGACCATTTTCTCCCATGCCTCACCCACCAGTGCTCCCCAGGCCCCCCTCACTCAAGGCTGAGTCAGCAGGAGTGTGAAAGGAAGATGATCCTACTCCCAGCATTTGCTCCGGTCCTCAGAGTCACCCTAGCCTGGCCGACTGCACAGCCCTGCACAGCCCTGCTCCTGCTCCAGCTTCCCACCTTCTTCAGCTTGGGCACTCTGGGCTCAGAAAGCATGTCCACCCCCAGATTTTGCCCACACCTGTGAAAGGAAGTACCACTTGAGGCAAAGAGTCCCTTGAAAATCACAACTGCAAGGGGATAGAAAGGAAAGTCAGAGTTCCAACTTCCCATTTGCGGAAATATAGTGAACGATCATGGACCAATGGCTTCCTCCTCCAACCCCAACCCTGGGGACATTAGAGAAGCAAGAGGGAGAAACACAGGCAAGAAAGTAAGAGTGAACATGAGACGGACGGAGAGAGCTCCACATTGCCTTGGGAAGGAGACCTCTGCCCACCCTGTCATCACCATGGGGCAGAAAACAGCAGAACAAGCCCGGGGTGGGCTGTCAGTAGAGTTTCATCCAGGTGGAGCTTGAGAGCCACCCCCCACCACACACACACACCATAAAGACTAGGATTAAAACTTAAGGCAGTTCCCTGGGGGTCAGGGTCACCTAATAGAAAAGGGGACGGTGGTGGTCCATGGGCAGTGATTGGACACTGGCTGTACTACCAGGGTTCTGCATATTGATGTGCACTTATTCATCCTCCCACCTCAAATATCCTAAACTCACCTGGAGGGGCACCAGGTGGGGCCCGGAATTCATCTGCTCCCCCCTCAGTATGTATAACCGCCAAGATGGCTGACACCTCTAGAGGATATCAGTTCACAGAGGAAAATAATAAAATATCTGAGGAATGCAACCCTTATTTCTTTAAAAAAAAAAAAAAAAAGACAAGAAACTATAGCAGACAAAAATGGAATTAAAAGACTAAACAGAACAAGAATTTAAAATAACTTTATAATAATGATTTTCTAAGAGATAGGGGAAGGTACCAGTGAATGAAGTAGGAACACAGAGTTTTAAAGAAGAGGCAATTGGAAATTCCAGTAGGAAAAACATCATAGTTGAAATAAAGAAGTCAGTATATGAGTTGAAAAGCAGAACAGATTCAGCTAAAGAACTGGAAGATTAGATTGATGTTAAACAGCACCATAAAGGGATAAAGAGTTGTAAGCTATAAAAGAAAAGTAAAGAGATATGATGCACAGAAGTAGAAATGCCAATATATGTTTAATAGGAGTGCTCAAAAGAGAGAAAAATGAACAGAGGGGAGAAATATTTCAAGGAATAATGATTGAGAACTTTTCAGAATTAAAGAAAGTTGAAAGGCTTATATAGTGCCTCATATAGGATTGATTTGGGGGAAAAAATACTCTAGACATTTTATACAGTAACTTAAGATCAAAAGTAAAGAGTTGGGCTTCCCTGGTGGCGCAGTGGTTGAGAATCTGCCTGCCAATGCAGGGGACACGGGTTCGAGCCCTGGTCTGGGAAGATCCCACATGCCGCAGAGTGGCTAGGCCCGTGAGCCACAGTTACTGAGCCTGCGCGTCTGGAGCCTGTGCTCCGCAACAAGAGAGGCCGTGATAGTGAGAGGCCCGCGCACCGTGATGAAGAGTGGCCCCCACTTGCCGCAACTAGAGAAAGCCCTCGCACAGAAACGAAGACCCAACACAGCCTAAATAAATAAATTAATTAATATTTAAAAAAAAAAAAAAAAGTAAAGAGTAAAATTTTTAAACTATCCAAGAAGAAAAGAGCAGATAAACTACATATGAAAAATGATCAAATCAACATCAGCCTTCTCAACAGTGATCCTAAATACAAAAAAAAAAAAAAAAAAGAGCAATACAGTAATATTTTCAGTATTGCAGGAAAAAAAAATCTTTAAACCTAGAATTTCATATCCAACTAACCCCTATTTAAAAATAAGATCAAAATAAAGGATAGTAACAGGCAGGTGAGACCTCAGAATATTCTCTTTGGAAAACTCTTGGAGGAGGTACTCTGGCAAAAAGGAAAAGAAATTAAGGAGTATGTTGGGAAATATATGGGTAAAAAAGAAAAAGGAAAGAACTGAAACAACAGTGCGCCCATCAGAATCTAGAAGTAAGATTTTAAGCAAACCTAACATGGTGGGACAAGGTGAGAATCATCATGAAAGTGAGAGATACATGTTGAGGACCATATTCAGGGGAAGAGAAAAACATGGATATACTTCAGAACTTAAGAAAAAAATGTCATCAGAAGTCTTAAAAGGGCAACCATCAGAAAAATAAAAAATAGAATGAATTACTTTTGACCAGTCAGCTTTTGCAAGGTTATGCTACAGTAACAAGCAACTCCATCTCAGTGGCTTGCAACAACATAGGTTTATTTCTCATTCAGGTGTTGGCTGCAGGCCAGCTACTGCAGGTGTGTTTGATATATCTTCCCAATTCAGAACCTGGCTGAAGGAACAGGTCTTATCTCAGCCTCATGGGAGAGAAAAAAGTACAGTAGGGGAACCATATGATGATACTTAAAGCTTCCGCTCAGAAATTGTGGTCAGATCTTTTTGACTCATATTCCATTTGTCAAGCAAATCTCAAGTTATGCCTGGTGTTAATGGGATAGGAAAGTATAATCAACTCACAGGGAAATGCTGCAAGTCACATCACAAAAGGCAGGGATGTATAACCCTACTGTGGGGAGGATGGTAACATCTTTGAAACCAGGAAAAGAAAATTCACTCTGATTAATGTAAGGCATAAAACGGGAGAGGGGATAGAAACTTATATAAGACATGACATAAGATAGCAGAAAGGAGTACTAAAATAAATAAAAATTATAACAAAGATAGGGAATCATATATGTGTCGAATTTTCTTAAAAAAGCAAAATCCAGTAATACATTACCTATAAGAGATGTATTTAAAAACAAAATTTAGCGTTCCAGTCTGGATAAGATGGTGTAGATCCATCTCCCTGCTCCTCCCCAACAAAGTGCAACTATAAACCCTGGAAATCATGCCAGAAGCAACCGAAGGAGAACTCTGAAATGTGGTAAGAAAGCACACTGGGGGTTTGTGACCCTAGAACCAGAGGCACAAGCAACTGCAAGGCATCTTGTGTCCCCATCCAACAGAAGAAGGCAACCAGACCCACCATTTCCTAAACCGCAACCTAGCAAGAGAAGGCAGCCCAGTAGGCTGGTTCATTCTCCCAAATTAAACAGAAGTTCGTCTGGCAACGTCAGGTAAGCCCAACACCACTGGAGAGGGTGATTGATGGGGAGCCAAATCAACAAGCAGCCACGGAAAGTACCCTCCTGCCCTACTGGGCCTGAGATACCCTCCCCCACTGAGAGACCCCCCGGGCCCAGCCTGGGTTTCCACTGCTACCCCTCAGGCAGCACAAGCCTAGACCAGTGAAATCCTCAGTAGCGTCGGATAAGCCAAGCAGACCAAAACAACACCAGAAAGGCTCTGAAAACCTTACTGTCGTTAGAATAACCACCTACAGATGTAGGCCAGGACCTGTGTGCTGAAAGGCTAAGAGTTTACATAGGACCCTGAGACTCATAACATAATATATAAAACGTCCAGGAACCAATTTAAAAATCACCTGTCATACCAAGAATCAAGAAAAATCACAATTTGAATTTTAAAAGGCAATCAACTACGCCAACACTGAGATGAATCAGACGTTGGATTTATCTGACAAGATAATTTTTTTAAAGAAGCTATCATAAAAATGCTTCAACAATCAATTACAAATTCTCTTGAAACAAAGAAAAAAATAGACAATCTTAAAGATTAAGTTGTTTTTCGAAAGAACCAATGGACATTGTAGAATTTTAAAATACAATAACAGAAATGTTTTTTAAAGAAAACCTCACTGGCTGAGCTCAATAGTTAGAGTGAAGATGATAGAGGATAAAATCAGTGAACTTGAGGACAGATAAATAGATTTCACCCAGTCAGAACAATGGAGAGAAAATAGAAAAAAGAATGAGCACAGCCTCCAGGATGTGGGGGATAATAACAAAAGATCCAACGTTCGCATCATCAGAGTCCCAGAATAAAAGAGGAAGAGAGTGAGGCTGAAAGATTATCTAAAGAAATAGTGGCTGAAAACGCTTCAAATGTGGCCAAAGAAACAAACCTACAGACTCAAGAAGCTGAGCAAACAGAATAAACTCAAAGAAATCCATGCCAAGGAACATCATAATTAAACTTCTGAAAACCAAAGACTCATCAAATTTTTTAAAGCAGCCAGAGAGAAACGACGCATGACCGATAGGGGAACACCAATTCAAATCCACCAAATGACAGTGGATTTTCATCTGAAACCATGGAGGTCAGAAGGATGTGAAACAACATTTTTCAATTTCTCAAAGAAATGAACTATAACTACAAATTCTATGTCCAGTGAAAGTATCCTTCAGAAATGAAGGGATAATAAAGATATTCTCAGACAAAGGAAAACAAAAAGAATGTTTTGCTACCAGACCCCAGACTACTTAGAGATTGACAAAAGAAATTTTTTCAAACAGAAAGGAAATGATTTTTTTAAAAAAGAAGTAGAATCTTGGAGCATTAGGAAGGAAGAAAGAACAATGGAAAGAACAGAAATACTGCTGCATATAAAAGACTATCCTATTCCTCATATTTGATGACTGAAACAAACATTACAACACCACCTGATACTCAAGCTCCTGAAATTTGGAGAATTCATCCAAAAATTTAAAGAGTAATTAACACCACTTTTACACAGCTCTACCAAAAACAGAAAAGGAGGAAAATTTTCCCAAATTTATGAGGCCAGTGTTACCCTGATAACAAAACTAGACAAAGAAAGTACAAAAAAGGAAAACTACAGAACAATACCTCTCACAACTTAGATGGAAAAATCCTCAATAAAGCAGCAAACTGAATCCAACAACATATAAAAAGAATTATACATATGACTGAGTGGGACTTACTCCAGTCACGCAAGGCTAGTTCAGTACTCAAAAATCAATCAATGTAGCCCACCATATCAATAAGCTGAAGAAAAATCATTTGATCATATCAATTGATGCCCAAAAAAAGCACTTAATGAAATTCAACACCTATTCATTATTTTTTTAAAAACTCTCAGCAAATTCGGATTAGAGGGCAATTATCTTAACTTGATAATGAGCGTTTACAAAGAACTTTCAGCTAGCATCATACTTAATGGAAAATGACTGAACACAATCTCCCTAAGAGAAGGAATGAGACAAAGATGTCTACAATCATCACTCTTATTCAATGTAATGCTGCATGTTCTAGCCACTGCAATTAGGCAAGAGAAATAAAGAAACAAAGGGCATACAGATTTAAAAGAAAGAAATAAAATTTCTGTCTCTATTTACAGATGACATCTATTTACAGATGACATGATTGTCTATGTAGAAAATCCCAAGGAATCTACAGAAGATTCCTAGAACTAATAATGAGTCCAGCAAGGTTTCAGGATAAAAGATAAAACACACAAAAATCAATCACATTTCTATATACTATCAATGAGCATAAAGAAACAAATTTAAAAGCACAATCACTCCAAAGAAAATGAAATATTTAGGTATAAGTTTAACAAAGTATGTGCAGGATCTGTATCCTGAAAAACACAAAATACTGACGAAATAAACCAAAGAAGATCTAAATAACTGGAGAGACATACCAGGTTCATGGATTGGAAGACTTAACATAGTAAAGATGTCAATCCTCCTGAAATTGATCTATAGGTTTAATGCAATTCCTATCACTGAGGTTTTTTGTAAACACAGGACCAGTAAGATAAGAGAGAGAAAGAGAGAGACTGATTTATTATAAGGAATTGGCTCAGGTGATTATCGAGGCTGATAAGTCCCAAGATCCACAGTTGGCAAGCTGGAGACTCAGGAGAGCCAAGTGTATAATTCCTGTCTGAATCCAAGTCTGAAGACAGGGGAAAACTGATGTCTCAGCTTGAAGACAGGCAGGCAGAGAGAGAGCAAGTTCTCTCTTACTCAGTCTTTTTTGTTCTATTCAAGTCTTCAATGGTTTGGATGTGGCCAACCCACGTTAGGGGAGGGCAATCTGCTTTACTCATTCTACGGATTCAAATGTTAATCTCATCTGAAACATCCACAGAGCCTCACAGACACACCCAGAATAGCGGTTAACCAAATATCTGGGCAAGTTGGTGTATAAAATTAACCATCACACAAAAGAAACTTTAAAAAGACCAAAAAAAGACAAAAATAAAAATAAAGTTTAAAAAATTTTAACCACCACAGTAGACAAGCTTATTCTAAAATTTATAGTTGGCCCTCCATATCCACAGGTGTGGAAACCACAGATAATGGAGGGCTGACTGTGTTATGCCATTTGATATAAGAGACTTGAGCATCTGAGGATTTTGGTATCTGTTGGCGCAGGGTGGGGGGCGGGCGGTGGCCTGGAACCAGCACCCTGTAGATAATGAGGGATGACTGTATGCGAAAAGGCACAGGCTCTTGAATTGCTAAAACCATTTTGACAAAGAAGAATAAAGTGAGAGAAACCACTCTCCCGGATATTAAAATTTACTTTACAGCCATAGTAATCAGGACAATGTGGTACTGGCAAAGAGATAAACACACAGATCAATGGAACAGAAGAGAGAACCCAGAAATAGACCTACACAAATATGCTTAACTGATTTTTTAAAAATTATTTGTTTATTTGGTGGCACCGGGTCTTAGTTGCAGTAGGAGGGCTGCTTAGTTGAGGCCACGGGCTCCTTAGTTGAGGCATGCAAACTCTTAGCTGAGGCATGCATGTGGGATCTAGTTCCCTGACCAGGGATCAAACCCGGGTCCCCTGCATTGGGAGCATGGAGCCTTCACCACTGCGCCACCAGGGAAGTCCCTGCTTAACTGGTTTTTGACAAAAATACAAAAGCAGTTCAATGGAGGAAGAATAGTGTTCCCAACAAATGATGGTGGAACAATTGGACATCCATAAGCAAAAAATGAACACCTAAACCTGACACCTTATACAAAATTTACTTAAAATGGGTCATGAATTTAAGTGTAGAGTGTAAAACTATAAAACTTTTAGGAAAAAATAAAAGTATGAGAAAAATCTTCTGGTTCTAGAGCTGGGTAAAGCATTCTTAGATTTGATATCAAAAGCAAGATCTGTAAAAGGAAAACTTGATAAATTAAACTTCATAAACATTAAAAACTTTTGCTCCATGGAAGTCTATATGACAAGTTACACAATGGAAAGAATATTTGCAAACCACATCTCCAATAAAGGACTAGTATCTAGAAAACATAAAGAACTCTCAAAACTGTAAAAAAAAAAAAAAATACACACACAATTAGAAACAACTAACGCTGGAGCAATTGGAAGCCCATAAGCAAATATATAATTAGAAAATGAGCAAATGACATGAACAAACATTTCACCAAAGAGGACAGATGGTAAATAGGCAGAGGAAAAGATGTTTAACATCATTAGCCATTACAGAAATGCAAATTAAAACCACAGTGAGATGTCACTATACACCTCTCATGATGACTAAAATAAAAAACAGGAACAACACCAAATGCTGGTGAAGATGTGGAAAAACTGGGTCACTCATACATTGCTGGTGGGAATGTAAAATGGTACCGCCGCTCTAGAAAACAGTTTCTTATAAAACTAAACATGCAATTACCATACAACCCAGAAATTCCACTCCTGGGCATTTATCTCAGAGAAAAAAAAAAATTATGTTCACCAAAAAAAAAAAAAAAAACAAAAACTGTACACAAATGTTCATAGCAGCTTAGTTTGTAATAGCCAAACAATGGACATTTCATATGTCCTTCAATAGATGAATGGTTAAACAAACTGCAGTGCTGACATACCATAGAACACTACTCAGCAGTTAAAAAGAATAAACTATTGATACACACAACTTGGATAAATCTCCAGAGAATTATGCCGAGTGAAAAAAGTCAAACTCAAAATGTTACATATTACATGATTCCATTTAAATAACATTTTTTTCAACAACAGATTAGTGGTTGCCAGGGATTAGGGATAGTAGGGGAGAGAGGATGGAGGTGGATGTGGTTACAGAAGGGCAATAAGGATCCTTGTGGTAATGGAACTGTTCAGTATCTTGACTGTGGTGCTAGATACACAAACCTACACGTGTGATAAAACTGTAAAGAACTAAATGTGTACACACAAAGATCTAACCATCACACACACACATACACACACACACACACAAATGAGTATAAGTAAAAGCGAGAACATCTGAATAAGGAATAAGACTGGTGGATTGTATCAATGTCAATATCTTGGTTGTGAAATTATACTACAGTTTTACATAATGTTACCGTTACAGGAAACTGGTTAAAGTGTACACAGAATGGATCTCTCCATATTTCTTTTTTTTTTTTTTTTTTTTTTAATGAGAAGTTTTTTTTTTTTTTTTTTTAATTTATTTATTTATTTATGGCTGTGTTGGGTCTTCGTTTCTGTGCGAGGGCTTTCTCCAGTTGCGGCAAGCGGGGGCCACTCTTCATCGCGGTGCGCGGGCCTCTCACTATCGCGGCCTCTCTTGTTGCAGAGCACAGGCTCCAGACGCGCAGGCTCAGTAATTATGGCTCACGGGCTTAGTTGCTCCGCGGCATGTGGGATCTTCCCAGACCAGGGCTCGAACCGGTGTCCCCTGCATTAGCAGGCAGATTCTCAACCACCGCGCCACCAGGGAAGCCCTCCATATTTCTTATAATGCATGTGAATCTACAATTATCTCAAAAACTGAAATTAAAAAAACAAAATCTACAGAATAGTTGAAAAATAAAGATATGGTATGGCAGAGATGGATGATTGTCAATTATACTCATTCTTCCCTTCTTCTATATAATACAACACAATTTTCAACTGGACACAGGGCTTCCAGGAGTAAAGACTACATTTCCCAACTTCCCTTGCAACTAGGAGTGGCCTAAGACTAAATTCTAATCTTGGTATGTAAGCAATAATGATATATTCGACTTCCAGGAAGTATTCTTAAAGAAAGGGGACATGCCCTTCTCCTTCCCCTTCTTCTTTCCTTCTTACTAAATCATGAGCACAAGGGACATAACCTAGGGATTGTGGAAGGACCCCGGGTCCCTAAGGACTTTACGTGGCTGCCATAACAGCTCTTGTCTGCCTATGCTTAATTAAGAAGAAATAAACTTCTATCGTGTTTAAGCAACACCACCCTAGGCTTCTTCTGGCTTTATGAAATAAACTTCTACCTTATTTGGGACACTGGTATTTTAGGTTTTCTCTGACTACAGTTGAATCTGGACCTAACTAATACAAATAAAAGATACTCCATGGAAAAATAAATCAGTTTTATTTTCAGACCAGGTGGAATTCCAGGCCAACTGTAAGAGACAAAGAAGGAAGTTAATTCCTTTTTCAGCCATTATAGGGGTTTTTAGTAAGGGGAGACCCATCTTTGTTGGAGAATTCCTTGTTAGTCTTTCCATGGGGGATGCGAGCCCCTAAATCATACCAATATGCCAAAATATGGTCATTAAACTGTGTTCTAAGGAAAAAAAAAAAAAAAGAAGGAAGTTAAAAACTGTAAAAGAACAATAGATCAGGACAATATAAGGATAATGAATATATGTGTGTTTAATAATACAGTCTCAAAGACTGTAAAGCAACAGCTGACAAGTACTACGGGGGAAAAGAGACACATCAAAAACCGCAGTTAAGGAATTTAATATACTCCTCTCAGAAGCCAACAGATCAAGAAGACAAAAATGAGCAGATAGATTCGAATAACAGAATTGATAACCTTGAACTGAGATATAATGAAGAATTTTACACCCAAGACATGAGTGTATGTTATTTTTTAGCTCACATAGAACATTCAAAAAAATACACCATGGGGCTTCCCTGGTGGCGCAGTGGTTAGGAACCTGCCTGCCAATGCAGGGGACACGGGTTCGAGCCCTGGTCCAGGAAGATCCCACATGCCGCGGAGCAACTAAGCCCGTGCGCCACAACTACTGAGCCTGCGCTCTAGAGCCCGCGAGCCACAACTACTGAAGGCCCTGCGCCTAGAGCCTGTGCTCGGCAACAAGAGAAGCCACCGCAACGAGAAGCCCAAGCACCGCAATGAAGAGTAGCCCCTGCTCACCGCAACTAGACAAACCCCGCGCACAGCAACGAAGACCCAACACAGCCATAAATAAATAAAATAAATAAATTTTAAAAAATAAATACACCATGAACTAAGGCTACAAAGGATGATGATTCAACCATTTCCAAAGACCATAATAAAAATAGGAATCGATACAAAAAGACAGGTTTATATTAATCTCAAAGGTATAGAAACTGAAAACCCAAGCTACTTAATAATACTTGTATTAAATAGGAAATCATAGGGGAGATTACAAAATACTTAGAACTGAATGACAATAAAAACCCTACATGTTAAAATTTGTAAGATTAAAGTGAGACCTAAGGAAAATTAATGGCTTTAACTATATTTACCAGAAAACAACAAAGATGGAAAATATGAGCTAAGTATTTAACTCGGGAATTTAGAAAAAAGATTACAGAATAAACTCAAAGAAGAAAATAATAAAAGAAAAAAGGGGTAGAAATCAATTAAAATGCCTTCAGTTAAAATATCACCTTATTGCAACTCCTAATGAATTAACTGATCTAGCCATTGATCACCAATTGCTACTAAAATCAAAAAAAAGAGTCAACCAGACACTGTCACTATGTTCCTGTTGAAGGAAGAACATAACCTACTTATGAGATAGTCATGTAAAAAATGCATATATATGTAGATATCAGTATAGATAGACAGGTAAATATGATATAGATAGATTTAGATATAGATATAGGTATAGATATATAGATCAAATTTGATCAACCCTTTAGATCCAACTGCAAATTTGCAGGAAATTTCATGAAAGTTCAATCAACTCTAAATTCAATGAAAGTTCAATCAAAATTCTAGTAGATTTTCTTAGACAGTTGACAAATTGATTCCAAAATTAATATATGGAAAAATGAAGGCTCAAAGTCCACAAATAGCTAAATCAATTTTTTTAAAAGAGCAAAGCATGGTGACTTGCTATATCAGATATTAGGACATAATACAGAGCTATATAATTTTATAAAAGTTTGGTTCTAACTCAAGAACAGACATATAAATCCAATGGAGCAGAAGAGAAAATACCTATACATATAGGAACTTGATATATGATAAAGGTAACACCACAAATAAGTGGGAAAAGGATGATTTATTTAGTTGATGGTTTGCCATCATACCATACACAAAGGTGAATTCCAGGAAGATTAAAGACCTCAAATTGAAAGGTAAAATAATAGATCTAATAGAATAAAAACAAATGAAACTCTTTTTGTGATCTTTGTCAGGGATGAACCTCATAACCAAAACCCAAATAACAAAAACCATAAGGCAAAAATTGATGAACTTGACTATAAAAAACTTAAAGATTTATATTAATTGAAAGGATGCTGTGTTTATTTCCTAGGGCTGCCATAACACAGTACCACAAACTGAGCAGCTCGAAACAGAAATTTATTGTGTCATCATTCTAGACAAAATAAATCTGAAGGCAAGGTGTCAGCCAGCCCTTGTTCCCTCTGAAACCTATAGGGGAGAATCCTTCCTTGGTTCTTCTAGCTTCCAGTTTTTGCCAGCAATCCTTGGCATTCCTTGGTTCATAGGTGTATCACTCCAATCTCTGCCTTTATCACCGTATGGCTATCTTCTCCCTGTGTGTCTCTGTCTTCGCATGGTATTTTCCTCTTCTTATAAGGACAGCAGTCGTACTCGATTAGTGTCCACCCTAGAGACTTCATTTTAACTTGATTACAATCACAAAGACCCTATTTCCAAATAAGGTCACATTCACAGATACTAGGGGAAATGACTTCAACATGTCTTCTTGGGGAATACTATTCAACCTACTACAGTCTGCCCTATGCCCCCAACCCAAATTTACATCCTACCCACATGCAAAATACATTCACCCCATCTGAACATTCACAAAAGTCTTAACTCATTCCAGCAACAATTTTAAGTCTAAAATCCTATCTAAACATTATCAACTCACAAAGCCCCAAATCTCATCATCTAAATAAGGTATAGATGAGATCCTGAGTATGATCCTTTTGGGGACAAAATTCCTCTCCATCTGTGAACCTGTGAAACTAGAAAACAAGTAATCTGCTTCCAAAATACAATGATGGGACAGACATAGAATAGACATTCCCATTCCAAAAGGGAGGAATTTAAAGGAATAAAAAGGTCACCATTTTCAAGCAAGTCTGAATCCCAGAATGACAAATTCCTATGGATTTCAAGGCCTGAGAACAATCCTCTGTAGCTCGATGCTTTGTCCTCTGGGCCTGTAGTGATAGCCGCTGCCTCTCTGGCCTCTGTCTCTGTATCTGTGGATCTGCCCTCGGAGTCATTCATCTTTTTCTTCAAGGGAAGTACATGTTTGTAGTTGAGTAGCTCTATCACCTACTTTCCTGCCTATAGAATCCCAGAAGTCTGACAGCTTTCCTTTTCTTAACCAGCTTCTGTCCAAGCTGGCAGTGTTTTAACTGGCATAACATTCTCACAAACCTTGTGGGTCTCCTGTGTATGTCAAAGACATCTATGCCATTAGACAAATGTTCCCCACAGATACTTTCCTCATAACTCTGCCTGTTTCTGGCTTCTGCTGAGATTTGATTTGACCCATTGGTCACATACCTAAATCTCTTCAGCAAAATATTGTCCAGCCACACCTTTGGTGCTCTCTCCAGAGTGTGCTTTCTCAACAGTGAATTTTCTAATTTTGACAATCAGCATAAGCCAAGAAACTCCCAAACCATCAAGCTCTGGTTCCTTTATTTTTAACAATTTCTTCTTCAGTTGATCTCTTTCCTCTTGGAATTTGCTATAAGCGGTAAAGAGAATCCAGGCCACATCTTCTACACTTTGCTTGGACATCTCCTCAGCTAAATATCCAAGCTGAGTTCTGATTTTTACCCAACAACAGAACATAAATCAGCCAAATTTTTTATTTTATTTTTTAATAAGAATTGCCTTTTTTCCAGTTTCCAATAACATGTTCCTCATTTCCTCCTGAGGCCTCAACAGAAGAACCTCTAATGTTCATATTTCTAGCAGCATTCTGTTCATGATGATTATTGTATTCTCTAAGATGATAGAAGCTTTCTCAGCTGTGCTCCTCACTTCTATCTGAGCCCTCACTAGACTAGCCTTCAATAGTCATATTTCTGCCAACAATCTCTTCAGTTTAATATACGATTTTTTTTATAATGAGCCTCAAAATTCTTCCAGCCTCTGCCCATTACCTAATTCTAAAGCCACCTCCACATTTTTAGGCTTTTGTTACAGCAATACCTCACTACCCAGTACCAAAATGTACACTAGTTTCCTAGGGTTGTCATAACATAGTTCCATAAACCAGGTGACTTAAAGCAACAGATGTTTATCCTCTCATAGTTCTGGAGACCAGAAGTCCGAAGTCAAAGTGTCAGCAGGACCATGCTCTCTCCGAAGGTTCTAGAAAAGAATCCTTTCTTGCCTCTTTCAGCTTCTGAGGGCCCCAGGCATTCCTTGGCTTATGGCAGCATAACTCCAACCTCTATCTCTGTCTTCATATGGCCTTCTTTACATGTCTTTCTGTGTCCTCTCCTCTTCTTATAAGGACACCAGTCATTAGATTTCATCTTGAGATCCTTAACTAGTTACATCTGCAAAGACCTTATTTCCAAATAAGGTCACATTCTGAGGTTCCTGGTGGACATGACTTCTTGGAAGACACAATTCAACCTACTACAGATGCTATGGACAAAATTAATAAACAAGTGACAACTGATAGAAAATATTTTGAAAGCCTAAAATCATTCAAGATTACTATCTCCAACATGCAAGAGAACTGTGAATCAACAAAATGGAAAGTCCTATAGAGAAAGAGGCAAAGGATATGAATAGGCAATCCACTGAGGCAGAAACTCAAATGAATAAAACTTTTATAAAGAGCTATTCAGTCTCATTAATAATAGAAGAAATCCAAATTAATACAAGGAAACTCGGGGCTTCCCTGGTGGCGCAGTGGTTGAGAATCTGCCTGCCAATGCAGGGGACACGGGTTCGAGCCCTGGTCTGGGAAGATCCCACATGCCGCGGAGCAACTGGGCCCGTGAGCCACAGCTGCTGAGCCTGCGTGTCTGGAGCCTGTGCTCCACAACAAGAGAGGCCGCGATAGTGAGAGGCCCGCGCACCGCGATGAAGAGTGGCCCCCGCTTGCCGCAACTAGAGGAAGCCCTCGCACAGAAACGAAGACCCAACACAGCCAAAAATAAATAATAAATTAATAAATAAATAAATAAATAAATAAATGGGGGGGAGGGAAACAAGGAAACTCTACTTTATGTCCATAATTTTGGGTAGAAAAATTAAGTTTGCTAATACCAAGTATTGGCAAGAATGTGGAGGAATGGGACCCTACATAATTTATATTGACTTTCCATCTTGCTCAGAGTAAAGTCCACAGAGCCCTGCATTTCCTGGTCCAACTACTTCTCCAGCCTCATCTCCAACCACCTTCTGCCCCCCTCTCTCTGCTGCAGCCCACCAGCCTCCATTCTGTTTAAAGTGTGCCAAGCACACTTTGACGCCAGGGTCTTGGCATTTGTTTCATGTGCCTGGAATACACTTACCCCGTTCATGGCATGGTTCCTGATTTCCTTGAGGTTTCTGCTCAAATGTCACTTTTGGGGGGAGGCTTCCTTGACCACTCTGGTAATGGAGGACAGAGGCTCCCTCTTTGCTTGGTGTATTTCTCTCCATCACAGTTACAACTCTCTGACACACTTTATATTTTGCTTGTTTGTCTGTTTATTGTCTATCTCCCTCTACTAGAATGTTCACTCTGCTTTGCTCACTGCTGCATCCCCTGAGCCTAGAACAGTGCCTGGCATAATATAGGTGCTCGATAAATGTGTTGAAAGAACAAGGAACTACTAATATTTATTAAGCGATTACTGGATATTGAATGCCTTCATTTAATCCTTACAACAACCATATTAGTCATTATTACTTCCATTTTACTGACTTGGAGATTGAGGCTTAGAGGGTTTAACCAATCTATGGGAGGTCACACAGACAGCAGATGATTGAGCTGGGACTTGAGCCCAGCCTGGTTGATTCCAAAACCCAGACTCTTAAACACTTCACTATACTTCTGTCAATCACCCACAGGGTTCATAATTCTCACATGGTGGACATGAATGTTCATGGCTCAGTTCTCCTGCCGTAGGGAACACAGCTGTCATTCCTCTAGATCCAAAACCACATTACTGCCGAGGCCTGCCTCCCCTGGGCTGCTCTCAGGCAATGACCAAGCACAACTGGTACTAGTGCTGCCCTCTTCTAATGGCAGCTTTGGCTGGGGACTCTCCATCAGCCTGGCCAATGCCTTTTTAGAGCTGTGCTAGGTCTCAGATTCTTCCTATCCAATCTTCCTTCCTTCCCCTTCTCTTTTCACAGAGTCACACTGCCTACTCCTGCTCCCTCCCCTTTGTCTTTCACAGGGTTTTTGCCAGTGAATCTCTTGCACCCCAGATCCCATCTTGGCTTCTGCTCTTTGGAGGTCCTGATCTAATATAAGCATAGTACCTACTATAGCTGGACATACATACCCCCCATGACCCGGCAATTCCCTTCCCATATATATACTCAAAAGAAATGCATACATACTGTCACCAAAAGACATGCACAATGATGTTCACAGCAGCTCTATTCATAATAGCTCAAAACTGGAAACTACCCAAATGCCTATCAACAGTCAAATGGGTAAATAAATCATGGTATATTCACACAATAGGACATTATACAGCAAGGAAAACGGATAATCTACGATTACTCACCACATGGATGGATCTCACAAACAGAATATTGAGTAAAGGAAGCCAATGCAAAAGAGTACAGACTGTGAGATTCCATTTATATAAAGTACAAAACCAAGCAAAACTAATGCATGGTGTTAGAAATCAGGACAGTGCTTACCTCTGGGGGCTGGGGGTGAAGACTAGAAAGAGGAGTAACAGGGATTTCTGGGGTGCTGGAGATGTTTCGCTTCTTGATCTGGATAGTAGTTAAGTGGCTTGATTCATTTTTTGGAAATTCCGCACTTACAATATGTGCATTTTTCCCTATGTACATTATACTGCAATTTTAAAATATTAACGAAAAATAGAAGATCAGGCCAATGTTGAACAACACTCACCAGAACGACAAAATCACAAGCCAACTGATAAGCTCTAACCCTGTCCCCTGTTCCTGTCAGGGTTCCACCATCCTCACGGTCACTTCAAGACTCGAATATGTCCCTTTCTTTACCCCTTGATGGCCAGTCTGCCACCAAGTCCTGCTGGTCATTTCTTCACAGTATCTGTCGGTTTTGACCTGGTTTTTGTGTGTTCCTGCTGTCACTGCTCCATCAGATGCCTAGGCTCAGCAGAAGCTGGCTTCTAACTAGCCTCCCAGCCAGGTCAGGGACTAGTGAGGCCAGCAAGGCACCCAGGGGGCTAAAATTTAAGGAGGCATCATTCTCAGGGTGCTGCAAGCATGGAGTTGACAGCAGAAAGTGATGTTTCTTTAAATTCTGCACCCAGGCACCTAGCTTGCCTCACACTAGTCCCTGCTCTGTCATGCTGGATTAATCTTGTTTTCATCACGTCCCTCCCCTGCCGAAAGATTTACCATTGTCCCATCTGCCTACTAAATTAAGGATGATCCTGGATAGGTCATACCATCTCCTTTAGCCTCAGTTTCTTTATACATACAGTGAGGAGCCTCCTTTTTGAGTATAGCAAATCTAATTGGCTATAACAGCTATCTGGAGCATTGGGTTAAGAAAGATTCTGAGGACAAGTACAGATTCACTTGGAGAAAGGTACCGTGATCAAGTCCTGATATTTGGCACGAGCGAGAAAGAGTACAGCCTTGAAGCACATATCAGGCGTACGCCTTAAGTGACTAAGAACAAATTCTTTATCCTGGCATTCTAGACACTCCATAATCTAGTCTCATCATACAGTGGTCCTGTTTCCTAGAGAATCAAGTGGAAAATGTTCAGCCTAATTTCAAAATACAGTAAGGTGAAGTGCCCTGGGACAGCTGCACCGTGCTGAGTTGCAGCGTGGTTACCTGTGGTTGTAACATCACTCTCAGGTCCACTTGGGCAGAGCTCCCATTGGTCAATCCTTGGGTTCCCACTGGGCTCATCTCCATTTCCAGAACCTAATTCCAAAATACTGTTCTGAACTCCCTCCGGAGAGCTGATTTATGTCCTGGTTAAGAGAAAAGGAACCCAAAATATTGTGCCCATTTGTTTGAGCCATGGATGGTTAAACAGGGTCATGTCTCACCTGCCGACCAGCCTGGTCCTCTCGGCTCCTCTGGTACCTGCTGGATTTGACAGCTCAGCCCAGAAGACAAAGCCCAGCCGATGAGCCCAGAGAAATGCCAACACAGGGCCTCTTAGAGGTGCCCCCAGGGACTTGCTCATGGGGCTTTCTGAATCCCGGGTGCACACACACACAGACACACACACACACAGACACACAAACACACACAGCCCAAAGTGCATGATTCACTGAATGGGGAAATCTCCCCAGTCCTTATTTTTCTTTTTTTCCCTCTTTCCCAACATCTTTCCACCCAAAATGGAGATGGCTGGGCTCTGCCTGAGCTGGCACATCCAGGACTCTCTGGTCAGAGAGAACCCAGCCCCCCTCCAGCCCCTCATCTCCTCTGGGTGGACACCTACATGCAGCTACCCAGAAGGCAGGTACACGTGCACACATGTAATAGGGCAAGATCTGTGCTCTGCTTAGGCCGAATACCAGGCAAATGCAAAACAGTAGTGGTTAGGGCTTCCCTGGTGGCGCAGTGGTTGAGAATCTGCCTGCTAATGCAGGGGACACGGGTTCGAGCCCTGGTCTGGGAAGATCCCACATGCCGCGGAGCAACTAGGCCCGTGAGCCACAACTACTGAGCCTGCGCGTCTGGAGCCCGTGCTCCGCAACAAGAGAGGCCGAGACAGTGAGAGGCCCGCGCACCGCGATGAAGAGTGGCCCCCGCTTGCCGCAACTAGAGAAAGCCCTTGCACAGAAACGAAGACCCAACACAGCCAAAAATAAATAAATAAATTAAAAAAAAATAAAAATAAAGGAATTCCTTTTAAAAAAAAAAAAGTAAAATAAATATCCTTTAAAAAAAAAAAAAAAAGACAGGAGTGGTTAATGCTCCACAGTGATGTATGGATGGCTTCTCAGAGGAGGTGACTGAGGTGGGTCTTACATGATAAGTAATAGTTGGCCTAGAAGAGCAGAAAGGAAAGGGAAGGCTTGTGTCAAGGATGTAAGTAGGAATGAACTCAACATATTATCCAGCAGCTGTGGGAGCTCAAAACCCCAGGACAGGACCTGTGTGTCTCCAGCCCAGGACCTCATTTCACCTGCTTGGGGGTCTCGGGGACATTCCTAACATCCCTATCGAGGATGGACCCATTAAGTACAGCACAGTGGGTGAAACAGTAGGGAGATAACATTCTAGAGATCGGAGGTCCCAGAAGAGAATGAGCGGGGCACCTCTGCATCCCTTTCCCCTGGCAATGCCCAGCAAGTGGTCCTGCCCTGTTTCCTGCTGAGCTCATCACTGCCCATCCATTCATGGGCCGGCTCCTGTCTGCTCACTGACTGAGCCCAGGGGATGGACGTGTGATGGAGTAAGCAATGGGGAAGAAGGGTGGTCCCCTCCTGAGGTCATGAGACTGGTGGGTGGCGGCCCATCGCCATCCCAATGAGTGAATCAACCTGATTCTCAGGAAGGGATTTCAGTGAAGTCATCTGGAAGGAGAAGAACTCGGATACTGTGTGGCAGCAATGTGTGAGCACAGAGGGCAAGAGGGGCAGCAGGGAGGGGTGAGGGAGGGGGAGAGGCAGAAAGTTCCCTTCCCACCGTCCAAGAGCTCTTATCCACCGACTCCCCATTCCCAAGACACAACTACAGGCACCCTTCAAAGCCCTCCTCCTCCATGGAGCCTTCCCTGAGTGCCCCAGCCAGAAGGGCCAGAAGCACAACCAAGGTTGAGAACCACTCCCTCTAGACAGTTGTCTTAGGAAGCAGGACCCTGCAGTGGAATTAACAAGGGCTCAGGAGGCTCAATCTGGGTTTTATTTCCAATTCCGCCTCAACTAGATGGGTGACCTTGGGCAGCGTACTCGTCCTTAACAAGGACAATTTTCTCATCTGCCAGTTGAGAAGTGACCATAATACGTACATCTCTCAATATTGAGAGGATTACATAAGATATTTGTAAAGCCCCAGAACTTAGTAGATGCTTGATAAATGTATTTCTCTTGTAACATGCTTCATTTTCAAGCACACACCTCATCTAGACTGCAAGCTCCAGGAGGGAAGTTCTGTAACACACACACAGACACACACACACACACACACACACACACGCACACACAGTGCCAGCACAATGCCTGGCACATGGACAGCTCAATATATGCCTTTCAGAAATAACAACTTATAGAGCAAGAGGGAGAGAAAGGAAGCAAGGAGGCAGAACCTTGAGAAGAGAGCTTTACTCCCCCCAAGACTGGGCAGGAAGCTGAGTCCCACCCTTCTCGTCTAGTTGTCAAGTGCCTGTGTTCATTATCTTAACAGTTATCTTAACAGTTGTTCGTGATCAAACGATTTGGTGTTAATGTGGATCTAATGTATAAATCCATACGGGTCCCACAGTCATTTAGTATTAATTAAACAAGGCCATTTTAAGGCTGGGATTCCACTGGGTTTACTGCGCTTAGCGTTTAATGGCAGGAACCACTTGGCCACTCCGCTTTCTCTCTGCTCTTGCCTCGTCCCTCTTACCTCCAGAGGTCAGAGCTGGAGCAGAGTCACGGCTGCCCTGGGATGGACAGCGGTGCACAGGAGGACGCTGGCTGGGGTGCAGATAGATGATTGACAGGTGGGGAGTACACTAGAGGCCCAGCCTTGCCCTTGAGAAGCTGACATTTCATTAAGAAGAAATAAGGGCTGCATTGGCAGAGCGCTAGCCTGGGTGGGAGTCTGGAGAACGGGGTTTTAGCCCTGCTCTACTGCTGCTGACTGACTGTGCAACCTCGTATAAGACACTCCCTCTCTGTTCTTCATCGGTTAATTAAGGAGTCTGGACAAGCCAAGTCCATGCCCTCTATCTGGAATGCATCTCCTTCAGTTTCCCCTGGCTGCTTCATTCCATCTTTCAGGTCTCAGCTCACATCAGCTCGTCCAGGAAGTCTCCTAACCACTTACTCCCCACCACCCCATCATTCTGGAGCATATTCTCTCTGCTTTATTTTCTTCATGGGACCTGTCACTATCTAAATTATCTCGGCATTTGTACTCATTTGTTTGCCTGTATATTATCTCTGTCTCCTCCCACTACAAACTCCACAAACCAAGGACTTCATCTGTCTTATTCAACACTGTAACACCAATTCCCGGATCAGTACCTATTCTGTACATGGCACATGTATCTGGCACATGGCAGGGGCTCAAAAAATAATTCAACCACCGAATGAATCATTAGGTGATCACTAAAACCCCTTCAAGATGGGCATTCAATGGCCCTTGACATCTGGGCCCAGAAAGCACGGGCAGAATTGGGTGCAGACAGAGCTGGGTTAGCCAGGAAAACTGGTGGGGGAAGGATGATTGGGACAAGTCCTAAGGGATGGAGCAAAGCCAGCCTGGAGGGGAGGAAAAGATGGGTGCTGCCTTGAGCAGAAGTCAGACATGAGCCACAATGGTGGAGAGCTCCGAGTCTCAGCAGCTGCTACCCCTTTGGGCTTCCAGCCAAGACCATTTGGTGAAACTATATTAATAATCACAATACAAGAATCCCTTGTGGACAGGGACAGTTTCCCTTCCAAGGCACCACCATGCATATCACTTCACGTTATTCTCTTGTTATCCCCTTGATACAGGGGATGGGGAAATATCTTCTGTCATTTATAACACTTATAAAATTAATAATGCCAAAATTATCCAATTTGTATAGTACTTTCTGGTTTCCAGAACACACTTTCCTATACAAGAAGGCTAGTACATTCCCCATTTTGCAGAGGAGAAGACTCAGGGAGATGAAGTGACTTGTCCAAAGTCACTCATGGAATAGGTAGCCTGAAAAACTCAAACACAAAACTCAAAAATTGTCTACAACCCAGTAGCCTGCTTTCCAGATGAGGAAACTGAGGCAGAGGGTACCTGGTGAGATTATGACAGTCCCCTCCACATATACCCAGGGGGACTAAACTACTTGCAGGGCCAGGGTGAGGCCTGATGAGAATAGGGGGAAGGGAACAATCTCCCTTTCAGACTGCAGCATGGAGATGGAGATTAGCCCAAATGAAATATTTCATTATTCTAGTTCAGGGAGACAGCATCAGAGAACCATAGTATTACAGACTCCTAGAATTTTTAAGCTGAAAAGGATGATGGAGATATCTCCTATCTCTTTATACTAAGATTATATATAGGGCTCAGTTCCCAGTTCTAAGCTCTTTGACTTATCATCATAATTTCTGAAATGAAACGCAAGATGCCATGCACAAAGTAGGCCCAATGAATATCTGATGCAGGGTCAAGCACTGAAAGCAGACAAGTAAGGCAGATCAAGGGTAACAAGTCAAACCGTGGTCGCCACTCGGCCGCAGTGTTGGGGTCCAATAGGGAGTGGTGAGGACTGTGGCAAGTTGGAGAATATAAACCTGTGTGAGGGGGGTATTACTGCAGCCAACTGTTGCCATGGAGGCGTGCAGGCTCAGTGTTATACCAATTCTTAAAATTTCTGAAGAAACGCCAGAGATGAAGATCTCTATTAGAAAGTCTAGAATTTTAAATGCTGGCATGTAAATGTAAAGCACTGTGTGAGCCAAGCAAAGTATGTCTAACAGCAAGTTTCCAACCATTGACACTTGTAGTTAAGTGGATAACTCAACTCTGTTCAACCCCTTCATTGTGCAGAGGGGGCAACTCCAAGAGTTAAGCTATGGTCCTGAGATCACAAGCCATTAGGGGCAAAGCCTAATTGCTCCAGATTTCTAATCCAATTCTTAAACTGTGGACCCAGGGATCAGGCATCTGAGAATCCAGTAGGTTTGGAGACACATCACTACATGGTTTGATGTCCTACATCCACACATTCCATCCAGCCCAGACCCTGGCCCAGAAGTCAGGGTCCATCCTCCCGCCTGACCTGGAAGGCCTCACCCACAGAAGATGGGCAACGGATGGAGGTAGCACCTCCTGATCTCCTTCCATCCAACGCCTTGGGAGGTCCCCCCACCCTCTTCACAATGCACCATCCTCAGGCCACTTAGAATGCAGCACCGTGGCACAAGCCAGCTGTCACTTAGGCACTTACAGGCATAACCGTGGAAAAACCAAAGCACTGTTATTACACTTAATAACCAGTTTACACATCATCAACTCATTGGAGTCTGAGAGGTGCTGTTAGGGTGTCAACTCCCTCAGCCTAACAGGTCAGCACTAGAGGGGGGCACAGATGGGGCTGGGCACCAGCCTCCAGGAGTTACTCTGTCCCCTTCCTGCCTCACGCAGAGGACACTCACCCAAGGCCAGCCTGAGGCTCATTCCTGCCCTCTCCCCCCACCCGACAGTGCTCAGGAGCTTAGCAGCTATACCAATGGCATCCAGGGTTTGGAGCAGGGCCAGAACCCCAGAGAAGGGGGGTCTGGGCCCTGACTGGTATCTGAACAGGAAGAAGCAAACTGGCTTGGCAGACTGGGGTCCAGGGGTCTGGAGGAAGAGTGTCCAGGACTAGGACCCCTGCAGTGGTATCCTGGCTCTGCTGTGTGACCTCAAGTAAGTTACTTCATCTTTCTGAGCCCCCGTTGCCCCATTTGTATAAGGTGGTGCCTCAAAGCTTTCTTATAAGGGTTCATTGAAATGTATGCATAGTGCCCAGGATGGCTTCCACACCCAATACATGGCAGGTATCGCCGAGCTCTTGTTGAGCAGAAAGATGCAGAGGTTGGGGGTCCTGAGCCGGGGAACAAGGACAAGCACAGGGATTAACAGGAAATACGACCACTAGGAAATGTTTCTGAATTGGCGTAACACACTGAGGGAAGGTCTTTTAGAGCTGCGATTAAAATAGTTAGCAATAATAAAACCTAACATTATTCTTATTGTCCCCCTTTTAGAGTGAAAGTTCAGAGAGGTTGATTTACTTACCCAAGGTAATCCAGCAAGCAAGTGGTAGAACTGGGCTTGGAGGCCAGGCAGTGAAACTGCAACTGAGATTTTAGCCATCCCTGCCGTCCTCCCTCTCCCCTCCCCTCCCAGTCCTGATATCTACAAGGGAAGACCTGCCGTGATGTGGGGCTGGGGGAGGGAGAGGATTGCAGGTGGGCCAGGCTACAGTTATCCAGGGTCTTGAGGTCCTACCCCTAGACTGTTCTGCACTGGAACAGCAAATGACCCCAGAGGTGTGGGGAGCAGTTCCAGGATGGAGGCCAGGGCAGAGGCCTCCAGAACGCAATGATCCTCCTGTCACTCTGGGTCAAGGCCACATGAGCCACACCTTCCATGAGGCCCAGTCAAAGCGGTGGTCCCCACCGAAAGCCTTGGAGGGCGCGCGCACGCGCGCACACACACACACACACACACACACACAAACACACCCCCGCTGGACGGGCCTCTCCGGCCGCCCCGCTACAGCGCTGGCCTGAGGCAGTGCAGTGCTGCCATCTTTCGGCCCCACGCGGCATTGCAGCCCCACCCGCCCTCGTCGGTGAGCCCAGCCGGAGCAGCTGCCCCCAGGTGCACCGGCCGCCAGCCTGTCCTGCAGAGTCTGTGCCTGCAGTCGGGGGGTCCTCCTCCGTGAGCCCTGGAAGGACGGCTTCTCAGCATCAGCCATGACCCAAGACTCCAAACCAGCCCAGGCAGCCACAACGGGGCCATCTGCCCGTGGAGAAAGACAGTGTGCTCAGGCCCCAAGCGGTCCAGGGCTCCCTGAGGTTGCCTCCTGCCCCGCCCCATGCCTGGGCTTGTGCTGGGACCTGGGACCTGGGACCGCAGAGCAGGGAAAGGGAGGGGGTGAGTGTGAGAGAGAGCAGCTCCAGAGACCTGGGGGGAGATTCACTGCCAGCTTCTGTGAGATTCCCAGAGAGCCAGGAGCCCTTATCCCTAGAGGAGGGATTGTGGGTAATCAGTGTGTATGTTTTTGTTAGTTTGCCTTTTTGTTTTGTTGTGTTTCTTATTTTTTCTTTCTTTTTTTCTTTATGCTTAATTGGAATTTTACATTTTTCTGCAGTGACCAAGTAAGCTTCAAGAAATAACGTGATATGTTTATAAACTTACCTGAAAGTAAATTTGCTTTTAAGTAAAGACACAATAATTTTAGAGCAAAAAGCGACCTTTTTCCAAACCCCTTTCTTTCACAGACAAGGAAAATGAGCTCCAAGATAGGTGACTTGCCCAAGGTCACACCACTAGTCAGTGGAGAGACGGACTGGAACTTCCCTCTCAGGACAGGATCTTTCTTCTTTGAGAGTGGGCTGGGCCTTCCCTGACCCTCCAGCCAGGGTATGATCCCCTATCAGTCCCACAGCACCCATTTTTCTGTTTACTGTCTGTCCCTCTCATGTAAGCTTTGTGGAGGCAAGAACCTCACTTGCATTGTTCACTAAGGTATTCCCAGTGTCCATGTTGAGTGAGTGAATGGAGTTAATCAGGGAAGGCTTCCAGGAGGAGGTGATTATACATCCATTTTTGAAAAGGCAATGGTCGTAGATCAATAGAAGACAGGAAGCATGCCAGGAGGTGGAGGATAGCCTAGAGCTGGCACACAGTAACTATGTATTCCCAAATACTTGTGGGGGAGGGGGAACGGCGGAATGGCGTGGATTGTCCTCCCACACACATAGGTGAGCTAGGATGGTTTTGCTCATCCTGGGAATCTGGGACAGAAGCTAGAAAGAGCTCCTCTCTGGCACCAGGAAGGACTCACTAAGAACCAAAGCCTCAGGGCAGCCTAGCTGGGTCTGTTGGGATCTGGCTGGGCCTGGTTGACTGTACTGGATGGGGTCTGACCAGGTCTGGGTGGGTGGGCTGGCTGAGCCTGGCTGAGCTGGCAGCTTCCTCCTTGCTCCCATATTTAGGAGCGCCTAGCACCGTCATCTCAGTCTAATCTCCCAGGGCTCTAGTTTAGAGACATATGGGGGGGAAAGTCCAGAAACGCTGAGGCTAAGGGGAAAATGTGAGGGGGTCCAAATTTATGCAATGTCTTGTTTTTAGGGCCCTTCACAATAGCACTATTAGTTTAGGCACATAGATGCATTAAGATATAATGATCAAGTTGAAATATAGAGGCCATTTACTGTGTACAGATATGAAAGTCAGAGAAAAATGGAAAATTTTCAGCAGAAGGAAACGGACACTTCCTAAAGGAAAAAAATTATTCTCTTAATATTTCTGGAAAAGTCCCTCAAAAGGTTCTTGGGAAAAGCTTTATTGCCCCTAGAATGTTACATAACACCTATGTGACGAGGAGGCAGGAGGCTCCACGCAAGTCCCTCCTCAGGAGACACACACGTACTGGGCACCTGCTGTGTGCCCGGCTCGGTGCCAGGCTCGTCCTGTGCACAGCCTGGTGTGACTAAACGGCGACACCTGTAGATCACAGGCACATGCAGCAAGCCTCAGCCAAGGGACAGCATCACCCGCACACAGGGGAGGCAGGGCCTGTCAGCCTCAGCCTCTGCTTAGGCCAGGTGAGGGGCGTAGGTGCACTGGTCTGGCCTGGGGCCTGGCATGAATGCACATGCTGCTGTGCACTCCCCTCTGCACCTGGGCCTGCTTTGGTCTTCTGACTTTACACCTCCTCCTGCAAAGCCTTTAACACCAAAACCTAAAGAGACGGGGTGCTGGTTAAGGGCCCCTCCAGGGATGGGAGCAGGGATAACTCTTTATTGCTTCTGATTCAAAACCGAACTCAGAAGAGAGAGCAAAGGCCAAATGATAGAGAGAGACTCAGAGAAAGATACCCAGAGGGGGATGGAAAGTGAGAGACAGGGAGAAAAAGAAAGATGGAGAAATAAAGAAGTAGGGAAAAAAGGAGAGAGACAAAGAGACAGAAACGAGGAGAGAAGCTTACAAAGCAGGAGAGAAAGGGAAGCTTACAGGGCAGGGGAAAGGAAGGCAAGCGAAGGAGACAAAGGGATGAACCAACAGTGAAAGGACCAGGGAGGCGGGAGGCACAATCTCTCCAGGCGGCCCCAACCCTCTTCCACCCTCCCCGCAGGCACAGCTAAGAAACGGGGAGGCGGGAAGAGGAAGCAGAGCCCGGTGAAGTCGCTGGGTAACCTTGGAGACGAGAGCCAGGCAGCCGGGCGTAGGGAGGGGCGCAGCGAGAAGGAGGGAGGGCGGCTCCGCAGAAGACCCGCAACAGGTCCGGCCGCCGGAGGGGGGTGGGGGCGGGGCATAGAGGCCGAGGCGTGAGACTTGGATGAGCTGGGGGAGGGGGGAACAAAAGATTCCAGAAACAAACCTAACGAGGACTGAGGAGTCAATAAAGAGAGAGATTTTACTGAGAACCAATTTAGGGAAGAAAGTGCAAGGAGTTCGGGAGCTGTGATAACAGGAAGGGGGCTGGGGCGGGGAACCGGGTGGAGATGAGGCCAGCAGGAGCCAGCCCAGATGACTGCGCTGGAGCACGGAGAGGCCAGGACATCGGGGCTGCGCAGAGGAGAGCAGGCAGAAAACAGTCACAGCTGACTGGCCAGGAGGGGCTCCGATTTCTGACCCTTTCCCTGAGACTCACGGGGGGCATCCCTGCAGCATCCACCCCCAGCTGGCGATGCAGGGTCTCTGAATCCCAGATGGTTGGCTGGGGGACCATTCCACTCACTGTGTCCTAAATTCTTGCTGAGCTCCCACTATGTACCAGGTGTGTGCGGGGGCACTCTGGGGACACGGGGACCATTAGACAAACATATGCCCTCAAGCCACTCATACGCTAATAGACAGGGTGGAGAGCTCTCTTGGATCAGTTAATGCCAGCTTGGGGCACATCAGAGAAAGCCTCCCCCTGGTTGTTACTGAGCCAGACTTCGAAGGCTGGGAAGGGCAGAGATGGAGGGGAAGGGCTTGTCAGGTGGAGGAGAGGCAAGAGGCCCAGCAGGAGGCAGAACAGGAAAGCCTGATTTGAATCCACAGCTGCTGACTAGCTGTGTGTTCTTCAGCAAGTTACCGAACTTCTCTGAACCTCTCTTTCCCCATCTTGCAGAATTGTTTAAGGATTATGGACAATATCTGTATAGTGCCTGACACATAGTAGGTGCTCTATAAATGTCAGCCATTAGGGACTTCCCTGGTGGCACAGTGGTTAAGAATCCGCCTGCCAATGCAGGGGACCCAGGTTCGATCCCTGGTCCGGGAAGATCCCACATGCCGTGGAGCAACTAAGCCTGTGCACCACAACTACCGAGCCTGTGCTCTAGAGCCCGTGAGCCACAACTACTGAGCCCGCGTGCCACAACTACTGAAGCCCGTGCTCTGCAACAAGAGAAGCCACCGCAATGAGAAGCCTTTGCACTGCAACGAAGAGTAGCCCCCGCTCACAGCAACTAGAGAAAGCCCGCACATAGCAATGAGGACCCAACGCAGCCAAAAATAAATAAATAAATAATAAATTGATTTTTTAAAAAAATGTGGCAGAAGTGACAGTGTGACTTCTGATACTAGGCCATAAAGAACACTTCAGCTTCCTCCTTGCTCTCTCTTGGATCACTCACTCTGGCAGCAGCCATACTGTGAAGACGCTCAAGCAGTCCCACGGAGAGGCCCACACAGCAAGGAACCGAGGCGTGTGAGTGTGCCATCTTGGAAGTGGCTCCTCCGGCCACAGTCAGGCCTTCAGATGATGCAGCCCTGGCTCGAATGCCAATCTTGGCTGCAGCATCATGAGAGACCTGGAACCAAAACCACCCTGCTAAGCCATTCCCGAGTTCCTAACCCACAGAAAGGGTGTGAGATAATAAACCTGTATTTTAAGATCCTGAAGTGTATGATAATGTGTTACAAGGCAATGGGTAGCTAATACAGGGGCTTGCAGTCGGGTCTAGAGCCACACCCCCAGCAATGGCCCCTGGGGACCTGTGTTGTAAACACAGCGCCCACAGCAGGGAAGGTGAGGAGAAGATGCAGAGGCACCGAGGCAGGACGTCAACAAGTACTGCAGCAGACAGGGTTCTGAATGACGCAGGCCTGGATATGGAGGGCATGGGCGGGGTCTGGGTTGTTCAGAATTCCCAGGAAAAGCAGGTCCCCATCATCCCCAGCTCTTCCCACATTGACACTGCTGTGTAGCTTGCCTAGGCTAGGGGGCAGGCCAGGGTAGAAGTGAGAACAAAATGACATTTGCCTCACCTGGCCTTAAACCTCAGTCTACCACTTACTACCTGGGTTATCTTGCATAAGTGACCTTGATTCTGCCTCCATTTCTCATCTGTAAAATGATGATGATAAGCCTGGTTTCCTTGGCTATTATTCTCATGGCACAGCAAAGAGTCTCATTACATGAGAATCAAATGAGAAATAAATATACAACATCAAGTTCAAAGTTGAAGTCTTGGAATACTCACCCCTTGAAGCCAGGAGAGCAGGTCTGGCTGGGGATTTCCCATCTTTTATTTACCTTCTGGCTCCCAAGTTGCCCATTTCCTTTAGGGCCTGAAATAATTTGCAAGGGGAGCTTAAAAGGAAAGGTTTAAAAAAAAAAAAAAAGAGGACACTGGTCATTCCTGTCCCATAACATTTCTAAGTAGTTGAGGGCTTGTTTACAGAGCAAATCTTGGCCTTGACCACATTCATTCTCATCACAACCCTGGGTTACTCACTAGCCACCTTTGCTCTGCTAACCTCTCTAAGCCTCAGTCTCCTCCTCTGTGAAATGGGGGTAATAACAGCATCAGATCCACAGTGTTGATACGAGAGTTAAATGAAATCACAGTGGAACAGGCCTGGTGAGTCCTCCCCAAATGTGCGGGATGATTGAGACAATGGCACCTGTGATACCAAATAAGGCCATGTTCTTATAGCACAGAATTTAAACAGCTCAGGGAGCCCGATTTCATTTACAGAGGAAGGTCCATGCTTCTGAGGCCTTCTCCTCAAGTAACAATTGTTGGGAACCCCAAGAAGTTCTGACATGGGGTGATAATCTGTCCTCCTCCTGTACACCTATGGCCCCCCATCCATCCAGCATTCATTCATCTCTGTAACCATGAGTATACCTCCCACCGCAGTGCCTGCACAGAGTAGGATAAGGACATGTCAGATGGATGTGTGGGCAGTTAGATGGATGAATGGGTGGATGGATGGATGGATGAAAAATGGATGAATAGATGGGTGGATGAATGAGTAGGTGGATGGATGGATGGACGAAAAGATAGATGTAAGGATGGACAAACAGATAGATGTAAGGATGATTTGAGGGTGTCCTTCACTCTAGGCCTCATGCCAGACCTCACCCTAGTCCTTTCTTGGGGCTCAGTGTGGGCAGAGACAATTCCTCTCCAGCAGGGAGAGAGAAGAGACAGAGGAACATCAAGCATCCCACAATTTGTTCTCAATCTTAATTAAACACATTTTTGATGAGTTCATCAACTTCACTTAATTAGGCTGTCCTAGAGCCATCTCTGCCTTAGGGTGTGTTGAAGGCGTCTGGGCTTCTCCCTCAGAAGGGAGGGAGGAAGGACTCTAGTTAGATCTAGAAGCCTGTGCTCTTCACAGTCCAGGGGGCCCAGCAGCCTGAGGGGAAAGCCCAGGCAGCAAGGCAGGAGACTTCCACCATGTCCTCAATCTCCATGAAGTCTTAGGATTCTCTGGGGTGAAGGCAGGGAGAGAGGAAGGGGAGCAAAGACTCCTCACCGGATGCCCCCCGCCCAGAGATGCCCAGAAGTCATCCAGAGAAGAGATGGGGCTGGCTAGTGGCCTTTGGTGTCATGGAAAGAACCCGAACTTGAGTTGGAGGTCTTGGCCTGAAGACTCAACCATACATGTCCCGTCTGTGGGCAAGTCATAGGACGTCTTGGAGCCTCATTTTGGGGAGGAAGTTGGATTGGATGATCTCGTAAGATCCCTCCCATTTCTCAAGACTCATGAGTCCAGAAGACAGACTTCAAGGTCATTCAGGAGCTCATGATCTGGACACCAGGATGGAGTCAGGAAAGTTCCACCCTCTGGCTGGCCACCTGGGGGCCTCGATGACTCAGCCTTCTAAGTCCCTTCTCCAGATCTGTGACTGGTGTTGGGAAGGACACCCTAGCAGAGCCTGAGCCTCAGACCAGTGGGGAAGGGGTGGGGGTAGCCAAGGAGGCTGTGACAGTGACTGGAGCCTCTGAGCATGCCACAGACCCTGTTTTCTCTGCAGAGGTGGCTGCCCTAGAGGGAGCAGGTACCCTCCTAGCCCCAAACCTTCTGGGAGATGGACAGCCAGGCTACCACCTAGTGCCAACGAGGAGCTCCTGCTCACATCCTCCCCCACCAAGTCCTCAAGAGCCAGGCAGAAGCTCCAGCCACAGGGAGGGAGGGCCGAGCTGCCAATCTACCCCAGTCACCACCTTGAACTCTGAGCCCCATTCTCCCTGCTGTGAGCGCCACCTGGCCAGCCCAGACAGCCCCGGCAGGGACGTGGAGCCAGGCCAAGTCCCCAGCACGGATAGCAACTCATGCTGCTCCAGCTCTACCAGGCCAGACTCCACCAATCAGGGGGTGAGTCTCTCTGAACCTCGGCCTCAACAGCTCCAAAACAGAGCCAGGGAGGTGGGAGGGGCAACACAAATGGCCAGCCCTCACCTTCCGCCAAGCCCAGGAAAGGACGAGAGGAGGCCAGCATCACCCAGGTACTTTCTGGGAAGCATGGAGATAGTATCTGTTAGGATACTTTGCCTCCCTCTGGGCTCCAACCCAGCCTTCCCACCCTGTGGCCACGAGCACCCCTTGCCGGCCCCAGTCACAGCTCCCAGAGCCTGGTCATCGCACAGAGAAAGGGCTGAGCCCAGGGAGGAGCAACGGCTTTCCCAAGCAGCCACAGCGGGGAGCAGGGAGCTCTTCAGGGCCAACCTGGGGTGTGGCCCTCAGGCAGAGGGGCCGAGGTGCAGGCTGCAGGGCCTAGTATCAGACTCGCCTTGGGTTTTGCTGATCCACATGGGAGGGTCCCTAGGCAGACAAGAGACGGTGGCTTGAGCTGTGTCTGGCTTGGAGACTGGCTCCACCTGTCCTCGTGTCCCTGCCACAAACCTGCCACGTGATCTTCCCCAAGTGAACTAGCCCCTCTGTGTCTAAGTTTCCTCATCTGTAAAACGGGCATAATTTCTGCCCCACATTCCCCTCCGCTCGGGGCTTCCTGGGAGATAAACACTCTGTCAGTCAGAGACTGCCAGAGCTGCAAACAAGCCAGGGGAACACCCGCCCCTCCTGGTTTTGCAGTTGTAGAAGAGGCTCAGATAATTTAGGTGACTTCTCCAAGGTCACACAGTTCATTGTGCTAGAATGTGGATCCAAACGCTCGCCACTGTACAAATAACAGAAACAATGTTTCTATAACAGATACTTGCCTCAGTGGTCATCTGATGCAAGTTACAGACCCTTCCTCTGAAAAATACTCATATGCACTGACATGCGGACTGCTCATGTGACCTAAGGAGATTTGCTCCTGAAGCCCATTCATGGATTAGCTGGTGGTCGAGGATTCTAGCTCTGCCACTGTGTGACCTTGGGAAATTTACTTAACCTCTCTGTGCCTCATTTTTTCATTTTTCAATAATCAAAGGGGGACAGTAATAGTACATGCTTCACAGGTTGTTTTGAGGATTTAATGAGTCCTATACGTGTCAAGTACTTGGAACAATGCCTGGCTCATAATAAATGCTAAATGAGTGTTTGCTGTTATTACTCCCTGAATAGTCTCGGCTTCCCAGGAGCAGCCATCCTCCTGGGGGTCCTTCAAATGTCCAAGTGTAGCTGCTCAGGTCTGCCCCAACTCCCAGCGTCACGCAGGCTGGGTCAGTAAACTCTGTGGGATGAGGATCCCTCCACCACCAGGCAAATGCCCCAGCCCCCCGCCAAGCCTCGACCATCCCCCGCTTGCCCAATGCCCACCTCGGCAGCTGCTGCCAGCAGTTCCAGGAACCCAGCCTTTGTCCCTCCCTTGCCTTGCCCTCCCTGCTGCCCAGGAATCAATGCAATCCCCTAAAAGCTCATAACTCGGAGGTAATTATAAGCAGCATCAATTACCCAGAAATGTGGATTTCATGAATTCAATTAATTTGCATGGCGATCGATAAGGGAGGGTTCGCTGGGGTCCCCGGGGGAAGTTAGGACATTGTTCTGCACACTATTGATTTTACAATGTAAAACAAAACCTCTCTCCTCGAATTCATAGATGCCCATTCATCCATATTAACTTTCAGATCATTTATTTTTGTATGTCTTTCAACTCTGTTTGTTGCTATCACAAAAATGCAGAGTACTACATTGTAGGGAATAATTGAATCAATACAGTCATGCTATGCCAGGCTTCCCTGACTTGAGGAAGAGATGCTGGTCAGTGAGCTGCTCTTCCTCGTATTCCTGCCCTCTGCTCTCCCCAGCCATCCCCTCACACCCGTCCCCGCACTAAACACTCCCTCTCCCAAGCAGGCCACTCCCTGAACCCTAAGTCCCCCACTCCATCAGATTCCTGATAGACTTAGAGTACAGCTGGAGGGATGCGGTTAGACAACAGGCAGAACTTTTCAAACCCAAGAAGAGTTGGCAGGAATAGAGCACTCCCCTTTTCCAAAGGATCTTCAGAACCAAAAACATGCAAGCACAATGGTGGCCTAAGTCAGGGGTATGGACCCAATGACCCCTCAGTGACCTGTGTCTCTGCTACTCAGAGGAAAGGCGTTTATACCCTGCGCTGGGGGAATAGTGTTTCTTCTCCTTCCCCAGAGGCAATGAGGTTGAGGAGACAGCATTTCCCAAAAGTTATCCCACCCCCATCCCGCAGAAGAGGCCAAGTTTAATAGGACAAGTGGTCGTCAAAAAAGTAAGAGGCCCACCAACCTTAGCCTCCCATTCTCCCCGACTCAGGGGTCCCCAGCTCTGCTGTGTTCCTGACGTCTTGCCCATCCCTACCCAGTGGCCAGCTTCCCCCAGGCCTCCCTGAAAGAGGCCAGGCTCTGCTCTCAGCAGCACCTAGAAACTGGCACGAACACGCAGGCGCACGCACATGCACACGCACGCACGCAGCAGTGTAGATACGAGGCTGGGACCCCCTGACACAGCCACACCCCCGGGAGGGCATGAGCTGGGGCTACCCCACCTCCCTCCACAAAGCCCCAACTCAGCAAACGCCCTCAGCACCCCGTGTCTGGAGAAGGAGAGAAACCTTTTTTTAAATTTGCCTCTGCCCCCCGCCCCTGTCAGGATATTAGACAGCTAAACAGCCTGGCGCCTGTTTCCTTCAGATAACCAGTTCCTGACGAACCCCCTAATTGTCCCCAGAATCTCAGCACCAGTGTATAGAGTAGGTCATTTAACCAACAGTACACACAACTAAATAAAAATCCATTTTCCGAGAGAAAATTCTATTCTTATCAGAGTTTTGCAAGAGGGTTGCAAGCAGCCCATGTTAATTGAAGCTTTGATGTTTGTAGGAGAAGGCCTCTAATCAACGCCACAAAGGAGGCTGATTCACTGCAGTGCGCCCCTCGGCCAGCCGCGGACCGGACTCCAGGGAGCCGGCGACAGCGGGCAGGGGAGAGGACAGAGGGCCCAGGCCGGTCACTGGACACCACAGGGCTCCAGCTATTGCCCCAGGCCCAGAACCAGCACAAAGACACCAGGAGGCAAGTGGCGGGGTCAGGAAGGTCACTGAAGCCGGAGGTGAGCTGGGGCCCGGGGTGAGGAGGCACCTCACGATTGCTCACCTGTGGCCTTGGGCAAGTCACTTGACCTTTCTGAGCCCCCGTTTCTCCTCTGGATGACCAGAACCCTCTTTCCCTGTCCTGAAAACCCATGTGATGATGATCAAATAAAAATAAAATCCAGAAAAGGAAGTTTCATTTTTGAGGACGTCCTGTGAGCCAGCTAACCACCACCTTACAATCTATAGGGTACACAGTACACGCTATGCTCACTGCGCAATCTATAGGGTACACAGTACACGCTATGCTCACTGCGCAATCTATAGGGTACACAGTACACGCTATGCTCACTGCTGATTGCGCTGTATTTATTCCTTATCTCATTAAATCTTCAAGGTGGGGAATCTTACCCTATTTTGCGGATAAGGAAACTGAGGCTCAGAGCAGCTAAGTGTCTTGCCCAAAACCTCACAGTAGAAAGTGGCATAGTTGGGATTCAAACCTGCTGTCTTTGCCTCTAGAATCCAAGCAGCTTCCTCTTATCTGAGCTGCTTCTTCTAAAATGAGGTGGGAGGGCCCGTCCAGCCCTTCCTCCCTATCTGCCCCACCTGCCCTCCCCTAACTCCAGTAATGATTAACATCCACACAGACACATGCATCATTTCCCTTGTTCCTCACAGCAACCTCCAAAGCAGGCAGGAGGTACCTGGAAACAAGAAGATGAGTCTTGCAGAAATGTGTGCGGGTTGATGAGGTCATACTCATAAAGAGTCAGCTTCATCTGGACCATGACAAGCTCTCAAGGACTCGCAGCCCCAGCGCTGTGATGATGTAATGATGGTGGGGGCCATGCTGATTTTCACACCTGGTAACCAAGCACACACCGTACCTTCCACACAAGGCAGAGTTAGCAGTAGTAGTTAAATCATCCTCATTTTCTACATGCAGAAACTGAGCTCACAGGATGTCAGTGAGTTTTCCAGGCCACACAGCCAGTGAGTGGCAGCACTGGGATGTCTTGAACCTCAGACTTCAGCCACAAGCCCATGACCAGTCCACTGTGCCCCTGTTGTCCAGTGCTTTACAAGGCCACCGCTGATTAGGGCTGAGGTGGGAGGGAGGAGGGAGAAATCCAAACACGGAGCTGCCTGGGTGCTATGGACTGAATCGTTTCCCCCCCCACCAAATTCATATGTTGAAGCCCTAGCGCCCAGTGTGATGGTATTTGGAGGCGGGGACTTCAGGAGGTGATTCGGTTCAGATGAGGTTGTGAGGGTGGGACTTTCTTGATGGAATTAGCGCCCTTATAAGGAACACCAAATCTGTGGGCACCTTGATCTTGGACTTCCAGTCTCCAAAACTGTGAGAAACAAATGTCTGTTGTTTAAGCCACCCCATCTACGGTATTTTGTATGGCAGCCCAAGCTAAGACATGGGGCTGTCAACATCACAACTCATGCACTTGGGGTGTGACAGCTGGTCCTGAGGACCAGCTGAGGAGTCAGGGGTATGGATGGGACAGAAATGATGGCTGTCCTCATCCTCAGGGGGCCTCAGGGGCTGGAGTAGGGCAGGAGGCACACTAGAGTCCTACAGCCATGCTCAGGCCCAAGACACAGAGGCAGTGGTCCCAGGGAGGAGAGAGGGTGAGAGAGACGGGAGAGGCAGTCTGGGGGGCAACAAGGTGGAAGTGTCTTCAGAAGAGGAAGGAGGAGGGGACTGGATGAATTTTCCAGGCCAGATTAGGTGAACAAGAGTTAACATTTATTTCTTCAACACCGTTTACCTAGGACCTGCCAGGGGCTGGGGGCTCAGAGACGAAAAGACATTGATGAGCAGTATCCACTCTAGTGGGAGCCATGTTTGAAGCCGTGAGAGTTTAGCAGAGGTCCCCCTGGGCCCTCAGGAAGAAGAGGTCGTTCTCAGCTGCCATTTCAGGGATGCGTATAGATGTTCCGGGCAGCGAATTGCGAGGTGAGAGGTTTACCGGGAACCTCTACACCCATGACTTTATTTGATGACTTTACCTGCTGGGATAAACCAACCATGAGAGAACCAAGGCCCAGAGAGCTCCGGTGACCTGTTCAAGATCACAGGGCTTGCAAGGAGCTGAATTAAGTCCCAAATCCATGTCTTTGGACCCTGTACCAAGGCCACTAGGTGCAGGGTGCAAAATGTAATGTGGCTAGCTCAAAATCAGGAGTTAAAACCAGGTGTCCAGAAACAGGCACTGGGCTCAGCCTTCCCCACAGCACCCTGGGACCCAAAATCTCCAGCAGGCAGACCTGTGCCCAGCTGTGTCTACAGAGTGTGGTGGCCCCAAAAGGGAAGGAATGGGGTGGGGTAGACCATCTCAGGGTGAGTTGAGTGATTCTTACAAGGGTAGCGGCCTCTAGCTTCTGGCTGTCCAATTACTGGTGGGGCCTGTAGAAAGATGATGGAGGTTCAGTGGACCAACTGCACTGAGTCAAGGCCAAGGTGGGTGGGATGCCTCAGGACACACAAACCTCCTTATGTTTCACCAACTCAGCCGATCCATTTGCCTTGGCAGCAGTGGGACTTTTTGCTTATGTGCTTGACATGCCGAGAGTTAAAGATCAGTAAGCAATTAGAAAAGCCCTTATAAAAGCAGAGGAGGGCTCACGACCTGGGTCCCCTGATCATGAGATCAACTCCCAAGGAAGCTGAGTGACTCAAAGTCTCCTAACTGGTCTTCTGACCCTCTCCCTGTGTCCCCGTCATTCTGTTCTCTACTCTGAAGCCAGAGCAGAGAACTCTGGCCCTGTCACTCCCCAGCTTAAAACCCATCAGTGCTTCCTCCTGCCCAGGAGATAACATCCCCAAGCTTTGCTGACAGATAAGACCTTCCTCATCTCCTCCTTCAGGCCTTTCCAGGAGCCTCCAGTTTGCAAGCCCCTCCTCATAGTCAATGCCCCTACCAGGCAGTTCCCCATGTGCCAAGCCCAAGCCTGTGCATGCTCTTCCCTTACCCTGTAATATCGCACCGCCACCATCACCCTGCATCCACCCATGTGTGACAGATTGTATTAACTGCCACCATTCTAAAGAGGTGGAGTATAATATTACCCCACTCAAGAGGTAGAATATATTTCTTTTCCACTTGACCTTGGGTCCAGACATATGACTTGCTTTGGCCCATGAAAGGTTAACAGGAGTGACATGACTAAAGGTTTAAAAAGTGCTTGTGTGATTGGGCTGACTCTTTTGTGCTTTTTCCATCACGCCCAAGCTAGCCTGCTGGTCTCGGGAGGAAGACAAGGGACTCAGGGAGCAGTGTTGCCTGATCAGGCCCAGCCCAGATTAACTGACCCTCAGCCAATTCACAGAAGCATAAACTAAATAAACGGTAATTGTTATATGCCACTGAGATATTATAGATGCTTGTTACACAGCAGATGGTAGTAATAGCTAATCGATACATCATTTGAACCTGAATCATTTCTAGCCATTCATCAGACCTCAGCTGAGGTAAATGCCATTTCTTCTCAGAAGTCTGACCTGAGCCCCTCACCACTTCCACAGTTTAGAGTCAGGTGATCCCCCTCTGGGCTCCCCTGGCACCCTGCATTTACCCTTCTTCCAGCACTGTGGCACACACTGGATTACCATTTCTACTTCACTTTCCTGTCTCTTTTCCTGAAGACAGGGATTGCATGTTATTCACAATTTCTGACACAGAGGAATTCAATGACTATTTGTTCAAAGAAAAAACATGGAGTTGGCCTTTTCCGAGTGGTGGAAGCAAAGAGCACTTCTCACTTTTCCACCCCAGCCCACCATCATCATGGAAAGACTCACGTGAGGTCTCCACACCTCCTGACGGCCACTTGCATACATGCACATGCATACTCGAACCCCACACGTACTCAGGCTACATGTTTCTACCCCTCCGCTTGCTTGGTGATGAAGCGCTTTTTGAACCACTTTGCTCCATCTTTCTGCAATATCCTCCAGCAAATCAAGCATCCCCTTCTTGGGATGTTTTCAATCTGTTTTATGTTGATTTTAATTAAAGAATCCGAAACTGAACAAACAGTTCCTAGCAGGTGGCCATACAAGTGTGAAATAAGCAAACTGTTTTATCTGTCACAAACTCTGCTAGTAAATTTCTTCAAATTAATCCAAGCCTCTGTGAGTCTGCTGATTCCAAGGAGAAAGCTAAGCAATCCCTGCGTCCAAATATTTGCTTCTGTTACAGCTCCTGGAGCCAACGACTAGTGGTGTCCACCTTTGCTCCACCCTCATCCACCTTGTCTCCTAGGCCCATCTCTGGCACTCCATTGGCCCAACCTCAGAGCCATAAATATACTGAAGAGGCATTCGCTATGTGCCAGGCACTATTCTATTACACACTTCATAGTACTAGAGTGATAACCTCCATTTCTGCCCACTGTAATTGCAGGACCGCCCCTAGACAACAGAAGTATTTCTGGCCATCCCCAAGAAATGTGTCACGTGTGCTCGAGTACAAAGTACAGGTCCAGTCGGCCACCCATGGGCCTCTGCCCAGCACCACCACCTCTGCTAGGTGGTGCCAACCGTTCTCCTGGATACCTCCCCACTGGCCAGCCTTAGGGTCTGCACTGGTCCCCTCCACCCACTCCAGGCTCTCAAGCCTTGAGGTGCCACATCTGCATGCAGTTGGCCAGCAAGGGGAGAAAATCTCTGTATTTGTTAGGTTGACATTAGCTGCTATACAGATATATAACTAAATCTCATGGACTGAACACAATAAAAGTTTATCTGTTGCTCACAGCACAGCCCGATGGGGTGTCTGCTCCACGCAGTCATTCATAAACTCAGTCTCCGTCTATCTTGTGGCTCCACCCTCCTCTAGGAGCCCAGAGCCCTCTCTGCTTTACAGCAAATGGAAGAAGAGAGCAAGGATTACACAAGGGGGGTTCTAAGGGGCCATGGCTCAAAGTGCCCACATCATCCCTGATCATATACCATTGGCCAGGACTCAGTCACATGGCCACATCTAATCGCAAGGGAGGCTGGGAAATGTAGTCCAGCCATGTGCAGCCCAGAAAGGAGTGGCCACGGACTCTGGTGAGCAATAGCAGCTTCTGCCCCTCCTCTGTCCCCGCTTTCTGAGTGACCCTCTTGGGGGCACCCCAGCAGGGCAGCCTCACACTCCAGTGCCAGGTGGAGTTTCTCAGAAGCAGCTCTTTCCACCACCCTCTTCAATTCCCCGGGACCCAGACACATGTCCCGGTGGGAAGGAGAGACCAAGGATGCAGCATAACACTGAGAACACAGTGGGCTCTCCAAACCACCTGTTGAGAATTGAATAAAATGTCCCCCTCAGTCCCTCCCAACCCAAATCCTTAGAAATTGTCGGTCTCCAAGGACCACAAAATCGCCAGAAACAATGACTTTGCTTTAGTCTTTCTCTGAGCCTGTCCTCCTCTCTTGGCTGCAAAACCTTGTGCTCCCCTGGTTTTCCTCTGCTCCTCTGACTTCACCTCCTCTGTCTCCTGTCAGGGCTCCTTTGCTTACTCCTTAAATGACAGTGTTTCCCAGGCAGCAACTTCTACCCTCTCTCCCTTCTTTCTCCTCTTTCCGCTCTCCTTCCCTGGTGGACTCACCTGCACCCCACCTCAGGCACTGCCTTTCACCAAGCCCTCATTTCTGGCCTGGATCTCTCTCCTAAAATCTGGACCTGCATTTCTAACTGCCTGCTGGTCACATGCTCCTCTGTGTTCCAACAGTGACCTGTCCAAAGGTGGGCTCACTGTCATCTTCTTGAAGTCTCCTGTCCTTCTTCTCTTGCTTAAGGAGTCCACCATGGACCCTGGCATCCGGGGAGAATCCTGGGAGCCCCCCAGAGTCCAGCTCTGTCTGGCCCCAGAGCCAGGTGGCAATGAGCCTGCCACGTCTGGCTCCAGCTGCCTCTGGGCACTGTTTTCTTCAGTACCTCGACCTCCAATCTGACCCAGAGTACCCAAGAGACTCTCGTCTGGTCTCCTCCCCACCAGTCTTCCCCCTCCAACCCACCTTCCTCAAAGAAGCCAAAGCACAGATTTCACCATGCCACTCCCTCCAAACACGCAAGACGTGGGGACCTCCGGGAAAGGCCAAACTCTATAGTTTAGTAGGAAACACGGTCACCATCTGGACGCCCTCCCCGCTTCCCACTCCAGCCCACCTCTGTCGGCTCCTCCCCCTCCTCTAACTGCATCCTCCACCACACCCTCTCCCAGGCTCACCATACCAAGACCTTTTTAGTCCTGAGCCTCACACCTCTGGGGCTTTGCATGTGAAACTGTCTCCTTTCCACCTGGAAAAATTCTACATAACTTCCCCAAGCAAACTCCCCCTCCAACACCCTAATAAACAAGGGCAAGTACTCCCAGCCCTGTGGTCCCCCAATACTGTTTTCTTCCTTGCAGCCACTGTCATCACATCTTGTTACACTTGACCATTTCTGGTCTAATTCTACTACTCGACAGAGAGTCCCTGGGGGCCTAGCACAGGGGCTGGTGCTTGAAAGGGCACATGAGGCTTTCAAAGGAAATTAGGTGCCTTCCTGAGGCCAGGGCGCTGCTAAGAGCCATACACATAGTGGGAGGCTTAGGGAAGCCTGGATTTCTGCCTGGACCCTGTTCCCCAGCGGGGCCTGGTGAGGCCTAGCTAACACCCCTCTCTACTTCTCTGCCAAAGGCCCCTTGGCCGTAACCTTGAAGGCACAAAGCCAGCAAGGACCCTCTCTGCAGCAGCAGGCCCTGCAGGTTGATGAGGCAGCCAAGGGGCAGGAGGGGCAGGTGGCCTACACACTCCCCTCCTCCTCCTGGGAGGAGACTGCACGAGGGGATGGCAACAAACAAAAGAAATCCTTCCCTTCATCTCCTGCCCTCTCTGGGAACTGCTCATCGGCATCTTGCAAAGATCACTGAGCCACCAATTTCCGGGACTATCGCTCCCCGTGTATAGTGTGGCAGCCTGCACTCTGAAGCCAGACCCACCACCCACTGTGGGGTTGCCAGGCTGCATTCCCTGCCCAGGGGGTCCAGGACCTGCACTCAGCTGGGGGATGGAGAAGTAGAGGTACCCCTTTCCCAACCTGGGGGCAGGGAGGCTTAGGGATCCACCAGGGTGAAGCCACAGAGCCGAACAGGTGCACAACATCACACACACACACACACACACACACTCCTTGTGCCAGATATGGGCACATACTGCCTCATGTATAGGCAGCATGTCAGAGGCAGATACACACCCAGGAGGGACTGCCATCTGCCCACTCATCTAGAACAAAAGCCTTTCTGATCCTCAGTTTCTTTACCTAAAAAGTGGGGGTAATCATACCTCCCTTGACTCAGTAATAAAAGATATTTAGGAAATGAAAGTTAAGAAACTTCCTCTTCTCAGTTCCCCACCTAACTCTGGTCGCTGGCAGGGGTAGTTAGGGGAGAGGACAGGAACCCAGCGCAGGCACCTTGCCAAACATAATGTGTCCCTAGTGGAACAAGGGAGAAAGGTTAAAAAGAGCCTAAGGTCATCGTGGAGACGGAATAATGGCCCCCCAGAGATGTCCACATCCTAATCTCCAAATCTGTGAATATGTTACCTTACATGGCAAAAGGAACTTTGCACATTTAAGTTAAGGACCTTGAGATGGGGAGATCATTCTGGATTATTCAAGTGGGCCCAGATAATAATAATAATAGTAAGGATCTTTAAAAATAGAATAGGCAAATATGAAAATAATAGTAATAAAGGATCTTTATAAATAGAATAGGCAAATATGAAAAACAAGATAATAATAAGGATCTTTAAAAATAGAATAGGCAGAGGCTTCCCTGGTGGTGCAGTGGTTGAGAATCTGCCTGCCAATGCAGGGGACACGGGTTCGAGTCCTGGTCTGGGAAGATCCCACATGCCGCGGAGCAACTGGGCCCGTGAGCCACAACTACTGAGCCTGCGCATCTGAAGCCAGTGCTCCACAACAAGAGAGGCCACGACAGTGAGAGGCCCACGCACCGCGATGAAGAGTGGCCCCCACTTGCCGCAACTAGAGAAGGCCCTCGCAGAGAAACGAAGACCCAACACAGCCATAAATAAATAAATAAATTAAATAAATAAACCCAAAGTTTAAAAAAAAAAATGGTAAGCTGAAATATTAAAAAAAAAAACAGAATAGGCAAATATGAAAAACAGAATGGAGAGCCCTCAAAAAATTAAGAATAAAACTATCATATGATCCAGCTATTCCAGTTCTGGGTATTTATCTGCGGAATACAAAAGCACTAATTTGAAAAGATATCTGAACTCCTATGTTCATCACAGCACTATTTACAATAGCCAAGATATAGAAACACCTAAGTGTCCATCGATGGATGAATGGACAATGGATATTGTCCATGTAGTACAATACGATGGAATACTACTAGGCCATAAAAGGATGAAATCCTCCCATTTGCAGCAACATGGACAGACCTTGAGGGCATTGTGCCAAGTGAAACAAATCAGACGGAGAAAGACAATCACCATACGAATTCACTCATATGTGGAATACAAAAATTAACAAAAAATAAACCAAAAAAATGAACAAACCAAACCATACGAAAACAAACACAGAGATACAGAGAACAGAGTAGTGGTTACCTAAGGGGAAGTGGTGGGGAGGGCGAAATGGGTCAAGGGGGTCAACTGTGTGGTGACGGATGGAAACTAAACTTTGGTATTGAGCACACTGTAGTGTACACAGAAGTTGAAATATAATGTACATATAAAACTAATATATTGTTCTAAACCAATGTTACCCCAATAAATTTTTTAAAATTTTAATTCAAGTGGTATAATAGTATATAAGATAAAAACTAAAAGTCCCATACAAGAAAAAAATGGAATAGGCAAACAGGAGAAAAGGTCAGAGTGATGCCATGTGAGAAGAACTCAACTTTCTTTTGCTGGCTTTGAAGACAGAGGAAAGGGCCACAAGACAAGGAATATGGGTGGCCTCTAGAAGCTGGAAAATGCAAGGAAACAGATCCTATCCAGAGCCAACAGAAAGGAATGCAGCCCTGCCAGCACTTTGATTTTAGCCCAAAGAGACTTGTCAGATTTCTGACGTACAGAACTGTAAGATAATAACTTTGTTATGTGGGCTGCTGAGTTTGCAGTAATTTGTTATAGCAGCCACAGAAAACTAATACAGTCACTCAGTATATGGGAGAAGCAGGATCCAGACCCAAGTTGGAACGAGTTAACAAGAACTGCTGATGTACAGGATGAGTGGTGTGAGAAAAAGAAAGGAGTCAAGGATGACTTCAAGGGTTTTTCCTGGGAGCTACATTTACGCAAGGAAGAAGACTGTGGGATGAGAAGGTTTGGGGGAGAAAATTAGAAGTTGAGTATTGGACATGTCACATTCGCAATGCCTATTAAGTAACTAAGTGGAGATGTTGAGTAGGCAAGTAGATACAGGAACCTGGAGATCAAAGGAGAGGTTCAGGTTGGAAATATAACGTGGGAGTCATTGGCATGAAGAAGGTATTTAAAACCAGGAAACTGAATGAAATCACCCAGGAAGAAAGAGAAGTCCAAGGACTGAGTCCTAGAATTTGGGGAGATGAGGAAGAATCAGCAAAGGAGATGAAGAGGGGCACCAGAAGTCCGGAAGAGGTTCACTGGGGCCTGAAATCCCTCTTGGCAGCTCAGACAACAATCTCAAAATTTTAGAAGCTGAAAGCTGAAGGACAAGATAAGTGATGACTAACTTAGTGGGCCCAAGAATGCTGAATCCCCAGCTAGCAACTGGGGAAGATGAGAATCAATGTAATTTACACTACAAAGCCTCAGGAACCAAAAGGACCAGATATCTCTGGAACCAGAAGGTGCGGTTTGGGGGGATACCTAGTATAAGAAAGATTAGATGAACACTGTTTTGAGAAGCACCTAGCTGTGAAGCCATGAGCACATTCACTTAAACCTCTCTGAGACTTTGCTTCCTCCACCCCAAATCTCCAAAATGGGGATGACTACCTATCTCACAGGGTTGTTTTGAAAAGGAAGGAAATCAAATGGAAAGAATTGTCCACACTCAAGGTCACCACTTGCTCTCCTACCATTCTCTCTAGAACTCATTCCAACCAGGCTTTTGTCCCCACGAGTCCAGGAGACATCTCTCATCAAGGTCACCAAGGACTTCTGCATTGCCAGGCCCAATGGTTAGTTCTCTGTGCACATCTTACTCATCAGACTATTTGACAGAAGTGATCACTCCCTCTTCCCTAAAACCTCTTCTTCACTTGCTTCAGGGATACCACTCAAACCCTGGTTGTCCTTCAACTTCACTGGTCGCTCCTTCTCAGAAGTCTCCTTTTCTGATTCTTCCCTCCCCCACCCCATGCTGCTGTGCTGCTGCCCCTCCCTCACCTGCGGCAAAAGACTGAAGGTTTATTCTCTAGAAAGGGGGTGAAAATAGAAGATCTCTGGACTAGGGGTCAACCAGCACAACTGAGGGGATGAGTACCAGACCATAAACAATGAAAATCACTTACGGTGTAATACTAAATATAGGGTCCTGACACTTCCAGGCCTGGTCATCCATGTGGTTCCAGAATGCTGGCAACCAAACCTTCATCCTTCAGGCAGGAGTTTGGTAGACACTGTCTGGGGACCAGCCAGAGGACGGACTAAGACGCTGAAATTGTTCTCCAACAAACAATCCAATGAAGTTGACAAGCGATCCCCTCAAGCTCAAAGCTTCCAATCAGCTCTTCGGTTTGCTACTGGAGCCTGAGCAGACACAGTAAAGGATTATCAGATACTTGAGAGAGGAAAAAGCCTCTAATATGAAAGACAGAAGCCAAAGTAAAGAAACAGGAAAAGGTAAGTTGGAGGAAACTACGCAAAGGAGGAAAAAAAAAATTTTTAAGCATTAATATCCTCAGAGAAAAGAGAAGATACTGCATCCACGAAATACGAATAGGATGCTATAAGAAAGAATATTGAAAGGGAAAAAAAAGAGCTTTTGGAAATTTCTGATAGCAAAAATGAAAAATTCAACAGAAATATGGAAGATAAGTTTAAGGAAATATCCCAGAAAGTAGAGCAAAAAGGATGGAAAATAGGAAAAAAAAATTTTTTTTAAATTAGAACACCGATTCAGGAGATTCAACATCAAATAATAAGAGAACAAGGAAAAAGAGAGAGAGAGAGAAAGAAAATATCAAAAAAGTACTTCATGAAAATTTCCCCCAAACAAAGAGCATGAATTTTCAGGTTGAAAGGGGGCGCCATATGCTGAGCACAATTAATGAAAATGAATTCACACTAAGACACATCACTGAAATTTCAGAATACTAAGGAGGTTGAAGAGAAAACCAGAAAGGAAAAAAAGGGGGGAGGTCACAATAAATGTATCAGGAATTAGAATGGTTTTAGACTTCAACAGCAATACTAAACTCAAGAAGGCAATGGAGCAACGTGTTTAACATTCTGAAAGAAAACAATTTACAACTTAGAATTCTGCATCAGTTGGGATGGGCTTGGTTACACTGTTGTAATCGAAAACTCCAAAATCTCAGATGCTGCATGTCCATCTCAGTTCAGCAGAACCCAGGCTGTTGTAGTCTTTCCCTACTTCCATGGCAGAAAAAAAAACATAACAAATGGGTCACAGGTCTTTAAAAAATTCTGTCAGGGGCTTCCCTGGTGGCACAGTGGTTGAGAATCTGCCTGCCAATGCAGGGGACACGGGTTCGAGCCCTGGTCTGGGAAGATCCCACATGCCGCGGAGCAACTAGGCCCGTGAGCCACAACTACTGAGCCTGCGCATCTGGAGCCTGTGCTCCGCAACAAGAGAGGCCGTGATAGTGAGAGGCCCGCGCACCGCGATGAAGAGTGGCCCCCGCTTGCCGCAACTAGAGGAAGCCCTCACACAGAAATAAAGACCCAACACAGCCAAAATAAATAAATAAATAAAAATAATTAAAGGTGCTAATAATTAAAAAAAAAAAAAATTCTGTCAGGAAGTGGTACACATCACACTGCTCACATTTCCTTGGCCACAGTTAGTTACATGGATTTGCCTAATTTCAAAAAGAGTCAGAGAAGTGCAACCCTACTATGTACCCAGAGAAAGAACTAGTTATATATAATTTCCAGTCTACTCTCTGGTCACTAAATATTTGGCTCACTCTCCTCACCAAGGAACATACACTGACCTTCTCCCCAAAGGGCAACAACCCAAAAGTTCCAGGTAGTCATAGCAACAAACACAAAGCTCAAGATCCCTGGGTACTGTGTCATGGAGGATACAAGATATATACAAGATCCTCTTCTCTTAATCTGTAGGCCCATGAGCTAAAAATAAGTCTTATGCTCCACATACCCAATATACAGTGGTGGAACACGGATAGGATAACCACAATAGCCAGTCCCGTTCAGAAAGGGGAAGAATGGAAATAGCCAGAAGACCCCGGTCCATAAGCAATTCTGAAATCCTGCTCGGCAGATATTTTGAGGGCCTCATTCCTGGGAGCAGGGATGTTGCTGGATTAGGCTCCCACTATGCTCCCTGGGAGTTATTCCTTTGTCCATTATACTCCATTGTTCCTGGCTCTTTCCTCTAGGAAATTCTTTCTTTTCCATTATTTTCCTTGGCCATAGCTGAAGTGAATGAAGGAGAATATGGTCTCTTTGGGAGCTAAGCCTCTTTCTCAGATCACTTCCTACTGATAGGGTTAATTTAGGTTCTTAAACAGTCTTTCTCAGAAAGAAAATACCATATATCACTTGTATGTGGAATCTAAAATACAATACAAATCAACATATCTATGAAACAAAAACAGACTCACAGATGTAGAGAACAGACTTGTGGTTGCCAAGGGGGTGGGGGGACAGGGTAGGGAAGGAATGGTAGTTTGGGATTAGCAGAGGCAAACTATTATACATAGGATGGATGGACAACAAGGCCCTACTATATAGCACAGGGAACTGTATTCAATACCCTGTGATGAACCATAATGGAAAAGAATATGAAAATATAGATAGATACATATATATATGTAAAACTGAGTCACTTTGCTGTACAGAAGAAATTGACACAACATTGTAAATCAACTATGCTTCAATAAAATTTTTTAAAAAATAGTCTTTCTCGGGCTTCCCTGGTGGCGCAGTGGTTGAGAGTCTGCCTGCCAATGCAGGGGACACGGGTTCGAGCCCTGGTCTGGGAGAATCCCACATGCCATGGAGCAACTGGGCCCGTGAGCCACAACTACTGAGCCTGCGCATCTGGAGCCTGTGCTCCACAACAAGAGAGGCCGCGATAGTGAGAGGCCCGCGCCCCGTGATGAAGAGGGGCCCCCACTTGCCGCAACTAGAGAAAGCCCTCGCACAGAAACGAAGACCCAACACAGCCAAAAAATAATTAATTAATTAATTAATTAATTTTTTTTTTTAAATAGTCCTCCTCAGGCCACACTGGTGATTCTTTTGGCAATACAACTCTTTCAATATCTTGTCTTTTTGTCTATTTGATTCTGTCAGCAATAGAATCCAGCAATGGTGCCCACATTTCCTTTAGAGACATAGTTCCCAGAGCTATATGTCTTTGATTTCTCATCTCCATATCTTCTCTCTTTTCCTAAAGATCAGTGTGCCTTGGGCCTATCAGGATTACATGGGAGATCCGAGGCGTCACTTCACTCTCTTTTCCTTGAGACATTTGTCCCGTTAAAGTAATAACTGGGTGCCACATCCTTGAAGGAGCTTTATCTTAAACATCTTACCCTACTCACTTGCTAACAGTGGGAGTGAGGACCATGCCCTTATTTTGGCCCTTTCCACAACAATCAATTTTAGGTGGACTTTCTTATTCAAAACTTTTATCAATTTTATCTCCTACTATTTGGAGTCCAAAGTTAAGTGGCTTTTCCAAATATTTCAAGGCTCTGAATTTTTGGAAGCTCTCTATTCACTTTTATTTCTGCTTGTATATTGGCCAGTTCTTTTCTGAGTACACACTTTCACACAACTTTGCCAAACACAGTCAATAATAACCAAACATATGCTAACATACTGTTTTCCCATATCTTCATCTTGAGTTTAAATTTCCCTAAGAACGTGACCTGACTCCCAGACAATTTTATTAAATATTTCCCACTGCATAATGTAAAGTGTCATCTTTATACCCTCTAATAAAGTTTTCTTATAGCTCACTGCACAGCCCCTAGGCCAGGCTACCTACTACATAGAGGCTTTTTTGTTTTATAAGTACTCCATTTCTAAGAATCTATCTTGATCTCAGTCAAGATGAGCTAGATTATGATGTGGAAACAAACAACCCCTAAATCTCAATGGCTTAAAACAATGAAAGCTTTATTTCTTGCCCCACTATATGGTGGGGAGATATATACCCCAAGTCTTTCTCACTCAGGGACCCAGGCTGACCGCGCCTCCAGCATCTCAAATGTATCAGTCACAGTAGCAGAGACGAAACATAGTGAAGTACATACCATCTCTTAAAGTCTTCTGTCCAAAGACTACGTTCTACTTCTATTCACATTTTGTTATCAAAAGCAAATCACATTGCAATGCCTAATTTCAAGAAGACGAGGGTATGCAATCCTGTCATGAGCCCAGAAAAGGAAGAACTAGAAGTATTGGCGAATGACATTAAAGGCTATTATAAATTCTATACCCAGCTAAGCTGTCATCTGATATGAAATAGAATAATTAGAATGTTCAATTTTGTAAAATCTCAAAAAGTTTATCTCTCTGCTATACTTTTTCATAAGGCTACAGAGCAAAACAATAGAGTAAGCCAAAAAAGGGGAAGGCATAGACAAAGCAAAGGGAATCTCCTGGGTGAAGACAAAAAGAGATCCTAGAATAACAAGTATTCGCTACACACAGAGGATAACCAGTCCAGATTGGATCAGTATGAATCAAGAGATAGGAATGTCCTCACCATACCTTTGCATTTGCACCATCAATGTGATGTAATTACTGGAGGATGTACTTTATCAAAACAAAGAAGAAAAGCAAGACCGAAAAAGACATGAGATTTGGAAACAATGAATCCAGCCCAGGAAAGAGGCAAGTAAAACCAAGAATGGCAGCAAAAGAAACACCCAGGAAGACTGGAGTGCAGCAAGCCTTGAGAGTCATCAAACCAAGAAGAAGGAAAATAAAGGTCTTCAGAAGGGATGTTTCTAATTTTTTTAAATGGAAGTAGTAGAATGCCCGATGAGACTGGCTTTGTGGTAATCATACTGAGAGGCTATATAAGGAGGGGTAGAAGAATTAGCAATGAGTAAACATAAAACTAAGCAAATTAAAAATCAAGCCAACTTCAGGAGAAATGAAAAGAAAGGAAACAAAGTATACCACGATATATATTCAGTTGTGAATAGTTGCATAGGTATAACAATGTAAATATTAAATGTTGGTATATTTTAAATTGCAATATAGTGATATTGGGGAGTTAAGTAAACCCTTATCTATCATAAATAAAAGTCAATATATATCTATATACACACATCACATACACACGCACACACACACACACACACACACACACACACACTAGGAGAAAGAGGGGAAAGAGTTAAAATGGAGGTTGCCTCTGGGGAGGAAGACTGGAGAGAGTAGAGAGGGATGGAACAGGAAACCACTATATTTTATTATAAACCTTCTGGTATTATTTGACTTTGTAAACTATAGGCATATATTGCCTTCAAGAAAATTAAAATTAAAGCAAAAAAAGAATCCCACACCTCTTGGTAATTCTGATGCACAGGCAAATTTAGGAAGCACTAGAGCAGCCTACTGTCCCATCGATTATTGAAAACTATGCAACATTCCCTGCTAAGTATTAAAGTTGTCCAACTCCGATTTGAATATCTCCACAATAAAAAACTCACTATATAAAATTGTACCTGTACTGCTTTACAGACCTAATTTTTATAATATATCAGTTATGGATATTGTATGGTAAAAATACAGAGATCCTACAAGACTGTACTGGCCCAGTCCACTTCCAGGGGTTAAACTAGTTAGAAAAGTAACCAGTGTCTCTCAATTCTCCAGCAGTGAGTGATTATTCAAGAGGATGGGGATTTTCATTGTGCTAGGGCCCATTGCCTTGGCAATCACTGTGTAAGAGATCTGTCTGTCCAAATGGAGGGAAGGGTCCAGGAGTTCTAGGAATTTTACATTTAGGTCTCTTTCTCTGACTTTGATTGATGGCACAGCTTATGCTATCCTGGAAAGTTCTAGAAGCTGAGGTGGTGAGATGCCTGAGAAAAGAGGAAGCCGCATGAAAGACCCTTATAAATTGTACCAGGATTTTGGATCTAGAAAGTAGTTATTTATCTCAAGATGTGAGACCTATTTTTAAGGCATTGTGTCCCTTATCATATCCCCAGGCAACCTACTCCATCCCCTGGAGCTCTGTTTGAATGGTTTCATGAGAGAGGAGATAGTACAGTTATTTAAAGCAGTGGTTTTCAATAGTGCAGATTAAATGAATTATACGTTTTAAAACTCAATCCAAAAGAAGATAGGAAGGTAGTAACAAATAACAGATATGAAAAACAAAACAAATAGCAAGGAGGTAGATTTAAACCCAGCTGTGTTAATAATAACATTAAACGTAAATCATCTAAACACCCAAATTAAAATACAGAGATCATCAAGCTGGATTAAAAAGTAAAACCCGGGCTTCCCTGGTGGCGCAGTGGTTGAGAATCTGCCTGCCAATGCAGGGGACACGGGTTCGAGCCCTGGTCTGGGAAGATCCCACATTCCGCGGAGCAACTGGGCCCGTGAGCCACAACTACTGAGCCTGCGCGTCTGGAGCCTGTGCCCCTCAACAAGAGAGGCCGCAACAGTGAGAGGCCCGTGCACCGTGATGAAGAGTGGCCCCCGCTCGCCGCAACTAGAGAAAGCCCTCGCACAGAAACGAAGACCCAACACAGCCAAAAAATAAATAAATAAATAATAATTTAAAAAGAAAAAAAATACACTTACAACCATTCTGTACCCATACAACTAGTCTGTTTCTCACTTTTGGTACAGAATTCAATAAATTACAAGAGATGTTCAACACTTTATCATAAAATAGGCTTTGTGTTAGACAGTGCCATGTTAGATTGATTGTTGAGAGAGATTGTGAGAGAGAGTCTCAACACATATCTTATACCTTAAACAAAAGTTAACTTGAAATGAATCACGGACCTAAATGTAGACCTAAAAATATAAAGTTCTAGAAGAATATATTTATTACCTTGGGTTAGGCAAAGAGTTCTTAGGACACAAAATCTAACTCCTAGAGCTCGAGGACACCTTTAAAATTAGATCAAGGCATGTTTTAGGCAAATAAAAGAACTTCTTTATACAGGTGAATCCAACTACTTTCAGTCCCTCCATGCTGTCTCCTGTAATACCCTCCCTCTTCCATAATCCAAACTTTAGCATAACCAACTCTTACTTATTGTCCTGTCTCAGCTTTAGTGCCACTTCCTCCAGGAAGCCTTCCCCGACACCCAAAACTGGGTCAAGTACTCCTCCTTTGATTACCATCACTTCCTGGACTTAGCACTTACCCCTCTCTATTGTATTGACCTGTATCATCCTCTAGATTGGAAGCCCCAAAAGGAACTCAGATGGTGTTTGTCTTGCTTACTTTTATTCTCAGTAGCTGAAAGATAGTAGATGCTCACTATATTTTATTGGATGAACAACTGTGTGATCATATCCTTTTTTTTCAATGTTTTATTATGATAAAATACACATAACCTAAAACTTACCATCTTAACCATTTTAAGTGTATAATTTAGTGATATTAAATACATTCATAATGTTGTGCAACTATCAGCACCATCCATCTCCAATATATACATGTGTGCGTATATATATATATATATATATATATATGTATACATACACACACACACACACACACACATATGTATATATATCACATTTTTCTTATCCACTCACCCACTGATAAACACATTGTTTCTATATCTTGGTATTTCGAATGCTGCTGCAATGAACATGGGAGTGCAGTTATTTCTTCAAGACTCTGCTTTCAATTCTTCTGGGTATACACCCAGAAGTGGAAATGCTAGATAATACAGTAGTTCTATTTTTAATTTATTGAGGAACTTCTGTACTGTTTTCTATAGTAGCTGTACCAATTTACATTTCCATCAACAGTGCACAAGGATTCCCTTTACTCCATATCTTCGCCAACACTTGTCATAGCTGGTCTTTTTGATGATACCTATTCTAACAGGTGCAAGGTGTTATCTCATTGTGGTTTTGATTTGCATTCCCTGATGATTGTTGAGCATCTTTTCATGCACCTATTGGCCATTTATATATCTTCTTTGGAAAAATGTTTGTTCAGTTCCTCCATCCATTTTTTAAATTGGATTGTTTGTGCTTTTGCTATCGAGTTGTATCAGTTCTTTATATATTTTGGATATTAACCCTCTTATCTGATGTATGATTTGCAAATATTCTCTTATTCCATAGATTGCCTTTTCATTTTGTTGACTGTTTATTTTGCTGTGCAGAAACTTTTTAGTTTGATGCAGTCCCACTTATTAATTTCTGCTATTATTACTTGTGCCTTTGGTGTCATATCCAAAAAAATCATTGTCAAGACTAATGTCAAGGAGCTTTTTTCATTTTCTTATAGGAGTTTTATGATTTCAGGTCTTATGTTTAAGTCTTTAATCCATTTAGAGTTAATTTTTGTGAATGATGTGAGATAGGAGTCCAATTTTATTCTTCTGCAGGTGATTATCTAGTTTTGGCCCATGTTTCTAGCCTCCAAAGTTTCTTATGAGAAATCTGCCGATATTCTTATTAAGGATCCCTTGTATGAAACAATCTGCTTCTCTCTTGCTGCTTTCTAGATTCCCTGTCTTTGGCTTTTGAAAGCTTGGCTTTCAAATAATATGTCTAAATAATATGTCTAAATATGTCTAAAAATAATATTATAATATGTCTCAGTGTGGGTCTTATTTGGGGTTTGTTGAGCTTCTTGGATGTTTATATTGATGTATTTTATCAAATTTGGGGACTTTTCAGCCATCATTTCTTCATTCTCTCTGTCCCTTTCCTTCTCTTTTCTCCTTCTGGGCCTGCCACAGTGCTTACATTGGTCCACTTAATGATGTCCCACAGGTCCCTTAGGCTCTGTTCACTTTTCTTTACTCTTTTTTCTTTCTGTTCCTCAAATTTGATAATTTCTATCGTCCTCTCTTCAAGTCCACTGATTCCTTCTTCTTCCTGCTCAAATCTGCCTTTGAATCCCTCTAGTGAATTTTTCATTTCAATTATTGTACTTTTCAAATCAAGAATTTATTTTTGGTTTCTTTTTAGGTTTTTTACCTCTTTATTGGTATTTCCATTTTGTTCATACATTGTTTTCTTGACTTTCTCCACATCTTCCTTTAGTTCCTTGAACATCTTTCAGACAGTTGTTTTAAACTCTGTCTAGTATATCTGCCATCAGGTCTTTTTCAGGGAAGCTTATTCTGATTTATTTTTTTCCTTTGGATGGGCCATACTTTCTTGTTTCTTTGTATGTCTTATGAATTTTTTTGTTGTTAAAACACTGGACATTTAGATCTAATAATGTTTTAACTCTGGAAATCAGATTCTCCCCTTACCCCAGGGTTTGCTGCTTTTGTTATTGTTTTGTTAGATTGCTGTAGGTTATCTCTGTGTCAAGGATCACCTAAGACGTAAACTTAAAGTCTTCTCAGGTCTTTTCTGAGCCTTTACATAGGCAGGCACTATCACTTTCTAATTTTCCCCACATATGGAGTTGTTTTTGAATGTTCTAGTTTTTAATATCTGGCTCCCAAAAGGGGGAAAAGAGTAAAATTAAAGGGAAAAAAGGTGGCAGCCCCTTAAATACCCTGTAAGTCACTTCAGCCAGAGGGCTTGCAACAATAGGAGAGGTGCAACAAATACGGCCACCTGTCTTTTTGTCTGCACCTCTGTGATCACAAGCAGCAATCATAGCACAGATCCTCAGCATTTGGAGGACAGGGTCCTTCTTGCCCACCGTGGCTCCTGCAAGCTGTATGCAGGCTGCTCCAGGAACGTGTGCACAGCTGCCTGTCGAGCGGCTGAGAGAGGTGAGGTGACTCATCCAAGGCCACAAAGGCTATCCTGACTCCTCATCAGGTTCTCTTTCTCCTTGGTACATTGCACTACCTCTTGACTGTGGCACCCCAAGCTGCCCCCCACCTCAAGGTATATAAGGGTGCTGGGATGGACACCCAGCCTCTGTCACTCACTCTCTCACTTCTCACTCTCCTTGTCTCACTCACTCTGGCCTCCCTCTTCTTAACCAGAATGCCTGGTAGTCTGATGGGTAAGAATAGACATACGGGGTTTGAGTCACAGTCATTGGCTATGTGACCTTGGGCGAGATACTTAATTTCCCTGAGCTTCAGTTTCCTCAACTCTCAGATGGGGATCAAATAGTATTTACCTCAGAGGGTTATTGTAAGGACTTAACACAGTGCCTAGCACATATCTGCTCTGGTTATCTGCTTTTTACTGTTTCCCTAACACGTGGTATCTTCATGTCTTTCTGGTACCTTTCTTTCTTTTCCTCCCTCTGCTGGTCTGTCTGCCTGTCTTCCTATCTCCCAAACAAGCTGCAGTTCCCTTAAACATGCTGGGCCCAACCTGAGGGATACAGATGGGCATGGGGCTGAGACTTCCTGGATCAAGAAGGGAACTCATTCCAGGAAAGGAACCATGGTGAAACCACATACATCAACACCTTCCTCACCTGTGCCAGGCAAGGTCTTGGAAGAAAGGCCTGGGGAGGCTGTGTGGGGTGGAGAGGCTGAGGGGGTGGGGACAGCCCTGAGAAGACCTGAGGTGAGGTGAGCTGGGGGTCCCAGTCCTGGGTGAAAAGAAACCAGGGGGGATGAGAGTGGCCAGCACCCAGGCATCAAGGGCACCACCCTTAGGGAGCAGCAGAGGGTAAAGGTAAGCCCCCTGGCCATTGCCCAAGGGTCAGCTCACCCAACAGCAGGCGCTAATCGAGGGTCCTCTGTGCTAGGCTGATATCAGGGTGGACAGCACAGGGGCTCTAGGCCTCCTGTAGGTGGAGGGTCATCAGACCGCTGGAGAGGCGTCATGGCCTCAGCACCTTAGGGAGTAGGAAGAACTAGGGCTGGTCTCAGAAGACCTAGGTTTGGGTGAATGCATGGCCACTTAGTAGTCACGTGACCTAGAAATCATACAATCACTCTCAGCCTCAGTTCCCTCATCTGTAAAATGTAATAACAATATATGCCGCCCCTGGATTGCTGTGGAAATTAACTTTAAAGATAACAGGAGAGAAAGCACTTGGTAAACTACAAGGGGCCCTGTGATGTTAGGTGTTATTACTGGGACAGGCTGGGAAGCAGAGCTCCCACTGCTACCCCTCTGGATGGCCAGCCCACCCCTCATCTCCCTGCCCCACTGTCACAGAGGACCCATTCTCAATGGTGACACCAGGAAGACAGACACACTCCAACACAATCTGTCAATATAGTCCAGCTGAGCCCCTGATCACCGTGCTATGTGACCTTGGGCTATTCCACCTCTGGGCCTCAGCTCCTTCTTCATACCAAGGGGGTTGGGCCATAATGTTAAATTTTCAGATTTGTGAGCCCGTTTTGACTTCATTTTCGTGGCACGAAATCAGCCATAGTGGGAGTCTTTACACCACAGAAAGTGGCAAACACTTCAAATCAGGGTACCACTGTTCAGGCTGACATTCCAGAATCCCCTCCTTCCAGTGGCTGGCCACGAACGGAGCAGCTGGCCCGGACACCTTGCCCAGCGGCGTGCTCAGCATCCGGCTGCTTCCCAGGGACTCCCCCCTGATAAATATGGATGCACACCTGGCGGCAGCAGGCTCACTCCCCACAGACCACCACCCCCCCCCCCCGCCCTCTGCCTGGTGGATTCCTGGGTGCAGACAGGGAGGGGAGAGAGGAAGGGAGGCAGCCCTGTGTTTGTCAATTGCAAGCTCTGGGCCCCGCCTGGCCCGAGTATTACACGAGGCCCTTTCTCCCCGCTATTCCTGATCTCCCCATCTCCCCAGCCAGTGTCAAGGTAGGAGGGGAGCTGGCTAAGCCTGCAGCATCCTGCCTGCTCAGTAACTGAAAGGTACCACCAAACAGACCCCTGTCCCCCCACCACCACCCCCTCAGGACGTCCACACTGGGTAAGGGCCGTGCTCGGGAAGCAGCTCCTGCACGGACTGCAGTGTGCCTGGTGGCCCCAGAGCTGGAACACATACACTTTGTCCCCCTCATGTGTTGTTCCACACACCCATAACCTAGAAGGCAAACCAGCCCCAGGTGAAGCGGCAAAGGGAGGGAGCCGTGCAGAGGGCTGCCTGGGGGTGGAGGCTGAGCCTGGTCTCTGCCCCCTCTCTGTCCCCTTCCAGGGTTTTGGGGGTGTTGTTCTTGCTGCTATTTTCTTTTTTTTTTAACTTATTTATTTTATTTATTTATGGCTGTGTTGGGTCTTCGTTTCTGTGTGAGGGCTTTCTTTAGTTGCGGCAAGCGGGGTCCACTCTTCATCGCGGTGCGCGGGCCTCTCACTATCGCGGCCTCTCTTTTTGCGGAGCACAGGCTCCAGACGCGCAGGCTCAGTAGTTGTGGCTCACGGGCTCAGTTGCTCCGTGGCATGTGGGATCTTCCCAGACCAGGGCTCGAACCCGTGTCCCCTGCATTGGCAGGCAGATTCTCAACCACTGCGCCACCAGGGAAGCCCGCTGCTATTTTCTGAATCAAGCCCTCGGGCACTTGCTCACTCCCTGTTATGGGTTGAACTGTGTCCCCTAAAAATGCTACATCGAAGTTCCAGCCCCCAGTACCTCAGAAGGTGACAGTATTTGGAGATAAGAGGTAAGTTAAAATGAGGACATTAGGATGGGCCCTAACCCAATAGCACATGTATCCATATAAAAAGGTAACATTGGGACAGAGAGACAGGCACACACTGATTGAAGACAATGTGAAGACAGGATGAGAAGGCATCGAAGCCAGTAGGCCTGGAACAGGTCCCCCCCTCACAGCCCTCAGAGGAGCCAACCCCATTGACACCTTGATCTTGGACTTCCAGCCTCCAGAACTGTGAGACAGCACATTTCTGTTGTTTAAGCCACCCGGTCTGTGTTCCCGCAGCCCTAGGAAACTAATACAGTCCCTTTCTCTGAAAGTGAAGTGAGAGAAACTGCATCTTGGTTTCACTACTTCCAAGCGTGCTCACTCTCATGTCCGTATCTAATCCTCACATCACATGACTCCTTAGGCCCAACGGGTGCTACTCAGCCCATTTGACAGATGAGGAACCTGAGGCCCGGAGGCAGGGCGCTTACCAAAAAGCCCGCACAGAGTTAACCACCAAGCCAGGACTAGAACCCAGGCCCCCTCACTAACATCCCAAAGGACTTTCCTACATCAAGCCAAACGTCTCTTCCTAAATTTGTACAGAATTCTGTGAGGCCATAGGGCTGGGGGGCTAGCGGCACCTTTTTCACCTGGTCCTCCCACCTGCATCCTCTGTGGCATCGCCCAGGTAGCCTTTAATCACCCTGATGCCTGGGCCCCACCCCAGACCAAGTGAATCAGAACCTCGGGGGTGGGGCTCAGGCAGTGGTAGCTTTTATAGCAAACTAATGTGATTCCATGTGTGACTGGGGTGGAGAAGCACTAGCTAGAGGGTTCCAAGGTGGGTCCTTGACCAGGGACCACTGGCTCACAGAGCCAGCAACCAATTATGTGGCAAGGGGGATGGGGTCCCAAGTGTCCGCACGCCGTCCCAGAGGGGCCCTGGGGGTGCCCAGCAGGCAATCACACCTCAGGAAATGTGAGATATAAATTAAGGTGCGAATCAGCACTCACTCATTCCGCGCAAAGCCTAGAAATTGTCAGGGCTGGGAGAGGTTCTTCCAACTCTTTTACTTTACTGGGTAGTGGGGAGTTCTTTAAATATCAACGGAAAGAAAAATAATGGTTTTGCTTTAAATTTGGGGCCTTTACTCTTCCATCTAAATCAAATGTAATTGCTTGTTATGAAAATGAAAGAGCTGCGCTTGCTTGAACACTTACTATATAATGGGCATGTGCTAAGTGACCTTTACAGTGTTTGTCTTTCCAATAATCCTACGAGGTAAGTACTATAATCCCCATTTTACAGAAGGCGTAACTGAGGCTTGGAGATGTTATTTAACCTCTACCTCAGCAATTAGGTGGTGGGGCTGGGAGTCCAACCAGGAAGGCTGGCATCAAGGACCGTGCCATTGACCACCAGCTGCATGGTATTCTACAGTCTTCTAATGTTCATAACGCATTTTTGTAAAAGGTACTAAAATAAGTATCATATTAAAATATTTAAACAAAATACCTTTTTCCCATTTCTTCACAATTTCCAGAGATTTTTTTGTTCCCTAACTCAGCACTGAGGAGCTCAGGCAGTAGTAGGCCCTAATCCAGAGAGGCGGCAGAACAGGCACCCTCATTCCCAGCACGAGGAGCCCCAGCCTGGACACAAGCGTTGGCACCCCGCCACCCCCAATTCCCATCCCTACCTGGGCCCTTCGCTTTCTGGAAAGAGGGAAACATGGGCTGGGACTTCCCTCTAGTGGCTCTGAGACTAACTGCAACCAACACATCCACACTTTCCCAGGCCAGGTACAGAGCCCTGAGCCCCAGTGAAAAGGGGAACCTACACACCCAGTGTGGCAGCACTAGACCCCTGAGACTCTACCAGGTACTGAAGCTTGGAGGCCTAGACGATGCAGCCCCAAGAGGCCAAACCACGTCAGACTCCCACTCACCCTCTTCCCCTCATCCGCCTCCCATCCCTCCCCAGCTGATGGGGGCATTAGAAGCCAGGAGGGGGCACCCCTGGAAGGAGGATTCTGGCCCCGGGGCAATGACAGGGACCCACAGCACTCTCCCAAACATGGCCTGCGCCCTCTCTCCAGTGCTCTCACCCACTCCTCTCCTTGCTCACCTAAATCCTGCCCGACCCAGCGCTCCCCGCTCCGGGAAGGCTGCTCTGAGCCCTCCCTCCTCCCACCCTCCCCGTAGCTGACAGTTATCTCCAGAGGGGTACATGGTACCTCTCAGCTGCAGGCCCAGAATACTTATCAGGACATCAGTCTTCCCTTCCCCCAGCCCTCCTCCACTAGACTGGGAGCCCCTGACGGCAGGCTTGAGCCATGTATGTCTCTGGTACAGAGACCCCTGGGCCACAGCCTGGGCACAGAAGCCTGCTCAGTCGGCTACACCGAGCCCACGGGAGGACACAGCCGTGGGCACCTGCACGGGAGGCTCCACTCCCACCCGCTCCATGACCCAGTGCGCACTGAGGGGCTGGGCAGTGGACCCAAAGGAGGCAAGGGGAGGTTCCCAGGAGTGCGCAGTGTGAGCTGGAAGGGCAGACACCGATGGCACAGAAGACCCCTGCGGGGGAAGGGCTGCCTCTCAGGTCTCCACTCCCTACTGAGCCGGTGGAGGGCTGGGCCTTAACAGCTCCCGGCAGCTGAGGGGAGGGTGGGCTGGGAGTCCCAGAGTCACCCCCAGCCCAGCAGGGACCCGCCCACCTCAGAAGCAGGCAGACTCCCAGGGTGCCAGCCCCCACCAGCCAGCCCGAGGGTACCTCCCACCCCACCCCAAGGCCTGAGGGCATCAGCGGCAATTCCAAAGGCCCCATTTAGATTCCTAAGTAAAGGACTTGTTAAGATGGAGCCTGCCTCTGGGGAAATGGGAATGCTTGGGGTGAAAGATGACAAATCGGGGGCCCAGCGGCCAGGCTAAGAGCATAATATTCACTTACATGTCATTCATCAGGGCTGCCCCTCCAGGCCTCCAGCCACTCGGCCTCAGCCACCTGCGGGGGGCGGGTGAGGGGCGGGTGAGGGAGTCGGCCCTCAGGGGCCCCTCTGGCCTCCAAGAAGCCTTGGAATGATGGGAGGTGGCCGAGCAGTCAGTCCTGCCCGCAGCCAGGGGCAGGCCCAGCAGCAGAGGGAACGGGGGTGGCGGGGGGGGGGGGGGCGGGGGGGGTGAGGGGCAGGGTGGAGACCCAACCCCCGCAGCCCTACCACGCAGACATGGATGAGGCCCAAACCAGAACATTCCTTGGGACAAAACCCCTGCTCCTGGCTCCTGAGAGAGAACCAAAGAATGCCACCAGGTCCGTCTTGGGCCCAGCCCCTGCCTGAGGAAGGATGTCCAGTCAACTGGGCCTAAAGGGGGCCAGGATGGCTCCTGCTCAGGTTCCGGCCTGGAGGACGGGTCGGAGCTCTCCACACACACTCTCAGACACACACTCACACACACAGGCACACACGACAACCCAGACGCCAGGCAGGGCGCACGGCCGGGCGCTGCCGAGTAGCAGGCTTGGCGCCGGGGCCCAGGCGGGCGGGGGTGCGGTGTGAGTAATGGCGGGTGCAGGATGCACCCGAATCCTGATAAGGGAGAATAATAACTTGTCAAAGATATATATGATATGTCCTTGCTTTCCCTACGGAATATCTATGGGGCTAATTCATCAAGCCGGCGGACTGGCTGGAGACCCACGGAGGGAAGAGAAGAGAAGCACGTGACCAGCAGGCCCCAAAGTGCCTGGTGGTGGGGAGGGGAAGTGGCCTGCCCCAGCTGGACTCCCGCCAGGGCCCTAAGAAGCACTGAAACTGGCCCGTCCATGGGTCTCCCGGGTCCCTAACGCTAACGCCCAGGTGCATTTTGGATCTGGAATCCAGAGCAGATGTCCCCCTACTTGGGAAGCCCACTGTTTCTCACGTGCTCCTTCTCTCCTCCCCTCCTTTCTTTCTCCCTGCTGTGCAGTCTGCAGAAAGCCTCTGGTTCTAGAAGTTGGAAGATGATCAGAAAACGTCTCCGCTTTTGGAGAGGAGACGACAAACAGAAACAGTTCTTGGGGAGAGCAAAGCTGAGAGGGCAGGCCCTACGTGGCTCTCCTTGCTCTCCTCACCGCTCTCCTCCTGCCCCTCCCGACCCGACACCCCCCACACCCCCCAACCTCCCTAAGCTCCCGCAGAAGGAAGGAAAGGAAGGAGGGCCTGTTCCCCTTAGCCAGGTCATTTCAAGGACGCCGATGCCAGAAAACCCACCTGGAAACACGGTGCGCACCCCCAGGAGGCAGCTACCTCCCCACCAGAGAGGTCTTTCATCCATCTACACCTTCACGATCCCCCGGCGGGGGGTGGTTAGAGCTTCCTCTCTAATCCCCTCTCTTTCGTCCTCCTCTGTCTTTGTCATAATAATTTAAAAAAATGAATTAGCTTGCATCATCCCAGGCCTCCCTCAGGGCCTCTGGAGGTCTGCCCAGCCCCTGCCCTCACCCATCCTCTGTCCCGCAGGCCCTCGTGGGGCATCTTCCCCCGCTGCCCCTCAGACTGTCACGGGGCGCCTGACTCACCGTCACCCAGGTCTGCGTTCTGCCACTTCCACTGAGGTCAGCTCCCTCCCCTGTCAGCTCCAGGCTGGCATTCATCCTCCACTTTTACCTACTCACTAAGCAAAGACTAGAGTAAACAGACCAAGAGGCTGTGGAGCTCATCATGTGAAAATACTGAAACCCCTCACTACCGACACCCTGCTCTTCCCCCTCGCCCACCTCCCCAAGACCCAGCAACCAAAGGGTTAACTTCTGGCACAGCTCAGGGGCCTCCAGGACCCTGCCCAGCACCTGGCCCCGCACCCATCTGGTTAGTAAGGGCTGATGCCACACGGTTGTTAAATATTGTGATTCCCACCTTGGATGGAGCAGCTGTAGCTTCATCCTGTGGGAATTACGCGAGAGTTTCTCTGTGCAAGAATCACCACTGGCCTCCTTCCTCCCTCCCCCCCTCTCCTCCTTCCTCCTCTCCCCACTCCTTCATTCCTTTCCTCCTTCCTTCCTTCTACTCCTTCCTTCCTCCCTGTTTGAGGTCTAAGTTCTCCCCCCAAGCACGCCCTCCTGGCCCTCAGCTCTGACACAGATCTGCGAGGCCACCCACCACTGCTTACAGCCCCCCTCTCACTCTCCCTCCCAGGGCCACCCTGGCAGTGGCTGGCATCTCCCAGATCCCAAGGGCCAGGAAATATGGGGACCAGGCTCCAAGAGTGCCAGCCCCTCCCCGTCTCCATTTCTCCCTAATGGCCAGTGATAGCCCATCCCGTTCTCTGCTCCTCTGGCCCTCTCCCCAACCCGCCCCACTGCCCTGTCCACAGAGGGCAGGCCCAGGGCTGGAGACCACTGGGGCATGTGGAAGGGGAGAAGAGAGGGGGGCCATGCCCCTGCCAGTGCAGCCTGAAGCTACAGAGCAATTAACTTGGCATTTTCAAACAAGGGCAGAGGAAGCGGGAGCCACAGGACTGAGTCAGCACATAAGAGAGGCTGGCTCAGCTCGTTAGCAGGACAGGGCTGAGCCAACAAGAAACAAGGTCAGGGAAGAGGGAGTGGGAGCCCCCAAATGGAGATGGGGCGGGGGGCAAGTGAGGAAGGGGGCTGCCGGCCCCTCCCCATCCCCTACCCAGCAGCCAGCCTGCATAGGTCCTGGCTGCCAAGGCCATGGGACCAGCCCTCAGCTCTTTTTCCCCCAGGCAGCTCCTGCCCACCCTCCACAAGTCAGCAAACATTCTCCATGTATTGTAAGTGCTCCATGACTTGGAGTAAAGGTGACAAGACACTCCCCTCCCTCCTGCCCTAAAACATACAATAGAGTTGGCCTCCCAGATGACATCACCAAGGGCCTGGGGCCTAGGAGCAGCACAGGGCTAAAGACAATGTTTGGGGGGTGGCGGCCAATCTGGTCACCTGGGAGACTTCATGGAGGAGGTGGACTTTTTAGTAGCTACATTTAAAATAAGGTCGGCACACCCAGTCTTTTTCCAAAAAGGAAAAAAAGCCTCTGAATCCAGCCATCTGCTGAGGGCTTTGCCAGGTGCCAGGGGCACTACTCACATCACCTATGATCCTTACATCCTCCTGCAAGATTCCTCTCACCTAGGAAGAAGCAGAGGCCAGGGCTTACGTGACTCGCCCAAGCTCATACAGAAAAGGGCAGAGCTGAGATTTGTAGGTGGATTCATCCACTCCAGCGGCTGTGTTCTTTCTGACACAGTGCTTAAGCAGGTAGGACTCTGCTAAACTGAGAACAGGGGAAGGTATTGGAGCAAAGGCCCAGATGGAAGAGTGAATAAAGTGAGTTCTAGCAACTAGGCTGTCGGCCAGGTTGGAAGAGGGGCTGAGCATGCGTGATGGTTAATTTCATACATCAACTTGATGGGGCTAAGGGATGCCCAGATGGCAAAACATTGTTTCCGGTGTGTCTATTAGGGGTCTCCGGAAGAGATTAGTGTTTGAATCAGTAGACTAAGTAAAGAAGATCGCCCCCACCAATGTGGGTGGGCCTGAACAGAACAAAGAGGTAGAGGAAGGGTGAATTTGCTCTCCTCTTGAGCTGGGACATCCACCAGTGCTCCTGGTTCTAGGGCCTTCAGACTCAGACTGGGATTTACACCGTCAGCTTCCTAGTTCTCTGACCTCCTGACTTGGACTGAATTATAGCACTGGCCCTCCTGGTTCTCCAGCTTGCGTACGGCAGATCGTGGGACTTCTTGGCCTCTATAACTGCATGAGCCAATAAATATAATAAATAAATAGACAAATCTCCATATTCTATTGGTCTGTTTCTCTGGAGAACCCTGACTCATATAGCATCTCCAGGACGGGGTGTTGCTCTCAGGGTTACTGACAATGCCCTGTGGATGTGCCACAACTTGGGGGGATCTCCTAAGCCACTCAGCAAAGCATCCTTGTAGACAGGAACCAAGAATTTACCAGAACACCACACTGGACCATATCGTCATAACTGCCAATTCTACTCGCCTTGATTAATCTTGATCCTTGAGAGAGGGGCTATTTCCAAGGGGCTGTGTGTGGTTCTTTCTGGTCCTGATGCTACTGCTATTTTCGGGGCAAGGTAAGTTTAGGGGGAAGGCTCAGGGGCCATAGGCTGGGGGGAAGGCCAGTGATGGTCAAGAACTGGGTAAAATCTGGAGTCAGCCAGGCACAGCCACGTCAGCCATGAGATGCAGGGTCCCAGACAGATGGAGCAGGAGCAGGGAGGAGAGGGATCTGCGGCTCTCCTGGCCGGAATTTCCCATCAGCATCAAGCTAGGAAACCCCCTCCCTCCAGGCCTTCCAGTGGGGCTGGGCCACCTGCAATACCACTCCCCCCTAGTCTCATGATGTGACCTGTCCCCACACCCCCATCTCTTCTGATCTAAACATGGACAGATTTTTCCCTTTTCTTCATAGTCTTCCCAGGTGAAGTTAGAACATTCTGAAAAAGACTGACTAGAAAGCACAAGGCAGATAAATACAAAATCATGCAATGGACAAATGCCCCCAAAACACATTTGTTGAATGATAAAAGTATTCCACGGGATTTCACCAGAGTAAGTCCCTACGCTACGCTACTGCTGTATCCCTGGTGCCTAGAATCGTGCTCGGAACAACGTGGATGATTAGATGATTAGCGCACCTTCGCTGAGTGAATGAGTGCATGAAGGGATGAGCGGGCCAAGTGAACATCCTGCCTGATGCTAAGCATGGCTCTCCCCTTCACCCAAGCTTGTTTTTCTCACTCTCAGCTCCACACAGCACTGACCTGATGACCACCCCGCTGCCCTCCACCTGACTGACAAACAAGCCTCACCAAGAACCCACCTGCCTTCCTGCCAGACTCCTCCCTCCGCCACTTCCACTCTGCACTGCAGCCCTCTCACCCCAGTGACCACACCGCACATGCCACCATCTACTGTGGACTGAGCAGTAACTGGCATTTGCTGAGCCCTCTACATGACTCATCTCATCTGATCTTCATGTGCTGTGCACAGGTACTAAAGGCACCCAGTTTGGAGATGAAGAAACTGAGGATTACAGAAGCCCAAGGTCAAACAGCAAGTAAATATAAGAGCCAGGACTCAGATCCTTAACTGTTTCCAAATCCCATGCTCTCTGCCGCTAAGAGTAGTGACGGTGGACCCCTGACACCACCAGGCTACCTCCTCATATCTTCACCAATCATCAAATTCAAGAATATCAGTGACACTGAATTTGCCCCAAAGACATTCGTTCAGTAAATACTGAGCACCTACCACGTGTTCAGTGGATACATAAATGATAGGCATCAGACTCCCTCCCTAGGAGTTGTCGTGGTCCGTGAGGTGGACACCACTTGCCTGGGGTGAGTGGTCCCTGAATGGGGACCTCCCATCTCCAACGCTGGATTCTCAGCAGCAAACAGTCAGGAGAAAACCCTCTTACTTGGTTTTCCTGGCCCCCACCTCCCGCGGCCTGCAGTTCCCAGCTTGCTCACAAAGCTCATCTGCCCAACAGGTGCTGTGCACCCAGAACAATCAAACACGAGTGACCTTGCTTCTGCAGGGGGCACTCCAATAAGTCACCATTCAGGCAACCCCCAGGGAGAAGGTGTTCTGGAGCCCTGACGCTATACTCTTGCAACATCAAAAACACTTTACTCACTTCAACAACGAAAGATACCATCTTCACCAAGACAAAGCAGCATGGTTTCCTGAAAACGATGCCCAGCAAGTGAGGGTCAGAGATGAGCGAGTCATTCCCCCCCTGGAAGGGGCAAACTGTCCTACATGGAAAGTTCCTGTGTGGTTACCGGTCCACTCCTCACTTTGGGGACAAGGACACCTCAGACCCGTCAGAGAAGCCTGGAGACTTGTCCCTCCACCGAAGAGATGGAGCCAGGATGTGGACCCAGCTTCTCTGGTCCCTAATCCAGGCCTCCTTCCCTTATCACCACGCACTCAAAGTTACAGGGAACAGGCCAGTGTGGGTGCTGGGCAGGGCAGTGTGAGGCCAACCTGATGGCTGTCCAAGACATCCTGGCCGGTGCTGTCCTGTCCCTGGGAACTTTCTAGAGAGTGTTGCTGCCACACACACCCATCCCGGCAGCTGGCTTGCATGAGGCTTGTCTGGATATGTATGGGGTGTGGAGGCCTCACGCGCCCAGGGGCCAAAGGCTTTCATCTGAGGGAGGGGTCTTTTCTCACAGCCGGGCCAATGCAGAGGCCCAGGGGTGAGGGCGCCCAGATTGTCTCCAGGGGCCCACAGTCTTGAGCATCAGGGTCCTGGGGACCAAGTGGTCACCTGCACCCAGGACAGGGGGACTGCCAATAGCATTTGACCTTCCCTCTCCCTCTCCCCTACCGCTTCCCCCAGCTGGGCCAGTTGTCTTCCTCTCCAGCCCAATCAGGGGAGTTTCTCATTGTAAATACCACGCCACAGCCACCCTCCAAGTTCTGGCACTCCAGCCGCACAGGTCTGAGCTTTTCTCCAAGTACCTCTCCCCCTTGATAGCACTGAGCCTCCCCTTCCTCATCTCCTCCTTCCCTGTCTCAGCCACTTGAAATCTGGCCCATCATTTAAGACCCAATTCAAAACTCAGCTCCTCCACTGCCGTCTCTCTCCCAGCTCTGTCCCCCCAGAGCCTCTGCCGTCATCATCATCATCATCGAGCCCCTTCCAGTGCGCTCACCTCACTCCATCATGTGCTCCCGTGACATCTGTACATGATTTTGTTTCCTAGCACAGTGCCCCACACAAAGAAAGCTCAAAACTAATTTTTACTTGAAAAAGTCCAATGCATTCATCATTATGTTACAGACAAGGAAACTGCAGCAGGGAGAAGTTGAGAGACTTCCTCGAGGTCACATACCGGCCGGTCAGTGCTAGAGGCAGCTCGAGAACCCATCCATAAAAGCGTGATTCCCACCCTGTCCTCCTCCCCTGACCCCATGCTGCCTCTTACCACCTACTCGAATCAAGCCAGGGCCACAAGCTCAGCATGGATGATTTGTTATTGCAGGCATCACACATACAGAAGAGTATAAATATGTATGTGTTGCGAAAAGAGTAACAATCACCTGAGTCTCCACTACCTGGGTTAAGACATACAATGTTATTAGTGCCTTAGAAGCCCCCATTTCCCCAGCCCCCTCTCCTGTGACCCTCCCCATTAACCACTGGAGTTAACCACTATCCTAACTCTCCTATTAATCATCCCCTAGCTTTGCGTTATGGCTGTGCCACTTTTATGCGTCTCCCTAACAATGTATTGCCCTTTGCTTACACAGCTAGGTTTGTGCTTGCTACTCAGTTTTTCAAAACTAAACAGGATCTGTGATCTCTTCAATGCTTAACACTGTTATGTTCAAGTTCTCCCAATGCAGTGAACCCTGAGCAGATGCCTATTATAAAGTCAGGCCACAAAAGCATGTACAGAGTTCTCCTATCAGATAGCACCAGCTCTCTCCTAAAAGAGAGAGCTTTATTTTAGGCACTGAATTAATGGTATACAAACGACATGCATAGTAATGTGGAATTTTTTTTTTTCAGGAAAGGATTTTGTATGTGTGTGAAAAAGTCAACTGCTCAGGCCCTTGTCTTACAGGGCTGTTTTGATCCCAGTTGTCTGACAGCAGGGACCTGTCCTTGTGTTTGGAGGCAGAAAAGAGGCTCCAAGAGGATGTGAAGAGAAGCTGGTTCAGAGGGTCCCCCAGACCCCTCCTTGCTTCCTCCCAGCCAGCCCTCACCACGGTGGCTTTGGCCCACAGCTGCCCTAGCCCAGGGACCTGGTGGCAGACAGAAACAGATCTACTTTGGTTTCCATGGCAACTGCACGCATTGGGAGACCAACAGAGTGAGCCACAGCCAGCGAGGCAGCTGGTTTGAAGGGTGTTGATCTCTCTGTGGACCAGCAAGGCAGAACCACAAGGGACCAAGCCAGGAGGAGCCACAGGAGCTGGGCATATGGAGTCTGCAGGAACCTGTCTGCAGAGCTACACATGAGCAGTGCACATGTGTCCCCTCACCCACGACCCTCTCTCGCCCACCCACTCAGGCAGAGGCACGTGCTGAGAAATGCACATCCACACTCCATTGTGAACACAGAGACCCATGCTCCCAAACTCAGACACCTGTTCACACCAAATACACCCAAGGTTTTACACCTTGCCCCATTTTCACACTCAAAAACACAGACCCCTGCATACAAATGCACATTCATCCATAATATATAATCTGTACCCTTAGAAAGATTCACAGTCACCCCAATACACATTCTCTGTACACACCCACATGCACAGATGGTGCACACACTCACCTTAGACACACAGACCCACATTTACAGGGAGAAACGCACGTCCACACTCACCTGTGTGCTGGCGGGGACACTCCCAGCACATACACATGGATTGAGATCAGAGCCTCTGGATGCTAAGACTCAGAAGCTGAGAAGCCCCAACGGCAACAACTCGGAAATGAGATGTGGTTCAGGGCTGCAGCTGCATCACAAAATCCCAGAAACAACTCTCCTGGCTTGCTGCCTCATGAACGGTGTGCCCCATAGAGGAAGGCCTTTAATCTTCTCTGTTTACTCAGAGTAATTCTTTTTTGTGTCCTCCATAAACACCAAAAGGACAGAAATCCAACAGGACAGAAATCCAACTATCCTCATGTCATGCAGACTTGAAATAAAAATTTTGATGACAGCCTCAGAGATGCACGTTCCTCTTTAAGACACCTGTGTGTGTCTGACTCTATGAAGAGGCATGTCCCATCCTGGTTCACCGCCTTCTGGTCCCAAAAGGCAAGGAAAAGAGGCCTGCTGGTTCCGCTCCTAGGAAAAAGGGACAAATTCACAGCACGTGGAGTATCCTGCTAAGCCAGGGGTTAGCTCCTGACCTAGCAGGGAAACCTGACAACCACTGGCTCCATCCACCGAGGCCCTTGAGAGCCAGGGGTCACAGAAGCACTTGGCGGGGGAACATTTTGTTGAGAATTTCTTGAAGCACATTTGAATATTTGTGACATTTATTTCAATATTGTCCTAATGATCATTTAATTAATATGGAGAAATGGAAAGATTATGTACATGTGTATATATTCCTATTGCAATAATAATAATAGCTAATACTCACAGGCACAAAAAGGTCACTAAATGTTAAGCTATTGAAGGGCTTCCCTGGTGGCACAGTGGTTAAGAATCCGCCTGCCAATGAAGGGGACACGGGTTCGAGCCCTGGTCCGGGAAGATCCCACATGCCGCGGAGCAACTAAGCGCGTGTGCCACAACTACTGAGCCTGTGTTCTAGAGCCTGCACGCCACAGCTACTGAAGCCCGCGCACCTAGAGTACGTGCTCTGCAACAAGAGAGCCACTGCAACGAGAAGCCCGCGCGCCACAAGGAAGAGTAGCCCCCACTCACCGCAACTAGAGAGAAAGCCCGCGCACAGCAACGAAGATCCAATGCAGCTAAAAATAAATAAATAAATTTTTTTTAAAAAATGGTAAGCTATTGTTATTACTGTGATTTTAAGTTGATAATGAAAATCATCTATAACTTAAAAATTGGGGGTTGTTGAGATGAACCTCCTTATTTCATAGGCTTTTAAACACTTTTCAGTTTTAGCAGCAGCAGGATTAGCACTGTGTGGTACTTTACAAACAGCTTCACATACACCGTCTCCTTTGTGTCCCTGAGCATCTTCTGTTGGCCAGGCATCAACCTGGGGTTGGGGGGTGTCATAGATTAATAAGACCCAGGCCCAGGCCTTGAGGAGCCCACAATCCAGCAGGTAAGGGGCGGGGGAGCCACACTGGAACTGTGTACCATGCAGCCTCGTGTCATCACAAAGGCCAGTGCAAAGGGCAGGAAGCATAGGGAAAGGAATCATTTGTAGATGGGGAAGAATCAGGAAGGGGTGGAGAATCAAAGAGAGCTGCAGGGAGGAGGTCACACTTGAGCTGGGCCTGAACTCACCAGTAGGTTTAGACAAGCCAAGTTCCTGGCTGGAAAGGAGCATTGAGGTCCCGAGCACAGCTGTAGAACAGTGGGTGGTCAACCTGGGCAGCTAGACCCACGGGTCCAGGAGGGTACAGGGAAGAATGGAGCCACAAAGGTAGACTGAGGCCAGATTCAGAAAGGCCTTGCACGGCAAGCCAAGGAGTCTGGCCCAGCAAATCATCAGGTGTGAACCGGCCAGACCTGTGGTCCAGAGAAACACCTCGGGTACCTGGGTGTCTGACACTGGGTTGTGGGGTATGACTGGGAACCTCGGGGCCAAACCGGAGGGTTAAAATTGCACCCTCCCATTAACAGAGCCAGAGCGCAGGTCGGCACCCCCGGCAGCCAGCTCACCCAGCTCCGCGCCTGACTCACACAAGGCTCTCCATAAATGTTTGCTGAACCGCACGGCGCCGCGGGTCACGCGAGAAAATGGAATTAAGAGTCGAGTGACCTGGAGGGCTGGTTCAGGCCCACTATTGACTGGCTCCGGGAGTCTGGACCGGCGACTTAACCTCTGGTTCTCGGTTTCCACGCTGGTAAAGCGAATCCGATAATGCCCTGACCTCCCTGGCTTAGCTGCTCTGAGGCTCACACGCGGGAACCGGCTGAAGACGCTGGAGGGCGCAGAGCCCCGGCCCTGGCGGGGGACCACGCGGGCCGCTGCTGCCTCCCCAGGACCATATGCGGGGAGAGCTGTCTCAGCCGTCAACAATTACCTGCCCCCCAAACTCACACCTGCGCTGCATTTCCGCTTAGGCAGATGGCGCGATTTGGCCGCGCGCCAGCGCGTAGGCCCCGCCCCGGACGCTCGCGCACGCGCCCTGCAACCAGCGGGACGCCGCTGGGAGGTGGCTTTGCGGACCCGGCGCGCACCCGGAAAGGACCTGGCTCAGCCAGAGGGCGGGGTGCCTACGGCGCCCCTTCCCTTGCTGGAACAGCGCCCCTTTCCCAAGGCCAAGGCAGCAGCAAGGCCAGCTTCTCCCCTATTCTCACACCGCCTCTGAAAGGTGAACAGGGAAGGAAGTTTGCAGAGTTTCCCATGTGGAGAAACTGAGGCTCAGAGAGATTAGGAGACTTTCAGCTGGACACACAGATATTAAAAGATGGAGCCAGATGGAAACCCAAGTCTGCCGAACTCCAAGCGCACAGTTCTTTCGTTGGTTGGCACTGCCCCGGCTCCTCAGACCTCTTTGGCCAATATCTAGTGGGGACAGGAATTCTTCCTGCACCCAAAGCTGGCTTTGCCTCCATCCAGCGCATACCTGAAGATTAGTGGGGATCTAAGCCAAGCGTAAATCAGTAGAATTAAATGATGAAATACACACAAAGAACTCCTTAAAAAATATATATATATGTATATATATATCTATTGGTATAGCATCACCACCAAGGGCTCATCCAGCCTTAACCGGCACACCTCCCAGAATCCTGAGCTCATCGTTTCCTCTTTGCCCAACGCTGGTGTTCAGAAAGTTCTTGCTTCTCTTTAGCTGAAATCCATCAGTCTCCTTAAGGATCCAGTTGTCCCTCTTGGGGCCACATGGAACAAATCAAATCTCCCTTTCTCTTCACAATCCAGCCTACATTAGGAGGCCGCCTTCTCTCTTCCAGACTCAGCGGCCCCCAGTTCCTTCAACCATTCCTTAGAAGTCATGCTTGTGAGTTCCTTTCTCAGCCTCCAGACACACTCTTGTCTGGTCCTATCCTTCAGAGCTCAGCACAAACATGTGTTCTCGCCATGTGTCAGACACCGTGCTATAAGTGCCTTCCCTGAGTCATCTCATTTACTCCTGACGACAACCCCAGGAGGTGGATGCCATCATTATCCCTGTTTTGCAGATGAGGAAACTGGGAAGTGAAGGAACTTGCCAACAGTTACAGAGCAATTGACGGAGCAGTCTCTGCTGCCCTCTGCTGTCATTGCAGCTCCAGCAGAACAAGAGCACTGGGCTTGGGGTTGGGTGAGCTTTGCTTCCCACTCTCCCACTTATTATTGTGTGACCCGGGCAAGCCATGCGTCTGGTTCTCCTGGTCTGTAAAATGGGGGTCGTTATAATGTCCACCTGCTAGGCTTTTTGGAGGTTAAAACACATTCTGAGATGTGACCATAGGCCTGATACTCCCCACTATCTCCCCCTCCCCCTCCAGGAGTCCTGTGTGAGGATTCTCAGGGACTACAGCAAGTGACCAGATTCATGTCACATCCTATGGTGCTGGGGCTCTCTCCAGGAGGGAGCCAGGTTCAAATCTCCAGGTCCCCCACCCGGCCTGAAGTCACTCTCTAAAATGATTTGTCAAGTAACAAGAAAAAATATATTACCAATTTAAGAGTGTGATTTGCCTGGAACTTTTTAATCCTTGGGCCGTTGTTGAATAGATTAAAGTGTCTGCTTTGATCCATGCATTTAGATGGAAACATAAATATAGCCATCACTTATTCTCTCAGCCGCCAGGATGGGTGTCACGTTGCATCACGCCGGCTTCCCACCCAGCCAGGGTAATGCATGAGAATGACCTTTTTGCCATTCAAATCCCTCTTGACTTTTCTGCTCTGGCCGGAGCCCGAGCTGCCGCTGCTGCCTAATGTGATCACAGCTCACGCTGGGAAACAGTCACTCGGGGGAAAGGGTGGAGCAGGGGACTCCCGATGCCGAGAACTTCCCCCAGCTCGGCAGAGCCCAGCAAGAATAAATCTCCGGAGAAATAGATTTTGAAGAGGAATTTGGTACATAGATCTTCTGTCAGCGGAGCAGACTCCGGCTCAGCCGTTTTTCAGGCTCGCTGCTTATCCAGAAATACATCTATTTTTACATGGATCTCTGGCGAGATTCCCTCTTCCCTCGTGGGGTGGGAAGCTGCGCTGGGAGCCGGGCACGGGGTGGGGGGTGGGGTAGGGGGGGCGGGGCCTCGGGGCCGGGCAGGCCCAGGGTCTGGCTCCAGGACGCTGCGGCTCGGGAAGAGAGAAGAGGTGCCGAGCCCTGGGCCTTCCGAGGCCATCCGCCCGCATCCTGCCCCGGCCCTTCTCGGGACACGGCCCGGCCTCCCAGAGTCTCCATCACGGCTCCTGCCCCCCTGCGCCCTCTCCGCCCAGCCAAAGCCCCGGCCACCTCCATGACCCCCTCAACCCTGAAGTCCGCTGAGGACTGAGCTGTGGACACCCCCCCAGGCTCACAAGTCTGCGCAGACGCGCGCGGACAGGCACACAACGAGGACCCCCATCGGCCGCCCACTGAGATGGACTGCGCCCGCCCTTCGCTGCCGGTTTATTCCGGGCCTGCCTGTTGGCACCGGCCATCGCGAACAGTGGGAGCCGGCTCTGGGCAGCCCCGCGGACCAGCGGGTGGAATGGCTGGCGAGGGCTCTGAGCGGTGCGCTGTGGCAGGCAGTTAGGCCTCAAACAATGGCCCGTGAAACGTCAGAAGTAGCGGGGAGGCTGGGATTGGCAGGGGCCTTGGACATGTGGAGGGCCCTGGGGTTGACCACGCGCTGATGGAGCCAAGAGCCGGGGGGACAGTGCTCTCCTGATCCCATAGGACCCTTTGGCAGGAGAGACACCGTATGCCTCCTTTCCCCAAACCCCCTTGAATAAGTTAACTCCTTTCACCCCAGGAGCTTTTGTGCTGTGGAGACCCAGGCCCCCCCAGGATAATCAGGGGAGAGGAGACAGTTCCAAAACTAGGAATGACCCCACTGTGGCTGTATCTGCTGCCCTACTTGGCCCTGTCCTCTGCCTCCTCCCCACAGTCCAGGCCTCTGCTCCCAAATTCTGTTCTAAGAAGCCCACTGTCCTACCCAAAGGTCCTGCCTCTCCCCTCTGCAGGTCCTGGCTCTGGACTTCAGCCCCTGCTGCTTTGGGGACCTTGTTCCTGAATCATACCCCTCCCTCTCCTTCCAGCAGTGCCAGTCTCTTCCTCTGCTCTGTTTTCAGTCGGCCCCGGCCTTGCCCCATCCCTGCCCACATGCTGACACGCAGTGCCTGTGGACCCTACTGAGGCTGGTGTGTGTCCCCACTCTCTCCCTCCACACCACTTAGTCTCACTCAGAAATACCTGTCCCCCACAGAGAACAGACTTGTGGTTGCAAAGGGGGAGGGGGGGAGGGAGGGATGAATTGGGAGTTTGGGATTAGCAGATGCAAACTAGTATATATAGAATGGATAAACAACAGGGTCCTACTGTATAGCACAGAGAACTATATTCAGTGTCCTGTGATAAACCATAATGGCAAAGAATATGAAAAAGAATGTATTCGATATATATGTATAACTGAATTACTTTGCTGTACAGTAGAAATTAACACAACATTGGAAATAAACTATACTTCAATAAAATAAATTTTTTTAAAAAAAAGAAAAGAAATACCTGTCCCCATCACCCACAGCCATCCCATCACCGACTCCTGGCCTTTGTCCCACTCTCCTGCCAGACCTCTGCCCTTCCTAACCCCGAGCACCAGCGCTGCCTGGCCTCACAGATGGGACCTCTCCTAGCTTGCTTCCTTCCCTTCCAGCTGCCCAGCTGTGCCTGCTCTTTCACTCTCTCTAGCTCTTCTTCCTCCGCCTCCCATCTCTTCTTTGGTGGTCCCCCAGTGTTCTAGCCCAATTTCCTTTCTACCCTGTCTCCCTTGGACACAACGATGATCTACCCCTGCATCCCCCCAAGCCTTCAATCATTGCTTTCATGTGACTAGGTCACAAATGAGTATCGCCTGGTCTGACATTTCTGATGAGTGTTCCCACCTGCTCATAGGACAGTTCCAGGTTGGCAGATGCTGTCACCCCTAAGTCACCCTGCCTGAAACAAATGCATCACCTGCCCTCCATGACCAGGACCTCCACCTAGAGTGACTGACGAGTTACCATCTTTCTCCTGTTTCCTAAGCTGGATCCAAGGATAATTCCTCCTTTCCCCTTCACTCCCTCCCGCCCACCCACACGCATGCAGCCAATCATGGAGCAGCCTCTAGTGTCACCCGCCCAGCCTTTCCATTCTCATTACACCCAGGTTCTAGCCCTCATTTCCATTCACCAGGACTATTTCAGGAACCACCTAATCTGTCTTGCCCCGTGGGGTAGGTAGAATAATGCCTCTCTCAAAAAATGTCCATGCCCTGGTCCCTGGAACCTGGGAATATGTTACATTACATGACAAAAGGGACTTTGCAGATGCTTAAAATTAGGGTTTTGGACCTTAAAATAGAGATTATCCTGGATTACCTGGGTGAGCCCCATCTAGTCATATGATCCCTTAAAAGCAGTGAACTTTACCCAGCTGAGGTCAGAGAGATGCAACAAAAGAGAAAGTAGGAAAGTGGTGGAAGAGCTGCAGCAGAAGGGGAAGTCTGAGATCTTCCAAGAACAGAAGGATTTGATACACTGTTGCTGACTCTGAAATACAGGGGCCCATGTGCAAGAACTGGGAGGGCTTCTAGGAGATAATGGTGGCCCCAACTTACAGACAGCAAGGGAATGGGGGCCTTCAGTCCTATAACCACAAAGAACAGGATTCTGCCCACCACCTGAATGATGCTAGAAATGGATTCTTCCCGGAGCCTCCCCACAGGAGCCCAGCCAGCCAACATCTTGATTTCTTGTACAACCCACAGCAGAGAAACCGTTCAAGCCAACCTGGACTTCTGGCCCGAAGAACTGTGAGATAATAAGCTTGTGTTATTTTAACCTGCTAATATTGTGGTATTTACTTTGTTACAGCAGCAATGTAAAACTAATACCACCCACCATTATCCATTTAGCAAACCACTGCTATAAGCTCACCCTCACACTGCATTACCTTTCAGGACTCCCAACCAGATATCACATATGTCCCAAATCCTCAGCCTGATGTTCTACAGTCAGCCTCCAATTTTTATTTGTAGTTCATCTCCCCCACTAACTCCCACTAAAAATACAGTAGCCACATTCACACCCTCCAAAATTGCCTCAAGCATCCCTACCTCTGGGTCTTTGCTCACGGTATGCCCTCATCAGGAGTTCCCTCTCCTGTCCCCTCCCCTCTGCCATCCAAATCTGAGCCCCCCTCCTCCATGAAGCCTCCCGAACCTCCAGCGTGAGAAGCCTCACTACCCTGCTCTCTGCCTCACCCACTGGGCGCTCAGTACACACTGCCTTGTGTCAGTGTCTGTCCCTCGTCGACACCCTTCCCAACCCGATGGCAAGACCCACACCTGCCTTTTCTCTAAGGGCCCCACTGTGCCTAGCACAGTTCTGGTTATAGAGTAGGGATCAACAGAAACCCGTTGAGTTACAAATAAAATGGAAATATTTCCAGCTACCGCCCTATTGAGCACTAGATCCCAGATGTGAGGATCTGAGGGACTATCCAGCCTGGACCTAGCTGCCAGGGACCAGGAGAGAGGGACAGAAGCCATCAGGCCAGGAGGCCACTCTGCTTGTGGTAAGGTGGTAAGGGGACAAAAACAATTCCAAACCACACAGAGCCAGGCCAGAAACGATCCTGTGTCAGGAACAGGTGAGCTAAGAAGAGGTCCCCAGGTCAGACTGGGGAGGTCCAGAGGGAAGCAAGAGGAAATATCCAATTTGAGCTCAGGGATCAGGGAAGATCAGCCAGGACCTGCAAATTAGCCATTACCTACCTGCCTGGCAGTGCAAGGGGACAGCGTGGGCTGTCACCAAGTGCCAGTCAAACACCCATGAAGACCAGCAAAAGGCTGAGGGAGGGAAGAGATTAAGAAGTCAGGGAGAGGGAGGGCTGGAGAAAGGAGGGCTGGAGAGGGGAGCGGGAGAGAAGACAGAGAAAGGATGCGAGGAGGAGAAAGAGGGGAAGTGGGAGGAGAGACAAGGACTTCTCCCTCCATGGCCACTGTGGAAATACCACGGTCCCTAGAATACCCGGAGCCCACGAGGTTAAGATGAGGTGAGGAAATGGCAATACCCCACCCTCCTTGGTCACCACAACTAAGAAATTACGTAGAGTAATTAATCAAAAGCTAATGAGAAATGTGTTTTCTCTCCCAGCCTAGCCCCACATCATATTCTTATTAGCTGAGGTTATTACAATAGTAATCATGCATGCTTCAGGCACAAATTGGGTTTTTTGCTCCACTGCCACCAATTTAGAAAACCATTAATGGCAAGATAAAGCCCCATGGGTCACACCAGGCCGAGCCCGAGGAACCGGCTGCTGGTTCCTGCTCCCACTGCCACATACTCACTGTCCAGAGAGGGCAACCCTCCTGCCAAGAGCAGCCACAGGAATCAGGAAGTCTGACCACAAGAAGGAGCCAAATACTGGTGGGGTGGGGCGGTGCTGGGCCTGGAGTGGGGGTCCTTGGACTTTACACACATACACACACACACACACACACACACACACACACACACACCCTCCAGTGCAATTGCTAGGGCAGGGACAGCCCTCATGAAACGAAGCATAAAGGCAAGTTTGCCTCTGGGGTCCAAGTCATCCCAGTTCTCTCTTGAGCCCTTCGCCATTCAGAACCTGTTCTCTAGAGAGGGTTGGCTACATCTGTGGTTCTGAAACACAGGTATGCAGTCAGGTGCTGACTCTTGATGAGGTTTCCACTAGTAAAAAGAAGGGTAATGTTTTCATAAAGCTAAATGGACTCAATTTGAAAGATGTTCTTAATTCTGAAACTGTCCTTCCTATTTTCTTTGTGGTTTTACACACATACGTGTATGTGTGCCTGTGCGTGTGCGTGTGTGTGTGTAAAAGTTACATATGTAACCTTACTTGGTAATTACTTTCAGTAGCAAGGGACGGATTTAAACTGATAGTGCACAATTGGAGATGTACTGGCTGATGTAACTAGGAAGAACAGGGGTAAAACCAGAAGTCAGATGGTATTGTTGGTCCCTCTCCCTTTCTCCATCTCTCTTTCATTGCTCTTGTTCTCTCTCACTAAATTTGAGCTTCCTCCCCAAGCTGAGATCATGGGAGGGATGACTCCTGGGTTGGCATGGCCAAAGGGTGCTCTGGGCTTATGTTATCCATGCTTAGGATCTCAAAGGAAAGAGATCTTGGTTCTCCCTCAGCACCCCCATGTGAAATCCAAGGCAGGACTCTTACTGTCCCAACTTGGGCACTCTATATGTATTCTTAGACCAATCACTGTGGCCAGGAACACCAGGCCTGAGCTATGGGATTACTCCTGAGGCCCAGGTAACTGTAGCCTGCTACACCACTAGAAACAGGGGAAGAGTTTATGCCCTAAAGGAATACGGGTAAGGTAACTGAAAAAGAAGGAAGAAGGGGGCCACACAGACAAAGACAATGGGCACCACTATACCTGGCAAAATAAAAATAAGATGTCAGTCCTCCACCCCTATTGCAAAAGTTTCTTTCTGAAAGTCTTGGGAACTACTAAGTCAGACCAGACTGAGCCACCAAAAAATGCCAAAGACCATTCTGCCATGTAAATCTCCCAGGATTTACACAGAAGAAAGTTACAGCAATGAGGTGTTAATGTAGACTCAGCAACCTCACTGGTAAACTAAACTGTTTCAGAATATCAGAGGGCCTGTATGTAACATCAGAACAGATGGTGGACTCCTCCAACCATTCCAGATATTCTGCACTGTAAGCCTAAAAGGTCCTCAGAGCCATACTGCTAGGACAGTAAGGTCAGCAAGCAGAAATTTTTCTACACAGGAAACTCCCCAGGGGCCCAAAGACCTCATAGAAACCCACTGAAGTCAGCTTGGACTCATTTCCAGAATGTCAGGTCCCTGAGCAAAATGGCTCTCCCTTAGCCTCCCAGTGTCAGCACACCTATGGCTTGTCCAAGTAATGGATCAGAAGTATGGTCAAGACATCCTCCCTTAACTGGTGCTGGTTTGGCTATTTTTTATCATTTATTATTTAAATGTTTGAACCTGTTGTCTGCAGAAGTCCCCCAAAATAATAAACAGCCCTAAAACAGACCTGACTTTGAAGTCTATCTCTACTTCTCACTGGTTGTTTGACTTTGAACAAAACTCTTTGACCTCTCTGATCCCCAGTTTCTTCATCTGTAAAATGCACCTTCAAAGACATTCTTGCATCTTTTGGTGAACTTTGTCAAGCACTAAGTGTCAGGCACTGTTGTGATGTGCTGTGGATGAAGGGGGTCTTCCTAAGAATGCTGGGGATAGAAGACACACACCCAACACATGTGACCCAAAGGAGAATGGGACATGTGTCATAAGAGAAGTATGAACCAAGTACAGTGGGCATTGAGAGGAAGAAGGTACTACTTCCAACTAGGGGGAAGGGCAGATGTGGTGGAGGAGAAGACTTCTGCTCTGGTTTGGAAGGATAGATGGAACGTAGTGATGAAAAGGTAGGGCACTTCCTGCAGGGAGGATGGCCCAAGCAGAGGTCTGGAGACAAGAATACTAAGAGTGAAAATAACACAATAGACCAGTTGGACTTAACTGACAACTACAGGACATTACATCCCCCAACAACAGAATACACATTCTTTTCAAGTGCACATGGAATGTTCTCCAGGATAGATCACATACTAGGTCACAAAACAAGCCTCAACAAATGTAAGAGGATGGAAAGAAATTATATCATGCATTTTTTTCCAACCACAACACTATGAAACTAGAAATCAACTACAGAAAGAAAAATGGGAAAAGAACAAACACATGGAGACTAAACAATATGCTACTAAAAAACCAATGGGTCCTTGATGAAATCAAAGAGGAAATCAGAAAATATCTTGAGAGAAATGAAAATGGAAATACAACTTTCCAAAATCTATAGGATGCAACAAAAGCAGTTCTAAGAGGGAAGTTCATAGCAATACAGGCCTTCCTCAAGAAATAAACAAACAAAAATCTCAAAAAACCTGACCTACCACCTAAAAGAATTAGAAAAAAAAGAAAAAAGAAAACCCAAAGCCATCAGAAGGAAGTAAATAAATAAGATCAGGGAGGAAATAAATAAAATAGAGATCAAAAAATAGGAAAGATCAGTGAAACCAAGAGCTGGTTTTTTGAAAAGATAAAGAAAATTGATAAACCTTTAGCCAGGCTCACCGAGAAGAAAAGAGAGAGGACTCAAATGAACAAAATAAGCAATCAAAGAGCAATAACAACTGATACCACAGAGATACAAAAAATCATAAGAGAATACAAAGAACAGTTATATGCCAACAAACTGGACAACCTAGAAGAAATGGACAAACTTCTAGAAACATACAGGCTGCCAAGACTAAGTCAAGAAGAAACAGACAATTTGAACAGACCAATCACTAAAAGTGAAATTGAATTTGTAACAAAAAATCTCCCAGCAAACAAAAATCCCAGGATTGGATGGCTTCACAGGGGAATTCCACCAAACATATAAAGAAGAACTAATACCTATCCTTCTCAGACTATTCCAAAAAATTGAAGAGGAGGGAACATGCCCAAATTCATTCTATAAGTCCACCATTATCCTGATACCAAAACCAGACAAAGACACTACAAAAAAACAAAATTACAAGCCAATATCTTTGATGAATATAGATGCAGAAGTCCTGAACAAAATATTAGCAAACTGAATCCAACAATATATAAAAAGAATCATACACCATGTTCAAGCTGGATTTATTCCAGGGTCACAAGGATGGTTCAACATTCACAAATCAATCAATGTGATACACCACATTAACAAAAGGAAAGACAAAAATCAATGATTATCTCAATAGGTGCAGAAAAAGCATTTAACAAAATTCAACATCCATTCATGTTAAAAAAAAAAATCTCATCAAAGTGAGTATAGAAGGAACATATCTCAACATAATAAGGGCCATTTATGACAAACCCACAGCCAACATAATACTCAATGGTGAAAAGCTGAAAGCCTTCCCGCTAAATTCAGGAACAAGAATGCCCACTCTCAGCACTTCTATTTAACATAGTGTTGGAAGTCTTAGCCACAGCAATCAGACAAGAAAAAGAAATAAAATGTATCCAAGTTGGAAGGAAAGAGGTAAAACTGTCACTATTTGCAGATGACATGATAGTCTATATAGAGAACCCAAAAGTCTTCACACAAAAATTATTAGAACTAATCAATGAATTCATCAAGGTAGCAAAATACAAGATTAATATACAGAAATCTGTTGTGTTTCTTTACACTATTAAAGAAATATTAAAGAAAGAAAAAGTAAAAAAAAAATCACATCAAAAAGAATAAAATACCTAAGAATAAACTTAACCAAGGAGGTGAAAGACCTATATGCTGAAAACTATAAAACACTGACAAAGCAAACTGAAGATGATTCAAAGAAATGGAAAGATAGTCTGTGCTCTTAGATTGGAAGAATTAATGTTGTTAAAATGGCCATATTACTCAAAGCAATCTACAGATTTAGTGCAATCCCTATCAAAACACCCATGACATTTTTCACAGAACTAGAACAAGTAATCCTAAAATTTATACGGAACCACAAAAGACCCAGAATTGCAAAAGCAATCCCGAGAAAATGAGAACAAAGCTGGAGGTATAACCCTCCCAGACTTCAGAATATGATACAAGGCTACAGTAATCAAAACAACATGGTATTGGCACAAAAACAGACACATAGATCAATGGAACAGAATAGACAGCCCAGAAATAAACCCACGCACCTATGGTCAATTAATCTATGACAAAGGAGGCAAGAATATGTAATGGAGAAAAGACAGTCTCGTCAACAAATGGTGCTGAGAAAACTGGACAACCACATGTATAAAACAATGAAATTAGAACATTCCCTCACATCATATACAAAAATAAACTCAAATGTTTTAAAAACCTAAATGTAAGCCCTAAAACCACAAAACTCCTAGACAAGAACATAGGCAGAACATCCTTTGATATAAATCATAGCAATATTTTCTTGCCTCAGTCTCCTTAGGCAAAAGTAATGAAAGCAAAAATAAACAAATGGGACCTAATTACACTTAAAAGCTTTTGCACAGCAAAGGAAACCATCAACAAAACAAAAAGACAACCTACAGAATGGGAGAAAATATTTGCAAATGATGAGACCAACAAGGGGTTAATATCCAAAGTATACAAACAGCTCATACAACTCAATATCAAAAAAAAAAAACCCAATCAAAAAGTGGGCAGAAGACCTGAATAATCATTTTTCCAAAGAAGACATACAGATGGCTAAAAGGCACATGAAAAGATGCTCAACGTCCCTAATTATTAGAGAAATACAAATCAAAACCACAATGACGTATCACCTCACACCTGTCAGAATGGCTATCATCAAAAAGTCTACCAATAACAAATGTTGGAGAGGATGTGGAAAAAGGGAACCCTCCTACACTGTCGGTGGGAATGTAAATTGGTGCAGCCATTGTGGAAAACAGTACGGAGGTTCCTTAAAAAACGAAAAATAGAGCTACCATATGATCCCGCAATTCCACTCCTGGGTATATATCCAGAAAAAAATAAAAACACTAATTCAAAAAGATACATGCACCCCAATGTTCACAGCAGCACTATTTCTATAGCCAAGACATGGAAGCAACCAAAGTACCCATCAACAGACAACTGGATTAAGAAGATGTGGTGTGTGTATATATATATATATATATATATATATATATATATATATATATATATATATATATATACCACAGAGTATTACTCAGCCATAAAAAAGAACAAAATGCCGCCATTTGCAGCAACATGGATAGACCTATAGAATATTATGCTTAGTGAAATAAGTCAGAGAAAGACAAATACTGTATGCTATCACTTCTATGTGGGATCTAAAAAATAATACAAATGAATGTATATGCAAAACAGAAATAGACTCACAGATATGGAAAACAAACTTGTGGTTACCAAAGGGAAGGGGGAAAAGGAAAGGGACAAATTAGGGGTATGGGATTAACACATACAAACTACTATATATAAAATAGAGAAGGAACAAGGATATACTGTATAGCACAGGGAATTATACCCATTATTTTGTAATAACCTATAATGGAGTATAATCTGCAAAAATACTGAATCACTATGCTGTACAAGTGAAACTAACACAACATTGTAAATCAACTGTAATTTAATTCTAAAAAATCCTAAAAGTGAGTAGGCTTCCTGCCCTGAATCTGGAGGTCACTGTTGGAAGGGTCTTCCCTTCTGGACCATCCTCTTTCTCTTCTACCATAGCTCTACTCTCTCCACCGTGCATTCACAGGTGACATTGGCTGGACACAGCCAAGGGTGGCATGGGAGAGGAGTTGCCTCAGGACCAGTCCCTAAAGAATCTATGACACCCTCAGCAGAACCACCTGTGAACAGTCCCCACACACACGCATACCTGCCTTTATCTGCCTCTCCAGCTTTGCCAAGGTTCAGTGCTGCTAATGAGCATCAGTCAGCTCAGCTCTCCCCCCACTCCTGCCAGGGCTGGGACACAGCTGATCACCAAGGCTTCCTTTCCCTCCTGCAGGGACAACACAGCTGGAGGCAGAGGCAGGGGGCAAAAGGGAGGGAGGAGTGGCTCCAGGGGTTGGGTGAGGTGGATAATAGGGAGGGATTGGAGGCATTTGGGACTAAACTTTGAATCATAGGCTCAATGAGCTGAAGGCCTCTCTAGCTCCTGCTTGGACTGAGCCTCTGTGATAATAAGAACTCCTACCAAGAAAGTGCTTCATAATACAAAGCCCTTTCCCACAGAGCCTCATTACTTTAGTCTCCAAACAACCCAGGGAGACAGATATTTTTTTTAATATCTTTCTTCTTTGGTCCACTCTAAGATCCACAAGGGAAGGGACCATGTCAGCCTTGTCATTGCTATGTATCCTCACTGCTACGTACAGCACCCATTGTAGAGCTGGCATTCAATAAATGTTGCTGCCTGGATGGATGGATGGATGGATGGATGGATGGATGGATGGATGGATGGATGGGATAATGGATGGACAGGCAGATGGATGGATGGATGGATGGATGGATGGATGGATGGATGGATGAATGGATGGACGGGATAATGGATGGACAGGTGGGTGGATGGATGGATGGATGGACGGATGGATGGATGGATGGATGGAAGGGATAATGGATGGACAGGCAGATGCATGGATGAATGGATGGATGGATGGATGGATGGGATAATGGATGGACAGGCAGATGGATGGATGGATGGATGGATGGATGGATGGATGGATGGATGGATGGATGGATGGATGGGATAATGGATGGACAGGTGGGTGGATGGATGGATGCATGGATGGATGCATGGATGGATGGATGGATGAATTATCCCATTTACAGTTTAAGAAACTGAGGCCTTAGAGAGAAAAAGTAACTTACCCAAGACCAACCAGACAGCTAGCAGCAAACCAGCACCAAGCCCCAGTTCACCAGCTCCCCATCTGGCACACTTCCCAACACCCAGAATTGTCTCTCTTCTTTCGGTTTCTTGAACGTGCTCAGCCAAGAAATGCTATCCTTCTGAAGCTCTGATTCTAATCCTTCCTCTGGTAGTTTTTCAGAAACCAAGCTACTGCCAACTGGTCTCCCATAAAAAGAGCAGGATCCCCAAAGCCCAGTGACCATGGACTAGAGACAGGGAGGCCCTCTGACCGTCGTTCTGAAAACACCTGACTGCTGACTGTGGAGGAAAGGTAGCAGTGGCATCCAGAGCATGAGCCCCCATGGAAGAACTGAGTACAGATGGTATAGGGTGAATAGAGCAGGGCTTGGAGTCACATAGACTCAGCTTAAAATCCCAGCTCCTTCCCCTCCACAAGCGTCTCCTCTCCATCTCAATGAACCTGGCTCCTAACCTCTCCAAGTCTGTCTCCCTGTCCATACTTATCACACATGTTTTTCTGAAGCATAAATCAGTGATGAGATGAAGTCACGGCTTTGCCTCAGTTCCCTGGCTCTCTCTAGATTCCCAGCCTCCTCACTCCTCCAAATCCTGAAGCCCAGGCGTCAACACAGACACCTTTCCAGGCCTTCCATGCCCCACTCTGCAGGCCTTCTCACCACAGCCTCACTGCTCTGCTTCAGGCCTCGCCCACTATCCCAAGGGCCGGCCATTCTTCCTTCATCTTGATTCCATCTCCGCCTTTGCCCCCAAGGGCCATGTCAGGGCCCTTTCTCCTTCAGCTTCTATGTTTCTGCTGCAGCAGCCTGCCCTCTGCTCCCACAGTCACTCCTTAGTCGCCAGATAAAACTTCTCTCTCTCCACGGTGAGTTCTGTCTCTTCCCAGGAGGCCACCTCAGATTCCCCACAGAGACCCTAGGCAGGCCATCTGACTCCCACTGTCCCTGTTGTCCTCTCTGGTTTTCTAAAACCTCCAGATTTTTTTTGCCTAGACCAGACAGGGGTCCTTCACCAGGCCCAGGAGCCCCAAGAAGGCCCTCAATATATTTTTGAATTTATAGGAACACATGCACACTTTGTAGGAAAAGAGTCCGTAGCTGCAGAGTTCCCTGATCCCAGAAAGCCTGAGATTCACTGCCTGGAGGCTCCAGACCCCCTTCCATCCCACCCATGACAGACAGCTCAGATTCAGTCCTTTGTAATTCAGTGTGAATTTTGCCCTTTCAAAGCCCAGTTGACAAGATTCCTCCTGCCTGGCCCGACATCTACATGAATTTCAGGAACACCACAGACTTTTGGTCCCTTCTCCCTAGCCTTGGCCTCAGCACAAGGCATGGCCTCATTGCTCCACCAGGGGTTTAGTGCACGAGCCACAAGCAGCCACCATCCTTCCCACCATATCTCCTCCAAAACAGAGCCTTCTGGTGTGTGGGTGCAAGGCCCTGGAGGGTCTCCTTGGTGAGGACAGGATTCTATACACAGTGGACGCTGCATCGATGCTGTGACCATTAGAAGTTAAAGGGTCTTTGATTACAGCAGGTGGAACTGGGAAATCTGGCAAAAGTGCGGATCCCATAGATCCCTGGAGTAACATCTTAAAAGATACCAACAGATCATCTGATCCAGCCAATTATTCAAAAACCCACTTCAGTAGCACCTTCACCGTACCCAACACTGGAGATAGACGTGCGAGATACGGTCCACTGGGATGGTGTTAGTGTGATTCCCATTTCACAGAAAAGGCAGCTAACACCCAAGGGGTTGATGGCTTGTCTAAGCCCAAACAGTTGGTAAGTAAAGGAGAGGAGCTAGGTAAGACCCAAGCTCCCTGTCTTCTTAGGTTCAAGAGTTCACCGCACATACCCCCATCCAGCGGCCCCAAATGTGACCCGCAGGCCAGCCTCCGCTTCCTGCTCTAGATGTGGGAATGATGGGAGGACTGCCTGAGAGTGGGCAGACACTGGAGCTACCAGGTCTGTCTTTTGCCTGAGACTCACAGAGGGCTCCTGGCAGAGGAGGGTGGGAGAGAAGCTGGGAAGCCACAGCCTGTGCACGCAAATAAGGCAGCTGCATAATTAATCAACATCAAACAGTTTCATTAAGAGATGGAGCTTTGCGGCTGTTTGTCTTGGAAAAAAAAAAAAAACTCAAACAGCAGGAAGGGGACAGGAGAAGGGAGGCTCAGACTGTTAAGGCCCTATTCAGAAGCTAATGTTTCTGCCCGCTGGGGGCCAAGGGGTCTGCAGATGGTGACAAGATCTGTTGGGAGAGGAGGCTAATGGCGCCCAGGACGGCTTTAGCCCCCAGATATTAGGCTTGGGCTCCCAAGAGGTCATTTTATCCCTCCTGGACAGGGATGGTGCCCCTCAGCTGTCAGCCCACTAAGAACCACACCAGCCACCTGAACCCAGGCCTCTTACAAGAGCAAAGGTTTGGGGGAGGAAGGTGGGCATCACCAGACGGAGCTCAGAGACCCATCCCGGAACAGCAGACCCTCTAGAAAGAGAGAGTCTCAGCTTCTGAGCAGGGGGTTCCCCAGGGAGGGAGCAGATGCCCTCATACACCCTGGGACTTGGTGCTCAAGTTCCCTAAAATGATCGCAAAGCACTGTGGGACAGAGAAGAGCAAATTGCAGAAACCAAACCAGGGGACCTATTTATCCCTAAATCTCCAGCTGTCCCCTCACCCCATGCCCAGCACCTCTTCTGTTACTCTAAAATGAAGAGAGGAAAGCAGGGGAATGAGAGCTCCTTGCCAGGCCTTCTGGGAGCTGATGCCACAAGGCTGGAGTCTCCCTAGGCACCCAGCTGTGGGGTGTGGCCCCCAGTTGCCCTGGCTAAGTTCCCATGGGCCAGGGAGATCACCTCTCAGAAGAAATCCTTCCAACTCTTCATGATCTGGCTCTGATTCTCTTTCCAGCCACTTTCTCATCCCTCTATTCGCTCTGTGTTCCATCCATATCAAAGCAAGTTCCATTCCCCCAGCAGCTATGGCCTCTCACATTCCATGCTATTCCTTCTGCTGGAATGGCCTTCCTATTCTCTGTGTTCCCTACCTAGCAAACTCTTCCTTATCTGTCAAGTCACAGTTCAAATACCCCTTCCTCTGTAGAGCCTTCCTGAGTTCCATACCCTACAAGGTCAGGTATCTTCCTCACTGTGTGCAACGTAATTTGTGTTGTAATTATTTGTTTACTTGACAGACTCTGGCCATGAAACCACAAGCTCCTTGAGGACAGGGACCAGATCCTTCTTCATCTTTGTATCACTAAGACTTGGGCTGTACTCTGTAAGTTTATCAAATGAATAAATCTTTCGAACTGAAAAAGATCACAGATCCCTCATCCAGATGCCTGACTCTTGACGAATGTTTAAACCATTCAGAATGAGAAGCTTATTCTCTTCCTGAATAGATCTCAGATCCCTGAGACTGGGAAGAGGCGGAGGTGGGAGAAGTGAGCCTCACTTAGCAGGCTGGGTCTCCAGGATCATGAGCAACAGTTCCTAAGGGGTCAGTGCCTTAGGCTGAGTGCCAGACCATAATAAAACCCAGTGTGCTGGGCCAGAGCCCCCTGAGCTCTCTTCCAGAGCTGAGTGCTGCTGGGTGACATGGAATGTCGTCTGGGAATGCGGTGGGGTGGAAGTTGTTCCAGTGCCTCTGGAATCCCGGGGCCATGGGGCCTGTCAGGGAGGGCTCTACCCATCAGGAGCCTCTCCTGCAGACCTGGAGCTCCAGGCAGGAACCAGGTGGGACCAAACAGCCGCAGCTCTACATGCCCACCCAGGTCCTCTTACCCTCTCTTCTGCCCGCCCCCCGTCCCCTTTCCTCCAAAACTGCTGACTCCTCGTGACTTAAGTCTTCCAGAGATGGCCAGAAGGGAGAGGATCCATTTTAAATTAACAAGGTTATTAGCAGTTAATTACCTGAGGTATCGCTGTAATTGAAAAGAAAAAGAGAGGAAAGAGGCTCATAAACATTCCCAGGCCCCGTTCTCTTCACTATCACTGAGGGGAGGATGAGGAGGGGAAGGGTGAAGAGGGCCCTCTCCCCGACACAGGCCCTGCTCAGACCACTGGCTTTTCTTTCTCTCAGTGTTTCTGCACGTGCTCCCACCCATTGTCCAGAGACATGTGGGCGTGGGGGAACCAGACACAGGAAGAGTACGCTGCCTGCCCCACAGACACTTCAGAGAAATGCTCAGCAGCAGCTATAAAGATGAAGGGAGATTTATTTCATATTAGGGGTGTGGAAAGGAGGCACATATCTGAGGCCTCCAGTGAATATTTTTAGTAATTTTTATCTCGGATTGTCCTTAGTTATTCTACAATTAAGCATGGCTGGCATACGTCGGAATTATTGATTTTTGGTCCTGAATTCACTGCCACCAGAGATACCACTTATGGTCAGGGATCATCCCCCTCCTCCCCGACTCCTCCTGCCCCTGCCAGGGCTAAAGACCGCAGGGAGGGGTAGGGCCTGGAGAGGACACAGAAGGAGGCGCCCCTCCCTCAGTCTGGTCACCTAACCCCAGCTCCTGCTAATGAGATCCTGAGACGAGGGTGCCACACCCCACAGCTTCTTAGCAGAGAGGCCTCTCCTGCAGAAGCTCACCAGAGGCCATCCCGTCCCTGGTCCCTGACACCTCACAGGGGGAGCCGAGACCCGCAGTCTCCATCAATGCCTGCCTGTGGGAGATGTAACCATCACAACTGTCTCCCGTTCCCACCAAACTGTTCCCTGTTTAGGGTAAACCAGCGGGAGGAGCTAACCTGAGAGAACCAAAATCCCCCTTACCAGTCCAAAAACTCTCCCGCAGAGGCAAGTGGCAGGTGCAAATGCCCGCACTCCCGGGCCAAGGCCCTGACAGAGGCACTGCTGGGTCTCCTGTGAGGAGAGCAGGGGGTGGGTGCCGGCAGGATGGACAGGGGAGCCCAAGCGGGAAGGCAGCCGTCCAACCGCTTCGAGCCTCTGCTGCCCTGAGACGCCTGCCACCACCCCTGGCCACCCTCCCTGTCCTCCTTCCTTCCCCCACTACCCCCCACCCCAGCAATACCCTGGGTCCCCTGCCTTAGGCTAAGCCCCTTCGCCTCTGTACCTGACTCTCCTGAGCAGCATTCAGCCCCCGAGGAGCCAGAGTGGTCAGGAGTAGACGCCTCACCCCCACCCAACCTTCTAGAGGCAACAACAAAGTGCAAAGCGGGGAAGGGCAGAGCATGTGGAAAGCCCACACAACCACATACATGTGCAAGTATGAGTGTAGGAAGTGTAACATACATGCAGAAAAACACACAGAGCATTAGTTTTTTTTTAATTGAGCATTTACTATGTGAAAGGTAAGTGACATTACTAGCTGCATTTTATGAATGGAGAAATTAGGGTTCAGAGATTCTAATATGTCCAAGGTGATGGAGAGAGATATGAACCCAGGCAGTCTGTCTCTAAACTGCCTAAACCCCAAATTCTCCATTACACGCTTGGTAGGGGTGGGGTAGGGAGGAGATGGTTAGGGAGCCAAGGTGTATTAAAATGTTCCTCTCCCCAGTCCACATGGGGAGGTTACTGCTCAACAGAGGACCAGAGTCCTTCCTCCTCTCTTCCCCACCCCAGGCAGGAGCAGGGGGTCAGGGTCCTTGGTCAGGGGGAAACCAACCCACCATCACAGACTCCCCCAGTCATGCCCTCAACCTCTGGCTCCCTGCCCTCCCTGCCCTTCCATCCACGCTCCTAAGGGCAGAGGGACCCAGCTGGGTCAGGGAGGAAAAGGCCCAGTCTGGTTCCCGTTTCCTCACCTGCAGGGCTGCTCCAAACACCGCGCCCCACCCCCCCACCGCCCCGCACTGAGTTTGCACCGTTCAAAGTCACCTTGTGAGTGCCTCCCGTGCCAGGGAAGGCAGCCAGTGGGAGAGAAGCAGATGGGCCGCTGACAGGGGCAGCATGGAAAGAGCATCTACAGCTAGCACGGGCGAGGGCATGGAGAGGCTGCTGCACAACCTGGAACCTGGACTCGGGGCTCCCAGGGCTCAGGGCAGGCCCAGGGGTGAGCCCAGAACCCTAGGCTGACCCTGGAACCCGGTTCACCTGGACTGGCCTCTCAGTCTGGTGGGCCACTGACTGTAACATCTGGAACCTGAATGGGCTTGTGAAACTGGAGGGGGTGGATCTGACACCTGAGAGCCACGAAGCTCCCAGGAACCAGAGCTTCACTCCAAAGAAACCTTAAGCCCTGTCCTTTCTTTCCCGGGAACAGAGGAAACAAAGTAGGGAGGGAAGGCAGCGGCCCAGGGCCTACCACTCCACCCTGCGCCCCTGCCCCATGCATCTCTGGCCACTGGGATTCGCCTTCTCCCTGGTCCTCTGAGATTCTGGACAGGCAGGGGTGTAGTGGGAGCCCCCAGAGCTGCCTTCAGACCTCTCCCTGCAACTTACTGACTCTGGGAAAAATCACTTCACTTCTCTGGGTAACAGTTTCTATAACATGGGGAAACCACCCACCTTGCGGCTTACTGCACAGACAAAGTGCCTAAGACACAGCTGGCACTCAGCAAATGTTATTTTCCACCCCCTCTCCCTCCCCACCCCTTCCCACTGGAGAAGCTCTCTCCCCGCTGGTGGGCAGGCCCGGGGAGTGGAGGGACAGCAGAGCCTCCTCGGGGCACCATCCCGAGCTAGCACTGGCACTTTGGGAATTGGAATCTACCGGGGATCCTGCAGGGACAGTGGGATGTTGGGGCCACGTGCTGGCGCGTTCTTGGGCACACGCTGGAACCTCTTGGGGGGAAACACCACATACTCCTGGGCACAGGCTGCGGTATCACGAGAGGTCCACTGTGGGGTGTCTGGAGCAACGTGGGCACACTGGGACCTTCCTGACAGTTACTAGGGTGTTCCTGGCATTCCCCACCCTGAAGGCTGGGGGCCTTACAGGGTCTCCATTGGAGAGATACCAGAGCACAGTAAGAATACAATAGGAGCTGCTGGGGACACGCTGGAAGGTTACTGGGAAACTCTCTGGGGTGTCACTGGGAGCAGAAACACACACCTGGGCATCCGAGGGTACTCTGGGACGCGATGCCCACTGGGGCCCTCTGGGGACCACCAGGGGCTCCCCGCAGGGCACTCAGGGCTTCCGCTAAGGGCTCACTCTCAGCTGCTCTTCTCTTGATGGCCGGGAGGGAGGGTAGCCTGCCTGGGAGCCAGATGCAGGGCCGCACTGCCCCAGAAGAAGGAGTCAGCATCTGGAGCTGGGACCGGGCAGCAACCACCAGTCTGTGCTTCCGTGGTGTGGCGGCAGGCTCGGGGAACGTGCAGCCTGGTCTGGAAAACCGACCCTGAAGAGGGGGCAGCTCTGCCTGACTGCTGGGAGCCCTGCCTGGCGTCAGTGCCCCCAAACTCGGGCCCTAGGCCCTACATCCACCCCCAGGTGAGAGAATACCCAGGGCTCCGGGAGGCAGGACCGCTGGCCGCCAGGACCCTCTCAGGGCTGAAGCAGGGAGACCCAGTGGGGCTGGCAGGGGCCTCATCAACAACAAAGCTTCCTCTGTGTTCCCGGAGCTCGAGCACAGGGATCTAGAAGGTAGTCAGCAGAGAACAGCCTTCCTCCCCACGGTCGTGGCCCTGGAGGGAGGCAACAACAACCCAAGCCATGCTCCAGGGTCATGTGTGGGTAGCTGCGATCTCACAGGAGCCTGCGGTGGAGGCGGCGGGAATGCAGACACCGCGGAGCGGCAGAGGGCTAACCTCACAGAGTCCTGCTACAGGCAGGCAGACAGTGCAGACGCCCACGAACCAAAAAGCCGAAAGGGGAAGGTCGAGGTCAGTTTCCAGGAAAAGGCCCGGCTCCTTTTGAAGATCTAGATATGGTCAGAGGAAGAAAAAAAAAAGGCAAGACAGACAAAACCCCAAACATGAGCATGTTCATTATCAACTAGCAGGTATTCAACACCTCCTACGTCCCAAGTGACTCCATCAAACGCGGTCCTCGCCCCCAAGGTGTCCCCAGGCAACATCGTCATCTCTCCTTCTTCCCCATATGCCTCTTCTCCTCGGAGAATAGCACCCCTCCGCGCCAAAAACCTGGACCCCACTCTGTCCCTCACGGCCACTCAGGGGCCAGATCCTGCCTTTTCTGCCTCAAGACGTATCTCTCTCCTCCTCCTTGGGCCCCGCACCGCGGCAGCACCTCTCCGGCAGATAGCCACTGGGTTGGGACCCTGCCTCTGGCCTTGCCCATCTCCACGCAGTTGCCAAATGGTCTTTGTAAAACACCATTCCAGTCATCCCTGCCTCCCGCACAAAGTCCTCTCTTGCCACCTCAGAGCCCATAAAGTAGTATCAAAATTCCAAGGAGTAAAATGCCCTTCAGCCCGATGCCCTTCGGTCCCCAACACAATCTATCCTCCAGTCACCCTAAGCTCCTTGTCAGTCTCTAAACTTTTATTCCTCTCGCTCCTCTGGGCCTCTGCATGTGCTCTTCCCTTGTCTGTCTCCCGTGAATCCTTGAGACTGCCTGCAGTTTTGTATCCCCAGCACGTGGAACATGGAAGTGATTGAATGAATGGGTGGATGCCCATGGGAAAGGATATATTAAAAATCTCATGAAAGGATAAATTAATCTCTCATGAGGTTGTAGTATTTTCCACATCATAACAACGAGGAAACAGATTCAGAGAAGTGAAGCAACTTGCCCGAGGTCACAAAGAGTCAGTACCTCATCAGAAGAGGCCTGGAAGGCCCCACACAAAAGAAAGAACAGAGTAAGAACCGAGGATGGGTCAGGAGCAGCACGGGCAGGAGTCAGCAGAGGTCAGGGAGAGGAGACGGGGAGCGAGGCTGGTAGAAGGTCGGCGCCTGGTGGCCATACAGCTCACAGTGAAGGAAGGAGGTTTCAGGCAGATATCACTGGGGTCCCAGTAGGAAAATAGTGTCCTCCTCCAGGAATCAGAATGGGGCTAGAGTGAAGACAGGACACCAGGGTGGGGGACATTAGCTAGTGCTGGCCATGGTGACAAGGCTGTGTGCAGTTTACTAAGCCTGGACTAATGGTGGGAGTCTTGACATAGAAGTAACTCTTCCCCATTCCCAAAGCCCCATGGGGCGGGGTGGGGATATGTATCCCAGTCTCGGGAAGAGAAATTTGGGGGCACACACGCTGGACCTCTGGCCTGTGCAAAACAAACCTCAGCTTCTTGGCCCTGGGTGGTAATGGCTGCTAGGGAATCTGGGACTCTTGGGGAAAGATAAAGACTTGGATAACCCTATTGTCCCTATTCCCCAACTCCTATCCTCTTTTCTGCGTCCTCCCCACCCTAGCCCTTCTTAGAAACCTTCCCTGTTTCCAGCATGCATTGCCCCTTCGACTAACAAGAGCTCCTCACCAGGCCCCTGACCTCCCGGCTTGTTCCGGACATGGAAGACCATCTCCCTAAGGGCCATGGTGACTGGGGGAGAGCAGTGGGATGGACCCGCCACCTGCCCTAGGCCTGGCCCCAGCCCCGTCCACACCTGCTCAGGGCTCAGGGCTCCAGGGCCTGGTGGGAGGTGGCTGTGCTCCAACTAGCAGGCATGTTTTGTTAAAGAGAATACAGCTGCTGCTCTACTTCAGCGGATGGGACCCAAGATAGCTGCATGCCCTGGAAAGGACCAGTGCTGCTGCTGGGCCAGAGGAGCTTGGCCACCTCTGCCCCAGCCTTGGACAACCAAGGCAACCCACACCAAAGCAGCTCCTATGCATGCCTGTCCGGGGAAGAATGGACTTGGAGAAGAGTGAGTCACTCGGCTCAGGACACTGACTTAGTTCCTCTACGCCCTGCCGCCCCAGCATCAAGGAACCTTGGATCCAAGGCACCCACGAGGCCCCAAGCAACATCACGCACCTGTCCACCCTCACCTGAACTTCCAGGACTGCTCTGTGCATCCGTTCACTAGGCCTGAGGACCTGCGTGGCTGAACCAGGATATGCCCACAAGTCCACCACCCAGAGGCCTCCTCTCCATCACCCCTGGCCTGGTGTGAGCTAGCAGCTGGTGTAGGCCAGTGGAAAGCAGCAGAGACGCTGTCAGCACCCACCCCTTCAGGGTGACTGGCCTGCCTCCCCACCCCCCCCCCCACCCCTGCTCAGCCCGCTCCAGCCTGGCCACCGGACAACGAGGAGAAACAGGAGAGGGGCTGAGGGTCGGCACAGCCAGCCCCAGGCCTGGCCACCCACTCCCCCACCCCTGGCAGCACTGAGCCCCATCATCAGGCACCAATTAAATCCCCCTAATGAGGAAATAAGGATGCAGGAGCTAGCTCCACCATGGCCTCCCCGGCCCACCGCCCTCGCCTCTCCATTGGACTTATCGCTCGTCACAGGATGTTTACAATAATTTTTAATTTGTGCAATTATTAATCACTTTTCTATCTGCCTAATTTGCATAATAATTAGTCATCTCACTGTTTGGCATGCCTGTGAATGACAGTGTTTTAAATTGAATTAAGATTTTAATATTCTATTTTCCTGCTTTCTTCCCCCTCCACACGCTAATCAAAGTCAGATTTGGCAGCCAGAGGGAGGGTGGGGAGGAGGCTGGCAGGCGCTGGACTTGGCCCACTCTGCGCTCCTGAGAGCTGTCTCTCGGAGGAGGGCCTGTCTGGAGAAGGCAATGGCAACCACCCCTCACTCCAAACGCGGCACTTGAAGGGTTAACCCAGGCTTGCCTAACCAGTAGAGGTAATGAGTGAGGAGTGGGCAAAGGCACTGCAGAGGGAGGGGTCATACTGGCCCAGAGGCGCCAGAGATCAAAAAAGAGCTTTCATTTTTTTTTTTTTTTCCAAACAGGCTGCTTTTTGCAAGGGGAAGTCAGAAAGCACATCACAGGCCAGTAATTGATCCCCGGTTACTAGTCTAGGTTAACTTTGATGGCTCAGGGTCCCCCAGGTAGAGAAGCAGGCTGCAGCAGTCTAAAACCCATTGCCATTCTTCAGATGGATGGAGAAAACACATCTCTGCAGCTGAGTTTGGTCCCCCGACTCCCCTCTAGAGCCACCGCTGCTCCACACGCCGGCAGACCCTCTGCCCAGGCTCAGCGGGGCACTTTGCAGACTGTGCCAGGGAGTGTTGGGTTTTGACTGACCAGAGGCAACAAGCAGGGGCACACTGTCCTCTGTCAGGAGGCTTTGGTGGGTTTCTTTCTCTCCTTCTTACCCTCTAGCCCTCTCTGACCACCCCAGGAATTCAGCTCCACCCCCGCCTCCCCACCACTATCGGCTTGTTGCCATGGTAATCCCGAGGCTGCCCTGGATACCCACTGCTGCTCCAGAATTCTCTGCTTAGGCAGGCAGCGCACCCCGCAGCCTGCTAAGAACAGCTCCCCTTTGCCATCGCTGCGGACAAAGGGCGAGGAGCCCGGGCATGATCACCTACACGTGGTCTGCAAAGTCAGACCCTGGCCTCTCCCTCCAGGTGAGTAGGGAGAGAAGACGGGGCGGGGGGGGGGCGGCAAACTTCACACAGCAACCGAGGCCTCCCCTAGGCCAGAATAGGAGGAAGGGCCCCGTCCTACCACGGAAATCCCTTCCTCCCACAAGGAGCAGGGCCTCCCAACTCTGCCCTTAGGGGCCAAGGGAGGGAAGTCCCCTGGATGGGAAAGAGGGAAGTGGGGTCTTGCTGCCAGATTTAGAGCTGGGTGAGAGGAGGGAGGGCTACCAGTTTCCAGGGCAGCCCTTCTCCTTCACAGGACTCCACGGCTCGTCTGCATTCCCCACCTGCAGGTCAGTCAGCACGGTCCGGCAGAGAAGTTCCAGGCATCCCTGGGGCCTCCTCTGGCACAGGGTATCTGTGGGCCCTCCAGTCAAGTGCTAATCCACCTAGGAAGGCACCAGCCTCCGGGGCTGGTAGTACCAGGAACCACTTGCCTAGTCTTTGCCTGAAGGGGCAGGATAAAAGTTGCCAGGATTCAGGGGAGGTGCAGTCCAACCCAGGAATTACAGGGAGAAACCGGGCCTCAGGGCTTTGGGCTGTGTCCTCAACCCCAGCTACAGGGTGCACACAGCCCTCTTAGCATGTTGTAAAGCAGGCTCTGACGAGCCAGACTTGACACTCTGCTACACTGTCACTCAGGGGACCCCAGCCCTTACCACACCCAGCTTTACCCACCACAGCCAGCTCTCTGCTTCCCCACAGCCCCTGAGCGGCCAAGGGAGCCCCGAAGACAGTGAGGCCTGCACATATAGCCAGTGCCACAGCAGCCTCTGCTGGCCACCCTCGCCTCCCACACCCGACCTCGGGATGAAAAGAAGGCAGCAGCCCCTCGGATCCAGGCCCACTGTGCGTTGCAGTCATGGACCTGGGAGAGACCTGGTTTACCCCTGCTGTCTTGGCATAATTATCAAGAGCACACACCATTCACTCTCAAAGTGTCCTGGTTTGGAGGATAAACTAATCACAGCCAAGTTCAGGGTCCCAGAGAGCCCAGGGGGATGGTGGAAAAACTCCAAGCACGGAGACAAGCAATCTTCTCTCCACCCCCACCCAGAGTTACTCTCTTCTAGGCAACACAGGAGGAAGCTCAGAGCCTCTGTCCTGGGCCAGAGCAGACGTGTCTTGACAGTCCTGCCTGGGGAGAGAGGGAAAGTAGCTCTTTCCCACTGGAGGAAATACTAAACAGGAACCCAAAGGAACCCAAAGAAGATCGAAGAAAACTCAGCAAAAGGGTAGGAAGCCGGAGGGAGTAAAGTGCTATCTCTACATGTGTCCAGCAGGTGGCAACACAGAGCAGTCTGCATCCGCCCATCCCCGTGGCAGCAGGGCAGCCCTATCCAGCTGGTTGCCTTGTCTGGCTCTGGGGTGTGGCCTCTGCCCTTCTGCAAAGCCTCTCTCCCCCCTTTACTAGATTCTACACCCGCTTTTCCCCAGCTGACTCCCTAGCCTGAACCGCAAAAATCAACAAATTAACACACTACGCGCACACGCACACGCACACGTGCACACACACACACACCCCACCCTTAACCTAAGAGAGGAAGAAGAGAATTCAGAGCCCAAACTAGGGGCTGCAGGACTCCTGGATCCCTTCGTCTCATGCTGCTGCCTGGTTGATGCAAGGCTCTTAGGGGACCCCTTCCACCAAATGGGTAGAGATACCTGAGAACAGAGGTATAGAGACCACTGTGTTTCTTTGTGGGATGGGAACGGAGTCATAGAAATCGGGGAATTTCTATATGTTCTGTCATTTGGAGAAGTCAATGCAAATTGGCTGCAAAGTAATACATAAATGCACAGGATCTACATCCGGAACCAACAGTGGTGGCATTATGGGGACTCAGCAGTAACTACTCCACAGAGCCTTGTGACACTAGTGGGAAGAGAAACCGGCTGGTGCACAGGGGTTTTCCTGCACTGCCTTCCCACTCCTGGGCACCCCCCCCCCCCATGAAGCACACGGCCAGACCCTGGTGGAGGCAGAGGAAGGTGTGTCCTGCACTGAAGTGGCTCATGGTCTGGTTGGTTGGCGCTTGGGCCTCAGTCCCACACCTCCACCATTTCCCCTCCAGCCTAAGACTCTCCCAGCATGTAGCTGAGGCCAAACTGGGATTTTTATGCCCCTTTTCCCCATGCAGGAGAGGATTACTGTGAAAAGAAAAAATAAGAATCACAAAATCCTTACAAAGATTTCAAAAAATGCCCTACCTCCACTTGCACATCGCTTGTTGAGTTCTGGAAGTTCACATTTGCCTGGGTCTTACCTGCAATGGAACCTCAACCTAGCATTTAGTTGAATTCAGCAAATATTTACTGTGTCTCCTATAGGCCAGGCTTCGTGTTGGATGCTGGAGACTGTGGTCTCCACCTTTAGTAAGCTCTAAGTCAGACCAGGGGAGCAAAACCGCATTGACTGTAATATAAAGAGATTTATACTACAGTCAGGTATGAACAAGTATTATGGGAGCGAGCCCAAAGAGGAGGCATTTCATTCTGCCAATCTGCCCGTAGCAAGGAAGCCAGGGAAAACTCCACAAAGGAAATGACATCTGAGCTGGGCCCTGAAGGTTCTGCTAGGGGAAGGAAGAACAGGGCAGAAGCAGCAGCTTGGAAAAGCACAGAGGCCTGAACCCGTGGCGTCTGACCAAAGGGGAGTGAGAAGTCCAGAGAGTACAGGGAAGGGGCCCACAGGTCAGGTCGCAAGGGACCTTGACAGAACGCTGAGGATACTGGACGCATCCTGCAGGCAAGGGTTTCATCCTGTCAGCCTCCCACGTGGCCCTGGAGGGCGTTCCTGTCCTCGGTCTCCCCTGCTGACACTGGGATAATCATGCTTCCCACACCCTGTTCCCACAAAAGCCACAGACCCTCTGTCGCTGGGCCTGGGTTGGCTGGCAGAACCACTCCATGAATATCTGACAGGATGTCCATGTGCTAGTTAGGCATTTACCTCATGCTGCAGACATGACAATCAGTTAACCCAGCCCAGAGCACCCGCTTTGGCCTGTTCTTACCCAGAGCAGCCCCTCAAGACTCATTCATTCATTCATTCATTTGGACAGAGAGCATAGGCTTTGGTAGATCTGTGGTCTTTAGCCTTAGTTTCCTCATCTGCGAAGTGGAAATATTAGCATCAAATTTGTTGGGTTTTTATGAGATTAATGTATGGAGAGGCCTGGCCCATAGTAGCCTAAATAAATGAAAGCTATTAGTTCTGAGGTGTAACGCCTCGGCCTACAAGCTGGAGATTTGAAAGTGAATAAGAGACCTGAATAAGAAAATAATAAATAATAATCAGAAAATGAGTAAGAGTCCTGGCCATAGGAGCTTACAACCCACAAAACAGCATGATGAATGTTGGGTACAAAGTGCCATGGAAACTCAGAGAAAGGCTGAATAGGCGAGCAGACCCTACCCTGGGAGAAGTAGAACGAGTCTGCATTCTGAGTTCCGAAGCAGAACTGGGAAGACAGGCCCTTCCAGTCCCTGCCCCATAACCTGGGGGTCCCCCAGCACCTCGGGTGGTTGCTTGAGTTTGCCTTTGTCAACACTTTCTCTTTAGTCCACATCAAAAGACTCCCCAAAAGACTCAGAAGTTAACTCCTCTCCAGCATGAGGCCATGTTGGCTGGGCTAGTCTGAGCGTCAGGAGAAGTAATGGGCCCCAATAACCCTCATTCCAGCCTCCTCTCCTGCACCAAGAAAAACCAGGACAAGGGGGCTTCCCTGGTGGCGCAGTGGTTAAGAACCCGCCTGCCAATGCAGGGGATACGGGTTCGAGCCCTGGTCCGGGAAGATCCCACATGCCGCGGAGCAACTAAGCCCGTGCGCCACAACTACTGAGCCTGTGCACTAGAGCCCGCGAGCCACAACTACTGAGCCCACGTGCCACAACTACTGAAGCCCACGCGCCTAGAGCCCGTGCTCCACAATGAGAGGCCACCGCAATGAGAAGCCTGTGCACCGCAAGGAAGAGTAGCCCCCACTCGCCGCAACTAGAGAAAGCCTGCGTGCAGCAACGAAGACCCAAAACAGCCAAAAATAAATAAATTTTTTTTAAAAACCAGGACAAGGCCCACCATCCTACCACTTTGCATGCTGAGAAAGCGTAGCAGAACAAGAAAGTGGAATTTCTCTTGGAGACTGAAGGTAATCACATTGAGTGCAAACACCAACGGCATACGTGGAGATGGGGGCAACATGGCCCCATCCCCTCTCTCATAATATGTGTAAAGGAGCTGTGGGAACTTCTGACAGTAGTGAGCTCAGTGGTAATCAATGGTGGGATGTGGTCACCGTGAAAGCTAATTCAGTCTTAAACACACTGATTGCAATGTAACACTGATGACATTGACTATCAAATAACATTGACTACAATATAACCCGATCTACATGGAGGGAAGTGACAGTCCTACCGTACTCTGACCAGAATACCCTGAGCCTCAGGACTCACACCAGCTGCTGTACTTTAAAACAGACGGCAACAAACCGGAGTGAGTTCAGAGAAGAAAATAAGGGGCTCAAAATCAGCCATTATAAGGATGGTCGAAGGAACTGGAAAAGAGTCAGATAGGCCCAGCAGCTTTCTTCTCATGTCAACATAACTGTGACATTACTTCCTAATCACACAGGAGGTGCCGCAATTAAGGGGGAAAGAGTCTTACTGTCAGCCACTCCAGCACGATGAATCCCAGAGATTGTTCCCTGGGTCCCTGCCTCACGTTCAGGTGGTACAGCCCAACCCACACAGTGCCTCCAGGACGACAGCGTTCAGGAATAGTTCCTCTAACCCATTCGGTTTCCCCTGATCTTTATTTATGACTCTGGGACCCACCTTGAGACCACCCTTCAAGGTTAACTTGAACAGGCCTCCAGACCCCTTCAGCTGACCCCCTTGATCCTCTCCTACAGTCCTTCATCCTTTTCCTCCCACCTCTTCCTCTCCTGTCAGCCTCTAGCTGGGTTGTCATGCTTGGGTCTGCTGCTGGATTGGGTGTGGAGGGGAGGGAAGAGGCCCTATGTGAAGTATCTATAAATACAATTAAACCCTCTATGTATGAAGACTAATTTCCTACTACCTTATTATGCACAGATCGTCTTGCTTCCTTTCTTATACAAGTTTCAATACATAGCTCTCCTCCTATTACCTTAACCTTATGGCTCCTGGGAGGGAAGCAGGTAGGGCATGGGAAGAAAAATGTGTCCCAACACATCTAAAGTGTTGTCAGGTAGAGAAGGGGTTATTAGTCTGTTTTTGTAAGCCCCAAGATGAATAACTCAAATGGTGAAGCCACAGGAAACACAACCGAAAGAAGCTGGAGTTGCCCAAGAATGGAATACATTCTGTCCCAGGAGGTGGTGACAGGACAGCAAGTGTTTAAACATGGGTATGAGTGGCTCTTCCCAGAAATAAGATTTGCCTTTGAACTCCAGCACTGGAGTGGGTGTGAGGAATAGACTTCTTTATGACACTTTCTAACTCTGATTCTAGGATTAAGATAATTAGCACTGCATCTCCATGGGACCAGAAGTTGGGACAGCAGTTGAGCTAATAAGTTGATGGAAAATACTTTTAAATTAATTGGTGTGGGGAAAGTGTAGTGTAGAGAAGTCCTTTAAGGTATCTTCCAACTCAGATTCCTATTTTGTGATTACAGGTTTTGAAAGAGTGTCAGCCACTGGCAAATCTATACAGCTGACAAGATGCCAGTCAACCTTCTGTCTCAAGACGACAGCTGGTATGTGGGTGTGTGTGTGCACGCGCGCACTGGGTGGAGATGGAGGCAGGAAAGGACAGGCATCTGAAGGGCCAGAGCCTGGGCTCACACAGCTCACACACACAGTGGAGATCCAGAGCTGGACTTGAGGCCGGCGGCAGACACAAGGCCTGAGCAGGCCCATGCCCACCCCCTCCCGAGCTGCAGCCGCAGCGTCTGTTGTTAGGGACACAGCGGCCTCTGCCTCCTCTAAGTCACAGCACTTTAAGCCATCAGAGCTCAGAACCAACGCCAATATGCCAAAGCACAGGCAGTCAGGAGCAGGGGACAGAGGACAGGGCCGGGCAGAGAAGCTAGTGCCAACGTGGCCCTGAAAGCCAATGCGCCAAAGTGCCCACCTGCAGCCTCTCTGTGGGCTCTGTGACTGTGGGTGAGTATCCAGTCACCCCTCTCCCATGACTGCCACCCACTCCCCTACCTGCCCTCAAAGCTCCTGCTCTCTGCTCTGTCCTCCCATGCAGAGGACACAGGACACTTCCTGTCTTGGGTACTACTCTGACTCAGGGCTCACCCGGACCTCGATGGTTCACGGGCGGTCCTCCCGCAGAGTTCTCATTACCTGCTCCCCACTGTAACTGCAGCCTCTCAGTATAAACCAGAGGTTAAACGGCCCTTTGGCAGCCCCCTTCTCCATCCTAAGGACACCACATACCCTACCCTGCCTTGTCCATCTTACACTGGCCGGTCAAAAATGTTCTTTATTCACCAGTCAAAAAGGTGCTTCTAAAAGGGCAGCAGCACCCCCTCTCCCAATCTGCCACCCTTGAAATTCAAATGCTGCGTCTGTGTGGCCGATGCAGAGACCACCTTCCTCCCTCTCTCTGAGGAACTGGAGGGGCTTCCACAGGTCTCGAGGGGTGTATCCTTCCTCGCAGCTTCAGAAGTAGGGAGGGAACAAAATCCCTGACTCTAATCCTCCTGCGCTCCTAGACTCCTCTTTCCCCTGCCCCTTAGGAAACACAGACACCACGGCAAATGCGCCAAGCCCTGGGGCAGCGTAGCTGCCTATCTGGAGCTCCGCCCACCTTTCAGTGAGCCCACCACTACCCATCCTCCTTGTGAGCCACCCCTCCGCCAGCCAGCACTACTCTCAGAGCCAAAAAATACCCAAAAAACAAAAACAAAAGAGAGCTGAAATACTTATTGAGAAGAACTGCTTTTGAAATGCCATATGGCCTTACCTACAGAGAAAGCCCCCCACCAGTTCTTACTGATCCAACAACAAATAACCTAAATCTGGGTCCTGTCTGGACATACCATCAGCAGCAGTGGCCCACTTCTCCCCTTAAGTCGGGTAATGGGTGAGGGAAGGCCGCCTGGAGGTAGATGGGGAAGAATCACTGGACTAGGCCAATCACGACTCCTCCCCCTGCTCTAGACACCCCCTCTCCTGGGGACAGAAGACCCCACCCACTCCAATACCCTTCTTCAAATGGCACAGCCCTCAATCCCACCCAGCAAGAGATGCTGGCTCACCAAACCCAGCCAAGGAAAAGCCATCCTGCTGTTCAGGTAGAGTCAAGAGTGCGGTGAGAGTGCAGTCAACAGGGGCACGTGCCACTGATACAGCAGGCACCTCTCGAAATATCTTAATAATACCATTTTAAGAGAAGATACTAAAAAAAAAAAAAAAAAAGAAAGAAGATACTAATATTTTATTAAGCACCTACTACATGCCAGGCACTATGCTAGATACTTTATTTCAAATCCTCTCAAATAAGGAAATTATGGCTCAGAGAATTTAAGTAACTTGCTAGATGGTAGCACCTGCCTAGTTTGTTGACCTCTCTAGGAGGCTGGTTCCCACCAACTTCCACTATTAATGAGGGGAAGATAAGAAGGACCCCTCTGAACAAAGAGGTGGAAGTGAACTTCCTGTGATGGGCAAGCAGCAGCAGGGGGTTGCTTTGCAGGAGTCAGAAGCCCAGGAGGAAATAGCCCCAGGAGATGGTAAATACCGCCTGGAGCCCCTTCCCAAGGCTCCACTCCAGATACAACATCTAGGCTACTTCGGCCAGCCCAGCAATTCTCCATGGATTCACTTCAGTACAACCTATGAAGAATGTTACAAGCCCTGGACTTACCATGGCGAGAAACCCTCCCATTCAGGTGAGACTTAGCCTGGAGGGGTGCAGGGTAATAGGGAATAGAGGAGTGGCACTCTGCATAAAGCAGAAACTGACCCCTCTGTTCCCAACCTACTCAATGCCCCCTACCCAAGGGCACTCCTGTCCCCCAGGCGGATCCCAGGCTTGGGAACCACCAACCCAGGAGAATACAATAAGCAGCAAGTGACCCAGCCCTCTCCCTTCAAGAGCCCTGCAGGCAATATTTGGCTCCATGGTTAGCCAGGACCCCTCTGGGAGGGCACCATACCCACTACCCCGTCCCAGCCTATGCTCCTCCTTCCTGTTTGGGCTGGACAAGCAGGCAGGCCTGCAGTCCAGGCTTTCAAAGCTCAGGTGATCCAAAAGGGGCTGGGAGGCCACTCTGGGATTCCGCACTAATGACTCTCTATTTCTGGTCTTGGAGAGACAACTCTGAAGGTCAGAGGTGTAGAGGAGGCAATGCGGATATATTTGGGATCTGCTATTCCCGTTATAAAAGGCTTAGTCGAGTCGAGCCGGCTGCGCAAGAGGTCCAGGCTGCTGGGGTCCAGATTCCCACCTTTAATCTCATGCCTTTCCCACACAGAGGACGCCCTCTGCACACTTTCTCACTCCCCTTAGGTGACTACTACATGACCACTACTCATCAGATTTCCTTCCAGAACCCTCCTCTTGGTCAGTCGATGTTCCCGGTTCACATTCAGGGCAGAAAAATTGCACTAATAATGCATCCAGACTACATGGAGTATTATCAACCAGTATCAGAGTGACTTCCAAGCCCCAGGGTGGAATCAAGTTCTCAAACCTGACCCAGACAAGAGCAGCCAGGGGATCAAGAGAGTAACCAGAACCGTGGACAACCTACTGTAAGTTTGCTGTGGGGGGAGGGGCCAGAGGAGGGCTCTATTTCCCAAGACAAAGGTAATAACTTCAGAACTGTCTTCTGTCCAACTGAGAGACAAAGCTGGAGAAGGCAATAGAGCAAAGGACTAATTGTTTGACAATCTTGGATCTCCATCTAGTTCAGACTAACTTAGTCCTCTCACCTCACATAAGTTTTGAGCAAGGACAACTGCGTGCTGTTCATAACGGGGGGTCAGCTCTTGCCCTACGCATCCTGGGAGACGTGAACTCTACCCGCAAGCCAGGAGGTAGAGTAGTCAGGCTTATCCAGTACCCATGAAATGACAGAGAATCAGACCTCCCACTTGCCCAACCTTTTCTTAGCTTCTCCCCTATTGAAGCCTGCTTCCCTTGGGGCTCGGAATGGCCCTCTACATACCTCTGACTCATCCGTGAACGTTAGAAGGCCCAGCTCCAACCCAAAGTCAGTAATATGTGCACAATGTTACACAAGTGTTACAGAAACAGCCATCCTATTCCAAGGTGGTAGATGAAAAGATAATCTTCACCCCGAAGTGACCAGGAACACTAACCTAGCAATAAAACAGTTCCCCTCCCTGCCCCCTCAGCAAACACATGTCCAAGCTCCTGTTTCCCAAGACCACATTTTCTAAGCTGTAGCCTCAAGCTGCCTAACAGGGTGATTTAGAAAGTGTCTCCATTGCCCTATCCTTCGGCTGCAGGTGTCACATCCTCTCTGCCGGGTCTTAGTGTGATAACCGGGGAGTGTGAAAAGAAACAGAGATAAAATAAATTAAATTTTTGTTTTCAGAGAAGAAATAAATTTTCATTTGAAATCACCTGAAAATACACTGTACAGTTTAGGCAGGCACACAAATGACAGGCAAAGAAAGCATGCAGAGGCCCGGTGCCCTTCTATTTGGCATCCCTGGACTGGTTCATAGATACGGATTCTGACCTATAGAAATGCTTTTACCCCACGCAGCAACTATATCCAGACCGTGTGGAAGGTCACCGCTCCTGGCTGGCAGACCACTACGCATCAACATCAGAAGCCGAGCTGGCCAAAGCAGGAGATGCCATCCTGGGCGGGAAGACTGCTGCCAAGTCTGATAGAGACACAGTGACCAGGGTGAAGTGCCTGAGTTCTCTGTCAAAGGGGGTCACATAAAGATCCTAGCTACCCCTCATCCCAAGAGGGGGCGCAGAGAACAAGAAAAAGAGTTTACCCGGCCAGGATACCCCAACGCCACTTTTCTTGGGAAATCCAGAAATTTGGCCCTCCCAAATCTGCAGACACTTACAGACTCTGATCTCTCCCTGACCACAGAGGTGAGGTATGTATGCAGTTAACACATGCTTGACACATGGTAAGTACTTAAAAAAAGATAGCCATTAAAATCATCATCATTATTTTATTATCATTATTATTATTTCCCCAGACATGCATTCCTCTCTTCCCAGATGTCTTATCTACTACCTCCCCAATCCCTGGAAGAAAGGGTCAAGGCTAAGTACCCCTCTAGTACATTCAGGGTCTTCAAAGCCAAGCTCCAAGCTGAAACTGCCAGCAAGCAATTCTTCCAGGACTGTGGAACTCAGCCCCGAGTATGCCGTGGAGACCCTCAGAGGCTATGAGAAGGCCCTGGTAAGAACTCCTTCCTGTGGGTAGGGGACCACCCCCTGGACTCTCCCTTCGCCTCTTACCTGGCTATTAGGCTAAGGATGGATGGGGGGAGAACTGCAGAGAGAGGAGTCTGATGTTTAAATCCTGGCTCTTCTCTCCTGTACAGAGCGATTCTGAGCAAGTTACCCTCTCTTGCCAAAAGAAAAAGAAAACAGGCCCTGCTTACTAAGCATTAGACATTGCTTTTTTACCTGTGACTCCTTGTAATTCCTTAGCTGACAGAGGGTGCTGAACATAATATGCAGGAAGAGGAAAACTGATTCCTTTTTCAACTGACTGCTCTCTGCCCCCTCCCAAGGGTAAGGGTTCACAGGCACCAACTGAGAATCAAACTACCACCAGGACCTCCTACACGCCCTTGTTTTCTGAAAGGGTGAACCTGTGTAAGCCCAAGGTCAACAGCATCAAATGTGAGGCAAACACACTTTCTCTACTGAGCAGAGGAAAATATTCAGGTACAAAGGAGAGACTGAGTCATTACCAGATACAGTAATGTTGTCTGCATATGGCAAAAAAGGCCAGCATCACGGGGGAGACATGACTCAGCTCCAGCCTGGCCCCATAATCTCTCTACCTACTTTTACAGGCCAGTCCAGCTGCCTGAAAGCCAGTTCCAGAAGTATGTATGCCAAAAACAGGACTCAAAACTAAAAAAAGAAACGAAACTGGGAGAAAGAAACTGCCCAAATAACCTATGCAAAAATGCACAGTTCAGGACACACATTTCTTAACAAACTCAAACTTAAAACTCAGGCCTCAAGATAGCTACCTCACAGCCTAGACTCCACCTTCTCACTGGGATTCCCCAGGCACACCCTAACCCTAGTCCAGCTCTTTGACTAGGGTGAGTAACCTCTTTAGAAAGGAATGACGTTCTCTGTGTCCTAGGTCAGTGTGTTCCAAGAAACCGGAGGAAAAAAGAGATCAGAGTATTGCCCTCTTGCTAATGAACGAATGGCAAAGCATTAAGCCTTCTCAATCAGTAAAATCAATTAATCACATTCTATTTGAGCTACAGCGTCTGCTCACTGCTGTTTTTTGCCCTTTGTATTTTTTGAGATATAATTCACATACCATAAAATGTTCTCTTTTAAAGTGTACAATTCAGTAGTTTTTAGTATTGCTCACTGCTCCTTAAATCTAAACTTCAGACTGAAGAAGGCAAAGGAAAGGAAGGAGAAGAGAGTCTGAATATGATTTAAAAATTAAAAAAAAAAAAAAAAGTCTTCCACGTAGAGAAAGGTTTCCAAAGCCCAAGTAAGGGAGATTCTGGTCAAAACCTAAATACTAGGTTTCTCTCTTGAAAATCTTTACCATATTGAAAATAGGATTATGTTTCTGGATCTAAGGTAGGGATAAGAAGTGGAAGAATATGCAACTGAATTTAGCCACCTATATCTTTGAAAGATTCTAGGGCTTATTATTTTGAAAAATGTGCATGGACCCAGCGCCCTGCTTCCCCAGTCCAGAAAAGATGTATCACACTGCCCTCTAGTAGCCAGCCTAGGAAATGACAGTCAGCTTCCAGCTGAACAGGCATGGAGGTCTCTGCCCTAAAGGTGTGCTGTGCTCATACATGTAAAGGCAGAGAAATCAGAGGGAGGAGGAATTTATAAATTTTCACCAATGCCCACCAAACACAAAGCTTGCCCGGAATAGAATCTATCTGCTTCCCCTCCACCTCAGTCTCTGCTTGAATACAGGTGATAAATTCTTTTGTTAAGAAAAAAAATAATTGGTGGTTTAAGATTTTCAAAGTATCTGAGCCTCTTAGTCCATTCAGGCTGCTATAACAAAAATACCATAGACAGGATGGCTTAAATAACAAATATTTATTTCTTATAGTTCTAGAAGCTAGGAAGTCCAAGATCAAGGTACCAACAGACTTGGTGTCTGGTGAGGGCCAGCTTCCTGGTTCACAGACAGCCAGCTTCTGGCTGTGCTCTCACATGACCAAAAAAAGCAAGAGATCTCTCTGGGGTCTCTTTTATAAGGGCACTAATCCCATTCATGAGGGCTCTACCTTCATGACCTAATCCCCTCCCAAAGGCCTCACCTCCTAATACCATCAACTTGGGAGCTAGTATTTCAACAAATAAATTTTGAGGGGATACAACGTTCAGTCCATAACAGCCTCTTAAGGTGAGTTCTTCCTAAGAAACAGTGTAGGGCCCCACAAAAATGAAGTTAAAACCTGAACCCATACGGAAATAAAAGCCAGCTGTGTACAAGAGATGTGACAATAGGCTAGAAGTTTAACGTACTCACTGCCACTAACAGGAAAGGGACTGGCTTTAACATAACTTACAAAAGTATAAACTCAAAAGTAGTAACTTAGAGTAGGATCCAGTGTCCAGAGCCTATATTCCCTGGGGACTTTTTTAAAAATAAGCTTTTTATTTTGGAAAAATGTTAGACTTACAGAAAGTTGTAAAGACAATACAGAGAGTCTCATTACTCTTCACCCAAATTTCTTGACTGTTAACTTACCTAACTACGTTCATTTTTCAAAACTGAGAGATTAACAATGGCATAATTCGATGAACTAAATTCCAGACTTTATTTGGATTTTACCAGTTTCACCACAACATTCTAACCTTGGGCCTTTTAAAAAAACGTTTGGGACTTCCCTGATGACTCACTGGTTAAGACTCCACACTCCCAATGCAGGGGGCCCAGGTGCGATCCCTAGTCAGGGAACTAGATCACACATGCCGCAACTAAGGGTTCGCATGCCACAACTAAGGAGCTGGCAAGCTGCAACTAAGACCCGGCACAACCAAATAAATAAATAAAATATTTTTTTAAAAAAATGTTTACAGGGCTTCCCTGGTGGCGCAGTGGTTGAGAATCTGCCTGCCAATGCAGGGGACAGGGGTTCGAGCCCTGGTCTGGGAAGATCCCACATGCCGCGGAGTGACTAGGCCCGTGAGCCACAATTGCTGAGCCTGCGCATCTGGAGCCTGTGCTCCGCAACAAGAGAGGCCGCGATAGTGAGAGGCCCGCGCACCGTGATGAAGAGTGGCCCCCGCTTGCCGCAGCTAGAGAAAGCCCTCGCACAGAAACGAAGACCCAACACAGCCATAAATAAATAAATAAATAAAAGTATTGTTATAAAAAAAAAAAAAATGTTTACAGCAAGGCACCAAAGGACCATATAGGCACTGTAGAGCCCAGCAGAACACTGGGTTCTAGTCACAACTCTGCCACATGGTAACTATAGAACCTTCGAGTTTATTTTGAGCTGTTTCCTCTCTAAAACTACCTTCCTCTCACAAATACTGATTCTAGACACAATTTAAGTTTACCCTTCATCTCTCTGCCTAAGCTCTCCTCTGACAGCCACTGACCAATTAGGAAAGAGATATTCCTAACTTGGTAGTGACTTCAGCTGAGACTCTCCAGGTAGAGAATGGAGTCCCTCTGGGATTTTCAGATCTCAAAATTATTTTAAAATCCACAAAAGTCTCAAATGGCTGGGGGGCAGACAGCCTTTCTTCAGGATTGCAGCAGAGAGGATCGCTATCCCAACAACATCCACTTCTCCCCTCTTCCTGGGCGTGCATCACATTTCTCAAGCTCCTTTGCGTTAAGCGGCAGCCATGCAACTAACTTCTGGATAACAGAATGCGAATGGCTGTGTGCCACTTCTAGAGCTGGCCCACGATATCTACCAAGCAACCCTCCAAGCTCTGCTCAGCTCACCAAAATGGCAATGCCCAAAGCAACCCTGGAAGCCTCGTTAATGTTGGCATCAGCCTGGTCCCTAAATGACTGCGTGGAGTAGAGAATCCCCCTCCCTCTCACCCAGTCTGAAACTATCCTGGACATGAGTGAGGAGGGAGGAAAAAAACTTCTATTGTGGTAAGCCAGTCCATTTGGAGACTGTCATAGCAGTTTAGCCTACCCCAACTAATACAGGTACTAAATGTCAATTCCATTAGAGCAAGACCTTGCCTCTGGATGTGTGCTTAGAGCCCCAGGCGCAAAGAATTGAGTGGATCACATGCCTGAGGTCAGGACACACTATCTCACTCATCCATGCAAGGCCCCTCTTTTGTTTCCCTTTCCCTCCTTCATTCCGCATTCTAGTCCCATTCTGTTCCCTCCCTCAGACACTATTCTAGTAAGTTCTAGTAAGGTGTAAATTCTCCTTAAAAAATGCTTTCTGTGTTTCTGTTGTTTTCTGTGTTCAATTTACTTAGCTAATTTTTGCTATAAATTTCATTATTCCTTATTTTCCTCACCTGGAGTCTATCATGTCCTAACAGCTTGCATCTGACTTTTTTATAATATTCCATCATATGCATATACCACATTTTACTTATCAATTCCTTTAGAAACAGGCTTCTAAGCTGTTTTCAGATTCTTGCTACCCAAGATACATATAGATAAACATCCATATATGTAACTCCTTGTGGATCTGTGCAAGTTTCTCTGAAGGATAAAGCCAGGAGTGGAACTGCTTTGAGGTAGGGTATGTACAAACTTAACATATCAGTTATCTATTGCTGCATAACAAATTACTTAAAAACTTAGCAGCTTAAAACAATAACACCCACAGAATGAAAGGAAATACTTGCAAATCATATATCTGATAAGAGACTTGTTACCAGAATATATAAAGAATTCTACATAACAGTGTGTATGTGTGTATATGTTTGTATGTGTATGACAAATAACCCAACTGAAAAATGAGCAAAGGATTTGAATAAACATTTCTCCAAAGAAGATAAAGATATTCAACATTAGGCATTAGAGAAATGCAAATCAAAACCACAATGACATACCACTTCACACCACTAGGATAGCCATAATCAAGAAGACAGATAATAACAAGTATTAGCGGGAGTTCCCTGGTGGTCCAGTGGTTAGGACTCAGCGCTTTCACTGCCGTGGCCAGGGTTCAATCCCTGGTCGAGGAACTAAGATCCCACAAGCCGCATGGCACAGCCAAAAACAACAACAAAAACAAGTATCGGCAAGGATGTGGAGAAACTGGAACTCTCATACACTGCTTTGGAAGTTTGGTAGTTCCTCAAAAAGCAAAACATGGAGTTACCATATGAGTCAGCAATTCTACTCCAAGAAAAATGAAAACCTAAGTCCATACAAAACTTGTACGTGAATGTTCATAGCAGCATTAGTCACAATAGCCAAAAAGGGGAAACAACTCAAATATCAACAGATGCATGGATAGATAAAATGTGGTACATCCATACACGGGAATATTATTCAGCCATTAAAGGGAATGTGGTACTGATACATACTACAACACGGATGAACCTTGAAAACACTACGCTAAGTGAAAAGAGCTAGATACAAAAAGCCACGTATTGTATGATAGTCCCATTCACATACTATATGAAATGTCTAGAACAGGCAAATCTATAGCAACAGAAGGATTAGCGGTTGCCTAGGGCTAGGGGAGCTGGGGACAAGTGAAGAGTGGCTGCTGATGGATACAAAGCTCCCTGTATCCAAAATGTTTTTAAATTAATTACAGTCAAGGTTATGCAACTCTGTGATATGCTAAAAACTACTGAACTGTACACGTTAAATGGGTAAACAGTATAGTATGTGAATTATATCTCAAGCTGTTAAAAAATAATAAACACCTCCCCTTATCTCAATTTCTTTGTGTCAAGAATTTGGAGCTGGGTGGTTCTGGCTCAGGATCTCTCATGAGGTTGCAGCCATGTTGTTGATCAGGGCTGAACCCATCTAAAGGCTTGAATGGAGCTAAAAGGATCCACTTCCAAGGTGGCTCATTCACAGGGCTGATAAATTGGTGTGTCTACTGGTGAGAGGCCTCAGTCCCTCTCCGCATGGGCCTCTCCAGAGGACCACTTGAGTGTCCTCATGACATAGTAGCGGGCTTCTTCCACAGCTAGTGATTCAAGAGAATACAAGGCAGATGCTTCAATGTCTTTTATGACTCAGCCTCAGAAGTCACACATTTCCAGTACATCCTACCAGTTACACAGGTCAGCCCTATTCACTGTAGGAGGGGACTACACGAGGGCTTAAATACCAGGAGTCAGGGATCATTGGGGCCATACTGGAAACTGGCTATCAACACTTGATGATTCGGAAGACAATGATAACAACAGCTAATAATTTTGTGACATGTACTATGTGCCCGGCACTGTTCTAGGCTCACAATAAACCTATGAGGTGGGTAATATTATATCCATTTCAAAGATGAAGAAACTAAAACACAGAGAAGTTAAGTGGCTTATCAAGGTCACACAGTAAAAGACACACCTAAGATTCAAACTCAGACAATATTCTCTCAAAAATTCTGCAATACTGCATCCCAGATATTACTTGTTTTCAATTAAGTTTTGCCCATTTGTTCTCCAGAATGGATGCACCAGTTGAAACTTCCCATGAGTTTTCATTCCCCATGAGAATTCAGTCTCTTGCTTATTTTTGCTAATAGATACAAAGTAGAAACTCATTAATGTTTTGATCTCTATTTCTCTAATTTACTAGTAGTAATATATTTATTAGCCATTCTGGTTCTCCCTTTAGATTTTACATATTCATATTCTTTGCCTATTTTTATTTTGTGTTTTGTATTTCTTTCCAATTTGCAGTAGTTCAATCTCTTATAAATGTAATCCTTTGTCAGTTTTAGACATTGGAAATATTTTCTCCTCATCTATACCCATTTTTAACTTTGACTATGGGGTGCTTTGTTGACTAGAAATCTTTAATTATGATGTAGGCAAAGCTATCAAACCTTATGGATTGTGATTTGGAGATGTAATTTAACAAATTTATCCTCACCCCAAGGTCACAAAGACATTCCCCATTTTTTCTTATTGGCTGTAGCATTTTACCTTTCATTTAGGTAAAATCACTTTGGGATTTGTCTTTGCTTTATGTGGTTTAAGGCAGGGATCCAACTTTATTTTTGTCCATATAATAAGCCAATTTTCTGAGCACCATTATCTATCTCTTCCCCACTAATTTGTGACACTACCTTTACCAGACACCAAGTCTCCAAACAGCCATGTCTATTCCTAAATCTAGTTTAGCAATAATTCTTATTTTCTAAGAGGAAGGAGCTATCACTGTGAAAGTTTTTACTCATCCTGCTTCCTAGATGAATGAAAAATCCAACTATCACCCTCCAAGATCCCTAGAGGTTCAATATTAGCTTATATTCTTCCCCAAAACAGAATATCCATTTAAGAAAATTATTTTAAAAAAATAAATGTGTGTTTATTAAAAAGGGAAAACCCTAACCAAGAACAAACCCTGGGACACAGAGAAATCAACACTTCCTCTGAAAGCCAGCAACAGGCAGTGTCGGCACACCTGAGAAGTACAGGTCTTTCAGTCCAAACATTACGTCTCAAATATTCTTCTGCAGTCAAAACTGGCATCCAACAAGTCGCTGGTCTGTGTGGGCCCTGATTATGAGCACAGATGACTGTTGCAGCTGGACGTCTGTCCACCCTGTGTCCACCACCACAACCCACAGCCACCCCCACTGCCTCAGAAAAGTTACATATCCTCAACACTCCACTTGTAGGCAAGTTCCTCCACCGCCTTCTTGCTGGTAAGCCTGGCAAAGCGCTTCTGTTCAAATCCATTGGATCTGCAATCAAGAAATACTAATCAGCCGGAATCCTGAACTGAACATTTATTTTTGAAAAAAGAGTTCACAATCTAATGAGCAAAAAGGAAAGTAAAGGCAATCATGTGAAAATATTTAAGACATAAGCAACAGAATCAGAAAGACAGAATACATAATCCAACCTCTTATTAGTCCTTGTTCAGTTCCTTCTCAAACTCTTTGACAACTGTTTCAAACATTTACCACTCTCTAAAGGCCCAACTCACTCTCAACTGATGTCTACGTATTATACTTTATCCATTCGTTACACAAAAAATTAGTGAATTCTTATTATGTACTAGGCACTGTGTCATGAAAATGAGTATAACATAGCACCTATCCTGATAAACTCACAGACTAGTGGAGGAGATTGACATTTAAACGAATAATTAAAACAAAAAGCATGGATTATGGTAGAAATACGCACTGGGTATCATGGAAGCAGAGTGGGGACCTTACTCAGCTTGGGAGGGGGACGGACAAGAATGGTCAGCAAAGGCTTCGTGAAGGGGGCCACTACGCTAAGTCTGAAAAGACGGAGTTAACCAGAGGGCCAGAAGGGTCAGGAGGGCATTTCAGCACAGAGCATAGCACGAGCAACAACAGCAAGGGAACAAAGTAAGAAATCGTATGGCACATGCAGGGAACCAAAGGCAAACTGGTATGGCTGGAGCCTCACATATGAAAAGAGAGCAGCACGAGACAAAGCTAGAAAGGTAGGTAGAGGGCAAATCATAATGAGCTCTGTAAGCCACAGTATAAAGCTTAGATTTCACCTAGTAAGGATAAATTTATTTATTTTTATTTTTATTGGAGTACAGTTGATTTACATGTTGTGTTACTTTCAGGTGTACAGCAAAGTGAATCAGTTATACATATACATATATCCACTTTTTTTTTTTACATTCTTTTCCCATGTAGGCCATTACAGAGTACTGAGTAGAGTTCCCTGTGAAGGATAAATTTAAAGTGGGAGCATAAACTGCATTTCAAAGAGATCACTCTGGAGGAGACTGAAGGCAGGAAAGTTACTGCAGTGGTCCAGGCAACAGATGATGAAAGTAATGATAAAGAAGAGGGACAGAAAGAGAGAAAACATAGTAGGACTTAGTGATTGATCAGTTATATAAGAGCAAAGGAGGAAGAGGTAAGTTTGACTCATGGGTTAATAATTTTAGTGACTAGATGAATGAGGCTGCCATTAACCAGGACAGAACACAAGAGTAGGAGCACGCTTAGAGTAGGGAAAGCTGATGAGTTCAGTTTTGAATATGTTTGCATTTAAGGTGCCTCAAGTACATATCAACAGAGAAATCCAATGCACAGCCAGATACTCCAGACTGAGGTGCAAATACAGCTTTGGGAACCATGTACATACAGCTGGTAAGTGAAGGTGTACTAGACAAGATTCAGCCAAGAGAGCACACGGAGTGAGAACAGCTAAGGGTTACAGATGGAGCCCAGAGAAATATTTAAGCAGGGAGCACAGAGGAACAGAAGTTCATAAAGGTGGCCAAGATGAAATGATAAGAGAAAATAACCAGAAGTAGGGTGTCATGGAAGTCACTACAGGGGTGAATTTCAAGGAGTGGCCCTCAACTCCCTTCTAATACCATGTACTTCGTCTTCTTACATAAACTTCTTGAAAGAGCCTTTACTCACTGTCTACTTCCTTATTTTTCATTCACTCCTTCACACAACAGAACTTGGCTTTTGTTTCACTATACTATGGAGTTAACGCTCTCTCAAGTCATTAATGACCTTCCTTATTGCCAAACCCAGTGATTTCTCCCTCTCACCTAATCAGTCACTTGGTTCTGCCATCTTATCACTTAACCAATTTCCCACTTCCTCCTCTCTCCATTCGTACTACCACTGTCATGGTTCAGACTTCCATCATCTTTAGCCTAATCTACTGCAACAACCTTGTATCTTGTCTCTCTACTTCCAAATTGGTGCCTTGCAAATGCTTCGTACGACCGCTACAATGCGTCACCTATCTAGAATGTAGAGCTACTGTTAATCCACCAGTGGCTCCCCTCTGCCTCTAAGGTGAACACCAAGCTCCTCAGAAATGTTTCCAAGTCCTTCAGTGACCAGGCCCCTGCTTACCTTTCCAGCCCATCTCACACAACTCCATTTCACACGTACTGCTACCCAACATCAAACTGCTTATAACAGGCCCCCACCCCACCAAACACTAGGATGTTCCATATCCTTATGACCTTGCAATACAGGATGCTCTTCCTTAAATATCCTTCCTTTCCTTCTTATCTTGGTTAATGACTGACATCCCTAAAGACTTAGCTCATGTATCACCTCCTCTAGGAAGCATGCATTCCCTGACCAGTCTCCCAAGGCTGAATCTAACTACTCTTCCTTTGTGCTCCCAAGGCACCTTGAAAATCCTCTATAGTAATACTTAGCAAGTAGCATTGAAATTATTTACTTGTCTGTCTTCTCCTCTAGATAGAAAGTGAGTTGCTGTGCTCAAGGACCGTCTCTCACTAATTGTGAGACCCTAGCACCTAGTACATAGCTGCTTAAAGTTATAATACGTATGCTAAGTGCTACTGAACTGATTGGGATGACAGGCTTCCCTCTTTCCTAAGGCCTTCCCTAAGGGATCAGTTGGGTGAGTAGTGAAAGGGTGAGGAAGAAGGGAAGCTTATTATGAATGGCACCATCTCCAACCTTAGAAGCATGCATGGTGTTCTAGAGCACAAGGAAACCACTGCTTCTTGTCTTGGGGAATAAGTACTTAAGAGAATCAACACTAATATGATCAAACAGACAAAAGGTCCTATGAATAACAAACCAAACCCTAAACAGAATCAAAAAAACAAACTGCAAGAGAACACACAGTGTAAAGAGCTTTAGACCGAAGAATCAGATGCCCAAGGTCTAATTCCAGCTTTATCAGGTGAGGTGAAAGACTCTAAGTTGTTAAATTTATCGGGGCCTCCGTTTCTCTTTTAAATAATGTAAGTTAGTTTAATTGACCTTATGGGTTTTTCTAACTGTAACATACTATAGATCTGTTTTAGAAATATTTACTTGCCAAAAACAGACAAAAGCAGAAAAGGCAATGAAAGAATAAATAATCAGAAAGAAAGCAAGGATGAGAAAGGGAACTAAAAGGAAAACTCTAGGAGAAAATAAGAATGAGAAGTGTAGGAAAACTACAGGGAGAGATGGAGACAAATTATACCAGTTAAAAACCAGGTCAGGGAGAGTTCTGTTTTGGGTCCAGAAATTTGAAAAAAATCGAAAAAAGAAAAAAAGAATGAACTCAGTGTAGCAGTAGTATCTTTAGGGTTGTGGCTATAAAAAGATCTACTTCTGGCTATACAGCAAATTAGTATTCTGAAAAATCCTCCTGTTACCAAAAAGCCGATATACAGTGCGCTGCAAACGAAAGCAGGAAAGGAGCCTGAAACCACAGCCACCCTGAGGATACCTGCCAATATCAGGAACTAGAGCTCTGGATTTAGATGGCAGCTTAAAGGACAGAAGATAATGCCTTAGGCCCATATAAAGCAGAGTGGTAGATTCCAGTCATGGCAGAGAACTCGTGCAAACTAATCTACACTCAGAAAACAATTATAAAGTCTGGACAAAATAAAAAGATACAAGTATCTGAAAGTATTTGAAGGCATGAGAGAGTGACCAAAAGCAGACAAAACTTGGGTGGGAGTCTAGGTGTGAGAAGAGATTTGTGAGGCTTTTTGCCAGAGGGCACTTCCCAAACTGCACAGCTCATGGAGGCAGAAAGGCACAGGCTTACTGGCTTGAGGTGTCAGTGCAGAGTGAGCAGAGCAGCTGGAAAATCAGGGAAGAAATACTGAAAGGGAGGTAGCTTCAAAAGGGATGAACCCCAAAATCTACATATAAACTGCACCCAAATCTTTGGCTAACTGCTAAACTGTGCTTGTGCAGGGGAAACCCCCTTGGGCCCCATGAAAAAGCAGCAGCTAGAAACTGAAAGAACTGAGCAGAAACTCCTGCAAAGGAGTTACAGTTTGGAGTTAAAATACAGCCAAGTTAACTGTCTGCTGGAATGAAAATCAACACACTTCAAGGACTTCCCTGGTGGCACAGTGGTTAAGAATCCGCCTGCCGATGCAGGGGACACAGGTTTCGAGCCCTGGTCCGGGAAGATCCCACATGCCGTGGAGCAACTGAGCCCGTGTGCCACAACTACTGAGCCTGAGCTCTAGAGCCCGCAAGCCACAAGTACTGAGCCTGCGTGCCACTACTGAAGCCCGCGCGCCTAGAGCCCGTGCTCCGCAACGAGAGAAGCCACCGCAATGAGAAGCCCACACACCACAACGAAGAGTAGCCCCGCTCACCGCAACTAGAGAAAGCCCATGCGAGGCAACGAAGACCCAACGCAGCCCAAAATAAATTAAATAAATAATTAAAATAAATCAATTAATAACTAAATTAAAAATAAGATGGTTACACCATCTTATTAAACAAAAATCAACACACTTCAAAGAAATATAAGAGGATTCAAAGTCTCTGCAATGTATCATTCATAATGTCCAGTATAACATTTTTAAGTGACCAGACATGTAAAGAAACAGTAAAATGTGATGAAACTCAAGAAAAAACTATGAATAGAAACCAATCCTGAGATAACCCAAATGTTGCAATGAGCAGACAGGACTTCGAAGCACCAATTATAAATATTCTCAAGGAAAAAAAAAAATGATTCATAATGAATGAATAGGTAGGAAATCTCAGCAGAGAAATATGTCAAATGGAAATTCTAGAGTTGAAGAATATAATAAACTAGCTGAGGGACTTCCTTGGTGGCAGAGTGGTTATATTATAAAAATATAATAAACTAGCTGAGGGACTTCACTGATGGCACAGTGGCGCCTGCCAATGCAGGGGACATGGGTTCGAGCCCTGGTCCGGGAGGATCCCATGTGCCGCAGAGCAACCAAGCCCATGTGCCACAACTACTGAGCTTGCACTCTAGAACCCGTGAGCCACAACTACTGAGCCCACGTGCCACAACTACTGAAGCCCATGTGCCTAGAGCCCATGTTCCACTACAAGAGAAGCCACCGCAATGAGAAGCCCATGCACTGCAATGAAGAGTAGCCCCTGCTCGCCACAACTAGAGAAAGCCCACGTGCAGCAATGAAGACCCAACGCAGCTAAAAATAACTAATAAATAAATTTAAACTAGCTGAAACAAAAAATTCAGTGTATGAGCCTAATAGGCTAGAGATGGCAGAAGAGTCAATGAACTTGAAATCAGATCAAAAAAATTATCCCACCTTAAGAACAGAGAGAAAAATAATGATAGAAAAATGAACAGGACTTCAGAGATCTGTGGGATAATATCAAGTAGCGGAAATAGTGTAATTGGAGAAGGAAAAGTGGTTTAAAAAAAAAAGAAGAGGAATTGAACAAAAAATAGCCAAATAACCTCCCAAATGTGAAAAACATGAACTCATAAATCTAAAAAGCTCAACAAACTCAAAAAAGGATAAATACAAAGAAAACCACACCTAGGTACATCATAGTCAAACTGCTGAAAACCAAAGACCAGAAGGAAATCATGAAAGCTGCCAGAGAATATATTATACTGTGTATATGTTGGGGTTAGGAGATGAGACAATGAAACAAATGAAATCTGAGGGTTGACTTCTAATTGGAAACAATGGAGGCCAGAAAGTGATGAAAAGTCTTTAAAGGGCTGACAGAGCTGTCATAGAAGTCTGGTACTGTCAATCCTGAGTTCTCTGTGTTGGTTTGAAACCTCAGGAGTTCCCTGGGTAAAATCTGAAATTGGCCCCCATACTCAGAGGAAAACGAGAGACAGAAAGAGAAAGAGGCAGATCACTCCAGATTGGCAGGTGGCAGGTTTAATAAGCAAGGGAACTTACATACAAGGTTTGTCTTGGGCGCAGGACAAGTGGTTCTCCACACCTGCCTGCCAGAACCTTAAAAGTTTATATAGAGGCCTTATATATAAGGGTTCAGTCACATATTCAGTCCAGATGGTCAACAGCACCCTACTCTCTCAAGGCTATGTCCTTGAAATGGCTGCCAGTATGAGAAGAGTAGGCAGGATGTACATTCCAAGGACAGGGGAGAGGTAAGGGCCTCCAGTTGCCTGGGTCCAGCTCATAGATCAACCAGTGGTCACATCCCCTCGATAACCTCCCCCAACACTATGCCAGTGAAACAATCCTTCAAAAACGAAGGTGAGAAAAAATTCTCTAATTTAATTAATAGAACTGTGCCAATGACAACTCCTGGCTTTGATAATGTACTATGGTTATATAAGATATTATCATTGGGGGAAGTTGGGTGAATGGTACACTAATACACTGTACTATTTTTTCAAGTTCTTGTGAGCCTAACATTACTTCAAAATTAAAGCTGTTAAGAAACAAAGGTGAAATAAAGATGTTTTCATATCAACAAAAACTGAATTTTTTGCCAACAGACCTGCACTGAAGGAATATTAAAATTTCCTAATTTCTTTAGGAAAGAAGGAAGAATACCAGAAATTGTAACTATGTGAGTAAGTACTAACAACTATGTATTTTTTTCTTTTGTTTTCTTAGCTTCTTAAAAAAATATATAACTGGGCTTCCCTGGTGGCGCAGTGGTTGAGAATCTGCCTGCCAATGCAGGGGACACGGGTTCGAGCCCTGGTCTGGGAAGATCCCACATGCCGCGGAGCAACTGGGCCTGTGAGCCACAACTACTGAGCCTGCGCGTCTGGAGCCTGTGCTCCACAACAAGAGAGGCCGCGACAGTGAGGCCCGCGCACCGCGATGAAGAGTGGCCCCCGCTTGCCGCAACTAGAGAAAAGCCGTCGCACAGAAACGAAGACCCAACACAGCCATAAATAAACAAATAAATAATTTAAAAATATATATATATATATATATATATATATATATAACTGCAAAGTAAAAATTTTAACACTGTATTGTGGGATCTATACCATTTTTTATGTAATATGTATGAAAACAATAGCACTAAAAACAGAGGTTAAGTAGAACTGTAGTGTTGCAAGGTTCTTATATTTTATGTGAAATAGTACAATTATAACTCTCAGTAGGCTGTGATAAATTAAAGATACGTACTGTGATCCTCATAACAAACACTGAAAAAAAAATTGCAGAGAGGTATAACTAAAAAGAAAACAGAGCAATTAAAATTCACTACTAAATTCACACACCTAAAATCCAAACCACTGACAATACAAAATGCTGGCAAGGATATGGAGCAACAGAAATCCTCACTCTTTGCAGTAATGTAAAATGATACAGCCTCTCTGGAAGACAATTGGCAGTTTCTCATAAAATTAAACATAATCTCAACAATACAATATAGCAATCATTTACCCTGGTATTTACCCAAGTAAACTGAAAACTATATCCACATAAAAACCCATACACCAATGTTTATTGTAGCTTTATTCACAACTGCTAAAAACTGGGAGCAACCAAGATGTCCTTCAACTGGGGAATAAACAGACTGTGGTATACCCATCCAATGCAATACTACTCAGTGATAAACATGGAATACAGTACTGATTCATGCAAGAACATGGATGAATCTTAAAATGCATTTTGCTAAGTGCAAAAGGTCAGACTCAAAAGGTTACACATTGTATGATTCCATTCATGTAACACTCTGGAAAAGACAAAACTACAGGGACAGAAAACAACAGCAGTAATTACAAGGGGTTGGTGGAGGAGGTATAAATGACTAAAAGGAGACTTACACAGGAAATTTTAGAATGATGGAACTATTCCATACAGTACTAGGGTGGTGAATGAATGACTCTACTCATTCGTTAAATCCCATAGAACTACACACCATAATGAGTAAACACTAATATAAGTAAACTATAAAAGAAAAAAATTACCCAGGATGTTTGGCAGGGGAGAGGTATGGGGGCTGACTCTTTAAGTTATGTTGGAAAATGGTATTTTGATTAGAAATTATAAGGGTAAGAACAAAATGAACTGCACATAAATGCTACACTCTAGATGGTAAATTAGTTTCTCATTTCTGAATTTCTCAATTTTGAAACTATTTTACATGTGTCCTGGGATGAGCAAAATGGATGGTGGATGGTGGGTGCCAGGTTTCTCAATGTTGGGGAGGTAAGCAAAAAGGAAAGGTAATACTTGGTTAGAGTCAGTTACATCAACATGAACTCATATTTATATATATATGTAAATATATGTGTATATATAACATACTTGCAGGTGGATAGACACAGAAACAATTATAGATATGTGTGTATACACAGACTACTATACACGCATTAAGTAGCTCTGTCTGCTGAGAGGGTCTAGAAACAATGACACCTCAGTAACAACAAGCACTCTAGCAGTCGGATCTTGGTTTCTAAATATCTTTCTCCATTAAAAGCAGTCAGGATTTCTTAGAGAAATGGCTATTTTAGGGCTGGGGCAGAGAAAATACAATATGAGCCTGAAGCACCTTATAGTAACAGAAAGTCAAAGAATGCTCAAAAAATAGAAGGATGGGCATATAAAAGGGACACCTGAAAGAACTCCCAATGGCCAAAGAACAGAACAATTTAAGCAACAAAATAAATAACATACTATTAGATTACTATACAAAGTATAAAATATACATGAGTCCATACTGATATAAACAAATGATTGAGCAAATAAATGGGGAGATGAAACAGATTTTCCTTACAGAAAAAGTCTAAATAATATATGTAGATATCCTTCTGTAGGTCTCCTTTTGAGTGTAAGCTGAACTCAGTCGACTCACTTCCAGAGAAGAGAGTATGAAAGAAGAAAAACAGTAATTTTAAAGCAGAGAAACCCGGCAAACACTCACTACCTTAACCCAGTGATCCAGGTTAACATTACTAGTGATGTCATGTGGATATCATGTAACCCCTAAAAGGATGTGATGAGACAAACACTCCACCACTGTGGAATTCTTTCCAAAAACCCATAACCTCAGGCTAATCATGAGAAAAACATCAAACAAACTCAGTTTGAGGAACATTCAACAAAAATACCTGACCATACTGCCCCCGCACAAAAGTGTTAAGGTTACAAAGAACAAAGAAAGACTGAGAAACTGACACAGATCAGAAGAGACTGAGGAGACATGACAACTAAGTACAATGTGGTATCCTGAATTGCATCCCTGAACAGAAAAAGAACATTAATAGAAAACTGGTGAAATCCAAATAAAATCTGGTGCATTAATAATAACATACTAATGTTGGTTTCTTAGATTTGATTAATGTACCACAATAATATAACGAATGGTAACAAAACTGGATAAGGAGTTTACAAGAATTCTTTATAGTATCTCTGCAAATTTTCTATAAATCTAAAATTATTCCAAAACAAAAAGTTTACTTAAAAAAAGAATACAAAAAAAATTTTTCAAAACACTACCCCAAGCAACTGCAAAATACACATTATCTTCAAGTGCAAATGGGCTATTCACCAAGGTAAACCATATACTGGGCCATAAAACATGCTTAATAAATTTCAAAAGATCAAAATATTACATAGTGTATTCTCTGACCTCAATGGAATTAAATTGGAAATCAATAACAATGAGATATCTAGAAAAGTCTAAATGTTTGGAATTCTAAAATACACTCATAAGTAAATCATGGATCAAAGAATGAACCAAAAGGAAAATTAGAAAATATTTTGAACAAAATCCAACATACATTCCTGAAAAAAGACATTCCTTAGCAAACTAGGAATAGAAATCTCTCAACTCAATAAAGGAAATCTACAAAAAAAATTCTATAGTTTACAAGATATTTCATGGTGAAAAGGCTGAATGTTTTCCTCCTAAGGTTAGCAACAAGGTAAAATATGTCTGCTCTTACTGCTTCTACTCAACATTTGCACTGGAAGTTGCAGCTAGTGCAATAAGGCAAGAAAAAGAAACAAAAGGCATCTGGATTAGAAAGGAAGAAGTAACACTGTTTATATTCACAGAGGACATGATCCTCTAGGTTCAAAATCTGACGGATCCTACAAAAAAAGCCATTGTACGAAGTGACCTTTACATCAAGGAAAGTGGCTGATAATATTTGTTGCCAATGATAAAATAGGAGCTTTCAAGTGTAAATTAGAATTTTGAAAAACTTGTACCCACTACCATGAACTCCTTTAGCTTCTAGTTATTTAAAGATTTTTGTGATGAGATCAAAGTTAATATTAATATGTATATATCATTATCTGATATTGTATATGAAATATGTCAACATTTGGAAGGTCTGAAAAACTCAGCAAACCAATGAACAGTACATGATGTTATAAAATCATGCATGAGTAAAAGATTCATCCAAAATAGGAAAAAGACCAATGGATTTTAATCTAACAGTATGAAAAGCTTTTTGATATGGTTTCTGATTCCATATTACAAATAACCTTTAAGAAACTACCACTTATTGAGTTTTTGTGTAGTATTAAAAAAAATCTAATACACCTTCCTTTTCTAACTACCTATTATAAGGTTGAATTTTCTTCCTATATTTCAGCTAAACATACTGCAACAGACTAAATCCTGATGTCTTCTTGTAACACATTGCTATATTTAAAATGGATAACCAACAAGGGCCTACTGTATAGCACAGGGAACCCTGCTCAATATTCTGTAACAACATAATTGGGAAAAGAATTGGAAAAAGAATAGATACATGTATATTTATAACTGAATCACTTTGTTGTACACCTGAAACTAACACAACATTGTTAATCAACTATATACCAATATAAAATAAAAAGTTAAAAAATAAAAATAAAATAAAATACAAAAAAAAAAAAAAAGTCCTGATGTTTTCTATCAGCCCAGACATTAATGAGATTTGCAAGAATGTAAATCAAAGCTATCCTGAATCTCACTTTTTTTTGTTTGAAAAATATAGTTATTTCTCTTTAAAAACAGGGTAACTATGTTAATGTAATGGCTTTTTTTAAAGAATTAATAAATACTTTTTAAACTTCTTAGTTTAATTTCTAATATGGTAAATATTAACAGCTATAACCCACATAAACAAAACTTTTTAGAGTCCTCAATAATTATTAAGAGTGTAAAGGGGTCTTGAGATGACAAATTTTGAGAGTCACTGTGCTAGATGATATAACAATGTCCTTTAGCAGGCAAGAGATGGGATCTAACATGAAGTAGAGGGACTGACTTTGGATAGGAGCATATATAGTTCATCCATGATAGCAGAAAGGAAGTTAGTGCATGTGGGTACAGATATGGGTAGGTGAAAAGACAAGGTGGTAGGGGCAGTGCAACATGACAAGTAACTCACTCATAAGGCAGTGAAGAAAAGATTCAAGGGCTACATTTTAAAGATACAACATACAAAAGGCTTCAGACTAGCACCTATCATTCACCCCCTCCAAACCTTAGAAAATATCATTAGAAGTGATCAGTGTCAAAAACAAAGGGTATCCTAGCTGGACCACCTGAGTTATTTGCCCAGAGCTTTGAAAAGGAAAAAAGGAAGGAGTATTCTAAGCATGGGAAATGAGATTTGAGAAATAGAAGCAACCACACTGCATATTATTAACCTTGTGATTAAGGCAGAAAATGAGGCAGAGTGTAGAATGATTTGAGAACAGTCAGGGAAGGTTCGGGTTAGATGGAAGAGAAAACAAAACTGTAGGAAATATTCAGGTTTACCTGTCTACTCCATCCCAGCGATATCCAGGCCAGATATTGAACCTGTTGGGAGGAGGTGCTGGGCCACTGTAGCGAGGTCTCACTAATGACAGGAGAGGGAGAAAAGTTAGTTACCTATGTAATTCAAATCAGAGCTCGATGGCAGTGGGAAAAAATTTCTTTGTACAGAAGTGTCTATTGAGTTAAATCTAAATCCCCCAATACAAGAAATCTGAAATTGTATGGGAAAGCCTTCTTTGCACATAGCTATGTATCATCCCCCTACTGATTTTCTCTCTTCACGTAAGTCACCTCATTCTCTGAAGATTCCCAGAAGGCTCACCTTTCTTATTCTTGCTCTCCTTGGCCTTATTCTTCTTGATCAAGTTGGCCATGGGGTCCCCCTCTCTTTCTTTTTCCCTCAGCATCCGATCTAGATCTTCATCATCAATATAGCGGGCCAGAGGCTTTTGCATTTCCTTCATTGCATCCTCCACATTTTGTTGCTGCTGCCGGCGCTGTGCAAGCCTGGACAAAAAGAACCAGGAGTGTCTGCTATCCTGTTTAACATTTCCACTCTTACACTGAGATGTACTGCTACACTTGGAGAACCTCCTCTTTCCAGCAGCCTAGGCCAAATACTGAAAAAGGTAAAATTCTTAGAATACCAACTGGAAGTGTGGAATATATCAGTATCTTAGGAAGGAGACTGAGCACACTGAATTTCCCATTCCCAAAAACAGCTTTGGGGCTTCCCTGGTGGCGCAGTGGTTGAGAATCCACCTGCCAATGCAGGGGACATGGGTTCGAGCCCTGGTCCGGGAAGATCCCACATGCCGTGGAGCAACTAAGCCCATGTGCCACAACTACTGAGCCTGTGCTCTAGAGCCCGTGAGCCACAACTACTGAGACCGCGTGCTGCAACTACTGAAGCCCGTGTGCCTAGAGCCCATGCTCCGCAACAAGAGAGGCCACCACAGTGAGAAGCCCGCACACCACAAGGAAGAGTAGCCCCCGCTCGCCGCAATAGGAGAAAGCCTGTGCACAGCAACAAAGACCCAACACAGCCAAAACTAAATAAATAAAATAAATAAATTTATAAAAAAAAAAACAAACAAACAGCTTTGAAGGCAGAAGAATAGAGAAATGACTTCCTCCGGTCACTGCAGTCTTGTTTTTCCTTTCAGTGGTTCTCTTACCCTTTTCCCCACTGAGCATACAGTTCATCTCTCTCCGAGTCCTTCTCCACTTTTCTCCTCTGCTCTAAACGTTCCAGTTTCAAATTCCTCTTACGACCAAACTTATCTCGAAATACGGTTTCAGCATACTGGAATTCAGCTGCAAAGGAAAATTATACTTTTAAAGATAAACACCAGGTATCAAAATCAGAAATAATATTCTAACAGCTGAAATCAACCACGTGGGGTTCTGATGCTGGATAAGAACCTTCACAGCCAGACTACTAGTAGTCCCTACCAACATCTAAGTGCATATTGGCGATGATCCTGAAAATTAACATTTTTCAAGAAGGAAAAGAACCACTTGAACCCAATGAGAAGTTAAAATAATGCACAAAACCAGAGCTGAAATTTGACAGCAATTAAAACTTTTAAATATCAGGTATAATAAACTACATTAAAAAAAATAAAAGCTACAAGAGCCTCAACTGGTCTCTGCACTTTCACATTTTTACCTTCAAATGCCATGGTCTCTTGGTCCCGTCTCTTGAGCTCCTGCTGCTCTCGCTGTATGTCAGTTAACACCAACCCAGTTTTAGCCCCAGAATACATGTGTGCAGCCTATGCAATGGAAAAGGGAGCATCCAACATTAAGACAATGCAGCAATAGACTCCATGGGTATACACAGGTGTATTTTTGTCTGATAATCAGCAATAACCAAACCAAAAACTCTAGCTTTATATTCTTATTATCAACCACAGGTTTCACAAAATAGAAAAGAAGAAATAAAACTGAATTTCATGGAAAATTAACAGTACTATCAAGTTTAAGAGTAAACAGAAACACAAACCAACAATATGCTAAAGGGAAGGCTAAGCATCATATTTCTGACTTTTCAGCATATAAACTGCACACATGAAGACTCTCAGGTCACCTGACCAGAAACCTCTATAAAGCTCTAAGCCCTCTGGTAGAGATCAACACTAATAAAATATTTCATTTAAATCACAAAGTCAAGCAAACCTAAGATCCTGAAATTGTGGCTATATTTCAGGATAATGACAAGATATAACCAAATCGAAACGTCTTACTAAACTCCACTCTGTATCAAGATAACAAACCAACCCACAATCAATGTATATACTTATATCCCGATATCCTTAAACAACGTACTAAATTAAATTTGATTAATATTAAATTGCCCATGGACTAAGCAGATACATAAAAATGTCAAGGAGTCCAGCTGAAACACAGACCTCACTCTGTTCCCCAAAAGAGAAGAACCCTACTTCCTGGGCTAGGGACAGGCTGGTCTACCCTACCAGGACCACATGGGCTACAGAGAAACTTACCTGAAAAGTCTGCGTTAGAGGAAACGTGCACACCACAGGCTCTATCATTCTCTTTCTTAACCAACTCACTGGAATAACACTTTTTTTTTAAAATTAATTTATTTATTTTTGGCTGCGTTGGGTCTTTGTTGCTGCACGCACGCTTTCTCTAGTTGCGGCCAGTGGTGGCTACTCTTCGTTGCGGTGCACGGGCTTCTCATTGCGGTGGCTTCTCTTGTTGCGGAGCATGGGCTCTAGGCACACGGGCTTCAGTAGTTGCAGCACGTGGGCTCAGGAGATGTGGCACATGGGCTTAGTTGCTCCGCAGCATGTGGGATCTTCCCGGACCAGGGCTTGAACCCGTGTCCCCTGCATTGGCAGGCGGATTCTTAACCACTGCGCCACCAGGGAAGCTCTGGAATAACACTTCTTTACTAGTACTGGTGTTCTTTACAACACAATTACTCAGGGTTCATGCGGATTTGTTTTGCTAATTCAGGCTTCATCACAGATTTAAAATAATACAAAATACTTATTTCCCAGGTGATATGATTTCTAACAGTCGTTTTATATTTTAAGTGCCTCTCTTTAAGCTCTGGAGACCTACAGTCCAATTTATAATAGTAAACTGCTTACACTAAATGCTTACTTTGTCCCAGGCACTGTGCTAAGAGCTTTACTTACTGACTCATTTAATTCCCACAAGAACCTTATGAAGTACGTACTACTATTATCCACATTTTAAAGATGAAGAAGCTGAGGCTTAGAGATATTATGTATCTTGCTCAAAATCTCACAGATAGTACATATAAGAAGTATGATCCCAATATGTGATGTTTGACACAAGGTTCGTGCTCCTAACTCCACTCTGTAAACTACGTTCTCAGTTTACTCGTAAGAAAATAGGAAGTTTCTGTGGACCTATTAAAATGAGATTCATGGAACTGAGAGGATATAAAGGCAGAAGCTCTTTAGGAAATCTGCTATTTGCAAGTTCACCTGGGCTGGGTTAGGCAGTCCTGACTTCAGAGAGAAGAAAAGAGCCCTAGAGGTCCTGTGAGCTAGATTTACTATGCTACTAAGAGCTACCTCTTCTTGCTTTGGCTTGGATCTCTGGGACTTGTACAGAGCTAAAAGACAGGAGTTACTCTAAGAGAAGATATGGCTCCTGAAAATTCTTACCTTCTTTCCCAGAGGCTGACTCCTTCGAGGTGGAGACAGGTCGGAATCAGAAGATTTGGCCCTCTGTTTCCTCCTTGGTGGAGAGAGGTCAGAATCAGAGTTCCCGTGCCTAGGTCTATTCCGTGGAGGTGACAGATCTGAATCAGAATCCCGGGGCCCTGAACTTTGTTTATGCCGTGGAGGAGAAAGATCTGAGTCAGAGGCTTTCCTACTGTCACTTGGGTAGGAAGAAGAGTCCAACATGTGACTCTGATGTCTCCTGGGTGAAGAGCTTTTATGATATTTCCTATGGCTGGGGGAAGAGCCTGGAAATTAAACAGTAAAGTCTTTAATCCCCTTGGCAGAATCTAAAAAAAGAATTTGTCAGGCTAATGTTCAACATTCATTTAGTCCTCTTGTGAGGAACTATCACTAACCTAAATACAAGTACGAATGACATGGGAGAAGAGCAAAGTGAGAAACAACTTTTAAAACCAATAGGCAGGATGTGGGGTTCTATTCCCAAGTTATTAGTGACTGACTAGCATGTGAGATCTCAACATACTCATCTGTGCCATATATATATATATATATATATATATATATACACATATATTTTTTTTTTAGGTTATTAATCTGTTTTGATTTTATTTTTGCGTATGGTATTAGGGAGTGTTCTAATTTCTTTCTTTTACATGTAGCTGTCCAGTTTTCCCAGCACCACTTACTGAAGACTGTCTTTTTCTCCATTGTGTATCCTCGCCTCCTTTGTCATAGATTAGTTGACCACAGGTGTGCGGGTTTATCTCTGGGCTTTCTATCCTGTACCATTGATCTATATTTCTGTTTTTGTGCCAGTACCATATTGTCTTGATTACTGTAGCTTTGTAGTATAGTCTGAAGTCAGGGAGTCTGATTCCTCCAGCTCCGTTTTTTTCCCTCAAGATTGCTTTGGCTATTCAGGGTCTTTTGTGTCTCCATACAAATTTTAAGATTTTTTTGTTCTAGTTCTGTAAAAACTGCCATTGGTAATTTTATAGGGATTGCACTGAATCTGTAGATTGCTTTGGGTAGTATAGTCATTTTCACAATATTGATTCTACCAACCCAAGAACATGGTATATCTCTCCATCTGTTTGTGTCACCTTTAACTTCTTTCATTAGTGTCTTACAGTTTTCTGAGTACAGGTCTTTGACCTACTTAGGTAGGTTTATTCCTAGGTATTTTATTCTTTTTGTTGCAGTGGTGAATGGGATTGTATCTTTAATTTCTCTTTCTGATCTTTCGTTGTTAGTGTATAGGAGTGCAAGGGATTTCTGTGCATTAATTTTGTATCATGCAACTTTACCAAATTCATTGATTAGCTCTAGTAGTTTTCTGGTGGCACGTTCAGGATTCTCTCTGTAGAGTATCAAGTCATCTGCAAACAGTGACAGTTTTACCTCTTCTTTTCCAATTTGTATTCCTTTTATTTCTTTTTCTTCTCTGATTGCTGTGGCTAGGACTTCCAAAACTATGTTGAATAATAGCAGTGAGAGTGGACATCCTTGTCTTCTTCCTGATCTTAGAGGAAACGCTTTCAGTTTTTCACCATTGAGAATGATGTTTGCTGTAGGTCTGTCGTATATGGCCTTTATTATGTTGAGGTAGGTTCCCTCTATGCCCACTTTCTGGAGAGTTTTTATCATAAATAGGTGTTGAATTTTGTCGAAAGCTTTTCCTTCATCTATTGAGATGATCATATGGTTTTTCTCCTTCAATTTGTTAATATGGTGTATCACATTGACTGATTTGCATAAATTGAATAATCTTGCATCCCTGGGATAAATCCCACTTGATTATGGTGTATGATCCTTTTAATGTGCTGCTGGATTCTGTTTGCTAGTATTCTGTTGAGGATTTTTGCATCTATGTTCATCAGTGATACTGGCCTGTAGTTTTCTTTTTTTGTGACATCTTTGTCTGGTTTTGGTATCAGGGTGATGGTGGCCTCACAGAATGAGTTTGGGAGTGTTCCCTCCTCTGCAATATTTTGGAAGAGTTTGAGAAGGATGGGTGTTAGCTCTTCTCTAAATGTTTGATAGAATTCACCTGTGAAGCCATCGGGTCCTGGTCTTTTGTTTGTTGGAAGATTTTAAATCACAGTTTCAATTTCATTACTTGTGATTGGTCTGTTCATATTTTCTATTTCTTCCTGGTTCAGTATTGGAAGGTTATATACCTTTCTAAGAATTTGTCCACTTCTTCCAGGTTGTCCATTTTATTGGCATAGAGTTGCTTGTAGTAGTCTCTCATGATGCTCTGTATTACTGCGGTGTCTGTTGTAACTTTTCATTTCTAATTTTATTGATTTGAGTCCTCTCCCTCTTTTTCTTGATGAGTCTGGCTGAAGGTTTATCAATTTTATCTTCTCAAAGAACCAGCTTTTAGTTTTATTGATCTTTGCTACTGTTTTCTTTGTTTCTATTTCATTTATTTCTGCTCTGATCTTTATGATTTCTTTCCTTCTACTAACTTTGGGTTTTGTTTGTTCTTCTTTCTCTAGTTCCTTTAGGTGTAAGGTTAGATTGTGTATTTGAGATTTTCCTTGTTTCCTGAGGTAGGATTGTATTGCTATAAACTTTCCTCTAGAACTGCTTTTGCTGCATCCCATAGGTTTTGGATCATCGTGTTTTTGTTGTCACTTGTCTGTAGGTATTTTTTGATTTCTTCAGTGATTTCTTGGTTATTTAGTAATGTATTGTTTAGCCTCCATGTGTTTGTGTTTTTTACAGTCTCTTCCCTGATATTTCTTTCTAATCTCATAGCGTTGTAGTCAGAAAAGATGCTTGATACGATTTCAATTTTCTTAAATTTACTGAGGCTTGATTTGTGACCCAAGATGTGATCTATCCTGGAGACTGTTCCGTGTGCACCTGAGAAGAAAGTGTAATCTGCTGTTTTCGGATGGAATGTCCTAAAAATATCAATTAAATCTCTCTGGTCTATTGTGTTATTTAAAGCTTGTTATTTCCTTATTAATTTTCTGTCTGGATGATCTGTCCATTGGTGTAAGTGAGGTGTTAAAGTCCCCCACTATTATTGTGTTACTGTCGATTTCCTCTTTTGTAACTGTTAGCATTTGCCTAATGTATTGAGGTGCTCCTATGCTGGCTGCATATATAATTGTTATATCCTTTTCTTGGATTGATCCCTTGATCATTATGTAGTGTCCTTCCTTGCCTCTTGTAACATTTATTTTAAAGTCTATTTTATCTGATATGAGTATTGCTACTCCAGCTTTCTTTTGATTTCCATTTGCATGGAATATCTTTTTCCATCCCCTCACTTTCATTTATTTATTTATTTATGGCTGTGTTGGGTCTTCATTTCTGCGCGAGGGCTTTCTCTAGTTGCGGCAAGTGGGGGCCACTCTTCATCGCGGTGCGCGGGCCTCTCACTATCACGGCCTCTCTTGTTGCGGAGCACAGCCTCCAGACGCGCAGGCTCAGTAATTGTGGCTCACGGGCCCAGCCGCTCCGCGGCATGTGGGATCCTCCCAGACCAGGGCTCGAACCCGCGTCCCCCGCATTGGCAGGCAGACCCCCAACCACTGCGCCACCAGGGAAGCCCCATCCCCTCACTTTCAGTCTGTATGTGTCCCTAGGTCTGAAGTGGGTCTCTTGTAGACAGCATATATATGGGTCTTGTTTTTGTATCTATTCAGTGAGCCTGTGTCTTTTGGTTGGAGTATTTAGTCCATTCACATTTAAGGTAATTATCGATATGTATGTTCCTATTACCATTTTCTTAATTGTTTTGGGTTAGTTTTTGTAGGTCCTTTTCTTCTCTTGTGTTTCCCACTTACTGAATGAGATCCTTGCTGGGTAGAGTAATCTTGGTTGTAGGTTCTTCCCTTTCATCACTTCAAATATATTTTGCCACTCCCTTCTGGCTTGTAGAGTTTCTGCTGAGAAATCAGCTGTTAACCTTACGGGAGTTCCCTTGTATGTTATTTGTCGTTTTTTCCCTTGTTGCTTTTAATAATTTTTCTTTGTCTTTTTTGTCAATTTGATTAGTGTTTTGGCATGTTTCTCCTTAGGTTTATCCTGCCTGGGACTCTCTGCACTTCCCGGACTTGGGTGGCTATTTCCTTTCCCATGTTAGGGAAGTTTTCAACTATAATCTCTTCAAATATTTTCTTGGGTCCTTTCTCTCTCTCTTCTCCTTCTGGGACCCCTATAATGCGAGTGTTGTTGCCTTTAATGTTGTCCCAGAGGTCTCTTAAGCTGTCTTCATTTCTTTTCATTCTTTTTTCTTTATTCTGTTCTGTGGCAGTGAATTCCACCATTCTGTCTTCCAGGTCACTTATCCATTCTTCTGCCTCAGTTATTCTGCTATTGATTCCTTCTAGTGTATTTTTCATTTCAGTTATTGTATTGTTCATCTCTGTTTGTGTGTCCTTTAATTCTTCTAGGTGTTTGTTCCTTAATTCTTCTAGGTCTTTGTTAAACATTTCTTCCATCTCCTCGATCTTTGCCTCCATTCTTTTTCCAAGGTCCTGGATCATCTTCACTATCATTATTCTGAATTCTTTTTCTGGAAGGTTGCCTATCTCCACTTCACTTAGTTGTTTTTCTGGGGTTTTATCTTGTTGCTTCATCTGGTACATAGTCCTCTGCCTTTTCATTTTGTCTGTCTTTCTGTGAATGTGCTTTTCATTCCACAGGCTGCAGAACTGTAGTTCTTCTTGCTTCTGCTGTCTGCCCTCTGGTGGATAAGGCTACCATCTGTGTCATATTTATCCACACATAAAGAGTGGGCAAAAAACAAACTGCGCTCAGGTCTCAGTGGTGTGGTGAAACTTAAAACTACCTGGATTATATTCTCATGTCCTCAGACTAAAGTATAAAAATGTATTTGAATTTAAAAATTAAAATAGTACCTAGGGACAAAAGATGGAGTAAACAAATTTCACCACACAGGTGTGAATCGTAGACATAAGCATCACAAATCACCTTCCCCAAAAGCAATCTGCAATACATATCAACAGTCCTAAAAGCACAGAACCCTCTGACCCAATAAATCAATTTCTATTGTACTTAGTTTCCTAGGAAACAGATCTAGAAGTACTTCAATTCCCCAGAAATCTATCTAGAAGTAGATAAGGAAATAATTCAGAACAGGGCAACCGTTTACGTATAAGGATGTTCATTATGGAATTATAGAAGAAAAGGTTTAGAAATAACCTAAAATACGCAATATTAGGGAAATGGTTAAGTAAACACCAACAAAAATTATATTAACAAAGAGATGTTCTACAACATGGGGAAGATAATGTTAAGTGTAAAAAAACAGGCAAGATTACACATGCAATATGTACTTACTGCCTAGACAAGTCTCAACTACATCATAAATGAATAGAAAAAAAAAAGACTAAAAGGACATTGGTTACAACACTAGCAGTGGCTGCCTCTGAATGACAGAATTTTGTATGACCTTTTTCTACATTTCTATGCATTCTATACATGCAACAAACATGTATACAATATCTTTATATGAGGTGGGGAGAATATACAAAAGGATATATAAAAATTTCCTCCCTGCTACTGTAAATTTTTAACTCTCCTCAGCCCAACCTGTCACCACTTCCCTCCAGTTTTTAAAACTTCTCCAAAGCTCCATTCTCATTTCTAAAGATCACAAATACCTAATAAAGCAACTAAAATGTCCAAAAGAAAGTGCCTCGGGAACAAGTCTCTCTCATGGACAATCAAATGCTCACCTTTAGAATCATGCTGCTTACTTCCAAAACGGGATTTTGCTTGCTTTTTCCGTGGAGGAGAGAGTTCTGCGTCATATTCACACTTGCTGTTCTTTGGGAGTGATAGATGAGAAGGTCCTGGCCCCTTCCGATGTGGAGAAGTTTTGCTAGAGCTTTCTGGGGCTTTACTGCTTTTGGTTCTGGGCAGTGAATGAGGGACATTAGAAGCCAAGTCAGGGGAATTATGATGGGCCCTCCTGAGCTGTGGTGTGTCCACGGAGTCAAGAGTCCTTCTAGGCTGAGCTGTGTCAGGGGAGCTGTTATGGGCCCTTCTGCGAGGAGAGATATCTGAGGAATTGTGGTGGGCTCTCCTAGGTGGAGATGGATCTGGTGTGTCATGACGGGCCCTCCTAGGAGATACACCTGAAGAATGACGATGAGGCTTCCTGATGGGAGAAGGATCCGGTGAATCATGACGGGCCCTCCTTGGGGGAGATGGGTCTGAGTCATGATAGGCCCTCCTGGGGGGAGATGGATCTGGGGAATCATGACAGACCCTCCTAGGAGGAGATGAATCCGGGGTATCATGACGGACTCTCCTAGGAGATGAATCCGGGGTATCATGACGGACCCTCCTAGGATGCAATGAATCCGGGGTGTCATGACAGACTGTCCTAGGAGGAGATGAATCCAGGGGGTCATGACGGACCCTCCTGGGAGGAGATGAATCCGGGGTGTCATAACAGACCCTTCTAGGAGGAGATGAATCCAGGGTGTCATGACGGACCCTCCTAGGAGGAAACGAATCCAGGGTATCATGATGGACCCGCCTAGGAGGAGATGAATCCGGGGTATCACGACGGAAATGTCTGTGTGAGGGTAGATCTTCATTGTGGCCTAAACACAAATAGCAAAGAGTCAGATTCCTACAAGTGCTCTGTTCACCCTTGTAACCAAAGTTTCAAAAGATGCCCCCGGCAGGATACATCTCAAAACTCTTCAGAAAGCCCAAAAGGTATGCACAACTCTTACTTAGGGGTAGTAAACCAGCACTCATGTATATCCTAAGAATAATCTCTCATGTTTGCCTAACAAGTCATAAATCTGCAAAGCATTTTAAATGTATTTTTCATGTTACATCTTGTTAGGTAAGCAGGGCAGGTATCCTTGCTTTACAGACACGAAAACACAGACTCCAAGGAACTAAGTGATTTCTTACCTAGGGGTCATAGCTACTAAGATGAAGAGATAGGCTAGAACTCCAGCCTTCTAACCCCCAATCCAATGTTCTTCCCAAAACCTTATTTGTACAGAGTTCCCCATCAGAAGCTCCTACTGATATTTAGCCTAGATAATTCATAGTTTGTATCCACTCTTCTTTCAAAAGGCAAATTGACTAAATCTGTGCCGCATCAAAATGAAATGCTGTTAACTATTTAATCCATGCCATTGTGCTCTTTATTACAGTTGGGGAGAGCACCAGAAAGAAAGAATCAGCATTTACTGATCACCTACTGCATGCCCATTATTTATATAGATTATCTCATTTAATTCTCATAACAAGCCTAGGAGATAAACACTGTCATCCCTATTTTATAGATGAAGAAGTTGATACTCAGCAAGATTAAGTAGTTTGCCAAAGTCATCCTGCTAGTAAGTGGTGGAATGAATATCCAAATCCAGATTTGTTTTTGACTCCAGAGTCCATGTGCAATCTTTGAAAAGGAAAGCATTTGAGACTTTCAATATTCAAAGGCATAACAGAATGAAATGTTTATAGCAAATCAGGACAGTTCCAAAATCCAGTTTCTCTTCTCCCTCTATTTCTTATCACTGATCTCCCTAAACAAATAAAATACAAACACAAATAAAAGTTGGGTAGGACCCAATGAATACTTGTTAAATGGATGAATGAAACGAAGTCAACTCCTTTACTTTGGAGAATAGGATCCTCTGACTGGAATCCACCCCTCAGAGAAAAGTATTGATATCTGTGGGGTACCTGACAGTAAATCTAATCCACGAGGTTGATAAATTCCATGATATTTATAAAAAGGAAGTAAGGGTCAGAGATCAGTCAGGATATTTCCAGTAACAAATGGGCCAGTGAGGACGAGGCAAATGAAAAACAACTATGCACGTTTATGTTTGTGTGTGTGTGTGTCTGTGTGTCACTTCCTAGACCTACAGATATGGAAATCAGAAGATTCTCTCTGAAAAAAGGATTGTGAAGAAGACTGGAAACACAACCACAGGATAAGGCAGAAAATAATAGATATGAGTGAACAGGATTCTGATAAAATAATACTGATAATAAAGTTTTCATTCATAAAACATAATAATAATGTACTAAAAATTGAGGCAAAGGTGATCACTAACCAATAGCCAATTGTCACTTTTGTTATGCATTTTTTTCTAATCAGAATTTTAGGATAATTAACCTAAAGGCACAAAGTATAACACAGAAAGAATAAATCCTGTTTAGGAGTTAATTCTTCTACCCTCCATATGTGAAAGGGAACAAGCATCAAGGGTAAACAGGAGTTAACTATCAAGAAGCAAGATCCTTGCTTATGTAAGAATGGAACAGAGAGGGTAAAAATCAGCACTCTTCCACTGGCCACATAGAGCCCAAATGACTGCTGGGACCAGGGCTGTGACTCAGTGGGACCAAGTATTTCTTAGTCTGTGTCCCTTAGTAAGCAGACCTACCACCAAGTTTTTGGAAAAGGGGAAATGACTGCTAAGCCCCAAGTGATGATTTACCAAAGAGCAGTAAGCTGTAAGAATCAAATACCTATTAGCAATTCAAGAAATATGTCTTAATGGCAACTCTTTGTGCTGGGCAGAGGGAATACTAGGGCAAATAAGACTAGGTCTCATTTCTGCTCAGACATAACAAATGTACTTTATCAAACTCTCAAGAACTCAAAAAATGTTTTAAATAGAGAGTTAAATTACTAGCCCAGGGAGAGGGTGTAGAGTGGCAAATGGAGGATAATGTGCTGCAAAATACCAATAATTAAGGGAAGAACAAAGAAAGATTTATTAATACAAAAAAGAGGATAGAAAACATTGATCCTTGGCCCATACACGTGTCACTTCAACCTGGGAGAGGACAGAGGTTGCTTTAGTCTCCAAATTCTGTTCCTCAGATTCTCGTAAACTCCTCCAAATATATACTAAGTGCTCTCCTATTCTGGGCCAGAAAGGAGTGGGTGCTGAAAGACACCCAAATGAGTCACTTCCTGACCTCAGTAACCCTAACACCAAAATATAAGAAAAAGTGGAATACTTGGTCTCTCAGTTCTCATATCTTACTACCTCTGAAAAAGTTCCAAATTCTTTTTCACTATATTTTTCAGGGTCAGTGACACACTAAAATAAACTATGCATTCCTCTAAAAAGAAAAGTGTAGGACAGAAAAAAAAGGCTTCCCTCAAATCCAACAATACATAAAAAGGATCATACGCCATGATCAAGCATGATCAAGTTGGATGCAATCCAAGGTCACAAAGGATGGTTCAACATACACAAATCAAATCAATCAGAGTGATACACCACATTAACAAAAGGAAAGACAAAAACACATGATCATTTCAGTAGACAAAGAAAATGCATTTGACAAAATCCAACACTCATTCATGACAAAAACTCTCACCAAAGTGGGTAGAGAGGGGACATATCTCAACATAATAAAAGCCATTTATGACAAACCCACAGCCAATTGTCACTTTTGTTATGCATTTTTTTCTAATCAGAATTTTAGGATAATTAACCTAAAGGCACAAAGTATAACACTTTTTTTTCCTACTATATATCACAGGGAACTATATTCAATATCCTGTAATAAATCACAATGGAAAAGAATATAAAAAAGAATGTATATATAACTGAATCACTCTGGTGTACAGCAGAAATTAACACAACACTGTAAATCAACTATACTTCAATTTAAAAAAAAAAGAGACACTTCTGAGTAAGAGATAAGTAACCACCAGGAAGAACAATTCAAAAGTTTTACACAGAGATAATACTTTAAGGAAGAATTATAAAAGTGTCTACAAAGGCCCCCCAGGCTATGTAGTTCAAATGTCAAAAGGTCTAAAGCCATCTCCATTGAGTGGGCCTGATTTGTATGAAAAAGCAAATGTGCAGTTTTATGTAAAGAAATAAACATATTGTGTCTTGATGTGAACCAAGCAGCAATGCTATTTTGCAGTTCACACTTTCTAGCTCAGCAAATCATTTACACACAGGATTATATTCATATTGGAAAAAATCTTTTGTCTAGGTGATGTGATTACCTTTGACAACTGGCACTTACTTCATGGTCAGTGGAGCTATAATACTCAACAATGAAAAACTGAAAGCTTTCCCACTAAATTCAGGAATAAGACAAGGATGCTCACTCTCACCACTTCTATTCAACATAGTATTAGAAGTCCTAGCCACAGTAATCAGACAAGAAAAAGAAATAAAACCTATCCAAATTGGAAAGAAAGAGGTAAAACTGTCACTATTTGCAGATGACATGATACTCTACATAGACAACCCTAAAGCCACCACACAAAAATGATTAGAACTAATAAATGAATTCAGCAAGGTAGCAGGATATAAGATTAATATACAGATATCTGTTGCATTTCTTTACACTAACAATGAAACATCAGAAAGAGAAGATTAAAAAAAAAATCCTGTTTAAAATAGCGTTAAAAAAAAAATTACCTGGGAATAAACTTAACCAAGGAGGTGAAAGACCTATATGCTGAAAACTATAAATCACTGACAAAGGAAACTGAAGATGATTCAAAGAAATGGAAAGATATTCTGTGCTCTTAGATTGGAAGAATTAATATTGTTAAAATGGCCATACTACCCAAAGCAATCTACAGATTTAATGCAAACCCTATTGAAGTACCCATGACATTTTTCATAGCAGTAGAATAAATAATCTTAAAATTTATATTGAACCACAAAAGACCCAGAATTGTGAAAGCAATCATGAGAAAAGAAGAATCAAGCTGGAGGTATAACCCTCCCAGACTTCAGACTATGCTACAAAGCTACAGTAATAAAAACAGCATGGTACTGGCACAAAAACAGACACATAGATCACTGGAACAGAATAGAGAGCTAGAAATAAACCCACACACCTATGGTCCATTAACCTATGACAAAGGAGGCAAGAATATATAATGGAGAAAAGACAGTCTCTTCAACAAGCGGTGCTGGGAAAACCAGACAGCCAAATGTGAAACAATGAAATTAGAACATTCCCTCACACCATATACAAAGATAAACTCAAATGGTAAAGACCTAAATGTAAGGCCTAAAACCACAAAACTCCTAGAAGAGAACATAGGTGAAACATTCTTTGACATAAATCGTAGCAATATTTTCTCAGCTCAGTCTCCTTAGGCAAAAGAAATAAAAGCAAAAATAAACAAATGGGACCTAATTACACTTAAAAGGTTTTGCACAACAAAGGAAACCATCAACAAAACGAAAAGACAACCTATGGAATGGGAGAAAATATTTGCAAATGACGCAACCAATAAGGCGTTAATATCCAAAATACACAACCAGCTCATACAACTCAATATCAAAAAAAGACCCAATCAAAAAATGGGAAGAAGACCTGAATAGACATTTTTCCAAAGAAGACATACAGATGGCTAAAAGGCACATGAAAAGATGCTCAACATCGCTAATTATTAGAGAAATACAAATCAAAACCACAATGACGTATCACCTCACACCTGTCAGAATGGCTATCATCAAAAAGTCTACCAATAACAAATGTTAGAGAGGATGTGGAAAAAAGGGAACCCTCCTCCACTGTTGGTGGGAATGTAAATTGGTACAGCCACTGTGGAAAACAGTATGGAGGCTCCTTAAAAAACTAAAAATAGAACTACCATATGATCCAGCAACTACACTCCTGGGTGTATATCTGGAAACAATAAAAACACTAATTCAAAAAGATACATGCACCCCAATGTTCACAGCAGCACTATTTCTATAGCCAAGACATGGAAACAACCCAAGTGTCCATCAAGAGACTACTGGTTTAAGAAGCTGCGGGACACACACACACACACACACACAGACACACACACACACACACACACACACACATACACACACCTAAATATTACTCAGCCATAAAAAAGAATGAAATATTGCCACTTGCAGCAACATGGATGGACCCAGAGAATATCATACTAAGTAAGTCAGACAGAAAAAGACAAATATTATATGATATAATTTATATGTGGTATCTAAAAAATAATACAAATGAATCTATATACAAAACAGAAACAGACTCACAGACATAGAAAACAAACTTATGGTTACCAAAGGGGAAGGGGGGAAGGGGTAACTTAAGAGTATGGGATTAACAGATACAAACAACTGTACCTAAAACAGATAAGCAACAAGGATTTACTGTATAGCACAGGGAACTATATTCAATATCTTGTAATAACCTATAATGGAAAATAATCTGAAAAAAAAAAAAAAAATATATATATATATATATATCTGAATCACCTTGCTGTACACCTAGAACTAACACAGTCTTGTAAACTATACTTCAATTAAAAAAGAAAAAAAAAAAAAGGCTTCTCCTATAAATGGGAAATTCAGATTTACCAATTGCTGGAACTCACCTCCCAGAAGCTTCCATTTGGCACTGGAACGAAAGGCTTCCATCTGCTTTACCTCTTCTGGCCGCTCATCCACAAACTCAGCCACCTGTGGGAGTCAGAACAATACGTTAAGGAAATCCACAGGATCCAGCCAAGTAGCACTGTTGCTGTCTCAAGAACCTGAAGCTATGACTATTCCATTCCTAATAATACACGGCACATGAAGACCCAAAACGGCCATGAAGAAACCGGTACTGGTCCTCAGTTACATTTGCTCCATAAACCTGTGATTGTCACTGGATGGTTTAATTATAGATCTTTCTCTGACTAATCAATTTTCCTCCAGAGGTTAATTTCTTTCATTACAAACCTTCTTATTAATGTGCCAGGTATACAACTGCCACTTGTAAGCTAAAAGCTAAACTCCTTTTACCCTTTTACTTTTACATTCAGAGTGAAAACACAGGCAGGTTTCCTGTCATCCTATCACTCATTAAGGGCTTTGGACTCCTTATGAAAACTTTCTTCTTGTAGGTAGTCACAATGACAGTTTTTCTAGTATCCAACCAAAAGAAGTCACTAAAATGTACACAGACTCATAGAATCTTTAAGGGATAAGACCATATTTCATATCATCCAAATTCCCAAACAAATCTGGAAACTTCTCTACAGTATCCTTGATAAATGATCACTCATGTAGTCCCTCCCTGACAGGGAACTAATTCACTGACATGGAACTCATGTTACAAGGCAGTCCACTGCATTTTGGGGCTAGAAAGTTCTTAGTTTCATTGGACCCATATCTACCTTCTTATAACTTCTTTCCATCCACCCTAGACCCACCTCTGATGCAACTGATCCCCTTTCCACATGATAGACCTTCCAAGATGGCTGGCATAATAAATTCTAATTACACAGTAGCAACTATGAGCAAGGCACTGTGTTTTGTGCTTTACTTATATTATCTCACTTAATCCTCACAAAAGCCCTGGAAAGAAAGGCTCCACACTACTAAGAGCAAACTATGGCTCAGAGAAGTTAAGTAACTTTCTCAACCTAGCAAGTGGCAGAACTGAAACTCAAACCCAGGTTTGAATTCCCCTCTACTTCTTCTCTTCTCCCAAGATCCTACCATCATTCTTCATATAACCTAGTTTTGAGATCTCTCACTAGGCATTAAAAACACAGGCTTTCAAACAAGATGGGGTTTCCCTGGTGGCACAGTGGTTAAGAATCCGCCTGCCAATGCAGGAGACACGGGTTCGAGACCTGGTCTGGGAACATCCCACATGCTGCGGAGCAACTAAGCCCGTGCGCCACAACTACTGAGTCTGCACTCTAGAACCCGCGAACCACAACTACTGAGCCCGCATGCCACAACTACTGAAGCCCGTGTGCCTAGAGCCCGTGCTCCACAACAAGAGAAGCCACCTCAATGAGAAGCCTGCGCACCACAACAAAGAGTAGCCCCCGCTCGCCGCAACTAGAGAAAAGCCTGCATGCAGCAACAAAGACCCAGTGCAGCCCAAAATAAATAAATAAATAAATTTATAAAAAAAAAAACATGATGAATTGAGATCTAAATTCCCAGCTTTGCCCCTTAATATTTGTATAACCTTTGGCAAATTATTCTAAGCCTCAATTTCCTCATTTGTAAAAGCAGGATCAAAGGATTGCTATGAGGATTCAACAGATATTTCATGTAAGCTTAGCAGTGCTTGGTACATGGTAAATTACACCTATTAATCTTGTGCTGCCTCTATTACTGTGGTTGTCCTAATTATTGGTTGTGATAATCTTGGAGTAACAAAAATGAATTCAATAATCAAGGTCTGTTGTAACAAGCATAGAGTCTAGCAGTGGGGCTAAAGCTTCCCTTCTTTAGGTTTTGGGGCAATCATAAGAGCAAAAGACAATATTATGAAGCAAATTTAACAGACCTGACTAGAAAAAATCAAAATTTTTAAATGTCAAAAACTATTATAAATGAAGAGGCCAATGACAAAATACACCTATGGGGTGTAAAACAGATAATATATTCCTATTATACAAATATCAAATAAATCAATGAAAAAAATTAAAACTCCAATTTTCTAAAAAAATGGACAAATACAAGAAATTCATAAAATACAAAAGCCCAATAAACATATGAAAAATCATTCATTTTACTATTTTTCAAAGAATCTGGATACCACTGTTCACCTGCCAAATTGACATAGGTTTGCAGTTGTTTTTGTTGATGTGAATAATGCTCCAATATTGATGAAGAAATGGGGAAACTGACATTCCCATACACCTCTAGTGGGAGTGTAAATTCATACCACCTTTTGGAAAGCAATATGGGAAACACCTCAAAATGACCATACTCTCTAACCTATTGATTTCACTTCATAGGAATAAAGAAATAAATGGATTCTTACAATGATTTATGTCCAAAATGTTTATTAAATCATTATGATATTTTAAAACAGGAACAACCCCCCATACAGCCAGTAATAAGACAGATTAAATTAATATGTATATTGAACTACTATGCAACCATTAAAAGTCACATTCTCAAAGAATATTTTAAAGTCTTACTGAAGTACTGACAACATACTATTAAGTGAAAGAGCAGGCTCCAAAACCATATGTATAGTATAATCCCAATTATACTTGAAAAAATAAATAAAATACAAGTATTACAATCTATGAATTAAAGCATCTAAACGTTAGCAGTTGTTATCTCTGAATGGTCACAGTAAAAGTGATTATTATATTCTTTTTAAAACTTAAACGTTCTTACAATTACAAAATATTCTATAATAAACATGTATTGCTTTCATAAAATAAAAAAATAGGGCTCCCTGGGTGGCACAGTGGTTGAGAGTCCGCCTGCCAATGCAGGGGACACGGGTTTGAGCCCCGGTCCGGGAGGATCCCACAGGCCGCAGAGCAACTGAGCCTGTGCGCCACAGCTACTGAGCCTGTGCTCTAGAGCCCGCGAGCCACAACTACTGAGCCCACGTGCCACAACTACTGAAGCCCGTGTGCCTAGAGCCCGTGCTCTGCAACAAGAGAAGCCACCGCAATGAGAAACCTGCGCACCGCAATGAAGAGTAGCCCCTGCTCGCCTCAACTAGAGAAAGCCTGTGCGCAGCAACGAAGACCCAACACGGCCAAAAAAAAAATGAATAAATAAAATTCATTAATTAATTTATAAATAAATAAATAAAATTTAAAAATAACAACAAATGTTATAAACATTAACTAGGTTTCAGTAATTCATTCTGACTGAAACTAAATTGGCTCCTTACGATCACTATTTCCCTTCTAATTACTAACAAACCGTCTTTTAAATAATCTATCAATATTATAGAATATGCTGGGGATTAACATTAAACACACTCATCTGGAATTCACCTTTACAACCTTTTAGTATAATACAGCCTATCAACAGCTCTCCTTTTCACCTCGTTTCTCAGCAATTCTGAGCAAAGTTTCCATGACCATACCAATGCTAACTTATTTGCCTATGCTTTTACCCACCTGGCTCTTACTCATCCTTTAAAATTCAATTCAGATATTTCCATCCTTCATGGAATTTCCCAGTGGGATAAAAAGTGTGCTATCTCCCTTGTGTTCTAATAGCACTTGGTACATATGTGAACTCTATCTCCAACATTCACCATATTGTCATTTGAAATTCAGTTTCCCATTGTAGAGTATGACCTGCAAAGTACAGACACTATGTTCTCTTAATCTACATATCTCCTGTACTTAGGCAAGAGCATATAATTTAAAGCTTAGTTGAATCAGGGAATAAAATGAGCAATTAAAAAGTTTCCTTTGATTGAACCTGAACGTTATTTTTAAGGTACGTTCCAACAAATTGAACCATGGCGAATTCTAATCATGGCTCTATCACTGACACTGAGGAATCCTGCCTCTCTGTGATCAGTTCCCATTTCCAGGCAGATGGAGCCCTCCATATACAAAGACTGTGTATAGGCATCAGCAAAGAAGACTACTTTAAAATAGCTCCTGGAAAGTGTCACCTCTTCTCTGCCCTCAACTTTCCCCCTTACTAATCTACCCTGCACTGGGAGTCGAGATTGAGAGGCTTGCATTTCAAAGTCCTCACAGCCTCAAAAGATACACACCACAGGCAAATCTCCATCATCTTCCTCTTCCTCCTTTTCTGTTTTAGTGGTTGACATAGATGTCCAGCTCACGTCATCATCCACAATCCGCATTCTAAATGTGAAAAATAAAAAGATCAAAAGAGAAGAAACATTTTTGGATAACAGCCTACAAACACTTATCTTTGGTTTTAGGCTAAAACTCAAAATCCTACAAGATCTATGGTCCATTCTTTGCCAATACGGCCAACTTCATCTTGTACCACTGCCTCCTCAGTTCACTACTCACTAGTCATCTTTTGGTGCCTAGAATGAGCCAAATTCCTTTCCGTATCAGTTTCATGTCTCAGTTCCTTCCCTCTGCCTGACCTACTCTTCTCATTCTTTACTGGGAAACTCTTACGCATTCTTAAAATCCTAGCATATATATAACTTCCTTCACAGACCTTCCAATACTATTTCACTTACCTCCCCCAACTAAGAACCCCTGTTAACTCATTCTTGGAATACTTTATCACAAAGGAAATAAATCAACCAGTTGTGTAATTAGTTGTTTAAAGGCTGTATCCCCATTAAACTATAAGCTCCATCAGAGTAGGGACTATGCCTCTCTCACTCACAGTGATATCCTTAACACCCTGCAAAAACTGGCATAGGAAGTACTCAATAAATGTTTGTTACATGGATAAACTACGGATGAGTCCAAATAATAACAATGCCATGATGTAAACAGTTATTATTAACAGTTACTATTTGAAAAGGCAAGATCACTTATCACAGCAACCACTTAATATAAGTGATATCATTCAGAATTACTCTCATTTTTAAAGATGAAAAAACTGAGGCTTAGACAGATGAAATATCTTGCCCAAGGCCACACAGCCCATAAAGTGGCACAGCTAGGACTTATCAGTGTTACTCCAAAGCTCAAGTTAATTTCACTACATGGCACTGCCTCCAAGGAATCCACACAAGTCAGAGGGGACAGAAAGCAAGAATAACACAACAACCAAACCAGGAGAGGAAATGGATTAGTTCTTCGGAACTACTTGACTTTATTGGGTATATTATTAGTTTCCTAGGGCTGCCTAACAAAGTACCACAAACTGGGTGGCTTAAAACAACAGAAATGTATTCTCTCACAGTTCTGGAGGCTTCAAGTCTGGAATCAGGTGTCTGCAAGGCAATGCCCGCCAGTAAGGCTCTAGGGAAAGACCTTTGCTTGACTCTTCGAACTTCTGGTAGTCCCTACTGTCAGCATAAAACCAGTCCAGTCTCAGCCTCCATCTTCACGTGGTAGTTTTCCCTGTAAGTCTGTTTCAGTATCCAAATTTCCCTTTTCTTAAAAGGACACCAGTCATATTGGATTTAGCGCCCATCCTAACCCACTATGACCTCATCTTAACTAATTACAACAGCAAAGACCCTATTTCTAAACAATGTCACATTCTGAGGTTCTGGGTGGACATGCCTTGGAGGGAAGGGGCACTATTCAACCCAGTACACTGGGCCACATAAGTTTTCTCGTTTGAAAAGTGGGGGTAACAAAAATATCTACTTCGTGGTACTGTTATGAAGCTTAAATAAATCGTTTAGGTCTAAAGTACTTAGAACGGTGCCTAGCACATGACAAGAACTGTATAAGCGTTAGTTGTCATTGTTAGTAGTAGTAGAAAGAGTAACAGGAAGTGAGCATAGGTCTCCGACTCAGGACCGGAGTCCTTGGCATTGGAGAATCCCCACCGACATGTTCTGGGCCCTTAATATCCACGCACAGAACCTCTGAATTCGCTTCACCACTTTAGTCTCAGGGCACAATATTCATTCTCTGCGGGAGAGGACGGAATGCTACAAAGGCGGGAAAAGAGTAATGAAAGTTACAGCCGGGCCTGAATACGTCGAAGACACTGCCCAGGGGCGCGAGGAGCGGTCTGAGCGGACTCCGGGCTCAGGCAGCGCCGGGCGAGCAGTCAAGGGCGCTGGGCCCCTCGGGGCCGCCGGCGAGGAGCCCAGGAAGAGCCGGGCCGAGGGCGGAGCTGGGAAGATTAGGGGCGGCGAGCCGCGCGGACCCCGCCCCGCCAGGGCCAACTCACCCCTTGCCGCCGGCCCCGCCAGTCTTCGGCCGCTTTTTGCGACGCTTGCGGCCGGACTCAGGGCCCCCGTCGACGCCGGCATCTGCCCCAGACAAGTAACGCTTCAAGTATTCGGCCTTGGAGAGCGGCGGAGCTGCCGCCATGGCAGCGGCGAAGGCCGGGAGACGGATCGACGCTGAGGACAAAATTCTTAAACGCGAAACGGACAGCGAGAACTCTGGGAGGCGGGGCCAAGACCGGAAGTGGCGGAGGGTGTTTGGACTGGTCAGGGTGTCTCGTGTGAGCTTTTGCGGGCTTACGAGGGACACGCGCACCTTGGGGGCCCACTCTACATCCCTCTGACGGGGCAATCGTGTTTCTTATCTTTGTCCATTCTGTCATTAAACAGACCGTGCAGCAAGCGCTGTTGTAGCCGCGAGGCTACAGCCACGACCCCAACAAGATCTCTGCCCCCAGCAGCTTCAGAAGCACCGGAGAGCAGTAGTTAGGAACGTGGGCTCTGGAGCTGCAGTGCATCTCAGTTTGAGTTCTGCTTCCATAACTTCCTAACTGTACGACCTTGGGCAACATACTTAACAAAATGGGGATAATAATGACACCGAACTCTGGTTGCAAGGACTAGGATAATATTACTGTGTAAAGTGCTTTGAACAGCATCTGGCATAGTGTGTCAGTTATTTTTATTAGTATGTTTAGGTGGAGAGAAATCTGCTTTAATAGGCTTTCAAGAACTATTCAACAGAGGAAGTCAGGAATTCCAAACCCAATATAATTACTATGAGAAATATGGAGGTTTCTAACCTATGTATCTCACCCACATTTGATATTGGTTGCCCCTAGCTATCTCTTGCGTAGAATATTTCCAATGAAAATGACCTGGATCTATTTTCAGCATAGCAAGAGAGAAGCTAGAGAGATTGAATTTTTTTTTTTTTGTCATTCAGTCTTTTATTTTTTAAAACTCAGGTAATTTATTTTTTGGCCAGGCAGCATGCGGGATTTAGTTCACCGACCAGAGATGGAACCTGCGCCCCCTGCAGTGGAAGCGGAGTCTTAACCACTGGACCGCCAGGGAAGTCCCTAGAGAGACTGAATTCTAATGCTCAAGTTTAGGGAGAAGACTTTTCTTCTTGTGGGCATTAAGAGCTTTACTTGAATTATCTCATTTAACCCTCACATTTCTCAGATGCTTTTATTATCCTTACCTTACAGATGAGAAAACTGAAGCTTGGAGAGGTTAAGTCGCCCAACTTCACACAGCCAGAACATATGACCCTTGGGAGCAGAGGCTACCAAAGTGGGGTGCAAGAGGTAATCCAAATTTCTTGAAAAAGCATTAGATTGTGTATTTTACTTATCTCACCATATGTTAAATTTTTGTCACTGTTTTAAGGTTTATTAGTCAATAAAGTATTGTTATACTTTATAAATAAATATGCCTATCTTGGAACACATGTTCAGAAAATATACATAACAAAACAGGTTTGGAGATCACTGCCCTGAAGCATGAACTTTTAACCACTGGGCTACACTGCGTGGTCACAGCACAGGCCCAGGAGTAAGAGCAGGCTGGGTGTCTCAGGGCCTGTGAGAAGGGGGCACTGGACTGATAGGGCTTCACTAGCTGCAGGGCCCCACAGGTCTCCCATCCACAGCCCTGCCGTGGCTTCAGTGTATCTCAAGCTGAACTCCACAGCCCTGCCTCCACCCTGGTGTCAGCAGACGTTGGGAAAGTCTCATATTTCTGCTCCAGTGAACACTACCAGTATAGTCCTCTCCACCCCATCGCCTCCTGCCCATTTCTGTCTTCAGTTCCACCTCTACCCGTTCTACTTGGTACCAAACCTTAGCCTGACAAGACTAAGCTCAGGTCTTAACCCTACCTCACAGGGCAGTTAAGCAGGATCAAATGCATTCACGACCAGTGGCATGGTCTAAGCTTTGCCCTATCTCTGCAGTTCCATCTAATAAAGCTAATGCCCCCGCCTTCCCTGGCACTACCCAGACCCCTTCCCTGCTTGACATTCCTCCATAACATGGTGATTAATCTGACACTGTTCTACTTGTTGGTTTCTTGTCAACCCCCCACCCACTCTGTTTGCCAATTTTCCCCACTACACTTGAAGCTCCATGAAAGCAGAGCTTTATTTTGTTCAGTTCTATGATGTGCCGGGCACAAAGCAAGCACTCAAACATCTGTTGAAGGAATGAATGAAATGCCAGCTCCAGTCCCCAAATTACAGTAGCCACACTGGAGAAAATGTTCTTCAGGAGGTTGAATTCTACCAGCATAACAAACAAGGACAGAGTGCAAAAACTAAAAATAAAAATAAAATAATAATAATAAAAAAACAAGGACAGAGTGATTTCAGAGGCCAGTGCTGTTTGAAAGCCACCATTTTAATGAGAACTTCTTCACCTGTCCTAGACTCCCTCCCCTCAGAAGACTCTCTTCCTGTTGAGAGTCAGTATTTTATATACCCAACCCAACTTCCAAACTCCAGACGTAGCCGTCTTCCACCTTCTCCAGCTCTTCAGAGTTCCAGCTCGACATGAGAGAGCATTGTGTGGAGGGAGGGTAAAGACTTGATAGGAAAAAAGTAACAATGACATGCCCGATGGTTCATTTCTGGGTTTCTTCCCAGGCCAATTCAAATCCTCCAAAACAAGGTCAAGTAACCCAAGAGGCTTGCATTTCCGTCACAAACTGTTCAGAAAGTATGCTCAGATCTCCGACTCAGACCAGGTGTCCTCCCCACATGGGCAAGGCCTGGTGGGGAGGCCACTCCAGCCTTTTCCAATAGCAATAAATAGCCCCGTGGTCTGAGCAGCGCTGGAGGCTGGCCGGGAACCTCCCACTGCTACCGCTGGGAAGCCAGACCTGTCTCATAGCCCTCCGTCTTCATGTCGTTGAGCCCCAGTTCCTCGTTTTGGTCAAATGTGCGCTTATAATGCTCCACCTTCATCTCAGGATCGTCTTCAGGTGCATACACGTTCTGCAAGGCCAAGGACAGACCATCAGTGCCTGTGCCATCCTGCCATCCCCCCTCCCCCAGGCAGCTTCCAATTCCCACTTCCCCAAGACCTTAATGAGGCGTTTATTCCTTTTGTTTTGTTTTGTTTTGTTTTTGGCCGCACACCATGCGGGATCTTAACTCCCTGACCAGGGATTGAACGTGCGCCCCCTGCAGTGGAAGCACAGAGTCCTAACCACTGGACCACCAGGGAAGTCCCTTTATTCTCTTTTTAAGGGCCTCCAACACCCCATGGCTAGGCTCAACTCGTGGGCAGCAACAGAACCCACATGGGCTAGAAGTGGGACTGCGGAGAGAAAAACTTTCTATCTGCACCTTCTTACGAAGAGAGTAGCATAGTCTTAACAGTGGAGAGACTTTAGAAGAGTTTTGCCTGACCCATAATAACTGCTCAATAAATGTTAAAGTTACTGTTAATCACCAGAATATCTCCCTAGTCAGCTTAAAGCCTTTTCCCATCTTGGCCTCTGGACAAGGCACCATTTCTCCTCAATCCACGGTCAGATTTGCAAGATGAAAACGCCACTGCTGGACTTAGAGCTGGGACTCGAGCTAGACTAGAGGAAGAAGGAACCTGGGAGTCTCCTTTTTCCCCCTCTTGACACACACTTACAGTCCCATACACCTTCCCCTTCCTTTCTTATGTTCCAATTTCTGCTAAACGGTTCCTTGATAAAAAGCAGTTCATTTAGAATTAAGTCTCTCAGTTTCTGGAGAAATGATACATATTTAAGGAAGGTCAGAAAAGATATCTCTGTGAAATACCAGGGAAGGGCTACAGTACCTGCAAGTAGCTGTTTCCTGCTGGATCATCCATAACAAAGTGGGCCTTCATGTTGCCCTCAAGGATCTGAAGGAGACAGAACACAGCATGAGCATGTACATCTTACATAGCTGCTGGCAGGAAGGCACTACGTCTGCCACACAGAAACCAACCCGATTTACATTGCAGAATCCCCCAAAGTTTTAAGAATTGGTGAAATGAAGGTACCTCTAGAGGTGGAGTGGAGAATCTAAAATAAGGACTTTTGACAGCTATTTAAGAAGCAATCCGGCATCCCTAATCTCCTCTCCCATTCCAAACAGACCAACGATTGCCCTCCCCCCACACCAATAAAAGACAGAGAATTCTGTGGAGAAGTTACCACAGCACACTACGGACTGCAGGACACTGGCCCAGTTGAGGGTAGAGGGAAAGGAATCAAGAACAGAAGGTTAAGTGAATGTACCCTTATTGGAAACAGACGTACACACACCCCAGCCCTCTTCCCACACTCAGCTCTCAGAACACAGCCAGCCAAGCCTTCACCCTCAAGACAGGAAATGGAACACCCACCGATGGGAATCTGACCAGCCCAAGAGGAAACACCTAACAACTCTGGCACTGGAGTTACCTCAACAAACTGGCTAAGCTAGATCCCCCTCCAACGAGCCCAACGTCAATAAGACTCACCCCACTCAGGTGTTTTAGTCCTCTACTTTTAAATAGATAACCAATGATTACCAGACATGTGAGCAAAGCCCCTAACATTGAAAGACAGACATCAAATGGAAAAAAAAAAAAACAAAAAACTTAAGAGGAAATGGAAACTATGCGAGGAAAATAAAATGTCAAAAAAAAAACACAACTCAACATTAATATTCTCAAACAGAAAAAAATACTACATCCTTAAAACAACAGGATGCTATTTTTTTAAAAGGAGGAGAAAGTATTGAAAGACCAAAAGCCACTTGGAAAATAAAAATGTCAGTGGAAATGAAAAACTCAATTGAAGGGTTGGAAAATTAAGATAATCTCCAAGAGTAGTGCAAACACAAAGAAACTGAAAACAGGACAAAAAAATAAGTAAATTACAGAAGACCAGACAAGTCAGTCTAACATCCAAAACATAGGGATTTCAGAAAGAGAGAACAGAGGGGAAGCAATAGAATACTTTTTACGTCCTAGAACTGAGCCACATGAGTTTCCAGATTCAAAGAACCCACCAAGTGCTTAGCAACAATGGTTGAAAATTGACCCACATACACCAAGTCACATCCTGAAATTTTACGTCACAGGGGACACAAAAGTATCACAAGAATAGGTCACAAACAAAAGATAGGGAATCAGAATGCCTTCAAACTTCTCAACAGCCAAACTGGGAAACTGAAAGACATTAGTGGGAAACTAGAAGACCTTAGAAATTCTGATAAAAAATTATTTCCATCCTAGAATTCTATTCCCAGCCATTAATCTAATATAAGAGTAGAATAAGGACTTCCCTGGTGGTGCAGTGGTTAAGAATCCGCCTGCCAATGCAAGGGACACGGGTTCGAGCCCTGGTCTGGGAAGATCCTACATGCCACGGAGCAACTAAGCCCGTGCAGCACCACAACTACTGAGTCTGCACTCTAGAGCCCGCGAACCACAACTACTGAGCCCACGTGCCGCAACTACTGAAGCCCGCGCGCCTGGACCCCGTGTTCCACGAGAGAAGCCACCGCAAGGAGAAGCCCGCGCACCACAAGGAAGAGTAGCCCCCGCTCGCCGCAACTTTAGAAAGCCCGTGTGCAGCAACGAAGACTCAGTGCAGCCAAAATTAAAATATTAATTAATTAATTAATTATTTTTTAAAAGTGGAATAAAAAAATTCTCAGACACGCAAAGTCTCAGAAATTTTACTTCCCATGCATTTTCTTAAGAAGCTACTGGAGAAGATGCTCCAACAAAAAAAAGGGAGAAAACCAAGAAAGGAGGTGGCATGGGATATCAGAAACCAAGAGAATCCCCAACATGTCGGTTAGATGTTTACATGTGGCAAGAAAGGGTATGCAGCTTCTTGTTCACTGGAGCCCCAGGACCACAAGCAGTGACCAGCCAGAGTCCTCTCACCTGGTCCAACTTCTGGCTAAACTCCTGCAGTTTCTCTGTCTGGCCAGGACTGGCACTGTCGCCCAGTGTGAAAGGGTTCTTGGTCACCTGCAATAAATGGCATCCAAATTGCTAGAATACTGGCTCCATGTTTGATAGGCTTAACCATAAACCTGGTGCAGGGTGACAGGGGTGCCTGTCAGGGAAGCTTGGTCTCCATTTATGCCGCACCGCCTTTCTGACCTAGGCGGCCACCCCTAAAACAGTGTGAATTAATCTGCCAAGATGATAACGGGCAACGTGAAACAAAAACTATAGAAATGTTCTTAAACATGATCTCTAGTCCTCATTGGAAGAAGTGCAAAATAAAGTATAATTTACAAAGACAAAACGCCCGACGACTGATCATCAGTTAAGCGAAATGATTCATTAAGAGGATAAACATATGGGTTAAGTCAACACACACATATATATGTATGTTCGGGATTTTTTTAGGTGCTGGAAGGACCCTCATGACCCCATTTTACAGTGAAATAAATGACTTATCCAAAACCGCAAAATATCTACATCAGCCCAGAATTAGGCCTGAGAATTTCCATTCTGAATTTCCAACAAACTTATCATCACAATCCAAAATAATATTTAAGTCTCTCGAATCAGCTTTAAAGCAAAGAAACCTCAGTTATCAGCTCCAAAAACTAGGACCTTTGCAGCCTTCTAGCCCCTTCCCCACAGCTGCGCTGCGGAAGATGCCATGCACTATACTCAGGGGACTCACCAGTTCCCGGATGTCTTTCAGTATCCCCTCCAGTGTGGTGAACTTGCCCCCGAGGACAGCCATTCCCAGTTCAAATTCCAGCTCTGGGATTTCCAAACTACATGTCTCGGACTGTGAGATGAGAGATCAAATTAGGCTTTAAATCAGGAGCTGCTAGAGAAAGCTAACCAGAGTCCTCCTGCCAAATTAGTACCACCAGTGATAATCTGGGGACAAAGTCAGCTGTCCCAGTTTTCTCTGAATCTCCAATTAAAGCTAGACTCACTCCTGGAACCAACCTTAAAAGGGGGCATTCTGAGTCATGGCTCCAAGCTGGCAGGCATCCTGTCATTAGAGATCAGAAACAAGGGCCCTCACAGACACTAGAGGCAAAAGGCTGCCAAGTCATCAGAAAGAGCTTATGGGTCACCTTCTGAATCTGCACTTCCTACCATGGATTAACTCTGCTCAGGGATCCTCAAACCCAAGGAAGTAAGGAGGTACCTCACAACGCCAGGACACGATTGAGAAAACACAGATTCCCCCTCGACAGAGACAGCCATGTGCAGAGGAGAGTCACTTCCCCAAGCAGGTTGTTACCTTGAGCAGGTCTCTAGTCATATCTGAGGGATCGGTGATGTAGAAGGTGATCCTGGTGCCCAAGGGCTCTACTGCTCCTCCAGATTTCACCTGCAACAGACAACAGTGTCAGGAGCAGCAGCAGAGGAGACGCCCATCCTCACCTGGTGCGGGGAGACCCGGGCAAGTTGGGGGAGTAGGCTTGGACCTCCAATCAGGCCCACTAATGGCTACCAAGGACAGTGCCTTCTAAACCAACAGTGGCAGCAGTCACCCAAACCAAAATCACTGAAAGCTGGCCAGGAGCAGAGTGCCCAGCACCAGCGGCCTGCCAAAGATTTACCCCAGATTGCCAAGAAACTGAATTCACAGTTAAAAAAATGACTCTTGGGGCTGAAAGGGACTTCCAACTGCAACTAGTGTGTAGATTCCCTTTATAATTTTCTGGTTTAAGAATTTAAACAGCTTATGCTTGAATACACTCAGGGAAAGGGAATTTACAACCCTCCAAGGCAGCCCACTCTATATTCAGATAGACCTAGAAAGTTTTTTATTATTGAGTCAAAATCTGCCTCCCTGCTCTTCCATCCCTCTGAGCCTTAGGTCAAAAAGTGGGTCTCTCTCTTCCGTATAACCAACTTTGAATGTCTTCAACAAGTTACGCTATCTCTAACTTTTCTTCTCTAAGCTAATTTCTAGTTCAAGAGCTCCTCACCCTAAGCAGCTTCAGAAAGGATGAAAGCTACTCTTCCCAAACAATGAAGCCCACCCACCTCATTGGTCCGATGGCCGCAGTTCTCGCAGTTGGTAGCCATGATGATAACCTCCTTAAAGTGGGGAATTTCTGGAAGATGGAATTAAGGAAATCTGCTTCCAGGATAGCAAGACCACCCTCTGGGGAAGAACAAATCCAAACCCCACAAACACACAGTTGCTGGTCTCAGGACTGCAGGAAACAGATCATAAGAAGCAACCTAACTCAGACAGCCCCCCAGAAGAGGGCAAGGTCACCACCCATGGCGATCGCTGTTCATCAGTGTTTGTTGACATGGCTCAGGCCACACGCAGGAGCCTAGAGACCATGGCCTAATTCTCTCTTTGAACCCAAAAGCCAAGGTGCACGGTCTCATCAAAGGCAGCATCCCTCTCATCACTCAGAATAAAGCCTTGTGCTTTCCCTGAAGGGAGTACTCTCCAGCTTGAATATCATCTTCATGCCTGAGTCAGATGAAGAGCAACCCAACTGCCCGACAAAAGATACGAACTAGCTTCATGTTGGTCTGGGCCGGAGCATTGCACTCCGGGCAGTTGGTGTTGAACTGGAGCACCTGGAACACAACAGGGGGACGTAGACTGAGCCCTCCCAGGCGGGTGAAACCTGCTCAGGCTAAAGACATTCAGCTGGCACACTGGCGGCCACCCGTGAACACCGTCAGTCTCAGCCCACCACTCTGCTCCTTCCTCCACAGTTGCCAATGTGACTCACTTCGTTTCTGAGATCTTCCTCTTCTGGTTTCTCTTCTGGTTCCTCTGCCTAAAGTAGCAGAGATGCAAATCATACGTTGGCACGCAGACCTCAGCCTCCCCAACACCCTGCCCCAGAGTGAGAGAAAATGCTCTGGTTTGCTTACATCAGCTGCCACCTCGTGGGTTTAACAGAGAAGTTGGAGAGCAAAGCCCCAGGCAAGGGCAGAACAGAGTTTAGGATAGGATCACAGCCACGGATGTCCTGTGTTGTAAAGTTTACCCAAAGTCCTTAAGTGAGCTAGAGGGGAGGCACACACATGCTGAGACAGCGTACACAGGGCGGCAGCAGCAAAATAAGTTCCCACTGACTCCAAGCAATCGGAGTGCAAGATAATTCCAGAGCATTCTTGTGGCTTCTTCAGTGCACTTACCTGGAGCCCCAGCTTCTCTTCCTGCTGTAGAGTCCGATTATAGTGTGTGATCACCAGGGCATCATCTTTCCGGGGAGCATATGGGTTTTCCACAAAGCTGTTCCCTGAGGGATCATCAATGATCTAACAGATGGGTAAAGAGAGAGCAGTTACAACAAGAAATCATGTACGATCCTCCACCTACCAACAGACCACTGAGGCACCACAGAAAAAGCTCAGACAGTCTTAATGGTCTCTCCTGCCCTAAATCTAGGGCACCTGGAATCCCTCAGTACTCACCAGGGTGAAGGGAGAGGCCACTTGCTTTAGCTCCTTCAGTTTGACAATGAACTCATCAATTCTTTCAGCCATGGCTTCTTCATTCGCCTGACAGGAACAAAGAGTAAAAGATCAGCCCTGGTGATAGAACTTATGCCCCCGTCACTTCCAACAGGAAGTCACCACCTGTCTTAGTGTGACTGGGAACAGAGACTCAGGCTTCACAATAAGAAGTAGCAAATAAGTTTGAAGTTTATGGGTGGTGCCAGATGAGCCTCATTTTCTCACTCATTCAGCCATTTAGTCCAGGCACTTGTGCCAGGTTATAGACAACAGTAAATAAACCAGAGCCCTCTCATGGGTCTCCACAGCCAGTTAAGAAGACAGGTGACTAAATTTGCAATTATATTATTTCATACATATATATATATGTATATATGAAATGTCATAATAAACATAAGATACAATGGAACACTCAGGAAGCACAGATAAGCCCAAGAGTATCAGGAAAGGCTCTTCGGAGGTAATGTTACAGTGTCTGTCTGAGAAGAGGCCTCAATGTACAGTGGGGGAGGGGAAGTGGAAAGGATAGTGGTACAGCGTATGCAACATCCAGGAAGCTATAACATCACTGTGTGCTTCCCCCCACAGTTCTCCAACATTCAATCAGAGACAGTTCAGCCACATGGGAAGGTGAACAAGTGTACATAAATAATTTTTCCTTGAGCTGCTGCAATCAGAAAACCCCAGCTCACCCTTCGTGTGGGCTGATCCTGCTCCAGGCCAGAGACAGCACGGCTGATCAATCCTTCAACAGTAGTCAGAGCTGGTGAGTAAGAACAAAAGACTGGTCAGTCTTCACTTTGCTATCAAGTGCCTGTATGATCCTGGGCAGTTCACTTGAACTCTCTGGGCCTTGATTTCACCTGTAAAATAAGGAGGCAGGGAACAAGGTTCCATTCACCTCTAATAAGAGTGATTATTACAGAAAATTCTGTAATAAGTACATCACAGTCTTACACAGTACATCACTATATATTGGGTTGGCCAAAAAGTTCATCCTGGTTTTTCTGTAAGATGTTGTGGAAAAACCCGTACGAAGCTTTTGGCCAACCCAATACTATCTTAAGCTGCTTTACCAAAGCTTTCTGCTTATGTTAAACCAATGAAGATCACAATGATGTGGCCAAACCCACACACAAGCCACTAGACCTGGCACCAGCAGTTTTGCAAGAAAGTAAGATTTGAGCTAGGCATGAACAGTGCAAACACTCTGACCTTAAACTTACCTCCTTTCTGGCTGAAGGCAGGAATTTCAAAATCCAGCTCTGGGATCCTTGTGGTGGCAGAGTCAGTCTTCACTACTTCTCTGTTCATGTCCTGCGCAGAAAGAAAAACCTTCAGTCCACAGACGTCTCAACAATACAGGTTCTTCTCAGGAAATAACAAGAGTGCGTGCCTGCCCCACCCCGCCCCGCCATCAGGGGCCCCAGCCCAGCTGTCTCTTCCTCTCTCCACTAGGGGGAGTCCGGACTACTCCTGCGGAATAGTACCTTGATGTGAAAACCAGCTACCCAAACGATGAGAGTACTATCCATAACAACTACTGCTCATTTGATACTTTCTGACAAAGCTTACAAAGCACTTTCACAAGTCTTACCTCACCTGAGCAGATGACAGCACCAACGCCATTTTACAAAGGAGGAATCTGAGGCTTGAACACTTAAGTGGATTTATTTGAGGTCCGACCACCTGGACCAGAGCTGTGACTCCAGTCCCCAAGCTTTCTCTAGGACACTAGGGTAACTGCTCTGGGCTCCTCTCACCTCCTGGGCCCTGACGGTCAAAGTATAGCGCACTCCCTGGTCCTGTATCCTGCCTGCCGACTGGATCTCCGTGTTGTTCCATCCACAGTGCTCGCAGGAAAAGGAGCTCACGATTATTTCTCTAAAGAAGGGGATCTCGGTGAGGAGGAGGCGCGTCATGCCCTAGGGAAGCAGAAGACAGTTAGGGAAAGAACCAATGAAACCCCCATCCCCCATCTACTGACCCCTGGGCGTGCCTCGCCTCCGGGTCCCCAACTGGACCAGCCTGGCCAGGTCGCCGACCCCCGCTCCTCCCCTCCTCAGCCCAACCCTCCAGCCGCCCGCGGCCGCGCCCCCGCCTCACATTGCGGTAGCAGTTCATGCACAGCGACTCGATCTCGGTAGGCTGCTGCTCCTCGTCATCAGCGCTAATAGGCCGGAACAAGTGCCCCGGCCCGGGCTCTCGGGCCGGGACGGGCGAGGGGGCGGCAGCAGTCCCCGGGAGCCCGGGATCCACAGCCCCACTGGCCAACATGACCACGCGCAGCTCAGGCCCCAACTTCGGTCTTCTGCGTCTCTCTTGGCCCCACCCCTTCCTCCGGCACTTCCGCCAGCTACCGCCCCGCCCATCCTTAAAGAGGCCGAGGACTCCCCTCGGGGAACAGTACGTGACACGCTTTCCCAGTTGCCGGGATTATTCGGTCCAGACTTACAAAGCCAGCCGGATCCAGGCTTTGCCTCCACCTCAATTCAGGGGTCACTGACCCCAGGGCGTCCTCTCAGACCCAGGGCAGTTTTTTGCTCCTTTGCAATAGCTCCGCTGTACTGGGTTCTATTAGTCCACAAGTCTAACTACGAGAGGCTTGACGGCAAGGGGCCTGGCCGTCCATCGGTATCCCCGAGGAGGTGCGCTCCGCCCTGGGTTTGCATGGATCCGCCGTTGGGCCAGATGCTGCCTCGGCTCTAGATCACCCTCCCTTAGTCCCTCAATCTCTCTCCCTTTCTGTTCTTCTCACTCCCTATTTCTGTCCTCATAAACACCTGCCCAAATTCCAGCCTCAAATACAGCCCTCACTTTTACCCCTACTGGCTCATCCCCACCACATCCAACCCCAGCTGACTCACCCCTCCTGATCTCCTAACCACCAACAACAAAAACACCTCTCTGGGGGGTAAACTTTCCTTTGCAGCACCTCCTCTCCCTGGGCACCTTTCTCCCAGTTCTGGTGCTAAATCTAGGGTGTCATGGAAGAGATCCAATCTGCAGGCATGATGAGGCCAGATTCAGATGGGGTCTGTGCTATGAGGGAGTGTGGCAGTGAGAACTCTGTGCAGGGTGGGCTGAGCCGGGAGGAAAGGGTGCTGCCCGGGACGTTCTAAGGGTACTGGACTGGGTGTGTTTACCCTTTCCTCTCTCCTCTTCCCTCCACTTCACCCACCCCCAATTTCAGACTTCCCAGGGAGCTATGAGGAGCTTGGTTGCCCCCAGGTGAATCTGTACATGGGGAATGGGGGTGGGGGTGGGGGTATGAGTTTGAGGGTCCAAGAAGAGGGTCAGTCATAAAAAGAGGGACAGTCAAAAAAGAGGCCATTCAAAATCTGGACCAGCCGGGACAAAGAAGACAGGCCACCTCAGGGGCCTATACCTCGTGCACACCGTCCTGTGGTAAGCAGGCTGGTGAACAGTGCAGGTGCAGAGGAAGGGTCTCTAACCCAGGCACACCACAGGTGTGACAAACAGCTGTCAGCCCAGCCAGAGCAACACCCCTCCGATACACCTGGACTAGGAGGAGGTCAATGAGAAAGAGTAGCGAGGGACTGAAGGGGGGTGATGGGTGTGCTTTGGGGATAGTGGTGAGGCCACTGATTTCAGACATAGTCCAAATGAGAGTCACACCAGGCAAATAAGCTTCCATCATAAGCATCTATTTCATTTGTGTCAGAAATCTAGACTTCCGCCTGGGAGTCGGGAGGGAGGGGCCAGAGATGGGGAGGGCACACAGTAGGCTCCCCAGAGAGTTTAGGTAGCCCTCACAGATTGGAGGGCTCGGTCAGCTGTTTAGATGTAGTGTTATGTAAGGAAATCCAGGCTCTGCTCCCTCCCATCACGACCCACACCATTTGTCCCCACCAGCATCAGCCAGCAGGGATATATACACACACACCATCACATGTTCTCTTCATCATATTTTCTGCTCTTTCTCCCTTCTCTTCCCCCAACAGAAGCTGTCATGGCAGCCCTGGGGAGAAAAGAGCTCCTCTCTGTGTACCAGCTCTAGCAGTGGCCACCAGGTGGCCAGAAGTGATCAGAGCCTGGCCCTGGGACGAAGAGGCACAGGCTTCCAGCACCATGGCAACAGGCTTGCACATAATGACCCTGCACATACAGTGCCTCCGTCCCGCCCTCTCCCACCACCCCAGAATGGAGCAACTCAGGAGGATTCCCAAATGAGCACGGGAAGCCGGGTTTGCAAAGCCTGGTGAATGTAATGCATCCGGACGGGGGAATTGCAGGAGGCTGGATGGCCTAGGACAACAGCCCTTTGGGTGACCTCAGCTATCCTGTGCAGGGCCCTCCACCCTCTGCCCAACAGGCCACTGTCAAGGACATAGCTATGTTAGAGGCTCAGATCGTGGGCTCCCCAGACAAGAATCTGGGACGTGGACAAGTAGACCCTCAGGGCTCCCCCAGATGGCCGGGACTATGGTCGCGAAGGCTGTAGTTGATGTCTTCCCACAGGTCGTCGAGACGGGCCTGCAGCTCGCTCCGGGCCTTGCCTCCGTCCCCTTGTAGGAATTCTGGAGCGAAGGCGCTGTGGCCTGGCGGAGGCGGCGCCAGCTGCTGCTGGATCTGCTTGGTCTCTTGGTCAATGGCGCGGGTGAAGGCGGCAATCTGCAGGAAGGTGTCGTGGCGGAAAGCCTGGAGTCGTTGGCGCACCTCCTGAGACAGCACCTGGGGGTCCGGCTGGGCCTCTTCCTCCGCACCGTCAGCGCCGGCGCCGGCAAAGGCGCTGAGCTCTTCGCGCAGCTGGTCGAGGTTCTGCTGGATGCGCGTGTGCAGGGCCTTGGCCTTGAGCGTGAGCTTGCGCGAGAGCACCTGCACGCAGCGGCTGAGGCGCGCCGGGCTGGCGGCCGCGTGCGGCGCCACGCTGCGGTGCAGCTCCTGCACGTGGTGCCCGATGCCGGTCACCAGGCGCTCCGCGTACGGGTGGAAGAGCGCCTTGACGCGGCCAGTGTGGTGTGCCACGCGGTTCTGCAGCTCCTGCAGCAGGCTGCGCGCCTCTTCCACGCCCCCCAGCAGCTGGGCCTTGGTGCCCTCTCCGACCACGCGCAACTGCTCCTGCAGCTCCTGCACGCGCAGGGCCACCTGCTCCATCAGCTCCACCGTGTAGGGCTGCAGCTGCCGCCGTAACCCCTCCAGGTTCCAGCCCACGCGCTCGTGCACCTCCGCCATGTAGGGCTCCAGACGCTCCCTCACTTCCTCCAGCTCATCCTGCAGCTGCTGCCGCATGCCCACCGGGTCGCGTGGGAGCCCGGGAGGCTCCCTCCCTTGCCCATTCAGAGGGCCCAGCTTTTCCAGGAAGTTGTCCATATTGCTGAGGTCTGGCTCAAGTCTGTCTTTCAGGCTCCTGGGGAAGGAGACAATCAGGCCATCAGACTGCTAGCCCCCTCATCTCCTTTGCCCCAAAGACATCACTCACTGATCCTATGGAGAAACCAAGGATGCAGGGCGGTGGCCCCAGAGCCGGGTCTCTAGTACTAACCCAAGCCAACCATGACTCCTCCCACAGGAAGTGCAAACACATGGCACACGCATATCCAGGTCAACACTTCCAATTCCTTGTGCACGGAGGCACCTGGACTCTCACATAATCCTTTCGTTCTGGAGGCTGCAATGGGGGGTCCTCTCCCCTGCTCTCTGGTCCCACGCCTCAGCGGGCATGGAGGCAGCAGCTAAAGAGAGATCAAAGGCGGAGGCTGCCGGCAGGGGTTGCTGAACAGCCCAGGAAGACCAGGATAGAGGGCAGAACTAGCGCCGCTCTGTTCTCTTCCCAGGGAGGACCACAAGGTTGAGGAATCAGGCAGTGCGTCATCCCACCCTCTGGGTGTCTTCTCCCTTTGCCCGCACCCCTTGCCCTGGCCACTCACGCGGGCTCCCGTGCCAGCTTCTGCTGCTGGATCTGCTCCACCCTGCCTTTGTCCCTGCTGCTCTGGCTGAAGTAGTCCCAGAAGCCTTTCCGTGCCTGGGTGATTGAAAGCACTGTGGAGAGGGAGCGGGTGAACAGGGGCTGGGTTTCCTCCCCCAGGGTGGACGGACCCCTCAGTCCAGCCTCCACCCACACCTCCACAGTGAAGTCAGGGTTGGAGACCCACCTGAGAGGAGGGCCAGAGCCCAGGTCAGAACTGCAGCCACACTTGCCATGATGTTCTCTGAGAAGAAAGGCGAATGGAGGCCTGGTGAGAGTGAAGAAGCAAAGAAGGGACACCTCCCAGGGGACTTCCCCAGGGGACCCTGCCCCAAATCTGTTAACCCTCCCCTGGGTGTAGGGAGCACAGAGCTATCAGGGCTTAAGAGGACTGACCTAGTTGAATGTGGCTGGGAGGGAAAGGGTGTCTTCCTGGGATGGGTTGGGGGGGCTCCTTTTTCACCTCATCACATCATATGGAGTTTGTGGAGCTCAAACTGCTTTGTAAAGGTTTCCCCCCACCCCGCCCCACCCAGGAGACCCCAGGAGCAGCTCCCTCGGCCACTTTTGCCACCACTCCCCTGCTCACCTATTCCTGCCCCCATTTCATGGCTGGGAAAACTGAGGTATCCTGGGGGTGGGGGAAGAAGCTGCTCTGCCAAAGTGCTCCAAGAGGAGGTCCTTAGTTCTTAGTTCCCACCCACAGCTCTCTGCTCAGTCCCCTCCCTTAGGACTCCAACCCACATCCCTCTGCCCTGGCTGCTCACCTGCTCAGTTCTGGGCACAGAGAGCAGACATTCCGTTTTATAGTCCAGGGCCTGGGCCTGTGGCAACAATTGCTCTGAGTAAATACCACGTGGAGGTTCAAAGAAGGATGACCTCAGCTGCCTCCCAGTGCTTACCTCCTGCCCTTTCCTGGCACCCAGGGGGTTAATGAGTACCCTAGTATCTGGATGCTGCCCCAGTAGAAAAGTGCTTCCTGGAAAGTTTTACAAGGAGTGGGCCTGAACTCCTCACCCAGGTCCCCCAAACCCCTTGACTTCCAACCTTCCTGTGGACCTACTGACTGACCCACCAACAGAGACAAGCCTGTTTGTCTGCTGAGGGCCCCGCTCTTACTCAACTGCCCAGAAGCACTGTGCCCCAGCCAGACAGGGACAGTGTCCAGCTGCCAGCCTGAACCTGAGCAGCCCTTGACACCTCCACCACGGGCTACTCAGGCAGCCTGGGAAGAGCCAGTATTTATAGGGTTGAAGACCCACCCACCTCCCACTTTATGAAATAATCCTGGAACAAGCTGGGGAAGTTTGATGGGGTGAAGATGACATCATGAGAGGCATCTGGGCCAGGGACATTGGGCCCAAAGAATGGGAACAAAAGAAGGATTCTCCCCATGGGGAAAGGCTGAACTCCACCCACAAGGCCTCTGAGAAGGAGAAGCCAAAAAGCCCAGACTTCCTCTGATGATATATACCCACTCCATATACTTAAACACACACATTCATAAACTCCTGATTTTTGCTTCTAAATGTATCTTGAATCGATCTCCTCCCCTCCATTTCCACCACTAGTCATTTCACCACACCACTGTCTCTCACCTTGATCACATTTGTAGCCCCCAGCAGGTCTCCCTGCCATGGTCCTCCTTATTCAGTCCATGCTCTGCTGTGGCTATTCCCAACCCACTTCTGGCCTCATCTCCTGCCACACAAACCCTTGGCATTCCCTGAGCATACCACCTCTTTCAGGACCCTAAGCTTTCGTACCTGCCATTCCCTCTGTTTGAAATATTCCTTAGTGAACTTATATTCATTTTTTTCAGACTTAGTTTGTATTAGTTAAGATTCGGCTTAGCTGCAAATGCCAAAAAAAAAAAAAAAAAAAAAAAAGGAGAAAGAGAATAGCTTAAACAAAATGGAATTCTGTATCTCTCTTATGTAAACATAGGCCAATCAAGGCTCCTTCTGTCTTGTTGCACTATCATCCTCAGCAAAAGGCTCATGTCCAAGTTTCAGCTGCTTCAGCTCCAGCCATCAAGTCTACCTCCCAGCCAGCAGAAAGAAGGACATGTACCCTTCCTTTAAAGACACATCCCAGAAATTGTTCTTACCACTTTACTGACATCCCATTGGTCAGAACATAGTCACATGGCTACACTTAGCTGAAAAGGAGAATGGGAAATGTAGTCTTTATTCTGGATGGCTGTATTCCCAGCTGGGAAAGAGCTATATTACTCAGGAAGAAGAGAAGAATGGATTTGGGAGGACATGAGTAGGCTCTGCTGCACAGCTCCAATATCGCCCTCACACTTCTCTGGAGACAGACGATTCCCTATTAACCATAGAACATTTTGTATGTTCCTGGAGTATCGCACTTATTATCCTGCAGTGCAATGATTCATTGACATATGTGAGAGCTCTCTGAGTGCAGGGACTTTGTCTAATTCATCTCCGTGTCCCCCTATTATGTTTGGCACAACACATATTAAATGACTTGTCCATCATTACACAGTAAGAGGTGCAGCCAGAATTGGAACCCAGGTAGCTAAGGCCAGCATGGGATGGGGCAGAAAGGGTAAAGAGACCACAATCAGGTCATGAAGAGCCGTGTGCAAGCAGTCACTGAAGGGTATATGATGGAAAGATCACTCTGGGGGGCAGCAAGACAGAAGGTGAGGAGACTGCTTAGAGGCTGTTTGAGTAACCTGAGAGATGATGAAGACTCTGAACTAAGGCATAACAATGAGAATTGGTAGGAGAGAATATATTTGAAGGATACTGAAGTGGTGAACTGATAGTACCTGCTGACAGGTTGGATGAAGGAGATGAAGGAGGGGAAGGAAACTAGATGTTTCCCAGGTTCCTGGGCAAGTATGTAGATGGTTGCATAACTTGTGTCCATCAACAGAAGAATGGATAAACAAAATATGGTATACACATATATACAATGGAATATTTTTTAGTCTTAAAAAGGAATGAATTCTGATACATGCTACAAAAATGGATGAATCTTGATGACATTATGCTAAGTGAAATAAGTCAGACACAAGAGGACAAATCTTGTATGATTCCACTTACATGTGGTACCTAGAATAGCCAAATTCAGAGACAGAAAGTAGATTAGAGGTTACCAGGGGCTGGGGGAGGGAGGGATGAAGAGATAAATTGTTTAATAATACAGAGTCTCTGTCTGGGAAGAAGAAAAAGGTCTAGAGATGGATAGAGGTGATGGCTGTATAACAATGTGAAAGTATTTAATGACACTGAACTGTGCACTTAAAAATGATAATTTTATGTTATGCATATTTTACCACAATATTTTTAAATAGCATTTCTGGTACCCTAATGGTTTTCTGCTGAGGCTATGCTATAAAATATAGCTGCACTGGATTTTCTGTGAATCATCATCATCACCACCCCTTCTAACGTCTTTTCTGGGATGCAGAGGAGACACCTGGAACCATATTTCCCAGAATCCCCTTCTCTCTATAGGCCTAGGTTAGAGTCACCAGGGTGAGATGGAAGAGGAGAGACCATTATTCTTCACTGGTTGTTGCAGGCAGATGCATAGCCAGACTTGGGGTTTAAAGCAGCTTCTGGGTGACTTTCTTAAGAATCACACTCATTGGTTTTGCAAGCTAAGATAATTAGGTGAGCTTCCCATTTGTAGCCACTTACAAGTGAACGTTTGAGAATCACTCCTTCAAGTGCAAGCTGAGATGGTCACTCCTCCAGCCCTTCCAACAGTTTACAAAACTGTAATTTTCTACATTACAGCCTTTCACACTTGAAAAATATAGAGTGGCTTCTGTTTTTCTGACTGAACTTAGATTAATACAGTAGGTAGATGCAACACACACTCATTCTTCCCTATTTGATGATACAGTCTTAGTTTTTAAAATGTTTGGGTTGGTTGGAGGTATTTGTATATGTGTATGTGTTAAGTGCTTTCTGTGTGGAATCATTTTAAATCATTGTAGGCAGAGTGACACTTCACCCTAAATACTTCAACATACATCTCCTAAGGATAAGGACACTTTGACATAAACAGAATACAACTATCACACCTATGAATATTAACATAATTCTTTACTATCATGTAATATATACCATATATTCAAATTTTCCCAATTCTCCCAAAATGCCTTTTATAGCTGTTTTCTCTCTCTTTTTTCCTTTTTAAATTCAGGATCCAACACATTTCATGGGGTTGTTATGCCTCTGTTGTCTCTTTACATTTAGAACAGTATTCCCCAACCCTTGACATTGACTTTTTTTGAAGAGTCCAGATAAGATGTCTTGGAAAGTGATCTGAATTGGACTAGTCGTTTCCTCACCATTAGATTCAGGTTAAACATTTTTGTTCAAGTCTTTGGATTCAAAAACCAGTCCCCTGAAAGCTCTTACTTACAGAAGAAATCAGCTTATACATGTAAATGGAATGATGTAATTTTTTAAAAATCACTATTTTGCAACCCTCGGTGAATATTTGATTCAGGCAAGGTTCATCAATGAATGCTAAAACCATTAAATGAAAAATTATTGAGGAAAGGGATGCTCACATGCCTTCAAACTATCTCCCCACAAATTACTTATCAAATCGCTAAACTTTACGTTTGCAATGGAGAAATCTGGTGGTTCATTTTAACCAAGTGATCAAACTTAACGTCACCAAAAAGTGGAACAACCTGATATTTTGTACCTCCAGATGTAATGCCATAAGAAGGGTCACCTCTGAAGTATCTTGAACCAGATTATTTCCACAGAACTTGTTCAAGCTTCCCTGTCTTCACTGTCTCCCTGTTGTGTAGAATCATGGTACTCACAGACAGCTGAATTTTTAGAAGAGAGTTAACCATCTGTTTTTTGTTTTTGTTGTTGTTTTTTCATCCAAGAATTGCCAACATAATCTGACTGTAGAGTAAAAAGAATTTTAAAATGTATTTTTATAACGATTAAAAGGTACCTTGCTCTTTAATGCTCTGTAGCAGCAGTTTTACTGTAAACACATGAATTAAACAAGTATACAGATCTCAAATAAAAACTCAATGTGAACCAAATGGGAAGACCTCCTAGACAGTCTTTCTCTTGTGACCTGTTCTTTAGAGGAGCAATAGTGACTCCTCATTGTACGTAGTGTATAAAATGTGCTGCAGGTTGCCCTCCTTCAGTGTACTCTGCCAAGATCTCGAGTGTAAGCTGTGATGCAGCAGTCTCCGCTCACTGTGGCACCGGTTCCTGGATTCCCTTTCCGAACACACCAGGGACATAGAACATAATCATAATATAATAACTGCTCTTTATGGATCCATTCTACATTGCTTATATTTCTATCACCAAGTCTTAATGGAAGTCCATTTCTTAAAAAACAAATTTACATCTCAAATACAATTCAAAAAGAAAGGTATTTATGCTTAACACAGCATTAAAATAGCCAGACAAGTTAAGCACTGACCTGTGCGATCGTGTTTTTGTCTTGAACGACAATCTATTTGCATTATTTGTCAAAAAGAAAGAGAATTAAATAGGACATCTAGAAGTGAAATATATTGTCATTAAATTAAAAAAAAAAACTCAGCTACAATTGGAAAGAGAATTAGTAAACTGGAAGGTTGATCTGAGAAAATCACCCAGAAAGAATCATAGAAATAAAGAGAAAGAAAATATGAAATGGAAGTTAACAGACACGAACAGAATAGGAAAGTCCAATATATCCCTACCAGGATTTCTGCAAAGAGAATAGAGACACTTCAGGCAATATTCAAAAGATGATGGCTGAGAAATTTTGAAAATTGAATAAAGATGTGACATGAATTGTCAGTTATAGGAAGCATCCTGAGTCTTGAGTAGGATTAAAATTAAATTAAAACAAATGCAAATCAAGACACATTATAGTGAATCTGCAGAACACTGAAGACAGAGTATCTTAAAATCAACCAAAGAGAAAAGACTAATGATCTACAAATAAAAATTATTAAACTGACAGCTGGCTTATCAGCAATATATCTTCAAAAGACTGAAGGTAAATTAATGGCCAACCAAGAATCATACTCAGGTAAACTATTATTCAAGAATAACAAGTTAATTTCAGAGAAGGACTGAGAGAGTTTATCACTTACAGATCCTCATTGAAAGACTACTAAGGATCTGAAATGGAAACAAACCCAGAGAGGAGTAGGATACAAATAACATGGAAGCAACAAAGAATGAAATTAGTAAATGTTTAGGTAAATTAAAACAGCAGGGACTTCCCTGGGGCACAGTGGTTGAGAATCCACCTGCCCGTGCAGGGGACACAGGTTCGATCCCTGGTCCGGGAAGATCCCACATGTGGCAGAGCAACTGGGCCCGTGCACCACAACTACTGAGCCTGCGCTCTAGAGCCCGCGAGCCACAACTACAGAGCCCACTCACCGCAACTACTGAAGCCCACGCGCCTAGAACTCGTGCTCCACAACAAGAGAAACCACCACAGTGAGAAGCCTGCGCACCGCAAAGAAGAGTATCCCCTGCTCACTGCAGCTAGAGAAAGCCCGTGCGCAGCAACGAAGACCCAACGCAGCCAAAAAAAAAAAAAAAGCATTGGTGATTTTACATGTATTTATGTAAATGTGTGTGTATATATATTTAAATATACATATATTTAACCCATATGAGATTAGTTTTTTATAACTAAAATTGGTCAAATATTGGCAATTTCATATAGTTCAACCTAACATGAAACATTTTTACATGTAGTTTAGTCTGTCTTAGTCACTGCTGTATTTCCGACACTCAGAACACTGCTTGTCACATGGCAGGGGCCTCAATGAATATTACTGATGAAGGGATTGCTTTAGAGAAGGTGTTGTAAACAACGAGGAACTAAAATATTATTGACTAGACCAAAATCACGTGGAGAATGGGAAAAGAGAGGTCAAAGTGAAAGCATGCTGCAGTCTTTGCATTACTCAGGAAGAAGGTAAGAATATTGATTATCTTTAGACTTTAAGTCAAGTGGGAGGATTAAAATTTCAGGAGTAACCCATTAAAGATACAAAGAATACATAACTTTCAAACCAGCAAATGGGAAAAAGAGACTAAAGAACATCAGATTGACTTCTAGTAAAGGCTGGTGGATTGACTGTGTGCATTAGCCTCTGCTCTTTTCTGAAATCCCAATAAAATGACATTAAAGTGCACTTTAAAAAAAATGCATAAACCCACAAAGAGAAAAGGAGACAAAAGAAATTTTGGAAGCTGGAAAGCTTCTAGATAGTCAAACGATAGTAACTAAACACACCTGAGAAGATGAATTTTGAAGCAGCAGTGGAGAAAGGCAAGAAACCCCCTGATTGATATTACTGAACTCCCAAAAGCTCAGACATTAGCAGCAACAGATTCTTCTGGAAACATGGGTGGCAGTGGGGCTGAAAATGTGGCAAATGGTTGAGAGTCTGTTTGAGAAGCAGATTCCTCTCCAGTTCCGCTCAGCTGGGTTTCTGTCCTTCCCCCAAAGCAGCAGGAAGCCAGAGGTTTATTCTCTGGAGAGAGTAAAAGAACAGGTCTCTGGCCTGGGAAAAACAAGATATTGTTGGGGCCAGGGTTCCTGTACTCAAAAATACAGGATTTAAGTAAAATTTTATATATTAAGTTATGAGACTCCTCTTTCCACACACCATCCTTCCTTTCGGCCAAAATGTTGGCCTGTTTGACTTTACCCTCCAGAAAGGAGCCTGGAATATTCTCCCTGTGAAATTAGACTAAGCCAAGAAAATAGACCTAAAGAAACACTTTTGGGGGTTTTTGTGGTCAAGATGGTCCATTGTAAAGTGACCCATGGACTCAAGGCTTCACATCAGCTTCGTTTTTTCTTCTAATTTGTTATGAAATTTTCCAACATACAGAAAAGTTGAAGGAACAGTACAATGATCACCTTAATACTCACCATCTAGGTTCAGTAGTTGTTAATATTTTGCCATGTTTGCTTTCTCTCTCTCTATATATGTATTTTATACGTGTGCCTAACCATTTGAGGTTGCAGAGAGCATGCACTTTTCCTCTAACAACTTTAGCTTGTATGTTCTAAAAAATAAGGACACTCTTCCACAAAACCACAGTACTTTTATCATACCTAGGAAAATTAATAAGAATTCCATAATATCATTGAATATACAGTCCATACTCAAATTTCCCCATTCGTCATTTAACAATCTTTTTATTAGTGCTTTATTATTTTCTCAGTCAAGATCCAATCGAGGTGGGGGGAGGGATAAATTAGGTGTCTGAGATTAACATATATACACTACTATATATGCAATAGATAATCAACAAGGACCTACTGTATAGCACAGGGAACTCTACTCAATATTCTGTAATAACCTGTATGGGAAAAGAATCTGAAAAACAATGGATATATGTATATGTATAACTGAATCAGTTTGCTGTACACCTGAAACTAACACAACATTGTAATAAGTCAACTATACTCTAATATAAAATAAAAATTAAATTTAAAAAAAGGTCCAGTCAATATTTATGCATTGTCCCTTGTTGTTACTAAAGTACTCTTTAGTCTTTACTATTTTTCCTATTTTTTAAAAAATAACGTTAACTATTTGAAAAGACCAAGCCAGTTGTCTTGTAGAATGTGCCATATTCTTAATTTGTCTGATTGTTTCTTTGTAATGTCATTAACCTTGTTTCTCTATCTTCTGTATTTCCCATTAACTGGAATCTAAGTCTAAAGGCTCAGTTATGTTCAGGCTATGTTCCTTTAAAGAGGAAGCAGGAACTTCACGTTACATCACATCAGGAGAAATGCAGTGTCCAGTTGTCCCGCTGTTAATGATCCTAAGTTTCATCAATTAGCAAGGCAGTGAAAAGGAGATCTCTTAGTTGTAAAGACATGCTCTTTCCCTTTGTAATTAGCAGGTGATCCCTTGGCTCTCTGTCCTTGGGAACCTGATGAATTTACCACACATTCAAGATCTTTGCCTGAAATGATTATTTCATTGGAGATTTTCTAATTCTATTATTCCTTCTACATGTTTTAGCTGACATTATTCTGTAAAGAAAAGCTCTCCCTTATCAATGGGGATGAACTACAGTTCTTCCTGAAGCAGCAGCAGGGTAAATGCTTAATTCTTTCCCTTGACCAATTTACAGAAGAAGGAGGTGGTAAAATATTCTCCTCAATGGTGGCAAATTAAATTTTATATTTTTCTTTTGGTTGTCACTATGGACTCGGGGAATTACCCTTTTTCAATTTTTATGATAATGCACAGTTATTACAATGCAATATAGCCACGTTTGATGCTCAGACTCTTCCTAATTTGGCCAGTGGGAGCCCCTTCGAGCTGCTCCTGGGTTTTGTTTTGTTTTTAAAGATTTTAAATTTTATTTATTTTTTTTGGCTGCGTTGGGTTTTCATTGCTGCGCAGGGGCTTTTCTCTAGTTGCGGCGAGCAGGGGCTACTCTTCGTTGCGGTGCACGGGCTTCTCCTTGTGGTGGCTTCTCTTGTTGCAGAGCACGGGCTCTACGCGTGGGCTCCAGGAGTTGTGGCACGAGGACTCAGAAGTTGTGACACACGGACTCTAGAGCACAGGCTCAGTAGTTGTGGTGCATGGGCTTAGTTGCTCCACGGCATGTGGGGTCTTCCTGGACCAGGGCTCGAACCCGTGTCCCCTGCATTGGCAGGCAGATGCTTAACCACTGGGCCACCAGGGAAGTCCCTCCTGTGTTCTTTTAACACACCCCACTTATGAGTCAGGGTTCTTTAGAGAAACAGGACCAATAGGATGTATATAGATATATAAAGAGATTTATTATGAAGGAGACTCACACAATTATGGAGACTGAGAAGTCCCACAACCTGCCACCTGCAAGCTGGAAGCCCAGGAAAGCTGGTTCTAGTTCAAAGGCCTGAAAACCAGGGCAGTCAATGGTGTAAGTCTCAGTACAAACCCAAAAGCTCAAGTATTGGGGGCTCATAGTGTTAAGTTCCAATCAGAGTCCAAAGGCCTGAGCTCCAACATACAAGAGCTGGAGAAGATGAATGTTGCAGCTCAAGTAGAGAGACCAAATTTGCCCTTCCTCTGCCTTTTTGTTTCATTCATGCCCTCAAATGATTGGATGATGCCCACCCACATTGGGGAGGGCAATCTTCTTTACTCAATCCACTGCTAATCTCTTCCAGAGACACCCTCACAGACACACCCAGAAATAATATTTACCAGCTATCTGGGCATTCCTTAGCCATCAAGTTGACACTTTGAGTGCTTCCTTGATTTCTGATACAACTAGATTTCCCAAGCTCACCTTGTACTTCGTTTGCCCCAGACCTGGATCTCCAAGGGGCCCTGGTTTGTTTTAGTGGAGAATGGTATTACCAAACCAGGTTCCGGTGCTTGGCATTGCTGTTGGGTTGTCTTTGCTTGTAGGCCTTTGCAGTTAACTAAAGGTATGAAATATATGGAAAAAAAAACATGATTTCATATAGATATTTCTAATTCAGATTTTAAACTGCAGAATTTTTCTTTTTTTAATTTTTTTATTCCTTTTCTCTTATGTATTAATTTGCTTTAACCTACAATACACATAAAATAGTTTCTTTTAGTCTATCGTTTGTCTTTTGACTTTGCTTAGAGTGATTTGATCTTTTGCCCTGCAACATATTTTTATTTTTGTATAGTCAAATTATAAAGTAATTCACCTATGTTTTCTTAAGTACATGTATGGTTTCATCTTTTCATTTAGATCTCTCATGCATTTGGAGTTTATTCATCTCTCATTTATCTCTCGTGCATTTGGAGTGTATGGCATGAGGAATGAATCCAACTTTATCTTTTCCCAAATAGCTATTCAGTTGTTTCAATACTATCTCCCCATTATTCAAGATCTACTGTTTCTCACATACTAAATTTCCATTTGTTCTTTGGCCTATTTCAGGACTCATCATTCTGTTCTATTGGTTTGTCACTTCATATGCCACTACCACACTGTTTTACTTTAGAGCTTTATAGTACGTGTATCAGCTCCCTAAGGGTTTCCCCCTTATAAACATAAGCAGACAATCAAGAATCATAGCATAACCAAGGGGGGAAAGTGGCGGGGTAGGGGTGGTGGTATGATGAATTGGGAGATTGGGATTGACATATATACACTAATATGAATAAAATGGATAACTAATAAGACCGTGCTGTATAAAAAAATAAAATAAAATTCAAAATTTAAAAAAAAAAGAAAGAATCATAGCATATCTAAGGAGAGTCTCATATGAAAAATGTGGGCCAAAATAAAAAATAGAAAACAGCAATGTAGAGGAAGAGTCTTTGCAGGGAGAAGAAAAGAAAAAAAGAAAATGCAGAGAGATGTAAGAAAAGATATTTTAGGACTTCCCTGGTGGTCCAGTGGTTAAGACTCTGTGCTTCCAGTGCAGGGAGTATGGGTTCCATCCCTGGTTGGGGAAGTTCCACATGCCATGCAGTGTGGTAAAAAAAAAAAGAAGAAGAAGAAGAAGATACTTTAACCATAAAACAACAATAGGATTTTTCTTTAAATGTCAATATGGATGGCCAGAAAAAAAAGCTCTTGGAAATTTAAAAATGTAACAGAAATGAAACTAATCAAAATAAACAAACCAAAACTCAATAGAAAGGTTGCAAGATAAGAAAGTTGGTAAAGAGAAGAGAAAATTTAGAAGGTGAGAGAAACAATCCAGGAGGTCTAACATTCAGACAATAAGAGTTCCAGCAAGAAACAGAATAAGGGAAACCATCAAAGAAATTATTCAGGAAATGAATTTCCAGATTGAAAGGGCCTATCAAGTACTCTCATGCCTAAGGAAGTGGTTGCAAATAGACCCACACAAAAGCACTTCGTCGTGACTTTTCATGACCACAAATGAAACCATGTACCTCAGACTGGGACTTGAACCCACATGCTGGGACTCAAACCCAGCCAAAACCCACAGCCTTCCAACTGAGACCACACACCTGGTTTCAGGATTTAATGAAACTCAGGTTCTTGATGTCGCATCACAGAAAGAATTCAGTGAGAGGAAAAAGTGATAGGGGTAACAAGTGGATTTTTTTAGAGAGAAACACACTCCACAGACAGAGTGTGGGCCATCTCAGAAGGTGAGAAAGACACCAGGGTATGGGGTTGTCAGTTTTTATAGAAGGGGTTAATTTCATAGGCTAATGAGTGGGAGGAGTATTCCAGTTATTTTAGGAAGGGGCTGGGATTTCCAGGAATTGGGCCACTGCCCACTTTTTGATCCTTATGGTCGGTCTTGGAACTGTCATGGCACCTGTGGGCGTGTCATTTAGCTTGCTGATGTGAGCCTATACTGAGGCTCAAGGTCTAGTGGAAGTCGACTTGTCCACCATCTTGGACCCATTTGGTTCTAATCACTTTATGTCATGTCCTTGGGTTATGTCATTCTTTAAAAGGTTGTGCCCTGCCTCCTTCCCTCCTGTTTCACAAACAGAAAGAGAAGATGTTATGGAACGCAAGTTCGTGTGCCTGACATACAGGGAGTCCAAACAAACAGAAACATCGGAGTTTGGAGCAGAGAAAGGTTTATTGCAAGGGCCAAGCTAGAAGAATGTGTAGCTCGTGCTCAGAAACCTTGAAATCCCCAATGGTTTGAGGGTACAACTTTTTAAAGGCAAAATTTGGGGTGAGGGATGCAGGGTGTGTGACTTTCTTCTGATTGGTTGGTTGTGGGGTAACAAGGCTGTGTTCCAGGAATCTTGTGCTCAGCCTGAAGTTGCCATCCTCCACCTGGGTGGGGACCCCATTTCTGCAGAAGAACTGAAAGATATGTATGTATATGTATATCCCTTGAGGACAACCAGGACACTGCTTTATCACTGCACCATTGTTTCTTGTCTGCTCCTCCTTTGTTTCAGCAATACCTCCCCTCCCTAATTAGTAACTGTTTAAGTCTAACCTTTGGAACTCCGGGAAGGTCTAGGAGGCTGAAGCCTTTTTCCTTCAAACAAGAAATGGGGGACACGGAAAGGATTTGAAGCCAGGAGAGCCCCACAGGGTCCTGCTTCATTTCAGGAAGGCAGGGGATAGAATGTGTGTGTGTGTGTGTGTGTGTGTGTGTGTGTGTGTGTGTGTGTGTGTGATGGGTACAAGTTGTTTATATGTGGAAGAGAACCCAATTTTCATTGACCATTAGTGGATAATCATAAGCCTGAAGATAAGATAAAGCGAAAATTGAAACATCAGAGTAATAAGATTTTCTAAGAGCCAAAAGTTGTTTTTGCAGAGTGGAAAATGGGGATGAGCTTGAGGGACTTCTGTTTTTTTATACTAACTTGTAGGCTTGCTGGACTTTTAAAACTGTGTACTTTGATGAAATAAAAGCAGAATTCAAAGGTACATAAAATTATTTTTTAAAGGAATACAATAAAACAAATAGAAGTACAAGCAGGAAGATAAAAGAAGCAAAGAAATACCATGGTAAATAGAAAATATTAAATAATGTGATAGAGATAAATCAACAATCACAATAAAAGGAAACAGATTAAACCAGCCCATGGAGCATCAAATCTGGAGCTAGACTGCCTGGGTTAAAATGCTGACATGGATTAGCTCTTTGACCTTGGGCAAGTTATTTAACTTCTCTGTGCATCAGTTTCCTTATTAGTAAAATGCAGATAATCATAACATATAGTACGGTATAATTCATAGGTTCTTTGGGAAATAAATGCTTTAATATATTTAAAAAATAAAATAAAAGCACTCAGAGCAATGCTTGGTACATAGTAAGTGCTGTGTAAGAATTTACTATTGTTATTATTATTATTTTCACATCAGACTTTACAAAAATTCCAGACATTTTCTATTTAAAGAGGCACACCTCTAACATAATATCAGAGAAAGTAACCTTTAACAAAGGGTGGGGGGAGGGTGGAAGGCTTTAAAAAGACATACCAGACAAAAATTAATCAAAAGAAAGCAGGTATGACAATATAATATCAGAACACATAAGCTTTGGGTCAAAAAGGATTAATAGAAAGAAAAATTCACCAGGAAAAGATAATACCTAACAGTAGGGACTTCCCAGGTGACGCAGTGGTTAAGAATCTGCCTGCCAATGCAGGGAACATGGGTTTGAGCCCTGGTCCGGGAAGATCCCACATACTGCAGAGCAACTAAGGCCGTGCACCACAACTACTGAGCCTGCACTCTAGAGCCCACGAGCCGCAACTACTGAAGCCCGCGGACCTAGAGCCTGTGCTCTGCAACAAGAGAAGCCCGTGCGCCACAACAAAGAGCAGCCCCCACTCTCCTCAACTAGAGAAAACCCATGTGCAGCAACAAAGACCCAAAGCAGCCAAAAATAAATAAATAGATTTATTAAAAAAAAAAAACCTAACCGTATAGTCTCAAAAGGCATAAACAAAAAACTGCTGAGTCTCAAAGAGAACTTGACAAATTTGGTAGGTGATTTTAGTGCCATCTTCTCAAAATTGATAGAATCACAGAAAAATGATGTGAATAATAGCCAACAAACTTGATATATAAAGAACTCTGCACACCCCAGGAAACAGAGAATCTTTACCATCACAAGTACATACCTCAAGGGAAATCCAAACATTATTTGTAATAGCAAAAAAAAGAAAAAGAAAGAAAGAAAGGAAGCAAGGAAGGAAAGAAAAAGAAAGGGAAACAACCTAAATGTCATAAATAGATGGACAAATAAATGATGGTAAATTCACAGAATGGAGTATTAACATTAGCTGGTAAAAATAAACTGTTTGATATATATGTATTAACATGGATAGGTCTCCCAAACATAATGTAAAGTGGAAAAAAGCAATGTGCAGGAGGATACAAACAATTTTATATTAATCACTTAAAATTTTATAACATGCGAAACAATACTGCATATCATTTTGGTTACATAAATATATATAAAAGAATAAACCATGGATGGAAAGGAAACTCACCAACTTCAGGCTAGTGGTAGACTTTGGGGAGAGAAAGGAAATGGGGAGGGACTTTCACTATATTTGTCAGATTCTATTCCTTTAAAAAAAGATTCTAAAACATGAACGTTAATATTTGTTGACTCTTGGAAAGGGGTGCATGGATGTAAATAACTGTGCCACATGTACTTGTATGTATGTTTGAAATATTTCATTGTAAAATTTTAAAAATAAAAAGCAAGAGATCAAATTGATGGAGAGATAAAGGAAATAAAGACTGAAGAGTATCGTTGGTTTTGTACACAGGAGGCTCCTGGTGAGCCCAATAGAGGCAGATGCAGTGGCTCCATGGATGTAGATGCCAGATAGAGTGAAGTGAGGAGAAATGAAGGAAGGAAGGGGCTTGAATGGACCTTTGGTGTAGCTGTTTTGGGGGAACAGGAGAGAGACTTGAGTAGGAACTCATAGAAGTCTTAATTAACAGACTAGCCAAGGGCCCACTAAAAGCTGGAGGCCTGAATTTACAGTGGCGTAAATCATAGCACAGTCTTCTCTAACAGGGTTCCATAAGGTGAAGTTGAAAAAGCAGAAGCCAGCTTTTTTTATATATATATAAATTTATTTATTTTATTTATTTTTATTTTTGGCTGCGTTGGGTCTTCATTGCGGTGCGCGGGCTTCTCATTGCAGTGGCTTCTCTTATTGCGGAGCACAGGCTCTAGGCGCGCGGGCTTCAGTAGTTTTGGCACGCGGGCTCAGTAGTTGTGGCACGCGGGCTCAGTAGTTGTGGCACACAGGCTTAGTTGCTCCGTGGCATGTGGGATCTTCCCAGGCCAGGGCTCGAACCCATGTCCTCTGCATTAGCAGGCAGATTCTCAACCACTGCGCCAGGGAAGCCCAGAAGCCAGCTTTTTGTGAGGAAAATGAAAGAGAAAGACAAGGGGACAAAGGGTCCAGAGAATTGCAAAAGAGTTGTTGAAGTAATGCACTGGATGGGACCGATGGAAGCAGGAGCCGTGAATATGAGAGAGAGAATGAGAGGTCAGAAGGATGGGCACTGTGGCTGAAATGAGACAGAGGAAAAGGATGCTGAAACTGAGGAGGTCAAGGAGTTGAGAGGGAAGGTGTTTGGATGGGTTTTCCACATACATGATGTCACAGGCAGGAAGGCAAGCTCCGAGGAGAAGAGATAGATGGTCAACTAAGAGCCAGATGCTGAAGTCTGTAGTGAATGTGGAGGTCAACAATGAGGGAGCACGGCCAGGTGGAGCCAGCCTCCAGGAGTCAGTGGTCTGGAAACAGCAACGGGGCTGTGAATCGTCTGCCTCTGTGAAGGAGGGTTGCAGGAGAAACCAGGGAGCAGGCATCCTGCACGAAGGCCAAGTTCCCACAAGGGCCAGGAAGTGGAGAGAGTTCTAGGCAAGGCTGAAGATGCAGAGGCATCTGATCCATGGGGCAGTGGGGGAAAATTAGGAGGGAAGAGAACTTTGGGGTGTTGGGTAGAGAGAATAAACAAAGAAGGATGCAGGAGAGAGTAGGAGTGTTCATCTTTCCAGAGAGCCTTTCTTTGGGGCTGTGACCAGGAATGAAAGGGATGCGAGGCACAGTGGGTTTAGAAGAGAGGTTCATGTTGCATCCAACATGTCCAAAGCCTTGAGGAAGGCAGCCGCTGACACTGAGACCGACATGGTTGGGACCTCAAGGGTGGGACCACTAACTGTGTTCCAGACACCCCGCCGGGTCTGGAGATGAACTCGGTACCAAGTAACACCCAACTAGATTACACTGTGAGCCCAGGGATGTTCCCAGTGCTACACAGCAAAGGACGAGTTCTCCGGGTGACGAAGGAAAGAAGCAGCGTGCCCAGCAAGAGAAAAGACATGGAGGCCAGAAGCTATGCAATCCATAGTATGAATGAAGGGCTCAGTATGGCTAGAGTGTGGTGGTAGGAAGGTAGCCTGAGCACATCTGCACGTCCCTCTGCCCCTCAGAGTCTGGCCCAGTAGGATTTGAAAATAATTGATAACAATAACCCCTCTATTGAGCAGCTCCCATGTGCCTGGTATTTACCCTTTATCATCTGTAATGTTCAAATCATTACTCCGAGGTAGGTATTGTTATCCTCATTTTACTTACAGAGAAACTGAGGCTCAGAGGGATTCGGGAACTTGCTCAGGGTCTTGCCCTGGGCCAATCCCGGGTCTGTCTAACTCTGAAGTCCATGCTCAATACGCCAACTCGTGCTCAGGATGAGAGAGAACCCTGCTCGTGGAGCCGGTACCACGCAAAGCCTCTACACACCTTACTGGGGGACCCAGAGACCCACGTGCTCAGTAGAAAGCCAGGTGCCAGGGATTTATGATTCGGTAGAAAGAGGGCTGTTGAAACACAAGGGAGCCAGGGTCCATGTGTAAGCTGATCTGGGGACAAGAACAGTAGCTCAGGGCCAGCCAGGGAAAGGACAGCCAAGCTCAGGACAGCTGCCAAGTCATCACAGGGAGTGGAGTCCACCCCTCCCTCCTTGTCCCATCCCACACTTAAATACGCCCCCTTCAGTGCCCCTTCTCTCCTGTCCCCTATGGAGGTAAAAGCAGCTCTAGTTATGGCCGGAACACCAGGTCTTTAGGTCTTTAGCCTTGTCAACTGTGGCCTCCACAGGCCATGATCCATCGTGCCTCAGAAATGCCCCACAACTAGATGTTTGTGTCAGAAACACCTACTAGTGGTGCAATAGCTAGGTGGGACCAGTGACATGAACTCTGATACCACAAAATGTACTGAGCACATTCTGAGTCAACACAGTGATGGGGGCCAAGAAAGATAAGGATTTTAGTTGTTTGGGTTTTGCTTATGTAAACCCTCCTTCATCACCAAAGGTTGGAGGCTCCTGGCAGTGAAAACTGAAATGATGATTATGGTTATGATGATGATGATGATGATGGTGATGGTGATGATGATGACGATGAGAGAGTGAAAGAGAGAAGACCCTCAGGACCAGTGAAAATAAAAATTGTAGAAGAAGATCATGACCTGAGAAAGCACGAGAGCTGAAGAACACAAGCACAAGCAATAAGGGATGACAAAGTTGCAATAGTTGACTTTCACGTTGGCTTTGGGTTTCCTGGAAATCCATGAAGAGGGAAATTCAGTTAGTTACATAATTGTTGTAAGCAGAAGAAAGAAACAGACCAGAATCAAAAACAAAATAAAGCTTTGCCAAACATGAGTTGCAAAATAAACATCTCGATGGGACTTTGTATACAAGGACTTTTGAATCGTGTTAAAGAGTCACTGGGAGATGGCAATTTTGCATAAGATCAAGGTGAGGAAGCCCAAATATCTAAGCTTCTGGTGATAAGATCTGTGGATAGGATTAAGAGTGCCTGATATTTTTTAGTAGGAAGTCCTGTCTATTAAAATATTAACTAACATTAATGAACAGCTTTTTATTTCATTAATACTTAAAAGAATACAATATAGAAAAAGCATACATTGCAGATAAGCAAAATATATATATATAATCACCTATATTCCCACCATCAGCACTTGTATATTCTCCAATTTTTTTTTAATCTAGGCATATGTTTAGATTTTTTTTTACAAATTTATTTTTATGCACTCAGACTGTTTAGTAGCCTGATTTATTGTTTAGAATATGTCATACTCACAATCCATGTCAATTAATGTTCATTCACAATATGATTTTTAATAGAGATTAATGTGGACATATCATAATTTAACAATCTCCTCTTGTACATTGTGTTTTCTTAATTTTTAAAATTATAAACAGCAATGTAATGAACACTTTTATAGCTAAATGCATGCATTCTGTGGTTATTCCCTTACCATTAATTTTTAAGTGGAAGAACATTTTCTAAACAGGTATATCCCTATTCACAAACCCTTTGCAGTAATACTGAGAACTCCCAGTGTTAGGATCAGTTAACCTCCCAGGTTGGAACCAGTGGCTTAGACTCTAAAGGAAAGATGCACCACAAAGCCTTCAGGCATTTTCTGTCTCTGTTACTTTCATGGATTTTCAGATACAAATTGAGTGCATGTATCTAATTTCACTTTTCTCTGAAACCTCCCTCAAAATATAGTGAAAAGATTTTTTTTTTTTTTTAGAAAAGATGTAGACCCATAGGGACAAAAAGAATGGAAAAAAAGACCACAGCAAAATTTTGAAAGCTAGAAAGCAGACAGACCAGTTGCAACTAATTTAGCAGGCCTGAGCAAACTGATCTGAAGTTGGCAGTGGGGAAAGATGAAGGCCGACCTGAGTTATTGCACTGAATTCTCAAAATGTTAAGGAATTGTAGTAAATCTGCTAGCCAATGTTACACCCGTGTATGAATTAGTAATACCCTCCCTTTTCTCAAGACACTCTACTGCCATCTACCAGAAGTTTGTCATAATAAATATACAGTTCCATGATGTCTACGGTGCGGGAAAGGTGCACTCGGAATTGTGCCCTGCACAACTTGCACAGCCATACATACCAGCCCTGACCTGGAGGCACCAGGTACCACTGAAAATAGAAGTGAATGAAGAGGCTGTTGTAAAATATGAAAGACTGGTTAAAACTATTTAAAGAGCTGGAAAAGCTTTAGCTTTTCTCTCTCACCTTGGCAGAAGATTGGAGGTTTATTCTCTGAAAAGGGGAAGACCGAATACCTGTGGAAAGAGAATGTCTGGCAGAGTTGAGGACAGGGGTACTGTACCAGAAATAGAGGGATGAAATCAAAGTGTGCCCTCTGAATGCTGAGCCCCATCCTGCTTCTTCCACTTGGGCCCGGGAACACTGGTATCCAGGCCTTTACCCTCCAGGCAGGAGAGTAGGAGAAACTTCCTAGGGAAACATGACCTGCTCAAAGGAAAATACCGATTTTTACTTCAGGGGTTCCCAAACTAAACTTTCCAGTGGATCACCCAACAGTGAAGCTCATAGTCAACAATACTATGTACTCATGTACATGGAGCTTCAAACCAGCTCTGCAGTTTAAGCAGATAAGCAAAGTTTACCAGGCATTTGAGGAAAGATCCTAACATGAAAGATAGAGACCAAAACAAACAAACATTTAAAAAGGAACTTGAAGAAAACTGAGATTATGCAGACAGAAGAACACTTAAAAATACCATTAATATCATCAGAGAGTTAAAAGAATATATTACAATGATGAAACAAGAACAAGATACTACAAAAGAACATTCACAGAATTTTTTTTAAAAAGCCCTTGCAAATTAAAAACACAATTGTAGAAACAGAAAACTGAATAAAGTGTGAGGAAATCTCCCAGAAAGGAGAACATGCAGAGATGGAAGAAATGAGTGAAAAGAAAATTAGAAGACTTGTCCAGGAAGGTCCTATTATTGGAAACAACTGAGAAAAAGTGGTACAATCATCTTAGAAAACAATTTAGCATTACCTGGTAAAGATGAACATACATATACTGTACAACTGAGCAAGAGAATAAAGATTTATTAAATTCATTCATTTATCCAACAAATATTTATTGAGCACCTGCTAAGTCATTGTGCTGGGCATTGACTATACAAGAATAATAAACAAGATAGACAAGACCTCTGCCCTCTCAGAAACCAACCAAGATTCTTCATCCCAAGGCAGCTGTGAAGTATGGCACATCTCAGGCTCAATTTTGTCCACAAGGTTTGGGTTTTCATGCAAGGAGTCTCTGGATAGATTTCCTGTGGGCAGAACATGTGTATGAAGGAATTGTAATTATTCTGTGGCTCAAAAGAGGAGTAAAAATTAGAACAAAGCTGGATTGAGAAAGAACCAATTTAATTTTTAAAATTTTGATAATCTTGAACAGAGTTGTCCAAAGATAGAATCAATTGTTTGGGGAGGTGGTAAGTTGGCTGTCAGTGGAGGTGTTCAATACTAAGCAGGATTCATTCACTCAGTGATTGCATGATGGCCATGTGCTGGGCACTGGGCTAGGCACTGTGTATTAGTTAGCTATTGCTGCATTACAAATCACCCCCAACTTGAATGTCTTACGATCCCTCACAGTTTCTGTGGGTCAGTGGCTTGGCTGTGTGGTTCTGGCTCAGGATCTGTCATGAGATTGCAAGTAGGACGTTGCCTGGGTCTACACTCATCTGAAGGCTTGACCAAGGCTGGAGGATCTGTTTCCAAGGTGGCTCACTCGTATGGCTGGCAAGTCGGTGCTGGCTGTTGAGGAGGGGCTGTAGTTCCTTCCTATGTGGACCCCTCCACAGGGCTGCCTGAGTGTCGTCGCAACATCACAACATGGTGGCTGTCTTCCCTCAGAGTCAACGGTCTAAGAGAAAGCAGTATGGAAGCCACAATGGCCTTTATGCCCTAGCTTTGGGATTCATATACCATGACTTTCACAAAGCCTATTGATCACTTAGGTCAGCCCTCTTCAATGTGAGAGGGGCCACACAAGGTCATGAGTACCAGAGATGAGGGTCAATCTCAGAGGCTGGCTACCACGCTGTGAGTGCAATGATGAACAAACGAGTGGGGTGCCTGACCTCAAGAGTCTCTTAGTGTAGAGTTAGGATATTTATTAGAGATGCTGTCAAAGGAACTGGACTGAGAGACAAGACAGATCCCTCCAATTCTAACGTCCTGTGATCTTGTTCTTCTAGGTCTTAGTTCTTTACTCACCGTACCACTAAGCCACCATCTCAGAACCAGCAACTCACACCCTCGTTCTTCTGCCACGGGCAATTCTGAGGTCTCCATTATTAGCTGCTTGTCATCACACAGCGACGTAACATGGTCCCATTCTTGGTGCTCTCAGATACAGAAGTCCCTGGATAACCCCACACTTGTTGTTTCTCTCCCCAGGGTGCACCACTGCCTGTGCTCCTCTTCCTGGGAGCACAAGGAGTCCTATGATAATGCCAAGAGAACACTGTGTCCCCATGCGGGAGCTGCTTTTGATCCAGCTGGGCAATCCCTCAACAGCAGCAATGCCCTGTGGGTTCAAGAGGAGAGCGGGCCCCGCCCCCCTCTACCCTGCTGTGCTCTTCTCTCCCTAATCAGGGCCATGCCAACCACCAGAGACTTCAGGGGCCGTGACCCCTCGGACATTCTCGGATGACTTTTTACCTTCAAGCTTTGTGGAAGGGTGCAGGGGTATGGCTAATGTCTTAGCCTGGCCCACACCGGTGCTGGTCGACCCTCGGTTTGGTGCACTCACCCATGTGCACGGAAGAGTCTGTTATCTCCAGTTCACCCGAGGAGCCAGAGGTAGCTGGGGGAGCTTCAGGCCTGAAACTGTGCGGGCTCTGGGAGGACCATGGGGAGATACTGATGTGGGCTGCACCGGAGTCCAGAAAACGCCCTCCCCTGCCACTCGCAAGGGATTCAGTGCTCAGTTCTCCTGTGTGTAAGTGCTTCAGTCTTGCCAGGTGGTAAAAACCGGGTCCTGGAGAAACTCTGGTGAATATTTATTTATTTGTTTGTTTGTTTCTAGTTTTTAAAGTAATACTATTAGGATGGCTATTTTTAAACACAACAACAGAAAATAACAAGTGTCGGAGAAGACGAGAGAAAACAAACCCTTGTGCACTGCTGGTGGGGATGTAAAATTCTGTAGCTGCTGTAAACCACAATATGGAGGTTCCTCAAAAAATTAAACAGAATTACCGTGTGATCCAGCAATTCCACTTCTGAGTATATTCACAGAAAAATTGAAAGTAGGGACTTGAAGAGGTATTTCTACACCCATATGCATAGCTGCATTCTTCACAACAGCCAACAGGTGGAAGCAACACAAGTGTGCACAGACAGATGAATGGATAAACAGAATGTGATCTATACATGCAATGGAATAGTATTCGGTCGTCAAAAGGAATGAAATTCTGACATATGCTACAACAGGAGTGAATCCTGAAAACATTATGCTAAGTGGAAGAAGCCAGACACAAAAGTAAAACTATTGTATGATTCCACTTACATGAACTATCTAGAATAGGCAAACCCTAAGAGACAGAAAGCAGACAAGCAATTACCAAGAGGTGGAATGGGGGAGTGGTAATGGCGAATTACTTAATGGATACAGAGTTTCTGTTTGGTGATGAAGAAATTTTGGAGATAGTGGTGATGGTTGTACAACATTGTGAATGTAATTAATGCCACTAAACTGTACAGTTAAAATGGTTAAAATGGCAAATTTTATGTTATATATATTTTACCACAATAAAAAACTAATACTGAAACATTATCTTAAAGTCCCAACACTACATAAATCTATAAAGTAGAAAGAAAAATCCCATTCTCCGGAGAGGAGACCTGATGAATTTACCATCTAGGTTTAGAGATTTCTTTCTTCTGTGTAGTGGGCATCCTTGTGTAGTGGGCATCCCCTCTTCTCTATGGTCTCTAGGCCGCATTCCTCAACTCTGGAGACCATGGGTTTAGCAGTCAAGAAATTTCTGAAATAAGCATGAATCTATATAATGGAAGTGTGATGGGGTGGGGTAGAATAAATCAAAATTCACATAAATAAGTCAGGTTAAAGGCACAAAAGAGCTTATGCCAGGAGGGACAGTCTCCCCCACTGTGCCGTGAGCTCTCCAAAGCCAAAGACCACGTCCTGACTACCTCGGTGGCCCTCTCAGAGTGAAGCACATTGTCAGACCGATGCTCCACAAAAGCTATTTTGCTCATTGTCTGGTGCCTATGATTCCACATACAAGAAATATCTAGAGTAGGCAAACTCACTGAGACAGAAAGTAGTGGTTGCCGGGGACCGGGGGAAAGTTACTGTTTAATGGGTATGGAGTTTCAGCTGGGAAGATGAAACAGTTCTGGAGATGGATGGTAGTGATGGTTGCACAACGAGGTGAATGTACTTAATTGAAGACATTTGTTGGCTAAGTGAATATAAATGGGTTGCATATTTCATTTGTGGATAACACGTGAGATCTTTATCCACCTCCCCCTTAGAGCTATCCCCACACCTCTCCCAGCACGCCCTGCCCTCCCCCCTCCTCCCGTCACACCTCCCAGCCCTCCGTGCCCCTCTAAGCATCCCCTGGCAGCCCCTGCCAAGCATTGCAAAGTTCTCATCTCAGGCCCTGCAACACCAAGAATTCACATTGTAACCAGACTGGGCTAGCTTCTCAGCAGCTTTATTGAGTAGCGAGAGGCAGTGTCACTTTGCACTGGACAGGTATCCACGGGTTTATACAAGAAATGCTTTGGGACAGACAGACAGACAGGGGGCAGGGCAGGGCAGGTGTCAGTGGTGGGGCAGGAGCACCGGGGGCAGCTCAGCCCGCCAAAGGGGCCAGCATCTGCTCCTGGGCGGTGAGGGCGTGGGCCTGGCTCTCTTCCTCCTTGAGGGTGTTGAAGAAGGTGTTGACTTTGTCCCTCAGGTCCTTCTCCAGGAAGCTCAGGTGGTCTTCCACGTCCCCCGCCAGGGGGCCCAGCTTCTGCCTGAGCTCCTCCACTTGCTGCACCATAGCTTTGTTGAAGGTCTCGCCGTAGGGCCCCACGGTGTGGCGGAACTTCTCCACCTGCTGGTCCAGGTGGCTGCTCAGCTCGGCCAGCGACCTCTGCAGCTCCGCGGCGTTGCCCTTCAGGTTGCCGCGCACGCTCTCGGTCAGGGGCGCCAGCTTCTGCCGCAGCTCCTCCGCGCGGGCCGAGATCTTGGCCTTCAGCTCCTCGGCGTGCTTCTTCATCTGGAAGGCCAGGCCCTCGAGCTGGTGGCTGAGCTTCCCCTGGACGTCCTGCGCGTAGGGGGCCAGGCTGCGGCGCAGCTCCTCCACGTTCTGGTCGATCTTGGCCTTGAGCTCGTCGGCGTAGGGCGTGAGGCGCGCCTTGAGCTCCTCCACGTTCTGGTCGATCTTGGCCTTGAGCTCGTCGGCGTAGGGCGCCAGCGAGGCCTGCAGGTTGTCCATGTTCTGCTTTAGCACCGCCTCCATGCGCTCGGTGTAGGGCGTCAGCTGGCGCTGCAGCTGCTGGGCCTGGGCGTTGACCTGGGTGCGCAGCTCCTCCGCGTAGGGCCCCAGGCGCTGCTGCAAATGGCGCATGTTGTCGCCAATCTTCTGGCTCACCTCGCTGGCGTGGGGCAGCAGCCGGGCCCGCAGCTCCTCCAGCTCATTCCGAATCTCCTCCTTCAGCTTCTCTGAGTCCTTGGTCAGGCGTTCGTGCAGCTCCGTGGCAAAGGGCACCAGCTTCTTCTGCAGGTCATCCGTGTAGGTGTTCACTTCCCCAAGTTTGTCTTGGAAGAGGGTGCTGGGGCGGAAGGACACAAGGGGGCCACCGTTATGCTTGGCATTCCATGCCAGGACCCTGACTCCTTACATAGCACTCACCTTACACACACCTGCCTAGGACAGGTGAGTGTGCAGGGTACTGAGTTCACCCATCTTTCCCCTGTGGCCTTCCCTAAGGTGGATCATGATTTGAGCAAATGGATGTAATAGACTAAGGTATTAACATTGAACTTGTATCTCTGAGTCTCCCCCTGAGCTTGAGTCACAGTATCTACCTATCATGTGACCTGGAGCAGCTTGCTTTCCTCTGCTTACCTGTAAAGTAAAAAGTGTGGACTCCGAGGTCCTCCCCAGCCCAGGTGTGCTGTGACAGAGATCACATTCTCTAGTAGAATGTTATGTTCTGGACCTCTTCCAGCATCTTCTAGCTACACCGGGTGCTGGCTTCCATGCCATGTGCCCACCCTCAGAAGCTTGCCAAATATCCCCACCTCCCTTCCCATGATTTCACAGAGGCTTGTCCTTCTGGAATGTATTAGAAGCCAGCTCACACGACATTTCTTTCCCTTCCTTTCTTCTGCGAGCCTCAATACTAAGATGTGGTCATTCGTCATGCTCTAGAAAGTTAAAGCAGGGATTATTCAGCCCAACTTTTCTGTTTGTATATGTGGATCCCAGGTCTGGAGACCTTGGGTCACCAGTGAGTTGGTGGCAGGGCAGTGGGTATCCTAAGCTCAGGTCTCCTGCCTCCGATTTCAGCCCTTGCCCACTCATTGCATGGCCTTTAAGAAGCTCCGCCTTGCAAGCTCTGCCCCTCTTACTTGAGCTGCTGGGTGAGCTCAGACTTCTGGAGATGTTCCACAGCCTTCTTGGCATTGTTGCTCAGCTGGCTGAAGTAGTCCCAAATCACAGTGGCCACCTGGTCGGCACTGACCTCCTCCTGGGCACCTGGGTGGAAAACAGAGCAATTCATGAGGACCTGTCTCCTTCCCTGCCCCTCTGCACCAGCCTTGAGCTGCAGGCCGGATGATGGGGGGAGCCCAGCCACTGATTTCCTTCTCTGCGCTTGGCTAGTTGGAAGCCATGGGGGTATGTAAAATGGGTATAGCACCAATGCCAGGGGGCCCACCGCTGTGAATGGACCAGCTCTCCTGTGAGCCAGGTGGCAACCGGGCAGCCGCCTGCATCCAGCTGTGGGCTGACAGGCACTCGGAACTGTCCTCTTACCTTGGCCCCAGACTCTCCACCCTTCCCTGCCTGATGCAACAGATGGGTCCTGCCTGAAAGTCCCATCCAAAGGCAGCTTCTACTCACCGGTGACAGCCACCAGGGCCAGGCTCAGGACCACAGCCTTCAGGAACATCCTGGGCTCCTTGCTGGGCTGGAAAAGTCTCTTACTGCACTGGATCCTTCCTGGATTCAGAGGGGGCCAAAGGAGAGGTTCTCAGGCAGCTCACCTATGCTGCTGCTCGAACTGATTGAAGCTCAGAGCCAGCCAGACATTTAAATCCCCACCGGGCTGTCCTCCCCGCCTTCTTCCCCATTGTGACTCCACGCTGGAAGGTGACACATTCCCAGGAGGCCTCTTGGACTTTTGTGACCCTAAGGCAACGTGGAAGGTGACGGCAGACTGGGGCTCAGGCAGCAGTCAGAAGCAGCTGCTCTGTGCACGTGCCCCACCCAGCATTGAAGGGAGGATGGGTGGGGGGCCATGAGCTGGGGGAGAAACAAGGCCTAGGGAACACCTGAGCCTGGGACTGATGCCCCAGAGGCCCTGTGGCAGCTCTGAGTCTGTGCCAGGCTTGGTGGGGGTGAGGGGGAGGCAAAGTTCACAGCTCCTCTGCTCCAGTGAGGAGTGGCCCCCCACTCCTACATCCCCCCAACCTGGACTCCATCTCAGAGCACCAGACTCTGGACTGGGACATCTAGGGCCACAGGTGCGGGCAGCGAGCTGAGATCCAGGGCTCTGGTCAAGGTGCACCCAGGAGCAGGGGACCCCTACAAGCCTTTGGGAAGGTGGGTGGAGTTGGGGGGTGTCCCGTGTTGAAGGTGTTAACTGTAAGTGTGCTTCATGTCCCCTCACTGCCAAGTGTGTCACCTTGGTCTAGTGATTCAACTTGGCCTAGCCCTGAGCCTCAGTTTCTCCTTTGAAAAATGGGGTTGTTGGGTATAGTAAATGAGATATTGCTGGTGAAGTGAGTAGTATAGTGCCTGACAGAGTAAGCACTAAAAATTAGTTGTTATTGTTGTTAATAATAATATTACTATTTTCCTGATTTGGATCAAAGCAGGGAATACAGTAGAGTGCTCACTGCTCCAGTGAGAGTGGCAGAGTTAGACCCAACCCTCCGGGGGTCACCAGGCAGGCGTGATGCAGGGTGAGGGGCAGGCTGGCCCGAGGCCTGATTCCTGCCCACCTCTCCAGCCACACTCCCTGGGTGGGAGCAGTCAGCTTGTGATGAATCACAGGACCTGAGGCTCTCAGGGGGCCTCTCACCAGGGGATGATGGGGATGGTGGAGGTGTCCAGGAGATCTTCTACTTGGGCTTCCAACGTTCTCTCCAAATGAGGTCACACACGGGAAGCTATCCACCAAGAAGGCGACACAGCCTGATCAGCTTGGGCCCCTCTGCTGGACCACACACATCACCGTGAGAGACTATGAGATGAGATGCATCGTATCGCACTGTTGGCTGCCCTCTGTGAGTGCAGTGCCTGGCACGTAGATGGGCTTCCAGTGGTCTGCCATTGGAATAGACCACAGTTGTGCTAACCCTGACTTCCATGTCTCCATTTTTTCGTATACCAGAAGTGGCTTGCTGTATCATGGAATGGAAGACAGCTGGAAGGCTTTCTGATGCTTGCACACCTTCTGCAGAGTCCCCATTACCCAGCAGTGTCCCACACCACCCATGGTCACTTCCAGTGTCAGGGAGCTACTCCTTCCTGGAGCAGCCCATGCCGTCACGCAGTAGCTATTAAGGGTTCCGGTGCTGGAGTCGGACGCCCTGGGTTTGCGTGTGGGCTCCCCACGTACTGACTGTGTGATCTTGGGTGAGTCACTTAACCTCTCTGAGCCCCGTCTGCCTCAGCAGGGCATAGACTAGTACCCGCCTCCTGGGGAGTCAGGGAGATCATCTGAGTAATGCCGGGAATGGTGCCTGGAGCAGAGTGAGTGCTCATCAAGCACGAGCCATGCTTTACCCCTGAAAGCTTTACCTCCCTGCAACACGCCCGAATCAGGCACAGTCCAGCCTGGGCTGGGTGTAAAGGTCAGTGCCCCATCCCTTCCCCCCTCCAGGCCAGAGGTGAGGAGGGCAATGAGTCACCAAGGACACTCCGTTGAGCGTGGCCTCCCGGACTTACAGTCTGAGCAGCGGGCCTCTGGCTGGCAGCGCTGAATCAGCACTGCCCGGTCCAGCCTTGTGGCAGGGGCATGGGTCACAGAGGCTCATGTGCCAAGCCTCACTCGGACACAAGTGGAAGCAGAGTCAATCCAACCCCAGGGGACCATTTTTGGCCCCAGCTGGTCAGGCCTTCTCCCCCTCGTCCTCCTCCTCCTCTCCTCCCACCACCAGTTGTGGTCTGGGGGCCAAGCTTAGAGGAGTCTCCTCATTCCAGGGGAGCCATGGTCGGGGGGAGGGAGAGAAGAAGGCGGGGAGAGGTGGCTTAGTCTGGGCCACCGCTAAGACCCTTACTGAGATAGCCCTACTGAGACCCAGCTGGAGCTGCTGGGAGGGATACAGGCACACAAAGGCGCCAAGCCCTGTGAAAGAGTTAAGGTCCCAGGCGCCACGGCATGTCGCCACCCAGCTGCGTGGGCCCACACACCCAGGTTCTCTGCCCAGCTCGGCACCTCACCGCCGGGTCTCTCTGCCCGCGTCTTCTGACCTCCCTGGGATCAGTGGTCCATTGCCGTGCAGGAGAGAGAGCACGACCTCCTCCAGACCCTCCACACGCATGGAAAGAGAGTTGGAGGAAACATGGGCCAAGGGCTCCAGCCAGCCCATTCTAGCATGACCCAGCCCAGCCTGGAACCTGGACTCCCACTGTGGCCCTCACCTCTGGGGCCGAGGAACAGGCCAGAACAGAAGCGGGAAGTGGATACAGTTGCCCTCTACCTTCCCCAATGTCCAAATCCTTCAGTGACCTCCTACTCACCTTCCTTTCCTCCCCACCCCATCACCAAAATCTGTACTCAGGAAGAGATCTGAAACGGGTTGACTCTGATGAATGAGTGAAACAAATCTCCAAGGGTCTCATCTCTCCAAGTGGTTTGGTACCAGCGTGGCTATTTGAAGACCTGGATTCTGGTTCCCAGCTCTGCCGCTGATGGGCTATGGGTACTTGGGTATGCCTCTGGCCCTGCCTTAGGTTTCTTACCTGTAAAATGGGGTTAATAATGTCTACTTCACAGGAATCTATTTGTATTTTAGCAGATAACAAGGTCTAAGTCAAAGGAATGAATCTGTATGGAGAAACTTCAAGTCTCAGCCACAGATAAAGAGTTCTGAGGGTAGGGCCAGGTCACTTTCTCAGGCCTGTGATTTCACACTGTGGGTTTAGTCGCTTCCTCCTGAGAAGACGGCCGCCTGTCAAAAGCTCTACTTCTACATTGGAGGCTCCTCCCGCCTTCAGACTATGCTGTCTAGGGAAGGACAAGGTGTTTGGGAGAAAGGGAGAGAGATTTATGAAGCCCCCTCCATGGACCAGCTGCTTTGTACATATCTCATTTACATTTCACCGCGATTCTGGCATATCGGTATTCTAGCCCCATTTTACAGAGGAGAACATCGAGGCACTGAGATGTTAGATATCTGGCCCTGGGTCATATGAGTAAGTGCCAAAGTCATCATTTAAACCTAGAATTTCTTGGCTCTGACGTCTTCACATCCAGAAGACAAAGGCCCCTGATCCTGCCATCCAGGCTACAGCTCCCAGTGTGGGCCCAAGGGACACCTCACCCCGAGAAGGGCCCAGGCCTCTCCTGGACAGCTGACTGCCCCTGTAGAGCTCGTCTGGCCCCTCGCCCCACCAGACCAGCCTCACCACAACCTTGGTTCCTTTCAGTTGCCTAGCCAGCCAGGGGACTATGAGGGCCGTTATTTCCAAGCTGAGGAAGCTGAAGCCTGAGGTGAGAGTACTCAGCGCTGGGGGTCAATCCCAGCTGCTGCAGTTTGGGGAGGCCCCAACCATGAGCCTGGATCCTGTCCCAGAGAATGTTATCAGTGGGTCCAGAGGGCAAGGTGAGGAGGAGGGGATAGTAGGATAAAGGCCTGGGACTCAGAGCGGCCTTTGACCTTCTCCCACCACCCCCTGCTCTGGGATCAGCTCAAGGAGGCTTCTGGGTAAGCAGCACCAGGGACTGAAGCCCAGAGACGGAGGCGCTGGGGAGGTGGCTGTGTGCCCTCACCTGTGTCCCCCCTCCCCGCACAAGCCTCTGCCCGTAGGCCTTCTGTGACTTCACTCTAGACACCCCATCCCGACCCGCTGAGTTGTTCCCAAGTCCGAGACAGCCCATCCCCCTCTCACATCACCCACACCCCTTGCAGGCTGTTGTCAGGGCTTGGGGCTGGGGAGTGGAGGGGTGGGAAGGACCTGGAGCCCAAGTGTGAAGGGCTGAGGTTTGTCCTCTAATCCCTTCTCCCATTTCGCCAGCCTCTCCCTGAGGAGCCAGGCTGCTCAGGAGGAATGGGGTCTCCCCAGGCCCACGCCACCCCCGGGTCCTGAGCCCATCTGGGCTGCAGGGGTGGCAGAGAGCAGCATGGGCACCCGTAGCTTTCTAGAGATTTCCCAACTCCCAGCAGGCCTGACTGCCTCTGGCTACCC